>NW_026988438.1:8023333-10711666 GCF_030222135.1 Aotus nancymaae
AGACACTATTCTAAGTGTTTTACATTTATTTCCTTAAGAGGCCCTCAATCCAATCCTGTGAAGTAAGCACTATTATTATATGATATGGGCATACAAAGAGCTTATATAATTTTCTTAAGGGATGTAGCTAGTAAATATCATAATCAGAATTGTGAATCGAAGTCTGGCTCCAAAACCAGTGATCTTAGCCACTGTGCCATAGAGTATAGGGTTACTACTTGTAAGCCAGTTTTATGCTAGAGAAAAGCTATCTTACCTCTAAACGATGATTGGTTTTAGAAAATGTGCCTCTCATTGAAATAGTATTTCACGCTCATAGCTAATTGCCAATTAAGTTTACTCATATTTAATGACAATAAAACTGCATTTCACACGTATGGTAATGTTTTTGTTTCTCTTTTCTATGACAGAAAGATATTCATACATCTATTCATTGCTCTGATGTTTACTGGGTGTCTTCTATGTCTTAGGCACGATCTTAAATGCTGAAAATAGAGAAATGAACAGCACAAACGCTATTTCTGCTGTCACAAAGTTTACACTTTAATGGAAGGAAAAAAATTATATGCAAAGAAATAAAACAAATAAGAAAATATCAAGTAGCAATAAGCACTATGCAGAGAATTAAAGTAAGTTTATGTGAAAGAGAATAACTGCGTAATAATGTTATTTAGATCACCAGGATTTGTTTGGATTCCCAAATTTATATATCTAGCCCAGCATTTTCCCCTGAGAAACAAACTTACACTGATCTTTCTATTTGACATCTCTAATCATAACACGCAGGTATGCTTGTTTTTCCTTCATATGCTCTTATAGTGGCAAAATACATGTTTTACTATAACATCAGAGTACGTATGTCTGAATAGTAGGAGCTCCATGATCTTGAATTGATTTGTTGAATAGACATGTTCATATGAATTTCCTAAAGCTACTTAGGGGAAAAAATATTAACAGACGAGATGACACATAATGTGTTCAGTAAATATTTATTGAATAAGTAAATAAACTGACTCAGTCATAACCCTAAGGGTCGATAAATATGATTACAGACTAATCTTTTCTCTAGCAAACATCTTTCTCTGATAGGCAGAGAGATGAAAGGCCTAAAACTTGTATATTTAGGAATAATCACAAAGCCTAGCAGGTAAATAATTAAAATCATCAGAAAGTAAACATATTTTCAGGCTTCCGTTCCTATCCATAAGAGAATAAATGGAACCCTTCCATAAGAGCAACTATAACATTTGACAAATGATATAAAGCAATTGTTTTTAGGCGTTGGACAAGAAACCTCAGAAGACTGTGATTACAGTTGTGAATGGAGCTTCAAAATCACCTCCATCCCCTACTGGGGGCCCTTTCCTGCTACAGAGGGAGGTGAAGACAAGCATAGTGTCAGGTCTAGCTGAGTAAAGGAGTCAGAAATCTAAGTGCTTGGCTATAGAGTTGGCTGGAAATTTTAGGACAAGGTACAGAGAAGGGAATCTGCACTGGAGAGAGAGGACAGAGTACAAGAGTCTCTGTGTGCGTACACCATGAATCCTTGGCCAGAGCTTGGCGGAACGTGTGCAGGGTGATACCCTGGAGTCTAGCAGAGGTCCTGTGCTGTGAAAGGTGATAGTGTAGGTAGCACCGTGCTGAGAGACGCAGAGCTCCAGTCCTGTGAGAGTGAAGAATCCTTGTTGAGCACCTCAGGTCTCAGAAAGACTATGGTCCCAGGAGGACCCCACTGTCATGGCACAGCGCAAACATGAAAACAACCAGCCCTAATGCAAACAAAATCAAACTTGAAAAGATCGATAGGATCTGCCAATAATTAAACTGTTTGACAGAACAAAAGTTAGCACCTTATAAAGGAAGATGACATAATCAAGCCAATACAATATATTGTTCACAAAATTCAAACTAGAGCAAAAAGTTACGACACATGCAAAAAAAGCAGAAGAAAAAGACCCATTATTGATGGGGGAAAAGTTGTCAGAAGAATCATAGCATGAGCTGGCCCACATGTGAGAATCAGCATACAAGAACTTGAATCCCAGCACTCTGGGAGGCTGAGGCAGGAGAATCGCTTGAGACCAGCCTGAGCAACATAATGAGACCTCTGCCTCCACAAAAAAAATTTTGGTTAGCTGGGTATGGCGGCTGGTGTCTGTAGTCCAGATATTCAGGAGACTGAGGTGGGAGGACCACTTGAGCCTGAGAAGTCGAGGCTTCACTGAGCTGTGATTGTGCCACTGCACTGCATGCAGTCTGGGCAACAAGTGAGACGCTGTGCTGCCTCCCCGCAGAAAAGAAACTACTAAACATACGTTCAAAGACATAAAGGAAAAGTGTCTTGGGGAGTGAACATATGGGAGTATGAAGGGAAAAATAGGCATTATAAGAATGTGGAAATTGAAGAATGTACAAACTCTGCAATAAAATACTGAGTGGGCTTAATAATTGAGGATTGCAAAAGAAAGGCTAAGTGATCTTGAAGACAAATCAATATAAATTATTGGATCTGAGTAGAATAAAGGGTTATTGATCTTGAAGACAGATGAACAGAAATAGATCTAAAGAGAGAAGCTTGAAGGGAAAACAAAGTGAACACAGGGTGGGGCACGGTGACTCATGCCTGTAATCCCAACACTTCGGGAGGCCAAAGTGGGAAGATCGCTTGAGCCTGGGAGTTGGATACCAGCCTGGGCAACATAGCAAGACCCCATTTCTGTCAAAAATAGAAGTGAACAGAGATTCAGTGACTAGTGGAATAGTGTCATGGTGTCTAATAAATGTATTAATGATATTCCAGAGAGAGAAGAGAATGATCTGACAGAAAACATATTTGAAGAAATCATGGCCAAAAAAACTCACATTCAGTTAAAAAATATCAAGTTACAAAGCTCAGCAAACCACAAGAAGGATAAGTGCAAAGAGAACAACAGCAAAAATACCCTATATTCAAATTGCTGAACGATAAATAGAAATTTTAAAGCAGCCAGAGGATAAAAGATACAATACATGCATGTGAATAAAGGTAACAAAGGAGGGTTCAAATCTCAGACAATGAAGGCTGTAAGACTTCTCAGCAAATAGTGTTTGCTGAGAAAATAGTTGTTTGCTGAGAAAAACTGAATGACCACATTTAGTGAAAATTTCCTTCAAAAGTGAGTATGACAAACAGACATCTTCAGAGAAATGGTAACAGAAAACTGGCTACTGAGCAGTTATGAGCATAGACTGAGAAGGTAGATTACCTGAGCCATGCGATCTTGGACAGGTTACTTAACTTCTCTGTAAATCTGTTTTCATCTTTAGAAAAATAGTAATAATAGAATTTTAAAAAATTTAAAACGAGAGAGTCCATATACTGCACTTAGAACCAGACCAGGCATACACTAAGGTCTCAATAAATCTGATCTAAAATATAAGGCATGGCCAATGATGCAGCAAGAACTCTGAGATGAAATTCAGCAGTGGCTCAATAGGGGGAAACATGGCCACAGTTACAGCTCAGAGCTTGGGGAATGAGTAAGCAAATGAGAACATTATGCTCCTCAGAATAACATCGTACTTTCCTTTTGGAAAATAGATCAAGGACCTGTGGAACCTCTACCATCTCCTCAGTTCCAGAGAGCCTCATATGGTGGAACCAAAACCCGTGGTCTGGAAGAGAGATCACCTTCCCTTCTCACGTTTGTGACTTCTCATATCTGTTTGGTGCCAGCTAATCTAATGCTAGTCCTGACAAATTGATGTGCCCTCCCAACTAAAATGCAGCTCAGCCCATTGAAAAACATTCTCCGAAGCAGGGAAAGGAGCTAAGAAAAGTCACAGCCAAGAAGCTCCCCTGAGGGCTCCATCAAGAATGGAGACAGATGGGGTGCAGTGGCTCACGCCTGTAATCCCAGCACTTTGGGAGGCTTAGGCGGGCAGATCACCTGAGGTCGGGAGTTCAAGACCAGCTTGACCAACATGGAGAAACCCCGTCTCTACTAAAAACACAAAGAATTAGTTGGGTGTGGTGGCGCATGCCTGTAATCCTAGTTACTTGGGAGGCTGAGGCAGAATAATTGCTTAAAGCCAAGAGGCAGAGGTTGCACTGAGCTAAGATCACAGCACTGCACTCCAGCCTGGGCAACAAGAGTGAAACTCCTTCTAAAAACAAAACAAAACAAAAACAAAACAAACAAAAAAGAATGGAGCCAGAAATTACCCCAAAGTAAGAACCCAAGAACTAAGTGGAATACATATGATACCAGATACCTTGATTTGGATCTATCTCTAAATATCCTTTCAAGAGTTCTTTTCACATTTTATGCCATCTGGTCCCTTATCAAGGGGAAAATAGAGGCTTAAATCCTTCTCCACCCATACCCACCACTGTCTCCCTACAGACCCTCCTGGCTGGGTAGCAATGCTGACATTTTTTTCCTGCATGTTCAATGGTTCTTTGTGTCCAATTAAAAGGATTCTAAGACAGGTAGTTCTTTATGTAAACTTTGATGTAAAATATTAAAAAGCAAGGCCATTTTTATTGATACATAATAATTGTACATATTTATAGGGTACTGTGATATTTGGATACATGCATACAATGTATAATGATCAATGCAAGGTATTTAGAATATTTGTCATCTAAGACATTTATCATTTCTTTACGTTGGGAACATTTCACATCTTCTCTTCCAGTTATTTTGAAATATATCATAAATTATTAACTAAAGCCACCCAACTGTGCTTTTGAAAACTAGAACTTACTCCTATGTGTTTGCACCCATTAACCACCCTCTTCTCATCTACCTCTTTCCACTACCCTTCTCAGTCTCTGGTAACCATCATTCTGCTTTCTACCTCCACGAGATCAACTTTTTTTTTAGCTCCCACCTTGAGTGAGAACATGTGATATTTGTCCTTCTGTGCCTAGCTTATTTCACTTAACATAATAACCTTCAGTTTCTCTTTTATTTTTTCTTTCTTTATTTATTTCTTTTTTTCTTCTTTCTTTCCTTTCTTTCATCTTTCTTTCTTTCTTTCCTTTTTTCTTTCTTTTTTTCAAGGTCTTGCTCTGCCACTTAGGCTGGAGTGTGGTGGCAGGGTCACAGCTCACTGTAGCCTCAACCTTCTGGGCTGAAGCAATCCTCCCAACTCAGTCTCCAAGAAGATAAGACTACAGGCATGCACTACCATGCCTAGCTAATTTCTGTACCTTTTGTAGAGATGAGGTTTTGCCATGTTTCCCAGGCTGGTCTCCAACTCCTAAGCTCAAGTGATCTGCCTGCTTCAGCCTCCCAAAGTGCTGGGATTACAGTGTGAGTCAGTGTGTCCAGCCTAGTTTCATCCATGTTGCTGCAAGTGACATAATTTCATTTCTTTGTATGGATGAATAGTATACCATTGTGTATATGTACCAAATATTGTTTATCTTTTCATCTGTTGGTGAACACCTAGGTTAATTCCAAATCTTGGCTATTGTGAATAGTGCTGCCATAAACATGGGGGTGCAGGTATCCCTTTGATATACTGATTTTCTTCCCTTTATATAAATGCCCACTACTAGGATTGCTGGATTGTATGGTAGTTCTGTTTTTAATTTTTTGAGAAACCACAATACTGTTGTCCAAAGTCACTAATTTACATTCCAACAGGGAATTCTAGTTCCCTTTTCTCTTCATTCTTGTCAGCATTTCTTGGGTTTTCTCAATTTAATAGTAGTCATTCTAAGTGGATGAGATGATCTCTCATTGTGGTTTTGAGTTGCATTACCCTGATGATTAGTGACATTTTTTTTCATGTATCTGTTGGCCATTTGTATGTCTTCTTTTAAGAAATGTCTATTCAGACACTTTACCCACTTTTTAATGGTGTTATTATTATTATTATTATTGCTATTGAGTTTCTTGTATATTCTGGATGTTAGTGCCTTGTTGGATGAATAGTTTGCAAATATTTCTCTCATTTCAGAGGTTGTCTCTTCATTGCGTTGATTATTTCCCTTAATGTACAGAAATTTTTTATTTTAATGTAGTCCCATTGGTTTATTTTTGTTTCTGAGACCAATGTCATGAAGCATTTTCTTGCTTTCTTCTAGTAGTTTTATAGCTTCAGGTCTTATGTTTAAGTTTTTGATTCATTTTGTGCTGATTTTTGTGTATGGTAAGAGATAGGAGTGTGGTTTCATTCTGCATATGCATATTAAGTTTTCCCAGAACCATCTCTTGAAGAAGTGTCCTTTCCCCAATGTATGCTGTTAGTGCCTTTGTTGAAAATCAGTTGGCTGTAAAATTTGGGTTTACTTCTGGGTTCTCTATTCTGTTCCATTGGTCTATGTATCTGTTTTTTATACCAATTCCATGCTGATTTGGTTACTGTAGCTTTGCAGTATACTTTGTTCTTTGTGCTCAGTATTGTTTTGGCTATTTCAGAATGTTTATGGTTTTATATGAATTTTAGAATTTTTTTCTATTTCTTTAAAGATTGGTATTTTGATAGTAATTGCATTGAATCTATAGATTGATTTAAGTGGTATGTTCATTTTAACACTATTCCTTCCTCAAATCCATGAGCATGGGATGTCTTTTCATTTCTTTGTGTCCTTTTCAATTTCTTTTATCTGCATTTTATTATTTTCATTGTAGAGGTCTTTCACCTTTTTGATTAAGTTTATTCCTAGGTAATTTCTTTAATTATTATTATTTTACTTTAAGTTCTGTGATACATGTGCAGAACATGCAGGTTTCTTATGTAGGTATACATGTGCCATGGTAAGTTGCTGCATCCATCACCCCATCATTTACATTAGGTATTTCTCCTAATGCTATGCCTCCCCTATCCCCTCACCCTCTGCTATCCCTACCCTAGCCCCCCACCCTCTGACAGGCCCGGGTATGTGATGTTCTCCTCCCTGTGTTCATAATCCACTTAAGAGTGAGAACTTGCAATGTTTAGTTTTCTGTTCTTGTGTCAGTTTGCTGAGAATGATGGTTTCCAGCTTTATCCATGTCCCTGCAAAGGACATGAACTCACCCTTTTTATGGATGCATAGTATTCCATGGTGTATATGTGCCACATTTTCTTTATCCAGCCTATCACTGATGGGCATTTGGGTTGGTTCCAAGTCTTTGCTATTGTTAACAGTGCCACAATAAACATATGTGTGCATGTGTCTTTATAATAGAATGATTTATAATCCTTTAGGTATATATCCAGTAATGAGATTGCTGGGTCAAATGGAATTTCTATTTCTAGATCCTTGAGGAATCACCACACTGTCTTCCACAATGGTTGAACTAATTTACACTCCCACCAACAGTGTAAAAGTGTTCCTATTTCTCCACATCCTCTCCAGCACCTGTTGTCTCCTGACTTTTTAATGATCACCATTCTAACTGGCCTGAGATGGTATCTCAACGTGGTTTTGATTTGCATTTCTCTAATGACCAGTGATGATGAGCTTTTTTCATATGTTTTTTGGCTGCATAAATGTCTTCTTTTGAGAAGTGTTTGTTCATATCCTCTGCCCACTTTTTGATGGGTTTTTTTTTTTTTTGTAGCTATTGTAAATGGGATTGCTTTCTTGATTTTTCAATAAGTATATTTTGACATACAGAAAAGCCATCACTTTTGTATATTGATTTTGTATCCTGCAACTTTACTGAAATTTTATTTTTATCAGTTCTAAGAGTTTTTATTGGTGGAAACTTCAGGCTTTTCTATATATACAATCATGCCATCTGAAAAGAGGGACAGTTTGAATTCCTTTTTCCCAATATGGATGCCTTTTATTTTTTCTCTTGCCTGATTGCTGTGGCTATTTTCAAAACTATATGGAATAGGAATGATTAAGGTAGTCATCTTTATCTTGTTCCAGTTTTTAAGGAAAAGAAATCCATTCCATTTTAAGTGACATTTGAAAATATTCAATGACACTACAGGAATAAGCAGAAGGCAGCAGAGTGAAGAACACCCCATCCCACATACATTGCTGTAGGTTCTCTCATCTTTTCTGTCCACAAGAGAAAACAATCTGAAATGTCTGAGAACAGAGAACTTAATAATAATACAACAGATAAGGAGTAGAGTTGTTGAATTGCAAATAAAGTTTTAGAGAAAAAGTAGATAAGTATGATACTTAAAATACTACTTAAATTAACAAAGGAATAATTATAGAAAAATAACATAAGATTTTGAGTGACTATAGCAGGCTAGAAGTCAACAAAAACATAAATGTGAAAAACATAGTGCTGAGATTAGAGTTAAAATTGGTGAGATAAAATCTAAGAGGGACTTGATAATAATAATTAGCAAACAAAATTGGGTAAAATAGTTTAAAATCTATAAGGAGAACATTTTTTTTTAAGAAAAGGGAGAGTTTAAAGATTTGAGAGGGAAAAAGGAAAAAAAGAGCAAGACACTGGGAGGCCTGGAGTGAGCCGGGGTCAGAATATGCGAAACTGGTCTGATTTGTGGTAAATTCCAAGTTGAGGTAACAGGATCCACGTAGAGCTGTGGTTTGTAATCTTATCTGTTCTTTCGAATTACTCAAGAAGCTCTTAAATATCCTGCAGCTCAGGCCTTACCTGAAAACAATTACCCTAAATGCAATGTCCTGGTGAGAAACCCAGGCATCGGTACTTTAAACCCTCTCCAGGTGATTCCACTGTATGGCCAAGGGTAAGAATTATTGCTCTATTTGTAGTGAACATCGAGAAGGCAGACAGCAATAAAATTTCTTCCTGGAGTAATTGGAATGATATGGTTAGGCTCTGTGTCCCCACCTAAATCTCATCGTGAATTGTAATCCCCCTAATTCCCAGGTATGAAGGGAGAGACCAGGTGGAGGTAATTGAATCATGAGGTTTTTTTTCCACGCTGTTCTCGCGTTAGTGCGTTCTCACGTTAGTGCGTTCTCACGAGATTTGATGTTCTAAGGCGCTCTTTCCCGTTACTCTTCACTTGTCCGTTCTGCTGCCTCGGGAAGAAGCTGCCTTGCTTCTTCCTCTTCACCTTCCACCATGATTCTAAGTTTCCAGAGGCCTCCACAGCCATGCTGAACTGTGAGTCAGTTAAACCTCTTCGTTTATGAATTACCCATGCTCGGGCAGTACTTTACAGCAGTGTGGAAAAGGACTAATACATGGAATGTTGGGCACGAAAGGATTATTAGCTTTTACTTAGTAAGTTAGGACTGGAGGGAGACACTTAAACTTCGAGCTGGTCCTTAGACAGAAACAGAAACAGCAACAGCAGCTTTAGGAATCTTTGTTGGTCAGCCCCCCTCCCCCACTCTCCCACGGCTGGATCCACTTTGCCTAAGATTTAGTTTTATCAGCCCCCAAGAGTCAAGATGTTCACTAGTATCAAACATCCAGAAGTATTTCCTAGCAAAATGTGAGGCCGTCAATGACAGATGATTTAGAATTTCTAGTGTCATTCTCCTAGGCAGTTTTTTTTTTTTTTTTTTTTTGAGACGGAGTTTCGCTCTTGATACCCAGGCTGGAGCGCAATGGCGCGATCTCGGCTCACCGCAATCTCCGCCTCCTGGGTTCAGGCAATTCTCCTGCCTCAGCCTCCTGAGTAGCTGGGATTACAGGCACGCGCCACCGTGCCCAGCTAATTTTTTTGTATTAGTAGAGACGGGGTTTCACCATGTTGACCAAGATGGTCTCGATCTCTTGACCTCGTGATCCACCCGCCTCGGCCTCCCAAAGTGCTGGGATTACAGGCTTGAGCCACCGCGCCCGGCCGGCAGTTTTATTTAAAAGAATATAGATAGTGTAAGCTTCAGAAAAGTATTCCAATGCAGCTTATATGTTGCCTTAAGTAAAAACGGGGACTTAGACTCCCTGAAATATCCAGGAACGTATCACCAGTAGAGAAAATAAAATACTGAAAAAAAATTAGTCTTCATGTTTTTGTGGCCAAAGACAATAATAGCAAGCAATTGTTTACTAGCGTGCATGCAGCTCTGTTCTGGAATCTCTAATAGGTATGCATGGAGTGCCATGGTACTGTGGAGCACATTGTGGTTAACTTTAGCTCTACTCCTTCATAGCTGTGTTTCTCAAAGGGTGATCTAAGCAGTACTGCATAAGGATCAAATGAAGTACACGTTAAAAATCCATATCCCTAGTTTATAATTCTGGGTTTCAACTCAAAGGTAGTGAATCAGAATTTCTGAGAATAGAACCCAGGAATCTGCTTCCTTTAAACATCCCTTTCTCTCACTCCTACCTCTCTCCCGACCCCCAGTGATTGAGACATATAATGAAAATTGAAAAGTTATTGTTGTAAGGTTGAGATAGTGGAAATCATGTTTATGCATCACAGGCTGGGAAACCAGTAACTTTGCCACATTCCAGAAAGCTCCATCATGATATGTTTCACCGGGAAATGTTGACACTCAGCAACATTTCACCTTTCATATTTGCTTTTAAGAAATACATTCGGTAGTTTAAGTAACCCCAGAAGGCTTGCTGCTATTTAAGGAGCCTTATCATAGATATCACGTGTGTCTTATGATGAGTGGGGTGAATATTAGCAGCCTTCACGCTTAGCCTAATAAAAGGAGAATCGGGAAGTACTGAAAACTCCATTTTTTAAATGTCAAACCCAGCGGTTTAATTCAGACCTGCCGATTAAGTTGGCAACTGCAGAAATAGGTGGGTTAGTGGTACATGGAGTGACGCAAGCCAGGAATGGAGGTACAAAGGAGGAATTGGGATGATTGCTGTCACTTGTAATTTTGCATAGAGCAAAGGACTCTGATCAACTAAAAAGCAGTGTGAGGAAACAGACTTATCATGTTTCTAGGGGTTCAGGAACAAGGGCAAACAATGTAATGACAACCAACAGCTAGATATTGCTTACTTGGATCAAAATTTTTGAAGCCATACTTGATTCCTCTCTCTTACCCCCACCCCCAACCATTTTCTTAGAAAATTTTCCTGAGTCTACTTTCAGTATTTGTCTGACCCCTTCACCTTCACTATTAGCTTTGAGTCTAAGCCTCGGTCTCTTGCCTGTATTATTGGAATGGTCTCCTAACAGGTATCTCTAAGTATCTTTCCCTGTGCAATCAATTCTTCACCTAATGACTGAGCATCATTTTAAATCTGGCATCTGGCTGTCAATCTTTGTTTTGTTTAAGCCACATAGTCTGTGGATTTTTTTGTGTGATAAATAATTATATTTGGAGTAGCTCAGCGCATGTGTGGATCTGGTTGCGGAACTTGTTTGATTAAGATATTCAAATTCTTCTTCAATACTTTGAAACAAGGATTATCATTTTCCAAATTCTAAATGCTTCAGTTTTGTTATTAAATTTTGGATAACATACATATTCCAAACTTCTTATTTTAATTTACAATATCGGCTAATGCCGTTTTTGTAGTTAGGGACATTTTAAGTGAGAATTTGAGTCAATAATGGTATGTTGGAAGATCTGAGTTTTATGTACTCTATTCTACAACATGTCCTACTTTTTTTTTTTTAAGGGAAAGACAGACTCTCCGTATTTGCAGTGTTGCAACAGATGGCACATCCCCATTGTAGGAGAGTCATATCCCATCAAGCTGTTGACACAATTGGTGAAAATTAAATTCTAACAATGATGACATTGTTAGGAAAATGTTCATTTTGAACAATCCCACTATTTTTAAGTGTTCTTATATGAAACAAGGTCAGTGAGAAAAATTATCTGATATACTTTATCAGATATATAGTTTATTTCTATAAATACTTTAAAAATAGCACAGTTCTATTTTATTTGAGTCATGATGTGAGGCAATATGGCATTATGGACATAGACATATGGACCTTTCTTTACAATTTCCTAAAATGACCAATGAGTATATAAATAGAGAAAACCCTATACCTCTCCTTGAAATCAGGAGACAGCCTATGTAGACGCTAGACCCTGGGAGGAGTTTCTGTATGCTAAGATGGTGTTTATATAAGACTGAAGGAACAGAGACACTCAGGCAAAGCAGCAACCCCTGTGAGATTGAGTAATGTTCTTAAGAGAATTAGGAAGGGACTCTGACAAGGCTCATTGGCATCCTAGCTCAGCAGAGTGAAGGCTGAAGGGCAATAAGGACCCATCACTCAAATATCCTCCTAACTTGCTGACACGTTGCAGCAGGCCAGCTGCAAGGTAGGTTCAGTCCTTTATGTAGAAAAGAAGGCTTTCTTGGAGATCCATCCTGTCTGTTACAACACTGTCAGTGTCCACGTGCTAGCTCCCTTCCCACCATCAGTCTTCTCAACATCTGTCATTGGGAAGTTAAAACTAGAATATAAAGCTGCGGAGAAAAGAAAAAGGAATGCTCTTCTGGTTTCAGTCTAGACCTAAAAATCCTTTATTCAAATATTTGGGAAGAACCTTATCTAAATTTATGAAATGTACGCAGTATATCTTTCACTTGACTATAAACCAAAATAGATCAGGCCTAGACCTTCTCTAACTCCAAAAAAAATAAACAGAGAAGTCAACAGGCCTATGTAAACATACCCTAATTCCAAAGGCAGTGACCACGCCAATGAACAGCTTAACTTTGAAACAGTCTAATGTAAGAAAAAACAACACTTTTTCAAAAATCTGATTTGTGACCTCACCACAGTTCAAGAGGTTATCCAAGCAGCATGCATGAACACGTGCAAAGAGGATGCGATCTATGATCAAGCAGGATGGCCGGGGGTGAAAATATGGCTATCAATTCATTAACTACACAGAGGCAGTCGACTGGATACTGAAGATATTTATTATGATGTATAAAATGAACTCAAGCACAATTCATTATGCTTCTTAAATAAACTATATAATGCCTTGGTTTAAAAGAACAAAAGACTAATCAAAAACCATAACTTAGTGGCCGTGCATCATGGCTCACACCTGTTACCCAGCACTTTGGGAGACCAAGGCAGGTGGATCATCTGAGGTCAGGAGTTTGAGCCTGGCCAACATAGTGAAACTACATCTCTATTAAAAAATACAGAAATCAGACAGATATGGTGGTGCCTGCCTGTAATCCCAGCTACTCAGGAGGATAAGGCAGGATAATCTCTTGAACCCAAGAGGCAGAGGTTGCAGTGAGCTGACATCATGCCACTGCACTCAAGCCTGGGCAACAGAGGGAGACTCCATCTCAAAAATAAAATTAAATAATAACTTAATAATGAATTATCACAGCTGAAAAGGACAGGAAGTGATTTTTAAGCACATTAAATACCAACAGATAATTCTCAAGCATTGTTCTAAATACGACTCAAAATCGATTGAGGAATAAATGTGTGAGCTTTGAAAACAATATGCTATGTTATTTTTTTAAGTACGGTGGTGTTTATGTCACCATTATATTAACCAGACTGAGAAAGACAAGAGAAAATAAATTTATATGATTCAAGTTTAGTACAGGAACATCTCCAAAAAGCTTTGAGCAATCACTGGTAACACTGAATTTTATTAGCTTTCAGGATGAAGGCTTTCTTTATTTGCTCGACACCAATTGCTGAGTAAATTTTTAGTGACGCTAGCTAAGGTCTAAGTAAGCTTTGAGAAAGTCACCATAGAACCTTCTTTAAATTAAAACTGCTTTGGTAAAATATACCTGAAATTACTACCACACACTTGTAATAACTCAGACAAAACTGCAAAAACAAAACTTCAAAATCTCACCACTAGTGCCATTGGCACCAAAGCACCCTTTGGCATATAATGTCTAACATAATGGTAGGACCTTGCAAAGAGTAAGCACTTCCTATTTATTTTAACTTACTGAAAAATAAAAAACAGAATAAAAAGGGAACAGAAAGCCATTTGTAACTAGTTTCATTTGTCAGTCTTTGGAATCTCTTTTGTTATCAGGCACTCTTATATTTAATAATAAAGTTTCATCAGTTCCTATACATAAATTAAGATTTAAATCCAAGAGAATTTCCTTGTAGCTGTGAGTTAGCAATCCAACAGTTCGTTTAAGGCTATAAAATGCTAATTTAAGAAAAAGGTGGATTTACATGAAAGACAGTGGTACAAAATACAATATCAGGAGGTTTTGAGTGTCTAAAATGCTCAGCTGTTTTGCTACATGGATGAATGAATTATTAAATTTATTGCATTTTACTCAACCCTTGAACCCCAATGTATCTTTTGAATGAGTACAGAAAAGGCTTATCATTATACAAATTGGTCTCAAGTAGACTGTGTGAGATATCCGATTCAAAATATTCTGAGAATCCAAAGATGTATTTTTATGATTTAGAAAAAATTTTTAAATGTACATTTGTAGATCTGGGAGCCTTAGAACAAAAAATATTAGTTTTGAAAAATTAGATATTTAAAATGGATGAGAATATAAACTGCGTTTTAAGTAAAATACTGGGGATTCATTTTCAGAGATTCTGCTCTGGTAGTGATAACCAAATAGTCTGTTTTGAAAGCTTATTTTATCATTCTAGTCCAACTATTCTCTGTATTAGACTTCCAGGAGTTGGGTGGGAACTGGGAGAAGAACACGTCTTCTACTAAGTACCATATTATAGTATAGCATATTGGGTAAGTCAGCTTTCAGCCAATACTAATTAACTGCGTGACCTGGGGAAAATTACTTAATCTTTCAGAATATCAGTTTCTTATTTATTTTATTTATTTTTTTGAGACAGAGTCGCTCTGTTGCCCAAGCTGGAGTGCAGTGCTGTGACCTCAGCTCACTGCAATCCCTGCCTCCCGGGTTCAAGCAATTCTTGTACCTCAGCCTCCCAAGTGGCTGGGACTACAGGCATGTGCCACCATGCCACAGTTGGCTAATTTTTGTATTTTTAGTAGAGATGGGGTTTTGCCATATTGGCCAGGCTGGTCTTGAACTCCTGGCCTCAAGTGATCCGCCCACCTTGGCCTCACAAGTTGTTGGGATTACATGTGTGAGCCAACATACCTGGCCTCAGTTTCTTAATTTTTAAATGTGGATTACAACCTATTTCATGAGATTTCTGTGAGGACTAAAATAACTTCTTTAGTAAATGCCATATAAGTGCTTACTATTATCAGTGTAAGTGCAGATGATTCCTTTTAATAGTAATTCAATGAAACAGGTAGTTCTTGATATCTAGCAGAAGGAAAATTTAGTTTTCATCTCTAACTGGAGCACAAAAGTCAGAATAATATTCGCTGATAGACCACTAGGGTTGATATTTGATTATCTTGATAGCCTCAATCATATTATTGTGTTACTATGACACACATCCTATTACCAACCCTCATTAAATTTATTTTTAATTCATTATGACCTATATTAAATAGATGTGCTAGTGTATGTGCCTGTTTATTTAGCTAGGAGTGTATTATTGAAACCCCCTCATGCACCCTTCCAAGATTATGTGGAGTGGTAATTAGAGGTGTAAACACACTGAAGACTGTGGAGCCAGACTGCTTGGATGTGAAATCTCTACTTTCTTAGCTGTGTAATTGAGGCAACTTCATAGTTTGTTTTCCTATATGGGGATAACTGGAATACCTGCCTCATGGGTTTTTTAAGAATTAAATGACCTAATAGCTGTTAAGTACTTGGAACAGTGTAACATTTCCTGGCATTTCCATCATCCATTAGTTATTAAATAAATTACATCTCACTCCATTCGCAAGTGGAAACCTTTCTAAACCTCTTCTAAACTTGCGTTTACAATTCCTTGTTTTGCTTTATATATTTGGCTTGTCAATGCTTTTTAGCCACAGACCATCAGGAACACACCTGTAGCCGAACAAACTGGGTTTGTTACTCATTGGAGCTAGGGAGAATGCAACCATGGGCATCTTAGTAAGGATATCAGAAATTACTTTATAAATAATGTATTAGGTGATTTTTTAAAGGAGTTTCAATAAGTGGGGTTTGCATGGATTGAATGCCATAAGGGAGCAAGAATAATTCTATGACTGGGTATCCAAATAAACCTTATCTGGAAGGAGAAAACACTGGAAGGCAACTAAAGCTGTATTTCATAAAGAAGCAGAACTCATTTATATTAGCTAGTAGAAGGAAAGATGTGATATTTCGGGGCTCTCACGGTGACCTTGTTTTTGCTTAGACAAATTATGAAGTAGTCTTACTTTTTGTCTCACTCCATCATAGTCACAGAATAAGTTATATGATGCCCTATGAAGTTGTTCATGTTAAACAGGAGAATATCATGTTATAAGTATGAGGGCCAGGCCAGCCCCTAAAAGCATCAGGCCTCGCTGAAAGCGTCAGGTCAGGTCCCTGATATTCGTGACTGCTTTCCTCTTTGTCAAATTTGCGCATTTATCCCAGAACCTTATGATACTGCTTCTTTTTAAAAATGGCATAAAGCTTTATACGAATGCGCTAATTAAAAATATATTCTCTGACTTGCTTTTTCACTTTCTGACATTTATTTACATTTTATCTTATTGGTGATTATGTTCCAGTTTATTTCCACCTCTGTATAGTTTTGACATACTGTTATTTGATACTTACTCCCTTTTTATTGGACATAAGTTATGTATAGGTATTTGCTGTTATAAACAATGCTATTATACAATAATAATTTTTTTTTAGACAGAGTCTCCATCTTTTGCCTAGGCTGGAGTGCAGTGGTGCAATCTCGGCTCACTGAAACCTCCGCCTCCCGGGTTCAAGCAATTCTCATGCCTCAGCATCCCAAGTAGCTGGGACTACTACAATTATAATAGTTGTAAGATAGAACTAAAATACAAGACTATGTAATAGGTAAGTTAGTGGAGGGTGATAAGAGTGAAATATTCTTAGGAAGATAAATACATTAATTACCGGTTATATTTATTTGTGACTCCACTTTAAAAATTGAAGGTAATCTATTTATATATATGTAAAAATATTTATATAATATATATAAATAAGATAAGGATGTATGATGTGAACCATGGGTAGCAGTGTGATCATAACAAAACTGTTGCAATACATTTTAAGAAAGGCAAGAAAGGAGAAGCAAAGAAAGTAAAACAAAGAATAAAAGATGAAAGAAATGAATGTAAAAGGCTAAAATTTACCACTAACAGCCACATTATCAACTGAATAGGAAACTAAAAACCAAAATGGCACATCCACTAGTTTGTCAAAATATTTGAAAATTTGATAATATTAAGTGCTGGAGAAGACATAAAGCAGCCAAAACAGACGCTGCTGATGGGAATTTGTTTTGATCACCATGTAAAATAATTTGGAATGCTCTAGTATGGTTGAAAATGTGCATACTTCTAGGTATATCCCATGGAAAACTGTCAGACATTTATCTGAGAGATAGTATAAGAATTGTTATTGTGGCTGGGTGTGGTGGCTCATGCCTGTAATCCCAGCACTTTGGGAGGCCAAGGCGGGTGGATCACCTGAGGTCAGGAGTTTGAGACTAGCCTGGCCAACATAGTGAAACCCCATCCCTACTAAAAATACTAAAATACAAAACACTTTCAACTCGATATGAATCAAAAGCAAGAATGAAGGAAATAATAGACGTAAGAACAGAAATCAATGAAATTGAAAATTTAAAAATAGAGAAAAACCAATAAAACAAAGAGCTGGTTCTTTCAATAGATAATTAAACCTCTAGCAAGGGTGATTTAAAAAAAAAAAAAAAAAAAAAAAACACAGATACAAATCACCAACACCAGGAATTAAACGGTGAATATCACTACACACCTTACAGACATCAAAAGGATAGCCAGGAGATACCTCAAACAACTTGATACACATAAATTTGACAACTTAGACAAAATGGGAAAAATAAAGTCAAAATTAAAAAAATGCAACCCACCACAACTCATCTAATATGAAATAGACCAATTCTACACAGAAAAAAGAAGCAGGAAAGGTACAGACAGTTGACTAAAAAGGAAACTACAGACTCAAATGCCTCATACATAGACAAAAATCCTTAACAAATATTAGCAAATAGAATTCAGCAATATATAAAAATAATTAAAATCTAAAACCAAGTGCAGTTTCTTCAGGGATACAAGGCTACTTCAGTATTTAAAAAGTCAGTCAATGTAATCCACCAATTTACCAGACTAAAAACATACTGTCAATCAATGCAGAAAAAGCTATTTGACAAAAAGTAACATCCATTCATAATAAACTTTCAGAAAAAACATAGGAATAGAGGAGAATATTCTCATCTTAATAACACCTAAGAAAACCTATAGCTAACATTATATTTAGTGGTGGAAGACTGAATGCTTGTCCTCTAACAGTGGAACAAATGGGCTACTGGCAATCCTTGGTGTTCCTTGGCTTGTAGCTGCATCATTTCAAACTCTGTCTTGGTTAACCATGGTTATTCTCAGTATACCTTCATGTGGCCTTCTTATAAGGACACCAGCCATTGGATTTAGGGCTCATCTTAATCCTGTAAGCCCTCATCAACTAGTTACATTTGCAAAGACCTTATTTCCGAATAAGGTTGTATGTGGAGATTCTGGTAGACATGAAGTTTGCAGGAACACTATACACCCAAGTAAATTGATTATAATAATGTCAATATTCTGGCTGTAATATTGTACTATGTTTATACAATCTTGCCCATGG
Source organism: Aotus nancymaae (assembly GCF_030222135.1). Lineage (NCBI taxonomy): Eukaryota > Metazoa > Chordata > Mammalia > Primates > Aotidae > Aotus > Aotus nancymaae. Next base: position 8,041,894 of record NW_026988438.1, read on the forward strand.
GGGAAACTGGGTAAAGGATATATAGAATCTGTCAAATTATAATTTCATGTCAATCTATAATTATCTCAAAATAAAACATGTTATTTAAAAATTATAGATACAATTTATAAGATATATAAACTATCTTTAGAGGTTATATAGTAGGTATATCTTCAGAATACTTCATGGGCGATATTGATGAAAAAAGAAGTGTTAAGCTTATTTTTATTTTTCATTTGTAGAGCTTAAACATTCAAAACACAAAAATATTTCAGAAACGCAGAAATGCATGAGGCTCATTTTTAGATTTGTTTTGGTAACCCTAGAAAAGTTTAGACATTCTTTTGTGACCTTCTGAAGCATGTAATATACATTCATTTGAATCCCCTTTAAATTACTTGAGAACAATAAAAATTCTCCATTATTTTGAGAAATCAACAAGAAAGCTTCTTAAAGTCTAATATGTACTGCTTTGGAATTTTTATTGGATGAAGAGCCATTTCTTAAATAGTAAATTATACAGGAGTAAGAACTGAGCCATTCTAGAAAATTGATATCTCAGCATAAACTGAAACCCAGCAAGTTCTCCCAGGTCTGTCCTTTACTTTGTTCATTGAATCACACTGATTCCAAATAACTCTTGGGCAATTGCAGAGATGTAATTATCTTACAGTTTTTGAGGAACTCAGGATCTGTGATTTACATTAATCAATATGTACTCTATTTGAAGAAAGCCTATAATGAAAATCACGAAAGGAATGGAATTGTACATAGCAGGTGTTCTTCACTGTGTTTCCTTGATTAATGAAAAAGACTTACATATACATAGAGACAACTGTTGAGTAGAAATCATTTTTCAAGAATTCTATTATCTCAGTGTTGACTTGGTGGGCTTAGGAGCTGAGCACCCGTCAAGAACACTTTGTTTTAGCAATACTGAAGCAGCTGTGTTGTCTGGGGATATACCCTGGGGTTTGTTATCTCATGCCAGGGAAATTTAGGACACAGACACACACTAGGAGTTTAGGAGCAGAAGTTAATAGGCAGGAGAGAAGAGAAAGAGAAACAGCTGTCTCTATAGAAAGAGAGTGGTGTCTGAGTGGAAAATACCCGTGGGCACGGTTGTGCAGGATTTTATAGCCAGCCTTGAGGGGGTGGTGTCTGATTTACATAGGGTTCACAGATTGGTTTGATTAGGTATGGTGTTTACATACCCTGAAGAAAGGCTGGCCACTCCTGTTGATCAGTGCCATCTTGTCTGCTCCTTACTGTACATGTAGGTGGCTGATAAAGAGAAGGGAAGATGAGGCCACCATTTTAAACGTTTGGCACAACTGCCAGCATCTATGTGTGCAGCTCAGTTTTACAGTCTGCACTTTTTAGAAAGGAAAATGATTTGGGGCTGCTTTTCATTAAAAGGGAAACCTTACCAAGGACTTCCATACTCTGACTATCTGCCTAAGTAATTTTTTCTTAACTCCTGTATCAATACTTCCTTGAGCCTTTATTCATCACATTCGTCTTTTTGTAGCTCAAAATTTTGTGGCTGATTATTCCATTTCATTTATTTAAAATACACCAAGTGCTAAAATAAAACTTTTAAAAAAATGGCCACAAAGTGAAAGCGCGATGTTGTAACCTGTTTCATTTTTCCTCTTGTTTAAAAGTTGGGAGTGTTTTATTTTTTCATTTTTCCACCTTTTAAGTTCAGGGGATATATGTGCAAGTTTGTTACATGAGTAAATGGGGAATTATAGGGTTAATGTATAGATTATTTCATAACCTGGGTAAGGGGCATAGTACCTAATATGTAGTTTTTCAGTTCTCACCCTCTTCCCACCTTACACCCTCAAGTAGGCCCTGGTGTCTTGTTCCCTACTTCGTGTCCATGTTTACCAGCTTCCACTTGTAAGTGAGAACATGCAGTATTTGGTTTTCTGTTCCTGCAGTAATTTGAATAAGGATAATGCCCATCAGGTCCCTCCATGTTGCTGCAAAGGACATGATTTCCTTCCTTTTTGTACCAAACTTTTTTTAGTTCATTTCACTATTGAAGGGCATCTGGGTTGATTCCATGTCTTTGCTATTGTGAATAGTTCTGTGATTAACATATGCATGCATATGTCTTTATGGAAAAATTATTTGTTTTCCTGTGGGTATATATCCAGTAGTAGGACGGCTGGGTTGAATGGTAGTTGTTTTAAGTTCTTTGAGAAATTTCCAAAATGCTTTCCACAGTGGCTGGACCGATGTATGTTCCCACTAGCAGTGTATAAATACTCTCTTTTCATAGAAACTTTGCCAGCTTCTGTTACTTTTTGACTTTTGAATAATAGCCATTCTGACTGGTGTACGATGGTATCTCATGGTTTTGATTTGAATGTCTCAGATGATTAGTGATATTGAGCAATTTTTCATGTTTGTTGGCCATGTGTATGTCTCCTTTTGAGAAGTGTCTATTCATGTATTATAGTTTGCCCATTCTTTAAAAAAATTTTGGTTTGTTTGTTAATTTGTTTCAGTTCCTTATAGACTTGGGATATTCGATCTTTGTCAGATGCATACGTTGCACATGTTTTCTCTCACTTTGTAGTTTGTCTGTTTACTTGGTGGATGGTTTCTTTTGCTGTGCAGAGGAAGCTCTTTAGTTTAACTAGGTCCAACTTGTCAATTTTTTCTTTTTGTGGCAAATAATTTTGAAGTTTTAACATGAAATCTTTGCCAGGGCCTATGTCAAGAATGTTATTTCTAGGTTTTCTTCTAGAGTTTTATAGTATTAGATTTTACATTTAGGTCTTTAATCCATCTTGAGTTGATTTTCATGTATAGTAAAAGGAATAGATAGAGTTTCAATCTTTGACATATGACTAGCCGGTTATCCCAGGATCACTTATTGAATCAGGAGTCCTTTCCGTATTGCTTGTTTTTGTTGACCTTGTTGAAGATCAGATGGCTGTAAGTGCGTGCCTTTGTTTCTGGATTCAGTAGTTTGTTTCATTGATTTATGTGTCTGTTTTTGAATCAGTACCATGCTGTAATTTATTTATTTATTTATTTAAATTTTACTTTAGTTGCATACTATATCTGGCAAGTTATCCCTCCCCACCCTCCCCACTCACCGCTGTCTCTCCCCTACCCCCCTAACTGCCCCCAGTGTGTGATGCTCCCCTCCCTGAGTCCACATGTTATCATTGTTCAACACCCACCTATGAGTGAGAACATGCAGTGTTTGGCTTTCTGTTCTTGTGTCAGTTTGCTGAGAATGACCATGCCGTTTTGATTACTACAGACTTGTAGTACAGGTTGGACTGGCGAGTGTAATGCCTCTAGCTTTGTTCTTTTTGCTTAGGATTGCTTTGGCTATTCAGGCTATTCAGATTGCTTTGGTTCTATATTAATTTTAGAATAGTTATTCTAATTTTGTGAAAAATGTCTTTGGTGGTTTGACAGGAATAGCACTGAATCTGTAAATTGCTTTGGGCAGAATGGCTACTTTAACAATATTGCTTCTTTCTCTCTGAATTGCTTTTTCACACTGCTATGAAGAACTGCTTGAGACTGGGCAATTTTTAAAGAAAGAAGCCTTAATAGACGTGCAGTTGCACCTCACTAGGGAGGCGTCAAGAAACTTACAATCATGGCAGAAGGCAAAGGAGAAGCAAACACCTTCTTCACAAGATGGCAGGCGAGAGAGCAATGGGGGAAGTGTCACTTTTAAACCACCAGATATCGTGAGAACTAAGTAACTATCATGAGAATAGTGTGAGGGAAAGTCCCCCCGATCCAGTAACCCCCTGCCAGGTTCCTCCCTTGACATGCAGGATTACAATTTGAAATGCGATTTGGGTGGGGACACAGAAACCATGTCACTGTTCAAGAGCACGGAGTATTTTTCCATTTGTTGGTGTCTTCTCTGATTTCTTTAAGCAGCGTTTTGTAATTCTCATTCTAGAGGTCTTTCACTTCCTGGTTAGCTGTGTTCCTATATATTTTATTCTCTTAGTGGCTATCGTGAATGGAATTGCATTCTTGATTAGGCTTTCAGCTTGGATGTTACTGGTGTATGGAAATTCCGCTGAAGTTCGCACGCTGATTTTGTGTCCTGAAAGTTTGCTGAAGTGTCTTATCCAGTCTAGGAGCCTTTGGGCAGAGTTTATGGGGTTTTCTAGGTATAAAAGCATACAGTGTGTAAAGAGAGATAGTTTGACTTCATTTTTTCCTATTTGGATGCCTTTTATTTCTTTCTCTTGCCTAATTGTGCTGCCTGGAACTTCCAATACCACGTTTAATAGGAGTGGTGAGAGTGGGCATTTGTTTGTTTGTTTTCTGTTTTAAGTTCTGGGGTACATGTGCAGGATGTGCAGTTTCATTACATAGGTAAACATGTGCCATGGTGATTTGCTGCATGTATAAACCCATCACCGAGGTATTAAGCCCAACATGGATTAGATATTTTTCCTGATGCTCCGCCTGACTCCCGCAACAGGCCTCAGTGTATGTTGTTCCCCTCCCTGTGTCCATGTGTTCTCATTGTTCGGATTCCACTTATAAGTGAAAACATGAAGTATTTGGTTTTCTTTTCCTGCGTTAGTTTGCTGAGGATAATGGCTTCCAGTTCCATCCATGTCCCTGCAAAGGACATGCTCTCATTCCTTTTAATGGCTACATAGTATTCCATGGTGTATATGTACCATGTTTTCTTTATCCAGTCTATCATTGATGGGCATTTGAATTGATTCCATGTCTTTGCTATTGTTAATAGGGCTGCAGTGAACATACATATGCATGTGTCTTTATAATAGAATTATATCTATTCCTTTGGATATATACCCAGTAAGGGGATTGTTGGGCCAAAGATATTTCTGGTTCTAAATCTTTGAGGTATCACCACACTGTCTTCCACAATGGTTGAACTAATTTATATTTCCACCAACAGTGTAAAAGCATTTCTATTTCTCCACAACCTCACCAGCATCTGTTGTTTCTTGACTTTTTAATAATAGCCATTCTGACTAGCATGGGATGATATCTCCTTGTGGTTTTAATTTGCATTTCTCTAATGATCAGTGATGTTAAGCATTTTATCATGTTTGTTGACCAAATGAATGTCTTCTTTTGAGAAGTATCTTTTCATGTCCTTTCCCACTTTTTAATGAGGTTGGTTTTTTTTTTTGTTTGCTTGTTTCTTGTAAATTTGGTTAAGTTCCTTGTAGATTCTGGATATTAGACCTTTTTCAGATGGATAGATTGCAAAACTTGTCTCCCATTCTGTAGGTTGTCTGTTCACTCAAGTGGGTATTCTTGCCTTGTTCCAGTTCTCAAAGTGAATACTTCCAGGTTTGTCCTTTCAGTATGATATTTGCTGTGTGTTTGGCATAAACGGCTCTTATTTTTTATATGTATTTTCCTTTGATACGTAGTTTGTTGATGGTTTTTAACATGAAGTGACGCTAAGTCAAGAGACTTTTCTGCATCTATTAAGATAATCTTGTGATTTTTGTTTTTAATTATTTATATGATGAATCATATTTATTTGTGTATGTTGAACCAACCTTTTGTCTCAGGAATAAGGCCTACTTGATTGTGGTGGTTTAGCTTTTTGATGTGTTGCTGGATTTGCTTAGCTTGCTTTTGTTGAGGATTTTTGCATCTATGTTCATCAAGGATATTGGCCTAAAGTTTTCTTTTTTGTTGTTGTGTCTCTGCTAGGTTTTGATATCAAAATGATGCTAGCCTCATGGAATGAGATAAGGAGGGAGACTTTCTTAATTTTTTGGAATAGTTTTAGTAAGATTAGTACTAGCTCTTCTTTATATGTATGGTAGAATTTAGCTGTGCATCTCTCTACTCCAGGTGTTTTTGTGGTTGGTAGGGTTTTTTCATTACTGATTCAACTTCAGAACTTCTTATATTTCTGTTCAGTGTTTCGATTTTTTCCTGGTTTAATTTTGGGAGGTTATATATTTCTAGGAATTTGTCCATTTCTTATAAGCTTTCTAGCTTGTGTGCATAGAGGTGTCGTAATAGTTTCTGAGGATATTTTGTATTTCTCTGGGGTTGGTGGTCACATCACCTTTGTCATTTCTTACTGTTTAATTGGATCTTCTCTCTTTTCTATTAGTCTAGCTAGCAATCTGTCAATCTTAATTATTCTGTCAAGAAGCCAACTTTTGGTTTGGTTGATTATTTTGCTTAGGTTTTTATTACTCTGTTTTCTGCAGCACAGCTTTGATTTGGTTATTCCTTGTCTACTGCTGACTTCGGTGTTGCTTTCTTCCTGTTTTTCTAGTTTCTCTAAGTATAATGTTACGTTAATTTGAGAATTTTCTAATTTTTTGATGTGGGCATTTAGTATTGTAAACTTTCTTCTTAACACTGCTTTAGTTGTGTCCCAGAAAGTCTGGTATGTTGTATATTTGTTTTCATTAGCTTCAAATGACTTCTTGATTCCTGCCTAAATCTGATTGTTTACCCAAAAGTCATTCAGAAGAAGGTTGCTTTAATTTCCATGTAATTGTATGCTTTCAAGAGATCATCTTGGTATTAATTTCTGTGTTTATTGTGCTGTGGTCTGAGAGGGTGGTTGATATGATTTGGTTTTTAATTTTTTTGAATTTGTTAAGAATTGCTTTATATCCAAGCATATGATCAGTTTTAGAGTATGTGCTATGTACAGATGAGAAGAATATGTATTTTGTTGTTATACGGAATGTTCTGTAGAGGTCTATTTGTTCCATTTGATCAAGTGTGAAATTTAGGTCCCAAATATCTGTTAGTTTTCTGCCTTGTTGCTCTAATATTGTCAGTGGGTTGTTGACATCTCCCACTATTATTATGTGGTTATATAAGTATCCTTGTAGGTTTCTAAGCACTTGTTTTATGAATCTGGATTCTCCAGTGTTGAACACATCAATACTTAGGATAGCTAAGTCATCTTATTAAAATGAACTCTCCATCATTATGTAATGCCCTTCTTTCCTCCTTTTTGATTGCTGCTGGTTAAAAGCTTGCTTTGTCTGAAATAAGGAAAGCAACTCTTGATTTGTTTGTTTTTGTTTTCTGTTTCTTGACAGATTTTTCTCCATCCCTTTACTTTAAGTCTGTGGGTGTCTTTGCATGTGATATGGCCTGTTGAAGACAGCATATAGTTGGGTTTTGCTTCTTATCTTAAAAGACATTCTGTGCCTTTTAAGTGGAGTGCTTAGCCTATTTACATTCAAGGTTAATATTGATATGTGAAGATTTTATTCTGCGATTATATTAGCTAGTTGTCTAGATTTGATTTTGGAGTTGCTTTAGAGTGACAATAGTCTGTGTACTTATGTGTGCTTTTGTGCTGGTCAGTAACAGTTTTTCATTTCCATGTTTAGCACTCCCTTAAGGACCTCTTGCAAGTCAGATCTGGTAGTAACCAATTTCCTTACTGTCTTTCAGGGATGTCAGCAAGTCATAGGTTTAGTCTCATCACATAATTTCACATTTCTTGGAGATTTTTGTTCATTCATTTTTATTCTTTTTTCATTATTTTTGTCTGTTGTATTTGATTTGATAAACAACCCTTCAGTTGCTGAGATTTCTTCCTTAGCTTGGTCTGTTCTGCTATTAATATCTTCATATTGTTCTGCTATTATGTTCATAATTGTTCTACTATTATGTTCATAATGTTCTGCTATTAATTTCTTACGAAATTCTTGTGATGGGTTTTTCAGATCTATTGGATAAGTTTGTTTTTTTTCTTAAGGTGGCTATTGTATCTAGCTTTTGTATCATTTTACTGGATTCCTTAGATTTCTTGGATTGGGTTCTAACTTTCATGAATCTCAGTGATCTTCATTGCCATCCATACCCTGAATTCTATCTCTGTCATTTTAGCCATTTCAGCCTGATTAAAAACCAGTGCTGGGGAACTACTGCAGTCATTTGGATGTAATAAGACACTGTGGCTTTTTAAGTTCCCAGAGTTCTTGTGCTGGTTTTTCTCTCATCTGTGTGAGCTGAAGCTCCTTAAATCTTTAAAGCTGCTGTCTTTTGGATGAGGCTTATTGCTTTTATATTCTTTGATGTCCTTGAAGGTTTGAGTGTGATATAAATTGGGTTCAGTAAAGTGGCTACATTTCTGGGTGATGTCAGGTGGCCCAGACTCAGCTCAGTACACTGGGGGCCTGGGACCAGGCCCATGGCTTTGTTTTCTGACCCCTCAATGGTAAGCACCTGCTATACTGCCAGGGCTGAGATGTTTCCAGTCAGCTGCCAGCAACACTCTGATGGAGAGTTCTGGTAAAAGCACTTCACTGGAGTGGTGACAGTGGGGTCCACACTTAGGCATGCATGCCATCAACTACAGGGCAGCAGTGTGGCAGGGTCCATGTGTGTGCGCGCGCGTGCGCGCGCGCGCGCGCGCGTGTGTGTGTGTCAGCAGCAGAGCAGCAGCAGGGTGGTGGGCCTTGGTACAGTGGTTGGAGGAGGCTGCAGCCAGGTGCATACTGGAGAGGGTCTGTCTGCAGAAGCTCTCTAATAGGTGGTGCCTACCAATGAAGGAGCTAAGGATAGCAGCTGCTGGAAAGCACCCCCACTGGGCATCCAAGGCTGTATTGCAAGTGGGCAAGGCCAGGCAGTTACCCTGGTACAGGCTAGAAGACCGAGTGCTCAGATCAGACTGAGCCTGTGCCATGGGCAAGAAAGCCTTGAGCTATTCAGATCCTACAGTTAACAAAGGCCAAAGCTACCTAAAACAATGTGGTGGTGCTTGGAGATAGGCATCTCTGGCTGTGCTCTACTGCAGCTATTGCTCTGCCAGATGCCTTGGATTCTACACAGATTAGAGTCCTGTCCCTGATGACTCTCTGATAAGCTCTCTTTGCCAAGTCAAATGTCTGTGTGGGGAGTGGGTTCCCCTGCAGCTAGGATTCTGGGGTCCATGGCAAGAGTGGGCCATTCCATACCTGTTTAACTCACCTCTTTCTCAGGAGCCCCTCAGGGCCAGGAATGAATCTTGGTGCTCAGTAGCCCAGTGCAGAGTTCCCAGCTTCCTCCTCTTTTATCCCAGGCTCTGTGTCTCCTTCTGTCCACGTTCAGTGTCATCCTGCTGAAGATCTGCTTGGAGAGTGCAGGTCTTCTCAATGGTCTGGTCTCTTGGTGGCAGAAACTCTTCCTGTGAGTCGTCTTGCTTAACCTGTTTTCTTAATAAAACAATGTTTGCTTCCTAAAGTTTTCAGCCTTATATATAAAATAAATTAATTCAGACGCCAGTATTCCTCACAATTGCATACCCAGTAAGTTTTATTTTATATAAATTATTATTTTGGAAACAATGTAATAGCACCAAGATTTAAAATGACTTTTAATAAATTGAAAGAAAAAAATGGAGATTTTAAGGTCTTTTACCCCAAACCTCTCATTTTAGACTCTGAAAGTTTCCATAAATAAAAGTAATTGCTTATGTTAATTTGCAGCTAATTTTGCTACATAATATAGACACTTCTGCCTATACGTGTCTTTAAAAGAATCCACTTTTATGTGAATTATGTGTCATTGATGTCAAGTTATTTTTATATTCAGAGAGTGAACCATTTATTTCTGTATTTTCTGTCATTAGTGTGCCAAACACTTTTGCTACTGGAAAGCAATAAAATTAATCATTTTTGGCTTTGGCTGCTGTTATGCACATAAACAGCAATCCTGATGAACTTGAGTGAGAATGCTCACTGTGCTCATACTAAGCCAATTAGTGCCCAGTTATTTATTTTCACTGTAGTGGTGAGTGTGGGAGTGGTGGGGGTAGAGAAGTGGGTGGGTGATGTAGAGAGAGAGATAAGCACCACTAGTAAAGAAAAGGTTACATAAAATTGGCAGAATAGTTTTCAGAACAAAAACTGTGGCAGTAAAAGAGCCAATGTCATAGGCGTTAGATAGCATTTATGACTGCGTGCTCGTGTGTGTGAAAACTTACAGGATATACAAGTGCATATAATTTGTCTTCAAGTTTAAGCTACAAACAGATGTAGTACTTTCATTTTAAAGTTAGGAAAATATAGTTTAACATTTTGTAATTTTTCTATGAGCTTCTACATGCAATCCCATGCAATTGGAATTTGATAGTCCTTTCACATAGGAAAATGAGAGCTAGTTAAGCATCCGTTATTTAAGTCATTTTTCTGCAAACACAGACTTAGCGTATTATCAGAGTGACAAAGGAACTAGCTATTATTCAGGAAATGTGTGACCAAGAAAATTACCTATTAATTTTTTTGTTGTTGAGATTGCTGTGTTGCCAGGCTGGAGTGCAATGGTGCAATCTCAGCTCACTGCAACCTCTGCGTCCTGGGTTCAAGCAATTCTCCTGCCTCAGCCTCCTGAGTAGCTAGGATTATAGGTGTACACCACCATGCCCAGCTAATTTTTATATTTTTAGTAGAGATGGGGTTTCATCATGTTCGCCAGGATGATCTCGATCCCTTGACCTCATGATCTGCCCACCTTGGCCTCCCAAAGTGCTGGGACTACAGGTGTGAGCCACCATGCCTGGGCACCTATAAAATTTTTTAACTACAAAAGCAACTATGGCTGTCAGGAGATAGATGATAGATGATTAATTGATAGGCAGAAAGATAGATAGATGATTGATTGATAGATAGATAGATAGATAGATAGATAGATAGATAGATAGATAGATGCTATGCAGCTGAACTTGATTCTCTTCCTCTGTCCATATAGTTTTACGTATCTTCAACACTTAGTCATTTTTAATTAGTTCTATGTCCAGAACTATAGGCATATATTTACCTTAACTGTCAAATATATACAAAAGAGCCAAACTGCAAGCATTAAAAAAAAAAGCAAGGACAAGCAACATTTATCCTCAGTTTATTGGTCAACTTATAAACAAATATAGCAAATTATAAATTGGTATCCTTAGTGATTATTAGAATTGTGTCACATATCTAGATAATATTATTTAGAAGTTCTGGAAAGAATTCAGTGAGTACTGTAGCTGGGGGTACAAAGAGTAGCCCCCATTTGAGATCTTGCTTCATCATCTTCACCTGGTACCTCTGTGAACCAAGGATGGGAGAGTGCTCCACCAGGAACTACTCAGTGGGTATTTTTTTCCATATATGTTAAAGCTAAAGTGCCCCTCCTATTGTGTTCAGTCCTCTAAAGTTTTCTTTTACTTTCTTAGAATATTGCTGTAGAATTTTAGATCTAACCTTAAGGATTATTTTACAGACTAGGAATATTGCATTCAGCATTATTAATTGCGTGACCACAGCATTATTAATTGCATGACCAATTAGTGGTAAAACTGGTAATCAGACAATTGGCAAGACATCTCCAGTTTCCTTTGACTACACTCTACTGCCTTTTAAATTTCCATTCATTGTCTTTTTATTCTCAGAATGTGGCTAAGAAGCATTGGAATGTTGTCCTAGTGGCACTTCTTTAAGGATTTTTGTTTTCCAAACACACAGAAAAATCATACTGTTGACCATTTATTTTCCTTTTGTTTGATGTTTAAGATGTGTCTCTATTTTTCTCTAAATAGCCTCAAAACCAGTGGACTTGAAATTATGCACTGGCCCTGTCCCTAATACCACACAGCTGTGCAACATTCCTTGTCCAACTGAATGTGAAGTTTCACCTTGGTCAGCTTGGGGACCTTGCACTTACGAAAACTGTAATGATCAGCAAGGAAAAAAGGGTAGGTAACATGACATGCCTTTTATACCCACCAATTGTATCAAATCATGAATTATTTTTAAAAAGCTCTTCTATGTTCTGTGTTTGTGGTATTTTCCAGAATGGTTAAAGACTATTAATTTGAAAAGATGAGTAAACCTACTCCAGTGATGGTACCAGAATATTAAAACAGTAGAATATAGGCACAAATGCTTGTTAATTTAGACAACATGGTGGAGAACATCTTAGGCAGCTTAGTGCAATGGTTAAGATGAGCTGCGGGGTCAGGCCTGAAGTGGAAAATGTACTGTGCCTCTTACTGTTTAGATAAGTTAACTATCTAAATCTTTGTCTCCTTATCTGTAAAACGGGGGTAATAATATCTGCCATCTACTTTGTCTCTAAGGAATCAATGAGATAAACATATAGTGCTTATGTTTCAGTGCCTGCCCCATATCTAGTGCCCAATAGATAAAGCTGCTTATTACTTTGAAGACAAAAATGTATAAACTGTATTACGTTCAAACTGCAAATGATAGAGGAATAGAATCAGTACAATGGTTTTCTTGTGGTGGACATGGTGAGCTAATTTTCACAGGACTTCATGATTGAAAACATTTTTCTATTTTGTTTCAAATGGCAGTCTTCTAGTGATTCTAGTATGTTTACATAGTAATAAATAGGCATTAATTTTGTTACACACTGTCAGGAAGGACAAGAATTAGGTGCTATTAAAGTACAAAGTAGGACTTTGAATATTCCACACTAGAGCCTTCATGGCTTATGTTCCTAATTCAGTTTTCTAGAGGGTCTAAAATCAAATGAAGCTCAAAGAAATTGTTTCTCTGGAACCATCCAACTTCTTAGGGGCTCATTTTCCAAATTTAATCATGTGACATTGCTGAAGATTTAAGAATAATAGCACTTTCATCTGGTCATCAATATTTCTGAATAGCTTGAAATTTCATTCCTTCTTTGAATATTCTGGCTATAGACTTTCCAAGTTAAACAAAATTTATCTTTCTGTTTCCACCCCGCTCCTCTACGCCGTATGAGGGAGATGGGTACTATATGACATTTCTGGCCTTACCTTTGTGGTAGTAAGCTGAAGTTGTCGTTGTTTTCCATTCCATTCATTAATCCACTCTCTCATTTAATGAATTGTTCCTGACCTCACATTAGCTAGAATTTGGGGATACACCAGTAATTCAAAACAAAAATGACTTCTACCTCCACTCTTATCCAGCTTTCACCCTGAGGTTTTATTCAGCTTTCTGAAATACTCAACCTTTGATGGTAACAATAGGTTTTTCTTTCCCCCATAATTCAGGTTTCAAACTAAGGAAGCGGCGCATTACCAATGAGCCCACTGGAGGCTCTGGGGGAACTGGAAACTGCCCTCACTTACTGGAAGCCATTCCCTGTGAAGAGCCTGCCTGTTACGACTGGAAAGCGGTGAGACTCGGAGACTGTGAGCCAGATAACGGAAAGGAGTGTGGTCCAGGCACGCAAGTCCAAGAGGTTGTGTGCATCAACAGTGATGGTGAGTCGAACGCATCTATTATGTTTTTATGGATGTGCAACCCTGCATATATGTTTTTACTTACTGTTAAAATCCTGTCTTCTCTCATTACAACTGATTCCATTTACAAACGTAGAAATAGCTGCTTCTCTCTCCCTTCCTCCCTCCCTCTCTTTCCCTGTTTCTCTTTCTCTCTCTGTCTCTTATGTTCTTAATGAAATGGTGGCAGTGGAGAAGATCCATGAATAGTAACAGGATATCGTTAAATGTGAAAACAGAACAGATCATACAGTATAAGAATTAAATTATCATTAGGGCAAATTTAACAATAACAAGGAAAGGTAACTTTTTAAAGTGCCTTTAAAAAAAACTGTTATAGGAAATGAAATGTAAACAAAGCAGGTTGTAAGTGTTGGTTGACTTGACTTTAAAAGTCTTTTCTTCTAACCTCCCTGATACTAATTTCCAGGCTTATGACAGCCTAGAGTTCCTGAACTGACCTTTGTTCTCTAGGGGTTCCCTATTTAGGAATGTCCTAGAGCACTGGAAAGTGGCTTTCCAGAAGATTCTTTTCCACAACCACAGGAATTACCTTGGACTTTTATAACTAGTATTTATTTGATAAAACATGCTGTCTTGATATTAGCTCTGATAAAAGATTTTTAGGTTCCTTCATAAGAGTACTGCTACTGTTCTGCTGAGAACCCCTTACTTCGAAATCATCCCTGAGTCACACAAACCACAGGACTTCCCCAGACATAGTTTAAAACCCCTGGACAAGATCATCTGTAAGGTTGCTCTGTCTCTTGAATCCTATGACTCTGCACATCAGAGAGGCATGAGTGCTAAACCCCAGGGTCCCATGGTTGACAGTTTATGCTGTTTACAGCATATGCAGAAACATTCTGGTGCCCCCGGGGGGTACTGGAACATCTGGTAACCGTCGTAATTCCTTCCATCCTATTTTCTTCCAGCAAGCAGAATTGTTTCCTCCTGTGATTCAGTCACTGTTCAGTCGTAAAGAAAGACACTCTCTGGGGTGGGAGACTGACAGACACTGCTATTACTGAGAAATTAGCCTTTTCTCTTTGTCCAGGGTCTAATATAGTCATGCAGAACAATCTGAACCAATGCTTGAGTTTGAAAAGGGAAGAAGGAGATCATTGTTCCAGATCTTTTATGATGAATTTTATATATTCTGCTTTTTTGCTATGATAAGCATAATTAGCTGTGATATATCCTCTCTTTAGCTCTTCCTTATTCTACAATAAAGAGTGGAAAAAGGGGAAGAAGTAACACTCAGAGATTGGCAGCTAGGAAGAGAAAGCAAAAGAAGCATGTCCTGTTTCTCTTTTACTCACACTTGAAATCCTAATTTGGATGATACAATACTCTATGTTATCTTCTGAATTGCCGCAAAAACAGTAAGGATCATATCGAATTCCCTCATCATTTTTCTCAGTTCAAATAATTGTTCTTGTCCTTCCATAGACCGACAGGAATTAGGGTCTCAGGTATTTTAAAAAGTATTTTTGAGTGAAACAGAAAGCTAAAAGGTTACTTTTGCATGGCACTTCCGCCTCAGTGTTACGCAATGAAAAGTGAGATCTAGTCCGCTTCGTGCAGCCCTCTTCCTGGTATTTGCGCAAATTGAATTTATTTTATGTAGACTAAAGGAGCCAGCTATTTAAAAAAATTACCAGTGGCTTAGTTTAATTTTGTTAAGTAAAACGTATTTTGCAACACAAATAATTACCTCCTAGCTTGTCTTGTGAAAAAAACAGTAAAAATCAAGCGGAGGTATGAGTTAGATGTGCGTAGTTGCACTGGTGACGTACGTTATAACCGACAAAACAAATTGATAACACGATGCACATGAGCTGATTTCACTTTGTCTACCTCACAAACAGAATGACTTTTAGAAAGATAAGAATGCAACTGATATTCAATCTGTTGTTGTCCTTTACCAGGACATCTTTTCCACCATTAAATTTTATCTCCTGACCTTAATTAGTTGTAATTAATTATTACTACTTAATACATTAGCTGTTTCAACTACAAGGATGTGTAAAATCAAGAAAATTATTTTTTATTATAAATCTTAGAACCCGCTCAAATCTGTGTACAATCTGAGACATAATTGGGCTGATAGAATAATACAAAAAGCTGGAGACTTGTAAATACTACTCCGACATGATCGTGTGGTCACCTGGTAGGTGTTTAGCAGCTGCACCAAACGTTGTTTTGTAATTAGATTGGGCCCAGGGAATTAAAGTGGATTCATTGTGCAGACTGTACCTCTAGGCCTGGGCTGCAGTATACATTTTGTTTTATAATTGAGTTAAAGCTCGACTAGGGACATGAAGCATTAGAGCCTGCGAAATGAACAAATAATAAAAAGACTTTTTTGTTCCCACATTCCTCACAGATTTCACAACTCCGTTAATGACCTCAAAACACTTAACATCTCTATTTGTTTTCTGAAATATTCTTTGCCAAGGCTCCCAGTGATGATTAACATTTGCTGCTGCCGTTGTTCGTTTTTCCATTTGCCTTCTAAGGAGGAGGTTCGCGGGAGGGTTGTGAGAGACCCCAGGAGGAGTTTTACGTAGCTTCTGTGTCTGTCAGAGAAGAAGACGGGGTGAGGGGTGGGGGGTAGAGAGGTGGGGGTGTCGGGGGGAGAGGGGAGGAGGGGTAACAGTTGCAAGATAAAAGAGAGCACAAAAGACAGCTAGACTCTCCAAAAAGAGATCAACATTTCAATGTAATAAAACAAATATTGCTCATTATTTAAAGATCGTTGGAAACACAATTCCAGATGTCCAAACACAAATATAGGAACCTACTTCAAAATCTGTGGTTTGGGAAATCAGAGGATGTTATACTAGTGAAAAGCTCAAAACCTGCCCTATTTTAATTTTTTGGGTATCTGGATATGTTTCATTTAAAGATGTAAATCTGTCAAGGCAAGAGTATTTTGTTTCCTGAATTGACTTGTTAGAAACTGAACAAAGCAAGGCTATTGGACCGGAGCAAGGGGAAAAAATACAATCTTATTCCTTACTTTTGTGAGTGTAAATCAGATACTGTTTCTGTAATTCCTTCTCTGCAAAAAAAAAAAAAGATGCTGTCTGTATTTTCATATCATATGTGCTAGTTCAGATATTGAGTATTGACACTTTTCCATGTGAATTTCAAAAACCAGTTACGTTATTTTGGGTTTTTTGGCATTATTTTATAAAGCAGTAAACCTCAGTGATTTCAAATACCTGAAGTTCTGTGCTACCTTCCTTTCCCCGCCTCCACATTAGTATAAGTTAGCATATAACTGATGACATGGGCATAGACAACTCAGTTTCCTACTTGACCCAGATTGTTAAGAAACCAAAACGTACTCTTATGGAAGCAAGTCATTGCCAGTCATCATTACCCAGCTATTAATGATACAGTATAAGAGTACTGAAGAGCACCGTTTAGGCCCATCCTTGTATATTGTGTCATTCTTGAATGGGAGTTAACTGTGCTATCCAAAGGCTCTCAGCACCACACCAAACTGGCTGGATTCTAGTAATGCTGAAGAAGACCTGTGACTAAGCACATGTGGAGATGAGCACTGAGGCAAGACCTAAAAGCAAGTTTTTCTGCCTCTTTTGGGAACATATCTGCTTATCATCAAAAGTATCAAAAGAACTGGATTTGAAAACACTTGGGGGAAGTTGACTGTGTTAGGCTATTTGTGCATTGCTGTGAAGAAGTACCTGAAGCTGAGTAGTTTATAAAGAAAAGAGGAAAAGAAGTCAAATTGGCTCACAGTCCTGCAGGCTGTATAGGAAGCATGGTATGTTAGGTGCTCGGCCTCTGGCAAAGCCTCAGGAAGCTTTTACTCACAATGGAAAGGTAAGTGGGAGCAGGCATCTCACATGGCAGAGTGGAGCAATGGAGGGTGTGAAGAGGGAGATGCCACATTTTTTTAAACAACCAGCTCTCATAAGAACTCACTCACTATCATAAATAAGGTCAGCACCAAGGAGATGGTGCTAAACCATTCATCAGAAATCTACCCCTGTGATCCAGTCACCTCCCACCAGACCCCACCTCCAACAATGGTGATTACATTTCAATATGAGATTTAGTGGGTATATACATCTAAACTGTATCACTGACTTTAGTGTCCAGAGCACTGGCTTGCCATGTAACTGCTTAATCTTTCTGAACTTTTTACCACCAATAAGAAGAGGAAAGGGAAGACCTGACTACTCTTTCTTTTCCGAGTAGTTCATATCAGACTTCTTTGTTTCCATGTAGTCAGCACTGGGAGGAATATGGGGGCATATCATTTCCATATCTTGAAGAAAATATAAGAATTTTGAAAATTTATATAACTGGAGAACAGGACTCATTATGGAAAGAAATGGGGAAAGATAGTGCCCTATTTTAAGTCCTATAGTACAATTTGTATGCAGTGTATAAACTGTGTGAATATGGAATTTTTTTCCAGACATATATTTATTAAAAAGTAACAATTTGAAGAGAGAAAGAGGTAAGTGGGATAATTGGCAGAAGACTGGGAGCAAAGCATGCCAGGAATAGAAAAAGAGAAATTATAGCACTCATAGTTGAGACCAATATTTTGAATGATTCAGAATATTCATAGATTCTTCCAGAAGCATAGGTCAGGTCAAGGATTAAGATGCATGGAGCTTAAGTATATGCTCCTGGTATAAACCAGTAAAAAAAGGGGGGAATAAAGAAACAAAATAGAGAAAAGACAATGGGACTTGGGTTTCTAAAACCATTCCCAGGTTTAGTGATTCACTAGGAGGATTCACCTTACATTCATATCTATAAGCATGACTTACTAAAATGATAGCATGCAAAACAAAATCAGGAAAAGGAAAAGGTACACGGGGCAAAGTCCAGAGAAAAGAAGATGAGTCCCAGAAACTTCCAATTATCCATATTGACCAGACAACCCTAATGTTGAAGGACGATCAGCCTGAGGTCAGCAATTAGTCTGCAGCTGCAGAATCTGAAAGATGGGTGCAAAGAACCAGTGAAAGGTATCCCATGTGATCCAAACTGTCCAGCAACCCTGTCCGTTACAAGAGGAAATCCAGTTATGTGGTATAAACAGTTATGTTGTATAAACTAAAAGGAACCAAAGACCCGATTATACAGTGTCTTCTATGCCCATGAGAATATGCAGTTTTCCGGTCCACTGCCACTTAGGAGGTTCCTGGATTCCCAATGAAATTGAAATAATTCTATTTGAATTTTAATGCAAAAAGGAGCTTCAGAAGGCTGGAAAACCTAAAGACTCCCAGTAGCAGACATTCAGATTGTTTAATATTGGAAAATGCTGGAATATCTTTATAAGAACTTAAAATGGAAGAGCACATTTATAAATATTTTTGTGCCTTTCTATCAGGGAAATATCTTTTGTGTCATATTTTATCATTATCAGTGATAAATTTGAACCTTGTAATACGCAAGAGAGAGCGCTAAACAGAAAGTTAAAATGTGTTTATGGAATGGAATGACCTAAATAAGATTTGCTTTTGAAACCTTGGTGAGAACTTCGAGTTCAGATCAATTCAAATATCTTTGGAATTAGATGAGAACACAACTTCAAATGCATGATCATTCTTTGGAACTGGAATCTACTTCTTAACACAAATTACAAAGCCATTATGTGGAAAAACCTTCTTTTAAATGCAAGAATCCATCCTATAACTGAATTGTTTTTCCATAATTTAAGCAGTAAGTCAACTAAGAAATTTCCTTCCTGTAGAATGTTATGCCTTCTAATGTATTTGAAATATAATTAGGTTGGATGTTATGTTAAATCTAAGGTCTCTTACTTACAAGTAGGATCATCTAACACTATTGGTAGGAGTCTGTTTCCTATAATTGGGTTGCGATTCTCTATTCAATTTGTCATAAAGATAAAAGTCATTGTAACGTTTTAGAAAAATTAAGTCAATAAGTTTTCCTTCAGTGTTGGTGTGTAGTAATCACAATTTCATCTTAGACTATAAAAATTTGGCATCAGATACCCTAATTTGCCTGCTATGTATTGGTATATGTGTCTGTGTATGTATTACAATATACTCGGATATGTTAGTAAAAATTATTTTTTTAAGAAAACCCTCAGAGTTTAGCCGATGTTCTTTGTTATTTTGAATGGGAATGTTGTAGCAAAGAGCAGGATTTTCTGAATGATTTTATTTATTTTTAAAAGTAGGGTAGATGCAGCAGAGACCTCAGATAAAAATTAAGTAATTATTTACCACTTAGTGATACAAATTCCCCACTGAATGTTAGCTACCACTTCAAATGGCAAATATAAAATAGCCGTTTACTTTGTCATAGATGGTGGTGCCTTAACACAACCCAGAGTAACCAATTTTCTCTTCATTTCCTTTTAGATACAGGGTCTCACTATGTTACCCAGGTTGGTCTTGAGTTCCTGGGTCCAAGCAATCTTCCTGCCTTAGCTTCCCAAGTAGCTGGGGCAACAGTCACGTGACACTGTGCCTGGCCAAAGCCAGTATGGACAGTGGAAACTTTCAGTTAAATTAGGCAGAGTTTAATTATTAAACCCAACAGATGAATTTCTTATGTTAGTGAACCTCATTTGCTTCTTTGATTCCCTTTATATCCACCTCCTCTGTAAAATGTTGTCTTCCCATGACTTCGTTGATTCTGTATTTCCAATTCTCTTTCCACCTCTCACACCATGTGTCATTTAACTATTGGTAGGTAACAAACCACCTCAAAACTTAGTGATTGCAATCATGATGATGCAGAAGTGCTTGTTCAGGTTTCACCTGAGCTCTCTTGTGGAAGTTTGGCTGTGGCTGAAAGGTCCACATGGCCTCCCTCACGTATCTGGCAGTTGGTGCTGGGGTACATTGGTACCCCATTGGTACATGGACTCTCATCCTCCAATAAGCTAGATCAGCTGCTTCTTATATGGTGGCTTTCTGGCATAATTTCAAGAGGACCAAGCAAAAGCTGAAAGTCCTCTTGAACTCACACAGTATCACTTCATCCACCTTCTACTGGTCAAAGCAAGTCACAGTGACAATACAGATTTAATGGGTAGGAAAATAGACTCTGCCTTTTGATGGGACATATAGCAAAGAATTACGGCAAAAATTTACTACGGTCTACTCTCCGGTCACAATTATTTTCATTCCTGTCACATGTAAAATATATACCCTCCCCACCTAAGACCACAAAAATTCTCATGCACTTACATCATCAGGCTTAAAGTTTACTGTGATGATTTGCATCTGTTTCAAATATGGATGTAGCTACTCTTGAATCAGAGGTCTGTGAATGAAAAGAACAAGGTATCTTCCACTAATTCCCTTCACACATACAGCATACACTATTGTGACTTTCCTTTCAGTGGAAAATCACTCTCCCATTCACAACTGAGAAAAACAGGAAGCATTCAGCAATTCTGCCCTATGACAACTTTTTTTATTATTTTATTTTAAGTTCCAAGTAAGTGCAAAACCTGTAGTCTTGTTACATAGGTATACATGTGCCGTGGTGGGTTGCTGCACCTATCAACCTGTCGCCTAGGTTTAAAGTCCTGCGTCATTAGCTATTTGTCCTAATGCTCTCCCTCCGCCCCACCCCCGACATGTCCCGGTGTGTGTTGTTTCCCTCCTGTTTCCATGTGTTCTCACTGTTCAATTCCGACCTATGGTGTCTGGTTTTCTGTTCCTGTGTTAGTTTGCTGAGGATGACGGTTTTCAGCTTCATCCATGTCCCTGCAAACAAAATGGTCTCATTTTTTTTTATGGCTTCATAGTATCTTATGGTGTATATAAGTACCACATTTTCTTTATCCAGTTCATCATTGATGTGCATTTGGGTTGGTTGCATGTCTTTTCTATTGTAAATAGTGCTACAGTAAACATACATATCCAGCCTGTTCACCTTATAACAGGAACAGAGAAAGTTCCTTGATTAGGCTGTACTTTTGTTCTCTGGGAATTGCTTTCTACTCCACTGTTTTTCTTGATTCTTCCATTCCGAGCTCTTGAAATTTCCCCTAAGGTATCTTTCCTTTGCCATAGAAATGGCTTAGATTTGTACTTGAGAAACTTTCTCAGTCGGCCTCCTGACCATGGAAATTAGAGAGGCCAAAGGACTTTATTTTTTCATTTTGAGCTGTCCGAATTTCTCAAAGTCTAAGTTGGCAAAGTTTTACCAATGCAGCACCCTTAAAATGTTTTGAGTTTTCTACACAAGTCGTTGGGTATCACTTTGTGCCCCAAAAGCCATATCCATAACTGTTTTTCAAACAGCTTTCTTTTTACTTTGGGCTGTATGGGAGTCCGCTGTGGGAAATGCTTCTAAGATTCTTATAAGCCCTTTAGTCTAGTTGAGAGTGTCTTCTAGGAATCACCTGAGTCTTTCTGTGGTGTTATGAGAGAATTATTAGCTAGATCCCAGATTTGATTTTTACCTTAGGTCATTTCTTACTTTTTTCCCAGAGAAGTATTGATGAGAAATAGTTTTATTTTTTTCATTTTATAATAGCTCGTTGTGGCATCTTCTAAATTCCAATTGCAAATTGAATTATTTCTTCTCTACTTTGTTTCTTTTCTCATACCATATCATTCTCAGAAGAAAAAACATTAAATTTTCTTTTTGGGAATTTCTTTATCTAGATACATACATTTTCTATCTAAGTTTCCACAAGAAATAGTTTTGCCAATTTTTTCCCGCTACATCATGTAATATGTACATTATGGAACTAATTCTTCACTAACAATCTTCTTATCTACTTTTGCCGATCTAGATTCATTGGGTAGGAAAATAGACTCTGCCTTTTGATGGGAGAACTATGGAAAATGACTTATTATTTAATGTCTGTCTCTGTCCTTCACTAACAGTCTTGCCTGCTTTTCAGCCTTTACCCACACCAAGTCTCCAAGCCAATGCTACTTCTTTTAGGTTTTCTTAAAGCAGCATCTTACTGTGACATATTAAGATCTATACCAGCTATGTCTACAGCGTAGCGAATTAACCCAAACTTAATTTTTTGTGTTTGTTTTGGTTTTTTCACAATTCTATTAGTTGAGTGGGTAGTTCCTGTGTTGTTTCTGCCTGAGCTACTCTTGCAGCTGCATTTAGCTGAAGAGCTGGCGTGGGTGGAATGGCCCAGGTTGGCCCCACTAATGTCAGTGAAGGTGCCTCATTTTATCTCCAGGTGTCCCCTCATGTTCCAGTGGACTAGACTGGCTGCTTTTCTAGCTGGTCTCAAGACAATTTTGTAGGAGAGAAAAATAACTGAATGGCTACTTAATGCCTAGGTTCTGAACTCCTGTAAGATCTTTTCTGCCACATTCTATGGGTCAAAGCAAGTCTCAAATCTAACAAGGCTCAAGGAATAGTGGAACACATTACACCTTCTGATGAGAAGTACTGGACAGAATTTGTGGACTTACTGAATCTAGCACATGCTACTTCCTCTGTTAGCTATATGCTATATTCTTTCTCTGATCCTTTCTTAAAAGTTTACATTTCCTTTCAACTGTCTGCTTTAGAGCCATACCTGGAAGCGCCAGAAAAACCCTACTGGCATTTTAAACTCACGGTGTACCAAAGTCAAACTGATCATCTTTTCTTCAAAATCAGTTTCTCTTTCAATTTTTCCAACCTAATTCACAACACTACAACTTATTCAATCCTCAATCCTGTGGTTAGAGTGACATCTGTGAAGAGACATAAAGGAGATGAGAAAGTAAGCCCTATGAGAATTTGAGAAGAGAACATTTAGGGCAGAAGGAACATTAAACGCAAGACCCAGAGGTACAAAACACTTTGAATATTTGAGGAACAACAAGGTGGCCAGCGTGATTGGAGTAGAATGAGTTAGGGAAAGATTATTGGGTGATGAATTTAAAGAGGTTACAGAGGCTTGAGACAATTCAGGGCCTTTGGCTTTTATTCTAAGACGAGAACCTGTTGGAGAGTTTGAACCAAGGGACCAGAACTGGCTTGTTTTTAAAGAATCGCTGATGTTTTGTTGAGAACAAACTTAGGGAGAGCAGAGAAGCAGCAGTGAGGTGGATGTAGCTTCAGCTGTAATTCCAGTGAGAGATGACAGTGTGACTTAGATAACGGTTGCAACGGTGGAGCGGGCAGTGCTAATTTAAAAGAATTACACTGATTAGGGAAACCTAGGGCAGCAAGCCGACATGTTGGCATCCTTGAATCAGGTTTTCCTTATATTGGTATTACAGGTCTCTACCATAGATCTTCTCTTGATCACATCATTCAGCTGCTTGAAATCTTTTGTGTTTATTTGTTTTTGAGACAGAGTCTCAGTCTGCCACCCAGGCTGGAGTACAGTGTTGTGATCGCAGCTCACTGCAACCTCTACCTCCTGGATTCCAGTGACTTTCCTTCCTCAGCCTCCCAAGTAGTTGGGATTAACGGGCATGCGCCAATATGCATGGCTAATTTTTGTATTTTAGTAGATATGGGGCTTCACCACATTGGCCAGGCTGGTCTTGAACTCCTGACTTCAAGTGATCTGCCCACCTCGGTCTCTAAAAGGGTTGGGATTATAGGTATGAGCCACTGCACTGGGACAGAAATCTTTTACTGGCTTCCTATTACCTTCTGCATGAAGTTCATTTGGGAATCATAGAATGTCCTCCCCGATCTAATCTTGTCCATTTTACTGCTTGGCTTTTCTGCCCCTCCCTTCATTACAACGTTGTACATTTTATGGAATTTGGAATGCAGTCATTTACAGTTTACTGTTCCCCACTATTTCTTCTATACTGTTGCTTACTATGGGGTACATTAAAATTGCTGAATTGATATAAAATTATAGAAGATGACTATACATTATGCTTCTTGCCTCCTCTATCATACGCTGTGCCAGGTTTTCTTTTTTTTTGTGTGTGTGTGTGTGTGTGTGTGTGTGTGTGTGTGTGCGCGCCTCCCATGACGTACGGGGATTATGGGAGCTAGAGTTCAAGATGAGATTTGGGTGGAGACATAGCCAAACTGTATCATGAACATATTATAACTTGTGTCTGAATTAATTTCTTCTACTGCCTTTTCATTTTCTTAATGAGCAAACATGTATTATCCAAGTCATTTAGGCACCTGAATTTTAGAATCTTCACACTTGATTTTACTCGATTTGTCTGTAGCATTCACCAAGTTTACTTGAAAGTTGTCTTTTCTTTCATAACCATTTATTTTATTATTATTATACTTTAAGTTCTGGGGTACATGTGTAGAACATGCAGGTCTGACACATAGATATACACATGTCATGGTGGTTGCTGCATCCATCACCCTGTCATCTACATTAGGTATTTCTCCTAATGCTATCCTTCCTCTATTCCCCCAACCCCTGCTATCCCTTCCCTAGCCCCCCACAACACCCCACAGGCCTCAGTTTGTGATGTTCCCCTCCCTGTGTCCATGTGTTCTTATTGTTCAACACCCACTTATGAGTGAGAACATGCAATGTTCGGTTTTCTGTTCTTCTGTCAGTTTGCTGAGAAAGATGATCTCCAGCTTCATCCATGTCCCTGCAAAGGACATGAACTCATCCTTTTTTATGGCTGCTTAGTATTCCATGGTGTGTATGTGCCACATTTTCTTTTTTTTAAAAATTACACTCTAAGTTCTGGGGTATTTGCGCAGATTGTGCAGAACTGTTACATAGGTATACACATGCCATGGCGGTTTGCTGCATCCATCGCCCCTACATTAGGTATCTCCTAATGTTATCCTTCCCCAATCCCCCAACCCCCTGCTATCCATCCCCTAGTCCCCCCAACCCCGCAACAGGCCCCAGTGTGTGATGTTACCCTCCCTGTGTCCATGTGTTCTCATTGTTCAACACCCACTTATAAGTAAGAACATGCGGTGTTTGGTTTTCTGTTCTTCTGTCAGCTTGCTAAGAATGATGTTTTCCTGCTTCATCCAAGTCCCTGCAAAGGAAATGAACTCATCCTTTTTTATGGCTGCATAGTATTCCATGGTGTTTATGTGTCACATTTTCTTTATCCAGTCTATCATTGATGGACATTTGGGCTGGTTTCAAGTCTTTACTATTGTAAACAGTGCCACAGTGAACATACATGTGCATGTGTCTTCATAATAGTACAATTTATAATCCTTTGGGTATATACCCAGTAAAGGGATCACTGAGTCAAATGGTATTTCTGTTTCTAAATACTTGAGGAATAGCCACACTGTCTTCCACAATGGTTGAACTAATTTATACTCCCACCAACATTGTAAAAGTGTTCCTATTTCTCCACATCCTCTCCAGCATCTGTTGCCTCCTGATTTTTTATTGATAGCCATTCTAACTGGCATGAGATGGTATCTCAATGTGGTTTTGATTTGCTTTTCTCTATGTCCAGTGATGATGAGCTTTTTTTCATATGTTTGTTGGTGGCATAAATGTCTTCTTTTGGGAAGTGTCTCTTCATATCCTTTGCTCACTTTTTGATGGGTTTGTTTTTTTCTTGTAAAGTTGTTTAAGTTCTTTGTAGATTCTAGATATTAGCCCTTTGTCAGATGGGTAGGTTGCAAAACTTGTTTCCCATTCTGTTGTTGCTGGGTCACTGTAATGATAGTTTCTTTTGCTGTGCAGAAACTCTTAAGATTGATTAGATCCCATTTGTCTATTTTGGCTTTTGTGTAATTAGATCCCATTTGTCTATTTCGGTTTTTGTTGCCATTGCTTTTGGTGTTTCAGTCATGAAGTCCTTGACTATGCCTATGTCCTGAATGGTATTACCTAGGTTTTCTTCTAGGTTTTTTATGGTGTTAGGTCTTATGTTTAAATCTTTAATCCATCTGAAGTTAATTTTTGTATAAGGTGTAAGGAAGAGGTCTGGTTTCTACTCATAGCTAGCCAATTTTCCCAACACCATTTATTAAACAGGGAATCCATTCCCCCCTGCTTGTTTTTGTCCAGTTAGTCAAAGATCAGATGGCTGTAGATATGTGATGTGACTTCTGAGGCCTCTGTTCTGTTCCATTGGTCTGTATCTCTGTTTTGGTAACAGCACCATGTTGTTTTGATTACTGTAGCCTTGTAGTATAGTTTGAAGTCAGGTAGAATGATGCCTCCCAGCTTTGTTTTTTTGCTTAGGATTCTCTTAGCTATGCGGGCACTTTTTGGTTCCATATGAAGTTTAAGGTATTTTTTTTTCCAGTTCTGTGAAGAAGGTCAATGGGAGCTTACTGGGGATAGCATTGGATAGCATTGAATCTATAAATTACTTTGGGCAGTATGGCCATTTTCATGATATTGATTCTTCCTAACCATGAGCATGGAATGTTTTTCCATATGTTTCTGTCCTTTCTTATTTCCTTGAGCAGTGGTTTCTAGTTCTCCTTGAAGAGGTCCTTCACGTCCCTTGTTAGTTGTATTCCTAGGTATTTTATTCTCTTTGTAGCATTTGTGAATGGGAATTCACTCATGATTTGGCTCTCTTTAAGTCTATACACCTATTGGTGTATAGGAATGCTTGTGATTTTTGCACATTGATTTTGTATCCTGAGACTTTGCTGAAGTTGCTTATCAGTTTCAGGAGATTTTGGGCTGAGATGATGGGGTCTTCTAGATATACAATCATGTCATCTGCAAATAGACACAATTTGACTTCCTCTTTTTCTGATTGAATACCTTTATTTCTTTTTCTTGCCTGATTGCCCTGGATAGAACTTTGAATACTATGTTGAATAGGAGTGGTGAGAGAGGGCATCCTTGTCTTGTGCCAGTTTTCAAAGGGAATGCTTTCAGTTTTTGCCCATTCAATATGATATTGGCTGTTGTTTGGTCATAAAGAGCTCTTATTATTTTGAGATACGTTCTGTTGGTACCTAGGTTATTGAAAGTTTTTAGCATAAAGGGCTGTTGAATTTTGAAGAAGAACTTCTCTGCATCTATTGAGATAATCATGTGGCTTTTGTCTTTGGTTCTGTTTGTGTGATGGATTACGTGTATAGATTTGTGTATGTGGAACCAACCTTGAATCCAAAGGATGAAGCCGACTGGATTGTGATGGATAAGCTTTTTGATGTGCTGGTGGATTTGATTTGCCAATATTTTTTTTTGAGGATTTTCGCATCGATGTTCATTATGGATGTTGGCCTGAAATTTTCTTTTTTAGTTGTATCTCTGCCAGGTTTTGGTATCAGGATAATGTTGGTCTTATAAACTGAGTTAGGGAGGATTCTCTCTTTTTGTATTGTTTGGAATAGTTTCAGAAGGAATAGTACCAGCTCCTCTTTGTACCTCTGGTAGAATTCTGCTCTGAACTGGTCTGGTCCTGGACTTTTTTTGGTTGGTAGGCTATTAATTGATGTCTCAATTTCAGACCTTGTTATTGGTCTATTCAGGGATTTAACTTCTTCCTGGTTTAATCTTGGGAGGGTGTATGAGTCCAGGAATTTATCTATTTTTTCTGGATTTACTGGTTTATTTGCATAGAGGTGTTGGTAGTATTCTCTAATGGTATTTATTTTAGAAAAAGGGTCTCACTTTGTCTCCCAGGCTGAAGTGCAATGGCATGACCATAGCTCACTGCAGCCCTCAAACTCCTGGGCTCAAATGATCCTCCTGCCTCAGCCTCCCAAGTAGCTGGGACAACAGGTGGGCACCTCCAGGACCAGCTAGTAGTTTTAATTTAAATTTTTATTGTTTTTGTAGAGTTGAAGTCTTACTCTATGGCCTGGGTTGGTCTCTAACACCTGGGATCAATCATTCCTCCCGCCTTGGCCTCCCAAAGTGCTGGAATTAGAGGCATGAGCCACCATGTCCAGCCTGAAGCCCTGTTTAATTCTTACCTATAGCCATTACTTAAACCGGCAAAGTCTCTTCATTGTTTTTATCCCAGAATAGGTCTAAGTGATACAGAAAGAGGGGAGAGGAAAATTTCCTGCTTTGAGTAAGTGGCTACTAGGCTTAGATTCACAAATGTATCTAAAATTTATCCCTAACCAATTATTTACTCTACATTTTTCTTAAGACTATGTCAATGAAAACATTTGCAAAACCCCTAGATTATACTAAAAACCGATCTAACGTGGCTTTGCAAAACAAGTTAATGTCTATAGAAGATTTCTTGGTAGAAAGAGTGCAAAGTAAAATCTAGTTGGAAGAGGAGTCTTCTAGGAACTGGTTTCATCTTTGTATAGCATGTGAAGTTAATAAGAAAACATCAAATGTGCTTATAAAGGCAGAGGAAGCCCAACAGAGAGATAGTGGAGTGGCTAAAGTGCCTCAACACATCTTTTATTTTATTTTTCCCCTGATTCTCAACTCCATTTGGACAGAACATTGCATTGCTGGAAATCATAGCTGCTGAGTTATGATAGAAATGGCATGCTGTCACTAAATATTTGACTGATATTTTTATTAAGATTCTAAAATGTTAACTTTGGTTCAGAACTATATACAAAACTTTAAAATAGGGAATTTATATGGAGAGCCTGCTGGATATTTAGTCTTGACTTCTCTAGAATACACAACCCAGGAAATGGCTATGGCACGTGTTCCATCAGAGAGGTAGAACATCTGAGAAAAGTTCTGACCTTATAAACAACATTTAAATATTATAAACAAATTGGTTTAATCATTGGTTAGACTTCTCAGTCTGCTGCCTCGGCTCATTTGTTCTTTCATTTCACATTTACTGTGCCTGGTGTATAAGGTGAGTTCAATAGAGAGAAAGTTAGCTGAGCACAGAAACTTCATTTTTTAAATTTGATTACAGATAAGAATTTTATTGCTTACTGTATTAGTTCATCCTCACACCGCTATCAAGATACTGTCTGAGACTGGATAATTTATAAAGGAAATAGGTTTAATTGACTCACAGTTCCACCTGGCTGAAGAGACCTCACTCAGAAAACCTAAATCATTGAGGAAGGCGAAGGGGAAGCAAGGCACATCTTACTTGGCAACAGGAGAGAGAAAGAGCAAAGGGGGAACTGTCTAACACTTTTAAAACCATCAGCTATCATCAAAACTGCTGTATCCTAGGCATTACATGCTACGTCTTAGGTATTATATTCTATGTTACGGGCATCATGTACACATTTATTGTGCTTGCTATGTTACAGGCACATTGTTATGCCGGCTATGTTGTAAGTATTACACCTGCATTAATAGCAGCCCCTGCCCATCAAGTACTTGCTATCTATCTAGTTGAAGATGGGAAAATATGTAATCAAATAATTTTAATATAGTGCAATAAGGGCTAGAAACATGCTCAGTGTGCCAAGGGGCACAGTGGGTTGAGTATACTCTCTGCCTTGTAGTGTCACTGAAGGTTTTAAAAAGATGACTCATGTTAACTCAAGGAATAAGTAAAAGTTATTGAGAGGGTCAGTATATTTTAAGTTAGATAGCATGATTATGCAAAGCACAGATGTATAGAAGAACTTGGGATATTTGGGGGACTGCAAATAGTTGGGCATGTTACTGCACAGTTCGTGTTTGAAAAGCTGGAGGAAGTGAATCTTTGGGGATAAAACCAGATCTCATGAGAGAACTGGTAAGCCAGCTCCAAGAGACTGTTTCATGCAAATGAAATGGAAAGTATTCTGGTAGGGAAATGGTATAATCAGCTCCTTTAGACATAGAACTCCAACCGCAGTTTTAAGGAAGGGAGGTTGAAACAGATACACTTGTTCTCTTTCTTAGACGAAACCACAGACTCTAGCTACAAAACAAATTTGGTCTAGGAATAATCCAGATGACTTTACTGCAGTGAAATCTGTTTTCTCCCAGTGCTGTTGATGCTCTCTTGCTCTCTAGTCACACGTTACATTTAGAACATGGACATGTATATCCATATGTTTTAGAGTCTTTGTTTTATGTGAAAGACCTTTTCAGGGTTTATTCTAGCAAGTAAATAAGAATAGAAGTCATATTGTACACTTTATTTTTTATTTATTTTATAGTCTCTCTGAAACGTAGAATGGTGTAGGTAAGAATACTTTTTAGAATTATTGGGAAAATTCATACCCAAGTATTATACATATCTACTTCTGACATCTACATAAAGGTGCAAATGATTGCTATATCATAATAGTATTGGGAAAAGCTGTAACTTTTAAATATATTTTATGTGCCAGAAATACTTTAAAATGAATAGTGTAATTAATTGTATTATTTCCATTACTTACAAGTAGTAAGTTGTTTAAGCTTCACATTTTTTAAATTGATCTATGGCTTGATTGACAGTGATAAATTACTGATTGTTCTAACTTCTTAATTTAAAAAACTCATCTTCATTTATTTTCAATTTGACATGAAGAACATTATGATATTTATATATTTGATGGTATTTTTAATACATTCATTTATAATATTTCGTGGCAGGGTGAATTTAAATTAAATAACTCAGTGGTCTTTGGATGAACTGTACTCAGGCATGATCTGTTGATTGTAGTTAGGGGAAAATGAGAAACCAAAGTTGCATCTGAGTCATAGAGCAAGACTTCACCTTTGTTCTCTGTAATATCCTCTTATTCTAATTTGATAAAAGCATTTAAAAATTGATTTGCTGATGGCTTAAAATGTAGCTTTGGTCAATAGAAAGGTTAATATTAAATGTGAAAAACATAATGTGTATGAGGAGTGTGCTTTTCATCCACAGAAAATGAAAGTGTTTATCTCCTTCTAAAATTAAGAAAGGCAAGGCGGGTTCCCTGCTGTTTCTTTTGAAAATAGTCCCATAATTATATAGTCAAATTCAGGAGAAAGAACAAATAAAGAACCTTTCTTTTTTTTGAACTCTTCCTTTAAAAAATTGTATTCCATGTTGATTTGGAGTATACATTAACCATATATCCTGAATTAAGTGTGTGTTGATATTTTTCCACTTTTACCCTTCCTCAGAGAAGAGAATGGCAGTAATTCTTTTGATGTAGAATGGTTCTCATTATTCTGGTTTGACCGCCCATGTGTGTAGAGGAGGAAAATCAAGTTCTGGGACTATTCAAAGCACCCTGGAAAGCCCAGACCCTGTGAAGTTGTGTTTCCAGCTGACTAGCCACATATAAAGACTGTAAACATTTTCACAACTAAATGACCTCTCTACCTATCTTAAATATTCATCAGTCTTTTAAAGTCACACCATCCAAGAAAACCTGTTCATCTGAAGGGAATTAGTTTCAATGTAAAGGTTCACTGAAACATGCCTAAGTGTTATTCTAAATAAATGGGGATTTGTCTTTTTCTAAAAACTGTACATATCTTAAACCTGCTCCAGCTGAAGCAGTCAGGAAGATACCGAGCTATGTTATACTAGCAATAGGCAAAATGACAGAGACCAAGAGCCCCATGGCCATTCTGGGAAGTTGTGCACCAGTATTAGTATACATCTAGAATGTATGCCAATACCAAGTGCCCCCTGGACCTGTCTAATACACTGGCATTCAAGCCTTCATTTCAGGCTAGATTTTGAGTACTACCACAGAACCAGGGTATAATTTGTGTAAGGAGGATTGCAGGTAGTTACTAAACATACAAGAACATTGCAACAAAGAAATACAAGTTGATGGGACAATATATCTTTTTCCCCATCTGTATAGTAAAAGCAATAAACTAAAAACATCCAGTGTTTTGAAATAGAAACTTTTTAGAGAAAAGTAGGAAGTACGAATAATTATTATCTTTAAAATCTTGTTTAACAACATGTCATAAACCTCAAATATAATAATCTATGCCATGTCTAGTAATTTTTTCTAAGGAATCATACCCCAAATGTGGATTCTTATTTTTAAAAGTTGTCCACAATATGTACTAAAGGAAGAAGAATGAATTAACTGAAAAAAGAAGACCTGAAAGAATGAAAACAAAAAGTGGAGAACAGTAAGAATGTCTTTGCATAGTTAAAATCTATTAGTTGTAGTTATTACCATGTACAACAGACCAGAATATTCTGGTCTTTTGATCTTCCTGTCAATTATTCCTGTCAGTTCTTCTATTCTTTCACAAGATCCAGACGACTTTTCTGCTATTTGATCATTTACTTTATTAGTTACTAAAGCCTTTCTTCCTTCTCTATTCTTAACTTTCAAAGATTCATTGATTAGTCATTTTTCCTAACTGCAGACTCACTTATTTTGTAATTTTTTGACAGGGATGATGGAAATTTTAAATACTTTTAGGAAAATTAACATCTTTAACCACACATAATCTCTCCATCCAAAGTTCAGTATATCGCTCCCTCCATTATTTGTCAAGTTTTTCTTGAATTTTCTTAGTGGTGATGTGAACAATTTGTCAGCTGGAACAAAGAAATTCTTAAAGGAATGGGTTTGTATAATTTTTGCTATTACTTGTATTTTCCATGCCTATGTCTCTCATTTAGTAATCATTTCTCAAAAAGCAAAAGTCTTTGTATTACTACAAAGACTTTTTTTTCTAGAGATCAAGGATCAGAAAGCCAGATTTGTAAGTTATGAAGTGAATCATTTTTATATAATGCATTAACTTTGAATTTTTTTATTCACCAAAGTACAAAATCAATATAGAATTGAAAATTATATGCTATGTATTATTAGGTCTTCAGAAAGTAGTTTTGGTGAAATATGTGTGACTATTAATAAAACACCACTTTTCTATAACTCTTCTTTATAGTGTGACTTGAGATAGTTAATTTGAGTTTGTTTACCACAATAATCATTTTATTTCCTTTGAATTCAAATTCTACAGACACTTATAAAATGTCTTAAATGACCTGGTAGAGATAATTGTGAAAGAGACTATAAAAGTATAACAAAATAAAATATTATATATACCTGTTGATTTTTATTAAATGTGTGCTATAAATTGACATTTTTATTTTTCAAGTATTTTCATATTGTAGTGGAAACAAAAGAAATATTACCACAATAAATATTTTCCCATAACAAAAGTGAAGGCAATGGGTTGACAGGAATTTCAAAGAGCTATTGCATTACTATTTCCACAGCCTTGATGTATCTGCTTCTTATTTTCAGTATATTTGCATTAAATTGATTCTTATTTTACCTTGTATTTTATAATTAGTGATACAAAATTCTCTAATAAGAATAAAATTACTCTTTAGCTGTCAGCCACAGATTTTATGTCAGATTGTCTAATACAGTAGCAACCAAAAATAAAAAGCAGTCAAACGAAAAAATAAAACAGGCAGAAAAATAAGCAAAGTACTTAAAAACAGTTTGTATTGAATCTCATTTATAAACATGAGAGTATGTGAAGGAAAACTTGTATAAATCAATGCAATGAAATATTTACCCAAAGAACATTTTAAGTTATATTGACTTCCACTATTTCCTAATTAGGCAAAAGTTGCCTACTTCAATTGGGTGTTTGCCCGTGGTCTTGGGAAAACATGCACTTTTACAAGAAAGCTGGGGAAGCAGGCTCCGACTTTTGGGCTTCTAAGTAGGAATTCTGTCCAGGGAATAAGACGGGAAATGCATATGTTATTATGAATGCCCTCACTCCGGCAAATAGCTCTGCTCTTTATCACTCTCAATTGAGTTTTTCCCTCACACAGTCATGAAGGATGCTACTATGGAAATTTTTATCAGGCCCTAATTCTGCTTTCCCTAATTTTGCTCACAGCTTGTCTGGATTTAGGATATAGTGAGCTTAGAAACTCATAATTTTAATATTAGAAATCTAGTTCAACCCTATATCAGGAACAGTTTATAAAAACCCTTTAGAAAACAATGATCAGATATAATTTTTTATAGGAAAACATATTCTAAGATGTTCTATACAGTTGTGTTTACACTGAATTGTTTTAGTGAATGGTGCCTGTTTTGAAGGCACTGTCAGAAAAGATATATTGAAGTTGAGGTAACTTCAAACAGTAGTGAATACCCACTATTTAGCAATCCTCTTTTCTGTCTGCCCCCAATCAGCCATTTGAAGGAAAAATCATACAATGAATGCATCTGTGTTAGGATAAGTACTTTCAGGCATGTGGCCCTATCTCAGTGCCCTAAGCTTGTGACCTCATTGTCTCTAGAGAGTTCTGTAATAGAAATCACAGTGGCAAATTAGCAATTTCTCTTTAAAATTAGTGGTTACAAAGTTCTTTGTAAATATACAGCTAAATGAATGTAGTTGGGCATGTTCAACTCTTAAAAGTTCTAAGAGAGTGGAAGGTGACCTAGATGACATGTTGTAATCAGAAAGAAATACTTCTATTGGAGCAACTCAGGTTGAAGACTCTTCCGTATTTGTCTTGGTTTGTATGTGTTCATATCTATATGTATGTGGGTATGTTCAGAAGTATGAAAGGTCCGAATGTGTAGTACATTTATTATCACTATGTTCCTTAAATCAGGTTGATTGGCAGTGTTTTTAAAATTCTTCAATAAAAGTACATACATTTTAAATGATAACATTTTGAAGAGCAATATTTGTGTATTTTTTGAATAGCACAGTCAGCATTCTGATTTCCTATAAGACCTTTCAGTATGTTTGTAGACTGGTGGTCTGCATATTGATCCCTCTTGTTTCCATGACTAAAATTGATTTCACCACCTCTGAGATCTTTGCCTGTCATCAAACTTACTTTTTCTCTATGCCAAAATGACATTTGATTGGATTATCCAACAGAAAATGGGGTTCTTTGGTTGAGTACAATCAATATGCTTTTCTTCACTGATTTTATAGACCTTACAGTGACTACCTTCATAAATGAAAGCTGGAGTGATTTAAGTTCTAGTCAGATTATATCAAAACTTGAAGATGTTTTACAATTGTAACCTCTTGTCAGCTTAATATTCAGCAAGCATGTTTCTAAAAATAATATATACTCATAAGTAAATATGACATCAATCAACATTTTCAGGCACTTGATATTTGCATGATACTGAGGCATATGTAAAGATAATTATGTGATTCTTAGTCTAAAGGATTTTATATGCTGGTGGCATATGTAGAATGTATGCATAAGAGAAAATTGTTAAGAAAAAGCTTTATAATTAATTTTAAATAAGTTGTGCTATCAAACTTTATAAAAGTAATAGCCTCCATTTATTTTGGCCACTATTATGTGTCAGGCTTGTTATGCTGTGTTCAGCTATGATGTATAGCATATCTAACTTTTGTAACAGCCCTCCAAATGATTTAGTATTAACTCCATTTTACAGACAAAGAACTAGCATCATGCGATTAAGAAACTTAAGATTGTGCAGCTTGCAAATAGTTTAAAGCTCACCTCCATTTGTCTCAAATGCCTGCAGTCTCTCCAGGCACCATATTGTATCTCATTAGATGTTACAGATTTTCAGAAGTTAGAGATTGTCTCCAGCTGTAACCATCAGGAAGCTTTGACAGAGAGGGTGCAGGTTAATTCAGTTTCTCAGGGTACAAAGGGTTTTAATAAGTTGAGAGAATGAAGACAAGGTTCCAAGTTGGAAAGGAAAGAAACAAGTCAGTGTGTAAAGACAAGAGAAGCACATGCATTCTGAAAAGTAAATATACTGGCATGTCCAGAGCAGAAGTTTCATATGAAAGTAATTTGAAAACAGATTTGCAGGGTCAGTAGCGTAAGAGTATAGAAGGGTTTGCATGCTCTCTGATGGTTTAGAATTTTCTCTTGAATGAACTAGAGTTATGTGAATGCTTTTTTGGGAAAAGTACGATATTATCAAAAGTTATATCAAGAACACTGTGTTAGTATTGGTATTTGTCTGACAGAAATGGAGGATAGATTGAATGTTTCAGAGAAGTAGAGAAAAG
Source organism: Aotus nancymaae (assembly GCF_030222135.1). Classification (NCBI taxonomy): domain Eukaryota; kingdom Metazoa; phylum Chordata; class Mammalia; order Primates; family Aotidae; genus Aotus; species Aotus nancymaae. The sequence goes on from NW_026988438.1 coordinate 8,077,848, forward strand.
AATTAGGAAGCATTTAAAATAATCCAGTATCTGATGTTCATCTCCCTGTATCTATGTGTTCTCATTGTTCAACACCCATTGATGCGTGAGAACATGTGATGTTTGGTTTTCTGTTCTTGTGTCACTTTGCTAAGAATGATGGTTTCCAGCTTTACCCATGTCCCTGTAAAGGACATGAACTCATCCTTTTTATGGCTGCATAGTATTCCATGGTGTATATGTTCCACATTTTCTTTATCTATTCTGTCATTGATGGACATTTGGGTTGGTTCCAAGTCTTTGCTATCATGAACAGTGCCGCAATAAACATACGTGTGCATGGGTCTTTATAATAGAATGATTTATAATCGTTTGGATATATACCCAGTAATGAGATTGCTGGGTCAAATGGTATTTCTATTTCTAGATCCTTGAGGAATCGCCACACTGTCTTCCACAATGGTTGGACTAATTTACACTCCCACCATCGTGGTAAAAGTGTTCCCATTTCTCCACATCCTCTCCAGCTTCTGTTGTTTCCTGAATTTTTAATGATCACCATTCTAACTGGCATGAGATGGTATCTCAATGTTGTTTGGATTTGCATTTCTCTAATGACCGGTGATGATGAGCTTTTTTAATCATATGTTTGTTGGCTGCATAAATGTCTTCTTTTGAGAACTGTCTGTCCATATCCTTTGCCCACTTTTTGATGGGGTGGTTTGTTTTTTTCTTGTGAATTTGTTTAAGTTCTTTGTAGATTCTAGATATTAGCCCTTTGTCAGATGGGTAGATTGCAAAAGTTGTTTCCCATTCTGTTGGTTGCTAGTTCACTCTAATGAGAGTTTCTTTTGCTGTACAGAAGCTCTTAAGTTTGATTAGCTCCCATTTGTCTGTTTTGGATTTTGTTGCCATTGCTTTTGGTGTTTTAGTCATGAAGTCCTTGCCCATGCCATATAAAATCTAAAAATAGAAATACAGAGTAGAATGGTGATTATCAGAGGCTGAGGAAGGAAGACAATAGGGAGAGATTGCCCAACAGGTACAAAGTTATAGTTGGATAAAAGAAAATAATTCTAATATTTCTTACACAGAGGGTGAGTGTAAAGAATAATGTATATTTCAAAGTAACTGCAAGAGGGGATTTTGAATACTCCTTCCACAAAGAAACAATAAGCGTTTAAAGTGATATGTTAATTATCCTGATTTGATCATTGCACAATGTATACATATTGAAACACTACATTTATACCATAAATATGTACAATTCCTATGTCTCAGTGAAAAATAAAACTTAAAGAAAAATAATTTAAAAACTAGAGTCGCCCAGGAAGAGGAGGGTTCTAGTAAAATCTTCAGTCCTCAGGATGGAACATCAACAATTTTAAACCTAGGAAAAATCCAAAGAATAAATGAAAAATAGACCAGTACAGGAAGAGTCTGAAACCCAACTTCAAATTACCTCTACCGTAAAAATTGGATGAAATTGTCTAGGATAGCAAGTACACAAATCTTATGTGAGATAACCAATAGAACAATCACACAATCACACAAAAAAGTTAGTAAGGATAACAAAGATCTGAAAAACAATTAACAAATCTTACCTAAAAGAACTATATCCTATAACCACTGAGTGTCTTTCTCAGAACACATGAAATCTTTAAGTATTATGGGACATAAAACAAGTCTCAATATATTTTAAGATTTCAAATTTTCCAGAATTTATTCACATGAGTTTCAAAACAAGATAAAACTAAATGACTGAGTTAAAAGTCAGAATGGGAGTTACCTTTAGGGAGAAGAGAAGGGGCAACAGAAGGGTTGTGATGGTGCAGTCTGGTTCAGTGCTGCTGGCAGTGCTCTATTTTGTGATCCGAAGGGTGATTACCCAGGCATTTGTTTTGTGATAATAACCAAATACTACATTTTTAAAGAACATTACTGTCTGTATGTCATACTTCAATAAAGATATATAAACCAAAAGATTAAAAACAGGAAAAAAGTCATTTATATAGAAAATGGAAATGAGGGATTCAAATTCAGGTCTGCCGAACTCCAAAGCCCATAAGTTTTATTTATCCTCATTCAGGAGAACAGATGCAATTAATGAATTCTTGGTTCATATTCAAATTTGGTAAATATGTCAGGAAGCCTATATTAATAAACAGTAAAACTGAAAGTATCAATAAAAGTTCATGAATGAAATATGTTTCTATATGATCCTCTATTCTTAACTCCGATTTCATTTACAGTCCATGCCACAAAATTTGATAATTTATTATTTCACGTGTTCATTTTGTCCACTGGACTTGATTGTACGTTTCTTGAAACCACTAGCCATATTTAATTGGTTTTTAATTTTCCAGAGCACCAAGTTCTAAGCACATAGCACATGCATAGCAAATACTTTTTAGGTAATACAATTTCAAGGGAAAGAAATCTGATATATTCATGCGTGTGTTGTTTCTGTGTGTACGTGTGTGTGTGTTTCTGTTTTCTTTGCAGCTATGGGAATAACCTATTGTACTTTTTCAGGAAAAGAATGCTTGTCTTACCTTGTTTACTACATGTATCCACTGCACCTAGAACAATGCCAGCATGTAATGAATGAAGACTGGTATTTACCAAGCATTCATTCATACATGCCCCAATTTTGCTTTTCCACCATTTAGAATACACTCTCCTACCCTTCTCTCTACAGAAATTCTACCCATTCCTCTAAAGCCAAGTTGAACAATCTTCTCTACAGTCTCTTACTCTTCCTAGTCCCAATCAAAAGCTTTCCCTTTGCATATCAGAAGCAATTCCTTTGTGTCCCTTTTGTAGCATCTCTGATGATTTCTGCCTATTATACTTAGTTGTATACATACCTGTGTCTCCAACTTAAATTGTAAGATAGTAGATAATGTGGGGAAAGCAAGGGGTTATCCAACAGGCACTAAAATGTTTTAAATAGCTGCTATGCCCTAGACTCTAAGCAGGAAGTTGTCTTAGCTCTCAAAAGTTAGATACGGTGGGCAGAGTGACCCATCCAGCAAGCAGTCAAGCTCTTGTTGGTATCCAGGTCCCTCTGTCTCTGCAGGCACTTCCCTTTTCACCTCTCCATGCTGCCTCCTGAGCAGACAGTGTGTCTGCCCTACCTATTTGTGGCACTCACAGCTCCTTGCCTAGTGTCCTCCACATATGTGGTCCAGAAAGATTTGTGAATTTGAATACTCTGTTGGTTCTTCAGTTACAAATGTTAAATTTTTCTGAAAAGCACCTGATTCCAGGTGGGAAGAATGCAAATGAGCATATAGAGATGATACGTCTGTCGGTTTTCATAAGGGATCAGAAAAATAAACCTACCGTAAAATTCTCTTTGATGTATCTCATTGCATGCAGCTTTAAAATACGCTTTCTATAAAGACTTCTGTTGAGTTGTGTTGAAAATGTTGTAGTTGTCTATCAACTGCTCAGATCAAGAGAAGGAACTTTTTTAAAAAAGACTTGAGGCGAAACAGCAATCAAAAACTGATGTTGAAATATTATGATGTACTGGGCTTTTCTTCTTTTGCTCTTATCTGATTCTCTTGTGCTTGTTTTTCACTTCATAGCTTTACTTTGTTATGAGGTGTATCTATTTTTAATGACATTCTCTGTTTCTGGAGGGCAAACTTTTTTTTAACTCTTTAAAAATACAGGTTTGTGATTTTTTAGATAATATGGAAGTATTTCTATCTTCTCTTGCTTAAACAATTGGATCTATGAATGTATACATATTACATATACAAACAATTATTTTGGTATGAGAAATACCATTATTTTCTCTGTTTTATTTCATTGCATCATGTAAAGACTCTGTCTACATGACCATGACTGTAATTCTGGTAAGTTTTAGCAATATAGTTTTATATATATATATATATATATGTCTTCTTATTACCAAAAGTACTAATGGCATTACATGAAAATTGGTGCCATATCTCCAAATTCAAGCTCATTACTTCAAACACCTGGTGCCTCCTAAGGAATTATTAAATATATCATTACTTTCAAATAAAATTTTATATTTAATCTTTCAAAAATGCAATTTAAATTCAGCTGTTCTGTAAAGGCTAGCTTTATGGAGATTTACATTTTTTGCCAATAGCCAATTTTTTCCTTTAAAAAATAGAAAGTTTTACAGGTAAGAATTTAAAATCAAAATGTTAAAGAATTTTACTCTGAAGATGGACATTGGTATTGACTTTTATACAAACAAGGTCATCTCTGCACACAGGCAAGGTCAATGGACTTTTGGAAGCTTCCTTTTATAGGAAGATGGGGATGAGGCACTGTAACACATCCATGAAGTACACTTCAGTAATTTTTCTTCTGGCAGAGCTAACAGATCAGTAGTAGGTCATCTAGAATCACAAATGAGTTCTCACCGAATCATTCTTAGGGTACAGGGACATTAGCTTACTCGGTTACCATACTTATCTTTGATTTTTCTTGTTTTAAAAATGGGTCAATGCATTAGTTTAAAATTTCTGACTTTATAAGTGCATTTTAAGTATTTAATGTACGTATATATTTTAAGAGTGCAATTACTAACTTTTGGGTTTGAGCTTGTAGTAAGTTCAGAAAATTGACTATGTAAGTATTATACTTCATTATAGCTTTATTTTATTTATTACAGCCAGAATACAGCTTACAGATGCACACAAATCATAGCTCTTAGAAATCTCAAATTTAGAAAAGAAATGGAAAAATAACTTTTAAAAATGATCACAACCAAAAGTTCTCGTATTTATATAGTTTAAACATGTTTCATTCACTACTTACTGATTCACAGTATACTTTAAATCGTGATTGATGCTGCTACTTGAAATATTTTGACAGGCTCTTAACTGAGTTTGGACAGCCACAGTTATGAAGTCACAGCTCACTTAGCGAAAGCAGTACTCCTTGTTTCTTCTCAGTAACTTGTGAGCTTTTATTCCTGAATAGTAAGACACAACCAAGATACTATATATGCAAATCATTGCATAGGTGTACAGAAAAGACTGCTAAAATATGAGACCTAAAGTCTAGGCCTTGTTCTGCCACTTACTATAAAACATGGGCTGTCTTTTCTCCCCATCACAAGCTTAGTTTGTTCATCTCTAAAAACATACATATATAAGATCCCTGTAGCTTTATTTTCTATAGCAATAGCTGTGTGTTTGGTAATGAATCTAGCTAGATGCAATGACAGTGTGTTATTTTCATAATCAGTAGATGATGAGTTAAATTTTTATATAAATAGATCATATTTAGTTATGATATTGTGCTTATTTATGGCAATATGGATTATTAAATTATCTGTCTTGTACATTTACAGAGTCTTCTTTCAGCTAAAAGGTAGGCATGTTGTCTGAAGTAGAGCTGGAAATTGTCAAAGGTCAACCAGAGATAAATAAATAACAAGTAGAAAAATGGGCTAAATGCACCATCATATATAGTCACTTACAGTTGTTCCGTAACAAACTTGTTGAAGCTGTGAATATTCAGTTAAAGTATCATATACCTAGCAAGTAACGTTAATATTCTGAGAGGCTAATAAAGGTTGATACAGAGTCTGATGAATAAATTTCATTGTTTGAACAGGAACTAAAATCACAGTGAAATGTTTCTATTTTTAGATGAAGGCACATGTTTTAATTGTTTTTGATGCGATGGGCTCAAATGTGTCCCTGATTAGTTACATGTAAAATTTATTTTTATAAAATCATTTATCACTTAGGCCACTCAAAGTAAAAGAAGACGGTTTCAAATGAGTATAAATTTGAAACAACTGGTCATCTTCTGAACAGAAAAATCCGTCTTCCTCTTCAGTTAGAAATGGAGTAACAGAAGTCACTGTCACTAAAGGTGGGGCACCCCACGAATGTTAGTGATTCTTAGTTTTGGGGCTTTCGTGCAGTCATAGTCAAATGTCTCTGTGTTCTTCCAAAGAATAATAATCTTGAAAGGAGAAAGCAAGTACAGTAATGTATTTTTTAATTAAGCAAATAATAAAGTCAAGTACATTTAGTATTTTTTAATAATACTGAATGCTTATACTGTTAAACTGTTTAAAAATTTTGTGAAATATTTAATGGATGTTAAAAACTACATGCAATATTGTATATCATGAGGCATAAACACTTACCAAAATGGTATCCAATTAAATACATAGAAAATAAATGGAACTTTACTCATAAATTTGAAGCTCCCTAGACGCCTCATGATCTCCTCCTTCTCTTTCGTCCTCAACCCCTCTCCAGAGGGAATCTCTAAGTGAATTTTGTGTTCGTCATTATGGCTTTGCCACATATATATGTGTGTGTCTAAACATATCATGTTTACTTGTTTCAGAACTTTATATACATAATATTCATTTATTCAACAAATATTAATGGATTGCCTACTCTGTGCCAGGCACTATTTTAGATGTAGAGGATATAACTGGATTTAAATAATGTCTCTGTTTTCATGGACCTTACATTCTAGAAGAAAAACAGACAATAAATGAGTAAACACATAAAATATGATGTGTCAAACAATGATAAGTGTTACGGAGAAAAATAACACAGGCTAAAAGAGATGGGAGTGTATTATTATTATTATTATTATTATTATTTTGAGTGGTTAAGGAGAGCCTTTCTGAGGTAGAACATTTAAGCAGGGACAGAAGAAAAGGAGTGAATGAATCTTAAAGGCAACTGTGGGGATTGTGTTTCGAGTGGAGGGAAGAACAAGTGCCAAGACCCTGAGATGGTGCACAAGTAGCACGTTTGAGAACTGGCAGGAGGCGGGGTGCCTGGAGCCAAGAGGGTATGTGTGCATTTGTGTGTGCATGTGTGTGCACCTGTTTGTGAGTGCATGTGTGTAGGGAAAGTGGAAAAGGAGAGGGGGATTCGGGGGAGTAAAAATGTAGCAGGTTACCAGATCCTAAGGGCTTTGTAAACTGTGATGAACACGTCAAATTATTGTTTAAATTGAGGTGAAATTCATGTAACATGAAAGTAACCATTTTAAAGTACACAATACGGTGGCATTTAGCATATCCATAATATTGTGCATCCACTACCTGGATGTAGTTCCAAAATATTTTCGTCATCTCCAGAGAAAACATTGAGCAGTCTCTCCAATTTCCCTGTCCCCTCAGCCCGTGGCAACCACTGCTCTGTGTCCTATTTCTATGAATTTACCAATTCTGGATATTTCTATAAATGGAAGTGACATGATTTATGACCTGTCGTGTCTAATTTACCCTAATGTTTTCTAGGTCTATCCATATTATGGCATATACCAGTCAGTACTTCATTCCTTTTTATGGCTGAGTCATGTTTTGTGTTTCTCACTTTGTTTATCCATTCATTTGTTGATGGACATTTGGGATGTTTCCATTTGACTGTTTTGTTTTTGTTTTTGTTTTTTCTTAATTCTTGAAAAGTTTGCAATTTATTATTTATTTTAATTTTTTGTAAATTATTGGGGTACAGGTGGTATTTGGTTACATGAGTAAGTTCTTTAGTGGTGATTTGTGAGATCCTGGTGCACCCATCACCTGAGCGGTATACAGGATGCCACATTTGTTGTCTTTTATCCCTGGCCCGCCTCCCATTCTTCCCCCCAAGTCCTCAAAGTCCATTGTATCATTCTTACGGCTTTGCATCCTCATAGCTTACTTCCCTCATATGAGTGAGAATATATGATGTTTGATTTTCCATCCCTGAGTTACTCCACTCAGAATAAGTCTCCAGTCTCACCCAGGTCATTGCAAATGCTGTTAATCCATTCCTTTTTGTAGCTGAGAACTATATTGTATAATAAATATTCATATATGTAGTGATTCCATATATATATGGAATATTGTATATAGTCAGCAAACAGAGTTTGACTACCTCTTTATATGTATATATGTGTATATATATATATATACTGTGATGGTGATATATCTATATCACTATATATGGTGGGTATATGATATGTATCACTATAATATATGTGATATATATACTATATATGTAATATGATATATATAAAATATATGTATATGATATATATAATATCTATATGTATATGTTATATAATAGTATTAGTATATGATATATGATACTAATTAGTATCATATACTAATAGTATATGATATATATGCTATATGTGATATATATCACATACATACTATATATGTGATATATATATATCACATTTTCTTTATCCATTTATTGACTGATGGGCATTTGGGTTGGTTCCACGATTTTGCAGTTGTGAATTGTGCTGCTATAAACATGAATGTGCATGTATCTTTTTCAAATGATGACATCTTTTCCTCTGGGTAGATACCCAGTAGAGGGATGGATGGATCAAATGGTAGTTCTACTTTTAGTTCTTTAAGGAATCTCCACACTGTTTTCCTTAAAGGCTGTACTAGTTTACATTCCCACTGGCAGTGTAGAAGTGTTCCCTGATCACCACATACATGCCAATATCTACTGTTTTTTTGATTTTTTGATTATGGCCATTCTTGCAGGAGTAAGGTGGTATTGCATTTTGGTTTTGATTCACATTTCCCTGGTCATTAGTGATGTGGAGCATTTTTTCATATGTTTGTTGCCCATTTGTATATCTTCTTTTGAGAATTGTCTATTAATGTCCTTAGCCCACTTTTTTTTTTATTGTACTTTAGGTTCTGGGATACACGTGCAGATCATGCAGGATTGTTGCATAGGTACATACATGGCAAGGTGGTTTGTTGCCTTCATCCCCCCATCACTTATATCTGGTATTTCTCCCCTCTTTAGCCATCCCCACCCTCCCCACCCTCCGCTGTCCCTCCCCTAGACCCCCACAACTGACTGCAGTATGTGATGCTCCCCTCCTTGTGTCCACATGTTTTAATTGTTCAACACCCGCCTGTGAGTGAGAACATGCTGTGTTTGGTTTTCTGTTCTTGTGTCACTTAGCTGAGAATGATGGTTTCCAGATTCATCCATGTCCCTGTGAAGGACATGAACTCATTGTTTTTTATGGTTGTGTAGTATTCCATGGTGTGTATGTGCCACATTTTCTTTATCCAGTCTATCGTTGATGGACATTTGGGTTGGTTCCAGGTCTTTGATATTATAAACAGTGCCACAGTGAACATACGTGTGCATGTGTCTTTATAATAGAATAATTTATAATTCTTTGAGTATATACCCAGTAATGGGATTGCTGGGTCAAATGGTGTTTCTATTTCTAGGTCCTTGAGGAATTGCCACACTGTCTTCCACAATGGTTGCACTAATTAGCACTCCCACCAACAGTGTGAAAGTTTTCCAGTTTCTCCACATCCTCTCCAGCATCTTTTGTCTCCAGATTTTTTAATGATCACCATTCTAACTGGTGTGAGATGGTATCTCAATGTGGTTTTGATTTGCATTTCTCTAATGACCAGTGGTGATGAGCATTTTTTCATGTTTGTTGGCCTCATATATGTCTTCTTTTGTCAAGTGTCTGTTCATATCTTTTACCCACTTTTGAATGGCTTTTTTTGTTTTTTTCTTGTAAATCTGTTTTAGTTCTTTGTAGACGGTGGATATTAGCCCTTTGTCAGAGGGTAGATTGCAAAAACTTTTTCCCATCCTGTTGGTTGCCAGTTGTCTCTAATGATTGTTTTCTTTGCTGTAGAAAAGCTCTGGAGTTTAATTAGATCCCATTTGTCTAATTTGGCTTTTGTTGCCATTGCTTTTGGTATTTTAGCCATGAAGTCCTTGCCTATGCCTATGTCTTGAATGGTTTTGCCTAGGTTTTCTTCTAGGGTTTTTATGGTGTTAGGTCTTATGTTTAGATCTTTAATCCCTCCGGAGTTAATTTTAGTGTAAGGTGCTAGGAAGGGGTCCAGTTTCTGCTTTCTGCACACTGCTAGCCAGTTTTCCCAACACCATTTATTAAACAGGGAATCCTTTCCCCATTGCTTGTTTTTGTCAGGTGTGTCAAAGATCAGATGGTTGTAGATGTGTGGTGTTGCTTCTGAGGCCTCTATTCTGTTCCATTGGTCTATATCTCTGTTTTGGTACCAGTACCATGCTGTTTTGATTACTGTAGCCTTGTAGTATAGTTTGAAGTCAGGCAGCATGATGCCTCCAGCTTTGTTCTTTTGGCTTAGGATTCTTTTGGCTATGTGGGCTCTCTTTTGGTTTCATATGAAGTTTGAAGTGGTTTTTTCTAGTTCTGTGAAGAAGGTCATTGGTAGCTCAATTGGTAGTATTGAATCTATAAATTACTTTAGGCAGTATGGCCATTTTCATGATGTTGATTCTTCCTAACCATGAGCATGAAATGTTTTTCCATCTGTTTATGCCCTCTCTTATTTCATTGAGCAGTGGTTTGTAGTTCTCCTTGAAGAGGTCCTTTACATCCTTTTTTAGTTGTATTCCTAGGTATTTTATTCTCTTTGTAGCAATTGTGAATGGGAGTTCACTTTTGATTTGGCTCTCTGTTTGTCTGTTATGGGTGTATAGAAATGCTTGTGATTTCTGCACATTGATTTTGTATCCTGAGACTTTGCTGAAGTTGCTTATCAGTTACAGGAGATTTTGGGCTGAGACGATGGAGTCTTCTAAATATACAATCATGTCATCTGCAAATAGAGACAGTTTAGCTTCTTCTTCTCCTAATTGAATACCCTTTATTTGTTTTTCTTGCCTGATTGCTCTGGCTAGAACTTCCAATACTGTATTGAATAGGAGTGGTGAGAGAGGGCATCCTTGTCTTGTGCCAGATTTCTAAGGTAGTGCTTCCAGTCTTAGCCCATTTTTTGATGGGATTGTTTGTTTTTCTTTTACTGATTTATTTGAGTTTGTTGTCGATTTTGGTTACTAGTCCATTGTCAGATGTATACATTATGAATATTTTCTCCCACTCTGTGATATTGTATGTTTCCTCTGCTGACTGTTCCTTTTGCCATGCAAAAGCCTAGTTTAATTAGGTCCCAGTTATTTGTCTTTGTTTTTATTGCATTTTCTTTTGGGTTTTTCATCATAATTTCCTTGCCAAAGCCAATGTTTAAAAGGGGTTTTCCAATGTTAACTTCTATAATGTTTACAGTTTCAATTTTTAGGTGTAAGTCCTTAATCGTCTTGAGTTGACTTTTGTATAAGGTGAGAGATGAGGATCCAGTTTCAGTCTCCCACATGTGACTAGCCAGTTATCCCAGCACCGTTTGTTGAAAAGGGTGTCCTTTCCCCACTTTATGTTTTTGTTTGCTTTATCAAAGATCAGTTATGTTTTAGTTTGCTTTGTTGAATATTAGGTGGCTGGTAAGTATTTGGGTTTATTTCTGGGTTCTCTATTCTGTTCCATTGATCTATATGCCTATTTTTATACCAATACCATGCTGTTTTGGTGACTATGGCCTTATAGTACAGTTTGAAATCAAGTAGTACGATGCCTCCAAATTTGTTCTTTTTGCTTAGTCTTGCTTTGGCTATGCAGACTTTTTTTCTTGTTTCATATGAATTTAAATTTTTTTTTCTAACTCTGTGAAGAACGATGGTGGTAATGCGGTGGGGATTGCACTGAATTTGTAGATTGCTTTTGAAAGTATGGTCATTTTCACAATATTAATTCTACCCATTCATGAGCATGGGATGTGCTTTCATTTGTGTTATCTATCATTTCTTTCAGCAGCGTTTTGTAGTTTTCCTTGTAGAGGTCTTTCAACTCCTTGGTTAAGTATATTCCTAAGTATTTTATATTTTTTGCAGCTATTGTAAAAAGAGTTGAGTTCTTGATTTGATTCTCTGCTTGGTAGCTGTTGGTGTATAGAAGAGCTACTGATCTGTGTACATTAATCTTGTATCAAGAAACTTTGCTGAATTCTTCTGTCAGTTCTAGGAGCTTTCTGGAGGAGCCCATAAGGTTTTCAAGGTAAATGATCATATTGTCAGCAAACAGGGACAATTTGACCTCCTCTTTACTGATTTGGATGCCCTTTATTTCTTTCTCTTGTCTGATTCCTCTGGCTAAGACTTCCAGTACTATGTTGAAGAGAAGTGGTGAGAGTGGGCATCCTTGTCTTGTTCCCATTCTCAGAGGGAATGCTTTCAACTTTTCCACATTCAGTATTATGTTGGCTGTGGGTTTGTCATAGATGGCTCTTATTACATTAAAATATGTCGCTTGTATGCTGACTTTGCTAAGGGTTTTAATCATAAAGGGATGCAGAGAAAGCATTTGACAAAATTCGACTATTTGAATAGTGCTGCTATGTGCAAGTGTTTGTGTAAGCATTTGTTTTTGGTTCTCTTTGTTATACACCAAAGAGCGGAATGGCTGGGTCATATGGTAATTCTTCATTTAGATTTTAGGGGAACCACCAAACTATTTTTTATAATGGCTGCACAATTTTACTTTCCTGCCAACACTGTGTTAGGGTTTCAGTGTATCCACATCCTCACCAACACTTGTTATTTTCCTTTCTGCAATTATTATTATGACTATCCTGGTGGGTGTGAAATGGTATGTCATTGTGGTTTTGATTTGCATGTCCCTAATGACTAATATTGTGTATCTTTTTACGTGCTGATTGGCTTTGAAGATGCACAAAGAAGAAATACCTGTTTTCTTTGAAGAAATATCTGTTGTTTTGCCCATTTATTAATTGTATTGTTTGTTTTTTATTATTGGGTCATAGTGTTCTTCGTGTATTCTGCATACTAGATACTCTTATCAGGTATCCAAATACTTTCTAAGAAATTCTATAGGTTATATTTTTACTCTCTTGATAATGTATTTTGGAACATGAAAGTTAAGCACATTATGTTTAATTAAGAAAGAGTGGGAAGACATTGAACAAAGGAGTGACATGGTTTGCATTATGTATTTAAAGAATCTCTCCAGTTGCTACGCTAGGTTCAGAATAGAATATAGGACACTTCCAGTGCCAGCCAAGATAGAATAACCCTATCTCTCTCACTGATTACAAGAAAAGCACTCTGTAGAATACAGAAAGCAACTTCATGGCTACTCTGCAAAGTAACCAGTAGCAGGCAGACTGAGGCCTGAATCTAAAACCTGAATAAGAACTTATAATGGGTGTATGTTTCACATTTTTGCCCTCATTTGTCTCCTGACTTTGACCTCAGTATAGGTCAAGTCTCACAACTTCACATTGGGCACTGACCCAAAAAACTTTAGAAGAAGCTGCCTCTTGCTAGCCAGCGACCCTGAAAAGGATTCCATGACCGCTGGCAGCCAGAGAGTGTTTGGAATATCCACAGGTTTGGGGGATTTTATGTTTTGTTTTGTTTGCCATCCCTGCTCTGATGCCAGCCCCAGTCACTGAGCTAGACTTCTACAGTCACAGAGTAGGTGCCTTAAGGCATAAAAGTGGATTTCTCTGTCCAGAGAAAACAGGAAAAGAAGCTTCTGTTGTGAGAAGATGGGGCAGGGGGATCATTGTTGTATGTTTTTCTTTCTTTTTTTCTTACTGCTTCTCCCTTAAGGCAGCCCCGGTTATTTAGAACTGTAAACAATGCAGAAAGCTAAAGCTTTAAGACAGTCTCATCTTTCAGACCAGAAAAATTAGCTCACGTCTCTGCAAGATTTGGAGAAAAATTCCAGAAAAGAGAGAGCTGTACAGGAACCTAGATGAGTACCAGAATCATCTCTAAGCTGTGCATATGCAGAAGAGACTCAGAGAAGGTGGTAAAGGCTTTGAGAACTGAACTGCCATATAAACTATGGTCCAACTCACGGCCTAAACTCTGAGTGGGATACATGCTGGGCAGACACAATTAACATGGTTAAAGCTTTGAAAAAGCAACTGACACTGAAACTTCTGCCCACAGAAAGCAAAAACAGAATGAAGTCTGAACCTGACTAGGGTAATTGCCTGTTAAAAACAAAACAAACATTGTAGAGAATTTTGCTAGACCCTTGAGTCTCAAAACAAAACATTTAAAATGTCCACAATTAAAAAAAAATATATTTGTCATGCAAAGAACCAGAGAAATCTGATCCATTCTCAAGGGAAAAGCCACTTAACAGCTGCCAATCCCAAAATTGTCCAAATGCTGTAATTTATAGGAATAAAAAAGCTTCAAAGTGAGAATATTCTTATCATGGAAAGGTAGAAATTCTCAGCAAATTACCCCAAATGTAGCAGTTTAAAACAATAAAGTTTTAGCTCACATTTTCTAAGGGTCAGGAATATGAGTTGCTGAGTTGTATAATTTGGGTTCAGGGTCTCTCACGAAGTTGCAGCCAAAATTTTGGAGGAAAATAACTCAATAGAAATTTTATAACTGAAAAATACAGTATGTGAAATTAAAAATTTACTGTGATGGTCTTAATAGAAAAATGAATGTCGCAAAGAAAATACACAGCTTGACAATAGATCAAGAAATTATACAATTTGCAGAACAGAGAGGGAAAAAATATTCAAAGAAGTTAATAGGTCCAAAGGACCTGTGGAATAAAATTAAAGACTCTAATATTTGTATTAGAGTCTTAGATATTAGAGTCTTAGAAGAAAAGGACAAAGAGATTGATACAGGGGAATAAATATTTGCAGAACAGCGAATGCAAACTTTCCAATTTTGTTGAAAGATATAAATGTACAGATTCAAAAGGCTGAAAAAAATCCTCATAAGAAAACTCAAAACCGCACCCAGACATAGCATAATCCAATTAATAAAAGAAAAATCTTAGAGACATCCACAGAAAGCCAACACTTTACATATAGAACATCAGCAATTTGAATTTCTATAGATTTCTCATCAGAAATTATGGAGGCTGGATGACAGTGTAACAACTTTAAAGTATTGGAAAATGCAAATAAATAACTGCTATCAGAAGAGCACATGTGATGTAGACATGTGTTACTCTTGCACTCCACCATCACTAGGAGAACATGGAAGATTAGCTTGCTAGAGAATGTTCACCCTGTTGTTCTTGCCAAGGCCATCCCAAATCATACAATTCTAAGCTAACAGTTTTAGGTTTTGATATATAAAGATTTTTTATTGCTCATTCAATCATATATTTATTTTTCTTAGGTTTGTTTTCAGTGTAAATTCCATCAAATAAAAATTATGATGAAGCAAAACAATTACACCAACTTGAAGTTGGAGACACGTTCAAACCAGATGTACAGCAAACAAAATATGAAGTAAAAATGAGTGTATGTTCAAGCATCCAGTAACTTAATTAGATCTATCTGGTGGTTTCTGAGCTCATATAAACATGGGAAATATATGATATAAATATTATTAATTCTTAGTGTTAATACTTGAATTAATATTAAAAGTATTTTTATGAAAATAGCTGCTATTATATACTCTCCATGAAACACAATATATATCATTGTGTGACCATGTAAACAAAAGACTTTCTGAAAGGTATACTTTTGAAAAGATTCATGTGCAATGGACAACTCTAAAAGCTATTTGGAAATGAGCAAGATTTATAAGTAGTATAAAGTTCTAAAGAAACATATTGGCCAGGAACAGTGGCTCATGCCTGTAATCCCAGCACTTTGGGAGGCCATGGTGGGTAGATCATAAGGTCAGGAGTTCAAGACTAGCCTAGCCAACATAGTGAAACCCTGTCTGTACTGAAAATACAAAAATTAGCCAGGCATGGTGGCATGTGCCTGTAGTTCTAGCTACTCAGGAGGCTTAGACAGGAGAATTGCTTGAACCTGGGGGGCAGAGGTTGCAGTGAGCCAAGACTGCACTTCTGCACTCCAGCCTGGGCAAAAGAGTGACTTTGTCTTAAAAAAATAGATAGATAGATAGATAGAATGATAAAATATTCTAGATATAACCATTCTGATTTACAAAGAAACTAGCTTGTTTGTGGTTGGTGGGTAGTTATTTTTTTATTCAGACTCTCATGTTTCTTTGTTTATAATTTATTTTCAATTGACACATATTAATTGCATATATTTATGGGTATGGTGTGATATTTTGGTACACGTATACATTGTATAATGATCAAGTCAGAGTAATTAGCATAGCCTTTACTTCAAACACTTTTCATTTATTTGTAGGGAGAACAGTAATGCTGATTATCTTCCAATCTTCACATCCTAAATATGTCATTTAAATTATTTCTGATTCTTCAGATGTTGTCTCTTAATTTTAAGATTTGTAACTGCACTGTTAAAGTGGATCATCTGTAAATTATAAATATTAATTTACATAGAAACAAAAAGCAGCATTAAAAATTTATTTCAGTTCAATATATTTCTAACCTTTGAAATCAGATTGTGTAGTAGCTAAATCTAGAACAATTTTGTTGGATGAGAATGTGTAAAGAAAATGTCTAATTTTTGACTTTATATTATATAAGTCAGTTTATCAACCATCTTTGTGTCTCGAAATGATTGCAGTTCATCACTGCTATAGTACATGCCAATTGCTAACATGCCATAAACCAAAACATGTCCATAACAAGCCCCAAAGAAAACTGTTTGGTTCTCAATGGAATATAGAAAGCTAAAAACATTAAACTTTACAGTTATATTTAAAAGTTAATATTTAAAGATTTAAAAATCATATCTAAAGTATATCTTTTTTTAAATTTTATTTTATTGTGGTAAGAACACTTAACATCATGAAATGTACCCTCATATTCTTAAGCATACAATACATTATTGTTGGCTATTGGTACAGTGTTATATAGAAGGTCTCTAGGGTTTATAAATCTGGCTTCACTGAAACTTTATGCCAATTAGTTGGTAACTCTGCATTTCCCTCTCCTGGAGCCCCTGGCAACTACCATTCTACTTTTTGATTCTGTGAATTTAACTATTTTATATATCTCATAATTGGAATTGTGTTGTATTCATACTGATGTAACTGACTTATTTCACTTAGCATAATGTCCGCAAGATTCATCCATGTCATTGCATATTGCAGAATTTCCTTCTTTTTTAAGGCTGAATGTTATTCCACTGTATGTATATACCACACTTAGGTTGTTACCGTATGTTGACAATTGTGAATAATGCTCCAGTGAACATGGTAGTGCTAATATCACTTTGACATCCTGATTTCTGCTTTTAGGGGTAATTACCCAGAAATGGGGTTACAGCACCATGTGGTGGTTATATTTTTAATTTTCTGGAAAACCACCATATCATTTCTCAGAGCAGCTACACCATTTTGTATTCTCATCAGTAACGTACAAGGGTTCTAATTTCTTCATATTCTCGCCAACAGTTGTCTTTGATTTTTCACCCATTGTTTTTGGTTTGTCTTTGCCTTTGATAACAGCTATTCTGACAGGTGTGAAGTGGCATCTCATTGTGGTTTTGATTGGCATTTACCTGATGATTAGTGCCATTAAACATTTTTTTCAAATACTTGTTGGCTCGTTGTATTTCTTCTTTGAAGAACTGTCTGTCCTCCTTAACCTGTTTTGTAATGCAGTTATTCTTTTTGGCTCTGTGTCCCCACCCAAATCTCATCTTGAATTGTAATCCCCAGGTATCAAGAGAGGGGCCTGGTGGGAGGTAATTGGATCGTGAGGGTGGTTTTCCCCATGCTGTTCTCATTACAGTGAGTAAATTCTCATGAGATCTGGTGTGCTGCTGGATTTGGTTTGCAAGTATTTCGCTAAGTATTAGTTGCATCAATGTTCATCAAGGATATTGGCATGAAGTTTTTGTTGATATTGTGGTGTCTCTGCCATGTTTGGGTGTCAGGATGATGCTGGCCTCATAGAATTAGTTAGGGAGAAGCCCCTCTTCCTCATTCTTTTGGAAGAGCTTCTATAGGAATGGTACCAACTCTTCTTTATACATCTAGTAGAATTCACCTATGAATTGATTAGGTCCTCCTGGGCTTTGTTGTTGTTGTTAGCAGGCTGTTTATTACTGATTTAAATCCAGAGCTCATTATTGATCTTTTCAAGGAATCAACTTTTTCCTGGTTCCATTTTGGGAGGGTGTATATATCCAGGAATTTATCTGTCTCTTCTGGGTTTTAGAGTTTGTGTGCATAGAGTTGTTTGTAGTGGTTTCTGATGGTTATTTATATTTCTGTGGGGTCAGTGGTAACATTCCCTTTATCATTTCTAATTGTATTTATTTGGCTTTTCTCTCTGTTCTTCCTGTTAGTCTAACTAGTGGCCAAACTCTTAATTTTTTCAAAAAAGAAACTCTTGGATTCATAGACATTTTGAATGGTTTTTATATCTTAATTTCCTCCAGTTCAGCTCTGATTTTTACTATTTCTCATCTTCTGCCAGCTTTAGGGTTTATTTGCTATTACTTCTCTAATTCAGTTGTAAAGTTACATTAATTTGAGTTCTTTCTAATTTTTTGATGTGGGCCTTTTAGTGCTATGAATTTTCCTTTTAACACTGCCTTAGCTATTTCCCAGAGATTCGGGTATGTTGTATCTTTGTTCTCATTATTTTCAAAGAACTTCTTGATTTATGCCTCAATTTCAGTATTTGCCAAAAGTCATTCAGGAGCATGTTGTTTAATTTCTCTGTAATTGTCTGGTTTTGAGCAATTTTCATTATGTTGACTTCTATTTTTACTGTTCTGTGGTCCAAGAGTGTGTTTGGTATGGTTCTGATTCTTTTACATTTGTTGAGGATTGTTGTATGTCCAATTATGTGGTCAATTTTAGAGTATGTGCCATGTGGCAATGAGAATGTATATTCTGGTGTTTGGGGGTGGAGATTTCTGTTATAGTCTAGCAGATCCATTGAGTCCAATGCTGAGTTTAGGTCCTGAATATCTTTGTTAATTTTCTGCCTCAGTGATCTGTCTAATACTGTCGGTGAAGTCTTCAAGTCTCCCACTATTATTGTGTGAGAGTCTGTGTCTCTTTGTTGGTCTCAGAAACTTGCTTTATGAATCTGCATGCTCTTGTGTTGAGTGCATATGTGTTTAGGATAGCTAGGTCTTCTTATTGAATTGAACCCTTTGCCATTATGTAATGCCCTACCTTATCTTTTTTTTATCTTGGTTGGTTTGAAATTTGTTTTGTCTGAAATTAGGATTGCAACTCCTTTTTTCTGTTTTCCATTTGCTTGGTAGATTTTTCTCCATCTCTTTATTTTGAGCGTATGCGTGCTATTATATGTGAAAGGGGCCTCTTGAAGACAGCATACCTTTGGGCATCGCTTTTTTGTCCAACTTGCCACTCTGTACCTTTTAAGTGGGGTTATTTCACCAATTTACATTCAAGATTAGTATTAATACATGTAGATTTGACCTTATCATTGTGCTGTTAGCTGGTTATTATGTTGGCTTGTTTGTGTGGTCACTTTATAGTAACCCTGGTCTGTGTGTTTAAGTGTGTTTTTGTATTCACTGGTAGTGGTCTTTCCTATCTATATTTAGTGCTCCTTTCAAGATCTCTTGTGTGGTAATGAAGTAGCTCAACATTTGCTTGTCTGAAAAGAATCTTACTTCTCCTTCACTTAGGAAGCTCAATTTGGCTAGGTATGAAATCTTGGTTGAAGATTCTTTTTTTCTTTAAGAATGTTGAATATAGCCACCCAATCTCTTCTGGCTTATAGAGTTTCTGCTCAGAGAGCCACTCTTAGCCTGATTGTGATTCTTTTGTAGGTGATCTTCTCCTACTCTTTAGCTGCCTTTAACATTCTTTCAACCTTGAAAAATCTGATGATTTGGTGTCTAGGGGATGGATGATGTTCTTGTGTAGAATCTTGCAGGAGTTCTCTTAATTTCCTGAATTTGACTGTTGGCCTCTCTAGCAAGGTTGGGGAGGTTTTCATAGACAATATCCTGAAATATATTTTCCAAGTTGTTTGTTTTCTTCCCCTCCCTTTCAGGATTGCCACTGATTCATAGATTTGGCCTCTTCACGTAGTCCCATACTTTGCAGATGTTTTGATTATTACTTTTTACTCTTTGTTCTTTTCTTTGTCTGACTCTTATTTCAGAGAACCAGTCTTCAGGTTCTGAGATTCTTTTCTCAGCTTGTTTTATATTGCTGTTAATACTTGTGATTGCATTGTGACATTCTTATATTGTGTTACTCAGCTCTGTCAGACCTATTAGGTTCGTTTTTGTACTGGCTGTGTTGTCCTTCGGCTCCTGTATCACTTTATTGTTATTCTCATTTTCCTTGGATTGGGGTGTACCATTCTCCTGAATCTCAATGATCTTTGTTCCTATCCATATTATGAATTCTATTTTTGTCATTCCAGTCAGTTCAGTCTGGTTAAGAACAACTTGGCACTCCTGGGCTACCCACTGAAGGTCTGGGGCAATCTCAGTGTCTATGTTTCTTTTTCAGCTTAGAGGTAACAGAGGAAGAGATCTTATTAGTGGTTGTAGTCAAGAGTCATTTGCTTGACTCCTGGGAGTCAGAGAGATGTGCAGTCAGCATGTCATGCTCACTATAGTCAACCCAAGATGGAAAGTTTGTGTGGGCCCAAGCCAGATGGTCCCTGGCTGGTGACAAAGCCATGGAGGGTGTGTGGGTCCCAAGGGAGTTGGACTGGCCTCCCCTCCTTGGGTCAACTGCAGCTTGTTGGAGGTGTGGATAAGGCACATATGGTCTTTGCTCCTTCATTAGTATGAGGGTGGCAAGGACCATTCCACTACAGAGGCAGTGGCAGAGGCTTTCAATTGCCCCTGGAGGCAGGAGTTGCTGAGTTGGTTCTGGCTAGATAGCTGTGGTGCAGGGTGGCTGGAGGTCCAGGCTTGTAGGACCTGCCCAGTGAGGAGATTTGGGAATGGGCACCCATGTAACAATCTGGCCACTTTTCCATAGGGCTGCTGTGGTTTGCTTGGCACCTGCTTCAGTCCCCAGTCACCTCAGATTTTACAGAACCTGGAGGTGTCTCCAGTGAAGACTGTGAAACAGTGAAGATGGCAGCCTCTGTCTCCCTCTAGGAGCTTTGTCCCAGAGAAGTAGGGACCTATTTGGCACCCAAAGGCATCTTTAGGAATTGGCTGGAGACCCTAGATGGGAGGTCCTGTCCAGTGAGGAGGAGTAGGATCAGGACCTGCTTAAAAAAGCAGCCTGGTTATATTTTGATAAAGCAGCTGTGCTGTGCTGGGGGTCCACTTCACTTCAGATACTCTGAAGCCCAAAGACTGGAATGGCTAATTACCCAAACAGCAAAGATGGTGACCCACCCCTTCCTCTGGGAGTACAGTCCCAGGGATAATTCAGATCCCTTTCAGCTGCAGAACTCAAGCAGGAATGGCTTGAGGTCCCAGTTGGGAGGTTCCACCCAATGAAGATGGACAGAATTGGGCTCCTGCTTAAAGCAGCAGTCTGACCACATTTTGGTAGCACAGTTATACTTTGCTTGGTGATACCTTTCACCCCAGCTTGGCTCAGACTTTCCAAAGCCTGAAGGCTGAAATGGCTAAAGCACCCAAACAGCAAACATGGCATCCCACCCCTTTCCCTAAGAGCTGCTTCTTAGGGATTCCAAGCCAGAGGTTCTTATCTTATGACGTGCTGTAAATTATGGGGCCTGCGGGCTGTTGTGGCTCAGCCCCATGGCTTCGACCTCTTCCCTAGGGTATGTACAGGAGTCTAACCTCCCACTTTGCCAGATTTGCAGCTCCTTTTGCCAGAATGCCCAAGTATCTAAGCCTCCAAGGTCTCCACACATGCCTGGGTGGCTGTTCTGCCAAGACTCCACATAGTTCTGTCTGTCAGAGTGAAGAGTAAAGGTGGAGTGGGTTCACAAAGAGATCTACTCATCCAAGCATTGCGAAGATCTGTAGGGGAAGCATGGTTTCCCAGGATCATTCATTCACTCACCACTTCCCTGGCTCCATGTTGCTCCCAGATGAGAGCCATTGTCTTGTCTTGTTTTTCTTCATTCTCTGTGGGTCAAGTTGTTTCCTTGATTAGTCCCAATGCGAGTACCTGGATGTTTCACTTGAAGGTGTTGTATTTAGTTGCCCCTTCTGTTCCTCTCCCTGAGATCCACACTCCTAGCATACTAGTTGCTTCCAGTTGGCCATCTTGGCTACTAATCTACAGTTATTCTTAATATAAACATTTTCCAAGTGGAAAGTTCCATACTGTATTAAAGATTATTGACAGTACATTATACTACAAAAAAAAGTATTTACCAAAAGAAAAAAAAAATCCATGTTTGCCATATCTTTGGAACAACATTGGATTGGTAATTGGCTTTGTTTGAACTACTTACAGAGATTACCTTATTTCTAATTCCCCCTCAAAAAAATGGAATGAGATACATTTTTATCAATATCATTAGTTTTATATTTGAGAGATGCACCAAAATATCTAGCCTATCTCAGTAGATATGTGTCGATTACCTTATTGATTGGAAGGTTTTGGCTGTGTCCCCAACCAAATCTCATTTTGAATTATAGTTCCCACAATCCCCATGGATTGTGAAAGGGACCTGGTGAGAGGTAATTGAATCATGGAGTTGGTTTCCCCCATGCTATTCTCGTTATAGTGAGTAAGTTCTCACAAGGTCTGATGGTTTTATAAGGTCCATCCCCTTCTCTTGACTCTCGTTCTTCTCCTTCCTGCCACCATGTGAAGAAGGATATGTTTGCTTCCCCTCCCACCATGATTGCAAGTTTCCTGAGGCCTCCCCAGCCATTCTGAACTGTGAGTCAATTAAAAGTCTTTCCTTTATAAATTACCTAGTTTGGGAATGTCCTTATGGTAGCCTGAGAACAAACTACCTTGATTTATGTTGGATAGTTTAATTTCTGGATTCACATCCTCTATATTGTCTGCTATAATAAAGTCTCACAATTGTTTAGCCTCAGTGTCTTTATTTACCTAGATTCAATGATTGCTGACTTTGGTTCTACTCTTGGTTGACTAAATGTTTTCATTTGTTTTATTTTGTTTCAAGAACATTTCATTGTATGTTTTTACCCCTTATATGTTTGAGTGAAATTTGCTGCTTTTATATTTCATCTGTATAGTTTTCTCACTTATAGAAGTGAGATATTCCCTGCTTCTAAAAATTAGTGTAAGCAGCTTAAATAGCCACAGGCTCCCGGCTCTTGGAAGAAGTGTAATGTATTTGTGTTTCCTTGGTGCATTAGATAGTTGAGCACAATGCTGTAGAGGAATATCTGTAATCTCTGTAACAATAATTTGGCCTCACACTTGAAAAAAATTACAAATGTTTGAGCCCTAAACCTCAACTCATATAACTCGTGTGATCTTGGGCAGGTATTTTCTGTGCTATGGGGCTCATGTCCTAATCCTTAAACTAGATCACTTCTCACATATTTTATTTCCACACACACAACAATATTCTATTGAAAAATCACAAGAGAAGACAAATAAATTAAGCAAGTCTCACACTAAGAAGGAACAACGTAATATAAAGTTGAGGACATTAATTAACTTCCATGCTTAGTTTTATTTTTATTTCTCTGTAATGTGGGTATAATAATCATGTCTACCTCAAAGAGTTTTTGGAAAATTATATCAGTTAAATCCTATAAAGCACTTAATGCCTGGCACATAACAATGCACAATAAAAGTCAGAAATTATTAGTTCCATGTTATGATTTTATGTTCGTGACGTTAAGACTAGATTTCGGAAACATTATAGTCACGTATAAGCATAGCATTTCTATATAGTTATGATTCTGTAGAATATATTACTTTAAAAATTCATGATATTAGAAGACTAGCTGACAAGATTCTCCCATTTGGGTCCGGATTAGTATTCTTTCCATTGACTTCCCAGTAACTTAACTTGTCTAAAAATCTTAACTCTTCAAATCCCCTGTTAT
Organism: Aotus nancymaae; assembly: GCF_030222135.1. Classification (NCBI taxonomy): domain Eukaryota; kingdom Metazoa; phylum Chordata; class Mammalia; order Primates; family Aotidae; genus Aotus; species Aotus nancymaae. The sequence goes on from NW_026988438.1 coordinate 8,101,561, forward strand.
TTTAATTCTGTGTATTTCATCTCATCCATTTTCCCCCCGGCTTCATAAGTCCATCCAAACCCAAGCAAAGTAGCTTCTTATTCTTACCCTCAGGGTAAAGACTTCAAAAGTCTTAGCACATTATCTATGAAACTCATTCTCCCTGCATCTTCTCTCCTTGTTTGATCACAGAGGCAGCCTCTATTCCATCTTTAACATGTGCACATAAGCCAAACCCTTTTTAAGATTTTTCTAGTTCAATAGTGGTTTTGATTTTTTGATGACTTCTAGAGAGCAGTATCTTGGCATACAATGCTAGAAGATACAGTTTACAGTATAAAATCTTCAAATTGATTTTATGTTATCTTCATTGAAACTGTTCAGCAACTACTACAGAATTGGGAGATAAAAGTGTCAGTTTGTAAGTGAATGTGGTAACGATTTCCTTAGCTGCTTTAGCAAAAGCGTTCACATATAAGTACTGTTTCTCTTCTTCATTTGCTTATCTAGTTATTATTAACATTTTTCTCGTAAGTACCTATGGCCAAGGGTCTTCTAAAGTTTACCTAGTTGTTGCATTTGTTCTGAGCCACAGATTATAAAGGTATGATATAAAACAGCACATACATGCAGGGTGTTAAATATTGGTTTTTGTTGGCTTAAAAATAGAAGGTTTGTGGATATTATGAAGTCACTACAAAATGCATATAAATAATTTGGGATTGTTTGCAACATATCTGACACATAAGGCATTATATTTATCATATAATAATATAAAAAAGACAACATTCCAATGTCATACTATAATGGGACATTTTATACACACTAAAAATTGTAAATGGAGATGTTTATTTAAGCATGCTCAATTTTACTTGTAATTAAAAACCTTCATTTGAAACAACTATTATGATATTTTTACCAGTGAATTTGCAAAGATGAAAGAAAAACCCATTTTGGTGAACACAAATAAAAGGAGGGCTAATGTGTTAAATATTTTTAAATAAAGTTAAATTATGAATCAGAAGAAATGTTATTTCAGTAAGCAGTGATTTGTAAGGTAGACTTTTTAAACTTTTCTAATGAATATAATGTTTCTGGCAATTTTTCAAGCTACAAGTTTGAAAAAAGAAATGCATCAAAGGTCAAGTTGCCCATAAAAGCATTACTGAAATGTCAAAAACAATTACACTGCACAGAAGAATAAACCCCCAAATATATTAAACATCCATTTATGAAAAGTCATCTTTGTACTGCAGTTTCATTTCTCAAACTTATACTTTTGATTATTTCCAAATTTTAATAGGCTACATAGAATTAATACATTTTAACCATTGATTATCTCTGAAAGAAAAAGAAAAGTATATTTTAGAAAATGCTGTATTATAAAGATTTAAGTAAAACATAAGCTTATTTATTTCACCAGCTTTTATGAAGTGCATATAAAAGGATCCTTGTGCCTGGAAGTTATCATGTTATGATGAAGAGACCACAGACTTTGGAGTCTGGGAATGTGGGCTAAAAATCCTGCCTTTGCCACTAAATATCTGGTAACTTCAGGCAAGGAGAAAATAATTCTTTCTGATTATCTATTTCAAATGCTGTAAAATGTGACTTTAAAAGTGTATTTCCCATTTGAATTGCCATATTATCATGCTTGGACACAGTAGCTATTCATAAGGATTTTTTGTTTCCTTTTATCCCTGGATGTAATAGTCAGTGTATAACTAATAGATTTTTAAACATTAAAGCAACATTGTAAAAGAATGTTAGATTATTTTACCTGAAATTTCAGTTGTAGGCTGATTTAGATTGGGAAGAGGTTTGAGTCATTTGAGGTCAGTCCTTTCATTTGGGGTTTTTTTACATTTTTTGTTTGTTTTGTTTTGAAATTATAATAGAAACAGTGGGAATTAAGAGAGGAGGACTTATTTTAAAAAATGGTTGATTACTCCTAGAGGTTTTATTTATCTTATTTAACAAAGTATTTAGTGATGAAGACACAGGCACTGACCAATCAGAAGAGATGTCGTGATCAATTTGTTTTGTTTTTAAAACTCAATATGCCTTTATCCGTGCAAACCAGCACACATCAAGTGACTATTGGTGCCACATTGGCATCAGAAGATTGTATAATATCTGTGGCCTAATCTAATTTTGTTTCAGTTTTAGAGACTATTTTCTTCCTTCTATGGAAGCAAAACTCTCACTCTTTATCTATACCTGTTTTTAGATTTCAGATAAAATTATACTAAGTGCATATTGGTATAAATCTGTGTGTGTGTGTGTGTGTGTGTGTGTGTGTGTGTGTGTGTGTGTGTGTGTGTTTCTTCAGAGCAGCAATTGTATTGTATTGAATCATAATTAAATAGTCCTCCTACCACTCATCAAAATACCTTATAAACTAGATGATATTATCCCCAAAGGTCTCTATTAGGCTACCATTACGATAAAACTTCATTACCCTGTCTGTTCATAGATGACCATGAAACAAAAAAGAGTCCAGTCTGGTTTGCTTATGGCTCTTTATAATACTTAAGTAATTGCTTCAACTCAGAGCATGAGATGAACAACAAAAAAGAACTCTTTAAGATAAATTAAACTGGTGCAATGGGTCAATATTTTTTACCTTCAATTAAATAACCATATGTAAATTCAAGTTACAAGTATGACTAGGAGAATTTGGTTTGAACCATCAACTCTTTCTTCTTACATATTGGAGTTTAAACAGGAATGACCAGAGATAGTAGTTCCCAACTACTATGCATTGGAAGCATTTTGGGACCTTTTAAAAATGAATAATAATATCTTCCTCTGTCCACTCAGTTGAGTAGTTCTCTGATGGAAACGGAAGATAGGATTTTTAGAAACTTCCCATCAGGTTTGAAACGTGTGAGCTAGACTAATTCTTCTATCTTGTTCAATATTCTTGTTCTCATTGTTCTTTAATTTCAACATGTGTTGACTAGTTCCACAGTTCCATCTTGGCCCATTCCACACTTACCAACTCTTTACCAGGTCAGATACGAACACTTTATAGAACTCTCATTCTTGTTTTCTGCAACTACTCATTAACCATTATTTGATTTGGCGTCATTAATAGACACTTCTTTCTCAATTGCCGAACTGATGATGCTTTCTATGTCAGCTATATATTTTTTACTACAAATTATTGTAATTGTTAATAATGCTGTGACAGCCCTGAACAACTTTTCATAAATGCTGACTGTTGATGAAATGGCTGGGAGTTCCTAACATACGTGTGGTTCCCAATGTGGAAGAGAACCACTTCTGACCAATTCATAGAGCACTTCCTCCATCGCTGAAATTTTGTTTTCCCTGGGATTCTTTGCCTGTGATTTCCCAGCAGACAACTATGAAGATTAAAGGGTCATACTGTGATTTACTCAGCTGCAGGCCTTAGGCTAGTCTTTATGCTTCAACCTTTTTGTGTTTCTATATGGGGGCATAGAGGATGGAGTGGGAAGTCTTGGAAAAGTTTAATGGTGATGATTAATTCTTTGGATTAGATTCTGCTTCAGAGCCTTCCCATATAGACTAATCTCCTACATTTATATTGTTCTCTCATCCTCATTTCCAAGCACTTAGCTTCTGTTCTCTCCAAATGTTGTTCAGATTTCACTGCCTTAAAAATGTTTTTCTTTATGAACTGTGCCATCTCTAATCACTTCATCAATGCACAGTCTCCATCAGTGAGTCAAAATTTTACACTGTGTTTACTGGTGCGTGTTTTTATGTGATAAATATAGAATGTCTTAGTCATTTGTTCTTACTCATCCTGGCAAGATTCTGAAGTCAAATATAGGTATATTTAAATTGTTTCATAATTCCCCTATTACCCAGTAGACTTGTTTGCACACTATGATCTTGTAATAACTATCTGTGGAATATGTGGAATAACTATACTCTTTTTATTTTTATGAATCTGGAAGAAATCCCAAGTAGTAGGAGTACAGAAAGAGAGGTAGTAATTACTGTTTTAAGCAAGAAACTTCACAAATTGAAATTGGTTTTTAACCTAGCCCTAAAGAGTTGATAAAGGCACAGAGTCATCCTCTTCCAGACCGTGGGGTCTTTTGCACTTCTCTGGTTGCAACTGTACTCAGAGGATAGAAATGGACTTGCTAGACAAGGTGTGTCAAGTGGAGGCAGATGGCAGAATGTCTTTAAAACACAACAGATATGAATACATCCTTGATGAGGAGAACCACAGGGAGTCATTAGAGGGCGTAATGTAGTCACAGAGTGTGGCTGGAAGGCTATGTGGCTGATAATTTGCAGGACAGATTGGAAGTATGAGGATCCCTCAGAGGAAAAAAAATGTGAGATAACCGAGGCTTAAGAATAGAAAGGAGGAAAGAAAAAGCAACTCAAAGGGCTCACCCACAAAGAGCGCTGCAAGGTTCCACCAGGGACTGACTTGAGATTAGAACCTACGAGCTGCGTTAGTGTGATGGAGGGCAAAGCTGGAGAGATCAACACAGGAGCTGAATTTCATCCCCAAGTAAATGGAATTCTGTTGAAGCACTTGATGTGGAACCATCCATTTATGTAAGCTCTTAAATCAGTTAAGCCAATAGATTCTGACGAATGTGACTATTTGGGTGACTGTATTGATTAACTCTTCAAAATGACCATAATTTATAATTTGTTTAGTAGCGTAATTCCTCTCATTTACTACTGTAATGTAGCTCAGTGTAACTGCATCATAGCACTTTCAGAAAAAGTTTGTTTTTCTTCCTGCTAGAAGTTGCCTGAGAAGATTCAATGACTGAAAGTAGCTGTATATAGCTGTTTAAATTACCATATTTAAAAGTTCATGTTAATTATGTAGTCTACAGGAAGAAAGGGGACTAAAGGAACTTTATAGAATGCTATGTGTCTTAGTACTTCTGCTGAGCACTGTGAGCTAAATATTGTGTAGTATAACTTTCAGTCAAAATTTTTAATTGAAGCCCAAAGAGATTTACAACCCAACTCTAAATAATTTATAAAATATGGACTATAAGATTTAATAATCAAAACTACATGAATTAGCTTTTCCTAGGGTTTTTGGATTTCCTCACAACTGATCAAGATTATACTCTCAGTCTAGTACGATGTATATACCTGTAACTTTTCACAAGCCCACACATAAGCAAAATTAGGGGAAAAAATGATTAAGTATATCAAATCAAGTGAATTGGAACACAGTGGGCTTTAGGATGGAGCAGATCCATTTCCATAGTAGTTTGGGAGGGATGGTCAAGTCCTCCACGAGTGAGTGATGAAAATAGGCATGCTACTTCATATTGAGCAATCTTCACCTATGTGCAAATAAAAATTTTTCTCAGTTAATGGGTATAGCAGTACCGTAAGTACTATTATTAGCTTCCATTAAGATTAAGTAAGTTTTAGAATAGTTAAATAATATGCTCAGGGGCACATTATTAGTAAGTGGGAAGCCAGAATATGAACTAGTTACTAAAAACCTAAATTTGGAGGATATGAAAAATAACATTGTAGTTCATTTCAAGCTTAAAAACAACTGAGAGGAATGAAATCACAAGAAAGAACTATTCAAGAATGAAAATATGAAATGAATAACTCTGGGGAAAAAAGGAATAAAACATTTATCATACCTTTGTTGCAAAATACACGTGCATTCAGTTATACCCATATTGCGCACTCAGAGACCATGCATACGTACCATGATAGCTGGAATTAAACAGGAGCAGAAGTCGTGAGTCTCACATCAAAACTTAACAGAGTACACACATAACCTTTTTTTCTGTCTAACCTCAAGTGAAATCCTTAACCAGAGTTATTAGAAAGAGAAGTCATAGACGTTTTAATAAAAATTGTTTGCCTAATGCCCTGCTTACTAAGTGGGCAACTTATGAGTGGGTTAAATTCAATAAAATAAGAAAATGCAAGTTATGGTTGGATTTAGCCCTAAATTTTCATTATGTTTTTAAAAGTCACATTATTTACTGAACTTTGTTAAAATGGGTTCTATCTCCAGAATGAATTTAAGTGAGATATTATTGATTACATCGAGGCCTGGACTGGGAAGTGGATGCTATCAGAAGGAAGACAGCTTTTTACCCCAGCATTACCTATTCATTTTGCTAGGGTCATGAAGGAAAAATAAGAACATATAAATGTGAACAGAAACTTGAGAGTTTAAAAAGTGGCAGGAAAGAAAGGATAGTGGAAACATAATAGACAAACTTATTGTGAATAAAAGAGGTTTTGAAAATGATTTTTTTAAAAAACCCTGAAAGTAGTCGTATTATAATGTGAAGACACCCAGGTTTTTTAAAGATATAGGTAAACATATATGTGGGAAAAAAGAAAGAGAAGACTAAAGATAATACATATATTATAAATTGAATATTAAGGATTTGTCAAAGTAAAACTTGTATCAGACAAAGCTAAACTAGCAAAGAAAACTATTTGAGATTATTAAAATAGGAGACTCGACTCTTGCAGGAATGTTTTTATTTTTTATTTTTTATTTTTTATTTTTTTAATGCATTTTTTTATTGCATTTTAGGTTTTGGGGTACATGTGAAGAACATGCAAGATTGTTGCATAGGTACATACGTGGCAGTGTGATTTGCTGCCTTCCTCCCCTTCACTTATATGTGGCCTTTCTCCCCATGCTATCTCTCCCCAACTCCCCACCCGCTGCTGTACCTCCCCTATTTCCCCTCAGCAGACCCCAGTGCGTAGTGCTCCCCTCCCTGTGTCCATGTGTTCTCATTGTTCAACACCCACCTATGAGTGAGAACATGCAGTGTTTGATTTTATGTTCTTGTGTCAGTTTGCTGAGAATGATGGTTTCCAGGTTCATCCATGTCCCTACAAAGGTCGCAAACTCATCGTTTTTGATGGCTGCATAATATTCCATGGTGTATATGTGCCACATTTTCCCTGTCCAGTCTATCATCAATGGGCATTTGGGTTGGTTCCAGGTCTTTGCTATTGTAAACAGTGCTGCAATGAACATTCGTGTGCATGTGTCCTTATAGTAGAATGATTTATAATCCTTTGGATATATGCCCAGTAATGGGATTGCTGGGTCAAATGGAATTTCTATTTCTAGGTCCTTGAGGAATCGCCACCCTGTCTTCCACAATGGTTGAACTAAGTTACACTCCCACCAACAGTGTAAAAGTGTTCCTATTTCTCCACATCCTCTCCAGCATCTGTTGTCTCCAGATTTTTTAATGATCGCCATTCTAACTGGCATGAGATGGTATCTCAATGTAGTTTTGATTTGCATTTCTCTAATGACCAGTGATGATGAGCATTTTTTTCATATGCTTGTTGGCCTCATGTATGTCTTCTTTTGTAAAGTGTCTGTTCATATCCTTCGCCCACTTTTGAATGGGCTCGTTTGTTTTTTTCTTGTAAATCTGTTTTAGTTCTTTGTAGATTCTGGATATCAGCCCTTTGTCAGATGGGTAAGCTGCAAAAATTTTTTCCCATTCTGTTGGTTGCCAATTCACACTAATGACTGTTTCTTTTGCCATGCAGAAGCTGTGGAGTTTGATTAGGTCCCATTTGTCTATTTTGGCTTTTGTTGCCAATGCTTTTGGTGTTTAGGTCATGAAGTCCTTGCCTACGCCTATGTCCTGAATGGTTTTGCCTAGATTTTCTTCTAGGGTTTTTATGATGTTAGGTCTTATTATTGTGACTGTTAAAATCAACCATAAGTGCTGTACATTTTTATGATTTAAGAAAAAAATCAGAATAATTTAAGCAACATTTAGAGACTAGGCAGAATATTGATATAGCTTGGCTGTGTCCCCACCCAAATCTCACCTTGAATTGTAATAATCCCCATGTGTGAAGAGTGGGCCAGGTGGAGATATTTAAATCATTGGGGTAGTCTCCCCTATACTGTGGTAGTCAATAATTCTCATGAGATCTGATAATTTTATAAATGGGAGTTCCCCTGTACAAGCTCTCTTGTCTGCCACCATATAAGGCATGCCTTTTCTTCTTCTTTGCCTTCTGCCATATTTGTGAAGGCTTCCCAGCCATAACTCTCAGTCCATTAAAACTTTTTTTCTTTATAAATTACCCAGTTTGGGATATGTCTTGTTTAGCAGCATGAAAATGGACTAACACCAATATGTGTATGCTTTGCATTAAAATAACATTGATGATATGTTTAATGTATTAATTTTTGCATTCTTAATTCCTAAACCATAGAAATGTTGAAACTATAAAAACTTTGATAAACCATGGTTTATCTTTTATTATTTTTTAGGCTCTAACTCAATAAATGCAATAATCTGTCATATATACTGTTACCCCCCCAAAAAAAGGCTATCCACTGATCTCAATTCTCGTTTTGTGTTTCTATGGAACTTTTCATGAATTTTTATGGTAATTATCTCAAGCAGATGTTTTAGTCTCTTATCATGATAATAAGAGACACAGTAGAATAAAAAGGAATACTTTGGAAGGGCTCATAAGAGTATGATGGCATTCATGAAAATAGACCAAATCAGGGAACATTTAGGGGTGACTTTAAAATGTCAAAATACATGTTTAAGTTTATTAGAATGGTAAATTATAAAAAATATTTTTTAAATTACATTTGCAATGAAAAATTAAATGGGGGAATACAGATATAAACATTTAAATCTCATTTTGAGTTTACAAAAATAAACTGAAGCATTTTCATTTTATATCTCAGCCTCTTGCATAGGGTATTTCAAATAAGTTTAAATAGTATGTGCTTCAGTTAAAGCTTCAAGGTAAGGTGTAAATTGTAAAATGTAGACAATGGTTCACTTATATAGTCTGTGTTATAAATTTGATGTATCTTGGCAGGTTTGGTTATAATGCCTAGACCTTTGTGGGTGAGAAAAACAAAGTTATATAAATGCAAAGCAATCCTTTGAAACCATTTATATTGGTAACTACATGCCAAAAAAGATAGTGTATTTAATACTAATACACAAAGGCAAGCATGAGGAGGATTCTAAATGTTTATGACATCACGATCAAAATCTAGCTAAGAAATTGTCCTCAGAGAGACTAAAACAAGTTGCATTGGCTTGTACCTACACCAGTGATAGAACTACATAAATCACAGTAGTGATAATCAGACATGTCTGCCCAGATTTAATAGGATGCATACTTGGATAATCTAAGTCTCAAATAATTTTATAGTAGGGACATCTGCTGGATGAGTATGTCCTAACTGTGGGGCTGCTGATATGAAAAAGTGGAATTCCCATAGCGCTAAGCAGCAAAACTTACATTTCTCTATGAGTATAAAGTAACTTGATATTTAGATATGTGCATGTTTAATGTACTGAAGTAATGTTACGCACAACAGTTATTACGCAATCAAAATAAAGTATACCAATCCAACACAAGGTTTAATGTGAGAACGAGGGATGAAATTATTTTCTCCTACTCTTAGAAGACCTTAAGAGCAGGGTAAGATCTATAAGTAAGATAAAATTAGCTTCAAAAAGTGACTAGAACTGACAAGTTGTGAAGTTGCTTGTGATAGCCATTGAACCAACATTTTATTTCGTTTTATTTTATTTGCCTGTGGTTTCCCAGATGAATTATGCAGCTGAAGATTTAGCTTAAAAAGAGGATAGCTCCTAAGAGTTCCAATTAGCTGAGTTGGTTAAAGCATTCATTGAAAGCAAAATCAAATATTCAAATGATTCCATATTCTCATAGATCAATTGCTATTTGTTCAATGACTGTGAGCCAAAACATGTCACCCTTGATTCATCAACAGTTCATGTCTTTGTATTTGTAGTACTGTGTGGCTGGCACCATGCATCACTGTGTTGACAGACAACTCGAGAGTGCCTGTTTCTTGACTTCTTTGGAGGCAAAGCCTTATCTATTATTTAGTGCCTTGGCATCTTGAGTTCTCCGCCAAGAACCCCAATCTAGTTCAAAAGTAGATTGGGGTATTGGTTAGAACTCATTTCAAATCTCTGTTCCTTTAGTCAAACTTCTGCTATTTGAGAAAAATAACTTAACCTTGTTGAGCCTCAATTTCTTTTAAAGTAAAAAATAATACCGATATAAAAAGGTTATTATGAGAATTAGCTGAGATGATGTATACAACATTCATACATTCATAGCATAGTGCCTGACAGAAGGTGGGCATTCAGCAACTATTCATTGAATAAATATTTTCAACCATGGATACTCTGTATGAAGAGAAGTATAAATAGAATCTCCACAAAGAAGCAAATGCCATTAGGTTTGAAGTCTAGATGAATTCATTTTACATAGCTTCCCATCAAGAGACAATCTGGTTCTAATCAAACCAGAAGACAATAAATGGAGAAAAATTTTTCTAGAGCATTTTCTTAGATTTTATGTGCATTTTATTTTAAGGCTGGGTGCAATGGCTCATGCCTGTAATCCCAGCACTTTGTGAGGCCAAAGTGGGCGGATCACAAGGTCAGGAGTTTGAGACCAGCCTGCCAGCATGGTGAAACCCCATCTCTACTAAAAATACAAAAATTTGCCAAACATGGTGGCACATGCCTGTAGCCTTTTTTTTTTTTTTTTTTTTTTTTTTTTTTGCATTTTAGGTTTTGGGGTACATGTGAAAAACATGCATGGTTGTTGCATAGGTGCATACGTGGCAGTGTGATTTGCTGCCTCCCTCCCCTTCACCTATATCTGGCATTTCTCCCCATGCTATGCCTCCCCAACTCCTCACCCCCCCACTATCCCCCCTCCCCCCCAACAGACCCCCGTGTATAGTGCTCCCCTCCCTGTGTCCATGTGTTCTCCTTGTTCAACACCCACCTATGAGTGAGAACATGTGGTGTTTGATTTTGTGTTCTTGTGTCAGTTTGCTGAGAATGATGTTTTCCAGGTTCATCCATGTCCCTACAAAGGACGTGAACTCCTCGTTTTTAATGGCTGCATAATATTCCATGGTGTATATGTGCCACATTTTTCCTGTCCAGTCTATCATCGATGGGCATTTGGGCTGGTTCCAGGTCTTTGCTATTGTAAACAGTGCTGCAATGAACATTCGTGTTCATGTGTCCTTATAGTAGAACGATTTATAATCCTTTGGATATATGCCCAGTAATAGGATTGCTGGGTCAAATGGAATTTCTATTTCTAGGTCCTTGAGGAATCGCCACACTGTTTTCCACAGTGGTTGAGCTAATTTACACTCCCACCAACAGTGTAAAAGTGTTCCTATTTCTCCACATCCTCTCCAGCATCTGTTTTCTCCAGATTTTTTAATGATCGCCATTCTAACTGGCGTGAGATGGTATCTCAATGTAGTTTTGATTTGCATTTCTCTAATGACCAGTGATGATGAGCATTTTTTCATATGTTTGTTGGCCTCATGTATGTCTTCTTTTGTAAAGTATCTGTTCATATCCTTCGCCCATTTTTGAATGGGCTTGTTTGTTTTTTTCTTGTAAATCTTTTTTAGTTCATTGTAAATTCTGGATATCAGCCCTTTGTCAGACGGGTAGGCTGCAAAAATTTTTTCCCATTTTGTTGGTTGCCGATTCACTCTATTGACTGTTTCTTTTGCCGTGCAGAAGCTGTGGAGTTTGATTAAGTCCCATTTGTCTATTTTGACTTTTGATGCCAATGCTTTTGGTGTTTTGGTCATAAAGTCCTTGCCTACGCCTATGTCCTGAATGGTTTTGCCTAGGTTTCCTTCTAGTGTTTTTATGGTGTTACGTCTTTTGTTTAAGTCTTTAATCCATCTGGAGTCAATTTTAGTGTAAGGTGTCAGGAAGGGGTCGAGTTTCTGCTTTCTGCATATGGCTAGCCAGTTTTCCCAACACCACTTATTGAACAGGGAATCCTTTCCCCATTGCTTGTTTTTTTCAGGTTTGTCAAAGATCGGGTGGTTGTAGATATGTTGTGTCGCCTCCGACGCCTCTGTTCTGTTCCATTGGTCTATATCTCTGTTTTGGTACCAGTACCATGATGTTTTGATTACTGTAGCCTTGTAGTAGAGTTTGATGTCCGGTAGTGTGATGCCTCCTGCTTTGTTCTTTTTGCTTAGAATTGACTTGGCTATGCGGGCTCTCTTTTGGTTCCATATGAAGTTTAAGGTGGTTTTTTTCAGTTCTGTGAGGAAGGTCATTGGTAGCTTGATGGGGATAGCGTTGAATCTGTAAATTACTTTGGGCAGTATGGCCATTTTCACGATATTAATTCTTCCTAACCATGAACATGGAATGTTTCTCCATCTGTTTGTGTCCTCTCTTATTTCGTTGAGCAGTGATTTGTAGTTCTCCTTGAAGAGGTCCTTTACGTTCCTTGTTAGTTGTATTCCTAGGTATTTTATTCTCTTTGTAGCAATTGTGAATGGCAGTTCATTCTTGATTTGGCTCTCTTTAAGTCTGTTATTGGTGTATAGGAATGCTTGTGATTTTTGCACATTGATTTTGTATCCTGAGACTTTGCTGAAGTTGCTTATCAGTTTCAGGAGATTTTGGGCTGAGGTGATAGGGTCTTCTAGATATACAATCATGTCGTCTGCAAATAGAGACAATTTGACTTCCTCCTTTCCTAATTGAATACCCTTTATTTCTTTTTCTTGCCTTATTGCTCTGGCTAGAACTTCCAGTACTATATTGAATAGGAGTGGTGAGAGAGGGCATCCTTGTCTAGTGCCAAATTTCAAAGGGAATGCTTCCAGTTTTTGCCCATTCAGTATGATATTGGCTGTCGGTTTGTCATAAATAGCTTTTATTATTTTGAGATACGTTCCATCGATACCTAGTTTATTGAGAGTTTTTAGCATAAAGGGCTGTTGAATTTTGTCGAAGGCCTTCTCTGCATCAATTGAGATAATCATGTGGTTTTTGTCTTTGGTTCTGTTTATGTGGCGAATTACATTTATAGACTTGCGTATATTGAACCAGTCTTGCATCCCCGGGATGAATCCTACTTGATCATGGTGGATAAGCTTTTTGATGTGCTGTTGTAATCGGCTTGCCAGTATTTTATTGAAGATTTTTGCATCTATGTTCATCATGGATATTGGCCTGTAGTTTTCTTTTCTTGTTGAGTCTCTGCCGGGTTTTGGTATTAGGATGATGTTGGTCTCATAAAATGATTTGGGAAGGATTCCCTCTTTTTGGATTATTTGGAATAGTTTCAGTAGGAATGGTACCAGTTCCTCTTTGTATGTCTGGTAGAATTCGGCTGTGAAACCATCTGGGCCTGGGCTTTTTTTGGGTAGTAGGCTCTTAATTGCTGCCTTGACTTCAGACCTTGTTATTGGTCTATTCAGGGTTTCAACTTCTTCCTGGTTTAGGCATGGGAGGAGGCTACTGTCCAAGAGGCTGAAGCAGCAGAATCACTTGACCCCAGGAGATGGAGGTTGCAGTGAGACGAGCCAAGATTGCACCTTTGCAGTCAAGCCTGCATGACAGAGCAAGACTTGCTCTCAAAAATAATAATAATAATAATAATGAAGTTGTGATTCAGTGGGTGAATCTGAGAGGCTGCATTTCCAGCAAACTCCAAAACTCTAGGGAGTCCATATGTTGCTGTCCACAGAATGTACTTTTACAAGGCCCTAGGGCATTTGAATGCATGACAAGAAATACTGTACTTAGATCTCTATTTGTCTAGACCCATATTCTGTTTCCTAGCACAACTTAAAATTTATTTATTTAACAAGAAATGATTTAGTGCTTTCTATGTTTCAGGCACTATTTTAGGTTCTAAGTATAAAGTAGCAACCAAGTCAAAAACGGATAACACTCTCATTTAGTCTAGTGGTAAAGTCAGGCAATAAACATGTTAACCAACTAATTAAAATAGGTTCTAGTGGTAATTAAAAGTACAACAAAAATAAACTGAAGTGACTGGAAGAGTGTGTATAGTCAGTGAAATCTCCTCTAGGAGGGGGAAAATTGAATGGAAACCTGAATGTTGAGAAACAGGCTTCTGTGTGAAGACCTGAAGTTTTCACACAAAGTGAAGAGAAAGTACAATATTGCTGAGACAACAGTAGGCTTGATGTGCAGAGGAAAGGGAAAAAAGGCATTGTGGCTAGAACATGAAGCTTCAACCTAAATGTGAGACAGTGATCAGAGCAGCAAAAAGGGACAAGATCATACCTGGAAGAGCTGGGGGTGGTGCAGAAGTCACTCTGAAACCATCAGGGAAATCTCAGAAGTTGCTTCTTAGATGGGTTTTAACAGCGCCACAGAGGATTAAGGGTGGTGGAAGGAATGATCCTACAGGAAAATACACCTGGCTGAGCGGAACAAGATGATTGAAAAGGAGCTAAAATAAGATACAGGACCCAAATTGCCGGGAGTGGGGTTGGGGGGGAGGCATAACTTAGAAGAGAAGAAAGGTCAAAATTGCACATTTCTTTGGTTTACATGACAACAAACAAAAATGTATTACTTACGCCAGGCAAGCTAATCGAATGCACCCTTGTAGCAAACTCTCCATTGCCAGAGAAGAAATTATATTTTTCTAAATAGAAAAGAATGGGTAGCTATTAGAGGAGACACAAAACTGTAACTTTTGTTAGATATAGACTATAGTCCCAAACTTTTCTTGCTTTCCACAGAGTATTGGAAGCAAAAGTGAGAGAAGATAGATGGTACAATAAAAGACAGCGGTGAAGGAAACAAGGTATAAGAGAGGCCCCTTGCCCTAAGAAAAAGCCTAGTAAAAAAAGACTCATCATTATTATGTCAAGTGTAAAATATGAAAGGCCTCATACTAGAATGATTTAACTAAGGATGAATAATGTAACATTTACTCAATTGTACTTTTAATGAGGCTCCCTTACTTGTGAGTAAGTCTAATGATTTCAGGCCTCGCCATGTAGTGGCTATTAACACGTAGGTGTATTCCAGTTGACTTCTGATTTTGTCTAATGATTAAAGGCTCTGCAAGCTAGTAGCTATTAACACGTGAGAGCTTTTCCAATTGACTCCTGATTTTCTGTCTTGTTTTTAAAATATATGAATACATTAAAATGATGTTCCTAACTCCCCAGGTGAGAATCAGTTTGGAGTATTTTGTTCAGTAGCTACTGTAAGAAATGAGAAGGTTAGTCACCCTTTCTCACCAGAATGCCTAATGCGAGGCACTCATTTTTTATATATTCATCCAGAATTATGATTATTATGATTATATTCTGTGGGAAAATAGCAGGTTAATTTTTGTTTGATGGTGTATCATTTCAATCTGTTCCATTCCATTGACCTCATTTAGCACTTATGTTAATCAACTAAACCAGATTTCAGAGTTTTTCTTCTACCCCGTTTTGATTATTCTGTTGGTTGTTTTTGGCATTTATTAACAGCAACAATATTTTGTTTCCCTTTGGCCTTTTATGTATCTCATTCACTCATTCAGCACATACCAAATGAATGTCAATTTTTTGGTCAATCTCTGGAGTGTCAAGGGCATAGTGAGGGAGTGGAGTGAGATGAGACTAGGAAGAGAAACATAGCAAGGTCATTTGCGGTCCTGTAAACTTTTGAAAAATCTGGCCTTTATCTTAGGAGCGACAGGAAACTAATGAAAAACACCAAGCACTGGAGTGACACCATGTTACTTCTGCCATTTGCTCTTGTTTCTCTCCCTCTCCAATTGGGATCACCTTAAGCAGTGACTTTATAATGTTATCCTATCATACATTTCCTGTCTATTTCCAACTAACAATTCTTTATGAAAGAAGGTTGCCAATTGTATGAAAATAACTACCCTGAGAGACACAATAGAGTTTGTAAATAGACACCTATTAATTGGTTCATGAAAACATAAGATAGATGCTATGGATAGAGTCATTATTTATTTGTAAATCATGACTGATCTCCAATAAAGAAATAAAGAGGGGACATAATTTGTTAATGCTCCTTATTACAACTCAATAGTATGAGTACAGAAATTAATACTTAATGGGCAGGTATCTGTGGCATAAGAATCCTCTCAGCATTGTGCCTGATCTACCCATGTATGCTCCTGAGAATGAAAGAAGCCTCATTTAGGGTCATGAGTGTATGTGTGTGTATGTATGCTTGTTCCTGGTGTTCTGTTAACATCTGGCTATAGTAGGCAATCCCTCTTTTGGCTTTGTATTTGTGTGCGTGTGTGTGTGTGTGTGTGTGTGTGTGTGTGTGTGTGTTTTGTTTGTTTGTTTTTAAGTAAGACCAAAAGAAAGATCATGTAACTTATCTGGGTACCCGTCTGGTTTCAGTTGCTCATTTTACATTGAATTAACAATAATAGCTTTTGATGGTCATGTCTTCCCCAGGAGAAGAAGTTGACAGACAGCTGTGCAGAGATGCCATCTTCCCCATCCCTGTGGCCTGTGATGCCCCATGCCCGAGAGACTGTGTGCTCACCACATGGTCTACGTGGTCCTCCTGCTCTCACACCTGTTCAGGGAAAACCACAGAAGGGAAACAGATACGAGCACGATCTATTCTGGCCTATGCGGGTGAAGAAGGTGAGTCGCCAGCTTCAGACGCCATCTAGGTTCGTTTCAAAAGTTAGTATGCATCTTTTTTGTGTAGCCTGGACAAGATGCTATTCTATGACAATCAACTACCAGAAATCCAGCCATTTAACATTTAATATCTGTTGATATGTAGAGAAATTTGATTCTGTTCCCCAAAATTGATCTTGAAAATGGATCATTAATAAAGGAGGGAAGACTTTTAAAAGTGAACTCATTTTGCTTTTTCCCAGCCTCCCAGTCATTAGAGTTCTTTGTAAGCCAAAGTGTTAAGCCTTTGAATACATCTGAAAATGGGTCAAAATTCCAGATGTTTCATTTTCTGAATTTCAAAAGTCAGTTTTATCCTTTGAAATCATATTCTACTTTTTCATAAATAAATATATATGTCCAATAATAAAGTTTATTTAAGACCACCACAAGAATATCTACTGTTCCACTGAAAGTTGCAATTTTCAGTTTCTTTCAGTTTCTTGAATATAGGCTCTGAGATCCAGAAACCTCATAAGTAAATCTTGTTCATTTTTAAAATATGTCGCTCCTAAATCACTTCACCCTGTAGGGTGAATAAAGCATGTTTGTCACATATCTATACCTCACTTGCGAGCTTTATTGCCAAGAAATACAAGGCTCTTGGTAATTGTCTCTCAAGATGATATCCAAATGCTAATTTGGCCTCTGTGTGACTGGGCGATATAATGTCATACTTAATCTTGTCATTCTGAAAAATAACACAGGAGTGAGAAAAGCATAAAAGTAAATCAAGTTTGTTCACATCAAGGCATGTTCTTAAGAATATAAATGTAGGTTATTTAAACATTATCAAGCTAAATGACTTTGTTCACATTTAGCACTGGTAGATGATTATTTCTCTTTGTAATAAGCTTAATGTTTTATGTTTTCCTCAAATTGATAATTTGGGGGGAGTTTTGTGTTGCCTATATCTTTTTCTGCTTTTCTGTTTATGAAGTATTTTAGTGATAGAAACAGGATAGTTTTCCCGGTCATATTCGCTGTGTGTGTAATAACTATGCAAACATATAACTACCTCGGTCTTTGCACATGAGTGTTACATGAGTAAAACAAACATTTTACATACAACAAAAGCCAAACTGTGTGAAATTTTAGATTTTCTTTATAATGTTCAGAAACTTTTTCCTACCATCTTAATGTATACTTAACTCTTTGCTACAAAAAAGTGTATCTATTAGAAAATAGAACCTTTTACAAAGAAAATTCTGTTTCTTGTGTTGTCATACAATGACTCTAACCTTGTGAAGATTGTATGCAGACTTCAAACTCTATCAGCTCAGACTGTGTCTTGGGCTTCTTTAAAATTAGATCTGTGGTCATCCTGCTTCCTGTAAATTCATTATACCCAGAAGACACTTGCTGTGTGACTAGTAATGAGTGACTTTTCACCCCGTAAGTCACATGGCAAGGATTTTGCTATGCTTGCAGAACTCACCAGGTCATTATTCCTGAAGACATGTTGCTTCACACTGAAAGGTCATGAAATGTTTTAAAGGCAGAAGTTTGTGATTGCTCTTTGATATGTATTGTCCACTTAGTTTGAAAGGGTAAGTCTTCGATAATTTTCAATTGAGTTTAGTGGTTGCATTATAAGCAAGTCGTTCTGGAAGGTTATAGATGTTTATATAGTAAATCATAAGGGTATTAATTCAAAACATAATTTTATTTCTTAAAGTTTTGTTTTAATTGATACATAATAATTGTACATATTTATAGGCTACAGTGTGACATAAATTGTGTAATAATCAAATCAGGGTAATTAGCATATCCATCACCTCAAACATTTATTATTTCTTCTAGCAAGGGCATTGAGAATCTTTTAGCTATTTTGAAATACATAATACATTATTATAAAACATGTTTTTAAATGGAAGCCATAAAAGAAACTCTGTTAATGCTATTTGTCTCTACTGCTATTTACCTCTGTTACTAACATTTATAAAAGCTGATATAATTATACGAAATTTATACTTCAAAGCCTGTTTATTTAGTACCTATTATTTGATGGACACTGGAACACATTTTATGAGAAATTTATACTTCAAAGCCTGTTTATTTAATACCTATAATTTGTTGGAAATTGAAACACATTTTTCTCTTCCTCAAAATAAATCTTTTCTAATTCTGAACTTTATTTTTGATAATTTAGGAACAGTGTCTGCAGGAAGTTTCAAAATATGTTTCCCTGTTACTTAGATAACCCTTTATAATTCTACACAAAAGTAGGTCTTTCTGTTATTCTTCAAGAATTAGTGCTTCGTGTCATAAATATTCTTAAATTCCTGTGGATCAGACACTGATAGTGATAACTTTAAAGGAAAGTGCCATATTGGAGAATGATATATGGAGTGTTTAGACAAGATATTATATGATTTTCTAGGGAAATAACATGTAGGGTAAGTCCATGTGAAAAATAGATCTGGAATTTATGAAATAAATGCTCCAAACTGTACTTTCATTTCCCTTAATCAGAATGCCACCATTAAACAATACGGAAGGTTAGATAACTCCTTGTAATTATTAAGAATAGACTAGGTTGTGCTTCAGTAATGGACAGCCAAGACATTCAGGAGCTTAAAAGAACAAAGTTTTATTTACTTGTTCCTCATGGAAACTTAGCTACAGTTTTGGGTAACTCTCCAGGGCAGTTTGTCCTTCAGGAAATGTCACAACATTGTATCACCATATGAAGACCTGGTCCCACAAACTTCGTGTCCCATAGGAAGAAAATACTTGGAGAATCTATCTGTGGATTTTAAAGAATCAGCAATTCTCTCATCTAAGAGTGATTTATGTGATTTCTCTCATTTCATTGTTAATGTAAGTTTTATAACTATGCCTAACTTCAAGGAGAATAAGGAAATATAATCCTATTGTGTGCTAAAAAGAGAGGAGTATTGACTAGTAGTCTTATTCGTGATTTACTCCGTGTTCTTACTGTGTATATATGCATCAATATCTATATCTATATCCATAGATAGATGATAAATAACTATTCCATATCGCCCCAGTTCAGTAGATAAAACAGGGCTCTCCATTGTGAAGATGTCAGGATTAATTATTTTTGTTCCTCTTAAATGAATGACAGAATGATAGAATGATGCTTTCTCTTCCTCATACTGCACTTCATTCTTTTCCTTCTCCTTTCCTTCACTTCCCTTTATTGCTAGGCTCTTTTTCTCCTTTCCTGAACAATTCTATCCAAAAAGCCATTTGGTAGAACCAAGCAGTTGGGCATCTGAGGTCTGCGGTGATCTAGAGTGGGTTGTCAGAGCCCAGCCGGGTGAGGAGCAACCAAAGTGGGAAAAGAGGTGGCCTGGCATGCAGTTTCGGAGCCACTGAGCAGGGCAAAGGACGGGGGCACCTGCATTGTGTGTGAGGATACAAGAGTGACTCAACACTGGAGGTCAGAGCATAGCAAGGTTAACAGAGAATCTCACCATCAAGGCGGCCAGCCCAGTGTGGGGTGTCACAGCCAGACGCAGTCGAGGAGGGTTTTTATCTTATGGGTGGCCTCATGCGGGATGTCAGATCATGAGCAGAGTGATGACGAGATATTGTGGGTATAGCAATGGAGATGACAATGGGAGATGGAGTGTGGAGTGAGAGGAAATTGACAAAATAAGTACATGTATTTAACATCATAGGAGTCAGGGTTTTTTATTTCTGGAGAAGAGAGTTGCAAATATGTTAGGAAAGAAAACTAGTACACTCTGTGGTACAGCATTGGAATTGGATGTTATTAATATTAATTTATTAATGTAAACTTGTGTTCAGTTTGTAAAGATAAATATAGAGTAAATATCAATGAAAGTATACAAATATAGGTATGTACGTATTATCTACATATATATATGTATTAGCCTCATTCACTGAAAAGACCTGAAAGCAGCAAGACCCCCACAGCAGTAAGTATATGCAGCAGTCAGATTTTGGTTTCCAGTACCATTCTCTAATAAAGGAACAAAGGCTCCTTTGAGAAATGGCTGATTCCACAGCTGGGATAGAAGAAGTACAAGATAGGCCAGGAGAATCTTGTGGTAGAAAGCAGAGAATCGTCCAAAGGCCACAGAAGCCAACTTAAGTGTTCTCCCACTGACCATGTATAGAAACAATTTTAATAACAAACAAAATAATAATACTAACAGACCATCGAATAGGAAAGCATGGATCCACACTTTATATTATAAATAAAGGAATAAATTGAATCTCATGAAAAGCATTGTATTTACATAGTCTCAAATATTTCCCTAATAGAGAAGTCTGACAGACATCTCTAATCTAGTGACCAAAGTTAGCATTATTGATAATGGAGCAAATTGAAATCTTCTGTCCCCAGTGTGATATATAATGAGAATAGGACATCACTTCTGTGATAACCCTATCAAATATGCATATATAGAATCTAATCATGAAGGAACATCAGTTAAACTCTAATTCAAAGACATTGTACAGAATAATCTTTAATCTTCCAGAGTGTCTAAACATGAAAATGAAGGAACGATTGAAGAACTGTTCAAGATTTAAGGAGACTAACAAAGTGTGACATCTAAATGTAAAGCTTGATTCTGAACTAACTCACTGTGCTGTACAGGACATCTTGAGACAGTTGGCAAACTCAGATGGGGTCTGAGGAGTCAATGGTAATAACTTATCGGTGTTTGTATTCTGATTTTCAGAATTTGAATACTGAATTGCTTATGTGTAGGAGAATGCTCTTGATTGTAGGAAACATATACTAACATACTTAGGGTGATGGACATTATTTCACCTTTTCCAAATGGTCCAGGAAAAGAAAATTATTTATATCATACTTTTAATCTCACTGTAAGTTTGAGATTGGCTTAAAATTAAACATGAAAAGAAAATAAATTTGCATATAATTGCTTTCTACACAGTCTTTCTTTTTTTGAGATGGAGCCTTACTGTGTTGCCCAGGCTGGAGAGCAGTGGCCCTATCTTGGCTAACCACAACTTCTACCTCCCAGGCCCAAGTGATTCTCCAGCCTCAGCCTCCCGAGTAGCTGGCATTACAGGGGCACCTCCATGCCCAGCTGACTTTTTGTATTTTAGTAAAGACGGGATTTCACCGTGTTGCCAAGGGTGGTCTCAAACTCCTGAGCTCAGGTAATCCACCCACCTCAGCCTACCAAAGTGCTGGGATTACAGGCATAAGCCACCGTGCCTGGTGCTTTTTTTTTTTTATTGTAGTTTAGGTTCTGGGGTACATGTGCAGATCATGCAGGATTGTTGCATAGGTACACACATGGCAATGTGGTTTGCCGCCTGCATCCCCCTGTCACCTACATCTGGCATTTCTCCCCATGTTATCCCTCCCCGACCTCCCAACACCCCCACTGTCCCTCCCTTGGCCCCTCCAAACAGATCCCAGTGTGTGATGCTCCCCTCCCTGTGTCCATGTGTTCTCATTATTCAACACCCTCCTATGAGTGATACCATGTGGTATTTGATTTTCCGTTCTTATGTCAGTTTGCTGAGAATGATGGTTTCCAGATTCATCCATGTCCCTATGAAGGACACAAACTCATTGTTTTTTATGACTGCGTAGTATTCCACGATGTATATGTGCCACATTTTCTTTATCCAGTCTATTGTTGATGGACATTGGGGTTGATTCCAGGTCTTTGCTATTGTAAACAGTGCCACAGTGAACATACGTATGCATGTCTCTTTATAACAGAATGATTTATAATCCTTTGGGTATATACCCAGCAATGGGATTGCTGGGTCAAATGGTGTTTCCCTTTCTAGGTACTTGAGGAATCACCACACTGTCTTCCACAATGTTTGAACTAGTTTACACTCCCACCAACAGTGTAAAAGTGTTCCTATTTTTCCACATCCTCTCCAGCATCTGCTGTCTCCATTTTTTTTAAAGATCGCCATTCTAACTGGCGTGAGATGGTATCTCAATGTGATTTTGATTTGCATTTCTCTAATAATCAATCATGATGAGCATTTTTTCATATGTTTGTTGGCCTCATAGATGTCTTCTTTATAAAAGTGTCTGTTCATATCCTTCTCCCACTTTTGGGTGGGTTTGTCTGTTTTTTTCTTGTAAATCTGTTTTAGTTCTTTGTAGATTCTGGGTATTAGCCCTTTGTCAGATGGGTAAATTGAAAAAAATTTTTCCCATTCTGTTGGTTGCCAGTTCACTCTAATGATTGTTTCCTCTGCTGTGCAGAAGCTCTGGAGTTTAATTAGATCCCATTTGTCTATTCTGGCTTTTGTTGCCAGTGCTTTTGGTGTTTTAGTCATGAAGTCCTTGCCAATGCCTATGTCCTGAATGGTTTTGCCTAGGTTTTCTTCCAGGGTTTTTATGGTGTTAGGTCTTATGTTTAAGTCTTTAATCCATCTGGAGTTAATTTAGGTGTCAGGAAGGGGTCCAGTTTCTGCTTTCTGCACACTGCTAGCCAGTTTTCCCAACACCATTTATTAAACAGGGACTCCTTTCCCCATTGCTTCTTTTTGTCAGGTGTGTCAAAGATCAGATGGTTGTAGATCTGGGCCATTGCCTCCAAGGGCTCTGTTCTGTTCCGTTGGTCTATATCTCTGTTTTAGTACCAGTACCATGCTGTTTTGATTACTGTAGCTTTGTAGTATAGTTTGAAATCAGGTAGCATGATGCCTCCAGCTTTATTCTTTTTGCTTAGGATTGTCTTGTCTACGTGGGCTCTCTTTTGGTTCCATATGAAGTTTAAGGTGGTTTTTTCCAGTTCTGTGAAGAAGGTCATTGGTAGCTTGATGGGGATAGCATTGAATCTGTAAATTACTTTGGGCAGTAAGACCACATTATCAATTCTTCCTAACCATAAGCATGGAATGTTTCTCCATTTGTTTGTGTCCTCTCTTATTTCCTTGAGCAGTGGTTTGTAGTTCTCCTTGAAGAGATCCTATACATTCTTTGTTAGCTGTATTCCTAGGTGTTTTATTCTCTTTGTAGCAATTGAGAATGGGAGTTCACTCTTGATTTGGCTCTCTTTTAGTCTTATCGGTGTAGAGAAATGCTTGTGATTTCTGCACATTGATTTTGTATCCTGAGACTTTGCTGAAGTTGCTTATCAATTTCAGGAGATTTTGGGCTGAGATGATAGGGTCTTCTAAATATACAATCATGTCATCTGCAAATAGACTTCCTCCTTTCCTAATTGAATCCCTTTATTTTTTTTTTTTTCTTGCCTTATTGCTCTGGCCAGAACTTCCAATACTATATCGAATAGGAGTGGTGAGAGAGGGCATCCTTTCTAGTGCCGGATTTTGAAGGGAATGCTTCCAGTTTTTGCCCATTCAGTATGATGTTATCTGTAGGTTTGTCATAAATAGCTTTTATTATTTTGAGATATGTTCCTTCAATACCAAGTTTATTGAGAGTTTTTAGCATAAAGGGCTGTTGAATTTTGTTGAAGGCCTTCTTTGCATCTATTGAGATAATCATGTGGCTTTTGTCTTTGGTTCTGTTTATGTGGTGGATTACGTGTATAGACTTGCATATGTTGAATCAGCCTTGCATCCCCAGAATGAAGCCTACTTGATCGTGATGGATAAGCTTTTTGATATACTGTTGTAATCGGTTTGCCAATATTTTATTGAAGATTTTTGCATCTATGTTCATCATGGATATTGGCCTGAAGTGTTCTTTTTTGTTGAGTCTCTGCTGGGTATTGGTATCAGGATGATATTAGTCTCATAAAATGATTTGGGAAGGATTCCCTCTTTTTGGATTGTTTGGAATAGTTTCAGAAGGAATGGTACCAGCTCCTCTTTGTATGATGGTAGAATTCAGCTGTGAACCCATCTGGACCTGGGCTTTTTTTTGGCTGGTAGGATATTAATTGCTGCCTCAACTTCAGCCCTTGTTATTGGTCTGTTCAAGGTTTCAACTTCTTCCTGGTTTAGGCTTCGGAGGGTGCAAGTGTCCAGGAATTTATCCGTTTCTTCCAGGTTTACTGGTTTATGTGCATAGAATTGTTTGTAGTAATCTCTGATGGTAGTTTGTATTTCTGTGGAGTCAGTGGTGATATCCCCTTTATCATTTTTTATTACATCTCTTTCATTCTTCTCTCTTTTCTTTTTTATTAATCTGGCTAGCGGTCTATTTTGTCGATCTTTTCAAAAAACCAGCTCCTAGATTTATTGATTTTTTGAAGGATTTTTTTATGTCTCTGTCTCCTTCAGTTCTGCTCTGATCTTAGTTATTTCTTGTCTTCTGGTAGCTTATGAGTTTTTTTGATCTTGCTCCTCTAGCGCTTTCAATTTTGATGATAGGGTGTCAATTGTAGATCTTTCCTCATTTCTCGTGTGGGCATTTATTGCTATAAATTTTCCTCTAGACACCGCTTTAAATGTGTCCCAGAGATTCTGGTACGTCGTGTCTTTGTTCTCATTGATTTCAAAGAACATCTTTACTTCTGCCTTCATTTCATTGTTTATCCAGTCAACATTCAGCAGCCAGTTGTTCATTTTCCATGAAGTTGTGTGGTTCTGAGTTAGTTTCTGAATTCTGAGTTTTAATTTGATTGCACTGTGGTCTGAGAGACTGTTTGTTATGATTTCCGTTCTTTTGTACTAGCTGAGGAGTGATTTGCTTCCAATTATGTGGTCAATTTTACAGTAAGTGCCATGCGGTCTTGAGAAGAATGTATATTCTGTTGATTTGGGGTGGAGAGTTCCATAGATGTCTATTAGGTCTGCTTGGTCCAGATCTGAGTTCAAGTCCTGGATATCCTTGTTAATTTTCTGTCTCATTGATCTGTCTAATATTGACAGTGGAGTGTTAAAGTATTCCACTATTATTGTGTGGGAAATTAAGTATCTTTGTAGGTCATTAAAAACTTTCTTTGTGTACCTGGGTGCTCCTGTATAGGGTGTGTATATATTTAGGATCATTAGTTCTTCTTGATGCATTGATCCTTTTACCATTATGTAATGCCCTTCTTTGTCTCTTTTGATCTTTGTTGGTTTAGAATCTGTTTTATCAGGGACTAGGATTGCAACTCCTGCTTTTTTTTGCTCTCCATTTGCTTTGTAAATCTTTCTCCATCCCTTTATTTTGAGTCTGTGTCTATCCTTGCATGTGAGATAGGTTTCCTGAATACAGCACACCAATGGGTTTTGACTTTTTATCCAATTTGCCAGTCTGTGTCTTTTGATTGGGGCATTTAGTCCATTTACATTTAAGGTTAATATTGTTATGTGTGAATTTGATCCTACCATTTTGAAGCTAGCTGGATGTTTTGCCCATTAGTTGACACATTTTCTTCATTATGTCGATGGTCTTTACCATTTGGTACGTTTTTGGAGTGGCTGGTACTGGTTGTTCCTTTCCTTGTTTAGTGCTGCTTTCAGGAGCTCTTATAAGGCAGGCCTGGTGGTGATGAAATCTCTCAGCAATTGCTTGTCCATAAAGGATTTTCTTTCTCCTTTGCTTATGAAGTTTAGTTTGGCTGGATATGAATTTCTAGGTTGAAAGTTCTTTTCTTTAAGGATGTTGAATATTGGCCCCCACTCTCTTCTGGCTTGCAGGGTTTCTGCCAAGAGATTTGTTGTGAGTCTGATGGGCTTCCTGTTGTGGGTAACCCAATCTTTCTCTCTGGCTGCCCTTAGCATTTTTTCCTTCATTTCAGCCCTGGTGAATCTGAAGATTATGTGCCTTGGGGTTGCTCTTCTTGAGGAATATCTTTGTGGTGTTCTCTGTATCTCCTGGACTTGAATATTGACCTGCCTTGCTAGGTTGGGGAAGTTCTCTTGGATAATATCCTAAAGAGTGTTTTCCAACTTGGATTCATTCTCTCCATTACATTCGGATACACCTATCAAACGTAGATTAGGTCTTTTCACAGAATCCCATATTTCTTAGAGGCTTTGTTCAATTCTTTTCAGTCTTTTTTCTCTGTTCTTGCCTTCTCATTTTATTTCATTGAGTTGATCTTCAATCTCTGATATCCTTTCTTCTGCTTGGTCGATTCGGCTATTGAAACTTGTGTATGTTTTGCAAAGTTCTCGTGCTGTGTTTTTCAGCTCCATCAAGTCATTTATATTCGTCTCTAAGCTGTTGATTCTAGTTAGCATCTCATCTAACCTTTTTTCTAGGTTCTTAGTTTCTTTGCATTGGGTTAGCACATGTTCTTTTAGCTCTGAGAAGTTTGTTATTATCCACCTTCTGAAGCCTATTTCTGTCAATTCATCTGATTTATTAGGCATCCATCTTTGATTCACAGCTGGTGAGGAGTTGTGATCCTTTGGAGGAGGAGAGGCGTTCTGGTTTTTGGTGTTTTCTTCCTTTTTACACTGGTTTCTTCCCATCTTAGTGGTTTTATCTACCTGTGGTCTTGTAGTTGGTGACTTTCAGATGGGATCTCTGAGTGAACGTCCTTTTTGTTGACACTGAAGCTGTTTCTTTCTGTTTCTTAGTTTTCCTTCTAACAGTCAGGCCCCTCTGCCACAGGACTGCTGGAGGTCCACTCCAGAACCCACTCACCTGGGGATCTCCTGTGGGGGGCTGCAGAACAGAAGGGTTGCCGCCGGTTTCTTCCTCTGCTATCCTCATCCCAGAAGGGTACCCAGCAGATGTCAGCCTCAGCTCTCCTTTATGAGATGTCTCTTTGGGTATACAGGGGTTGGGGAGTTACTTGAGGAGACAGTCTGTCCCTTACAGGAGCTCAACTGCTGTGCTGGGAGCTCCATTGTTCCATGCAGAGTTGCTGGGCAGGTACCTTTAAGTCTGCTGCAGCTGAACTCATAACCAACTCTTTTCCTGGGTGCTCTGTCCTAGGAAGGTCGGCTCTATTTATAAGTTCCTGTCATGCTGCTGCCTTTTTTTCACAGATGCCCTGCCCCACACATAGTAGTCTAGTCACAGTCTGCCAGCAGAAGTGTTGCTGAGCTGCCGCAGGCTCTGCCCAGCTGCTGTGTGAACTGCTTTGGTAGTGGCAGACTGCCTCGGTAGTCGGGGATGCCGTTTCCCCCCACTGAGCTGGACAGTCCTGGGTCCAGCTGCACTTACTGTGAAACTCTCAATCCAGAGCGTTTCAGATTGCTTGTTTTGTGGGGGTGGTACCTGCTGAGCCAGATTGCCTGGCTCTGTGTCTCAGCCCCCTCCCTTTCAGTTGAATGGGTGGTTCTGTCTCCCAGGCGTTCCAAACGCCATTAGAAATGTCGCCCAGACTTGTGTGAGTTTCTGTGCACTCACCCGGCACCAACTGAAACTGCCGTGCCATGGCGCTTTTCAGCCCAGGAGTCTTCTCGTCTGTGGGCATTGAAAACTTATTTGGAAATGCAGTGAGCACTCAACCTCTGTGCTGTTCTCGCTGGGAACTGCACTCCAGAGCTGTTCCTATCTGGCCATCTTGGATCCTCCCCTCACCTTTATTTTTATTCATTTCTTAATTCAACCAACAAGCAGCTATTGAGCACCCATTATGAGCCAGGCACTGTTTAAGGTGCTGAAGATACAGCCATGAAGAAACATTGAAATCCCTGCCTTTACTGACCCCTTAAGACAGTCAGCAACTAATCATACATAGAGCATGTTAGCAATGAGTGTTAAGGAGCAGAACAAAGCAGGAAAGACCCTGGCGCTTTCTATATGATCTTGAGTAACTTAAAACCTATTATCATCAATACACAAACATTCTCATAAAATGCTAATTATTGAAACATCATTTAGAAACCAGATCACAAGTACTGGCAACTGATCATAGTTAACCTACTGGAGAAGGTAAAATTAGTTCTTTACACTTAAAAAAAATTGTGTGTGTGTGTGTGTGTATGTGTGTGTTTCTTCCAGAGGCTTGACATCTGGTTAAATAAAGTTGGCATTTCACTTTTTAATATTCTTACTTTAAGGTATAAATATTGTATAAACTGTAGTATTTGTCTCAAAAGATATTTTAAAGTTATGTTAGAAAATTCTAAATGTAGGCAAACTTTTAATACTTCTGGCATATTTTTAAATATAAATAGTAGTAAGTTGAATTTGAACAAAAAATTTAAAATTAATGTTAGATTTTTAGCTTTCTCAGTTTTTTGAACCTGTATTATGTATCCTAACAAACTTCACTTAAAAAGGAAAATGTGATTTTTTTAAATGTTTACCACTGGGTATAACAATTTCTGTTAATTTTCATGCTATAGTTAATTATTCTTACAGAGCAAAAAAAAAAAAAGGAAAGAATACTTATTTTTGTTAAGTTTAAAATGATCTGATAGAACTCCATCTACCAAATATTAATGTCTTTACACCTGTCTTATAAAGCTGAGGATAGATGCACACTGAAATAAGTTATATCTTTTTTTCCTCAAATAATAGCTTTAAAAGTCATATTTTTGAAAAAACATTGAGACTAATATTTTTATTTTAACTTGTTCAGTTTTTACAGCTAACTTATTTAAATTGTAGTAACCACATAGTACCTATATTCCCTAGAAGAATTTGAAAAATACAGGCTTCATTACATGTATGCATATATGTATACTTATAACTCTGATTTCTAAGTTAATACTATCACCTCCCCATTCTCCCACTATTGACCTTGAAAACAGAATTCTGCTTCAATCTGTCGCTACTTGACCACCACACAGGATTTATGCAGGCTGCCTGGTGGACAGTCTTCTGCCTGTTTCTGCAAAGAAAAACTGGGGGATGGGGCTGTGCTGCAGCAGAATCTCCTGAGGTGCCCCACAGCTAATACTGTTCCAATTCAGTACCCCCAAAGCATATCCTTGCCAATGCACTTTTCACCCAGCAATGGTCTGCTGTAAAAGAAATTCTGGCTGCAATAGCAGGAAAAGTTAGAAACACCTTAAAAGTATAATTTATAGTACTATGATAATAGTGCTATTCACACTAATATTTTCTTCATAACATAAGCCCCATCCACTTTCTTATTTTTGTTGCCAATTATTTTCTGATGTGAACTCTGCACTCGAACTGACTACCTCCGTATTGTTAATGCCCAAGGTCACACCTGCCTGCATGCCTTTGCTTCTATTTATTTATTTTTCTACTTAGATACTCTTCTCTTTTCCTTCTGACCTTTCCCAGAATTCTACTTGTTAAAATCCTACTGCTTCAAAACTTTCTCCGTGCCTCCTTCAGTCTGAGACATTTTTCAGACTCAAAAAATAGTGAAATTGTACTATTTGAATCCCAGTTATATTAAATACCCCACAATATAATTATTTCATTCTGTCTAGAATTACACTCATTTGTATGATTGTCTTATCTCCCCTACCGCTTTTTTCCACTACATTTTAAGATCCTTGAGAGTAGCAGGAACTGTTTCTAATCCCTCTAGGTATTTCTTGAAGCATCTCACATAAACATGGAACATGCATTTAATTATTGTTTTAAACAAGATTCTTTTTTAAAAAGAAAATCATCTAAATTGTAAGGACATAAATGCCAGAACTGGAAACGCCATAGCTCTATGCAACTGCCTCCTAACAAAGCTTTTATGAACTTGATGTGGGGAGGAAAAGTCACTTTTTTATTTCTGAGAAGTTTCACATAATAGCTGATATTTTTATATGACCATAGAAGTTTATTTACATAGCAGAATTTTTCAAAGTCTTTTAACATTATTCCCTTTAATGGAATAATAGAAAATCTCAATAGTGGTATTGTTATGAAATATATATTTCTATTTAAGATGATTTTTTAAATTATGACTAATTTTGTCATAAATCACATTTTGTAATTTCCTAAATACTATGGAAATATTCCCAGAAGTCTCAAATTACATCTTTCTGTAAATAATAGATAAATTCAGTATTATACCTATCAACTTTTCTACCATAAAATTATTCCCCGAACAACATCATGATGCTGCAATGACTAATTACTACAAACCATTCTTTCAAAATTGCCATCTTCTCTTTATAATTAAGACCACACTGGGGCTTATCTGTGCAAGTATCCTGACATCAGACTAAAACTGCTGATGTAGCTTTAATGTGTAGTGGGGCAAGCAAATAAATAACCTTTATGTCTGTAAACTTAACTGCTATCTTGCGGTTTCTCAACACGTTACACTGATGTTGTAGAAGATTTGTTCTTATTTTATTCCAAAGCCAACCAATCAATTCCAAT
The DNA here is from genome assembly GCF_030222135.1 of Aotus nancymaae. NCBI lineage: Eukaryota > Metazoa > Chordata > Mammalia > Primates > Aotidae > Aotus > Aotus nancymaae. The sequence goes on from NW_026988438.1 coordinate 8,132,172, forward strand.
GTCAAAAACAATTTGAAATTTTAAGATCACATTTTAAACAGCATATTTATTAATCACAGAGAAAATGAAGTAAGTCAAGAAGCATATTCTTTGTGGAAGATCAGTACTTTTACTATTAAATAATAAAGACATTATTAAAATAATTATATATAAACTTACATATGTATTGTATTTATAATTAGCTTGTCTGAGAGTTAAGATTGGGTAAATCTTTGAAGAATGGGTATTTGGAGAGCTCATTTATCTCCCCAGCCCAATTAGTATGTTTTAGGATTCGTTTCTATCAAATCCTAAACTTCTTTGTGACGGAGGATAGGATATGAACTGTGACAGATGTTTCCACCATCATGAAGCAGAGATCATTAATGAAATGCTGTTTGATGCAGGTTATTCTGAGGTTGAACCAACGCTTAACACTGCATAAATGATTCTAAATTGCTGTTGAGCTCTCACATAAACTTTTTACTGACTTATTTGCTGAATAAAGCGATGTCTTTAATCATAAGTGAAGTGATACTGGAAGATCAGCTCAGGTGCGGCCCCTGGCTTTACGTTTGATTTTCATCCAAATCTCACATCTTGAGCCGTTTTCCATGTTAGGGTCACTAGCTACTGAATGGCCTTTTGTTATTTATTTTTAACTTTTTGAAGCCTGCTTTCCTAAGATTTAAAGCCCACCTCTTATTATATTCGATATTTCCTCTATTTACTATATTGCTAATGTTTGTGATGTGTACTCAGGGTTCCCGCCATTCCACGTTTACGGCCAGTTCTTTTATATTCTAAGATGAAATTCAGAGGCTGCATAAGTTCCAATAGATGAAACTGTCAATAAAGTGAGCAGTAAATTCTTCCAATACCCTGCTTTTAACAACTTAAGAATTTGTGTTTTCATAATTGTCATCAGAAATAACAGAGGTGACAAATTGACCTCCATAAATTCCTCATTGTTACTATGGTCACATTGTTAAAGCTGTTTGGGTTCATCCAATTAATAATTTTTAACTCACAGAACAGTTTTGAACATAAAATGCCACTTACAAAGTACTTAAAATGGGGCTACCACATTTTTTAAAAGTCCAGAATAACTCTTACACCATATACTATTGATAACAAGATGCATCTGTTTTACCCATTAACGTCCTGCAATAATGGCATCTCACATTGGATGCATTTTGAAGCCTCGGTGGCCAGGCAACAGTTATGGCACAGTCATCATTTCTTGTACATGTGAAATTGTTGTTATTCCTGGTGGAGCAATTCCACGATGCTTCTGTGACAAAACAGACAAAAACTACTAGGACCATTTCAGGAAAGAAAATAAATCCCAGTTGCTTGCTTAAAAATTTCATTGATACCTTCTGGGGCAATTAAAAATGCTACAACATCAAAACTTAGAGATGAGTATCAGTATTCTGGAAGAAAATTCTAGAGACAAAAAGGGAGAACTCTTTTTTAAGAAACCCTACATTGGCGTTTTTGACATCACAGAAGCTGGTACTGTGCAGGAGAACATGGACTTCAAAGGGTGTGAATTAAAAACTGACTTGAAAGATTGAGATTCTGAATCTTAATAAGTTTTAGAAATACCTTTCCTTTTAACGTATGCAAAAGAGAAATGTTAAAAGCTATATAATTAAGTCATTAAAAGCTATTTCAATAAGCACACAATATAAATTAGAGTTTATCAGAAAGCATATTTTAATTTGCAGCTGTTTCTTTTTCTTTGGGACAAAATGATGGTGGATTGCACAGTCGATACAGCTTACACTTGAAGAAATATGATACTGTTGTTACTCAGTGGCCTTCCCAGTAATGCTCTGGAGCATCATAATGTATCATTCATTGTTAATATCCCTGTTTCTAATCACCCTGAAACCTAATACATTAAATTAAGCAACTTTTCAAAACCTGTAACTAAGACTTTCAACTTGAGGGATAACGTTTGAAAATACACTTGGTTTTCTCCGTCTGCAAAGTCTCAATACGCATGTTTCTCCTGGTCAGCAATGACGTGGGCCTCATTTGTACCTCATTTTCACTTTCTCTGGTGGACAATGGCCTCTTTCTTTAAGGTCTTCCATAGCCCCCTAAAGCAAGTATCATGTAACCACAGAGTTTATATTTTAAGCCAGACTATGCCACTGAGGTCAGATTAACATATAATTTGCTTCCCTAGCAGTGTGCAGGTCACAGGCTGTGTGCTAAAAAAGTGACAGATCTTGTTGTCAGCCATGTTAATTCCAAAGAACAGAGAATGGTCAGGTTCCTGCTGGCACCATATCTAATCTGCTGTCATTGTCCATTTTTTTAGGTGGAATTCACTGTCCAAATAGCAGTGCTTTGCAAGAAGTGCGAAGCTGTAATGAGCATCCTTGCACTGTGTACCACTGGCAGACTGGTCCCTGGGGCCAGTGCGTTGAGGACACCTCCGTATCGTCCTTCAACACAACTACGACTTGGAACGGGGAGGTCTCCTGCTCTGTCGGCATGCAGACGAGAAAAGTCATCTGTGTGCGAGTCAACGTGGGCCAAGTGGGACCCAAAAAGTAAGAGCTTTAGAATGACAACAGTAAATCCTGTAGCCAAGGCTCAGGCTTCGCTGGCTTCATGAAATGGTGCATTTTGATGCTTGTCATACCTGTCCTCAAGAGTAAGATTTGTTTGTTTTGAAAGTCAGCTGCTGATAAAACTATAACAGCTTTGAGTTTTGTGCTGGGGAGCCATAAATTCCATAGAAATCTTTCTATCTGGTAGCTACTTTCTGTTTTATGGTAGCACTTTCTGCTTTTATTAAGCTAGTGAGGCAATGAGAGAAGTGCTTGCTTTAAGCCTGGCTGATCAATAATGACAGTGTACCAAGTCCTGGCAGTGTGGGTCATCCATGACCTCCTATATACCCGTAGGCTATGGAGGCTGTCCAATCTAGTTTAATTGGGTAGAAGCCTTGTATGATCTGCCTTTCATTTCCCCTAAAAAACACTATATCAAAAATACTGAAGCATACTTACTGTATCTTTCAATGGTTAGAATAAAAACCACTTATTTTCAAGACAGAGCCTTGGGATAGGATGAGTGTTATTATAAGTAGAAAAACCATCAGTTTCTCAGGGTGCATATGAGTACTGTAATAACAAGGCAAACACTTCGCTGGAGGGGAGAACAAAGAACCAGAGAGCTGGCATATTATATGTGCCTTGTGAGAAGTACAAACAAAAACAGTGGCATAGCTGAGCTATTCGATGCATAGAGAAAACTAATAAATCCACTCTAAAAAAACATTTGAGGGAAAAACCTCTTTATTCTTCAAATCTAAGACAGCATACTTAAAAAAATTTCAAATCACCTTAGCCATGTGAGATATGAAATGGTAAACGAGTCCATTTTTGCATGAGTTTAAAAGCCTCATCTTTTCAAAATACTCAGCCAAGTGGTGAAATTTTGTGTGTAATCTTCAGCATGCTACCTAACTTATTCTGGCCAACAGTTTTCAAAGTCTGTTGAAAGGATTTAATGAAAACTATAATAGTAATCCAAGTAGTCAATAAATGTTAGAAATTGTTCTTTCTTAAGAACGTTAGCTACTCCTTAGTGTTCCAGGAAGATGAAAATGTTTCTGATGTATGAAAAGCTCCAGGGAGCTAAATAAGAATCCTATTATGAGATGTTTTTATCTGGCCAGGGTTCCAGACCTTAGGGATATTTTGCCCCACGATTTATTTGTTTATATTGCTTGAAATTAGGAAACAGAAAACATGCCAGTGATTTGAATAAGTTAAAAGACTGTTTCACATGTTTAATAGGTGGCCTCAAACCAGTATTTTAATAGAAATTATGCTAACGTGGTGATGAATCTCAGGAAATTAATGTGCAGTGTATTAAAATTAAAAGTAACAACAAGAGCAGAAGTCCCAAGTCTTGGAGGATTCTGATTCTTGCTGGAATAAGAATAAAGGTATTCACTACCCAGGCACAGGCCCAACCTGCTATGGCGCAGGATGAGGGTTACTGTGCTGAGCTTCTACCAGTAAGCTCATTCTGTTCCTGTCCCATGGTTAATCATCCTCCAGATGTTGCTGTTGAAATTTTCCTCACTTCTACAAGCTACAAAATATTTTTCCTAAGTAATGGATGTGCATATGTAGAAGCCTGTATGTGAAAAAGCCTGCTGGATTAGCAGCATTAAATCAGTGGGAAGGGTCTCCTGAAGCCCCACATCACACTACTGCAATAATTCATTAAAAATTTGCTTCGTCCTTGCAGCCTTCATTCAATTACCTGTATACATCTATAGACTTGTTAAATCAAATTGATGTACTTTGCCTTTAAAATTCTAGAAAATCAAGCAAATACTGTGAATTCAAAAGAAAACATTATTGTCCTTCTCCCTAAATGCTAGGTTAAATTCACTGAATGGCTTCCAATACTAGGTATTTGGACCAAAAAATGCAAATTGAAAATTTGTTTTAAATTTCTCTTAATAAAACAGATTGATGCAATGGTAAAATCAATGTTATTGATCTTATCTATCCTCCCAGTAACAAACTTCAACTCCTATCACATCTGTGTAATTTGACCTTGAATAAGATTTGGGGGAAAATCAATTCCTTGATTTAAACCATAAACACTGAATACAAACAGTACAAAAGATAAAAGAAGCATGTTGACTGAACCAATTGCCTTGCCAAAGGAAGTCCAAATTCATTTTATTGGATGTCATCTAGGCTGTATAATTTATCTTTGTGTGTTCATTTAACAACTTTGTTGTTTGTAATTTTGTTCTCCACAGTCAGTCAAGTATCTTGCTGTGACTGTTTCTCAACTAAAACAGAATAATTGGAGGTTGTCAATGATAACTTTGTAAATTCCATTGATTTATTCAGGACTAATACCTGAGGAGCATGCAACTGAGTAACGCTCTGTCATTGTTAAAGTTATGAAATTGCCTTGTTGAAAAAAAGTGCTGACAATAATAATTACTGACCAATAATTTCATAGTTCCAAAAGAATTAACTGAATTATATGTGGGGTTTAATTATAATTCTAGTGATTTACACTCTAAAATGTAATAATACTTTAGCTTCTATGATTCAAATCTAAATTTCTTTGTTGTCCATGACTTTGAATAGTCACAGAAATTAGGAAAATTCCATCTGAAGATAAATCAAAAAGATTATTTTTGAAATGTTGGATTCTATATATTTTAAAATTCACTTCTAAATATACACTAGGATTTTCAATTAAAAGAGGAGAACATGGACCTATATAATTGAATAAAGCATAATATTTATGTATGAGAAAGAAAATGGACACAAATAATTATAATACAAGATATGTCAAAAATGAAGTATCAGCAAAATACTATAAAAATATGGGAAATATATTACTAATGTTGATTTTTTTCACTCATAGTTCACTTCTGAAAACCTGATTAACTTACTTGACAAAAGACAATTTATCTTGAAGAAGTACAAAATATTTACATAGTATTTTAGAATCTGATTTGCCAGTTTATTTTAAAAAGAACTATACTAGTTGTTTAGATTATTTCTTCATTGCCTATTAGCTTATATGGCAAGGATTTATATGACTTAAAAAGAGAATTGCTTAGGAATCAGAATCTAAGTTGTTACTTTTAATTATATGAATTATGTTATTATATTTTAGTTTTCTAAGCTACATCTTTTTCTCATGTTAAGGCTTATGATCAGCATTTGACCTACAGCAGTAGTAGCGTCAGATCATGAAAATGCAGAGAAGAATGGGGAAATATAAAAATTATTACTTCTCAGCCTTTTGGCTAAGATCAAGTGTGAAAAATTATATAATAAGTATGTTTTGAATAAGACAGTATATTTTAAACCTGTGCATAGCTTCCTATTATCTCTTAAGAAGTGAAAGCTTATATGAACTTAGACATTTCCGTGTTCTTCATTCTTACCTTTCTCTTGTATTCCCAATAAATAATATATTTTTGCTGTTATTTTGAAAACAATAATTTTACCACAATTTATGTCAAGCATACAGTATTTCATTTTCTTTAAACTACTGATTTACTACCTTTATTGTATTTATATTCATTATTTTTCTACCAAAAAAGATACTGTAGCTTATAAAAACATAAAAAATATTAAATCCCATAATTCAAAACCAGGGACTAATGGAAAAGAAAACACAAATAGATACACTAAATAAAACCAGGAATAAGATTGATTAATACACTTTTATTTTCTTATTTATTATTAAATATGTAGTTCTTAATACAGTATTGTATTTTGACTACTATGTAAAGAATATACTCCACTGTAAATTTATTTTATACAATATGTATTTTGTAAAAATAAAGTGTGGAATAACCTGGAAACTTATAATTGGCAAAAAGCCTATTTAGTCATACAAATATATGTCATAGAATTAGATCCTTAAATTCATAATTTAAATTTCCACAAAATTTCTCATAAAATACATTAGCATATAAATATTTATTAATGGAGAGATTATTATAAGAGAATAAGGGGTGGTTGTTATATTTGGTTCTCAGTAGCATCATTGCTATTAGTCAATCTGCACATCTTGCCTTGAGAAGCTTTATTGAGGTCCAGTTTGAAACAATCAATTTAATGGTATAGTTCTTGCCTGTAGCAGAAAGAAAGGCTCCTGGAAGTTAAATAATACACATGAGTGACTTGTTTTGTGATTTTATCAGTGAAAATTCTAGAGAAATTAAATTATCTGATTTTCTGCCTTTCTATTGAAGCCTAATAATTTCCCTTTGCTTTCACAGATGTCCTGAAAGCCTTCGACCTGAAACTGTAAGGCCTTGTCTGCTTCCTTGTAAGAAGGACTGTATTGTGACCCCATTTAGTGACTGGACATCATGCCCTTCTTCATGTAAAGAAGGTATGATCTGCAGAGTTAGGAGGGCGGTTCACCTAGAAAACCCCCTCGGTAGACTTCTGAGGTCTTCTGGCCTAACATTGTTTGTGAGTTTTGTACAGGGCTATGTAAACCTGATTTGATACAGATGCCATAAAATTTTAGTTTCCCTCTAGAAAATAACATAGCTTGAAAAAACCAAACAAGTGAGTTTTGTTCCAAAGCCTGACTTGAAATTTTATGATACAGATTAAAGTGAAGGATTCTAAATCTTATTGTATTAATAATGTTGACTTTCACGTTTTCTGAAAGAATATATAGTGGTTTGTGTGTTTTAAAAGGATATACAGTGCTTTTATCTGTACACATGGCTTTCAACCTACTTAATATAAAGAAATGACATGTGACTAGATTTGCTACAGATTCAATTACGCAGCTACAAGAATAGGAAGAAAAGAAAGAGAAAAATGTCCAAATTGTTTCTCTGCCAACATATACTGTGTCAGGAGGGATTTATAAGTATTTATCCCCAGTTTGGTTTAGTTTTGCTTTTATTACTTATAGACAAAGACTCCTTAGTACCAAGCCACATACTTTGATAATTCTTTCTTTACCCTCTAGGACAGGGTCTTTTCTCATTGCTGATGAGAAAGGTATCAACATCCTCCAGGTGACTTGTACAATAACTGAGCAGATTTCCCTGCAGTATTACAAATAACACTGTCTCCTATTTCTTATCTTATTCACTCAACAAATACAGATAATTTTTTCTAAATTCCCTTTATGCTTTTATTTTATTCGTGTTTCTTAACACTGGAGAGATTCAATTAACAATCAGCTTCTAGCTTAACAAGTATTTTAAATTGTCAAAATTTATTCAAATCCTTTAAGGATTATAGATTTAACAATAGATACTTTTACTGTGTTATTATAAATTTATGTGGTTGAAACATGAGTTTCTTCTGATGCTTTTTCTATTTAATACCCTTGAAATATCAAATAATATTAAACCACAAACTGAAAAGAGATAGAAAATTACTCTTTAAATTTATTTTATTTTATTTTTTAAGACAGAGTCTCTCACTCTGTCATCCAGGCTGGAGTACAGTGGCTCAATCTCAGCCCATTGCACCCTCGACCTCCTGGGTTGAAGAGATTCTTGTGCCTCAGCCTCTAAGTCACTGGGACTACAGGCACGTGCTAATTTCTGTATTTTTAGTAGAGATGGGGTTTTGCCATGTTGGCCAGGCTGGTCTAGAACTCCCAGTCTCAAGGGATCCACCTACCTCAGCCTCCCAACGTGCTGAGATTACAGGCATAAGCCACTGCAAATATTTTTAAGAGTCTTTTAAGGCATTTAAATAACTTATGACAAATTAAGAGGAGATGTAAGCATTAACTTTTATAAACATGTTGATAGCATAAACTTGCTATGCAATGTCATTGCGTGAGATTTTAATACAGATTTTCTTCTCTTATTCCTTTATTTATTTATTTATTTATTTATTTATTTATTTATTTTTTGAGACGGAGTCTTGCTCTGTCGCCAGGCTGGAGTGCAGTGGCACAATCTCGGCTCACTGCTACCTCCGCCTCCTGGGTTCAAGCAATTCTTCCACCTCAGCCTCCTGAGTAGCTGGGACCACAGGCATATGCCACTGCACCCGGCTAATTTTTTTGTATTTTTAGTAGAGACGGGGTTTCACCGTGTTGACCAGCATGGTCTCGATCTCTTGGCCTTAGTGATCTGCCCGCCTCGGCCTCCCAATCCTTTATTTTTTAAAAGCTGAATAATACTGGGCATAATTCACAAAAGAATAGTACTTCATTATAGATTAATATTTTACCTACGATGGTAGTTTCTTTTAGGGGGTAATTGTTGCTTATTAATTCAATTAAAAAGTATTGTTAATTACATAGAATTAATACACTTACAAATTTTATTCTTGATGCCTTTATACTTGATCTTTTGTGTTAATATAAATATGCTCATTTACTAATAATTCCAAAACATGTGCAGTTACATTTAGAACCAAATTATAAATAGTCTAAAACAAATTTTAACTGAAAATTTTGAAAGTGGAAAAACTTTGCCTTTCTCTCATTTTGGATATTTTCGTGTATTGTGTAAAATACTGTTTTAAAAAAGTTGATATAAAGTATTTCAAGGAAGTAAAGTTTAAAATAAGAACAGAACAGATTATATTGAATTGATTCTAGAGTAATCACTAATAAAAGTGAAGAATCAGAATTTTTCTAATTTCTTTAGATCTTTATTTCAAAATAATTTTGGATATTGGAATGTATCCAGAAATTTGGACCATTTTAAGTAGCCTACAGATTTTTTTCTTAAGTTCTTGAAAATGCATTTGCGATTTTGTTATTTATTATATATATCTAGAAAGGAAAGGAAAAAATAGAGGTTTCTTACTCATAAAAATACCGTACTTAAAAAGAAAATAACATGATTTTTAAATTTGTGATTTTTACAGTATGAAGAAAATGATTTACTCTTTGCTGTTTAATCATTTATAAAATAAAAAATGTAAAACACGGTGATAACTCACATAATGTACTTTAAGAAAAAACTTCTTAGCAGGTAGATAAGAATAAATAGATTGTGAATGCTACACAGGTCTTAACTGAGTCAGTACTTAAGTGTGTATGATGCATAAATACTTATTTAATTGCTTATTTATTGATTCTTGTATATAACTAGCACACAAATGGTCTTGTAGAGAAATCACAGTCCCTGACATCAAGGAAGATTTCATTACATATAGAAGTTTTCTGCACAGCCCAGATAATGTAAGACTTACATGGTTCAATAACAAGGTTTAGTGGTAAAACAGAGCTCTAAGGAAGAGAATGGAATAATCATGTGAGAGCAAATATATTAAGGAAAATCGTATTTAAAGGAGGGGTAAGAGTTCTTCAGAATTCAAGAAGATCTCTTGAGTTGAATTGAAACATGAAAGAATTCCAAGCGGGGATTAGAAACACCAAGAAAGCATTAAATGACCATGAGAAAGATGTGATTTTGGAAAGAGCAGCCCACTGGAGCCCACGATGTAAAGGAAACTTTCCCAGAAGAGATTGAAGATGAGAAACCAGTGGGTGATGATGAGTTCCTGTGGGTGCAGTGGTGGAAGGGCTAGGGGATGTGAAGGAATGAGAAACTGAATCATGTTATACATGTAGGTCGTGCTGTGGGTGATGATAAATGACCTTGAGCTGGGGAGGGCTCTTGTGGTGAGTGACAGGCGTGTGAAGCATAATGAGTTTAGTTGGGTTGGTCTCTTGGGGGAAGGTAGGAATCCTCTGTAAGTAAAACTGCATGGTGCCACTAGGATATCCTCTCCTGGAGTTCCTGGGATGGTGGTGGCAGAGGAGTAAAAAATGCCAACTTGGGAATCAGTCTCTTGGAAGCAAGAGGCTGTCTAAGAAGCAGAGCAGTGTTTCCCGGGACACAGGTCATGTCATCCAGAGCAAGGAATGATAGCTGAGTGTTTTCTTTGGCAACTTATGTTGTGTCTCCTAGAACAAAAAAGGTTTTGGAAACCCTAAACTTAGGCACTCTGATTTTAAAAGAATCACTACAATTGTGTATTGAGGAAGTAAAAATTTTTTGCAGTCTGGGGAGTGATAGAAGGGGTTGTTATTGAATAACCGTGCCAAGATGCTCTGTGCTCTAGAAGAAGCCTTTTCTGTTTTGCCTGGAGACTGCTGTCATAGAGAATAGACAGTGATGTTACAGAAAGCTGCCTTTTGTTGTGAAGAAAACAAAGCAATGACTGAGCTTAGTTTTTTCATTATTTGGTAAGAAATGGAAATGATCCAAGCATCATTTTGAAATTACACCAACTTACACATGCTATTTAAAAATGCTAAACAAAGTTGGATGTTCAGGGGGAGGTAATAGCAGCAGAAAATTAATTCAAGAATGGGGTGGTTCTTTTGACTTAATTCTGCGAGTAAAGTCTAAATTTTACAAGGATGTTGGGCTTATTAAAGTGCGGGACCAACCTTTTTTTTAAAAGCACTTTAAAGGAGTAAAATACACAATACTATTACAGGAAATAAAACAGAATAGGATTCCAGGAAGAACTGAAAGAGTTGGTTGAAATGTCATTCAGCCTTCACCTAAAATATCCCTTGACATAGCAATGCTGATAAAGATCAGTATTGAGTGGAATGTAGTTTAATCCTTAGACCAGCGACTTGCTAATTTTTTTTTCAAATTTTTATAAATGTTGACAAAGGGCACTTTAAAAAATAGAAATAATTTATGCACATAAATTATTTGTACCTCTCATTTTTAAAAAATCAATACTTTTGATCAAATAATCTATCTGGTTTCTCAAATTTGGTTTGCTCCTTTTGTTCTCACTGCATGTATCGTATTGAGAGATAGCAGGAATATTGCAGAGCCTTCTTCTACCTCATGTCCTAAATCACTAGAACACTGGAATTACCGCCAAAGATACGAATGCTACCTTTACATTTTCCTTGTTGCGTGAAATATATCCCTGTCTTTTTTTCCTTTTTTTTAATTGCATTTTAGGTTTTGGGGTACATGTGAAGAACATGCAAGATTGTTGCATAGGTACACACATGGCAGTGTGATTTGCTGCCTTCCTCCCCATCCTTTTCAATTTTCTATCACTGTGCTGGTCCAACCTGCAGTCCATCCTATTTCCCAGTTTAATGAATCGGCTTTTCCTGCCCTTTAAATCCTTTTCATCCAGTAATTTCTCTAGTGAAATTTATTTTGAATGTCTTAAGGTATCTGAAAAATGCTGTAACTGTGTGAGAAATTACATACCTTCTGAATCTATGTACCACATCATTACATAATTATTTGCTAGATGTACAATCTGTTTTCTCCATTTCTATCCTAGATAAGCATTTTCAAGCATAAACATCGCAGGCAGTTACCCATTTTTTCCCATACCTATTATTTCCAGTGAAAAGAAGATGATAGCTTATTTTTATTAATCCTCAAAGCACAGCATTGGTACCCATGTGCTTACTACTATAAAGGAATAGTTGGAAAGAAATAGGAGGTGCTAACTAACAATCCAGTTGAGAAGACGTGAAAGAAATGTGTTTGTGCATTCGGCAAATATTTATTAAGCACTTACTATGTGTGACTCCTGTCTCAGGTGTAAAACACACAGATGAATAGAAACACTGCATATATATCAACCACATATAATAAAATGAGCATAAATACAAACACGGGACTATGAAAGGTATAAAATTCCAAGTTTGTCAGCTCAAGGTATTAGAGAAGAAACTTCCGTTTTTTTGTTTTTAATATGTGCTGTATAGCTTCCTTATTTTCTGCTCTCTGATCTGAGGGCTCTATAACCTCACAGAACTGTACAGTGCTGTAACTTTGAGTACATAAGCAATTTCTTAACTGCAATCTAAGAAGAAACAGACCTCCCAGTGAGTAAAAACATGGATATCGTGACACTTACTGTGTAACTCCATTAAACTTCTTCTCCGGGTGTTATGGCTTTGAGGAGTTCTGCTTTAATCAGGTCACAATCTCTATCCTTTGGGTTGCACCAGGTTAAGGAATTTGAGCTTTTTATCAGAATAAATGGATTGCCACTCTGGAATCCATTAAGGATGTGAAAAAGTCACCGTAGTCTTACAGATCTTGTACTAATTTGTGGAGTTCGTGATGAGAAGGCGCTAGGAGAATGTTTCAGAAATGCATTCTAAGTAACATTTTTGCTTTGAAATCAACAAACAAAATAGAATTGAAACATTAATGTTTGGTAGCTGCGTCCTCAAGTAGACCAGCCTTGTCTATGCCCCAGGTGCCATCTAGATAGTTAATAACTAGGAGCTTTAGTCTATGAGGTGACACTAATGCTGAGCCCATTGTCTCCAGCAGTCCCCAAATCCCTTGGTCTTAATTCTGTGTCTGTCTTCTATCTGCAGATTGGAGAGTAATTGCCTCTAAAAATTTTGACCAACTGGGAAACAAAAACCCATTTGAGCCCTTTACATCTTACGTCCCTGTTAAAAAACAAGCAAACAGAAACTTCCCTGCTTTCCCCAATGCTAAACAAATGATGAATCTAATTACTTAGTTTGTATACTTTAAAAAAAAAAAAGATTATGGACAGATCACAAACATAAAACAAAAGAAAAAGTAACAGAAATTGTAAAAGAAGGGCAAAGCCAAGTAGTGAATAGGGGAGGGGGTAAAAGGAAGAAGAGAAAATTATACTGGAAAATCAAAGCTGAGGCAAGCTCCTGCAATCGAGAAGAAAATTAGCTCTGAGATTCTGGTGACCAAAGCAAAAAATAGAAGTACAATGGATTCTTAACAGATTGTCAAGGGAAACAAAGTTTTCCCTATCTCTGAATTATTAAAGGAATTTATCACCTGGGCCCTAAAATACAGGTCATTTGGACAATATAATAGATGCAGACTGCATTAGCAATTTATTAAAAGTCCTATTGACATTTCTTAGATCTTCCCTAGATAAATCATATTTAACATGTAAAAGTTGCAGCTGGCATTCAAACTATTACTGTTACAAGTCCATGATAGTATTTTCAAATACTTTAATTCTCTGCTGCCCAGTACTTCTAGCTCCCAATTCCCTACTCCATTACCTGTAGTATTCCACTTATTCATTAAAATAGTTATGCCATCATTAATAGCACAGATTACACCCCACAATGGGAATAATAATTCTGAAAAGTTACATGTAAGGCCAGAATCTTAAATTGTCAAAGGACATACAAGGTCATTTATTCCAGTAGACCTCAAACCTAGCCCTGTGTCCCAATTACCTGGCAAGATTTTTAAATATCATATTCCCAAACCCAGCTTCCAGATTCTGATTTAGTAGTTCTGGGTATAGGCCCAGAAATATGTTGTTGTTGTTGTTGGTAAAGAGATTCTCCTGTGAAGTCAGGCATTTAGGAATCACCAATCTGATCCTTTCTCCCATCCAATACAGGAGTCCTCTAAACATGGCAGTGAGTGAGTTGCCCACACCATGTTGAAGAATATCCTTAACTTCATGAGAAAAGATATTCCATTATGAGAATGTTCTAATCATCAAATCATACATTCTCCACTACCACAGTATCTTAATAAGGTTTCATTTGATTTCTGATTAAACTTTGTTAGGAGCTGCAAATCCTTGAAAATATTTGTTCCTGTAGTTTGTGTATCAAATATTTGAAGATCTTACAGAATAATGTAAATGCGTGAAGATGATTATATTAACATGGTTCTTCAGAGAATTATTTTGTAGGTAAAACCTTGCACCATGCAGCTATTAATCCTTAAAGTATATATAATGTTAGTTGAAGTATATTAAAGTTGGCAAGTTGTATACACGATATGATTTTTATACTAAAAGATTTTTGAATCCTTATATCACTCATACTGTCAAATTGATGTCTCTATTGAAAGTATATGTTAATTTTTTCCATTTTTAATATCCTTTGGAGTTATTTATTTATAGTAATTATTGCTATTTTGACTCTTCTTTAAAAAGTCTGTGTCTGCCTCTAAGAAACCACGTTTTTACTATAGATCCCTGATGTTTAGAATGTGACCTGAATTGAAGATCTTAGACTGTTTAACATGAATAATAAATGACCAGAATAATTTACAAGTTATGCATTTCAAATTAAATGAATAACAAAGAAATAAAATTTCACATTGTAGCACTGAATATATTCTCCCGAAGAAGATTCATTACATGTGTATGAGTCCCATGTGGTAAGCAGGGCTAGGCAAAAAGCATGAAAATAAACTTAAGGTAGAGGAAAATAAATTAATTAGATTTGTCATTTTCCTCAAGGGAAAGAATTATACAAAAGAGCAATTATTTTGCAACTGCACCTTAGGAAGGCTAGTTGACTGCAGAATTGTTTTCTCCATTCTTCACATTTTCTCCATATTTAAATATAAATTGACTGGGTTTTTGATATAAATGTTCTTGGGGAGAACTTGGTGAATGTTTAGACCAGGTGAAGCCGCTCAGGTTTGTCAAAGCACACGTCGCTGGAGGAGGTGTAATTTCTTCACACAGACTGGTATTTAGAGATTATCTTATCAGTGCAAAGTACAGAGGTTAAAAAGCTGCCTCATTGCAGGGGACTCCGGTATCAGGAAGCAGTCTAGGCATCGGGTCATCATTCAGCTGCCAACCAACGGGGGCCGAGACTGCACAGATCCCCTCTATGAAGAGAAGGCCTGCGAGGCACCTCAACTGTGCCAAAGCTACAGGTAGGATTGGAGAAATGCATCGTGAGGGAGGAGCTGAAACGTCAACTCCACTTTTTTTCTTAGGATAAGTAAAGGAAGTCAACACCCTTCCACAGGCTCAATGGAGTCGGGGATGTTTATGGCTGTAGCTGCCGTTCTTGTCTCTTCATCTTCAGGAGAGCTGCTCTGCTATACAAGGAGACAAATACTTGTATACATTTCCAAGGTGTGATATTAGCTATGGTAGTTTCGGGAAATGTCTTATGTTGGAAGAAAGTATAAGAAATGCTGAACGTGATTAATAATTATGAAACATACATGCTTTAGGAAGCAATTCATTTTCACTTAGAAGAATAGCCTAAGTATTTCTCCTCTGGCTCCAAAGAGCACCTGTTTGTTCTCATAAATGCTGGTATTCTGGCTTGGGAAATGACAGCGGTATCTCAGTGATGCTAATAAGATGTCTGTTGTGTTCATTTGTGATCACCTCAAATAAAATCATAGTTATTGAGGCTATGTATCATCTTGATAACTTATTAGAGAAATTTTACCTCCTCATGATTGAGACAGAAAATATCTAGTAGAAACCTGACGTAGTATATGTTTGCAGTCCCAACAGTAACTAAGTACTACACCATCAATCCCAAAATAATTACTTAAGATGACATTATTGTCAAATTTGCCATCTTAATATATCAGCCTTAATTCTGAGATGACAAATACTTGTCATGTTTACACCGTGAACATTGACAACTACTGGTTCAAACTTATTTATTTTTGGAATTTGTTTTTATAAAGTGTACTGTAATTACAGTCACTGAGATACTCCCACAGTGTGAACCAAAAGAACACCATACAAAAGACTCATGCCTTTCAATACAGTTTCGTAGCTTGAATAAAATAAATGTTCTTAATTTAATGGCATGCATCACTTCTGGGGCCGTCTGGTGCATCTGTTGGCAGTCCTAATTACTAAAAAGTCTAAAAGTTCTCTGTAGAGTCCTATAGAACTTGACAATGATGTACTCTTGTCTTCACTGTCAGAGAAAGTACTTTTGTATTTAATGCTACTTCTTCTAAAGCCTTGATGGAGATCTAAATTAAATTTAGATAGAACTGAGCATTGTTAAATAAATTCCTGTTTGCAGTAGTCAGGCATGTTTCCGTGCTGCTGTGTGTCTGTGATTTCCCTGGCATTTTTGCTTCTTCTCCATCGGGCTTCTGTTCTTGTCTTGTAGGTGGAAGACCCACAAATGGCGCAGATGCCAATTAGTCCCTTGGAGCGTGCAACAAGACAGCCCTGGAGCACAGGAAGGCTGTGGGCCTGGGCGACAGGCAAGAGGTGGGAGGCCCCATTCCACAGTTCATTTCTCCAACATCACTAGTTTAACCACTGTTTCTATGTGCTTGTCACTTTGACACCATGCTTAGCAAACAGAGCAAAGCAGATATAAATCTGCTGTGAGCCACTCCACAAAACATCAGGACATGGAAACTTGTCTTTTTAAATTGTCCCCGTTGTTTTGTGGCATTAGCTCATAACTCTGGAATTTTTCTCTCATTTATATCTGAAAGAAAGTCAGGCCAAACTTTCAATTATGGCATAGATGATACACTGAGGGTTTTGGGTTGTTTTTAGATTGAAGTATTCCATAGCACTTTGCTTGCCACCTTAATAAACAATATGATTCTTACTTCCTTGTCTATATGCATGGTATATGTGCATATATACTATGTAATAGAATTCATTAACTTTTTCAGAAGTTCTCGGAATGACATTCCTGTCGTTTTCATGGCTATCCACATTTTGTTCATATATAGTACTGATTTTTAAATGCAGACTTATTTACTTATCTGCAATTAGTAGCACTAAATAACATGGAATCTCGCAGAAATGGATAATGAAAATGTTTCAAGCTTATTTACTAGATATTATAGGGAATGTATAAATCTCAAGCTTTGAAATATGTTGTTTCTTCCAGGCATAACAAATTCAGTCTTTAAAGAGTACATGATTATTTTTACTCATATTGACTTTTAGTATGTAGCTCCTACTGGATACTTAAAATGTAGTTTAATATGTAATTGAATACGCAAGAAACTGTATTTAATTTATAAAAAACATATTTTGTTCTCCCATGTGTAGTTATATATTTCAGGTCGACATAAAAATTTGAACATATAGAGTAGAATTCCAGTTTTTGATGATTTTATCTGGGACTTCATTTTCTATACAGTGAAAAAACTGCCTTTTTCAGGAAAAAAAAAGTTTTCTTTTGTAAAAAAAAAAAAATCCCATATTTTTATAATCTTCCTTTTAAAAGTCTTCATCTGAAACATAAAACTTAGTTTCCAAATAATCTTAAATTCCTAGTTGCAGTAATTTTTAGAATTTTATTTTATTTGCATAATTCTCATTATGTATCTCCCACCATCAACTTAGGATAAAACGTAATTGTGACTCCCTTTATAGTTATACTATAGGAAAATGGCATTGCTAGGTATACAGAACTGAAAGTTGTTCTTCTCAATTTCAAATCATTTTTTGAGAGACTGACTGATATGAGATCTTCTTGTCATGCCCTGCTGATCCCTTCTTAAATCAAGCATAGATTTGCCTACATTTTGGGTTCTATATATATTTTTCTTTTTATATTGCAATTTAGGTTCCGGGGTACATGTGTATAACATGCAGGATTGTTGAATAGGTACATACATGGCAATGTGGTTTGCTGCCTCCATTCCCTTCAACTGTATCTGGCATTTCTCCCCACGTTATCCCTCCCCAACTTCCTACCCCCCGTTATCCCTCCCCTAGTCCCGCCAACAGACCCCAGTGTGTTATGCTCACCTCCCTGTGTCCGTGTGTTCTCATTGTTCAACACCCGCTAATGAGTGATACCATGCGGTGTTTGATTTTCTGTTCTTGTGTCAGTTTGCTGAGAATGATGGTTTCCAGATTGATCCATGTCCCTACAAAGGACACGAACTCATCATTTTTTATGGTTGCATAGTATTCCATGGTGGTATATGTGCCACATTTTCCTTGTGCAGTCTATCATCGATGGGCATTTGGGTTGGTTCCAGGTCTTTGGTATTGTAAACAGTGCCACAGTGAACATTTGTGTGCATGTGTCTTTACAATAGAATGATTTATAATCCTTTGGATATATACCCAGTAATGGAATTGCTGGGTTAAATGGAATTTCTATTTCTAGGTCCTTGAAGAATTGCCACACTGTCTTCCACAAAGATTGAACTAATTTGCACTCCCACAGACAGTGTAAAAGTGTTCCTATTTCTCCAAATCCTCTCCAGCATCTGTTGTCTCCAGATTTTTTAATGATTGCCATTCTAACTGGCGTGAGATGGTATCTGAATGTGGTTTTGATTTGCATTTCTCTAAAGATCAGTGATGATGAGCATTTTTTCATATGTTTGTTGGCCTCATATATGACTTCTTTTGAAAAGTGTCTGTTCATATCCTTCTCCCACTTTTGAATGGGTTTGTTTGTTTTTTTTCTTGTAAATCTGTTTTAGTTCTTTGTAGATTCTGGATATTACACCTTTGTTAGATGGATAGATTGCAAAAATTTTTTCCCATTCTGTTGGTTGCCAGTTCACTCTAATGATTGTTTCATTTGCTATACAGAAGCTGTGAAGTTGAATTAGGTCCCACTTGTCTATTTTGGCTTTTGTTGTAAATGCTTTTGGTGTTTTATCATGAAGTCCTTGCCTACGCCTATGTCCCGAATGGTTTTGCCTAGGTTTTCTCCTAGGGTTTTTATGGTGTTAGGTCTTATGTTTAAGTCTTCAATCCATCTGGAGTTAATTTTAGTGTAAGGTGTCAAGAAGGGGTCCAGTTTCTGCTTTCTGCACATGGCTAGCCAGTTTTCCCAACACCATTTATTGAACAGGAAATCATTTCCCCATTGCTTCTTTTTGTCAGGTTTGTCAAGGATCACATGGTTGTAGATGTGTGGCGTTGCCTCCAAGGCCTCTGTTCTGTTCCATTGGTTTATATCTCTGTTTTGGTACTAGTACTGTGCTGTTCTGATTACTGTAGACTTGTAGTATAGTTTGAAGTCAGGTAGCATGATACCTCCAGCTTTGTTCTTTTTGCTTAGAATTAACTTGGCTATGCAGACTCTCTTTTGGTTCCATATAAAGTTGAAGGTGGCTTTTTCCAGTTCTGTAATGGAGGTCATTGGTACCTTGATGGGGATAGCATTGAATCTATAAATTACTTTGGGCAGTGTGGCCATTTTCACAATATTGATTCTTCCTAATCATAAGCATGGAATGTTTTTCCATCTGTTTCTGTCCTATCTTATTGCCTTGAGCAGTGGTTTGTAGTTCTCTCTGAAGGAGTCCTTTATATCCTTTGTTAGTTGTATTCCTAGGTATTTTATTCTCTTTGTAGCAATTGTGAATGGCAGTTAGTTCTTGACTTGGCTCTTTTTAAGTCTGTTATTAGTATATAGGAATGCTTGTGATTTCTGCACATTGATTTTGTATCCTGAGACTTTGCTGAAGTTGCTTATCAGTTTCAGAAGATTTTGGGCTGAGATAATGGGGTCTGCTAAATATACAGTCATGTCATCTGCAAATAAAGACAATTTGACTTCCTCCTTTCCTAACTGAATACACTTTATTTTTCTTGCCTAATTGCTCTGACTAGAACTTCCAATACTATATTGAATAGGAGTGGTGAGAGAGGGCATCCTTGTCTAGTGCAAGATTTCAAAGGGAGTGCTTCCAGTTTTTGCCCATTCAGTATGATATTGGCTGTGGGTTGGTCGTAAATAGCTTCTATTGTTTTGAGATACGTTCCATTGATAGCTAGTTTATTGAGAGTTTTTAGCATAAAGTGCTGTTGAATTTTGTCGAAGACCTTCTGTGCATCTATTGAGATAATCGTGTGGCTTTTGTCTTTGGTTCTATTTATGTGGTGGATTATGTTTATAGACTTGTGTATGTTGAACCAGCCTTTCATCCCCAGGATGAAGCCTACTTGATCATGATGGATAAGCTTTTTGATGTGCTGTTGCAGTCAGTTTGCTAGTAGTTTATTGAAGATTTTTGCATCTATGTTCATCATGGATATTGGCCTGAAGTTTTCTTTTCTTGTTCAGTCTCTACCAGGCTTTGGTATCAGGAAGATTTTGTCTCATAAAATGATTTGAGAAGGATTCCCCCTTTTTGGATTGTTTGGAATAGTTTCAGAAGGAGTGGTACTGGCTCCTCTTTGTATGTCTGGTAGAATTCAGCTGTGAACCTGTCTGGACCTGGACTTTTTTGGTTGGGAGGCTATTAATTGCTGCCTCAACTTCAGCCCTTGCTTTGGTCTATTCAGGGTTTCGACTTCTTCCTGGTTTAGGCTTGGAAGGGTGCAAGTGTCCAGGAATTTATCCATTTCTTCCAGGTTTACTGGTTTATGTGCATAGAGTTATTTGTAGTAATCTCTGATGGTAGTTTGTATTTCTGTGGAATCTGTGGTGATATCCCCTTTATCGTTTTTTATTGAATCTCTTTGATTCTTCTCTCTTTTCTTTTTTATTAATCTGGCTAATGGTCTATTTTGTTGATCTTTTCAAAAACCCAGCTCCTGGATTTATTCATTTTTTGAAGGGTTTTTTTGTGTCTCTATCTCCTTCAGTTCTGCTTTGATCTTGTTGTTTCTTGTCTTCTGCTAACTTTTGAGTTTTTTTATCTTGCTCCTCTAGCTCTTTCAATTTTGATGATAGGGTGTGGAATTTAGATCTTCCCTTGCTTCTCATGTGGGCATTTATTGCTATAAATTTTCCTCTAGACACAGCTTTAAATGTGTCCCAGATATTCTGGTATGTTGTGTCTTTGTTCTCGTTGGTTTCGAAGAACATCTTTATTTCTGCCTTCATTTCATTGTTTATCCAGTCAACATTCAGGAGCCAGTTGTTCATTTTCCATGAAGTTGTGCAGTTCTGAGTTAGTTTCTTAATCCTGAGTTCTAATTTGATTGCACTGTGGTCTGAGATACTGCTTGTTATGATTTCTGTTCCTTTGCTTTTGCTGAGGAGTAATGTACTTCC
Source organism: Aotus nancymaae (assembly GCF_030222135.1). Classification (NCBI taxonomy): domain Eukaryota; kingdom Metazoa; phylum Chordata; class Mammalia; order Primates; family Aotidae; genus Aotus; species Aotus nancymaae. Next base: position 8,153,373 of record NW_026988438.1, read on the forward strand.
AATTGTGTGGTCAATTTTGAAGTAAGTGCTGTGTGGTCCTGAGAAGAATATATATTCTTTGGATCTGGGGTGGAGAGTTCTGTAAATGTCTGTTAGGTTTGCTTGGTCCAGAACTGAGTTCAAGTCCTGTATATCCTTGTAAATTTTCTCTCTCATTGATCTGTCTAATATTGACAATGGTCTGTTAGTCTCCCACTATTATTGTGTGGGAGACCAAGTATCTTTGTAGGTCATTAAAAACTTGCTTTATGTATCTGGGTGATCCTGTATTGGGTGTGTATATATTTAGGATAGTTAGCTCTTCTTGTTGTATTGATCCCTTTATCATTATGTAATGCCCTTCTTCGTCTCTTTTGATCTTTGTTGGTTTAGAGTCTGTTTTATCAGAAACTAGGATTGCAACTCCTGCTTTTTATTGCTCTCCATTTGCTTTGTAAATCTTTCTCCATCCCTTTATTTTGAGTCTATGTGTATCCTTGTACGTGAGATGAGTTTCCTGAATACAGCACACCAAAGAGTTTTGACTTTTTATCCAATTTGCCAGTCTGTGTCTTTTGATTGAGGCATTTAGCCCATTTACATTTAAGGTTAATATTGTTATGTGTGAATTTGATCCTGCCATTTTGATGCTAGCTGGTTGCTGTGTCGATGCTCTTTACCATTTGGTACGTTTTTGGAGTGGCTGGTACTGGTTGTTCCTGTCTATGTTTAGTGCTCCTTTCAGGAGCTCTTGTAAGGCAGGCCTGGTGTTGACGAAATCTCTGAGCAATTCCTTGTTCATAAAGGATTTTATTTCTCCTTCACTTATGAACCTTAGTTGGCTGGATAAGAAATTCTAGGTTGAAAGTTCTTTTCTTTAAGAATGTTGAATATTGGCCCCCACTCTCTTCTGGCTTGTAGGGTTTCTGCTGAGAGATCCACTGTGAGTCTGATGGACTTCCCTTTGTGGGTAACCATACCTTTGTCTCTGGCTGCCCTTAGCATGTTTTTTTCATTTCCACTCTGGTGAATCTGACGATTATGTGCCTTGGGGTTGCTCTTCCTGAGGAATATCTTTGTGGTGTTCTCTGTATTTCCTGAACTTGAATATTGGCCTGCCTTGCTAGGTTGGGGATGTTTCTCTTGGATAATATCCTGAAGATATTATCCAAGAGTGTTTTCCAACTTGGATTCATTCTCTCCATCACATTCAGGTACACCTATCAAATGCAGATTAGGTCTTTCAACATAATCTCATATTTCTTGCAGGCTTTGTTCATTTCTTTTCACTCTTTTTTCTCTATTCTTGCCTTCTCATTTTATTTCATTGAGTTGATCTTCAATCTCTGATATCCTTTCTTATGCTTAATTTGTCTATTGAAACTTGTGTATGTTTCGCGAAGTTCTCATGTTGTGTTTTTCAGCTCCATCAATTCATTTATGTTCGTCTCTAAGCTGTTCATACTTCTTAGCATTTCATCAAACCTTTTTTTCAAGGTTCTTAGTTTCTTTGCATTGGGTTTAGAACATGGTCTTTTAGCTCAGAGAAGTTTGTTATTACCCACTTTCTGAAAGCCTGTTTCTGTCAATTCATCAGACTGATTCTCCATCCAGCCTTGTTCCCTTGCTGGTGAGGAGTTATGATGCCTTGGCGGAGGAGAGGTGTTCTGGTTTTGGGTATTTTCATCTTTTTGCACTGGTTTCTTCACATCTTTGTGGATTTATCTACCTGTAGTCTTTGTAGTTGGTGACTTTCAGATGGGGTCTCTGAGTGGATGTCCTTTTTGTTGATGATGAAGTTATTTCTTTCTGTTTTTTAGTTTTCCTTCTAACAGTAAGGCCCCTCTGCTATAGGACTGCTGAAGGTCCACTCCAGACCCTGCTTGCCTGTGGATCATCTGCAGCAGCTGCAGAACAGTAAGGGTTGCTGCCAGTTTCTTTTTCTGTTATCTTTGTCCCAGAAGGATACCTGCCAGATGTCAGCCTTAGCTCTCCTTTATGAGGTGTCTCTTTGGATATATGGGGGTCGGGTAGCTGCTTGAGGAGACAGTCTATCCCTTATAGGAGCTCAGGTGCAGAGCTATGGGCTCTGTTCTGTTCAGAGCTGCTTGACAGGTACGTTTAAGTCTGCTGCAGCGGAACTTATAACCTCCCTTTTTTCCCAGGTGCTCTGTCCTGGGAAGGTGGGGCTTTATTTATAAGTTTGTGACATGCTGCTGCCTTTTTTCAGAGATGCCCTGCCCAACGAGAAGGTAGCCTAGTCACAGTCTGCCAGCAGAGGTGTTGCTGAGCTGCTGTGGGCTCTGCTCAGCTGCTGTGTGAACTTCCTTGCATTTTTGTTTATAGAGGTATAGATAGAACTGCCTCACTGATGGTGGTCTGCCTCAGTAATGGAGGACTGTTTCTGTGATGGCGGACTGCCTCGGTAATGGTGGATTGCCTCAGTAATGGTGGACTGCCTGGATATTGGCAGACTGCCTTGGTAATCATGGACTGCCTCAGTAATGGCGGACTGCCTCAGTAGTGGTGGACTGCCTCGGTAATGGTGGTCACCCTTCCCCCCACAGAGCTGGACCAGGGTCCAGCTGTGCTTGCTGTGAAATTCTCAATCTAGAGCGTTTCAGATTGCTGGTCTTTGGGGGGTTGGGACCTGCTGAGCCAGATCACCTGGCTCCCTGTTTTAGCCCCCTTTTTTTCAGTTGTATGGGTGACTCTGTCTCCCAGGCATTCCAGGTGCCCATTGAAACAGCCGCCCAGATTTGTGTGAATTTTTTTGCGGATACCCACTGCACCAACTGAAACAGCCGTGCTGGAGACTCATGGCACTGTTGCACCCAGGAATCTCCTGGTCTTTGGGCAGTAAAAACTCTTTTGGAAATGCGGTGATCATTCACCCTCTGCATTCTCAACTGAGAACTGCACTCCAGAACTGTTCCTGTTCGGCCATCTTGGATCGTCTCCCATTTTGGGTTCTGTATAGAGTTTATAATGAAAATGAGTGTGAGTTTGGGAATCAAAAAATATAAGTTTTAGTCTCAGTTTTTTTACTAATAAATACAGTGTGTCTTACTCATCCCTTCACCTTTCTGAATCTCAGTTTATTTAGATTAAAAGAAAAAAAGGTTTGGACCAAATAATCTTTAAGGATTATTCAAATTTTCTTATATGGGCACAAACAATACCCAGAGATCAAAATGTGAAATAAAATTAGGTAAAGCAGATGAAAGCTATATTTTTTTAAAACACAACTGGAGGAAATACACAATAGAGTAAAAGCAGGACAAGTGTGAAAGCAGCTTCAGTTCCAAATTGTTATGTATAAGCTGCACAACCTTGAATGATTCATTTCCTCCCTTTAAGGCTAAGAACACAAAAGCCTTACAGCACTTGGAACATGCTGTCTTCATTAAATGTTAATTTATTCCCTCTTCCCGTTTGTTCATAACCCAACTGAGTGTATGTATATGGGCCTTTTGGGTTTTGACAGGCAGTCTGTAAAAAAACTATTCTTTCTGTGATTACCAGGAATCTTTTCATTTCCAAATCGGAAAACTGTTTATTCTTCATCCTGGGTGGCCACCTTGTAGTATCAAATACTTGTTACACACTCCCTTTGAGATAAAAGAGTCTTTAGCGTCATCAGTGCTACCTTCTCCTATCTTTCTGATTGGTCTTTTTTTGATTTCCTATTACTGGTGTCTCTTTCTCTGCCTGTACTTACATAGTGCTTCCTACTCTTGGCATACCTGTCAAACAGCTTGCTGTACCTCAGCAATCTTATCTATTTTCAGGGTATCTGGGAAGAGAAAGTTGCATTATAACAAGTGATTTTTTTCATAAATATATTCATAACAATCCCTTTAACTTCTATATGAAGACAGTCTTTTTCTTTGTTGCCTGAATAGATGAAAGATTCTTACAACTTATATTTCTATAGAAACATGAAATGGAGAAAATTAAGAGTGGAAAAATATGTTTTCCTAATTGCAAGAAGGCAAAATTTTCTTCCTTTGATGGTCATGGCTGTTTTCAGAACTCCACATTATTAAGCTGCCAAATTCTTGCTGTTTTCATCTTTGTCCATCCTTACGTGGTGAGAGACTTAAATAAAAAATAATGAACTTGTGCTATTTTTTAATGACAAAAATATAGTAAACTTTAAATCAGACAGCAAAGGCTATAGAGAAGCCACTCTGTCCCCACTAGTCCATCAGACTTTCTAATTACAATTGCTCATTCCACTGTTACTACATTCAGAAGACTATAGAAAAAGCTATAAATGTTAGGAAAGAAGGAAGATGTTCAAACAATCGAGCTTTATTTGTTAGGGAAATTAGATCAGTGTTAATGTCACCCAAAAAGTAAGAATTAAAGACTGAAACTTATCAGTTGTAAGGACAATCATTCGAAGCTAAAGAGCTGAGAAAAGACTTAAAGTATGGGTTGGGACTTGACCTGTGCCATAATATTAGAAGAAGTAGAGAGGATAAAAGCACACAAAATAAGAGCAGTTCTCTAAGCTAAGTGTTTGAGGTAAGAAAACAAAAACATTAAATGTGTTCACAAAAAAGTGGGTGGACTGAGGCTCTGCAGATGTGATCTGAAGCCTGGGGTGATCTCGTGGAAGGCTATAAATGTCAAGATTAGTATTTTAGACCTTGTTCAATAAGTGGTATGAGCCAGGATCTGATGAAAACAGTGTTTTATCTGTCAGCGTGCACAGAATAAATTAGAAAGATAAGACACATGGGCCTGAATGCCAGCTAGTATGCTGCTGTAGCAATGCAAGGTTGAAGTCGTAGAAACAACAGTAATAAAAATAGGCAAAAATAAATGGATAGTGGACATACTGTAGGGGAAATGTTTTGGGGACTTAGTAGCAGACAATAGAAGGAGAGATAAAAGAGCCAAAGTTGATCATATGATTCTTTAGCTCCAACATTTATAGTTTAAGGATAGTTATATTGGTGAAAACTCCTGGGTCTAAAAGTAGAGCTGATTTTGGAAAACATGTTTTATACATTTTATATTTGAGGTCATGGTAAGGTTAGCCAAGTAGAAATATCCTGGTATGCACTTGAATGTAGAAATGTAGCTGTAGAGACAGCATGGATGGCAGATGGAAATTAGGGTAACATTACCATAGAGTGGATTGCTGACGTTACAGAAAAAGCTAAGAGCTCTAAAATACAATTTGTATTATATATATATGAATAAAAGCAATTATACCTTACCATTAATAGATTTCTTTTTACTCTAAATGTTTGTATTTGTTGAATCTTTAAGCGTTTCCTTTAATTTAAAGAATTTATCTTAAATGTTATTGACTTTAAATTGTGTCCTTACTTGTACTCTCACTTGAACAATACCATGTAACTAAGATAATAGGTAGCTAACTTTACCACTGTGTGATTCTAGAGATAGACATGTCTATTGCATGGCTTTTATCCATCTATTTGTCTATGCCAGGAGTCAGCAAACTATGGCCTATGAGCCAAGTCCAGCCCACAGCCTGTTTTTTGTAATCAGTTTTATTGGAACATAGCTACAACCATTTTTTTACATACTGCCTGTGGCTGCTTTCATGATACAAGACAAAACTGAGTAGTTGTGAAAGAGATCATATGGCCTACAGAGCCAAAAATATTTACCATCTAGTCTTTTACAGAAAAAAATTGCTGACCCTTGATCTACACCCAAAAGCCATGTAACCAATGATATAGTCACAATTTCTAATACTACTGAATATTATTGGATGAATTATTAATTATTAATGAATAGTCATTACCCAGTAGGCTCAGAAAATCCCTGGAATTTATCTTGTCACTGGGGAATAAGTATACAAATTCAATTCAGCAATAAAGAAACTATTTTCTAGTTATGAAAGTAGCAGACTTAAAGACTGGAACAATGGTAAAATATCTGCCTTTAAGGATGAGATTGTGGCATTCTTATTGGGGCGGTGGTTAGGAATAAAATGTTGACTCTAAGAACTTTAGTAGTAAAACTAAAAATTAAAAAGGAGCTAAAGGTGAAACCAGAAAATACGTGGGCTATGGAAGATAGGAGAGAAAAACAGTCCAGGCCTCTAAATTCCTTTGATTCGAACATGATAAATCATACTCAGAAGTTGAACATTCGGTTAATTTACTAAGTACACACAGAACAGAGAGAATGTGTCTGTCTCATACAATATGTGCCATTCAGCACAACATTTAAAAGGTCGCCTATTATGATTCAGTTCTTCTCCAATGTCTGTAACCTGCCACATTAATAGAAAAATATAACACAGATAACAAAATACTTTCTAGGTCTGCACCTACTTTTAACAACCTGTTAACAATAAAATAAAGTGGACCTTAGAGACAGATTTTTATTTTTACTATTAATACTGTTAATAGCATAACTGTTCCAATTGGAGGAACTAGCTGTGATGACATATTTCAAAAAATTTGGGCAGCTATTATGTTCCCGAGTCTCTTTAAAAATTGTAAACTGTATCAATCATAAACCTGAGGAAAGAAAAAAATAATGTAAACTGTAACTTCTTATAATCTCAGCACTGACATTCACTGTAAAGCAAATTTGTGGGAATCATCCTTACCCAGAAATGAGTTAATATAACACAGGAGTAAGAATATAGGTAGAGTTTCTTCTAATCAAGTAAATGCAGTCTTGATAAAAATCTGTATTTTATATATGTCAAAACTATATGAAAAATTCTTCTGATATATTAGAACACAAAGTGCTTTAAAAGAAAATTTATACACTCCTGAAAGCTTGAAAAGCACATAGGAATTTTGTGTTTATTTATGACCCAATTCCTTAACACTGAAAGGAAAAGTGACGTAATGGTGAAGCAGAATTTTATATCAATTATTGCCAGAATCACCAGTAATTTTTGCCCAATGTTCTCTAAATTGGATTAGCTACGCTGCTACATACTGGGTACTTTCTTTAAGTTCATCAAGTATTTCTGTGGAAACATTAGAAATCTTTTATAAAACAAACGCTTAAGAGGTTGTGGTGATGGTTTTATCAGGCTTCTTGGGCTTCTATGACCAAACACCATAGATCAAGTAGCTTAAACAGAAATTTATTTCTCCCAGCTCTGGTGCATGTGAAGGTCAAGGTGCCAGCCAAGTTGGTTCCAGGCGAAAGCCTATTTCCTGACTTGCAGACAACTGTTTTCTCACTGTGCCTTTACATAGAAGAGAAGGAACAAGGCAGAGAGAGAAAGCAGAGGGAAAGGGGGAGAGAGAAAGAGAGAGAGAGATAGTGCTCTCTGGTCTTATCCAAGAAGAGCACTAATGCCATCATGAGAACCTCACATTCGTGACCTCATCTAAACCTAATTACCTCCCAAAGACCACAGCTCCAAATAGCACCATCACATTGATGACTTGAACATGTGAATTTGTGGAAGACACAACTCAGTATATAGCAATAGTGCAGGATCTGTGCTTTTAAATAAAATTTATATCATCTTAGTGTACAGAGCTGTACATTTGTTAAAATGCTCTTTCAGAAAGCTATGAAAACAGGTAACTCAGATGTCTAAACACCAATCCAAACTTTGTGACTATAATTCATTATCTCATAAAATAAATATTTATTGAATGCATGCTACGTATTTCACGCCTTCATGGTACTAGGCCCAGCCTCTTGAGATATTAAAAATGTATAATAAGGCCAGGCGTCGTGGCTCACACCTGTAATCCCAGCACTTTGGGAGGCCGAGACAGGCGGATCACCTGAGGTTGGGAGTTAAGAGACCAGCCTGACCAATATGGAGAAACCCTTTCTCTAGAAAAAATAAAAAATTAGCCAGGCATGGTGGCGCATACCTGCAATCCCAGCTACTTGGGAGGCTGAGGCAGGAGAATTGCTTCTACCTGGGAAGCAGAGGTTGCAGTGAGCTGAGGTTGTACCATTACACCCTAGCCTGGGAAACAAGAGTGAAACTCTGTCTCAAAAAAAAAAAAAAAGTGTAACAAATAGATGCATTTAACTTAGCATGGCAGAAAATATAATATATGTATATATGACTTGGGTTACAAGTCATATTCATACATTAGTAGTGTATTTACACAATAACCACTAAAGAATTGAAAAAAAAGGTAACCACTGATAGGGCGTAGTTAAAGAGAAACAGCCTTTAAATATAAGATGACTCAAGCAAAAAGGCAAGAAGTAAAATCTTTATGTTTAGGAACAGCTCACTGACCAGTTTGCCTAGGATTCCTGTGAGTGAATTAGAGGCAAGGGGCAAACATAGATTTTTTTTTTTTTATTAAGAAAAGAAAAGCAGTGAAGGATTTTTACAAGGCTTTGGGTATTAAGAATGTTATATTCCAGGAAATTTTGTCTAATGGCATAAGGACTAAAAAGAGATTTTTAAAGAATAAATTCACAGGATTTGGCAACTGTAAAATCTGAATCTTTGTTAAATTCCATATGGAAATTTTAGAGGACTTTTGAAGTAGGCATCTTCCCTATAATATTGTCAATAAAAGAGAAATGCAAGTAACATGAAATCTGGCCACATTCCATTTTAACTTTTAAATGAACAGACAGCTTATATTTGCTTCATACTATTCAAGTCACTAGTGTATCAACTTTTAATAGAACTATTAACTCCACTGTCTTTTCTCTCTGTTCCTATTTATACAGTTCAGATGGTATTTAGAAGGCTAAATTATTGCTTAGTCAGTGGCTATATAATTGAAACCTAGCCATGATAACTATAGATAGAATTACCATGAAATTTGCATTAGAAATAAAATATATGACCATAATAATGTCAATTTTGGATGCTTTGATTTTTTTTTTCTTTATAACTGCCCTAAGAAGCAATGGCAATAACTACTTCTTAGATATGTATGTATCATTCCAGTGTTTATTACTTTGTGACACGTTTCTACCAAGAGTAGAATTTTTAAAAGTTGCAAAGATTCAAAATAGACGTATCATAAAAATGACTGCAAATGTGCTCTTGCTCAGTCTCCACGTTGGTCATCATGCCAAGCGTACTTGCCGTAGATTAGATGGAACTAAGGTTAATATTTTCCAGGATCTGCCCAGTCTAGCCTAATCTACCAGCCCCTCTGTTTCCTTGCCGGCCAAGGAACATCTGTTATAATGTCACCGGTCACTAAGATCTGACATCAGTCTCTTTAGATGGAAGCCAACGTAATTTGGATGCATTCTCAAATCTAGACCACAAAAAAGAATAAATATTTCAGTAATAGACCTTGCATCGGAGAGGCCCTCCTGGCCCTGGGGGTCCTCATCCTTTGTCACTTACTGGTTAAAATTTAGAAAAGTCTTTAAAAAAGTAAAAGTAAAAGAAAGTTCTAATTCTCCCCTATCAAAGTTAAATCTCAATGTAGAATGTGCAATATAATAATTTAACTACATTTTATGCTCTTATTTATTTGTGAACAAATATGCTTAAGTTACATGGTTTAATCTGTGTTGATGGACTTGGCATCACCCTTTGCTGAAAACTCTGATCCACTTTGTTCTTTCCTTAAAGATTACATTTTAGAGGCATTATTGAGGTTAGGCTCATAATATCTGGGCCAGTTTATCCTGGCAGGGCACATTTATCTGTTAATTTTCAAAAGAGAGTTCTGCAACAGAAAGAAAAAGAAGTGGAAGAAGAACTAGGAAGAAAAGAGAGAAGGAGCTTGCGTTAAGGAAATTTTATCAAGACATAATTTTTATTCCCTTTTTTGGCTGATGTATTTATTAGTTATGACCCAGGTTTTATACTCTTCAGTTATATATACCCTTATTTTAAACTTCTAGAATTATTTGTATTTTAAAATGTTTATCTCTAACTTCCTATGAATACTAGCATCCTAGTTAATTTGGGGATTTGGGTTGTGTTTTACATCTCTCTGGGAGATCTGTATCTGTCATAAAATGCTTATTAACATTTGCCATTTTGTAAATAGTAGCTCGTAAAATAAGCTTGGCACCGCGCTGTGTCTGTGATTGATTGTTCCTGGATGCCCCATGTGTTGTGAAGCTGTTCGTTAACCCTTCCCAGATCCCAACTGGAGATCTTAGCCAACCTCAGTCTGAGCTACTCCACTGGGAACTGATTATTATTTCCTAGTAAGTTCTCATCCTGGTATTCTCACATATACACATCAATGAGTCTAGGGATCACTGGTAACTATTTAGGATCAATAAAAAATACAAGTATATTCTTTCTATTATGCCAGGGCTACAGTCACAAATTGTAATTAGGAACTATAATTTGGCAAACTTCTCGGTGAAAATCTCTTTTACACAGAGAAAGACCAGGATCATTTTATTTACCTGGTAAACAACTGGAGCCCTCTTGCATTATTTATAGATTTGATCATATTTCTAAGCACAATTAGGTCTCTTGGAAACTAGCTCCCACTCACATTAAGCTTTTTCTTCTTCATTTCTACATGATTTATACTCACTATTGCCATTTTTTCCCTAAAACTATAGGAAAAAAAGCACTCATTTAATTATTCGATGAACTGATCATGTTCTGTCTCTAATGCTACTCAGACACTAGTGCAGTGGTTTAAACCATGTTAATATTGTTCAATTTAATAAATAAGGTCACAGAGCTCTTTGAACCATTTGCTACATATGATCCAACAGCTTTCAGTGCACTAAGGCATTGATCCTATTCAGTTTTCTGTAATAAACTTCTATGTGCCCATTTTAGATCAGGCAATTTATTTCACTCTGATTATTCAAACAAAATGAGTGCATGGCCTTACACGTGGAAGAGTAATTCACTGACCAATAGAACGTCTTCTTCTGAAACTTGAATAATAAGGAAATTTCATTCCTCTTCAAAAATGCAGATGAGCAGTTACACTGAGAATTCCATTTTGATGTGCTTCAGAGCTGCATGAGTGGCCTTCCATTTATGCACTCGTGTATGCAAAACACAGATAGCCACGTCCTCGTAACTCAGCCCATGTTATCTATTCCCTTTCAGTCCATGAACCTTTATTATTTTTCTCTTTAAAACATACCTTAAAACTCAATTTACATGGAAACATTCTAGAATTAATTCTCCTTATTCCACATACTAACCTTTTATTTTAAATTTATGGGAAGTTTCAAAGATACACAAAAATAGTGGGACTAATATAATGAGTACTAGCCACGTAGTCATCATTTAGTCAGGTTTAGCAGTTCTTAACGTATTGCTATTCTTGGTCATCTGTCACTCTCCACACAAAAAGAATTTTGCTAGCGTATTTTAATGCAACTTCCAAGTAAGATACATATCATCCGTAAATACTTGAGCATTTTAACATAACAATAGTGTTATTTTATATCAAACAAAATCAACAGCTCTTTCCAACTATCTAATATTCGAATCTGTTTAATTTTTCTCCAGTGTCTCAAAAATGTTTACGCATAGTTTGTTCAAACTAAGATTCAAAAAGGTCTCCACACTGCATTTGGTTCGTGTATTTCTTAGGTCACTTTAATCTAACAACAGTTCTAGCACCCTTTTCCATAGCATTTATTTGTCGAAGAAATTTTCTAATTTATCTTTACACCATTTTCCCAATATTGATGGGCTAAGCTTGCTTAACTTGATTCATACGTAACCCACAAATCAGTCATATTGATTCCTCCCATGCTTTCAACCTGCCAGGAACAGCCTGTCCTATATCACTTATATAAAAATTGTTGTGCTTTATATGAATAAAATAAATGAAGTAAATGGATATAATCAACATAGAGTTAAATATGGGATTTTACTTTAAAATAATCGTTTTGATTTTTGCTAATCTCACTGAGAAGCTTTTGTGGTGAATTATCTGTAGGGTAACATTTTTTTTGCCCCACCTTGCTAACAAGGCTTCAGCTCGAAGGAGAACATGTGTAATCATTAGATATCACATACACATGCTTCACCTATAAATACAGATACAATTGTCTGTGTATATGTAGTTTTCTGGTGTGCTAAGAAACTATGCTCTTAGTATGATCAGTCTTTTCTACAGTTCACCCAGTTTTCAGTGTTTTAGAAATGATTTTTAAGATTTACAAAATTGAGAGACCAGATGGTTTCCTTTCCAAACATTTGTATTTTCCTCGCCCTAATAGTAGGAAGTTCATTTCAGATTGCATTTCTGTGTTTGAATTGTTGTGTTTCCTCTAAGTCAGAATACAAACAAGTTGAGATGTAGGAGAAATTTATTGTACAAATGATGCTGTTGCTTCTTGTTTGAATAACATTGTATGAGTAATTTATTCCAAAAGTACACTGTCTAAAATCTCAGATGAGGGGTGTAAAGTGCCGAGTGGGTTTCTGAGAATAGCTGTGGGAATTTTACACATTTTTTTTCTTTTCAGCTAGCTGAAGTACATAAGATTTTTTGTAGTGCAGGTATATAGGGAAAAGGGATTCCAATTTGTGTGGATACTATACATCTGCACAAAATAAATCGTTTCTGGAATTGTATTGGTAGAAGTGTTATTTCATTTTGTTTTTCTTTTTGGTGTCACATAATAGGATAGTGGTTGGAGCAATTCTGAAATAAAATTTGTAAGAAAGACCCTTAATAGAGAACCTAAGTCAGTTTTATCTAATTTCTCAAAAGATTTATATTCAAGTCTGTTTCAAAGAGTTAAATTGGATAAATAGGTAAAAGTAGTCTCATTTCAAAGAACCCAAATTTAGTTTGGTAGTTTTAATTGTCTTTTAGTTATAAACAGTGCGACCCTCTTCACAGTTAGGATTCTCATATGATCAGATGTCTTATTCTTCAAACATATCATTCTTGAGGCTCCGGCATGTCCTGATTAGTAAAAAGTTTAATATTTTTCTGGTTATCAGTTCTTTCTTTTGAGCATCCTTGGGGCAACTTTGTCCATGAGCCATCAGCACTTATTAAGTTTAAAGTATTTAAAAGGGTCAATCCTGCTTCCAAATGACAAGTGTAGAAAGAACTTCAGAATCACATCAGCTCATTTATAGCCTGTGTCTTGGGGATTTCTCCTATACCGTGCTACAGATGTTCTTCTAAACTATATGGATGCTCTTTTTAATCTGTTTCCTGTCTACGTTTCTGTCATGCCCTTCCTTTGCACTCCAAGTTTAGAGCTCTTTTAATTCATACAGTGTTCAGCCATTGTTTCCCAGAGCTTAGCATGGTATCACGGCAATTAGGTACCAAAGAAGGACTTTCTGTCTTAGCCATATGTGTTTGCCAGAAGCCTTCCTGTACCTTGAATATTCAAGCTAGTGGGTCTCAAACTTGAATGTGCATAAGGATCACCTGAGCATCTTGAGAAAAAGTACATATTCTTTGACCCCATAACAGATACCTGATTATCTGGATGGGTCCAGATTATGGAACTCTTCTTGGGTCCAGGGATCTTCAAGTTTAATAGCATTCTCGGTGTTTCTGATGCAGGTGGAAATATGTTACCTACTAGAGCAGTGGTTCTCATATAGCCTGAATAATTAAATCATCAGAAAGCTTAAAAAGTATTGCAATTCCCAGGACCCCAACCTCAACCAGGGAAATCAGAATATTAGAGTGTAGCAAGGGCATAGGTATCTTCCAAAGGTAATGCAGGGGATTATAATCTCCAGCCAGACCTGAGAACCTCTGTCTTAGACCGCTATGATCAACACAGATCACCAGATGTGTCCTCCCTCAAGTGGGTAGATTCTCTTTGAGACACTTAATGTTTTTTTTCTGTCATCTAACATTCATCAAGGCCACCACTGTTCACCCTACCAGGATTTTCATACTTTTAAAAATTTAGGGGCCCCTGTTCTTTTCTGACAAATTGTCTCTTCCAAAGTCGTGTGCACTTAATGAAAAGCACATCTAAAGCTAAGAAATAGGGAAGTACGTCCACATTTGAACAATTTAGAAGGGCCTTTTATGTTAGGACTAAAGCAGTTGCCTTAAGTTGTGTTCAGCTACACAGAGAACACCTGGCCTTGCTAAAATTGCTAGTTATGTCCATTTACACACTCTATTACAACGCCTTGCACTCCTAGGCATGAGGTTTTAGTACATAGATCCAGACACTGTTGTCTAACCTGAGGCCCTCTGTGCCCTGGGCAACTTTGTCCATGAGCCATCAGCACTTACTAAGTTTAAAGTGTTTAAAAGGGTCAATCCTGCTTCCAAATGGCAGGTGTAGAAATGTCAAAAATGTCAGGCTCCTCCACCTTGATTTCATGGTGATGGAATCCTGAAGAGGGCAGAGATCAGCTGCAGTTTCAGCCTAGACTATAAACCTGAAAAGGCCATGTAAATCACTCTGAATGAGGCCATTTAAGATAATTCAATGAAGACAACTTTAGGACCAAGGTTTAAATGTTTCATCTGCTTCCTCAATTAATAAGTGAGTTGTTTTTAAAACCAATGGGAAGGAAATGGCTTTGGGAGAAAATGGACTTTAAACATACATGCTCTTTAAGACTTGTTACCATAAAGCCATCGTGTGTGTGTGTGTGTGTGTGTGTGTGTGTGTGTATGTTTGATAAATAAAAATATTTCTTATTTTAAGTCAGTAGAACAATATCTTAGAAGAAATAATTTCTATCAGTTGAAACTTTGATTTTTTTAAGAATTTTTATGTAATTCTAGAAATATAAATTTTAACATAATGAATTGAGATGTTTGTGCATGTGAAGAACTTGTAGAAGGAGGAGATGGGGGACTTTGACACTGCCCATCCATTCATCATTCCAACCCATCCTAGTAAACTTGCAGTGTACTACAGTGAACATACTTTCCATGCCATTGCAGTTTCATGATAAGTTCTATAAACAAACCTTCCTGACCTCAACCTACCAACCAGCTTGTGGCCACTGAAACACATTTTCATAGATATTCTAGGGTGTCCAATGATATCAAACAATATTAGAGGTACCTGGTGTCTTCCAGTCCCTCTGCAAATATCCTATGCTCAACATAAACTATTATCAGAACCCATGTATGATTTGTCTTACATTCTTAAAACTTTATTTCTAAATATGCTACATGTGACATCAATTGAAACCCTGAATACATATAATTAAAACTGCTAAATGCCAAGTGTGCATGTGTCCGCTTTTCTGTGCCACAAAAATCACTCAAGGTTATGTGTTATTAACAAAAAAAAACTACAAAACCAATATAATGGCAACTGTGATTATTAGAAATCCTCCTATAAGATTTCTGCTATAAGGAAGGAATTAAAAGAGGCTTTCTCTGACTGCTTAACCAATGGTTTGCTTAGCTTCTAAATTATAGAGAAATTAGATGTTTGAATTTGTTATAACAGTTTTATGTTTTTCTTTTAGCCATTACTTGTCGCAAGCAAGATGGAGGACAGGCTGGAATCCATGAGTGCCTGCAGTATGCAGGCCCTGTGCCAGCCCTTACCCAAACCTGCCAGATCCCCTGCCAGGATGACTGTCAACTGACCAGCTGGTCCAAGTTTTCTTCATGCAATGGAGACTGTGGTGCAGTCAGAACCAGAAAGCGCACTCTTGTTGGTAAGAATAATTGAGACGCCGAAGCCAGTACACGTCCAAGTAGAGAAACACAATACAAGTTAGACTAAGAGAGTTCTGACAAGGTATTTGAAAGATAATATACCAGTGGATTCAGATGTGTATTTCAAATTCAGTTGGCAGTGATAAAAGCATTATGTTCTTTCAGTAGAAAGAAAAGGAAGCCTTGAGAATTGAACTCTGACTCCCTATTTAATGTGCGGTACATTATTTTCCAGTGTAGACATGATCTCTTAGTGGACCGCCTGCAGACTGTAAAGTGCTTGGAGCAAAGTCTTTGGGGGACAAAAGAAAAAGTTGCTACTTCATTTCCTTAACCCATTCTCACTATCAGAGCCTCAGATTATCCTTTCTCACCTAGAAAGGGGGATATAGCATTAATTCTGTTATCTGAAAACTGTATTTTAAGCCATAATAATGACTAAAAGCAGGAAAATAATGAGCAAGAACTAAGCTTGGTGCATCTGAAGTATTGCCAATGGCAAAAGAAACCTAAAAATATTGGTGCTAGTAGATTATTCAGAACTTAAGTTAAAAAATGAACCACCTACGTAATGAAGACTGTCGAAAACTATATAACACAGCCTATGAAGGTGAGAGGTAAATATATGTAATTAGTTATATGTAGCATAATTTAAAAGAATGTGAAAAAGAGTGTTCTGAAAAAACAATACAAATTTTACTATGCGAAGCACACAATACCAACAAGAGCCTATATAGAAAACACTGTGGGGTGAGAAAATAGCATGGATTTATAGGCTACTGTTAAATAAGGTTAAAAATGGAGAAAAGGAAGTTAGGAAAGTAGAAAATTTAGGGATGTGTGAAATTAATAATGATATTTTTCCAGCTTAAATTGTCTGGTGGTTTCTCTTCCACAGGAAAAAGTAAAAAGAAGGAAAAGTGTAAAAATTCCCATTTGTATCCCCTGATCGAGACTCAGTATTGTCCTTGTGACAAATACAATGCACAACCTGTGGGGAACTGGTCAGACTGTATTTTACCAGAGGGAAAAGTGGAAGTCATGTTGGGAATGAAAGTACAAGGAGACATCAAGGAATGTGGACAAGGATATCGTTACCAAGCAATGGCCTGCTACGATCAAAATGGCAGGCTCGTGGAAACATCCAGATGTAACAGCCATGGTAATTCAATTTTTATTTTTATATATTTGCTATCTTCACAGGTGTGGAGGGAAAAGGCAGAAGTATCATAGTAGAATGGAAGTGAAGGTTTACAGAAGTGTATTCTAAATTGAACTCTATTAAGCACCATACTATATATATATCATTTATATGTAACAGGACATTCAGTGGCATTGCCTCTTTGTCCAGAAGTTGGGAACTTAAGTGCCAAAGATGGTGACAGGAAGCCTGATGGGACTCACATCTTACAAAGGGTAGCAAAGCTGGTGCCACAAAGGTCCCCCAGAGTTTATCAAAAGCCTGTACATTGGATACACCCAACAATCCCCAACAAGTCTGTGCATAGAAAGGGAGTAAGGAGGAAATAAGATTTCAATCTGTTTGAGATTTAAATAGACTTTCAACAACCAAACTGGCAAGCTTTGCCATGTGTCCAAAATGTCATTAACCAGCAGAGAAGATGGAAACTAGTAACTCTTGAAAATTCAAACATTTATTAATTCTCCGTTGAGTTCAAATTTGGCATATACATACACACACACACACACACACACACACACACAAAACACAGAAAGTGTGCATACTCCTAGGAAACTGTGCCCACTTTTATTTTCTAAAGCAAAAAAATGCAGCAATAATAATTGTGTTGCCAAAAGTTTGTGAACAGTGCCATCTTTGACCAGAATATATTTAATATAGGCAGTATTAAGCAATTTTCTCCGTTATTCTTTTATTTTAATACATTTGTCTTGTTACAATGGAATGAAAGCAGTTTACAGTGGGGCAGCCTGAAACATAGATATCACATATTTGCAAACACTAGACGATGATCTCTTACTTACTTGATAAAAGTGACCTAAAAAGGATGAGTTAAATCGCTAGGAGCATGGTACATGGCAGTTATCCTCCAACCTTGCCGAAATATTAATAACTCCTGCTATTGGAATGGTGCTGCTCCAGTTTTACTACATGGTTCAGAAGACAACACTAACTAATAAAACCATCCCACATTTATAAAACCATCAAGGTATCGTGGTGACATAGTTATTGAAATCTTTAAACATCTCCCTACAAAGACGTTTCTAGAAGTCTTGCCCTTTTGTTTTTACCTTATCACATAGTTCCTAGTGTATCAAAGACTAATGATATGCAAAGAAATGATAAATGTTTGAGGTGATGGGTATTTCAGTTACACCGATGTGATCATTACAAGTATGTACTCTGTAACATCACATGTACCCCATAAATATGTTTTAAATTTCCATCTTAACCATCTTTAAGTGTATCGTTCAGTCGTGTTAAGTACATTCACGATGTTGGGCAATCAATCTCCAGATCCTTTTCTTAAAAAATAAATTTTGTGCATATTTAAGGTAAACAAAAACAGTCTAATGGTATGAACCCCAAAGACTCCACAAATTGAAGCTCTAGATATAAGTATTTTTCAGATTAATATATGTGCATTGCTGAGTTGAAGATTATTACACGCCTTGAGAAGAATAACTATAAAAGTAAAGGGAATTTAATATTTATAATCGGTATGCTTTGAGAAACATCTCAAAGAGTAATTGAATATTTTATTCTCTACATCAAATAACATAAGTGTTATAAATTAGATACCAAGAAAAATCTAAATTCCCTTTCTATTTTGAGGTGATAATATAGAAAACCATAATTAGCCATTAAAATATAAAATTGAAGATCACTTTAAAACTGTGTTTTTTGTGGAATGCAGCATGTAAGTGTTTGGTCAGATTTCAGCTTCTTATGCATAGTGAATCACTAAAACAATCATTTAACATTACCTGTGAACTTCCAGAATAACATTCAGATTTTCTCACTTTTGCCTTGATCTGTTAATTAGATGCATGAAAGCATCAGCAAGCTACTTCAGTCAATCTTATATTTAGAAAAATCTTTTAAAATATTCTGTGACCCTCACAGAAATGTTTGATCACTTCAAAAAAGGAAAAGAACAAAAATAACTGAAATTTCCCAAAGGCAGTATACATTTCTTATTTTAGCATTGTCAACTCACAGCATGAAGGATGCAGTACTGTATTCTAGGGAAATGCTCTTATAGAAAAATGTGAAACCATGATGACATTGACTTCACAGGGATTCTGAAAGTATCTAAGAAAGATTCTTAACGAAGTGTGTGGTTCTCGCTTAGTTCTTCTGCATGTCCTGCATTATTCCTGTCTCAATCTGGTGTCTGATGAGATGTCCAATGAGATATTTAACATTTACTAACATAATTACTCAAAGTAAAGTCTGGAGAAATGAATCTCTAATGCCTCATTTCTTTGGAAATTCTTACTTTTCTTAAATATGTACCGTCAATTCTGGTGTTAGTGGAAGGTTCCGACTTTGCCACTCTCTCCCAGTCATTCCCTAATTGTAATCTCTGTGACAACTGCTTTCTTCCAGCCAAATCAGCTTTCTAGATGAATGGTTTTTAAGTGGCTCTTGAGAAAAAGTCTCTTCCTGCTTTCAGTTTAAACATAAAATTGATCCCCATATGTGTGCAGTGCAATGACAATAATCCCCTATTCAATAGTGACCTTAGGGTATTTCTGTTTAATCACTGTTGTCCATCTGTGGATCATAATACCATTTATTCATAAAGCAGCTTGACTTTTCACCAGTTTAATTATATTATTGTAGACTGTTTCCCATTGGGTCACTTTTAATGTCTTAAAGTTGAGGCAGAATTCTTTTATTTTTGAACTTCCGTGTAATAATAGACTGTGCTGAAAAGTGATGTAACTACGTTGCCAAAATCAGATGTTAAAGTATACTTTGGGAGCCACATAAATTTTCATCCTGATGCATGATATTAAATACAGTGACTGCACAAATGTTGATTTATAAGCACATTTATGGCATTTATCAGTACTAAAACCATAATACAAATTGTGTATATTTACTCTTGGTATGAAATCTTGGATGGTGTCACTACAGCAACAATTTTTTTTTAGCAGTTTTTAAAATTTTTTTAAATTATACTTTACCTTGTGGGATACATGTGCAGAACATGCAGATTTCTTACATAAGTATACACATCCCATGGTGGTTTGCTGTACCCATCAACCCATCATCTACATTAGGTATTTCTCCCAATGCTATCCCTCCCCTAGCCCCCAACCCCTGACAGGCCCCAGTGTGTGATGTTCCCCTCCCCGTATCCATGTGTTCTCATTGTTCAGTTCCCACTTATGAGTGAGAACATGCAGTGTTTGGTTTTCTGTTCCCGTGTTAGTTTGCTGAGAATGATGGTTTCATCAACCAATATCTTAGAGGAATCTCATGATGAATAAAAAATGTGTAATTTGATTTTTCGAGTGATTGAAATTGTTGCAGCAACTTTAAATCACTCAAAAATTAAATTAAAAATAAAAAAAAATTCATCATGAGATTCCTCTAAGATATTGGTTGATTCGTTTATTAGAAATTTATTGAGAGCCTTCCCAGTACTAGGTACTTCTCAAGTTAATCATCATCAAAATGTTACAAAACGAAGGGCAGAATATCTGCAATGTTTTTATTATATCATTTAATCTTCATAGTTTAAAGAATCTTAGAGGTAGCCCAGCTTATGCAAAGTACATAGATACCAGATTTCTATTTAAATATAAAGGATAGAATTGTATTGTGCCGCCCCTCAGCCTGATCCAGTGCTCCCAAATCCTTTTACAGTGCTCGGCATTTTGCATTTCTAAAGTGTGTATCATCTTATAACATACCATATAATTTACTTATTATGTTTATTATTTATTCTTTATCTCCCATTCAAGGATAGAGATTGATGAGGGTATCTTAGACTATTCTATTCACTGATGTATCGTAAGTACCTAGAACAGTAGGTGTTCAACAAAATTGGTAGAATGAATGGACAGATAAAAAGCTGGAGAGAATGATTTTTTTCCAGATGAAGAGTTACATACAGCCTGCTGGAGTTGCAGTTGGTCCACAGTCAGGCTAAGGCACTTTACTTTCTCTGGATAATGTCCTTCCCTTTGTATCACATTTCTGGGAAATAATCAAATCATTGAGAGTAACTAACAAATAAGAGCTACACATGCCACACACTTTCTATATGATATTAATCACATATTCTTGTTTATCTCTACTGGATGCAAGAAGGAATAATAGTTACATACCCATCCCACTGAATAAGTTTAGTAATAACAATATTGGAAGGTCTCTTTTGTTGCCATTTAAGCCTACCTGTTCTGATTGGTCTGATTTGTGTCATACTGGATTTGAACAACAGCTTAACCTCATGGGTCATATTAGTAATTGTGACAACTTGCATTTTCTGTGTTTACAACTTTATTTGGTGTTTGGGATATTTCTTTAACTCTCTTTGTATTCATTTGTGGTAAAATAAGGAATAACAACACCTCTCTTTGATTTAATTAAAAGGTATACTTTGAAGGTGAGTTGGATAAAGTGTAAAAATGCCAGAGGTTCCAATCTTGAGCTCTATGAGCTGCACAATTCCTACTATACACTTGTTTTAAACCTTTACCCTCAGAAAATTTGTTTTTGCTATTTCACATAAGCAATGTAAGCCATAATGCACTATCAACAAACATTCTAAAGTTAAACTCAATTATATTTGTAATGCCTCATCCTCTGTTATCAAGCAGAAAGTCTTATTTGATTATATTTCTTCCAGAGCCCACACGATTTAATATGCATTGTTTAATATGTTTAATAGCTCTCCTATTGCCCGATATTGTGAAATATTGCTACTGATACCTTTAAAATACTTGCCAACATGGGGAGACTATGAGGTAACTCAAGAATTAGTTGTTAGGCTGCATTACTTGTCACAAAATGTTTTCTTAAAGGGCCAGATAACAAATATTTCAAGAGTTGTGGGCCAAAAGGTCTTTGTCACAATTACTCAAACCTGCCATTAGAGCATCTAAGCAGCCATAGACAATACATGAACAAATGGATATGGCTGTGTTCCAGTAAAACTTTACTTACAAAAACAGCTTACCAGCCTGGGCTATTTGTTATTAGCATCTGGGATCTAAACCCCTCAAAATGTGATCTACAGACCAGCAGTGTGAACATCACCGGGAAACTGTTGAGAATATAGAAAGTCAGCCCCTATTATAGAACTGCTGAGTCAGAATCTGCATTTGGACAAGATTTTAATGTGCAAGATTCTACTGTATCTTGCACATAGAGAGAGTCCCTCCTCCAGAACCTCGGGATGGTGCTGTGTTCTGCAAAACAATCAATACCTCCATGTAATAGTGATTACCAGTTATGGGGAAGAGAGAATTTGGAAACTTTTGATATTTATAAAGATGTATCTTCAAAAGGTAAAAGTTCATTTAGGTACAATTTTCAAAACAAGGGTCAATAGAACATTCTTTGGAAACTATATTGGCACTTTAATGATTACCTTGAGGAATGTGCTGAGCTTCACTACAGGGACTTCATTATAGAAAAAAATTGAGGATTATTTCTTTCTCTTGTAATGAAGGGTTGCATAAGTATACAGGCATACCTCAGAGACCATTGCAGACCACTGCAATAAGGCAAATATCACAATAAAGCAAATCACACAATTATTTTTGTTTCTCAGTACATATAAAAGTTCTGTTTTTGCTGATGGAGGATCTTGCTTTGATGCCGATGGCTGCTGACTATTCGGATAGTGGTTTCTATATTTTGAGGTAACTGTGGCCATTTTTTTTTTTTGAGACAGAGTCTTGCTCTGTCGCCAGGCGCCAGGCTGGAGTGCAGTGACACAATCTCGGCTTACTGCAATCTCCGCCTCCTGGGTTCAAGCAATTCTCCTGCCTCAGCCTCCCGAGTAGCTGGAACTACAGGCGCGTGCCACCACGCCCAGCTAATTTTTTTGTATTTTTTAGTAGAGACAGGGTTTCACCATGTTGGCCAGGATGGTCTCGATCTCTTGACCTCGTGATCCACCCGCCTCGGCCTCCCAAAGTGCTGGGATTACAGGCATGAGCCACTGTGCCTGACTGGCCATTTCTTAAAATAAGACTAATGAATTTTGCTGCATCCATTGACTCTTCCATTCATGAAAGAGTTTGCATGCAATGCTGTTTGATAGCATTTTACCCACCGTGAAACTTCTTTCAAAATTGAAGTTTATCCTCTCAAACCCTGCTACTGCTTTATCAACTATATTTATGTAATATTCTAAATCCTTTGTTGTCATTTCAACAATTGTCACAGCATCTTTACCCAGAGCAGATTCCATCTTAAGAAGTTACTTTCTTTGCTCATCCATGAAAAGCAATTCCTCATCTGTTCACGTTTTATCGTGAGACTGCATGAATCTAGTCACAGCTTCAGACTCCTCTTCTAATGCTAGTTCTTTTGCTGTTTCCACGACATCTGCAATTACTTTCTCCACTGAAGTCTTGAACCCCCTCCTAGTCATCCATGAGAAATGACTTCATTCAAACTCCTGTTAAGGTAGATATTATGACCTCCTTCCATGAATCATGAATGTTCTTAATGGCATCTAGGTTGGTGAATCCTTTCCAGAGGTGTTCAGTATATTTTGCCTGGATCCATTGGAGGCATAACTATGGCAACTATAGTCTTACAAAATGTATTTCTTAAAGAATAACACTTGTAAGTCAAAATTACTCTTTGGCTCATGGGCTGCAGAATAGATACTGTGTTAGCAGGCATGCAAACTCTCCTTGTACTTCTCCATCAGAGCTCCTGGATGACTACATGCATCGTCAATGAGCACAAATATTTTGAAAGGAATCTTTTTATCTGAGCAGTAGGTCTCAACAGTGGGCTTAAAATATTCAGTAAACCATACTATAAACAGATGCGCTATCATCCAGGCTCTGTTGTTCCATTATTGAGCACAAGCAGAGTAGATTTAGCTTGATTCTTAAAGGCGCTAGGATTTTCAGAATGGTAAATGGGCATTGGCTTCAACTCTAAGTCACCAGCTGCATTAACCCCTAACAAGAGAGTCAACCTGTACCTTGAAGCTTTTAAGCCAGCCTTCGACTTTTCCTCTCTGGCTATGAAAGTCCTAGATGTTGTCTTCTTCCAACAGAAGGCTGTTTCATCTACATTGAAAAATCTGTTGCTTAGTGTTGTCATCTTAATCTATTATCTTAACTAGGTGTCCTTGGTAACTTTCTGCAGCTTCTGTATCAGCACTTGATGCTTCACTTTGTACTTTATGTTACAGACAGCTTCTTTCCTTAAATCTAAACCACCTCTGCTAGCTTTCAACATTTCTTATGCAGCTTCCATACCTCACTCAGCCTTCATAGAGCTGAACATACCATCTTGCTCATTTAGGCTTTAGCTTGAGGGAATGTTCTGGTTAATCTGGTCTTCTATCTAGACCACTAAAACTTTCTGCATATCAGCAATAACACTCTTGCACTTTCTTATCATTTGTGTTTTCACTGGAGTAGCACTTTGAATTCCTTCAAGAAGTTTTTCTTTGCATTCACAACTTGGCACCCTCAAACAATTATAATAGTAACATCAAAGATCACTGATTAGAGATCACCATAACAGATATAATAATAATGGAAAAGTTTGAAATACTGTAAGAATTACCAAAATGTGACACAGAGACACAAAGTAAACACATGCTGTTGGAAAAATGGCATCTATAGACTTGTTGATGCAAGGTTGTCACAACCTTCAATTTGTAAAAAATGCAAGATCTGCAAAGCAAAACAAAGTCCAATAAAATAAGGTATACCTGTAAAACATTCTAATATACTTACATTGTTTCTTTATCAAGTTTTGTTACCCTACGTAATACATTGAGTATTAAGGCTTAATGGAAAATTGGTGCTGAACACTATTAAAAAATCAAAGCCCAATTCAGATTTCTCCTTTGAAAATAGTAATATTTTTGCTGAAGGTATTCCATACTAATTGAACTTCATTGAGCAAAACGATTCCACATTTTATAGCTCAACAGTTTTATTTTACTATAAGACTTTTTGTATTTAAAGAAAAAAATTAGGAAAATTACAAGAACATAATATATCAGCCAAAATATTAAAATATATCTGTCAAAGTATTGAGGAAGGAAAAAGTCTTTTTCAGTTCATAGAGAGAAATAAGAGAGAGTTCTAGATTTGTTTACTGCCCCATTGTCAAACAAAATACAATATTATATTTAAGGGCTGGGCACACTTTTCTTTGTGCACTAAGAATTGTGATCCAACGGCTCTAAAATTACTAGGCCTTGATACTGCCATCTGGACATAATACTGGCATTCAGAAAGCTGAAATACACTTTTGTAGGGCACTTTAATTAGGTTCATTTATCTTCTAATTGTAGTGACAATTAAATAGTTCAGAATAGTTTGTCTAATGCCTTATTAATATAAAATCAGTGTCTCCTTAACGTTAATTTTTAAATAGAGTGATTTGTATTGAGTCTCCCATGTTTTCTATCTTTGCCTAGCATGCTTGTGAATGATATTACAGAGGACTTTCTGGACATTAATGAATGGCTTAAGCAGTTGCTTTTTTGCAAGCATCAGTAGGACTCAAAGTGTGCTTTGCTAGCACCCAAAGGTACTCTTTAAAAATTTGCTTCACACCAGTTTGCACTGTAGCACTAATTATTAAAATAAAAAGAAGGCTCTACAAATATCACAAGTAAGGAAAAACCTTTTAATAGAATATCTTTATATTATAAATATGTGTGTGGAATACTATATCGTTGTGTGGCAACATTTAACATTATTGCCTAATAGCCTAAGCAGTCTACTGCTTATTCCACCAGCCTCTAAGTTCTGACACAGATGATTCCAAAGTGGGTATCATGTTTCAACGACCATTCTAGCTACTGCAAGGAACTGTAGATACCCGACACTGGGCCTCTAGTACACACGTCTCAGATGTACGATTCTTTTCTACTAGCATTTGTACGAACAGGAAAGAATCATCATTAAAAAAAAAAAAAAATTGGAAAAGGAATACGTCCTGGATTAATTTTGAAAACTACAATACCCAATTTACAAATAGATTTTAGTTTAAGAGTTTGTGTTTTTAAGTTGTAATATGGAACTCAAGAAAAAGCTAATAAAAATAATCATGAATATGGGTAGAGAATAACCCACCTGACCACTCAACCATAAAGTAACTGAAGTGTATTACTTTTTGAATAGTATTCTACCAAAGATTATATAGCTTCACTATTAGAAGTTAATTAGAAACAAAATTGGATGAGAAATTGTTCCTTTTCATAGTAGATACTCGTATTATGGGAAGAACATGTTTAATTAAACCAGGCAGAAAGAGCAATAAATAGTCTTGTAAACAACCCAAAATTGAGTCCTAATTTTTCCAAAGAGCTTTTCCACTTGGTAGAATTTATTTAATGTCTAATTCAGTTCAGAATTTCAGTGTCTCATTTGATAGCATAGGGAGAGCTAGCACTGCCTTTGCAGTTACCATTCACAATTGGAATCTTTTTCTCCTTTCAAATGTAAAAGAGAGGTAGTGGATGAGGGACAAACTTTTCCTGAGGTAGCTAGTTGCGAGTTTAAAGAGCCAAGGAAAGAAGGAAGAGCATCTAAGGATACTTGGGCACAAAGAGAAAGCAGTTGCCTAGGGTCGAATTTAAATAAGGTCTGGAGATCAGCACTAAGCTCACACAAGCTCCCTCAGGGAGCACAGTGGAGGTGATGAGGAAGAGACTAGCTGGAGATTTTCCTGCATCTGCCATTCCTGTCAGGTGTGATGGAAGAGCACGTGCATGATTATCAGATAGTTCTGTGTGTTCATGTCCCGACCCCTCAACTCATCTCCCACTTCACATCATGGTTTTCAAACTGGGTTTCCCGGAGCCCCTCAGGCCAGGCTGTCAGACACAGCCTCCGATAGATCCTGTGTCCTTATTTGGCTCTCCTTTCAGCTTTTTTTTAGGAATTAAGTGTTCCATTGCTTAAAATAAATTTAACTGCCAAGAACAATTCATTATTTGCAACAACCAAAAAAGGAAAAATAGAATTTTGCCTTTACCAGCAATTTCTGCCACTGTAGGGAATTTTAGGTAATCTGGATATAAAACAAAATTAACTCACCTTTGCTCTTTTAAATAGACATTTAAAAAAACAGGAAGTTTATCCAAATAACACTTTCCCCTCCCTTTGATGAAATTAATTTGTTGCCAGCTTATCCATGTTTGACCTTTAACCTGCAAAATGTAAAATAATGTAGGAAGAAGAAACTTTCTTAAGCTTTTGGCATTTTTGTTTAGTTGCTTGGTTTTGCATTTTCTTCTATATCTGGAAATGGACATTTTAAAAAACCTACTATAAAAATCTTAAATTCTAAATGGTTCAAAACATGATTTCAATTTTAAAGCATTTCAATTATAATCTGTCTAGATGATCTATTTCTCTGGTCCAGTGAGATGCTATGCGAAGAAGTCAGTAATTATGGGGATGCAGTATCTGAGTCATTCTCTTAGAGAGTCATAGTTTGTATTACCCAAAAGAGAAAGTCGGGGGTAAAGAGACCTGTATAACCTAGTTTAATGCAGCAGTTTTTCAATTTACCACAGAATGCTTTTTGTTGAAATTATGTTTAATACTTATTAGAATCCAGTAAACTAGTGTTTAAAGACCATCCTTTGCAAATACTTGCATGGCAATATTAGATTTTCATTGATTGAAAGAACAGTGTGTTGCACTGAATCGAGCTAAAAATGAATCATTCTAATAAGCTGCAGAATTAATACATTTTCCATTATTTTATCTTCACAGTCTGAACACTCTATCAAATATGTTTGTATTCTTGACAAAGCCCTATTACCAAAGTCAGGTAATAGGGCTTTGTCTGCATCTGATTTTCAATATCATGTTAAAATTATAAATGTTAGCTATGAGGAGAAAGTCAATAAATGCCTTCATATATGTAATTATTCCCAAGGTTTGTTATTTTGGTCGAATAAGTAAAATATAGACACAGGTTCTTACATATCTAAGTTTATTTTCTTTTTTTCAACAAAATATATATTTGAAAGTGCAGTATAATTCTGACACCAACTACCTGGAGCTAGGCCACCTCCAGAGGTTAAGGGCCCGGTACTCCACGAGACCACTCTCGCTTCAGGTATCAGCTGCAAGTTTCCGAGTCCCCGAGCTAACCTTACTTCTCACAAGCTGGCTACCAATTTCTGAGTTCCCAGTACTGCCCCAGGCTCAGTAATTCACTACAACAGCTGACAGAACTTGGAAAGGCACTGTATTTACCACTGCAGTTTTATAATAGCAAAAGGATACAAATCAGAACCAGCTCAAAAAGTCAGGCAGCTGAGGTGTGGGGGCATCTGAAACATTAAGCATTCATCTTAGGGAGTCAGGAGGCGTCTTTTTCTCAGCACACTGATGTGTGTTTCCAAACAGAAAATTCACCTGAGCATTGGTATCCAGAGTTTTTATTCAGATTTCATTACACAGGCATGACTGATGAATCACTGGCCATATGGTTAAATGTAATCTCTTCCTTCTTAGAGGTGGGTCAAATAACATGTAGCTCAAAGCTCCAACTCTCTAATCACATGATTGGTCTCTCTGGTGTGACCAGCCCCTTTTTGAGATATCCTTAGATCGTAAAATCTTAAGTGGTCTGAAGAGTCCACCATGAATAACATAGATAGCTCTATCACTAGTAAAATTTCAGGACTGAGAGACCTGCCTTCCAGGAATGAGGGACAAGGGCCAGCCAAATTCCTTATTATAAAAGAGAAGCCTTTTGAGTTTGCTATAAGAAATGGCCTCGGTAATGAAATTGTACGTAGACATAACTAAATGAATCTGAAAAAGCATGGTCACGTGCCATTCATAGCCATTCACACTGATGTTGAAATTTTCTGAGAAAATTTATAAATACTTAACAGATATGAACACATATGCCTTCAAATGTATATAAAATTAATAAACATGATTAAAATTAAAATAATATTATACTTCTATAAATTTGCCTGGGTACTTCACTATGATAATTAATTGCCTAATATTGATTTAAAACTTTTCATCCATCAAATATGTGATGGGTAGAACACTGGAATATAGGTGTTTGGATATTTACATAGTAATTTGTTTGCCCCAGGTATCAGATCACCGTTTTTGATATATAATTGCTCAAGAATATTGTCCATTTGGAAAGTTTTTGCAAAATGATTTTTTTTCAAATTTTTACAGCCTATGAGGACCACAATAGATAAAAGTCTAGCTACATTTTCTCATTCCCAGTTGCAGTCAAGTGCACATAATACACATTTAAGTAGGAGAGATTTTTGAGGTTGCTTTTGAAATTAATCCAGATGTTTCAGAGAGAATGCCAGTTATTCATTCGCATAGCTGTAAATCAGAACCACCCAGTATTTTTCATGTGCTTTCAAAATGAATTCTTTGATCCATCAACAGTGCTCCTTTCAACAGCACAATTTAGTAATTGTGAAGGTTGTTGAAATCTACTTTATCTCCACGTTCATAATTCAAATGAATGAGCGATTGTGTATGTCTCAAAGGCAATATGTCCTCCAGTTGCCACTTTAAGCCTGCTGATGTTATGTATTTATTTCAGCCTGAAAGCAGCGGTCAGAAAGCAGCAGTCAAAAATATAATCAGAAGTCCAGAGTTTAATTTTTCCAAGTGTCGAATTCTGTGTTGAACTGCCGAAAGTTTTAATATCCTAATTGTGAAGTCATTTATTTTATTTCAGCATCCTCAGAAACCATACATTGCTACAAGATGCCAGCAGTTTGTTTAGCCTTAAAACACTCCAAATGTTTCTCTATCTTTCCATCCCCCATGATTGTTTGGTGTTAATTGCCCTAAAAAATGATCTGAGCAGAGAAGGCAGGGGAATGCTTATCTAGCAGTTCACTAGTACCATTAAGGATTTTAATGGTGCTAGATAAACATGACAGGCAATTATTGAATGTTGACAGACACTGGAAAATAAAATTGAGATGCTAGGCAATATATGCTTTTGCAGTTTTATCTTTATCTCAATTCCTAATTTGTATCTTTTAACAGTTTAATAGGTTGAATTTTATTTGAGAGATGTTTTCTGGAATATGCTATTGGAAAATCAGACATAAAAGTTGTATATCTCCTTCCTTAATAACACAATGTGAATCAGTCTGAAGTCATACATGTTAAATCTTACTAAAGCCATAATATTTCAAAAACAAAAAAATTTCCATTTATCTGTTACTCTGTGATGTAGTGACTTGAAAGACCACCATGCAATTCTATTTTCAGTTACAATAACTGAGCTAAAAAAAAGGTGAGAGGTTTACTTTTGAGAGATATTTTGTAGTTTATCAAGGTGGGAGAATGCAGTTCTAAAAAATTTCAATAACTTACCTTTGAAATACTAGTCCTCTTTTGCCAAAGCTATTGATAATATTTGGAAATAATTCAGATGGTTTTTAATTCACTGTAGTTGTACAAATATTATTCAATAATTTGGTCATAATGCCATTGATTTGGAAAAAACTATTACTTATTTAAAGAAAACAAAATTACTACTGGCCCTAAGGTAAGAGGAGTTATTTTTTAGGCATCTCATAGCTATAGGAAAAAGGGAATGGAATTTGACATATATGTCAACTTCATGAAGGGGGCTTACTTCTCCACCTCAAAGCATAATTAAAGTCAAAATGTAAGATTGAAGTAGATCACTGTAATCTATTTTAAAATTTCAGTAACACTACTGGGAAATACTCCTTTAGTTTTTTGTTGGACTTTCCTCGGATCATTTTCAATACTCCAAAAGTCATCTTGCGTATCAGCAGTACATTAGAAACTCAGCACTGCCATCTTCTTTCTGTCTTCTATGTCTCACAACAAACAAAATCCCGACTCTGCCACGTCTGCTCTCCAGAAGATTATCTGGGATTCATCCCCAGTTTCAAAACTTTTCATTGTATGCTAATCTTCATGCCAAATTTGTGATCCCATTTTTTAAAATTTATACTGCATTTACAATGGATGATATAATGTACATACCATCTAATCAACCCATTTCTGTTCTAGGAGTACGTAAAACAGAAATGCATACATATGTCCATGGAAGACACGTTCTAGAATATTCATAGCAGCGAAGTTAATAATGCCCCCATATTGAAAACTACCTAAATGCTCACCAACAACAGAATGAATAAACCATAGTATGTTCACACAATAGAATGCTACACATCCACTAGAATAAGCAGTCTTCAGCAATACGCACCAATACGGATGAAATGCACATCACAATGTAGAGTGAAAAGGCTAACACAAATGGATTTACACTATATGAGTCCATTTACATGAAATTTTTAAAAAGTAAAACTATTCTACACTGTGAGTAGTCAGGATAATTGTTGCTCTTGTAAGAATGGGTAGTGGCTGAACGGGAACACAGAGCGGGGTTCTGGACTATTGATTTCATGGGTGTGTTCGATGAAATTTACATCTATAGAAAAATGCACTTTTGTGTATGAAGACTACAATACGAACTTTAAAACAAATATCTTTGACAACTGTATAGGAGATACTACATAAAAAGATATGCCAGAAATCTGTTTATCTTCCATTGTTTTGGTTCTGCCTGTATCTTACAGTAACATTCCCTAACTTAAGTCTGATAGAGTCACATACACAAATGAGTAAAAGTAAAACTTGTGAAACCTGAATAAGTGCGATGGTTTGTATCGTCAATAACTTGAGAGTGGTGGAAGCTTATGTTTTTAACATGTGTCTCAGATAATTTATGATGAGGCAAGGTTAGTAAATACTATATAGTAAATTAAATGGTATTTTAGCACTATTTCAATACAGGACAGTTTGAGCACAATCATATAGATTAAATTTGCCATTTTGGTTTAAAGATGGTCTGATTTTTCTAAATTAAAGAAATTGGCCAGGTGCGGAGGCTCAAGCCTGTAATCTCAGCGTTTTGGGAGGCTGAGTCTGGTCGATCACAAGGTCAGGAGTTTGAGACCAGCATGGCCAACATGGTGAAACCCCATCTCTTCTAAAAATACAAAAAAACTAGCCAGGCATGGTGGCACATGCCTGTAGTCCCAGCTACTCGGGAGGCTGAGGCAGGAGAATTGCTTGAACCCAGGAGGCAGAGATTGCAGCGAGCCAAGATCACACCACAGCTTTCCATCCTGGGTGACAGAATGAGACCCTGTCTCAAAAAAAAAAAGAAAAAGAAAAAGAAAAGAAATTAATGTTTGTTGGTTCTTTCTTAAATCTTCCTACAAAAAAAAGAATAAAATACTTAGGAATAAATAGAACAAAATAAGTTTGAGACATATACACTGAAAACTATAAAACATCATTTAAAGAAACTAAAGATCTATAAAAATGGAAATAAATTTGGTGTGTCTGAATTAAGACGGCAGTACTCCCAAATTGAACAACAAATTTGACACAATCTCTATCAAGCTGCAATTTTTTTTGAAGAAATTGACAATCTAATTCTAAAATGCATATAGAAATTTGACTCAAAATAGCCAAGCCTATCTTTAACAGGAAAAACAAAGTAGCAAGACTCAGGCTTCCAGATTTCAATACTTGCTACAAAGTTACAGTCACGAAGACTGTGTAGTACTAGCATGAGACTAGACATAGAGATAAATGGAATAGAATTCACCGTTCAAAAATAAATCCTTACGCTATGGTCAACTGATTTTCAACAAGGGCGCCAAAACAATTCAATTAGAAAAGAATCATTTTTTTCAACAACCGAGGATATTTTAACTCAGTAATCACATGTAAAAGAATGTAATTGGGCCCCTATTATCATAAACAAAAATTAACTCAAAATGAAATATTTACCTAAATATAAGAGCTAAAACTATAAAATTCGCATGAGAAAATACAACTGTAAACCTAGATGAACTTGGCTTAGGAAATGGGTTCCTAGATACAATACCGAAGCATTAAAATCCAAGGGAAAAGATAAACTGGACTCCATTTGCATTTAAAACTTTTGTTCTTCAAAGAACACTAAAATTTTAAAAAGAGACAATAACAAGTGTGACAAGAATTTGTAGAAATTGGAACATGCACACATATCTGATAGAATATGAAGTGGTGCGGTCATTTTGGAAAACAGGAGCTACCATATGACTGAGCAATTTCATATATATTAAAGGGAATTGAACGAGACATAATATATATATTAAAGGAAATTGAAAATGTATGCCCACACAGAAGCTTGTAAACAGATGTTCATAGCACCATTATTCATGATAGACAAAAACTGAAAACAACTCAAATGTCCATTAACCGATGAGTGGATAAACAAAATGTGAAATGTCCATACAGTGGAATATTATCCAATCATAGGAAGGACTGAAGTAATGATACATGCTATAACATAAACGAAAACATTGTACTGAGTGAAAGAAGGCAGCCAGGCATGGTGATTCACGCCTGTAATCCCAATGCTTTGGGAGGCCAAGGATCACTTGAGGCCAGAAGTTCTATACTAACCCGAGCAACACGGCAAGACCTCATCTCTACAAAAATATAAAAATTAGCTTGGTGTGTACCCTTTGTCCCAGCCCAGCTACTTAAAAGGGTGAGGTAGAAGGATCTCTTGAGTGCAGGAGGTCAAGGCTACAGTGAGCTATGATGACACCGCTGCCCTCCAGCCTGGGAGACAGAGTGAGACACCGTCTCTAAAACAAAAAAGAAAAGAAGTAAGATCACATAATGTTTTATTTCACTTATACGGAATGTCTAGGTTAGGCAAATTCATAGAAACAGAAAGTAGATTCATCACTGGCAGGGGATGAGGAAGGGGAAAATAGGAAGCGACTGCCCGTAACCATAGGGTTTATTTTTAGGATAAAACACATGTTCTAAAATGAGATGGTGGTGGTGGTTGCACAACTTAGCAAACATACTGAAAACCAAAACATGAGGTTATTTTTATGGCATATGAATTATATATCCATAAATTCTTTAAAATATACCTGGAGTTGCCTAGTATCAACTGTTGACATTATAATCATTGTCAAAATTGAATCTCTGCTGTTGCGATAAAATGGGAAGGCACGTGTTTTCTTGTACCAAGAACACCCTCTCTCCACACTCAGAGTAAAGAGTAATATAGAGACAACCGTGCATTTCATTCTTGACCAGAGGAATTTGACTGTTTTCACGTTTGCCTTGAGAATAACACTCTTTAATTGATCTTATGAAATGGCAAGTTCATAGTTAAGAACTTCAGAGAAAATGCTCCCATTTCCCAGAACAACTCTGTGCACTGTTAACTGGATTGGCTGGGTGATTTGACGGAATGACGACTGGATTAGACCTCAGGAAACTTTTCCCCATCTCTTACTGCGTAACCTTAGACTCAGTCAGTCATCGCTCTGCATTTGTCTTCTTAACTGGCTGCTAGAATATCAAGACTTGCACAATTCATATGTAAGATTTTCAAGAGAATCAAATGAATATAAGATACGAAGTTGCCTTGAAAGTGACAGCATGGTAAAATATGAGACATTAACATCCTTCGTTTTTCTTCAGAATTGATTTTCAAAGAAGGAAATACACAAGCTGCTTAGTTAAATGGTTCCTTTTGGGTATCGACTGAAAGGGACTGGGATTTTTTCTTAAGAAAAAAGGTTGCATGGACTCAGAACCCTGTACTTGTGTGACATTAACAGATAGGGTTTTATAGAAAACTGTTATAATTTTTTAATGTATCATTCTGTCAGCACGAGAATGATATGGCAGCAGACAGGTTATTGTCAATTAAACACGAGCTGTCAGAAAGTCAGAAATGTTGAAATATGGTGAGCGTGAATCCTAAGCGGACCACGTGGCAGCTGCTCAGCTGTTATTGTAACAGAGTCGCTGTATGTATGTGTCATTTTCCTGCAGAATTTAATTTGAGTCCCTAACGACGGAGACACCTCTGCATTTGCGTGCCGCTGTCAAGTCAGCCTTGGACCTTTTAAATGAGCTGGAATAGTGGGTGGTGGTGGGAGAGTGACAAGTGGAGGAGATGATTGTTGTCTCATTTTCCTCCACTCAGGTTACATCGAAGAGGCCTGCATCATCCCCTGCCCCTCAGACTGCAAGCTTAGTGAATGGTCCAACTGGTCGCGCTGCAGCAAGTCCTGTGGGAGTGGTGTGAAGGTTCGCTCTAAATGGCTGCGAGAAAAACCATACAATGGAGGAAGGCCTTGCCCCAAACTGGACCATGTCAACCAGGTATTTTCCGTCATTCAGAGTGTAAAGGTATTGTTTAGATTCACAATGATCTGATTTTTTTCTCCAAAATCAGAGTAAATAATAGCTATTGAAGAAGCAATCTGACCCATTTTTACCAGTTAAATAATAGAAGAGTAAATATTAGCTATTGAATAAGAAATCTGATCCATTTTTACCATTAGAATGCCTTAGTAAATGCATGGATGTTATTTAAATCCCAAATTAGACATAATCTCTGTATTCTCCGGAGATTCCATACCCTGCAAGTATATGAGTATGTATATAATTCACTGGAGAGAACAATGACACCTATCTTTGAAATAATGTCAAGGTATTTAATCTGTCATAAAATTGTATCTTAACACGTAGGCTGAGACTATCTCATTCTTAAAGTTTCCCCAGACTGTCAGAAAAGACATCTCAATTACCAACTACTTAAATTAAGATCAAAGAAATAATATGGATTTGGGTCTAAAATTAGGAAAAATATATACTGTTTGTTTAAATGTGTGTGATATAAAACAAATTGAGAAAAAGAAATACAAAGATGGCTTCAAAGTCACTGTAAGTATTCTGTCAATTTAGTCATTGACCATTTTCAGTTTCATTTGCAACTCTGAGTGATGCATTCTTTCTGACCTGCTGTTACTAGTTGTTTTTCTGTTCTATTAGAGATGAACAGTAAAGAGCCTAATGGAGGAAGTGTGACTAATTTAAATGAAATGTAACATAATCAGACAGTTATGACCATGTTTTTCCTACATGTGAATTAACAAAGAATAATTTCATACATTATATGTGGGTGTTAAGTTGTGTATTTGAATTTAAATCACAATCAAATGAATCAAGTCCTTAAATACGTAGAATTGTTTCATACGTGCATAGACTAATTTTAATCTTGAAACACACTGCTCACGGGTATACATACTTTCCTTCCCAGATTAACATAACTTTGTTCATAATAAAAGTACATTGCAGAGAAAACAGAAAGAACTTTGGCATTAAGTAAATTAAGGTGAAGATCATGATGAATTAAATTCTATAAAAAGTACTCTAAGAGTCTTGATTGTTCCCCAACTGAAGTTGCTGACTTTAGGTGCAAGGGAGGGTAAATAACACACTCCCTTGCTGCCATCTACTGGTAGGCTAGCCTCCCTGTCACAGAGCATTTTGCATTTCTAAGATGCTACGGAAATTTCCAAAGAAGAAAAATCAGTTCCACAACTCTGATTATATAACTGTAAAACAGAATAGCTGAACGAAAATGTTCACAATACAAAAGCAAATTTCTCTACAAATTTTGAAACCTTGAATATTCAGTAGCAAATTTAAGTTTTAATAAATTATGTATGATTCACAATCCTAATAAAGAGAAATTCTACACATACTCATAGCTACTTTAGCCTGTACGTGTATACCCAGTCAGATACGCAATTAAAATCAGCTGTGTTTCCTTAGATTTTCCTTAAGGGTAAGTTTCCAAAGGTTCAAGACCTTAGGCCAAGCTGTCTTTGCTATTCCTAGTGTTTATTCCTAGCCATTTCTCTGTCACTCTCCAACACTGATACATTCTGATGAAGTTTGATAGCGGTGTTGTGACTTAGTATCGGTTTACTGAAGGTTTATTGAGACATTAACAAAATCAAATCTAAAACTAAAAAATTTTTGAACATTTGAGCATAAATGTTTTACAAAAAATAGAAACTTCTGTGAATTTGTGAATTAGTAAGATACTTAGAGAAAATAAAGAAGATGTATAGTTTTCTGTTAATGTTGAAAATTATAAGTCACATAGATGTTTACTACAATTATACATTCCTCAGTGAAATAATCAGAAGCCCATTGGCTTGAAAATGGTCTCTGAGTTTCTGTTTTTCTAGCTGAGGAAGAAAGTCCTCAAATCCTCATTTTCTGCAAAACATATGAATTGATGAAGGTGAATCAATGGGTAGATCATTCTATAAATATATTGATGGACAATAATCCACTGACATGTTGGATCACAGGTTATTTGTATCATATATCAATTCCCCATGCTATGCATTTTGAGGTCAACTCAGTTTTCTAAGATGTCTTCATCTTACCCATCTAATTTTCTCATTGTGCTATTCACAATACTAATTTGTGCATCTTACTTTTCAACAATAATAAGTAGTTGTATATTATCTCCTAACACCTAAGAAAAATGTTCTAATATTTTACCAAAAAAGGTTTTTACATATAAGTAATAATACTTGAAACTTACCAAGAGTTCTTCTCATAACAAACTGACATTTTCACCTGTCTTGTTTTTCTCCCGTTTCATCATTCCTGTTGAACGTCACTGCAGGCACAGGTAAGAACTCTTAAACCTCACGGTTCTTGATAGAATGCTTCTATTAAAAAAATTCTGATTTCTGAGAATGCCTTTCTCTTCTCGCCTTGTCTTGGATGTTTTACAGGGAGGAAATACCACATTTTCCATGAAAGATTTTTTTTCTGTACCTGTTTCCTTTTTATTTTCTAGAATAGTTACCTGTGTTCCTTCATTTTCATATCCTTCATTGTAATATCAGAAACTGAGCTGAACAAGAGTTGGGGAGAACAAGTTTCGTTCCACTAACCTTGACGGGCAGTGACAGCCATTATTAATGGCCGTGCGCTCTTCAGAGGGAGAAGGAAACGGTGCAAGTAGACTGCAAGTGGGTGGGTTGGAGATTGTTCTGAAGTGACTGGTGTTCACTCCAATGCAGGAGATTGAATAAAAGCCATCAAAGGATTAGGAAGAACTGCGTTCTCTCCTTTGGGCTTTCTCTCCGTCATGAGTTGTAGGGTAGTGTGTTATCCTGTGCTGTTTAGTTCTATTTTAATACAGCACCTAAGTGTGAATGTAATCAAATTATGGCAATCATTGTAGAATTTGACTCACCAGCGCATTTATTATTCCTATACACAACAAGTCCACTTTATTCATTTTACTTGGGTTTTTAGTTCACTAAAACTGGCACAAAAGAATGGCTCCAAAAGCTTTTTAAATCTATCTTTACTAGAATTCATTTCATAAAACATTTTTATGCTGTAGTCTTGCTCCGCCTTGCTCTCTCTCTGGGTGTGCAAGTGTGTGTGTGTGTGTGTGTGTGTGTGTGTGTGTAAAATAAGAAATGGAGTATCCTAGATTAGAAAAATACTTTGAAAGAATTTAATGGCTGAGTCAGCTTGGTTGCTCTTGATTAAGTGCCATTTCTTTCCTTTATTTAGTCATTCTTCTCATTGAAAAAAGAATATAGTTGGTTCATTGTACTAAAAACCCTGAAACCAAGCACACCACCCCAAATGTGGGACTAAAAGCCTTTATGGACACTGGAACAGAGACAGTTTGCTTTGTTTCATGTGGCCCTCGCTGCTTAGGGTTGTAGACCAGACTCTGTTTCTAAGCCTTAAATGATTGAGGATTAGTGTTAAGATGGCTTTATTTCATATTATCTTTTTAATTTAGTTTCTCATATGATACACACCAAAAAAAATGTAAATTCTCCTCATTATACATATTTATCTGGAAAATAGGCCAAATTATATTTATTTGGAAAAAAGCTATGTTTGTATACTTACTTAGTTCATCAAGTCATCTTTCATTCATTCATTCAGCAAATCCCTGTTGAGTGCCTAACATGTGAGCACCCTGGGCTAGTACTGAAGACACGCAAAATGTAAATGAGACAGACAGTCCAGAAAATTACAATACAGTGTGTTAAGGGTCAGCACAGGAACATATGTAACATCTAATGTGATCCAGTGGATCAGATTTAGACCTGCAGTGTCATAGCATGGTTAGCCCTGTCCTCTACTGCTAGAACTCGCGTTCTCTCTATTGCTACGTTAGAATAACAAGCAATAAAGGAGGGGAATCAAAGTAGCTTAACAATGAAATGATTGTTGTTATGATATGGAAGTCCTCCCGCTCACTCTTATCAGATTCCCTGAGATTGCTGAGAACCATGTGTGTTTCAGGTGTATGAGGTTGTTCCATGCCACAGTGACTGCAACCAGTACCTGTGGGTCACAGAGCCCTGGAGCATCTGCAAGGTGACCTTTGTGAATATGCGGGAGAACTGTGGAGAGGGCGTGCAAACCCGAAAAGTGAGGTAAGGCAAAGCCTAATTACACAGAGCGGCAAGATACAAAACCATCTCCCAATTGCACACGTGCCAAAATGACTGTTCAGTCCTCCCCAGGATTCCGGATAAAAGAGTCTGTGGTTTTGCTTTTAGGGAATCTGTGCTCATGGAAAACTAAGAGGATCTGTTTCACGCAGCGGTTCATTACATTCTGGCCTTCTCATTTACAAATCTTCACTTCAAATACCCTTAAAGACAAAGAACAGCACATTCAATCTGAACTAATGCAAACTTTCAACCCCAGTAACTTTTTTGCTTAAAGGCCAAATATATTTCCAGGGTCATTTTTTAAATAATCTGTTTTAAACTCTTACTCTTTTGTATCAAACTGGCTAACTGAATATTCTCCTCTTATCCAAGGAACTTTCTCTGAAACCCCCAGCTGGTTCCTGCCTGTCACTTGTTCTTCTGTAGTTGCAATGTTCAATAGAATGGCCACTAGCCACACTAGCTCAATTTAAATTTAAACACATTTAGATTAAATTAATTTTAAAATGCCTCTCGCCATCGTGCTAGCCGTACTTCAGTGCTCCATAGCCACTGTGGATGGCAGCTATCTGTTGGACAGCACAGACATAGTATTTTTGTCATGGCAGAAAGTTCCATTGGATGGGGTTGTTCTATAACACCCCATATACACCTCACTGTGTTGAAAAGACACATTTTCATGTCTATCCCCTTAATAAACTTTATAAATTTCTTAAAACAGAGACCCCATCATATTCATAGGATTTCCCTACTGCCTAACACAAGATTGATACTCACTAAGTTTTCCATACAGCATCTATCACATGACGCTTACGGGCTCTAGAACTCTGTGAAACAAGTGCATGAGATTTCATCATCTCCCTTTTATAGATTACATTCCCAAGTACTAAATAATATACCAAGAACACCCATCTAGTAAAGTGGCAGCATTGCCATTCAAACCCAAGTCTCCTGTCACTCTTTTTAAAAACACTGGATTCTTTTAACCCTTCTCAGTGACACCCAGAAAGACAAATGTGAAAACATCCAGCACTCGACAACCCATGTTATGAAGAAGTTCATTCTTACCCATAACATAAACTTTCATGCGTTTTAGAGTGGCAATCTTTAATCTACTTCAGTTAGAAAGCAGAACAAGTTGCTATTTGTTTTACCATATAAAACTTTTGCATATACACCTATGTATAACTTTGTTTCTAATAAAAAGTTCTGTATTTCTTTTTTCAAAAGCACATCTGAACTCTCAATTTATTTCTCTCAGGACCTTAATATAGGTGGACTGGGAATGGGGAAGGAGGAGGGAGGTAATGAGTAGATAGAGACACAGGAAAAAGAAGAGATTCTCTTTTCCACTGTTCTCCTTTCAAAGTAATTTTTTCTTCAAAATTAAAAAATATTACATTAAGAATTTTGTCAGGTTGGTTGTTTAGTTAGTAAAAAATAGTACGGTGAAAGAGCTACTGGGTTATTTTCCTCAGCTTTCCCTTCAGCTATCTGTGTACATGTTACTATTTTTTTTTTTTTTGCTTTGTAAATAGATATTCTAAACATTTCCAAACACATTCTAAGCAATTTTCAGATCAATTTATTTTTTCAGTAAACAACTTCAACGCAAATAGAGAAAAGAGGTCAGTATTGATTGCGATCTCAAATCATGTAACGATGTTCCTCTTGTTACTGATTGAGTAGTACACCTCCCGTACGTCATCCTCTGCTAATGAAGGTCAAAATGTCCTGCTTCAGTGCAAGTGCTGGGTGACATTCAGGATAGATGGGTCTATGAAAAAGCAGGTTTAAATTTATTGAATTACACTCTTCCTCTTTAAGGTTGCTATGGCTTATCAAGGAGTGCTGGTAGAAGTGGTTTGCCTTAGTAGGGAGGGATTTTTTTTCATGACTTTTTTTAGAATTGCCAGTACATGGTGATAATAGAAAGCAGACAGATCTAGTTAGTGCTGCTTTTGAAATATATGCAGAAAATACACGTTACCACACCTATGATGGGCCTCTGACTCCACTGTTTACATAAACTCGGTTCTATACCATGTATCTCTAAGACAGGTCAGTTTTCTCACAGCATAGTTCTTGCTCCTTAGCAAGGAGAAAGGCCAAGAATTTGAAGAAAGCAAAGGAATTTAAAGCACCTTCCTTTGTGCTCAAAACTTGATCCAAATATTTATTCTGTATTCTAGGGTGATTATAAAAATTTGTAATACAGAGTAACACAAATAAAGCCTATAAGTAGTCTAAATGCCACAATAGAAACTTTATTTGATGATTTACTAAATGTAATTTTATTTAATTTTTTAACATCAAATACAATGTTTGCTTGCACTTAAGTTAATTTTAGTCTCTGTATGTCAATGAAGAGTTTATATTTTATATGAGAAAACTTTCAGCCTAGGACTTCTTAGTGCATTTTTTTTTCTCTTAAGAATTTTTTTTAATTATACCTTAAGTTCTGGGGTACATGTGCAGAGCGTGCAGGTTTGTTACATAGGTATACACATGCCATGATGGTGGTTTGCTGCATCCATCGCCCCATCATCTACATTAGGTATGTCTCCTAATGCTATCCATCTCCAACCCTCCACCTGCTGCTATTCTTCCCCTAGTCCTCCACCCCCCAGGCCCCAGTGTGTGATGTTCCCCTCTCTCTGTCCATGTGTTCTCATTGTTCAACACCCACTTTGTGTGAGAACATGTGGTGTTTGGTTTTCTGTTCTTGTGTCAGTTTGCTGAGAATGATGGTTTCCGGTTTCATCCATGTCCCTGCAAAGGACATGAACTCATCCTTTTTTATGACTGCATAGTATTCCATGGAGTATATGTACCACATTTTCTTGATCCAGTCTATCATTGATGGGCATTTGGGTTGGTTCCAAGTCTTTGCTATTGTAAACAGTGCCGCAGTAAACGTACATGTGCATGTGTCTTCATAGTAGAATGATTTATAATCCTTTGTGTGTATACTCAGTAATAGGATTGCTGTGTGTAATGGTATTTCTATTTCTAGATCCTTGAGGAATTATCACAGTGTCTTCCACAATGGTTGACTTAGTTTACACTCCCAACAACAGTGTAAAACCATTCCTATTTCTCCATATCCTCTCCAGCATCTGTCATCTCTTGATTTTTAATGATCACCATTCTAACTGGCATGAGGTGGTATCTCAATGTGGTTTTGATTTGAATTTCTCTAATGACCAGTGATAATGAGCTTTTTTTTCATATGTTTGTTGGCTGCATAAATGTCTTCTTTTGAAAAGTGTCTGTTCATATCCTTTGCCCACTTTTTGATGGGGTTGTTTTTTTATTGTACATTTGTTTAAGTTCTCCATAGATTCTGGATAGTAGCCTTCACACTAGAGACTTTTTAGCAATTGTGGCACATTTAAGCCATGGAATTCAAATGCAGGCATTAAAATATGTCTTAGAAAAATAGTTAATGACAAGAAGATGTTCATGATATATTGTAGATTTTTTAAATGGGAGAAATAGTCTGTAAAGTTTGCTTCTATTTTGTAAAATGAAAATATAAATTTAAAGTAATAGTCTATTAATAAATAAATATCTTCTGTTGAGTGGGCTATCTCTGATGAAATTATGGAAATTTGTATTACTTCTGATTTCTTAAAAGGAATATATTACTTGTATAACAAAAAATAAAAAGAAGAGAGATGTATTAATTTGTTCTCACAGTGCTATACAGAACTACCTAAGACTGGGTAATTTATAAAGAAAAGAGGTTTGGCCAGGTGTGGTGGCTCATGCCTATAATCCCAGCACTTTGGGAGGGTGAGGCGGATGGATCACAAGGTCAAGAGATTGAGACCATCTTGGCTAACGTGGTGAAACCCTGTCTCTACTAAAAATAAAAAAATTAGCTGGGTGTGGTGGCATGAGCCTGTAGTCCCAGCTACTCAGGAGGCTGAAGCAGGACAATCACTTGAACCCAGGAGTTGGAGGTTGCAGTGATCCGAGATCATGCCACTGCACTCCAACTTGGTGACAGTGAGAGACTCCATCTCAAAAAAAAAAGAGGTTTAATTGACTCACAGTTCCACAAGCAGTACAGCAGACATTGCTAGGAGCCTTCAGGAATCTTATAATCATGACAGAACAGTGAAGGAGAAGCAAGCATGTGGCAGTAGGAAAAAGAGTGAAGGGGAAAGTGCCATACACTTTGCAAACAGCCAGATCTCGAGAACTCACTGTCATGAGAACAGCAAAGGGAAAATCTGCCCTATGATCCAATCACTTCTCATCAGGTCCCTCCCTCAACATTGGGAATTAAAATTTAACATGAGATTTGGGTGGGGACACAGAGCCAAACCGTATCATTCCACCTCGACCCCTCCCAAATCTCATCTACTCCTCACATTTCAAAACACAACCATGCCTTCCCAACAGTCCCCCAAAGCCTTAACTCATTCTAGCATTAACTCCAAAGTCCAAATCCAAAATCTCATCTGAGATAAGGCAAGTCCCTTCTGCCTATGAATTTGTAAATCAAAAACAAGTTAGTTACTTCCAAGATACAATTCTCCCATTCCATATGCGAGAAATTGGCCAAAACAAAGAGGCTACAGATCCCATTCAAGTCCAAAACCCAGCAGGTCAGTTATTAAATTTTAAAGCCCCAAAATTATCTCCTTTGACTCCATGTTTCACATCCAGGTCACAATGACACAAAGGAAGGGGTTCCCAAGGCTTTGGGCAGCTCGACCCCTGTGCCTCTGCAGGGTATGGTCCCTAAGGCTGCTTTCATGGGCTGGCATTTAGTATCTGTAGCTTTCCCAGGTGCACAGTGCAAGCTGTCAGTGGATCTGTCATTCTTAGGTCTGGAAGATGGTGGCCCTACTTCCACAGCTTCACTAGGCAGTGACCCAGTGGGGATTCTATGGAGGGGGTCCAACCCCACAATTCCACCTCACACTGTCCTAGTACTGAAGGCTCCACCCTGCAGCAGACTTCTGCTAGGACATCCAGTCCATTGCCATACCTCCTCTAAAATCCAGGTGGAGACTCCCAAGCCTGAACTCTTTCTTGCCTTCTGTGCACCCATAGGCCCAATGCCATGTAGAAGCCACAAAGGCTTGGGGTTTGCACCCTCTAAACCAACAACCTGAACTGTACATTGGCTCCTTTTAGCCATGGCTGGAGCTGGAGAAGCTGAGTTGCAGGGCACCATGTCCTGAGGCTGCACAGAGCAGTGGAGCCATGAGCCTGTCCTACCAAACCAATTTTCCATCCTAGGCCTCTGGGCCTGTGATGGGAGTGGCTGCCATGAAGGTATCTGAAACATCTTGGGGGCATTTTCCCCATTGTCTTGGCTACTGACACTTGGCTCTTCTTTACTTATGCAAATTTCTGCATCTGGCTTGAATTCCTTCCCGGAAAATGGGGTTTTCTTTTCTACCACATGGCTGGGCTGCAAATTTTCTAAACTCTTATGCTCTGCTTCCCTTTGAAATATAAGTTCCAGTTTGGGGTCATTTCTCTGTTTATGCAAATGAGTGTACACTTTTAGAAGCAACCAGGTCACATCTTGAATGCTTTGCTGCTTAGAAATTTCTTCCACCAAATACCCTAAATTATCTCTCTCAAGTTCAAATTCCACAGATCTCTAGAGTACAGGCACAATGCCACCCATCTCTTCGCTAAAGTATAGGAAAAGTGAGCTTTACTCCACTTCCCAATAAGTTCCTCATCTCCATCTGAGAACACCTCAGACTGGATTTCACCATCCATGTTTCTATCAGCATTTTGGTCACAATCATTCATCAAGTCTTCAGGAAGGTCCAAACTTTCTCTCGTCTTCCTGTCTTCTTCTTATCCCTCTAAACTGTTCCAGCCTCTGCCCATTACCCAGTTCCATAACTGTTTTCACTTTTTCAGGTATCTTTGTAGC
Source organism: Aotus nancymaae (assembly GCF_030222135.1). NCBI lineage: Eukaryota > Metazoa > Chordata > Mammalia > Primates > Aotidae > Aotus > Aotus nancymaae. The sequence goes on from NW_026988438.1 coordinate 8,198,345, forward strand.
AATGCCCCACTTCTCTTGTACCAATTTGCTGTATTAGTTTTCACACTGCTATTAAAGAACTACCCAAGATGGGGTAATTTATAAAGAAAAGAGGTTTAATCAGCTCATGGTTCTGTGGATTGTATAGGCTTCTGTTTCTGGGGAGACGTCAGGAGACTTACAATCATGGTGTAAGGGCAAAAGGAAGGCAAGCACATCTTCACATGGTGGCAAGAGAGAGGAAGAGCAAAGGGGGAAGTGCTGCACACTTTTAAACCATCGGATCTCATGATAAGTCACTCACTGTCATGAGAACAGCAAGGTAATTCTACAAGTTAATCCTTATATATAGTGACAGTACCTACCGCAAGTGTAATCTATTCTTAGGAGCAAATCCGACCTTTGAGCACTGAAATGCCCTGTCTGCAACATGTTGTCTCTAACCTGCTGTCAACAGAATATTTTTTAAATGATATTGAAGGTAGAACTTATTCGTGGGAAACTAAAATTATCCTAAAAATATTCATAATTTGATTTATTATTTCTGCAATGAAATTGTATCAATATCTAATTTGCATATTTTTGTGATTGCTTTTTACATATTTATCCAGCATACAACAAAATGCATAGGTAGGTATGCATTTTTTGGGTATTTTTTCAGGCTACAAGTCCGAATAAGACATGACCAACAGCACAGAGAAAAGTTGGGATTCCAGGTATCACTGGCAATATAATTCGACTGATATTTTGAAACATTACACTAGGTTTGAGAAACTTGAGAGTCAAGCCTTCCTTTTCACCTCCTGAAGTGCAGTTCTCTTCCTAAATCTATTAAGGTGACTGACCTTTTCCAAGTTATACATGAAAGATAAAGGGTTTGTCTCCTACTGTAATACTTAAAATTGCCCAGAGAGGTTATTTACTGTGGTAAAAGCGAAGTCTCATTAATAAGATTAATAAGATTCCCAAAGGATGAATAAAGAGGCCTTCCTGACTGCTTACAAGAGAGTAAAATGGAACACAAACTAACAATTTAAGTAGTAGAAAAATCCAAATAACCATATGTAGAGAACCTGTTCTATACCAATTATAATTGTCTTTTTGCTTGTCACTTTAAGAGTCACAGCAGAAGGGAGACTAAAATTACTTCTAAGATGGCAAAATAAATTGATAAATGCCTCTAGTTATTTTCAAAAACACTTAAAGAAATTGCCCACTTAGAGATTTCAGTGTGCCTGGTCTTTAATCACATATGAATCAACTAATTCTACCTTCTCTGTGGAATCCATCACTTTCTTGGGTAGAATACATGCATTATATGCGCAATTATAAGCTCTCTACGAAGTTCTTTGAATAATTCCTCAGTACTTTCTGTTTCATATGAGTATAAATGACCTTCTTTCAGAGGAAACTCACCTAACATGCAGAGTTTACATATCCACAGTGGCTCTTATATTCAAAGACTCATAAATGGAAACATACATTTTTGAATCATGCAGAAGCACTACAGATAATTAGGAGAGGCAAAGAGCCTGTTAAGTTTTCATTTTCGGAGAATTTTACTTATTAGATAACAAAGCTTCCTACTCGCCACCCCCATAACAATGTCTTAAGGAGAACCATCTGTCCTGTGGGTTGGTCATTATTCTAACTGTCGTGTTTTCTTCTCTTCTAGAAGATGTGTGTTTTCTAGAATCTGTTTATGTTCTTTTCTAGATGCATGCAGAATACAGCAGATGGCCCTTCTGAACATGTAGAGGATTACCTCTGTGACCCAGAAGAGATGCCTCTGGGCTCCAGAGAGTGCAAATTACCATGCCCCGAGGACTGTGTGATATCTGAATGGGGTCCATGGACCCGATGTGTATTGGTGAGTTGATTAGTATTTTTGTTAATGTAGAGTTTATTTAATTCCTTGCCACTGAAGCTTTAAAGACATTATTTTTAAAATATAATCACTTCAATGTAAAATCTGTTTTTGGGCTATACTTAACCAAAGCAAGGTGTGTTTTCTCGGCCACTTCATTCTACGACTGTGCTATTTAAAGTCTGTAATCTTTCCTCTCACACTAGAACAGCTCCACTTCTTACAAGCCTTACTCAACCCATCATCCTAACCCAGCACAAAAGGCCTTCAGTTTGCCTGAAAAATACACAGCATGTTAAAAACTACAGCGGTGATAATGATTCCCTCCAGGTAAAGGGGAAAATGAATGAAGTAAAGGTACTTTAATGGTGTCACGTTATTGTCATCCATTGCTTTTTGCCCAATACCTTTTATTTAAATGGTAGGAATAATCTCTCACACAGTGGGAACACAGCAGCAGGGGTATTAACACTAAAAAGCAAGAGATCCTGGGTAAGAAGCTAAGTAGAAAGAAGAAAGCCGTGCATCAGTGAATCTCTCTTTACACACTGGCTCTGTGTCTCTTTGGGCCTGGAAAGCCAGCTGAGAGTTTCAAATCACACAAAGCTTCTATATTTCAACAGCCAGTAGGGGCTCATCCACGAGACTCTGGGAAGAGAGTCATTTGAAACAGAACTGGCTGCTTATGTAGGACATTTGACTTACCCATGGGCACCTCTATAAAACTGTACATTTCAAAAACAGCATCAGAAGCATGAGGAAAATAATTAATATGGAATTATTTTATTGAAATACAATATAAACCAGTTTCAAAGAAGAGTTTATGGTGCATATTTTCCAAATAGAAACTGATACTCCATTTCAGTGTTAAAGATACTGATTGGGCCGGGCGCGGTGGCTCACGCCTGTAATCCCAGCACTTTGGGAGGCCAAGGCGGGTGGATCACGAGGTCAAGAGATCGAGACCATCCTGGTCAACATGGTGAAACCCTGTCTCTACTGAAAATACAAAAACTTAGCTGGGCATGGTGGCGCGTGCCTGTAATCCCAGCTACTCAGGAGGCTGAGGCAGGAGAATTGCCTGAACCCAGGAGGCGGAGGTTGCGGTGAGCCGAGATCGCGCCATTGCACTCCAGCCTGGGTAACAAGAGCGAAACTCTGTCTCAAAAAAAAAAAAGATACTGATTGGCAGAAAACTGATAAACTGATATAGCAGGAGTAAAACAAAAATGGCAATTGACTGGAAGGCAAGTTAAATTGTAATAAAGAATCAACTGTTTCACAAGGGTATATAATTGATTTTCTGTTCTAATTTCATAGCATCAGATTTGAAGTTCCATCAAGTCACTGGGCTGCATATTACATTGTCTAACTATGTTTATAATAGTGAGAATTTTTACTGGCAGTTAATATAAAAAGATTTCATTGTTATACAGTAGGAAATACAGAACCCGGGCCTCTTCTTAAACTTATTAATAGGGGTTCTAATAAAGGAACCACTAAACTGGGACTTTGTCCATTAGGTTTCTGTATTAAATGACCAAGGATAATCACCTTAGAAGAATGATGAGGCTCTATTATATATATAAGAGTTGGTGAAGCATATTTTGTGTTCCTGAGAGTTTGCCAATAGGAATGTTTGGATAAGAATAAAACTCAATGAGGTGAACAGACTGTGCTTCCCAGGCTTTATATTTCTTTAAAGAAAAAACTTAGAAAAATTAAATTTAACAGAGTTTAATTGAGCAAAGAACCCATTCAGAAATTGAGCCACCTCCCAAACCGGAACAGATTCAGAGAGACTTTGGCACTGCCACGTGGCTGAAAAAGTTTCTTGGGTAGAAGAAGATAAATGACCTACAGAAAATGATGTACAGAAGACAGAAGTGAAATTCAGAAACAGCTAGACTGGTTACAGCTCGACGTGTGCGACAAATAAAATGAGTGAGGCAAAAGTCCCAATCAATCGAGGTTTAAAAAACCAGCTCTAGGACACATCTGGGAAAAAGCAACGAGGTTTTCAGAAGAGGTGTTCAGGAGGTGTTATGTTTATACATTCCCTTAAACGTGGGGAGGCAGGTAGGAAGAGAGGCAGGTAGGCATTACAGTGAACAGTTATGTTCCTGCGAGACAATAGTTAATGCCTAGTAAACCTACATTTTACATAAGATAAGGGGAATGTTTAAAGAGAAAAGGGAAATAGAGGAAGAATAAATTATGCAGACATCTCCGGGTAGATGGAGGAATGACTGATCTCCTCTTGTTTTTGTTCTGTACCTGGGAAAATAAGCTTGCAATTGATAGTGTCAGTGTGGAATCAGACTGCAGTTTTAGGAGTTAGACTTAGACTATAGACCTAAAGTTACAGTTGATGTGCTGTTTTTTGTGGTAGGCCATAAAGGAATTTACCTGTGAATGTTCCATGGGAGAGTCGTTCACAGATGCCTGAGGCCTTTTACCTTTCCATGGCAATCTGGCAGAGTGCTAGCAACAGCTATTCATTTGGAAGAGAGTGTTGCAAGATGGCCTCCAGGCTTACCCTTCCCTTTTGCATAGGGAGTTTGAGATCCTGAGATATTTTTAAAATTTTCCTTTACATTTGTCATATTTGATCGATTGGAACAATGGGCTACATCTGTCTGAAACTCAGTGATTGCACGAGAGCAGGTTATAATCTGTTTACACATCCGAATAGGATACAGTTAAGTATGTGTGAAGAAACCTTTAGGATGAACGTGAATCATGTAAGGAGGCAACGTTAGCCTCAATGTAATTTGACATATTTTACCTTTAACGCACCTTGTTTCTTCACTCAGGCCTCCATTAAAGAGATACGGATTAAGCTTTTACTGTCTATCAGGAACTGTTTTAGGTAGGGAGAATATACAGATATCTAAAACGTAACTCTTCTCCTAGTGCACTGTAGAAAGGAACAAGACCTTTATGTGATACACATTATACCAAGACAGTGTTATTCCAGTGGTGTGACCAAAGTGCAATGGAAGCAGGGGAGGAGGAAGCAATTATTTTAGGCCTTAAGAAGTCCAAGGAGGCTTGCTCCTGGTTTCTTCCTGTCCTTAGAAACCAAATGTTGTCAGAAGACTGTACCAGTAGACGACTGGCGAGCCAGTCTTTTTAGATTGTTGTCAACTGAAGAAGGACAAGGTCATAAATTTGGAAAGGAGAGCTCACATCTCATAAAGGGTTGTAGCCTGCAAGGTGGCCACTCTGACAGCTGCCAACCAGAAGCTCGAAACAGACACTTCTAGGGAATGGCAAAGGGAACAATAATTTGTGTTGAGCAGGGTGGCCAAATATACATATTTAATAAGTTATATGAGGAGTCATGAATATTTATAAACAGAGAAAAGTATGCATGTTCAACGAGTTTTATGCCCCCCTTACGTATCCCATGTACCAAAAATGGTGGCATTAGCATGATCCAAGGGTGGGTTTTCAGTGCTCTAATGTCAAAAGGTGAAAGAGAGGCCACAGAAACCCTTACTGTACATGCTCCATGACTGCCCAGAACCACTCCATGATCAGTGGTTTCTTATTAGGAAGAAATGCTGGTTGGTTGTTTTGTTGCAAACATAAAAGGGAGAGGTAGGGTCAGGCTGTAACCACCCAAGGGTTTCTTCCTGCCTGCTGCACAAATAAAGACCAGGGTGTTACAGTAAAGAAAGAGTTTAATAGACATGAGGCCAGCCGTGCCACATGGAAGATGGAGTTAGTATTCAAATCAGTCCTATCTAAGGCTCCTAGGTAGGGGTTTTTCAAAGGCAGTTTGGGGGAAGGGGTGGGGCTGCCAGGTAATGGGTGCTTGCTGCTGATTGGCTGGGGCAGAGATGAAATCACAGGTGGTCAAAGCTGTCCTCCTGTGGGCTGAATTCTTCCGGGTGGGGCCACAGGAACTGGGTTGGCAGGTCCAGGTAGACTCCTGGGTGTTACACATGCAAAAAACCTGAAAGGATATCTCAAAAGGCCAATCTACGATACTGGTGGTGTCTGCAGGAGTTGCTAGCAGTCATTTATGTCTGCACCTTAGCAGAATTCAGATTCCTCTCCTCTCCCAGCCTGATGGCCTTTCAGTAGCTTTACAAAGGCACTTGAGTTTGCAGAAAGGCCTGTTATCATTTAAACTATAAATATTTCTTGAAATTATTTCAGCCCCCAAACCCAGGAATAATTAAGGAAAGAACAAGATGAGGGTGGGTTAGAGCAGATCTCTTTTACTGCCATAATTTTCTTACTGTTATAACTTTTGCAAAGGCAGTTTCAAGACAATTGGTTGATGAGGTATGGAGTGCATTTTTCCAAAGTTCTGGTTTCTGTATAACCCTCAAGGAAGAAAGCCTAAATGCCAAGAACTCAGTTTTCAAGGTTTCTCTGTGGTCCCTATGGCCAAGAGGTGGTCCATTTGGTCAGCCGCAGGGCTTAGAATTTTTTTTTTCTCAGTTCTAAATTAATAATTAAAATTAGAATTTAGAATTGTTTATGTGCATGTATATGTGTGCATCAGAAAAAGAAAACTTACTAAGACCTAGTCATTTAAAGTTATTAAAATGTCATTTTTTAAGGTCCAAAAGTCTATACATAATCCACAAACATATAATTACATATCTGTATAATAATATACATAGAACTTGATATAATTAGCATTCTGTGATAATTAATATGAACATCATATATGTGTATTTGTACAGATGTGAGGTGATGTGTGTATTAGCATTTGATACATGGCATCTTAGAGCTAGATGGTACATCAAAATCTCATTCAACGCCTTCATTTTATACACTGAACAACTGAGGCATAATGAGGTTGACCGACTTGTCTGAGTTAGCCAGTGGCCCGAATGTTCTAACTCCTGCTCCAGTGCTGTCTCTAATATAATAGTTGTTTAGCTGAGTATTCACCTTTCTGAGAATTTGTAATGTTCTTTTTAAGCCTTGCAATCAAAGCAGTTTCCGGCAAAGGTCAGCTGATCCCATCAGACAACCAGCTGATGAAGGAAGATCCTGCCCTGATGCTGTTGAGCGGGAACCCTGTAACCTGAACAAAAACTGCTACCACTATGATTATAATGTAACAGGTACATGGATCGTCATCTGATCACAGAGTTAAGTCCAAATTCCGTGCCTGTGAGCTCTGCAGCATTTCCGTCAATGTAGTTCATCTCCCTCTTTGTGCCTTTTGGACATGCTGCTTACTGTCCCAGAAAGAATTACTTATTTTTTAGTAAACACTAAGATAGAGGAAATAAAAATGTCTCACGGACATTAGCCCTTAAAGTAGTTTGTGGATATGCTAAGTGTTCCTACGTAAAACAGCCTCTCACTATGGGGAGGTGAATCTAAAAGAATTATTTTTGGCACAGGTATTAGATTTACTCAAAAATCCCTTTTTCCGAAGATGCTTAATTGTTAAAACATACTGGGGCAACAATTCTTGAGGTGTGGGCAGTTTATAAATATGATTAGTTTGATACAAAAATGTCAACAATCTTAAACTTACCAAAGACTATAAATCAATGCTATAAAAGGTACAGATAGAGAAAAATAGATGAGTATTTTCAGAAAAATAAGTTTATTATTATTTGCATTTATCCCCTGAATCTCATTTAATACCATCAAGATGCATACGCTAGGAAAGAGTTCATATGATTTGAGACAACACCAAAGCTTACTTCAGAATTTTTCCCAAGTAATTTTCACTCTGAAACAAACTCAAGAGACTGTGCAGTGACACATTAAAGGTCACACTGGCTTTTTGTTTCTTTTGGTTTTTCTCTTCAATTTCCTTTGATGATATAAAACAAATCAAAGTTATCAGGGATGTGCTGTGTTACCCAGCGAAAAGAGATTAAAGAGTTATTTTGCAAAAGATGTAAGAGAAATAAGTACGGCCAGTGATTTTTATCACTCTAATAAATGTATGCATTTTTATGCTTTATAAATATAGACAAGTAAAATATATAACGTTTTATTTGAATATAATTACATAGCTAAAGTACCATCTGTCACAATTATGATTATTTTGCTAAAATAGAAGTAATGCAAAGATTTTAAATTATATTTTTATTGGGAAAAAAAGTTTTTTAAGTGACATTGATCTGCAGGTCAAAGCCATTTTTAGTGTCACTAAACGGCTATCAAGATTTTCAAGTAGACATCTGCCTTTAAGAATAAACCCTGTAGCTATGTGCAACCCCAGCAATTCCATTTGACTCCTGATATGTTCAAAGCTGAGACCCATATGCTCTGCATGGGGGATGATTGATTATGGGGCTTAGGAAGCAGTTGTGAATTAAATATGGGATTCGGGTCATCAGAGTTTCATTTGAAATCTGTTTCATACTGAGCCTTCTGTTCTGATGGGCTTCCTTTTTTCAGACTGGAGTACATGTCAGCTGAGTGAGAAGGCAGTTTGTGGAAATGGAATTAAAACAAGGATGTTGGATTGTGTTCGAAGTGATGGCAAGTCAGTTGACCTGAAATATTGTGAAGAGGTGGGTGGACGCTGTGTTATATCTTTGTGAGTAAATTCTTCCCTAATAATTTCAATGCATGCTGAGCCAAGTGACCCATGCTGCATGCAGCTCATTGCCAGCAGATGTTTTTCTGCACTATTCGCAGGCTGCTAAGTATGTTCTTGAAAAGACGCAATGCCTAGCACCACTGATCCCTACATATAATTTTCTGTATTTTCTTCTGCTTGGCGCCCAAAGGTAGCCTAGTAATTAGCCTATTCTGAAAGAAATGCTTAGGGAACAATAAGTAGTCAAGGTGAATAAAAGCAATAAATCTTAATCAGACTACGTATCATCTTTTGTAATTTGACGTGAATTTTGTGTAGTGCCTGGGACACCTGCCAAGGTCCATCATTTATTCTCTTTGTTGCTAAACACTGATCACGTGGTTTCCTAGCAGATCTTGGTATTAGGATCTAATACCCAGCTGTGTGTATCTAAGCAGTCCAGTCTGATTGAGAGCCTCAAATTCAAACAAAGGAATGAAGTCTGTCATTACTATCTTCTAGGTACAGAGAATTGTAACTGGTAATTATCTAATTGATGAAAGTAATGTCATCATATCTAGATGTGAGCTTCTGAAATGTGAGAACACATAGTCATTGGCCTTTCTTAGTTTTTATGAAGCTACACTTCATGTTTTAATAATTTTGTCTGATTTCTATACCAAAAACATGACAAATATTGACTCTCCATGCATCTGAGATCCCTGGGTCATATACCAACCAAGATAAGCAGGAGCCTTAATCAATCTGGAATAGCCAAGAAGGAGTTTGTAACCTCATTAGAGTTTAATATATACGGTCACCATGTCTTCTGTCTACACATCCTGGGGTCACCATGTCTTCTGTCTACACATCCTGGGGTTATTATAAGCCCACAGTGAATTGTTCCAACACCTAAGGGAAAATTCTAAACAGAAATATTTTAATTCATTTGATATACTTACCATGCAGACCTAACTTAACTTTCTTACATCCCTGTTCATGAGAGCAGAGCACTCACTTGTGTTGAAAACACAAATTTGTTTAGTTAATAAATGCCTCCTGCTATAACCTTAAAACTGAACTTAATCTATTCATTATTTACATTTGAATAATTGGAAATTTCACACTTGAATCATTTTGGTTTTGTAACCAATAACATTGAGGCAATATAACCATTATAAGAATAGCAGCAGTATTAATGAAGAGGATAGCCATATACTGGCTGGAGAGCTTTACTTCTAGTTGATTAGTACATCCTCTTTTTGCAAATATAAATGCCCTCCTTGGTAGGATGAAATATAAAATAACTAGCTCAGAGCTTTGTGAACGCTGAAACCTCAGCATACATGACCAATTTTAAACTCTTTCATATGACTACAGGACAAACCTGTAAACAGGATTCTTGATTTCTTAAATGAGTAAACAGCTGGGAAATAACTAATTTTAATTATATGGGAGTCTACATATTAAGCTCACATGCAAATATTATAATATTTGAATGCTTCAGGGCGATCAGGGACTCCAATTTTAACATTCTAGCAAACACTGTCTTCAAGACTTAAAATTCGACTGTGCGAACCCTGCATTCAGTGCCACAGCAGTAGGTAACACTTGCTGCTTCCCTGACAGCCGCAAAGAAAGATGGCATTATTATCCAACAAAGAGGAAAATTAGAGTTAAACCCAACTAGCATTTATGTAGTATTTTTATCTTTAGTGTCTTTAGACATTTACTCATTGGATACCCAGCAATTGGTTTCTTCTTTCCTATTTCTTAGATTTTTGAATAGATTTCTTCTTTATTTAGACACGTATGTTTAGGTAAATGAGAGAGAGAATTAAAAGAGAGAGCTAATCAATGTAAGGGAAAAGGTAGTACAGGACTAAAATGTCTAAGTAGTAGATATGTAAGTCAGTAATAATTGAATTCTGTGATTCAAACTCTCCCCATGAAACTATTATTTACCTTAAATGTAACATAATATTTTTATCATATCACCTCAACATTCCTATCTCCTACCTCTCATGACTTTTAAGAGGCTTTATGAGGCTTCAGTTGAGTGATGTGGAAGTTTTCATACCAAATACTCAGCTTTGTCAAGTATTACTCGTATAGAATATAATGGGAGTGCCTGCAGAGCGATGTATTACACAAAGCTTTGATCTGATCCTCTCTCCATGGGTAACTTAGAGCTAAAAGCTATACTTGAAACAACATGTTTCAAAAAATTTCTCTTGTTCGCCATTATCTGCTGTATAAATTAGAAAACAGAAACTTCTCTTTCATGCAGAAATAAAAAAGGTCTTGGAAATTCCAAGAATTACTAATTTTAAAAATTCATATTCTCCTAATAAGCTCTTCTTTTTCTTTTTTTTTTTTCATCTGGAGACAGAGTCTCACTCCATTGCCCAGACTGGAGTGCAGTGGCGCTATCTCAGCTCACTGCAACCTCTGCCTCCTGGGTTCAAGCAATTCTCCTGCCTCAGCCTCCTGAGTAGCTGGGACTATGGTCATGTACCACCACTCCAAGCTAGTTTTTTATTTTTAACTTTTTTTAGTAGAGGTTATGCTTCACCATGCTGGCCAGGCTGCTCTCAGGTGATCTGCCCACCTTGGCCTCCCGAAGTGCTGGGATTACAGGCATGAGCCACCGCACCCAGCTGACATTTTCCTATTTCAATGATACTTTATACCTTAGACATTTTAAATGTTGGAAAGTACAGCAGAAGAATTTGAAACATCATCTTACATTTTTAAAGCAGAATATTTAAATGGTAAATGATGGAACCCAAATGCCAATAAAATGGTACATTATTATCTGATGAGAGGGTTTGACACCAAAGTAACTGAATTATACCACAGTTAGTTGTTAAGTTTTAGAAGTGAAAATCTTTGTTTTAAAAAAATTCACATAAGATATTCATAATCAAAAAAATTTTGGTGACCCGTATTTCTTTATTAAAAATATAGCTGATAGTTTATATTATTTCAATTCATGAATATCATTAGTTTAGAGTAGCATTTTGTGTTTAGAACCTTTTCCTCTTGCTTTTCAGTTTAACATACATAAAAATAAATACAATTTTAAGATACAATTGTAGATCAAAATATTGATGATATTGGTGTTTAGCTAATGCAAAGTATTTATGCTTATATTTATTTGTCTCCATTTAGGGAAACTCAACCAATTTGGAGATTAAATCTACTTTTTTTCATCGCTTATTCGAAATACTCAAACAATACATAAGAATGGAGTCAATGGCCCCTTCTTTCATCCTGTGCCCCTAACTTACACTCTCCTAGGTCCAACCACTCTATACTTTTAATAATTTGGATGTTTGTCCTCCAGTTACCATTTTATTCTGTTATGTGGCTTGCTTTTTCTCCCTTTCTCTCATCTCCTTGTTCTCTGGCTCCCTCCCCAGATTTACAATATACATACTGATCTAGCTCTGTTCTTCCAGCTGGGCCTGGAGAAGAACTGGCAGATGAACACATCCTGCGTGGTGGAATGCCCTGTGAACTGTCAGCTTTCTGATTGGTCTCCTTGGTCAGAATGTTCTCAAACATGTGGCCTCACAGGTTTGTTTGTACCATAACTCATATTAGGCTAATGGTCAAGGAATATGAAATACAATATCTGTCTTGCTTTAAGCCATGTCAGATAATCTTCAGAAAGGTTGGATTGGTTGTCTTTCTTTCCAAAACATGTAAGCGTTACTTGTTCCTGGATCTCCTCAGGAGATATCCCTGTGATGCCTTCTCCCAATGAGATATCTACTTGCAAAACCATAACATATCATTAAAGTTGCATCACTTTGTATGTCTTAAAGGAAAAATGATCCGAAGACGAACAGTGACCCAGCCCTTTCAGGGTGATGGAAGACCATGCCCTTCCCTGATGGACCAGTCCAAACCCTGCCCAGTGAAGCCTTGTTATCGGTGGCAATATGGCCGATGGTCTCCATGCCAAGTGCAGGTATAAATTCTCAAGAAGTTGTAAGGAAGCGTGTACTCTTTATCTGCAGAGACTTGGTTTCAGAAATATTTTTCAGAGCTTACAGATGACAAGCTTCTTAAAATTTTTATGTGCCTTGCCATTTTATAACCAATTAATTAGTTTTGATACAAACACTCCCTGCCCTGTACTTTTAAAATCCTTTGGAGACTGTTTCATTTGAATAAGAATTTATTTTCCTGCCTTTAGCTAGAAAAGAAACAAATTGTTCAAAGTATGCTTTACTGCTAGCGCCCTACAGGGCTTCTTCCCTAGGGTTTCAAATGCTTCTCTAAATCTTCATAAATCAAAGTCAATGGTGCAGAGATGACTAAGTGATGAGCTCTAATGAAGTATTATTTCTCTTTTTCTAATTAGTTATTTCTTCCTCCATTCCAGGAGGCCCAGTGTGGAGAAGGGACCAGAACAAGGAACATTTCTTGTGTAGTAAGTGATGGGTCAGCGGATGATTTCAGCAAAGTGGTGGATGAGGAATTCTGTGCTGACATTGAACTCGTTATAGATGGTAACAAAAACATGGTTCTGGAGGAAACCTGCACCCAGCCTTGCCCAGGTAAGAAGAGCAAAAGAGAATGCATATTCTGATTATTTTTTCCTAAGACAAGGCCCATGAAGGGTTGCATATAAAGTATAAGTTACAGGATGTCAAGAGTCTTCTTATTCAGTAATATCTATGCCAACAGCTGAACACTCTGCCCATGGGGAAAGGGGCACTGCCTCATTACTGGCAGGTAGGGATGAAGTCCAGGCCTCCCACGTGGCCTCTCTCAACACCCTCTGGAGTGTAACATATGCAGGAGACGGAGATGAAGGCCTTAAGCCCAAGCTCCACAGGAAAGGTATGAAATAAAAGTTGAGAAAATAAGGATAAAACATAACCTATTTGGGATTTCCAGAAGAGAATAAAGAGAGACCAGTGTTTAAACACTTAATGACCAAAAATAGATTAAGTCCTCATAATAAGAGCTTAAACTGGGTCCAGGGTAGAATCAACAACAGACTCACACCTAGATAAATGTAGTTAAAGCATAAAATATAGAACAGTAATTAGTAAAGTCTTCAGTGAGAAAAAAAGAGATTATCTACAACTAGAAGACAAAATAACAGTATGGAGGACACAACTGAAAGATGCTGTTCTGATTCGGTGTTAGACACATGGGCGCGTGCAGCAAATGTAGGAACAAAGTGTTCTGTATCAAACAGTATAGGAAAAATGGCAGACAGTGATAAGCTAATAGTTATGACTTTGGGCTTGATGCAGAGAATTGTAGGGGAAATTTAATGTCCAAATATGCCAGAAAACTCATCCTTGAAAAAGATATAGGGGCAACAATTTATTAGTGGACTGGAAATGAGCAGATTGAAAATGAATTACCTGTATTTTATCCCCAAATAAAAAATTTATATTCTCCCAATTTGCTTATAATTATGATGTAAAAATTGTATCTCTTTTAAACTATTTTTTGTGAATAAGACTTCAAAAAATTAAGGATTCAGCAGAAAGATAATGGAGCATAAAACATTTTGTAGATAAAAGGATGTGATTTAAGAACATTTTTAAAGTGAATAACATATATTAACAAAATTTATAAATGGGATTGAGTCCCTAAACGCTGGAAAAACTGACAACATGGGTTACTTATTCATTCACTCATCGAGTTACCTATTGCTTAGTTAAAAAAAAGTCACTTGAGATGATAAAAATGGTAGGGTATAGTTTAAGGTTAACGGAATAAAATTGAACAGAGCAGTTAAATAAGCTCTGATGGGGTTATTTTGAGGACAAGCCCCCTAAGTCTCTAAGAACATCCAACTATTGTATAGGTCTTTGCACACATGGATATCTTTATTTTAAAAACCAAAAATCTGCAAAGCAGCTTCTTCTCAACAAGTGTAAAGTTTCAGCTATGCAAGGTAAGTTCTAGAGATCAGCTTTTAGACATAGTGCCTGTAGTTAACAATACTGTATTGTATACTTAAAACTGTGTTAATTGGGTAGATCTCATATTAAATGGTCTTATTACACTAAAAAGTAAAATGTAAAAAAAAAGTAAAAGAGAAGAAGATTTGACTGTTGGCCAGGCGCAGTGGCTCACACCTGTAATCCCAGGACTTTGAGAGGCCAAGGCAGGTGAATCACAAGGTCAGGAGTTCGAGACCAGCCTGGTCAACATAGTGAAACCCTATCTCTACTAAAAATTAGCTGGGTATAGTGGCGGATGTCTGTGATCCCAGCTAATTGGGAGGCTGAGGTAGGAGAATCACGTGAACCCAGGAGGCAGAGGTTGCAGTGAGCCAAGATAGCCCCACTGCACTTCAGTCTGAGCGACAGAGTGAGACTCCCTCTTAAAAAAAAAAAAAAAAAAAAGAAATTCTGGCAAAGTGTTGCTGTTCAGACATTCCCACACCTGCCAATAATAACCTTTTGCTGATCCAGCAATTCCCTTTTTTCATTTCCTGCCACTGAAACTGGTCTGTTATCATTTAAGATCTCACACACAATTCAATTTAATAAAATCACTTTGCTTCACTGCAGACCCAGCCTGAGGCTGTAGCAGCAGGTGACCTCCAGGCAGGGTCAAGGACTAAACCTTTGGACCTCGATGTACTGAATGGCTATCGAGGCAACAAAAAATGACCAAGGCTAAAAGTTGTGAGACCTTCCTGTTCCAAAACCAAATCTCCAGCACCAGTAATAGGATTGTGGTGATATCCACACCATTGAGCAGAACTGGCATCCTTGTCAGACACTGGTGTACGTATGCCTTACTAGAGACATTCCCCACGTGGTTTCATTATACTTCCTGCAGGAGAATCACCCACCCATTCGACTGTTATTTATCAAATGTAATTACACATCAGGCCTTGGACTTGAGACCAGAGATAGAAGACCAACAGACCCTGTCCTTGTACGGCTTACTTTCTAGTGGAAGAAACAATTGCTAATCTAATAGTGACAGAAACATAAGATTATAATCTGTGGTAAATGATGTGAAGGAAAATTACAGGATCCCATGATAATACAGAACAGGACAAACACACTGTTTTAATTAAAGTAACTGCAAATCTAGGAGGAGGCTGCTCTTCTCTTGTAAATTACAATCTATTCATTTCAGTTCCCTTCTTGCTAGTTTTCTCTAATGATGGGTTTTGAAAGCTAGCAATATGTGTACTAATAAGCCTTAAAGACTCGAATACTGAATTAGGAAATACATTTCATGTGTTTAATTGTCATATCTTTGGCAGGCATAGGGCAATTTTATTGTTATTACAATGGTTTACATGGTCAAAATAGAAAAGTGTATTTAGAACAAGAAAGTATCTCACTCTCATTTGCTGTTATTAAATCTTTGAAGCCCGTCATGTATTACTTTGGGGAGATAATTACATAACTCACAGAATATCATTAAAAGATTTATTAAGTTTTGTTGCAAAATAAATGATGCTAAACGTGGACTGCCGCAGAGATAAAGCCTGTTGGTAAAAAGGTATGTTTTCTTTCCATGTAGTTTTCAATCGCTGAGGTAAAATTATATTACTTTCATATTGATATGAATTTTTTAAACTTTAGCAGTTTTCCTATATCATTAAAAACTGCGTAACCCCAAAGTGACATTTCCTAGGAAATAAAAGTGTTTCTAAAACTTTCTCAGGCTACTTAGAAATTCTTTGTAGTTGCTTTTTCCTTTGCATTTCTAAAATTTACTAGAACCATCTGTACCTCAGGAGTACCAATTACATTCTTTAATAAAAGTCTACAAACATCACTCCGTTTTACTATTATGTATGTATCTTTTAGTCAATAATTCATGTCTTACCAGGACTTCTTAGGCATGACACAAGAAGTTTTTCCATTAATCACATCTCCAGGCAACTTTGTGCTAATATCAGTCACCTTCAGCATAATATAAGGCAATACGAATTATTCATATGACATGGCTAGAATAAATAAGTGATAAGAAACCTTTGTGAATTTGTGTCTATCATAATTAACTGTGTATTCTGAAGAGTATTACTAAGGAGTCATTCTGAAAAATGAATGGGTTAATGGAAAGATCATATTTCATAAAATCTTTTCTGTTCTTAAGATGTTGGAAGCATGGATGAACAATGCACTCCCATTTACATACCCAACAGAAATTCATATATAAGTTCATCCAAAGGCTTGTACTAAAATGTTCACAGTAATAATGACAGGAAAAATTTACAACTCCCCACATGCCCATCAATAATAGAATGGGTATCTAAACTCTGATATATTCACACAATGGAATAAAGTACAGTAGTAAGAACGAAGAAATTAGAACTTCACAAATGTATGCTGGATCTCACAAACATAAACGAGAGAAGGCAGACACAAAAAAAGTACATATGGTATGATTTCATGTATCACACGAGGGAGGGTTCTGAGGTCCTGGGAATGTTTTGTTCCTTGATTTGGGTGTTGATCACATGTTACATAATCAGATCGTCAAAATTCAGCTATCTGTGCATCTATGAGATGCGATTATTTAACATGTTTATTAAACTTAAATAAATATTTTAAAGAGAAGTGGTTTCAAGATGTAGATCAAAGGAAATAGCATTATTTCCAGTACTGCAACTGCTTGATTGCTTCTCTCACCACCACTCCTCTGGGAAGAAATAGAAATGAAACATAAAACCAGCTTTGGCAGTCTTGAACTTCAAACTTTTTGAAAATTGTGAATACCTAGAAAACAAATTCTGTTTATATTTAGGCTTCGTATGTACCTCATGTGTAATAAACCACTTTACTATGATCGTGACAAGAGTGGCAGTAGGTTTGCATCAAATGTTTGTTGTATCCTAAGAAGGGATGAATTATAGTGGATGAGCTTCTGTCCGTCACAGTTTACCTTTGATATCATTAAGCAGCATATAGACCAGTAATAGCTATGCAGAAAATAACAATATCTATAGACAGTTACACAAATACATATAAATTTACAAACATTAAATGCTTACTTAAATTTTATAAATGTTATGTATGACTGGCATACCTAAAAACATTGCCCAGCGGGGTTGGAATTAAAATGAATATCTGCCTGGATTTCTCTGTGGGTATGAGTGTAAATTATACACCTGTGTTTTCCAGGTGACTGTTATTTGAAGGACTGGTCTTCCTGGAGCCTGTGTCAGCTGACCTGTGTGAATGGTGAGGATCTAGGCTTTGGTGGAATACAGGTCCGATCCAGAGCGGTGATTATACAAGAACTAGAGAATCAGCATCTGTGCCCAGAGCAGATGTTAGACACAAGATCATGTGATGGTGAGTGCTACCGTTCATATACTCTATCTTAAGCAAAAGACTAAGATAAAAAAAAAATTGTTAAAAAGAAATTTGGCCAGGTGTGGTAGCTCACGCCTATAATTCCAGCACTTTGGGAGACCAAGGCAGGTGGATCACCTGAGGCCAGGACTTTGAGACCAACCTGGACAACATAGTGAAACCCTGACTCTACTAAAAAGGCATGGTGTCAGGTTTCTCTAATCCCAGCTACTTGGGAGGCTGAGACAGGAGAATCACTTGAACCCAGGAAGTGAAGGCTGCAGTGAGATGAGATTGAGCCATAGCACTCCAGCCTGGGCAACAAGAGTGAAATTCCATCTCAAAAATAAATAAACAAACAAATAAGTAAATTTAAAATTTACTAGGATGTCACTTAAGGCTGAGGACTAAAGTAAGGGGAAAATTCTGAATTCTGAAAAGAATATTTGCAATTAAAAAGGAAAAAGGATATAGAATGCAACCAACATGGATAAGAATAAATTCAATGAGATAGAAAATAAAGAATAATCAACAAAACCAATAGATTGTTTTTGAGCAAACTGACAAAATAGATCAGTTCATGTTAACATCAATGAAAAAAAAGTGAAGTCATCATAAATAAAGTGTAGAAAAATAGAATAAAACTAGTGTTTTCTAACAAATGTAAAAATGTCAATGAAAATAATTTAGAATGTTATATTTTATCAAGAGTAATGAAAAAACTACATCACCGATTATAATTTTTAAACCTATCAAATACGTATTCACACATGCACACAAATTAAAACTTAAATGGCTTTAATTATGAGTTATACCAAAACATAAAGAAACAGACAACTTGTATTTACTTGAAGTCTTTTTTATAAGAATATTTTCTTTTTTTTTTTTAATTACATTTATTGTATTTTATTCGTTTATTTTTTATTATACATTAAGTTCTGGAATACATGTGCAGAATTTGCAGGTTTGTTAAAGAGGTATGCACGTGCTATGGTGGTTTGCTGCACCCATCAACCCGTCATCTACATTAGGTATTTCTCCTAAGGCTATCCCTCCCCTATCCCTCCACCCCCGACACGCCTCGGTGTGTGATGTTCCCCTCCCTGTGTCCATGTGTTCTCATTATTCAACTCCCACTTATGAGTGAGAACATGTGGTGTCTGGTTTTCTCTTTCTGTGTTAGTTTGCTGAAAATGATGGTTTCCAGCTTAATCCATGTCCTTGCAAAGGACATGAACTCATCCTTTTTTATGGCTGCATAGTATTCCATGGTGTTTGTGTGCCACATTTTCTTGATCCAGTGTATCACTGATGGGCATTTGGGCTGGTTCCAAATCTTTGCTATTGTGAACAGTGCTGCAAGAAACATACGTGTGCATGTGTCGTTATAACAGAATGATTTGTAATCCATTGAGTATATACCAGTAATGGAAATACTGAGTCAAATGGTATTTCTGGTTCTAGATTCTTAAGGAATTGCCACACTGCCTTCCACATGGTTGAACTAATTTACACTCCCACCAACAGTGTAAAAGCATTCTTATTTCTCTACATTCTCTCCAGCATCTGTTGTTTCCTGACTTTTTAATGATCTCCATTTTAACTGGCATGAGATGGTATCTCATTGTGGTTTTGATTTGCATTTCTCTAATGACCCGTGATGAGCTTTTTTTTTTTATGTTTATTGGCTGAATAAATGTCTTCTTTTGAGAAATATCTGTTCATATCTTTCACCCACTTTTTGATGGGGTTGTTTTTTTCTTGTAAATTTATATAAGTTCTTTGTAGATTCTGGATATTAGCCCTTTGTCAGATGGGTAGGTTGCAAAGATTTTGTCACATTCTTTAGGTTGCCTGTTCACTCTGATGATAGTTTCTTTTGCTGTGCAGAAGCTCTTTAGTTTAATTAGATCCCATTTGTCTATTTCGGCTTCTGTTGCCATTGCTTTTGGTGTTTTAGTCATGAAGTCTTTGCCCATCCCTATGTCCTGAATGGGATTGCCTAGGTTTTCTTCTAGGGTTTTTATGGTTTTAGGTCTTATGTTTAAGTCTTTAATCCATGTTGAGTTAATTTTTGTATAAGGTGTAAGGAAGGGCTCCAGTTTCAGTTTTCTGCATATGGCTAGCCAGTTTTCCCAACACCATCTATTAAATAGGGAATCCTTTCCCTATTGCTTTTTTCTGGTTTGTCAAAGATCAGATGGTTGTAGATGTGTAGCATTATTTCTGAGGCCTCTGTTCTGTTTCATTAGTCTATAGGTTGGTTTCTGTAACCTTATAGTATAGTTTGAATTCAGGTAGCATGATCCTCCCACTTTGTTCTTTTTGCTTAGGATTGCCTTGGTTATACAGGCTCTTTTTTGGTTTTATATGAAATTTAAAGTAGTTTTGCCTAATTCTATGAAGAAAGTCAATGATAGCTTGATGGGAGTAGCATTGAATCTATAAATTACTTTGGGCAGTATGGCCATTTTCATGATACTAATTTTTCCTATCCTTGAGCATGGAATGTTTTTCATTTGTTTGTGTCCTCTCTTATTTCCTTGAGCAGTGGTTTGTAGTTCTTCTTGAAGAGGTCCTTCACATCTTGTTAGTTGTATTCCTAGGTATTCTATTCTCTTTGTAGCAGTTGTGAATGGTAGTTCACTCATGGTTTGGCTCTGTTTGTCTATTATGCCAGGTCTGTCTTGCAGACCCTGGCCGAGCGACGCATGAAAGGAGTACTCAGACACAGGTATGCAGTGTAAGAGCCACTAGGTGACTGCAGGCAGAGTGAGCAGTGTCGATAAGCTGGAGCTGCTAGCTTTTGTTTAGTACAGACATATTGCCAAAAGCCTGGAGCCAACACAATCTGTAGGTAATTAACATTGTCGTTCCCCTTCCCAGGGAGCAGTCTTGAGTGCGGATGATAAAAAGTCAGTTTCCTGACAACAGAAGTAAACAAGCCTACTTAGATAAAGCCCCTACATTCCATTGTACCTACTCCTTGCCCTTTGCCTCAGGGTAGGAGAACAGCTGCTTCAGCTTATTCTCCCCTGAAGCTTTGCAAAACCTTTCGAGGTTTGCGTCTGTCTGTGTCGCTTCTCCCACCACCCTGACCAGTCTCCTACATCTCCCCCTTTGCTTTTTTTGCATCAGGTTTTGTTGATTGAAGCGTACAGATGTGTGCAGCAACAAGTTTGTCAGGCGCAATGGTTACAGCTCGTTTTCTGGCTTTGCATCCCAGAATTAGTAACTAACATGAGACAAACATAAGTATGATCAGTAATATTCTTTTCCAGTCAAGGAGTGCCTCACAGGAGTGAGGGTCTATCCAGGAGAGATGTTCTTGCCCATCCTTCCATATGGCCATTTGTTGGACGTGCAGATTTATGGCGTTTAGGGATTCTTGAATTTTAGTTTTAAGTTGCTTTATGTCTGCTGTTTACTTCTCACATAAAGTTCCCCAGAGGTGTTGTTTCACCTCATCCCAACGATGCATTGATTGATTCCATGGTAGAGAGGTGACACAAATATGCTTATGCTCCCAGTTGCAGTTTAATTGTTGCTGGAATGCCAGTGCCTCTTGTCATTCTCCTACATAGCCCATGGCAGCCTTGAGGGCTTGCAGGCATGTAAGAATTTTTTGATCTATACCCTGCTGTAGGAGAAGTTCATTAGACACATTTCTGGCCAAGCTGTCCACAAAGGCAGCTGTTGATACTGCTTCAGTAACAGATGCAACAGCAACACTAGCAGTAGCTAGGATGACTATGCAGAGATTACAAAGGCTATAAATGTACCTATGACTCTTTTGTGTCTGACCTGGGACAGGGCACATTCTAAGGTGGCAAGAGCAGAGGAGCCTTGCCAGTCGTGTGTCAAACTGACTGGTAGGAATGCCTTAGATTGTTTCCTTAATACCTTGACACTAGTAATATTTAAATTAGATATATGGTAATTAATCATACATGAGGTGAATCAAGCCTGTCCTTGCACTTGGGTCACAAACTTGGAGTTTTGGGGTGTTATGGAAATATTGGCTCCCTAAAGAAATCATATGGATAGGTAGTGCAAATAGGCACTGATCTCTCTGATTATGAATAAAGGTCATAGTATAATTGTTACTGGAATTTGGTATTTCCCATGCCAGGTTTTAAGGGTGGTGCTAGGATGTCCCAGGCATCATAAAGTGTCTTTGGGTGGCATGGACTCTAACTGGGGTTTGGGATATCCCATTCCCCCATCAGCCCAAATCATAGGGGAACAAGATGTGCCTACAAAACTGATTGATGCTACAGTGGACACGGACATCAGTATGGTTAGCCTGCAAATGGCCGTGGGGGCTTCAGTCTATGATGTTATAATTTCCTAACTGCAAGCTGTGGGCTTGTCCCCCAGGACAGACCTCCTAGCCAAAGTGAAATTCATTACTTTCCAGGCTTGGTTCTTTAGCACAGGGAGGAACGTCAGGGAAAGTGGCAGTGGTTGCGTTGTTCACTTTGAGGCTACCTGCAACCAAGAATGTGAAGGCATTTCATTGCCATGATGTAGCCATAATTGTGTTTAGGCAGGTACACAGTAAGGGTTAGAACTTTTATAACTTACACACAGTGGGAAGATAGTGGAGTGGTAAGTAGTATTACCTGGCACCTCAGTCCAATGTGTGCCATTAATAAGAGACACTACCGGGAGTATGTCAATCCCTCTTAGCCAAGCATTGTTAGAGGCTGTGAAGAGGGTGTCGGCCCAAGTAACAGGGTTGAAAAAAGGCAGATCCAAAATATGGGCCCAATAGAGAGTAGCAGGTGCAGGTGGCAGGCAAAGCGAGAGAATAAAAAACGAACAAATTATCTGGAGTGAATAGTGTCTATGTCCAGAGCAGGATTCGCTCAGCCTCCCAAGTTGCCTTCATCAGTGTAATGTCTAGGGCCTGTGTTGTCTGAGGAAGCCGCATTGTCCGGGCTTCGGGTCCTGCAGGGTCATTTCATTCATTTCTGGTACCAGGTTGCGTCCTAGTCTTGCCATGGTATGGTTTGATGCATCACGCTGGAATCCAAAGAGGACCTGAAGGGGTGTGAACACAAGCATAATCTCTTCTCCATGTTAGCAAATCATTTGGACCACACCATACATTACTATTTATATCTTTTCATAAAACTGAAGGTTTTATATCTAGACTGATTTTTGTAAAGTGCTTTTCTATAGTTGATTGAAATTTATCATCTAAACTCAAAAAACTGAGGGTAAATAAGGCTTGTGCTAATAGTGTTCCAGGGTCCTTAATCATATTCCCCCATTTTTGTTTTCGGAGCATATTTTTAAGGGTGGAGTGGGCACGTTCTACCATGGCCTATCCTGGGGGCTGTACAGGATATCCATGGAATGTTGGATGTTCCATGTGTGACAAAATTGTTGAACTTGTCAGTTGGTGTAAGCCGGACCATTATCAGTTTTAATTTTTGTGGGCCACCCCATAAATGCGAAAGTTAAGAGTAGATGTTTAATGACATATCAGGCAAACTCTCCAGGAAGAGCATGAGAGCTAATTAGCTGGGAATAGGTATCAACAGATAAATGTACATATCTTAGTTTTCCAAATTCAGGGACCTGCATACATCTGTTTGCCTTAACTGATTAGGTTGTAGACCTCTAGGGTTAACACTTGAAGGAGGGGATGTGCCGGTAAGCTGGCAATCTGGGCACTATAAAATAATCTGTTAAGCTAGTTTTTGGGTAAGTTGAAATTGTTAAGTTTCTCCAATTTTGGTGGAAAAATTGATGTGATTGGTCAAGCAGTGATGTCATATCTTGCAGCTCTGCTTGATCATTGCCATAGCCAGTGGGCCAGGCAGTGAGCTGTGGGCTCAAATATGGGTGACAAAAACAGGATGTGTTCACTGATCTAGCAATTGCTGAAGTTGAAGAAGAAGTGCACACAAGGTGGGCTCGAGAGTAGACTTAATGAGGGCTGTCTCAAGGTTTTGCAATAAATAGACAGCGTATGCAGAGTCACTAACAATATTGATGGGTCGAGTGGAAAAGGTTTCCAGGGCTAATATTAGGGCTCCAACCTCAGCTCTCTGAGTGCTAGCAAATCTACATTGAGTAGGGCAGTTACGTGGTTCCCACCAAATAGCTGCTTTTCCATTTTTACCAAAGCCATCAGTAAAAAATGTTAAACCGTTAGGTATGACGGATTGGGCTACCTTTGTAGGTATGACTACAGGAGTATGAGATAAGAACTGGAATAGTTTGTCAGTGAGCAAGGCTTGTTTCATATGGCCCACATAATCAGAGAGTGCTATCATCTGAAGGTCTACAGACAGGGGCAGGACTGCTTTGAATTGTTTTGTACATAAGGGAATTCTTTTTTCTAAATTTTATTTTATTGCATTTTAGGTTTTGAGGTACATGTGAAGAACATGTAAGATTGTTGCATAGGTACACACATGGCAGTGTGGTTTGCTGCCTTCCTCCCCATCACCTATATCTGGCATTTCTCCCCATGTTATCCCTCCCGTTTCCCCCACACAGACCCCAGTGTGTGATGCTCCCCTCTCTGTGTCCATGTGTTCTCATTGTTCAACACCCGCCTATGAAAACATGCAGTGTTTGATTTTCTGTTCTTGTGTCAGTTTGCTGAGAATGATGGTTTCCAGGTTCATCCATGTCCCTACAAAGGACACAAACAAATCGTTTCTTATGGCTGCATAGTATTCCATGGTGTATATATGCCACATTTTCCCTGTCCAGGCTGTCATCAATGGGCATTTGGATTGGTTCCAAGTCTTTGCTATTGTAAACAGTGCCGCAGTGAACATTCGTGTGCATGTGTCCTTTTAACAGAATGATTTATAATCCTTTGGATATATACCCAGTAATGGGACTGCTGGGTCAAATGGAATTTCTATTTCTAGGTCCTTGAGGAATCGCCACACTGTCTTCCACAATGGTTGAACTAATTTATACTCCCACCAACAGTGTAAGAGTGTCCCTATTTCTCCACATCCTCTCCAGCATCTGTTGTCTCCAGATTTTTTAATGATCGCCATTCTAACTGGCATGAGATGGTATCTCAATGTGGTTTTGATTTGCGTTTCTCTAATGACTAGTGATGATGAGCATTTTTTCATGTTTGTTGGCCTCATAAATGTCTTCTTTTGAAAGCTGTCTGTTCATATCCTTTGCCCCCTTTTGAATAGGTTTTTTTTTTCCTTGTAAATCTGTTTAATTCTTTGTAGATTCTGGTTTTCCCCCTTTGTCAGATGGGTAGATTCCAAAAATTTTTTCCCATTCTGTTGGTTGCCAGTTTACTCTAATGACTGTTTCGTTTGCTGTGCAGAAGCTGTGGAGTTTGATTAGGTCCCATTTGTCTATTTTGGCTTTTGTTGCCAATGCTTTTGGTGTTTTAGTCATGAAGTCCTTGCCTATGTCTATGTCCTGAATGGTTTTGCCTAGATTTTTTTCTAGAGTTTATATGGTGTTAGGTCTTATGTTTAAGTCTTTAATCCAACTGGCGTTAATTTTAGTGTAAGGTGTCAGGAAGGGGTCCAGTTTCTGCTTTCTGCACATGGCTAGCCAGTTTTCCCAACACCATTTATTAAACAGGGAATCCTTTGCCCATTGCTTGTTTTTGTCAGGTATGTCAAAGATCAGATGGTTGTAGATGTGTGGTGTTGCCTCCAAGGCCTCTATTCTGTTCCATTGGTCTATATCTCTGTTTTGGTACCCGTACTATGCTGTTTTGATTACTGCAGCCTTGTAGTATAGTTTGAAGTCCGGTAGCATGATGCCTCCAGCTTTGTTCTATTTGCTTAGGATTGTTGGCTATGTAGGCTCTCTTTTGGTTCCATATGAAGTTTAAGGTGGTTTTTTCCAGTTCTGTGAAGAAGGTCATTGGTAGCTTGATGGGGATAGCGTTGAATCTGTAAATTACTTTGGGCAGTATGGCCATTTTCACAATATTGATTCTTCCTAACCATGAGCATGGAAGGTTTCTGCATCTGTTTATATCCTCTTATTTCATTGAGCAGTGGTTTGTAGTTCTCCTTGAAGAGGTCCTTTGTTAGTTGTATTCCTAGGTATTTTATTCTCTTTGTAGCAGTTGTGAATGGCAGTTCATTCTTGATTTGGCTCTCTTTCAGTCTGTCGTTGGTGTATAGGAATGCGTGTGGTTTTCGCATATTGATTTTGTATCCTGATACTTTGCTGAAGTTGCTTATCAGTTTCAGGAGATTTTGGGCTGAGACAAGGGGGTCTTGTAAATATACAATCAAGTCATCTGCAAATAGAGACAATTTGACTTCTTCCTTTCCTGACTGAATACCCTTTATTTCTTTTTCTTGCCTGATTGCTCTGGCTAGAACTTCCAATACTATATTGAATAGGAGTGGTGACAGAGGGCATCCTTGTCTAGTGCAAGATTTCAAAGGGAATGCTTCCAGTTTTTGCCCATTCAGTATGATATTGGCTGTGGGTTTGTCATAAATAGCTTTCATTATTTTGAGATATGTTCTATGAATACCTAGTTTATTGGAGGTTTTCAGCATAAAGGGCTGTTGAATTTTGTCAAAGGCCTTCTCTGCATCTATTGAGATAATCATATGGTTTTTACGACATCAGAGTCATAAGCTTGCAACTGATTGCATCATTTGAAGCCTGCATAGATGACTTTACTAACTAGCTGGATATAGGGGGATAGTGTTTTAGTTACAGTATATAAGCAAAAAACCCATTCTATGAAGCGTTGCTCTGGGGCCATGTGTCCTATTAATCCTATTCGGGAATGTTTAGTAGGAAAAATAAACAATTGGACTGAATATCCTGGGTCTATGCAATCAAGTTGCCTGTGAGAAATAGCTTGCTCTATTTCCTAAATTTCCCTTTTTACAGTTGAGGTTAAATACTGGGGAGAGTTCAGGGCTATGCTGCCCTTTAGGATAGAAAACATGTTCTGTAATTTATCAGTAATTTTTCCCTAAGGTGGCGTGAAGCCAGTTAATATCACTCAGTAATTTTTGATAATCATTTAAGATGTGTAAGTTGTTAGTACTCAATCTAACCTTTTGACTGGGAAGTTAGTATGTATTCAAGACATTTCTAAGGAGAGAAAAACTGTACCTTTTCAGGTGCTATGATTAAGCCTCTTAACTGTGTATTCCTTATCACAGAGGCATATAAATGCAAAAGTATTGACTCCGTTGGGGCTGCCAGTAAAATATCATCCATATAATGGATGATCTTGCAATTAGGAAATTCTTTTCTACTGGAGAGTAAACAGTGATTTACATGATACTAACACATGGTAGGACTGTCTAGCATTCCTTGAGAAGTACTTTCCAATGAAATCAGTGAGCTGTCCTTTCATAATAGCTGGTATTGTAAAAGCAAATTTTTCTCTGTCTTGTTCTACAAAGGGAATAGTATAAAAGCAGTCTTTTAAGTCAGTAATGATTATAGGCCAATCTCAAGGAATCACCGTGCGGGAAGGGAGACCCTGTTAAAGGGGCCCCATAGGTTGCAAATCAGCACTGATAGTCCGTAAGTCATACAAAAATCTTCATTTACCATACTTTTTGGGAATAACATAAATGGGTGAATTCCAAGGCTATTTGATGGTTCCACATGACTGGCTCTTAATTGTTCCTCAACTAATTCATAGGCTGGTTGTCATTTCTCTCCCTTTAAACGTCACTGTTCTACCCAAATTTGATCTTGAGAGAGCACATCAGGATTATGGGAGGAATAACAACAGTGGCCATTTTAGAAAGGAGTTTGCTGTTCATATAATTCATTGAATTCTGCCCTCCATAGGAGGTATTGATTGGAAGCCAAAGTTGTTTTAGCTAGCACTGACCAGTCCCATGGGGTCACATGGAAGTTGTCTATGGCCTCAATTAATCCTTTCATAAAGGGACTAGCGGCTCTGTTCTCTGTAAGGCTTTTTCTCATCTCTTTAATCTCTTTATAAGTGTTGAAAGTAATGGGTTCATATACCTGATTGCCTTGTTGATCTTGCATCACTGGGCAGGCCAGGAGCTCCCCTTCTAATGCTGCTTGTCTAAGACAGGGTCCCATAACTGTAGTGTATCCCTTGTCTTTTTTCCAACTTATTGGGGGAGGTGGCTGAGGGAAAATCTCTGTCTCCTCTTTGGTATAATTACCCAGTTACAGTGAAGCTGAGTGAGGAGAGCAAGGCAGTAAGGTAGGTGGTGGTTTCTCCTCCTTCCCCTTTTTAGGCTCTTTTATGTGCTGTGTGGCCAAAGCAGCTCTAACTCCCATAGCGTTAAAGATGTTACTGGGACCTGTTGTCCTTGTGCATGTGATGTCGTTTAAGATTTCTTTCCACTTGTTCCCAGAGCTCTAGGTCTAGCATGCCTTCTTCAGGGAACCATGGGTTATGGGAGACAACAATTTGCATTAGGTCCCTTAATTAAGCCTGGGAAATGGAGGCTCCACTATCTTTAAGCTGCCATTCCAATACTTTTATATACTGTTTCTGTTGAGTGGATAACTGTTGTCCCATGATGAAACACTAGCTTGAAAAATCCCCCAAACTTGGAAATCCTGAGTGGGCACCAATGACTTACTGACTTGTGCAGTCTGTTCACCTTCGTTTTTGAGGGCTTCTTTGCAATCCATTGCAGCATTCCTCACATGGGGCATCAGCTGCCAGGTCTGTCCTGCAGATGCCAGCCGAGCAATGGCTGAAAGGAGAACTCAGACATAGGTATTCAGTAAAAGAGCTGCTAGGGAACTACTGGCAGAGTGAGCAATCTCAATAAGCTGGAGCTCGTAGCTTTTATTTAATTAATATTGTTATTCATCTTGCAGGGAGAAAGGTCGGTTTTGGACAACCTAAGTAAACAAGCCTATTTAGACAAACTCCCCTATATTCCCTTGTACCTACTCCTCACCCTTTGCCTCAGGGTAACAGAACAGCTGCCTACAGCTTATTCTCTCCCCTGAAGCTAGGCAAAAGCTTCTGGCTTTTCAAGGAGGTTTGCATCTTTCCCTATGGCTTCTCCCACCACCCTGACCGATCTCCTACACTATTACTGCTATATAGGAATACTTGTGATATTTACACATTGATTTTGTATCCTGAGACTTTGCTGAAGTTCTAATCACCCTAAGGAGATTTTGGACTGAGATTACGGTTTTGTTTTGGTTTTTTTCTACTTTATTGCCTGCCTTTTGCATTTTACTATAAAAAGCAAGAAGAAACTTTCACACAATGTAGAATGCAGTTCAGCTACATTTCTGCCACTATATAACAAGAATGGCCTTCTATTTTTCATTAACATACTCTTAATTTCCTTCTGAGCCCACACCAGAAACACTAATGTCTGAGGTTGCCTGTCAGCTTGTGGAGCTTTTGGGCTGAGATTATGGAGTTTTCTAAATATACAATTAAGTCATCTGCAAACAGAGACAGTTTGACTTCATCCTTTCCTAATTGAATACCCTTTGTTTCTTTTTCTTGCCTGACTGCCCTGGCCAGAACTTTGAATACTGTGTTGAACAGGAGTGGGGAGAGAAGGCATCCTTGTCTTGTGCTGGTTTTCAAGGAGAATGCTTCGAGTTTTTGCCCATACAGTACAACACAGCCTGCAAAAGGCAGGCTGTGGGTTTGTCATGAATAGCTTTTGAGATGCGTTCCATCGTTACCTAGTTACTGAGAGTTTTTACCATAAAGGGGTGTTGAATTTTATTGAAGGCCTATTCTGCATCTATTGAGATATTCATGTGGTTTTGTCATTGTTTCTGTTTATATGATGAATTATGTTTATTGATTTGTGTATATTGAACCAACCTTGCATCCTAGGGATGAAGCTGAATTGATCATGGTGGATAAGCTTTTTATGTGCTGCTGGACTTGGTGTGCCAGTATTTTATTGAGGATTTTGATGAATGTTTTGTTTTTCAGGGATATTGGCCTAAAATTTTTTTTGTTATTGTGTCTCTGCTAGGTTTGGTATCAGGTTGCTGCTGATCTCATAAAATGAGTTAGGCAGAAATCCCTCTTTTTCTATTGTTTGGAATAGTTTAAGATGGAATGGTACCAGCTCCTCTTTGTACCTCTGGTAGAATCTGGCTGTGAATCTGTCTGGTCCTGTACTGTTTTTGGGTGGTAAGCTATTAATTACTGCCTGAATTTCAGAACCTGTTATTGGTCTATTCAGGGATTTAATTTCTTCCTGGTTTAGTCTTTATGTGTCCAGGAATTTATCCTTCCTTCTAGATTGTCTCATTTATTTGCATAGAGGTGTTTACAGTATTCTCTGATGCTAGTTTGTATTTCTGTAGGATTGGTGATGATATCCCTTTTATTGTGTCTATTTGATTCTTCTCTCTGTTTTTGGCTAGCAGTCTATCTATTTTGTTAATCTTTTTGTAAAACCAGCTCCTTGCATTCATTTTTTTTTTGAAGGGTTTTTCCTGTCTCTGTATTTTGAGTTCTACTCTGATCTTAGTTATTTCTTATCTTCTGCTAGCTCTTGAATGCTTGCTCTTGTTTCTCTACTTCTTCTAATTGTAATGTTAGGGTGCTGATTTTAGCTCTTTCCCACTTTCTCCTGTTGGCATTTAGTGCTATAAATTTCCTTCTAAACACTGCTTTAGCTGTGTCCCAGAGATTCTGGTATGTTGTTTCTTTGTTCTCACTGGTTTCAAAGAAATTATTTATTTCTGCCTTAATTTTATTATTGGCTCACTAGTCATTCAGGAGCAGATTTTTCAGTTTCCATGTAGTTGTGCAGTTTTGAGTGAGTTTCTTAATCCTGAGTTCTAATATGATTGTGCTGTGGTCTGAGAGATTGTTATGACTTCTGTTCTTTTGGATTTGCTGAGAAGTGTTTTACTACCAATTCTGTGGTCAGTTTTAGAATAAGTGTGATGTGGTGCTGAGAAGAATGTATATTCTGTGGTTTTGGGGTGGAGTGTTCTATAGATGTTTGTTTATTAGCTTTGCTTGGTCCAGATCTGAGTTCAAGTCCTGGATATCCTTGTTAATGTTCATCTCATTGATCTGTCTAGTATTGACATTGGGGTGTTAAAGTCTTCCACTATTATTGTGTGGGAGTCTAAGTCTCTTTATAGGTCGTTAAGAACTTGCTTTATGTATCTGGGTGCTCCTGTATTGGGTGTGTATATGTTTACGATCGTTAGCTCTTCTTGTTGCATTGATCTCTTTACCATTATGAAATGCCCTTCTTTGTTTCTTTAAAGTCTGTTGTATCAGAGACTAGGATTGCGACACCTGCTTTTTTTTTTCTTTTCATTTGCTTGATAAATATTCTTCCATCTCTTTATTGTGAGCCTATGTGTGTCTTCATACATGAGATGGGTATCCTGAATATAGCACACCAATGAGTCTTGACACTTTACCCAATTTGCCAGTCTGTGCCTTTAAATTGGGGTATTTATCCCATTTACATTTACGGTAAATATTGTTATGTGTGAGTTTGATCCTGTCATTATAATGCTAGCTGGTATTTTGCTCAAGAGTTGATGGAGTTTCTTCATAGTGTCAATGGTCTTTACAATTTGGTAGGTTTTAGCAGTAGTTGGTACTGGTTTTTCCTTTTCATATTTAGTGCTTCTTCAGGAGCTCTTGTAAGGCAGGCCTGGTGGTGACAAAATCTCTTAGCATTTGCTTGTCTGTAAAGAATTTTATTATTTCTCCCTTACTCATGAAGCTTAGTTTGGCTGGATAGGAAATTCTGGGTTTTCTTTAAGAATGTTGAATACTGTCCCCCATTCTCTTCTTGTAGAGTTTCTGCCAAGAGATCTGTTGTTTGTTAGTCTAATGGGCTTCCCTTTGTGGGTAACCCAACCTTTCTCTCTGCCTGCCCTTAATATTTTTTCCTTCAATACTGGTGAATCTGATGATTATGTGCCTTGGGGTTGCTCTTCTTGAGGAGTATCTTTGTGGTGGTCTATGTATTTCCTGAATTTGAATGTTGACCTATCTTGCCAGGGTGGGGTAGTTCTCCTGGATAATATCCTGAAGAGTGTTTTTCAACTTGGTTCCATTCTCTTCATCACTTTCAGGTATACCAATCAAATGTAGGTTTGGACTTTTCATATAGTTCATATTTCTTGGAGGCGTTGTTCATTCCTTTTCATTCTTTTTTCCCTAATCTTGTCTTCACACTTTGTTTAATTAATTTGATCTTCTGTCTCCTTTCTTCCACTTGATCGATTCTACTGATGATATTTGTGCATGCTTTACAAAGTTCTCATGCTGTGTATTTCAGCTCCATCAGGTCATTTATGTTCTTCTCTAAACTGGTTATTCTAGTTAGCAGTTTCTATAACCTTTTATCAAGGTTCTTAGCTTCCTTTTATTGGGTTAGAACATGCTCCTTTAGCTGGAAGGAGTTTGTTATTACCCACCTTCTGAAGCCTACTTCTGTCATTCTGTAAAATTCATTCTCCATCCAGTTTTCTTCCCTCGCTAGGGAGGAGTTGTAATCCTTTGGAGGAGAAGGGGTTTTTCTTCATCTTCATGGATTTATCTACCTTTGGTTTTTGATGTTGGTAACCTTCAGATGGAGTTTCTGTGTGGATATCCTTTTTGTTGCTGTTGATGGCTATTCCTTTTTGTTAGTTTTCTGTCTGTCTAACAAACAAACAGTGAAGACCCTCTGCTGGAGGTCTGCTGGGGTTTGCTGGAGGTCCACTTCACACACTGTTTTCTTGGGTATCACCAGCAGAGGCTACATAACAGCAAAGATTGCTGTCTGTTCCTTCCTCTGTAAGCTTCATCCCACAGGGGAACTTGCCGGATGCCAGCTAGAGCTTTCCTGTTTGAGGTGTCAGTTGACCCACTTGAGGAGGCAGTCTGTCCCTTAGCAGAGCTCAAGCGTTGTGCCAGAAGACCCACTGCTCTCTTCAGAGGTGGCAGGCAGGAATCATTAAGTCTGCTGAAGCTGTGCCCACAGCTGTCCCTTCCCTCAACTGTTCTGTCCCAGGGAGATGATAGTTAGATGTATAAGCCCCTAACTGGGGCTGCTGCCTTTCTTTCAGAGATACCCTGCTCAGAAAGAAGGAATCTAGAGAGGCAATCTGGCTACAGCAGCTTTGCAGACCTGCAGTGGGCTCTGCCCTGTTCAAACTTCCTGGAGGCTTTCTTTCTGTCTACTCAAACCTGAGTAATGATGGTCGCCTTTCCCCCACCAAGTTCAAGCATCCCAGGTAGACTTCAGACTGCTGTACTGGCAGCAAGAATTTCAAGCCAGTGGAGATTAGCTTGCTGGGGTCGATGGGGGTGAGATCTACTGACCTAGACCACTTGAATCCCTGGCTTCAGCCCCCTTTCCAGGGGAGTGAATGGTTCTCTCTTGCTGGCATTCCAGGTGTCACTGGGGTATGAAAAAATAATAAACTGCAGCTAGCTCGGTGTCTACCCAAATAGCCACCCAGTTTTGTGTTTGAAACCCAGGACTCTGGTGGTGTAGGCACTCGAAGGAGTCTCCTGGTTTGCAGGTTGCAAAGACCATGGGAAAAACATAGTATCTAGCTAAAGTGCATCATTCCTTATGGCAAAGACCCTCACAGATTCCCTTGGCTAGGGGAGGGAGTTCCCTAGCCCCTTGTACTTTCTAGGTGAGGAGACACTTCATCCTGCTTTGGCTCACCCTCCGTAGGCTGCATCCACTGTCTAGTCCCAATGAAATGAGCTGGGTACCTCAGTTGGAAATGCAGAAACCACCTGCCTTCTGCATTGATCTTCCTGGAAGCTGCAGACTGGAGCTATATTCGGCCATCTCTGATCCAGGATCTCTATATTGAAATTAAAAAAAAAAAAAAAAAAGTTGAATAGGGGAAAAACAACTGAGGAAAAATTCCCCCAGTTACAATGAGAGTATAACCTTGACAGTTTAAAAAAAATTTTTACTTATGAAAGTAGCCACCAAATCATAAAAATAAAATATTAGCTAACCAAATTAATATATTAATATGACTATAGTTCATTGTAGAAATGCAAAGACAACCAAATATTAGTAAAATCTATTAATGTAATTTGTCACATTAACAGAAATAAAGATGTTATTTTTAATACACATTAAAAGTTATTTTTAAAATTCAGTCCACCTTCACAATAAAAACTTGTAGACGAAACGAACTAGAAGAGAATCTTTTTACTCAGTAAATAAATAAAGTTTATCAAAATTTTACACAAACATTATATATGGGGAAACATTAGAGGCAGGTTCTTGCAATCAGTAGCAGGACAAGGATACCACTGTTTGAAGGGGAGGTTACAGCCAAGTGTAATCAGAAGTTTAAGAATTGAGGGGATTTCCACCAAGATGGCCGAACAGAAACCGCTCTGGTGCACAGTTCCCAGTGAGAGCAACACAGAAGGGGAGGTATCTCCACATTTCCAACGGAGGTACCAGGTTCATCTCACTAGGACTTGTTAGCCAGCGGGTGCAGCCCAAAGAGGGTGAGCCAAGGCATAGTGGGGCATTGCCTCACCGAGAAGCACAAGGGACCAGAGAACTCCCTCTCATAGCCAGGGGAAGCCAGTAGGGACTTTTCCTGACACTCTGGCGTAGATACTAGGCTTTCCCATGGTCTTTGCAATCCACAGATGAGGAGACTCACTCCAGTGCATAAAACACCAGCACCCAACTGGGTGGCCATTTTAGCCACAGCAGTTTTCTTTTTTCTTCTCATACCCCAGTGACGCCTGGAACGCCAGGGAGGAAGTGATCTGGCTCCGTGGGTCCCACCCCCACGAAGACCAGCAAGCTAAGATCCACTGGCTTGAAATTCTCGCAGCCAACCCAACAGTCTGGGCTTGACCTGGGATGTTCAAGCTCCGTGTAGGGAAGGTCGTCTGTCATTGCTGAGGCTTGTGTATGCTGTTTTAACCTTGCCTGTGTAAACAAAGTCACCAGGAAGCTTACACAGCAAGTGGGCAGAGCTCACAGCAGCTCAGCAAGGTAGAGGGCATCTCCTCTTGCTGGGCGGGGCATCTCTGTAAAAAGGCAGCAGCCTGTCAGGGACTTATAAATAAAGCCCCACCTTCCTGGGACAGAGCACACGGGAAAAGGGGTGCTTGTGGGTTCAGTTTCCACAGACCTAAACGTCCCTGCTCAGCAGCGCTGAAGGGAGGAACGTATCTCCCAGCACAGTGCTTCAACTCTCATAAGGAACAGACTGTCTCCTCAAGTGGCTCCCTGACTCCTGTGTATCCTGACAGGAGGACACTTTCCAGCAGGGGCTGACAGACACCTCCTACAGGAGAGCTCTACTGGCATCTGGCGTGTACCCTTCTGAGATGAAGCTACCAGGGGAAGGAACAGGCAGCAATCGTTGCTATTTTGCAGCCTCTGCTGGTGATTCCCAGGCAAGCAGGGTCTGGAGTGAACCTCCAGCAAAACTCAGCAGACCTGCAGCAGAGGGGCCTGACTGTTAGAAGGAAACTAACAAACAAAAAAAAATAGTTTCAACATCAACAGAAAGGACATCCACTCAAAGACCCCATCCAAACAAACAACACTAACTTCAAAGAAAGACCAAAGGTAGATAAATCCATGAAGATGGGATAAAAGCAGTGCAAAAAGGCTGAAATCTCCAAAAACCAGAATGCCTCCTCTCCTCCAAGGGATCACAACTCCTCACCAGCAAGGGAACAAAACTGGATGGAGAATGAGTTTGATGAATTAATTGAAACAGGCTTCAGAAGGTGGATAATAAGCTTCTCCAAGCTAAAGGAGAATGTTCTAACCCAATGTAAGGAAGCTAAGAACCTTGAAAAAAGGTTAGACGAAATGGTAACTAGGATAACCAGCACAGAGAATATAAACAACTTGATGAAGCTGAAAAACACAGCACAATAGCTGAATCAATCAAGTGGAAGAAAGGATATCAGAGACTGAAGATCAACACAGTGAAATAAAGCGAGAAGGCAAGATTTGAGAAAAAAGAGTGCAAAGAAATGAACGAAGTCTCCAGAAATAGGGGATTATGTAAAAAGACCTAATCTACATTTGATAGGTGTACCTGAAAGTGATGGGGAGAATGAAACCAAGTTGGAAAAAACTCTTCAGGTTATTATCCAGAAGAACTTCTTCAACCTAGCAAGGCAGGCCAACATTCAAATTCAGGAAATACACAGAAAACCATAAAAATATTCCTCGAGAAGAGCAACCCCAAGGCACATAATCATTAGATTCACTGGGGTTGAAATGAAGAAAAAAATGTTAAGGGCAGCCAGAGAGAAAGCTTGGGTTACCCACAAAGGGAAGCCCATCAGACTCACAGCAGATCTCTCTCTTGGCAGAAAACTTAAGTTTCTTCTGAGAAGACTTCTTACAAGCAAGAAGAGAATGGGTGCCACTATTCAGCATCCTTAAAGAAAAGAATTTTTCAACACAATATTTTCTATACCGCCAAACTAAGCTTCATAAGCAAAGGAGAAATATAATTCTTTATAAACAAGCAGCTGCTGAGAGATTTTATCATAAACAGGCATGCCTTACAGGAGTTCCTGGAGGAAGCACTAAACATGGAAAGGAACAACCAGTACCAGCCACTGCATAAAAATCCCAAATTATAAAGACCATTGACACTATAAAGAAACTGTATCAACTAATGGGCAAAACAACCAGCTAGCATCAAAATGGCAGGATCAAATTCACACATAACAATATTAACCTTAAATATAAATTGGCTGAATTCCCCAATCAAAAGATACAGACTGGCAAACTGAATAAGGAGTCAAGACCCATTGGAATGCTGTATTCAGGAGAACCATCTCACATATGAAGACACACATAGGCTTAAAATAAAGAGATGGTGGAAGATTTACTAAGCAAATGGAGACCAAAAAAGCAGGAGTTGCAATCCTAATCTCTGATAAAACAGAGTTTAAAGCAATGAAGATCAAAAGAGACAAAGAAGGGCATTACATAATGGTAAAGGGATTAATGCAACGAGAAGAACTAACTATCCTAAATATATATGCACCCAATACGGGAGCACCCAGATACATAAAGCCAGTTCTTAGAGACCTACAAAGAGACTTAGACTCCCACACAATAATAGTGGAAGACTTTAACATCCCACTGTCAATACTAGACAGAGCAATGAGACGACAGAAAATCAACAAGGATATCCAGGACTTGAACTGAGATCTGGGCAAAGCAGACCTAATAGACATCCACAGAACTCTCCACCCAAATCCACAGAATATACATTCTTCTCAGCACCACATCACACTTACTCTAAAATTGACCACATAATTGGAAGTAAAACGCCCCTTAGCAAATGCAAAAGAATGGAAATCATAACAACCAGTCTCTCAGACCACAGTGAAATCAAATTAGAACTCAGGATTAAGAAACTCACTCAAAACCACACAACTACATGGAAACTGAACAATGTGCTCCTGAATGACTACTGAATAAATAATGAAATGAAGGCAGAAATAAAGATATTCTTCAAAACCAATGAGAACAAAGACACAACGTACCAGAATCTCTGGGACACATTTAAAGCAGTGTCTACAGGGAAATTTATAACACTAAATGCCCACATGAGAAGCAAGGAAGGATCGGAAATTGACACTGCAATGTCACAATTCAAAGAACTAGAGGAGCAAGATCAAGTAAATTCAAAAGCTAGCAGAAGACAAGATATAACTAAGACAAGAGCAGAACTGAAGGAGATGCAAAAAGCCCTTCAAAAAATCAGTGAATCCAGGAGCTGGTTTTTTGGAAAGATCAACAAAATAGATAGATTCCTAGCCAGACTAATAAAGAAGAAAAGAGAGAAGAATCAAAGAGATGCAATAAAAAATGATAAAGGGGATATCACCACCAATCCCACAGAAATACAAACTGTAACATCAGAGAATATTACTAACACCTCTATGCAAATAAACCAGTAAATCTAGATGACATTGATGATTCCTGGACACTTACACCCTCACAAGACTAACCAGGAAGAAGTTGAATCCCTGAATAGACCAATAACAAAGTCCGAAATTGAGGTAGCAATTAATTCCCTACCAACAACAAAAAAAATTCTGGAACAGATGGGTTTACAGCCTGATTCTGACAGAGGTACAAAGAGGAGCTGGTACCACTCCTTCTGAAACTATTCTGACAATACAAAAAGAGAGAATACTCCCTAACTCATTTTATGAGACCAGCATCATCCTGATACCAAAACCTGGCACAGACACAACTAAAAAAGAAAATTTCAGGCCAATATCCATGTTGAACACTGATGCCAAAATCCTCACTAAAATACTAGCAAACCGAATCCAACAGTACATCAAAAAGCTCATCCATCACAATCAAATCAGCTTCATCCCTGGGATGTCAGGCTAGTTCAACATATGCAAATCTATAAATGTAATCGATCACATAAACAGAAACAAAGACAAAAACCACATGATTATGTCAACAGATGCAGGGAAGGCCTTTGACAAAATTCAACAGCACTTTATGCTAAAAACTCTCAATACACTAGGTATCGATGGAACATATCTCAAAATAATAAATGCTATTTGTGACAAACCCACAGCCAATATCATACTGAATGGGCAAAAACTGGAAGCATTCCCTTTGAAAACTGGCACAAGATAAACATGCCCTCTCTCACCACTCCTATTCAACAGAGTATTGGAAGTTCTGGCCAGGGCAATCAGGCAAGAAAAAGAAATAATGCATATTCAATTAGGAAAAGAGGAAGTCAAATGGTCTCTATTTGCAAACGACATGATTGTATATTTAGATGACACCACTGTCTCAGCCCAAAATCTCCTTAAGCTGATAAGCAATTTCAGCAAAGTCTCAGGATACAAAATCAATGTGCAAAAATCACAGGCATTTTTATACACCAGTAATAGACAGTCAAATCATGAGTGAACTCCCATTCACAAATGCTACAAACAGAATAAAATACCTAAGAATACAACAAGGGATGTGAAGGACCTCTTCAAGAGGAACTAAAAAGCACCACTCGAGGAAATGAGAAAGGACACAAACAGACGGAAATACATTCTATGGTCATGGTTAGGAAGAATCAATATCATGAAAATGGGCATACTGCCCAAAGTATTGTATCAATACAATATCCTCATCAAGCTACCATTGACTTTCTTCACAGAATTGGAAAAAACACCTTAAATTTCATATGGAACCAGAAAAGAGCTCGCATAGCTAAGGCAATCCTAAGAAGAAGAAAAACAAACAAAAAAAAAGCTCGAGGCATCACACTACCTGACTTCAAACTTACTACAAGGCTACAGTAATCAAAACAGCATGGTACTGGTACCAAAACAGACATATAGACCAATGGAACAGAAAAGGAGCCTTAGAAATAATGCCACACACCTACAGCCATCTGATCTTTGACAAACCTGACAAAAACAAGCAATGGGGAAAGGATTCCCTATTTAAACGTATAAATGGTGTTGGGAAAACTGCCTAGCCATATGCAGAAAGCTGAAACTGGATCCCTTATTTATGCCTTATACAAAAATTAACTCCAGATGGATTAAAGATGTAAACATAAGAACTAACACCATAAAAACCCTACAAGAAAACCTAGGCAATACCATTCAGGACATAGGCATGGGCAAGGACTTCATGACTAAAACACCAAAAGCACTGACAACAAAAGCCAAAATAGACAAATGGGACCTAATCAAACTCCACAGTTTCTGCACAGCAAAAGAAACTATCATCAGATTGAACCAGCAACCAACAGAATGGGAAAAACTTTTGCCATCTACCCAGTTGACAAAGGGCTAATATCCAGAATCTATAAATAACTTAAACAAATTTACAAGAAAAAAACAACCCCATCAAAAAGTGGGTGAAGGATATGAACAGAAACTTCTCAAAAGAAGACCTTTATACAGCTCACAAACATATGAAAAAATGTTCATCATCACTGGTCATTAGAGAAATGCAAATCAAAGCCACATTGAGATACCATCTCACGCCAGTTAGAACAGTGATCATTAAAAAATCAGAAGACAACAGATGCTGGAGAGGATATGGAGAAATAGGAACACTTTTACACTGTTGGTAGGAGTGTAAATTAGTTCAACAATTGTGGAAGACAGTGTGGCAATTCCTCAAGGATCTAGAAATAGAAATACCATTTGACCCCGCAATCCCATTACTGGGTATATACCTAAAGGATTATAAATCATTCTATTATAAAGATGCACATATGTTTACTGCGGCACTGTTCACAATGGCAAATACTTGGAACCAACCCAAATGCCCATCAATGATAGACTGGATAAAGTAAATGGGGCACAGATACACTATGGAATACTATGCAGCCATAAAAAGGATGAGTTCATGTCCTTTGTAGGGACATGGATGAAGGTGGAAACCATCATTCTCAGCAAACTGACACAAGAACAGAAAACCAAACACCGCATGTTCTCACTCATAAGTGGGAGTGCAACGATGAGAACACACGGACACAGGGAGGGGAACATCATACACCAGGGAATGTTGGGGGATACGGGGCTAGGGGTGAGATAGCATTAGGAGAAATACCTAATGTAGATGACTGGATGAGGGATGCAGCAAACTACCATGGCACATGTATACAAACAAACCTGCACATTCTGCACCTGTGTACCCCAGAAATTATAATAATTGAAAATTTAAAAATTAAATTATTTTCATAGTATATGAATTTCATGTTTTAGAGAATCAAGATAATTTATAGACCACTGTTTTGAAGTAAGAAAATTCAGAAACATTGTACAGTTTTAAAACCAATACACGAAATGCTTTTTTTAACAGCAAAACTCTGTCATAAAATTTAATTAGAAAAAATGCATTGACAATAAAAGTAAAACTATAAAAAATAAATCTAACAAAACTCATGTAAGACAGGTATGGAAAATTTTTTAAATCTTTTGGAAGACATAAAGAAAAAACTAAAACATTAGTGAAACAGTATTTATGGATAAAATCCTCATTATAACATGTAAATTTTATACAAACTTACCTATAAAATGTATATAATTTGAACAGGTTGTTAATGTAATCTGAGAAATTAACTCAGAGGGGTTAAAGGCCAAGAAGATCCCAGAATGTTTTTAAGAAGGAAAAGTAGGAGAAGAACTCAAGGGACTTACATAAGTTTATATCAAGACTTTCTCTAAAGCATCAATAGTTAAAAAGGGTAACTGATCAACAATAAAGCCATTAGACTAAA
The DNA here is from genome assembly GCF_030222135.1 of Aotus nancymaae. Classification (NCBI taxonomy): domain Eukaryota; kingdom Metazoa; phylum Chordata; class Mammalia; order Primates; family Aotidae; genus Aotus; species Aotus nancymaae. The sequence goes on from NW_026988438.1 coordinate 8,239,215, forward strand.
AGAATAGAAAAGAGAATCTCCATGACAAATTCTTATATAGATAAGTGACAGAGGGAAAGTCAGTGGGAGAACCAATGGATGAATAATATTGCCAAAATGTGTTATCCATATCAAGTTTTAAAAATATCCTCAGCTTACATCATACAAAACTATATTTTAGATAAATTATAGATCTAATGATGAAAAACAAACTGTAAAATACTTAAATATAAGAGAATATTTTTGTGAACTCAAGGTAGAGAAAGATTTCCTAATATGACACTAAAAGCACAAACCAAAGTGGAAAGGATTTTAAATTTCTTTAAATTAAAATTTAAAACTTCTACACAGTAAAAGAGATCACAAACAAGGTTACAACAAGCCATGAACTTGGAAAATACAATTTCAAAGGATTTGTGTCTAGAATAGCAAATCTAAAATTTTTTGATCCAAAACAAGTTAATAGTCTTAAAATTGTTGAGGACTCAAAAGATCTTTTCTTTTCTGATATGTATAATTTAAAAAATAGAAAATGTGTAACTTTTTTAATGTTTATCAATTTATTTAAAATAATCAAAAAACAAAATTGCATATTACTGTAAATAAATTTCCTGCAAAATAAGTTCACCATAACAAATGGAAAATAACTTTAATGACAAGAGTGGTCTTGTCTGAATTCTTGCAAATCTCTATAGAGTCGAAAGGAAGACAGTTCAATTCTCTTACCTGCTTCTGCATTTAATTTACTGCAACCTTATTTTAGTTTATGTATATAAAGAAAATCCAACCTTACACGGATTGTAGTTGCAAAGGGGAAATCCTCACGCACACTATGAAACAATGTCAACGTCTCCCAGAGTCTCTAAACTGCACTTTTAAGAATCACTGTTCTGGGGGAGGGGGCAGGATGGCTGAGAGAAGGCAACACCAGAATGTAGCTCCCAGCGAATGAGACGCAGAGGGCTAGAGGATTTCCCGATTCCAAACGAGGTGCCAAGTTCATTTCTGTGGGGCTGATAGGGCACTGAAAACAGCCCAGGGAAGGAGCCACAGGGTGGGAGCCGCCCAGGGGTGCAAACCAAGACAGGGAAACCAGCTCAGAGGATCTGGCAGGGGCAGAATTTCACCCCCTCAGTGCTCCAATTCGGATCCTGTGCTTACCTCATCCCTCCTTCAACCCACAGTCCACGAGAGCCCTGCCAGACTGAGGGGCGCTGTGGGTTGTCAATGCAAATCTGAGCTGTGGCTCCCGCGGGGCACAGCAAGTTGTTGCATGGACCTGGGCGGAAGTTTGGACTAACGCCAGCAGGACGGACTGTTCCACAGAGGGAGGCAGAGTTGAAAGCAGGGAAACAGGCCATAAGGCCAGCAGGCCCCACCCCCACAGAACTCAAACTGAAGCCCTCACTAGAGAGCTTGGCAGCAAATACACCAGTTTGACCCCGAGCAGGCAGATCAAGCTTGGGGAAGGAGAGACACTATTGGGAGGGCGGGGCCAATCTCACCTGCAAACAAATTCCAGGGAAGGACCACCCACCCAACAACCTGACAGAATCTGAGACAGCCCAGCAATGCCTTTACAGGCCAAAAAAGATATAGCTCCAACGTCAACAGAAAGGACATCCACTCAGAGACTCCTCCTGAAATTACCAAATTCAAAGATCAAGGAGAGATAAATCCATGAAGATGGGGAAAAAAACAGTGCAAAAAGGATGAAACCATCAAAGACTGGAACACCTCTTCTCCTCTAAGGGATCACAACTCCTCACCATCAAAGAAACAAAAAAAGACAGAGAATGAATTTGACGAATTGACAGAAGCAGGCTTCAGAAGGTGGGTAATAACAAACTTCTCTGAGCTAAAAGACCATATTCTAACCCAATGCAAAGAAACTAAGAACCTTGAAAAAAGGTTAGAATAACCAGCTTAAAGAAGAACATAAACGACTTGATGGAGCTGAAAAACACAGCACCAGAACTTTGGAGGCATACACAAGTTTCAACAGCTGAATCGATCAGGCAGAAGAAAGGATATCAGAGATAGAAGATCAAATCAATGAAGTAAAATGAGAAAGCAAGATTAGATAAAAAAGAGTGAAAAAATGAACAAAAAGCCTCCAGGAACTATGAGATTATGTGAAAATACCTAATCTATGCTTGATTGGCATACCTGAATGTGACAGGGAGAATGAATCCAAGCTGGAAAACACTTCAAGGTATTATCCAAGAGAACTTCCCTGAACTAACAAGGCAGGGCAACATTCAAATCCAGGAAATACAGAGAACACCACAAAGATATTCCTCGAGAAGAGCAACCCCAAGGCACATAGTTGTCAGATTCACCAGGGATCAAATGAAGGGAAAAATGCTAAGGGTAGCAAGAGAGAAAGGCCAAGTAACCCACAAAGGAAAGACCATCAGACTCACAGCAGATCTCTTGGCAGAAACCCTACAAGCTAGAAGGGAGTGGGGGCCGATATTCAACATCTTTAAAGAAAAGAACTTTCAACCCAGAATTTCCTATCAGGCTAAACTAAGCTTTATAAGGGAAGAAGAAATAAAATTCTTTACTGACAAGCAATTGCTGAGAGAGTTTGTCGCAACAAGACCTGCCTTACAAGAGCTACTAAACAGGGAAAGGAACAACCAGTACCAGCCACTGCAAAAATGTACCAAACGGCAAAGAACAATGATGCAGTGAAGAAACTGCATCAACTAATGGGCAAAACAACCAGCCAGTAACAAAATGGAAGGACCAAATTCAAACATAACAATATTAACATTGAATGTAAATGGCCTAAATGCCCCAATCAAAAGACACAGACTGGCAAACTAGATAAAAAGTCAAGACCCATCGGTGTGCTATATTCAGGAGACCCATCTCACATGCAAAGACACATATAGACTCAAAGGGATGGAAGAAGATTTATCAAACAAATGGAGAGCAAAAAAAAAAAAAAGCAGAGGTAGCAATACTAGTCTCTAATAAAACGGACTTTAAACCAACAAAGATCAAAAGAGACAAGGGCATTACATAATGGTAAAAGGATCAATGCAACAAGAAGAGCTAACGATCCTAAATATATATGCACCCAATGCAGGAGCACTAAATATATATGCACCCAATGCAGGAGCACCCAGATACACAAAGCAAGTTCTTAATGACCTACAAAGAGACTTAGACTCCTGCACAATAATAGTGGGAGACTTTAATATTTCACTGAGAATACTGGACAGATCAACAAGACAGAAAGTCAACAAGGATATCCAGGACTTGAACTCAGATCTGGACAAAGCAGACCTAATAATAAATGGTGTTGGGAAAACTGGCTAGCAATGTGCAGAAAGCAGAAACTGGACCCCTTCCTTACACCTTATACAAAAGTTAACTCCAGATGGATTAAAGATTAAACATAAGAACTAACATCATAAAAACCCTAAAAGGAAACCGAGGCCACACCATTCAGGACATAGGCACAGGCAAGGACTTCATGACTAAAACACCAAAAGCAATAGCAACAAAAGCCAAAATAGACAAATAGGATCTAATTAAACTTAAGAGCTTCTACACAGCAAAAGAGACAATCATTAGAGTAAACTGGCAACCAATAGAATGGGAAAAAATTTTTGCAATCTACCCATCTGACAAAGGGCTAATATCCAGAATCTACAGAGAACTAAAGCAGATTTACAAGAAAAACAAACCCATTCAAAAGTGGTTGAAGGACATAAACAGACACTTTTCAAAAGAAGACAAATATGTGGCCAAAAATAAATATGAAAAAATGTTCATCATCATTGGTCATTAGAGAAATACAAATCAAAATCACATTGAGATACCATCTCACACCAGTTAGAATGGCGATCATTAAAAAATCAGGAGACAACAGATGCTGGAGAGGATGTGGAGAAATAGGAACACTTTTACACTGTTGGTGGGAGTGTAAATTAGTTCAGTCATTGTGGAAGACAGTGTGGCAATTCCTCAAGGATCTAGAAATAGAAATTCCATTTGACCCAGCAATCCCATTACTGGGTATATACCCAAAGGATTACAAATCATTCTATTATAAAGACACATGCACATGTATGTTCATTGTGGTGCTGTTTACAATAGCAAAGGCCTGGAACCAACCCAAATGCCCATCAATGATAGACTAGAAAAAAAAAGGTGGCATATATACACCATGGAATACTGTGCAGCCATAAAAAAACGACAAATTCGTGTCCTTTGTAGAGACATGGATGAATCTAGAAACCGTCATTCTCAGAAAACTGACAAAAGAACAGAAAACCAAACACCGCATGTTTTCACTCATAGGCGGGTGATGAACAATGAGAACACTTGCACAGAGAGAAGGGAACAACACTCACAGGGCTAGGTGGGGGGGGGGGGGAGGGGGAGGGAAGGAAAGGCAAGAGGGGAGGGGAGGATGGGGAGGGATAACACTGGGAGAAATGCCTGATGTAGGCAACGGGGGAGTGGGAGATGGAGATAGCAAATCACCATGGCATGTATGTACCTATGCAACAACCCTGCAGGATACAGGATGTGCACATGTACCCCAGAGCCCAAATACAATACAATACAATAAAATACAAAAAAAATAGAATCACTGTTCCAGAAGGAAGAATTTCTACAATTCAATGAGAAAAAACATAGATGTCAGTAGTTGGGGGAAAAAGGTCAAAGGTTTAAATAAGTAGTTTGCATAACAGGAGATCCACATGTCCCAAAACATTTAGGTTACTGTTCATTAACTTTATTAATCAAGGAACTTTAATTTAAAATAACTTTCCATACCCAAAAGACTAACCAAAAAAAATTTAAATCTGGCAATTATAAATTTTCATGAGTGTTTAAAGGAATGGCAATCTTTATGCACTGCTGATGGATTTGTAAATTGTCACCTTTTGCAGGAAAAAAATGAGCAATATTTAATAAAGTTTTAGCTATCCATACAGTGATACCCAGAAATTTCTCTTCTAGATATACAACTTAAAGAAGCACCAGGGCATTCGCACAAGGTTTACTTTCAAGGCATTGTTTGAATAACAAAATTAAAAATAACCTAATAGAAGAAATAGCTAAATAAACTGTGTTATGTATTACAATGAAATTCTATGTGGCAGTTAAAATAAACTGACTGTACTACATTTTTAAAAATCACTTAGAAATATTTCACCTGTAACATTGACTAAGTTTCAGAATGCTACATAGGGTACTTTTTTAAATTTATGACTGCAAAAAAATATCATATATCATTTCTGTAGATAGTAATTATGTGTGTGTGCATACAGTGAAATAACTAAAAGCATAACAAAGTCATACATCTACTTCAGAATAGTAGGTACTGCTGGACGGACAGGAAGGGTGTTCAGAGCAGGAAAGAATACAATTCTACCTCATGTTTTATTCATCAACAAACTAATGAAAACTGAAGTAAATAAGGATAAATAATATTTGTTAAAATTGTATGATATATAGAGTAATTCTCTCTATATAGAGAATACATAGAGAATATAGAGATAGATAAAGAGCTCTCTCTATATATCTATATAGAGAGAATATATATATATTCTCTCTATATAGTTATTTATATATTTAATATATTTATATTTATAGTAAATATAGTTATTTACATATATATACACCCTCTCTCTCTCCCTCTCTATATATTCTCCAGGTATTCTCTCATTCTCTCTCTCTCTCTATATATATATACACACACACACACACACACACACACATATATACATATATATATGTGTGTGTGTGTGTGTATATATAGTTATTCTCCATATCTGACTGTATATTTATTGCATAACACTCTTTAAATTAAAAACCTAGGTTCCCACCAGGTAGTGTGACAGCAGTCATGGAAAATTAGTTGGGATAGCTGCAATTTTAAAACATATGCTTGGCAACTTCAGGACAATAAATTGACATTTGAATCATCAGAGATGGGCTTCTTATCACTTTTCAGTTGTTCATAAATATGTTATTAATACTCTATCCCCATGATTGTTGTTCTGTGTAACAGAATGCTTTTGCTCATGTTTACTGTTTCCCTGCAGATGGACAGTGCTATGAATATAAATGGATGGCCAGTGCTTGGAAGGGCTCTTCCCGAACAGTGTGGTGTCAAAGGTCAGACGGTATAAATGTCACAGGTAAACCTCCAGTTTCTCTTTGAAAATCTTCCTGTAACACACATGTGATTGGTTGAAGAAAATAATTAAGGAAACGAAGTTTCTCTTTCAGTATTCAAAGCCTGTTAGGGATTCAGGTTGCCTAAGCTGGCTATACCCATCTGGTGACCAGTGACAAATTATTTTATTTTATAATGGTTCAAATTATCTCTCACCTAGCCCTCTTAGGTATCACTGCTGAAACATTTAATACTATCTAATTCTAAATAATTATTATAAATACTTTTCAAATTATCTTTTCTAGAAATTTTATATATGAGTAACTTCCTACATGTTTTAAAATATTCAATTTTTTTTGACTTTCTGCTTCTGTGTCTTGAAGGCAACATAAATTCAGACCAAAAATACCACCAAGGGAGTATGATTATACAAATCCAAATATCTTGCTTAATCTATGATTCCGACTTTTTTTTAATTAATTAATTGGAAAGACCTATTGGTACATTTCAAACCCAGACCATCTGAGCAGCTCACCTACTGTCCCCACATCCCCATATATCCAAAGAAGAAATCCAAAGGAATAACTTTTTTGATTGTACTTCAACCAACATATACCTCCAAAGAACTACTCTAGTGTGCAATTCCTAAATGCCTGTCTGAAGCCTGTAAACATGAGGGATCCCAAGGATCCCTTGAAGGAGGAAGAGATTTTGGCTCAAGATACGTAGTGAACCACCAAGCACATTTCCTAAAAATAAACGCAAGTCAGAACCAGAACCTTAATTTCAGGCACATGGACCCAGAAATCTAATGCCTTTCCATAAACCATTTCTTTTTATAAATCTGACAACTTACGGGAATTGCCACAGCACAGCACCAGCAGGAGTCTTGACAGTTAACTGCTTAGGCAGACCTGCTTACTGTAATGCTGCTGTGTTTTACCCCTGCTGTGGGGGAAATAGGAGTGTGCATTTGGATGCCTCTGAGTAACGTCCATTTATGAATTTAATATATACAGTAAGAAAAAGGAGCAAGGATCAACATGCTTTTTGAAAACTATCCATTTTTATATTGAATTTTAAATTACGTGGATTCATTGAAACCCAATTACTAATTTCCTCCCTTATGGGAGCTAGATCAGGACGTCAATTTTTTTCTTGTGAAGATATGATTTTATACATAAGAAAGCTCTATCAAGAAATGCTTAATAATAACAACTCCCTGTGGTCACATACATAACAAAAAAAGACATCTAACAGAAACCCTTCGTTATCTCACTGTATTATTTTTTGGGAGAAAAATCTGCTTCAACCCCCTCACTCCAAGACGTATGGAGTAAGAAGAGCCCTGCACAGGGACACATGGGCTTTCTGAATGAGGAGGTGTTACAGAAATTATCCGTTCAGCTCACGGATTGGCAATAAATGTATCCATTCATTTTTAAACTATTCAAGGAAAATTTAACCACTTCTCTAAATGATCCTATAAATTTGCAATTTTTTTTCCAATAATGGATGCAAATAATGTTTGCCTGACTTTTCTTCTACATATTAAAAACTCTTTTTCTATGCATTTGGGGCTCTTCCCCCAATGCAAAGGTAAGTCAAACTTTAAAAGACTTACCTGTAAAATCGTATTTTTAATTCAGCAAAGTGTCCAATGGATTATTTCTAATGCTATTCAGTACCAAAAAGCCAATGTGTAAATCATCCGTGATAAACTCTATATGTATTCTTCTTTCATCTTTAGGAGAGATGACATTCTTTATGACAAATAGGCAAGCATGTAAAGTATATTACCTATCTTGATCAACTGCTTTAATTTATAAATTGTCCTAATAAGGAACTCAAAATATTGCTTTCCTTTTGTGTATTTGTTTAATGATAATAACTTCAATATGGCCAATTAACTGCAATTGCCTTGCAATGACTAACTGCTTTTCTTTAACAATTTTTCCATGAGTATTTTGAGATTGTAATATTGAGAGAAACACAGAGAATTAGCAATAGGCACATGTGATTACATTCCTGAGGATCATCAGTTCTATCAATAAAGAAAAAATTTTGCTTTGCTAAAATTCTGTTAAACTGAACAAGTATAGTTTGAATATATGAGTTCCTTTCATATCACCAATGTTTTCTATGACCTCTATTTCCATCTTAAAACCTCACTTGAACAACTTAGGGACAGTTGGTACTACACTGGAAAATAAACAAGAGAGAGATAAACAGTTGTAATATCAAGTTAAAACCATAGTCCAAAACAAATGATTTAGTAGATACATTTGTTTTCTTCTCTATGTCCAAAAAACACCCTGAATTAGCAGAAATTGTAATTTTTCTCAAAAAGAAAAATGCATTATTTAAAAAAAAATTATTTAATATAAAGAGCTAAAGAGTTATTTCAAAGGACATGAAAACTATTGCTTTGAATCTCCAAGAAAGAATTTTAACCTTAGAAAAAAATTAAATCAGCTTTTTAATTTCTGGACTTGGCTTCAGGCGCTCCTGACAGAAAAAGGTTGTGTGCAATTAGTATTTTCAAAATAGCAGCTATAGACTCATTCTTCCAACAAATGCTTGTTGAATACCTGCTGAGAAGCAGGCACTGTGCTACCTCCCCTGGGTAAGAAGGTCCTCGAGTCACTACAGGTGCTCAAGGTTAACCAAATATTTCACAGTCAACCACTGACAGAAAAATTCCTGGGATTCCCAAAGTAGTTCAAGATTCAAAGACAAGTCACTAACAACTGTGTATTTTCATCATAGCAAGATATATTATTTGTCAAAACATGATTTTCTGTTCTACAGGGGGTTGCTTGGTGATGAGCCAGCCTGATGCCGACAGGTCTTGTAACCCACCGTGTAGCCAACCCCACTCATACTGTAGCGAGGTATGTGTAAATTCATCAGGGCAGACAAGCCAGCTCCATCATTTGTCACCCCACTGTCTCTTGCAGTTTATCTCCCTCCAAAGAAAGCATGTCTTGAGGCATAAAAATCCCATTTTAGACATCTCCTTTTATCAATCTAAAAAGTCCTGAATTCACTTGCTTTCACCTTGAGAATACATTTATATGTAGTACCAAAAGTGTATTTTTATGTAGCTAAAAATATTACAGGAATTACGTATAGTAATTCCCAAAAAAAAAATCCTTGTTTAAAGCCTTCTCTTCAAGTCATTCCTGTTAGACTTTCAAAGATTCCTTGCGTGGCTAGTATAAATCTTCTTGTTCTCCTGCAGACAAAAACATGCCATTGTGAAGAGGGGTACACTGAAGTCATGTCTTCTAACAGCACCCTTGAGCAATGCACACTTATCCCTGTGGTGGTAATACCCACCACGGAGGACAAAAGAGGAGATGTGAAAACCAGTCGGGCTGTCCATCCAACCCAACCCTCCAGTAACCCAGCAGGACGGGGAAGGACCTGGTTTCTACAGCCATTTGGGCCAGGTGAACTGACTAGACTAGTGTTGAAGTCGAAACCTTTAGTTATGCATTTAGGCAATGCCAAAGGATTAAAAGAGTGAGCAAGCATTGTTATATGAGTTATTGATTATTTTATCTACATGCCTTTATTCTGATAGTGCCATCTATTCCCAAATTTTTACTATCATTATGGAAAATAACTCATGTTTGAAGTTCAGAAAAATGAAATTACTTTCTTCTGAGAAAATTTTAGTATCAATATAATTCAATTCAATTCCAGTCCAAAAATTACAAGTGTAATTTCAAATTGAACAAAGATGAGAATATGAATTTAAAAAAATGTGTTGTCATTCAGAACTAGGATAAAGGAGACTATAAAGACATTCCAGAATTTGTAATTTGATCATAACATGAGTTATGCAGCTCCGTGCCAGGGAACACTTGGTAGCTAGACCAGTTTGGATTAGCCCTCCAAGTCAGCACACTCAAACACTGAGAATCTGTACTAGTGCCAGATATACGGGGCAGTAATGGAGCCTTCCCTTCTGGATGGGATGATCCCAGTTTTTTTCACATTAAACAGATAGCTCTTAATGTATCTAGTGACAAACACAAAGCCAATACGGGCAACTGCTTTAAGACCTCATGAAATGCTATTCTCTACTCTGCACACTTTCTCTCCTCTGTTGGATTTAATCATATGCTCATCCCTAGAACTAACCTGGTGCTTGAAAATGTGCTACATGGGTTATAAAACAGCTCGTATCATGCCACTTTTTCTCACTCCCTGGAGAAACTCCTAGTCCATGAAGCAAAGGAACTCTCTAGGCAGACCCAGGCATAGTCTACTTAAAAATGCCATTAGAAGCATGAGAAAAGACGGAAGGAATCTGCACAGCTAGCACGTCTCCACTGCTAATGCATTAAGTCTGAACGCTTTCCCTTACTGGAGAATAAATATTGGATTTTTAGGATATTTTAAATGTTTGGGTGATTTGCTTTTAATCACATTATTCCTGCTTTAATTGGCTTTTTAGCTGAAAGTACGATTTATTTTGCAAAGCTGACTTGTCTGTGTAAGCATGGGAAGCTCTTCCCTCAGTGTTCAAGACCACGGACTAGCAGATAACCAGTAGCAATTTTGATCTTTACTAACAAATGAAGCAGAGCTCCTCACATCAAAATCAGTCCTTTTGAAAAAAAAATTGTCATTATTTTTAATTTTATACATAGTTTCCCCAAAGTGAAAATGATAATATATTTAAGAGGTGCATGTTCTGAAAACTTATACTTAGATATTCTTTGATTTTGAAAAACCCAAAAAACATTTGTTGAAGAAACTCAGAACGTAGAGAAGCTCAATCATGGAACAGCTCTTTGGATTCTAAACTCAGCTCAAATAAAAAAAAATATTTAGGATTAGAAAGAAAAGATATTTAGAATATTAATTTAGTTTGTTTCCAGCAAATGAACCTCTCACTTGATCTAGCTCCAGGCGAAAATATTCCACAGTACCAATTTGCATTTGATGCCTTTCAAATATTGGATAAACCAGAGTTTACCTGAGGTCAATTTTGCCTAATCTATAATTTTGACACTAAGATCAAATATTTAATTGCAACAGAAAATATATGTTGATGTGAGGATAAAATTAAATTAGCCATCTCATAAATAACATCTTTTGTTTGAAGTTTATTCAGAGCATAAAACTGAGGAGTTCAAAGAAAATGAGAGCAGAAACCCAGATTACAAAAGTTCCTGTTACGTCTGACTCCATATAATAGAAAAGGAAAAAAATGATTTATAGATCCTTTTAGATGTTAACCAAACTAGTTGCTTTTGTAAATGACATTGTCAAGCCAATTTTAAAACACACTGTCAGTGCAGATTAGATAAGAGATTATTAATTCCATAAGATGTTAAATATATTCACTTTCATTTTACCTGGAATGAAAATGATGAAGCTTTTGTCTAAATACCTATCTGCATTAACTCAAGGTTGTAGAACTTTCTAAAAATGGCATTTTCATCTTTTCTTATGATTCCAATTCTCAAAATAGATTGAAAATCAGAAGAAAATGTTTATATAGCATTACACAGGTATTGAGTTTGAAGTAAAACTGAGATGAAAGGTAGCTGAAGTTTAGACAAAGAAACTTGAAATATGAAGTCAAACATTATTTGTAACTTTTCAATTCAGTTTCCTTTGATAACTTATCTTTAATGAAGCAGTATCTAACTCATAACAGCAGCTTTGCATTAATCATTAACTGTGTTGAAGTGATAACTCTCTTGAGTTTTGAAAGAAATTGGTCATATGTGATTGATCACTGTTCATAGTTAAAGACTGCCTCATGTATACCAGACTAATGTAAATTAATAACTAATATCATTCTTCTTAGATGGGAGACTAAAGACCTGGGTTTACGGTGTAGCAGCTGGGGCATTTGTGTTACTCCTCTTTATTGTCTCCATGATTTATCTAGCTTGGTGAGTGTTTAAATATTTAAAAATCCAAAGAGATACATAACGTCTCTATTTCAGAGAAAACACTTTCAGTTAATCATAACACAGAAACAGCAAACTAATTTCTCAAATAAGTACTCTACATTTATCTAGTGTTCACATGATTTCCAAATAAACATGGCTTTAGTCTTAGATGAGCTAAAAGCTACCAAATCTGAGACGTTTCGTATCTAAAGACGAGCAAGAACTTGCTGCAGGTCATCTTCTCAAGTATATTCTCTTGCATACTTTTAAGAGAATTGCTTTGTACTGGTTATGTGAACTGTTGATTTTTATATTGAATTACTAATGGAGAAAGATATTATAGTAATACCTAATCATATTCAACTATCTTTTAAAACATGTATTATTTACAAATTATGTATTATTTATAAAGGTTTCTTGCCAAAGGAAAATGACTAGACTATGATATTATTTCTGTTGTTAATACTAAAATAATTCCACTTGGATAATTTATCTTTTGTAGGATAAACACTTGAAGTTTACTTAGAGTTTATTCAAAGCATAAAACTGAAATTCAGGGAGATCAGAAAATCAAATTCTAAGGTGGACTTTAGGCAGTGTAGCCAATGAGGCAATTTCGGTTTATCAATTTATTTTTACATTTTTACACTTAAAGCAGTCAAATTTACAATTAGAGGCTGATTTTCTTTCTCCCAATTTTGATTAATTGTTTTGCAGCAAAAAGCCAAAGAAACCCCAACGAAGGCAAAACAACCGACTGAAACCTTTAACCTTAGCCTATGATGGAGATGCTGACATGTAACATATAACTTCTCCTGGCAACAACCAGTTTCGGCTTTCTGACTTCATAGTAAATGTCCAGAGGCCACAATGCACGTATCCAAACTGTGTGGATTAAAATACATTTTAACTTTTAAAAAGGGCGTCATAAAGACGAGAATGAAAAATCATACTGCCACTGGAGATATTCAAGACAGTACCACTTACATACATCAACCGTGAGAATTATAGGAGATTTAGTTGAATACATACTGCATTCTGAAAGTTTTATGTCATCTTTTCTGAAGTCTACCAACCGAAAAAACACCTTCATCTCTAAAAAATAATGATGGGATTGACCAGGTAGGATGCCTGATACAAGACTGTCTGCAGTGTTAATCCATAAAACGTTCTAGCATGACGAGTTTCTACCAAGATCTCCACAATACTATAGTTAAAATTAACAACATGTGTACTCAGTTGAATGATACACATTATGTCAGATTATATACTTGTTAATAAGCAATTTTAACAATGCCTAACAAGCTCTAAGCTAAGCAGAAAACCCACTGAATAAATTCACCATCTTGGTGGTCGATGGTAGATTTTATTGACCTGCATTTCAGAGACAAGAACTCTTTTTTAAGACTCCATTCTTGTCTCTCTCCAAAGTAAGAATGCTGGACAAGTACTAGTGTCTTAGAAGAAAGAGTCCTCAAGTTCAGTATTTTATAGTGGTTATTGTCTGGAAAACTAATTTACTTGTGTTAATATGTTTCTACTTTCCCTGATTTTCAAACTGGTTGCCTGCATCTTTTTTGCTACATGGAAGGCACATTTTTGCACTATATTAGTGCAGCATGGGATAGGCACTTAACCAGTATTGCCATATAAACTGCCTCTTTTCATATGGGATGAAGACATCTGTGCCAAGAGTGTCATGAAGACATTTGCAAGTTCTTGTATCCTGAAGAGAGTAAAGTTCAGTTTGGATGGCAGCAAGATGAAATCAGCTATTACACCTGCTGTACACACACTTCCTCATCACTGCAGCCATTGTGAAATTGACAACATGGCGGTAATTTAAGTGTTGAAGTCCTTACCCCTTAACCCTCTAAAAGGTGGATTCTTCTAGTTGGTTTGTAATTGTTCTTTGAAGGCTATGACTAGATTTTTATATTTGTTATCTTTGTTAAGAAAAGAAAAGAAAAGAAAAAAAGGAACTGGATGTCTTTGTAATTTTGAGCAGATGGAGAAAATAATGTATCAATGACTTTTGTAACTAAAGGAAATCAAAATTATATGTTGATTTTTCTTTCTCTCTAATTTGATTTCTCAGTTCCAGATTGAATGTCTGTCTTGCAGGCAGTATTTTAAAATCCATAGGCTTTTGTCTTTCTCACTGACAAAATCTGAAGCCATCTTTTCAATGTATGATTTCAAATTTTTAAAAGAGAAGAATAAATACCTTGTCCAAGACTTCATTACATCTCTAGACCAAGAGTGGCGAACTTCTTCTGTAAAGGACTATATAGAAACTATTTTCAGCAAGGTCTATGTTGCAATTTCTCAACTTTGCCATTCTGCTAATGCAACCATAATAAATAAAAGAATGAACATGACCGTTTTCCCATATAACTTTCTTTACAAAAACTGCCAGTAGGCCACCTTTGCAGGTCAAATTTTGCTGACCCCTGGTCTGGATGTAATTTAAAGCTAACTCTCCATGGTGTCATCTTTCTTTTTCATTCATTTACTCACTGACTATGTTCAGTGTTTAATTTCAGATGTGAGAATTTACAGTCATTACATTTACCACTGTATCAGAAGTAGCTATATTTTTTAAAGATGTAGCCCCGGGAGTGGAACAATACTTAACTCAGCAGACTTCTTTCATATGAAAATTCAAAAGGTGCCATTAAAAAGCAATACCATTTTTCAGGCAACATTATTGCAACAACCTCTGCAAGAGAGGAGGACACTAGCTTTTCAGGTTTTTTGAAAAATAGCATAACATGCTATTTTATTTTAAACAGCAGTGTTCTGTAAAAGCGGTTTGGATTTAGAAGGTATTTTACCTTCATACTGGAGTGTGAACTCCCCCTGCTGTTCATTAGAGTATTTGCAAAGCTTACAAAAGACATCACGTTAGAATGTCATTGTCCCCAAAATCAAAGTATTTGTCTTTCAATAAGAACTAAATGCAGTAAGCACTAATTTTTCTTATTCAATATTCACTATATTAGGCAATGTAAATCATTTCAAAGAGAACAGGTAGGCAGGAAGATAGAATTTTACTTTAAACCAAGGATTTAAACAACAACAACAACAAAAAAATATAAATCCAAAATCAATTTTATCTGTCTTATTAAAGAGGAAGAAAAAATAATATTGTTACTCTAAAACTGTGATTGTCAATGTTTATGCTCAGGGGTCTTCCAGATAATCCTCAAGTTAATGTCTTTGAATAACATAAACTCCATTTGTCCAAAATGATTAAGAAAGAATCTATCGTGGTTACTTGAAAAATTCAACTAACCCTCCTATGAAATGTGCACAACACCTTATAATTTTAAAATGTGGGCTAGAATTAAAATACTGTTCCTACTAAAGCTATACTTAAGATATTATAAAATGTCACTAATTCAGAAAAAATTAGTATCACCCCACATATAAAAATTAGAAAATCCAAATTACAGAATGCTATGAAAAATACAAGACATTTTACTCATAAATTGATTGGATTTTACAAAACACACACACACACACACACATATGAGAGAAGAAATTAGGTTTAACATGACCTAACATTAGAGAACATATTGGAAGATCACTGTTAGGATAAATAAATACTGGACAACCTCTTGGTAGAAAGGTGAAAAGAATGTAGCAATCTGCCCATTTTGGACAAATGGAAGTTTATTATATTCATGTTTATAACATGAAAATGGCCTTATTTTTGTTTCTGGCATGAGTCAATAAGAGTTAAATATTTTACTGGAATTTCATCAAAAATCTTATTCTTCCTGTTCCTTCTAAAAATGTGGGAGGGGAATATAGTAGTAACTTCTCTATTGACACTTTTGCCTTATGGAAATGGTCTGTGAGGCTAAAAAGATGTTGAACTGCTGTTCCCTAGTATGAAGGTCTTACTGGTTTTAAAAAGAAAAGAGCGGAACAAGTTTAACACAGTATTATATGATTTTGCTTGACTATTTCAATAGAAACCATATAGAAGACGACTAACTGATCTCTTTGAAAGGGGCTGATTTGCTTATTCATCAGTACCTCATCCAATATATTAACTATAATCTTTATTTCAAAGCTTTTTTTGAGGACACTATGGTATAGCTTAAGTGAATTGAAAAAGAGTGCATAAAAGCAAGTTTTTAATTAATTATAACAAAGCACAAATTACTTATAGCAAGGCAAATATGTATTGACATGTAAGACACTCTGCTAGGCACTGTAAAAAAAAAAAAAAAACAAGTTAGTAAGGGCTTTTATATACATAGATACTTAAGACATCCAACAGAAGGAAAAAATGCTTAATGAGTAAAGACAGCACTTCAACATGTCGACTTTTACTCTAGGTTTGGTTTCAGGTGGGGTTTGTATTTTTCCATATGTAACATACATGTCTTTAGGCCATGGTGTTAGGAGTTTGATTTTTCCCCACACTACCCTCAGGTAGGTGGCAGTGGTCACTGTAGCTTAATCAGACCCCTGTTAAGTTCCTGGGCATTTCAAGAGAAACTGACGTCTTACTTCTACAGGAATTGAGTACACCTCTCACATATTTATTTACCTCCCCCAACCACCTCTATCTTTCCTCCTTTCTGATTATTTTCTCTGCTTGGTCTCATTCTACTCTCAATAGCTATTCTTATCTACTTCCCTCAGAACCACTTTCCTCTCAATATGCCCAATTTAAAAAAAAGGAGAATTCCTGTATTTCCTTCCCTATTAGAATCAAAGTGTCACTCACTCAGAGTGTGAATATCCTGACACACACCAAACTCACTAGTCAAAGAAATGAATAAAGGGGGAAGGAAAAATGTGGAAGGCATGCAAGAAAAAAAACAAAGCCCTTTTCTGTAAAAATGTCCATGCCTACACTTGCTTTAGATCACCCCATATACTCCTGTCTCCACCTCGAGTCTTCGTCCACATTCCACACCATAAGACAGTGAGGGAGGCCGGTACCTTTCAGTACCAAACAGAAGGGCGAGTCTGTTCTAAAGCTGATGTGGGTCTGAATAGTGCATGCGAAGCACAATTCCCCAATGATCTGGTCTCACTATTTATAAAAATAATACCTAATTCTAGTGTGGGTTCCTCTTCTATTTCTGCTCTAAGATTGAGGGTGTTGAAAAAACAGTAGTCCTTGAGCAAATCTGTGAGGAATCTTGTCGCAATGTAATCTTTCCTGGGACTAGTTTTGTTGTGAGAACCACATCTGCCCGTTCTGGGAGTAAGAGTCTCCTCTGGTCCTGCCCTCAGGCAGCCCTGGCTGCAAGACAGGATTGCAGGCATCAGAAACCAGTGTGTGGGCCAGGCAAACAGTTATTCTTTTATAAAAAGGATGGTTTGCAGTGTATGATAATCTTGTATCTAGCAGGGACACTGAAAAATGGTTATGTCTAGATTATTAAATGAATAAAACAAATACTAAACAGTTAATTTTGCATTTTTGTTTGTGTTTCTACCAAGTCAGATCTCTCAGTGATCAAAAATCTCTACATTATTTAGGATATAACTGTCAGTCTTATTGTTGTGTTTTGTAGATTTATTCTGTTTTTAACACATAGCTTCTAGATTACCTACTATTAAAACTTTCCCCAACTATTTTTCAGAAATCTGTTTGTGTTTATTTTTACAAAGTAAACATTTAGATTCCCTCTTTCTGGTACTTTTTTCTCCTATTTCTATCACAGAGATTTGAAGAGATCAGTATCTATCACTGTAAAATATAACTTTATTAAATTTGCAATCTTTCTATAAATTATTCCCTAAATATGTATTTTATGTTAATTTAACTACCTGAATATTTATTTTGTTTAAATAAGGAGGCAGCTGTCTAAGAATTTTTGTTAATATTACTTTGTAAATTGTGAAATGTAATTTATTTTAAATTATGTACATTTCCTTTTTAACGCACAAAATGTCTATGTACAATTAACTGCAGATTTGCAAATAATGTCACTAAGCTTTATTCAGTCAATACAGATGGCATGTGAAGATGTAATATGCTTTTTTACATTTTCATATGGGTTATTTGTAAATAACTATATTGCTGACAAACATAAACATGGAAATCATTTTCATTCTAATCATGTGTATCGGTGTTTTGATTTGCATCAATTGCTTCTTAAATATGGATTAAAATCTTTTTCCAGTGAATATCTAAATCCTTTTACTACTGTATTGCCCTTTTCTGGGTCTTGTAACAACTCGGATTTAGAAAGTTCAAGAAATGCAAACTTGTACTTTGAAAGTTGACTGAGGCCTCCAGGTGAATCATGGACAAAGGATTTCCTAGTTTCCAGTCAATTCAAAAAGGGCAGCAGCAGAGGATGGTGAAACCCTCTACCACAGAGTATATAGCTCTTTCACCCAATCAGTCACGAGGCAAGGCCACCCCCACCCTGACTGTCTCTTATCCCTGTGTCTACCCACAAAAAAACAAACCGAAAAGTCAAGGCAGAAGCTCACACTTTAACAAATTCAGGAAGGGATGCACAACTTAAGACAAGTTACTTCCGGGATAGTTTGCAGTTAAAACATTTTCTGAAATAGCCATTTGCTAAAATATGAGTAAGTAGGGAGCTGTTTAAGCCCTCAATCTGTGAACCACTCAGAACATGTAGCTAGCCTCCCATGCTTGATGGAAAAATGGTAATTTCTAGTCCTTTTATTTTCTGTATACTCATTACAAGTGAAACTAGGTGAAAATATTTTTCAGTGTATCACACAGATTTTTTTTCTAGATATCTGGACTTTCATAGTCAAATATCTAACTTCATTTATTTTACAATTCCAATTTATGCCCTATAAACACAAATATGAACATGACTGGTCTACATTTTATTTTTGCAGCTGCTGTGTCCCTAATGATTATTTCATTAAAGTCTGTATATATTCTATAACACGCACACTTCTATTTATACCTCCATCAGTGCCAGTTACTCTGAAAAGATATTGTACACATACAAAAATGCATAAATGTAGTCAGGCTTTCTGATACTGTAGTATTTTTAGGTGACTTCCTGTTCCCCTTTCACCTTCTTCCATAGCATCTCCCAGCCAAGTTAACTCAAGTTAACAATCTGATATGTGTCCTGTCATATTTTTCTCCTTGATCATATGACATAATAAATATGATGGTAGTGGGGAGTGAGATGGGAGAGAGTGAGAGAGGAAGAGAGAAATGGGTGAATCTGGTAGCTACAATTGAGAAACAACTTCATTTTTCCTATTACTGTTTTCAAACACTGTAAAATGTCCTTCATCCTGTCTCTGTCCTTCATTCTATAGCCTTTTGGGAACAGTAAGAGTTATCAAAGTATCAGAGTTATCAAAGTTCCAATCCAAGCTAATCAAACATCAGTCCCTCTCATTGCTTTCATTTCCTTGACTAATACCAAACTTCAGCAACTTTTCATCATTTCATATAGGTGTGGCTATTTGGATTTGACCTTCTATTACATATAATTTTCAAATAGCAATTCTGATGATACCAATGTGGTTGTTAATTTTAGGCCATCAACTAAATTTTTTTGTTGTTGTTGGTTTATATTTTGAGATGGAGCCTTGCACCGTTGCCCAGGCTGGAGTGTTGTGGTGCCATCTCGGCTCGCTGCAACCTCCGCCCCCTGAGTTCAAGTGATTCTCCTGCCTCAGCCTCCCGAGTAGCTGGGCCTACAGGTGTGTGCCACCACGCCCAGCTAATTTTTTGTAGTTTTAGTAGAGACGGATTCTCACTGTGTTAGCCAGGATGGTCTCGATCTCCCAACCTCGTGATCCACCCACCTCAGCCTCCCAAACTCCCACGTAATCCCATGCCTGGGATTACAGGAATGAGCCACCGTACCCAGCCCTAAATTTTAACTTTTCAGTAAATAATGAAAAATATTTTTGGGGATTCTATTTCTCCACAATCTATTTTTTTTTTTCATCTCAGGCAGAGGTTCCCCCACCATGGCCATAACCACCTCACTGCCCCACTGCCTGCTGGGAGGCTGGATATTCTTTCTCTATCCTAGGGAGCCCCTATGCCCACTCATTCCCACTCATGCTCACCCTTGAGCACAGTGTTAATGGATGTAATGAAGCTGGAACCCAACCTTGCATTAAACGACGCAGTCTCCTCAGAGCTTTGCCATTTTTACCGCCTCTGCCTAGAAACTCTTCCCCTTGATATAGGGGCGGCTGCTCCCCCACTTCGTGTAGGTCTCTGCTCACATGCCACCCCTCTGAGAAGCCTTCCTTGACCATCTCATCACTCTCTGTTCTCCTGCCCTTCTTTTGTTTTCTTTGTGGCGCCTGACATACATATCTTTCTATTGTTTGTTTGTTTGTTCCTCTCTCCCACACAATGAGAGCGCCCAGGTCTTTATCTGTTTTGTTCCTTGCCTGGAATGGTACCCAACACATAGTAAGAATTATGATTTCTTTTTGGGCGGATAAATGGCCAAAAGAATTAGTGAACTGCAAGGTTTATGACTAAAGAGTAGATAATAATAAATAGCAGATCAGTTATGAAGAGGCCACTAGGGTTAAGAAAGCAACTAATTCATCCATAGCTTAAAGCCGTCGGTACTCTACTCTCATAAATACATCTTATCTTCATTTCACTAGCCGGATAGATGTTACCCTAAACACTTATAATGCACAATGCTGACAAGAACGGAACAGTGACCGAGCAGTTAAAGAAAGAAAAACAGAACAATAGTAACTGAGGCTGGCATCAGAGAGGAGTGATACTAAATAGCTAAGGATACCCGAGTAAGATGTGGGCAATGAGATTTACAATACTATATGGAAAACAGGGTCTGTAAAAGACAGAATCCTATTGTAGTTTTCACTCAATTGGAATTTAAGTGAATTAAATTAAATTAATGGGAAATTATTCCAGGGGGAGTAGGTGAGAGAGGTTGGAATACTGGAACATTAAGCAAAGGACAATGTCAAATTCCTAAAAAGCCTTTGATCCAGGATATAAAAGCAGTCTGATTATACTATTCAATCCTAAATGACATTAATTGATTTTATGATGTCGGTAATAATCAAATTATATACTATTTCCTTCCGAGCAGAAATAAAATGGAAAAAAACAGAATAGAGTAACAATTCAAAGTGCTTCCCAAATTCTCATAAGTTGCTTTGGAACAATAGAGGAGGACATTCAGCAACTATGTAAATACATTAATAGACCATTTAAAATCCTTTCCTTGTCAAAAACAATGTCTTGATTTCCTTGAGAGGTAAAAGGAATTTCAAAATCGCAGTCAGCCACTAAGTCCAGAAAGTACTACAGAGGGGAAAGCAAACATCTTAGGAGACAGTGTGGACCTGTGTCCCAGTCTTTTATAAACACAGGGAGTTTAGTGACAATCCTGTCAAGCCACATCCCCAGTGACCCTCCAGCAGCCATGCTGACAGCTGAAGTATAACTGTGCCCTTTCACAATATATCTTTATGAAAGGTTCACTCATTTACAGTATTTGTTGGGGAGCGGTTATTTCAATGTTTATCACTTTGTACAATTTGTTTGCCAAAGGGTGTATGTCTTTTCTTTTGATGGCACCACCTTGCTATCTGTGGGGAAAAATGGTTTATAAAATAAGTTGACTAGAAAAGTATGCTGGCGGTAGAAGGAGGTATAGTGGACAGAATTATAATCTGAGACATATAAATGACCCTTAAAGTTAATTTTGATATGCTCATGAATTCTAATCTTTATATGTAATATCTACAGGAAAATCAAATTAAAATGTCTCCTGCAATGATAGACTGAGGCTATGTCTGGAAGTGATCGTGATATAAATGCATGTTGCAAAAACATGATGGCAATATTTGTTCAGTAATAAAAACTAAAGAGGGCTTTGATGCTATTCTCTTCAGAACAGGCATCACATTGGCTTTCAAAAATCAACAATTCCTAGCCAGAAACATTTCAATGTAATTATGGGTTTATAATGAAAGTAAATGTAACAATAAATTGGTATATTATCTTACTTAGATTATAATGCCAAGCATAGGCGCGGTCCATTGGTATACAAGTATTAAGAGCAGCACCTACCTCTGACAATGGTCAGATCCTGCATGTTTTACAAAGCTTGTTAAGAAAAGGAAACCAAGAAAGGACTAAAAACCTCTGTTGAAAGTTCTGTTTCATTTTCTGTCAAGATATGGAAGAGGGCCAGAAGAACAAAGAGGAAAATCTAAGTAGCTTTTGAACCTACCAAAGATTCTCATGAGCATTTACAATTAAAGAAACGTTATTTAAAACAATGATGCAATAGATGGGGAAATTAAAATGGGACAATCCGCTATCTTATCAAGTATATAAGAAAAACAGAAGTTTTTTTTTTATTTCTAATAGAGGAAGTATTAATTGGCAATCAAGTCAATAAAGGGCAACATAAAACTATTTTTAATTATAAATAAACATACTCTTTAGTAATTCCACTTCTAAAACTGACTCCAATATCTAGAAGTAGACAGATGAATGACAGATGACAGATAAAGATTTTGTGTACTATATGTACATGTGTGTATGTGTGAATAGAGGAGTGACAGATAAATGATTCATATAAAATATGCACAATAATATAGTACAAGGATATCTGAGGTATTTGCTAAAGTATGAAAACAATATAAGAAGACAGAAACACTGTCCACTGTGTTTTGTGGATGAGAAGTTAAAATAAATAACACAAGATCTTGTCTATAGGATCTTATTTCTATCTTTAATTTGTCAGAATTGGGGACTGCTATCATTAGTAAGAAATCTCAGCACACATATTTACAAAGTATTTCTTAGTTATCTTTTTTAAATGGCCCTCAAGCTGTTTATTTTTAATGTTTCACATGACTTTTTGTTTTCTGACACAAGGTCATGTGCCCAGTGCAATGGCTTAATAAGCTCACTACAGCCTTGACCTCCTAGACTCAAGCAGTCCTCCCACCTCAGCCTCCCAAGTAACTGGGACTACAGATGCACGCCACCACACCCGGTTAATGTTTTGTTGTTATTGTTGTTGGTAGAGACAGGGTCCTTCTATGTTTCCAAGGCTGGTCTTGAACTCCTAGGCTCAAGCCATCCACCCACCCTGGTCCCCCAAAGTGCTGGGATTACAGGCATGAGCGACCGCACCCAGCCTGAAACAAACTATTGATTGGAAGTTGAAAGTCAAGGTCTTTAATGTAGTATAAAACTCAAAATGTTTCCTCTTAACCATGCACTTATAACGCCAATTTAAAAAGCAATTATAAACGAGGGTCCTTCTGTAAAAATAAAAGTAAAAATGAAGCTAAATATTTGTCATTTTGGAATGCACCTTTTTTTCTGCCTAAATCACTGTCTTCCAAAGTAACTAATTTTTTTTTAACCCTCTGGCTCATTGTTGCTAATGTGAAACTGTACTTTGGATGTGCCAAAGGAATAACGAAAAAGGAGTTATCTTACATTTTAGCAATTGCCTGAAGTTAAAATTTAATGAAAAAAAAAAAAAAAGGTTTCTGCAACATTAGTGAGAACAGCTAAAAATAAAAAGTTCCTTTTCTGGTCGGTGCTTACCAAATAATGAGCAAAACTTTTGCAGCTTATGTGGACTTAGAAAACCATAAAATATCAACTTGGAAGCTCAGAGAACTGGTAATTGTCTTTCTGATTATATATCCAGCCTCAATGTTTGAAGCTAATAAGTAAGTAGGGTGGAAAGATGTACATCAAAGACCTCTAGGGGGAGAAAATGGAACAAATGCTTGCTTAATTGGATTATTGCTATGTATCTCCCAAAATATCCTGTTAGAACTTGGCTATGAAGAACAAGAACAATAAACACATCAGAAGCTTTCATCTTTCATCCAAGGATAGTTGGAGGAAGCTGAAAAATATGGGAAACCTAGTATCAATGGTCAATCCAAGGACAGGTGTAATGAGAATGTTGTTCACCACATAAAAAGACTTAGTCTAACATTCCTCAATTGTTGCACAAATGTGATAACTTCTGGCAAACTATATACTACAGTGTGGAGGGAATTGCAGACAATTAAAGCTAGGAGTCTGAGAAAACCATCTTCTCTCAAATGAAAAGATGTGGTGTATTTACTGAATACAGGCAGTGGCATGTGGTATGCATCTCTACCCATTCATTCATTTCATAATAATTACTGAGAATCTATTATACGCCAGATACCATCCTAGGCTTTGAAGACATAGATGAAATGAAAAATGACAAGCCTTGTGTTTATGGGGCATACATTCTAATGAGGGGAATGAGAATAAAGAAATAAGGAAGTACAATATACTGCGGTGGGAAAATGCCATTGAGAAAATTAAGTAGAGTAAAAATGATAAGGAGTGCTCGAACATGGAAGAAGAAGTCACGCTGATCTGGGCGCATTAAGAAGAAATATAAAGGATGTGACACTTGAGAGGAAACAGAGGTCCCAGGCAGTGAGGACATGTGCAACAGCCTCTAAAGGGGGTTCATGATTTGCTCATTATAGAATTATACAACAAATCCTAAGTAGATGAGAAAATTCTGCCTAAGAATAGTGCTTTGCTCAACAGCAAAACCTCCTCCATCATCTCCTTAGATATTATGCAATATGATCATACTCAGCTAGAAACTTCATGGAAAAAGAGAAGCTAGTCTGAGAAAACTGAGATTCCAGAGTCAGAACCACCCCAACTTTCTATTACCATAATGAAACATCTCTGTATCTCCTCTAAATATATCAAAATGTTCTTGGCATGTCTGGGAAAATGCTGTAAATGTTAAAAGAAAAACAAATGGTATCTATCCTCTTAGAAACCATAGGCAATAAAGTGTTTGAGAAATATTTTTAATTATAGTATGCAGATTTGTTAATAAGGAAAAGATATTGACATACAAGAAATCTAGCAATATATATCAAGTCTTAAAATGTCAGTGCCCTTTAACCAGGTAATTCCAGTGTAGCGATCCTAATTAATCAATACTGGTAAACTTTTATGCAATTGATTGCAACATCACAGATACTGGTTGAAAGCATATGTTCAATCATACACATAAAAAAGTCATATTTAAGAGAAACCTATGAATTTCAGGAATATGGGAAAGTATGCAATTTTCCCAATTCTTTTGGAAATATTAAAGAATTCATACTGGAGGGAAAACCGTATGAGTGTAAAAAAATGAGGGAATAGCCTCAGTGCTTTTAGTTCTTGAATACCTCAAAGAACGTATTTCTGAGAATAAAATCTATAAATGTATAAAATGTGGTAATACATTCATTTCTCTCAGATACTCTAAAGGACATGATAATGTACACTTAAGGTGGGTCTCATACATACAAGAATGTACTCTTGATTGAAAACCTGGTAGTTTGCAAAAACAGGAAAGTTTTAATTTTAACAGTTATTTTAAAAGTCATATGGAAACACCCACTGGAAAGAAATCTCATAAATCTAAGTAACTTGGAAAGCCCGATGTAAATTAAATATTGCATAATGCTCAAAAAAGCACATGGATGAAATGTTATGTAAGTTATAAATATATTGTGCTTATCAGTGACTCATTCATAGAGAGGGTCTCTAGTCTATAGATTTCTACTTCTGTTGCAAAGAAACATTCAGGTAAGAATTCTGTAGATATCTTTAAGCAACAGTACATAAATTTAATAGGTAGTATTTTTTTCCTAAGTCAACTAATAAAAATTTTTCCATCTAAAAAGGTGTTGGATCCATGGGTGAATTGAAATCAATTTTAATATATAGGTAAGATTGATTTTATATAACTTTTCAATTTTCTGTTATTAAATAAGTATTAATCATTGGGATTTCCCTACTAACTGTATATGCCAAGTTTGGGTTATCCCTCATCCATTATGTATACTCCTCATTTTTACAAGAAAAACTATTCTTCTTTGTCACAAAGAATTTTATTCTATACTCTTTGCCAAGAGAATTGGTATCAAATTATAAATATATAAAGTATAGTGTATAGTTTTAAATGAATTATTTTTTGTTCTTTATCCTTTGTGACTATTTCTGTCTATTATTTGGATAGTTCACTTTGAATTAAAAAGAGAGAACTGTGAAGTGTGTGTGTGTGTGTGTGTTCAATCTGAGGGGATGTTAGAGGAAATATGTTACATTCATACTGAAACACTGAAAATTCTAAATTCTACGCTGATTTTCAGTTTTATGTTAGTGAAGAATTTTTGACATAGAAAAGGTTTATAATGTTCATGGGAAAGAAGCAGGATACAGAACATTGCACACAGTAAAAGTATACTTCAGCATGGCCCACGCCATAATGCAATGTAAACAGGAGCTTGGAAAGAGAAGGCCTGGGTTCCAGCTCGTGCTTATCACTTATCAGCTTGGTGTCTGAGAGCAAGTCACTGAGCCCCCCTATACTTTGGTTTTATCTTCTGTATAAGGGGAAGAGAATAACGCCACTTCTGTCTTCCTTATAAAATTATAAATAAGAACAAAATAATATGAATGCATTTAATATGTTTTATAAATGCTATGATTGGTGTAATCTTCCTTTAAACATTTTTAGAGAGTTTTAATATTATGCCAAAGAGTTTGAAATTAAAGCATTTTAAGCTGAAAATTACATAGAAAAATCACTCTGGCAGCCATCAGGGCAAGGTTGGAAACTAATTAGAAGACTACTGCATTGATCAGAAAAAATAAAATGAGAGCTGAATAAAGGACAGAGTAATAGATATGAGAAGAGGATTTCATCAAGTTATGTTAATGAGTTTGAATTGGTAGCACTTGATAACCTTTTGGATAAAGAGATTGATAAAAAGGTAATTCCCAGATGCCAGCTTACTTATCCATTTACTGAGACTGAGCGTGTAGAATAAAGATTGCGTTTGGGAGCAATTGTTAAGTTTCAGGTGACTGTGGGACATCCAAGTGGACCTATGCAAGGAGGAGACTATACACTGGAGTCTAAATGCAGTAGAAGGCCAGGTGCGGTGGCTTACACCTGTCATCCCAGTACTCTGAGAGGCCAAGGCAGGCGGATCATTTGAGGTCAGGATTTCAAGACCAGCCTGGCCAACGTGGCAAAACCCTGTCTCCACTAAAAATACAAAAAATAAAAACGAGCTGGGCATGGTGGTACCCGCCTGTAATCCCAGCTACTCAGGAGGCTGAGGCACAAGAATCACTTGAACCCCAGAGGCAGAGGTTGAGTGAGCTGAGAATGTGCCACTGTACTCCAGCCTGGGTGATAGAGTGAGACCCTGTGTCAAAAAAATAATAAACATTAATTCAATAGAGAAGTTCAAAATTTAGATTCAGAATTTGTAAGTCACCAGCTCTCAGCTCAGTAAGATCACTGAGTGCTATGTAGAGACAACCTTGAGAAACACCAATATTTAATGGATGAAAGCACAGAGATGAATCTGCAAAGCATAATGTTCATGCAGAAATGGAAGAGAACAAGGAGTGATATAAAGGCCAAGAATAAGAAAATAACTTGTCAAAATATTGTAGACTAGGCAAAATGAGATGAAGACTAGAATGTATTATATTTGGCACTTGAGTCATTGCTGACTTTTGGCAGAACTGGGTGAGTGGACTGGGTGAATACAGAAGTTTGTGGAAGGGCAAGGTGTAGGTCAGGAAGTGAAGACATTTTAAAAATAGTTCTTTTCACAGTATTGGCTACTGGGACAGATAGGACATCTCCCTAAATAACTGAAATACATGAGAGAGCAATAGAAAATCCATGTGGTTTAGTATAGAAGGCAGAAGGAGACAGCTGCTATTAAAGATACAATTATTTGTTTTGAGTTTACTCCATTAACTGAACTAAGCATTTAGCATGCACCATTATCTCATTTTCACAATGCTTCAATGAGGTAAGATAACATCAATTGTAAAATGGTAATATTGAGACTTGGATGGCAAAGCAGACATGCCTGTCAGCCTCCAGGGCCTGTCCTCTTAACCACTGGACTGTGCCAATTATAAGTTTATTGAGCTGAAGTCTACAGCCTAAAAATATTACATGAGTCTCAGTTTCTCTTCTAGAAATAAAGAGAATAATTCATACATCTTTTTCCGTATTACAGGTTGAGTATCACTAATCTGAAAATCTGAAATTTGGAATGTTCAAAAATCCAAGACTTTTTTGCATGTCAATGTGATGTATACTGGAACATTTCAAATTAGATACACTCAACTGGTAATTATATAATATCCATATTCCAAAATTAAAAAAAAATCCAAAATCCAAAACATTCCTAGTCACAGGTATTTCAGATAAGGAATACTCAAACTCTATTAATCTTTAAATATTTAAAGAAAAGTTCCCAAGATATCCCACACCTTCTTTTCAAACAAAATATTCCTGATTCCATCATGGTTCTTCATACAACTTTTATTACTATCTAAGCTTGCCTTTTATACACAAAGTTTTGAGGTTCACAAACTTCCTATAATTCCAGGCATCGGATAAAATGCCCAGAACTAAAAATGACACACCAGATGAGGTCAAACCATCCTTGTTCTGGATACAAATTACCAATAAAAGCTCACTAAGATTATATTCACACTTTTTGGTACATAGTCTTCTTTCAAACTAAAACTCCTAAATTGTCCTATTCTCATGAAGGAAAGTTATAGATTCTTTTCCATATTACATTATAATATTACAATATGACAGAGTTCATTATTTGTTATTCATATACCATCATTTACATTTATCTATTACATAATCTGTTTCATTTTCCAGTCTCTGACTTTTAAGAAATTTTGGAGACTTGTCTATAATCCAATGTATTATTTGTCTCCCATCTTTGTGCCCTTTCTGGGTTTAATGAGCACCTTTATGTCTTCATCCAATACATTCATGCTATTTGAAAGTAGACAACAGATTCTGAATGCCTTTCAGAGACTGTCATTCATTCATTCAGTATTTATCAAGAAAAGGCTTCTAGGCCAGGCACAGTGGCTCATGCCTATAATCCCAGCACTTTGGGAGGCCAAGGCCGGAGGATCACTTGAGGCCAGGAGTTTGAGGCCAGCCTGGACAACATAGTGGGATCTCATTTCTACCCAAAAAAAAACAAAAAAAATGAGGCTTCTAGGGTAGTGATAATGTTTTGTTTCATTACCTGACTGGTGCTTAAATGAGAGGTTCACATTAGGATTACACATTGAGCTAAATATGTATAATTTGTACAACAGAACAGAACACAGTTCAAAAATCCAGATACATTTAGTTTATAATAAAGGTGTTAATTCAAATAAGTAAGAAAAATAGTAATTATTTAATAAGTAGTGTTATAGAGACAATAATAATCTGGAGGAAAAAACCCTGAATAATTTTAAGGTTTATTTTTACAGTTTTATTTTAGTACTTATTTTTCCTTTATCAGTTAGTGGTTCTGGTCTGCATGTGGCAGAAATTTTTGCCTCTAATATCATAATGTTGCAACATAGTTCTGCATTTTCTGATTTGAACAAATATTTCAATGGCATTGTCATTTGCTTATTTTGTATTTCCCTTATTAATTTTAAAACAAACCTTTCTTCATATTTAAAAAACTTTTCTAAAAAAAGAAATGTCATAGTCAAATACATTGATTCCTAGCAGAAATGTTAATTCAAAAATCTGGCTTTACAACCACAGACGTCACAATTCCTTTACTCATTCATTCATTCACAGATTCATTGTGCATCTAACATACCCAAGCCATGTGCTGGAATCTAGAGACACCACTGATGGAAAACCATGATCTCTTTTTTAAAAGGCTTTTTATTCCTGTAGGTTTTTGAGTAACAGGTGGAATTTGGTGACAAGAGTAAGTTCTTTAGTGGCAATCTGTGAGACTGTGGTGAAACTATCATCTGAGCAGTACACACTGAACCATATTTGTAGTCTTTTATCTCTCATCCCCCTCTTACCCTTTCCCCCACGTCTCCAAGGTGGGAGTTAAGCTATGCGGATACAAAGGCATAAGAATGAAACAGTGGACTTGTGGACTCACGATCCCTCTCATACTGGGACTCAAGATCCATTGAGAACTTTGCCAAGAGAAAGATTACTTGAGACACAATAAAAGAATCGTTCTCTGATTAAATGTTGACATTTAATATTAAAAATAAAGAAAATTAATAAAATATTCATTTTTTATAAAATTAATTGGGACTATCAAAAGAGTTAAAAACTTAAAATGTGTTTTTGGTTCAAGAAGATAGTAGGAAAAGTAATAAACTTTTTAAAAAGCACTTATTTTAAGTAAACTAAAATTGATATTTTCCCAAAGTGAAGAAAATAACCGCTTTCACATACCGACCAGGTTACCTGTTTCTACAACCTGAGAAAATAAAAGTACGCCTCTTCCTTGGGTTGTTTCCTAAGAACTCCAACTACTCCTCACCTTTAGTCAGGACCGCTCTGAAGGATGCCCCACCACACGCTAGCAATCCCGAAGCAAGCGGAATATGGAAATAAGACTTCAATCCCTCACCCCATTCCAGACACCCAAACAGAGCCTACAAAACAGAAGATTATTTCATTTCGCACATTAACTAGATCACTTCAATTTCATGGATTTATTTCAGAGCTTCTGCTAGGTTCTGTGTAGCTGCGAAACAACCTTAAAAGGCTTATGGCATGCCAAACCCAAATGAATGGATCGTGGGGGAAGGGTAGGGGAGGGCCACAGTGAAAAGCGTAGGCTGTCTGATGAACCGCTCTCCCTGGGTGCTCACAATGTCAAAGAAGCTCTGCTGGTCTTGGGGAGACCCCCAAAAGAATAGATTTCACATGTCCATATACCCAGATGTCATCACGGTACAGAAAAAAACTAGGAAGAAAATAGACAATCTTAAAGACTGAACTGTTTTATCCCAGAAAAAATGAACAATGTTTAAGGAAATATTAAAATTATTAGATCAGATTATATTTTAAACCAGATAGTATAAAAAGTTAATTTTTTTCAGAGGTGAGATGAGCTGTAAGCAAAATAAAAATAATGAGGATTTAAAATGTGTTGAAATTTAAAATTTGTAAATCTATTATAATTTGTTACATCACTACAATGAAATAAAAGCCAGTCTTGACTGATCAGTGGGAGTGTTTTCTATATTTACATATTAAGATCCAGTTCCCTTGAGACTGATTGGGAGACTTAAAATTAAACCATAATAGTCAATTGTAAAAGGCTTCCCTTTGTGAAATTTTCTCATAAAAGTATAGTTGTTAAGAACAATGAGTCTGTAGCCTCACTTCCTGGATTAAATGTTTAGTTTTGCCACTTACAAGCTGTGTAAACTTGGGAAATTAATCTTTGTGTTTCCATCTTCTTGTTTTAAAAATCTGGGTAAAATTAATATCCTTTCTTTCATAGTCTTTCTACTCCTGCTATATCCTACCCTTTTAAAGTGGGCAGAATCTGTGGCCACTTGATCAATGGCATATGGTAGATGGATTCCGTGTTTTTTAAGAGACTGATAGCTTCCACTTTCTTCTCCTGAGAGCATTTATTCTCGGAATCCAGCCACCATGCGGTAAGGTCTCAAGTAGCTCCATGGAGGCACCATATGGAAAAGTACCAAGTCTCCAACCACAGACAGTGGCTGAGCTACCAGCTGACAGCCAAGACTAATGAAACAGACAAGATGAGTGAGTTGTCTTACAAGTTAAGACACCCCACCCATCTTAACAAACTTCAAACAGAGATGAGCTGACCTCACCAAACTACGCCACATCACAGGTTTGTGTGCCAAATAAATGACTGTTGTTTTAAGCCACAAAGATACAGTTTATTATGCGGCAATAAAGAACCGAAACAAAATTTGATTCCTAGAAGTTACAAACACCTAAAACATGTGGCACTAGCTTTGGCACAAGGCAGCAGGTGGAAGCTCGCAGGGTCTTGGGATATTTGCTCATGAAGCTAAAGTGGACTTTTTCTAACTTCAGATAATGCTAATTGCGGACCTTGTAAGTCATGTTAGCACCATAATTTACCCCCATGTTTTTGAAACATAGAATCACTAAGTAAAAATAGTTTAAGGAAGAGAAAAAGAGATCAATTAGACTAGAATATAATTAGCTGCTTTGGGTCCAATTTACAGGGTTATAAAATGGGATCTGTCAAGAAAGTCTTAAAGTTCTAGAGATTAATTAACATTGAAATAGAAGTGGCTGTGCTTTGCCAAATAATTCTAAATCACCCAGAGTTTTCCTCCTCTGATAGGATAATAAAACACATGCTTAAACAGCAGCAGGAATGAGACAGGATAAATTTAAAACACATTTGGCAAGAAAGTTAAACTTGTAACTTCTGAGAAGCTTGCATAAATCTGTTACAGTTGCTCAGGGGGAAATCCTGACAAGATGTTCAGAGACAAACTTGTTGACCTCGGTTTTCATTTGTGTGCTTTCAGCTGCAAGTAACCCTAACTTAAACTGCTTAAGGAGTGAAGCCATATATTACTGTGCATGGCAGGGAAACCAAGTCCACTGCAGGACTGACTGGCTCACTGGCTCACTTACATCATCAAGGATCCGGCTTCTTGGTACCTGTTGGTACTGCTCATATGTTATCAGTAAGAATTCATTCACGTGACTATACCCAGCCACAAGGCAGGCTGGGAATATAGTCTCTGATTGATCAGCCATGTCTCTGGATGAAGGAAAAAACATATTATGGGAACAACCAGAGTGTGGCACAAAGAGTGTGTGGCAATAGCAAGCAACATTAAACTCAGCTTCTATTTGCTTTGCAGGCTATATGGGAATAGTGCTCACTTTTGTAAGCTGGAGAGACAAAAACAAAGGCCTCTGAGACTCGCTGGTAAATCTTGTTCCCCTAGTAAGTTGAATACTAGATTTACTTTTTTGGCAGGCACAGTTCTGGGGATGAGAACACAGGACTAATGCCCAGCTGGGAATCCTTCATATGGTAGTAGGCGGGCCCATAAATGCCAACATTCTCACACACTCTCTCAGCCTAATAAAGAAGCAGGGTGCTCCTGCTCTAAGCTCCTGTGACCTAGAGGATTCTCAATTCCACAGAGACCACACTGACCAAATTTTAGGTGGATTTTGTTGAAGAACGAGAGAAGCAACAGGGAGCTAAGTCCATCTTGTTTTTTCCTTACCTAGTTATTTGCACTGCCTGGGGTAGAACCTGAGAAATCATATAAGCCAAGAAAAAAATGGCATTCTTGAAGCCATGACCAGGCCTTGGCAACCTGTCCTCTCTCACCTGCACAATGCTCTCCACCCACTTCAGAGTCAGCATTACCCATTCTCAACTTGGCGTGAAATTACAGGAGGCAATCCGTGTAAGAGTCGACGGTAAACTGGCCATGTCTAACACCTGCAAGAGGTCTTCACAGCCCAGCTTCTGAAGGAGTTAGCTTTCTTAGAGCCACTACACCAAGCTGCTACTTTGCACTCCATCATTAAATAAAGCCTGTTTTGGATTATTTTATGTTTTGGATTAATTTTGCTACCATTCCTTTCTAAATCAATGGTTGAGTACACAATATATAATGCAGGATGTTATCGACATCCAGAAATTTTAAGAGCCATGGAAATTCAATGTGTATTTCCCAAAACACATAATGAAATGCCTTAAATTTTGAAAAGATTAATTAGGGCCATATAACCATTTCCCTCACCCCAACCATCTGGAAAAGAGCCATATCTAGCACCTCCTATTTGTTCATTTCCGTGCCCGGCCCTTATCAAAAACAACAGAAGGGAACCTAACTGATTATACATGTGTTTACTATTGTGTCTTGATTTGAGTCCCAGGAAAGTCTCTTAAAACAAAGCTGGTCATGTTGTCTCACACACACAGAGACAGAAACACACATATAAACACACACATTTCATAGCTGTCTCATCTTTACACAGATTGACATCAAATGTCTTTTAAGACAATGGCAAGCCCCTGAGGGTTTTAATACTGAAGTGTGTGATAGATAATGTAAGATAAGCAAATTCACTCTTAGACAACACTGAACTTCAAATACCTGAACACGGAGAAGTGAGGCGGCAGGGCAGCTGCACCGTAAAACTCCAGGGAATGTCATGTACATCACAGGCTGAAACTGTACAGAGCAAACCTAAGCAGCCATACAAGGCAGTCCAGCAAGTGTTTCCTTTCTCCCTCTAAACTCACAACTATACCTGACACAGGGATTTTCCACTGCTGCCCTTGGGCATGACAACTTGCCAATATAAAAAGTATACTTGCCAGTATAAAAAGCAAACCCCCGACGTCCAAACGGCATCACTTTACATTTGATGTCCTAGTGAACACACTTGAGCTTCCATCGCCTGTCGGAAATTAACCCCTCCTTGCCATGAACACTAGCTACTTCTAAATCTCCAGGATGCTGTCACAGATGGTTTAGACACGAGTGCCTCATGCTTTAGCACTAGCTTCTCCGCCATGCCATCTTGCTGCTGCCTCCTCAGCCGGTCACCATTGTGAGTCTGGGTACCATAACAGAAACCTGGGGCCAGCAAGTACCTCTGAAGCGCCTACTGCCCATGCGTTTCTCCACCGATGAGATACAAGGCAAGGTAAATGCCACGGGACTTATATCCATGCAGGCTTCCTTCTGCCTCTCTTTCCTAGAAAGCACTGAAGACAGTTAAGTAATTTTGTAACAGGAAACTCAAAAAAGAATATAATTTGTCTCTCTAATTGGGGTGTTGGGGTCTACGTAGCATCCAGCCGCTCTCCCGCTGTATTTGCCTCTGTATACCTACATAACAAGCATGAAGCCTTTCCAGTGCTGGGAGGTCCCTACAGTTCATCTCTGAGGACTCTGGAGACTAAGTGACAGTGTAGAAGCAAGGCTTGAGAGCTGAAGCAGAATGGCTGATTGGCAGAGCATCTTGGTGCTTCTGCAGCAGCAGGACCATTTCCCAGTGTTAGGAGAAGCCTCTTAACACCAAGCGTCTCCTCCTTCAACTACAAGTAACACCCAGGTTTCCAGGGAATGGAGAGTATGCTCACCTCTGTGACTTCATCCCAATAGCACGTTTTCAATTAATTACCCAGAAAACAAAAGAAACCAGTCTATATGTTTCACCAAGACTTTACAGAAGATTCTGAGGCAAAGGAGGGAAACAGCAATGTTTATAAGCAGCATTATTTATGGCTACACGGAGCAGGCATAAGCTCAGCTGTATCTTCAGGGTTTCTTATCAGAGTCCCCTTTCCTGGTCCATTGCTCACCAGGACAGTTTAGAGCAATTGCACCTAGATCTTTGATACTTGTTAGTGCTCCTTCCCTCAATCCCCAAGCTCACCTTCTAGTGCAAAGCCTACTTCTGCAGGCTTCATTCTCTGAGCAGCTGGGGAAGCACCGACCCCTTTCAGGGGACCCCCAACAAGATCATCACATTGTGTTTGACATCACAGCATTTCCCGCTTATAAGAGGATCACAGACAACTTTCACTTTCGTATTTATGCCTTTTCATTTACTTGAATGCATATAGAGAATAAAAATTATTTTCATAACAAGAAAATTCAGCATTTTCATTTAAAAATAATAAACTCATTTCTGAGTAATGTTTGTTGTGATGGAGGCTACTTTTCACAACAAAAATGAAATGTTCCTTTGAAAAGATTAATATCAACTAAATAAAAATTGAACCTCAGCAAGTAATTAAGATGTCATAAATTTATATAAAACGATGTAGCAAAGGAGAGTGCTGTCTTTAATTTAACAAACTAGATACTCATTTGCTGGACTAAGATGCCCTGGACTGAAAAAAAAACAAAGACAAGTGTCACTGTTTTCGTTTTCTAATACTACTATAACAAATTATCTTAAATTAATAAATTTTAATGATTTATTTTAAAAATTATTATTTAAGCCACAAATTTAGTGGCTTCAAACAACACAAACACTGGAGAACAAAAGTCTAACATCAACATCGGCTGCGCTTCTTCTAGCGCTTCATGGGGAGAATCTGTTTGCCTTTTTCACCTTCTAGAGGCTACCTGCATTCCCTCCTTGGCTTACTCTGTGGCCCCTTCCTTTCATCACCTTAGCCTCTTCCTTCCCTTGTCACATTTCCTACTATTACCTCTGATCCTCCTGCCTCCCTCGTGATTTCATTGGGCCAACTCTGAAAATTCAGAACAATCTCCCCATCTTAAGATCCGTAACTTAATCACACTTGCAAAGTTCCTTTGACCATGTAAGATAATATCTCTGGTGATTCTAGCGATTAGGACGTGATCTTTTTTTGGGGAGGGACATATTCAGCCTATTATATCCACTTGTTTAAAATATGCTCTTATTAAAGTAGCTACAAAGATATTGCCGATATATCTACAAATCCCAAAATGGAAAATTCTACAGAAATTGTTTATTTTAAAGGCTCACATAATTTTTTGATTTTATATCTTGAATTCTTTGAAAAACTAACCTCAGATGAGAGGTTAGTTCTTACCATGTCATATATAGACATACCTGTTCTTTTCCTAGAAGGGAAGGGAAGGGGAGGGGAGCGAAGGGGAAAGGAGGAGAGGGGACAAGAAGGTAGCGGAGGTGAAGAAGAGAAGAGAGGAAGGAAACAAGAAAAGAAAGAGAAGGAAAAAACAGACAAAAATGCAGTTTGGGAGAAGCGAAACACCAAAGTCTAAGTGAGAATTCTCCTTTTGTCACGTGTTAGTCATGTGACCTCATCATACCATCCTATATGAAACTGGGCCTATTACTGTCTGCCTTGCCTCTCTTACCAGCTGGGGCAAGGATCAAATGAGATACTTACAAACTCAGGCTATTATCATCATCCTGCAGGATGAGGCATTTAAACTGCTCATGCCCTACTTGTCATTAAGGTCACAAGAAGAAAAACTTCCAGTCTGATCTTCATTGAGCTATCTTCCTCCAACACAGAGCATGGTACACTGAATCCAAAATTTCTTCTGCCTTCGCATAAAGCCTTCCAGGGGGAAAAAGAAGGATCATTCTAAAAGTAAAAAGTGCTATTTAAGAAACAAAGATGTCTGTGCCTGTACAGATTTAACGAGGACTTATCTAGGAGTAGAACTCAGAGAATTTGTGAGCAAAATTGGCCTACTCCAGCTGTATTTCTTCCACTTCCAAAAATTTTTGCCAAGTTTTCAAAGAACAATGGAAAATCACCAAAAAATAATAAATATGTATTTCGGGTTGGGATGGCCTGAACTGTGAAATTTGAGCTCCTTCCTGTTTTCTGAGATAAAACCACTGCATTGTAAAATATGCTTATTCATATGATAGAGTCAATTGACTTAATCTTAAGCTTCTCTTAGTTGCCTGAGTTACCAAAAATTGTGTTTTTGCACATAAAATGTCAAGAACTTCTTTAGCAAACTGCAACATTATAATTGGCATTATCACACCTCAAATATTTTGTGTGGACATACTCCAAATTCCAAGCCTTTAAGAGCTAGATGACTCAGTATTTCCAGATCTTCTCAAGACGAGGTTGGCAATCAACTGTAAGAACCAATAGAGTTTTGTCTAGTTTAAAACTGCTTAAACTTCTATTTAATATTACTCAGAGCCATCACATTTCTCTTTGACAAGGCTGTTTGCACAAAGGTTTCTCCAGAGAGAAAGCCATGGAATTAATTTGCCTCCACCATGGTGACTGACTGCAAAGAAGCAACTGAAGTGTCTCCAATCTCTCTCACAAATTACTCTAAATGGTTTTGAGGATAAACTTGCCAAGCCTGTTTTGCCTAGCTGCTCTGACAGAAAAATGGGCAATTGACTTAAATGAAAAACCAGAGGATCCATTTGGGGTCTTCATAATAAAAGTGCCATGGGGCCTTTGTTAGTTGATGTTTGAGAAGCTGCAGATATATCATGTACATCTAGAAATTAAGGAGCCTGTTCTGTGCACAGTTCTTAGGGAATTCATGATCTAACAACACAAAGCTGAGCTGTGTAACAGTGAAATGTGAAGTAAGGCTAGAAGGAGATTTCATAAAATGTTAAGAAAAACATTATTCACATAATGTGAATTCTTTGTTTCTGTCTATTGTTCTTAATGCGGATAAATCTCAATGGAGAGTAATGTATTTCTCTGCTCCACTTTTTCAGAGAGGTGAATTATGTCTCCACAGTATGGAAATAAGTCTGTTCACTATGATGGTCAATGCAATCGTCTGGATCATGAGGAGGTTGTGTATTTTGAAGTAAGGACAAAGGCCTAAGAAAAAATATCCATAAGAGCAATCAATTTATGTTATTTTCTGCTTTTAATTTTTAATTTATGCAGCTGTGGATGTTTCCTAAGAGTGACTTTGCATTGCTGATTAAAAAGGGGTCTTGGTTATCTTGTCTTTTGTAATTGACAGGGCAAATGAAGAGTAAGAATGCCTTGAATAATTGGGAGGAGATATAAGCTAAAAGTAATCTGGGCCCTTTGTGTACAGAGAGAACTGTGAATGCTACCAGTGTTATCATAAATGATTCCCTGACAAAGTAGCTATTAGAAGGGTCCTGTGAGCAGAGCACACTGACCAAAAAAAAGATACTGATTATTATAGTAGTCGTTGAGTATATTTATCAAGCACTGCAGTCGGTGCTGGGAATATAATGAATATGATATGGTCTCTCCTCCCAAACAGCTCACAGAAAGGTAGGGAGAGAATCAAAGTAACTTCAGCATACCAAAACTCACAAAATCAGCTAAGGCAGAGCCCAGGGAAAATTTTACGGTTTAAATGCTAACATTAGGAAACAACAAAGAATTATTACAATGATCTCAACTACAACAATAAGAAGTTAAAAATAGTAAAGAAGTTAAAAGTAGTAAAGAGTAAACTAAATCGCAAGTAATTAAAAAAAAATACAGCAGATATCAATAGAAAATGGACAAAGAATAAAGTCAGTACAATCAAAAACAAATTATTTAAAGCCTAGCCAGAATTATCAAACTTTTTTAAAAAAGAAAAATATAAATTACCTATATCAGAAATGAAAGGGGAAACTTCACTACAGGGTCTCTAGATGTTAAAAGATACTCAGGGGAATATAATGAACAACATTATGCCAATAACCTCAGCAACCTAGTTAAAATGAATACATTTTATCTAGGTTTATATCATGAATAAATGAATACATTTTATCTAGGTTGCTGATAAAATTTACAGGAAAATAAATAGAAAACCTTAATATTCCTTTATATATTAAAGAAAGTGACTCTTGTTTTTTTGTTGTTATTTTTTTGCTTTTGTTTTTTAGATAGGATCTCCCTCTGTCACCCAGGCTGGAGGGCAATGGTGCAACCATGGCTCACTGCAGTCTTGACCTCCCTGGCTCAGGTGATTCTCCCACCTCAGCCTTCAGAGGAGCTGGGGCTGAGGTACTATGTTAACCTCTCTTCCCAGGCCCACAAGGGGCATGGTTTCAAAGGCAAGAACTTGTCTGCACCATGCTTCCATCCACCTCCCCATCCTGGAACCTAGAGTTCTTTGTCTAACTTTCCCAAGCATGCCAAAAGCCCTGGAAGGAGGGGCTCTGTTGTGGGCCCAAGCAACCAATCTGGGATCAGAGTCAAAGATCAATCACTCCAGAGGAAGTTTGAAAGAACTCCTCACATTGGACAAGAACATGAATGATATTTATACCAAGGGTAAGCCCAGTGCAACTCCAGGGCCTCTTTCCCCATTCCTGGGGCAGGTGAGGCCAAGAACCTGGGACACCTAGTTACAGGACTATGGGTGTGTGCCACCACACACAGGTAATTTTTGTTCTTGTATTTTTTTGTACAGACAGGATTTTGCCATGTTGCCAAGGCTGATATCGAACTCCTGGGCCCAAGCAATCTGCCTACCTCAGCCTGCCAAAGTACTGGGATTACAGGCATGAGCCACTGCACCTGGCTGAAAGTGACTTTTAATTTAAACATTCTCAAAAAAAGAACTGAATGCCCAGATGGCATCACTAAATTCTATTAAATATTTAAGGAAGAGATAATACCAATCTCACACTAACTCTTTCAGAAAATATGGGAGGACAGGATACATTAAACTCATTTTTACGAGGCCATCTTAAGCCAACATAAAAATCTGAGAATATTAAAAGTAAATAAAGTTCAAAATCAGTATCAGTATTTTTTATGATGTAGATGTAAACATCCTTTAAAAATAATTGAAAATCAAATCCAAAATATATAAAAAGGATAACACAGCATGGAAAAATCAAGTTTATACCATGATTAAAAGGTATCAAACAAGCAATATTGGTTAATCAACACTGGTTGATTTATCAACACAATTCACCATACTAGCAGACTAAAAAGCATATGCATAATTATCTCAATAGATGCAGAAAAAGCATTAAACTGAATTACAAGTAATACAAGGAAGCTTCCTCAAACTGATAAAGTGATTTCTATAAAAAACGTCCACCTAACATCATACTCAATGGTGAATAGTTTCCTGCTAAGATAAAGAACAAGGCTAGGATATCTGAAATCATTACTTCTATTAACATTGTATTAGACATTTTAGACACTGCAATAAGGTAAGAAAAAAAAATACATAAAGGTCAGAAAGGAAGAGGTGAAGTTGTCTGTTTTCAGATGATAAAATTGTTTACGTAGGAATTCCTAGGGAATCAAAGTAAATGATTACAGGAATAATTGGTAAATTTGACAAGGTCAAAGAATGCATATCTAATTATAAAATTTAATTGCATTTCTATATATAAGCAACAAACAAATGGAAAGTTAAATGTAGAAACCATATCATTGATAATGTTATCAAAAAATAAAACACTTAAGAATAAACTTAATGAAAGAGTTTAAGATCTCTACACTGAAAAAGGCAAAATATTTCTAAGACAAATTTGTACAGATCAAAATACAAGAAAATATATACTATGTTTACAGATTAGAAAAATCAATATTACTTATTAAGATGTCAATTTTTTCCAAATTGATTTATAAAGTTAACCTAATATCAATTAAAAGCCCACCAGGCTTTTTTTTTTTTAATAAGCTGACAAGTTGATAATAAAATTTATATAGAAATACAAAGAACCAGATGGCTGGCAAGATGGCCAAATAGGAACAGCTCTGGTGTGCAGCTCCCAGAGAGATCAACACAGAAGGCAGGTGATTTCTGCATTTCCAACTGAGTGGCACCTGGAATGCCAGTGAGACAGAACAGTTCACTCCCCTAGTAAGGGGGCTCAAGCCAGGGAGGCAAGTGGTCTAGCTCAGCAGCTCCCACCCCCACGGAACCCAGCAAGCTAAGATCCACTGGCTTGAAATTCTCACTGCCACAGCAATCTAAAGTTGACCTGGTAGGCTGGAGCTTGGTGGAGGAGGGGCATCCCCCAATACTAAGGCCTGAGCAGGAGGTCTTCCCCTCACAGTATAAACAAAGACCCCAGAAAGTTCAAAGCAGGCAGAGCCCACCACAGCTTGGCAAAGGCACTGTAGCCAGACGGCTTCTCTAGATTTCTCCTCTCTGGGCATGGCATCTCTAAAAGAAAGGCAGCAGCCCCAGTCAGGGGCTTATAGGTAAAACTCCCATCTCCCTGGGACAGAGAACCTGGAAGAAAAGACAGCTGGGGGCATAGCTTCAGCAAACATAAACATTCTTGCATGCCAGCTCTCAAGAGAGCAGTGGATCTCCCAGTACAGCACTCAAGCTCTGCTAAGTGGCAGGCTGCCTCCACAAGTGGGTCCCTGACCCCTGTGCCTCCTGACTGGGAGACACCTCCCAGCAGGGGTCGACAGATACCTCATACAGGAGAGCTCCAGCTGGCATCAGCAAATGCCTCTCTGGGATGAAGCTTCCAGAGGAAGGAAAGACAGCAATCTTGACTGATCTGCAGCCTCCGTTGGTGATACCCAGGCAAACAGGGTGTGGAGTGAACCTCCAGCGAACTCCAGCAGATGTGAAGCAGAGGGACCCGACTGTTAAAAGGAAAATTAACAAACAGAAAGGAATAGCATCAACATCAACAAAAAAGATGTCGACACAGAAACCCCATCGGAAGTTCACCAACATCAAAGACCAACGGTCGATAAATCCATGAAGATGGGGAAAAACCAGCATAAAAAGGCTGAAAATTCCAAAAACCAGAATGGCCCTTCTCTTCCAAAGGATCACAACTCTTGACTAGCAAGAAAACAAAACTGGTAAGAGAATGAGTTTGACAAATCGACAGAAGTAGGCTTCAGAAAGTGGGTAATAATACTCTCCTCCTAGCTAAAGGAACATGTTCTAACCCAATGCAAAAAAGCTAAGAACTTTGAAAAAAGGTTAGAGGAAATGCTAACTAGAATAACTAGTTCAGAGAAGAACATAAATGACCTGATGAAGCTAAAAACACAGCAGGAGAACTTTGTGAAGCATACACAAGTATCAATAGCTGAATCAATCATACAGGAGAAAGGATATCAGAGACTGATGATCAACTTAATGAAATAAAGTGAGAAAACAAGATTAGAGAAAAAAGAATGAAAGGAATGAACAAAGCCTCCAAGAAATATGGGACTTTGTGAAAAGACCAAACCTATGTTAGATTGGTGTACCTGAAAGTAATGGGGAGAAGGAAACCAAGGTAGAAAATACTCTTCAGATATTAACCAAAAGAACTTCCCCAACCTAGCAAGAAAGGCCAACATTCAAATTCAGGAAATACAGAGAATGCCACAAAATAAAGAGAATACTCCTCAAGAAGAGCAACCCCAAGACACATAATTGTCAGATTT
Source organism: Aotus nancymaae (assembly GCF_030222135.1). Taxonomy (NCBI): domain Eukaryota; kingdom Metazoa; phylum Chordata; class Mammalia; order Primates; family Aotidae; genus Aotus; species Aotus nancymaae. Next base: position 8,281,986 of record NW_026988438.1, read on the forward strand.
ATCAAGGTTGAAATGAAGGAAAATGTTAAGGGCAGCCAGAGAGAAAGGTCAGGTTACCCACAAATAGAAGCCTAACATATCACTCTGCAGTAACCCTACAAGCTAAGAGAGTGGGGGACAATATTTAACATTCTTAAAGGAAAGATTTTCAACCCAGAATTTCATATCCAGCCAAACTAAGCTTTATAAGCGAAGGAAAAATAAAATCCTTTACAGGCAAGCAAATGCTGAGAGATTTTGTCTTGTAAGGCAAAATCTGCCTTACAAGAGCTCCTGAAGAAAGCATTAAACATGGAAAGGAACAACCAGTACCAGCCACTGCAAAAACATACCTAATTGTAAGACCATCAATGCTATGAAGAAACAGCATCAACTAACAGGCAAAATAACCAGCTAGCATCATAACGACAGGATCAAATTCACACATAACATTATTAACCTTAAATGTAAATGAGATAAATGCCCAATTAAAAGACACAGACTGGCAAATTGGGTAAAGAGTCAAGACCCATTGGTGTGCTGTATTCAGGAGAACCATCTCATGTGCAGAGACACACATAGGCTCAAAATAAAGGGATGGAGGAAGATTCACTAAGCAAATGAAAAGCAAAAGTAAAAAACAACAACATCAACAACAACAAAAAAGCTGGGGTCACAATCTTAGCCTCTGAGAAAACAGACTTTAAACCAACTAAGATTAAAAAAGACAAAGAAGGGCATTACATAATGATAAAGGGATCAATGCAACAATAAGAGCTAATGATCCTAAATATATATGCACCCAATACAGGAGCACCCAGATACATAAAGCAAGTTCTTAGAGACATACAAAGAGACTGAGACTCCCACACATTAATAGTGGGTGACTTTAATACCCCACTGTCAATATAAGACAGATCAATGAGACAGAAAATTAACAAGGATACTCAGGACTTGAACTCAGCTCTGGACTAAGCAGACCTAATACACGTCTACAGAACTCTCGACCCCAAATCCACAGAATATGCATTCTTCTCAGCACCACATCACACTTACTCTAAAATTCACCACAAAATTGCAAATAAAACACTCCTCAGCAAATGCAAAAGAATGAAAATCATAACAGTCTCTTAGATCACAGCGCAACCAAATCAGAACTCAGGATTAAGAAACTCACACAAAACCACACAACTACATAGAAACTAAACAACCTGCTCCTGAATGACTACTGGGTTAATGATGAAATTAAGGCAGAAATAAATAAGTTCTCTGAAACCAATAAGAACAAAGACACAACATACCAGAATATCTGGCACACAGCTAAAGCAGTGTTTAGAGGGAAATTTATAGCACTAAATGCCCAAAGGAGAAAGCAAGAAAGATCTAAAATCGACACCCGAACATCACAACCAAAAGAACTAGAGAAGCAAGAGCAAGCAAATTCAAAAGGTAGCAGAAAAGAGAGGAAATAACTAAGATCAGAGCAGAAATGAAGGATATAGAGACGTGAAAAATTCTTCAAAAATCAGTAAGTCTAGGAGCTGGTTTTTTGCAAAGATCAGCAAAATAGATGGAATGCTAGCCAGACAAAGAAGAAAAGAGAGAAGAATGAATTACACACAATAAAATATAACAGAGGGGATATTGCCACTGATTCCACAGAAGTAGGAGCTACCATCAGAGCACACTATAAACACCTCTACTCAAATATACTAGAAAATCTAGAAGAAATGAATGAATTCCTGGACACAAACACCCTCCTAAGACTAAATCAGGAAGAAGTTGAATCCCTGAATAAACAAATAACAAGTTCTGAAATTGAATCGCCTACCAATAAAAAAAAAAAAAAAAAGCCCAGACCCAGATGGATTCACAGCCAAATTCTACCAGAGGTACAAAGAGGAGCTAGTATCACGCCTTCTCAAACTATTCCAAACAATAGAAAGAGAAGAACTCCTCCCTAACTCATTTTATGAGGCCAGCATCATCCTGATACAAAAACTTGGCAGAGACACACACACAAAAAAAGAAAATTTCCGGCCAATATTCCTGATGAACATTGATGTGAAAATCCTCAAAAAAAATACTGGCAAACTGAATCCAGCAGGACTTCAAAAAGCTTATCCACAACAATCAAGTCGGCTACATCCCTGGGATGCAAGGCTGGTTCAACATATGCAAATCAATAAACGTAATCCATCACATACAGAACCAATGACAAAAACCACATGATTATCTCAACAGATGCAGAAAGGCCTTAATAAAATTCAACACCCCTTCATGCTAAAAACTCTCAATAAACTAGGTATTGATGGAACATATCTCAAAATAATAAATGCTATTTATGACAAACCCACAGCCAATACCATATTGAATGGGCAAAAGCTGGAAGCATTCCCTTGCAAAACCGGCACAAGACAATGATGCCCTCTCTCGCCACTCCTATTCAACATAGCATTGGAAGTTCTGACCAGGGCAATCAGGTAAGAGAAAGAAATAAAGCGTATTCAAATAGCAAAAGAGGAAGTCAAATTGTCTCTATTTGTAGATGACATGATTGTATATTTAGAAAACCCCATCTTCTCAGCCCCCAAATCTACTTTACCTGATAAGCAACTTCAGCAAAGTTTCAGGATACAAAATCAATGTGCAAAGATAACAAGCATTCTGATACACCAATAATAGAAAAACAGAGAGCCAAATCATGAGTGAACTCCCATTCACAATTGCTACAAAGAGAGTAAAATGCCTAGGAATACAATTTACAAGGAATGGTAAGGACATCTTCAAGGAGAACTACAAACCACTGCTCAAGGAAATAAGAGAGGATACAAACAAATCGAAAAACATTCTATGCTCAAGGATAAGAAGAATCAATATTGTGAAAATGGCCATGCTGCCCAAAGTAATTTATAGATTCAATCCTATCCCCATCAAGCTACCATTGACTTTCTTCACAGAATTAGAAAAAAATACTTTAAATTTCATATGGAACCAAAAAAGAATCCATATAGCCAAGACGATCCTAAGCAAAAAGAGCAAAGCTAAAAGCATCACACTACCTGACTTCAACCTATACTACAGAACTAGAGTAATCAAAACAGCATGGTACTGGTACCAAAACAGATATATAGCCTAATGGAACAGAGCAGAGGCCTCAGAAATAACACCACAAACCTACAGCCATCTGATCTTTGACAAACCTGCCAAAAACAAGCAATAGAAAAAGGATTCCCTGTTCGGTGACATTGGGAAAACTGGCTAGCCATACACAGAAAACTGAAACTGGACCCCTTCCTTACACCTTATACAAAAATTAACTCAGGATGGATTAAAGACTTTTTTTCCTTTACCATACATGTATTATTGTAATGTTGTACTGCTCAATTTCATTTACCTGTCACTTTCATGAGTAGGGGTTAAAGAAAAATCAGATGTCATGCTTTAGTAATGGCTGAGGAGGATGTGAATGAGATAAATATTTAAGTGGTCAAAACATAAGCCATTCTGACTTTCTACATTTCCTTGGGATCTATATTTGAGTTATCAAAGGAATTGGCCTGAACTAGGATCCCACCAAAAAGTCATGCATATCTGTGTTGTTACTATCACACATTCAAATCCTAGCCTTCATTCATTTCTCCCTCTCTCCTGATCCTTACTGAAGAAAAGATATAAAATAGATACATGGTTTAGGATGGCATCTGGCAAAGAATTTATGACCCAGTGTCTCCCAATGTCCCATCAAAATTCTAACTTGAAAAAAAAAAAGAAAACTCTAATAACAATACTGGAAATTAACTGTAATAACATTTTTCTACAAACGGAAAGAAATTTTCACTAATTATGACCTATAGAAGATACTGTTTCGTTTCTCCCAAAGATGAAGAAAAAAATTACATTGAGAAATGATTTAACAAAAGAACCAAAAGAAAATGATTTTTATTTCTAAAACATATCTTCAAAAAGGTACAAAAAAGCCATAGCTTCTAGGAAATGGAAACAGAAAAGCATAAGCAAAAACAGGTAACGCTGGAGAATGAAAGGGCCATTTCTAAACACAAAAGCTGAAAATGGAGGGTAGAGGAGAAGACTGGTGTACTTTAGTACACACAAAAAGTTAAAACCTCACAAACACAAAAGAAACTGGGAAAATGATTGGCAGTAGATACGATCAAAAATAATTAATAGCTTAACTTCATAAGTAACTCTAACAATCAAGAAAAAAAACCCCATGAGAAACAAAACAAAAAAGTACAAACAATTACATAAGAAATGCAATTTCTGGTAAACATAAAAGAATTCAGTCTGTTTAACAATCAAAGAAATGCCAATTATTATTCAATGAGATATACTTTACACTTTCATTTAATCAAATGAAAATAGCAACGTTGGCAAGGCTGAGATGAAAGGAATCCTCTCATACAATGCTAGCCTGAATAAAAATTATTACACTTTATAAAGGTAACTTTGTTATTTAAACAAAAAGCTTTAAAATACTTCTTATAGTCGAAGCCTTAAATTTCAAGGGAATTTTTCACCAGAAAATAATCAAATTCTCACGAAAATATACATCAGTTCAAGGTGGTAGTATTTGCGAGAGAAAAATATTTAGAAATAACTCTACTTTTAGTAATTAGAATTGGTTAAAGAAATCTCATATATAACTATGAAAACTATTTTAGAGTCATTAAAAATTTAGTTCTTGAATCACGTGGACAAAATGTCTATCCTGAAATACCAATTTTAAAAAGTAAGACCAAACTGATTAAAATTTTGTCAAAGAAAAATTGTAAATATATCTATGAAGAGATTAAAGGCTGAAGAATGAAAATATATAAAACTGATTTTTAAAAAAGAGGGTTTTCCGGAGAACAAATTATAGGTGTCTTGTTTATTCTTTAAATATTTCTGAATTTTTTCAAATTATCTGTAATGAATTTGTGCTACTTTTATAATCAAGAATTATATTTTTAAAATCAACGAATTCAATCAGGATGAATTTCTTCCAAAAAAAAAAAAAAAAAAAAACCCTAATTGATGATCAAAAAAAAAAACAAATACGCCCTTGTATAATTATATATATTTATGCAAAAAATAAGTGAATGACATAAATAAAATCATCTGATACTATATCATAGGAACAGCTACATATTCCCTTAGTCTTTTCAAAGAGCCTCTGTCACAGCGAAAATACACCATGTAATACAGTTAATGAGGAGGTTAACGGCATATTTTTGAAAATTTCTTTTCCTGGGACAAAATGGCTTTGTGATCTTTAATGATTCCCAGGAAAGACACCTGCACTTAATTTCAGCCTTTCTTCTAAAATCATTTCTTCCATTAGTTTCACCATCTCACTTTTCACAGCAAATATTACAACTCTTCAGAAGCTCTGCAGAACTGAATAAAACAGCAAACATGGTTATATATCCAGCAGTCATTTTAGACAATTAAATGCAATTTTCAGTTTCACTACACAAATTTGATAAATTGGAATCCAGACATTGCTTTGAACTCTAATGAAAGGAGTAATTTCTATTTCAAGCAACACCGTGCCCAATTTAAACTTTGGGAACAATCACTATTAAAAAGTTGTCGTAACCAATTTGTTCCACTAGATGGCAGTCTTGAGATGCTACATGTAACGAAATTGTGTATTTCTGAACATTAACCAAAAGACTAAGAAAAAACAAGGCCATGGGTAGGTAAAATGAGCTTTAAAATGCTACAATATGGAAATATAAACAAGCAAAGTGGAAAGATTCAGGAATCACAGCTAAGACTGATAAGCGGAAACAAAAAATGCCTCGACTCTCCTATCTTTATTAAGCATGCGTTTTTCAGATACATAGCTCACTCCCTTTCTTGCTTTGTTTTCATTAATCAAGTCCTCACGAAGCCAATCCCCACCAGTGAGTGGACCAGATTCAGTGTTGCCTTCTGATAATCATCTCTGGCTTATGGCTCCCATGCATGGCAAGCAAAATTCGGGATCTAAAAATGCACAGAACTGCCTTGCCCCTCTGCAATGGAAGAGGAAAGGAAGATAAATAGATACAAGTCAGCAATGCAAGATGGAAGATGGGCCATGTTCCTATCCCTCCCAAGATGCCACTTTATGCTAACTGAATGATTCGGCTTTTTTATACTAAAGAAAACTACTTTGAATTAAAATTAGTCCATTTCAGAATGCCAACAGTGTGAGACCATGTCACTGATTCTTTCTGACTGCAGCAAAAGCTGAAAAGTGTAGCCCTGCCAAGCCTTGAAACTGAAAAACACTTTTTGCCCAGAATAGAGAGGACGTGTAGCAGTACCTCATGCCCCTCGTAAGGCAGTGGCATTGCAGGAACTGCTTAATGTGGCTTTCTACGCTTTTTCCTCTTTGGACCCTTACTTTTTTCAGTGCCGGTTCTGAAACGGAATTAAGCCTTCAGTTATTTCAGGAATGCCACAGATGAACTCAGCAGCACAAAACCACCTGAGAACCCAAGGAGAAAGAACTATCACTGAGTCTCTAATAATTGGTCCTTATCCTTCCACTAAAATCATCACTAATGAGACTGACTTGCTGTTGCAAAGACTGAGTAGAAATCACCTAATGGCATTCATTTACTGGGTCAAGAAGGATAGTGGCTCTTTATTTTTTTCTTACAAACACTGTTAATTCTTTAGTCTGCCCTTTCAAGAATTCTTCAAGCACAGTATTTGTAATTCTGATTAGTAAACCAGGATGACTCCATAGGTGAAGAAGGAGAATGGTGTCAGGTGACTGCCTCGTTATGAATGTCAGACTGAATTTTAGGAGATGAATTTATAACTTTACCAAAGAGTGAACCAGGATGATAAAAATGTAAATCATCCTCAAATGCCAAAATGCTAAAAGAAAAAAAAGTCATCATGAGGAATAATGCGGAATAGAATACCAGCATCATCACATAGCCTATTACAAAAACTTAGTGACTATTTTTACCTAATCAAACATTTGTATTCATTGCAAAGGAAAGTTAATAACTTACTTTACCATCCAAGTTGTCCTTCTATACTGCACTGAATTTGTACCTGAAAATTTCCTCTTCAAGAATCTGTATGTATTATGTTTTGAAATTCAGTGTACAACAAATCCACTGTACAGTAAATCTATAAAATAAATACATATGTACTTGAACAGAGATGCTCATACAAGCAAATATTGGGATAATATGAATGGAATGAATGAAAATATTGGATTAAGAAATTTGATATGGAAAATATAAGACAGATATCTTCTTAAGGACTTGGTCTTCTTAAAAGGCATAGAGGAGGAAAATATTATTTTGGCAATATTAAAATTTACAACTTCATTGCAAAAAGCATCGTAACCAAATTAAAATATAAGTGAGAGATTGAATGAAAGTATTTCCATTGTGCCTACAAGACAAAGGATTAGAATCTAGAATATATACAAAGAACACAAATTATCCAACAACAAAAAAAAAATTGGCAAAGAACATACACAGCAAGTCTCAGGTTAGGGCAAAGCCTATAAATAGAACCACAGCTCTTCCGTGAGCCAAGAGGAAGGCAACAGTAAAAGAGAACAGTCGAAGGCAGGGGTGGGAACGGGGCAGCTAAGAAGGTAATTTCATTTTCTTTGCAGCTCCTCAGCTGTTGGCTACAATTTTCTTAAACTTTTACTTGCTTACCATTTATTTTGATTTTTGTACACGAGTTAACTATGTTTTTTTTTTTTAAATAACAAAAATGTCCAGATTTCCTTAGTTTATTGCATCGAGAAAACCTTAAACTCTATTCGCAATAACTCAAAAACTCCAATGCCAGGTAAAAGAGGAGGTGGTTGAGGGAAAAGAACAGACACTCTCTTGTAGACAAAGAACAATGGTCAAGTCTAGCCTTTAGGTGGAGATTTGATTCTGCATCAAGATGGTGACTGAAATCCTGTGTATGGATGCCACTCAAATTTTCTGATATTGTTCTGAGATTCTGACAAAGTAGACTGTTTTCAACCAGGTCTTGTCCAGGAAAATCATAAGCCTCTCAGCCCAGGCTTCACAGGTTAGCACTACAGATTTCCACAAGAGAGCAGCGTGTCCTCAGTTTTGAGAAGTACACTGGCGTGTTTTGCTTTCATTCTCCACTCTGGATTTCTTTTTTTCGTTTCATACCAATGGCTGCTAAACACAAATATGTTTGGCTTCATCTGGGAACACCGATGTGAACATAATACATTCCTCCTCTATCTAGGCACAGGAGAGATTCTCCTGGACACAGGCTCACTATTTGCAAGAACACAGACCTGACGCAGCATAAAGAATGTGTTAAATGACAATGGGGACAGTGAAGAGCTGTTTGAGATTATGTAATCTCATTCTATGCAAGCTGGTAGGATTTTTCTCTTTATTAAGCATTGTTTATCCTCAGAAAATTTATCTTCCTCTCTTGGGTGAGTCTCATATGATGAATGGAGGTACTGTTTTCAACATAATATATATATATATTTTTTTACACAATTTAGGACCTTGCTTCCAAGGCATATATTAAATTACAATGTTTTCACCTTTACTGAGTACAAAACAGGTGCCAGGTTCTATAGTTCATATGGAAATAAAGTTAGGAGGGTATTAATAATACAAGAATTCAGTTTTTATTGTCTTTAACACACAAAAATTTTGCAGTAAATATATTTTCCAAATTGGTAAAAATCATTTTAACCCCAAATCTTATTGATTGCACAGACTACCTAACATTTTGTAATTTAAGTAATTTTAACTTAATGAAACATCAAAGAACCTAAAAGTAAAATCCTGTTTTTGACCCTTATTACCTAAAAAACAGATTTGCTTTGTTGGGTTTCGTTTTTGTTTTAAATTCCCTGAAGCTTGGTTTGGTTTCCAGGGTGAATTATTTACTAATACCTATTACCCTAGAAAAAGGAGATTTCCCATCAAACTATTGGCATCCACCAAGTAGTAATAACCTAAGAATTCAGCTGTGCAAAAAAAGCTATCTAAAGGGGACAGGAACGCATTACTTGTTTCACAGATGATTCTGTCCCTGCACAAAAGAAACAGGGGAGGGCTGCATTGTTCCTTTGATAACAACTAATAGAGACCTTCTCTTATTTTCTCCTTTGCCTGCTCCAGGAATGAAGATGGAAATTTAACGCAAAGCATCCTGGTCCTTGCTCATTATGATTCTGTAAAGTCCTGCCATTTAGGAAATGTGTCTCAATTTCTGTGGAGATGAAGCAGGAAGGTCAGACTGAGCTTTAATCAAGGTATCTCCCTGCTGAGGTAGGAAGGTTTCCATCCCCTCATATATGTAGCTTTAATTTGACTGCTTTTTTTTTTAAGTGCCTGAAGCCATGTCAGGGTCTGGCCGTGGCTGCTATTCATTTAATCCCTGAAGCCCAGCGAGTACACTGATATTGTCACTGACAATTTACTCTTGTGGTATTTTTCTGCTAAACTGGGAGGGATTTTGTCACTGGTGCCCTATCAAAAATACACGAAGGACTTGCCCCTTATTAAAAGATGCCGTGTCAGCGGAGCTAATATTTATAACGTAACTCCAGCAATGAGCAGTCTCCATCCCTCACAGGAAACAAGAAGAAAAGTAGAACTCTTAAATTGCTCTATGCAGCAAGGAGGATCAGCCTTCTCCTGGGGAAAATGTACTGTGCTGTCATGCCATTTCGTTCAAAGGATGTCCCTCTTCTCACTGCCCTGAGCTCTTTGTCATAGCCCCTCCCCTCACCCTGCACCACCAGCATCCCCATTGCACAAGCATGGCCCCAGCCCCTTTGGCCATCTTCTCTACCCTTTGTATTTCATAAGAGAGCATTTCTTTTCTTTTCCCAGTGTCCTAGATGCTATAATTCATTCTGCATTAGGTGGGGATTATTGACTCCTGAGGAATCTGGAAAGTTAGACATTGATAAATCAGGTAGCTCTTGGGAAGGGTGTCATACGTACTCCCAGACGTGATACTAGCTATGCCATCTAAGTTTTCCTCTTCAATTTAGAAGTCTTTCAAGTCCCACTAAAGTGGTGGACTCTGTGCACTGTAAACAAAACTTGATTGCCCTTCATCAAGTTTGAAAGAACACAGGTTTCCACCCTTGGGCATGAGACATATGAAATGGTTATAAGTGGGGCAGTCTACCCTAGACAAAACCATAGGAATGGGAATCCTGTCACTGCCCCCTCTGCCACCATTACCCTTGTCAGCCCCCTCTCCCCGAGGCAACTTTTCTTCCCCATTCTTCCTCTGGCTGGCCATCTGTTGCCAGTTAAGGGATTATAAACATCATTTGAAATTGGAAACATTTTCAGACAGGTTTGCAACTGAAAAGTGAGAATCAAGAAAGTTCTGCCATATGGCCTTTGGAAGGCTGCTTACCCGAGTTCTAAATAAAATCTCCCGCGCAACCCCAGGGATGTTGTTTGCAATTAAGGACTTTCAGGGAGGCTAGGAGTTTCTCCATGTTGTCCTCTTTAACAGGCTTTTCCTAATGAAATACCTGTCCTTTTGCTAAAATACCTTTAACTGAGATATTATGAGATTAAGTGACAATGCTTTAAGGAACAGAAAAAAAAACTATTCTGTTAATGCCACAAGTATTTCCCTCCAACTTTTTGGTTGTCAAAATCACCTGCTCTTACCAGATAACACCTAGCCTTTTCTAAACCATTTACAAGAGCCAAACTATTACATTCACAAAGTGCCCTGGAAGCTTTGTCTCACCTCTCCGTCGTCAGCCCCAAGCCTGCCCAATACCCAATGTCAAGGGATGCAAAGTTTGATGCTTACCTACCAGTCTTGGCCTTCCTCACCTGGTAACAGCCATGTTCTCTCTCAATATCTATATTCTTAGATTTGCTAAGGCTCTCAATTGAGAGGAATGAAATCAAGCTCAAGAGAAAAAAATAAATTTCTTTGTTAAGATATGAAAACATCTTACGGAAACTAAGAAAGAGTTGACCAGCAGACCAAGGTAAGGGCAGAAACTCAGATGGCAGATGGGCCTCAAGAATGGAACCAGGATCATGGTGGGACTCCCACCTCATCTCTGCTGCACGTTCTTCAATCATATTCTCTTTCTCTATCTCTATCTCCCTCCTTCTCTCTCGACTGACATTATTTTCTCTATTCCTAGGACAGAAAAATGCAATCCCTAAGTGGTCTAAATTTTATACAGTATAGGTTCTGTCATCTTAAGAAAGACAGAATCATCCTCAGAACAAGTTTTAAAATGCAGACAAAGACTTTGGCCTATACAAATATCTTAATTTGGGGACATAAAATGTGTTCAGAAGATATACTCACATGTCAGTGCACATTGGAACATGGTGGCCAAGGAAAGGTCAAAACACGGAATGAGAACTGGTGATCAGCTGAATAATAATCACCAAAGATATTCAGGCCCTAATCTTTGGAACTTGTGGTTGTTACCTTATTTGGCAAAAGTAACTCTGCAGATGTGATTAGGTTAAGGCTCTGGAGATGGGCCCTAAAGGTAATCCCAAGTGTCCTTGTAAGAGACAGGCAGAATGAGATTCAGCTTTAGAGATCAAAGCAGAAGTTGGAAGGACATGCTTTGAAGATGGAGGAAGAAACTACAAGACAAGCAACAGTGGAGGCTGAAATGCACAAGGAAACGTATATTCCCAGGAGCTCCTGGAGAGTCCACAGCCCTACTGATACTGATTTCAGCTTAGGGAAAGCCATTTCATTTGTTTGCTTTTTTGGGGGAGTTTGTTGTTATTTTTTCATGTGAAAGCCATTTCTGACTCCTGTCCTCCATTACTGTAAGAGAATAAATGTGTGTTTTAGGCTATCAAGTTTGTGGTATTCTATTACAGCCGACACAGGAACCTAATTTAGTAATGATTTAAAATACAAGAAGGGGACGGGGTGTGGTAGTTCACGCCTGTAATCCCAGCATTATGGCAAGCCAAGGAAGGTAGATCACCTGAGGTCAGGAGTTCGAGACCAGCCTGGCCAATATTGTGAAACCCCTGTCTCTAATAAAAATTAGCCGGGCGTTGTGGTGGGTGCCTGTAATCCCAGTTACTCGGGAGGCGGAGGCAGAAGAATCACTTGAACCTGGAAGGCAAATGTTGCAGTGAGCCAAGATTGTGCCACTGCACTCCAGCCTGGGCAAAAGAGTGAGATTCCGTCTCTAAAATAGTAATAATAAAATATATAAAATAAATAAAATCAAATAAAAGAAGGGGTAGCAATGCCAGGAAGGGAATTGTTACTAAGACTCTGAGACCTCAATACAAAAGAAGACTATAAATGGTCACTTGGGAGGAAGTTCAAAGAAAAACCAAGTATCGGGGGGAAGCCCTAACCAGAGGAAAAAACGAGAAGTAGAAAGGCCCAGAAAGAGCACCAAACTGGAAATTAAGGTTCTGTTCCCAGCTCCCTTACTCAGATTACAGTGCGGAACAGGCCCTCTACCTTCGTAGCTTTTGTCTAGGCACCTTGACACAAGGGTTTATGTGACAATCCCAAAGGTCCCTCCAGCTTTAGGAGTCCATGATGCTCAAACCTCTGTCTAGGTGTTGGCCTAGATTTTGCAGTGTTAGCTCCTGGGACTTTGCAGTTTACGCTTCTGGTTTAGATATGGTAGATACATTGACACAAAATTCAAAACAACTAAAATGGAAAATCCCCACGTGACCATGTACAAAATCCCTGAGATTATTTAATAAGAAGGAGAACAAGGGAAACCTGTTTTCCCTGAGGACAAGACCCTTGAGTCAGCTCTGGAACTAACAACTGCTTGTAAAAGCATACGTGAAAATTCCTCAAGGAAATCTGGAGACAGTTCTGCAGAGTTGAAAGTAAAACACAAATCTATCAGCACCACTGGAGAGAAAAACACATTTCCCCGTGATGACAGAATTTGTTGGTAGAGAGAAAAATAGCACTTTAAAAGAATAAGGTAATGTTTATGTTTGGGGAAATAATTTAAAGATAAACAAATGTGCCTACAATTGGTACATCAAAACTTATTTTGCCCTAAATTCCTCATCTATGTTCCTTTTGTTTGTTAAAATCATAGCAATTCTAACAAAAGTTACTAGAAACTTGAATCCTTATAAGTATGGCCATAAATTGTGCTTTAAAAATCTTCAAATCATCTGCATAGTTCTGTCATCATATGGAAATGCAAAGATGTTTGTTCTGTTTTGAAATCGTAATAAAAAGAAGACAAGCTGTGTGTCAGTTCGGTATTGCATTCAGCTGAGTGTAACACAACTCAAGCTGTAATCATTTAACGAAAGAGGGTAGACTCTTCTTTGATTAGAGTCAGTCCAGATGTAGGCAATCTGGGGTTAGTGCAAGGATTTCACAATGACGTAAGTCTCAACTCCTATTCTTCTGCTCTGTCATCCTCACAAATGGCTTTCCTATATTTTGCTGATCCCTAGCATGAGATAGCAGTTCTAGCTTCAACTCACTCTGCATTCCAAGCAGGAAAGAGAGATGAATGCAAAGGGCAAAACGTTTATTAATCCCTTTCAAAGGCTTTCCTCAAAGCAACATCTACTCACATTACATTGCTAGAACTATGTCCCTCTTTAGACATCTCCAGCTGCGAAAGAGGCTGGCCAAGGTAATTTAAAAAAAAAAAAAAAAAGGCCAGCATGATGGCTCATGCCTGTAATCCCAGCACTTTGGGAGGACTAGGCAGGTGGATCGTGAGGTCAGGAGTTCAAGACCAGCCTGGCCAGCATGGTGAAATCCTGTCTCTGGTAAAAATACAAAATTAGCTGGGAGTGGTATACAAAATTAGCACAACTACAGGTATCTGATCTTCAACAAATCTGACAAAAACAAGCAATGGGGAAAGGATACTCTATTTAATAAATGGTGCTAAGTGACTAGCCGTAAGTAGAATATTGAAACTGGACTCCTTCCTCATACCCTCTACAAAAATTAACTGAAAATGGATTAAGCACTTAAATATGAAACCTAAAACTATAAAAACCCTGGAAGACAATGTATGCAATAGCACTCAGGGCATAGGCACAGGCAAAGATTCCATGAGAAAGATGCCAAAGCAATTGCAACAAAAGGAAAAATTGACAAATGCAATCTTATTAAAGAACTTTTTCACAGCAAAAGAAACTATCAATAAAGAGACAACCTACAAATGGGAGAAAAAATTTTGCATACTATGTATCAAAAGTCTAATATCCAATATCTATAAAGAACATAAGCAAATTTGTAAGAAAAAAAACAACCCCATTAAAAAGCAGACAAAGGACATGAATTAGGATTCTTTTGGTTATAGCAACTGAGCCAACTGACAAACTCCAGCAGAAAAGGGGGAGATCTTGGCCATATATTAAGGAATTTTATAAAATGAAGAAAAGTTTGAGTAACTACTCTCAGAAAGGGAAGAAAGTAGGGCTGCTCTGGAGACATTTTGGACTTTTTCTCTACAAATATGCCAATAACAGGTACAGACCACACAGTACATTTCGTAAAATAGCACTCTAAAATTGCAAGGTGATAACTGCCAGCTCATGTCACAGCTGGATTTTTATTAGGTCACTGAATCATCCTATAAGGCCAGCATTTGCTGAATGATGGGGTATATGACTGTGTCCATTAATCCTTTGGGTATCATCCCATTGCCTTTGCCACTTTCGCTGTGAAGTGAATTTGGAGGTAATATGTTTATTCTGACAGTGTATATGACCTTCAGTAAACTCACACATGGCAATACAGAGGAATAAAGAGAAGATAAGAAAATCCAAATCAGACTATGCATAACTATTCTAATAGGGGAAAAAATTCTGATTTCCTCACTGATGAGAATGACCCAATTTAGTTGATTTAATTACCTGGCATCTAGAAAGCACCTCTGAGGTTTGGTGATAGAATGGTGTTTAGAATTGGGTTCTTTTACTTGAAAAATTGGGCACTTAGCAATGATACGAGGCAAGTCAGGCCCAGTGAGGAGACATTCATGCAGTTGAGCCTAACATCTCTATTTGTACCATGGCTGTCTTGTTCATGAGCCCACTGATTAAATACCTTACTGTCTAATAAAGGGAAATGACTGACAACTATGGGTTATTTTGCCTACCTGGTTTACTAAGGGCCTCTTCTATAGCAAAAGTCTTCTGAAAAGCGTACATAAGATACAACTCTTTTCATCCTCTAAATGCATTCTGAGAGATCCACCCACACCAACCCATCCCTTAACCTTTTTGTCACCAATATTCCAATTTTGATCTTCCCCACACTGTTACCTAGTAATTAGTATACATTATGATTTAAGGCTAAGTTTCCTTTTAGCAAAATAAACAGTAAATTGTTATGTTCTGTGTTCTGGTCACAAGGAGACTTAACCTTCTCTACTATCTTTCAGGGCCACTCATATCTGGAACTGTAACACTGCAGACCATTTCCAGTTCATGTCAGCATTTCACAGAGAGCCAGGCCTAAGTGCTTCTTCTTCGGTTAAGTGGCCATAGGAAACTACCCATGAGGCCATCCGAGGTGTGAATTGAGGAATTTATTGCAATGTAAACCATGGAAGTAAATGTGACCTGATTAAGCAAATAATTGTTTTATTCATGATATAGTCTAATGAGAGAATATTACTAGTTATATGTAGCTTTAAAAATAACATATCACATAGCATGAGTTGCTTATGAGTAGCTCAGAGCCAGTAGCTGTCCGAGACCACATGTTCTATCTTCACCAGAGTCAGTTAAAAAGCTGAGACTCATTCTAAGGTGAAAGAGTTATATGGAAAAAGAGGATGACTCTGCTCTGAAACTCTGACTCCACTCAGTTGTCCCATGAGGGCTTGTCACAGACTCCACAGTACATTCTATTCTCCATACAGCACCTTTGAAACTTCTGGGTCATAAGGGCTGAGTAAAGAGTAACGTAAATTTTCTTACAGAAGAGCTAAAGATGCTTCTGTTGCTCTTTATATCTTTTTGTATCTGTTGGGAGATTATCAGATACCCAGAGGTGATAGGTTCATAATTATCTCCCTCCTCTCTCTTAGCATGGTTCACTGTGGATACAGTCTTGTCCCTGTCCCATAGACTTTGGGCTTCACCACCATATGACTTGCTTTGATCAATGAAGTGTGGGAGAATATGCCAGTATTCCAATTCCCAGCTGCCTTCTTGCATCCCTGCCTCCCACGGAGAGAAACTCATCTCTCAAGTGGGTAGAACTGCTTCAACTTGGACTCTGGAAAGACAAGACACCTGGGGCAGACCTGCACCCTACCTGCAGCCTGAATTACAGGTCCAGGGGCAATGTGCAATGCAACTGAAGGAGAAATAAATGTTTCTTTTGTAAGCTACTGAGATTATCGAGGTTGTTACAGCAAAACCCAGTGGAAGTAGACAAATATGTCAAAGTAAATAGGTCGGAGACACTGCCTAACATGCTTCTTCAAAATGTGTTATAAACTGTCTTTGAAATCTGAAGAGGAGCACTTTGCCATGTGTTGTACCTCCTTTTTCTTAAGGAACACCAGGTGTATAAATTCATCTTTTAATTTGGAAATAATACCTCAACATATTCTAAACCATTAAAATCTTGGAAACTTCATAGTATCAAACCTCAGAATTATTTTAGAAGTTTTGTGCTACCCCTCAAACCAAAATGTCTAGGGTAACTCCCATTTCCTGTTCTTCCAGGTCCATGATCTTGACATCATCAATAGTACAATAGAACCCACATAATACAGACTCTTGGGGGTTTGCTCAAACTGTGCACCAGCCTCCAGATGCTTTAAGTGTTATGTGTTAATGACTCATAGCTATAGTCTTTTGCTCAAGTCTACATGAGGAAGAGCCTTTTTGAGCAGGGTTCCTAATGGCAAATTTAGGGACCAACAGGCTGCTAGTTTTTCATCCTGGAATATAGAGGAGTGCCCCTTACCTACACATACACAAACACACACTCCAAAGACCAATTTCAAATACCTAGCTTCCCACATTTCCTGAGAGTCTACTGCCTGCAATCTCTCCCCATTATAATGACTGTATTTGTTTAGGTTATTAGGGTTATGAGCAACAGAAATGAACTCTGGTTAGCCTAATTTAAAACATGATTATAAGTTTATAGGAGTGGCTCACAATTAAGAGTTGAACAGTGAAGATCCGAAATGTGAGGAAATCACAAAACCTCCAGGGACATTTATAGCAGAGATTCTAGATTTTAACTTTGGAAGAGTTTCTGAAGTTTGGCCGCACATTAGAATCACACAGGCATTACGAAAGTCCTGTTGCTAACGCACAGTTCTTAACCCTAGATAATCTAAAACAAAAATCTTTTGAAATGGGGCCAAGAACTCAATAGCCTTTAAAATCTCAGAGGTGATTCCAGTTAGTAGCCACAGTTGAAATTTAAGCTGCATTAGCATCCCCTGGATGGCTTATTAAATCTCCGTATTTCTGACTTATATAAAATCAGTGAGAAATAATTTTCATCTATAAAAAGTTCCAGGTGACGCTGCACCTGGGTCTGGGTGAGGCCTGAGCTACTGCCATCCTAACAAGCTCTCACGTGTTCTGTGACTGCTGATCCTGAAGTCACACATAGACTAGCAAAATTCTACAGCAGTGGCTCTCAAACTTTAGCATATGTGCATAGCAGTCATTGCAAACTGTGAAAACACAGATTCCTGAACTCCATCACCAGATCCTGATTCAAGCAGCTCCCAGATGATGTTGATGCTGCCAGTCCATAAACCAGACTTTTTATAGCACCGCACTAGAGCACTGGATCTAAATCAGAAGAGATTTTTCCCTTGAGGGGACATCTGGAAAGATCTGGATACATTTTTGATTGTCACACTGGGGCAAATGAGAGAGGAGGACAGACGGAGAATGCTACTGGCATCTAGCATGTAGAGGCCAGGGATACAGCTAAACCATCTATTAACACACAGGACAGCCTTCCAAAAGAAGGAATTATCCAGCCAAAAATGTCAATAGTGCCAAGGTTGAGAAACCTTGCTCTGGAACGTGGCCATTAGCAAAACCCAGTCCTCCTCCTTCGCTATCTGGTCTGATTTTATAATTAGTGTGAGAAAAAAAAAATATTGCTCTGACTAAGGCTATGTATCCACCCTGAATCAATCAGCTATACCAGGGAGGCAAGACCATGCCATACACACTGGAGACGCAGCCTTTGGAAAGAAGCAATAGAACGCAGAAAACAAGGTATTTCAAAAGTCAACAGAAGCAAGCAAAGTCTAACTTTAGCTGAGACCATTGTGTTCACTAGAGTAGGGATGGGAGTCAGTAATGGGCATCTCTTTCTGAGGGGTAAGAACATGTTTGAGTCTTCATCTATGCAGCAGTCACTGAGCTACTGCTGTAACCTAAGCAGATGAGAACCTCACTCTAAGCTTTGAAGCCAAATGCAGCTGCAAAGAGATCCTTATATTTCTGTATTTCTTATGTTTCCTTGAAATAAATCATCATCCCTGAGGTACCTGAGCCTATTTCTTTTTCTTGCAAACCAAAATATGTGCACACACACACATGCAGGCACACACATACACACAATGCTTGGTGCTGATTCAACGTGTACTTTCCATCTGTCCCTCCCAGGATCTGGTGAAACACACAGCCAGCTGAGGTTAAGGGAAGTGGCCTGCCCAGTCATACGGGATCAGCCTTCACTTCAGTTGTTCACTGCTGTATCAGCACTAACTTCTTTATTCTACCAAAGTGTTTCGGAATTGTTAGTTTCTTGAGTGGGAGTAATAATAGCTATATTTTATTGAGCGTACTCTTTCACGCTTTGTCCTGAGCAAGTATCCATCAATTTGTTGTTACAGACATAGATATATACAAACATATATACATATATACAAATATACACACATAAACATATGTTTGCATGCATATACATGAAAACATATACATTTTTAGTTCTAACAAGATTCTCATGACATAGCAGTATTATTATCAACAAAGAAATTAGTCTTAGTGAAGTTACATAATGTGCCCAAAGTAATACATTTGGAAAGTAGAACTGGAATACAAACCCGGGTCTGTAAAACACCAAAATCTTTTACTTAATCACTATATTCTCCTTTATTCCCTACCCTCCCTGCCATCATCCCACCATCCATCCACCTAATAATAGTGGTGCAGGGCTTTAATCATTTGATGCACACTATTTCATGGCTACATGTTAGCAAAAATATAACTTAATAAGTGCAAATTTTACCCACACACCTAGAGAAGAACCTGGCCAGACAGCACATTGTCAATGTGTTTTTAATAAGTGTTTTGTTTTAGAAGAGTTTTAGATTTGTAGAACATTTGCAAACACAGTACAGAGAGTTCCTGTCCACCCCTAACCCAGTTTGCCCTTCTGTGGTTTCAAACAGATGGTAATGTAAACTCAGAATGAAAGAGCCCTCATTCTCTAAACGAAGACACCGCATATGAGCCTGTAACTGCAACCAACTCCCTGTAGGTCAGCCAGCAACATGCTGTCAGATCAACCCAGCTGGAATGAACCCTGGGTGTCAAAGAATGTTCTGGGAATTTCCCAGTGCTTTGTGAATTTCAGACCTGACACTTCACGGGCTCTTACAACAGAGGGTAAGTGAGCAGAGTCTGCATTTGCCTTGCTAGCTCCTCAGAAGGTTATGTCTCACTTAGATCATAAAAGCCATTGGCCAGACATCCTGTCATGCCCTGTACTTTGTACAATGCCAAGTATATTGCAGATAGTTCCACAAGTGCTAAATAATAACAGTGTCTAACTTTCATGGGCTATTTGCTGTACAGTCATTCTTCATATTCATTCTATTAACTGCCATTGTGTCTGCTCTTGGTGAGAAAAAGTGTTACGGGTGACAAGATGGACATCTAGTTAAAAGACATCTTCAGAAATAGAACTCCTTGCTCCCAATCATGTCAAACTCTCACGGCATTTGATTGGAACAAAGCATAAAAAAGTTTTAGCGGCTTGTCCTTTATGCTAGTTGCAAAATTTACAACCACCCCTCCACTTGCATCTTCTCTGATATCCTATCTGCCTTTGAGGACTAATATGACATAATTCTACTCAACTATAATAATGTAATGGTGAAGAGGAATTTTCTGCTTGGAAAAGACCATCTCATTTCAATATGCTGTGACATCTTTTGGAAACCAATATCCTCTATAATGGAGAATGGCTGCAGATCAAGGGCAATCATTTCTGTGATTTATGAGCAGTGCAAGCAGATGGTTTTTTGAATATTTGGCCTTTTCCCAAAACCTCATGCAAGCTAAGCTGTTGTATCTTATTGCATGAAAAGTCTGCTTCCAGGTGAGGGGATGGGCTCAGAATCTGCCTTTGTACTTGAAACCAGGGGCAGAAGATACAACTAACCTAAGGAAAGTCAAAGAAACTGGGTTTTGTTTTTGGAATATTCTCTATAGTAAGCAGCAACCATAACTACAGACCAACTTGTGTCCACCAAAAAGACGGGGGAAAAAAAGTCAGACACCTGGTCTGGAAGGTGACGATGTCTCACTTTGCCATGGTTATTAGATTATCAATTTTCTCCCCACAAGACCTGTGTGATTCACAGGGAACACTATTAGCCTGGCAAGAATTAATTGCAGCCCTGACAAAGGTGACCTTCCAAACAAAAGCAAAACAGCAAATCAGTCCTTTGTGTGAGGCACCTGAATGGTAAGGAGGTTTGGCTAGGATTCTTAACAGCATCTTGGGAATTACTATCTGATTAAAAAGGAGCATGCTGGATTGTTGTAAGTGGAAGGCCAGAGTGTGTAGGACTTTAGCCTAATCCATGACAGGAAATATGAATTATCTGCTGTATTCAATAGATAAAATTTGAAAGCATCTATTTCAATTTGATTAATCTCTTCACAGGTCATAAAAAATGGGAGTACTTTGAGGACTGAAGACTGACAATGGAGAAAGAAGTATCATTTTATTTCAGCATCAGAAGACTCAGGGACGTTGCACATTGTTTTAGTCTGTTTGGGCTGCTGTAACCAAATAGTAGAAACTGAGTGGTTTATAAACAACAGAAATTAATTTCTCACAGTTCTGGAAGCTGGAAAGTCTAAGATCAAGGTCTCAGTAGATTTGATGTCTATTAAGCACTCGCTTTTGGGTCACAGATGGTGCCTTCTCAATGTGTCCTCACATTGCAGAAGGGACAAGGCAGGTTCCTGGAGCCTCTATTATAAAGACACTAGTCCCATTCTAATGATCTAATCACCTTCCAAAGCCCCACCTCCTAATAGTATCTCATTGCTGATTAGGTTACAATACATGAATTTTGGAGAGGCACAAACATTCAGATTATAGCACACACAGAAGTGAAGGACGCCAGTCAAAGCCACCTGAAACAGGACTCACGAAAAATGATTTTCTCTACCGTCAATCTATCCAATACTGTGTCCCTAGCTTGAGATTCTAATTGTTACTCTCTTTTCCAGAAAATTAATATTGGGAAAATGAATGAAGTCACCAAAATGAGTCTTTAACAATCCCGCATTCTTCCCCGTGCAGTGAAACCCTCCCTCTCCTCAGTTTCTCAGTGCCCAGCAACACAGCAATCCTTTCCTATATAAAACTGTGCATTCAGGAAAGGGTCTGCTGTCTTTAACAAACCTCGAAATAAACCTGTATCACTTTTTACTGCAAAGGTTTTATTTTGGTGTTGAAATGGAAGGCTTTGGCACATGTTAAAAGGATTTCCAGGATAAACAGTAAGAGTTTTTGTTCGTTTGTTTGTTTTGCAGTGCTACTAGCTTGTCACAGTGGCAAGCTTCCCTACTACGATGAATTTCGCTCCCAGAAAGTGCCCAATGTCCCGGAAATGAACAGTTAGGCAGATCGCTGTCTGTCTCTATCAGCGTATTCTAAGACCATACTTGGTTCAGCTCATAGATTTCTCTGTAAATAGGTATTTGCACTGATCTGTCCATGTTCACATTTCTGAGTGACAAAAGGTACAATT
Source organism: Aotus nancymaae (assembly GCF_030222135.1). Classification (NCBI taxonomy): domain Eukaryota; kingdom Metazoa; phylum Chordata; class Mammalia; order Primates; family Aotidae; genus Aotus; species Aotus nancymaae. The sequence goes on from NW_026988438.1 coordinate 8,303,974, forward strand.
CTTTTTAAGAATGTAGCCCTGAGCCTCCATAGAAGTCTTACAATTTTCAGTTCTGTTAATAATTTTTTTTTGGTTGTCCTTTTTAAGGTCTGGGGTACATGTGCAGATTGTGCAGGTTTGTTACATAGGTATACACGTGCCATGGCGGTGGTTTGCTGCATCCATTGCCCCATCATCTACATTAGGTAGTTCTCCTAATGCTATCCCTCCCCAATCCCCCCACCCTCTGCTATGCCTCCCCTAACCCCCCACTCCCCAGGCCCCAGTTTGTGATGTTCTCCACCCTGTGTTCATGTGTTGTCATTGCTCAACACTTGCTTATGAGTGAGAACATGTGGTGTTTGGTTTTCTGTTCTTGTGTCAGTTTGCTGAGAATGATGGCTTCCAGGTTCATCCATGTCCCTGCAAAGGACATGAACTCATTTTTATGGCTGTATAATATCCCATGGTGTATATGTGCCACATTTTCTTTATCCAGTTTATCATTGATGGGCATTTAGGTTGGTTCTAAGTCTTTGCTATTGTGAACCGTGCCACAATAAACATATGTGTGCATGTGTCTTTAAAACAGAACGATTTATAATCCTTGGGGTATATAGCCAGTAATGGGATTGTCGGGTCAAATGGAATTTTTATTTCTAGATCCTTGAGGAATGGCCACACTGTCTTCCACAATGGTTGAATTAATTTACACTCCCACCAACGGTGTAAAAGCATTCCTGTTTCTCCACATCCTCTCCAGCATCTGTTGTCTTCTGATTTTTTAATGATCGCCATTCTAACTGGCATGAGATGGTATCTCAATGTGATTTTGATTTGCATTTCTCTAATGACCAATGATGATGAGCATTTTTTCATACATTTGTTGGATGCATAAATGTCTTCCTTTGAAAAGTGTCTGTTCATATCCTTTGCCCACTTTCTGATGGGGTTGTTCATTTTTTTCTTGTAAATTTGTTTAAGTTCTCTGCAGATTCTGGATATTAACCCTTTGTCTAATGGGTAGATTGCAAAAATTTTTTCCCATTCTGTTGGTTGCCGGTTCACTCTATTGACAATTTATTTTGCTGTGCAGAAGCTCTTAAGTTTAATTAGATCCCACTTGTCTATTTTGGCTTTCATTGGCATTGCTTTTGGTGTTTTAGTCATGAAGTTATTGCCCATGCCTATGTCCTGGATGGTATTGTCAAGGTTTTCTTCTAGAGTTTTTATGTTAGGCCTCATGTTTAAATCTTTAATCCATCTTGAGTTAATTTTTGTATAAGGTATAAGGAAGGGGTCCAGTTTCGGCTTTCTGCATATGGCTAGCCAGTTTTCCCAACACCATTTATTAAATAGGGAATCCTTTCCCCATTGCTTGTTTTTGTCAGGTTTGTCAAACATCAGATGGTGTAGTTGTGTGGCGTTCCTTCTGAGGCCTCTGTTCTGTTCCATTTGTCTTTATCTCTGTTTTGGTACCAGTGCCAGAGGTACAAAGAGGAGCTGGTGCCGTTCCTTCTGAAACTATTCCAAACAACACAAAAAGAGGGAATCCTCCCTAACTCATTTTATGAGACCAACATCATCCTGATACCAAAACCTGGCAAAGACTCAACTAAAAAGGAAAATTTCAGGCCAATATCCATGATGAACATTGATGCAAAAATCTTCAATAAAATACTGGCAAACTGAATCCAACAGCACATCAACAAGCTTATCCATCATGATCAAGTAGGCTTCATCCCAGGGATGCAAGGCTGGTTCAACACCCACAAATCTATAAATGTAATCCACCACATAAACAGAACCAAAGAAAAAAAACCACATGATGATCTCAACAGATGCAGAGAAGGCCTTCAACAAAATTCAACAGCCCTTTAAGCTAAAAACTCTCAATAAACTAGGTATCGATGGATGGTATCTCAAAATAATGAGAGCTATTTAGGGCAAACCCACAGCCAATATCATACTGAATGGACAAAAACTGGAAGCATTCCCTTTGAAAACAGGCACCAGACAAGGGTGCCCTCTCTCACCACTCCTATTCACCACAGTACTGGAAGTTCTGGCTAGGGCCATCAGGCAAGAGAAAGAAATAAAGAGTATTCAAATAGGATGAAAGGACGTCAATTTTTTTCTATTTGCGGATGACATGATTATATATTTAGAAAACCCCATCGTCTCAGCCTAAAATCTACTTAACCTGATAAGCAACTTCAGTAAAGTTTCAGGATACAAAATCAATGTGCGAAAAATCACAAGCATTCCTAAACACCAATAATAGACAAACAGAGAGCCAAATCATGAGTGAATTCCCATTCACAACTGCTACAAAGGGAACAAAATACCTAAGAATACCACTAACAAGGGATGTGAAGGACCTCTTCAAGGATAACTACAAACCGCTGCTCAAGGAAATAAGAGAGGACACAAACAGATGGAAAAACATTTCATGCTCATGGTTAGAAAGAATCAGTATCATGAAAATGGCCAAATTGCCCAAAGTAATTTACAGATTCAATGCTATCGCCATCAAGCTACCAATGACTTTCTTCACAGAACGGGAAAAAAACCACCTTAAACTTCATATGGAACCAAAAAAGAGCCTGCATGGACAAGACAATCCTAAGCAAAAAACAAAGCTGGAGGCATCACGCTACCTGACTTCAAACTATATTGCAAGGCTAGTATAATCAAAACAGCATGGTACCGGTATTAACATTATTCTTATTCCACAAGTTCTGTTTTTATTCATCCACTTATTTGATCATTCACATATCAATTTAATAAAAGTTTACTGACTGCCTGTTCTAGACTCATGACACAGCCCTGGGCTCACAACTCTGAAAAGGGCAGACAAGGTTTATGTTCTCCTGTATAAATTTAATTCTCTGCTTAACTTCATGTTATTTGATTATACTTTTAATCTTTTCTTGAGCTAATTCATTAACTTTTTTAAAGAAGCAAAATATCTCTAAACATTTTATATTAAACAAATACACAAACCAGCTTCTCATAAATTCTTAAGAAAAATAAATTCAAGTCAGTTATGAAGAAAAACAATAGCAAGGAAAATATTAAGTATGAAAATTAATAGCATATTATTAAAGCTGCAATGAGATACAAATTCATAGTTAATTTGGTGTTGGCCATTGTTTCTTATTTTATCCATTCTGATAGGTGTATACTAACGTTTTAATTTGGTTTTCTAATGCTTATGATGTTGGAAATATTTTCACATGTTTATTTGCCATCTGCTTTTCTCATTCAGTAAAATATCTCTTCTTGACATTTGCCTATTTTCTTGTTTTTGTTTTACTGTTGAGTTTTGAGTGTTTTTTGCATATTCTAGGCACTAATCCTTCATCAGACATGTAATTTATAAATATTTTCTCCTAGTCAGTATCTTACCTTGTCACGCACTTAAAAGGGTTTTCCACAGAGAAAAAGGTTTGTTTTTTAATTTTATGAAGTTCCATTTATCAATTTTCCTTTCTGGATCCTGCTTTTGGTATCAAGTTTAAGCCTAGACCTCGAAGATTTTCTACCATCTTTTTTCCCAAAATTTTATAGTTTTACATTTAAGTCCATGGTCCGATTTGAGTTAATTTTTATATGAGGTCAGTTTTTGTCTATGGCTATCCATATGCTTCAATATAATTTGTTGAAAATGCTAGCTTTCATCTATTGAATTGCTTTTGCATCCTTGAAAGAAATTCATTAGGCAAAATTTTGGGGGTCTACTTCTGGATTTTCTATCCTGTCTACCCTTCTGCTAATAACACAGTCTTAGTTACTGTAGTAATTAGGTAGATTTATTCTTCTTCAAATAGTTTTAGCTACTCTAGTTTCTTTGACTTCCTACTTAAATATTAGAACAATCTTCTCTATGTATACACAAAAAATCTTTCTGGAATTATAGGAGTTGCAGTCAGCCTATATATCAATTTTTGGAGAATTGACATCTTTACTATGTTGATTCTTCCAATCTGCTGACATATGGTTGGGCTGTAGATTTTGTTTTTTCATTTTCTATTTTTCTTCTATTTACATTTCTTTTTAATCTTGTTTGAATATCATCTTTAAATAATAGGAGATATATCCAGACTTTGTGCCAACCTTACACTTAATTATCCTTCTTTCCTCTCATCCCATCTACCTTTTTACACTTAGTGTCTTCCTTCCAAACACAACTGAGGTGCTGATTGCCTTTATAGACAATCTATAAAGTCTGAAGAACAAAATGTTAACAATATTTGTCTTTGAGGAGTTTAATCAAGGAAGATTTTCACTTTTGTGTTTATGCCTTTTATATTGCTTAAATCCTGTAACTGAAAAGTTTTTAAAGAAAAAAATACAATGGAACTTTAAAATATAGCATTACCAGGTCAGCAACCCAAAATATGGGGGTAGTAAGCCACTAAAGCTGAATGTTATTCAGAAGAGGAACTTCATTTCTATGCCATTTTTCTAAGTGTGTTGAAGCCATTCCACTGGTGGTAAGCTTTCACTTGGTCCTGGCCCCATAACAGGAATAGCAGACACCTTATATGTCAACCCCAAAATGTTTTCCCATATTCACTGCTAACACAACAGCAATTTCATTTGGGCAGTAAACTAAGCCACAATCAAAAGATTTAATAGATAAAAGCTCAGCAAAAGGTTTGAGCAGGGTCCAAAAATCAGCAACAACAGAAAACCACAACCTACTCCAGGTCTGAAAGAAAAGAGAAATAAGCAGTTATTCAATCTAAGGCAGAGCTGTAACTACAGGAAAAGGCCTCCTAGAAGGAACTGTGCCCTTTGGTAGAGAGAGAATGGTGGAGTCGTGGAAGCAGGATCACCCAGTAGGAGCTGCAGCCAAGAGAAACAAACTGTGGCAATGCAGGAAGGACAGAAGATAGGGGAAAAAATACTTGAAACCACTCTATTCTTCTGTCTCCAGATTTCTTACCATTTCTTCTGGTTACAAGACTCACTGAGAAGCCAGATGGAAAGGGAGCTCAGATGATCTATGCTACAGAGGTCAGCCCCCTGAGGTACAGAGCAAGTCGAGAAGGACAGAGAGACATATATGTTCAATGCCCTGTCTCACATCCTCTTGGCTCACCATTTTGTTCTGACTATTGCTTTAGCAACCAGCTGAAGCAATAGAATCTTGACCTTAGCTGCAGAAATGAGTCTTGTGCTTCAGAAATTCTTTGTTTCCACTGCATGAGATACCTACACAAGACTAGACTGCTTACTTATTCTGCAGCATACTCTGACTGTACCTGCAAGGAAGATAGCAGCCCCAGGGGCAAGCCATGACCAACTGGAGTTAGAAGCAAGTAGATAAATATACCCTGTTCCATGTCTTCAGCAAACAAGTCTGAGGGAGGATCTATACCGTTCTTCAGAGGGTTTTCAACTTAACTGAACCCCAACTGCCCATAGTAGTAACTAACATTCAGTCTTAATAACTCCACTCCTGGATTATCTTTATCTCTTCTCCATTTCACTAGTCCTAGTACTCAAGGTTTAATTTGTATCAGAAGAGAAGAGGCTTCTAATACTAGCCACTGAACCCCAAGTTACAATGCCGTAGCTTTTCCTAAAGCAAAATAACATACTACCAACATCCGTGTTCAATCCTCTGACTCCTGTTCCCTGAGATCACTTCCTCAAATAAGCTATTTATCTGTATCTATCCCTTTTCTCAGGCTCTTCTTTTGGGGGAAACCCATGATAAAATAGGCAGACAACGGGTAGCTCTAGAGTAGCAAAAGGAGAGTAACCAATCCAGGTGTCTATCCTTCTCCCACACAATGCAAGAGTAAAAACTCCATTCCAAAATCCAGACGTAAACTAGGCATTGTGGTGCAGACCTGTAATCCCAACTACTGGAAAAGCTTAGGCAAAAGGATTGCAGGAGCCCAGGAGTTCAACACCAGCCCGGGGAACATACAGAGATCCCATCTCAAAAAAATACATTTTTAAATACAGATACAGATTCTTATTAATCTACAATAATTGTTTAGTAATGGTTGTGTGACCAGTTTTGGCCAATGTTAAAAGATTGAAGTATATTGTCACGCTTTATAGTATAAGAGCAAGTGTTGCACAAGGGCCGTTATAAACAGGTAGTCTAAAATGTGAAGCTGCAGAAATAACAATAATAGCAACAACAACAAACTAACTCCAAGGCTTTGGGTAAAAATACATACCATCAATCCAATATTATAGTCTACCAAACGCAAACTGTAGGTGCCAGAGTCACAGATAAGAGCACCTTGAGAAAGGAAGAAAAGAGAAAGTGAAGCTTGTGGTTGCCAGAGATGTCTAGCTAGAATCCAAGACATGGGAAAATCTTAGGATTAACCTTTTCTCAAGTGTGTAGTTTGATTCTCCCTTGGTTTAGATGTACACAGCCAGCTCTGACTCCACAGGGTGAAGTTAATGATGTAAAGCAGATGTAAGCAAACTTTTTCTGGAAAGGGCCCGTTAGTAAATGTTGTAGGCTTCACAGTCCACATAGTCTCTTACAAAAGCAGGCATAGAAAACAAACAAATGGGCATGACTATGCACCCGTAAACCTTTCTTTATAAAACAACTGGTAGACCTGATTTGGCCTGCAAGGTGTAGTTTGCTGACCCTGGTGAAAATCAAGAAGTTTTTTGCTGCCACTTCACAAAGAACCCAATTGCACCTCAGTTAATACTCTTCAAAATCTAAACAATATCTTAATAAATAAAATATTCAACAATCCAGTAACTGTCTTCAAAAATTTTATTTTCTCTCACTTAATACTAGCTTTCTATTGTTATAGAAAAAATTCAGACCACCAAATCACTGTCAATGACCATATTTTTTATATTTTTAATCTCACAAATCACTTTATATCTCACTCTGAAATTTCCACACCCCCAAAAATGAAATTGAAAGCACAAGACCTGAAAACCTATTGTGAAAGTCCATCAATTGAAAAAAGAACACTAAGCAGAACTAAAGAAAATGCATTTGTTCAAATACAATCATGTAAGGAAACCAGAAAAGTAGCCTCCTGGAGATAACCTTATGTTAAAAGATTTTCATGTTTTCTTGAGAGCCTTTCATGCTAAAATTTCTAAAAGCCCACTGGTTGCACACAGTGGCAAAATACAACAGTGATTTAACATCCACAGGCAAAATTACATAACGAAGCTAAGATATGATGGAGTACATTTCTTATCCAGTGGTAAAGTAATCTGCAATTTCACAAGTTAGAATTTGGTCAGGACCCAGATGCTAATTTCAATACCAGGCAGTGGTACTCAAGATTTAATTTATATCAAATAGAGAAGCGGCTTCCAGTCCCAGCCATTGAACCCCATGTTGGAATGCAGTAGCTTTTCCTAAAGCAAAATAACACACTACCAGCATCATTGTTCAGCAGCGCCATAGGTATCTCTGTGGGAATTTTCTAACAAATTACTGACAAGGGTTGGACTTATTTAATCCAAAATCGTGAATTCCATCAGCACCTATGGTTAGAGGGCTATAAAGCCAAAGAATAGCACACACTTGGGTCTTGTTCAGACTAAATTACTACAGAACAAGGGCCAAATACCAAAGTAATCACCACTGCATCTTTAGATTGCCCTCTCAAAATTGTTACTTTTTTTGTTCTGAAGATTTAATGGAAAAATAAGCAATTCCTTCTAAGTTAGAAATTTATTTTTTTTCCTGGTAAACAAATGTTTGACTATCCCATTAAATGCTGATTTCTTTCTCTCTTTTTTTTAATCAACACCCACAATTTCTATCAAAGAGTACAAAATTTTCTTGGCATCTTTAGATATTCTACAAACTTAATTGGTTTATTATGTATAGATATTGGTATCAAGCAACTTGGTTAGAGAGTACAATTTACACAGATTTGAACACATGTATAAATTTAGAACTTAAAAACCACTGACCAAAAACTTAAGCATTTTGGTGGTGGTGAGCAAATGCAGCTGTTACATGTGAATTCAGACAGCGTGGGGGCAAGATTCCTACTGGCCTCCATTTTATCACAAAAGTTCTCCCAAGGGATAGAGCTGTAGAAAGGAAGTCCAAGTCTAAGACTTGGAGAGCTCCAAGACAGAAAAACATGACAGATGAAATACAGATAAAACTTTAATGTAAAACATTATATGCCATTTAAATGAATGAGAACTGGAATAAAGTTTCCCGAAAAGTACGCAGAAAGAATAATCTGAATATGAAAAGTTACCACCACCCTAAAGAGAGTACAACTCAGGTCACATTAAGGCTACCAGTTAAGGAATGGATAAGACATTAAAAATCAAAAGAAAAGCCTCTGATCTGTCATTCACAGTACTCTGCAAAGGATGGCATATATATTGATTTAATCCTGATAACAACCCTGTGAAGTAGATATATTATCCCAATTCCTCATAAGGAAGTCCACGAGGGATGAGTGGCTCATCCAAGTCAGTTTAGCTAGTAACTGGTAGAATGAAAAACAAACTCAGGTCTTTTAGCTGCCTGTCTAGTGTTATTTTCACTCTACCACAGCACTCAGTTTATGAAGGACAAAGCAGCAAAATGTCACAGTACATGCACCCCTGCACTGAAGGGTATAACACGTTCAAAGTCAGGTTGAAACATTTCACCTCTGTTCTCTGTACTTTCCTGGTAGTGCCAGTCACTCACTGGCTGTCTGTGGGATCACATTAACGGTGATGACCCAAATTTCACTGGTCTTGCCCCTACCTATATTGCACACACTTTCAGAGTTTTGCAAACCTCTCCAAGAGCTTCCAGGAGATCCAGAAGTATCTCATTGAGTTCTCATGAGCTATTTTCTCACAATGTTTTAGCTTTTCAGTGACATCCATCGCTTTGAAAACACTTGAAGACAGTGCCTCTCAGTGTCACTGCTACAGCCATGGGAGAACACCTATGTCTGAACAAGACAGTCTTAAGGTGCCCTTAAGCTTGACAAAGCTTGTGACAGACTTCTTCCTGAATGTGTAAGGCCCTGGCCTCCCCTTTTTCAGAAGCTTTACAAGCTTACAATTGCAATTTTTTACTCTTTCCCTTTGAGATGCAAATCTTCTAGTCTCTTGCTTCACAGTCCAGGGATGTCTTTCTCAAAGACCTGAGAGCCATCCCTTTGAAATGCAATCATCAAGAAAGATAGCGCTCTTTTCTCCCAGTCTCTGTGGAAGGATAAGAACCTAACTTCCTTTAACGCCAATTAGCCAAAACAGATAGCCTAATCACATGACCAGCCTCTCCCCTAATGTCCTTTAGAACTTTTCTACAAGTCTAGCCCAGCGTTTAAAAGTCTTCTCACCTCTTGTTTCAGCAGAGTTGCGTTCTGTCTTCCCTACTGCAAGAGTCTTAAATGAAGTCTTCCTTGCCTATTTTCCTTCCTCCAGTGCAAATTTTTCCCATCAAATGCCTCACTGCCAAAATCTTCCCAGGACCACAAACCCTCAGAGACTCAACAGAGACTCCTGGGAGAATGCCTCTCTCCCTGACTGAGCTACAGCGTATAACCTACAGTAAAACCAGAGGACTCTCGCTTTTCTCATATCTCTTGGAGTTCTTTGTGAAGCCTTCCTCTGCTTTCTGGCTGCAAGTCTATAGTCTCAAGCAGAGACACTGGTGGGCAGACACACCCTGCCCTCTTCATCTCAATTCGTATCTCAGGTGCACAAAAAAATCCAGAACCCCTCAATTTTAAAAAATTCAAAATAAACGCCTCATGAACCCCCACAACTAAATAACAAGCATGCTCATACACATCTGAATTCCAGTTTAGTCCAAAACGAAGATCTTGATTTCACTTAGGTGAGTGAAATAGTGTGACAGAGGTGCTCAAAAATAGAACAAATAAGGAGAGAATGAAGTGTATTTATTCTTTTCTACCCCTTTGCATCTTTTAAAAGATTTAAAAAACCACTCATAGAGTATGTTTAAATTAAATACTATGTCTTAATACTACATACCAGCTTTTCAACTTAACTTTAGATTCCAACCCAGCAAATTTAGAGCAGTTTTACGAGAGAGAGAGAGAGAGAGAGAGAGAGAGAGAGAGAAAGGGTAGAGAAAGAAAAGAAAAGAAAAAAAAACCAGCATGGTGAAAACTAGAGAAAGTTTGTTTCAATTCAGTATTAAAAAAGGATATAAGAATTATAGTCCAAGACTCTAATCAGTGGTTTAAAAAAAAAAAAGTATTTTTGTCCATGTTTGGATCTCAGTAGAGGCTGGAGATAGTGCATTCAGGATATTGCAGAGGGAATTCACACATAGGGGAGGACACTGGAAACATCCAAGGATGTTTTCAACACTGAGATGATACTATTTGATGGTATTACTATTTGTAAAATAGTACTCTTTTGGATTCCTTAATGAGGTTTTTGTAAGGTCTTTCAGGCTGACTAACTATACCAGGGACCACATGGTGACCTCCATGACCTGCACATACACCTCCAGATGAGTTCCTGTAACTAGAAAGTCTAAAGTAACTGGAAAACCACAAAAAGGAGAATGACCAACCCCTGCAGTACCTAATTAACTTTGATTAATTGTTCCTTATTCCCGCCTCAACTGATGATATAACTGGACTTAGTAACCAACCTCGCTCAATTGATAAGTCAACCTCATGACTCCAGACACTACGACCCCCTCCCAGCTTGCAAAAACCACCTTGAATTGTAACTTCTGTAACTTTCCACTGCCTACCTCAAACCTATAAAACCAACTCCTATCCCACTGGCCTCCACTGATCTCTTTTTGGACTCAGCCCACCCACACCCGGATGAACAAACAGCCATGTTGCTCACACAAAGCCTGTTCAGGGGGTCTCTCCATTCAGAGCGCCTGCTTAACAGTTTTCTTAATTTCTTTTACATGTATTAGCACCTCATTAACCAAATGGAAAATATTCTCAATATATAGAGCATTTCTTTCTGAAATGAGCGCCCAATATCAGAAATGAGCTCCCAATATCATTTTTATCAACATATGAACTTCAGGACAGGGAAAGTAAAAACACTGAATGGTGCATTTAATTGAATATTATACGTGGCTACCATCTTCACCCTTTGGCATCATGTGTGAATGTAATTTAGTTATTCCTTGTGGCAGTCTTCATGCAATTAGGCATTACTTACTCTTGGCAGAATGCTCTGAGCACTGCAGAGATATGTGAGTTTTTCCTCCTCTTTTTCTACAAACCTTGCATTCAACAGTTACCCAAACATTGTGCCAGACATAAAACTACACCAGAACACAGGATCCCTATCCCTCAACAGCAAATGCTATAGGAAAGAGGGAGAGTGCTCCAGATAGGAATCAGATGTTTCCCTTTTAGTTATTGTCCCCCACCCCCAGGGCGGAGAGTGAGCAGCTGGGCTCAACCAAGTCTGGAAACCAAGCCAACTGGCCTGGCATCTTGGGCATTGGCTCACTTAATTTCTGGAGGTCATTCAATCTGGCTAGCACAGAGAGCTATGCAATATTAACAACAGCAAAAAGAGCTTACAGATTTTAGGGCACTCTAGTGTTGGACATTCTAGGCTTCAAATCTTAAGAGTTCCTAAACATCTGCACAATGAGAATAATACAGTGGGCGCTCCTTACCCAGGGTTTCCCTTTCTGTAGTTTTAGTTACTTGTGGTTAACTTTTGTGGAGAATACTCATGGCCCCAAAACACTAAATGGAAATTTTCAGAAATAACTTCTAAGCTGTATTTTGTCTGCCATTCTGAGTATCGTGATGGCTCCCACTCCACCACACTGGGGATGTGAATCATCAGTGTGTGCAGCGTCTCCTCACTGTGTATGCTGATCAGGTCCACTGCCTCGGTGTTGCAGTGCTTGTGTTCAAGTCACCCTCATTTTACTTCATGATGGTCCCAGCACAGGAGTAGTGATGCTGGCCATTTGGATCTGTCAAAGAGAAGCCATAAAGTGCTTCCTTTAAGCTGAAAGGTAAATGTTCTTGACTTAATAAAGAAAGACAAAAATTGTATGCTGAGGTGGCTAAGATTTATGGTAAGAACCAGCCTTCTATACGTGAAATTGTGAAGACGAGAAAAGAGTTTGGTATTATTGGCAGTTTCAGGTATCCACCCCGCTGGGGGACTTAGAACACATCCCCCAGAGATAAGGAGGGACGACTGTACCACATACAATGATCACCGTAAGCTATTGTTGTGAGAATTAAAGGACAAAAGTGTTATGTATTGAAAAGTGAGCCAGGTGCCATGGCTCATGCCTGTAATCCCAGCACTTTGGGAGGCTGAGGCGGGCAGATCACTTGAGGTCAGGAGTTCGAGAACAGCCTGGCCAACACAGTGAAACCTCATCACTACTAAAAATACAAAAATTAGCCGGGCATGGTGGTGCATGCCTGTAATGCCAGCTACTCAGAGGCTGAGGTGGGAGAATCACTTGAACCCAGGAGGCAGAGGTTGCAGTGAGCCAAGATCATGCCACTGTACTCCAGCTTGGGTGACAAAGTAACCCTGTCTCAAAAAAAAAAAAAGAAAAGAAAAGTAGTTATTATTTTTGAAGAAAAACATGAGTAAAGAAAAGAGCCATTGCCACATTATTAAGAAAGGCCTCAAACTATATGATTTACATATACCTAATCCCCAAGTCAGGGAGAGAAAAACAGAAGACAGACAGATTGGCTGAGGCAACATTTCCTAACAGGTTGTAGCAAAGTACAGTAGATCTATTATTTCCAATTTCCTGTCCTTCATCAGTAATGTCAACTACTAACCAGACTCCGGATACAGAACACTAAGAATTTTGCTTATCCTGAACACAAAATGTTCTCTCCCTCATTCATCCCTTAGTACACGTTTAAAGCTCTTCAATAGATGTAAAACATTGAAACTTACACACCTTAAGATGACTGTTTTTGTTACTAGAAAAAATTTATATAAGTGGTAAAAAGAAAAAATAAACACTTGTTTTAAAGTGTTTTAACTCTAGTGGGATAGAATGCTAAGAGTGATAGTAACTTCCGCTCTTGGCTACACCGTTTCATTCTGCTCTAACTGCTATTATTTACCTCTCTGATTATGTCACCAAAAACAGTAAAAGCACATTATATAAGAAAAACTATTTATAGAATTTATTGCCATTGTATAAATGGCTCTACTCATCAAAATAAACAGAGAGCAGAATTTTCTGCGATTGTTGGAATCCAGCATTCACGGATTGTGTCAAGAAGAATATTAACAGGCAGATTCCCCATCCACCAAAGCCCACATGAGTCCCTGGTTCGAATGAGTTTCTCAGAATTTGAAACTTGCAACAGCTAATCAGAATCACTCTATTTGGTTCTACCTAAAAATAAAACATCCAACTACCCCTTTCTTCCGCAGTGATAATGCTATTTTTTTCTGAAGGTGGAGGAAAATACTTTAATGGCATGAATGAAAAGACTAACAGTTTTTCTTTGAAAATATAGCTCCAAAGGGAACAATTCTGTTTCCTTTTTTTTTCCATAGTTACTGCTTTCCTTTTATTTTTACCAACAATATTTTAGGTAAGCTTCTCTTTATCAAATTTTACTTTGAAAGACTGTGAGTTTAAATTCTGTTGGCATTCCCTGCTGCTCTAGCCAGAGCACAGAGAATTATGGCCGAAGCCTATCTTTAAAGTCAGTATGTTGGCTTAGACTCTGGCCAGCTTTCGTTACAAAGGTGCTTTATGAATCATGAATCAAATGAATAGCATAATAAAAGCTCACACCTCTGAAAGTATCCATCTAATGCATTTTAGGGAGAGAAAGAATATCTAGTCTCTCTCTTCTGAAACTATGTATGTAAAATAAAAAGCGTTTTTATTTATACAAATCTGTACTTCTTTTCTTCCCTTCTCTTTGTAGGGGGCATTACTCATTTACAATGTGCTCTCCCTAGGAAAGTCTGGGACAGGCAACATCTTGCTCGCCCACAGTCAAAGAAATGGTGAGGCCATAAACATCAATTACTGCACGTCCCTACAACAGAAGGGCAACAACTCTGGTAACAATACAAATCAAACAAGGGTAATGGGAAACACACACACAGACACACAGGTTAAAAACAATGATAAAGGTCATTCCTGAAAGTTGTCCAAAAATATTTCTAAGTGCTTTTATAGTGAGATAAGTTGGTGGAAGTCTCTTGAATTTACTGCCATATTTAGCTCAAGCACAGCTTTATTTGAAAATTTCTTTGTGTTTTTCTTCCCCATTTCTTCCCCAAATTGTTTCCTGTCTGAAATTTTCTAAAAAGTGAAACTGAAGATAAAAAGAATTTAAGAAAACATGTTTAACCACAGAAGAGATATTAACATTTGTGCATAGGTTATTAGCAGAGAGGTGAATTTGAGGAGATTTTACCCGGACAACACTTGCTCAAGGGTAAGAGTTCTCCTCTCTACTGTTTCCTCTACTGTTTCCTCCGACTTTCAGTGCCATGAAACCCACTGATTTTGAGTGTTTGACCATTGAAAAGGCCAATTCCAAAGGGCGCAATTCAAAATCAAAACCACAATGAGATACCATCTAACACCAGTCAGAATGGCTATTATTAAAAGGTCAAAAAACAACAGATGCCGGTGAAGGTGTGGAGAAAAAGGAACACTTACCCACTGCTGAGGGGAAAGTGAATTAGTTAAGTCACTATGGAAAGCATTGTGGCGATTTCTCAAAGAACTTAAAATAGAACTACCACTCGACCCCACAATCCTACTACTGGGTATATACTGAAAGGAAAATAAAGAATTCTACCAAAAAGACACATGCATGCATGTTCATAGCACTGCTATTCATAATAGCAAATGTGTGAGATCAACAAGATGCCCAATCATGCTGGATTGGGTGAAGAAAATATGGTACCTATACACCACAGAATACTACACAGCCATAAAAAAAGAATGAAATCATGTCCTTTGCAGCTACAGGGATGGAGTTACGGGCCATTATTCTAAGCAAACTGACACAGGAAGAGAAAACCAAATACTGCATGTTCTCACTTATGAGTGGCAGATGAACACTGAATACACATTTATACAAAGATAAGAACAATAGACACTGGAGAGTGCATGGGAGGCATGGGTGGAAGGCCACTTATTGCACAGTATGCTCACTGTCTGGGTGTTGGGATCATTCATACACCAAGCCTCAGTGACATGCAATTTACCCATGTAAAAAACCTGCACATGTAACCCTAGAACCTAAAGGAGGAAGAAGAAAGAAGAAGACAGAAGAAAGAAAAAGAAGAAGAAGAAGAAGAAAGGAAGGAGGAGGGAGGCTGGAGGAGGGAGGAGGGAGGAGGGAGGAGGAAAAGAAAAGAGGGGACAATTCAAATACAATCCATAAAAACGTCAGGCAGGTGTCAATGGAAGGCCCTCCCTTGGCCTAAAAAGAGCAAGCCATGAGGACTCCTTACAAAGACTACATGGAGCTCAAGGCACTAGAACAATGATACTCAGTCAACTTCTCTCCATGTGATACCCTCGGGGAGAGGGTACCACATGTCTCAAGTCTCACCAACCTCCTCTTAAATTATTTTCCATCTAACCCTCGCATTTGATCTTAGCCAAAAGGCCAAGAGCAATCCATCTAACCCTCTGTCCCTCCACCTCCAAGCTGATGTTGCTCTTTCTTTCCTTGGGAAAGCCACACTAAAATAAAATAAATAAAATAAAACAAAACATTTCCCAGACTCCTCTGTAACTAAGTATGGCAAAGCCAACGCTGACTTATAAACACTTGGTATACTTTAGATGTGTTTTACTTTCCCACGTCCTCCTTCTTGCTTGCCTCCTCTTCTCTTTCTGTCTACCCAGAGCACAGACGTGAGGCTGGAGCAGCCATCTTGTGATCATGCAATCACCATGCCAATGAGAACCAAAGAGAGATAACTGGGTAACTGAGCAGAAAGACCAAGTCCAGAATATTGCCACCATGGAACTGCTATGCCAGCCTGGAATGCCTTTTTCTAGGCTTCTTCTTAAATTAACCTGAGCTTGGTTAAGGCACTTATGGCTGGTTACTGTTACACGCAAATGTAATTCCTAACTAATATACCAATTGTGGCTCATCTAATGTCCTAGAGGAAGGGGACAGAAAAGAAGAGTTGGATCTTTCTGTTCTCTTCCTATTTTATGATTGTAGCCCTAAAGTATGTGCCTGCTTCTTTCCCAGTTTTTTCAAATCAAATTTGTTCTTAATAAGCAAAATCTTCAGCTTTGTAAATAGTGATTTTGATGTGAGTTTCAAGAGACTATTTTGAAAGTCAACTGAACAGCTACTGATTCTTCCTTTTTGCATTCTAATAATTTTAATTCTCCTCAAGGAAATGTGGACATTATTGACTACCAGGAGAATGATCCTACACTAGGAATCATGGACAAGAAACTACAAAAAAATTAAGATATTATTGAAGTAATGTGAAAAAGCAAATAAGCTTACAAATTTACCTTAAGCTGTTTTTGTTTTGTTTTGTTTTTGTTTTGTTTTGTTTTTTTACTTTTGTTGAGACGGAGTCTCACTCTGTTGCCCAGTTTGGAGTGCAGTGGCACGATCTAGGCTCACTGCAACCTCTGCCACCTGGGCTCAAGCGACTCTCCTGTCTCACCCTCCTGAGTAGCTGGGACTACTGGCACGCACCACCATGCCTGGCTAATTTTTTGTATTTTTTAGTAGAGATGGGGTTTCACCATGTTGGCCAGGCTGGTCTCGAACTCCTCACCACAGGTGATCCACCTGTTTGGCCTCCGAAAGTGCTGGGATTATAGGCGTGAGCCACCACAACTGGCCCTGAGCTGTTTTAAGTGCCCAAGTTATTCTGACTATAATCAGTAAGGTAGATTTCCTTTTTATCCTGTATTTCAGGTTGCACATTTCACCTAGAAAAAAATGGGATGCTTAGGCTTATTCCTAGATTTCAATACATATGTATTTCCTTCAGTGAACAATAGAACAATAGAAAACTATTAGGTGGTGACTGTCAAGCCAACAAGATACTAAACCCGGAAGACTTCCAGAAAATAATAGTAGAATATAGCCTTTAAACCCTAGAAAGCCATCCTGAGCTACGAAAAGTGAGTAGCTTAGAATTTTGATATAGTGCCCAATGTACATAACACAGTGGGACATACAGAACCTTCTTTCTCTAGATAATTGAAGACAGCTCAGTAGATTCTTATAAAACAAAATGTACAGAAAATGTTTAATTCTACTGCTACCAGAGGGACAGTCCTTTAGAGACAAAACAATAAAAAGAAGAGATTTCAAGAGTAGGAATCAGCATCTTGGAGGAGAGGATGGAGAGCTGAAACACTAAGCTCTGTAGGAGTCTAGACCAAAGCCATTGACTTGGAAATCTCAAAGTGTGACGCAGCACCAAGGAAGTTGGTAGACTTAAAACCAAGACAACTTCCTAAGCAATGGCTTTCAGGCATCATATGGCCTCCACGTGTCTCTTCAAAATGAGAAGATATCAACTCTACATCTCTATATTTTTCTTGAGAAAGAATAATTTTCCATGACATACTTACAGAAAAATAAGATTATAAACAAACAGATACTGGATTTTCAGATATTTTGAGCAAAGGCTCAAACTATTAATGCCACTCTTAAGCTCTTCTGAATTCTAGACAGAAGTAAGCATACAAATTTGACCTCCTGAGGGTCAGATGATCTTCCCACCTCAACCCCCTGAATAGCTGGGCCCACAGATGTGTGCTACAACACCTGGATAATTTTTGTATTTTTTTTAGAGATGGGGTTTCACCACATTGTCAGGGCTCATCTCGAACTCCTGGACTCAAGTGATCCACCCACCTTGGCCTCCCAAAGTGCTGGGATGACAGGTCTGCGCCACCCTGCCCTCCATGAATTTTTTGTGTTAGTATTTGTATGGTCTATCTTCTTTCATCTTTTTATTTACAGTCTCTATCTATAAAGTATGTCTCTTTCAAGAGTATATACTTGATTTTCTAAAAATCTAATTTGTCTTTTAAATCATGTTTTATCCATTTTTATGTAATACCTAATGTAGTTGCAGTTAACAACTTCTCAGTAACTGTTTCTCTTTGCACCATCTGGTTTTTATTTTCTTTTTTTTTCAGACAGAGTCTTGCTCTGTGACCTAGGCTAAAGTGCAGTGGCACAACATTGGCTCACTGCAACCTCTACCTCCGGGGTTCAAGTAATTCTCTTGCCTCAGCCTCCAGAGTAGCTGGGATTACAGGAGCCTAGCACCATGCCCAGCTAATTTTTGTACTTTTATTAGAGACAGAGTTCCACTATGTTGATCAGGCTGGTCTTGAACTCCTAGCCTCAGATGATCCTCCAACCTCGGCCTCCCAAGGTGCTGGGATTACAGGCATGAGCCACTGCGCCTGGCTTGTTCCTATTTTCATCCGTCTCTGCCTTCTTTAGAATGAATCAATTTTTAAAATTTACTCCCTTTTATTTAACTTGTTCGTTATACTTTTTTGTATTAATTTTAGTGATTTACACGGTAAATCATCATATGCATTTCTGCCATCATACAATCCTCCTAAAATTAAGTACCTTTATTGTTTTATAGCACAAAAATCTTACAATTCCATTTACAGATCTCTTGACATTTGTGCCATTTTAGTCACCTATTTCACACCTACCAGTGTATAAACCCCAAAGATATTTCCATTGTTTTTTAAAACACCAATATACTTTCATATTTACTCATATATTTATACTTTCCATGGTCTTTTATTTCTTCCCATAATTCTAAGCTTCATCTGGCATCATTTTTCTTGTGATGAAGAATTTCCTTTAGCATACTCTATAATCTGCTTCTACTGGTGACAACTATGACAAATTCTTTATGTCACCTTTATTTTTCAAACAAACATTTTCTTGAATAATTTTAGATTTATATCAAACTTACAAAGACAGTACTGAAAGTTTCTGTATAGCTTCACCCAGAGTCCCCTAATGTTAACATTTTATATACCCATGGTATACTTCAAAACTAAAACATGAACACTGCTACTGACTAAACTATAGAGTTTACTCATATTTCACCATATTTTCTGGTGAGGTTCTTTCTCTGTTCCAGGATCCAATCTGAGATAATGCACTGCACCTAGCATCTTCATTTTTTAAAGATTTTTGCTGTGCATAAAATTCTCTATTGATAATTGTTTTCCTTTCAGCACTTTAAAGATATCATTCGATTGTCTTCAGGATTCCATAGTTCCTCCTGAAAATTTAGCCAGCAGCCTTATTGCTGGCTGCTCCTTTAAAAATAACATATGTTTTCTACTTCTGACTGATTTTTAAGATTTTTTTTTACAGTGGTTTTAAGCGGTTTAATATCATGTACCTAGATAGTTTTTTTTATACATATCTTCATTGGAGTTCATCAAGTTTCTTGTGTCTTTGGTGGATATCTCCCTTTGATTTTGGAAAAGCCCCAAATGTTATGTCTACAAATATTGCTTCTGCCTAATTTTCTCAATTCCCTGCTTCTGATGCACCAAGCATATATAAGTGAGAGCTTTTCTTTTGTCTTGTTTCTTGTGTTGTGATTTGTTCTTTCCATTTTTTTCCTCTCTTCACTTCAGTTTTAATAGCTTTTATTGGCCCCTCTTCAAGTTCACTAATACTATCTTCCATTTCACCCATTTTGCTGGTAAGTGTCCCAAAGTGTTCTTAATGTCAGATTTTACATTTTTACTTATAAATGTCAATATTATTTTCTTTAATGGATTCTAATCCTATGTCAAACTACTGAGTCTTTTTACTAGTATTTTTACATTTTTTAATTTAAATTTTTAATTTGCGAATTTTTAAAAAACTAGTAAAAATTTTTAACATATCTTCTTTAAAAATGTTTTAATATATTTTAAATATTTATTTTAAAGTCTTTGTTATGTCCAATACCTGGATTATTTGGAGGTCTACTTACATTGGCTGTTTTTGCTCTTATTTTTCACATTATTCTGTATTTCATATTTCCTATATTTCTGTAGTACATTTAATATGTACTACATGTTAGATGTTGTGCAAAAAATAATTATAACACCTGCTTGTGGTATTATTTTCCCCAAATAAAGGTTATTCTTTTCCCCCTTAGGCAGTTAAAGTGAAAAGTTGATTACTTAAGTCCAAATAGATTTAACTGAGTCAGCTCTAGACTGCAGTTTTAGTAAAAGGTAGCTCACCGTTTGTTCCAATGTTTCTTGGGCATGGGCACCTTGGTCTTTTGCTTTAGACCCTGAAAGATCTTTCTCTTTGTTTCTTAAAAACTGTGGGTGATTCATTTCTGTTCTTGATAGATTTTGAGTTTAGGTCCTTTAGTTATTTAAGATTTTGAGTTTCCTGCTTTAAATACAAATATATTAATGTGTCAAATATTTTAATGAGGAAATTGGGCAATGTCTAGCCTCATCCCTCTAGCAGGACCTTGTCTCTAGGCAGAAGGAAACAAAGTAATTTCACCCTACCTTTTAAAGTTGGACCAGTCCCCAACCTTTCTTATAGGAAAAATGAACTGTACTTTTGACTTTCCTCTGGATTCAATCAATCATACCAGCCTGTACAATTATCAAAAGCTCCAACGTTTTTTTCAGTAGGATTCTCTCTTTAGACTAAGGCCCATTTTTTTCCAGACTATGCAGGTAAATGCTTCCTGAGAAGAATATAGCTGGCAAACATGAACTCATCTAAGAAAGGCTCTTTGGTTTCTGGAATTTTATTTCATCTATTCTTATTTACATGGCTCTTAAATATCTTTTAAAACTTGAGTTTTTAATTCATCTTGTTTTCGAATCTGTTACAGGGGGATTGTGAGCTCGTTGCCTTCCCATGACCTATTATATCATACTTGCAGGCAGAATTCCAATCCCATTACATTTAAACTAACATATATTTAATTATTTGAGGTCTGTGTTAAGAAAGAGAATTGTAAATAATCTTTAAAACAAGTCTTTAGCCTATCATCTTGGAACAAAAGTCTGAAAGCAATAATGATACTCTAGAAAACACAGAATCATCGGCATTACCTACCAACTCATGTCCCAAGTGGCCAAGATGTGGTCACTTTCCAAAACATGCCATTTAGAAAGCATTATATGCATTTATCATGGCACTGGTTGTGTATACCTGGGGTGAACATTTATTCCAATTTTCCCAGAACACTCTCAGTCTATATCTACAATTATTCTATAATTACAAGCAGTGCCCCTTTTACAAACATATCCCAGGTTAAATGGCAAATTATAGGGTTCTATCTCAGTTTATAAATGAATATGAATGTATGCAGAAAGATAACCTTTTTTGTCTTTTTTTCTTATACCTTCTCACTACTCATGCTTGTGTATATCATTAGATTTACTATCAATATAACAGTATGCTGGGGTTTCTAACCCATGGCCGTGTTACAATATCATTTTCCAAAAACAAGAGCAAAAATAATGACTCATATTTTAAACATTTCTTATTAACTCACACTGCAGCTTCAGAATACTTTTTTTTTTCTATTATGTTCGTCTGTTGGCAGCTTTAAGAAAAGCACTAACAAAAGCTCACTACTGATATAACCTTACACCATTATAGGTTAAATTTGGTTTAATTCCATCCAAATATTTTTACATTTTAACATAAATGGCTTATTGTTTAAAGACATTTAGAAATTCACTTTTCTTGAAGCATAATATAAAAGATACTTGAAAAAAAACAGAGCCAGAAAACAACTCTGGAATTCTTATTATTTTTATAGGCAGCATATAAAACATGTTGCACTCAATTCTCTATGGAGTGAAGTATGGAAATGAGGCTGAAGTATTTGCAGATGACAAATTTTAGACCCTAAAACATGCACGGTACATTGGAGAAATTCTTGTTGGTTAAATCACTTGAGCCATCAACTTTTTCTTAAAGTGTCTTGATATGCTTTTGACTGGTGCCATCTGTTATCTACGGAAAAAAATTATTTTACCTTGGAAGGTATTCATCAAATTATAGGTGACATATTTGTTTGAGAATATGCTAGACCATCTGGTACTATAAAAACGTGTTTCTAAAAAATACTGCCATCCTATCTCAGCAACGCCAACCATATTTTCAGAAGCTCTTTTTGTTATACTCTGAAAACAGAAGCACATGATATTTTTGGCTTCTGGCTAAAGAAGCAAAGAAAAGCATTTACAAAGAGGTTTTTCTAAGCACCATGATATTTTACAGCTATTCACTAAAAGACACTAAGTAGGTGTACAGGAGAATGGAGTGTGGTGAGGAAGGGAAGAAGTCATGGTGGGCTTGATGAATATTTCATATCCTGAATAGAAACCCACTGAAACAAAGAACTTCAGAAAATCCTCCCTGCCTATATGAGTTTTGTAGAACTGCTAGGTATGTTATCTTATTTGTAGTCGCAAAAAATAAATTTTCAGTTTACAGACATACTCCCATTGCTATTATCATCCTGCAGTCGCTACTTGCTGTCAAAATTATGTCTTTCCCTAGGGATGCTTTTCTATTCATTAAAATAATAGATGAAAAACCTAAGAATATTCTCTCACCTCTAATTTTCTATCTGATTTTAGTAAACTTGCTGAAGGCCAAATTTTCCTCAACTGTAAAATGAGCCAGTTTCTAATCAGAACCAAGTTTCTCTAAATCCAGTCAATACTTCATTTTAATACTACGACTAGAGCAATAGTTCTCAGACATTGACACTGTACCTCTCACCAGCCCTCCCATATGGCTGTCAACCATTGTGAAAGAAGGAAGCTCTACAATTTTTCTATTAAGAATATTCATGGAGGAGAGATCCAAGATGGCTGATGATTAGCAGCTCGGGCAGGTACCTCCCAGTGAAAGCGCAAAGAACGAGAGGACGCCACACTTTCAGACGAATATTAGTTGCTCATGGACCAGGAGATTCCCAGTGGAGGAGCACCACGGGTCGCCAGGGCAACTCTTGTGGCCGGCGTGGCGGTTTTGCTGGTGCCTTAGCACGCCAGTTCTTGGTGCAGAGTCCGGAGATTCCCGGGCAGAAAAGCACCATCAATCTTAACACCGCTGTTTTGGCCGGCTCAGTGGATTGCTCAGATTTCGGCGCAGGGAATCAACAAGTTGGACGTCAGAGACCCAGTTAGAAAGTCGGTAATTATAAAGACGACAGACGGATAAATATATAATGAAGGGAAGAAACCAGCGTAAAAAGGTAGAGAATACTCAAAATCAGAATGCCTCTCCCTCTACAGGGGATTGCAATTCCTCATCAGTAATGGAACAAGGCTTAATAGATTACACGGGTGTTCCAATAACAGAAGCAGGTTTCCAAACGTGGGTGATAAGAAACTTCTGTGAATTAAAAGAACTTGTTCTAACCCAATGCAAAGAAACTAAGAACCTTGAAAAAAGGTTTGACGAAATGTTAACGAGAATGGACAATTTAGAGAAGAATATAAGTGAATTGATGGAGCTGAAAAACACAACACGAGAACTTCGCGAAGCATGCACAAGTTTAAACAGTCGAATTGATCAAGCAGAAGGAAGGATATCAGAAGTCGAGGACCAGCTCAGTGAAATGAAACGAGAAGACAAGAATGCAGAAAAAAGGATGAAAAGGAATGAGCAAAGTCTCCAGGAAATATGGGACTATGTGAAAAGACCTAATTTACGTTTGATAGGTGTACCTGAATGTGATGAAGAGAATGAATCCAAGTTGGAAAATACTCTTCAGGATATCATTCAGGAAAATTTTCCCAACCTGGCAAGGCAGGGTAATATTCAACTCCAGGTAATACAGAGAACACCACAAAGATATTCTTCAAGAAGACCAACCCCAAGGCACATAATTGCCAGATTTATTAGGGTTGAAATGAAGGAGAAAATACTAAGGGCAGCCAGAGAGAAAGGTCAGGTTACCCATAAAGGGAAACCTATCAGACTTACAGCAGATTTCTCAGCAGAAACCCTACAAGCCAGAAAAGAGTGGGGACCAATATTTAACATCCTTAAAGAAAAGAACTTTCAACCCAGAATTTCCTATCCAGCCAAACTAAGCTTTATGAGCGAAGGAAAAATTAAATCTTTTGCGAACAAACAAGTACTTAGAGAGTTCACCACCACCAGGCCTGCTTTACAAGAGCTTCTGAAAGAAGCACTATACATATAAAGGAACAACCAATATCAGCCTTTCCAAAAATATATCAAAAAGCAAAGAACTTTAACACAATAAAAAATTTACATCAACTAATGGGCAAAACAGCCAGCTAGCATCAAACGCCGGTATTAAACTTATATATATTTTAATTGGATAAAAAGCCAAAACCCATCGGTATGCTGCACCCGGGCCCATCTTACATGCAACAATACACAAAGACTCAGAGAGAAGGAGGAAGATTTACCAATCAAACAGAGAGTAAAAATAAACTAATAAACAAAAAGCAGGAGATGCAATTCTCACCTCTGATAAAGTAGACTTTAAAGCAACAAAGATCAAAAGAGGCGAGGAATGACATTACATAATGGCAAAAGGATCAATGCAACAAGAAGAGCTAACGATTCTATAGATCAACGAGATAGAAAATTAACAAGGATATTCAGAACTTGAACTCAGACCGGAACAAGTAAACCTAATAAACATTTATAGAACTCTCCACTTCAAATACACAAAACATACATTACCACCTCACACCTATTCCAAAGGTGACTATATAATTGGAAGTAAATCACTCCTCAGTAATCGCATAGCATTTCATAGGTTTAAATTAAATATTGGTTGGCTGTTTGTTATCTTCTTCCCTTATTCCTTCCTGACTACATCATTAAGTATAATTATCAGTATAAAAGAGGTTTTCAATACCCATTACTAAATTGCATTCTAGCCTGGGCAAGAAAGCAATACTTTCATTCTCTCTCCCTCTTTCTTTTCCTTCTCCCTCCTCCCCATTCTCTCTCTCTCTTTCTCTTCCTTTTTCCTCCTTCCTATTCTCTCTCTCTCTTTCCCTTTAAAAAAAAAAAAAAAAGAAAACATGGGCTGGGCATGGGGGCTCACATCTGTAATCCCAGCACTTTGGGAGGCCAAGGTGGGCGGATCGCCTGAGGTCAGGAATTCAAGACCAGCCTGACCAACATGGAGAAACCCCATCTCTACTAAAAATACAAAATTAGCCAAAAAAAAAAAAAAAAAATCTTACTCAGAATAGGTTACAGAGCATTGCCAGGAGGCCAATACTCTTTTGAATGGGCATCATTTGTTAGGTCTTTTCTATGATTTAGAGTAAATAAGGCAATGGTTAGAAATTTGTTTTCCATAATAGGCTCTATAGCGGATTATATTGTAAAGGCTATGGTAACGTAGTAGAGTTTAAATTTTTTTTTGAGACAGGGTCTCGCTCTGTCACCCAAGACTGGAGTGCAGTGCAGGTGCGCACCACCACGCCCGGCTAATTTTTGTATTTGTAGTGGAGATGGGGTTTCACCATGTTGGCCGGTATGGTCTGGAACTCCTGACCTCGGGCGATCCGCCTGCCTCTGCTTCCCAAAGTGCTGGGATTACAGGCTGAGCCACCGCGCCCAACGTGTTTCTTGTTTTTAAAGTTTGGCTAGTAGGAAATTTAAAATTCACATGTGGCTCACATTTTATTTCGAAGGATTGTGTCAAAAAAAAAAAAAAAAAAAGAATATTCATGTATTTTACCTTATTTAAATGATATAGTACTCATCTATTCATTTAAAAATATTTACTGCACACTTACTGTTCAGACTACTAAACTCTGAGAAGCTAATAATCAACAAAAACAGTCATGATCCTTGTCCATAGGGAGCTTAAAGTCTAGTAAGTGAGAGACATATTATTTAAGTAACCAATGAAACAAATGGAAAGCCGGAAGTGTGATAAGAGTTATTGAGTGATAAGGGGGATTTCAGTACATTGTAGGTGCATAATAGAGGGCAAGGAATTATTAGAAAAGTCATGTAAGGTGTCTGTGGGGAGGTAGCACATCCTATGAGATATAAAGTACGAATAGGAGTTAACTCATGAAAGGGAGAAACATTGAAAATAAAGTCCTATACTTGATTGGCTTACACAGAACTTCTAGTGTAATATAATTCACAATTATGTCTGGAAATGAATAGCATGCCTAATAAAACACTGAGGCAATATTCTGATAGATTTTATTTGGTTTTGAGGTTTTTTGGGAAACTTGTAAGCCAAGCAACTGTCAGTCGACCTTTAACCAGATGTTCATTTCTCTTTCTGTCTTGTCCATCCATGATTATTGAATCACCTGTTTTTTCTATAAATACCACTACTGAGAGAAACCTCTGAATTGCCTGTGAGAGGCATCTCGGTTGTAACAAAATTACACTAAAATATTGATATAAACTCACAATTATTGTCAGGAAAGTTTACACAGCAGTTTTGGAAGACTCATCAGGATTAGCTTTTCACAAGGATCCCTCAGAGTGGAGGGGATTAAAGACCAGCACAGTAACACATTGAGATGCTTTGGGTTACCCCAGTCTTCCAGTACCTGAGCTTCTACTGGAAGTCTTCACGGACATGTGAAATACGGGATTCATTCTCAGAGGGTTCTTAAGTCAAAGGCCAATGGCCACTGTATTGTTTTCTAGTGCTACCATCACAAATGATCATAAATTCACCTCTTAAAACAACACAAATTTATTATTTTAGGGTTCTTTGTATCAGAAGTCCAGGTCCAATTGAAGCAGCTACGTGGGGTTCATCATCCTACACCAGGAAAATGTAGGACACGGACACACATGAGGAGTTTAGAAGCTGAGCTTTAATAGGCAGAAGAGAAGAGAAAGAGAAACAACTATCTCTATAGAGAAAGAAGCCTCTGAGGAGAAAAGACTGGCAGGTGACAGATGTGTCAAATTTTATACTCAGGTTTGAGGAGGCAGTGTCTGATTTACATGGGGCTCACAGATTGGCTCTATCAGGTATGACATTTACATAGTATACGGGAAAGGTGGGTTGCCCCGCCCTGATCTTATTATGCAAATGACCTTTCCAGTTGATGGGTGCCATCTTGTCTGCTTCTTACTGTACAAGTGGCTGACAAAGAGAAGGAAAGATGGAGCCACCATCTTGATCACGTCTAGTCCTTAGTTCCTGCCGGCATTCACCCATGCAAGCTCCCAGCTTGCTTGTCTACGTCTGCAGCTCGGCTTTACAGGCAGCTCTTTGTTAGAAAATGATGTGGGGCTGCTTTTCATTAAGAAGAAAAGCCTTACTGAGGAGTCTCATACTCTTACTATCTGCCTGCATAATTTATTCTTACCTCCTGTATCACAGTGTGGCTCAGCCAGTTCCTCTGCTCACAAGACCAAAATCAAGGTGCCAGCCAGGCCACATTCTTTTCAGGAGGTTTTAGGGATGAATCTCCTTCTCAACTCATTTAGACTGCTGGCCAGATTCAGTTCTTTGTGGTTATGGGACTGGCTTTCTTGGCTAGCTGTCAGCTGGAAGCTTCTCCCAGCTCTTTAATTCTGCTTGCACCTCTTCCATTCTATTGCTCACTTTACCTTCAAACCAGCAACGGTCTACCAAGTCCTTCTTACACTTTAATCTCTCTGAGTTCCCTTTCAGCCACATCTCTTCTATCTCCAGTCTGAGAAAACTCTCTACCTTTAAGAGTTTATCTGATTCTATCATCCAGGAAAGCCAGAATAATCTTCATCTTAAGGGCTATAATCTTAATTACATCTGCGAAGTTCCTTTTTCCATGTAACATTACATATTCACAGATTCCAGGCACTAGGGAGTAGGCATCTTTTAGGGGCTATTATTTGGCCATTTTAAAAGATGATTGTGCATCAGCCATTTTAAAAGATGATTGCTTTTGAGACATCTTTCTATCCAAGGTAAGAGCTTAGAGAGGAAGTTTGGGTCTGCAGTTTGGGTCCTCAGGGACCTCCTTCAGAGAAAGCATCTGCAAAGGTGATTTGATATGTAGGGGTGTCAGATTCTCCCAGGAAGAGGAACTAGAAATGGTACCATATGGTTCTGGTCAATACTTTATGTCAAGGAATTCTAGGAATGTTTGAGGAATCGTGACTACATATTGTCTTCTGCCCGTAGTGTGGATTTTGGGACACATTTGTCACATTTGCTAGAATATAATATTTCCTTCAGGATTTTCTGTATGTTTGTGTATAAATTTAAGAAGCTGATGGCCAGGCACTGTGTCTCACACCTGTAATCCCAGCGCTTTGGGAAACTGACAAGGGAGGATTGCTTGAGGCCAGGAGTTCAAAACCAGCCTGGGCAACATAGAGAGACCCCCACCTCTATAAAAAATACAAAAACAAAATTTAGGAAAAAAAAGTAAAAAAAAAAAAAAAAAAAAAGCTGCTTGTAGGCCTTTGTGTTTACACATAGTGAGAGTCTATTAGAACCTTGTATAAACACAGCTGCCCGTTTACTCAGAGCAGCAGTTTTCAAGCTTTTGGTCTTAGGATTCCTTTATGAGTGTTAAAATAATTGAGGACTCCATTTGGCATTTTTTATGGGAGTATCCCCATTGATATTTAACATATTTCAAATTAAAACTAAGAAAAATTACATTAATTCTTTTTAAAGTAATAAAAATGTCATTAACATAAAATGTTTATTTAAAAATAACTAAAATTTTCTAAACAAAATTCTATTTAATAAAAAGAATAGCATTGTTTTACTTTTTTACAAAACTCTTCATTAACTCTTTATTAACTCAAAACTGTTTATTAACTCTTCTGACTGAATAGTAGATAGCTATATTCTCATCCCTGCCTCTGCATTCAATCTGTTGAACATGTTGTTTGGTTTAAGAAATGAAGAAAATCTGGTCCCACAAAGATACATAGTTGAAACACAGAGAAATCTTAAAATATTCGTTCAGATCATTGTGGATATTCTTTCGTCACACCAAAATTCAACAAGTGGCAGTTCCTGAGAGGTTAGTTGGCATGTAGAATCTAACACCATATGCATACTATTATGTTAAAATCCATTGTTCTAATTTGCTTGAATATGTCTTTTAGACACCTGATTTTGTAATATCATGCATTTAGCATTTGGAAAATACTGATTTACTGAGTTATGAGGACATTCCAAATGCTGACAAATTTCATTCATAAAATAACAACAAAAAAACTTTACCCAATGTCATCACTGGTCTCATCAAATGAGTATTATGAACCTATGAACCTCCCACTGGCAGATGCAAGTTTTCCAAAATTCTAATCTTTTACTTGAAAGTTCAAATATATTTTTGGCAACAAATATCAGCAGATGTTTTTCTTGAAGTAAAAGATATGCTTCATCATATTCAAAGAAGTGTTGGCCACCTGCCCAATTCTAAACAACCTTCATTGTTATTTCAAGTAAAAATACTATTCCATAAAAAAACTACTAGTTGAGCTTACCTTTCAAACAATTTCTAATGTGCTTTTTGCTAAGACAGCCATCATATTTTCATATGCATCAGAAGTGCTATACACATATTTCCCATTTTGACACAAATAGTATTAAAAAGATGAATATTCAAGGTCGATATTTAATGATAGCTATCATTTGTACTGCCTCATTAAGAATATTCTTAAGATGCATTTTTTTACTATGAATAAAATCCAGCAACACAAACACTAGAGCAGTTTGGTGGAGCAATTTTACCCACCACTGCTTTTGCCTTATGCCATCTCAGTGAAAAAGGCAAAGAGTATCTTAATATTATTTTTAAAATAGTTTCGCCCTTTTAGATCTCTCAGGAACTCCAAAGGTCTCTCACCCACATTGAGATCATTTAGCCTAGAACATCTCCAAAAGTCAAGAGTAACACTTCAGGGTTTATCGTTTTTGTAACCATAAGGGTATCTAACTCAAAACAAATAGACTGACCACCTAAGGAGACATGAGAGAATATTCTAACAATTTATGCATTGTCGAGAAAAGCTCTCAATAACCTAAGAACATGGAACTATTAAACTAGAAATAATTTGAATTTACAGTGGTGCATTAGTTAACTATTGCTGGGTAACAAATGATTCCAAAATTTAAAGGATTTTTTTAAAAGATTCATTATCCTTTTTTGCAGTGCAGTCTGTTTGCCAAATGGTTCTTCTGCTGATTTTGGCTGAGCTCACTCACGCAACACTTTCAGTTGGAGGGCAGCTATGTTGGAAGATCAAGAATGGCTCTACTGTCATGTAGAACAGTTAGAATTTGTTGTCACTGGGTACCTTGGTATTCCTGCAGGTAGACTTTCATCCTTCAATAGCCTAGCCTGGCTTCTTTACATGGCAATCTCAGGGCAAAATTCCAAGAAGGTGAAAGTAGAAGATGCCCATTCTACCAATCAAAACATGTCACAAAGCTTAATGGAAGGGCCTGCAAATGCTCTGTGGCCACATTTAATCCATCACAAATGGCCACTGAAAGTATTTTTTAATATGACCAAAATAAATCATCTTAGAGAACTCCTTGATTCAAACAGTCACAAAATTTCTCATAGTGTCTACCCTATAGGATGGGGATAAGATATTCTCTGTAAGATGGCACAAGTCTCTCATAAAGTCTGTTTAAAATACTTTAATTCAATTGTCTTATAAGGAAGTGCTCAAAGAAGAATGGAGACATAGCAAAAGAGCATAAGAGTTCCCGCTACCCAAATAAGGGACAATTTGAGTATCAAAATAAATAATGACAGTAATGGATCATGACGCACTAAATAAGAACACATGAGTTTATACTGCTATTCATAAACAAATGCGGGTGAGGGGAAAACTGCTCTTCCTTACAGGAGAATGCCAAGTAACAAAAACAGAAGAAATATTGGAATTGGAAAATCATCATTTGGCAGCCCCCATTAGTAATTCCTTCAATCAAAATCATCTTTACGTGATAAAATGAGTGAGTGTAAGCTTGATGAGAAAAAATATATTTATATCATCTCCGGGTAAATTCCCCTCTAAGACTTTATTAACTACAGAAAGGAAACTGAAAGTTTTCAGGGAAGAAATCTGGCAAACATATTTACAAGTAAACCTGGTTAAACTTGTTTATCCAAGTGATCAAAATAAACTTTTCCAGTAAAAGGAAAACTAAATATCACGTGGCTCCTGATAGCAAGCACTGAGAAGAACACAAACAATGGCACTTCCTTGGCATTCTTGACAAAATGGCACAGCCCAAATTTAATCAAGATGAAACCTCAGATAATCTTAAATTGAGGAAGATTCTACCAAATAACTGGACTGCTCTCTTCAAAAATATCAAGAGGGCAAAAGAAAAAGAATGACTAAGGAATTTTTCAGATTAAAGGAGACTGAAAAAACGTGACAACTAAACACAACACATGTGTTCCTGGATCGGATCCTGTACTAGAAAAAAACAAAAGTGCTATCTGCTTGTGCTCTCTGAAGGACAGTGGGAAAACTAGTGAAATATGAATAAGGTCTGTGGATTAGTTAATAATGTTGTACTGGTGTTAATTTTTTGATTTTGATATTCATGCTTTGGTTATATAAATGAGTGTCATTTATAAGAAATATACACTTAAGTATTTATGGGCAATCAGGCAACACATCCTCAGCTTGTTCTCAAATGCTTCCAAAAATAATAATACTTAGACATATTTTTATATATAGAAAGAATAATAATGCAAATGTGATTGAAATGTTAATATTTGCAACACCTGTGTGAAAGGTACATAAAGAATCTTCATATAATTTTTATAGCATTTCTGTAAGACTGAAATAATTTTAAAATAAAAAGATTCAATAAATCATTTTGTAAATTACTATTAAAAATAGACTCTAAGTTATCTTATCATGAACCAAAATATAAAATTGTACAAAAAAATCTGGGGAAGCAATAGCAAATTACCAAGTTTGGCTTTATTAGTTATTTATATAACATTGTGGTTCAGAGATCCTAATAAAATGAGAGCAGCATTTTAGCCACTACTTTTTAATGGACTGAATTCTGAAATCGAAAGCTTAGTGAAAAGTTTAAGCTAATTGGCACCATTTTGGAGGGGATTCAGGCTAAACAGAACATTGCAAACATAACATCTTAAAGACAGTAAGAAATCTACAAAAATAAATGATGAGAAAACTCATGCAAATACAGAGATCTCAGAGATGCCTGAATTGGTCCAAATTCATTTCAAAATCCTCAATACATTTCAGACCTTTTACATTCACTTTAATATTTGCAAAGAAATAGACCATTGAAAAAATGAATGCTTATACAGAAGTAATAATTTCTACATTAATTGTATTTCTAAGGGTAGTTTTCCCCAGTTGGTTCTAACAATAATTATGTTCTTCTTCGAGAAAAAAAAAAAAAGTCTCCAAAGAGGAAAGAATAGAATTTCAGTTAATGGATAGAATCTTGGTAATTAACATAAAAAAAAAAAAAAGATAAAAATTTGGTGTCCAGCCATCCTTTAAAACCCTTTCTTTACTAGGATTTTACCATTATTCAAAGAAAAGTTTTTATTCTAGTATATAGTTTAACCACTCATAAAGAAATATTTTATAAATAATATTTTATATAAATCTACAATATTTAACACTCCTAATTATAGTAAATACTTAAACAAACATTTTCATAGTGTGGGAGAAAATGAAAACATTTTAGTTCATGTATCACTTTATGTTCTGACAAGAAGCCTAATTAATTGGAGACAACTCACCTTTGTCTTATGGATCAGATAAGTGATTATTAATTATAGTAAATATTAAGATTACAGAGATATAAATATAGAACTCAATATAGAACTATATTGAGTTAAAACAATGAACATCTTTAAAAATTACTGTAAACTTCAATCAATGCTACAAATTACTGAACTCACAGAATTACCTTAATGTGAGTAAAATTTTAGGGGTAAGTATTTAATACCAAGTAGATTTACTGTCTTTTAGTGTCAACTTAATTGTATTTTAAGACTCTTAATTAACTTTAAGACTTCAGAGTTAATTAACCTTAAGAACTAAGGTTTGGAAATGTTGAAGTAATTAAATAGAAACCTGTCCTTGCAACAGAGGATGTAACACTTGGAAAGTAAGGATACTACCAATAGTACTAACACAATTAATTTTTTTGACATAGTCTTGTTTACTTATAAACTCATTTGTTTTTCTTAATATTCATTTTAAAAGGATGAAATTGGGGGACAGATCCAAGATGGCTGATTAGGAGCAACTCAGGATTGCAGCCCCCAGCAAAAGCACGGAGGGTGAGTGGACACTGCATTTCCAGATGGATTTTTACTGCCCATAGACTGGGAGATTCCCAGGTGGACAAGCCCCATGGGTCGCCAGCACATCTGTTTTGGCCGGTGCGGCTGTTTGGCCGGTGCAGCTGTTTTCGCCGGCACGGCTGTTTTGCTGGCGCCCCGACACAGCTGTTTTGCTGGCGCCCCAGCACAGCACTTCTCCATACAAAATACACGGTCCGGGTGCTGTTATAGGTGGTGATTGGAGCTCCTGGGAGAGAGTCCCCATTCAACGGACAAAAAAGGGGACTGAAACAGGGAGCCAGACCAGGAGATTCCCAGGCAAAAAAGTGCCATGAGTCTCACTGTGGCTGTTTCAGCTGACACAGTGGGTCGCCGCAGTGGAAACCACACAGATCCTGGTACCTTTTCAAGAGGCGACTGGAACACCTGGGAGACAGGTGATCAGGCTCGGCTGGTCCCACCCCCACAAAAAAACAGCAATCGGAAATGCTCTGGATTGAGAGTTTCACAGCAAGCACAGCTGAACCAGGGACGGTCCAGCTCTGTGGGGGAGGGGCATCTGCAATTACCGAGGCACTCCACCACTACAGAGGTAGTCCGCCATTGCTGAGGCAGCCCGCCATTGCCAAGGCAGCCCGCCATTACAGAGAGAGTACGCCATTACAGAGGTGGGCTGCCATTGCCGAGGCAGTTCTAACTATACCCATCTATATAGGACTGCAGAGAAGTTCACATGGCAGCTGGGTGGAGTCCACAGCAGCTCAGCAAAGCCTCTGCAGGCAGACAGTGACTAGACTGCCTCCTCGCTGGGCAGGGCAGCCCTGAAAAAAGGCAGCAGCACAACAGAAGCCCTAAGTCCCTGGGACGGAGCACCTGGGAAACAAAAAAAAAGGAGGGTTTATGACCTCTGCTGCAGCAGACTTAAATACACCTGCCCAGCAGCTCTAAATGAACAATACAGCTCACAGCTCAGCACTGGAGCTCCTATAAAGGACAGACTGTCTCCTCAAGCAGCTCCTCTGACCCCCATATAACCAAAGAGTCACCTCATAAAGGAGAGCTCTGACTGACATCTGGCAGGTATCCTTCTGGGACAAAGATAGCAGAAGAAGAAACTGGCAACAACCCTTACTGTTCTGCAGTCACTGCAGGTGATCCTCAGGCAAGCAGGGCCTGGAGTGGACCTCAGCAATCCTACAGCAGAGGGGCCAGACAGTTAAAAGGAAAAATAAGAAACAGAAAAAAATAACATCATCATCAACAAACTTGAGGTCCACTCAGAGACCCAATCTGAAAGTCAACAACTACAAAGACGACAGGTGGATAAATACATAAAGATGGGAAGAAACCAGTGCAAAAAGGATGAAAACACCCGAAACCAGTACGCCTCTCCTCCTACAAGGGATCACAACTTATCACCAGCAAGGGAACAAGGCTGAATGGAGAATGAGTCTGATGAATTGACAGAATCAGGCTTCAGAAAGTGGGTAATAAGAAATTTCTGTGAGCTAAAAGAACATGTTCTAACCCAATGGAAAGAAACTAAGAACGTTGAAAAAAGATTTGAGGAAATGCTAATGAGAATGGACAACTTAGAGAGGAATAAAAGTGAATTGATGGAGCTGAAAAACACAGCACGAGAACTTTGCGAAGCATACACAAATTTCAACAGCCGAATTGACCAAGCAGAAGAAAGGATATCAGAGGTCAAAGATCAACTCAATGAAATACAATGAGAAGGCAAGATTAGAGAAAAAAAGAGTAAAAAGGAATGAACAAAGTCAACAAGAAATATGAGACTATGTGAAAAGACCTAATCTACGTTTGATAGGTGTACCTGAATGTGACGGAGAGAATGAATCCAAGCTGGAAAACACACTTCAGGATATTAACCAGGAAAACTTCCCCAACCTAGCAAGGCAGGCCAACATTCAAGTATAGGAAATACAGAGAACACCACAAAGATACATCTCAAGAAGAGCAATTCCAAGGCACATAATCATCAGATTCACCAGGGTTGAAATGAAGGAGAAAATGCTAAGGGCAGCCAGAGAGAAAGGTGGGTTACCCACAAAGGGAAGCCGATCAGACTCACAGCAGATCTCTCAGCGGAAACCATACAAGCCAGAAGAGAGTGGGGGTCAATAGTCAACATCCTTAAAGCAAAGAACTTTCAACCCAGAATTTCATATCCAGCCAAACTAAGCTTCATAAGTGAGGGAAAAATAAAATCCTCTACGAACAAGCAACTACTCAGAGATTTCATCACCACCAGGCCTGCTTTACAAGAGCCCCTGAATGAAGCACTAAACATAGAAAGGAACCACCAGTACCAGCTACTCAAAAAACATACCAAATGGTAAACAGCATCAACACAATGAAGAAAATGCATCAACTAACAGGCAAAACAGCCAGCTAGCATCAAAATGGCAGGATCAAATTCACACATAACAATATTAACCTTAAATGTAAATGGGCTAAATGCCCCAATCAAAAGACACAGACTGGCAAATTGGATAAAAAGTCAAAACCCATCAGTGTGCTGTATCCAGGAAACCCATCTCACATGCAAGGATACACAAAGGCTCAAAATAAAGGGTTGGAGGAAGATTTACCAAGCAAATGGAGAGCAAAAAAAAGCAGGAGCTGCAATTCTGATCTCTGATAAAATAGACTTTAAAGCAACAAAGATCAAAAGAGACAAAGAAGGACATTACATAATGCTAAAAGGATAAATGCAACAAGAAGACCTAACGATCCTAAATATATACGCACCCAATACAGGAGCACCCAGATACATAAAGCGAGTTCTTAATGACCTACAAAGAGACTTAGACTCCCACACAATAATAGTGGGAGACTTCAACACACCATTGTCAATATTAGACAGATCAAAGAGACAGAAAATTAACAAGGATATCCGGGACTTGAACTCAGACCTGGAACAAGCAAACCTAATAGACATTTACAGAACTCTCCACCCCAAATCCACAGAATATACATTCTTCTCAGCACCACATCACACCTACTCTAAAACTGACCACATAATTGGAAGTAAATCACTCCCCAGCAAATGCAAAAGAATGGAAATCATAACAGTCTCTCAGAACACGGTGCAATCAAGTTAGAACTCAGAATTCAGAAACTAACTCAGAACTGCAAAGCTTGATGGAAACTGAACAACTGGCTCTTGAATGTTGACTGGATAAACAATGAAATGAAGACAGAAATAAAAATGCTCTTCGAAACCAACAAGAACGAAGACACAATATACAAGAATCTCTGGGACACATTTAAAGCAGTGTGTAGAGGAAAATATATAGCAATAAATGCCCACATGAGAAGCAAGGAAAGATCTAAAATTGACACCCTATCATCAAAATTGAAAGAGCTACAGGAGCAATATCAAAAAACTCAAAACCTAGCAGAAGATAAGAAATAACTAAGATTAGAGCAGAACTGAAGGAGATAGATACACAAAAAAACCCTTCAAAAACTCAATAAATCCAGGAGCTCATTTTTCGAAAAGATCAACAAAATAGACCACTAGCCAGATTAATATTAAAAAAAAGAGAATAATCAAATAGATGCAATAAAAAACGATAAAGGGGTTATCACCAGAGATTCCACAGAAATACAAATCATCATCAGAGATTATTACAAACAACTCTATGCACATAAACTAGAAAACCTGGAAGAAACGGATAAATTCCTGGACACTTGCACCCTCCCAAGCCTAAACCAGGAAGAAGTCAAAACCCTGAATAGACCAATAACAAGGGCTGAAGTTGAGGCAGCAATTAAGAGCCTACCATCCATAAAAAAGCCCAGGTTCAGATGGGTTCACAGCCAAATTCTACCAGACATAAAAAGAGGAGCTGGTACCATTCCCTCTGAAACTATTCCAAACAATCCAGAAAGAGGGAATCCTTCCCAAATCATTTTATGAGACCAACATCATCCTGATACCAAAACCCGGCAGAGACTCAACAAGAAAGGAAAACTTCAGGCCAATACCCATGATGAACATAGATGCAAAAATCTTCAATAAAATACTGGTAAACCGATTGCAACAGCACATCAAAAAGCTTATCCACCATGATCAAGTAGGATTCATCCCGGGCACGCAAGGCTGGTTCAACATACGCAAGTATATAAATGTAATTCACCATATAAACAGAATCAAAGACAAAAACCACATGATTATCTCAATTGATGCAGAGAAGGCCTCTGACAAAATTCAGCAGCCCTTTATGCTAAAAACCCTCAATAAACTAGGTATTGATGGAACGTATATCAAAATAATAAAAGCTATTTACGACAAACCCACAGGCAATATTATACTGAATGGGCAAAAACTGGAAGCATTCCCTTTGAAATCTGGCACTAGACAAGAATACCCTCTCTCACCACTCCTATTCAATATAGGATTGGAAGTTCTAGCCAGAGCAATCAGGCAAGAAAAAGAAATAAAGGATATTCAAGTAGGAAAGGAGGAAGTCAAATTGTCTCTATTTGCAGATGACATGAGAAGACCCCATCGTCTCAGCCCAAAATCTCCTGAAACTGATAAGCAACTTCAGCAAAGTCTCAGGATACAAAATCAATGTGCAAAAATCACAAGCATTCCTATACACCAGTAACAGACTTAAAGAGAGCCAAATCAAGAACGTACTGCCATTCACAATTGCTACAAAGAGAATAAAATACCTAGGAATACAACTAACAAGGAACGTAAAGGACCTCTTCAAGGAGAACTACAAACCACTGCTCAACGAAATAAGAGAGGACACAAACAGATGGAGAATCATTCCATGTTCATGGTTAGGAAGAATCAGTATCATGAAAATGGCCATACTGCCCAAAGTAATTTACAGACTCAATGCTATCCCCATCAAGCTACCAACAACCTTCTTCACAGAACTGGAAAAAAACCACCTTAAATTTCATATGAAATGAAAAGACAGTCCACATAACCAAGTCAATTCTAAGCAAAAAGAACAAAGCAGGAGGCATCACACTACCAGACTTCAAACTATACTACAAGGCTACAGTAATCAAAACAGCATGGTACTGGTACCAAAACAGAGATGTAGACCAATGTAACGGAACAGAGGCCTCAGAGGCAACACACACATCTACAACTTTCCAATCTTTGACAAACTTGACAAAAACAAGCAATGGGGAAAGGAGTCCCTGTTTAATAAATGGGGTTGGGAAAACTGGCTAGCCCTGTGCAGAAAGCAGAAACTGGACCCCTTCCTGACACCTTACACTAAAATTAACTACAGGTGGATTAAAGACTTAAACATAAGACCTAACACCATAAAAACCCAGAAGAAAATCTAGGCAAAACCATTCAGGACATAGGCGTAGGCAAGGACTTCATGACCAAAACACCAAAAGCATTGGCAACAAAAGCCAAAATAGGCAAATGGGACCTAATCAAATTCCACAGCTTCTGCATGGTGAAAGAGACAGTCATTAGCATGAATCGGCAACCAACAGAATGGGAAAAAATTTTGGCAGCTTACCCATCTGACAAAGGGCTGATATCCAGAATCTACAAAACTAAAACAGATTTACAAGAAAAAAACAAACAAGCCCATTCAAAAGTGGGCGAAGGATATGAACAGACACTTTACAAAAGAAGATGTACATGAGGCCAACAAACATATGAAAAAATGCTCATCATCACTGGTCATTAGAGAAATGCAAATCAAAACTACATTGAGATACCATCTCATGCCAGTTAGAATGGCGATCATTAAAAAATCTGGAGACAACAGATGCTGAAGAGGATGTGGAGAAATAGGAACACTTTTACACTGTTGGTGGGAGTGTAAATTAGTTCAACCATTATGGAAGACAGTGTGGCGATTCCTCAAGGACCTAGAAATAGAAATTCCATTTGACCCAGCAATCCCATTACTGGGCATATATCCAAAGGATTATAAATCATTCTACTATAAGGACACATGCACATGAATGTTCATTGCAGCACTGTTTACAATAGCAAAGACCTGGAACCAACCCAAATGCCCATCGATGATGACTGGACAGGGAAAATGTGGCACATATACACCATGGAATACTATGCAGCCATCAAAAACAATGAGTTCGTGTCCTTTGTAGGGACATGGATGAACCTGGAAACCATCATTCTCAGCAAACTGACACAAGAACACAAAATCAAACACCACATGTTCTCACTCACAGGTGGGTGTTGAACAATGAGAACACGTGGACAAAGGGAGGGAAGCATTACACACTGGGGTCTGTTGGGGGGGAGTTGAGGGGGTACAGCAGGGGGTGGGGAGTTGGGGAGAGATAGCATGGGGATAAATGCCAGATATAGGTGATGGGGAAGAAGGCAGCAAATCACATTGCTATGTGTGTACCTATGCAACAATCTTGCATGTTCTTCACATGTACCCCAAAACCTAAAATGCAATTAAAAAAAAAAGAAAAAAGAAATAAGCCAGACTTAGAAATAAAAATATTGTATGGTATCACTTAAAAAATATATAAATAAAAATAAAAGGATGAAATTAACAGAGTGAGAATATTGCCTTAAAACATGTTTGATAAGAATAACTACATCTCAATACTAATGTGTAAGCTTAAGTAACGTCAGATGAGTATTGTGTAGTATAAATCTGTATATTTAAAATACAAATACTTAAAGGTATTAAGATTAAATTTGAAAAGAAGCTATATACAATAGAAAAATGAGCACTCATAGGTCACGAAGAAAAATGGTCATTAAGCATATAGACTGTTTTCAATATGAGGCTGTACAAAAATATTTTTGTTTTCTTCATTGTCTACCCAGATAGCATAAGGTTTGGTCTAACTGCTGCCTATGTGTACTGTGAAAAAGATTTCTTGACTTTAGAGCTGCTTTTGTCTATTTCATAACTATAAACAATTATAAGCAAACAAACAAAAATAAGAAATGTCTCACTTCTGTAAAACTAACATTTCTAGAGAAGTTATAAGATACTATCATTCTGGTTAATAGCCAATACTGTGCTATATCTTGTTTTAGAGCTTCTGTGATTTTATACAAAACCATTTCATTGTTGCTCTTCTCCAAGACAAGTCCTCAAATTCAGAATATTAAAAACTCAGCAGTTTTTAAATATATTGACGCCATCTCTGGTACTTCCTTGAAGCATAGTCTCCCTCTTTTAACAGAAGATGTGGTCCTCGGAAGGGAGAGGTAATAGCAATATAAGCTGAGATAGATACGGCAGAATATGACCTTAGTTAAATAGAAAAGGGTAGCTTAAGCAAACCTAGATTAATTTTACTGAGGAAAAGTGTTCTAGATATAAATGTAATTTAGTGATTATATAACTCTTTTCTCTACAAATGTCTCGACCAAGAAAGAAATCCTTCAAATGACCTGCTATTTTACAACAAGTCTGTAAAATGCTTGGTATGTGTACATAACTAATTACTAAATGTTACTTAATCGCATTTTGTGCAAGAGGAGCAGTAAATTGTTAATAATTAACAGATGTTTAAAAATGACAATGTTGGGCTGAGCACGGTGGCTCACACCTGTAATCCCAGCACTTTGAGAAGCCAAAGTGGGTGGATGACCTGAGGTGAGGAGGTTGAAACCAGCCTGACCAATATGGTGAAACATTGTTTCTACTAAACACGAAAAATCAGCTGGGCATGATGACAGGTCCCTGTAAGCCCAGCTACTTGGGAGGCTGAGGCAGGAGAATCAATTGAACCCAGGAGGCAGAAGTTGCAGTAAGCTGAGATTGCGCCACTGTACTCCAGCCTGGGCAACTAGAGTGAAACTCTGTCTCAAAAAAAAAAAAAAGACAATGTTGAAGATAAATTGCATTCCCATTGCTTAAGAAAAAGCACATTGAAAAATTCACTACATTAGGCCCAGATTGGGGGCAAGGAAATAATTTCAAGATCATCAGTAACAACATCTTGTGACATGACAGCCACCCCAGGGGTGACATGGGACACATGCCTGAACAGGGGAGAGAAGGAGAAAAATGAATAATTCCTGGTGAGTAGAGGAAATTAGGAAAAATGAATAGTGTTTAATGTGCCTGGAAGAATTAAATATAACAGACCGACGTGGGTGGTTAGGAAAGCAGTCAGAAGATGGCATGTCACATAAACATAGGGGCTGAGAGGAAGGAAATACTTCTTAGTAAGACAGAATACAAGTAGTGTATCTGCTGTGCCCCTACCTCTACAACATAGAGATTATGATTTATCCTAAAGGTTTAAGCTTGTGCATAGATATTTACAAAGTATTCAGCAATCATGGCCCTACTTTGGGGACATAAACATCTATTTAGACTGTCAATAACTAAAATTATCCAAATTTTATTTTCAGTTACTACTAAAAAATCCCAAACCATTTGATGTAACATATGCACCTATATTTTTTCCTTCTGAGGTTTTTTAAAATTTCAGTCATCCAAGAGGAGACAACTCACATCACATGAAAAAATTATAGAATGTAAGAGTGAACAACAGAATGCTTAACTTCAATGTAGAAAAAATAAGCCAGGCACTATTTAAAAGTATAGACAAGAGATATGGATATACTAGATGAAAATTTACAATCCACCATTAAGAGGGCCAGGGACTGGGTACAGCTTTTCCAACATGCTGTGCCAAGTCTTAATTCTTCTTGTCTCTTGCAAGCCATGGAGATGAAAGCAAAAGAGGAGTCTTTATAAACATTTGGGGAGTCAGATGATAAAAGAGACGGTCAAAAAGTAGGGGAAGATTATAGATTTGGCTTTTCCTGCTAAGATACACATCCAATATACAGCTATACAATCTTATACATATGTAGTTATATGTATAAGATTGTATAGCTGTATATTGGATGTGTATCTTAGCAGGAAAAGCCGAATCTATACATATATAGATTGCTATACATATATATACATATATACATATATATATATGGTTATATGTATAAGATTGTATAGCTGTATATTGGATGTGTATATTAGCATGAAAAGCCGAATCTATAATCTTCCCCTACTTTTTGACCCTCTCATGTGGATATATGTATATATATCCATATGAATATATATATGTATGTATCCATATGAATATATATATATATGAGATACATATATCCCATATATATCTCTCTCTCTCATATATATATATTCATATATATGATATATATCCATATATATATGGATATATATACACACACACATATATACATCCATATATATGATATATATATGAGAGATATCTATGGATATATATATGAGATACATATACATATATCTATGGATGTATACATATATATATATCATATATATATCCATATATATATACCCTTAACAACAGGGTAAAAAAGTGTATTACCTATAGGTTACCAGCCCCAAATCATATCATGTAATCTTTAGTTTAGGATAGATGTGGTAAGTCCTTAGTGTGGCTGAACTCTCAGTGAGTACCCCAGGGCTCTGAGTTAGTATAAAAAATAACAACTCAGATAAGAAGAATAAACTGTAGCAGAGAGTTCATTTAGGGACCCATTTTGCTCCATGTGTGTTCAGGGGATTCAAATTCTCTTTGATACAAGGAAAGTGAAAGCAAGAACTTTGTGAGAGCCTGGTTCTCCACCTGGTCTGCAATTCCCAGCCCTAGGCACCTACAGGATTTACTCTGATCAAACGTCTTCCTACCTGCTCAAAGAAGAAGGGGGATCAAAGCAGGGCTGAGGACAATACACGCCTACCACGGAGTCAACATTCAAAACCCAGTGGTGCTGTTCTAGGACTCTCTGCCCTGTCCAGCTTCCATTCTATACCTTATTCTTCCGAAATGCATGCCACACCTGTCAGCCTTCTTTTGAAAACTTAGGTCACTCTTCTTTGCATATGACCTTTTCTACCTGGTCTACATTTCTTGTAACTAAACCTAGCAATTTCATTTGGAAACTTCTCCTTACCTCTCAGAGACTGGCCAGTCCTCTGCCCTCTTGTTGATAATTAATGGATACTCTCTACTCATTTCCTTGGACTCTATCTTTCTCCATCAGTCAGGGTGCAGAATTCTAGAGACCCTCTCTCACTATGGAATAATACATACAAGAATAAAGAATCACATTCCTGGATCTTGAAAGCCACAGAATTATTGAAAGTCAGGGCTTTCCATTGCATGTGCATGTGTGTAAGTTCCCTATGCTTAAGTTCCCACTGGCAGTTTATTTCATTGCTCTCTTCTCCATCTGCTATGCAATCCCTTAACCAATCTAACTTTATTTTCTATTGATCAGGAAGAATCAGCACACACACAAACTCATCTCAATGTACTGGAAGCCTGGCATACATAGAAACTCTGTTTAAATTCTGAGTCATCTGAAAACTGAACACAAGGGATTCTGAATTCTTTCCTGCACCAACATAGTGCTGCAGTCAGGAGCAGAAACGATGGCAGGTAAGGTCCCAAAACATGATAACTGAAGGAGCTTCCCAAGTAGCCGTGGCCAGAGAAGGGTATGAGAGCATCTACTATTACTGGTTACCCAAGATGAACACAACAGTGACTCAGAGAAGACAGAAAAATATAAAGCGGTCCCATGGTTTCCACAAAGGAGTACTGTCAGCAAAGGTGGTATAGGTAATGACAGAGGCTGGGAATGCAAGCAGCAGCAGCAGACGGTGGTGGGACAGATGCCAGATTCCATCAAACAGGTCTGAATGGACAGAGGACAGTGGAAACTAGATATTCCTCTCCAAACTCCAACCCCAAGATGTAAAAGAAATCCAAGCCCCCTGAAGTATAAATATAACTCAAGAGAAGTGGGGCTGAAACTCAAAATACATCCTCACTACAAGAAGGGATGTAAACATCTCCGAGCTTTATTCAGTTTACTTGAGAATGACAGGTAAAATTTCCTGGTTTTAGGCAGGGTGGGTTCAAGACAGATATTAAGATACAATTAAGTAATGCATTATTGTATATCTGAGTTTGCAAAAATTCACTTTTATACAAACTTTCTGTTTAACTTGTCCTATTCAATTCTGCTTTCGAAACTTTCTTTCCTTCTCTTAGCCTGTGTTTTTGACACATGCTACCCTCAGACTCTAGAAATTGAGACCCACTTCCCACCTAACAAGATGTCTGTGCTGCCACACACATCAGCAAATGGCATTGCCCAAAGTCATTAACTAAGTAAATTAGCTAGATACATACTTCTCACAAACAAGATCTACTTTTAAATTCACTGGTTTCCATTTTCAGTTTTAGGGATTTTTAAAATTGATTCACAGTCTTGTTTCTAAAACGATGGCAAAACTAACACATGATCCCAAAGTCAAAGACAAGAGGTA
The DNA here is from genome assembly GCF_030222135.1 of Aotus nancymaae. Taxonomy (NCBI): domain Eukaryota; kingdom Metazoa; phylum Chordata; class Mammalia; order Primates; family Aotidae; genus Aotus; species Aotus nancymaae. The sequence goes on from NW_026988438.1 coordinate 8,348,557, forward strand.
AATAGAAAGCATGAGTTATAACAAAGCCACTCAACTCTTTGAATGGTGTCTGAGTTACGTGACAAGAAAAAATTGTATATGGATTCATAATTCTTAATTGCAATCAGTCTTTTTTTACATTGAAAGCTTTTAATTGCAAACCAACTGATTCACAGGACTACTTGTTATCCAGACAAGGGTGTTTCACTTTCTCAATTTCATTACTAATATTTCCAGTCGATCCTTTTTTTGGTCCACTAGAAGTTTTGATACCTTAGAGAAATGCATGGTATTAAGCAGGAAACAGGGTTTAATTTTTTTTTTTTAAGTCATAGAAACTATTGTTAAAGGGGAATGGGAAATAATCTCAATGATGGATTCTCAAGTGGATCAATTTTAGAAAAGAGTACGTAATGGAAGCTTAACTGGAAGTGAATATCTCTTAAAACTGTCAATGTTTATGTCCCCTTTGGACTATTTTTACTTCACTTTGAAGACCAAAACTGTCTATCATTCTAGAGCTAGGGATAAAGCAGTCAGTAAGATAATGTTCTTGACCTCAAAGAAATTTTATTCAATTACAAAGACAAATTTTCTTAAGTAAAATGATCAAGGCAGAGCATTTCAGATAGCAGTAAGTTATTTAGAAAAACAAATATTCCTTGACATGATAAAAAGTATCAATTAGAATCACAGAGAAGATATCATACACACCACATGTGAAACCTTAGAAACATTTCTACTAACATCGGGGAAAAGGCAAGGAGGTCAATTACCATTGCTGCCCTACAACAGTAGGCTAGAAATTTAAAATGTAAAGAAAAACTCAAACTCTCCTTGTGATACAGTTTGCTGCCATTTCCCACCAAAATCTCACCTTGAATTTTAACAATCCCTACGTGTCACAGGAGGGACCTGGTAGGAGATAATTGAATCATGGGGGCAGGTTTTCCCCATGCTGTTCTGGTGATAGTGAATAAGTCTCACAAGATCTGATTATTTGATAAAAGGGCAATTACCCTGCAAATGCTCTCTTGCCTGCCACCATGTAAGATGTGCCTTTGCTCCTCCTCTGCCTTCAGCCATAATTGTGAGGCCTCCCCAGCCATGTGGAACTGTGAGTCCATTAAACCTCATTTTCTTTATAATCACCCAGTCTTGGGTATGTCTTTACTGGCATCATGAAAACAAACCAATACACCTAGTAAAAACAATATGATTTTCTACCTCAAAATTTCAAGAGAATAAATTTTAATAAGTAATAAAGTACGGTTTTTATTTAGAGGGGCAGACCAAAATGCAAAACTCAATCGTTTTCTCATGTATTAGCAAAACCACTTTGAAATTTGACCCCCAAATTATTCAATTTACAATAATAATTATCAATAACCTAGGGAAAATACAACTAGAAGTATAGGACCTAGATGAAGAAAAATTTAAAACATAAAAAACTAAATAAATGGAGAGATGTTTCATGTATCCAGATGAGAAAATTCTGTCTTAGAGAAGACTTGTTTAACTGTGTAGAACATGTGTTTTCCAACCTTCAGAAAATAAGTAGAGCTTTTCAAGCTTTTTAAGACTTGGAAGTAATAGGAGGGAAGATGAAGGCTAGATTTATCCCCAAGGCAAATATAAAAGGTATTAATGGTTGGTGCTTTGTGAGAATTGGGTATTGTATGTATTGGCCACTTGATCTGTACTTAGCGTGATTTGCAAAGAGGTACAGAAACAGAAAGGAGATAGCTCACCCAAATGAGATGATAAAATAAGGTAAGATAAAATAGTTAATCCTGAGGTCTTGAGGAGGAGGCTTAAGTTTCCTAAATCTTTCTTGTGTAAATAGAGGTAATGTGATCTCATAATCCCTCTCAGTCCTGACTTTCTATCAACAGTGACTTATGTGTCACTTGATTCAAAATCAAAACTGAGGAATCAAGTTTCATTTCTTTGATGGAAATAAATCAGTTTTCTATATCTACTTAGAGTCACTCTGTTTGCAAAAAGATGAAACTAAGTAAATAAATAAATCTGTACTCACTAGTCAGCATAATATAAGGGATGAAGAAGAACCTAAGTTACCAGTAACATTAAGGTACAATTGTTAAAGCTTAGTTGTACAGCATGGAGCAAAGGGTGAATGTAAAATGAAAAGCAAAAATCATTCTTTTTTGTAAGTGTATAAAATGCTTTCATTGGTATGTCCTATTCTTAAATAATTCACACTGAATAAAAATAATATAGAAACCAAATTCTGCAAACAGCAAGTAGTAATAAAGAATGAAACTATATTTTTTTGTCATCACATGAATCTACAATTTTCAGGTGTAACAGACTGAGCAAACTGAATAGAGTTCTGAGAATGCTATTCACATTTGCCAATCAAACCACTTCCAACAGAGAACAGAAAAGGAAAGCAGATGTATTAAAAAAACATTTTCATGATATAGAACCATTGAATTAAATGATTTTCAAATAAATATTTGAACCTTACAATAATTTCAAGTCACATTCAATATAAAGCAAAGATTTACATGAAAGAACTAACATTAGGTGTATGAGCATTCAGATGAGAAAGATGTGCTCGGTGAAGTAGAGAGCCCAAAATGCTTTGCAGTATTCTCTCCATCACTAGAGCATGATGACTTCAAAAGGGGCCACAGAAAGAAGTGGAAAATTAGAATAAATACTGATTTAGCAATGAAAAAGCCAAATAGAGTTCCCATATCTATATGTCCAAATTCAGGTATCGTGTCTGCATAGATGATCCAGAGATAATTAAGTCACAGCATGTCGACACCTGAATTCATCTCAATTCTGTTACCAAATTTTCTTTCTTCAGATCTTGTTTTATGACAGCTCATCTACCCAGCTGCCCAACCACAAACCTGAGAGTCACTTTTGCATCCATGCTCACTCCTACTTTTCCCTGTCTTTCACCAATACTATTGATTTCCCTGCTGTTATCCAGGCACTTCTTTTGTCTGTATGCTAATGATACGAGGCAGAACCTCATCAATCTCCTGCTTAGGTCACAGTAACAATGTCTTCATTGACCTCTTTGTCTCCAGCATTTCTCTTTTCAATCTATTCTCCACATTGCTGCCAAAGTCATCATTTCAAAATGCAAATCTAGTCATATCACTTCTTGATAAACTTCCTGCAGAAGTTCTGTGCTACCAACTGGAATAAAATCCAGACTCTGTAGCATGCACATAAAGCCCCTGATTGCTCTGACTTACACCACCTCCTTCCTACCAATTCTTTTCCTAGATACCCCATGCTCACTCTTCAAGACCCAGATTAAGAATTATCTCCTCTGAAAATTCACTAACAATAAGCTTATCTGAATCAGGTTTGCTAACCACAGCACCTTGCAGTTTCTTCTGTCTTAGAACTTATCCTTGTAGGTTGTAATTGACTGAATATTTCTCTTCGTCTCCACCATTCTGTGAACAACTGAAGGAAAGTGGCTGTTGTTCTCATTTTTGCATGCCCCATTTGAAACACACAAGCAATCAAAATGCTTGAGAAAGAAGGCAAATAGGGCAATTTTTAAAAGAAAGTGCTAATTACACACATACACCCACATGTTTATTGCAGCACTGTCCACAATAGCAAAGACTTGGAACCAACCCAAATGCCCATAGATGATAGACTGGATAAAGAAATTGTGGCATATATACACCATGGAATACTATGCAGCCATAAAAAGGATGAGTTCATGTCCTTTGCAGGGACGTGGATAAAGCTGGAAACCATCATTCTCGGCAAACTGACACAAGAACAGAAAACCAGACACTGCACGTTCTCACTCATAAGTGGGAGTTGAACAATTGAGAACACATGGACACAGGGAGGGGAACATCACACGACGGGGCCTGTCAGTGGGTGGGGGGCTAGGGGAGGGTATTTGGAAAAATACCTAAGGTAGATGACAGGGTGATGGATGCAGCCAACCACCATGGCATGTGTATACCTATGTAACAAACCTGCACATTCTGTACATTTACCCCAGAACTTAGAGTATAATTTTTTTAAAAAAGTATGTAACTATGTCTTTTTACCAAAAAGGACAATGAGGGCTTCCAGCTGAAAATTTACCATAATAAAGAAGGGGTTTTGACCTGTGTTCCAGACAGAAATGTTGCTTCTGGATCCCGTATTTGGTCAGACTTGAAACTCATTCTTATTAAATCACTCTTGCACTCTGAGCATGCCTGGAGAAATAGCTTTATATACGTGCATTTGAAATAGATTAAATGTTAGTGTTCCCTCAAAATTCATATGCTGAAGTTCTAACCACCAAGGCGACGGTATTAGGAGGTAGGACATTTGGGAGGTAATTTGGTTACGCGGGTAGAGCCCTCATGAATAGGATTAGTGATAAAAGGGACCCCAGAGAGCTCTCTAGTCCTCTTTCCACCACATGAGGATACATCAAGAAGTTGGCAGTGCAGCTTGCAGACCTGAAGAGGACCCTCAACAGAACTCAACCATGCTGGAACCCTGAACTTGAAATTGCAGCCTACAGGAGTGTAAGAAACAAATTTCTGTTGTTTATAAGCCATCAGTCTATGGTACTTTGTTATAGAATCCTGAACTAACTATAGTAGCATTCAGAGAGTTATCTTGTAACTGATTAAAAACTAGGGCCCAAGTAGTTTTATCCTAGGTCTTTCCCTCCTGAGTGTTATAGAGAGGAAAGACATGTTCTCCTCGTTACTGAGATGAAAGCTCATGGTTGGACAAAAACAGTGCAAAAGATAGTGGTGATAGTGAGGAAATCAGCAAGGGAAGCAAATGGACTGGGAGAAACAGAAATTTTAAATAAGCCGTATCTCTGTGAATCTCCTGGGGCACTTGAGGCTGCTCACAGTGACTTAAGGAGACTGGGCTCCAATGAACTGGTAAGCACCTGACGGGATGTACCTGACAGATAAAGTCATCTGGGTATCAGCTTTAACAGGATCCACACCAAAGCTATGAATTTCTGTTTCTTCTAAAATAACTGACTTACAGGTTATGTGTAAGCAGCCCCAGCAAGTCTCAGTGGGAATAGGAACCTTGCGAGTAAAATGGGTGAGGTTTTAAAGTCATTGAAATTTGGTCATAAATACAAATGCAATTCCATTCTATCCACAGGCTTATAAAGCACAGGAGACATTTGGTAACGAAAATATCAAAGTACAAAAGATAAATTTCAAAGGGAAAGTTTACAGCTTGTCCTCTGCAGGCAGACGATCTATGATGCTCTTTCATCACAGTTAGTTAAATGAGGGCTCTGGCAGTGCAATGACTCAGAGATAACACCCGAAAGTTGTAACATCGATATCCTCAAATGTTTGGGCATATATGTAAGAACATAAATATTAAATGTTGAAAAAGAGCTTCAACCTGTCCTTCAAGTCTAGCCAGCTGGCTTTCCTTCATCACACAGTGTCCTCTAAGATTATCCTAATAAAAAAAAACAAAACTCTCAAGAAGCAATGGAATTCAGTCCTTTGTTGAAGGGTAGTGGTTTTGTTGTTATTGTTTTATTTTATCTTATAAAGAAAAAACGAATCGTTCCGACTCTACAAGAACAGATACCTCATTTGAGGCAGCTATTACAGTATTAGGGGCACGGAGCACTTCTAACCAATGAAGCCATCTACCACCCATCCAGAGTCACGACTGGTAGGTAAACGTCAGCAATTCTTTTCTTTGAAGGAAGGCCTTATGCTATAGGAACATTTAATTAACATTCAAGGTCTAGTGGTTAATAATTCATTAAAGTAACTTTATTACCCTTTCCAATATGGTAGCTGAGGACAAGCATTTGGAATAATAAACGATGTGAGGAAGAGTCAAGAACATTGCATACTGACTTTCTCTTTATCAACAGTTTTTCTAAAAGAGGAAAGAAAGGGGAGAAAACAGTCAACAAGGAGGTGAGATGGCTCCAGAGGTAAACTGCACAGAAATGACCTGTGACCTGACCACAAAGGCCATGTTAAAAATCTAAACTCCTCTGAAGTATAATAAAACTTTCTATCCTTTCTTGCAAGTGCACCTCTCACAAATATGTTAGATGACAGCCACTAGGAGAAATCTCCAAACCCTGCTTGGCTATACACTATTTGACATAAGTACATGCCATCTTAATACACTAAAATGAAAATCCTCTTAAGATGTAAAATGTTGGTATAGAGAGGTAAATATTCCCTTAGCAGATACGAATAACACCTCTATTTTTCTTAAGTTCAAAGAGCCATTATTAGAAAATTGTAGCAGTGTGCAGTTAAGCATGGCAGATGGCATATAGGAGTGAATGGTGTGCAATTTACAGTAAACAAATTCTTTATCTTTGACGGGTCATGGGGAGAAGTAAAACGGTCTCCAATTCAATCAGGGAATATGCTAGAAAACACTGACATGCAGATTCACTAATTATAGTGAAATGTGTTAAAAAGCTACAATTATCCCAATGGATGAAACCTTTCCCATGAAGATTAGAAAAAACAACCAGGCGTCATGAGCTGACAGCAGGATGCCATTTGTAAATGTGCCCCCAGATTGGTTGACACCTGTTCAGAGAAGAGATTCAAATCTTCAGGGCCTTAAACTTGGTCTCCTCTGGAGACAGGTATACTTCTTGATCTTATGTGTACCGTGAGCTCATCAGCTGTTTTTGTTTCAAATATATGGGGAAAAACTGTAACTGACATTTCTTTCTGTCTTTAAAAAGAGAAAATTGTAACTCAGTGGGGAATAAGTTCTTTAATGTTCATTAGTTTGGTTATCATCAAATTAATACTTCAAGTACTGCACAGTTTGATCTCTACCACTACTAAAAGGGAAAAGGGAACATATAAATATTATGAAATGTGTTTTTCAAAAACAGCTTGATCATATGTTGAACTGTGGCCGTGAAAATTTATTGAACTGTAAAATAAAGGTACAAGAATGTACAATTACGTGAAGTATAGAAGCCACTCAAACAATCCAGTATGTGTCTTACATCAAAGCACTCCATGAGATTTATGAGTGGCTTGGGGCATGCAGAGGCCAAGGGAGACCAGACCTTCCCCTTCATCCTCTGAAGGTTTGCTGAAAATTAACTGACAAAAGGCAGATTCATAGGAAACAAAGCATACAAATTTGTTAATATCCACATGTATGCATGAGAGTCATACAAAATGTGAAAACTCAAAGGGCGGGCCAGATGGTTGACTATTTTATACCATCTTGAAATTATAGAAAGAATAGGGGCTTGGAGTGTGGCAAGACAGGTTATGGGCGGGAGAGAAGAGGAAAGGCCTAGCTAGCAAGGGCAGTCTTACTATAGACAAAATCTCACCAGTAGCAGCTCTCAAAAAGAATAGATGGTAGCCTGTGGTTAAGTTAATCTTTCCTATATCTGGACAAGTGAGGCGCCTCAAAGAAAGCCTGTTTATTTCCCTAACTTGGATTTTGCTCTACACATGCAAATCTCCTCCACAGAAGGCAGCTTGGCAACACTAGTCCGGTCTGCAGGCCCTCTCAACAGCTGTCTCAAAAGATGTCAAAGAGGTATATTTCAGGGTAAATATTTTTGGTTTCCTTTAGGTGTGTGAGCCTGCACAGAGGTGCAATGGGATACTTTTAATGTCATGTAAGAATTTGATCCCAAGGGACAAGATTACTGCAATGAGGAAGAGTTAATTTGAATAACCCCTTAAATTCAGTGGTAGATATTAGGATATATAAAAGAAGATCTAGAATTTGAGGAGAGCAATTTACCAAACATAGAGCCTGGGAAATTTTACTGGGTTTGTACCATTTTTTGTGTGTGATATTGCCTGTAACATAACCACTGTTCAAGAAAGCTCAGGCCAGAATTTCAGTCTAGCAGCTGGTATTTGCTGCACCAGTTGTACTGTAAGTGGCTCAAGCACCCTTGGATATGGGAGGCGAATTCTGGAGCATGAGGCTGTCCTAGAATGGTGGCACAGCCATTGTTTTAGATGAGAGACTGACTTCTCACTTTAACTGGGAAGAGATTCCCAGTGCCTCAGAAACATATGACAATGTGCCATTTACAAGACTTATTCACAAGGAGTGACTAGAAGTTGCTTAATCTCACTTACTGTTCATCATGTCACTGACCACAGGTTCTCCCCCAAAGAAGTTCATGACTTTGTGTTGGGCCAGTGTTGCTGGACCTGGAACAGATGTATAAAGAGATATCCACCAACTGGGCCTTAAGGTTATGTTTTTTAAAAGAATTCTATTGTATAAAAACTGGTTGAGAAAAAAATTTTAATTATTTAGATTTATAACTCAAGGGCATAAGATAATTTTATTTGGGACTTCAAATGTCTTGGTGTTTAACTTAAGATTTCTGGAATTTAATTTCTTTGTGATTTTAATCTTTGAACTTTAGTTTTTCCCTGACAATTTGGTAACAGTACAGATATTCGGATGTGGCCCACCTCTATATTGGTGGCATTTTGTTATTGGAATAGCTTTCTGTTGTCATCTAATCTCACTGCATATCCTCTGGTGAGCTGTAAGAGACCACATGTCTCAATCTAATGTGAGAGGAGAAATAGAATATAGTGACCTCCAAGTAAAACCCTGGAATTAGTTGAAGTAACATGCCATTTTCACTCACTTTTAGAGCCTTCTGTATCAAAGCCTACACAGCTCACCAGCAGACCAGGAAGGCTCCACAGCAGTGCCTTGTTGGAATTAAGAGAATGGTGCCATGAGGGTAAAAGTACTAGCATGATATGTGGGAGCTATACCCACAGGCCTGCAGAGCCAGAGACCAACTGTTAGGCCAAACAATTTACAGAAACAAAAAGTTGGGTATGTGATGAGGAACTCTGCATGATTCCCTGTGGAGAGGTTCCAAGTAGGGCAAGGCTTTTTGTATTAGTTCATTCACACACTGCTATAAAGAAATACCCAAGATGGGGTCATGTATAAAGGAAAGAGATTTAATTGACTCAGAGTTTCACATGGCTGGGGAGGCCTCAGGAAACACACATTCATGGTGGACGGGGGAGCAGGTACATATTACATGGTGGCAGGAGAGAGAGAGAGAGAGCGAATGACAGTAGGGAAAACCGCCTTATAAAATCATCAGATCTCGTGAGAACTCACTCACAATCACAAGAACAGCATAGGGGAAACCACGCTCATGATCCAATCACCTCCCTCCCTTGACATCTGGGGCTGGGATGGTCTACAGTTCAAGATGAGATTTGGGTAGGGACACAGAGCCAGACCGTATCACTTCTGCACCATTTCACCACTGCTCAGCACCCCTACTCACCCACTATTTGGTGAGAGAAATTATTAGATCAGATTTCCAAACCAGATGGAGCTTCCTTATATGTCTCTTAAACAATGAGGACCTAGTTTTCCCTAGTCATCCAAACCAGTAAGTGGGAGGCAGTGATGCTGGGTAGCCCTCCATCAGAGCAACATTAGCAACCTCATTTGTTCCTCTTATTTAAGCCACATTCTTCAAACCAGCAATAAAGGAAATGGTATTTTCATCTTCATCTGCCTGACTTATGTAACTATTTCTCAAATGGTTCTAAACTCAGGCAGAAAATAACAGTGTTATTTATCAGCCTACTTAAGTTTCTATACATTGTAATTGCCCTGGTACTGAAATTATTTTAAATATCAAAATGGGAACATTCAACACTTATGTACTTGCTCTTGGAATATCCTTTGGTTTCTAAATGCTATTTTAGAACTTTATCTTTCCAGAAACAATGAAGGTTAACTAAACATACTTTCAAAGCTTTTATAAAATTCCCTTGTTATATTTCTGGCATGAAACATAGTCACTATTTCATGAGTATTATACTTATGTTGGGAAGGAAACATTACATATAGATAAATTAAATTTTTAAACTAATTTTTTTTTTGGTTTTTAAATCATCAGGAGCCCCATCCCATTCCACTGGATAGTTGGAAAACCCATGCCTGTTAGTTGAATGCTGTCTTCTTTTTGGACTGTAACAAACTCCCTACGCAGCTCCATATGTGGGGAATTCCCTACTCCATGAATCTTGATGATAGGCAGAGCCTCTCATTGATACCCACTCTGTGAAGTAGAATTCCACCCACCCCCTGCCCTGTTTTTGTTGTTGTTGTTGTTGTTGTTGTTGTTTTGCTGCTGCTGTTGTTTTTTTTTTCAGGTTTTCCTGCAGCTACATCACATGACCTAGATACTTCTAGTAAGATGCACCTACATTAGCCTGGGCTTGGAAGCTGGGATGCAAAGCAGCAGGGGGTGTCAGAATGCACCCTGTCAACATCGGCCATAAGGGCAGTGGTTGCATCCATTTTTCAAAGGTGGTAACAACTGAAGGAGTTCTAGCATTGTCTCTAATGTCCAGCGTTGAGCTCTGGGGCACTTCCAGGGGCAATACACATTCTCAGTACTGCTGTCTTAATGGACAAGCTCTGCAGAATGCTTTGTACTTTGTCTCTGCCTATATAGCCTCCAAGTCCAGTTTTCCAGCAGTCCCAGAAATTGTGAACCATGTAATAGCCTTTTAAAATCTCACTTCTGCTTAAATTAACCAAACGTTCTATTGGTTGAAGGTAAGAATCTTGATGAATACCTTGTTTAATAACACTATCTCAGCTTCTGTCAGCATGAATACCCTCCTGTCAGTTTAACACAACACTAATAAAGCCACACATCTACAGCCACCTGATCTTCAACAAACTCAACAAAAACAAGCAATGGGGAAGCGACTTCCTATTCAATATATGATACTGGCATAACTGGCTAACCATGTGCAGCAGAATGAAGCTGGACCCCTACCTATCACTCTTATCATTATCTACAAAAATTAACTCAAAATGGACTAAAGATTCAAATTTAAGTCTTCTAACTATAAAAATCCTAGAAGAAAACTTAGGAAATAGCCTTCCGAATATCAGCCTTGACAAAGAATTTATGGCTAAGTCCTCAAAAGCAATTGCAACAAAAACAAAAGTTAAGTTAAAGAGCATCTGCACAGCAAAAGAAACCATCTAGAGAATAAACAGACAACCTACAGAATGGGAGAAAGTAATTCCAAACTATCCGTCTAACAGAGGTCTAATATCCAGAATCTATAAGGAATTTTAACAAAACAACAAGCAAAAAGCAAGTAACTCTGTTAAAATGTGGGCAAAGGACATGAACAGAGATTTCTCAAAATAAGATGTACACATGGCCCAGAAACATGTGAAAAAATGCTCATCATTGTTAAGCATCAGACAAATGCAAATCAAAATCACAGTGAGATACCATCTCACACTGGTCATAATCGTTTTTGTTAAAATGTCCAAAAATAACAGATGTTAGTAAGGCTGCAGAGAAAAAGGGACACTTACACACTGCTGGCGAGAACATAAATTAGGTCATCCGCTGTGGAGAGTAGTTTGGCGATTTCTCAAAGAAGTGAGTTGAACTAACATTCGACCAGCAATCCCATTACTGGGTATATACTTAAAGGAGAATAAACCATTGTACCGAAAAGACACATGCACTCATATGTTCACCACAGCACTATTCAAAATAGCAATGACATGGAATCAAACCAGGTGCCCATCGATGGTTTAGATAAATAAAATGTGGTACATATACATCCTAGAATATTACACAGCCATAAAAAAGAACAAAAGCATCTCCTTAGCTGCAACATGGATACAGCTAAAGGCAGTAATTCTAAGCAAACAACAGAGGAATGAAAAACCAAATACTGTAGGTTCTCACTTTTAAGTGTTAGGTAAACATTGGGTAAACATGGACATAAAGATGGAAACAATAGACACTATGGACTACTAGGGGGAAAGAGGGCTGGAAACTGCTATTGGGTACTATGCTTACTACCTGAGTGACAGGTTCATTCATACCCCCAACCTCGGCATCATGTAATATATCCTTATAACAAACCTGTACCTATACCTCGATTCTAAAATAAAAACTCAAAAAGAAAAACAAGGCCTTTCAGGTAAGTCCTCTGTCTTTCATAGTTCTGCCCTTCTTTTTTTAGTTCCACAAAATCTCTCTAGGTCTCCACAGTCCAATAAAATAACTACTAATCATAAGTTGCTATTGAGCACTCTAAATGTGGCTATTCTGAATTGAGATGTAGTCTAAGTGTGAAATACATGCTGAATTTCAAAGACCTAGTGCAAAAAAATGAAAGAATGTGGAATATCGCCTTAATAATGTTTCATATTAATTACATGTTGAAATGATAGTTTGGAAACAGTGAGTTAAACAAGAATTATTAAAACTAATTTCTTGTTTCATTTTAATACAGCTACTAGAAAATTAAAAATTACACATATGGTTTATGTTATACTTCTATTGGAAAAATATGAGGGAGCGAGCGGTCATACATTTATATATTATATTACATTATTATTCTGTTAATAATACAAATACCTAGTTCTTAAAAAATAAAATTCTTATTTTCCACAATATAATTTCATAACTAGATTATTTTTTATTACCAATAGAAGGGAAAGGAGCTAATGGTTATTAAGTGTGCAGGTGCCAGGCACCATGCTATGCAATTCACCTAATCCTCATTATCTCACTGAAGGAAATATTAAAATGAGGAGATATACTAAGAAGTTGGGTAGCTTTCCCAAGGTGATGTATCTGTTACATGGCAAGACCAGGCCAGGAACATAGATTAGTTTATCTTCCAGAAGCTCGTTTTCCATTACCCTGTGTGGTGACACCTCTTTCCCTCCGGCCCTCATCCCATTAGCCATTCAGAGGAAAGCTTTCAAAATAAATTGACAGCCCATGGAGCAACAAAAACTCTTTGTTTTAATATGTATATCACATTCTATTTTTCTTTCAGAAAATTATGATATGTTCCACCTTATTTTATGGTTTACTGTTTCAGACTGTCCCAATTCCAAAACCAATGGGAGCTTAAACTTATTGGAATGAGACATTCTTAGCCAATACCATTTCTAAACTGAAAGCAATTCTCTATTACATCTTTGTTTGAGGTCTAGGTCCTCAGCTCCAAGCGAACTCAGACCTATTTTAAAACAGGTATTTTTAACTCTGTATTTTAATCAACTGATTATCTGGTCCATTTGGAACCCTTTGGACCAGTATAGACAATGTTTTTTATTTAAAGAATATATGCAGATGATCAAATAATTTTCCACATGTAAGTAGTAGTCTATGAGATATATATATATTTTTTTTCTTCAACTTTTTATTTTAAGTTCAGGGGTACATGTGCAGGAAGTGCAATGTCTTACCTAAGTAAATGTGTGCTATGGTGTTTGCTACACAGATCATCCCATCACCTAGGTATTAAGCCCAGCATCCATTAGCTATTTTTTCCCATGCTCTCCCTACTCTAAGCCTTACCAACAGGTCCCAGTGTGCATAACTCCCCCCATGTGTTCATGTGTTCTCATTGTTCAGCTTCCACTTAGAAATGAGAATATGCAGTATTTGGTTTTCTGTTCCTGTGTTAGTTTGCTGAGAATAACAGTATCCAGCTCCATCCATGTCCCTGCAAAGGACATGATCTCGTTCCTTTTTATGGCTGCGTAGTATTCCATAGTGTATATGTACCCCATTTTCTTAATCCAGTTCATTGTTGATGGGCATTTGGGTTGATTCCAAGTCTTTGCTATTATAAATAATGCTGCAGTGAGCATATGCATTCACTTATCTTTATAATAGAAGGATTTATAATCCTTTGACTATATACTCAGTAATGGGATTGCTGGGTCAAATGGTATTTCTGCCTCTTGGTCTTTAAGGAATAGCCACACTGTCTTTCACAATGGCTGAAGTGATTTACACTTAAGGAATATATTTTTAATTTCTGATATATTGAAATTTCTGGAACATATAGATAATTTATGAGACCATCTGGAAAGATTTTTTTTTAGTAAATAAAATACCCAGAGCAAATGAAACCATAAAAGTCGAGGAAAATAAATGAAAGCTACTACTTATAGTTGCAAAATAAACAAAATAGGTTCATTAATTTAGCTTTCATAACAGATTTTCTCCCCAAATCTGGTTCTTTATAGCCTCTGATCTTTTGCCAATTTTAGATTAATCTGCTCCATCGACATATTTATTCAAAACAGTATTGTCCTTGCTATTCATTCTGTGGTGACTATAGAAGCAAGAGTGAGAGAAACCTGTAGAATCGAGTCTCTGTTGAAATGTTCTTTTAACAAAAATCTTCAGAACCTGAGTGCCATAACCCACACAGCTCACAAAGTTGAGAGAACTTGAGTCTGAGAAAGGTAGAAGTGGTGTCACAGCGCATCTCTTGTCATGATAAAATTGAGTGCATTCAATTCTTGTAAGTAGCTTCATTTGACTACTTAAAAAAAAAACTAGATGCTGTCTAAAGGCTCTAAAATATGCTCAAAGGAGAGACATAAGACACATACATCTAAAGAAGAGCATAGACAATGAAGTTGAGAATGAGACACTCTGACTTCAAGTGCAGGAAAGATTGTTATGAACTGAAATGATCTGAGGAGGTTAAGAGGCCTTCAACAGGCATAGACATTGGAGGGTGAAAGCAAAAAGAACCTCAGAAGTTAAAATTAGAGGCAAGAAAGACAATAGCATTTTCCAAGACAGCTCAAGTTGGTTGGAGTACGATGTGAAATAAATAAAAGGAAAATCAGATCACACATCTGTGCTTTAGTTTATGTTATGAAAAATCTTGAATGCCAAGCTGAAGACTCTGGCTATTATCCTGTCTGCTATAAGGTAATATTAAATAATTTTATGCAAAATAGTCAGAATATACTGGTTTGGTAAGATTCTGAACTAATGAAATCGAAGGGAGGAAAAGGGGATGTAAAACACATGATAATGCAAGCACTAGCAAAATGGTGGCTCTAGTTGAGGAGTAAGGATGAGGGTTTTATCATAACTGGAACTGAGGTACCAAGCCTGGAAATTTAGAAGGACTTCTGTATGAATAAAAATACAATTAATACAGATATTGCAGAGAAAGTCGATTTGAAAGAATAAAATGCTAAATTCCATTGCTAAGTCGACGGCAGTATTAACAAGACATCAAGACCGTGTAAAGAGTTGTGGAGTCCGAGTTTTCTTATTTGCTAACTTCACCACATGTATTAAGTACATTAGAGCAGTATGCACAGTCAAAATCCCTGAAACGTTGCTTATTATTTATTGGAACTATTTATCTATTACCTTGAATCGATGCCCGCTTATAATTTAAATAACTTACTATGAAGTGATTATTCAGAGGTGATCACAAATATTCCAAGTAATTGGGCAAATGAAAATATGTAGAAGCAAAGAGATTACTAAAGGCATTTATCCTTAGAAGTATGCATTTTTATTTTTATGATAAAACACCTGAACTACTTGTTTTGTTTTCATTGGAATGCATCCTTTGATTAGACATAATATAATTTCTTGCAATATGTATGATTAACCTTGATCTTGACTTTTTAAAAATGTAATCAGCAGTTCTCCAAAACTCCATTCTTATTCTATGTTATTTTTTTTTAAATGGAACGCTTCACGAATTTTCGTGTCATCCTTGCACAGGGGTCATGCTAATCTTCTCTGTATCGTTCTAATTTTAGTATATGTGCTGCCGAAGCGAGCACCCATTTTTATATAGTACACCCAAACACAGAAAGTGAGTGACCCAACAGCATATTGACTGGTACAGAATTTGTTGGTTCCTTTAAAATAATGTATAATAATTTAGCCAAAATTATTGTTATGAGGAAAACCTGGGCTGAGTGCAGTGGCTCACGCCTGTAATCCCAGCACTTTGGGAGGCTGAGGCGGGTGGATTACCTAAGGTTAGGAGTTTGAGACCAGCCTGGCCAACATGGCAAAACCCCATCTCTACTAAAAACACAAAAATCTCTGGGCATGGTGGTGGGCACCTGTAATCCCAGCTACTTGAGAGGTGGAGGCAGGAAAATCACCTGAACCCAGGAGGCAGGGGTTGCAGTGAGCCGAGATCACACCACTGGGTGACAAGACCAAAACTCCTTTCCAAAAAAAAAAAAAAAAAAGAAAAGAAAAGAAAAATTAAAAAGAAAGAAAGGAAACCCTGGGACTATAACATCCCTCCACTCCCTCCCCCCCCACAAGCTGGGAAGGAGCCAAGAGACCAAAGTCAGACACGTCCAGTTTGACCAGTAGATGAGTTTATTAGGACTTATACAGGGCGCTCCCTGATGGCAACAGGACAGCTCTAAGATTCACCTTGTCTCTAAGCTACCTTTAAGCTAACTTTCTGGCTCTTTGCTTACTGTGTATGTGTAATGAGACTGTTTTCCTTGGTTTGTTCCCTGCTATGCTCCAGGATGTTTGGGTTCTCAGAGACATCCACTCTGGCTGGGCACCATGGCCGTGGCTCACTGCCCAGTCTCTAGGGTTCAAGCAGTGGACATACACTCTTAAGTAATCTGGTGGGAGCCCTGTCAAGCTAGAATTGTTGAGCTCTCTCTAAATTATTTTAAACACATAATCCTCCAATAAGAAATACATAAGGACTTGTTTTTTAAGGATGCTTTGGGAGGATTGGCTTTTACTTGACCACATTTTCAAACGTAATCACTTGTAACAGCTTGAAGCCTACTTATCTTTTTTCTCTTCTTCTGTTTGTTATCTAAAATTGCCTACTAAGATCATTCTTTTTTATTTTTGTTTCTTTTTTACCTTTCTTAGAGATGAAATATCACTATATTGTCCAGGCTGGTCTCGAACTCCTGGCCTCAAGTGATCCTCCCACCTCAATCTCCCAAGTAGCTGGCATGAGCCACCCTGCTCACCAAAGTCATTCCTCTAAACAAGTTTGAAAAAAAGAGAGACTCAGGAATTTTAAGAACATTATAACTGGAGTAATGCTTGATAATTCCTTATGGTACATTATAATAGACAAGAAAATTACTTACATCTCTTTTTTTCTTCCTAACGCATCTCTAGACCACAAGTATAATAGAGACACTACAAACTTTATTCCAGCTTGATTCACTTGGAAAAATAAAAGTGCATAAAAGAGTTCTAAGACAAATGGACTACTATCACTACAGCCAGCAGCTATTAGTATTATTTATAATTACTACCCTTTTCTAAAAGGAGCTTCTTGCTGAAGGAATCATAAAAGCTACCGATTTTCACTTGTGAGGAGATGGATTTGTGGATATTAATGTCTCCTTTTGTCACATCTTTTTATTTTAACCAGCAAAGTAGAGAGAAAAGCTAAACTGGGCAGAACAAATGGAAGCTATCTGACTTGTACGACAGAAAATTCCCCCAGGTGGAAGCTTCAAACAGCTATAATAAATTTTGATTTAGAGAAATATAATATTTCATGATAGAAAATATTTCATTTCCCTAAACTGCTGTATTGCATATGCCTATAAGAGAAGAACAAGAAACACGAAATTTTATTGACTGATACAAACAGGACTGATAGTTAGAATTTGGGAGGAGAAAAGGAGCAAGCTAATTTGTGAAATGAAGGTAAGGCTATAAATTGTGGGATGGTATTAGTACCTATAGTATAGGGGGTTTTGAGGATTAAAAGAAACAATGTGTATAAGGTGCTTGTCAGTATCCGTGTCGCACTGTAGGTATTCTAACGTGCTACCTACTATCACCACCACCAGTGTGGCTTCCATCACTACTAATACAGCTCAAGCAATATAATATATTAATTAGAAGTATCTATGTTCCATTTAAATGACTTTCATTATTTTAGAGGTTACCATTCAATTAGAAATCATGCTATTTTTTTTCCTACTCATATTCACACTTGAATGTAATTTAATATAAATCAGGATTAGTGGTTTAATCATCATAAACTTATTTCATCATTTTTAATAGGCAAGGTCCAGCTTTCATAAGCCAGTTCCTCACTCTAAACATTCAGTTTTCATCTTTTGAAACTATCAGCATTTAATCCCAGAAAGAGTCCCCAGAGTACTTAACGGAGATATGCTGGAGGCGATCATCAATCACATCCCAATGTAAGTGGGGTTTTAGAAACGCTCATCAGCAGCCAAGGAGGGGCTAGACGGGAGAGGAAGAGAATGTTGGCAGAATGAGTGAGTTATAAGGTTGCTGGAGTTAACCGGGAATAAAATAAGAATGTGTCCATTTTTGCAAATAATATGAAATGAAATGAAAAGCTAGAATAATACCTAACTTAGGTAGAAATTAACTTTTAGCAGCCCTAATTACCCAAAACAAAGCTGTGAACCTGTGCTAGGAAAAAGTGGCCCTCAGCCCTTATTCAGTCTATTGATTTTTATTTTGCATACAAATCATGCAGTCCACCCCAGGTTGTAAGAAAAATGGTTCAACAGAAGGAGAATTTTTTTAAACACATGAAAGCAGAAAACTATTCTAACAGCCACTGTCTAATGCCTGTGTTGTGGGGAAAATACAGCTCGAAGCATAGAGATACCTCCAGGGAACATCTTAAGCTGGCATCATCAAAAAGATGAGCTGGTTATTTTACAACTCAGCGAGAGGGAGAAAATGAGTTCTGCTAAACTTCTGAGTGCTAGGGAGAATCAACAGCAAAAAGGGGCTAATTTACAAGAGGGCAGCTGGATAGAGACAGAGAGAAGAAGGCCAAGTATTCCTAAGGACAGCCAGAAATAGGAAGGGCCACATTAAGTATGTAGCCTCGGGAGGAGGCAGAGAGAGAAGCAGAGGGCCTGAAAGTTGAGGCAATGCCATGGAACCCCATGAGAACACAGTAATACCTACTTCATTTGGATTGTTGTGTGGATGAAACGATGAAGTTGTATTTGAAGTTGTATCTAAAGTTGTATTCATTGTTAACTGCTGCATAACAAATTGCCCCACAAGTTAGTGGTTGAAAAGAGCAAACGTTTATCATCTCACAGTCACTAAAGCCAGCCAATGCTCCAGGAGGTAGGACTACACAAGGCATGAATTGCACAAGGTGGAGGTCTTGGGGGCCGTCTTAGAAAATCCTTACTACAATTGCATTTAGCGAAGTGCCGGCACATAAGGGCTCAGTATATGTTAGCCCCTATAACTACCATCATTGGGAAAACTCACAAAACAACTAGTTACTGTCACTGAATAAATGAGGTATTACTGTGCTCAAGCTTCAAATCATGTTCTAAAGAATAAATAAAATGAGATATACCCAATGATGAAACTCTAGCCACCAAATATTAATCCAGCAAATTATATCTAAACACACAATATTGGAAATAATTTACATTGGAATAAGAGGGACCGTCAGAAGCAAAGGGCAATGGAGACCATTACATTGCCTCTTTACTATGAAGGTTTGCAAAAGCGGCCCTCTCGTGCGGGCGTGATTCCATCCTGCATGACTGTTCTCTGTAGTAGCAGTCATTTATCTCTGTCTACCTTTTCTCCCACCTATGTGCTTGCCACCATCCCAGTGGAAGATTCAATGGACATGAACATGAACCCTCTGATGTCCCCCAGAACTATCTTTTTGGTTATGAACTAAAAGCCGACCAAGTTTGTCACTTTAATATGAATAAAGATAAAAAAGCTACATTTATCTTTAAGAATAGTCAGTTTAGGGGCTGGTACATAGGATGAATTGCAAGCTACATTTATCTTTAAGAATAGTCAGTTTAGGGGCTGGTACATAGGATGACTCGCACACTGCTGAAGCAGAGGCAATGAATTCTAAAAGCCGTCCAATTAAATTAACACTGGCACTTCAAAAATGGCTGTATAGCCAATGGTTTCCCTTGGGGGTTTTGCAATACCACCACCCATGGTCTTACGGTTGCAGCGCGGTTCAGAGCCGGTGCCTATTAGTAGACAGCACTTAGTAGCTGCGGAGGAAGATGCAGTCAGAAGATGAAGAGAAGGAGAATATGAAGCTCTTAAGTATATCTGGAAAGCGATCTGCCCCTAGAAGTAGTAGTGAAGTTCCACAGAAAAAAGTAAAACATGCTGCTGATGAAGATGACGATAACAGAGATGATGGTGATGATGAAGATGAAGATGATGATTTTAGTTATGAGGAAACTGAAGAAAAGTCTCCAGTGAAGAAATCTTTATGACATACTCAAACATCAAACCAGAAGGGAAAAGACTCAACACCATCAACACCAAGATCAGAAAGTCAAGAACCCCTCAAAAAAAAAGCAGGAAAAAAAACCTTTGCAAACACTGAAAGGACCTTGTTCTGTAGAAAGTGTTAGAGCAAAAATGCAAGCAACTATAAAAAAGGGGCTTCTCTTCCCAAAGTGGATGCCGTGCAGCAACTATGAGAAGAACTGCTTCTGGATGACTGACCAGGAGGCTCTTCAAGGTCTCTGGCAGTAGATGAAGTCTCTTTAAGGAAAATAGTTTAAATAGTTTGTTAAAAAATTTGTCTTATTTCATTTCTGTAACAGTTGATATCTGGCTGTCCTTTTCATAACGCAGAGTGAGAACTTTCCCTACTGTGTTGATAAATTTGTCTAGCTTCCATTGCCAAAAATGTGTTGTCCAAAATGATGGTTTTTAAAGATAAAACTCCAGCCTTTGCATGGTTTTAAGTACATAGGGAATGTTATAGATATAGCAGCAGTGGTCAGACATGCAAATGATGGAGAGACAAAAATATCCATGTGAAATAAACTAGTATTTTAATAATATAAATAAGAATTTAAAAGTGGCCCTTTCTCACCATGACCGCCAGATTCTTCCACTCTGCAACTGCAAACCCCTGAATTAAACAGTGCTCGGCTATCTCTGCTTTACGGTAGATCAAATGGTATATGTGAAAAAAAAAAAAATTAGCATCTATTACTTCCAAAACTGGCAGAATTATTGGACAACTTTTGTAAATCAAATCAGGTTTCCGTCACATTATATGAATGCAAGCTGTAGGAAAAAAAGGAAAGAGGAATCAGGAGAATTTGATGGTGCAAATTCTGAAATGAAATCGCTCTCTCTCTCGTCTTTGACAAGGAAATATTAAAGATGTCAAAAGTGGATCATTACCACTGCTATCAACATGAGCAGCCCTCAGAAGGGAGCAACCTTGAATGCTGTGGCCACCCTAAAACTGACAAGCTCAAATCCATTACACTCTAAATGTATCTTCGTCCCCAACCCTCCCACCAGCAAAGTGTCCTGAGACAGCTGCTAATTTAAAAGCAGAATTAATTATAAGCGACTCAGTGACAGATGCTCTCGTTTTGGACTCCAGCTGAAAAAGCCTCTGTGTTCTGGGCATGGTGCTGGTGTTCTACTCTAAAGATTCCACCGCAGCGGAGGCCACATTACTTGCTGGGTGGCTTGCGTGCCACCTGTTTGGGCAAACCACTGTGACTTAGCCTAGTTTTCTGATTTCCCCAGCTTGCCGTTCCTCTTGCTGGTCTTCTCCTTCTTTCCCTGTAGCTGAAGCACAGTCTTATCTGTCACCACCCGTCAAGACACACAGGAGAAAGAGAATCCATATCAGATCATTTTTCCTGCACTCCTTTCTCGAGAAGCCCAAAAACGTATTTCTTCAGACAAAGAAAGCACTGACCGTGCACAAAGTCATCTACCTCTTCGGGATCTGTCATGGCCTCAAAAGAGACCAGCCATCATGAAAGCACTGGCCGTGCACAGAGAGTCATCTACCTCTTCGGGATCAGTCATGGCCTCAAAAGTGACCAGCCATCGTGAAAGCACTGACCGTGCACAGAGAGTCATCTACCTCTTTGGGATCAGTCATGGCCTCAAAAGTGACCAGCCATCGTGAAAGCACTGACCGTGCACAGAGAGTCATCTACCTCTTTGGGATCAGTCATGGCCTCAAAAGTGACCAGTCATCGTGTCAGTCCATGCTCTCAGCTCCCCACAAACCTCCTCATTCCTCATGCTGGAAAAGAAATCTAGAATGTTTTCATGTTTAATTTAAAAGTAATACATTTGCATCTTGGAAAACTTAAAAATACAGAACATTTTTTTTTTCTTTTGAGACAGCCTCATTCTGTCGCCCAGGCTGGAGTGCCGGTGCTACCTTGGCTCATCGCCACCTCCACCTCCCGGGTTCAAGCAATTCTCCTGCCTCAGCCTCCTGAGTAGCTGGGATTACATGCACGCACTGCACCACCACGCCCGGCTAATTTTTGTATTTTTTTTTAAGTAGGGATGGGGTTTCACCATGTTGGCCAGGCTGGTCTCAGACTCCTGATTTCGAGTGATCCGCCTGCTTCAGCCTCCCAAAGTGCTGGGATTACAGGTGTAAGCCACCACTCCCAGATTACAAAACATTTTTAAGAAGAAAACAATCAGAATACATTTTCCATTCTGTTCAATGAATTCCTTTTAAAGAGTTCTCCATGCCCTATATTTGGTAGAAGTCCTCAGTATGTATTATGCATAGAGAAAAAAGAACAATTTTGCCTTAAGTTTATACCTTATATGCCTGGAATAAATGGTGGCCACTAATACTTTTATATTTTTCATTTTGCTTAACAGATATTTTTGAGTTCAGTCTAGCATATTTTAAATACTAAATGCCAATGTCATACGCAACAGCCAATTTTATAAATCATTTTTCTTTATAAAAATTAAGCTTCACCTATTGATATCTTCGGAGAGTGTTGGAGTCAGTTCGGGCTGCTATACCAAAGTATCATACGCTGGGTGGCTTATGAACAACACAAATTTATTTCTCATATTTCTGGAGACAAGGAGTCCAAGATCAAGGTGCCAGCATGACTGGGTACTGGCGAGGGCCACCTTCCAAGGTGCAGACGGCTATCTTTAATTGTATGGCAGAAAGAGGATGAGAGAGCTCTCCGGAGTGTCTTTTATAAAAGTATTCATCCCATTTAGGAGAGTTCCAACTTTATTAGAAACTACCTCTCAGAGTTTCTGCCTCCGAATACCTTCACATTAGGAGTTAAGATCTGAACATATCACTTTGGAGGGGGAGGGTACATAAACATTCAGTACATTGCAGAGAGTATCGCACTGCTTGGAAACTGATGCTTTCCTCTTAATCTACTTCTAGATGAGCTCGTCTCTACAAAAGTTATTTCTATCTCACATTTTATCTCCCAAATTTATTTCTATCTCCTACTATCTCTTAAAATCCACCCTAATAGGCTAGATCTTTCTTGGCAACCTTGATGTTTCTGGTACTTCTAGGGTAATAAAAACACCTAAAATTCATTCAAGTCTCATGACATAGTTGCAGTAATTAGATTATTCAGTCCTCTGTAATGGTCAAAATTCAATCTTGCATTAAATTTAGAACAGATATCTCCTCTCAAACTTTTGTATCATGATTGTGTATCTCACTCTGAAATATGTTATCAACTAAAGCTTCCGTAACAACACCCTTTTCAAATGTTTCCCTTCCTCCTCTTATGCCCATGACCCTTAGAGGGTCCACTAGAACTCCCCAGTGTCAGTCATTAGTGTAATTTATAGCACCTGCTCTGTCAAGGGAAAAATAAATCAAATCAGAAAAAAAAAAAATTGACTTAATATTAGTTTTATCTTCTACTTACTACCCAGAATCATCTACTTTCTCCAAATGGTGTCCACGAAGAGCCTAAATTCCATCTGAGTGTCCTCACTGAAACCCAGAGATGACAATTTTGTTTCAGTGAAGCCCCACCAACTTTCCTTTTAGATTATCAAGGAGGGCCTGCCTACTTGCCTTCTGATTCCTCACCCCTCAGCACTCCTGACCCACTCCTCTGTAAATTGCTCTCACCAGATCAGACGTCCTGATTTCTCAACACTCCTCTCTGGAACCTAACACTCCCTCTGTTAATGCATCCCCCTTTCCAGTGGCCAACCCACTGCTTTATCCATCGGACTTGTCCTCATCAATCCCATGGCACCAAAGCCCACTACTCTTTTATATAAATGAAATCTCATCCTAATCTGCATCCTAATAAGTGAAAACTCCTCCCTACCCCAATTTTTCGTTCACCTTTTAACATATATTAAACAATGCATTCACATCATTTATTCCTTACCGGCCTCTCTACTAAAGTTTTCCCTTCCTCTGACCCTTTTGACTCAGAGACTAGTGAGTGAGAGAGAGCCAGGTATCTCTGTCTTTCTCCACTGCTTAGCTGGGTCACTAGTGCATGAACTCCACACCAAACAATTATGTATCACTCATGTCATACCCATACTCTGAGTCACAGTTGCCCATATTATTTATACCATATCCACAGAATCCACTGTCTGTCTTCATGAAGCCCAATCTTAAATTGCTTATCTTCCTTTTTTTGTTGTTGATTTTTTTATTGAGACAGAGTCTTACTCTGTCACCCAGGCTGGAGAGCAGTGGCATGATCTTGGCTCACTGCAACTTCCACCTCCCAAATTCAGGCAATTTCCTTGCCTCAATCTCCCATGTAGCTGGGACTACAGGTGCATGCCATCACGCCTGGCTGTTTTTTTTTGTTTTTTTTTTTTTTTTTAGTAGAGATGAGGTTTCACTATGTTAGCCAGCCTGGTTTTGAACTCCTGACCTCAAGTGATCCACCTGCCTCGGCCTCCCAAAGTGGTGGGATTACAGGCATGAGCCACCATACCTGGCCCCTTTTACTTTCTTTTTTGAATTTTTTTTTATCCTTTTACTTTCTGAATGACTGACTTATATGTAACCAACACAGTTTCAGTTTAGTACAGAAAGCAGATTTAGTCTCCCAAAGTGCTGGAATTACAGGTGTGAACCACCGAGCCCAACCAAGTTGCTTATCTTCTAAATGTAAGCTTATCTTCTAAATTTTCTCCACTGCTTCTCAAAGCCAGAGATATGGAAATTATCCTGATGATCAGAAAGATTTGATTCATCATCTAGCCCAGCACACCATTATCATTTTTATTCTGCTAAAACACAATTTTTTTTTGAGACAGTCTTGCTCTGTCACCAGGCGCCAGGCTGGAGTGCAATGGCGCGATCTCGACTCACTGCAACCTCCACCTCCTGGGTTCAAGCAATTCTCCTTCCTCAGCCTCCCGAGTAGCTGTCCCACCTGTAGTGGGACTACAGGCGCGCACCACTACGCCCAGCTAATTTTTGTATCTTTTAGTAGAGACGGAGTTTCACCATGTTGACCAGGATGGTCTCGATCTCTTGACCTCGTGATCCGCCTGCCTCGGCCTCCCAAAGTGCTGGGATTACAGGCATGAGGCTCTGCGCCAGGCCTAAAACAATTCTTTTTACATAACTCTACTCAACTGCCTTTAATGGCTTCCCCTTACCTACAAGAATGGATGCCAGTCAGATTCAGGCTCCTTCACTGTGGAGACCCAGCCCTACTGTACCAAAGATAGAGTTGCCAGACTTAGCAAATAAAAATAAAGGACTTTACCTGGCCACCTAGATTGAAGAGTAACCAACTGCAACAGTAAAACCATACTACTTTCAGCTGGGCACAGTGGCTCACTCCTGTAATCCTAGCACTTTGGGAAGCCGAGATGAGCGGATCAGGAGGTCAGGAGGTCGAGACCATCCTGGCCAACATGGTGAAACCCTGTCTCTACTAAATATACAAAAAATTGCTGGGTGTGGTGGTGTGTGCCTATAATCCCAGCTACTTGGGAAGCTGAGAAAGGAGAATCACTTGAACCAGGAGATCGAGGTTGCAGTGAGCAGAGATTGCACCACTGTACTCCAGCCTGGCAACAGAGCTAGACTCTGTCTCACAAAAAAAAAAACCAACCACTACCATAGTACTTTCAAACCATACAAATGCCATAATTACCATTCAAAGACATAAACAATCAGTACAAAGACACTGATCAGTGTGGATGAAGATGCCTAACAAGTTAGAGGCTGAACCAGTGCATCCTCATAACATCACAGCCATGAGTATATCCCAACTCATACTATCTTTCACAAAATACCCATTAACATCATCATCCCTTCAAATATTTCCCATCTTCCAAAGACTTCTTAATGTTAATATTCTCTATAAAAATCTTTCTTAAATAACTAAAGTAGTGTGAGTCTGGAATTGAAAATCAAGTTTATTATTTCCTTTAACTGAATTTCTCTAGCAAGTACTGCCTACACAACTTATCTTGGAAGATGCTACCTATTAGAAGACAACTCTTCATAGGTCTTTTGCATTTCTCCACATCTTATAAGCAGAACTGCCCTTTGTTCAACACTATCTTTTCAAGGATGTTTTTACAGTAAACAGCCATGGAAGATATAATGTCTCCTTATAGGCCAAAGGGCAGGCATGCTTACTGCCTATTACAAAAAATTCAGGTTCCCTAGGCATGGTGTTCTCTCCATTCGTCTGGCCTCCCTGCATCTCTTCTGTGGAACTCAGAGGCAAGGGGAAATGACTTAAATATGCTAATGCTTATGTAGCATGCTGCTCTGTAAGTAATAAAATCTGAGCTGTCTGTGTCTTCTGCCAGGCCATGCAAAACTGTGACAAGCCTACTTGTAAGTTTACACATAAGGTAAACTATAAAACCCTTCACAGTTCTTGATGCTGCCATGCTACTTCAGTGTTCCATACATGTAAATCTAATAGCCCCAACTAGTTTATGCTTCATTAATCCTATCTTTCATTCAGTGCCTAGTTTTGCAGAGTAACAGCTCCACAAAAACCTCATGGAATAATACTTTAACATATTTTGAGAAGCAAAACAAAAAAAAAAGTGGGGGAAAGAGGTTATAGATGTTCAGGAAAGCCTATGATCAAGGAAAAGCTTCTTGAGAAATTGGGCAATGTCTGAAAGTTAAGAATAAGGCTAAACTCAGAGGGCTAGACAAAGATCCAAAGTAAAGAAGCACCGAGAACCCATCTGCAGAACTGATTTCTAAATCTGTGCTGTACATTGACACTGCTCCTAATTTGAAAAGCAACCTGCACCATTATCATCCTCACTAACTCAAACAAATTACTTACTTCTCTAGTGCACCTACTTGATGGTCTTAAGGATGTCATCGTCATGATGACAGGGCAGTTGAACTGCAGGAATTAGAAAAGCAGCAACAGTGAGCTCCTCTAAGCCTTGAACTGAAGCAGGTGGGCCAGAGTTAACAGTCGTCTGGCTGTGGGCCTCCAAACAGCTTTGGGCCACTCAGACATGAGCAAGAAGTCTGGATAATGCGTCTATGCAGGAGCTACAGTAAAACACAGCTGTAAAGTAGAAGGTCGCACACTAGAGCATCGTGCCACACAAGAACTTCACCGGGAAAGAACCATGTTTAATATCCCACTTAGAATGACCTCTAGCTACCTGTATTTATTTAGAAAGTGCAATCTGTAGCACTGTTCACCCCAGAAGCTCTGGAAAGAGTGCTTCTATCATTACTGAATTGACCTGTCCAGCATTCCACAGGTGATCTGTGCTAAAATACATAACCTCAGTCATTTAAGAAGAAAACACCAATGGAATGACACTTGATTCATAAGTGGTAAAGTCTAAATTTGAAAAATCAAAACTGTTCTTGACCAGAAACTTTAAATTCCAAATGTCAAATGAACTAATTTGAAATAAATGTCAAATTTCTTCTAGCCTTCTTCTTTCTTTTTTTTTTTATTTTACAAGACAATTTTGGATGCCTTCATGCTGAGTCTCATCACCCATCAGAACATTTAAATTAAACACATCTGACAGACAGATTTGGCTTATGAATTCATTTTCATAATGTTCAAATATCCACATCAAGGCTCTGTGTCTGACAAGTGGGCTTTTTTGTAATAAGCATATTATAAGCCAGCAGGAGTCATCTTGCTAGTTACATTTTCATGCAAGAATTAGATATTAGGAGATCCCTAGGTCAGTGCAATCAACTGCAATTTAAACATTTTTAAAAGATGTATCGGCTTTTAGAAATGGACCATCATGACTTCCAAATGGGACCAAAAATGGCACAAAGGAAAAGCATTGCATCATGATAGCGTTCCTATATTCTTAAGCCCTTCATCTTAAAACCTATAACTGAAGTATAAATGGTGACTGTAATAACAGGTTTATAAAATACATACTCTACAGGTTTTTTTCTCTTCCCTTCAACAAGCCTTGCAACTGAAAATCAGCAAAGTGTACCTTGCTCGCTTCATTCCCAGCCTCAGGCAGACTCTCATCCCCAAGCTCCTCTTTTGCTGCAGATACTTCACAATTTACCCAGGTGGATTCTCCAGGTCTCTGTGCTTCCTCTTCAGTCCTCTACCCCAGGCTTCCAGGGTGTAGCCACACCCCATAATTAATAGTGCCATGGTATGGGGAAAACATCAAGCATTGTGCACATAATTCTTCAGAGTCTAAGCAAAATGTACCTCATCACAAGCTTCCTAAGAATGATTTTTGTTAATACCAGGTTTTTCTAACTGCCACCTAACTTAGCTCCCGGTACATAACATGTGCTCAATCGATGGCTTTTTAACCGAACTAATTGACAATTTTCAGTAGATCAAGAGTGAAGATATTGGGGTTCACAACCATTTTATAACATAGGCACAGGGCCTGATAGACACTGACTGATCAATTCTGCAGGGAAAGAGAAAGAGAGACTATACTTAATCGAATACAACAAAAATTAGGCTGAATATTGTACTCACTAATTAATCGTACAAGCAAATTTGAGCCATTTTATCTTCATGAGAAATTCTTCAGATCAAATAACAGAATCATGATAATCACCATAAAATAATACAATTTTAGGCACTTACAATGCACTATATATTATAATTATCATGTTATATACATTGCCTCTGTGCTGGCCTATACCACATGTATTAATCAGGGTATGTGAGCTAATGCTACAAATACAGCCCTGAAATCTCAGACAGTTCAATCAAACAGCAAAGATTTATTTCTGGCTCACGATACATGGCCAGTGGGGGCCAGCTGGAGCTGACACGGCACCATGTGGACCCTTGATTCCACAATCCCCAAGTCAGGAGAAAGGATGTGACAATGACAACTAGGACACTGGTTTGTAAAGGCTTCTGCCTAAAAAAGACACATAGCACTTCAGAAATCCCTTCACAACTCAAAAACCACTCAAAAAATTGAGCATACGACGGAAACTAGAAAGTTCTTTAAATAACGTTATTGAAATGACAACAAAGAATTTAAAGTCACTGGACTGTCCAATAGCAAATACAACACGTTAAAATTGCAACGGTAGCAAAATGTATCACACGTGTCCTATGTACCAGGTGTCATTCTGACATTTAACAGGCACTAGCTCATTTAATCCTCAGGATAGCCTTTCAAGGTAGGTGTGAACACTGTCTCCATTTGACTGACAAGGTAACTGAGGAAACAAGAGGCTGAATAAACTGCCCAAGGTGACACAGCTGTTAAGCAGTAAACAAGAGATGGGAACTAGGCATTCTGGCCACAACATCTGTACACTTAACCTCTGTTAATCTAAACCATCGCCCTACATGAGAAGACTTTGTTGGTTAAATATTAGTATGAATAAATATATACAACAATCTACAATTCTACAATTCTTGTCTAGTTTTCACTTCCAGTTCCTTCAGTAATGTGTGGCTTGAAGGAAATGCTCCTGGCCTATCTGATCTTTTATATTTTGTCTGTTATTCTTGGTAAGTTCCTGTAGGGCAGAGATCAGACTAATATCCAGAAACATGGCAGCAACATAACTAATGCTTAATAAATACTTGTAGAGCAAAAGAATAAAATCCAAGTTTTCTATTTCTTCTGATTTATCAATCTGATTCATAACATCTAAACTAGAAAGTGGTTTTTTTTTGTTTTTTTTTTTTGAGACGGAGTCTCACTCTTGTTACCCAGGCTGGAGTGCAATGGCGTGATCTCGGCTCACCGCAACCTCCGCCTCCTGGGTTCAGGCAATTCTCCTGCCTCAGCCTCCTGAGTAGCTGGGATTACAGGCACGCGCCACCGTGCCCAGCTAATTTTTTTGTATTAATAGAGACAGGGTTTCACAATGTTGACCAGGATGGTCTCGATCTCTCGACCTCGTGATCCACCCGCCTCGGCCTCCCAAAGTGCTGGGATTACAGGCTTGAGCCACCGCGCCCGGCCTTTTTTTTTTTTTTTAATGTTAATGTATTTTAAAAACCTTTGAGTTCTGGGTCTGCAAAGTTCAAACACAGTCTTTATCAATGGTTAATTTCTGTCAACATACTCTCAAAATTCTGGCCACGTACTTTGACCAAGAAATCGCTGGTTGGTATCAATTGCACGAATATTCTTCTGATCTCTCCCATGCTGTTTAACCATTTGCTACCATGTCCTGTAGCCTGCATGAGTACCCTCCAGCATCCTGAGCAGAAGGCTCTCCCTGAGTGCACAGGAAGAAATTCAGTTGCCTTTTACACATGAATTCCCCACCGACCCCTCATGTCTTCCTCCCTGTCCAGAATCCAGACTTGGAGATAACAAAAACAGGTCAGAGAAATCTGATACCTAATATTCACAAAACTCACCATTTTACGTAGATATGTACACTGAAAATTCTTTTTTCCTTTGATGTATTGATTACTGCAACAAAATAAGCAGAAGTGAGACATAAGGAGAGAGAAGTGGAAAAAATTAATGACTGCAAAATAAACTACTATACCCTAAAGACTGTAGTTTATATTGGAAAAGAGACTGTGTCATGATTGCCTTTCTGGCTGTTACATTAAGTACCTAGTTTCCTATATGAGCTTTGCTTTACATACTAATAGGATGTTCTTAAAGCATTTGAACTAAGCCACAAGCCTAGGAGAGTATTCTTTGAAATGCACTTCATTGATTTGCTTTTTCTGAAATGCTTATATATTCTTAATGTTAAATGGGTTCTTTGATCAATTAGACTAGAAAAAAAGAATGGATCCAGGATAATTAAATCAGTTTCTTTGGTCAGACTGCTCAGATACTTTTCAATGCATACAACTATATAAATAGAAACTTCTAAGGTATCTTATGTTCATTTTATTTTCCCATCTTTGTACATGACAATGATGAAATAGGCTATGCTTTTGAGTATCTATTCTTCTATAGAAAATGTATCTCTGTAGAATCATACTTGACAAGTAAAGTCTTTCATTCAAATCCATGGCTGATGACTTAAACGTTCCCAAAGCCCTTATAGTTGAGGACCCATGTGTCAAATAAGCATGGCATTTAAATACTCAGTCCTTCTAAGCATACACCATGTACACACACACACACACAGATCAGTAAACTTTATAGATCTTGTTTGGAGAATTAGTCATTCAGTGTTTTGCAGTACCTTACTTGGCGGGATCTTTCTGTGAGTTGGGGGCTCACCTTTCACCTAATTAATACACCAAGAATTACTAGTTGGACAGTTAGTCGGCTCTGTAAGATTCCACAGTGTGCTTAAAACTCAGGCCTTCTTTCATCAATTTTTTTTCCCTTTGATTATTTTAGACAGAGAGCTAAATTCAACTTCTACAGTTACCCCTTACTTCATAAGTTGTGCAACTTATTTAACCTTAGTCTCCATTCCCTGACCTATAAACTGAGAGTAGCAATAGTTCTCTTGCAGAGTTCTCACCAGATCGAATGAGAACATTTGTAATACAGAGCTAGGACAACTCATTAATGGGAAGCACTCCCCAGATGCTACTTCCCTTTATTCTACCACTTCATCCTCACCTCCCTTCTACCTCACCATCTAATATCTCTAAACATTTTGCTAAAAAATAAAATATTCCAAAGCATACTTTGTATTCTAAATCAATTCTAAATTGTCTATCTAACTGGTATAGCGAAGTTCTCTTGAGAGGCAGTGAAATTAGAAGGGAAAACCAAAAATACAATAGTGCTATGGTTGTGTATACCTATCGAGTCATCTCTATTCTAATCTTTCCAACCACAGCAAAAGATGTAACATTCCTACCACTGAAAGTGTGGCATAAAAGCCTACAAAAAGACTTTTAATGTGAAATTTGAAAAGAGAATGTTTAATGTTACTGACTTATGTGTTTATTGCTATCTTAAAGAAAACCTGTATATTATAGATTTTGTGTTAGATATTCCTTGTCACAATATTAAAACATTCTTTCAACTGTGAAATTTGTATTAAATAAACTAAGCTAATGCATGTAATTGTAGGCATGATAAATAAGGAAGATAAGCTTTATCCTTATTTTGATTATGTAAAATTAAAGCACAAAAAAAGTGCATGCTTCAGTTTTGAGATCTCATTCAGACTGTCTCCATACCAAAAAAAAAAAAAAAAACTGAATCAGGATGAAAATTCTGGTCTGCATGCTTCAACTCAACAAATCAGACATTTCTCTAACTCCAACATAGAAAAATAAATCATAGCTTTTTTTTTTATAATTTCCCCCTTGCTTTGTGATATATTACAAGTACAATTTCAGAAAACCCTGTTTCATTCTCCATCAGAAAAACAATTTTCTTTTTAAAAAGTATCATTGCTCCCTAAATTATAATTTAAAAAATTATTAATATTCTTCCTTACTTCTTAAGCAGTAGAAAATATGTTGTGTTCAACAAATTTAGGCTATATATAATGCTTTCGAATTGGGATTTTTAATCGAAATATGCCTGAAAGAAAAAAAATAATTTTCACTTTATGATTTACCCAGTGGCATAACCGAAATGTTTATTCCAGAAAAAGTTTATAATTCTGCCTATATAGGGTTGCTCTAGTCGTCATGTTAATTTACCGCTGACATTGCTCATACTAGGAGTACCCCATAGGATTTCCACACTGAATAGCAACAACCTTCTTTCCTCTTCCTCATCAGAATCAATCACCCTAGCCAAATATTGTAACCCCTCTCCTAATTACCTGAGCAGCATGAAATGTGCAGGTGACCGAATCTACTTCCAATTAAATAAATCAATTGGTATCTCTAGAAGCATTGCCCTACTTCAAGCTAAACTCAGAAACTAGTCTGAAAAAAAGAAAGCAAAAATTTTGTGAGTCAGTTAAAATGTGAAAGCGGCTATGTGTTTGAGACTGGATCCATCAATTTCAGTTATATAAGAAGCAGCACCATATGTTGGTAGTTGATTCAGAAAGTATGTTGTATAGTGTAAGAAAGAATTTTATCCTACGTGGCATCCTACTGTTTTTAGCACTCCAGTTGCTTATGGGTGATGGGGTGTAGGTAATAGTACCAGCAAATCCCAGGGCAGCATCCCAACTCCTTACTTCTTTCACTCTAATGTGAATTCCTTAGGAAGAAATAATGTTGTGTAGAATATGGTACTATAAACCACATTCAGTAATTTCTTGGAAGTGTTCAGGGGGAGAAGGAGGTATGGTGGTTATGGTGCTGGCAAGATCTTGATGCGGGAGAAAAACCCACCTGAACCCAGAATATGTAATATGTATCTATCCCAGTGAGGGCAAACTGCCGCCTTCTCCAAGATGGAAGGTTTCCAAGAAAATCCGACTGTTACAACATAAATGCCAGGTCTCTCCTGGTTTAGTATCAAATCAGGGACTTAGTGTTGGACCCTCTAATGACAGAGGGCACTAAACAATTTTGGTAGTCAGATTCCTAATTACAGTAAGAAAAAGTACATGTTGGGCAGGACACAGTGGCTCACGCCTGTAATCCCAGCACTTTGGGAGGCCAAGGAGGGTGGATCATGAGGTCAGGAGTTCAAGACCATCCTGGCCAAGATGGTGAAACCCATCTCTACTAAAAATAAAAAATTAGCTGGGTGTGGTGGTGGATGCCTGTAATCCTAGCTATTTGGGAGGCTGAGGCAGAGAACTGCTTGAATCCGGGAGGTGGAGGTTGCGGTGAGCCAAGATCACGCCACTGCACTGCAGCCTGGATGACAGAGCAAGACCAGACTCCATTTCAAAAAGAGAAAGGAGGGGAGGGGTGAGGAGGGGAAGAGAGGGGAGGGGTAGGGAGGGGAAGAGAGGGGAGGGGAGGAGGGGAGGGGAGGGGACGGAAAAGAAAGGAGAACATGTTTTTGGGCTCATACCTAAGCCCCATCCCTATCATCATCATCATCATCACTTTATTCGTTAGCCTATTTATTCTCTTCAAAAAAGCTTTCAGTATTAGTTATTTTCACTTCCTTGCCTCCAATTTACTCTGATCCAGTCTGGCATTCATACTCACATCTGGTCTTAAAGAACCCTTTTTAAGGTCATTAAAAACCTCCATTTGGCGAAATCCAATGGTCAGTAATCAATCCACATCCTGGTCAACCTTCCTCAACTCCCTCTTTGAAACTTTTCTTATTTTGGCCTCTGGGAACCCTGTTTCTCCAATTTCTCCCTACTTCACTCCTCCTGTCCTCTTTGTTAGATCTTCCTCCGCTTCCAAATTCTAATCACTGAAGTTCCCAAGGGGTCTGTCCTTAGATATTTCTTCCCTCCCTAATTCTCTTTAGAGATGATATTATCCAATCTCTTGGCTCTAAATATCCTCTATGCTAGGGATTCTCACCTTTATATTACCACTCCAGACCTTCTCGCTAAATTCCACACCCATGTAACTACCTACTCAATATCTCCATTTATTTAATTGGACTCTCAAAACAAATATATCCAAAAAATTACTTCTTATCCCACAGTCTCCTTCTCATAAAGTGCTCCCCATCTCAGTAAATGCCCACTTTATCCTTCCCATTGCTCAGACCTTGACGCCATTCTTTTTCTCATATCCATATCCAATCTGTTAGCAAATTGTGTTAGTTCTACCTGCAAAGCATATCCACAATTCAACCGCTTCTCACTACCTTCCCTACGACCACTATAGCCTCATCCATCATTTCTTTTCCTAAAGCAATGAATGGTTTCCTAGCCTGTTTTCTTCTTTCCCAGTCACTCCCTATAGTCTGTTCCCCAACACAGCATTCCAAGTGACCCTTTTCAGAAATAAGTTCTATCATGACACTCTTCCAACAAAACTTACTTCCCATTTCAGTGAGAACGAAATCCCGTCTTCACCATGGTCTCTAAGACCCTACCAGACTGGGCCTCTGCCTCCTCCACTTGTTCCCCTGCTTGCTGTCAAATTTGCCTCCTTGCTGCTTCTTGAACAGACCAAGTGTGATTCTGCCGTCTATTCCAAACTGCCTGCAATGCATTTACCCTGTATTGTCAGATTCCCTAAACAGTATCTAAAATATCACCTTATTGCTTTTTACCCTCAATTTAATTGCCAGACAGCTAAGATAGCATCATTTTTGAGGGGTGACTCAGCTCACTTCATCCCCCAGTCCTACGGTCTCTACTGAACCAGTTACAAATAAGAGCTGCTTTTCAAAATGGTATAGTTACTTGACAAAGAAAGAATTATTTTTTTTTCTAACATTCAGGGCCCTCTGTTACAGATTCCCCTCTTGTAGCTTGATGTAGGTTTTTTCAGCCTCCCAGTCTGCCACAGATGCTTTCATCATCACTAGATGTGCTAGGTCATTAAAGCAGAGTGGCACAGCTGCTTGCCTGGCCCAGCTAAAGAGCTCTCTTCTCATTCTGGAAACCTTTGGGGTCATGAAACACACACAGAAATGAAATATGTCAACTCTAAAGCAGACATATACCCCTCAAAAAAAAAATCCAAAGGATTGTATACAGGGTCAATGAAGCTGTTTTTTCATCTAAAGTAGAAATCTTGATATTGCCCAGATATTTCAAAGAGCTGACAGGCCTCCACCTCCATAGTATTGAGATATTTATCTTCTTCCTCTGACACAGTCATCTTACAAAGGCTTCCAGGCTTTATTTCTTTTCCTCTTCGTATTATCAGGATGCAATACATGTGGTGAACCAACATGGCTTTCTGTGAAACAGTGATATGGACAAAATTCCTTTAGACAAAATGATGATACAAAGTTGGACAACTGATTGGATCCTGAGGCAGAACAGTAAGGGTGTACTGTTTTCCCTTCCAGGTAAGAACAAACTGCTTCTGCTATGTTTTATTTACAGAATAAAGGAGGGAAATATTTGCCAGTTAAATAGCTACATAACAGATTCAAAGGACTGTAATGATTTTCTCTAGTGAAAAGACCTTATCAAGAAAATCAAATATAATTGAATTCACCACCTGATTAAGCTTATAATAATCCACCATCATTCTCCAAAATACATCTGTCTTCTGCATTAATCTAACTAGGGATGTGATAAGAATCATTAATCTTCATCTTCCAAGCCTTTCATGGCAATATTAACATATATAATTTCTGCAAGGAAACAGAGCCAATTTTGTCTTACTCTACGGAAGAGAAAGGAAATTCCAAAGACTTCCAGTTTAGCATTTCTCCCATAATAGGATTTACACCCAGTGGTTCTCAACCTACAACAAAATTGGGATGCAATAAAATATCTTTATAGTTTTCTTTTCTTTCCCTTCTGAACCTTACTCTAAATTTTATAGACTTAATGCCTGATTTCTAGCACCTTTCTATAAGCAAATCCTGAGTTCTATCATTTGCCCTTTGAAATATATTAATGTCCAAATTAAAAAAGATCACAAGCTTCCAATATAACCAACGAAATTTCTAATTGTAAACCTATCACTTGCTGAATCCTGTGAGACTTTGCCCACATTACTTAATTTCTCTAAGCTTCCGTTTTTCTCTTCTGTGAAAGGATGATTGATACCTTATCTATAGACTTATGAGGCAAAAGTCATTGAACACAGTAGGCATTCATAGTAAACACTGGGTTCATAAGCACATAGTGCTCTCTTTGCCTATAATACTTCAATTCTCCGACCCTTCTACTCTTCCTTCAGATTTCCCTGGAAAACCTTCTCTGTTCCCTTTCTTTGCTTAGGACAAATTTCCCTTGCATGCATGTTCCCATAACTCCACCTCTCACAATCATTTTGTATTTATACATTTAATGTTTATCCTCACTGCGGCTCTGTATGCCCCTTGAGGGAAAGCCATGGTTGTTTTTGCGCATCTTGGTATTCCTATTGCTTAACATAGGGCTTGACCATTGTAGGCACTTAAAATTAGTTGAATAAATGAATACAAAAGGCAGTAACTAATGAGCACTTCCTATTGGTAATACATGTTTTATGCTTTGTGTCCACTACCACACTTGATACCCAACAGCCCTCATATTTCTTTATTACAAATTTGAGAATGTGTGATTTAGAGAATGTTAAATTCTGAGGTTTTTCACTGTTTTCCTCATTGGTCTGGGTCTTATAATATCTTATAATACATTCAAAATCTCAGGTTCATGTTATAATTTGTCTGTGCATTCAAGACCTCCAACACAACACAACACAGTTGACTCAGAAACTCTGGTCAGCATCAGAAACACCCAAAAGCTGGTTTAACATTTCTCCCACACATATAGATTTTAATTCTGTAGTTCAGGAGTGGGATCCAAGCCATCATGTTTATACACAATTCCTCAGGTGACACTGATGCTTATGCAGATACTGTGCATATATCACTTCAGAACGTGAGATTTTGGAACTCTGAGCTAGGGAAAAATGCAAATGGAAGAGTTGGTATATTCAATAATAGACCACAAAGAGCTTCAAAGTTAGGAAAAAGAAATTCTCACTCTTGGAGGCTGACCTCTAGTGTTCTAAAGTGAACAGGTGTCCCAGGTGGTCAGAGAATATTAACTAGTATAACAATATGCAAAGAAACCATCAACACTGAAAACATTAAATATATACACTGAAAACTTGGCTTCATGGACTGAGAAATCTTGATTTGGTTCCATGAAAGAAGCACAAGACTTATTTATTTATGCAAACTGTCTTACATTTATGCCTAATTACAATGGGCTGAACAAAGTTCATGTATATCCTTAAATATGTATTGGAGTACCTTTGTTATAAGCTTTCATGTGATTAGAACAAGATCTCTGTGGATCTCACAGTCTTTTTAGTTTACCGTCCCAGAACCAGTCATTTGATCACAACTTTAAAACAAATAGTAAAAGTGTGGTTAACATAACATTTATATTTATTTTGGTGATTGATTTTGGCATTGTTCCTCCAGCCTACTAGAAAGAGACAACTGATGTCTATGTTCTAGAAGGCAATTGGGCATCTCTGAGAAAGACAATTGAGATTTTAGAGACAGATACAGAGTGATCAGTGCTCTTGTAACCACTTCATTGAGTGGCTATAGCAGTGAAAGACCCCTGTATGCTCCACTGAAGCACTCGTCTCCAGTGCTAACATAGACCCCAAGTACAGGAATGGACTTTTGCGTCATGGGCATAATGATGTATCTTGCCTTTGTTATTACGAAGAATATCAGATTTTTTTTTAATGTTTGTAATGATCTAAAAAACAAATTTCACTTGCAATTCAGCTTGTACTTCTCTTTTATATAACTCCCTTGAATCATCAAATATTATCATTGAAACAGATACAACAAAACTTAATTAATGGAGCTAAAAATAAATATATTATCAATAAAAGAAAACCCCAAACTGATATTATAGATTTTAAGTTTCAGACAGCTCTTTAGTACAAAATAAGTATTAGATTGATATATGTAATTGTTAAATTATCTCAGATTGACCATAATTGAGTCATCAGCTTTACTGCTACTAGCTGGGTCATCAGAAGCAAAGTTTCTTAACTTCTCTAAGACCCAGCACATTCATCAGTAAAAAGGGATAATATTTTAAAAAAAAAAAAAAAAAGGTATAATATCTATTGCATAGGTTTCATTTAAGTGTGTTTTTAAGAGTGTTCTAAAATATATCTGGTACAAGGTAGATATTTAAGAATTTCTACTTTTTACTATTACTAGTCATCATTGATAACAGGATATATGGAGAAATTATGATACTGAGGACATGAACAATACCTTTGATTCTAGCTACAGTTGTTTATACAATCCATTTCCAAGTTTCCCTTTTAGATTCTGATACTTTCCTTTTTTATTTCAGTCGTTAAAAAATATTTTAAACTTTGAAGTTAATTTTACCTGTTAAATAAAATAACCAAAGTTCCTTTTGTTCCCAGTTTCTTGTGGCTCATCATTGTTTTGGTGCTTTTTGGAGGAGGGAAACTATTGTGATGTTGAAATGGTAGCAGCACTTTCATCTGAGGGTCCATCAGTCATTTTTCTCAATGTGAAAAGCGGAACCTAGTCCATACAGCTATCAAGTAGCATTCTTACCCATCCAAAGAAAAATTAAAGGAGGATGGAAACTTGCTATTCTTCTGCTTCACAAATAAAACCAGGCTAGTAAAACTGTCACAGATCACTTTTCTCAGAAAAGCATTGCTGTCATCCCAAAAGTCAATTGAATTGTAAGCAGAAAATATCCTCATTGATTTTTGTAGGACAAAGCAGAATAACTGGGGACAAAGCAGGCCAAGAGTTGAAAACTGGGGAGAAAACTGAACTGTAAATAAGCATCCGTGAATTCACAATAGTGTTGCCTCTGCTTTATTTGATAAACACAAAATGATTTGGGATTTGATTTTATTGTTAAATATCTAGCTGCAAGTTGATTAACACAAAAGTATTGAATTCAAAGTACCCAACTCTTATGATGCTAACTTCGGATTTACAATTATGGGTGAAAGACCAAGAAAACTCTCTGTCACCCATAGTTGCAATATTAGAAGATACTCGTGTAGGGTGGCATTTTTTCCAGTAACTCAATTTGCATTACTTTGGCTATAAGTGGGAATCATGATTTGACTCACATTGAAATGAAGGACTGAATGACAGGGCAAATGACAGTCCTGAGTACAGAAATAATCACATCATATCTCACTAAAACTTTAATTTGGGGTTGGGTGTGGTGGCTCACGCCTATAATCCCAGCACTTTGGAACACCAAAGTGGCAAAGTGGGCAGATTATCTGATGTCAGGACTTTGAGATTAGCCTGGCCAACATGGTGAAACCCCATCTCTACTAAAAACACAAAAATTAGCCAGGCATGGTGGCAGGCACCTGTAATCCCGGCTACTTAGCTGAGACAGGAGAATTGCCTGAATCCAAGAGGTGGAGGTTGCAGTGAGCCAGGATCACGCCATTGCACCCAGCCTGGGCAACAAGAATGAAACTTTATCTCAAAAAAAAAAAAAAAAAGCACTTTAATTGGCAAGATAACACCACAAATAAAGTCTTTAAAGGCTGAGAAATATGATACATTTATGACTAAGTAAGTAATTAAATCATTCATGGGAAGAATGTATTGTAGTATCTGCTGTTTCTTCCTTACAGTATCTCTTCACTAGCTTTTATTGGTTGGAAAAATGTTTTGGGTGCAATTCTTAATGGAAAGTGCTTACATTTATATTTTCCTGAGTAAGCTTTCACACTGAGTTAGATAGATTCAACTTAAAAAAACATCTATTTGAGTAGATATCCTTTAGAGAAAAAAAAAGAAAAGTTGTCAGAAATTCTAAGGGCAGCTATAAGTTAAAAACTACAATAAATTGTAACTAGAAAATAAAGAGTAATTTTTCTTAAAACTTGAAAGTTTTCCACCAAAATATTATGTTTGAATTATCAGTAAATGATGCTAAATAAACTAAATCATAATGCCTAATGATCTTTGTGAGAAATCTCATAGATCTAATCATAAAACATCTAGAGGCCTATGGATGGGAAAATTCATATAAAAGATAAAAAAA
This sequence comes from Aotus nancymaae, assembly GCF_030222135.1. Taxonomy (NCBI): domain Eukaryota; kingdom Metazoa; phylum Chordata; class Mammalia; order Primates; family Aotidae; genus Aotus; species Aotus nancymaae. The sequence continues at coordinate 8,389,083 of NW_026988438.1, forward strand.
TTATCAAGTGTTATGGTAAAAGGTCATATAATTTAGTAGAGAAGTGAACTGAAACAACAGGTAGGGATTTAGCAAAATTGTGATAATCCAGAAGAATTATTTTCATAAATATATTAAACAGAGAAAAAATTTAAATTCTAAGAATAAAAAACAGAAATTAGGCCGGGCGCGGTGGCTCACGCCTGTAATCCCAGCGCTTTGGGAGGTCGAGGAGGGTGGATCACAAGGTCAAGAGATCGAGACCATCCTTGTCAACATGGTGAAACCCCGTCTCTACTAAAAATACAAAAAATTAGCTGGGCATGGTGGCACGTGCCTGTAATCCCAGCTACTCAGGAGGCTGAGGCAGGAGAATTGCCTGAACCCAGGAGGCGGAGGTTGAGGTGAGCCGAGATCGCGCCATTGCACTCCAGCCTGGGTAACAAGAGCAAAACTCCGTCTCCAAAAAAAAAAAAAACAACAGAAATTAGCTGGGCATGGTGATGTGTGCCTATAATCACAGCTATTTGGGAGGCTGAAGCAGGAGGGCCCGAGAGCCCAGCAGTTCAAAGCTGCAGTGAGCTCCAGCCTGGGCAACAGAGCAAGATCCCGTCTCTAAAATAAATAAATAAAAGAAATAAAAAATATGTATGATCACTCCCCTCATTCAAGACAATGAAGTCGGTGAACAATGTAAGATACTGTGCCATATACTTAGCAGAGCACTATATGAATTAGCAAGCTCAACAAATATTTCAGTACCAAGAAAATTAATATAGAACTACAGGCATAAACCTACATATAAAACACTCTTGTCTGGACTAATAAAAATAATTGCTAAAATGAAAATTATCACCTATTTTGTAAATATGCCTTTTACTATGTGGGTCTGTCATTTGATAACACAGATAAATCAACTAACCAAAGTTTTCTTGTTGTGTGTGTGATTATAACTATACACAATTTAAATTTTCACCTAAAAATAAAAATGTGTTAAGCCATTGATAACTACCAGTATTTATTTTAATTACAAGTGTCTATTAATTGACTATTGTATGCCAGGGACTTTTCTAGATGCTATAGATACAAAAAAAAAAAAAAAAAAAAAAAAAAGAACAAACCATGAACCAATGTAGTTTATATTCTAAGGGGGAGAGAGTCAATAAACATATTTTCAAATACTGACAGATACGTATTTCAAAGAAAAATAAGGCAACAAATGGGGAAGAGTCATGGGGTGCTGTTTTCCATTGGGAGACTAGGGAATTCCTCTCTGAAGAAGTGACATTTGAACAGAAAACTAAATAAAGGAGAGTGAAACTTAGGGAGCAAAACCAGGAAGGAGCCTGTAGTCACGGCCCTGGCAGAAGTATCTGCTGATGCATTGGCAGATGTAGTGTGGAAAGACAGAGGGGCAGAGTGGGGTTCGAGACAGATTTACATTAGCTAGGTGTCGTGGCGTGCATCTGTAGTCCCAGCTACAAGGGAGGCTGAGGCAGGAAAATCACTTGAACCCAGGAGGCGGAGGCTGCAGTGAGCTGAAACTGTGTCACTGCACTTCAGGCTGGGTGACAGAGCAAGACCCCATCTCAAAAAAAAAAAAACAAGACAGATTTACAGCATGGGAGAAAATTACTTAAAAGTATCATTTTACTGATAGCATTGACCTCAATTTTCTCCTGGAAAATCTAATGCAAATTTCAAAAGGGGTTGAGGGAAAACTTGTACATGCAAATCATGGAATTTAAAACAAACAAACTATCTTTAACAGCAGAGAAATCAAATCCCGAAAGGCTCTAAGGAATGCCAAAGTAAACAATTTTCATCTCATCTTCAACAAAAGACTAAAATCGGTGAAGTCATGATCAAAATACTTAATAAGGAGAAACTGTATAAAAGCCGGAGACAATGAGAGCAATTAAACTACTACTATTAGTGGTGATATTAATTGTTCTAGGGAGAGACTGTAGCATGCAATTACCTCATAATTTGTGATGCAAACAATGTACAACAAAAGATAGGGTAATTTGCTTTATGGTGTTAACCACAGCAAACAATCACAGGGTTCTCAGAGTTCATTTGCAATAATTACACATTTTACTCAGAATGTTGCTTTAAATTCATTAGGCTTAGCATATAATTTTCATGAAACGTTAAACTCTTGAACGTCAACAGGAAACACACCATTTTCTTGACCTTGTACTTAATGTAGTCAATAACTGAGAACCTATACATGCTCACACACACGGCTCAGAAATCTTAAAGGATAATGAAAATGTTTTATAAACTTAGTTTATTGTCTTAGCAGGATAGATGGATACATGGAATTCAATTGGTGCCCATATAGTAATCAGGTTTTTATTAATTCTCTAATCCTAGACTCTATATATACAAAGTTGAGAGGTGGAAGAGGGAGCCGGAAAGATTAAGCTTTGAAAAGCTGTGAAGCAAATACTTCAAAGCAAGTACATGGTTTCCCTGGAACACTACACAGTGCTTAGCTGGCAAGTTGTCAGCAAACAAGAAATTCAATGTTATCATTTATGACCAAGAACACACCAGAAAAAGAGAGAAAAAATTGGAATGAATAAAGAAATGCTCCTAAAATGCTTATGACAATTTGTAGCAGCACTTTAGGACCGGAGCAGCCTTGCAGCATTCTTCCTTTCTAACAACTGCTTCCAGCCCCCGAAACAAAGCAATGAGCCTTATTGGTATTACTAAAAGCTGAACAAATGAAAGAAAAATAGGAAGCCTCATTAAATGCTGCCAGCAGCTTCGACTCATTATGAACATTCCTATATAGCAACCAATAATCCAATAATGATATTGTTTCCAATAATACAGCTAAATATACCTCATTGCAAACAATTTTAGCTTGACACTCTATAATATAATCTGTTGCAGAGAAAAATTTTTTTAGTTCAAACATCTTTTATATTTCATAAAATTTGACTATTAAGTAAAATAGATTAGTACTATAAGAAAGTGTACACAACAGCATAAGGTACCTGAAGTATTCATCTTTTCTTTTTTAAAAAAATCTACAGATTGCCCTTCTATATCTACCACCTGCCAATATTGATAAACTAAGGTTTGCTTATTGTCCTAACTCACCTGAGTCCCTCAGAAACATATTTTCCCTATAGATTGTTTTCTTGGCGTCTTTCTTCTCCTGAACAACATCTAATACACATTCGTGCCATTTTTGAATTAGATGTTGTTAGGTCTGTTGCATCAAACCAGTTTAAACTCTCTGACCCCTTCTGTTCTCCCACAGTTCACTGCCCCAATTTTTTTTTTCCATTTTTGTCTTCTTGTTTTTTCAAAGAGACACGTCACAGGGAAATTTTAACTTAGTAAAAACTGCCAATGATATCGACCATAAGCAAGAGTAACTACGTATGAGTCTGTTTTTATACTGCTATAAAGAACTGCTCGAGACAGGATAATTTACAAAGGAAAGAGGTTCAACTGACCAACAGTTCGACATGGCTGGGGTGGCCTCAAATAACTTACAATCACGGCAGAAGGCAAAGAGGAAGCAAGGCACTTTCTTCACAAGGCGGCGGGAAGAAGTGAATGCTGGAGTAACTTCCTAACACTTACAAAACCGTCAGACCTAGTGCGAGCTCACTGGCTATCATGAGAACGGCATGGCGGAACCGCCCCTTGATTCAATTACCTCCACCTGGTCTCTCCCTTGACAGGTGGGAATCATGGAGATTATGGCGATTACAATTGAAGATGAGATTTTGGCTGGGGGAGTCAGCCAAATCTTATCAACTGCCAAACCAGGCAATAGACTGTTAGAATTTCAGTAGCGTTTACAGTGGTAATGGTATATGCATGTTGGTGTTCATGGATAATACTAGTCAGGAGAGAAGGATATAGAAAGAATCACGTTAGTTCCATGTATAGTGAGATAACATTGTAGACAGACACATATAACACATGTTGAGGAGGGGATGAGTACTGTTGTAGCAGGAACGGCCTCGAGAAACAGAGCTCTCGAACACCGAATGGAGAAGGAAAGGGTTTATTATAATTATGGCTGGGAGCCGAGCGATAATTTGTCTAAACTCAACTCATCCAACAAAGGAAGGTTCTGCCTTTATATAGGATTATATTCTAGATATTACACGTCGAAGAATCTTAAGTTTACAGCCTTAGAAATCACATATGAAAGGGTTTCTCGTTTACAGCTTTAGGAATCACACGTGAAAAGGTTTCGGGTTTACAGCTTTAGGAATCACACGTGAAAAGGTCTCTGGTTTACAGTGAAAAGGTTTTCAGTTTAGTTTTAGAATCACATGTGAAAAGGTTTGGTCTCCAGATGGAGAAGTGAGGTGGGGGTTTGATCTTTGTTTTAAGTAAAAATAGTGTCTTCTGGAGAGTTTCCCCAATATCAAGCCTGTTATTTACAGGAAGGTGAGTCAGGAGGCACTGGCAGGCCAGCCTTTTCTTCTATTGAAATGCAGTCAAGGGGGAGTTGATCCCAAATGCCTGGGTCTCCTTCCTCACTATCAGGAGGAAAGTTTTTCATATGAAGAGTTAACAGCAGCTAGCCAGACATGAGCAAGACAAAAGATTACTCTCCCCTCAATCCCCCAAAACCCCCCAACCCCTGCATTTATCTCATTTACGCACACACCAGAAATGTGAGGCAACCATCAGGCGACGGGGCAGGCAGATGTTAACTCTCTCTCTAAAGTAGTAATTGGTCTCCGCCAGCGCCGAGGAAAGGCAGCCTCCCAACTGATAGAAAAAACCTGAAACTGGTGGTCAGCACTTCTCGATACGATCTCAGGAGTTGGGCAGATGAACTCAAGTACGCACACTGAGAGGCAAAATGCTGGAGATTAACTGGTGTAAACCTTCTAGGAACATTTGGCTGGTAAGGGAAGAACGCCTCAAGTAAGCATGCCTACAACTCCAGTAAACACACTGTGCGTGTTCCTTCCCCAATACTAACAAACAGGCCACTGCTCATGCAAACAGCCTACCCTAAGGGAAGAATCAGGGGAGAAAGGAGGCAAGACCCTGGAAGCATGCCGACATGTGAAACCCCAAGGTCAAACTGTGTGCTTCATCTCAAGTCACCCACTTGGCCCTCTTGCAAGTGTACTTTACTTCCTTTCACTCCTGCTCTAAAGCTTTTTAATAAGCTTTCACTCCTGCTCTAAAAGTTGCCTCACGGAGGTTGCGGTGAGATCGCGCCATTGCACTCCAGCCTGGGTAACAAGAGCGAAACTCCGTCTCAAAAAAAAAAAAAAATGTTGCCTGAGTCTTACCTTCTGCCTTATGCCCAAGAATTGAGGTTGCTGCAGACCTGTACTGGTTTACCACCGCTAACAGAATGAGATATTAATATGTTATTGGAGAACATGCTCTATGGTAGGAACAGATGAATTTAGAAGGAAAGAAAACTCATTTTCTCACTCACTGCTGGATTCATAACTGAGATATTTATGAATATAAACCAAAAATAAAATTCTAAGCCTCCAGCCAACTGAATAAACCCCTCCTTTCTGGCAAGGGAATTCCAAAGTAAACCTGAAACACTAGTTCAGACTAGTAGGTGAAAGATGGGTCAGCACGCCTCATTAAACCTTCCTCCCTTTGCAATTTGGCACAGCTGACCAGCATTAACATTAAAACAGAGACCTTCAGACTAACAGACTCTTCGTAGCAATAGGATACCAACATGACAGACAGCAGGCCCTAAAAGAAATCAAAGTATTTTAACCCAAAATATATTTCTTTTACATATTTTGAAATGGCCCTGCAAAGCTGTCTCTTGTGGGGAAAATCTACATTCTTTAGAGAATTCCTTCCTCTTCCAGGTCTTTTTCTGATCCAGGAGAGAATTGACCAAGAGTCTGGTGCCTTTTAAAGTCTGATAAGAAACCTTTACAATCTATTCTCTCTGAAGCCTGCTAACTAAAGCCTTCATCTGCATAATAAGGACCTTGGTCTCCACAACACTTTATCTTAAGGTAGACACTGCCTTCTATTGATTCCAGGTCTTTAGATAAACTCTTTCAACCAATTACCAATCAGAAAAATCTTTGAATCCACCTATGACCACGAAGCCCCCACTTCGAGTGGGGCTTTTAGTTTTTGACCAAACAAATGTACATCTTACATGTTTCAGTTGATGTCTTATGTCTCCCAATAAGGCATAAAACCAAGTTGTAGCTTGACCACCCTGGGCACATGTTGGCAGGATCCCCTGGGGTTTTGTCATGGGCCAGGGTCGCTCAGATTTGGCTCCAAATAAATATTTGACTGAACAGTCAAACATTTTACAGAGTTTGACTCTTTTCATCAACAATATGAACTTGACACAAGAGCTTTCAAAAATACAGACCCAAAGAATCTGGACAACCCATATATTTTTATGCTAAATCTGATGACGTGGACAGTAGTGTAGAAGTATAATTAAACAACGTAAGATCTAATTGTAATAAACTTGGAGGAACTTAGCAAGGCCTGTGTGTTCAGATTCTTTTCTGTGTCCCAGGGTCTTCAGAGATAAGAATATTCCTTTACCCAGCTAGCATCAAATGCCAGTATTAAACTTATATATATTCTAATTGGATAAAAAGCCAAAACCCATCGGTATGCTGCATCCAGACTCATCTCACATGCAACAATACACAAAGACTTAAAACAAAAGGAGGAAGATTTACCAACCAAACAGAGAGTAAAAATAAACAAATAAACAAAAAGCAGGAGATGCAATTCTCACCTCTGATAAAGTAGACTTTAAAGCAACAAAGATCAAAAGAGGCAAAGAAGGACATTACATAATGGCAAAAGGATCAATGCAACCAGAAGAGCTAACGATTCTATAGATCAACGAGACAGAAAATTAACAAGGACATCCAGGACTTGAACTCAGATCCGGAACAAGTAAACTTAGTAAACATTTATAGAACTCTCCACTTCAAATACACAAAACATACATTACCATATCATACCTATTCCAAAAGTGACTACATAATTGGAAGTAAATCACTCCTCAGTAATCGCATAGCATTTCATAAGTTTAAATGAAATATTGGTTGGCTGCTTGTTTATTATTTTCTTCAATACCCATTACTAAATTGCATTCTAGCCTGGGCAAGAAAGCAATACTCCCATTCTCTCTCTCTCTTTCTCTTCCTTTATCTTCCTCTTCTTCATTCTTTTTTTCTTTCTTTCTGGGGAAAAAAAAAAAAAAAAAAGAATGTTCCTTTACCCCAGGTGTAGGGAGAGTGCCTCTGGAATGACCTACTTTAGAGGAAGGTCAGAGAAGTCTTCTATGGTGTGTACCAGAGGAGACAGGAGAGAGACTTTGCTGGTTCTGCTCTTTTCTCAAATGCCAACATGTCATATTTGGGGTAGCATATCCTAAGCATTATCAAATTAAGTAAATATAACTAGATAAATACGATTCAGAAAGCAAGCAATGTTTTGGTCGGCAAGGGACGTGTAGTTAAGGCATAATTTCTGGAAAGGACAATGAGCTCATACAGGAAAGGAAAGGGTTTATTCTATACACATTTTAAGAAACACTGAGCCCATGAACTCAAGAGTATCTGTTTAATACCTGCCTATCAACTTTCCCACAAACCTAATCTATCAACTCTTAAGTAGAATCAAGTTTTTACAGTTCCACGGTGCCTCCCAGGCCTTGTTTCTTGTCATCAATTTGTGTAAGAAACCTTCGAGAAGGAAGGCTTAGAGAATCTACAAGTGTGATCACATTTCTTTCTATAAACAGATTGACCATATCACATATTGTTTGAATGAGGAAATTTTTTAGAATGACGAGGTGAAATATAAACAATTAAATGAGGATGATAGCCATAAACTACAACTGTACTGGGCAAACTGCAACATTTGTTAATCCTACTTTTAAGATTCTAGAATTTCTGGTTTCTGGAAAACTAGTTTGCCTAGGTCCTTGTACATGTCATCCTCTGAAAGTTGCCAATCATAAGTGTTGCCCATGGATCCTGGGAACTCCATGGTAGTGTAGTTTGCTAAGAAGCAAGGCACTCCAGTTTCCTCAGTAAGGGAGAGGGAGAATGATACAACAAAATTGAATATAAGAGCAATGAAGATCTGTGCTGTATTTCTTGTCTGTATGACAGAAGATAGACATCTTAAAGGTGTGAGTCATCCTGGCATGGGAATAGTCTAGAGATGACTGCCTAGGATTTCAGAAGCAGATTGAATTTAGAGGTAGCCCTACCACTAAGCTTCCAAAAGGGGGAAACCCAGAGTTACATGACAAAACACCTACATTTTTCAATGTCCTCCAGAAGGATATAGGAATTAGTTGCAAAAATAAAAGCCAACAGACTCCCCTCCTCCACCTTCTCTTTCATACGCAATTTTTTCTAAAAATTTTTCAGCTGTATCTTTTCTCCATCTTTCTTCCATGGGCTCTACTCATGCCCTCACGTTCTCTCTCCTGTACCATGGCCATGGGATCCTAGCAGGGTATCTATCTTCAGCTCCCATCCCACCGCTGCAAATCCATTCCCTCAAATCCCACCAAGTGATGTGTGTGATACCAGAAATGACTGTGGCACTGCCCAGATTAAACGGCTTTAGGGACCATCCATGCCTGTATTACAAAAGCCAAGCTCCATAATGTGGTTCAGAAGTGCACATACACTGAAGGTGATCCAGCTTCTGCTGACTTATGCCTTGTCTGCTTTCACATAACCGATAAACTACATCCAACTGTAGTTTGTGGTTGCCCCTCCACACACAATGCTGCAGTCCCCTGTGCTTTTGCTCAACTGGGCCTCTGCCTGACACCAACCATCCTTTGACATCTTCAGCTTCACCCATGCAGTAATCTTCTCAGCAAAGCCTCTCCTAATAACACCCAGTACAGCTTTCTGTGTGTGCTTCTGACATCATATGAAACTGATCTCTTTATGTGCCTGTTTCCGTTACTAAATCAGAAGTTCTTTACCGACAAGAAATGTATTTTATTTGTCCCTGGTTGCAATATCAATATACGTTCATTGATGCTGAATATATATTGTACTACTACAAATATATATTAATATTACTGATATATTAACATTAATAACTGAAATTATATTGTATTTAGCAAATAGATATAGTATCAACAGGTACTATATACTCTTTGCAAAAAAAAATATATACATATGCACCCTCCAAGTTTCTTTCTGAAAGTTTTCCTTTTCTTTCCTGTGGGAAAGTGGCCAGGATTATTCTCTAAATGCCCTCTCTAAGGCTTATGTTTGTTTGCTGTTCTATTTTTTATGTTTTTATGTTTGACTGCAGGCTAAGCAATTTTATGGCTTCCTATTTGTCCCAGTAGAACATGTGTACTTTTAATCTATTTTATATTCCTGAAAAAGGAAGAAATTCAATGAGTATTCCTTGTTTTGATTAGAAAAACACAAAAAGTCAGGGTGGGACACGGGGTTCAGTGAGAAGGAAATCTCCAATTTCCACACAAACCAAGACATTTTCTCAGATAAGGTCTGCATGATGAAAGGGTGCTGTGTCAATTAATTCTTGGGCCACTGTTCAAGAAACGCGAGTTTACTCAAGAAGAATGCACTTTCCTATTCTTTCTTTTCTTTGTCATAAGAGGATAATTGCTGTTTATTGATTATGGTGAGAGAAGGATAGTCAAATAAACCAGGGATTAGATAAATAAACTTAAGTATCATCAAGGAATCCTTAGGGAAACAGAAGGCTGCAACTAGAGGTGGCAGGACTTAGCATGGGAGTCCAGCTAAGGAGCAGGAGAGAACGGAGATATAAAAGAATCAAACCAGTTATTTAACCTCATGTAAGCTTCCTAAGGATCAATTATATGTTGAAAAACACAGCTTTCAAGTCAGTAAATGTATTTTTAGTGCCTAGCCTGCTAATGCTGTAACCCTGAAGAAATATAACACCATCTAACTTAAAGAGCTTACAGCAACATTTTTTATGTCTATGAACAGTGTTGTTTAAAAGTTGTATAATAAACATTACCAGTGGATGTCAGAGAAGGCAAATGAGCACTATTTGCTGACATTCAGTTGGTAGAATATTTCTGGAGAACCATTTGGCAATGCAAATCAAAAGCTTTAAAAATCTGTGTATTAGATGCTCAACATCATTAATCATTGGGAAAATGCTAATCAAAACCACAATGTTATACCACCTCACATTCATTAGAATGGCTACCATTAATAGCAAGTATTGGTGAGGATGTAGAGAAATTAGAAAACTTGTACAATGTTGGCGAGAATGTAGAGCCACTGTGGAAAACAGTATGGTAGTTCTTCAAAAAATTAAAAATAGAATTATCATATGATCCAGTGATTTTATTTCCAGATATATCCAAAAGAATTAAAAGAAGAGACCGGAAGCAATGGTGTTCATCCATGATTATAGCGGCATAACTGGCAATGGCCTAAAGGTGGAAGCAACCCAAGTGTCCCCTAATAGACAGGTGAAAGGTAGTGTATACATCAAATAGAATACTATTTCAGCTTTTGAAAGACAAGAATTTCTAGCACATGCTGCAACATGGATGAACCTTGAGGAAGTTATGCTAAGATGCATAAGCCAGTCATACAAAAGGACACAAATTGTATGATTCCATTTATATGAGGTACACAGAACAGTCAAAGTCATAGAGGCAGAAAGTAGAATGATGGTAGTCAGGGCGTGGAGCAGGGGAGGGGCAGTTAGTGTTTAATGGAGACAGACGTTCTGTGGTGAGATGAAGGGTCCTGTGGATGGATGGTGGTGATGGTAGCACAAAAATTTATTTAGGGCCACTGAACTATACACTTAAAAATTATTAAGTAGTAAATTTTATGTTATATGGATTTGACTATAATTTTTTTAAATTTTTAATGTGTATTTATCTTATGTTTATGGGATTTCTCCTTATAAAATCATCACCCAGAGATATAAATATTTCCACAACAAAATGTCTTTACATTGTTTATAATGGGCAAAAATTAGAAATAATCCAAATATGTGCCAATAGGAAATTAACTAATTACATTACTGTACATTCATACATGGGATGTTACCCAGTCATTAAATAAAAGTACTTATATGTATGTTTATTAACATCAAAAGATGACATGATATAGTGAGAGAAAAATACATGTTTCAAAGCAACATGTATGATGGGATCTCATTTTGTAAGTAGAGAAAAATGCACACACACACCGCTCACTATACACGCACACACACACCCCTCACTATACACACAGACAAACACCTCACTATACACACACACACCTCACTAAACACACACACACACCTCAACTATACACACACACACCCCTCACTATACACACACACACCTCTATACACACACACACACCGCTCACTATACACACACACACCTCACTATACACACACACAAACACCTCACTATACACACACACCTCACTATACACACACACAAACACCTCACTATACACACACACACCCCTCACTATACACACACCCCTCACTACACACACACACACACAAACACCTCACTATACACACACACACACACCTCACTAAACACACACACACACCTCACTATACACACACACCCCTCACTATACACACACACACCTCACTATATACACACACACACACACACCTCACTATACACACACACACACACGGACAGATACACATTATAAAGTAAAACTGGAAGTAATTTTACTAGATAATGAGTTATGAGTAATTTTTCTTTGTATTTTAATATTTTTTCTTGTGAAAACTTTTTTCAAATATAAGCATTTATTTGGATATTTACAAAATATCAAGTTATGTTCTTTTTTTTGAAGTTGTTACAATCGGAAAGTTTCATTCACAAAGAAATGAGAATCTTTAAGGCTTCAAAAGTAATCTGAAATAAGTAAGCTAAGGAATCTGCTAGTTATTTTCCAGTATTCCCCTAGGTTCATACCAGAAACCCAAAAGCAATGAGTTTTTTTTTTTTTTTTTTTTTTTTTTTTTTTTTTTTTTAGAAAGAGAGAGAGAGAATAGGAAGGAGAAAAAAGGAAGAGAAAGAGAGAGAGAGAATGGGGAGGAGGGAGAAGGAAAAGAAAGAGGGAGAGAGAATGGGAGTATTGCTTTCTTGCCCAGGCTAGAATGCAATTTAGTAATGGGTATTGAAAACCTCTTTTATACTGATAATTATACTTAATGATGTAATCAGGAAGGAGTAAGGGAAGAAGATAACAAACAAACAGCCAACCAATATTTAATTTAAACCTATGAAATGCTATGCGATTACTGAGGAGTGATTTACTTCCAATTATATAGTCACCTTTGGAATAGGTGTGAGGTGGTAATGTATGTTTTGTGTATTTGAAGTGGAGAGTACTATAAATATTTATTAAGTTTACTTGTTCCGGGTCTGAGTTCAAGTTCTGAATATCCTTGTTAATTTTCTATCTCGTTGATCTATAGAATCGTTAGCTCTTCTTGTTGCATTGATCCTTTTGCCATTATGTAATGTCATTCCTCGCCTCTTTTGATCTTTGTTGCTTTAAAGTCTACTTTATCAGAGGTGAGAATTGCATCTGCTGCTTTTTGTTTATTAGTTTATTTTTACTCTCTGTTCAATTGGTAAATCTTCCTCCTTCTCTCTGAGTCTTTGTGTATTGTTTCATGTAAGATGGGCCCGGATGCAGCATACCGATGGGTTTTGGCTTTTTATCCAATTAAAATATATGTAAGTTTAATACCAGCATTTGATGCTAACTGGCTGTTTTGCCCATTAGTTGATGTGAATATTTTATTATGTTAAAGTTCTTTGCTTTTTGATATATTTTTGGAAAGGCTGATATTGGTTGTTCCTTTATATGTATAGTGCTTCTTTCAGAAGCTCTTGTAAAGCAGGCCTGGTGGTGGTGAACTCTCTAAGTACTTGTTTGTTCGCAAAAGATTTAATTTTTCCTTCGCACATAAAGCTTAGTTTGGCTGGATAGGAAATTCTGGGTTGAAAGTTCTTTTCTTTAAGGATGTTAAATATTGGTCCCCACTCTTTTCTGGCTTGTAGGGTTTCTGCTGAGAGATCTGCTGTAAGTCTGATAGGTTTCCCTTTATGGGTAACCTGAACTTTCTCTCTAGCTGCCCTTAGTATTTTCTCCTTCATTTCAACCCTAATAAATCTGGCAATTATGTGCCTTGGGGTTGGTCTTCTTGAAGAATATCTTTGTGGTGTTCTCTGTATTACCTGGAGTTGAATATTACCCTGCCTTGCCAGGTTGGGAAAATTTTCCTGAATGATATCCTGAAGAGTATTTTCCAACTTGGATTCATTCTCTTCATCACATTCAGGTACACCTATCAAACGTAAATTAGGTCTTTTCACATAGTCCCATATTTCCTAGAGACTTTGCTCATTGCTTTTCATCCTTTTTTCTGCATTCTTGTCTTCTCGTTTCATTTCACTGAGCTGGTCCTCGACTTCTGATATCCTTCCTTCCGCTTGATCAATTCGACTGTTTAAACTTGTGCATGCTTCGCGAAGTTCTCGTGTTGTGTTTTTCAGCTCCATCAATTCACTTATATTCTTCTCTAAATTGTCCATTCTCATTAACATTTCGTTAAACCTTTTTTCAAGGTTCTTAGTTTCTTTGCATTGGGTTAGAATAAGTTCTTTTAATTCACAGAAGTTTCTTATCACCCACGTTTGGAAACCTGCTTCTGTTATTGGAATACCGGTGTAATCTATTAAGCCTTGTTCCGTTACTGATGAGGAATTGCGATCCCCTGTAGAGGGAGAGGCATTCTGATTTTGAGTATTCTCTACCTTTTTACGCTGGTTTCTTCCCTTCATTATATATTTGTCCGTCTGTCGTCTTTATAATTACCGACTTTCTAACTGGGTCTCTGACGTCCAACTTGTTGATTCCCTGCGCCGAAATCTGAGCAATCCACTGAGCCGGCCAAAAGAGCGGTGTTAAGATTGATGGTGCTTTTCTGCCCGGGAATATCCGGACTCTGCACCAAGAACTGGCGTGCTAAGGCACCAGCAAAACCGCCACGCCGGCCACAAGAGTCGCCCTGGCAACCCGTGGAGCTCCTCCACTGGGAATCTCGTGGTCCGTGAGCAACTAATATTCGTCTGAAAGTGTGGCGTCCTCTCGTTCTTTGCGCTTTCACTGGGAGGTACGTGCCCGAGCTGCTAATCATCAGCCATCTTGGATCTCTCTAGCAATGAGTTTTACACAAATCTTGTCACTGATTTTCCAACACATGTATCTGTTTCATACATTTTTTCATCCTGACAGTATTCTTCTGAAAAGCTTATCCCTAATGCTAAGAGAATAATTACTCTTATGCCTGCAAATAGATAAATGGCACAGTCCTGACCCTGTAGTAATTTGGTGTTCCACGGGCTTTCCTCAGCTCCTTGCAAGACTGGCATCCTGTAGAACAGCTCTTTACCGATTCATTCCCTTTTTCCAGTCCAAGCACTTCTAGAACAGATTGTCTCCTATGGTGTAAACCCAATTGACATTTGATTCACCAGCTGGCAGCCACCCAACCCTATCTGGACAAGCAGGTCTCACTAAACGAAGGACTTCAATTTTTTTTTTTCTATAGTGATTATCAGCTGTTTTCAAGCTGTTGAAATAATCTTGGCACTACCATTCAAAGTAATCTGTCACTCCTCTTCCCACCACCATTGTCCTTTGAAACACAGCTTCCATTCTGTGTTGCGGTTTATTTATCTTCCAGCCCTGGTGCCTATGAGGACTATGGAAGTTATCAATCAAACCAAATTTATGAAGTTCTTTTGTGAAAACACTGCAAGCCATTGGACAAAAATCAATGGAGAAATAAATAATGGGGAAACAAATGTTTAAGCTCAATTAAATTAAGCAGTTTATAGTTTCACCTCAAAGTGTAAGCACAGTTTGAGAAACGGCTTAGGAGGAGTGCAGCCAGTTTACCGACTTGTTTTCAAGTTGCCTGCTCTGAGAATCCAGTTTCAATGGTGTCAGAACTAACAACAGCAATAGCTGGTTGAACAGATGAGAGAAATTAGATTAAAAAAAGAAAAGAATTTCTGCCTCCACTTTCACATTCTGGGAGAAATGAAGGATTGACTTAAGGATTGACTATTTTGTCGAGTAAAAGTCATTAGGGTTTTTTAGACATGTAAAGAGCTTAATCTCAATTAAGAGCAAATTGTTTTGTATAATAAGGAAACTGAATTTGCTGTGAGACCACTGGGGAAGTAGGAAAAACGTATTGGCTGAAAAGAAGCCTAGGAACATGGAAGCAAAGAAGCCCATGGAGAAGGGTCACAGAGAGAAATCCCTGCTACCAGTGAGACCTGGGAATTTTTAACAAAAGTGATGTCACGTATTTAAATGCTGCTGCATTGCTGGGTTCCCCATATGTTACTCCCATCATGTGTACATGGCTGTTAGACAGAGCAGTCTTATGTGAAAGATGGTCTGAGGAGTGAGAGGAGGGTCCTGTGTGAAGCTTTCTGGAGGTAACAGCAAGACGACCAATTGTCAGGAGACAACAGAAACAAGCGGTGGCATAGGCCAGCTCGGGAACGGACAGAACCCACCCTTCCCAAATTGCCCAGAGTCTAGATCCAACCCTTAGATGAGCAGGAATTTCCAGGTGGCAGCTATGTGGGTTCCAACCCCCTGTGTGAAGCAACTACTCTGTCATGTAGTTTGTATCATCACTTCACGGTAGGTATTATTAGGGTTCTCTACTTGGGAATGAGAAAACAGGATGAAGAGAGAATTAAGTAACTAATCCAAGGTCACTCGGCAATTAACTGACAGGAGGAGCAGAGAATCAGGGCCCAGGAAGGCCTGACTGTCATCTTGCATCTGTCCACCAGGCCTCTTTCTCTCCGTAACACCCATGAATGTTCAGGGATTCCTCTTTGCCTGACTTAGTGCCATTTGGAACTTAGTGTCTAATGGCAGAGCCACTGCATCCAGAGTTTAAAGTCATCATTCCACCTTGCGTTAGCAAATGAAAATGTCCCCATATTTCACCAGCAGCCAGTGACCAGTCTATAAATCTGTGAGTATAGGGTCATGTCCCTTTTCTATCCAGGTCTCCCCATCAGCTATTTTCATCCTGACAGAAGCTGTGCTCCAAATTACTTATTGAATAAAAGACTAGTGCAGAAAGGAAAAGTTTAATCTCACCATTTTAAACTGAATATCCATGCCTAATCTCCTTTCCTTGATCAGCTCTAGAAGAGGAATTTCACATTAAATGTAACTGATAAAGTTCACTTTCAAATAGGCTTTTCTTGACTTAAAATATTAATACAAGTAATCCATGCTCTTATAGAAAAATTAGAAATTTCAGATAAGCAAAGAGAAAAAAATGAAGCTATCCATAATCCTAGGGCCTAGAGATAAAGCGGTATTAATGCTTTGACATGGAGCGCTATTCACCGTGAATAATGCTGTGTGAACTGACGCCCTGTTTGAAGAACCATCAGCATACACAAGGATTTGAACTGACAGCGCCGATGTCATCATCACCACAGCTGTGGGGACTGATACTATGCCTTTTAGGAGATGATTTTGGAATCACCACAGGAGACAAACAGTAACAATAGCAGCTAAAAAAATCTCTGTAAACAGAACATGTTTTCTGGTTCTTTCTCTACAAAGTTTTTGGAAGTTAATAAAAGCCCTTTTGGACTGACTAAACCTATGGATTTCTTAAACATTTTAGAAGAAAGAGAAACTCTCCCACCAGCCTCCTCCCCACTAAAGCTTTACTGCATTTGCTGCTAATCTAATCATAGAAGTGATCAAATTAGACTGTATTTGAAAAATAAAAGCTCTCTTTTATTTGTACTTCAGGCTGGACTCATAAATTACACTACAAGTATGTCTGTAATCCATCTCTGCAATTTAGCTGGCTTAATTTATATATTGATATGTCCCAAGTGTGTAGAGTACCTGGTTCATAGCAAATAATTAACTCATTTGAAAAAGTTCTTGGAAGGGAAATTGCTACCCCTAAAGGCTCAGCTTTAATGCTTAAATTCATATTGTCAAAATTCTCAGGACGAAATCTGCAATCAGTGGGAAGGTCCTTACAGGTGAATGGCTCCAATTTACTTCTCGAATCTTCGATTTTATTTTTTCTCTCATTGGATCCCTGAGGCTCCATATTCACCATCAACAGATAAACAACTATAAAGATATTTAGGAGATCTCCCAGCTAACTTTTTAAGAAATTATTTTCAAGGACATCTATAGCCATTTCATTTTAATAGCTACTGTGTCAAGTACTCTACACTCATTATCTCATTATCTGATCCTGCCAATTCAACTGTTGTTATTAAATCTACTTTGCAGACTAGGAGCTGAGGCTCAGAGAGAGTAAATGACTTGCTTAAATGTATACAGCCACAAAGTACCAGAGTCTAGATTAAAATGCTACTGTATGTTATTTTAAAACACATCCTCTTGGCAAAAAATTCTAGAGACCTATTATTTGGCATGATGACTATCATTAATGGCAGTGGACTGAATACTTGAAATTTGCTAGAAGACTAGATCTTTAAAAATAAGTATGTGGGGTGATGGATGTGTTCATTAGCTTGATTCGATTATTTCTCAATGTATACATATATCAAAATATCACACTGTATGCTCTAAACATATACAATAATTATTTGTCAACTCTACCTTAATAAAACTGGCAGCGAGAAGGGAAGGCATCCTTTCAACTGCTACCTGTCACATCTTACAAGGGACTTGTAAAACACAGATGCCCTCAAATGAAGGGAATGGAAATTCGAACTTTTACCAAGCTCTGATTTTTAGCAGATGCTAAATTGTGACCCTTGATCACAGTGACTCCCTACAAGGCGGACCTTCAAACAGTAACCTAAAGGAAGAGGCTCAAATGAAGCCCTGCAGCCTGAACCAGTCCCTTTTATCAACAGCAAGAAGAACATTCCACTAGGTGACAAGGGTGCTCTGAGAACCGGAAGCACAGAAACGGTCTCTGAACTTCCCAAGCATAACATGATATTTGAGAAGTATTATTTTTTCCTACCAAAATATCAAACTGCTAAAATGACTGTCAATTCCAGCTTGACCCTAGGGGTGTTTAGCTACATTTGTGAAGCAAGAAGTTTCAAATCAAAAGAAAATTAAGTCTGACTACACTACATCCTTTTTTTTTTTTTTTGAGACGGAGTTTCGCTCTTGTTACCCAGGCTGGAGTGCAATGGCGCGATCTCGGCTCACTGCAACCTCCGTCTCCTGGGTTCAGGCAATTCTCCTGCCTCAGCCTCCTGAGTAGCTGGGATTACAGGCACGCACCACCATGCCCAGCTAATTTTTTGTATTTTTAGTAGAGACAGGGTTTCACCATGTTGACCAGGATGGTCTCGATCTCTTGACCTCGTGATCCACCTGCCTCGGCCTCCCAAAGTGCTGGGATTACAGGCGTGAGCCACCGCACCCGGCCCACTACATCCTTTTTTGTAGAAAAAAATATTTTATTCAATCATGTAATTGGTAATTAATATTTGGATGGGTTAAAAAGACACTGTTCAATTTTAATGGTAGCTTTATTTACTGATTAAGGAAAATGAAGTTACATTCTGGAATACAAACTAAATACATTTTCCATACAGTAGCTTAAAGCATAAATAGAGACAGAATTTCTTGTTCTCGTCACTGAATGATCCTGCTTCTTCTTTTTCTGCTCTAGTTATGTTGATCTCTTCTGGAAAACTCGGTTTGCTTGGATCAGGTCAGCTGCAGTTTGAACTTTTTTGTTAAGAGTTCACAGTCAATTTCTACATGCGATCTTGTTCTGTTTGCTTTATGCCTTTTTCTTCCTGACTTCCTGCTCTGTCTGTCTGCCCAATAATTACATATTCCTCTAAACAGAAAAAAAAATTCTGCCATTCTAGACTAAGTTCTGTTTTTTCATTTGAGCCCTCGGTGCTATAATTTTCTACACATGCTTCCTAGTTTAAGAACTAGTTAGATAAGTAATTACTTAACGACACAGAATATAAAGGCTTAGATATTTTTTGGTAGATTATTTCTGTTATTAATATGAGCTGTCCTTTTTTCCACTTTTAGTGATTTCCACCTTGAATTTATTACATCTATCATTTCAATTACTATACATGCTTTCTTTTTGTAACCAGTTGCCTCATACTTCTTTAAATATCTCCTTTTTTGGAAACTTCCGAGGCTAATTTTTTAAGTCCGCAAGTCTGTTGTTTAATAAATAAACTTTTGCTTATAGCCATTACCGGATAAATAAATAAATAAGTAAATAACTTAATATACTAACATGTATTGTGATTACCAATATGTTTAGATTTATTCCTCTCTTATGCATCCAATTTTCAATGATTCTTTTTAATTATCGATCTTTTGTTGGATTGCGCCAGATACTACAGTCTCG
Organism: Aotus nancymaae; assembly: GCF_030222135.1. NCBI lineage: Eukaryota > Metazoa > Chordata > Mammalia > Primates > Aotidae > Aotus > Aotus nancymaae. Next base: position 8,408,508 of record NW_026988438.1, read on the forward strand.
CTCACTGAACTCTAATTCCACCCCTTCTCTAGCTTGTCTTCCTGTTCTATTGAGTTTGTCACCCTAGAAACTGTATTTCCAATCTCCCAGAAGCTGGATGGTTACATGGGACCTCAGCTCTACCAAGCAGATGCACCACATGAGGCTCAGGACAGCAATGTGCAACCACAAGGGAAGGCCAAGTGCAGAGAGAGCTGACGTTTGGGCAAGAACAATGATCGGGGTACCTAATTCCTCTGAGTGTATGTAGTTCTTAGCATCATAGGCAATAAGCACCAAGTGGTCACAATCATGGGACTTTGATGGCTCTGCCAGTGGTTTGGGTAAGTGCCCTTCCTTCTAACTGTGTTGTTCCTGCTGTAGAGCCTGCTAACCTCATTCTCTGGCCCTCCAAAAGGTTCTGTGAGCTTTCTAAGTCATTTTACAAGTCCCTTTCTTTTTTTTGAGACAGAGTCTCACTCTGTCACCCAGGCTGGAGTGCAGTGGCACCAACTTGGCTCACTGCAACCTCTGCCTCCTGGGTTCGAGCGATTCTCTTTCCTCAACCTCCCGAGTAGCTGGGACTACAGGCGTGTGCCACCATGCCCAGCTAATTTTTTGTGTTTTTAGTAGACACAGGGTTTCACCGTGTTAGCCACGATGGTATCGATCTCCTGACCTAGTAATCCACCCAACTCGCCTCCCAAAGTGCTGGGATTACAAGCGTGAGCCACTGCACCTGGCCTTATAAGTCCCTTTGTGCTTAACCTTGATAAATACAAGGTTATCTATGCTCTGTCACTAAGAATCCTGACTGAATCAACTTTAATGTTTGAAAACATTTACGTTGCCCTTGTCTTTGAATAATAGATTCACTGGATTGAAATAAGAGATTTAGATACATTTTCCTTCAGCATTTTCCTCTCATTCCATTTTTTTCTTGCACTTATATAAATGTTCCTCATTGCAGTGTTAATCTACCCCTTCTCTCTAGAAGTTTTTGCAGATTTTTTCCTTATTCTAAGTGTTCTGAAATGTTCTGCCATTGATCTAGGTATGAGTTACTGCTATTGTTCCCTTTACCCTGCTTAATACTCAGTGAGCCCTTTTAATGTGACACTGAATGCCAAGAAATTGTTCTTGTATTCTTTGCATGTTGCCATCCCTCTGTTCTCTCTGGTCTTTTCTAGATCTCCTAATTGACTGGTATTGGAACTTCCTGACATATCCATATATTTTTTATTTTCTTTTATATTCTGCATGACTTTACTTATTAACTACAGAGTTTGGCCTATCTCTGTGCTTCTCAAACTTTAACATGCCTACAAATAACCTGGGCATCTTATTAAAAATAAAACTCTGATTCAGTATTATGGAGTGGGGCCTGAGCTCCATATTGCTAACAAGTTTCCAGAAGATGCCAATGCTGCTGGTCTGTAGACCGTACTTTGTAGAGCGAGGTCCTAGGTAACACATTAGGCATGGAGGTACAGAATGAATGGTGGCGAGCACATGTTCTCCACAGTCAGCCAGTGTGGGAGTCTTCCTCCACCACTCACGGGCCACATGACCTTGGGAAAACTGACCTAATCTCTTTGAGAACCAGCTTTTCTTTCAACAAAATAGAGATCTTAGTCCCCATGTTTCTGATTTCCTGCAGTGATTAGTGTGATTTTTTAGCCTGCACAGACCATAGGAGGCATGAATCAAAAAGGACAACCCTGGGCCTCTGCTGTCAGGGGTAAGCTCTAATGATGTGGGGTAGGAAGTGTCCTGGCACCCACGTCTCTGCCCAGTAGGGAGGGCTCTATTCTCAGCTTCGACCTCAGCCATGAAGTTCTTTGAGTTGAAGGCATTAGAACAAAAGACTCACACCTGTCTCATCCCCACACAGACGCACGCTCCACCCACAGAATAGGAAAAAGCACACTCCATTTCAACAAAGAACAACCTGCAGTGTCAGCCACATGGACAGAGAGAAAGTAAGTCATTCTGTGATTAGTGTATATGTCGGAGGTGTAAATTTCTGTTAAGAAACAATTTGTAAAGGCAATTCTAAAGTGGAAATCATGGGAAGTCATGAGCAGAGAATGAGGATATGCCTGATGATTGGGGGAAAGCTTCTTGACCTGAAACCATTTGACTCGTGTTTGCTCTGAACAGAGGGAGTGAAAAAGGAAGAAATGAAAGGAAGAGAAAATTAGGAAGAAAATCAACATCAATTGAGTAACTCTTTCATGCCAGGCATTTTGCAAATATCATGTAACACTGGGTCTATTAAGGCTGAACTGAGCACACCCCACCCCAAAATGCCAGTCTGTGAAAAGAGTGTGAACCACGAAAGAGGGGAGTGGCCTTACACAGCACAACAGGAGGAGGAACTGGTCCAGATGAATGTTAAAAATCTTCTTCTGATTTTAGAAATTTAGTTATATGTACATTTTTGGTTATAATCTTGCTGTTGACACATACAAGAAAATGTTTGGTTACTATTTCACTATTTCACCGTTCAGAGGCCAGCTGAAAATTTTAGTCTTGGTAATGACATTTTTAGAAACAGAGAAAGGTTGAATAACCCTTGTTAAACCAAATACAAAAAGAAAAAAATGCAAAAAATCACTAGATTCTTGAAAGAATGGATAACAAATTTTCCAATAACAAATTTTAGTCCTACTAATTCCCATGAAATTTACTTGAAAATTGCTTAGCATTTTTTAGCTCTGCTAATATCTTCCTAGAAGGAGGTCATGAATTAAAATTGCACAAAAAGATTCTGTCCCAAACAAAGTTTGCTGAAATTTTTTCCTTGTGTAACGATTTTTACATTTCCTTGATGAAGAAAAACCCAGAAATTTAAAATTTATTTAATATAAGGCATAGTTTTCTATGTAACAAATTAAAAGACTTTATTCAAGAATGGCGGCAAGCTATTTTCTCCTCTTAAAGGGGGTTGCATGAGAGAGACCCTGTCTGACAATTTCAGCCAAATTCAACTTTCCAAAGTAGATGAAATGGGTTTGTGCTACCTCTGAAGATCTTTCAGCGGGATGTTTTCTGTGTGAGTGGGCTACACGCTACATTAGAGCATATGTGAAGTGTCTGTCACTTACAGTGAGCTGATATTCACATTTTGTTCTTTCTTTTGTTTTATTTATCCCCGACTTTCTTGTCTTTCCTTCCTGCCCATTAGACCTAGACTTATTTATGACAGTATTTCAGGAATCCAGAGGCTCCTACAGTCTTCCTAAGCTTCTCTCATCAGCCTCAAATGTATTTAAGAGAATACAAACCTAAAAATTACACACTTTTTTTCCATTCTGTCACCCAGGCTGGAGTGCAGTGATGCGATCTCAGCTCACTGCAGCCTCGACCTGCCATACTCAAGCAATCCTCCCACCTCAGTCTCCCAAGTAACTGGGACTACAGGCGCACGCCACCATGCCCAGCTAATTTTCATATTTTTTCTAAAGACAGGGTTTCACCATGTTGCCCATGCTGGTCTCAAACCCCTGGGCTCAAGCAATCCTCTTGCCTTGGCCTTCCAAAGTGCTGAAATTACAGCTGTGGTATTTATGCTTGTGTCCCCGAAATTCACATGTTGAAACCAAATCCCCATTTATGAGGGTATTGGGAAGTGTGGCCTTTGGTAGGTGATTAGGTCATGGGAACAGAGCCTTCGCGGATGGGATTAGTGGCCGTATGAAAGAAACCCCAGAGAGATTCCTTGCCCTTTCTGCCATGTGAGGAAGCAGTGAGGAGACGGCCATCTGTGAGGAAACAGGCACTCACCAGACATTGAACTTGCCGTGCCTTGCTGGGGGACTTCCCAGCTTCCAGAACCGTCAGAAAGAAATATTTGTAGTCGATAAGCCACCTGTTTCTGGTATTTTGTTATACCAGCTTAAATGGACTAAGACACTAGGATCAAGAACACTCAGTGCTCATGAATTTCTTTCACCAAGTAAATATTTCACATTTTTTCTTTTTGATTTGAGGACTCAGAAAAAAAACTTGTACTTGAAGGGTAAAGGTAGTCCATGTCACTAGAAAAAAAATCAATATAAAGTGGGGCAGTTGCAAAGCCCCAAATGACCTTTAGCCAGCTTCACAAAAGAGCCCTCAGTCAGGCCTGGTTTGTGTCATTCTTCAGAAGAGAGAGACTTCTTGTCCTATGCACTGAGTATATCCATCCAGAAGCAGGAACTCTGTTACAAGCAGGGTCAGAGGGAGTGGGTGAAGAAAATCAAAACTGAATTTTCCGGAACATGGAAAGGCATGTAATCAGAAAGTCCTGGCTATAAGCTATGTGCTATTACTCTGCAGCTCTAAACCTCAGTTTCCTGCAAAATGGAGCTAATAATGTACTTCACAAGGCTGATGGAATAATTGAGTACAGAGCATAGTGCTTAGGATATAGCATTATATCAGACAGCTATTGAGGTATACAGCAAACAACCCCAAAATTCACTGGCATGACAGCAATAAGCTTTTATTCTCATACTTATAGGTCTAGAGCTGCTTAGGGTGAAAATTTCAAGCAGCAGGTATGTAGGGAAGCTGAGGAGGCTCTGTGCATCTTTTTATCCTGGGACCAGCAGGGTCCCTGGGGTGTGTTCTTCTCGGGGCAATGACACAAGCACCACCACACAAGTACCTTGCAAGTATTTGCTTGTTATGTCCACTAACACCCTATTGGCCAGAGCAAATCACATGACCAAGCCCGGCATCAATGGGACAGAGAAGTGGGAAGGGGAAAGGAGTATTTGCTAAATAATCATGCAGACTATTACAGACTATTCCCTTGTTTATATTTATTCATATCCTCCTCATATGCAAAACTCACTCATCCCCAGCCAAAGACCCACCGAAGTCTCATCTAATCATAGCCTCATGTTTTAGGATCTTGTGATTTACATCAGGTCCAAATGTAATTCATCTTAATCCAGAGACCTCTTAATTAAAGAAGTTATCTGCCTAACACAAATTGAACATACAAAGGTGGAACAGGAATAGGATAAAAGTGATAAATACTCGCATTAGCAAAAGCGGAAGTCTGGGAGTCACACCACAGTGACTGCCTTGTAGATAAGATGAGATCCTGCTGGTTGAATGTTGCCAGGTCCCACTCCTCTGAGGGTAGGAAATGTTTCCTGATGCGGCTCTAATTCTGCTTCTAGAAGTGATCTTGTTGGTTTCCACACCACTGCCTTCTGGAAATGTCTTCCCTTTCTGTCATTCTCCTTGGCCACTGCAGGAGACAGCCTTGGAGAATACACCATTTTTGGAAATTGAGCAGTTTTCTCAGCTTGATCCCTGCTAGAGGAAAGCTGGGACTCCTGAGACTTATCGTATCTCAAATAATTTCAGTCTTTTAGGACAGCCTGGCAATGCTTCCTCTAACACGGTTTTTCCAAAACATTGTAAGTTCCAAACATGGTAGGCCCTGAAAGCCACATTCATCCTTACTTTTGAGATATCTGTCTTTAGATACTCAATCACAGATACACTGGAGGTTTCCAGTTTAATCTTTCTAGAAATCCTTTTGTGCACATAAAAGGATCTAGTAGGCGCCTTAATTGTTTCAAAAGCCTTAGCTAAAGGCCTTTCAACCCATCCTGACTCAGTCTTACCTTTACCCTTAGTCTTGGCCCTGAGTGTCTTTTTTAGCAATACCCGAAATTTCTTCTTTTCCCTGATGCTATATCACAATGGCCACATGGCTTTGGTGAGGAACAGTTTTATTTTCTATTTCTACTCCCACTGCCATGTATAATTTCAACATATTTATTAAACAGAACCTGATGTTTGATAGTAAGGGATGACCATCCTGTCTATCATTCTTACAAAGAATAACCCTGAGAGCACACGGATCCCCCCACATTGTGGATCTTGATCTTTCGAATGTCTTCTCAGACCATGGTTAAGGTAATATGTAGGGAATTTACAAAGCCAGAGTCAGAAATCCAGCAAGAAGAGAAAATTAATGATTGCAGTTCAAGCAAAACACCTATTCTTGGTTTTGGTCTTCCCAATGCAATACAGAAACCTAATAAAGAGCTTCAGAAATGTTCGTGGACTAATTCACTGCAATACAGTAAGCATTACTGATGACTGAGAACAATCATTCATGGTTATACCTGGGACCTTGGTGTGAAGAGAGCAATTAACAGCCACTCAATTAAAAACATGTGAAGGAGATGGATGTTGATAATAAATGCCACACAATTATGTGAAACAATACTTTCTTACAGAATCGCTGGGGGCCAGAAAATTATTCAGTGTCGTCAAGCAGAACCTCATGTCTTGACACATGAAACTGTAAAATATAAAGCCAATTACAGAAAGTCATGCTTTTTATCCTGTCTTTGCCATTCTTGGCACCCAGAAGTGGCTTCTAATTTCCTCTCAAATAAGATAAAACATCTAGTCATAGATACCCCATACTCCAACCCATACAACTACGAATATTTCCTGAGCACACTTTTGATGATATTTCAATTCCTTGTGGCCTCTCACAGCCCTTCGTTACCTCTGACGTGAATATGATAGCTGTGCTGCTCCATCATCCTCAGTTCTTACTTTCTTGTCTTTCAAAGCCTTGTTCCAATGCCACTTTCTCCATAAAGCCTTTCCTAATGACCCTGCTCAGAATTGCTATTAGCTTTTCATAGCCCTTTGTTTATCCCTCCTTTGGGAATAATAACAATCCCCCAATTCTTACTAGAGTCTGTTATGTCTAAGCCTCTTGCCCCTCTGAATAGTAAGATTCACAAGATAGCAAATGGGCCTTTTCCCACTTTGCCTCTTGCACATGGTATTCGTTGTTCTAAATTCTCTGTAATTTAAGACTTCCAGCAATGGAATCATTTATAAAATGGTTTTGATTTACCAATCTGATCAGAGTTCAATTAGACAAACAACCTATCATCCCAGGTTATGTTGATATACATCCTAGGTTATGTTAGGACTGACCTAACTCAATCCTTTATTTTTCTAAGCTATAGTTCTACAGTCAATCTAATGCTCCCCAAACCCCTCAACATAACCTTCTATATAATTTGAAGCTAAATTTATGTTCATACATTTGGAATTCTGTTAGCAATTGTGATTATACTGACTCTAAAGTAGGCACTAGATCATTATGAAAATGGGGAACTATAGATATGCTCTTAATGCATGCAGGTAGAAGGTTTCTCAGTGTTTCTAAACTAATGTTTCAGAGAAGAAGCTTAAAACTTTAATTATGGAAACAATCAAATAAAGAAGAGCAATTCTAGAAGATTTATTTGATTGCTATCTGGCAACTTGAGCATATTTTTACGAAGCCAAAGATGAAGGAGATTGGCTTGGAAATCGCTGAACTAAGAGTCAACTGAGCATGCGTGTACTTTGTAAAGGTCAGGTGATATGAACAAACAAGTCTTCTGAGAAAACTTTGACGTAAAAACTGAAGTTGAAAGCTCCAGTTCACACTCCACATACTGTATTTGGCCTCTCAAAGACGCAAGTAATAGTTAATGATCATACAGAGAGATTCTCAGGATTTTATTGGTGGTGATCTCAACTGGGAAAGTGAGAAAAGCAAAGGTGAAATCAGTCTAATTATGGAGAAGAATTTTCTAAAGAATTGATGCAATTACCTCACCAGGAAAGATATAAGAGGCAAGGGAAGGTCATATTAAACATATTTTGTTCTGGATATTGAGTTTATTTTTGTTTAAAATATATGGTTGGACCTAGAAATAGAAATTCCATTTGACCCAACAATCCCATTACTGGGCATATATCCAAAGGATTATAAATCGTTCTGCTATAAGGACACATGCACACCAATGTTCACTGCAGCACTGTTTACAATAGCAAAGACCTGGAACCAACCCAAATGCCCATCGATGATAGACTGGACAGGGAAAATGTGGCACATATACACCATGGAATATTATGCAGCCATCAAAAACGATGAGTTCGTGTCCTTTGTAGGGACATGAATGAACCTGGAAACCATCATTCTCAGCAAACTGACACAAGAACAGAAAATCAAACACTGCATGTTCTCACTCATAGGTGAGTGTTGAACAATGGGAACACATGGACACAGTGAGGGGAGCATCACACACTGGGGTCTGTCGGGGGGAAACAAGGGAGGGACAGCAAGGGGTGGGGAGTTGGGGAGAGATAGCATGGGGAGAAATGCCAGATATAGGTGATGGGGAGGAAGGCAGCACATCACACTGCCATGTGTGTACCTATGCAACAATCTTGCATGTTCTTCACATGTAGCCCAAAACCTAAAATGCAATTTTTTTAAAAAAGTGAAAAAATAAAATAAAATATATGGTGAACCTCAGATAGTTTGGAATGATGAGTACAACCTAGCCGTAAAAAAATGGTGAGCACGGGTACCTAAGTCTTTGTCCACCTCAGTAAGATAAATCAGTAGAATCTTCTTTTCTCTGAGTAGCTCTTAAGATTGAATAAACTATTGAGAGATAAACCCATATGTCTGATATTCAGAAGCTGAGAAGGCAAGCTTTTAGAAGATTAAAGGCTGAGTTTATTGCAACTAACATGCTATATACATGTGTACAGAAACCCAGCTCTGCTCCTCTGTGCCCCTCCCTTTCCCTCTTGAACAGGATCCTTAGCACCTACTGCTGTAGAGTCTCAGTCAAGGAAGTACTTTCAAGCCTGCATCCTTCGCATGAATGAATGAGCCTCATTCATTCCAGTGGAAACTGCCTTGAATGCAGAGTGTCTGGCCATGGGACAGGGAGCGAAGGCAGGCAGTTGCTGCCACTGTTAGCCACTATTTACCAAACAAGTCTCTATTCCTTTTTTATTTTGCAAGTACCTAGAATTGAATGCTCAGTTCTATTGCTACATCTGAGTGAGAAAGGAAGAAACTAAAACACTCTGGCTAGATCAGTGGAGGTATTCCTAACAATAATTAACTTAATGAAAGTGGAATGGCTATATATTGTTAATTGGTATAAATGCATATTTTCTTTCTTTCTCCAAGGTACTTTTATTATAACATAAATGCATATTTTAAATCAGCTTTTACTGTTAGCTGTTATTTGTTTCAAATCTTTCTCATTGTATTTAATTATCATCTGTCATTTTCCTATAAATGTCTGCTCAATACACATTTTATCATGGATCTCTTCCAGAGAAACGATCAGGTACCTGAATAATCATATGTTCTGTGGCTTTGGCACTGATATGTTAACAACCGGTTTTCTGTACTTCCACTTTTACCCTTCAAGACTAAAAACTATGGTTTCTCCTTCCTTTGGTGATTCGAAAGCATTTCCTTGTTTGGTGGGGCCCTCCACTTTCCCAAAGGAAAGGACGACTATTGAATGGCTGCCTTTGACCATTCTTTTTACATCCAAACTATCTCCAAATCCCACTGATTCTGCTTCAGTGTTTCTTCTTCTCCTCCTTCATTGCCACCACCCCCGCACTCCGTGGGTATTTCCCTGATGCTTCCTAACTCTCCTCACTAATTCCAACGTAACTGTTGTGATCCATTACCACCCACTGCTGGCACTATCGTTCTAAAACACAGGCATGATTACGCTTTTTGCATTTAAAATCCTTTGATTTTTTTCATTTCTTCAAAATTAAATGAGTACTTTGCACAACAGGCAAAACAATTCATAACTCTCCTCTGCCTTTGGACCTTCATCTCTTGCCACTTCTCCCCATGCGTCCTTCTCTCTCGTCGCCGGCAGTACTCCCAGTTTTCTAAAACATACTGCTTTGTTCATGTTGTTCCTGCTTCCTGGTGCCCTGTGACCCTTTACAGAACCCCCAAATTGATATATGGAGCTACTGTACATTCTACAAGACCCCCATAACAGGATGTTTTCCTAGGAGGCATTCACGGATGTGCTCTGCACTGTTTTTATTCTGTGTTAGAATCTTCCTATTAATTTTAAATATAATGTGTTCTAAATGTGAACATGTGTTAGTGTAACATAAACTAATCTGTTTAATCAAATTCTGGGTTCCTTTTTCTAAGAGAACAGGAATGATAACGGGCCAAGGGATTTCCAAAGAATACTTTATAGACAGATATTTATTCAGTCAGTCTGTTATTTTATTAAGGATTTACCATATGCCAAGCATTTTGGGAGCAGGTAAAGAATAAGGAGTTAAACAAGACAGTTTCTTCGTGAAGTTTACATTCTGAAGAGAAGGGTGGTGGGGCAGAGAGAAATGTTAAAATAACCATGTAATATGAGTAAGAGATAGGAACAAAAAGGATAAAACAGTGTAACAGGAGAATGACAGAGCATTCAGGAAACGCCGCTTAAGTGGTAACATATGAGCAGAGAGCTAAACCAAGTGAGAGTCTCAGAGTCTCACCAGGCATGTGAAGTTGCAGAGAAGTAAAAGCGCAAAGGCCCTGTGGCAGGAATGAGGGCACCGTATTCAAGGATCAATTAGCAGGCCTGTCCAGCTGGAGCAAAGTGAGAGGAAAGTGGTGGCAGAGAAGGCTAGAGGGGAAGGCTAGAGGCTACATCTGGAAGGGCCAGGTACGGGGTGATGGCTGAACTGAATGTGCTAAATTGTTCTCCATCTGTCTTCATGAAGCAGAGCCCTGGAGGGATCCCAAATAGGGTAGAGGGGTCTGTAGCTGTTAGTGACTTAACTCTTTCTGCTTCAGACCTGTGACTTTCTAGGCCTTTCCAAAGACAAGATCTAGAACATCCATAACGACTTCTAAGAAGAGAACTCACCAGTGTTTTGTCTGTTTTTTGACTCAGAGGTCCATAAACCTGCCAAGTTCCAGCCATTACAAGGGTCTCGCATTTGAATGAGAGGTAGGGGAAGACACAGGGGGCTGTAGTGTGCTTCCCAGGCGACCACAGCTTGTCCACACCCAAACCTCTGCCTTTGGAGCCTGCAATTATGTTTGCAAATGTTGTAACGCAGGAATCACCTGGAACTTCATTTAAACTGTAGTTTTCCATGTCACAAATATGTAACATTCATACATACAGAATCCACAAATAACAAGGATCACCCGTACATATATGGTGAAGGAAGGGACCAATTTCCATTCCTATCATTTGTTGCTGCAAATAGAGCCCTCAAAGGTGCTGTGACTATATAGAAAAAGTTGCCAATGGCAGCTGTTTACTTAGTAATAATGGAATTTACTTCCTGTATATTTCCATTGCTATTATTCTATTCTATTACTCTCCTGCATAAGTCAAACATCATTGGCATAACAGATGTCTTTTGGAAGTGGCCTCATTCAAGACTTTTCACCCATAATTATTCAAATACATACTTTCTATTTCTTCCCCAAGTTACATGAAACTCAATCTTTCCAGATCAAAGCAGCTCAAAGAGAGAGAGGTGTTCAGAGGGCTCCTCTAATGGGACCCAGGGTGGAGGTTAAATGAAAATGGGCCATGACAGAAGTTTCCCTGACATGCAAGGCTCTGTTTTGTTACAGTTGCCTTCCTCTTGTCATCTGCATCTGCTGAGTGGGCAACCCCAGTGACAGACAAGAAGTAAATGTGAGATTTAACAGATCTGCTCTTGAACAACTGATCTTGCATAACAAGACTGCAGCCAGCTGTCAGTTCTTCATGTCCCTCGTCTCTGGACCTCTGCACCTTCTCCTGTGCTGCATTCCTGCTGAACTATTATCCTAAAAGAATAAAATGCTGACTTGCTGTCTGACTTGGTATTTTCTATGAGATCCCACAATTTGTAAGACAGAATCTCAGTGTCTCAAATTCACTTCTTTTCCTAATGTGTTAAATGGGGACTGGTGAGTCAGAGGGAAACACTGCTGTATTTTGGGCTTACAGCACACTTAGAAATACCAGTAACACTCAACCACATGTACCACAATGCACACAAAATGACACAAGAATCAAGAAAGAAATGACGACGAAATCTTCATCATGAGAACAGTGGCTATACTGTTTCCCATGTGAGCGCTCCAGCAATTTAAAAATCTAAAATACGTGAAGTAGTTAACCTCTGACCACTCAGACCACATGTGTTTATCCAAAGAGAAGATGTCCTTTGGGCGTTTTTCTGTAGCTTTGCTTATTTGCTTTTGTTTACATATAACAACGAAGCCGTCTTGGAATTCATCCCACTCCATGACAGAATTTCATGAACTGTTTAGGCAATGATTCGTTTTCAAAAGCAGTCTAGTTATCTGAGAATAATAAAGAAATTATCAGTCACAATTTCAAGTGTTGATCTTTCCGTAAACCTAGTATCTTAAATGCTCATTGTTTTAGCAATTCCATTTTTCTTTACCAGAACATTTCCCTGTTTCTTTTTTTTTTTTTTTTTTTTTTTTTTTTGAGACGGAGTTTCGCTCTTGATACCCAGGCTGGAGCGCAATGGCGCGATCTCGGCTCACCGCAATCTCCGCCTCCTGGGTTCAGGCAATTCTCCTGCCTCAGCCTCCTGAGTAGCTGGGATTACAGGCACGCGCCACCGTGCCCAGCTAATTTTTTGTATTAGTAGAGACGGGGTTTCACCATGTTGACCAGGATGGTCTCGATCTCTTGACCTCGTGATCCACCCGCCTCGGCCTCCCAAAGTGCTGGGATTACAGGCTTGAGCCACCGCGCCCGGCCATTTCCCTGTTTCTTATATCAGACAGTTCATTTGCCAGAATAAAACCTAATGAGGACACCTTTATTTACACGATGTTTTATAAAAACAGAAAGAATAAGACATGAGTAGTTCAGCTTATCTGACTATATTTTTTGTCCCCTGCCTACAGACATAAGCATCCAAGGAAGCATTTGTGGGGAGCTCACATCCGTGCACACTCACCCACTGTCCTCTACATCTCATTTGTTTGCAGAGGCCATATTTTAGACACATCGTGCCTGAAAAATAAATGGAATTTACCTAATTAGGTGCATCTTTCTGGCAGCAAAGACAGAGAGAAGATAAAGCACATTCAGAGGAAAATGCTATAACCTGGAAAAAAAGCAAAGGGTCCTCTGCCATGGCTCGTAGCAAGAGACATTAAATGTGAATCTTAATGTCTTTCCAACACCCATGTTAGTGCAGATGCAAACACTAACATGATCCAGCAGATGGCGCAAGGCTAACTCCAAGCCTTCTAGAAAGCTAGAACACACTCATTCTGAAAGGCCCCAAATACCAAACTAGAGAACTAAGATTATACAGTACACCTTGGAGATCTTTTTTTTTTTTTTTTTTTCCAGTTCAACACAGTCCTAGAATTACCTATCACATTCCTTTTTCTCTCTCAATTCTGCAGGCTACAGTAAATCTAGGTGGTGCTTGTTAAGAGCAGACAGCCAAACAAAAATCACTAGATACAGACTTAATGCTATTCCGTTTCATCGGCTGGAGCTACTTGTCTTTCAATACGTAATTAACGTACCCAGATCTATTATTTTTTCGTGTGATTTATTCACAATGATGTGATTAAAAGTAAATCGAATGGACAAGTGTGGAAGGCTTTAAAATGGGAAGGAGGAATCTAGTGGTCTTTAATCATGTCAAAAGCTCTCTTGTTTATTCATAGGTAACTACTACTTTTTCCTCAAAATTTCCTAAGTTTTTGTGAACAATGCAAATCTAATTGTCTGTTTCTTGTACAAAATTCAGAAAGAACATTTTTCTCAATTACCTAAGTTGTAAAACTACTCAAAACGACACTGAGTTTTTAATAACAACATTATTTAGAGAAACAGAGGACCTTCCAAGAAAGAAAACAGAATGCGTGTCATAAACGGACAGTCACGAAATTCTATGTTTTACTTTTTTTCTTCTCCAGGATTACCGTCCCCACCATTAGGTTTTGATTTTACAACACCATATAGTTCCTCCTAGGAAATGCTTAAGATGATTTCTATATAGTAGATTCTTTCCAGCCTAATTAATAAGCTGAAGTGACCATGTGTTTTTCAGTTATAAATATCAGCATGTGTGTTTCCTGCTAATTGTATCTCGTACCCACTCACTTCCTTGCAATTAACATGCTGTATTGTAATTTGTGGATCATATCTTTACTTCTCCAACTAGATTGTAAAGTTCGTAAGAATAAGCACTTTTATCTTTATATCCCCAGTGTCTAGCAGGCCCTAACACATAGAAAATGCTTCACAATGCCAGTGAAGTATCATTTTAATAAAATATTCAATCAAAAAGTTAACTTTAACCAGTTATGTATAGGCTCCTTGAACAGATTTTTTTTTTTTTTGTAATATCAAACAGTAGTGACATCTCTGGTGGTCTCTCAGCTCAAACTTCCTCCAAGAACTAGAGATACTCTTCTTTCTCAACAATCTGGCACCCCGTCACCCGCAAGAACATCAGCAACAGCTTTACATGGGCAAGAATATTAACAAGAGCTTCTACTTCTTGAGAACTAAATGTGGTTGAAATGACCATGAGTTCATTCAAAATAGCATTGTCAGCAGCTTCATACAAACCCAGTCAGTCACAAAGGGCAGTTAAGAGTAGAGAGTTGGCTGCCAGAACTCCAGCCATTCAAAACGAATTTAAAAATTAAAAATCAAATCAAAAAAATTCGAAGTAGATGGTACGCTCCTCTTGGTTGATGACTGTCAACAAGGATTTTTTCCCTACCATTTATAGGTGTTTTCTCCTAATTCCATACAACTGTTTTTACTCAATTTATTCTTCCCCCTTTTGATATATTTTGCAGTTGCTGAGGATCACACTGAATGTAAAAAGAGGAAAGGAAACACCTACTCAGTGGGGATAAGATCACCTGACAGGGTGTTCCTCATGTGTCATTTGGGCCACCTACCTATCTTGAGGCAGTCTGTGTTCAAACAAAATCCTGAAAGTCACTATACCCCCTTTCACTTTTTATTTTTTAGTGTGTTTACAATTTACATAAGTTAAAGATGCTGATAATATATTTTCACCTTGTACGATAGTATCTAATTTTCACCTCCACAACCACCCCGAAGTTAAATTTTCCAGAGTGATTGTTCCAACATTTTATTCCTTTCCAGAAATATTGCAGGTATATATAATCATATACACATACATACGTGTGTGTGTCTATGTGTGTGTGTATAATTTTTTTTCTTCTTTAGAGACACAGTCTCACTATGTTGCCAAGGCTGGATTCAAATGCCTGAGCTCAACGGATCCTCTCGTCTCAGCCTCCCGAGTAGCTGGGACTGCAGGTGTTCTCTACTGGGCTCCACATGTATATATTTTTAAAATGGAATTGTCCACCACAAACTGTTCTAAGGCTTGCTTTTTTCAATGCACACCACTTGTTTTAGTGCTGTCATATTTTGTTATGAAGTTGCACTATAATTTATGTAATCAATTCTTCTACTGACCAATGTTTGTTTTCAATTTCTCATTTCTAAAGGGCACTTCTGTGAGCATCCTTCCATCTTCCTTTGCATGATTACATAAGCATATCAGTAGAAGAGTTTTCCTAGTAGTGAAACTGCATGAACAAAGAGAATTCACATTTTAAATTCTACTGCATATTTCCAACTGCCTCCTAAAACAATGCACCGAACAACTTTGCCACCAAGAGTATACAAACACTCCCTCGGCACCTTCACAAACTCTCTCCCCAGGAGTATTTTATTATTAGCTCACAATTACTAAAAATATAAAAATCAGGGATAATTTGTAAAAATATAGGAACAGCAGGAAAGACAGAAGATAAAGCTTATTCTTCACATATTATAGATTACTATAATTTGTGTTATTTTCATTGTTTTTGTAACAACAAAAATCAAAAACATACAGTAACAAAACATGGAAGGATAGGAATATCATCAATGTATGTACAAATTCCAATTTGTTCTGTCTGTGAGTCCTCTGCTTGCTGAGACAAAGGATATATAGGCTGTTGGCTTTAACCAGAAACAAACAAAACTCTATTACCCATAATTCCTTGCTCGCTGATGCATCAATGACAATACAATAAATCTGCTTGTTCCTGAGAGGCTGACATAGCCCAGTTTAGTAAGGTAGCACGCGGGGGCCTGTATCATCATACATCACCTGCAGGTGCTGCTGGCCGTGCTCCGAAGAGTGACAGTGCTCTGATTTTCCTCTTTTTTTGTCACAGCCTCCTCCAGACATCACTGTCTCATCGAATGTAGCTGATTCCTGGCCATATTTTCCCTCTTCCTGCCACCTTCCATTACTTCTACTCAGATAAATCTCTTCGCTTTGGCAGAGGGGTTGAATATACAACCTTTCTCCCAGCAGTGATCAATCCCTACACAGAGATAAGGCAGCCAACAAAGGGTGGGCGAGAGCAATAGGACTGGCTCTTCCCATAATTATGTGTCACATTTGAGGGGTTTCTAACCTCCACAGTGTAACCTGTAATAATACTCCACATTTTAGGAGGATATGACCACAAGACAGACAGTATTGTGACGGTGTTATAAACACCTGCCAGACAGAAAGGCTTTGAGGTACAGGCTAAGGGCCCTGAACCACCAGGCCCAACGCAGTGTGATTCTGGCTCTATCATGATTTATTTGTAACCCAAATCTTCTAGGCCTTACTCTAGGTGGAAAGAAATGAGATTCATAGTATCTACATGAACCCTAATTTCAATGGCATTAATTCCACCTATTTAATGCAATCCCCTATAAAGTCTGACTCAACTATTTTGGGGAGTCTGCAGAAGTTCACCCCAATGTGCTCCCACGCCAAGCTGTCAGGTCACTCCCGCGTTACACTGCAGTACCTGCCACGCCCTCTTCGGTCTGCTCCTTTGTAACTGCTACCTGCAAAGGCACTTGAAGGTGACGCCGTCCTAGCCATGTTGTCTACGAGGACTTGAAGGTCTCTTTCCAGGATCAATTTCCTGATTTTTCCTAACCTTTAAGGAGCTAGCGTGGCCCTGTGTTCCTTGAGGAAGCAGAAGCGTGCTCCTCTCCCTGCAGCACCCGGGTAGAAGAGCAGCTTTGCCCATGGCCCTCGCCCCACATTCCCTCCCTGAAACAGCTCCATCAGTCTCTGCCCCTAGTCCCTCTACAGAACTCAGCATTAAGTCGCTGGAACTGGGTCCCCAAAGCAGCAAACCTGACTTGGACTTCTCCGCCCCTGTTCCAGGCTTTCCTAGTTTACATCCACTCAGGCCCATCAACTCTTGCAAACAGAGGCTGAGGGGGCTCCAACCCTACTGGCTCATCAGTCTTTCTCCTAAATTGCTTCCTTTTGTTTTTTTTTTGACAGAGTCTCGCTCTGTCAGCCAGGCTGGAGTGCAGTGGCGTCATCTCAGCTCACTGCAACCTCCGCCTCCTGGGTTTAAGTGATTCTCCTGCCTCAGCCTCCTGAGTAGCTGGGACTACAGGTACGCGCCATCACATCTGGTTAATTTTTTTATTTTTAGTAGAGACAGGGTTTCACCATGTTGGCCAGGGTGGTCTCAAACTCCTGAACTCATGATCTGCCGCCTCAACCTCCCAAAGTGCTGGGATTACAGGTGTGAGCCACCACACCCGGCCCCTAAGTTGCTTCTATATCACTCATTGAATGTCTGATACAATGCTATGACGCCAAAAAAAAAGTCACATGCGTAGCTGCATTCTGTAAATCATGTGAAAGATAGGCTTATGCAGAAAGTCTTTACTAAATTGTAACAGCCTTCTGGAGTTGCCTTCTAGGCAGAGTTGTTTTTAATCGCAGTTTTGTGTATTCTAAAATTCACAAATGTGAACACAGTTGAGCATGCTGTGTTCCTAAGAGGAATATTCCCCGTAAATTCAGCAATAAAGACAATATTCAATATCTAGTATGAGGTACAAGAGCTTCATGATCTGTCCCTTCCTCTTTTTCCAGCTCTGGCTCCACCTCTGCGTACTCACTGGCCAGGCACACTGAATGACTTTCAGTTCCCCAAATATGTTTTTGTTTTACATGCTTATAACCCTGCCATAACATAACCCAGCCTAGAAAACATTTCTCCCCATTTAACCGCAGTTCAAAACCTAGGCAAGCATCACTACATCAAAGCAGACTTTCCTCTCTCCCTCTCTACCCTGAGAGAATTGGTCACTTCCTCCACTGACCCAACCCCACTCCCCACAGGGACTTCTACGACAGCACCACCATAGTTTATTTTACAAACGTGTTAAACTTAAAGGTGGGGTTATTTTGTTAGCGCCTACCTCAAACCGCAGTAAATGATTGTATTAGTCTGTTTTCACACTGCTGATAAAAACAAACCCAAGACTGGGTAATGTAAGAAAAGGAGGATTAGTGGACTCACAGTTCCACGTGGTTGGGGAGGCCTCACAATCATGGCAAAAGGTAAAAGGCACATCTTACATGGCAGCAGGTAAGAAAGAGAAAGCCAAGCAAAAGGGGTTTCCCCTCATAAAGCCATCAGATCTCGTGAGACTTATTCACGACTACGAGAACAGTATGGGGGAAACTGCCCTCGTGATTCAGTTACCTCCCACTGGTTCCCTCCCACAACACGTGGGAATTACGGGAGCTACAATTCATGATGAGATTTGGGTGGGGTCACAGCCAAACCATATGAATGGTATTCAGTAAAAGTTTATTT
Organism: Aotus nancymaae; assembly: GCF_030222135.1. Taxonomy (NCBI): domain Eukaryota; kingdom Metazoa; phylum Chordata; class Mammalia; order Primates; family Aotidae; genus Aotus; species Aotus nancymaae. The sequence continues at coordinate 8,427,049 of NW_026988438.1, forward strand.
GATGAATTAATCTCTTGAAAATAAAATCAAAGGTATCAGCACATCTTTGTAGGGATATGTTAATAATAGTCATCAAAACCGTTCTGTTTTCAGAAATGGTTAACTATATCAAGGCTTAGATAAATTTTTGTTTGTAGGAAAGTCCTCCACAGAGAAATAAGCTGAATACTGCAATAAACCGAGAAAAATGAAGGAAAAAATTCAGACAAATCTATAACACGGGCTCCAGCGCCCACATCGCATGCCCTTGGCCCACCCCTAATTGCAGCTAGAGTGGAGAGATGCTGGGTGAGCATTTCCATGTTCTCGTTCAAGATGTTCTCTGATACCCTGTAAGCTCTAGGCCTGCACAAGCACAGCTGAAAGCAGAGAGGAGTTCATGTATTCCTTCCCAGACTCAGTCTGGGTGGGCAGAGATCCTGGCAGAACTGAACCCCACTGCATACGATGGCAACTTTAATAACACATCTCCCCATGAACACTTCCTTCTTCCTGTTTGTTTTCCTGCCCCTTGACTTCTACTTCGTGGGATCACATTCCCAAAACTACTTGCTGCCAAGTCCTTATCTCAGGCTCAGCTTTCCAGGGAAACTGAAAGCCATGGGACCTAGTTTAGTTTACTCATCCTCCTGGACGACCGGTCCATTCTTTCTGACACGTTAGTGCATGAAACAATGTACCACGCCAGACTGAAAGAGATCTCAGAGTCTGAGAGACATAACAATTAAATGCAATAAGCAACATTTTTAAGACAATTATAAAAATGTGAATATGGTCTGGTATTGATGAGGTAAAATAATACTGAATTGAAAAATAGACACTGTTAACTGAAGAAACAGATTATCCCCAACATTATATACATATATGTATCCCAAAGACACAAAAAGTCATCTGGGAAGATGTATCCACTGTTCAGTCTTTAGGCGTTTGCAATATAGTCTATTTATTCTGTTTCACTTTTCTGGGTTTTCTAATATTCTACCATACACATATACTCCTTCTGTATTTAAAAATTATATTTTTAAAAAGCTAATGCTATGCCTAACTTTCAACTTGTTATTTTGCTATTCCAGGGAAGTTTCTGTACAATTCGGTGATGAATGAATCTGAGAAACACAGGAAAAGGGAAACGAACTAAGGAAGCCCCCATAATGCACTGTGGCAGGATAAGAATATACAAGCCATGACCCGGCTCCTGTGCAGACAGGAGCCCATAAATATCAGAGTCCAATTCCATTTGAGTTATATTCACTCTTCCCTGTAAACTCGTTCACATGCATTCATTAAAATACTGAGAGAACAAAGACACATTCCTCAGCCCAGATGCCTGTTTTAACCAGTCTTTCATAATTTATGATTGCAGGGATTAGAAGCCAGCCTTCCTGCTTACAAACTGCACCTGATGTGACTCGGCAGGAAACTTCCACCAAACACACATTTTCCATAAGCTGGTCATCCTCCTATACACTTAATCTTTTTCCAACCAATCTTCCCAAAGAAAATAAATACTTGTAGATTAAAGGAGAACTGCCTTCTCATCCTCTACAGCTGCTGGTGTGCAAGCTGTTAAGCACAGAGTGTTTAATTAATGGATAGATACCATTAGAGAGACAGCTGGACCTGCATCCAGATGAGTTTGGATTCAAGGTGCCAGGAGATAAAGATCTGAAAGAGGAAAAGCTGAACTGCAATTGGGTTCATTTATAAAAGAGGCTGTTAAAGGTCAACTGTGTTTTCTTGTGCTAGAGATAAAGAGATGCTATTAAAAGCAATTGGAAAGTAATTCATAAGGGAGCAGTAAGTCACTCATGTTAAATTAATTTGTCTTTCTGATAGCATGGCACTCATGACGGGAAAGTAAATTTACCTAAAATCAAGATCTTTCAAAAACAGCCATTGATCATGTCTTCCCTGCAAAGCCGCTGGAATAAACTCCTATGTGCCGGGACCACTGGTGCTGTGTGATCACAACATCTCTATAGTTCACTGAAGCCCCTTCCCAGGCTGAGACTTAACCAATTAATCTGAAGGACAGCAAGTGCAGTGGCATTTCTATGGACACGCTGAGATGCGTGAGCCTGCTGATGTCTTTCTGTCGCCTCTGATGAACTAGTGGCCAAGTACCAGAACAACCCATTGTGCACAATTCCACTTTCCTGAAATTCAGCAACACAGTAGAACATTCTAGCCCACTGGGCTCCACTTATAACCCCCCCACCTCTCTGCCACTCCTACAACACACCCCATGTTCATACATATACTTACCGTGGTGAAAACTTTTTAATTTATCCAAAGAATGTATCTACAATTATGAATGGCAGTTTGTTTAACTCCACATAGTGACATAATACATTTTCTTTGTTCATCTCTTCTTCAAGGTAAAGCCTTTCATTCAAACACTATGAACGGTTCTACTCTCCAGTTTCCTGATGCCAGCACAAAAGGCAATCGCTTCTAGTGCTCAGAAATGCCAGCCTATTAAGACACATCTTCATCTTTTTCTGGGCAAGATGGAGATTATGTCTATTTGCTGCCATGCATGGGGCTGAGAAGGGAAAAATCCACTCCATGAGATCGTGATTCCTGTAGACTTAACCCTGGGTATGACCAGGGTCTCTCTCTCTCTCTCTGTTGCCAGAGGAAAACTGCTTGTTGCTCCTTTTTCTTTCTTGAGACTGAAAACTAACTGGGGTCTTTATTTCCTAAAATCATGGGAACAATGAGCAATTCCCCCCAAAGTTCTGTTTATGAAAATGTCTGCACTTCTATGCATACACTAATTACAACCCAGCATAGCGAGCTGCTCGCCATTTTCCCAGCATCAGTCAGGAGTGTCAGCCAAGGAGAGACAGAGAGTTAGAGGCAGTTAATGTCTCCCATTTACCATTGCTGATCATTTGCAGGTTTTAACAGCTTTGCAATTCAGATTTCTGCACCAAAAAGGATTTCCAGGTCAGATATCACAGGGTTTCTTCTGAGCCTGTCACCTTTGAAAAACTAGAGACATGGACATGTTCAACATTAATCGTGCTAGAATTGATGCACGTTGCTCATGTTCGGGCGTCATAAACACAATTTTAACAGCATGTGCTTTAGGCTGCAGTCAGTGGAAAGAACCCCAGAAATGCAAGAGGCAAGGTCAGGAAGGCTCCCCTCCTTCAGTGGAAGCTAATGAGAAATAACCTATCACAGAGGGGCGAATACCAGCCACAACAACAGCTACCACTTACTGGGTGCCTGCTATACGTCATGGACTAGACCACTTGTTTTACATACATTATCTCACTTAATTCCTAATGGGAGATGGGATATATTATTTTCCTTTTTTATTTTTCCTTCTTTTGAGACAGAGTCTTGCTCTGTTGCCCAGGCTGGAGTGCAGTAACATAATCTCAGTTCACTGCAACGTTTATCTCCAGGTTCAAGCAATTCTCCTGCCTCAGCCTCCTGAGTAGCATCAGCTGAGATTACAGGCATGTATCACCATGCCCGGCTAATTTTTGTATTTTTCCTTTTTTTAGTAGAGACTGGATTTCACCATGTTGGTCATGCTGGTCTTGAACTCCTGACCTCATGATCCACCCTCTTTGGCCTCCCAAAGTGCTGGGATTACAGGCGGGAGCCACCATGCCCGACCGGAATTATTATTTTCATTCAAGCTTCCCTAAGACTAAACGCCTAGTAAACAGAGGACATGGGATGCACTCAGGCTCCTTGCTCTATGTTAGGTGTCTGAAGTCATTTGTTGTGATCCAGAGTTTCCAACAAAACTATGGTTTTAGAAATAACTAAAATGTTCAAAGTGCATTTTTTGGTTTGTCTGCCCAAACTTCCTCTCTCCTTAATGTAGCATCCACATTCACGTCTTCTGGGGAGTGTTTCTTCCACCACATCCAACCAGCTGCATTCTTTCTACAGACCTCAACTCCTCTGTCCTCACTGGATTCACCCAGCAAGGTCAGTTCCTAGGACCCCTCCCACCTCCCTGGCAACAGCTGCTTGTGAGTGGGCATGTAAAAGAGTAATCATCATCATCATCACTAAAATACCTTAGTGTTTTTTATGTGCCAGACACTGTACATTTAACAACTTTTATTCTCACAACAATTCTATGCTGTTACTATCCCCATTTTACAGAGGTAGAGAGTGAAATATAGATGGGTAGGCACCTGGCCCCATGACAGGTAGCTAGAACGTCACAAACCTGAGAATTAGTTTGTACCAGTTAACTATTCCCTCAAAAATTCTAGGTTTACAATTCAGTGGCTAAAAACAACAATCATTTCTATTCCCTGGTCTGGGGGTCACATGAGTGGCAGCTGGGCTCAGCTGTGCAGCTCTGATGATCTTGGCTGAGCTCACTCATGCAGTAGCTGAGCTGGGGGTTAGCATCTGCAGCCTGGACCAAGCTGGATGGCTCTGCTCCATGTGCCTCTTATCCCATCCTGGGACCTGAGAGCTGGCCTGGGCATGTCCTTCTCATGAAATAGCCAAAGAACAAAAGCAAGGCAGAAACAGAAGAGGTCTTTGAGGCCACTCTGCTGCCTCCACCTGATCCGAACATGAAGTCAAGAGGTGGGACATGTAGCCTGTCTTGTGGGGAAAACTTTCACAGTGAAAACCAAAGAATAAAGATTCAGGGAGAAATGAAGATTTGGGGCCAATGTCACAGTCTACTTTGTATTCCCTAGAGTCCTTCAGGAATTTCTCATGTCAAGCTGGGAAAGTTTTCAGCTCCTTGTGGGTAGCAAACATTCAGAGATGTTAAGTTCTAAGCCCGTCAGCATCCATATTTCCCCATGTGAGGAGGATGACAGTCTACCCTGTACGTGGAGAGATACAGAGACAAAAGACAAAAAGTCTCAGCGTGTTCACAATCCTGGGACCAGCTGTCCTCAAGCCTCAACTGTGTTCCTGCCCTTCCTGTCATTTGGTTGTTCAAGCCTGCTTCTGAGGTCTTCACCCCAAACTCTTAAGTTAGTTTGATTTTCTGTCACTTGTTACTCAAAAAGTCCTGAGCAACCCAATACTCTGTAATGAATGAAACAAATAATAAACTTCACTAATTTATGTTACAACGTGCAACACTCAACATGTATTTTGTGCATCTACTATTTGCAGTGAATTACATTTCTAATGTAATTCACTGCAAATAGTAGATGCACAAAGAGAATGGGTCACAGAGAATGGGTAAGATTGAACTCATTATCCCTGTCCTCAAAGAACTCATATTCTAGAAGACACAACACGTCCACTGCTTGCAATACTGCAAAATGCCCACAATTTGCTCCTAAAGGTAAGCATAGGAGAGAGTGGGATTAAACTCCGATTTGGGCAGAAACGGGAATGCCTCACAGAGGAGTTGGTGTGGGCCGTCAGGTTCAAAAAATAAGGTGAATTTCTACAGAGAAGAGAAAAGAGGTGGGTGGCAGTGAGGGGCTTTGGGTGAGGGGGGTGGCGAGGGCAATGGGCACAGTCCCAGAGGTATACGTCATTTCATGATTGATGAGAAATATTCAAGTGGAAAGTTGGAAGGAACTGTCAGTGTGCCTCTAAGAATTAAGCAAGGGAGCAGCGCCTTGTTCAGTCGGCAGAATTGTTCTGCCCTACTTAGCAGGCATCATGTCCCTAAAGTGACACAGATTGTCAAAAGTGCCCCTTGAGACCGTCCTACTCCTTTTATCCCACAGTGCGCTTGCAAAGCAACCTTTTCATCCTAATTTGGTTTCCCACATAGGCTGCCCTCTAGGGAAGAGAACGAGGTAACCAGCCCACAGCAATATCCCCCTCTTCTTAGCAGTTATTTCTTAGCATACATTTTTAAATTGACAGCCTAGTTTATAAAACAAACTCTTGGGAATACAGTGTATAGTCAGGACTCTATTTTACAGGAACCCAACCTACGCTAAACAAAGAGGTTTTCTGGAACATGATCAGTTTGGCTTACAAAGGAGGAATATCAGGAACCAGAGCTGCTTTGGGGCCCGCAGGCTGTGGAAGCCAGCACTCCACACTCTGCTCTTCTTGCTTGGGGCTTTTCTATGTGTGCAAAGCTGCCGGCAGCTCTGAGGTCACAGTTTATAGCTCGCAAGAAAGATGGAAAAAAAAGTGATTTTGCTCATTCCAGCAGAGGAAATCCTAAAGAATACTTCCTATTCTTCAGATTTGGATTACATGCTCATTTGTGAGAGATGCCAAAGGGATTAAATACAACGATTGGTCTAGTGTGGGCTCATGTGGTCAGAGATGGGTAAGAATCTTGTTCCAAAGTTTCGGAGGATGGGGGTACATCCTTCGACAGACAAAATCAGCATCACCACTTTTGTTTATCTTGAACTAATTATGCTAATGCCCAATGGTCCCAAGGATAATGAGTGAAACTGAGCCTGAACCTACAAAGTGGAGGACTACAAAAGGATCTGCCTCCCTGCCTCCCTCCTTCTCCTAAGGATGGAGCAGCCTAACAACTTTACCTCTGGCACTGCTTTTTTTAACGTCATTATTTGTGATAACGCAAGTTGAACAAGCTTTCTGACAGGTCATGGATTAAGTCTGTATAGGTCAACGCTGTGAGTGGGATATGAAATTTGCACAGGGGTGGACAAATCTGGCTAAGCATCAAAAGATAACAAAAAATGGGTGTCTTTATCTATGTTGCTTTCTTGAGGATGCACTCACATACTCTGCAACGTTGACACAAAAGCTTTGGAATCAGTAATATTCTAGAAGCTCAGGGAAAACACTAGAAAGAGGAGTGGCATGCTCAAAGCCAACGCAGTCTGATAGACTTTAGATACTCGTCCCCACCCAAACCTCTTGTTGAAATGTAATCCCCCAAAGCTAGAGGTGGGCCTGGGGGATTAGTGGGAAGTGGGGAAGTGTTTAGATCATGGGGGCAGAACCCTCATGCATGGCTTGGGCCATCCCCTTAGTGATAAGTGAGCTCTCCATCTGACTTCACATGAGATCTGATCATTTCAAAGCGTGTGGTACCTCCCTGCCCACACCCTCTTGCTCCTGCCTTTTGCCATGTGAAGTGCCTGCTCCCGCCTCACCTTCCTCCATGAGTTATAAGTTTCCTGAGGCCTTCCCAGAAGCAGACACTAGCACTATGCTTCCTGCACAGCCTGCGGAACTATGAGCCAATTAAACTTCTTTTCTTATAAATTACCCAGTCTTAGGTAATTCTTTTTTAGTAGCAATTCAAGAATGGCCTAATACACAGTCATTCTCCACATCTCAGCCTAGGGAGCCGGCCTCCCCTTACCCCTATCCACGAAGCTCAGCATTGCTTTCAAAACCGCACAGGAACCTGCAGTACTCACAGCTGCGAAGGTCAATGGTTTTACAATGATGAATGATTTCTTTCAGCCTAAATTAAACTAAGGACTACTTATGCAGGTCAAAAACAGCCTATTAATAAAGTTGTTAAATTAAGAGCAGTTAGAAGCATGGCTAATAATACAAACGTTTGAAAGTGAGGCTAGAAACATAATGAAAAATGCAATGGACATCCGCAGACCAAAATCCCATTTCCCGTCTGTGTCACTCTTGAGCAAGGCACAGCCTCTCTGATGCCGTCTCTTCATTACACACAACACACACAGACAGGAGCCCTTTAAGAGACAGGGCTAGGAAAACAGGCTGCTATCAAACCAGAGAGGGCTCACTCCATAAGGCAGGGTTGCTAAGCGAAGCCGTGCCAAGTGGTTACTGGCCATACCCCCAGGATGTAAAACAAGCTGGAGGCTTGCAGCGCAAACCGCAAGACGCAAAGCAAACGAGACCGGCCACAGCCCAAGACTAGCCCCACAAATCCTTTTTCACAATTAAAGCTTTACAGAAACCATAAACAGTGATAGTTGGGGGCCTAGCCTAATAAAAGGGGGAAAAAACCTTAAAGGTTTTGCTGCTGAAGGGGTGGAGAACAGGACCCAAAAAAGGTATAAAAATACCTGGGGAAGAACCTCTTATTCTTATGCAAGTGGTTCCACCACCAGGGAAGCTTAATTACTGTCTAATAGAGTTAAACCCCTTGGCCAGGGAAGGGGAAGACCGTGCAGCTACCGGTGGCTGGAAACCAGCCAGCCTGCTGTGCGGGACCCTTGGGCCACGTGTCCCAGCCCCGGTAGGGAGTGGGGAGCAGTAGGAAGTTGCGGCTGACCCGTGGGTCCTGAAAATGGAAGGCTATGAATAGCCCTGGGAGCCATGGGGGGTGAGGGCATGGTTTCCCCTCCCTCAGAAGTCAGAGGATGCAACGGCTTAGAAGCAACAGTTTTGATTCCCCATTTCACTCACCACTTCTTGAGCCCCACGTTGGGCACCAGAAATGTTGCAGGACTTTTCCTTAGTTCCGCTAAAGCCGGGGTTCTTGTCTGTCCCACAGCCATGAAAATTTAGGCTTGCTGACGGTTTAAAGGGTACGTAAAGCAGGGCTTTATCGAGTGAAAAGGGAAAAAATGGGAAAACAAGGACTCTCACAGGGCCAGAGTCCCCCTGCTAGAACGCTTCCCGCCCAGCAGTTTGAAGCCCAAGTTCCACGCCGGAAGAGGAGGGGCTCTTTCCTGCCGCAAAGGGCAGGAACTTCCGGGGGCTGCACCCAGTGGGCAGGCTAGTGGGAATTTCTCCAGGGACACGCCCCACCCCACTGGCTGTCTCACTAGTACCAGTGGAGTGTCCAGGATGGAGATCAGATTTTACTTACCAAAACAAGGAAATGCAGAGCAAACATACGACATTACTAGGTGTCTCCAGTGGAAAACGGTGCCTCATTTAGAGATATCTTTCCTGGGTTATCTAATTCCAGCCTTTCATTACCTTAGAGATATTGTATAACTGACGACAAAGCAAATCATAATGTCAATGAACGTACAACTGAATTGCCTGGTGGAGGAACAGTCCTCCTCCGTGGAAAAGCCGCTTACAGGTCCATTTTAAAATTCATTTCAGTATTACTGATCTATAAATGTATCTGCTCGTTGGATTCTCCTTCGAACTGATTGTAACATCTCTGGTTCTTTCTTTAACAAGGAGTTAAATAAAATCTTTAACATGCATTTGGTTTTTATCTGTATGACAGTCATAATTCTATCATCTTTTGAAACGTTTCGTTAACACCCATAATTGTTAAGGATTTGTGTTAAGGATTTGTGTGGCCGGCTCTTGTCAAGCTTTATTGTTTTCCTTCTTTGGTTTATTTGTTTTGTTTTCCCTTTAAGTTACGCCTATCATCATTGCCAGAAAAGCTGTTATGTAGTAGAGCAGAAGAACCAGGCAATGAAACGATTTTGCTATCTTCCACTTCCACGCTCACCCCAACTGTTAGGATGTTATGCCTGCATTATATCATCAGAGAAGCTGTTCTGCTGACATTTCAAGCTCCCACAGAATATGCTGGAATCTTCTGAGAAGGCCTTATTTGCAAGATTTGTTCAACAAAGAGGTTGGATAAGCATCTTGGATTAAACCTTCAAAGCAGCAGGCTTTTGGTTACTTTTCTCCCGATTAACCTGGGAACACTTTGAAACTCTCCTCCTTATCACAATATGTTTTCATAATGAGAAATACTTTTGTAAACATGTTTCTTTATACATTTCCTTTTAATTAGCAAACCCTTTATTTTGCACAAAATTTCCATTTTTAAACTTTATCGGCAAAGGATATTTAGTGTGAAGTATTAAAGAATTAGACGGCTAATGGAAAATACATTTTTCCCACTGATAACATATCAAAATCTGTTAGTCTATCCATTAATTTCTAGCTGCTTAGCCTCCAGGAAGCCCAGAGCCAAATTTACAACTCGACTTTAATAATTCAGTAGGACTTACCTGTCTGCATTCTATGTTTCTCCAGTCTTAACCTTGGATTCAAATTTATATTTTACCTGTTCCTGATTTTACTAATTTATTTTTATTTTCTTCTATTGTGTTATGTGCATTTTATAAGCCATCTATCCTTCCTTGGGGAATAGGCCAGCTATAGAGAGATAAATTTATACAGGTAGATTATATATGCCCCTATATTTCATCTTATGTGAGAAATTCCAGAGAAAATCACAATGTCTCTTTTCATTGTTTTTTTCTGGTGTATTTCATTCAGAGGCAATGAAGCACCTGCACTTGGGTATCTTATTTAACTTGTTCATGTGCTATGTAAATACTGAATATACTTTAGGAATGGATAAACAGAGTCATAATAGATTACGCTGGTGTGTCTCAGTCCTTATAGTGACTTACGTTATTTAAATAATATTGTATTTTTCAGTTTCTGTAACTGTTTCTCAGCCACATCATCATTTATTTAAAAAGTACTTTCTGGTGGGGTACGGTGGCTCACACCTCTCATCCCAGCACTTTAGGAGGCAAAGGCAGGCAGATTGCGAGGTCAGGAGTTTGAGACCAGCCTGGCCAATACAGTGAAACTCCGTCTCTACTAAACACAAAAACTAGTCCCACGTGGTAGCACCTGTATTCCCAGCTCCTCTGGAGGCTGAGGCAGAATAATTGCTTGAACCTGGGAGGTGAAGGTTGCAGTGAGCCAAGATCACACTATGGCATTCACCCTGGGCAACAGAGTGAGACTCCATATCAAAAAAAAAAAAAAAATGCGCCAGGTGAGGTGGCTTATGCCTGTAATCCCAGCACTTTGGGAGGCTGAGGTGGGTGGATCATGAAGTCAGGAGATCGAGACCATCCTGGCCAACATGGTAAAAGCCCATCTCTACTAAAATACAAAGAAAAAAAAAAACTAACCAGGCATGGTGGTGCATGCCTGTAGTCCCAGCTACTTGGGAGGCTGAGTCAGGAAAATCTCTTGAACCCGGGAGGCGGAGGTTGCAGTGAGCCGAGATTGCGCCACTGCCCTCCAGCCTGGTGACAGAGCAAGACTCTGTCTCAAAAAAAAAAAAAAGAAAAGAAAAGTACGTTTTGATCACCAAAATCCCATCATTCTTTCTATAAACTTCTCATGGGGTTAAAAAAAAAAATACCTTGCCATTATTCTTCCAGGTTAACTATGTAATTGAACAGATTTACACCTCAGGGACTTAAGTTGGAATTAAATCACGCTGGGAGCCCAGTGCTCTCCAGAGCTCTTGGAGAAGGAAAACCTTCCTAAAAGGAACCTAAGGTGTTGCCTTACAAAGGAAAAGGAAATGGGTTGGTTTGCTGCCTTCCTGCTGTAGTGGGGAAAGCTCACTTGAGGATATCAAAACCACACTGGACACAGAGCCCCAAATCTGGGATCAAGTTCTAGTTTTGCAAATCACCAAAATGTAATATCCCACACTTATAGAACATGGATAATAGGCTGGGCATGGTGGCTCATGACTGTAATCCTAGAACTTTAGGAGGCTGAGGTGGGTGGATCACGAGGTCAGGAGTTCAAGACCAGCCTGACTAATATGGTGAAACCCCATCTCTAATAAAAATACAAAAATTAGCTGGGTGTGGTGGCATGGGCCTGTAATCCCAGCTACTCAGGAGGCTGAGGCAGAGAATTGCTTGAACCCAACCCAGGAGGTGGAGGTTGCAGGGGGCTGAGATAGTCCACTGCACCCTAGCCTGGGCAACAGAGCAAGACTCTATCTCAGAAAAAAAAACCATGGATAATCATCCACCTAACACTTAGAGTGGCTGTGAGGATTCAATGTCAAGAGGTTTGGCATGGAGCTAGGCTCCCTCATTACCTGCTCCCTCCCTGCTTTGCAGTAAGAGTTAACTCAGAGTATACACAAACCCCAGCACTTATTCAGCTTCTTTCTTTACTAATGACTGATGGCCACACTTAGGCAGCCTTTAGCAAGAGAAGCTCAGAGCTTTCGGTTTTACTCTGATGTGAATGATCTGCCTAGACATATCCTTGGACACAGTTCATTTTACCTTAACTATCTATGAGGAGACTTTCATTTACACCCATTTGTTACAGACTGTATTTTCCAGTGATCCACATCAACTCCTCCCATCCTACAAGCCATTCTGCAAAGTGAAAGCAAAGAATAGGAAATCTGGTTTGTCTGTGTACCCAAAGAAGGACTAATATACAGAATTTATAAGGAATTTAAACAAAAGAAAAAAGAATAGCCCCATTAAAAAGTGGGCAAAGGACATGAACAGGCGCTTCTCAAAAGAAGACATACAAGTAGCCCATAAACATGAAAAAATGCTGAACATCACTAATCATCAGAGAAATGAAAATCAAAACCACCATAAGCTACCCTCTCACATCAGTCTAAATGGATATTTTTACAAAATCATAAAATAACAGATTTTGGCAAGACTGCAAAAAATAAATGCTTACACACTGTTGATGGGATTTGTTCAGCCACTGTGGAAAGCAGTTGGAGATTTGTGAAAGAACTTTAAGAAAACTACCATTTGACACAGCCATCTCATTACTGGCTATATACTCAAAGGAAAATATAACAAACTGTCCTTCCAAAAGACACATGCACTCACATGTTCATCACAACACTATTCACAGTAGCAGACATAGAATCAACTAGGTGCCCATCAATGGTGGATTGGATAAAGAATATGCAGTACATACAAGCCATGGAATACTACGAAGCCATGAAAATGAAAGAAATAATATCTTTGCAGCAATATGGATGCAGCTGGAGGCCACTATCCAAAGTGAATTAATGCAGGAACAGAAAACCAAATACTGCATTTTCTTGCTTATAAGGGAGAGCTAAATACTGGGTACACATGAACATAAAGATGGGGACAGTAGACACTGGAGACACCAACAGGTACGACGTTCACTATCCAGGTGATGGGATCACAGAAGCCCAAACCTCAGCATTACAGTCTGTTACCTTGTAACAAGCCTGCACGTGTACCCACTGAATCTAAAATAAAAATAGATTTAAAAAAAAAAAAGAGAGAGAGAGAGAACCTGGTTTGTGAAAGGATTCAATGCCCAGGCTTCAAGTCATTCACTTTCTCAATATGGAAGCAATGTTTCAAATTGTCCTTTTGATTGTCATTTATAGGTTTATTGGGGATGGAAGGGAGGGAAGATGTCTTTGTAGAGTAGGAATGAAAAACTTATTTGAAGACTCCTCAAATAACTTATTTGAAGGCTCCTCAAGGAGTTTTCTTGGCAGATCAGTTTGGAAAAGAAAATATAAGGAAGCTGAGAATCTGGAAATTGATTCCCTTAAAACTACAATGGGCAAGTGTGTTTTGCAGGTCTTAATGTACCTTGGGGAAATGCACTCCCCAGCTTGAACACTTACTTTTTCCAACCACCACTTTGTGGTAAGATAATTTGAAAACTAGTTTTATAGGATATTACTAGAAGTTTAAAAAAAAAACTGAATAGGGCTTCATAATGGAAAAATACTGGAGCAACTCCATTGTAACGAGGTTTCTTCACTGTATTTCTCAGAATACACTGCGCCTCTCTAAGGGGGTAAAGGATATAGAATGCAACATTTCCCAAACTGATGTGGATGTGGAAAGACGTGAAAACTTTTTTTTGCCTCTCATGGTTCATGATGATATAGGAATGCATTCAACTGAACCTGCCTTTGGAACATCAACTGTTTCGGCTATTTGTTGCTGTGTAACAAATTACCACAGACTTAGCTAAACACAACACACATTTATTATCTCATCGTTTCTGTGAGTCAGGAGTCTGGGCACAACTTAGCTCAGTCATCTACAAGACTGTAATCAAAATATTGTACAAGGATGCATCTCATCTCACTGTCCCACTGGGAAAGGACTCATTCCAAACTCACTCAGATTGTCAGCAGGATTTGCTTCCCTGTAGTTGTAGAACTGACAGCCTCACGATCTTGCAGGTTGCTGGCTGGAGGCCATCCCCAGTTCCTACAAGCCTCCTTCAGTTCTTGCCACTTGAGTGTCCTTTCATTTAAGTCAGCAAATGAGCAGAGAGTCTTGGCTTAGATTGTTCAAGCTGTTATAACAAAACACCATAAATTCATGGCTTATAAACCACAGCAAGTTACTTCTCACAGTTCTGGAAGCTGGGAAGATGAGGATGGAAGTGCCTGCAGATTCAGTGTCTGGTGAGCACCTACTTTTTACTTCACACATGGTGCCTTCTGGCTGTGTCCTCACAAGGTAGAAGAGATGATGCAGCATTCTGGGTCTGTTTTACAAGGACAATAATCCCATTCATGAGGGCTCCATTCTCATGACCTAATCATCTCCCAAAGTCCCCACCTCTTAATACCATCACCTTGGGGGGCAGGATTTCAACCTGTGAATTTGGGGAGGACACAAATATTCAGACCATAACAAGTGTCTTCACAAAACAGGCATTGCCATCCTTTTTTTTTTTTTTTGGAGACAGAGTCTCACTCTGTCATCCAGGCTGGAGTGCAATGGTTTGATCTCAGCTCACTGCAACCTCTGGCTCCTGGGTTCAAACGATTCTCTTGCCTCATCCTGAGTAGCTGGCACTACAGGAATGCACACCATGCACAGCTAAATTTTTGGTATTTTTAGTAGAGACGGGATTTCACCATGTTGGCCAGGCTGGTCTTGAACTCCTGACCTCAAGTGATCCACCCACTTGGGCTTCCCAAAGTGCTGGGATTACAGGCATGAGCCACCACGCCCAGCCAGGCATTACCATTTTATTTAACATAATTACATATGTGATTCATGCTCATCCTGTCATCTTTATCATAATCACTTCTGTCCACTCAAGACTATGTCCCTACAATAATGACCTCAGGACCCTTAAAATGTTTGTCTGAGAAACTTCGACACTGCCAAAAGAATTTATTGTTTGTTTCTTCCAACTAGAACCTGGCCCCGACCTCCCTTCTCTTAGATCATTTACTTTAGAAAACTTGTCATTGTAAATTCTTTCTCAGCTCCTTTGAGATGTAAATCTACAACTCAGAAATGTCTTTCTCTAGGGCCTAGGAGTCATCCCTTTGAAATGTAACCATTAAGACAGATAGGGTCCCTGTCTCCCAGTCTCTGTAGGAGTGTTGGAGTCAATTTAAACAGGAGCAGTTGGCAGACACAGATGGCTTAATCACATTGACTGATCTCACCCCATAACATCCTTTAGTACTTTTTCTTTAGTATATCTCAGAGGTAAAAAGACCTCCTGCTTTTTGTCTCAGTTGAATGGAGTATCTCTCCACTGCTGCAGTAGCTTAAATAAAATCTATCTTGCCACCTTTGACAAATGTCGGGCTCACTTTCTTTTTGACAGGGGCAACCTTAAGAGTTTCTCTGACTCACTTAGAGCTTTTGATATCATTTTGCTCTCCATTCTGACACAAGTCATGTAGCAAAACTAAGCCTCAATGAGCATTTGTGGGTTATGTGTTTATAAAGTGGTTTGGGGATTTCTCTCTCATAATAGACATGTTCCTGAAGAGTCATAGATATTTTTAAATAAATTAAATAAGAGTAAAGCACTAGGGGACTCTGCTATCGAAAGAATCACAGGTGGAGGACTACAGGCAAGAAACCACAGTCCAGGTTGTGGGTCTGGCCCTGTCAAATAGACTGGCCTGGGTTGTTAGTTGGTAGACAGGAATTCCTTTGGTGGTGAGATGAGGTCACCTTTAGGCACTTTAGCAGAAAAAAAGTCTCAAGATTTGCTGGAAGAGAGAAATAGCTGGAGTTGAATAACACACCATTACTCCTACTGGAGCCCTTCAAAAGGCAAGAAAGAGGAGAAAAGTATATTTGGGAGAATAGAGGAGAGAAGAGACTGTAAGATAACCTCAGTTAAATGCAGGGTTGGAGCCATGTGTATTAATGAGGAAGTCTGAATTATCCAGAGGAAGAAGTTAAAGACCAGAGTTCAAAGCTTCATTAGATGTTTAGAAACATCGACTTTGTGAGAGAATAGCCTCAAAGAAAGAAAGAAAGGCAAATGAATATAACAAGAGGATGCTACTAGTTCTAGAAACAAGAGGGAAAAAGAAAATTAGATTATTACCATGGAAGAACAACCGACTGCCTCAGTCATAGACAAAAGCACTCAGGGACATTAAAAAATGACTCTGAAAGCAAACAACCCAATAGAAAAATGGATAAAATATTTGAAAAAGTGCTTCAGCAGAGACTATATAGAGATGGCAAATAGGTGCATAAAAACTATTCAATATCATTAGTCATTAGGGAAATACGAATTATAACCACAATCAAATACCACCACAAACTCTTTTGAATAGATAAACGCAAGACAAAGCAAAGCAAAGCAAAACCAAAGAACTGGCAATCCCAAGTGCTAGTGAGATGTAGGGGCGGGAAGCAACTGTCACCACTTTTCATTGCTGGTGGGAATGTAAGCTGTTACAGAATCGCATGAATTTAAATATACACTTCTTACAAGAGAAATAGAAACAATGGCCTTACGAAGATCCTTACACAAATGTTTATAGCAATTTTATTCATAATCACTAAAAACTGGAAACCACTCAGATGCCTCTCAGCTGGTGAATGGGTAAACAAACTGTGGTACCTCCATACAATGGATCATTACTCAGCAATAAAAAGGAATGAACGCCTGATGTAACAATGTGAATGATTTAGTTTAAGTGAAGGAAGCCCACTCAAAAGACTACATATTGTATGATTTCGTTTATACCCTATTTTGAAAAAGGCAAAAGTATGGGACAGAAAATGGACTAGTGGTTGTCTGAGGTTGGGGCACGGAGGAGGCGTTGACAGCTGACTACCCAGGGGCACGAGGGAAATTCTGAGCATGATGGAACTCTTCTCTGTCTTAATTGTGGTAATGATGACACAACTGTGCATTTTGTGAAAACACACAGAACTCCACACTGGAAGTGTAAATTTTATTATATGTAAATAATAACTTATAAATTAAAGAAACATGAATGAGGATTCTGGCTTGGGTGACAATGGAGAGGCTTATTGCTGAGGTGAATAGAAAAGCTTGGAGCCAGAAGCTGTGACTCATGCCTCTAACCCTAGCATTTTGGGAGGCCAAGGCAGGAGGAATCACTTGAGGTCAGGAGTTTGAGACCAGCCTTGGCAACATAGTGAGACCTCATCTGTACAAAAAAAAAAAAAGGTACAAATGAGTCAGGTGTGGCGATGTGTGCCTGTAGTCCCAGCTACTCAGGAGGCTGAGATGGGAGGACTGTTTGAACCCAGGAGTTTAAAGCTGAGGTGACCTATGATCGCATTACTGCACTCCAGCCTGGGAGTTATTATCACAAATAATAATGATAATAATAAAGCAAGTTATTATCACAAATAATAATAATGATAATAATAATAGACATAGGCCTGGCAGGGCAGCCAAAAAAAAACAAGGCAGATTCTGCCTCGGCAAATAGTTTGAGGCACTAAAAATACACAGGGTTAACATGGCCAAGGTAGTGGGAGCTTTTTATTGATGAGCAGCATTCCGTTGTATGACTATCCCAGAGTCTATCTGTCTAGTTGCTAGCTGAGCAACATTTGAGTTGTTTCCATGTTTTGGCTGCTATGCATAACGTCTCTGTAAGCATTCATGTGGCTCCTGAAAGGTCTGAGCTACAAGGCCAGGGATTTCTGATTCACACAATTGACAGACCAGATCGCTTAAAATGCAAACCTGATCATCTTGTTCTCCAGGTTAAAGTTTGTCGCTGGTTCACCATTGCCTATTGCAGTGATTCTGCACTAAGACTGCACATTAGAATCACCTGGAGTAATTTTCAAGGTGCCAGGTGCTTTGCCCACCTCGAGAGAGCTAATGTAATTAGCTCAAGTGTCAGAGGATGGGGATCAAGTGTCAGGTTTGCTGTTGTTTTTTTAAGCTCCTCATGCAATTTTATTATTTTAAAATTTAAAATTCTTTTTAAATCATTTTTTCCAAGACAGAATCTTTTTTCTGTCACCCAGCTGGAGTGCACTGGTGCAATGGCAACTCGTTGGAGCCTCGAACTCCTGACCTCACGGGATCGTCTCATCTCAGCCTCTCAAGTAGCTGGAACAATAGGCGTGCACCACCACATCCAGCTCATTTTTTTTAAATTATTTTTTGTAGAGATGGGGTGTCACTACACTGCCCAGGCTATAAATCTTTTTTTCAAACGCATCATTGAGATGTAATTCACATATCATATAATTCACCTATTTAAAGTACACAATTCAGTGTGCTTTGGCATATTCCGTTATCAATTTTTAAAATTGTAGTAAAATATATGCAACATAAAACTTGCCATTTTAATCATTTTATGTGTACAATTCCGTGGCATTAATTTCGTTTACAATATTATGCAGCCATCATAGCTAGTTCCTTAGCCCCAGGTGATTAGAATATGTATCCAATTCTGCAGAACTAAATTCAAGTAGCTCGGTCTACGGGCACACCACACCACGCCTGAAACCCAAAGCCTTTCACAAGAAAGTCTCAATCTCTATTTCCAGACTCTGCGCCTAGCGCTTTCTGCCTGGCAGTTTCTTGAATCCAGGCACACATAAGAAGTATCTTCCACCTTTGAAAACTCTTTACCATTGCATGTTGATATTTTGAAACTGTGTTTTTAAAACAGTATTTGAAACAGTATTCCCACTACTACATCTGATGAAATTCCTTGCCTTCAAAGGTAGACCCAAGTATGCTTCATACGGAATGTTTTTCCCACCCCCAGGTTTATGTAGCTCCCACGCCTCTGTGTTTTATGGCACCCTTTATCTATCGAGTGCTTAACGGTGACAACCTTGTGTCTTTATGTCTCTCCTACCAGACTAGGAGCTGTTTGAGGGCGGAGACAGTGCCCCACACAGTGTGTGTCTCGTGATAGAGACTGTTTGATGAATGAGTTAAGAAACGATCATTAATATTAAAGCAGAAGAATGGTCACAATGGATGGTATAATTTGAGGAGCAGTAATAAAGCCAGAGTAGTGATCCAAGAATGTGTCAGTCAAAGAAGTGGAGTTGACAGACCCCCAAATAGTCAGGGCCTTTATTGAGTATACGTGATGGAACAGACCCTGCTAAGTGCTTTATACATATCATCTTTTTAAATCTTTATTAAAAATTTTGTTTGAGGTTCGAGCAACCTGGTTACTACTTTACTGCCTATTCTCCCTGGATTCTGAACCAACCGAGAAGCACACAAAGAAGCCAAGTGGAAATTTAAAATATGACATCAGCCTATTTCTGTTAAAGCTGGATTGTACTTGAAAATAGGCTATGTACAATTTTGCCACTAAATTATACTGTCTCACTCACATGAGTTCTGATATGAGGCTATCAGATGGCCGAGGAGCGAAGTAAGCGGTGTGAAACATAAGCAGTCATCCAAAAATCTCTTTTACAATGGAATGCAGCTAGAAATAGGCAAAGAGAAAGGTGCGAGTCCTGTCCTTAATTATTGCCCAAGAGGGTGAGAGTTTTAAAGTACTGAAAGAAGTTCCTGCTTCATGAACCAAGATAGAAAAACAAGATAAAGAAGAAAAGCATGCTTTTAAACAAATGGTGCAGGCAAAAAACATATATTGAAATATCTACATGCAAAAACGTTACCTTATAACATATATAAGATCAAGGAAAAATGAACCAAAGATTCAAACACAAGACCTGAAACTATAAAACTCCTAGAAGCAACACGGGAGAAGATCTTTATGCCATTGAATTGGGTTCTGATTCTCCGGATATGACACCAAAAGCACAGGCAACGAAAGCAAAAAGAGCTACATGGGACTACTTCAAACTTAGGCACTTCTGCACATGGAAGGAAACAATTACAGACTGAAAGGCACCCTACAGAATGGAAGAAATATACATATCATATCTATGACATACTATATTATACATGATCATATATGATAGATTATTATATATTACAATTATATGTAAATCAGATATATGGTTTTCAAACATAACCACAATGAGATATTATCTCACACCTGTTAGGATGGCCACTACCCAAAGAAACAGGAAACAGTAAGTGTTGACAAGGATGTGGAAATATTGTAACTCTAATCCACTGTTGATGGGCATGTAAATGATGCAGCTGCTATAAAAAGCAGCATGGAGGTTCATCAAAAAATTAAAAATTAAATTACTATATAATCCAGCAATGTCACTTCTGGGTTTGTAGCTAAAATAATCAAATAGACATTTTCACACTCAAGCTCATTGCAGCATTATTCACAATTTACAATAGCCAAAAGGTAGAAACCAACTAAATGTTGACGAATGAATAAAAAAAGTAGTGTGTGTGTTTGTGTGAAATGGAGTATTTTTCAGCCTTAAGAAAGAGAATACTATCATATGCTATAACATGGATGAACCTCGAAGACATTACACTCAGTGAAATAAGCCAGTCACAAAAGGCAAACATTGTATGATTTCATTATATGAGGTATTTAAAGTAGTCAAACTTTTAGAAACAGAAAGGAGAATGGTGGTAGCCAGGAACTGGGGGATGGGAGGAAAACAGTCTTTTGTTCAGTGGCCACGAAGTTTCAGTTTTGCAGAATGAAAAGTTACAGAGATATGTTGTAGAATAATGTGGATATAGTTCACGTGACTGTACTGATCACTTAAAAATGGTAAAGATGGTAAATGTTATGTTATGTGTTTTTACCACAGTGAAAATAGAAAAGCATGAAACCTGGATGTTATCTCTGTTTCACAGTCCAGAAAACTACAGCTCAGATAGGTTAAGTCACTTGCACAGGGTAACACAAGAAGTGTTGAAGCTGGGATTGAAAATCAGGCTGGTCTAATTCAAAACCTATGCTCTAGGTCAGGTGTGGTGACTCACACCTGTAATCCCAGCACTTTGGGAGGCCAAGGTGGGGAAGATCACCTGAGGTCACGAGTTCAAGACCAGCCTGGCCAACATGGTGAAACCCTGTCCCTGCTAAAAATAAAATTAGCCAGGCGTGATGGTGGGTGCTCCTAGTCCCAGCTACTAGGGAGGCTGAGGCGGGAGAATCACTTGAATCCAGGAGGCGGAGGTTGCAGTGAGCTGAGATCATGCCATTGCACTCTAACCTGGTTAACAGAGTAAGACTTAGTCTCAAAAAAATTAAAAAATTAAAAAAAAGAAACCTATGTTCTTTAGAGTCATGCCATATATTACAGTGCTTCGGGGTAGAGCGGAAAATGTATTAAAACAGTTTTCAAATGACAAATAAGAAAAGGAATTGAGATCTATTCAATGCTCTGTGTTTAGCAGTGTTGCCTCTTGTTGGGCACACAGCCAAGACCACCCTATCTTTCTCAGCTTCCCTTATCCAAACAGATGCTCTATTTGTTAATTTGATTTTGACTAAGAGGGGAACATTTTTGAAGGCATTGCTGAAGGTACTAGTGTTGCCCCTTGTTAGTATAATCAGTAAGATATCTCAGTTCCACAATGCTCTGGAGGTTGAAATGTGTTCTCCTTTATGATTTGTAGCTCTGATTACTTCTGCTTTTCTGCCTAAGGTGCAAAAAACGCCAATGTGAACTAAGAGTCTGTATGATTTCTGCTTCTTACATCATCACCATTAAAAAGATCAAAGCAAAAATCTTTTGAATCTCACTAAAAACGTAGTCTGAAGTGCATGAGGCAGAATATACTGTCATCCAATCTTCCATTATGTATTAATCTATTGATTGCATTACACTATTAAAAAACAAAACGCGCATCTGCCTTGGAAAAATATGTATATATTAAATATATTTAACAATAAAAAAATTGACAAAAACACGCATGTTAAAAAGTATGGCAGTCTGGGATCTGCTGTAAGATAATCTGGTATAAAGAGAGGGAAAGAAGGAACAGATAAGGCAGGCAGGACAGAAATCTTAACAGCTGTTCATCTCTGTCCTGAGCACATGGGGATTCATCGTAATCCTCTCTCTAGCCTTGTATATATTTGAAATTGTTGATAATAAATGGGAAAGGAATTGTAAACTTACGGATAAAATACCTTCAAACATTTGCACAAAGGTAAGGAAACAGCTTGCAGAAATGGGTTCCTTAATCACAATTTCATTGCCTAATGTCAAAAAATAATAATTATATTTTGAAAACAATAGTTTTCTTCAGAGTTTTTTTACATGTTATTTCATCTTATAACATACAATGACAGATTCCTGCAGTGTTTATTATCTGTTTCCGATCATCAGGTACTACTTAATAAGCTGCCTTCCTCATTGCCTTGAAATCTGAATATTCTGAAAGTGCTCATCTATTTTAAAAGAAACAGTAATCTGGCATTACCTTTAGAATTAGACATAATATTAAAAATGATAACAGTCGGAACTGACATGCATCACGCGATTCACATTTTCTGTTCCTTGTATGTCAAGGAAGGTTTTCACGTTCATACTTACACATGTAACATCTGATTCAATTATCCATTGCTTCTAGAAGTCATTATCTATTGACTCTTTGCAGCTTGAAAGCCATGGATATGAAAATAGTCATTTTTTTTACTCCATCGACAGTAACAATATGGGTAGAGTGTATCTCATTTTCTAGAGTGAGGTATTTAGCATGCAGTAGGTGTAAATGAAAGACGTAAACTACGAGACAAAAGTGAACCTTTCAAATGTTAAATGTGATGTGGGCTGTGTTGTTATGAGCTCAATGATATCTAGTGCACACAAGAACACATAGGTGTCATGCTGGGAAACCAATGATCTAGCGCTCATCTTGACTGCAGGCAAAGAATATCTCATCAAAGCTACAAATTTCATGAGTCTGTTCCCAAATTTAAAACGCTTTAGGAAAATGGCTTTCATGGTTCAACAGTTTTAAAGGGTTGTTCTTACTTGGCTTTGTAACAAGGAAATTCATAGTTTTTCTAAAACAAATCAGAATTACACCATAGCTGCACGCGTTTTCATGCTGTTGCTGTTAGCACTTAACTTCCTCTCTAGATAACAAAGCCTTGGACTTCGCATTGAATTCACCATGGGGAGACATTTATTACCTGCTATAAATGCTTAGGATAGTCTGGGATGGGATGAAATTTGCTCATTCATGGCTATGTAAAAATTGTTTTCTCGAGGTAATGAGAAATGGAGAAGTTTTCTAATCAACTTTCGCTATTCAAAGTGAATCTTATTTAGCCTAATATCAGAAGTATGTTGTTTCAGTCCCAAGCAGTGTTAGCACACGACCAATAGAAATATGTGCAAGCCTCAAGGACTCAAGGCACTGGGGAAACGCCAAAGCAATTAAATGAACTTATTTCTTCTTTCTCAATGGGCTTCAAAATAAATGTGATGTAGCCGTGTGTAAGAAGCAGTTGCAGGAAAGATTCCCCCTTTTTTTTTGTTTGATATACATTCAATTTAAAGAGAAATAGTTTGGGCCAGGCACGGTGGCTCATACCTGTAATCACTTTGTGAGGCCGAGGCCGGCAGATCATCTGAGGTCAGGAGTTCGAGACCAGCTTCGCCAACATGGTGAAACCTCGTCTCTACTAAAAATACAAAAATTAGCAGGGCGTGGTGGCAGGCGCCTGTAATGCCAGCTACTCTGGAGGCTGAGGCAGGAGAATCGCTTGAACTCAGGAGGCAGAGGTTGCAGTGAGCCGAGATCCCGCCACTGGACTCCAGCCTGGGCAACAAAGAGCGAAACTCTGCCTCAAAAAAAAAAAAAGGAATAGTTTGTTGCATCTGGGAAAAACTAGACAAATTATAATGAATGTAGGAGAGTACGGACATATCAAATGCCTCCAATTGTTTAAGCTTACAGGAAAATCATCAGTGTAAGGAATAATTACAGCCATGCAATAACTTGGATGAATCTCAAAACTTTATGCTGAGTGAAGAAAGCCAGACATAAAAGGTATGTATAAAATAATTTCATCTGTTTAAAATCTTAGAACAGATTATTTTACAGAAAGAATAGACATATAGAAAATGAGCAATAAGAATGTCATTATCTCCTTTCAAAAACATTAGAGGAACAAAACTACTCAGACTCACCTGATTCCTTCTGGATGATTAGAAAGTCATAATGAAATGACTACTATATCCTGAGAAGGGTATGTCCTATTTGGTATGATATCTATAAAAATGAAACTTAAAGCAGTTCATAGACTCAAAATTGTTCATAGACTTAAAATTGGAGCAACTGGGCACACATCTCTGCTTTTCCTCTCATTCAAGCTTTCTAATCCCTAGGAAAGTGGACAGAATTTATCAGAAGATGTAACTATAATTTTATAATTTTTAAATTGAGTTTAAATGTATTTCTGACTGCAAAGGTCATTCAAAAACATTTAAAACAAGGTGAAATCATTTAAAAACTTTAACTACATTCAATGTTTTCAAATAAGGTATTATGCCAACTATTTTTATTTTTATTTTTATTTGTCTCTAGATATGAACTGATTAGTTTTTGAATGTTGGATTTGTAAACAAAAATTTGACATTATTTACACTTATTTTACTCGTTCATTAGCATATTTTATAGACAGTGATTCCTTCTAATGTTTATACTGTTGCCATAAATATTATTGCACAACACATCTAATTTTCATCCTAAAAGATCAAGGATTAATCTCAAATTTTGTGAACCACACTACACAGCTTAGTGTGACAGATGGTTTCTGAAAAGAATAACCAATATGAAGTGTGACTTTTACTTGAAAAGAAAAATAAATTAGCTCATGTTGGGCTATTATACATAAAACTGTTAAAAATATTCACGTATAAGGCTGAGTAGAGTGGCTCACGCCTGTACTCCCAGGATTTTGGGAGGCCAAGATAGGAGAATCAGGCATTGAAATTCCGCCTGGGCAACACAGAGAGATCTTAAAAAAAATTCAGGTACAAATCTTTGTGTGGGCACGTTTTCATTTCTTTTGTTATACCTACCAGTGGAATTACTGGGTCGTGTATTGAGGGTATGTTTAACATCATAAAACATTTCCAAACTCTATTCCAAAATCATTTATCATTTTACACTTCCACCAACAACATGTAAGAGCTCCAGTTGCTTCATAATCTTACCAATACTTCATTACCAGCCTTCAAATTATAGCCCAGGAGGCCTGTCCAGTGGGAAAACAATGGAAACCATAACATATAAATTCAAATTTTCTAGTAGCCACCATTTAAAAAGAAGAGTGAAATTTATTTTAATATTTTAATCAAATCTATTCAAAATATTACTATTACCATCTCAACACATAACCAGAATAAAAATTATGGAGATATTGTCCATTTATTTTTGTACTCTAGCTCCAAAATCTGATGTATATTTTTATTATACATTAACTACATATCTCAATTGGGACTAGTCATATGTCAAGTATTCAATAGCTACATATTTTTAATAGCTGCTGTACTGCATAACAGAGCTATAGACATTTTAGTGGGTATACAGTGGTAACTCATTGTGGTTCTAATTTGCATTTTCCTGATATCTAATGATGCTGAATATATTTTCATGTCCTTGTGGGCCATTTGCATATATTCCATCGTAGCAGTATTCACTACAACATGTGGTATATTTACACAATGAAAAAGAACTCGGCAGTAAGAAGGAATAAAGTCATGCAATGACTTGGATGAATCTCAAAACTACGCTGAATGAAGAAAGGCAATCACAAAAGATGTGTGTGGTATAATTCCATTTGTATAAAGTCTTAGAACCGGAAAACTGAATGAAGAAATTAGATGAGTGGCTATCGTAGGGGTGAGTAAATGATTGCAAAACTGAAGGACAGAACTTTTTAGGGTGACGGAAATGCTTTATATCTTGGAGAGGTGGTCACGTGGATATATATATTCGTTGAAATTTATTGAATTGTACATTCAAAATGAGTGCATTTTATGTAAATTATACTCCAATAAAATTGATTTAAAGAGTATAAACATTAGTGGTATCTACTATGCAATCTGTGAGGTCAGTGAAAAGTAAAAACATGGGGCCTCTTTTTCAAAAGTTAAGAATTTCAAGACTGTAACAGCAGAGTAAGCTTGTCTGTCATTGAATCCCCAGTGATAAGCAGAACAGTATATAACTTACAGTAGGTCCTAGGAAAGCTTTGCTGAATGATTTTTAAAACTTGAGCATCTTAGTACCCAGCAACTTCCATTCAACAATAGCATAATAACCCTTCCTGCTTTTGCTATTTGTTCTCTAGACTGGAGAGTAGAATACCAGATACAATTTTTAAAAAACATTTTTCCTCAATATTATAGAAACCAATACTCATTTAAAGTTCTTTCATTTTTAAATTCTTAGAAGGCATGAAGAAATATAACTCATATAACTAGCATGAAGAGAAGATATTTCGGTTCAGTAGGCAAAAATTATTCAGGCTTCATAACGTATAAAGGAATTCTTGTTCTTTGGGCATTCTACATTGGAAGTTACAGGCTAACTTATAGTTGTGTGTTAAACCTAGTATAGGCCAAAAAATAAGCTATGTAATAGGAATAAAGAGGTAAACCAAACAGCTATATTTGTTTAGTGGTTTGTCTTCTTTAGAAATCGATTTATAGATAGCTCAGTTTATTAACGTTTACAAGGACTTGCCCTGAATACATATTATCTATTTGCCCTATTCATTTTACTGGGATTTTGCTCCAGTACTCCTTAACATAGCTCAGAATTATTGTAACAGAGGTACTTGAACTTTATTTAAATGTATTGTGAACTGAATGTCTTCCTCCTCCCCCACCCCATAGAAATTCCTACATTGAAGCCCTAACTCCTAATAAAGCTGTATTTGCAGTAAGGATGGAATTAAGGCTAAGAGATCATAAGGATGGGACCCTGATCTGATAGGATTAATGTCCCTATAGGAAGACCTCCTCTCTCTGTGCGTGCACAAAGGAAAGGACATGTTGGATGCAGGCCATCTGTAAGCCGGAAGAGAGCCCTCAATAGAAACTGAACCCAGCTGGATTTTGATCTGGAACTTCCACCTTCCAGCACTGTGAGAAAAGAACTTCCTGTTGTTTAAGTCACCCACTCGGGCATTTTGTTACGGCAGCCTGAGCTGATTAATATGTAAAACGTTCTATGTAATATAAAATATGCATAATTTGACTCGAAGTGACTGGCTTAATCACGGTCATATAATCTTGTAGCATTATAAGACTTTTATGTATATACATACAACATAAAGGTATGAGCCCTAAAAATCTGAGTGATGCATACACAGATTTTTCCTAAAGGAAATGTAAATAGATTTTACTTTATTACCCAACATCCTAAACCAAAGGGTATATAGTTTTGAAACTTTTTGAAAATGAAAACTGGGTTTTAAATGATCAAAGATACCATTTAAATTAAATATTTAAAATGTGTGGGATCCAAGACGGCTGAATAGGAACAGCTCTGGAGTGCAGTTCCCAGTGAGAACGCAGAAGGTGAGTGATCACCGCATTTCCAAAAGAATTTTTACTGCGCACAGACCAGAAAATTCCCGGGGGGAAAAGCACAAAGAATCTCCAGCATGGCTTTTTCAGCTGGCGCAGTGGGTCTCCACACAAACACACAAATCTGGGCAGCCATTTCAACTGGCACTTGGAATGCCTGGGACACAGAGTCACCCATTCAACTGAAAAGAGGGGGCTGAAACACGGAGCCAGGTGATCTGGCTCGGCAGGTCCCACCCCCACAAACACCAGCAATCTGAAACGCTCTGGATTGAGAGTTTCACAGCAAGCATGGACCCGGGACCATCCAGCTCTGTAGGGGGAAGGGTATCTGCCATTACCGAGGCAGTCCACCATTACAGAGACAGTCCGCCATTACTGAGGCAGACCGCCATTATGGAGGCAGTTCTAACTATACCTCTATAAACAAAACTGCAAGGAGGTTCACACAGGAGCTGGGTAGAGCCCACGACAGCTCAGCAATGCCTCTGCTGGCAAACTGTGACTAGGCTACCTCCTGGCTGGGCAAGGCATCTCTGAAAAAAGGCAGCAGCACATCGGAAACTTAAAAATAAAGCCTCACCTTCCTGGGACAGAGCACCAGGGAAAAAAAAGGCAGTTATGAATTTCACTGCAGCAGACTTAAATGTACCTGCCCAGCAGCTCTGAATGGAACAACAGAGCACACAGCTCCGCATGTGAGCTTCTATAAGGGACAGACTGTCTCCTCAAGCAGCTCCCCAACCCCCATATATCCAAAGAGACACCTCATAAAGGAGAGCACAGGCTGACATCTGGCAGGTATCCTTCTGGGACAAAGATAACAGAAGAAGAAACTGACAGCAACCCTTACAGTTCTGCAGCCGCCGCAGGTGATTCCCCAGGCAAGCAGGGTCTGGAGTGGATCTCCAGCAGTCCTATAGCAGAGGGGCCTGTTAGAAGGAAAATTTAAAAAAAAAGAAAGAAATAACTTCATCATCAACATAACGGACATCCACTCAGAGACACCATCCGAAAGTCACCAACTGCAAAGACCACAGGTAGAGAAATCCACAAAGAAGGGAAGAAACTAGCCCAAAAAGGATGAAAATACTCAAAACCAGAATGCCTCTCCTCCTCCAAGGGATCACAACTTCTCACTAGCAATGGAAAAAGGCTACATGAAACAGGCTTCAGAAAGTGGGTAATAACAAACGTCTCTGACCTAAAAGAACATGTTCTAACCCGATGCAAAGAAACCAAGAACCTTGAAAAAAGGTTTGATGAAATGCTAATGAGAATAAACAGCTTAGAGAAGAATATAAATTAATTGATGGAGCTGAGAAACACAACACAAGAACTTCACAAACCATACACAAGTTTCAACAGCTGAATTGACCAAGCAGAAGAAAGGATATCAGAGGTCAAAGATCAACTCAATGAAATAAAATGAGAAGGCAAGATTAGAGAAAAAGTGTAAAAAGAAATGAACAAAGCCTCCAAGAAATATGGGATTATGTGAAAAGACCTCATCTACATTTGACAGGTGTACCTAAATGTGATGGAGAGAATGAATCCAAGCTGGAAAACACTCTTCAGAATATTATCCAGGAGAACATCCCTAACCTAGCAAGGCAGGCCAATATTCAAGTCCAGGAAATACAGAGAACACCACAAAGATATTCCTCAAGAAGACAAACCCCAAGGCATATAATCAACAGATTTGCCAGGGTGGAAATGAAGGAAAAAATGCTAAGGGCAGCCAGAGAGAAAGGTCGGGTTACCCACAAAGGGAAGCCCATCAGACTCACAGTGGATCTCTCAGCAGAAACCCTACAAGCCAGAAGAGAGTGGGGGCCAATATTCAACATTCTTAAAGAAAAGAACTTTCAACCCAGAATTTCATATCCAGCCAAACTAAGTTTCATAAGCAAAGGAGAAATAAAATCCTTTACAAACAAGCAATTGCTCAGAGATTTCATCACCACCAGGCCTGCCTTACAAGAGCTCCTGAAAGAAGTACTAAACATAGAAAGGAACAACCAGTACCAGCCACTCCAAAAATGTACCAAATGGTAAAGAGCATCAACATAATGAAGAAACTCCATCAACTAATGGGCCAAACAACCAGCTAGCATCAAAATAGCAGGATCAAATTCACACATAACAATATTAACCTTAAATGTAAATGGGCTAAATGCCCCAATCAAAAGACACAAACTGGCAAATTGGATAAAAAGTCAAAACCCATCGGTGTGCTGTATCCAGGAAATCCATCTCATGTGCAAGGATACACGTAGGCTCAAAATAAAGGGATGGAGGAAGACTTACCAAGCAAATGGAGAGCAAAAAAAAGCAGGAGTTGCAATCCTAGTCTCTGATAAAATAGACTTTGCAACAAAAATCAAAAGAGACAAAGAAGGGCATTACATGATGGTAAAAGGATCAATACAACAAGAAGACCTAATGATCCTAAATATATACGCACCCAATAGAGGAGCACCCAGATACATAAAGCAAGTTCTTAAGGACCTACAAAGAGACTTAGACTCCCACACAATAATAGTGAGAGACTTTAACACTCCACTGTCAATATTAGACAGATCAATGAGACAGAAAATTAACAAGGACATCCAGGCCTTGAACTCAGATCTGGACCAAGCAAACCTAACAGACATTTACAGAACTCTCCACCTCAAATCCACAGAATATACATTCTTCTCAGCACCACATCACACCTACTCTAAAATTGACCACATAATTGGAAGTAAATCACTCCTCAGCAAATGCAAAAGAACAGAAATCATAACAGTCTCTCAGACCACAGTGCAATCAAATTAGAACTCAGAATTAAGAAACCCATGCAGAACCACACAACTTCATGGAAACTGAACAACTGGCTCTTGAATGTTGACTGGATAAACAATGAAATGAAGGCAGAAATAAAGATGTTCTTCGAAACCAACAAGAACAAAGACACAATGTACCAGAATCTCTGGGATACATTTAAAGCAGTGACTAGAGGAAAATTTATAGCAATAAATCCCCATATGAGAAGCAAGGAAAGATCTAAAATCCACACCATATCATCAAAATTGAAAGAGCTACAGGAGCAAAATCAAAAAGATTCAAAAGGTAGCGGAAGACAAGAAATAATTAAGATCAGAGCAGAACTGGAGGAGATAGAGACACAAAAAACCCTTCAAAAAGGAGCTGGTTTTTTTGAAAAGATCAACAAAATAGACAGACCACTAGCCAGATTAATAAAAAAAGAAAAGAGAGAAGAATCAAATAGATGGAATAAAAAATGATAAAGGGAATATCACCACAGATTCCACAGAAATACAAATCACCATCAGAGATTACTACAAACAACTCTATGCACGTAAACCAGTAAACCTGGAAGAAATGGATAAATTCCTGGACACTTCCACCTTCCCAAGCCTAAATCAGGAAGAAGTCAAAACCCTGAATAGACCAATAACAAGGGCTGAAGTTGAGGCAGCAATTAATAACCTACCAACCAAAAAAAGCCCAGGTCCAGATGGGTTCACAGCTGAATTCTACCAGATGTAAAAAGAGGAGCTGGCACTACTCCTCTTTCTGAAACTATTTCAAACAATCCAAAAAGAGGGAATCCTTCCCAAATCATTTTATGAGACCAACATCATCCCGATACCAAAGCCCGGCAGAGACTCAACAAGAAAAGAAAACTTCAGGCCAATATGCATGATGAACATAGATGCAAAAATCTTCCATAAAATACTGGCTAACAGACTACAACAGCACATTGAAAAGCTTATCCATCATGATTAAGTAGGCTTCATCCTGGGGATGCAAGGCTGGTTCAACATACGCAAGTCTACAAATGTAATCATAGAACCAAAGACAAAAACCACGATTATCTCAATAGATGCAGAAAAGGCGTTTGACAAAATTCAACAGTCCTTTATGCTAAAAATTCTCAATAAACTAGGTATCAATGGAACATATCTCAAAATAATAAAAGCTGTTTACAACAAACCCACAGCCAATATCATACTGAATGGGCAAAAACTGGAACCATTCCCTTTGAAATCTGGCATTAGACAAGGATGCCCTCTCATCACTCCTATTCAATATAGTATTGGAAGTTCTAGACAGAGCAATCAGGCAAGAAAAAGAAATAAAGACTATTAAATTAGGAAAGGAGGAAGTCAAATTGTCTCTATTTGCAGAAGACATGATTGTATATTTACAAGATCCCATTGTCTCATCCCCAAATCTCCTTAAACTGATAAGCAATTTCAGCAAAGTCTCAGGACACAAAATCAATGTGAAGAAATCACAAGCAGTCCTATACACCAATAACAGACTTAAAGAGAGCCAAATCAAGAATGAACTGCCATTCGCAATTGCTACAAAGAGAATAAAATACCTAGGAATACAACTAACAAAGGATGTAAAGGACCTCTTTTTTTTTTTTTTTTTTTTTTTTTTTTTTTTTGAGACGGAGTTTCGCTCGTTACCCAGGCTGGAGTGCAATGGCGCGATCTCGGCTCACCGCAACCTCCGCCTCCTGGGTTCAGGCAATTCTCCTGCCTCAGCCTCCTGAGTAGCTGGGATTACAGGCACGCGCCACCATGCCCAGCTAATTTTTTTTTTTTGTATTAGTAGAGACGGGGTTTCACCATGTTGACCAGGATGGTCTCGATCTCTTGACCTCGTGATCCACCCGCCTCGGCCTCCCAAAGTGCTGGGATTACAGGCTTGAGCCACCGCGCCCGGCCTGGACCTCTTCAAGAAGAACTACAAACCACTGCTCAACGAAATAAGAGAGAACACAAACAGATGGAAAAACATTCCATGCTTATGGTTAGGAAGAATCAATATTGTGAAAATGGCCATACTGCCCAAAGTAATTCATAGATTCAATACTATCCCCATCAAACTACCTATGCGCCTCTTCACAGAACTGGAAAAAAACCACCTTAAACTTCATATGGAACCAAAAGGGAGCCCGCGTAGCTGAGTCAATTCTAAGCAAAAAGAACAAAGCTGGAGGCATCACATTACCTGACTCCAAACTACACTACAAGGCTACAGTAATCAAAACAGCATGGTACTTGTACTACAGAGATATAGACCAATGGAACAGAATAGAGGCCTCAGAAGCAATGCCACACATCTACAACCATCTGATCTTTGATAAATCTGACAAAAACAAGCAATGGGGAAAGGATTCCGTGTTTAATAAAGGGTGTTGGGAAAACTGGCTAGCCATGTGCAGAAAGCAGAAACTGGACCCCTTCCTGACACCTTACACTAAAATTAACTCCAGATGGATTAAAGACTTAAACATAAGACCTAACACCATAAAAACCCTAGAAGAAAACCTATGTAAAAACCATTCAGGACATAGGCATAGACAAGGACTTCATGACTAAAATACCAAAGCATCGGCAACAAAAGCCAAAATAGACAAATGGAATCTAATTAAACTCCAGAGCTTCTGCACAGCAAAAGAAACAATCATTAGAGTGAACTGGCAACCAACAGAATGGGAAAAAATTTTTGCAATCTACCCGTCTGACAAAGGGCTAATATCCAGAATCTACAAAGAACTAAAACAGATTTACCATAAAAAACAAACACACACACACACATCCAAAAGTGGGGGAAAGATATGAACAGACACTTTTCAAAAGAAGACATATATGAGGCCAAAAAACATAGAAAAAATGCTCATCATTACTGGTCATTAGAGAAATGCACTGAGATACCATCTCATGCCAATTAGAATGGCTATCATTAAAAAATCTGGAGACAACAGATGCTGGAGAGGATGTGGAGAAAATGGAACACTTTTACACTGTTGGTGGGAGTGTAAAGTAGTTCAACCATTGTGGAAGACAGTGTGGCAACTACTCAAGGACCTAGAAATAGAAATTCCATTTGACTCAGCAATCCCATTACTGTGTATATATCCAAAGGATTATAAATCGTTCTATTATAAAAATACATGCACAGGTATGTTCACTGCAGCACTGTTTACAATAGCAAAGACCTGGAACCCAAATGCCCATCTGTAATAGACTGGAAAAGGAAAATGTGGCACATATGCACCATGGAATACTATGCAGCCATAAAAAATGATGTGTTCGTGTCCTTTGTAGGGACATGGATGAACCTGGAAATCATCATTCTCAGCAAACTGACACAAGAACAGAAAATCAAATACCGCATGTTCTCACTCATAGGTGGGTGTTGAACAATGAGAACACATGGACACAGGGAGGGGAGCATCACATAGTGGGGTCTGTTGTGGGGAACAAGGGAAGGGACAGCAGGTGGTAGGGAGTTGGGGAGGGACAACATGGGGAGAAATGCCTGATATAGGTGACAGGGATGGAGGCAGCAAACCACATTTCCATGTATGTACCTACGCAACAATCCTGCATGTTCTGCACATGTACCCCAAAACCTAAACTGCAATAAAATATATTTAGAAAAGAAGTGTGTGCAGGGTGGGTAAGTGTCACTGTGATTCACATGAATAGTTCTATTTCATAAATGCAAGTGTTAAATGATGAGGTAACAGCATACTATTATCTGAACAATCTACTGAAAAATATGGCCACAAATTTCTTGAAAAACCTTAGAGAAGCAATAGGTGCTTTCATACTTGTTCCATCATAACTTGATGTTAAAAAAAAAAACCAAAAAACCATAAAGCAGGATTAGCATGTTATGGAGCACATAGAATAGTGGTTATAGTCGTTTCACTTACTTCACTTAAATCAAAGTCTTCGAAATGAATTAAAGCGTAGCTAAGAGATTGGAGAAGAGAAATAACTAAAGAAGATGCAGCAGGTGATGAACGAAGTGCTAATAAGACTGTACATTTTTAGGAAAGACAGTGGAACAAATGAGGTGTGGTATTAGTATTACACAATGATTAAGTGTGATTCTTAGTGGTAACATTGCTTGAGTCTGAACTCTTACTCTGCCAATTACAAGTTACATAACCTTGGTTAATCTATTTCCCCCGTCTAAGCCTCCAATTGATCTTTGGTAAAATGGCAAGAGCAATAGTCCCTATCCTCTAAGTTCGTAATTAAGTGGCACGATACATCTTAAACATTTAGCATAGTACCTGAAACATAATGTTAGGTTTTTTTGTTTTGTTTTTGAGACCGAGTCTCCCTCTGTCACCAGGCTAGAGTGCAGTGGCGCGATCTCAGCTCACTGCAACCTCTGCCTCCCAAGTTCAAGTGATTCTCCTGCCTCAGCCTCCCGAGCAGCTGGGACTACAGGTGTGTGCCACCATGCCCAGCTAATTTTTGCAATTTTAGTAGAGACAGGGGTTCATTGTATTGGCCAGGATGGCCCTGATCTCTTGACCTCATGATCCTCCTACCTTGACCTCCCAAAGTGCTGGGATTACAGGCATGAGCCACTGTGCCCATCCAATATATTAACTTTTATGTGACTCATGTATTATTTCTTCTTTTTGAAAGTGAAACTACTGATATAACCCAAATCTACATGAATGTGGGTATTATAAAATAAATTGATGTGGGAAAAATGTCAAGTTAATTTTCACATTTGCGTATTGCAAAGGCTCCCTGCAGACTCTGAACTGCCATCTCAACCTACTCTTTGGCTTAACGTCGTTGCTCCAAAATTCATCCCGGGAATCCATTAGTCTAGAGAGCCCATCTAGAGGCTCTAGATGTTTTCCTCACATACATACTGAGATTATTTGAGACTATCTT
This sequence comes from Aotus nancymaae, assembly GCF_030222135.1. Taxonomy (NCBI): domain Eukaryota; kingdom Metazoa; phylum Chordata; class Mammalia; order Primates; family Aotidae; genus Aotus; species Aotus nancymaae. The sequence continues at coordinate 8,462,102 of NW_026988438.1, forward strand.
TCCGATTTTTCCGTCTTAACTACTCTGTTTCCTCCATCTTAGCCCACTGCATCATAGCTGCCAGCGTGTCCCACTGTCACACACTTACTGGGCTTGTTGAATGCATATGATTCTATGACTCCAAGGCAAACACACTGATTCTATCCTCACGTTCTCTTAAAAGCCTCCCAAAGTTCTGCCTTTCATTTTAAGAAACCCTGCCTTAAATAATCAAACAAAGACATCTGCCAAAACCATTTGGCTTGGCAAATAGCAAGCAGATTCACTGCTCTTCTTGTCGTTGGCAAACGGCAGCGTGGACATTAGAACTGGGGAGAATAAAGTGGCTGGTTATTGAGAACTCTGATAAAGATAGGGGTCAGAGGAATTTTGAAAAATTCCTAAGCCAAAGAAATACATACAAGAACTATTCTTGAAATGTCCAGGAAAAGTGTATGAGACCTTGCACACAGCAGGTCCTTAGTAAATATTTCATAAATTATAAACCACGGCATTACTTCGCAGAGAGAGTGTTAAATGATCATTTCTTATTAGTCTTTCCCTGCAATCATAGGGTATCGTGATAAATAAATAGATGAAATCAGAAATCAGTATTTCCCTTTGTGGCACTGACTGGTTTTAACATTTTCGTGTGCAAGCATTCCCTGTTTATTTTTGAACTATGTTGGTTTTTCTTGATATTGATAATCAGAATTCTGTTAAGGACCTTAAAGAAGAATACAGAGTTTAGTAAGGAGAAAAAATACTTTCAGAGTTTTCTGTTAGGTCATATTTAGATGTGTTAACAGTTAGGTTACAGGGAAATAAAATTCTTTCTCTCTTCTCAAATTTCAGTTAAGAATTTTTCTCCTTTTAAAAACTTTTAAAGGTTCAGCTTTTAAATAAAAAAGTCAAAATTACTCTAAAATATATGAATTCCAAATCCAAGCTCCTATTTCATTTTGAATGACTTTATTGAGAACATTTTGCAAATTAGATTTTACAGTTTAACATTTTACAATTAGAAATTTTATCTGTTATTACATAAGCTGCAAACGTTTCAAAAACACTACAGAAAATCTTTTATTTCTTTGGGTTTTTCTGTTCCATGCTGAGCTCCTGAGATATATTTTTTCTTTCAGGTTCATTTTCATCTTCCTGTGAAATAAATTTTAGAAAACATTAAAATATAAACTTTAGGGCATTAATCAGCTATACTTAACACATTTTAACTGTATCTGTAGAACTATGAACTACTATGATTCCAGTAATCCTAAACACAAATGATAAAATTATATAACATTTAAATATTTACAGGTTTTGTTTTATAGTACGCATTAAAATTTGCTGTATGTTTTTAAAAGCAACCAATTTTATCAATGCCCTAAAAATTACTTTGGAAACACTTGCCACTGAAAAGCGTTCTTTGCAGGGGATGAAACAGGTATTTTTACTTCACTGCTTCATAAAAAACAATAAATTTAATTTCTAAGACAGTTCATGTGCTCCAGCATGGCATTTTTTGTCCCATCTAATATACTTTCTTGATAGCTGTGCCAATTTTCCAATTACTTGTACCACCATATGTTATCTGAAGATCAGTGAGGTCTAAAATAGGAAGCACGTGCATGTCAGGCTGTAGAATGCTTACAATCTTCTACAGTTTCGATTCTAAGTGGTGGCCTCATAATTCATAGCAGGTTCCTGTGGAACATGGTGAATAGATGAAGTGACATCATAATGTCTGCTTCCACAGAAATGAAGTGCATCTTGTGTTCAATATTAAATGGTAACCTTCAAAGTATAAATAATGAGAGTCAGGAAAAATATTTCATCTTACAATTTATAACCCATCTCATCAGACATGTTCCTTCAACAATACCCAATTGCAAAACAGTCTTATTTTCCTAATATTTCTGATTTATCACATAAGATTATTTATTTCTATTAACTGGCATAAAGGTACTCATTCTTTTCTGAGTTAATTAAAGCATAAACATCAATTTCTTAAGTATTTCCAGACAACAGTAATAATTATCAGTATCATCAAATATACCACTCTGTACCTAATGAAACCAAATTAAGTAATTGAATTAAATAATTATTGAGCCCTACTTCATGAATCGACTTATTAAGTAAAAGCAAACCAAGGTGTACATATTTGTTTTCTATGACAAACTACACACTGGCCAGTCATCATTAAGGTGAAAGAAAAAAGCTTCTTTTATATACTTTGTCTCTCTAAACTCAACAGAATCTGTGATTCAGACTTTGTTAACACTGGGAAAGTGGAGGAATTATCAATATGATTAACCAATCTGAATTATTACAGATATGTATAACACCAGGAATGGGGTTTTGAATATCATTTTGGCAATGTAACTTTAATACATTTTTCCAAGTATGATGGCCACTTTGTGTCATTTTTTCCCTATTTTATCTCCAGTGAATAGATATATTCAATTAAGTTTGACTCTTGAAAATTGATTAATGAACACGCAGTTCCCACTTTTAGACAGTTTCCTAGAGATTACATTTTAACTACATTCCAATAAAAAGTCCTACCGTCAACAGGACATACTTACTATACAGTTGTAGTCCAATCAATGTTTTCTGAACTACGTGAAACAGTGGAATAATGAATGAATAAAAGGCATGCCTGCATTATTACATAATTTGGAAAAGCATCAAGTTGTTCTTACTTAACTACAGTAAGTTAAGATTGCGAGTACTCACATGTCTAGCAATCCTGACTTACTATAACAGCATTGAAAATAAAATAAGCCAAAATGTTTGAAGCAGCATGAGCCAAAACAGCAATTATCAAGCTCATGTCCTTTCATTTATAAGAGAAGGATGGAGCCTTTATTACACGAACAGTCTACTAAGTTTCTGCACCATGTAACTTCCTGGTTTAACAAGCTTGGTTTATCTAGTTTTCTCTAGCAACCTTCAACACTGCACTAAGTCAAAACAGAAATGTAAAGACTTAATAATAACCCTGAGGACTAGGAAGTACTTAAATACTTTGCTTTCATATTTAACTATGTATACGAGCTACTGGAACACAGTTAAGTGAAATAAAATTTTGCAACTTCCATTTATTTGAATATGTTTTAATATATGTATAAGAGATATATAGATATGCCAGTTAAGTAACATTCTTAATATAATGTTGGTCTTTTGCTGCTGAATTTTTCTTTTATAAAGTATAGTTTATAGATGCATGCCTTCTAAGACTGCCTGCTTCTCAGGACAGGTAAATAACTGTTTCACACCTTTCTTTATGTTGAGGATTTGTCTTAAAGTTTCTTGCCTTTTATGCTAAGTCACTTTTATAACAAATAAGAGCCAATCTCTTTCTTCCTTTTACAAGGATAGCTGTGACCCACATGCAGAAAATGATTATGAAGGGTTGAAAAAGGCATTCAACTCTAATTGCTAGAGTATAATATTAAAATTGCTGTAACATCATCAAAATAATAGTAATAGATTTTTATCATAAATAAAAGCATTAAAATTCGATCTAATAAAGCTCTAAGGAAGTCTTTTTAGAAGTGCTAATTTGTGTTTTTTAACACTGCAGGTCAATTTTTGTAAGAACTTTACATGCAGTTCCAGATTAATTATCATTAAAGTCACTTAGACAGCAAATCAAGTATCATTGACAAATGACTGCATAATAAATGAAATTGCAAAGGAAGCTTTATACCAAAGCATTTCTTTACTACTGGATATTACAGGCAAGCAAAAATTTCTTCTGATATATAGCAGGATTTTTCTTCTCGCTGCTGAGATAAGACATCTGTTTGTTTCCCAATGAAAGAAGACCCTAGCTACATGGATCATTTTCTTAGTGACAACCCTGATAAGTTTGACACTTATTTCATGAAATGTTCTAAAACAGTCATGAAGAAAATGTACCCTTTGAGGCTACTGGAAAGTAGACAGGCTTACCTCTTAATGTTTAAACTTGTTAATTCATACTCTAAAAAACACATTGACTATAACAACTTTGTAGATCTGCTAGTTATATGTGGAATTTCAAGAATGTGCACTCAATTAACAGTAACACCCATAATATCAAATAACAAAATTTGGTTCCTTAGCCTTGCTCTTTCTACGTTGACAGAGCTGCAGTGAGGATGGTAATTTCTAGGCACAGATGGACCACGTAATAATGGCCGGATACTCCAGGTGGCAATACGAGACTAAGAGTTATTCTAACAGCGAAATTAAGTAAAAACACTGGCATGTTTATCTTATCACTAAATAAAACTTGCAAGATTTTCTTTAAATGTTAGCTTGCACTATCAATTTGTGATAGAAGAGCCCCTCTGTTGTTCTTTATTTATAAATGTGACTTAGTTCTAGATCATAGTTCATAGCATTGATGCCAATTAATAAAACCTACCCATTCTTTTCCTTCCTCTTAGGAGGTAATCAACTCCGAACAATGGCCAACTATTTTAGCATCTGGAATTTATATCACTCAGGTAATAACTGAATACAAATTACACTCTATGAGTACAGATAATTTCATATTTACCTTGTAGACTGCCAAGTTTAAAAGATTTCTTAAAATCTTATAATCCTTTACATAAAAGGATTGTACAAAGGGGCAACTCTCCCTATTACTTATTTATAACTTTATAGACGTTAATGTAAGTACCTTTATAATGGAGAAACATGGCAAACACCACCTTAACCAAATGGTCAAGGTTAATATCCCCACTAATATATATTAATACCCTGAAATGATATACTAAAAAGGGCACATCACCTCTGGTTTGTGGTATCTTTTCCAATAGTGTATAACCTAATTCTAAGTATGAGCAAACATCAGATAAACACTCTATAAAATAAGTGAACGGCAGTCTTCAAAAGTGTCATGGTTAGTTGGGCATGGTGGCTCATGCCTGTAATTCCAGCACTTTGGGAGGCCAAGGCAGGAGGATGATGAGATCAAGAGATTGAGACCATCCTAGCCAACATGGTGAAACCCAGTCTCGACCAAGAATACAAAAATTAGTTGGGCATGGTGGTATGCACCTGTAGACCCAGCTATTTGGGAGGCTGAGGCAGAAGAATTGCTTAAACCTGAGAGGCAGAGGTTGCAGTGAGCCCAGGTTGTGCCACTGCAGTCCAGCCTGGTGACAGAGGGAGACTCCGTCTCAAAAAAAAAAAAAATTTTAAGGTCATGAATGACAAGACTTGGAGCTGTCACAGATTGGAGGAGACTAAGAGGACTTGATGATTGAAGCAGTGAGGAATCCTGGACTATAAAATGAATATCAGTGAGAAAACTGGTAAAATTTGAAAAGGGTTCATAGGGTAGTTAGTAGTATCTTTTCAAAGTCAATGTCTTGGTTTCAGTAATTGTACTATGGTTATATAAAATGGTATCACTACAGGAAACTGGATAAAAGGCAAATGGGAAATTTCTATACTATTTTTGCAACTTTTCTGTAAATTTAAAATTATTTCAAAGTAAAATGACTAAAGAAACAGAAAATAAAAATGGCTACTTAATGAAATTTTCCTAAATTCAAATAAAGTTAGTAAAATGTATTGGCAAAGATTTTATGAGGAGAGGTGCAGGGCACCTGTAGCCTCTACGCTGAAATCTACAGCTATAATTAACAGTTTGCTTTCCATTGTTCTACTCCAAATTCCTAAGTACCTAAAACGTTCATAATGGTGATACTATTTTTATTTTTTTATCTGTGCTTTGCCACATTTTCTTGCTTTCCCATCGTGAGCATAGATTACTTTCGCAATCAGAAAACATAGCTTTTGTTTGCTAAGTCCCTTTATAATTGGCCGTATGAACACACTACTTCCAGAAATAAGTAAGAGTTACAAGACACTATGATTACAAAAAGAAGATGTCAGTTATTTTTATTTTACCAAGTATGTTCTCCACATCAAGCAAGCATACATGGTAGTGCAATAGTAAAATGAAGTGAGAAGGCACAGACGGGCACTAACTTAAAATGTTTCTATATTCTTACGATATTTTCTTTAGATTTTAAATATTCACTTTCCTAATCAGAGAAGGTAACAGTTATTATAACTGGATGCAAATTAAGTCAGTATTATCGCTATAACTTAATAATGGTTCTTTTAAAAATGTAAGTATACATATAGCTTTTAGGGAAGAAACGTGGACACACTCAACCTGTTCTAACTGTTGGCAGCTACGGAACAAGTGTAGAAAAGCAAATATACCACATCGTTTCAATCTGTGGTCAAAAACTACATTCTTTTATTCATCTAAAAACGTGCTAGACACGTAAGTCTCAACAGCATATAAAACTATGTTTTGAAAACAGAAAATATGCTAGTGCTGCACGATGAAGAAAAAATTTATCTTAATAACTGGAAAAATACTGACGATAATGAAAATGTTCTAGGCAAAATGAGCACACTGCATGCTTCAGACTGAAATTAATTAGAGTTTTTAACGTTTTACAATTCCACCATAATTCTTTAAATGGTACATTTACTTCATAGTAATAAACACTTGGATCATTAAGTAAAGTGCAAAATGTGTGTGATGTGCTACATTTAACAACCTTTGGCCTTTTTTTCGATACTTCTGCATTCAGTTTTCCAATGCATTGAATAAGCAATTGAAGACCACAATTAAATTTCCTGACTTTGCATATCTGAGATTCTTATTTCATTTAATACAAAAGGCAATTAATATACCATTTTACAACTGAATTCCAACTTTAGTGAGCCATGATAGATACTGAAATGAACTTACAAGAAATGGTTAATTAAATTTACTGTAAAAAGCATAAGATTTTTTTTCTTATGACACAAGTTGCATATTTAATTAGAAATTCTAAGGCTATATTACAAAATTAAAGCAACTTGGGGTGTTCTTAGTGAACTCAGCTCAAACACATACATCATTAAGTAGAATAGAGCTCTTTTTTAAACCTTACCTTTTTTCTCTATTTAGTGATTCAAACAAAGATAGTTAATCAAAGAAATCTCCCTTTATTAAATACAACAGCACATTCTTTATTTTTAATAGCAAATAAGATAGAGAAAGGACAGTAACAAATTTCTAATTTCATGTATGAGAATACAAAAATAACTATTTCTTTTCTTGAGTAACCACTTCTCTCTACATGATTAAGGAGCAGATCGAGTAGAGTTAAGTTTTTAGCATCTCCTGTAACTTTTTACTTCTTTGTGGCAGCTTTTGGTAGCAAAGAAATGGGTCAGTGGTGGTGGACGCCTGTAATCCCAGCTACTTAGGAGGCTGAGGCAGAAGAATCGCTTGAACTCGGGAGGCAGAGGTTGCAGTGAGCTGAGGTTGCGCCACTGCACTCCAGCCTGGGAGGTAAAAGCGAAACTCCTCCCCTGCCCCGCCCCCCAGAGAAAGACTGAATTTGTCATGTATGACTTGGGATCGAGAAGAGCTCCCTCTGATCTGGGAAAAAAGGCCCTAAGGATTGGCATAGCCATCTGAAGAGTGCATATTTACACTAAAGGCAATAAAGATCAGTGAGTGAAAAGTGGGAATGGCAAAAGAGGATAAGGAAAGGAAATGAATGATGGATGATAAGCATGAGTTAGGGTAGACTCTTAATGGGCACAATCCCAATTCTATAAATTTACTATTTCCATAAACATGAAAAGCTAGAACTTTTATAATGGAAATTTTTAGGTGTTTAAGATATCTGGCCAGGTGCGGTGGCTCAGGCCTGTAATCCCAGCACTTTGGGAGGCCAAGCTGGGTGGATCGCCTGAGGCCAGGAGTTTGAGACAGCCTGGCCAGCATGGAAACACCGTCTCCACTAAAAATACCAAAAAATTAGCCAGGTGTGGTGGCTCGTGCCTGTAGTCCTAGCTATCGGGAGGCTGAGGCATAAGAATCACTTGAACCCAAGAGGTGGAGGTTGCAGACAGCTGGGATCACGCCACCACTGCACTCCAGCCTGGGCGACAGAGCAAGGCTCCGTTTCTCTCTCTTTCTCTCTCTCTCTCACTCACACACACACACACACACCACACATTTAAGATATGGTGCTAATCTGAAGGGGCTAAGAATACTGTAATAGCCTTTTCTTACAGGTGAATTCTCTTATGATGATTATGTTTGATAACTGACGAACTTGGTCTTGATGACAGAAAATTTTCCTTCTGTAATAAACTATTAATATTTGGGAAATATGCATGAAGATGTATGCTAGAAATCTATACTAGAGGCCCCAACACTGGTAACTTTCCTTCATTTATATATTTTTTATTTAAAAATTATTACCTGCTTTTGAAGTATTTAGGTTGATAAAATGGTATACAGTCAGCAGTAATTACAGAAAAAAAGTAACCAGAAATCCCCCTCAAATTCCATAATGGGCCAACACAAATATATTTTCAAATGAAAACAACACATGTCCAATATGTACTAATTAAAAGTTTATGGTGTACTAAGACATGATATTTAAAGAGGTTCTTCAGAAAATATTTTTACATCAATCATCTCTTATTCATTAAATGTAGCATTTCAAAAATCGAAAAGAGCCAATATTTAAAGATGGTACACCTAAGCTTATACTTTCCAAATAGGTACTCAATGAGAATGATATTTCTAAATTTAGGTTGTTTTATTTTATACCTAAACATGCACACAAGTTTAAATTCCCAGAAATTAAAAAAATTCTACTGAATTAAAACGAGGCCAAAATAGTATCTAAAAATGTTCAAGACAGGCAAGATCGCTAGTCAAATTACAGTTCCACACTCAGGAGATTTTCAGATTAAATAAAAATCAGTGACTGGCCCATTAAAATTTTCAGATATAAATGACTAGAAATTACTCAGCAATAACTAAGTTTGTCATACACACGAAAAAAAAGTATATACAGCACAACATTACTTATTCATTAATATAAACAATAACCATGAATTGTTTAGGATTGGCCACTGTGAAAGCAATGTCTTCCTTAATAAAATATGACAGCATTTTGTTTATCCTTCTCACTGGACAATGAAAATTTTAATACAACATTCAGCTCATTATATTAAACTTAAAACTTGTATTGAGAGAAAAACATTTTTTTGCTTAGTCAGACCCTAAAATAAAATTTTACCAAAACTAACTTCTATACTGCCATTATTACAAAAAAAAAAAAAAAAAAGTCGTCCCAGTGTGGTGGCTCACACCTGTAATCCCAGCATTTTGGGAGGCTGAGGCAGGTGGATCACAAGGTCAAGAAATCAAAACCATCCTGGCCAACATGGTGAAAGCCTGTCTCTACTTAAAATACAAAAATTAGCCAAGTGTGGTGGCGTGTGCCTGTAATCCCAACTACTTGGGAGGCTTCTCATTCCCTTTTTATTTGCATTGTGAATACAAATAAATATATTTTCATCTGTTTATTAGGTGTTAGAATTTTTTTCTTTCTATAAATTGCCTTTCCTAAATTTTCTGTACTTTTTTTTTTTTTTGAAATGACGTCTTGCTCTGTCACCCAGGCTGGAGTGCAATGGTGCGATCTGGTTCACTGCAACCTCCGCCTCCCAGGTTCTAGTGATTCTCCTGCCTCAGCCTCCTGAGTACCTAGGATTACAGGTGTGCGACACCATACCCAGCTAATTTTTTGTATTTTTAGTAGAGATGTGGTTTCACCATATTGGCCAGGCTGGTCTCGAACTCCTGACCTCATGATCTGCCCACACCGGCCTCCCAAAGTGCTGCGATTACAGGCGTAAGCCACCACACCTGGCCAGTTTTCTGTACTTTCAAAAATTAAATTTTACTTTTAATTTTGAGATCATTGTAGTTCACATGCAGTTGTAAGAAATAATACAGAGATCCCTTATGCCTTTTACTCTGTTTCCCCCAATGGTAATATCTTGCAAAACTGTAGTGTAACATCATAACCAAGATACCCACATTGATACAGTCAAGAATGTAGTTTTCCTAATTTTTGCCCACTTTTCTATTGTGGTAATCGTCTCTATTATGATTGATTTCAATATTTTCTTTGAAAATTAAGAAAATCATCATTTCATAGGTATTAAATATATATTTTTTTCTCTCAGAAAAAAACCCAAAAAATACTAATAATCATCTTTGGCCATTTTAACTGACATCACAATAAAAAGCAGTAGAAAATATTAAAAATACATTTTTATATTTTTAGTATAAAAGATTTTAAGTATATTTTATATTTCCTTTGCTGAGTCTTGATGTTCCGAGCAAACCATGGCACACATTTACATATGTAATAAACCTGTACATACTGTACCCCGGAACTTAAAAAAAAAGAATAGTTACAGATCATATCACTGTCAAAAACCAAAAACAAATAGAATTTATATAAATGGCATTATAACAATCTTAATGTCACTCTATAATAAAGAACAGATATTCAAAAAATCAAAGATAACACAAATTCTCTTAAGGAAAATAGTATTACTTACATAAGAACTTGATTTCACTGACTCAAGTTTATAAGATTCAGAGTGAAAACTGTAATTTGCATTAAGACATAAAACAGCCTGATTTAAATATTTCAATACTTAAAAACCTTTTAATATTATTACTTCTGAGGCCAGATAAACTGACAATTTTGAGACTAAGAAACAACTTAGTATCTAAATAATAAAATGTCTAGATAATAGATTTTCAGTTAGGAAATTTAGAAACTGTTTTAATATAAGATGTCTTCAATGTACAATACCCTTGTTAAGCAAAAGAGTGTCAAGGTATTCATTTCAAAAGCCAATCAAATTCAAAGACGGACTTCAGGCTAATCTGTATGCCACTATGATATAAATGGGACATCTCTCTTATTGTCTTATACTTCTCCTAAGAGACATCAAGTCATAGAGTATAAAAGGTGAAAGAGTCCTAAGATATCTTTTTTTTTTTTTGAGACGGAGTTTCGCTCTTGTTACCCAGGCTGGAGTGCAATGGCGCGATCTTGGCTCACCGCAACCTCCGCCTCCTGGGTTCAGGCAATTCTCCTGCCTCAGCCTCCCGAGTAGCTGGGATTACAGGCACGCGCCACCCTGCCCAGCTAATTTTTTGTATTTTAGTAGAGACGGGGTTTCACCATGTTGACCAGGATGGTCTCGATCTCTTGACCTCGTGATCCACCCGCCTCGGCCTCCCAAAGTGCTGGGATTACAGGCTTGAGCCACCGTGCCCGGCCAAGATATCTTATTTAAATCCCCATTGTATGAATGAAAATACCACAAGATTGACAAAAATATGAAGTCAATTTAACCAGACTTTTAAAACTCCTTAGTAACTTAAAAATAAGACAACTCCCCAAACTGTCTTCCAAACTCAAATAATTTAAAACTGCTTTGTTAAAGCAAAATAAAAAAAGTAACTTCATAGTGGAGAAAACTGTCAAATACTGCCTTGACTGATCGACCAAGGCTGCCATCACTAGTAACGTGTAGTATATATAGTGACATCCTGTTCCCTTGATGTGACGCACAGAGAAGTGACATCACCTATGATCTATTGGAGCCTTCCCATTAAGGCACAAACTCAATCTAATCATGAGAAAATATTAAGCAAACGCAAATAGTGGGACATTCTACAAAATAACTGAATAGTACTCTTCAAAAGTATCAAGATCATGAAAGGCAAGGAAAAAGTAAAGAATTGCCACAGACTGGAAGAGACTGAGGAGACATACTGACAAAATGAAACAGGAGAACCTAGATTGAATCTTGGTCCAGAAAAAGAATACTAGTGGCAAACTGGCAAAATACAAATAAGTTCTATAGTTTATTTGACAGTATCATATTAAGATTAATTTCTTAGGTTTGAGAATTGTTCTATGCTTATATAAGATGTTAACCTGAGGAGAAGTTGGGTGAAAGGTATATCAGAACACTCCATATTATTTTTACAACTCTTCTAAACCTAAAGTTGTCTCAACAAAAAATAAAAACAGACAAACATCTAATTTTTGTTAGATGATTTAGAAGTAAGTACATTGGATTTCAAATACTATAAAGCTACCTGCCAAAATAATATGGAGAGGCAGAGTTACGGAAAACGGGGCTCAGCATTTCCATGATATGGACAGTCCATGACAGACTCTACACTATAAATGAGTATTCACTGCCAGCTAGTAGAATCATAGTCATTCAGTAACACTGAGTGATGCCTAACACATGAAATTCATTGTCATGTTTTTAAATTCATGCAGTTTAAGAACCATTAGTGAACGATTCAACTGTAATATGGTAAAATGTAATATGATCAGTTTCTATTTCCTCAACTGTGGTTTCTTTGGGAGGTAGATGTCCGTATTAATACTGGCATTTTATCTCAGTAAGTTTAATCAGGGGTTTCAAAATAATGTCTATTATATAAGGAAAAAAGAGGTGCTTAAGAAATTCCTCCATATGAGCATTATTTGATCCAGGACTAACTGAATTAAGTATAAAATGTCAGAACAAAGTGAAAATGTATAGCAATTCACATCTTTTTTTTTTTTTTTTTTGGTAACCCATCGACAGACTTTGTCGTATTGTTCTCATATTAGAAGAGTTTGGAATATAGATTAGACATTTAATCTTTTTAAGACGATATTAACTCTTGAAGTCACTTCTATTCCTACAATGCTTCCTTTCTTCCTCCCACAAAAGTTTATCGAACAATGATTGTGTGCCAGATACTGAGAAAGGTGAGGTGACAAAGTAAGTGAACCATGATAATATATAAGGACAATATTTTTATGATTAATATGCTACAGAGTTAGGTTATGACATCAAATAATATATACTTCCTCATGCCCAAAGATGAGTATTGTGAATCTTTAAAACAAATACTTCTCAATGTAACTTATACGCTCTTTTAATGTAAACTCAACATCAATGACTATATGGTTTGGAAATGAACTTATGTGTAGAAAGCGAATTTCTAAAACTTTACTACCAAGTGAACAGATTAAGTTGCCTCAAATATCCTTATTTCAAATTGAATGTTATTTTCCCCAGAGTGAACCCATTAATCTTCACAGTTTTATTGGAACTTAATAGCTCATTAGACATCTAAGTAACACATCTCCTATGGCACATTAATTTTTCATGGATTAAAAAGAAGTTGAATTTGCTTCAAGAAAAATTTAAAATGCTATTTTAGAAAATTCCACACAAAAAATTTCCTCAATAGTGGCACTTTATAACCAGTGTAAAAAATAACATCCCTATTTTCACTATTTCCACATCTTGAATTTACTGGTTATGTCTTAGCTACTACTTTGCTTTTACTAAAGAATGATTAAATGTTTAAAATTGTTTTGAACGTTTACCATAACGAGAACCACCACTGGTAAGTACTTAAATGATTCACAAAACAGGCTACTTGGCAAGTATCAAATCAATTACAAAGCTTGCCTGAAAATGCATTCATTTAGCCAATGGTTTCTATGACCATTAATTACTCTATACGCATAAAATATTTCTCAATATTTCATAATTTAAGCTATAAAACCTAAGAACAAAATTATTTTATACAATGAAATTTTAAAATATCTTACTTGAAAACAGATCTCCAGCAAGCTATATAAGCCATCTCTCTATCCATTCCTCCCTGATTGAGCATCACCTAACTAGCTATGTGTCAGGCACTGTGTTAGTAGCTTAAAAAAAATAAAGGTATATAAGATATTATATACCTTGTCTAATTACCACAGAAATTAGACAAATATAGTTTATTAAATTGACTTACGACCTTTTTAGGCATATAGTTGCTTAAAAAAAAGCAGGCCATATTCTTACAAATACAAAGCATTTTGATCTTTAAATCTTTGATTTTTAAAGAAATACTGACTATTGGAATTGGAAGAGAAATTAAAAGTGATTTAATTCACCTTCTTGAAATGATGTTTACATTTTGTTTTTCTTTTATATATGTAAATGTACAGATAAACACATATATACTCAAGTGAATATGGTTTTAAATTGAGCAGCTCTGTATACATAAATGGTAAATGTCACTATTTTTTAATACAAATACAATAGTAATTATTTAATAAATATTGCAAGTCACAGAAATGAAATTTCACTGCAGTGAATATTCCACATAAATAACCCGGTTAAATCCATTAGTTTCTTTCAAATGTGTTTGTCTATTATTATCATGGTAGACCCTATGGGAGACATAAACAATCTGGATAAGACATGTATAGAAGCTTACAGAAGAGCCTCTGGGAAAGTATTCCTTATTCTTAAAAACAAACAAAAAGCCACACACACACACCCCCCCCAGAGATCACTTCCACAGGCTCGCCACTATGCATTATAATGTGAGGATACAATACTGGGAGACCCCGTAGCCATCTTGTGGCCATGGGGAAAAGTCTAATGTTAAAAGTCTACACACTGATAATGTGAGAAAACAATAACAAAAATCTTCTTTAATTAATCCTATAACCACCAAGAGAGGTATAGGGCTATTTTAGTGAGGGTAGGGGAAGTTGAGGGATGGGAATCAAGAATTTGGCTTTGTACATGGTATGTTTAAAGGTCCTTATTAAAAGTTTAGTAGAGACAAGTAGCAGTTGGATATGTGAGTTTAGAGCATGGTATAGATTGAGGGCTGAAGATATAAATGGGAAGTCATCATAAAGTAGTTGGTATTTATGGTCCTTTAAAGCCATCTCCAGACAATGTTTTCAAAGGATAGCAGAGTTCTAAGGACAGCATTAAAGAGAAGTTAAAAGAAATAAAAGATAAGGGAAAAACTCATAGACCTAGGAGAAATTTAAGAAAGATGCCAATATTGTAATTGGTAAGGATTCTTTAAGTAACTGAAAACCCACCTACTTTTAACATTTCATACCCTATATATTCAAAATTGAGAAAATTGGGCAGTTATAGGATTTAAAAAAAAACATGGTATATAAGACAGACAGTGGTGCGATCACGGCTCACTGCAGCCTCAACCTCCTGGGCTCAAATGATCCTCTGGCCCCAAGTAGTTGAAACTATAGGTGTGCAGCACCACAACCAGCTAATTTGGTTTTAGTTTTTGTAAAGATGGGGGTGTCTCACTATGTTGCCTAGGCTGGTCTCAAACTCCTGGCCTCAAGCGATCCTTCCGCCTCGGCTTCCCTAAGTGTTGAGATTATAGGTGTGAACCACTGTGCCTAGCCTGAAGTTATAAATTTAAATATATAAAAATGAGAAAATACATAGAAGTTAATGACTTCATAGCAACATTATGTGGCAAACACATTGTTCAATAAAAATATTTTAAATGTTTAGAAAGTGCTATTTTTCACAATATAGATGTTCGACGATTTCTCAGAAAATTTAAATTTATATTTCTCCATTGCATGATGACAGTTTTTTTTTTGTCTAAGATTCTATATTGTTTTTCTTATTTTTAAAATTACTGGTATATCTTTCATTGTAAAGAGAAAACCCATAAAGACAGTGTAGTTCTTTTAATTTTCTTTTAAAGTAGAAAATAAACTGTACTTGAATGTTTGTACATTTCAAACTTTCAGGACTGTTTGAAATCTTGACATACTGAATTTCAAAATACTGATGAAAGCAGGAATACAGGTGAACCACAGCAGATGTTTGAGACTTTGATACCAGTTTGAACTCTCAGAATCTAGGTAGCCTGATAACCGTCAGAGGACTCAGCACAGAAATGATATACCCCATAATTAATTTGTGTTACATGTTTCACACATACCACAAAAAGCACAATAAATATCGAATATGCCGATTTCTAGAAAGCTGTACAGAAAACTTGGTAACATTATGTTCTCTGGAAAAAACTGAGGATTCTAATGTACAAATAAATCTTTATGCATTATTTAAACTAAGCTTTACTCAAAAATTTAATGATGCAAACGAAAGAATGAGAAGAAATTTTAAAATGCCCCTTTCTAGATCCTTCCTTCCTTCTTTCTTCTTTTGATTCATTTGATAGTAATGTAGTGAATTCCTATGATGTGCCATATGTTTAGGACAGGGAGAAGAACAAACAGAGGTGATATCCATCCTCAAGAAAATGATACATTTGAAAGGCAAACCTGTGTTCAGTTTATGCCTCCCTTCTTCTTCATAACCAGCAAACATAGAAATCTTTATGTTTCTTTAGCATATCAAATTATTTTGTTATAAAATGTTTCCTGCACAGGCCGGGTGCGGTGACTCACGTCTGTAATCCCATCACTTTAGGAGGCCGAGGCAAGTTAATCACGAGGTCAGGAGTTCGAGACCAGCCTGGCCAAGATGGTGAAACCCTTTCTCTACTAAAAATACAAAAATTAGCCAGCAACAGTGTCAGGCACCTACAATTCCTGCTACTCTGGAGGCTGAGACAGGAGAATCGCTTGAACACGGAGGCAGAGGTTTCAGTGAGCCGATACCGTGCCACTGCACTCTAGCCTGGGTGACATAGCAAGACTCCATTTCAAAAAAAAAAAAATGTTTCCTGCACAACAATAACCATAACTATAAACAATAACAATAACCATAAGCATTCTAATGCTTACTGTAACTCTCCTGGATGTTTTTTCCCCATCCCATTGTCTTCCCTTCCTTCTTACCAGATGTGATCAATACAATGAACTGGATATTAATGACTCACTGGCATATTGTTATAACTCAACATTTCATATGAACGTATGATGCTATGTAAATTTTCTGTAACTTGCAATTTATTTTGAACATTACATGTATATATTTATACATGTTACACTTAATACATGTTTATCATCTCAAAAGCTAGCATCACACACTAGAAACATTACAGTTAAAGAAACAATAAATATATCACTATCATTTAATTTTGTTTTAGAGTGTTAGCCAACACAAGCAGAAAAGAAGTATAAAAATTGTAAAATAAGAGGTCAAACTATCCTTACCTGTTGTATACTTAGAAATATCAAGAAAATCAATTGAAACATTATTATAAACAAGATAATTAAGTGAGGATCTCTATTCACACATGAGGGAAAAATCATCAATAGACAACAAAAAATAAAACTACAGATTATTCAAGACAACTTTTAAATTCCACATCAGCATTCTTTTACTTATCTGCCTAAATTTCAAGACTGATTAAAAGGAATACTGCCCACCAAGTGTAGTTCTAAGAAGAGCAAATTGATATATAAGTAATTTGCACTCAAAAGATAAATTAGATGCCAAGGTAAGTTGCAACAGATTGTCAACAGATTTCTAGACTATTTTTCTCTAAAGAGCCGTAAGAGTTGAGAGTTAGAAGGTATTATATTTAAAAATCTCTCAATCCATTTTTTAAAAATTCTGTAGATAGAAAAGCCATTCCCAGAATACATAATGAAATTCCCCAGAGTCCCATAGCCAATTGGTAGTTAGAATCTGAATTTATGTCTCCTAATTTGTAGTCAGGAATTGTCTGCCATAACGAGTCAGTATTGACCATAATGAGTCACTATGACTTTAGATCCAATGATGGCAAATCAAGCATGTATTAAAAAAAGTGTGTATGTACCCTGTATCTTTTAAAAACAATTGTGATGGCCTTACCTAAAACATCTACATGAGCACAGCAGAAACTGTACAGGCTTTGGTGTCAGACAAATCTTTTTTGAATCCTGCTTTGGCACTTACTATTGGTTTGACTTTGTGAAAGGCACATGACCCCCAGTCTCAGTTTTCTTACCTGTAAAATGAAAAAACAAAAACAAAAACAAAAAAACCCTATTTCAAAGAATGACTTTGGGTTCAAATAAACAAAAATGATGATGTATGCAAATTATACTAGTAAAATATTTATAACACAGTAAAAGCGATACCCAAAACAATGTTAACTATAGTTATTATAAAATTTAAAATATATTTCCAAAAATTGTGCTTTAAAGTTGAGCTCAGATGCACAGTTGGTGAAAGTGCTTTTTCTTCTAACTAAAATTAAAATAAACATTTCTGCTTCCTTTTCTAAAAGTTTAGAAAAGAATTACTTTAAGAATTAAATTTACATAAATGTTCCTATTTGTTTATTAACCTACATATGTGTGTTTATTATGTGTCGAGTTCTGTTCAAGAGATGCAGAAATAGTGGTGAAAAACCACATATCGTCCTCATGGCCCTTAAATTTCAATAGAAAGAAACAGGCAACAAACTGTTAACATAAAAAGAATTTCCTATTTTGATACAGTGAAAAAAACAGGGTAAATGGACAGAAAGTATGGGAACACGTTTTCTTAGGTAAGGTAGCCAAGGAAGCCCCTCTACAAAAGAGCTGACATTTGAGTGGAGATCTGAATGATCTGAAGGAACCAGTCATGTCCTGATCTGTGAGAAGAGAAGGTACAGGCACAGGGGACAAGGGCAAGGGCCCTATAGTAGAAATCAACAAGCACGTATCAGCGGCAGAAAGGTCGGGAAGTCTAGCGTAAGATGAAAAGTTAAGTTGATGACAAAGCCCATAATGGTTATTTGATTTGCAGTGAGAAGCCACTGGAGGGTTTAAGAATTTAAATAACATGTTTGCTTTTGGATTTTGAGCTTATTATGGTTGTAGTATAGAGAAAGATGGGTAGAAATTAGGAAAGAACACAAATACAGAGATAAGGAAGTAGGCAATTGCCAACGGATCAGGAATGATGGTACTTGGAGTACTTAATGTAGTCACAATAGAAAGAAGTATAATATGTTTTGGACTCAAACAAAAGAAAGTAATTAGAAATGATTACTCTGCTTTTGATTCTCAAAAATGATGAAACTGAGATGGGAAAGACTGTGGGAGAAGTAAATTGTGATGGGAATAGAGAAGAATCAGGAAACCAATAATTCTATTTTGGTAACATTAAGTTTGAGCCAATCTTTCTGTATCTAGTAGGAATGTCAGGCAAACATTTGCATATATGAATTTAGATCTTGGGAGAAGAGTTTGGGGATAGTATTACACATTTAAAAGTCTCCCAGATACAAATAAAACTGCATGCAATCGCCCAGGGACATACAAATACAGAAGAGCCGCAATGACCAGGCCTTAGTAACACAACTTGAGCACAAATGGAGAGTTCAGCTAAGAAGACTGAGAAGGGTCTGTCAGTTACAAAGAGAAAATCAGAAGTTATGAAACCAAGAAAAGAAAATGTTTCAAGAAAGAGGGAATGGTCGACTTTGTTAAATGACACTGAGAAGTCAAGTAAGATTTAGACAAAGGCATAACTATTGAGTCTGACAAGAAAGAGGTTGTAGGTGACATTAACAAGAGTCATTGTGGTAGAGTAATGGGGACCAAAGACTGGTCAAAATAACTTAAAGAGGGAATGAGAGATGCTATTTTGCACTTCACCCTTCCTCTTTAATTTCAGAAACATGGATAATAACTGGAACTGTAGCAGCCATCTTCGAACCATAATGGAAAGACCAAAAGAATCATAGTAAAAATCACTACTGATAGCCTTGAACTGCTATCTCTGAACTTCTTAAGTTACATTTTACATGTCCTACATTTAGTCAAACCTTTCTTGCGCATAAAAATACATCCTCCACAAACACATTTGGTTCTTTATCCTAGTTTCTCAGCTTTCAGTTTGAATAAAAAATAGGCTGAGTGTGGTGGTGTATGCCTGTCATCCCAGCACTTTGAGAAATTGAGGTGAGTAGATCCCTTGAGCTCAGAAGTTCAAGACCAGCCTGGGCAACATGGTGAAACACAGTCTCTACTAAAAAAAATACAAAAATTAGCCAGGTGTCGTGGCACACACCTGTATTCCTCGCTACTCAGAAGGCTGAGGAGGGAGAATTGCTTGAGCCCAGGAAGTTGAGGCTGCAGTGAGCTGTGATTGCACCACTGGACTCCAGCGTGGGTATCGGAGCAAGACTCTGTCTCTAAATAAGTAAATAAAAAGCAAAAAAGCTGTATCGTTGATTTGTACAAAAGTGAGTCTACTGCATTTATTGTAAACAGAACATGTATCATCATTTGATTTTATATTTACATGTCCTAGTTATGCTGGAAATGACCATATAAAGCTGAATGTATGTATGAAAGGAAAATCTCAAACATAGTAGAATTCTCTAAATGCTTTTGTAAAAATGTACATCTATGTTTCCTTATACCCCCAACCATAGATAGATATTCAAATTCAAATCTCTCAATTTCAATTTAGTGTCCTGAGAATTATCTCTACATGATTGCAATCAGGGAGTATACAATACTTTGTAGTCTTTCACTTATTTCTTAAAACATTTCCAATTCTGATGGAAAAAAAAGAGACATGAAGGTGAGGAAACGGAGGTCCTGAGTATAAACAACTATTTAGAAATTTTGCCATAGTCCGGAAATGGGACGACAGCTGGAGAAGGAATGAGGACAAGGTCAGAGTCTCGGAAGAATGGAAACTATTAAGACATTTGTTTGTCAAAGAAAATATTGAAGAAGAAATTCCTCTTGAACGAACAAAGATATTTCCCATCTGATATTCCTGTAGTATTAGTCTCAAAAATAAAGTCTTAGATCTTACTAAAATTATTTTATTTCAAAATATAATTTGGAATTTCTAAATATATGTGAATATATTTGTAATATATGTAAAAATATGTGAAATATTCTATTGAAGGAATTTTCACATTTTTATTGTAAAGCACTAGAAACTCATAAAACAGAATGTCTTGAGCATAGATTTTTCCAATAAAACATTTAATAATGTAATTTAATTAATAGTTTGTGATAAATTAGCTCAACATATTCAAGTTACCTGCCATTGCTTTTTAAAAAAATTAATAAGAATATAAATTCTGCTTTTACATTTTCCTCAGTTTACTTTCCAATACTAACCCAACACGTATAATGTATGACAATGTCTAATACATAGAACAGAAGTGAAAGAGGAAAAAATTAAAATTAAAAGGCTTAGGCATCTATGATGTTAATTTACTGTTTTAATAAAATAAGATTATAAGAATATTCCATATATCTATAATGCATGTTACTTTTCATGCTTGTTAGTATATTTCCTTATGATACAATGCACAGTTATTTGATTAGAAAAGTAGTCCTTTAAATACTTTGATGAAGTTAAGTATATTAATATAATTTTTAAATAAAGTTGCTATCAAATTGCTGCTTTAGGGCAATGATAGTGTTAAAACTGGAAAAATGCTTTCATAATTGTAACAAGTGAATCAGCAACTTTATATTATAAGAATAATTTAGAAATTCTCAATTCTTTTCTGCCTATAGTGAAGTAACTGCCTAATTGAATTTGGAGATTTGCTCATTTTCAGTCTATATAAGTTTTAGCAGCAATAACTGTATCATAGTGACTTTCATATATGCACATTCTAGGAGGAACTGTTTGTCTTCCTAGAGCCTCAATGAAATGGCCAATGGAATTTTTAAAAATAAGAGAGAAAAAGACAGCAAGTGAGGACATACGCCTATAATAGTACTGAAATGAAGTCGGACTTCTACCACATTCTAAAAATGTCAACAATATTTTGCTGGGATCCTTCAAACCAGGTTAGTTCCCATGCCATTCGCACCCCTCCTCTGAGGGTTTAAGTTTTTTCTCTTTACCATTTTTAAATTGTGGCATAATATAGATATAACATAAAAATTTACCATCTTAACCATTTTAAGTATACAGTTCAGAGATATTAAATATTTATATTATTGTGAAACCATCACCATCATTCATCTCCATAACGCTATCTTGCAAAACTAAAACTACATACCCATGTTTGTATCACACAAAATATCTCATTCCCTCCTTCCTCTACCCACTGGCAACCATTATTCTACTCCCTGTCTCTATGACTTTTGACTACTCTCACTGCCTCACATACTGGAGTCATACAGCATCTGTTTGTGACTGGCTTATTTTACTTAGCATAATGTTGTTAATGTTCACTTATGTTGTAGTACATCTCAGATTTTCCTTCTTTTTTCTGCCACATCACCATAAACATTTATCATTTCTCTGTGATATGAACATTCAAAATCCTCTCTTTTAGCTTTTTAAAAATCTAAATTACTGTTAACCATATTCAACCTACAGTGCTATAAAACATTAGGAACATTAGGAAATGTAATTATACATTATTATATAAATATATATTACATTTAATTATATAATTATAGTGCTGCAGTAAACATGGGGTACAGATACTAATTTACAAATTTTAATACTGCAATAAGCATGAGGGTAAGGTATCTCTGCAATATACTAACTTCTTTTCCTTTAGATAAATACCCAGTACAGTAGTGTGACTGTTGGGTTATAAGTTAGTTCTACTTTTAGGTTTTGAGAAACATCCATACTGTTTTCCATAACGGCTGCGTGAAGTTACATTACCACCAACAGTATGCAAGATTTCCCTTTCCTCTGCATCTTTCCTAGCACTGGCTATTTTTCATCTTTTTGATTATGGCCATTCTAACTGGGATGAGATATCTCATCATGGTTTGATTTGCAATTCCCTGATGATTAGTGATGTTGAGCATTTTTTCATATACTTATTGACTGTATGTCTTTTGAGAAATTTCTATTTAGATCATTTTTAAAATCAAACTATTTGGTTTTTTTTTTTTTTTTTTGCTTTTGAGTTGAGTTCATGGTATGTTCTACAGAACACTTAATGGGTGAATACTTTGCAATTACTTTTTTTCCCCCAATTTTAGGTTGTCTCTTCACTTTGTTGATTGTTTCCTTTGCTGTACAGAAGCTTTTTAGTTTCAAATAGTCCCATGTGTCTGTTTTTGGTTTTGGTACCTGTTTTAAGAGCACCTTGGGTTCTTTTTCCATAGTTTTCATGTCACTTGTTTAGATACATTTTATAGACCATAAACATCAAGAGGATAGAGGGTAGGAACTGCAAGAATACCAGGGTATTTCCCCGAACTATTAGTGCGCATTACACTTACAAGAAGCTTAGTAGACATTTGTTAAATAATGGTAAAAAGAAAAGCTAGAAAATCATATACCAGTGTGCAAACAGCAGTAATCTCTGCAAGGTAGGTCATGACTTTTATTTATCTTTATGTTTCTGCATTTCCAAATAATCTACAATAAACATGCATCACATATAAAATGAAAACAAAATAATACAGTCAAAAGTGTACTATTTCTTAATCTGTCACTTAATTCCTTATTAAATAAATCATAGATAAGGAACAATATAAAAAAAAATTGGCTGGGAATGGTGGCTCATGCCTATAATCCTAGCACTTTGGGAGGCCAAGGTTGTGAGAATCACTTGAGTCCAGGGGTTTGAGACCAGCCTGGACAACACAGTGAGACCTAGTCTCTAAGAAAATAAAAATAAATTAATGCTTCATGGTTATTTGCAGAAAACATTTATGCTAAATGACATTTATATATTTTATTTACAAATTATTATAGCATATTATCTTCAAACAATTATCCAAGTACACATTTTAGAACTATAAACCATAGTTCAATACAATTTTGTTTTTCATTGTTGAAAAGGCCAATTATCAAGCAAAATTGAAGAAATATAAATACAGATTCCCAAATCGAGGCAAATATTTCTGACAAAACTTTATATTATTTATGCTTTATATTCCGAATTTTTAAGTGATGTGGATCAAATAGTAGATAATATTTTCCTATTCTATATAAATATTTCGCTGTACAACAAGATCCAAGCAGTAGTAAATTATAGGGCTACAATTTTTGTGTGGGCAGAAAATTCTAGATTTTTTAAACTGGTAACTTGTATGACACTAGCCAATTAACCATTAAGTCATTAAAGGAGTGTTATCCCTGTATACTTAGAATAACAATCAGTTTTTAAAAACTCATGGTAGAAAACTGTAAACTAGTAACATAAGAACTATTTCATTTATATTTTATGGCATCTTAGGAGTTTTGTGAAAATCTTGCATAGTGAACATGTGACTAAAGCAAAATCTTACCATCATTTTTTCCCCTATCAAATCTAACAGGATCTTCTTTATGCTAAAGTTTGTGATGATGAGAGGTTAAACTTATCACAAACATTTTGAGTAAACTGCTTTTTTACTTTAATATATGGAAGACACATTTTCAAGAAGGAAAATGCTGATGTTATCTTTGTTATAAGCTTGTTGCTGAAATGATTTAGATAGTTTTCTTTCCTACACAGTATCAGAGTAAGGCACTTCTTTTCAAGCAATGAATTATAGCTGGTACTTCAAACTTATTCTATTTGTATCTCCTAGTCCAGAAAAGTGAGAAAACATAAATATTTATTCTATATAAACAGAACAGGCACAAGATGCAGATAAAAATGATCCATTATGCAGCAGTGAATAATTGCTAGGTGTATCATTATAAGAACAGAAAAGGGCATCAAATATTTCTACCAGCTTTAAATTTGAAGATACCCAAGTTTACAAAGAAAATAAAAAATCTGTAATTTCAGATGTTTGGGATAATATGTGTTTGGGGTTCATAATTTTTCACTAATAATAAATTCAACACTGTTGTCTACATTTTGGAGAAAACTCAGTAAAACTATTTGCTTTAACTGAGAAGCATATGCAGCAGCAAAACTAACAAAAACCCCTAAGAAATTTAAGATATCCTAATCTAAAAATAAACAGTGTAGCTATTTGCTTAATTATTTATTTCATTTTCTGATTTCTAGATATTCAAAATATGGCCATTTGAAATTTTCTCTGTAAATACTTTTCATATTTTGATAATTTGAGGAAGATATGCTAGTATTTCTTTTCTCTCACAAAGCAGTATTAGTTTTCAATTGTGATAGATGAAACAGTAAGAAAAAGGCACTATCAAGTAGGAATTAAAAACATCTATATCAATAATAAAGTCACATAAGTATTAAAAACTTACAGTTGTTACAAGTTCAGACTAGGTTTAAAAAATGAAACACAAAAATATCAATAAGCAGGTAGAGAGTTACACACTGTCACTGATGCAACATGAAACTATTAATAATTTCAAGGAATGATATCTGTACATAAGATAAAACTTCCCTGTGGGGAACATCTACCAATTACACTCTTGATGAAACTTAGGCTATTATATATATAGCACAATGCCAAGAACAGTTTAAAATAATTTATTTTATATCAAAACAATGAGTAAATATTTTTACTTTTTCTGCATATAACAAACAATAAATCCAACTAGCATAATCATACTGTAAGATATATATACTTCTGGGGAATTGTGTGGGCACTGTAAGAGATTTAATCACAAAATGAGCACTAGACTTCTGTACCATACAGGGGAAAGACCATTAGACCTGGAGACAGAAAGTCAAAGTCCTTATCTAGGCCTGCCTCTACTTATTATGTATGTCCAGACAATTCACTTACAATTCCTCTGAACTCTGGATTTCTCAATTACAGAGATAACACTGAGGGAAACAAGATCTAACAGAATTTGGCCAGTTGATCTAAATTTAAATTATACAATCTCAACCAAGCTAAATGAATGAGAAATACAAGTAAAACTTAAGATGTAAATGGATTGGTATTTTCCTCAAACAACCATGGAGAACCACACCTCATTCCTGATGAGGAAATGTAAACTCAGGAGGGTTAAGGAATTTTCCCAGGGTGACACAGCTAAGTGCAGAAGTAGATATTCAAATCCAGGTCTGTCTTACTATAAACTTCATGTTCCTCAGAACATATTTTACTTAAATTCAATTTTATGGAAACAGACATAAAAAAGGAAGTTACCTAAGACATAATAAATTTAACAAACAGGAAACAGTATTGGTTTTTTGACATTTATATGAAGAAACTGATCATATATCAAAGATGCCTCCCAGGAATTAAACATTTCTCAATGTCAGTACGTACTTGGGAACAATTTCAGATAAAGCCAGCATTTGCAATGTACTGGCATAAAGTTCTTAATTTTATCACAAGTAGTATAGAAATTTCAATCCTATTATTTGACCATGTTAAAATCCTATTTCAACTTCTTTGCTTGAACTGCTAGTCTCTTTAAATATTTCTGCATAGTACATTCTTGCAGTTATATTATTATTATTCTCTTTGTATAAGAAAAACAAGAAATTTATAAATCCATAGCTCATTATTGCTGAACAATGAAAGATCTTATCGCAAAAGCCTCAAAAAAACCCTACACGAATTGAGCAATATAGGTAAAACATTACTTTCTTCTATACTGTATATATTTGCTTCTATAACTGCAATTCATATACCTAGATATCTAGCAAAAAACACATAGACCTACATATCAGTCATAATGTACTGCAATGGCCACTGCACACTAGCCTAAACAAAATGTAGATTAACTGAGTTGCGATAAACATTTGTTTTAAAGGTGAAACTGAACAGGTAGAACAAAACAGGATATTATCAGACACAGTAAGGATGAAAAAAGTTTTCTTTCAGTGTGGGGGGGTACGCATGTGTATATATGGTAGGGTTGTATAATGGGCTATGTAGGAGTTTGTCTCTGAATATGTGTAGGGTTGTTTGTAGAGACGTATGTACAGGTGTGTGCAGGGGTATGAAAAGGTTTGTGCATAGAAGTATGTGTGGTCATGTACAGAAATGTGTATAGAGGTGTATTTAGGCATGTGTATAGAATACTGTGTAGAAACATGTAGGACGTCATGGGGTAACATGTATTTCTTACCGTGTATTCTAGTCAAAGATCTCTGGAAGTAACTGTTCTAATCAACCAGCCTGTTAGGCTGGGTCATTCCCACTACTCTGACAAGAATCTCAAAGTCAATGTCATTATTATATGGACTTGCTGATCACAATGATGCATTAGTACATTATTAGGAATAGTACACTAAGTAATACCCTATGGAAAATTTTACTCAATTCTCATCAATTCTATAAACATGTACCTTAAGTATTACTTTTTGTACCTTACAAAGTACCAAAAGTTACCTGTCTTGTATTTTCTAGTTTTTGCGATTTATTTTTCATTTATTTCAGAAACCAAGGTAAATTACTGACACATAACACATACTTGACTTCCCTTTTAAACCTTCAATACTTTAGGATTAATGTGAAATAGATATACTCTTCATTAAAATATAATGCAACTTGGTAAAATCCTTTAAATTTGATTTCAAAGCAAAGGCTGAAGATTTCTGTTTGTCTTTAATTTCTCACAATATAAAATTCATAGAAATGTGACAATTAGTTAACTCCATTAGGCTAACTTGATTATGTTCCTATATACATCAATATGTAAAGTAATTCAAATTGACAACAGAACTTGTAAAATTAATCTTCTTATATAATATAAATGACACTAAGTCATGTATTAAACTCTCCCCAAATATCCGAAGAAACAGGTGAGAATACATTGAAATAAATACAGTGATTCTGGATGGTGAAAGATAGATAAATGCCTACTTTCTAGAAACAATAACCAAAATTATTTAAACATTTTCTCTCAATATGTTAATAAATCTGTAAATTTTAAAACAAATTATAAATAATTCACTTCTATGATAATGACAAATTTTGAGTTAAATTACTCAAAATTGCTTACTACTGTCAATTTCAGTGAACTGTAAGAACATATTTTTTAAATTTTCTGCTGTATAACAAAATTTTTCATATGAATGTGAATATTGTGAATATGAAAACAACAATAATACCATTTGCAGACCTCCCTGCTCCCTGAGATGTTTACAATATCTCCATGGCTTTAGCTTTTATTAGATATTTTAAAACTCATTCAGGGGGAAAAAAGAAAAAAGATGATGTTTTTAGAAACATCTTCTTCCCCAAGCTACCAACATAGGTAAAAAATGTAACAACCACCTGTTCATGTTTGGATAGGTTAGTTGAGTTCCAAGTTCACCTAAGCTATGTGGGTTCCAAACTCAAAAAAAAGTAAAAATTTAAAAATATTTGTAAATATTTTATGATTCAAGTCAATGAGTTTAAATTTTACTGACTGAGAAGCAAATGACAATGAAGCTGAGTATAAAATAACAGAAGTCTTCAAATTGTAACAACAAGGAAAATAAAATGAAAAATACACTATTCCCATTCCTCATGTTAAGACTTTGAGTACTTATCTTCACGATCTTTTTTCTCTTTAAAGAACTTGCACAAATGACATGCAAGTGAAATAAACTTTAGAAATTAAAATATAATTTGTTATATGTTAAGTGTATGATTTATATATTATATTATTGTTTTACTTTATTCTGCCAAATATTTGCTTGCCTAGCTTAATTATCACAATTGATGCTGTTAACACAAGTGAATCTACTGTTTACTTCTTAATTTAGTGTGTGCAGGGCACAAAACTGGCTTTGCTTAAAAACAATTTTGAATATGTACTATGTAATAATCAGGGATAAAGTAATGTAAAAGCTGATTATGCCATTGTTTCTCAACTGTTTTTAGTTTCACTGTCGCTTCCCAAGGAGTCTATTTTTCCCTAACTGCCTCCTCATGAAATTTTAATGCCACAGATACACTGCTGATCTGTTTATGTTTATATGGATAGTTCTACTTTATACATGGAAAGAGCTAAGTATAAAGGTTAACTTTTTGTTTAATACAAGATTAAGAATGACTCAATAGGGCTGGGCGTGGTGGCCCATGCCTGTAATCCCAGCACTGTGGGAGGCTGAGGTGCGCAGATAACCTCAGGTCAGGAGTTTGAGACTGGACTAGCCAACATGGCAAAACCCCATCTCTACTAAAAATACAAAAATGAGCCAGGCGTGGTGGTGGGCATCTGTAATCCTAATTACTCAGGAGGCAGAGGCAGGAGAATTGCTTGAACCTAGGAGGCAAAGGCTGCAGTGAGCTACAATCGTGCCACTGCACTCCAGCCTGGGCAATGGGCAAAACTCTGTCTCAAAAAAAAAAAAAAAAAAAAAAATGAATAACTCAATACAATTTTTAAGTTAAAATGTAAAAGTGATTACTATTTCACTTTAGAACCAAATTTGCTGAGTAACTATAAATATGATTTATTTATATAAATTGTTATATATCAAATTACATATATACATTATCAATTTACGTAAACATAAGAAAATAATAAAGTAAAATCAAGTTTTAAAAAAGCATTCAAACCAATAAAACTGTAGTTTCAGCTAAGTAAATGAAAAAAATTATTGTCTTAAAACTCATTCTTGCTGAATTTCAACTTTTTAAACTTTTGGATGGTAAGAGAGAGTAATTCTTGAGTAACGTGGAGTTGTCAGATACAAAAACACTTAAGATCAAGCATAAGAAGTATTCACATGGCAGCCAATTGGCAGGCACTAACCACCTTTTCTAAAATAATTTTAAATAAAGCAATTGATCAAAAGTCCTCCCCTCACAGTCATTTGTCATGTTTTGTAGCATTAATTCTGTATATATTTTGTGTATTTTCCATGGATTCAAAGTCAGTAATGCTTGTGTAATACACAAAAAAATCTGAGAGATTAAATATTAAGAATAAAATTTTCTTGGGAAGGATTTAGCTGTGGAGAGTCACAAACCACTGTAATTTTGCATTTTTGCCCCGTAAGAACCAGTGTTTGCCCCCACTGAAAATGCACAGCATGTGTCTTACAATATTAAGGTCTTAACAAAATGTTAGTAGTAGTTATTTCTTGAATATTTTTATCTTTACATATTAATTGTTCTCCAATTTTCTATAATAAGCATGTGCTACTTTATAATTTTTTAAAAGTAATTAAAATAATTATGACCATGTTGACTGTAAACATCATAATTAGATGACAAATGATTGGTCTTAATATCTAACTATCTAGAGAAGTCTTTTTAAAACTACAGAATTTCTTGGTATAATAAAACTAACTTTATGATTCTGTACATTTGTTTATTCACTTTTTTCTTTAGCCTACATATCTAAAACGTTCATAGTATACAAAGTAAAATACACATGATTCAGAATTACAAATGCATTTCTGAAAATTTTGACACTTTCTAGGATGGTAGAATAGAATATGGCAAAAGACACGTCAATACTCCACTTCTTTTAAGGTAGCAAAGTAGTAACTACGCAAAAGACTTAAACATAAAAAAGGAAAATGTAATTCATTTTTTTTTTTTTTGAGACAGAGTCTCACTCTGTTGCCCAGGCTTGAGTGCAGTGGCGTGATTTTGGCTCATTGCAACCTCTGCTTCCCAGGTTCAAGTAATTCTCCTGCCTCAGCCTCCCAAGTAGCTGGGATTACAAGCACTCGCCACCACTGTCAGCTAATTTTTTGTATTTTTAGTAGACATGGGGTTTCACCATGTTGGTCAGGCTGATCTCGAACTCCTAACCTTGTGATCTGCCAGCCTTGCCCTCCCAAAGTGCTGGGATTACAGGCATGAGCCACCACGTCCAGCCATGTAATTCACTTCTTACTTGTGAATGCTGAAATGAAATTTCTGAAAATCTGTATTCATTCATAGTACAGAATACTTACTCTGGTAGTTATATTATTTGTGGGTTAAATGGTTAAATATGCTAAAATAAAGAGATAAAAACAGCCAAAGGCAAAAGACCTAATACTGATATTTTAGCTCAAATAAAAAGGAAACATTCTAAATACCTTCAGTTTGCATCTTGAAGAAAAAATTATAATTAAAATCTGACAGACCAGAACTATTTAACAGCATCACTGCCACCATGGCATACAATAGATATGGCACTGTGGAAGTCACAACAGCGCTAACTGCATCCAGCTTTACACTGACCTTAATATGTGACGAGAAATGAAGGATTTTACCATGTAAGAAATGCAAATAGAACTCATCTTAGGAAGAAAGGACAAGCAGCTAGGTTTGAAAGAAGACAGAAGTGTAAACTATTTTCAACAATGTTACTTACGTAAAGTAAAAGCTTACCAATTTTTTTTTCTACCTTTTCTTCTCTCTCTCTTTCCTTTTTAAATACCGGTTGACTTAAACGAGAAATGTCTGAATGTTAATTCTTTATCAGTTTTCATACATCATCCTTTACCTTGGTCAGCCAGCTGAAAATTATGTAAGCTATAAATTAGCTTTAAACAAGCTTTGAATCAGGTTAGAACAGGTTTTCGAATTAAACAGCCTTCAGTATATTACAAGGTGCTGTCATTTTATTACCCCAATCAATTCTGTGTGGCCTGAGGTAGAAGGAAAATGAATACTGTCTTCATTTGCAATGGGTTTATCTCTTACAGCAGGCTCTGAAAATATAACCCAGGCAATGAATTGAAAGCTATAGTTACATTTAACATTGCCAATGCAGGAAATCGTTGCTCCTTAAGGAAGATGGAGTTTCAATGGGAAAAAAAGGACACTCCTTTACTGTAAAAAAAAAATGCAAAAATTAACGTTGATTAAAATTAAATTTAAAATAAAGAGCATTTCCAAAAATTATAGTTAAGCCAGCATATCAAAAAAATTTTAAATGATTTTTAAAGAAAGCAATAAAAACACAATAGATGTGCTATTTCCAGTGCTTCAGAAGTATTAAACTATTTACAAACACATTTTTTACCTTTATCTTAATGAATATCATTTCATTTCTTTTCCCTGTGGACACGTGCAACTAAACAAAATGAATTAGGTATTGGTCAGGTTTACTGTCATCATCACTAGATTAGAATAAACAGACAGAACCCACCCCGCCCCCAAGCCCTAATAAGTAGGTATTACTGTCTCTATTTTAACATGAGGAATCTGAGGCACAGAGCAAGTAAGTCACTTGCTCAAGTTTACACAGATACCTAAATAATTTGATTCCAAGTCTGCATTCTTGAAGGAGACTATTTGACTAAAAGTACAGGGACACTGAATACATCTAAGAAACTAACTTCCCAGGAAACACCTTGTATCAGATGCAATGAGGGATATTGCTGAGGGGAAGTTAGAGACCTTAGAAGGGTCTGTCCAGTGAAGAAAGGGGTGGGTTTCATTGCCAGAGGACAAATATATCAGCATGTTTATGTGCAAGTATTCATATTACACACATATAAGAATGCGTTCAGTCT
This sequence comes from Aotus nancymaae, assembly GCF_030222135.1. NCBI lineage: Eukaryota > Metazoa > Chordata > Mammalia > Primates > Aotidae > Aotus > Aotus nancymaae. Next base: position 8,494,017 of record NW_026988438.1, read on the forward strand.
TTTGACAAAAAGTTTACTTGGTGATCTATGTGTTGCTCTACCTAATTATTCATTGTGTATACTTTAGAGTTTACTAACGATTTTTTGCAAAATGATTTTACGTATTACTTTTCAGCACTAAACTTGTTTTTATTTACTGAATAGATTTAATGACAAGATTATGATAATTTCTGAAGTGCTTAATGATAGATCGAACCAATAAATGATGGCAGAAACAACACTGACCAGAACTGACCTAGTCATAGCTCTGTCATTAACTAGTTGTTAAAAAGCTGTGTAACCCGTGGCTACTCTGAGGTCATCTCTCTGGGTCTCACTTTCCTCATCTGTAAAATTAAGCACTTGGACTAGATCAGTATTTTTCAAATTATCTAACCATGTAAGTGTCAGTAAAATCAATTTAGTGGATACTGATTAACTCTTTAAATCTAAAAATAAAAGAGAAAAAATTATCAGTATGCTTTACTCCATGAAATCTTTAAGTTATATAAGCAAATAATATAAAATGAATCTTTTGTTTAAAAAGTTTGCAAGTCTCTAGATATTTCAGGTCCATATTAGCTATTCAATTCTATAATTCTGATAAAGATATGTCTTTTAAAAATAGCTAAATGTTCACTAATAAGCTAGATTTTAGGGTCTTTCTTGAACTGAAAATACAGGCTGTGCTCAGTTTCTAATCAAGTTACATTCTACAAGTCTACTGGAAAGTTCATCATTTTAAACTTAGAACATTGCCCCCAAAAATCTTTTAAATGGGTTACAGCCCCACCACAAGGACTATTTCAAATTCTGACTCTTGACAAGAGAAATTTCCCAGGCACTAGATAGTCTTTGATAAGGAAATAAAGTGAGAACTAGATAAGTCTTTGATAAGGATTTAAAGTGGGAAGACTAATTTGTCAACACCTCTTACTATGTAGTAGTTTTCTACTTAAGTGATTAATATCCTTAAATTCCTCACTTGGGTTACCTGATCCAGGTTAGTCCTTACCTTAAAAAAAGTTCAAACTCCAAAATTATTTCCCACTCCTCCATAAACTAAACTCCTCCATAAACTAAAACTTATTTTTTCTATTACTGCATGCTGCAATTGTTGTGTTTTGTAGATAAGCATCCAGGAGGAATTGTTTTATGATATAATATGTGCAATATAATATAAAGATGTGTTTGCTGTTGAGGAGATCTAAGTGTATAATTAGCAGAACCGTGGGCAGATGAAAAGTTTAAAGGAGGGACACTGCCTCAACTTCATATTGCATGTTCTATTTTGAAAAACGAGTGCCTTGCTAGGGGAAGTACTGTGGATATTAGATTTTCCTGTCCTCTTTTGATCCCTAACTTCCTCTAAAGGGCCCCAAACAGATTTTCAGCATTTTTAAACTCATTACGTAATATTTACAACCCTTTATGATATGGTCTTAATCTAATGCCCAACCATTTTGCATTAAAAACATAACTGAAAAGACTGTATTTTCCTTACTAAATTGCCTTTGCTCTATTGTCAAATATCAGTTAACTCCACTTATGTTGGTCTATTTCTGGGCTCTCTATTCTGTTTAATTGACCTATTTGTCTATTCCTTCACAAATACAATACTGTCTTGATTACTGTAGCTGTGGTTAGGTAGTGTCAGTCCTCTGACTGTTCTCCTTCAATATGATGTTGGCTATCCTGGGTTTTCTACCTTTCCATATAAACTTTAGAATCTGTTTATCAAAATCCACAAAATAACTTGCTGAGAGTTTGATTGGGATTGCACTGCATCTATAGTTTAAGTTGAAAAGAACTGACATCTTGACAATGTTGATTTATCCTATCCATGAACATGGAATAGCTTTCTATTTATTTAGTTCTTGATTTCTTTTATTAGAATTTTGTAGTTTCTCTTATACAGATTTTGTGTATATTTTGTTAGATTCATACCTAAGAATTTCATGTGTTTTTTGGTGCCAAATCAAATGGTATTATGTTTTAAATTTCAGACTTGAATAGACATTTCTCCAAAGAAGAGATAAACATCATCAACAGGTATATGAAAAGGTGCTAAACATTACTAATTATTAGGGAGATGCAAATACAAACCACTATGAGATACCATCTCATACTCATTAGGATGGCTAATTATCAAAAAGTCAAAAGATAACAAATGTTGGTGAGCGTGTGGAGAAAAGGGTAACTTATGTACACTGTTAGTAGGAATGTAAGTTGGTATTACCATTATACCATTATAAAAAAACACTATAAAGGTTTCTAAAGAAATTAAAAATAGAGCAACCATATGACCCAGAATCCCTCTTCTGGGAATATACTCAAAGGAAATGAAATCACCACCTCATAAAGATACTTGCACTCTCATGTTCACTGCAGCATTATTCATAATAGCCAAGATACAAAAACATTATCCATTAACAGATGGATCCAAAAACATTTTAACATAACAGATCCAAAAACATTTATCCATTAACAGATGAATAAAGAAATTATGGTATAATAAATGGGGTATTATTTATCCCTAAAAAAGAATGAGATCTTGCCATCTGCCACAACACAGATGAACCTGGAGGACACAAGGCTAAGTGAAACAAGCCAGCCACAGAAAGAAAAATATTGAACAATCTCACTTTTATGTGGAATCTTAAAAAAAAAAAAATCTCAATTATATAGAGATAGAGAATACAACGGCAGTTATTAGTGGGGAGAAAATGCGGAAGTAGAGGTCAGAGGATGTAAAGCAGCAGATAGATAAGATTAAAAAGTCTAGGGATAAAATGTACAACATGAGGGCTACAGGTATACAATTGTACTGCATTTGGAATTCATGCAAAATGAATAGATTTAAATCTTAGCTATTCTTGTCACAACCCTCCCCCTCAAAAATTGGTAATTATGCAAGATGATGGATATGCTATCTTGCACTTCAGTAACCTTTTGCCATCTGTACATATCCCATAACACCATGTTGTATACCTTAAATAAACACACAAAAATTTTTTTAAAAGAACCCAAGAAACCCAACAAGAAAAAATTCCAATAGTCCACTGCTGTAACATAAGACGGCAATTGACTTTTCAATATTAACAAACAGTGCTGGACCATATGGTCCTCCAAATGTTAAAAAGAGAGAGACTGAGAGGGCAAGAGAGAGAGAAAGAATACCTAGGCACAGACCTAACACCTTTCACGAAAATTAACTCAAAATGAATCACAGACATAAATGTAAAATGCAAAACTATAAAACTCCTAGAAGATAACATAGGAGAAAATCTAGGTGACTACAGGTTTGATGATACAATACCAAAAGCATAATTCACTAAGAGAAAAAAATTAAGCTGGACTTCATTAAAATAAAAAACTTCTACTCTGCAAAAAATAGTGGTAATATTTTGCAAATTGGAGAAAATATTTGCAAAACACATATCTGATAAAGGACTAGCATTCAAAATATACAAATAACTCTTTAAAATTAAACAATTTTATAACCCAATTTAAAAAACAGGCAAAAGATTTGAATAGATAACCTCACGAAACATACACATATGGCAAATATGCATATGAAAAGATGCTCTACACTACATGTCTTTACAAAATTGCAAATGAAAATGACAAGATATCATTTCCCACATGTTCGAATGGCTAAAATCTAAAACACTGACAGCACCAACGCTGGCAAAGATACGGAACAACAACTCTCATTGTTGTGAGATGAAATACAAAATGGTGCCGCCATTTTGGAAGACAGTTTGGCAACTTCTTACTAAACTAAACATAGTCTTTTAACATATAATCCCGTAATAGAACTCCTTGGTATTTCCCAACTAAGTCGACTAGTGTCCACTTAAAAACTTGCACCTGAATGTTTATAGTAGCTTTATGCGTAGTTGCCAAAACTTGGAAACAAGACTTGTGTACAAAACAAACAAATTTTACACATACTCTGTCTCATCTTTAATAGGAGCATATCCATACAACAGAATATTACTTGTTGATTAAAAAAAGAAAAAGGGCTCTCAAGCCATGAAAAGACATAAACAAACCCTAAATGCGTATTTTAAGGAAATAAACCAAACTGAACAGGCTGTATACTATATGACTCTAACTATATGACATTCTATAAAAGGCAAAACTATGGAGACAGCAAAAAGATCTGAAGTTGCCAGTGGTTTGACAGTAGAGAGGGAGTGGTGAATAGGCAGAGGACAAGAGATCTTTACGGCAGTGAACTATTCTGTATGACACTGTAATGGTGGACATGTCATTATACAACTGTCAAAATCCACAGAATGTGTGACGCAAAAAGTAAGTTCTACTGTCAACTATGAACTTTAGTTAATAATAATGTATCAATACTAGCTCATCAATTTTTAACAAATGTATCATACCAATGCAAGATGGTAACAGAGGAAACTAGAGGAAGGAGTTAGGGATGAGGGGACATATGGGAAATCTGTAGTTTTAACTCCATTTTTCTATAAACCTAAAACTGCTCAAAAACAAACAAAATAATCAAAAATACCCCCAAAAGGCTATTTTTAAAAAAGCAAAGAGAAAAAAATGAAGACATATTAGCAGCTACTACTGCGACAATTACTATGTTTCAAACTATTATTCAGCTTCCTCCATATATTGTATGTCTGTTCTGTCTCTCTCCAAGGATTTCCATGAATCCTGAAATGAATCCCAGAAAGGCCTGGGAAGTATGGTAGCATATGGTGGTAGCATTACACTTACCTGGCTTCTTAAAGTTAGGTTTGACTATGTCATCTGAGGATTGTGGTCTTGAGTGGTATGTATCAAATTCCAGATTCGACTTTTAAAGTCAGTGCCATTTGTGGCATTTTCTGCTACTATGCTGTGTACCACATATGTTGACATAAAACTTCCATCAGCTTGGGTCCCCAAGTGACTATAATGAGCAGAGTTGCTCTGTCAACCTGTACTGATATGTAACATGAATGAGAAATCAATTTGTGTTAATCGACTAAAAATGTGGGATTCTTTTTGTTTGCTGCATAATCTAGCACATCCTAATTAACATTTCTATCAAACCCTACTAGCCTTTATAATTCTATTGAAATGTCCTATTATTTGCCAATCTCTTTTTGCTTGGTGCTGAAAGCAATCCTCCTAATCTCAAAATTCCCAGAATACCTTATCTATACTTCCTAATGGCATTTAACACTTTACATTTGGTATCATAATTGAATGCACACACGCTTTATCTATCCCACTAGAATCTAAGTTTTTTAAGGGCAAGATTTATCTCTTATTTTACTACATCCGAAGCACCTAGTGGATGGAGTATGTCTGAATACTATACAGATTTTTATCCAATAAAAATGAGACTCCTATTGCTAATATATTGGTAGGTCCATCAAGAGAAAGAAAATATCTTGATAAATAAAAGGTTTGCTGTCTCTTAAATTTTATGTAAAGAAAAAAAGGCAAAAAATAAGCATTTTCATTCAGATTAATTTTATACTCTTAGGCAAACACAGTGTCCTTTATTCAGAAGGAGGTAACATTTTCCTTTTAATTTAAAACTATCTCTATTTCAAAGAAAGCTGCTATAATTAACAGGTACTAATAAATGTTAACAGAAATGCTGAGTGAACTAGGTAAGAAAATAATTTGTTCTAAGAAAGAATATTATTTTAAACTTGCTGAACAGGTATTTTCTTAAGTCTCTTACTCTGTCTTTTTTGCATATTTGGGTTATGGCTGCCAGAAATTTACATTCCAAACATCATTTGATGTTTCAATAAATAGCCTTGGGCCTCTAAGGCAAAAACTAGAACCTGTACCACCTCTACTATCATTTAGTAAAATAAAGGTTTAAAAAATAATTTCAATAACAACTAATAGAAAATAGGCTAGCAGTGGAGAACTACCAGGAACAATCTTAAATCTCTCTTAGAAAAAATGTACAAAATCCAGGTACCTTGTCTTTAAGAAAGTATGACAGCAATACCCTCTGTTATAAGAGCGTTGGTAATCTAACTGGTAAAAGTAACCCAGATATAACAAGATCAATAGCAGGACAAAAAATCTCTACCAAATGTCAAATAGCAAAAAAGTATAAAAGAAATTTAATCTAGGCCTAAGGATTGTAGGGAAACTAGAAAACTAGAATTTAAACTGGACATTTAATTAAAGAAAAAAACCTGACGATATATAAGGCTTTCTGCAAAACAGTACTGAGAGAGGAGGGAGAGAGAAAGAGAGAAGGGAGAATGGGAGAGACGGAAGAACGGGAGGGAGGCAGTACGGGGAGAGGAGAGAGACTGATTTATATCTAAAATACTAGAATGAGACTAGATTACATACAGCCTTGAATGTCAGGGATAAAACCCTGACATCTATCCTATAGTATAGACAATGGAAAGCTTCTTCCTTTCTTTCTTGGATCTTCTGACCTGGAAATCTGAAAAGTGATCTTTCCAGAAGAGTGACAGGATAACGTGTGTAGAATGACTTACGATAACAGAAACAGGTACTGAAGAGAAAGGAGATGTTTGGAATGAAGAACAGAGGAGGCAGTGGCACTTTCATTTACTGAGACAGGAAATAGATTGAAGTAGGGAAAGTAACAAAGACATTTTTAAGGTTGAGAGGAGAAAGATAAAATTATCACCCTCCTCAGTGAACGTGACAGAAGGTCTTCTTGAAAAAGTAAGTGTGCTGGGAATAAAACTGAAGACTTGATATATGTGTCAAAGATTTGAAATAATTGCTATAAGAAATCTGATAAGGAGCTCAAAAAAGATAGCAACGAGGTCTGGTTTAAATTAGAAGGCATGAATTTGTAGTGAACTCAAGTCCATAAATTTCTGTTATTTCTGGCCAAAAAAGAAACAGTTGAGATAAACGAACACAGTGGATCTAGAGAAGTTGGGCAGTTATAATGGAGGACTCTAGTGGTTTTACAAAGTAAACATTAAAATGCCAAGTTATAACTTTAAGAAGGTGGAGAGTAAACGGTGGCCTAAAAGTCTTGAGAAGAGTTCAGGATCTGGTAGAAAGTGTTGAAAGAAGTAGTAATTATGAAAAAAAATCATGATTTGAGTCATGGTGATAGGATATTTGATTCAGGACACACGGGTGAGTGAAATTTTCTCTCAATCTCTCATAAGTGGTCTAAGATATTCATTTTAAAGACACGAACTGATAAAATACTTCAGAAAATACTTTCTTCAAAGTCTCACATGAAATTTGGTATGGTGACTCATTAAAGGAGAAGTTCGAAGAATGAGGAAAGGTGAAACTGAAGAGTAAGGATTTCTTTAGAAGACGTATGTTAAAGGAAGTCACTCTCAGAAGAGGAATTTTCTAAAAATTACTCAGAGTTTGTCCCCTGGGAGTTTGGAGGACAAAGACTAGGTGACGATACATGCCTGTCTGTCTGTAGTTGCAAAGCAAAGATGCATGGCTGCAGTGGGAATGACCGTTCTTTCTGAGCTTGCCATGGCAAGGGGTTGTGTGTTTCCCCTAGGACAAAATGTGGGCCTGTTAAAGAGCAACATTCTAGAAAAGAATCTAGCCAAAGAGAACGTCATTGGTGGGATAGGAATGATGCCAATCAAAGAAATAAAAGGAAGCTAAGTTCTGAAAAGGACGTCATGTGTAACCCACAGAAGGAATCCCTCATATCAAGGAACCTACACATAGAAAAGCTCTAGCAATGAGACGTTAAAAACCAAAAACAACAACAAACAAAACAATAAACAAACAAACAAAAAAACACCTGAGGGAGGGACAAGAATCACAATCAAGAATGCCCACTTCCAAAGTACAGGTTTCCGGTTTCCCACTTTAAAGGAGGTCTGAGCTGGTGAGAGGAGAAGCTCTCAGATGGATGAGAAGAGCCATAAGATCTGTCTGAGAGTCACTGAGGTAAAAAGGCAGCTCCAACAGAACATGTTTAAAGGCACTGGGATGGAAAGAATCGAGCTGATTTCTGTTTGTACCTTGTGGTGGAAGCAAGAGCAAAAGTTACTTAAATTGGAAAATGGAAGATTAGGTCTTTTAAAAATAGCTCACTGGAGAATCCTTAAGGCATTTAATATGAAGAATAAATAAAATCACTTTTTGTCTCTTTTTATACTGTTTAATTTGAAGAGTTTTTGTTTAATGATGTCAAACTCAGACTGTAGCACTTTTTTATTTTCATATTGCTATTAGGAGGTTAAAAAAATACAGTTAACTATATTTTACCCTGTTAGGGATATCGCTATCTTAGGGAAGCTTTTTATTGATAAAGGAACATAAACATACATGACAAATACACTGTCATGTTTCCAAATACTGCTTGGATATGTGAAGAAGAAAAGGAGTAGACAGGAAGAGAAAAGTTAGGGATTTTGAAACAGCAAAATATCGAAGAAAGAAACTTTATTTTACTGCAAAAATTAGATTCATATGTAGTAAATTTGATAATACTCGAAAATAAATTAAAGATTAAGATTGTACTTAATACAGTCTTTATGCTGTAATTAAAGCCTCAACATTGTCACGAGGAAAGGTTAAGAAATATCTATCCTTTACAGCACTTAGCCTGCTTATAAAATACTAAATAATGTATTCTACAAATATGTACTTCATTCACACTCTGAAAACTGCTTTAAGTGGTAAAAATTAATAATTAAGCAAATGGTTAGACACTAGGATAAATTTTAAGCTGAGTCATTAAGTAATGATTTGTTGTTGGTTGTTGAAATTGCTTCATTAAAATAAAGAAATAATGCTGAAATACCTTATACTCATTACTGCATTAATCTACCAACACATCTGTGCTTTGGAAAAATGATTTACAAATACCTAATCATCTAAATTTTGAAATTTGATCTTAGAAACAGAATATAAAAACTACTAGTGGTCTTTAAAAAACTTAGAGAATGGTCTAGCCCTCAAGAACACAAAAGTGAACATACTGCTGACAAAAGTGTTTTGATATAGCTTGAACTTTTGAAAGTGATTCTTAAAAATATTAACCTCCATAAGCATACTTTAAAGAGTTTTCAAACCAGTGAAGCACATAATCATTTGCAGCCATTATTGAAGGTACATTTAACAAAAAACCAACTTAACTTCAATGAAGTAAGTATTAACACTACAACATAAACCTTTAAGAAACCTTCAGAGAAAACATTAAAATATGTTGTATCTTAGGTGACCAGAGATTAGATTTAACATAAGAATATAGTCCAGTGGAAAAAAAGAGAACAATGTATTAAACCTACAACAACTTGCAGAAGAAGTCTGAAATCACAAAAAGAGATGGCAGAGCTAGGTCACAGGTGGAAATATAGTAGAATAAAAACAGTTACATAAAGACCTTTATCTGTTAATGAGGCAAGAACCATTTCTAAACTTTTTATAGGTGAGGTAATAATTTTGTACTCCTTGTTTCACAACCAAAAGAATTTTAAAAAAAGTATTGACAGCAAAAAAATTAACACAAATGAGTGTAAACTGAACTGTATTTATACTTCACTTACAAGCAAGTATTCTTTTTGAAAAAGAGAAACTTTTACTGCAAAGAATGCTGATACTAGGATAAAAACATACAAAAACTGCCAGTGTGTACACAAAGTACAATAGCTGACACTACACAAATGAGAATATTCTCTTTGCAAGGGGATTGAGCATGGCTGGCTGTAGTTACTTTTCACAGTACAGGTTTTCAAACTTCACAACTCACAACAAACATTAAAAAGTAAGATTTGACTCAGCTAAATACAGTAGTTAGTGTCTAACAACAACAAAAAAAATCACGTTTAGATCCCTTTCCCATACCTTCCTCCAAGTTCAATAGATTAGTTTCTGCTGGGTCTACAGAAATCATTCATATTGTCAAATGGTACCTCCCTTAACACAGATCTTATTTCATTGAATTTCATGAAGAAAGGGCCCTGAAGAGTTACATCAACTTCCACATTCATCTTCGCACACCGTACCATAGCACCATCTTTGTCAACTTACTTGTTTTGTAGTATCTTTGTGTTTTATTCCCCTATTCATTAGAAAGACAAAAGCAGATACCACTTAATAATATTTTTCCCTTTCCCATTACAAGTCATGTTTATTTATAATAGAAAAATTATCTGAGTTTCCACATCATGAAAATCTTAAATGACTTTAGGACAAAATCTAATTTGAGAATCTCTTGCAATGAGTAATAGAAAATACCTATTTTAATATATAAAATCTAGTTTCTATAACACAGGCTCTAGAGTCAGGGAGGTCGGTTACATCACTTTTTAGCTGTGTAATCCTTAACTTCTCCGAACCTCATTTCTTTCTTTCATCTGTGGAAAGGAGACAAAAAAACAATAACCACCTTAAAGGCTGTGGCGAGGATTAAATAGGATTATACATTTTAAGTGCTTAGATAATGCCAGGCACATAGTGATGCTCAATAAATGTTAACCTCTATTATTAGTAGTAGTATGATACTTCCTTATTTTAAAAATGTTTGTATTGTTCTAGTCATTATATTGAAAGTATATTTATATAAAACAATTGTACAGCACTTAAAAATAGATTATTTAAGAGTATTTAACAACACGGTAAACTGCCATATATAGAATTATATTTTTTAAAAGGCCATTATATAACCAGAAGTATGATATAACTAATTTTTTAAAGCAGCTTGTAGTAGGACATTCTAAAAAACATGAGCAGAAAGGTAGTATCATTATGTGCTAAATTGCAGATAATTTAAAATATTTTTCTTCTTTATGTTTGAATTTTTTTCCCAATATTCAACAATGACCATGTATTACCTTTACAATAGTTTTAAAATCCCAAAGTGTATTTTTTTCCTGATATCAACATTTTTCAGAAAAGTGGAATTAGAAAAAAGAAAAGAAAAAAGGAGAAAAACAGTGAGAGGCATGTATTTTTTAAAAAGCAATATTTTATATAAAGGATATCAATTTTGTTTTATGAAACAAAATTCCTATTTTGGATTACTACTTTCTAGCTTTAAAGTTAATCAAAACTCAAGAGTCCAAAACTTTAATTATAGCACATTTAATTACATCTTCAGAGTAATATTTAATTTGAAGAGTGAATTAATACAGATTCTCCTACTTAAGTAAATATAAACTACGTAGTAAAAGGGGACTATTAGAGGAAACAGCCAATTACACCTTATGTGTAAACTTATTGCTAATTGTCTTATTAGACAAAAGGATATTTTAAAAGGCAAAAAGTCTCTCTTGAGGAACATTAACTTGGAGAAAGTAGATGGATCACTTAAATCCTAAATCCCAAGACCTCCTGTTGCAAAATGGGTGTGATATTGAGCTTTGGGTATAGATGCTATCAACTGCAGTGAGAAAAAAAAGACTGTTAAACCAACCTAGGGAAGCCTATCAAAAAAAACCAAAGAAATGGTCGGCTAAGAAAAAGAGAAAGCAGGAGAGACGTAGCTCACTGAAGGCAAGAAAGAAGTATTTTCAAAAGGAGGAAATTGCCAACAAGGAGAATGAAACATAACACAGAATAATAGAGGAAGATTCTTGATGCAGACAAACTGAATTTACAGCTCAGAGAAGTTCCTGGACATGCAGCTGGGCAATTTCAGAACTTGGAAAGAGAAAGGGAATATGTTTTATTGGTGACCAAGGAATATGTTTTACTGGTGACTACTGAAGCTACTACTAATTTAAGATACAGCAGGACTGGACTAATCTGGAACTATGGGGCAGTGAGAGGACAACGTGGACCATACTCTTATAATTTGCCTTATTTGTTAATGGCATTTTGCCAGTGAAAAATGTGTTAACAACAGCATATCTGATATTCCCAGAAAAAGAGAACTCAATTTTTAAAGTAATGTGATGGGAAACAAGTAACAAAACACATGCTATGATTAAGGAAGTATATCATTAATGGTTCCCTCTACTGGGAATCAGGGCAGCAGGTGGTAGAAAGGGAAAGAATTGTAGGGCATAAAGATAAGGTTCTGAAGAATTTACACATAGGAATCACTAACCTTTGCCTGACAATGACACACACACACACACACACACTCAAACATATATAAAGTACAATCAGTAGTCTCCCCTTAACTGTAGTTTCGCTTTCCCAGGTCTCAGTTACCCATGGTAAACTGTGATCTGAAAATATTAAATATAAAATTCCAGAACTACCATGGAATACTATGCAGCCATAAAAAAGAGTTTATGCCCTTTACAGGGGAGGATGAAGCTGGAAACCATCATTCTCAGCAAACCAACACAGGAACAGAAAACCAAACACCACATGTTAATGAGAACACATGGACACAGAAAGGGGAACACCACACACCGAGGCCTGCCAGGAGGTGGGGCAAGGGGAGGGAAAGCATTAGGACAAATACCTAATGCATGCAGGGCTTAAAACCCCTGATGGGTTGACAGGTGCAACAAACCACTATGGCACATAAATACCTACAGAACAAACCTGCACGTTCTGCACATGTATCTCAGAACTTATAGTAAAAAATATACATATATTTATATTCCAGAAATAAACAATTTGTAAATTTTAAATTGCATACCATTCTGAACAGCATGATGAAATCTCACGCTGTCCCACTACATTCCTCTTGGGACATGAATCATCTCTTTGCCCAGAATATGTCCACAATGTATATGCTACCTGCTCTTTAGTCACTTAGGCATCTCAGTGACCAGATTAACCATCACAGTATTGCAGGGCTTGTGTTTAAGTAACCCTTATTTTACTTAATAACAACCCTGAAGTGCAAGAGCGGTGATGCTAACAATTTTGATATGCCAAAGAGAAACCATGTTTCCTTTCACTGAAAAGACATGTCTAGGAAAAAATAAATGGTTTAAGCCATCTTCTAGGGGTCCTAAAACATGTCCCCTGCAATTAAGGAGGGGGCTACTGTACTGAGAGTCTACTTTTCTTAAATAAAAGAATTAGTAGCATCTGAGCATTAATACAAATGTCCTTAATTAAGCAAGGTTTTCTTTTGGCATAAATGCTATAAGGCATATTGATGGCACATAATCACGTTCTGAAATTCTAAATGTGTTTACACAATATGCTCTAAAAGTTAAAAACCTTAACTTCCAGGCTCCACAAGGAATGTGAAAGTGCTAGCACAGATTTTCCAACATTTCCATCCTTGAAAGAATCCACATGTATATATAACAAAAATGATGTGTCGCTGATATTTACCTGTGAAAAAGTCATTCACTAGGCTTGGAAACTTTTGTTATTAGAAACTGCATATACCTTGACAGAGTGGACTTATAAATTGTCTTACAACTGTCTTCAGTGGTTTGTTATGTTTATATTTTATTTACTTTGTATTTTCATTTCAGTTTCAAGTTTACAGTTTTAATGACCTTGACAAAGAAAAAATATGGCTTGTTATAGTCTAAGAAAAATTTCTTGGATATTTCTTCACTTGTTACTAAAACATGTCTTTAGTTAAAAACAAGTCTCCACATGAGTTAGGTCTTTTCCTATTATTCATACAAGGTAGAGCCAGTGGCTTAAATATGGCTTAAACAAAACAAACCTTTTGTTTCTACATATCACATGCTCTACTTATAAAATAAATATATTAGTGCATGATCTTCTGCATGATTCACACAGGACCATAATTCTATGTTTAAAGTGAAATATGAATTTCCATCGATATTAAAAGTACTATTTGCTAATTACCTAGAATACATTTAAAAAATATGATAGGATAGCATATAATTGAAAAAATTTAGAGAACCATGAATGCCACAGTTTAAAAATACATTAATTATAAAGATAGCTTTCATTGCCTCTTAACTCTACCAAGAAATTGTAACAAATGGCCTTTTTTCTGTATGAAAATGTTAGACATGACCTTCTGCTGTTTTATGTGAAACTCTGAGACAGGAAAGATTTGATAAGACAGAAACATTTGATGTGTGTGAAGGCAGAAAATGAAACAGAAAATTACTCTTCACTTTTAAAAAACATTTCTTAGCATTTGAAAATCAGAATATCATCACTAATTTTGAACTTTTCTCTGTATGCTTAAAACGCTCATCACTTACTAAGCACCTCTCCACCTCCCAGTAGTGCCATTCAGCCTTCTACAAATGAGCAAGCTAAAGTTAGTGAAACAACGTGCTGAAGTCTATGAGTAATGGTAATAGTTAAGACTTGAACCCAGTTTGCTTCTTTTCAAAACTCACAAAAGCACTTTCATCTTCAGATTATAAGAACTCCTTCAATTTAATGGTAATTTTTTTTTGGAAAAATAACTATTATCACTTAAAGACAAAAACTGCTTATAGATACACAATCTAATTTCAGAAATGTCAAAAAATGAGTATATTAAAATGCAAGTAACATGGCATAATGCACTTGATGTTTCTAACCTCTAATCTACAACTTCTTCTTATGCCTAGTAAAGATTCCATCAGAAAATCAAAACTAGAATGCTTAACTATATTTGATTTCAAAGAACTCAATTCCATTAACTATCAGAGTTCATTCTTTGAATTTTCTTGGCTTAGATTTGAAGGTTGTCTTGAAGAAGTCTCTTACTCAACAGCAAAAGAGCACTTCCTAAACCACAATATGTAGGTTAGAAAGAACATTTTTTAACAGATAAGTAATTTTACAAAATTAGAACTAATTTAAATGTTTAATAAATTACAGGAACCAAATTACTCTCACTATATCTACATCTACAATGCATGCAATCTCACTTTGTTTTTTTGAAGCCAATATTTAAGCCTTTTCTATTATTTAGGTGATACTTTCCCAGTTGTGAGAACAGACTAGTTTAATTCCACTAGTACTAACTTTCCACAATGAATATGTCTCTCACACTCACACTATAAATAAAAACTAGAATAAAAACTTGCATAATTAAAATATTCCACACCACTTCTGAATTTCATAACAGTATGATCTATGATCTATTGGTTGATTATACAACCCAATTTAGTATTTCAAATACTGAGTTAATAAGGCAGAAACAGTTTCATTAACTTTTTTAAAGCTTTAATAAAATATCCTTTATCTTAACTCTTGGCTTTTTAGTGGCTGAAATAACAAAATAACAAAAAATAAAAACTCAAGGAAATTTTAAACTAAAGAACAACATGAGGTTTGTGACTTCTGAAAGACATTTCTATGTATGGCATCCTACCGTACTTTGATTATCTCAGTTATCATTTAGTTTCTCATCACACATGGTATTCCACAGTATGGTATGTAAATGCACCAGGCTACATGCCACTTAGCAAATGGCTTAGTTTTTTTAGAGATTGGCTTAGTTTTTCAATTTTGTAAATTATTAGTATAGAAAAAGATGATCTATTTTTAGAAGTTCTAATCATCTGCCTTTCTCTGTGAATTTGATATTTAAATATATCAAAATATGTGTATCATAAACACTGACAAACTGTTAATAAATCATATTTTCAAAAAGACTCAAGAAATAATTTACTGAAGTATATATGCTTAATGTGTATTATATGGTTCCTATGAAAACTACCCTAGGTTATAGAACTAAACAGATCAGTACTGATTCCAATTCTATTAATATTATTAAGAATGACTAGTAAACAACCTATGTTTTACTAAAAATGATTACCTGATATAAGCATTGTCTACAAATAGGTTTCAAAATAGGTTTCAGAAAACAAGTCTAGGACAATCAAATATTAATAAAACCACCTACTTGACCAGGCAATCATGATGAATAATTTCAATTCAGGACATAAATGTTCAGTATAAATAATAACACACTCTACTTTTTTTTTTTTTTTTTTAGCCAAGTACCAACTATAATTAGTGGGATTGTTAAGCAAGTCATTATTAATAGTCCCAAAGTACAGCACTCAATTAGAAACTAAGGGATTAAAAGACATTTATACAAACAATTTTGTTTGCCAGGGAACATGCTAGAAGTAACTGGAAACAGTCTGAATTTAGTTGAGGACCTTGTTCTACAGTAGAGGATTAACTAGAAATCTGTGGGCTTTATCCTACCCTCCAACAAAGAGGAAATCTAAAGTTTAATACAAAACTAAACCATCTTTGAGGACAATAACACACCACAGTTTTAATTCTCATACTTTTAGTAAGTCTTCAAAACACTACAGATTTGTTCTATTTAATTCTAATATGGTACATGATACAAACAACTTTTTTTCCAGACTTTTTACATACCTGAGTGATACACATTTTACCTAAAAATTACTTCTCTGTCAGCCATGTAAAATCCAGAAACTTAAAATTCAATCTAATGTCAGAAGAATCCCAGAGGTCAAATGAATAGTTAAAATATTAAAAAGTCCCCTTTTTTATGGATATGCTTCAAATTTTAAAGATCTTTAAAGGATAATTCATTTTAATTTTATATTTTTCATAAATCTTCTCAATGCATAAAATTCAGACATTCAATTTCCAATATTACCAAGTTCAATTAAATGTACTTGTTTAATGTATTGTGGCAAGACACTCCTGAAGAGACTGTTCTGTTCTTAAAGAGCCACAATTCTTAACGACTATTTTACTTGAAAATATGTATTTAAATATGTTGTTTTGACATAGTTATTGAATTTATTTCCTCAATGCAGAAAATATTTAAAAAAAACAAAATTTAAAAATACTGTATGTCCTCTACTTAAAGATTTTTTAATACAAATGATTATTGAGAAATATGACTTGCCTTAGCTCATCTGTCACACATTTGTAGTTCTAGAAAATCTCCCATAGGACTTGGATAAAATTCCTGTGCATATGAATCCATGAATTATTACTACTCAAAAAATGTAGCATACTAGAAAGATCAAATAAGAGTGAACCAAATAGAAGTCTCCAAGCTAAGACAGCTCATCTTATAGTAGTCAGATAATGACCTGTCATGTATACTCCATGGCTTCTCACAAAACAGAGCTTAAACAAAGATGAAAAGCTAGAATAGTAACTGACATCGTCACTGTAAAGTACATGATGGATATTTAAATCTTCAGTGACATTTCTGAATACATATGACTTGGAGGAAGCACTTTTAAAAGAAATATTTATACATGTTCATTTAACAAGGTTAAGACAAGTTATCTTCATTTTAAGTGTTTCAGCAGACACAAGTTGTTGAGATCTTTATCAAGAATATAATGGAAAAGACTGAAGCATGAACTATGTCCTATTTGTTTAACTACAATACTAAGTCTACTTTATATCTTATATGGCAATATACAACATAATATTAAAATGGCAATTTGCTGACATTTGACTTGGGTTATACACATTGTGTACTTGTTTTAAAATTCCAAAAGTTAATTTTTGGGTTCAAAACTCTGTAAAAACTGAAGTTTCTAAAAACTAGATATAACAGTAGTTCTTATTCCTAACTGCTCATAAAATCACCTGTGGAACTTGTAAAAAACACAAATGTCTGTCCTTATCCCTTCTCTCTCCTCTTCCTGAACAATTCAGTTTAAAAGTTACCAGATGATAAGCAAAGCAGGTATCCATGTGGGTAAGAGTGGAGGGTGGTAAGAGATTGGTTTCATATCAGGAGAGTAATGATATAAGAGTATATATATTAAGGAAAATGGGAGCCAGTTTTCTGTTGGAGATTTACAAGGGAGTTATTTACAAAGATAAAAAGGAAGAAATTAGTTTTCAATGTCTATAAAAACAAAAATATAGATGTAAGTGTGGCTGTGGTATGAATATGTATGCCTACTTAGATCCAGTCCTTGGCTTTGTCTACTGAGAGAACCAGGAAGAACAATATCTCAGTAGCAATGATCACACCAGATCTTGGTTTCTGCCCGGAAGACCTTCAGCAAGAAAGTTCTTGAAGATTAGTAGAATCATGTCAAAACGATATAGAAGACAGCTTGAAGTGGCTTTCATTAGCCAAATTTGGAGCAATTTGAAAAAGAAATAAATGATAACATTCAATATAACCTCACTGAATAAAACAGGAAATTAAGGTTTGATAAGGAATAGGATATTTTAACATAGTCTCAAGGTTTTTCCCCACAAATCACTAATTAGTTAGAAAACTGGCAGACAACTCCTAAGATATAATATCATTATCTACAATTCAAATAAAAATTTTGTGTAGAATACACACAGCATCACATCTGTGGTACTCTTATCAAAGATTTATAATGAATCTAAACCACAAGAAAATACTTGAAATGCACAGTGAAGTACATTCTACAAAATAATTGCTCTGTAATTTTCAAAGGCACAAGCTAATGAAAGTTAAGGAAAGACTAAGGAACTGCCCAGATTAAAGACAAAAGAAACATGAAAACTAAATGTAACCTGTGATTCTATACTGTATCCTTTTGCCATAAATGACCTTACCTTACTGAAATTAATGGCCAAACCTGAATGAAATCTGAGGATTAGACAGTAATAATATATCAATGTTAGTTTTCTAATCTGGTTGATTTTTAAAAATAAATGAAAAAACACTGAGAGATTTAAAGCAGAGATATGACAACTACATTTTCAGAAAGTTATTTTTGATGATGCATCTCAATAGTAAAAACATTTTAAATATGCACTTCAACATAAATATATATGTGTGAAGTTTTTGGTACCTGTTCTAAAGTACCAGCATATTTAAATTATGAAATAGACTCAGACATGAAAATTAAAATAGATGTTATATAGAATTAATTTAATGAGTCATTTTGTATATTTACTGTGGTGCAAACACTTCATTTAGAGGCCTCTAGTTAGCAGAATGCATAAAAAGGGCTAAGTCTAGCACATCTATTTAGATAGCTTCTAAAACAGGAAGAACCATAACAGAATGAGAAAGAGTTAGGCACTATCAAGAGAGTAGTGCCTAACTCTTCCTCATTCTATTATGAGTGGAGAAAAGGGGCAAAGAGCAGGATGGAGAAATATTTAAGGAAGAAAACTTTTATAGGACTCAGGAAGTGGTTTGCTATGTGAGATAAGGATGGGAAGGCTTGAGGATGATTTCAGTTATGTAACTTGGGTAAATGGATGGAAGTAGAAATGAAAGAAAAATAAGAGAAAAGTGGGATTAAGAAAGAAGAAAACACATTTCTTTTCCAGGCATGTAGAATTTATTAACAATAAGATTTTCACAACACAGTAAAGAGAAAAAAAAGCCCTAATGCATGGTGACAGGTAGCAATGAACTAGCTCCACTGAATGTAAGCATAGTGTACTGTATGGATGGCTGCTGTCTTAGTCAATGGCTTTGAAGCACAGCCTATGGGAGAAGATGTGTTTTGTGTATGAGTGTGTGTGTCTCCGTGTATTTGTATGTGTATATATTTGTGCCTCCATGTATGTACATACACGTAGATATGTTTGTGTCCATGTAATTGGCCATATTTTTATGAAACTCAAAATGACTATCTAGGTTTATGAAGAGTTGATGAGACAGAGAAAGTCTTATCATGCCATACTTCATGGGTTTGGGTACAATAAAAAGACATTCTTCTACTTTTAGGCAAATTGTTGTTAAATCAATATTATTAAAACTAAATAGGTGCATTTCAGCTTTCATGTGCTAAAACAAAAATATGATGAATTTAGATATGATGAGTCTTATTAGACTCTTATGAAATTTCTATAAAAATAATAGGCAGGGATAAAGACAGAAATTTTTGCCCTCATACAACCCCGTATCAAAAACCAGTTACTTGAAAGACAAAGTAATAAATAAATAGCGGCTGACAGTATAAATAGAAATATTTTAGAGTTTTCCCTGGTCCACAGAATTTAGACAAAATGTTAAAGTGCAATTCATTTTTCAAGCAAATATTCAACTATACACCCTTGCTTTGTATTATCTAAACTTCTAGGCAAAACAAATAATTTCCATATACGAGTCAAAATTTCAAATAAAAGTGAAGACTTGCCAGACTTAACAACATGATTACCGCAGAGAAAGAAGTTGAAATTTTACCATATAAATTTATTTGCAACTGATTACTTTCTTATGGCAATAAGTATTTCTCTTTTAGCTTTTCATTTTATTAAAATATATGAATATGGCAAACATACCCAGTGCTACCTAGCAAATAATATTCTACCAAAGCAAATGTAGGAGAATAAAGGATAAGCAATGCATGTGAACTTTCATTCTAGGTCTCTTTTAAGCCCTAAGATGATACTAATTTTCTTGACTTGGATGTTAATAACACACAGCTTTCTGAATGTAAAAGCTTCTGCAACATTCACTAAATTATAAAGCATGACGTTATCTATCAATGCTTTCTTCTTAGGATCTAATACTAGCAGACATCTTTCAGTAGAAAATGTCAACAGAAATGTATTACCCACTGGTCGTGAATGGAAGTCTTCTAAAGTAAGAAAAACAACTGATGTGGCACAAATACTCAAAGTAATGAATTAAGTCTCTATAAGTTTCAGCTTAAATATTATATTAAGTTTAATTTTCATTGGAAAATAGTAACATATTAATAGTATATAGTTATAATGAAAGCACAAATCCATTTCACTGTTGTTTCATTCCTTACAGTAAACTGCTGTGATATTCCAAAATTAGAAACCATATTTGATGAAATTTTGAAAATGTTAGGTGTTTATGTTGATATTCAACTACAGGTCAAACTGTATACAGCAAATACAATGCAAGTTTTCTAACGATGTGCCTTCCTAATTTATTTCCACTCAGAGTCCAAACACCCATTCTGTAGTAGAGGAGAAAATAAAACTAAAACCTTATCCAATGGCTACTGGCACCTATGGCATGTACAAAATATATGCTATATTTCAAACAAATGTGAAATATGCCCCCTTGCCTTTTCAATGTTCATTAACAACATTACTATATAACTTAACATTTCATATGATACTACATATTTATAGTGTTATTGAACCTTCTCAAAAGAATATATGCAAAAAGGTATATTTTAAAAAGCTGGAAATCCTATTTCAAAAATTGCCTTCCTAACTTGTTTGTTGAGGGTAGGAGAAAATCCCAAACAAAAAAATACACTTAAAAACACTTATTAAAGAGACTCATAAGACAACAATTTAAACTCTATAGTGCTTCATTGTTTTTACATTTAAATGAAATTTCGGGAATACATTTTTTAACTATGCAATAAAATTTTTAAAATTAAATACGTTCTCTCTTAAATCTGGGCCTTAATAAAATGCCTGGAAAATAATTCTTGCTACTATATAGTTTACAATTTTAGGTTAAAATGCTTGATTATTAAATAAAATATACACAAATATTATATTTTAATAATCATTATACAAATATGTATATATATATTTTTGAGACAGAGACTCGGCCTGTTGCCCAGGCTGGAGTGCAATGGCATCATTTTGGCTCACAGCAACCTCTGCCTCCCGGGTTCAAGTGATTCTCCTGCCTCAGCCTCACATGTAGCTAGGCTTATAGGGATGCACCACCATACCCGACTAACTTTTTGTATCTTTAGTACAGATGGCATTTCACCATGGCAAGAAAATCACCATAGCAATATATTCTTAAGGTGTATTGGTTGAAATCTTGGTCCTTCATAATCCGATTATCTTTAAAGTTAAGAAGCTGATTGTGTGACATGGAAAACCTATCAAAAAGAAGGGAAACAATTCCTTTTCTTATAGCCTCCTCCCCTTACCTTGGAAGATGAAGAATCACACTCCTGACATATCCATCCATAGCCTGTTTGTTTAGGAGACTTTTTCAAAGGAGGATCCAAACAGCCAAAATGGTAGCAAAGTCTGCATTCATCACACCTGTAGGGTAAATAGATTTATAGGTAGGTGTATCTAAATAACATATAAACCATCTACTTCAAAGACAAAAAGACAAACTATTGTATATTTCAACTTCAACATTGTTAATTTTATCCTTGGCTCACAAGATCATCAAATTAATGATTACGATAAAGGCAAACTAAACCTGAAATAAATGTTTTAGCAAAAACAAAATACAAAAACAATAAAATCAGCAAATGAAACAAATATTTAGAACACTTTGACAGAACTATTAAGACCATGTATATAATCATATGTATTCAAAACAACTGCAACAATTTCAATTGTGAACTTAAAGAATTAATCATTTGCCCATTAAATAGTTTTAAAATATTTAATAAGATACACATACAATTCAAGGAAATGAATCCAATAATATACATTTTGATTATTTAAAAAATTGTAAAACTCAGAAATTCTACTAGGCTACACTAGGTTGCAATCAATGCTATACAATTTGCACCTGATTTTTCTCTTTCTCCCAGTTAGATTGTAAATGAACTTTCTAATATTTATAGCATGCTAACACAATCTATAGCAAATAAAAATAACCTTTACATGTTAAATCACAGAACATTTAAATACACAAAGAGGTAAGAAACTACCCCAATAATTTAGTTTTATTCTCTCAAATTTACCTGTCACTTTCTTCATACCATTTGGTTTTACAAAGTACTTCCTAGTACATGTAAAAACTTAATAAATGTTTTGATGGTAATTTGCCACCTATGATGTACGAAATCTAAGAAAACTACCATACCTATTCTTCGTTTCAGACAATCTCATCCTGCTGACAATGAAGAAAAATCTGTATTATTTCAGTGCTTTGTAAAAAGAATTTTGCATCAGTTGGAATAACAAGACCAAAATTTAACAACAAATAACAAAGAGTATACACCTTATAAAAGGGATTGCATTCCTCATTTCACAGTACTTTTTAAAAAAAATTAAACAATAACACTTTCTCAACCAATCTGTCAGATTTTCTTTATTATTTATCTTTCACCGATTTAAAACTTTAAATGTCAAGAAAT
This sequence comes from Aotus nancymaae, assembly GCF_030222135.1. NCBI lineage: Eukaryota > Metazoa > Chordata > Mammalia > Primates > Aotidae > Aotus > Aotus nancymaae. The sequence goes on from NW_026988438.1 coordinate 8,516,819, forward strand.
CTACGATTAAGAAACCAAGGGGAAAAATTTATAGAACATATATTACTCAAATAAAGTTGAAAATTACTATTCAATAACCTTTCAGGAAAAAAGAGGCAGAAGCTCTTCTTACATAAACAACACACAAAGAAAAACAATTAACTTAGAGAAACCATCATAATAAAAAGGAATGTAAATCTACATTTTTTTAGTAGAAATTTCGTATTATGCTACAAAAATCCAATCTCCCAAAAACTCATTTGAGGACTGAGAGTTTCAGAAAAGTTAAGCAACTTAGCTAAGTTATTCAGGTATAAAGAAGTTTAAAATGCAATTGAATGCCCTAAGTTTATGTATTTCTTCCGCTACAACTTTCTCCTTATGTATAAAATTAGCTTAAGTACTTTTCCAAACACTTTTTAGACTCAAGACTTTAAAAAAACACTTACTACGACAGTTCTAGCTATAGAAACAGATAAAGTCAAATAGGAACAGTACTTTACTTACTATGACCTTATCACATAACTAAAAATATACTTAAAAGCAATTTAAATATTCAAATATCTGTTGTTCTGGCATTAAGTAAGAATAACAAATAATATAAGTTAACTTCAATGTGACATCAAGGGACTAACTGGCAAGCCCTCATAATTTTATGCTTTTTTTCTCAATACAACATATTTACCTTTCATTAGCCAAAATTTCAATTAAACATATGGATATAGAAATCTTCAAAGTATTCCTGAGTTCATGAGAAGATTGAGACTTGTAAATAACTGAGAGTGTACTCCTTCATACATAAAAACCTGTGTTTTAATCATCTTTGATAAGAAGTTTAAAACTAATCACATTGTTTATTTCATCAAATAAACATTTAATATAATTTATATTTGTCACCTCAGGTCATCAGTAATAACAACATATGCTGCTACATGTCTAACAGTGTGTCAGTCTTTTGTCCTTGGTATGTGGACCAGTAGTCTGCTGATCTATTTGAATTCCTGTATTCAATTTTCATAGATTTTCAGGGTCCTCACTTGCTTGAAAACCATCAGTCACTGCTTCCTGATATTGTTAGTGTGTTTGGTTAAGCATAAATTCCCCAAAAACAATCTGTTATGGATTCAGAAACCAGACCACTAAAACTTACTGAGGCTATGTAAATGGACAGTAGAAATACATGAAAATGAGAATTTCTACTAAGTAAATGGGCTCAATTTTGTTTGTTAACTGTAGTCTTTTTTCCTTAACTTTAGGTTTTTGGGTAGTGTGCCATATAGTTCAGATTGCTAACAATCAAAGTTCTTGATGAAGTATTAACATCTTCCTAGTTCATATCAATTTACTACCTAATTACTGCATATTTTCTTTATAACTTTGTGTCATAATAATTTTCAAATTATGATTTCTAGTGTATAACTTGTGGCAAATATGATGAACGTGAATAATAATTCATTATTTATCACCTTAATGTACATAAATAATTCTTGTTTCTATAGCTATGAAACTCCAGCTGATAAACTAAGAACAAGTTTGCTGCACTGATACAGTTCCAATCTGTTGCTGATTTCAACTACTTGTAAATTCAAATTATCTTTCAGCTCAAGAACTAATGAAAAGAGGAAGAGAAAGCTTTTATATACTAGCTTATCAGAAGACAATAACAAATATATGCTATTTAGAAATGACCTAATCCTTGCTAACTGAGTCCTTCATTAGTGATACCTTTCAGAATTACTTAGTCGACGTGTGCAACTCTCATGTATTTGTGATGCATTCCAAAGGAAAAAGAATTTGCTTATCAGAATTAGGGATAATAGGGAAGTTCTCTGAAGTTCTAGCTCACTCAACAGTAAATAAAAGCTGCAGCTTCAAGACTAAGTAGCAAAAAGCAGTAGTTAGTATGCTTAGGAACTGCCAAAATCCAAAAAAGAGGGAAAAAAAGGGCCAATCTTGGAGTCAACGGTTTTGTTGATAAATATATATATAAATATAAGCTCTTTGTAAAGAGGTCTCAAATTATTTCAATGTGAAAAAATCTGGTTGCTTCTACGTTAGAATATTAAATTGAAACAATCTATAGCTTTATATGCTAATCACAGAAACATCCTGATAAACACAAGTGAACTCTAGCAGAACCTGCAAGAATTAATAAACTACAGACAAATGTAAGAGATATTATTAAGAACCCAAGAAATCAAAGAACAATGCTGATGGCCAAAATTGTAGCTTATTAATTTTATACACACATACCACTTTGTAATCTTTATCAAATTCTGTCACCCAACAAACTCTGGCTATGTTGCAAATTTAGACCATTTAAAAAGCTCATAAGCGTCTATAATCATCTGCTACCGAAAAGCTGCAATGGAGTTAAAGTAGTTATTGACCAAATTTATTTATTTCTCACATAAACTTGGAAACACATGTAGCACATAATATAGGACATAGTTAACTTATCAAAATAAATAGTGAATAAAATGTTTTTAAAAACTTTTGCAAAAGCAATCATTGACCCACAAAAGTATAGTGATATAAGACAATATACTTTATTAAATAACACAAATGTCTATGTAATAAAAACAGACTATTATACCAATAGCACATTATTAAATAGGAAAGCAATGTCTTAAAATATTAAAAGATAATATAAAACTAACCTGTAAAGAAACACTAAGATTTTTTAATAAAATGAAAACTGGATGCTTAAAGAAGTATCATTGAAGCCTCTAGTAAACACTGTACACAATAACACTACAGGGCATAAAGGAATCCCAATTATAAGATAAAAGCAAACCTGATTAATTAGATTCTTACTAAATGCAACTTCCTAGACATCAGATTAATAACGAATATAGATGTAAATAACAAGTAGCTTTATATATGGTCCTTTACACATTAATTAAAATGCAGTGACCAAATAAACATAGTCTATATGTATGTAAATACTTACTTAGTACATGATTAAGAATAGCACCCTAAACAAAGAAGAGGGAAAAATGATTTATCTTTATATGTGCTATGATCCATATAACAAGCAATTAAGTCAGGTGTTTACCTGACTACTGAGAAAATGCAAACAAGTAAAAAGCAGCAGCTGATTTATTTTGTCTTATGCCTAAGAGACAGGCCAAAAGTCAGTGTTCCAAAGGGCTTCTTTAACATCTCTAATTTCTAATGGATAATTGCATTAGAAGAGTAAACTAAAACTACTTTTTAAAATCTAACTGAAAAAATTAAGTGCACCTCCTATGCAAATAATTTATAGCCACTTATAAGCTAAACTTGAGAAAGAAGCAAAATCCATAACATAGACTGGAACAAGGGAATACATTTTTATGATCAAGTTGATTGTGTGATAATCACATTATTTTTTGTGCCAACTGAACATTTTACTTATAAGCCCCTTAAGCTTACGTAAAGCAAAACAATAAATGGACTCTAACAATAAATGGAAAATATAGACTATTATGCCTGTCCACTTAAAAAAAAATCCAGATAATTAGTGTGTTCAATTTTCTAACTTTTTTACTTCTGTGTAAATATTCCACACAAGAACATTCAAGAACGTTCTTGAATATTATTATTACTTAAATAAAAATCTCACTAACATCTCAAACATCTATGCAAATCTATTAACAGGTAGTGATTATTTCATTGAATACTGGCCAATTATTTCAATTAAACATCTTAATAGATGGAGAAAATATAAATTGTGGTCAATGAGTTAAATCACTTTACAAATAATACAAGTTTGCATAAAATTCTGCATTCTACCGATATTGAATAACATTTAGTATCAATAAGTACATTATTCCTTGTAATTTACAACAATTTTAGTGCAAATTACCTACATGAGCAGTTTCTATACAAAATAATTAGAAAATGTTTTTTAATTGTTTCACAAATATAAGGCTAATGTGGAGGACTTGAACCTATTTCATTAATACCACTATAGATTTCTCTATCAGCCAATAATAAATGAATTAGTAAGAAAGACAAAAATATTCTTTACACATAAAAGTACACATAAAAATTAATTCTAAAAAATTGGAAACATATCGGAATCCAAATCTAGATTTAATAGTCACTTCAAGAGTGGGATCAATTCAGTTAGCTATGTCTGCAGCAGCCAGATTACAAGATTAAATGGGAAACAAAAAAATGAAAGATGAGACAAAACAATTCATATAAAAATACACAATAAGGTCAAGTACCTCTCCACAGCATGAGAGAAGGATTAGACATTTCCATACCTGAAACACGTCTGCTTTGTTCTTTAATAAACTGATCTCCATCTGCTCATGCCTTTGGAAATTTTTCAGCAGTACAACCTGCTGTGCTCAAGCTCCAAGTAACTTTGTATTTCCTTGTTCATAATTAACTAATTATGTTCTAATCAATAGCGTAGATCCTGATTTTACAATGTAAATCAGATAAATGAGATAATTGCTGGGGGTCAATCTCATTTTATTTACAAAGCCCAGCATGCGCCTCCAATTTCATTACATCTTATGTACCTGAACAGCAGTGAATCTTATCAGCAGGCCTACAGAAAGCCTCACAGTGAGCACTATGGGAAAGGGGCTTCCATTTTTACAGAGAAATATTTGCAAAGCATGCCTATCTTAGAAATCACAATCCTTAATTTTATGTAAACTTACAAAATGCTGACTCAGACAGGTAGAAAAATGATTCTGCCTTCATATGTCATGAATTTCCAAGTTGAGTCTCTTAAACAAGTTTCAATTGCCATGTTAAAACATTTAAAAAAAATTAACAATGTAAATATTCTGCTCTGCTGGAGAGTCCTTCTGAATTCCTTGAATAGATTTTAGTGAAATATTCATAAAATATTCTCATATTGAGAATCAAGTAAAATAGTGTTGAGTTTTATGAAATAAGTAACTTCATTTAAAAACAGTGGTTTTCATTAAGTAACAGGATGTGAATACAGGGAAATAGGATAGAGTGTAAATATTTTTATTATTTATTGGTCAGCAGTCTATTTTTAACATCATAAATATAAAATCAGATGAACACTCAAGCAACAATGAATGACAATGATCTGTAAAAAATGCATAAATATAATTTCTAAAGTTAAGATGGATAAAGGTTAAGTTTTGTTTCCATGTTCAAACATAATCTTAATTTCAAGTCTTTATAAAAAAAGGATTAGTGAATTGTGAACAAAGGCTATGTTTACTGATTTCTTTCTGTATCTAAAATACTGCTGTTTCCATAGTCAGTGTAAAACAAACGATTTATTTAAATTTATAAAATAAAAAAAATGCATGTGTTGAAGACTGAATTACCAAATTCTAGAAGAAATTAGAAGAATCTAGAGGAAATCTAAAGACTCTTTTAAGGAGATTTAAAAAGCACATTCCTTTGTCAATCAATGTTGAGCACAACAAAATTTTTTTTTTTTTTTAAATACTACCTAAAAATGGTCTTAATGTGGTGTTCCAGGCCAGCAGCATCACCATCACCTGGGAATTTGCTAGAACTGCAAATTTTCTACTAGATCAGAAACTCAGGGGGAATGAGGAGGGAGTAATGTGGGTGGAGGGAGGATGAGGAGAGGAACAGAGTAGTCACCTGTGTTTTAACAAATTTTCCTGTGATTCTGATGCACAAAGTTTGAGAACCACTACTTACTATTATGTCATTCTCCCTGTATTTCAGAGACATTCATTTCCTTCCTGATATGTTAATGTTTCTTCCTTTCCCTACTGTGTGATAAACAACCATCATTTATCTGATGTGCCGTTCTCTCTTATGTTCGACTGTGAAATATGAATCACCTAGTACATATTTTCTTAAGCACATACCAATTTTCTCCTTATAGCAGTTGGACCAATTACGGACAGGGAATAATGTTATACTGTGGCTATGGGTGCATTTAAGAGATTATTAGGAGAAAGCAGTCTATCCTAGTTACTTCAAAAGTTCTCTTATTTCAACTATACTTTTTGCAGGACCTATATCTTATGAATTTTGCAGTTTTTATGTAAAACATGTGACAAAGATTCTTAAGACTAGCACTAGCACCAAATGTGGAATAGCACATCCACCACCACCAAAAACGCAAGATGGAGAATAATACAGTATTCTAATTAGAATAAAAGTGAAAAGGATTTTGATTAACAGTGATACCAAAACAAGGCCTAACAGTTTCTCAAAAAACCTAAAATAAAGCAACTACTAGTAATTTCTCACTAAATATTTAAAAAGAGCCATGGTCTAATATATTAGTATATTCCACTTAGAAAGAGGCAATCTGTTGTTTCGCTTAAAATCAGCCAGAGTTCAGCAAAAGTAGTAATTACCAACATTTCCTTAAGCTTATATAGTGATAACTAATCCTATCTTATTCTTTAAAAAAAAAAGTCTACTAGTTTTTCTAAAGATTATGAATATTTTTCCCCCAATGTTAGGAGATCTTTCAATAAGTTAATAATCTGTTTATATGTAATTTCATACACATTTTATTTTTATCAAACATTTCATCCAATCATAGGGTTCCTCACTGTAACTAGAGACTACTGGATTACAGCAGCTTTACAATTACAATTGCTTTTGATAATAACATCACCTACTCTATTCCTAAAGTTTAAACTATTTTCCACTGTCACTGTACCCAAAAATATGTCCAAAACCACATTTATTAATCAGAAAATTCCAAATTACATGTTGACAATTTACATGTATATGTGCATTTCAATTTCAGCAGAGTCTCTTCTAAGTCAGTTCAAGATTGAGTGATGAAATATTCAACGTATTTCTGCCGTTGACTTAAAACTGGATCATTAAAGCTTGAAGATCAAATTTTAATTCTGTATACCTCTGGAAAGATACAGATGTTGATGAAGATCTTTCTTTCAGCTGGTAGGTTGTATAGTCAATAATCTTTGTATCTCCCTCCTTATTTCCTAAGTTCATATTTAAGGTTGAGAAAAATAAAATTATACTGAACACAGAAAGTTTATATTAAAACAATAAGGACTGAATATATTTGGGGATTACTCGAAAATATCTAGAGATCAACACATGTATTTTTATTCAGGACCTTAAATTCTGAAGTTGTAAAAATTTCATGCTAATAATATTAATGATTTCACACTAGGACTAATAAGTCAAAAATAGAATGTCATATGTTTCACAAGTCTTTCACTTTTGCTGAATACTATAAATAGAAATAACGTCCAATGTAAGAGTCTATAGTTGTTTTACAATATAGCACTTCATATATGAATCTATGTATTAAGTTGAAGGAAACAGAATAGCAGATTAATGGAAGGCATTGTCTTTCTTGTTTGTTACTTGTATTGTTCAACAACAGGGAGTAGCATATTGTATTTATTAAGTCCCATAGGCTTTAGTAACTCTTCAGTAAGTCCAAACACTGTGTATCATCATTTGCCAAAGAAGCAAGAGGGAAAGACATTACTTTATAGGACAATTCTGATAAGACAGGTATCCAGTTTTTTTCAACAATGCACATATCAAATATTTCTGATTAGTGCAAAAAAAGAAGAAAAATTGGAAAAAAAATCCACACAGGCAAATCCATTGCCTTGTTAGTCCAAGTAACAAACCAATCAATTATATGCTATCCAAACCTGACAAGCAAAAGGCAACTTTTTGCAGTGATAAGCTTATAGAAAGGACAAGATAGCTGTTCTCCTTTACTTTATGTACTCTATCGAGAGTTTAATCCACATTTTTAAAATCACACTTATAAAAGAGGTTTCCGGGATTGCCTCCGTGGATGAGCTGTGGCAGAGTTGGGTCTCATGAAGGGTATCTACACAGTAAAGTGATAAGAAAAGAACATTAACATTTAAAGATCATAGCAGCTCTGCACTATGTCTTATGAAACATACTAACAAACCACAGTAGATTCAAATAACATATAATCTGGTCCAAAGAGACAGATACCCTAAACCTAAATGCCATGATCTTGTGTATTGGTTAAAGCTGAACTATTTTTATCATTTGAAACACTGAGTTGCCTCCTCTTGTATTATTATTATTATTTTGGGTTGTCAAAATAAACCTATATTTCTAAAGCAAAAAAAATATATATTAAAATGATGAAGCACTTATATTTATAAAAGGAAACATTTGATCAATAAATGTTTTTAAAAAATTGCAATTTCCTATCAAATATGGCAATTTCACATTGCTTTAGAAAGCATGCAACTGTGCTGAAAACAAGCACATCTAATCAATACGTGACAGTGATGGTTATACTCAAATACAGTCTCAGGGAGGAAATTTTCAAATAATTGTTATACTTTGTGTCTATTCTGACTTTATTTTAAAAAGACTATTTAGAAATACGTTAGGTTACAATTATTTGTTACCTTTGTGTCTTTATTTTCGGAGGAGAAATTTTGGTGATTAGAAGTAAAATTTTTTGACTGGGGTAAACATAAAAATTAATCCTTTCCTTCAAACATTTAGATCTGTGAAGATGAGGTAAAAATGCCAAGTAGTCACACATCACAGAAAAAGCTCATTTTTTAATATTAACAATTAGAGAGATGTGTTTAATGCTTCCAGGTTCCACTGAGAAAAAGAAAGTGAAAAGTGGCACACAGACAAATAAGGCGTTACTGAGGAGAGCCATCATGCCAAATTGAATAACCTCCAAAGAAAGAAAAAACAAAATTGTAACCCGCCACCCAAAAAAAGAATACAAACGTGAAACACAGTTTTCAAAGAAATGATGTATTTATTAACATATAAGAAATAATAGAGTTGAATTCGCTTGTTAAATAGTAAGGTCACACATGCTAACTTTTTTCAGTGCTTCAGTCTCTGAGTGAAGAGCTTTTGAGCACATTCTGAATCTGATATTCTGAGAAGTGTTCTGTCTGTAGTTTACTACTGGAAAAGTATAATGCAAGAGGAAGCAACCATATCATTTATAATAGTAATACAATTAACTCTAAATTAGATGGACAAATAATGGAGAGGAGAAGACAACTGAAAATACATATTTATATTTGACTTTGAAATGAATCTGAATATAGACACATTAGGTATCATGGAAATCCGCTTTAAACCCCAATTAAATACAAGTTGATAAGTCAAGTTTGACAAAAACTAAAGAGCTATTGCTAATATCCCCCTAAATATCCTAAATTTCATTTAATATTCCAAATTTCCCTTAAAGCTAGAATAAGTAGCATGACTTGTCTTGGCTCTTATCTTCCCAGAACAAAAAACTGCACAGTATTTCAAATTAAAGATCAAGTTTGGGCTTTGTATTTATTTCATATGCAGCTAGTAAGTAAATTAATGTAGAAAAAAAATTGTTTTCTAAGGGCTGCACTGACGCACACACCAGGAACTATCAATATATTTTATATCTTATATAGTTGGAATTACCTGTCAAGAGGAAGTATCTACTTTTCTTGCCCCAGTGAAGTCAAGTATGCTAAAGCAGTGTAGTGCAGTGAGGCAGTATGCTTAATGGTTAGTGCATGAACTGTATGGTTAAGACGGCCTAGACTCAAATTCCAATTCCACCATTTTCCAGTTGTATAATCTTGGGTAAGTAATTCTTCTCATTTTTCTCAACTATAAAATAGTAATGAAATCATTATCTATTTTATGCAGCTGTGAGGATTAAATGAGATAAAATGTGGAAAGCACTAGCACACTGACTGGCATATAAGCCCTCAACAAATCTTGGCAACTAATGTGAAGGCCGGTAGATTTTATCATACACTATGGTAGTATTTTTCTGGAAGGAAAGAAATTATATTCTAATACATAACTTAATTTACATTATATAATTTAAATATATAATTGGATCAATTTCTATTTCATGTTGCTTAGTGTCTATGTACCCCAGTTACCTCACTTCTAAAATGGAGATATGTATACCTCATAAGATTGTTGTAAGAACTGAATGTGATAACAGAGCCAAAGATCAGAAAACATAGCCTGGGACACAGTAAGTATCTAACATTATCATTACTACAATTCCCAGTCCAAAATGACTTTAAAATAACATTTCACTGGGGAAATCTATCAGATTTTGAAATCTGTATCCAGTCTTATTTTCAAATTCATTTCACCTCGTTTCATTATTATGTCTATTTCAAATGTCTATTTCATATGTATAAAAAATATAAAATCAATATAAATAAAAACCTTTCTATAAAAGTAACAGATGAAACAGAATACCTAATTTAAAAATAAAAGAAAAATCGAAAACAATATAGCTGGCTTCTCAACTAGTAGTTGGATTATACTTGTTTCGTATGACTCCAAGGGTTGAAATTTTTAAATAAAGACATCATCAGCTCACTTAAAGAAATTGTCAGTAGTCAATTGCCAATAATTCCTGCCAAGAGGGAGGAAGGGGCTCACAGCTCTATCCCTGACAAAGCTCATTCCCTGCTGCTTAGTAGTGAGTCTACACAGATAAATCAAGTGTTAGATGAATGGTGAGATTACAGACTTTATGATGTTTTTTGAAACTGTGTATTTGTTTTGAAATCTCAGTTATATAATTTGAGAAAAAATAAAGTTAGTGCTTTCATGTTAAAGACAATGACCTCAGAGGTAACTTGATTCAAGGTCATTCATCTAGTCAATAGCAGAACTGTGGTGAGAGTCTCAGTCTCTCCAAATGATTAGGTATGCACGTAATATATAATCCTTCCCTTGTATAATTTAACAATATTAACACATTGCAATGGAAGATAAGTTAAAACTGCAAAAACAAATCTTACAGAAACAAATGTATAAAATGAGAAATATTTCACTTCTATACGTGCTTGAAATGATAATGTTTATTACTCTAAAATTGTGTACCCCATAAATACCACACTTCACTATGTAATATATATGACGTTCAGGCTTCTGTTTTCTTTAAATACAAATTACTTGAATATACTGCATCTATTAAAAAGTTTTTTTGAAAATTGAAAAATGCAAACATTAGTAACATAAACCAAAAATATTTATGAATAATACAAAGGCACTTAAAGGTCTGATGTTCTAATACAGATTTTAATGTCAAAGAATGTGATACAAAAAATACTAAACATGTTAGGAAGGTTAACCAATCTACATGTCTAACAAAATCAGCAAATCAGCTTAATTATAGAAAAAATATACCAAGTGAACATTTTTTAATTTAAATTTTATCAGAATACTACCTTAAAAAGAAAAATTCAGTGGCAGCTGGGCTACACTCATTATCCAAAAATGAATACTTTGAAAATTAAACCTCTCTTCCCCAATTTTTACCAATAGAAAAGCATTTTTGAAAAGAACTTTTAAAAGTCATAGCACAATATTGACAATTTTCGAATTCCTTCCTTAGAATCTAATATCTTCATGACATAGAATGAAGCATCATTTTATTTCTAAAGATATTTATCTTAAATCACTAATCACTGCTTTTTATAAAGCCAGGTCTAAAGCAAAAAGGAAACAATCTTAGTGACAGAGATGGCCAAGTAACTTTTATGAACAAGAATGCAAAGCATTTAATTTTCAATCTTAGACTGTTCTGTGTATAACGCCTCTGTTAACCTAAATTGCTCAGCAAACATCTAAGACAGCCTTGGAATAACGGTATTTAGAGAATGAAGTAAAGAACAGTAGGGTGCTGTGGGGAAAAAAGAAGAAAGAGAGGGAGGAAGTTCCAAGATGGCCGGTTAGGTGCAGCTCAGGATTGCAGCTCTGAGTGAAAGTGCAGAGGGTAAGTGGATGCTGCATTTCCAGACGGATTTTTATTGCCCACAGACCAGGAGATTCCCAGGCAGAGGAGCCCCACGGGTGGCCAGGGTGGCTGTTTTGCCTGCGCCTTGGCACAGTGGCTTCCGGTATAGAGTAAACGGGACTGTGTTCCCACTTGGCCAGCAAGAGGAGGTGAAACAGGGAGCCAGGCCAGGAGATTCCCAGGCAAAAAAGCGCCACGAATCTCAGAGCTGCGGTTTCAGTCAGCGCAGTGGGTCACCACACGGGAAATCACACAGATCCCGGCACCTATTCAACAGGCGACCAGGACACCTGGAAGAGAGCTGACCGTTCAACTAAAAAACAAAAGGCTCTGAGGCAGGGAGCCAGGAGATCAGGCCCGGCTGGTCCCACCCCCACAAAATCAAAAACAAACAAACAAAAAACAGCAATTGGAAACGCTCTGGGTTGAGAGTTTCACAGCAAGCACAGCTGAACCCGGGATGGTCCAGCTCTGTGGGGGAGGGGCGTCCGCCATTCCTGAGGCACTCCACCATTACGGAGGCAGTCCGCCATTCCTGAGGCAACCCACCGTTGCCGAGGCAACCCGCCATTACAGAGAGAGTCCGTCATTACAGAGGCGGGCCAACACTGCAGAGGCAGTTCTAACTACACCCATATAAACAGGACTGCAGGGAAGTTCACACGGCAGATGGGCAGAGCCCACAGCAGCTTAGCGAAGTCTCTGTAGGCTGAGAGTGACTAGGCTGTCTCCTTGTGGGGAGGGCAGCCCTGAAGAAAAAAAAAGGCAGCAGCACAGCAGAAACTCATAAAGCCCTAAATCCCTAGGACAGAACACCTGGGGAAAAAAATAGGGGTTTATGAGTTCTCCTGCTGCAGACTTAAATTTACCGGCCCAGCAGCTCTGAATGAACAATGGGGCTCACAGCTCAGCACCTGAGCTAATATAAAGGACAGACTGTTTCCTCAAGCAGCTCCCTGACCCCCGTATATCCAAAGAGTCACCTCATAAAGGAGAGCTCAGACTGACATTTGGCAGGTATCCTTCTGGGACAAAGCAGAAGAAGAAACTGGTAGCAACCTTTACTGTTCAGCAGCTGCTGCAAGTGATCCCCAGGCAAGCAGGGCCTGGAGTGGACCTCAGCAGTCCCACAGCAGAGAGGCCAGACAGTTAAAAGGAAAAATAAGAAAGAGAAATGACTTCATCAACAACAAACAGGACGTCCACTGAGAGACCCAATCAGAAAGTCAACAACTACAAAGCCGACAGGTGGATAAATCCACAAAGATGGGAAGAAACCAGCGCAAAAAGGAGGAAAACACCCGAAACCAGAACACCTCTCCTCCTACAAGGGATCACAACTCCTCACCAGCAAGGGAACAAGACTGGATGGAGAATGAGTGTGATGAAATGACAGAATCAGACTTCAGAAGGTGGGTAATAAGAAACTTCCGTGAGCTAAAAGAACATGTTCTAACACAATGCAAAGAAACTAAGAACCTTGAAAAAAGATTTGACGAAATGTTAACGAGAATGGACAACTTAGAGAGGAATATAAGTGAATTGATGGAGCTGAAAAACACAACACGAGAACTTCGCGAAGCATGCACAAGTTCCAACAGCCGAATTGGCCAAGCAGAAGAAAGGATATCAGAGGTCGAAGATCAACTCAATGAAATAAAACGAGAAGGGAAGATTAGAGAAAACAGGGTAAAAAGGAATGAACAAAGTCAACAAGAAATATAGGACTATGTGAAAAGACCTAACCTACGTTTGATAGGTGTACCTGAATGTGACGAAGAGAATGAATCCAAGCTGGAAAATACTCTTCAGGATATTATCCAGGAAAACTTCCCCAACCTAGCAAGGCAGGCCAATATTCAAGTCCAGGAAATACAGAGAACACCACAAAGATATTCCTCAAGAAGAGCAAACCCAAGGCACATAATCGTCAGATTCACCAGGGTTGAAATGAAGGAGAAACTGCTAAGGGCAGCCAGAGAGAAAGGTCGGGTTACCCACAAAGGGAAGCCCATCAGACTCACAGCAGATCTCTCAGCAGAAACCCTACAAGCCAGAAGAGAGTGGGGGCCAATATTCAACATCCTTAAAGAAAAGAACTTTCAACCCAGAATTTCATATCAAGCCAAACTAAGCTTCCTAAGTAAAGGAAAAATAAAATCCTTTGTGAATAAGCAAGTACTCAGAGATTTCATCACCACCAGACCTGCCTTACAAGAGCTCCTAAAAGATGCACTACACCTAGAAAAGAACAACCAGTACCAGCCACTCCAAAAACACACCAAATGGTAAAGAGCATCAACACAATGAAGAATCTGCATCAACCAACGGGAAAAACAGCCAGCTAGCATCAAAATGGCAGGATCAAATTCACACATAACAATATTAACCCTAAACGTAAATGGACTAAATGCCCCAATCAAAAGACACAGACTGGCAAATTGGATAAAAAGCCAAAACCCATCTGTGTGCTGTATTCAGGAAACCCATCTCATATGCAAGGATACACAAAGGCTCAAAATAAAGGGATGGAGGAAGATTTACCAAGCAAATGGAGAGCAAAAAAAAGCAGGAGTTGCAATTCTCATCTCTGATAAAATAGACTTTAAAGCAACAAAGATCAAAAGAGACAAAGAAGGACATTACATAATGGTAAAAGGATCAATGCAACAAGAAGAGCTAACGATCCTAAATATATTTGCACCTAATACAGGAGCACCCAGATACATAAGGCAAGTTCTTAATGACTTACAAAGACACATAGACTCCCACACAATAATAGTGGGAGACTTCAACACACCATTGTCAATATTAGACAGATCAACGAGACAGAAAATTAACAAGGATATCCAGGACTTGAACTCAGACCTGGAACAAGCAAACCTAACAGACATTTACAGAACTCTCCACCCCAAATCCACAGAATATACATTCTTCTCAGCACCACATCACACTTACTCTAAAATTGACCACATAATTGGAAGTAAATCACTCCTCAGCAAATGCAAAAGAACGGAAACCATAACTAACAGTCTCTCAGACCACAGTGCAATCAAGTTAGAACTCAGAATTCAGAAACTAACTCAGAACTGCACAGCTTGATGGAAACTGAACAACTTTCTCTTGAATGTTGACTGGATAAACAATGAAATGAAGGCAGAAATAAAGATGTTCTTCGAAACCAACGAGAATGAAGACATCACATACCAGAATCTCTGGGACACATTTAAAGCAGTCTCTAGAGGAAAATATATAGCAATAAGTGCCCACATGAGAAGAAAGGAGAGATCTAAAGTTGACAGCCTATCATCAAAATTGAAAGAGCTAGAGGAGCAAGAGCAAAAAAACTCAAAACCTAGCAGAAGACAAGAAATAACTAAGATCAGAGCAGAACTGAAGGAGATAGAGACACGAAAAACCCTTCAAAAAATCAATAAATCCAGGAGCTGGTTTTTTGAAATGATCAACAAAATAGACAGACCACTAGCTAGATTAATAAAAAAGAAAAGAGAGAATAACCAAATAGATGCAATAAAAAACGATAAAGGGGATATCAGCACAGATTCCACAGAAATTCAAACCATCATCAGAGATTATTACAAACAACTCTATGCACATAAACTAGAAAACCTGGAAGAAATGGATAAATTCCTGGACAGTTGCCTCCTCCCAAGCCTAAACCAGGAAGAAGTCGAAACCCTGAATAGACCAATAACAAGGTCTGAAGTCGAGGCAGCAATTAAGAGTCTACCACCCAAAAATAGCCCAGGTCCAGATGGGTTCACAGCCGAATTCTACCAGACATACAAAGAGGAACTGGTACCATTCCTTCTGAAACTATTCCACATAATCCAAAAAGAGGGAATCCTTCCCAAATCATTTTATGAGACCAACATCATCCTGATACCAAAACTCGGCAGAGACTCAACAAGAAAAGAAAACTACAGGCCAACATCCATGATGAACATAGATGCAAAAATCTTCAATAAAATACTGGCAAGCTGATTGCAACAGCACATCAAAAAGCTTATCCACCAGGATCAAGTAGGATTCACCCGGGGGATGCAAGGCTGGTTCAACATACGTAAGTCTATAAATATAATTCACCACATAAACAGAATCAAAGACAAAAATCACATGATTATCTCAATTGATTCAGAGAAGGCCTTCGACAAAATTCAACAGCCCTTTATGCTAAAAACCCTCAATAAACTAGGTATCGACGGAATGTATCGCAAAATAATAAAAGCTATTTACAACAAATCAACAGCCAATATCATACTGAATGGGCAAAAACTGGAAGCATTCCCTTTGAAATCTGGCACTAGACAAGGATGCCCTCTCTCACCACTCCTGTTCAATATAGTACTGGAAGTTCTAGCCAGAGCAATCAGGCAAGAAAAAGAAATAAAGGGTATTCAATTAGGAAAGGAGGAAGTCAAATTGTCTCTATTTGAAGATGACATGATTGTATATCTAGAAGACCCCATCATCTCAGTCCAAAATCTCCTGAAACTGATAAGAAACTTCAGCAAAGTCTCAGAATACAAAATCAATGTGCAAAAATCACAAACATTCCTATACACCAATAACAGACCTAAAGAGAGCCAAATTAAGAACGAACTGCCATTCACAATTGATACAAAGAGAATAAAATACCTAGGAATACAACTAACAAGGAACGTAAAGGACCTCTTCAAGGAGAACTACAAACCACTGCTCAACGAAATAAGAGGGGACACAAACAGATGGAGAAACATTCCATGTTCATGGTTAGGAAGAATCAATATCGTGAAAATGGCCATACTGCCCAAAGTGATTTACAGATTCAACGCTATCTCCATCAAGCTACCAATGACCATCTTCACAGAACTGGAAAAAACCACCTTAAACTTCATATGGAACCAAAAGAGAGCCCGCATAGCCAAGTCAATTCTAAGCAAAAAGAACAAAGCGGGAGGCATCACACTACCGGACATCAAACTATACTACAAGGCTACAGTAATCAAAACAGCATGGTACTGGTACCAAAACAGAGATATAGACCAATGGCACAGAACAGAGGCCTCGGAGGCAACACAACGTATCTACAACCATCCGATCTTTGACAAACCTGACAAAAACAAGCAATGGGGAAAGGATTCCCTGTTTAATAAGTGGTGTTGGGAAAACTGGCTAGCCATATGCAGAAAGCAGAAACTGGACCCCTTCCTAACACTAAAATTAACTCCAGATGGATTAAAGACTTAAACATAAGACCTAAAACCATAAAAACCCTAGAAGAAAACCTAGGCAAAACCATTCAGGACATAGGTGTAGGCAAGGACTTCATGACCAAAACACCAAAAGCATTGGCAACAAAAGCCAAAATAGACAAATGGGACCTAATCAAACTCCACAGCTTCTGCACAGCAAAAGAAACAGTCATTAGAGTGAATCGGCAACCAACAGAATGGGAAAAAATTTTTGCAGCTTACACATCTGACAAAGGGCCGATATCCAGAATATACAAAGAACTAAAACAGATTTACAAGAAAAAAACAAACAAGCCCATTCAAAAGTGGGTGAAGGATATGAACAGATACTTTACAAAAGAAGACATACATGAGGCCAACAAACATATGAAAAAATGTTCATCATCACTGGTCATTAGAGAAATGCAAATCAAAACCACATTGAGATACCATCTCACGCCTGTTAGAATGGCGATCATTAAAAATCTGGAGACAACAGATGCTGGAGAGGATGTGGAGAAATAGGAACACGTTTACACTGTTGGTGGGAGTGTAAATTAGTTCAACCATTGTGGAAGACAGTGTGGCGATTCCTCAAGGACCTAGAAATAGAAATTCCATCTGACCCAGCAATCCCATTACTGGGTATATATCCAAAGGATTATAAATTGTTCTACTATAAGGACACATGCACACGAATGTTCATTGCAGCACAGTTTACAATAGCAAAGACCTGGAACCAACCCAAATGCCCATTGATGATAGACTGGACAGGGAAAATGTGGCACATATACACCATGGAATATTATGCAGCTATCAGAAACGATGAGTTCGTGTCCTTTGTAGGGACATGGATGAACCTGCAAACCATCATTCTCAGCAAACTGACACAAGAACACAAAATCAAACACCACATGTTCTCACTCATAGATGGGTGTTGAACAATGGGAACACATGGACACAGGGAGGGGAGCACTATACACTGGGGTCTGTTGGGGGGGAGTTGGGGGGCACAGCCGGGGGGTGGGGAGTTGGGGAGAGATAGCATGGTGAGAAATGCCACATATAGGTGAAAGGGAGGAAGGCAGCAAATCACACTGCCACGTATGCACCTATGCAACAATCTTGCATGTTTTTCACATGTACCCCAACACCTAAAATGCAATAAAAAAAAAAAAAAAGAAGAAGAAGAAAGAGAACACATGCCCTGCTCCAGGTATTAGTGAGGACAATGATGTACTTTCCACAATGACGGGAGTTCAAGTTCTGGCCATTTTATCAGGCGAGAGAATAAGCCACAAGGTTGGACGAAGTGAGACATAGTAGAGCTGCAGAACCCAGTTATACACTAGCAATGAAAATGAGGAGAGCAAAGGCAGATAGAGTGGGATCCCAGGGAGACAATCAGAAGTGAGAAACAGAGAAAGGCGGCAAGAGAAAACAGCAAAGAAGCTACGGTGAACAAAACAACATGGCAGAAAATAGAGGCCAGATACTGTGAAAGGTCTCAGGGAAGCCACAGGAATAAGAAAAGAAGAGAATGGGTCAAGAAATGTTGTAATAGAAAACTGTTCCCAAAATATTCTGATAATTTCAGCTTTCAAATTATATCCACAGTTAAATTTTTAAAAATGTTTTGAACAGAATCATTAGAAATTTTTGAATTGAAGTAAATACATTGAGATACTGTAAGACTACAGGTGATTTAAACTTACTTTTTATATTTTTATATATAAAGTTTAAATGTGTTCAACAGAATCACTAAAAATTTTTGAATTGAAGTAAATACATTGATATACTGTAAGACTACAGGTGATTTAAACTTACTTTTTATATTTTTGTATATAATTTTTATAATGAACAAAAACTTCTAAAATATAAAATTTTCTACTCACAGTCCTTTAACTTTGTAAAAAAGACTTCTTTAAATGAATATTTTAGATTTACAGAAAAAAATCAAGTAATACATAAATTCAGATACACTCCCTCCTACTTACACACACACACACACACACACACACACACACACACACCCCTTCCATTAAATTTAAACGTTGAAGTCTTCATATTCTGACCATGGGCAGTTTGACAGCTCAGAGCTAGAGACAGATGAAGGAGAAGACAGAATAGAAGAAGGGACAAACAAGATTTGGGAGTGTGTGCACTTGACTGATTCGCATGCAGTACATTGATGTTAAACAAGTTGCTGAGTTAGACAGTGAACTCTGAGAATGGGAAGGGAAGGCAAACTTTCAGATGAGGATTGACCTAGCCTGACCTCTGCCTCTAGCATTAACTGTGGTAAGGGAAAGTATTCAAACAATACCTGCATAATAACATGCTGGGGATACTGCTGATGAAGTTCAAAAGCTAGGCAAATTTTTGAATAGCTGACTATCTCAAATTTCTCCTAACCTTGAATCCTAATTCACCAAGAAATTAAATTGTGATTTCAAATAATAAAGGCCTACTACTATGCCTAATGGTTATCCCTGGTCATGGTTTAGAAAACTGAGGAGATTCTGATATCAATACCTATGACAGATTAGTCATCTTAAATCTATCAACACTAGCTTTTACTGATAAAATATTATCTATTTTAGGTGTCATAATTCTCCATTGTGGCAATATGAATAAAACACATTAAAAAATTTCTAGTCTACTATTGTTGGGGCAAGATCAATGAAGTAAATAGGTACTAAGATTAAATCTACTGAATTGGCTGAAATCATCTGAAGATGAGGTTTCCCTCCCCCACCCACCACCAACAGTATAGTGATAAGTCAAAATTCCAGAAAAATCTTTTGATGAAAATACCAGCAGAAATTAAGAAACTCAAGAAACAACTTTACTTCCTATGTAGTTTGTTATTAATCACCATGACTATCCTATGGGAAGATTATCTTGAGTTCTTTTTGAATGACTGTAAAAGCCCCATATAGCCAAACAATTCTTAAAAATCCACTTTTCGACTGGGCGCAGTGGCTCATCCCTCTAATCCCAGCATTTTGGGAGGCTAAGGTAAGTGGATCAGACCAGTCTGGCCAAAATAGTGAAACCCTGTCTCTACTAAAAATACAAAAATTAGGCGAGAATGGTGGCAGGTGCCTGTAATCGTAGCTATTCAGAAGGCTGAGGCAGGAGAATGGCTTGAACCCGTGAGGTGGAGGTTGCAGTGAGCCCTGATTGTGCCACTGCACTCTAGCCTGGGTGACAGAGCAAGAATTCTGTCTCAAAAAAAAAAAAGCCACTTTTCAAATTTGCTTTATCTTTTTCATTTTTTTTTTCTTTCAAATCTGCTTTATAATTGGCAACAACTAAATAGAGCTTTTAATAAAGTGTTAAAAGGCTGCTGGGCTCTGTCCCAGGCTAAAACAATATACAATATGAAATACCTGTAAATGAACTGGGAAATGGTAACCAGTTACCTTTCCCCTATAATTGGAGCTCTGAGGTCCACAGAAGCATTCCAAAACTTTAGGGTAAGAATATCCTAAAGTGCAAGTATATTTGATGATAGTTACTGACGAGGAGTAATTCTGCAGGATGATCTTCTTTACAAAATTCTCTTTCTCCTGTAAGTGAAACTGTCAGGTCCATATGAGCATTAAAAAACTTTAGGTTAAGAATATCCTAAAGTGAAAATATATTTGATGATAGTTACTAGTGAGGACTAGTTATGCAGGATGATCTTCTTTATAAAATACACGGATGGCCCTAAATGGTTTTAATCCCAGTTGAAGTTTACATGCAAATATCCATGCATGCATATACTCAGACACTAAAAAAGAATAAAAGCACAACAAACTTTGCATAACTGGGAACACCATGTAATTAAGGAAGACCTCTTTATTCCTTATTTAAAATATACCTTTAAAAGTTAGCATTCTGACAAAGATATAAATCTCTTGGGATTCTCAGTGGGCTAAACATCACAGCACTTTGAAACAGAATTCCAAGTTATGAATTCAGGGTATAGCCCCAAAGCTAACCTTCTATATACAGGCAGAGATATAGCCCCTGGCTAAAGAACAACTAGAAACAGATCAGTCTCCAATTTCAAAGGCGATGAGAGTAGGGAAAAAAAAATCTACAGACTCAAGGTGAGGTTTTATCTCATTCTCCAGTTGAGATGTCCAGGATGATGCTTGATATTTACATTATATAGGGATTATCATTTGCAGGTTATTATAGGAATGCCTCATTTGAAACACAGAAAATAGAAAATTATTTGACAATTTTTTTCACTTCTATTTAGTAGATAACAAATACAATTTAAGATACACTGAAAACACATTTATTCATTACATTCAATGGATGCCTGAGAGTATTAGGAATTAATTCTCCCAGGAAACCCAGGTTGAGAAAAGCTGATCTAAATTTCCATCCACTTCTAGGGATATGGGATTAAATGAAATGCCCCTGATTCTCAAAAAAACTGGGAAGTATTTCGGCAAAAAGTTCACAGATGAAATTGAATTAACTACAGAATAATGAGCCATCATATCCTTGGAGCAAATTACTTTTTGAGAAGCAGCACAGCCTCATGCTTAAGTGTACAGATTCTGGAGAAGTAGTTCCTAGACTAAAATCCCAGCTCTGTTAGTATCAGCCTGAGACCTTAAAAAAATGACTTAATCGCCACGTGCCTCAGTTGTCTCATTTATAAATGTAAATAAAAACAGTAACCACCTCATAGAGTTTAAGGATTAAGTAAGTATATAAAATAATTAAAACAATGTTTGGCATATGGTTGTGGTAAGTGCTTAGTATAAACACTTATCTTCACTATGAGTTCAAGTACAACTACCCTTACTGTCACTACGATTTTTTCCACTTTACTACTACTGCTATTACTATAAAGCTGAAGATAGTGATTACTGGCAGTTGACTTGTGTTCCCTCAGGCTCAGCAGATTTTCTGAAGTTTCTTTATCCAACTTCTGGCTAGAATGGAAAAACAATAACAACAAAAACAACTGGAAATAACAATGCTTCTATCCTAACAAGAAAAAAACAAGATAAACTACACAACTGTAACTTCTGAAGCCATCAGAGAGCTGAGGTCCCAGGCCAATCAAGTGGCCTGAAATCCAAGGAAAGATAGGTCCCATAAAAGAGAGATGGATCCAAGCTCTG
The DNA here is from genome assembly GCF_030222135.1 of Aotus nancymaae. NCBI lineage: Eukaryota > Metazoa > Chordata > Mammalia > Primates > Aotidae > Aotus > Aotus nancymaae. The sequence continues at coordinate 8,538,925 of NW_026988438.1, forward strand.
CATCACCTGTGGCAGAGCATGACAGGAAGAGATGCTCAGCACTATACAAGTGAGTAAGAATAATTCAGTTATGAATTTTAAAGATTTGCTCAAGATCAAATGTTGGCCAATATCAGAGTACAGAAGCCTTGGGAGCCACAGCCCCTGGGATGGTTACCTTCACTCACAAACTTTTTCCCATGAGGTAGGTTGAATAACAATCCCCGAGAGTCCATGTTCTAATGCACTGAACTTATGATTACGTTACCTTGTATGGTAAAAGGAATTTTGCAAATATGATTAAGGATTTTGAGATGAGGGGATTATTCTCTATTATCCAGTGGGCCTGATATACTCACAGGAGAGAGTCCTTGTAAGAGAGAAGTAGGAGTCAGAATCAGAGAGATAAATAGATGTGACTATATAGCTGCAAGAGGTTGGAGTGATGCAAGGAAGGGATCATGAACCAAGGAGTGCACAACACCTCCAATGCTAGGAAAGGCAAGAATATGGGTTCTACCCTCAAACACTCTAGAAGAAACCAGCCTTGCTGACACCTTGACCAACTGAAACTGGTTTTGGACTTATGTCTTCCAGAATTATGAAAAAATTTTGTGTTGTTTTAAGCTACCAAATTTGTGGTAATCTGTTCCAACAGTCATAGAAAACTAACAGACACCTCCACCAGGTACTCAAGAAAAAGATTCAGACAAGGTGGGCCATTAGGAAGAGCATTCACTGGCCGGTGGTATAGACCTGGAGAAGGGAAGCAGCCACTACAGTGGGAAAGACCCAAAGTCTCACCCAGACCCTTCTCCTTTAAGGAATAAAAGCCATTATGTCATTAAAAGAAAGGCTGTAAACCTTGTTGCCACACAGGGCACAGAGCAATCTCACTGTGAACAGAAAAAAATATATAAGAGGAAAAAAAAATCCTCTACTCCTAGAGGAGTGACAGGAAACATTTCTGGGCCCAGTATACTACACCTATATCCTTTAAAGGCATCCTACCCATGACAGTCAGAAGGGAACTCTCTAACAAGATTTGCCAAAGACACAAGCCAGAATAAGGCTGCCACAGGAAAAAGGGCCAGGAACACTGAAAAATGCCTAACTCAAGAAACACGGTTGTCATTCTTTGGAGGCTGAAGACTGAGTTTGAATGAGGAAAACTAAGAACACCCTTGGCTAATACCACCAGACCAGCAAGCACTGAGTAACACGTGACAGCAGTCTACTGCTAAGTAAGAGGAAAGATAGTGGAATGGGGCTTCTTCAGTAGCACAGGCATACAGAGAAAGGTGAAATTTAACAGGGGAGTATAAATGACAAAAAGCACTCTGGCATTACAACCTCACATAGGCAAGAGTAAAGAAATCTGGAGCCTTGTGGTACCCTGAGGTAAGCAGAGCAACAAGAAAATATAAGCCTAGCTCAACTCCAGATTAAACTGACTCAACTCCTCCACACTAAAAGCCTTGAAAAAGAACAGGTGTGCCCTTTTCAGGCATAAGTATTCTATTCAACTCATGATGTACAACATTCAAACAAAAGTTATGAGGCCCATAAAATGAAAAAGAAAGAAAATCCACTATCAAGAAACAAAGCAATCAGCAGAACAAACTCTGGGATGATGGAGATACTAGAGTTGCAATTAAACTATAAATCATTAACAAAAATATACATGGAAAATCCTCCAATATTTGGATATGAAATACACTTCTAAATAACCCATGAGTTAAAAAGAAAGTCATAAGGAAAATGAGAAGTTTAGAGTCTAAAGTGTGAAAGCTAGTTTTGCTTGGCAGGGCTGTATCACACTTTCTGACCATAGTGAAAACAGAGATCACTGTCTCAGGGAGATAATAGATACAAGTGCTATTTCAGAGCAATCTAGAATGTTGCTATGCCAATCTGGTTCAAGGGTCGCTATGCCAATCTGGTTCAAGGGTCACTATTTGGGGAAAAAAACACCCTTTAACTGGTCTGTTATTTTACATGTAGAGCTTTCAATAATTTTGAGTTTATCAGCAACCAGGCTTCAACATTTTATAATATCATTTTGGCAAAGACAACTGTATCTCCTCCCTAAAGGCTCTAAGAGTCAGTGACCAGGTTCAGCTAGTAAAGAATGGAGCTCTTGGTCTCATGACATCTTCTCATTAGGACAACAAAGAGAGACTTCAAAAAGCAATTCGTTGGGTTTAGATGAGTCATATGTGGGGCACATGCAAAACAGGCATGGGATACTTAAACTCTGAGTACCATTTCTAAATTGTTCACCCACTGATTCGGAATCTTCAAGAATGAGATCCAGGCATGTTTTTGCTTATTTTTCTGTAACTCCATCTACAGGTGGTATATTTGCATCTCTAGCCAAGCTGAGAACCACTATCTTAGGACTTTAATTTAAAGGGCTTTATGCATAAAGCAGTGATTGTCATAGTATAGTTTCCAGACCAGCAGTATCTGTATCACTTGGGAACCCGTTGGAAATTCAAATTCTTGGTCACCACTTCAGAATTTCAAAACAGAAACCCTTTTAACAAGACTTTCAGGTGATTCAAATGTACCCTAATGTTTAAGGACTACTGTCTTAAAATAGAGCAAATTCTGCTGGGATGAAGGTAACCACAAAGGAAAAGGAATAGAAATAAATACAAAACAGATAAAGGGGGTAAAAGACTAATCACAATTATTACACAACTTTAAAGTGAATCAGTTGACATACAACTAAGCAGAGATAAGTACTACTTATACACACAGATATTTCGGTCAGCAAAACAAAGCTTAAAAATGGCAGAGTATTAAAATCTCATCTTTAGGCTCTGCTACATGATAATTAAATTTCTCTGAGATGGCCTGTGACTCAAATAAACCAAGGACATCTACTTAATTCTTTCAGGTGTTCAATTCTTACAGAACATGATTTCCTTTTCCATTAGACCTCTTAAGATCATTAGCTTGTACCCAAGGCCCCAATCTACCTGTTCTCTTAAACCTACATCACACATGACTCATATGGGCCCACCTTGTATCTTTATTCACATCTGTTTATTCTCTTGAAGGATTTGCTACCTCCTAACTCAGTCTCCTAAAACCTACTCACACTTCAAGATTCATTCACCTGTCACCTTGGTTTATATGAAGACTTCTCCTTCATCCTTTTAGGAATGACTCCATGATCCTATGAATTCTTCTGTCTCTTATAGACCCTCTACATAACAATTTAAAGTATAAATAAGTGAACGTCTTTTCCTATCTTTAATATGAAACAGATTCAACAGTAAATCTGGTGAGAAGAAACAAACACAGGAATCTTATTTTTAAAGGGAAAAACTAGATTCCATAATTTCTTTATAGTCACAAGCTTCAGAAAAAGTCAAACAAATCTTCAGTCAATGTGCTCAATGCTCTATATGAAACTCAACTTTTCTTTAAAAAAAGATCTACATTTACAGACTATGTCACAACAAGGTCCTTGATATTATCAGGCAAATTTGTAGTTCTTTAATAATTGACATAAATGAGTGACTCGAAAAGAAAAACATGGGTCTGGAAGATTTCAGTCACTAATAAGGAAAGTCATTGACTGATGTAATTTCACTTGCTTGTTACTAAATCCCATTGATTTAGTCCTTTGTAGGCCTATCTTGTGTAGCTATCTTGTCAGTTTGATTCACTGGGCAATCAGGGAGTGCCTACCAGTTTCATTCAAAGTGGAACTTCTCTTGCTATGATTCATAGAGAACATACTTAAAGAATTACTTTCATGTAGTTTGCTCAATCACTTCTCACAGAGCTCAACTGGTTGCCTATTTATGAATTAAATCACACTTAAGGTCCATGGCTTCATGCGTAATCTTAAGTATAAAAAAATGACACACACATAAAGAATGCATGAACAGGCCAGGCATGATGGCTCATGACTGCAATCTCAGCACTTTTGAAGGCTAAGGTGGGCAGATCACCTGAGGTCAGGAGTTCGAGACTAGCCTGGCCAACATGGAGAAACCCCATCTCTACTAAATATACAAAATTAGCTGGGTGTGGTGTTGCATACCTGTAATCCCAGCTACTCAGAAGGCTGAGGCAGGAGAACTGTTTGAACCCGGGAGGCGGAGGCTGAGGTGAGCCAAGATCACACCTTTGCACTCCAGCCTGGACAAAAGTAAAACTCCATCTCAAAAAAAAGAATGCATGAATAATTCTACACTAAAGTCACAATTTTAATAGTATATTCATGAGGCAATTATCAACCATTCTAATATTTTCCTCTTCTACTCATACTTTTCTCAAACTTGCCTAAGTATTTTAAGAATACAGACATATGTTAAGTACCTCATTAAAAAAATGTTTCCAGAGTTCTAAATTGCACTTTTTACTTTTTTTTTTTGTCCTTTTTTTTCCTTTTTGTGAAGAATGGGGTCTCCCTATGTTGCTCAGGCAGTCTTGAACTCCTGGGCTCAAGTTGTCCTCCCAGCTCTGCCTCCCTCTAAGTGGTGGGATTACAGGTTATGAGCCACTATGCCCAGCTGAATTTCACCTTTTAGAGAAACCATGATGTGTTGAAATACAATCCAAAGGAAAACTGTAAGAATTAAGAACACAGTATCTATGACAGGCAGAGAAAACTGGATTATTCACTTTTTTGACCTTAAATTTTTTCTCTCGCTTTTACCAAAGAACTAAAGGTAGGATGCGAAAACAAATTTCGGTTAAATAAGAGCATGCCCTTACTTTGGACAGAATTAAATATTATGATAATGATATGGATAAATGACATCTATATCATTTATGTATTTAACAAATAAAATGATTATTATAATAATCAATATGGATAAATGAAAAAGGAATTGCATTGGGAAGAGATAAATTCTGGACTTGGTAGTTTAATTTTCAGATAATAATATATCCAAGAAAACAAATTTTAGAACACTTTTTTTTTTGAAAATTTACAGGATTTTAAGGAAAAAAATCCAGGTGACACTAAATAAATCTTTTAAAATTTCTGGTAAATCATTTGGGTTACACTAATAAAATTAGTGTAATTTTAATTTAATAAATTTAGTATAATCCAAAATTGTAGTGATAAAAACAATAATCATAGGTAGTGATAATCTAATTCCAAATCTATTCTTCCTTATTCTAGAGATCTACAGGTTAAGCAAATAAGTATTTTAAAAGTATCATGTTGTACATCTATCTATCTATCTATCTACCTCCCTCCCTCCCTCCCTACTTACTTACCTACCTAACCTATCTATCTCTTTTTCTAAATGTGATGTACTTTCTAAGAATATTTTAATGGCTGCTATTGCATTTAAAAGCAGTTTCATGTTAATTAAATGAAACAAGTAGACTGCTAACCAGTATAAAAAACATTTATAAAAACAAAGTAATGGCCGAGCACAGTGGCTCACACCTGTAATCTCAGCACTTTGGGAGGCTCTGGCAGGCAGATCACCTGAGGTCAGGAGTTTGAGACAAGCCTGGCCAACATAGAGAAACTCTGTCGCTACTAAAAATACAAAAATAAGCTGGGTATGGTGGCAGGCACCTGTAATCCCAGGCACTAGGGAGGCTGAGGCGGGAGAATTGCTTGAACCTAGGAGGCGGAGGTTGCAGTGAGTTGAGATGGTGCCACTGGACTCCAGCCTGGGCAACAAGAATGAAACTCTGTCTTAAAACAAACAAACAAACAAACCAAATACATTATGATAAAGGAAAAAAAAAAAAAAAAGTAGGATAGAATCCAGAGGACTAGTAGAAAGATTAGCTTTAGAAAGAAAACAGGATAACCAAGAAAGGAGAGGGAAGGGTGGTGGAAGAGAGATGCCTATGGATGCCACAAAGAGTATACATTCTGTCTGCTGCCCTCTGTTTCCTATGTGAAGTAGCTGAGGTCATTTGTTAAGCATGAAGGAAGAAGAGAAGAAGTGATGGGGTGAGAAGCATAAGAAGAATGGAAAAATGTGTTGTCAGGCATGGAAGTTCAAGCTGACTAGGAAAACAAGAAGAGACTATCAGACAACGAGAGCCTAGTTTATAATGATCCTTGGCAAGTTTAAAAAGATATACATATACAAAAGTCAATGAATTGTTTGTGCCTCAGTGAACATATCCTTATACCTTATTTAGTATAATGCATAACTAGCTGAAATTACATACACAAAAAGCTGATAACTTTAATGTTGTTTTGAGGAAGAGATTTGATGTTTATTCCATTTGAATATGAGTTGCCCTGCTCAGTGGTTGCTCCTGATAAAAGGTTTGTCTTGGGTTTTTATCTGTTGTGGTTGGCTAAAAGTTATTTATATCTAATTAATTAACCTTTGCGTATGTCTGTGGTCAAAATGAAGCTCTACTTAAATGTTACATTCATGAGATTAACATACTTAAAATTTTGTTAAAGAATTTTATTTTATTCAGACTCCTACCATCCTAAAATAATACCATGCTCATTTTTTGCTCCCTTCTAATCTCTAGCCACTTAATATGTAACAATTTAGCAGCATATATTTAGGACATAAAACAGATTTCTTCATTCCTATGTAAATATCTTATAACCTATAACTCTATAAAACTTACATAATTTGTAATACTGATTTGCTATAGTTTATCACTCTCTCCTATACAATGTTTTCAGTTGTTTTTATTTGGGCAGTTACATGTTTCTGGTGGGGATAATTTTCCTACTATAACTATAGCTATAAATGTCTTTTTATATTAGCATTTCTTTCTTTGACTATTTCCTTATGATAAATTCCTAGGTGGAGGGTTATTATGATTTTAAAAAAATGTTCACGACTAACAAAACCAAAACAGTAAGAAAACTGAAATTCTTCCTTAAAATGAAAAAGCAGGATTATAAATGAAATACATTAAATGTATAAAAGACATTTCAAAATGGCTGAAAACCAAAAATACTCAGTTATTTTCATTAGTTATTAATGTATAAAAATTTGACAATTTCTCATGTTGGGAAATAGGTCAGAGTGTTGTGTGTGTGTCTGTGTGTATGTGAACAATACACATTATCTTCTGAAGTTAATACAGTCTGCCCTCAATATCTGTGGGTTCTGCAGCAATGGATTCAACCAACCGTGGGTGGAAAACATTTGGGAAAAAAAAATCCAATAAAAAATAGCAATACAACAATAAAAAATAATACAAATAAAAATATATAGTATAACAACTATTTACATAGCATTTACATTGTATTAGGTAGTATAATAAGTATCTAGAGATAATTTAAAGCATACAGGAAGATGTGCATTGGATATATGCAAACATGATGGCATTTTACAGAAGGGACTTGGGCATCTTCAGATTTTGATATCCAGGAGAGGTCCTGGAACCAATTCCCCACGGATGTGGAGGGAGGACTGTAATAACGATAACTCTGCAAAGTTATATTATATACTGAATGAAACAAAGTGGACTGTTTTACAAATCAGAACTTGTAAAATTATGTTTTATAAACAATAATTGCCTTGGGTAACTTTTAATTGTTAGTTTCAAGTTATACATTTTAAAATCTTTTTGCCCCCATTCAACCTCTTAAAATAATCATAATTTTCCTACATTATTTCTTTATTATTACATATTTCCAAATGTTTACTCAATGCCAGAAAAGAGTGAGTCTCATACATGTGTCCATGTGTATCACACACACACAAAACACACGTTTATGAAGTAAGAGCCAAATGAAATCACATAGAGATTATTAAGTGAGAAGACCACTGGGAGTCAAATAAATAGTTGTGGTTATAATCCACAATATAATCAGCAATAGTCAGTAAAAAGAGTAATTGCATGGGTAAAGACTCCTTAGAAGTCAATCATTTGAGCAAAGCCAAAGATTATGGCCCAATATCATAGTACCTATATCTAAAACAACAACAACAACAAAAAACCAGGTCAAGAAAGAAGGGCAGTGTTTTCTATTACCATAAAATCATCCCAAAAAGCTAAGTTAGGAGTTAAAAAATTTCTTTCAGAAAAGAGTGAAAAGGGGACCCAGGCACTTTACGAAATAAAGTATACCCTTATTTCTTTTATGCTGCCCCAAACTGGATTAAGATGTAGTGAGATTTAATTTAACTGACTTGATATTACCCAAACAGTGAAAATTAGCAAAAACTAATAGTACATACTATTTTTAGACTGAAGATAACTCAGAGATTTCAATGAAATAGGTACTATCCTTCAAAAGCCAAGAGGATTGACAATTAAGGGTAATAAAACTCAAGTAAGAATTTAAAATGTATAATACAGGTAGAACAAAGCCATGAAAACAATGAATTAAATTACTATATGAATTACATTAAAATGAAGGATGACAAAAACTACCATTCCAATCGAACCAAAGTTTGAATGTTTTATATATATAAATAACAAAGCTAAGCCAAGATCCCATTAATAGCTGATCATTGTAACTCTTAAAATATTAAATAAGTAGCACTAATTAAAATCCACAGATTCTTGTTTCAACTTGGTGATGTACTGGGGGGATACTATGTGATAATCATTGGCTTGGGACCTGGAACATTAAAATTAATTTAATTATTAAAAATTAGTGCTTATATACTAAGAATTATAGACTGACCAGGACATATGGACTAACTGTAAGTGACTGAGAAGCCCTCATCCCGGAGAAAAAGATGAGGTTATTTCAGACAGAAGGTATAACATAAAGTATAATAAAAACAAGATGGCATAAAAGCAACAGGATAGTTTTAGAAAGGAAAAAAGACAGACTCGAGCTGAGTTTGGAGGGCCTTATAAACCATGCTATAAAGTCTAGATTTACCTTGCAAGAAATGGAAAGCCTCTGGACAAATTTAAGTACAATAGTACCAAATTCATGCTTTATAAAGACAACAGGATACAGACTAGAGGTACTCAAACTAGAGAAGGTGTTGGTTATTGCAACAGTCTAGGAGAGAATTGAAGAAGAATAAGCACTATAGGCCGGGCACGGTGGCTCATGCCTGTAATCTCAGCACTTTGGTAGGCCAAGGCAGGTGGATCACAAGGTCAAGAGTTTGAGACCATCCTGGTCAACATGGTGAACTCCCGTCTCTACTAAAAATACAAAAAATTAGCTGGACATGGTGGCGCGTGCCTGTAATCCCAGCTACTCAGGAGGCTGAGGCAGGAGAATTGCCTGAACCCAGGAGGCGGAGGTTGCGGTGAGCTGAGATCGCGCCATTGCACTCCAGCCTGGGTAACAAGAGCAAAACTCCGCCTCAAAAAAAAAAAAAAAAAAAAAAAAGAATAAGCACTATATATTTTTATTCATTTAATCCTCACTGCAATTCTACAGGGTAAAAATGATTATTATCCTCAGTTTACATTTGAGGAAAATAAAGCACAAAGATTATGTAACAAAAAGCTACAACTAATAAGTGCTGGGTGAAAATCTGACCCCAAAAACTAGGCTCCAGAATTCAAGCATTTAACCACTTTTTTTTTTTTAACTATACTAATAAGTAGCAAATCCCAGCACTCTAGAAGGACTTCTTGAATCTAGGAGTTCAAGACTAGCCTGGGCAATACAGTGAGACCCTGTCTCTTAAAAAAAAAAAAAAAAACACACAAAAGTTAGCCAGACACACACCTACAGTTTCCAAACTCCAGCCTGGGCGATGACACTGTGAGACCCTATCTCAAAAAAAAAAAAGAAGAAAAAGAAAAAATAGTGTTTTAAGGAATAAGGTTGGTCACCAATGTTTAATGTTGAAATTGGGCCAAATAGGATGAGTATTTAGCAAACTAAGAAATGATTAAATTTAGCAATTCATTATTCACCACTGATGTCTACAATAGACACAATGATTTTTGCCTTTAGAATTAATCATCTTTGTATACAACAACCTCAAGATCTAACACATGACACAAAAAGTTACATCAATGATAGCTTCAACATGTTTTCAGTCCTGATATTCAAAAATTAACAAAATAGAGCCTCTGAAAACTAATCAATTGTTTTAAATCAATGGAAGAATATGACATTCTGGTAAAGCAAAACAGTATTTTTATATTAAGCTAATATTACAATGTGTAATTAAAAATAATTTTTAGATGACACAGTAGCTCAGTTAATCTTTAAAACATGTCAAGAAAACCTGTACATAAATCAGCTATAGGGCTAAGACAGACAATTTGCCTTTCCTGGCTAATGTACCTGTTGTCTATTGCGTAACATATCAAATTTATTTTTATTCATTCAGACATAAATATCACAACACAGAAAAAGGTAAATCTCAATTTGGAAACATACCATTAGCAATAAAGCAAAAACAAACAAAAACGCCGACAACCTCAAAGAAAATATCTGCAACTTATACAAAGATATGTAATAAACTCATTTTTGAAAAAGAAAAAAAATCTCCAAAGATAAAGTGGCACAGGATATGGAAAGGTAATTCACAGATATGAAAATCCAAACTGTTCATCAATATATGTTCAACCTCATTATTACAAAATACAACAAAAATGCGAATTTTCATCCATCAAATTGACAAAAGTCTCTGCTATGACATCATTACACATTCATGTTTAGGGGGTAACAAAATAATATTATCCATGAAAATGTAAAATATGCATATAACTTTGGCCTAGCACACTTACTTTGAGATAGAAATAGGAAAAAATAAATTTTCATCAATAGGGAAATATTACAGTAAATTATGATATATCCAAATTATGATATATTTTGTAGCTTAAAATCTGGCTTAGTTCTGTATTTACTGAAAAAAAGTCCATTATGCATTGTGAAGTTAAAAAAAAAACAAGAGTAAACCCTGTAATAGCTAGAATGGGAATGGAAGGAGGAGACCAGCCAGTAGGCTCTGAATATTTTGTTTGTACTTAGAGGAAAGAAGCATGGATGATGATATACTAATTCTGTGCCCTCAAAGGTACAGGTTTAGAGGATATAAGAATAACACTTGGTCTTTTACAAATAAATCCAGTAAGTTAATACTTATGTTCTAGTCACCATTATCTTCAAAATAAAAGGCTGTGTATGCTGAAACATTTGCTTTTCTAATATTTTTTCAGAATATGTGTGTGTATATTTTGAAGTTTAAGTTCTAAAATTATTTTAACTCTATTTTAAACAAATAGTAATGATTGTAAATACTTTGAAGTTCTGTAATTATTTTTACTATAAACAGATACTAAGCCTGTAAAAATAGTGTCTTTCAACGCATCTTTTCATATCCTACTTATGTAATGTTATACTCCAATAAAAACCACCACAAATGTGCTGTTTCCGATAAAGTTCTCCATAAACCTTTGCTTGAATCTACCTATTGCTCCAAACAGATGTCATATCTTCTCCTCCTCTGAAATGTCTTCCCCTCCATTATTTTCTCCCAGCTTAAATCTAGCCCACTTTTGTACAGCCCCACTGGTTTTTATTGGCAACCACTCATTTTTACAATTATCTTACTAAGTGATTATATCCCACATAAGATTTCCCATTAGGTAAAATTAGGGAAAGCAGGCCAGGCACAGTGGCTCATGCCTGTAATCCCAGCACTTTGGTCGGCCAAAGCAGGTGGATCACAAGGTGAGGAGTTCGAGACCAGCCTGGCCAAGAAAGTGAAACCCCGTCTCTACTAAAAGTACAAAAATTGGCCCAGCGCACTGGCAAGCACCTGTAATCCCAGCTACTGAGAAGGCTGAGGCAGGAGAATTTCCTGAACCTGGGAGGCAGAGGTTGCAGTGAGCCGAGATGGTGCCACTGCAGTGCAGCCAGCAACAGAGTAAGATTCCGTCTCAAAAAAAAAAAAAAAAAAAAAAAAAAAAATAGGAAAAGCAGATTATTTCTATGTAACAACTTTCTGTGGCTTTCTAGTCATGACGCTATGGGATGGGGGTGCAGGGAGAAAGAGAGACATAGAGCTAAGTGGAAATACTATGTGTAATAAAGAAGGAAATGAGGAAATACCTATTTGATCAAGATTGAGTATATTTAGTGATCTCCAACTCTTTATCTCCTAGTAATTGTGATATAAGGAACACTGGGAAGTATAAATCAACAATTCAATGTCATTAAATCAGAAAGGCACTAAACGCTGAGTTTATAAATCAGAAAGCATAAACAGTTAAATAACAAAGGAAAATGCAGCTTATCTGCAAATAATGCAAAATAAACACTGAAACTGTGAGGGAAGAACATTTATAAACTTGTTATGCTAATTTAGAATGGACAAACTAAAACAGAATTCATTTTATTTCATGCCCTTCCATTATGGTTTTATTAAATGGATGTTTTGTTTTGTTGTTTTGTTTTGTTTTGTTTTGAGATGGACTCTCGATCTGTCACCCAGGCTGGAGTACAGTAGCGTGACCATGGCTCACTGCAGCCTTGGTATCTCCCAAGCTCAATCAATCAATCTTCCCACCTCAGCCTCCTGAGTAGCTGGGACTATAGGCACATGCCACTATGCCCAGCTGATTTTTAAAAAATTTTAAAAGGGACGAGGTCTTGATACGTTGCCTAGACTGCTCTTTTAACTCCTGAGCTCAAGCAATCCTCCCATCTTGGCCTCCCGAAGTGCTGAGATTACAAGTATGAGCCACTGTACTCAGTCAAATTGATTTTTTTAAGGCAGTCAAGGATATCTAGCATCCAAAGCCTCCTATTAGAATTCTATGTACACCATTAATTTTAAAAAACAGTTTTCTGGTTATAAAAGATACTTTTGCTATCAAAAACCTATAAAGATAGAGAAAAGTTGCAAAATAAAATAAAAATATTAATAAAAAATTAAGATCACAAATCTTAAACAAATATGGGATAATTTTAACTTAAATGAAGGTTTTCCCAGACAGGAAATACTCTTTTTAAAGGGCTGAATAAGAGGTCAAATAAGAGGAAAAAAATTATGCTATATTATTATCTAACCATTCTCATAATATCAGGCATTTGTGTTGTTCCAAATATTTTTCACTATTATAATAAGCACCATAAAGAATATTTCTAGATAAAAATTGTGCTAATTTCAGAATATTCCTCTGGAAAGAGTCCTACAAGTGCTCTTACTTTACAAATAGTATTGTCAAGCTTAATGCCTTTGATTCACATTGCTAAATTATTCCCCAGAAAAGTTTTACTACTTTAATTTTCTGCTACCAGGGTAAAAGGGTATTATAACTTTCTCTGTGCTCATCTCATTTTTCAAACTAGAATGACACATTTCTTGCAATTACTTCTTTATAGTTTCATATATAAATGTATATATGCATGTATAAACACACATTCACATAATATATACATATAAATAAACACACACACACATACATATATATATTTGATTTCAATAGTTTTTGTGGTATAAGTGGCTTTTGGTTACATAAATAAACTATAATGGCGAAGTCTTAGATTTTAGTCTATCACCTTAGGCCAAATCACCAGCAACACTCTAAAAATGACAATAGTTTCTTAGACATTATCTTCATTACTGCTGTAGCACAATAAATACACGGATTAGTAATATTAAGTAGCTATTTCTGCTATATTCAAACTTCAAGATGGTATGCTTGATGGCCCTCTAATGCACCTGCTCATTGGACATGCTTTAATCACATCATTAATAAAGTCCTTCAGTCATTTTTAGTTGAAACCATTAGGATATATATCCACCCTGCAGAATGTCCTGAATAGTTCTTTTGATCTAGATAAGAGTTGTTTGCAAAAAATTAAATAAGATAAAATGAAGACCAAGAATTGTTGAACTAAAAGTAAACCCTTCTATTTTGAGACATCAGGGAGAAAAACCAGCAGAGTTAATGTTAATTTAAAAACTAAATCTAATCTACACTCACAGAGCTCCATAAAGAACAATAAAATCTACAGAAAAAGTTAACTTAGTTGAGGGAAAAGGAGCTACTGATGCCTTACTGTCTGAGAAACTTCAACCCCAGTTTCCATTCCCTTAGTTGAAATTGCAACTTTTATGAAAAATCCTGTAATTCTGAGGAAAATAAAAGCCAAAGTAGTGTTTAGTCAGTCACCACCCAATACATTTTTAGTGAGATGCTAACAAACACGCATGTGCAATATAAGTTATCAAGTTTTTAAAAAAATTTACTGTTTTTTAAATAATGATGTGATAATTATTTTTAAATAATAGGTACTCCATCCACATCAACACTAAAACTGAAAATCTAATGCTACAACATTCTTAGAAAGTCTATTTTGACAAGTTACTTCCTCTATCCAACAGCAGTCGGTATGCGCTCATAGGTGCAAATAAATTTTGCATGGAATAACTTTATGACACTGATTTGTAATAAAAATGCATCCTCTTAAATGATAAGAATTAATCTTTTAGGCCACTGAGTCTATTCAGACTTTTTTTCTTTGTATAATCAGCTCTAGTAATATTCAACAAAGTGACAATCAAAAGTAGGATATTTTCTGAGTTACATGCAATTGATAATTTCTATGTCATAAAGCTTTCCGGATTATTGATATGTCATTTATGATTAATGATTTCTAAGAAAAAAAAAAGAGGATGACGACAATGGAGAAAAAAAATTAACTATAAAGAACAAACAAGTTCATTTTTGAGAATATAATAGAGCTAAATAATTTTTATCACAATTTGCATACAATGTAAAAGGGGAAAAGCCATGTTCCTGACATACTTTATTAATTTATTTTGAAAACAGAGAGTTCAATTATAAAATTTAATGCTTGGTCACTCTTCCCCTACACTCCTATCCTAACTTCAGATTCTTTTTAATGAAGAAAAAGAAAGTCAGCAAAACAAAATGCCACCATTAAATCATTTTGCAAAATTTTATGTCAAAAAATAATAGGAAATACACACATCAAGGGAAAGGCTACTATTCTTCCAGAACATCTTTTCACTTGGTTCATGGTTCATCCTTCTACATAAATGCGCAGGCACTATGAATGGCTTTTTCCTCTAGGTTTAATGTGGCATTTGAAAGATTATGGCATTTTCAGGAAACCACAGTGCGGTGATTTTAGCAGTCATCTGGCTGAAAGTAATGCTGTGATTTAGAATTAACTGTTCGGCTTATATGCAATGGTAAAAGCCTGCTACTGAGCCATCTCACAAAGATAACCTAATTCTTGATATTTTATTAATAATTCATGAGGTCAGTGAAGAGAGAGAGAGAGAGAGAGCAGAATTAGAAAAAACTCCTTTTGAAAGGGAGCATACTAAATATATATATATACACACACATATATATATATACACACACTAAATATATATATATATATATTCATTGTAATAGGAAGAGCTAATTCAAAAAATGATAACCTTAAATAATCTCAGTTTAGGATAAATATAATTGCTCCTTAAAACTGTTTCACAGAAAGAATTTAAGCACTTAAGAATTAAAATAAAAAGCGACCATCTATCATACATTAGTAGCTACATAGAGAATAAATATGAGAAATGCTAAAAGCACGTGCAGATAATGTAACTCATATTAAGCTATATATTTTATTCTATTTAAAAGCTCAATTTATTTTGTTTTATAGAAAGAAAAGGACAAACTTTTCAGATTAAAATAAAACATTTTCTACTACAAACCATTTCTTATAAACTTATCTCAATTAGTAATAAATGAAAAGTGACTGCCTTATAATTAATTTTTGATAGCTATATTCTAAAAAATATGTAAGTAAGATCAAAACTTTAAAAATATGATGGGTCAATAATACAATTAAAAACAGCACTGTTGGGTGAGAGGCAAATTCTATAAATAACTCAGAATTCCTTGCACCTGAATAATATTTTGCATTTCTGAATTTCTCTGCCTCACTTCTGAAGCATTACAAAATCATGAAATTTGAAAATTAAAAGGGATTTTTAAATCAACCTAATGCATTGCTCATTCTATGAATGAGATAAGTGGCTCTCAGAGGTTATTTGCATTTCTTGTGGTTATACAGCCTCTCCCTAGCAGAGACTAAACCAAAATTTCAACCTCTTAATTTTAGCTCTATACCCTTTCCCCACCATTCTTCCTAGTTAGTTATTGACAGAATTTTCAAGTGAGGTTCATTTGTTGTTATTCACTAAAATATTAAATCCACTACCACTGCCCAGAAAAGAGGCAGGATAATCATCCTGGTTTTCCTAGTTAACAAACCTCTTCATGTATGTCAACAATATTAAGGGGAAAATAAGGGTTAAGCAAATGACAAACATCCCATCTAGAGAATAAGTGAAGAAGGATAAATGAGGGAAAAAATGAGGTTGCTTCTCTTCTCTTTCATCAGAAAACAAAAATGTGAAAGCATTTCTATTCAAATATCACAGAATGCCCACATGCCACATACACCCAGGCATTTTAATACTTGAAAAGATCACTCTAAAGTTATGTAATTCTGAGGTTATATCTTCCTGAAATTTAAGCCTCAGCTTCATGCATGCTGAAGAGAGAAACAACTTAATGTGCAAAACTTCTCAAATGAGGAAAAAACACATTTATTTTATGAAGATTCTGAAATAGACAATGTTCTTACTTGCTAAGCTTACTAAATTTCAAGGGACTGCAATTCTTTCTCTATTACCTTGTATTACTCCACTCATTTAAATGATCCCTCCTCTCAAAACATAGTAATAGTAATAATAATTTTAAAAAATCTCTAAGATCACGGGCAAACAAGAGGCTATGTATTAAGTATATCTGTTCTCCAAGTCATCTTCACAAAATGCAAATACAGTGTGCTTGAATTTGGCGTTTTTTTTTTTTTTTTTTTTTGAGACGGAGTCTCACACTGTTGCCAGGCTGGAGTGCAGTGGTGCAATCTCAGCTCACTGTAACCTCTACCTCCCGGGTTCAAGTGATTCTCCTGCCTCAGCCTCTGGAGTAGCTGGGATTACAGGTGCCCACCACCATGTCTGGCTAATTTTTGTATTTTTAGTAGAGACAAGTTTCACCATGTTGGCCAGGCTGGTCTCAAACTCCTGACCTCGTGATCTGCCTGCCTCAGCCTCCCAAAGTGCTGGGATTACAGGTGAGAGCCACAGTGCCTGGCAGGATGGTCTCAATCTCTTGACCTAGTGATCTACCCACCTCGACCTCCCAAAGTGCTGGGATTACAGGCATGAGCCACCGCGCCTGGCCTAATCTGGCTTTTTTTTTCACTACTAGTTAATTCAAATACTTACCTTTCTAATATTTTACATAATTATGCCTATATATTCAGAGGTTTCTTCAATTTATAAATAGAGCATTAATGTGTGTTGATCTTTAAGACAAGAAAAAGTGAATACAAAAGTATTTGGTAAACAGATGACCATAATGAAAATTACTAATGACCAAAAGAATGAAAGTATAGATGGTAACACACTATAAATTTCCCAAATAGCAACTTCAATAAATATAGATAGTATTAAATGTAGTATATATGAATTAAATATGACACATGGCATTTTAATATGTGCACATACAACATAAGTACAACTATATATTAATATATTTATATACCACTGATACTAATGTATCTTAGAATTATCTGAAAAACATATAATCTTTCTCCCCCCAAAAATATATATATCTCTCTGAAGCCTGGGCACAGTGGCTCATGCCTGTAATCCCAGCACTTTGGGAGGCAAAGGCAGGTAGACTGCTTGAGACCAGGAGTTCAAGACCAGCCTGGGACAACATAGCAAAACCCCATCTCTACCAAAAATACAAAAATAAGACCCAGGTGTGGTGGTGTCCAGCTATAATCCCAGCTACTCAGGAGGCTGAGGCAAGGCTGAGGCAGGAGAATCACTTGAAACCAGGAGGTGGAGACTGCAGTGAGCTGAGATCACTTCACTGCACTCCAGCCTGGGTGACAGAGCGAGACTCCACCTAAGAAAAAAAAAAAATCCAATGACATCTAAAGTTAAAAAGCAGTCGGTGCATTTTAATAAAACCATTTAATAATAAATAAAACTAAACAGCATGCTTAAGAGAATAGAGATTGTAGCACTGAAGCCTCAAAGAACATCAAACGTATTATTGAAAATCACAAAATAAAGAAAATAAAACATCAGGTATGATCATGAAAGGGATGCCATCATTTAGCCTTTAACAAATTACATTTATTAAATAAACTTTTACCAACCACACTGTTCAAATGTAAATTATGCTGAGACTGTAGAGGTTAAAACCATTGACTCTGTAACCAGACTGACTAAATTTGAATCTCAGTTCCAACACGTTCTAGCTACACAACTTTTAGGCAGTTACTTAAGCTCTATACTTTAGTTTCCTCATCAATTCAAAGGAGATATTAACACTTCTTATTTCATAGGGTATCTAAATGACTTTATACATGTACATAAAATGCCTGATACATACAGATATAGTTTAGATGTTTGTCTCCTCCAAATCTCATGTTGAAATGTGACCTCCAATGTTGGAAGTAGGCCTGGTGGGAGGTGTTTGTGTCATGGGAACAGAGCCCTCATGAATGGCATAGTAATAATAATAATAGTAATAAAAATAACCTCTTTCCTCTCCATGGGAATCAGTGAGTTCTTGTTAATTCAAAGCAAAAGCTGGTTAAGAATCTGGTGCTTTCTCCTCTTTCTCTTGCTTGCTTTCACTATGTGATATGCCAGCTCCCTGTTGCCTTCTGCTATGATTGTAAGTTTACTGAGGCCTTGTCAAAAGCAGATGCTGGTGCTATGCTGCTTATGCAGCCTGCGGATTCGTGGGCCAAATAAACCTTTTTTCTTTTTTGTTTTGTATTTGCTTATTATGCTTTAAGTTCTGGGGTACATGTGCAGATTATGCAGGTTACATAGGTATGTATACATGTGCCACGTTAGTGGTTTGCTGAATCCATCGCTCCGTCATCCATATTAGGTATTTCTCCTAAAGCTATCCCTCCTCAATCCCCCCAACCCCTGCTATTCCTCCTCTAGTCCCCTACCCTACCCCCAGATCTCAGTGTCTATGTGTTCTCATTGTTCAACAATCACTTATAAGTGAGACTACGCAGTGTTTGGTTTTTCTGTTCCTATGTCAGTTTGCTGAGAATCATGGATAAACCTCTTTTCTTTATATTAGCCAGCCTTGGGTGCTTCTTTATGGCAACACCAACATAGAAAATTGGTACCAAGAAGTGGAGTGTTGCTATAAAGGTGTCTGAAATGCTGGGCACGTGATTATAGGTGGCTCATGCCTATAATCCCAGCACTTTGGGATCCCCAGGCGGGGCAGATTACCTGAGCTCAGGAGTTCGAGACCAGCCTGTGCAACATAGTGAAACCCTGTCTCTACTAAAAGTACAAAAAATTATCTGGGCGTGGCGGCATGTGCCTGTAGTCCCAGTTACTCAGGAGGCTGAGGCAGGAGAATCACTTGAACCTGGGAGACAGAGGTTGCAGTAAGCCAAGACTGCACCACTGCACTACAACATGGGCGACAGAGCAAGACTAAGTCTCCAAACAAAAACAAGGTATCTGAAAATATGAAAGCAGCTTGGGAACTGTGTAATGGGCAGAGGCTGGAAGAGTTTGGAGGGCTCAGAAGAAGATAGGAAGACAAGTGAAAGTTGAGAACTTCTTAGAGTATTAAGTGGTTGTGACCAAATGCTGATAGAAATGGACACTGAAGCCCAGGATGATGAGGTCTCAGATGGAAATGAAGAACTTATTAGGAATTGGAGTAAAGGTCACCTGTATTATTCCCCAGCAAAGAACTTGGCTATATTTTGTTCATGCTCTTGGGATCTTAATTTTGAAGTTAAGACTGATAACACAGTTTTCTGGTAGAAGAAATTTCTAAGCAGTGAAGTATTTAAGATATGGCATGGCTGCTTATAATAGCCTATGATAAGATACAATGAGACACTGGACTGTGGACTTAAAATGACTTAAAGTTGGAACTAATGTTTAAAAGGGAAGCATCCATGTTCAACTGCTGATCATTAACAAAATAAAAATAAAAACAAAAGGAAGTCAAAACGCAAAAATTTGGAAAATTTGCAGCAGGCTGTGTGGTAAAGAAGGAAAAGGCATTTTAGGAATTCAAGGTGGTTGTGGAGCAACCATTTGCTAAAGAAATCAGCATGACTAAAAAAGAGACAAATTATAATAGCCAAGACAATGAGGGAAAAAAGGCCTTGAATGCATTCTGGAGATCTTCCAGGCAGCCCAGCCCATCAGAGGCCCAGAGGTCTAGGAGAAATAATGGTTTCAGAAGCCAGGCCTGGGGCCCTGCTTCCCTGCTCAGCATCAGGACACTGCTCCCTGAATCCTGGCTGCTCCAGCTCCAGCTGCCGCCCAAAGAGCCCCGGTACAGTTCACATCACCAGGTACAGTTCAGGCCACCACTCTATGAGCCTTGGTGTTTTCCACATGCTGTTAAGCCTGCAGGTGCACAGAATGCGAGAGTGAAAAGGCTCGGCAGCCTCTACCTAGATTTCAGAGGATATATGAGAAAACCCTCGTGTCCAGGCAGAAGCCTGTCACAGAGACAGAGTTTTCACAGAAAGCCTCTACCAGTGCAGTGCAGAAAAGAAATACGGAGTTGGAACCGTCACACAAAATTATCACTGGGGCACTACCTAGTGGAGCTGTGGGAAGGGGGCTGTTGGCTTCCAGACCTAAGAATGGTAGAGCCACCAGCAGCTTTCATCCTGAGCCTGGGAAAGCCACAGGTACTCAACTCCGATCCATGAGAGCAGCCAAGAATGCTGAACCCTGGAAAGCCATGAGGCAGAGCTGCCCAAGGCACTGGGAGCCCATCCATTGCATTAAGTGTGAGTGAGAAGCAGGATATGGTATCAAAGGACATTGCTTTGAAGTTTTAAAGTTTAACGTCTGCCTTGTTTTGGAATTGTGTGGGGCCTACTCCCCATTTCTTTTGGCTAATTTCTCCTTTTTGACATGGGAATGTTTACCCAATGTCTATACTACCATTGTATCTTGGAAGTAAATAACTTTTTTTGATTTTCTTTTCTTTTTTGAGACGGAGTCTCACTTTGTTGCCAGTCTGGAATGCAGTGGTGCAATCTCGGCTCACTGCAACCTCTGACTCCTGGGTTCAAGTGATTCTCCTGCCTCAGCCTCCTGAGTAGCTGGGATTACAGGCATGTGGCACCACACCTGACTAATTTTTGTATTTTTAGTAGAGATAGGGTTTCACCATGTTAGCCAGGATGGTCTCTTATCTCCTGACCTTGTGATCCACCCGCCTTGGCCTCTCAAAGTGCTGGGATTATAGGCATGAGCCACTGAGCCCGGCCCTTGTTTTTGATTTTATAGGCTCACTGATAGAAGGAATTTGCCTTGAGTCCCCATTGAGACACTGGACTGTGGACTTTTGAGTTAATGCTGGATTGAGCAAAGACTCTGGAGGACTATTTAAAAAGGATGATTGTATTTTGCAATGTGGAGGACATGAAATTGGGGGGGCAGGGGTGAAGGTATACAGTTAAGATGTTTGTCCCCTTCAAATAACATGCTGAAATGTGATCTCCAATGTTGGAGGTGGGCCTGGTGGGAGGTGTTTGGGCCACAAGGCAGATCCCTCATGAATGCTTGGCGCTCAACCCATGGGAATAAGCAAATTCTTGTTGTTAAATCACATGAAAGATGGTTGTTTAAAGGAGCCTGACCCCTCCTCTTTTTTCTGTTGTTCGCTCTATGCAATATATTGGTTCACCCTTTACACTCCATCATGACTAAGTTTCCTGAGACCTCACCAGAAGCAGATACCAGTTCCACGAAGCTTGAACAGCCTGCAGAACTGTGAGCCAAATAAACTTAATAAATTGGCTAGCCTTATAAACTTTATAGCAATGTAAACAGACTTACATACACTATACGACTATGTATGTTTTATCAGAGTCACTGTTATTTGCTCTACCTGGCCTTTACCATTTTTTGTCCACCGTGCTAAGCCCTTTACTTGTACAATATCATTTAATCATCCAGACAACCTATGGCGTAGGACTATTGTTTATTGCTATTTTATAGATAAGGAAGGTAAACCACAGGGAAGATAAAAGCAGAGTTCACAAATAACAAAAGAAGGTTTAAAACCATGATATAGTTTG
Organism: Aotus nancymaae; assembly: GCF_030222135.1. NCBI lineage: Eukaryota > Metazoa > Chordata > Mammalia > Primates > Aotidae > Aotus > Aotus nancymaae. The sequence goes on from NW_026988438.1 coordinate 8,560,976, forward strand.
GATACGTGTCCCACTCAAATCTCAGGTTGTATTATAATCCCCAGTATTGATGATGGGACCTGATGGGAGGTAACTAGATCACAGGGGTAGATTTCTCATGAATGCTTTATACCATCCTCTTGGTGCTGTTCTCATGATAATGAGTTCTCTAAAGATCTGGTTGTTTAAACTACACAGCATCTCTTGCATCTCTCTCTTGCCCCTAGCCCCTGCCACATAACATGCTTTGTCCCCCTTTGCCTTCTGCCATGACTGGAAGTTTTCTGAGGCCTCCCCAGAAACAAAAGCCACTATACTTCCCTTAGAGTCTGCAGAACTGTAAGCCAATTAAACCTCTTTTCTTTATAAATTGACATTCTTGGGTATTTCTTTACAGCTGTGCAAGAATGGACTATTAACAACTCAGCAGAACAGTTATAAATCCTCATACTTAAGCATTCATTTTACAGTACCACCTCCCAAAATAATAGTCACTTTAAAATTTAATAGAATCTAGGTTCTTAATACAAATTTAGCAGGCTCACTTTTTTAATATCCAAAATTAAAAGTACTGAGTTGAAAAATGAATAAAATAGTATAATTTTTTCATATTAGTCACTTTAATATTTCTTTAATTAGAAGTTTTCTTATTACATTAAATTATTTGTGGAAACAAAATCTAACTTATACATAATGAGAAGTATTTCTCAGGACTATGAAAAACCAGTGACAACAGAACATTTGCAGTGGTTGCCTGACGCTGGAGATGGAGGCTATGACTGACTGTAAACAGGCATAGTAATTTCTGAGGTGATGAAATAATCTAAACACTAGACTGTAATGATCATTGAACAATGACAAATGTACTAAAAACCATTAAGTGCTATACTAAGCATGCGTAAAATTTAATGGGATGAAAATTAGATCCCACTAGAGTTGTTTTTAAGAAAGGAAATATGTGCTATTTATCAAAGGAAGTAGGTGTTTTAAACTGACTTATTTTCTACTTCTCTAGGTAAATGAGAGAAAATGCAACTGGAAAACTGGCTTCCATTCTGACATATTTAATCAAGAAAAATAATCGTATTCTACATAATCACAGAGTAGCCTGGAAGAAGATGCTACTGAGAATATGTTTTTACACAGGAGCTTGTGACCAAATGTAAATGAATAGGTAGCATGGACTAGAGAACATAGAATATTATATAATCTTTGAATATCAGAGCTAGTGTGCTAGGCTTCAGAGAGGTTACAGCCTAAGGTCTTCTCCTAAAATAAGAAAAGTGAGACTCAAAGAGATTAAGTGACTTGCTTAAAAATACAAAACGGGCAGATGACAAGCTTAAACTAGTTGAGATTTCCTAACTCTCAGTGCAGTAAACAACGATCATGAAAATAAGGTTATTAGTTAAGCAAAAACCATTATTTGTCACCTATTATTTTGTTTCAAGAAACATACACTCTTTTTAACTTTGTACTCAGTAATTTTTAAAGATTTTAAATTTTCAAAAATAAAACAAATCAATCAGGAACTATTTTAAAAAATGTGCCTGCCCAAAAAGAAATTATAAACAATTCTAATTGTATAGAGTTGCAAAGGTGTACAAACATGGCAGTATAATCAGTAAATTAACAGGCATTTATTCCGAATTAACTGCCTGAGCCACACTGTATTAGACTATCAGGGTCATTAGAAATAAATGGAAGGCACAGACGCTAGACTCACCGCATGGAAAAAGTAAATTAATTGACAGAAATAACAACACAACTTACAAGCAAAATGGATCACAGCATGACGTGGGACTATATGAGGGTTCCAAGGACAATCAATGCAAGACAATCAATATGAAGCCATTTAAGTCAGGAAGACTACATGAAGGAAGTAAATACTGACGTCGGCTTAGAAGGAAGAAGAAAATATGCTGAAATATATTACAGACAGCAGAAAAGTCCTACGCAAACAGTTACAGTGAACATTGAAAAGACCAGTATGACTAAAGAAAAAACCATGGTGCTGACACACAAGAAAGAAGCAAATGACATGAAATCAATACATTCCTTGAAAAACACAGTTTAGCTGAATACAGTGGCTCATGCCTGTAATCTCAGAACTTTGGGAGGCTGGGAGGATGGAGAACTGCTTAAGCTCACAAGTTCTACACCAGCCTGGGCAACATAGTAAGAACCCCATTTTTACAAAAGATTAAAAAAAAAATAGCTGGGCATAGTGGCACTCCCAGCTACTAAGGAGGCTGAGAAAAGAAGATCACCTGAGCCTAAGAGTTCAGGCTGCAGTGAGCTGTGATCGTGCCACTGCATGCCAGTCTAAGCAGCTGAGCAAAACCCTGTCTCAAACAAAAACAAACAAATAGCTTACCGAAAATGACACAAAATGAAAGGAAACATTTGTTCTAAATATTGAATTTATTATCAAAAACTTTTCCACAACGAAAACTCTAGGTTCAGAATAATAAGAGACTAGTATTTGAAATTAAACTGTAATATATATAAATTATTGCTGGTCATTCTAATTTTATGATACAATCAAATTTAATTTGTGAGGATGCACTGACAAGCCAGATTTTTAAATGTGAAATAAATAAAACTGTTAACAACAACATTTAGAGACCAAATTGACACCCTACCCTTGTAACCAAAATGGTTCAATACCTATATAATTTGCCATATACTCAAATAAGGGAGAGACTCTGGCAAGCATTTAATAGTGTAGAATCAGCTATAAAAGTGAAACAGCTTAATAGATCATTTCCTACCCTGAATAATGTCCACAATACAAAATAAAATTAAAGATGCTATTTAAGAGGGCTCATGGATTACAGGGTTCTTAGCTTTAGGAAACCTTTCTTCTCTCTCTCCCATCTCTGATTAAGTAATAAAATGTGCCACACTGAGTTCATATAGTTAAGATAAAATTTGAGGTTTAGAAGTTTGGTGTTATTCCTAATTTGATAGTTGGATAAAGACTGAGAGAGAATAAAGGCCCTCTTCCCTTTCAAGGAATCACTTCATTTCTACTTTTCAAAGATGCATCAACTAATATCAAATCTATTTCTTTAATTAAAATACAAGGGAGGAAAAACTATCCACTACATTTTAGCAGCAAAAATCAATTATCCTTTATTAAGCCCTTAGATATCTTCATCAAACATTTTATTTTATGACTCAATTTGCTCTAGAATTGAATTATAATAGTGACAGGTTTATTAAATTCAGCAAAAGAATACTCAGTCATTACTCATATAGAGTTCGTTGTCAAGCATTTTCTGAGTATTGAATGTGCCATGAACTGTGGAAACAAAAATAAATAAGGTATCACTAAGTAGTTCCATAACTACGTCCAACAATGACCTATCACAGAGCCTAAAAAGATCTTGCAATTCCATGAAATAGTTACAATTTGGCCTTTAGCATTTAGATTGCATTAAATAACCTAAAGAAACGCATATTTAGTTGAAAACTTCTCAGATAATTTCTAATTAAATTTTAAAAGCAGATGGCAAAAAGTATGCACTTAAAAAAATGAAATAAAATTCCCTGAGATGCTGTAAACCTTCAATCTAATCATTTTAGAAAACATATAATGACAAATTTCTTTTTGTCTCCTAGATTCTAGACAAAATTATATATAAAAACAGGACATGCACATTTCTGACATAAAAAATAAATATTTATTATAACTGGAAACATATTTACCAACTGTGACACACATACATGTATTATGTGTTACTAAATAATATTACTGTTCTAACATTTCATATTGAAAGAACCTTACTATCACTCAGCAGTTATTCATAAGGTACCTAATGAAGTACAGTATGATTGTGATCATGTGCAACAGGGAGAAAACCAAGGCACAGAAATGCTAAATTATTTGCTGAAGTCCCCAGAAAAACAGGCAAAGCAGAAAATAAGAGTTGAAACCTACTAATTACAGTTTACAGACAAATTGCATGCAATTCTTCAATGATATAAAAAATTATATATGTAAATTCACAAATAAACATGTACCAATAACTTAAAAAGCAAGGAAAATTAAGAAGGAATTTTCTATATAGCCTGAATTACATAGAGAAGTGTGGTTTCAAAAATCAAAACTGCTGAAGAGCAGGTTCTAGTGAGATGTAAACATTAGTTTAAAAGAACTTGAGAAAGTAAACACAGTATATTAAATAAAAGATTATGACCCATGAAGTTTAATTTTAAAAGAGAACCTAACAGACATACATATATCTCAGAGTAAGCACTGAAATATATCTTTAGAGAAAAAAATCCTTATTTAAAATACCATATTTGAAAGTTTAAAAAATAGCATGTATAGATAATATTTAAGATGTAATAAAAAAGTGTAGACTTTTGAGGGGTGATTTTCAAACAGTAACAGTGCCAATTTCAAAACATGAGATGCCAGGGAAAATGGCAGATATTGGCTTATGAGATTGTTTTTATTAAACATAGGAAATTTTATATGAAATTATTTGACTCGAGAAGAATAGTGCTTAAACAATGTATTTTTTTAAAGGTCACATTATGTCCAAAAATATTTTATGACATTGCTTTATATCCAGTTTATCTTGTCCTAAAAAATATTAAAATATAGTATCAATGAAACATTTAATTTCTTCTACATTATCTCTTTAAAACTTTGCAGAAAATTTATGATGCTATCTTCTTAATAAAACAAAACCAAGGAAGGGGACTTTGTATATCCATTATTTCAGAGTAATAAAAATATCTTTATTTTACAGAAGAGTTTCATAAAATTCCAGACATTGGTATATTGTAATAATTCAATTAGAAATAAAAATTTTATAACAGAAACTAAAGAAATAAATAATATAGAGTAATACTAATCAAATATCAAAATTAGAAGGTACTTTTTCTTAAATTAAACAACTAAAATATGACACGTTGGAAATCTATCATAAACTGGTTTTTAAAATAAAAATTATATTTTTCAGGTTCCTAATTTCAAACATATGACAAAAGCACAACAAAAAAACCTGAAAAAAACCTGTAGGTCCTCTAGCAAAAAGGCCTCAATCAATCTCGTATTTAAAAAAAAATCAGTAAGATACAGTAGATACTTATATAGGTTCAAATAATTAATAAGAGGATCACAAGCTCTCTAAGTTTTTAACTACTGTTTCAAATTAATCACAGTCCTCAACTTCATCCTCAACCCCAAGGAAATTTTCCTGAATTAAATTGTTCATTACATAAGATTGTTTTTTTTTTTAAATTTTTGTTGTTTCATTTAATCCATTATGTTATGTTTATGCTTGGGATTTCATTTCTGACATACTGCAAAAATCATACTGCAGTAAGGATTATTCATGTGTATCTTCTAAACTTGGAACTACCTACTACTTTACCCTAAATTTTAGTAAACTTAAACTTCAGGATAGCTCCCAAGACATTCTACGTGAACTGCCTCAAAAACATTAGCCAATTACTATAAACTTTCTTAACTTTGTTGAAGGACTTTGCCTTTACTGTAATTTTTACTTTATCTTTCTCATTGGTGGTATAAAATTTAAGGCTTCATGCCTTTCTTAGAGAAATTAAGACAAATTATATTCTTAATGACAGAAATAGATTACATCATTTGGAAATAAACATTTAAAAACATAACATTAACATATTTGTTTTATCAATATGTTTATTCTTTTTGAATTGTTTAATTTCTGTGTCTTCACTTAAATTAACAGGGTTTTACCAGAAGACAATTTTTTAAAGAAATCAGAACGGGTTCCCTTACAAAGTCCCTATAAGACCTGTAAGAACCTTTGTGCCACTGTCCTTTGAAAGTCTGATGCCTCTTTTAAATGAGCTCTCTTTTTGTTCACCCACTCACACCCCATCTCACTCAGAGCTTTGATCAATTTCTTCATTTCAAGTAAAATCAGCAGTCTCTGGACTGCTGGGAAGAGCCAATGTGCAGCATCAGCTAAGATTCCCGATTAGCATTATGTCTGATTTTTTAACAAAGTCACAAAACGAAACAAAGAAACAAACACAAAACAAAAAATAAAATCTACCTAGGCCATCTTTTCACCTTTCTTTATTTCTTCAGGGAGAAGCATTTAACACATTTGTTTTAATAAGCAATAAGAAAGTGCTAATTAAATTCTTGTCAATAAAAAGTCTGTCTTCTCACCATTGCTTATAATTTTCAACATTTAGAATATGCTAACAGAGCTTAGTAACTTCATTGTTTTGACATAAAATATAATAATCTTAGTACAAAGTGTTTAGATCAAATTAACTTTTATGGCCTCTAAATAGAGACCATTGTCAACTTCTCTTGTCAAGAGAAAAATAATTTCCTGTGTTAAAAATGCAGATTATCACTCTTCTTTACATCTAAATCCAGAGTATAACCATGCGTGGGAGGTTAATAAGTGGATGAAATCTGTTTCTGAAGCACTGTTTCCACTAAACAATATTTTAAGAAAGGTCCTACCCTGCAATTTTTTTTACATTTTTTCTGTGATGAGAAAATAATAAACATGGAACCTTAATCCCCTAAAGACAAGGTTTTAGCATCCAACTTACCTGACAAGATTTTCATTGTCTCCAGTTCCCTTGCAAGTTGCACATTCAGTTCTTAAATCTTCAGCCTTGGGCTTCTTTTGCAGCACAGACTGTCTTTGCCTTCTCTCTCTAGGAACTCTTTCCTGCCATTCAAGGGATAATAAAATAAAACAACAAAACAAAATAAGGATATGAGGGAAACAATTTTAAGCAAGAAAACTTCTCAAAGTTAAGACTGTGTAAAAGTGCTTAACTTATTCCAACCTCATGTTTTTCTTCCTCAGGAACGAAGCTTCGTTTTCGTCCTCTGGTTCTCTGGAAAAAAAAAAATCCACACAATATCTAATGTTTAATTAATGATAAAAATAAATTTCCTATGTTAAATGTTATTGCTTAAGTTAGGTACTTGAAAAATCAGCTATTTCTAATTAATACTATATTGGACCACTGCATTTTGTTACCATTTATGCCATAGGAAATAAAAAGTAAAAGATTAAATGTACTTTATAGTACTTTACTTTTAAATAAACATGTATCTGATAGAAAAAATGAACTCTACAAAATTATTTTAAAGGATTTTCCCAACATTTCATAATTATCCATAATTATGATTTACTCAGAGGTTAAGTTTTCAAAGCTTATCACATATGACTTCTATAGCTGAAATGCTAAACCTGGGATCATACTACACACATAGTTTGCCCACATGTATGCATGTGCATTCATGTTTATGTAAAGAAATAATTTTTAAGCAGCCAAAAAGAGCACAAGGAAAAGGTCTCATAATCCAAAGTCCTAGTTAACATAAAACTAATTAAAATGCCATTTAAAATGCCATTTTAGATTAATTTAGCTAAAATTCACATCCTATATTTCAGAATACATTTATCATTAGACAGAATGCATACAAATGTTTAAAAGAACTGTATTTGCATTAGTATTTGCAGCCTCCCAGGTTCAAGTGATTCTCATACCTCAGCCTCCCAAGTAGCTGGGATTACAGGTGTGCACCAACATGCCTGGCTAATCTTTGCATTTTTACTAGAGAAGGGGTTTTGCCATGTTGGCCAGGCTGATCTTGAACTCTTGACTTAAAGCAATCTGGCGCCTTGGCCTCCCAAAGTGCTGGGATTACAGGCATGAACCACTGCACCTGGCCTACAGGGCATTTCAATAAGGTACTACAAATTAGTAACCAATATCAAGTGGAAAATATTCAAATTACTCATTTGAGTTCTATAAACTTCTAAACAATGTGCAAAAGACTTCCATACATTTCCACATTTTTCTTCATTCAACTCATCTTTTAGTTAATTAACTAGCAAATGTTTCATCTAATTTTGAATTAATTTTTCAAGTATATATGTTAATACTGCAAGTTCATGTTTTTAATTCTTTTAAAGGTGTTTAATTATTTACCATTTTGATAATAATTTAAATCTTCTAACATTTGTTATGACTCCATCAACTGAAACTCTCTTCATACCCAGAGAGCAATTAACATCACATGGTATAATGCCAATTAGTGATTCAATCACACAATGGTATGGCTGCATTTCTCTATATTTATAAATTTCTTCTCATGTATTAGGTATATTTGTAATTATCTAAAATAGCCACTTTAAGTACATTTATCACCAAACAGTAATTGCTGATGTATTCATGTAATAATCTTGAATAAAACAAGACGCATAAACAATTGCCATCTATAAAAACAAGCTTGTTATAAAAATATAAAATAGTATCATCTTAGAGCTCTGAAAAAGCAATCTAGAAAAATGACTTGCTGATAATCATACAGCTGGTAAGTTTCTGAGGTACACCTTTACCTTAAACTCAATTATCTCAACTTCTGTGACTTTTCTTGCATGGCTAATCCAAGATTAATAACTTAATCCCAAATAAAGATGAGGACAATGATTAAGAATGCAAATCTCTTACTGCGCTTGAATATACTTAAACTAAACTGTAACACTGTGATGCCCAATGAAGATTTCTTACATTTCAAATGATGTTGGAGAATTACATATACCCAATAAAGAAGAAACTCAAACTGGCACTACAGTCTCCCTAATTTGGTAGCTCTATACTACATACTAACTTGATCCATTACCAAAGTAATTATAGCACTCTTATTTAGCATTTATCACATTACTAATATTTCCAAAGAAAAAAATAAAAGAGAATTTGATCCAAACGTAACTATACAAAATACCAAGTCATCTAACCAAGAAAATGTTGAAAGCTATGGGCTTTTCTTTGTATTAATGAAGTGGCAGCAACTGTAACTATGAAAATTCATAACTGCCTAATATTACAACAGACAAGGTATCTTAAAAGTAGTGTCCTTGAATAAATCCCAAAACATAAGCAGAGCTTAAAAGAGGGAGACATGGTACAAAAAAGCAAGAAGAAAAACAAAAACAAGTTTGGCCCCTCTGATAAATTTCAGTTACCCCAGAGCTTGTCCCATCTCAGATAAATAGAAGTATACATAACTGGGTGGTCTTTTTATAATATATTTTGAGGCTGAAACTACTTTAGCAACAATAAAACAGTGGGGTGAAAATAATAAGTCGAAAAAAGAATTTTACTTTTCAAGTATGTGCTTTAGAATGCAACACGGATACGTTACTTGGAAATTCCACGATTAAAATTCAGTAAGGGTGCAATTCCAAACTGTGATTCATTTTGACAGTAGTTAAGCTAATAGAAGTAAATGAAAGTTTAAAACTCATTCCAAATTTTGACACCTTCCAATTTTTTGTTTTGTTATTTTTTCAAGAACTTGATTTGCCTAGAGAACAATTACAACCTGAGCTGCTTACATCACCTTGCTCTTAATCTGTCTATGATAAACTTACTTGAAAAGGTGATAAAAAACATCTATAGAAGAGATTGGCATGGTATTAGAGACTCACAGTGGCTCTGGCCTCTAATCCCAGTACTTTGGAAGGCAGAGGTGGGCAGATCACCTGAGGTCGGGAGTTCAAAATCAGCGTGGCCAACAGCCTCGCCATTTTTAGTAGAGACAAGGTTAGTAGAGAAACCTCACCTCTACTAAAAACACAAAACTTAGCCAGGTGTGGGTGTGGTGGTGCACGCCTGTAATCCCAGCTACCTAGGAGGCTGAGGCATGAGAATCGCTGGAACCTCAGAGGCGGAGGTTGCACTGAGCCAAGATCATGCCATAGCACTCCAGCCTGGGTGACAGAGTGAGACTCCATCTCAAAAATAAAAATAAATAGTTTATTAATCTAAAACACATAATTAAATATTTCTCTAATTTCTCTCTCATTTGGACTAAAAAACATGTAATGTATTTTAACTATTCTTTAATGATTAGGTTATTTTAATTTGCAATTAAGTCAAATGTATAATTCATTGGGCAAATGAACTAAATTTAAGACTAAAAAAAGAGTGAATACCTTAACATCTTTGATAATCACTAAACTATGCTTCATATATTCACTTGTGGCCATGTTACTAAATTTAACACTTAGGTTTTTGTTGACAAACCAACATTTATACAAATAATAATTAATTTAAAGTAAGTCACATATGCTTAGATGAATCACAAGAAATGCCTTCCTCTGTAATTTATATGTAAAAAGAGAACATGCTTATTCATAAGCAAAATTCCAAAATCAATGTTAATTAGGACAATTAAGTCAAACTTTGAAAACTTCTGTTAAGCTAAATAGCATTAGATTTATGCTGGAGAATAATGCCAGTAGCTTTCTGGCAGCTATTCAAAAATGCTCCAGTATAAAACTTATTCTAATATATATAAATATATATTTAATTCCTAAAAATATAAAATTATATGTATAGTACATATTATATAATAAAATAATATAATATATATAATTTCTAAAAATACAAAATTATACATATAATTCCTAAAAAATTTCTTTCAATTATGAAACTATATTGAAAACAAGTTAAAATTCATGAAATATTCAAAGAAAATTGCTATATACAAAAAACGAGTTATGAACAAGGTGTCACCTGTTTCTGTCGGGTATAAACAAACAACAGATGGAATGGTGGTCACCAAAAGTGAGTGTTTTCCCTTTAGTCAATTGGCTGTAGAGTTTCTTTTTATCTAATTTAGTTTACCTTAACAGGGTTATGAAAATATATGGGAGGATGAAAAGAAAATCATTACCAATTTGTTTTTACTACTATAAATGGGAATAACTATGGGTCTAACAATTTATAATAAAATACGTATTCTACATGACAAGTAAGTGCTGCTATAAAAACCTTCTCAGAGATAATGGTATATACAAAAATAAGTAAAATCTTGAAGCTCCACCTATTCTTTATTATCTTTATTTCATACTCCTAGGAATAAATAAAAGTGATGGATTTCCAAGAGGCAAAAAGCAAAACAGGAGTCTCGGGGTTCTGAATAAGATTACTTGAGCAGCTGGGCGAGGCTATAATCCCAGCAATTTGGGAGACCGAGGTGGGAGGATCACAAGGTCAAGAGATTGAGACAACCATCCTGGCCAACATGGTGAAACCCCGTCTCTAGCTGGGCATGGTGGAGCACGCCTGTAGTTCCAGCTACTCAGGAGGCTGAGGCAGGAGAATTACTTGAACGTGGGAAGTGGAGGTTGCAGTGAGCTAAGACTGCGCCACTGCACTCTAGCCTGGCAACAGAGTAAGACTCTGTCTCAAAAACTGAGATTACTTGAGCAAAGGGCACCCACAGTGGATCTCTTCCAAGTAGCCAAAGTGAGTTAAGTATATTCTAGTTCACTACAAAAACTGTTTGCCAGGGTTTTTTCTAAGAATCTATGACAGACAGAGGTTTTACATAATGTGACTAGTACCTAAGAGGTCACCTTGAGTCTGATAATAGAACATTCTGGTATCTAAAGCCCCCACAGATAACCCTTCTTTCACAAAACTGTCATAATTCAAATAGTATAAGTAAAATAAATATGGACATAACGTATAATAACTTTTAGTGATTTCAACAGAACTGAATCCAAATGCTTCAACATTTTTTGCTAAACTAGCATCTAAAAAATATTTATATGAAACATATTTCATATTTTCAGATTCTCAAGACTTAAGCTTAAACATTATTAAATAGGTACTTTTTATATGTGTAAAATTAGTTAAAATATAAATGTAATAAAAGTAGGCTCTAAGATATTTAATTATCTCTCAAATAAAGACTGCCACTTAGAACAGGCTAGTGGCTCACATTAAGTGAGATGGAAAAACGATTAAATGTTTTTAAATCCCCTTCCAAAATAATGATCTAAAAGAAATAATACACCCTGAAAAACAATATGGTTTTCATTCAAAACTGCTAAAAAGTTCTTTGACTATTTATTGTATTATTTTGCAAAAAAGAAAATACATTAAACAAAACCAGAATTTGTAAGTCTGAAAGAAAGATCTCAGAACTTCAAAGAGAGTAGATGATGATGCATGTGTGTGAAAACTATGTAAAGACAGGGTCCCAAGAAGTCCTTTGGCACTTCCGTAAAAGATGAAAAGTCACTATATGACATAGAGCGCAAAGAAAGCAAAAGAAAATCTGAAAGCTTTCAAGTTACATTAGAGTTTCCAGAAAATATGTCCAAAGTATGAATATCAATTTTACAGTAACTTCAAAAGGGATATGGGTAAGCTCATTTATATTTTCTTCAAAATTAATTTCCTTGCCTAAGAGGAAGTAAAAAGTTTCCACATAGAAAATAATGCAGAGAAAATTTCTTTTTTTTTTTTTTTTTGAGATGGAGTTTCGCTCTTGTTACCCAGGCTGGAGTGCAGTGGCGCGATCTCGGCTCACCGCAACCTCCGCCTCCTGGGTTCAGGCAATTCTCCTGCCTCAGCCTCCTGAGTAGCTGTGCAGAGAAAATTTCTAAATAACAAAGTACTTAAACAGAGCTATCTAAGGTTGTCTTTACAATAATTCTATAGTTTCACTGATGAAATATGATAAGAATGGGACCCATTTCTCTGTGGTAAGCAGGGAAGTTGCTGTCTGCCAGGAGTGCAGGTCCATGAGCTTGGGGTATGTCATAATTGCCCTATGTATGTCATGAAGGTAAAATTTTCTTCAAAATCGTGATAGAATAATAAGACTAACATGAAAACAAATTATACTTTGATCAATTAATGGCAGAAAAAATGAAAAACTGACAAAAACAAAAATACTATAATAATGTATTTCAAGACAGAATATTCCCAACTGTAATATATGTGCTAAAATAAAAAGTGTAAGTAGGAGGACATTAGGAGCAGTAGATTAAAAATGAAACAATGAGAGAGAAAAATCAGTTACATATTTCAAACGGTATTTATACAAGTTAGTAAGTAGACTGTTGTATGCCTGGACTCTCATAATTAACACTGTGCTAAGAAACACAACTAGAACATCTCATTTTTTACCACACCACATATTAATTAAAAAAGATAAACACAACTCTGAAATAGAAATGATAAAAACTTAAGATAACAACAGGAATTCAGCTTAAAGGATAAGATCAAGATCAAAAGAACTGATCACTTTCTTCTGTATCTCTTATTCCTACATTCCTTGAACAGTTTAGTATGATACCTTACACCAATTGTCTTGTTTTCTGAATGGATTGTTGGAAGGCAGGCAGAAAAGATGAGAGGGAAAGAGGGAAGGTAATCACCATTAGTAGTTATTTTCAACTTTTATTTAGTATAAGTGTAGTGCTAAGAAATTTGCTTAGTCAAACCCCTTAAATTCTAATTCATTAATTCTAGAATGATCCAAAAATAGCTGTAGGGTGGGTCCAAAGTCTACATTTCAACAAATACTAATGCAAGTAATCATGGCCCCTGGAGCATCATTTCCAAACTTGGTACCACACAGTATTCTATGCTACCAAAAAAAGTTTTAAAAAATGCTTTTTTGACAAAAACAAGTTAAAAAAAGGAATAGATAAACAAAAGTAATCATTTTTCTAAATATTAGGATTTTTTTCTTAGCGCTTCAGTATGCATTTGAATTTCTACAAGTAAGAAAACAATCACACCACATTTCCTAAAATTACTGGCTCCAATATGGACTCTTTTCCTGGTGTTTCACTCACCAAAATCTGAAATAAGCCTAAAATTTTTAAACAAGAAAACTAGAGACAAAGAGCAAGATGAAAGGAATGGGATTATATTAGCAAATTTTAAAACTTCCTCATAATTCAAGGATAAAAAATGCAGACCAGTAAAGGAGAGAAAAATATAGAAGGATCCTTTAATACTAAAGAGTTCTCTTTTATCTCAAGTAATACTGAACTATGGGCACATAAATATTACCATAATATACATAATTCTCCTCTATATGATAACTCCAAAGTTAAGGATGATAATACTGGTCACAAGGCTTTCTTGAAACAATAAAGAAACTGGAAAAACAGTGTTTCATAAGGGGATAATCTTTGTAGACATAGATATATGAAATAACTCTTCTCTAAGATCTTAAGAATAACAGTAGCTACCATTTTCAAACAATTATAGAAAATATTTTAGAAATAGAAACTAGCAGACTTATTTAACAAAGAAAAATTTTCTCTAGTGTCCTTATAAACAAAATATATTTTTGAAGCCTAAAAAAGGGTTATAAATAGTGGAAACTACAAATAAAAACTATTTCAAGTTGATCTACTTAGCGTACCCAAAATATACTATTTCAATTATCTAAGAGATAACAATTCCCAGATTTGCCTCAACAATTTTATATGAGCCCATAACACAAAACTGAATAAAAAAACAAGGTGAATTCTCCTAATTGAGATCTGTTAAGTGACTATAATACAGGAGGTTAATACAGATTTTTAAAAAATTTTTTTGAGAAAACTGTTACTTTAAGGAAAAAATTAAACACTCTTTAAAATGAAACAGGTAACAAAACAAATGATGACAACTAACCCTAAAAATATCTTTGTATCTCCCTGTGGAAAGAAAGAGTTTTGAAAAGTGCCTCCCTCAGCTCAAGCCAGGAAAGTAAAATATGTCTACCCTAAGAATTCACAACTATAAGCCAGTTCTTAAAGGTTTAAAATTTACACTCCTGAAGTAATGGAAAACATACACACCAAACTTTTATTTAAAATATTCTCAAATTGGTAGAGACCCTTCCAAGGTACCTGGTAAAAATGAACATAAATGATTTCTGGAAGAAACTCTTTAAAACTTGGCCTCAAAGAATTTGCAATGAGAAAAAGGTAAACACCCCAAAAGAAAAATTGGTTAAACATTTGCATACATATTTTCCAGAAAAGGAAATACAAATTACCAAAAATATGTAAATAGATGCACAAAATCGTTAGTACTGAGAGAAATGCAACATAAAATGTCAACATACTATTTTCTCTGCATCACATCTGAAAGTATTAAAACACTGGACAAGTTTGTGAAGCAACAGAAACATTATCCATTGCTGGTACGAGTGTGAACTGGTTTGGAAAACAACTGTAGTTATCTAGCAAAACTGAAGATGCAGATAATCTGTAACTTAGCAAATCTACACCTTAATACATATACAAACTCCTTGTTACCATGCTGCAGGAGACATTTGTAAGAATATTTAAAACAAAGTTGTGTAGAATAGAGTCCCAGTATTGCATTTGATTCCCAGTCTCATTGCTTAGTAGACTAAATCCTGCACCAGCAACAACACTTGTAAATTTGTGAAAATGAATTTTATCTTTCCTTAAAAATGAACTTTTTAAATTCATCACACTTTTCTTTCCCTGACCTTTAATTTTTGATAAATGAAAAAAGTGAGCCAGCTATCAAAGAAGAACTAATTCTTACTTCAAGAGAAAAATAAACATAAAAAATAAGTTGCTGGTCCCTAACAGGGAAAAATTTTAATTACTGTACGGAAAGAAACTGCTTATATACACATTGCAGATCAGATATTTGGAGTTAAAATGTTAGCCTAGGGCCGGGCGCGGTGGCTCATGCCTGTAATCCCAGCACTTTGGGAGACCGAGGCGGGCGGATCACGAGATCAAGAGATCAAGACCATCCTGGCTGTGGTGAAACCCCATCTCTATTAAAAATACAAAAATTAGCCAGGCGTGGTGGCACATGCCTGTGGTCCCAGCTACTCAGGAGGCTGAGGCAGAAGAATCACTTGAACCCAGGAGGTGGAGGTTGCAGTGAGCCGAAACTGCGCCACTGCACTCCAGCCTGGCAACAGAGCAAGACTCCGTTTCAAAAAAAAAAAAAAAAAGTTAGTCTACATAGATGGGTGATTGTTATTTTATTGACATTAAAAGGTTTCAAATCGCATGCATGCTTCTGTGTACACATAATGAAAAATGGGCAAATAATGAAGACTGATCTCTTCTTCAGTCTGCTCAGTTTAATTCTGCTGTCTGCTCTTCTCTAATGGTGCATTCCTAATTGTACACAAATCAGTGATACCTAGGAGTATAAAGTTGTCGCCCATCAATAAAAAACACAAAGTTGGTTTTAAAAATAAAATAAAAATAAAAAATACACCAAAGTTGGTAGAACAGAAAAACATGAAAACAACCTAACTGCCCATCAATGATAGACTGGACAGGAAAAATGTGGCACATATACACCATGGAATATTATGCAGCCATCAAAAACGATGAGTTTGCATCCTTTGTAGGGACATGGATGAACCTGGAAACCATCATTCTCAGCAAACTGACACAAGAACACAAAATCAAACATCGCATGTTCTCACTCATAGACGGGTATTGAACAATGGGAACACATGGACACAGGGAGGGGAGCACTATACACTGGGGTCTGTTGGGGGGGAATAGGGGGGACAGTGTGGGGTGGGGAGTTGGGGAGAGATAGCATGGGGAGAAATGCCAGATATAGGTGAAGGGGAGGAAGGCAGCAAATCACACTGCCACGTATGCACCTATGCAACAACCTTGCATGTTTTTCACATGTACCCCAAAACCTAAAATGCAAAAAAAAAACAACAACAACAACACACCAAAGTTGTGTAGAACAGAAAAACATGAAAACAACCTAATTGCCCATCAACAAAGCAAATGAAAAACTAGGTAATGATCTATTCTTTCAATAGGAAACTATATATAAGTGAAAATAAATAAACTACTACTACATGAATCAGCATATCTGAATCAAATCAACATAATTTTGGTCAAAATATCAAATTATCAGAGAAAAACATTTGATGTTATTCATGTGAAATTCAAAAACTGCAAAAATAAACCAGGTATTATTTATAAATACATAAATTTAGAGTGTAAATATTTTCTATAAAGAAAAAGTAGATGGGCTAGACAGAAAAAGACGAGATTGTTGAGGGATTTACAGGAAACTTCTAAAGCTTTGGGAATAGCCCATCTTTTAAGGTGGGTGGTGGATGTGCTGGTGTGTTCATTATTATTATGCCTTCAACAACATATAAACTACAAATACTTGGGTAAGCATGTGGTATATTTCATAATATAGAAAGATAAATTTTTCTTTATTACATATAATATACATGTCTTTCTCTTTAACTTCTGACAATATGTTTGCCCTGATTATATGTCTGAATTCTAAGGCCAAAATCTCTTAAATTTTGGCCTCAGAATTAAATGATGCTTATGATAAATAAAAAGTAAATTACCGTGTTTCTTATTGGAATCTTCTTGGGTTCTGGTGGCACATCCTGTGGAACAAATTTCACTGGTTCCTTAATCTGCCTCCTTGATCGTTTGGTTCCATCTGGTAAGGTTTCCATGGCCATATCTGCTTCCATGTCACTGCTCCCTGCCTGGTCACATTCTGAGCACTGCCTACATAAAGGGGAAAAATTAAAATCATGTATTTATTATTATCTTTCAGCTTTAGCTATGTTTTTATAAATACAAAATCCAGGTATGTAAGAAGAATATATAAAAATATACACAGGTAATGTGATTACAGGGTACATAATGAATAAACATTCAGAAATACTCCTCTAAGAATGACTACTGTGAATATAATACTTAAGGCAAATTAATGTATCCTTGTAAGTATAAGAACACATTTAACAATGCTATATAAGTGAACAAACGTTGAGATTCAACACTGATTAAAAAGGTGATTTTGCCAGCTGCAGTGGCTCACAACCATAATCCCAGCACTTCAGGAGACTGAGGCAGGAAGATTGCTCACAACATAATGAATCTCTGTTTTTACAAAAAAATACAAAATTAGCCAGGCATGGTGGTATCCCCCCTGGGCTCAAGTGACCCTTTCACCTCAGCTTCTGAGTAGGAAAGTGAGGTGAAAGGGTCACTTGAGCCCAGGGGGTTGACGATGCAGTGATCCATGATCGCAACACTGCATTCCAGCCAGGGTGATAGACCAAGACCTTGTCTCAAATAATGTTTACCTTTAGAAAGCATGACTTCTCTTTAAATAACATATACTGTGATATCTGAAAATCGAAGCCCTTCAGGGACCCTAACACTACTCGTTGTCACAGTTATCATATCTTTTAACTGTAGTCAATGACAAGTTGTGCTGAATATACTAAAAGGAACTATAGAAACAGATTCTAAGAAGTGTTAGGGGAAAAAAAGGTCATGTTAGTTGGTGGCCCCTACTACTTCTAAAAAAAGAAATATACATTTATTTACTAAAGGAATTTGTAAAAGCAGCATTTATAAGTAATTTTAATATGGGTAATACTAAAAATTAATTGAAACTAAAACTTTAGACAAGTGATATCCAATAGAACCTTTTCTAATGGTAGGATTACATACATATCTGCGTTGTCCAGAACAGTAGCCACTAGTCATAGATGGTTACTGAGCACTTGAAATGTGGGAAATACCATTGAGAAAAATTCAAATGTTAATATTAATTGATTTAAATTTAAATAGCCATATGTGGCTAGTGGTTAACATTTAGACAGCAGAAATCTAAACAATGACTGCTGGAAATCTTCATATTGCCAAATAGTCAAGGCCCATTTCAAAAAAGTTAAAGCCATTGTTAAATTTTTATTTATATTTTCTTCAAATGTAAAAGAATGATCAAAAGCGAATTCTCCAAAAGTTTGACAGTATTCTCTTAATAAAAATGATTATAATCTTGTAAACTTGCATTTGATATTTAGTTTATATATGTTTATATCAGTACCTTTAAAAGTAGCTTATAGGCTGGGCGCGGTGGCTCACGCCTGTAATCCCAGCACTTTGGGAGGCCGAGGCGGGTGGATCACGAGGTCAAGAGATCGAGACCATCCTGGTCAACATGGTGAAACCCTGTCTCTACTAAAAATACAAAAAATTAGCTGGGCATGGTGGCGCGTGCCTGTAATCCCAGCTACTCAGGAGGCTGAGGCAGGAGAATTGCTTGAACCCAGGAGGCGGAGGGTGCGGTGAGCCGAGATCGCGCCATTGCACTCCAGCCTGGGTAACAAGAGCGAAACTCCGTCTCAAAAAAAAAAAAAAAAGTAGCTTATAATTCTCATAGCAAGTATTTTCAAAGATTTGATTTGATTTCACGCTCCATCAAAATTCACATCTTTCATTCACTAATACCGTAAACTTATTAAACTAATATTTAATTGTCAAAGTGACAGTTTTAAATTTTGAACTCCAACAACAGTTAAATACCAAGTACCACTTGTTTTGTTAATGCAAAGATATTATTCCTAAAATACAAATTAATCTAAATATCTTAGAATTCCTAATTATTTATGAATAAGTTAGCAAAAATTTTAG
The DNA here is from genome assembly GCF_030222135.1 of Aotus nancymaae. Lineage (NCBI taxonomy): Eukaryota > Metazoa > Chordata > Mammalia > Primates > Aotidae > Aotus > Aotus nancymaae. Next base: position 8,580,232 of record NW_026988438.1, read on the forward strand.
CACCAAAAAAAATGATGTGTGAAAGCAAACTAAAAATGTACATAATAATGTATTACTCAGAAAACTTTTATCTATCTATTGCTACACTTCATGTAAGTATAGCCAGCACTTTATTCCCTAGATTGTTAGATTACCATCAAACAAAAATACAACCAAATGAATATACTAAATTGCTCCTGTATTTATCCTATAGGAAAACATCAAAGACTGGTAAGAGAAATACACACTTTACAGGATCTCAGAATTGAAATGTTAAGTATATTCTGAATTTATTAACAGAACTAAACTGTGAAAACTCCAGAAATGTTAGATATTATTAGTAACTTGTAATAAATGCAACAGCCTTCAAAACAGAGATGGCTAGAGAAGTTATCAAATTATATTACAGAAAGGCCCTCCCTCCTTTCCTTTTTCCCTCCCTCCTCCCTCCTTACCTTCCTTTCTTCCCTCCCTCCCACCCTTCCACTCTCTCTCCCTCCTTTTTCTTTTTTTCTTTTTTTTTTTTTTGAGACAGAGTCTCACTCTGTCACCCAGACTGGAGTGTAGTGGCACAATGTCAGCTCATTGCAACCTCAGCCTCCCACGTTCAAGCGATTCTCTGCTTCAGCCTCCTGAGTAGCTGGGATTACAGGTGCCTGCCACCATTCCTAGCTAATTTTCATATTTTTAGTAAAGACAAGGTTACATCATGTTGGTCTTGAACTCCCGACCTAAAGTGATCAGCCCACCTCAGCCTCCCAAAGTGCTAGGATTACAGGCCTGAGCCAACGCATCTGGCCTTTTCTCAATTTTATATAATTTTTTCATCTCTAGCACCATACAACTACAACCTATAATCAGAATGATGACCCAATGGGGATTTCAAAATCTTAATTACTAAAGAAAAATGTATAACAGTGCTTAGACAAGAAAGTGTACTAATTTAGAGAATTTTATTCATGTAAGTTAAAGAAAAAAGGATTTTATGAATCTTTAAATGCAATAAATCTAGTAACATTCCATACTCCAAATAATTCATGATTTACTTTTTTCTCCTCCACAAATTATCTTTTTCAGTCACCAAGAACTCAGGATCCCACACCAGCTTTATCTAAGCTGTTGGCCATGTTTTCTCCTGTATTTAGAGGACAGGCTTGACAGATGCCTATATAAAACTTTGTGGTTCAAATATCATTCTTCTTGGTTAAGTAACACCTCAGTGCCCCCCCTACTTCTGCATTATGGGTGTCTCTTTGAAGAGCAGAGAACAACATTTAATTTAATTTGTAAATTTTATTATTTTTGTAGTTGTAACACCTGTATAAAACTTTAATAACAGAGCTATATCTGTTATTTCTTGTACAGTAAAAATGCTCCATTCTAATGCTGGAATTCCTACCAGCATAATGGGAAGAGGAGGCAATAAAAAAGTTTTTAATGAATAAATTATCAAGAATAATAAAGGAAAAAAACCTCTGTAAACTACTCCTAGAAAGGTTTGTGTTTTCTTTCCACCACAAAATAAACAAAGACATAGCCAAGGAATAAAAGGATATAATAATATTACTCAATTCTCTGTCAAATAATGTGTTTCAGAATATTCTTCAAACAATTGGAAAAGGCAACACAAGTTCCAATCAAATGAGTGCAGGTAGAAACATAACATTAATCTTCAAAAATTAAGAGATATTAACTATTTGAGCTACTCTAATAAATCAAGCACTTATCATTAGTATCCTACCAAACATGTCTTAGAATTTAAGGCAGTGTGAAGATTGTATATTTTAAAAAACAATAATGACAAAAACCAATATAACATTAACTAAAAATAAGACAAAATGCATTTTAAATACTTTAAAGAAATACAAACAAAATAGAGCCTAGATAACACCATCACTAGCCTCTATTCCCTGTAGAATTCTTCACCCACCTGTTAATATTCTTTACTAGCTTTTCACATCCCTAGCCCAACTTAAGAAGCCCTTAGGTTTTCCCCTCTCCTTCTCCTGGGCAGCAGAGCATAATTCAAGAAAAATCAAATCATCATATTAACTTATGCACTAAACATTACTGCTACACAGCCTCAGCAAGTCAGTTTGATTTTTCCACGGTAAGTTGTTATCAACCATCTGCTATCTTTTCAAGAGTCCATCTTCATCCCAGGTCTTTTCCTTCTCAATAGACTCCTGCTATTTCACTGAACTGTCTAAGCCTGTCCAAGATGAATTTACTCAACTTCCCTACCCTCCACCAATAATTATTTCTGTATCTGTATCCATCTTTTCTTTGCTGTCACATGTCTTAACCTGCCCAGCACAGCCCAATGACCTCTGGGATGGAGTGAACAGAAAACACCCAAATCTAGAACTAGTGTCTCCATGAAAACAGTACTGGTACTAGAAGAAAAGGCTGGATAGCAAGTGCTTAAAATAGTCATTCAAGTAGAAATGATATCTGAAAAGGGAACAGATTGTATATTAATTAATATACAGTTTGCTTAAAGTAGTAAGGGTATTACCACAGGCATGCAGAACACAAAGACAGCAAAAATAAACTGGCCATTTGGAAATGTTATACCAGAGGGACCTGTGGAAGTTTAAGCACAGTCATCAAATAAAGGTCCAGTAACAGGCCGCTAGGGATCAAAGGAAATTTGATCACTAGAAACAAAGAGAAATTAAAGGACCTTTTCCCTAATAAAAGGACTAGTAAGGACAACGTAGAGTCTAAAGCAGAAGTCAGTCAGCAATATGCTAGTAAAGGTCAAACACCTGGCCCTCTGTGGGGAAAGCCCTACTATGTAGTATTTACTAATTTCTATAGTACAAATACTCCTAACCATGGCAATTTCAAATTACTAACATGGCATTACAGAATGTAGGATGGGAAAAGGGTGTGTAGTAGCAACTATTACAGGCTGAGTATCCCAAATCCAAAAATCCAAAATCTGAAGTGCTCCAAAATCCAAATATTTTTTGAACACTGACATTACAGTCAAAGAAGATGTTCATTGGAGCATTTCAGATTTCGGATTTTCAGATTTGGGATGCTCGACCAGTAAGTACAAGGCAAATATTCCAAAATAAAAACAAAAACAAAAACAGAAAATCCAAATCACTTCTGGTCCCAAGCATTTTGAATAAGGGATACTCAACCTGCACATCATTTTTTTCAACCATCCAGATACAACAGACTTCAATAACTTCAAAAGCATAGGTAACAGTAAAATGTAGCAAAAAATTTGCAAGTGTTAAGTTTTGAATATGTATTATCTGTAATGTAACTTCAAAAATAAATGGAACGTGTTAAAAAGCAAAAAGTAAAAACTCTCCCACATCTGAGGCACACTAAAGAAAAAATATAATTCTCTGAATCTTGCACACTCCAAAATTAATACAGCCAGTTAACTGCTAATCAAAGCTAAGTTGATCTTAGAGGCCAAAGGAAATGTGATCACTAGAAACAAGGAGAAATTAAAGGCATCACTATGCTACAACATTAGCTTCTACTTTTATTTAAAAAACACTAACACCAACGAAAAGGCTCTAAATTGCTTAGGCTCTTTTAGGAGGGCTCTCACTTAAACACCTCAGGCTATGTACATTATTTCTTTTATTTTGTTTTTAATAATTTCAAGTTTTATTTTAGATTTAGGAGGTACATGTGCAGGTTTGTTTCATGGGCATACTGCATGATATTGAGGTTTGGGATATGAATGATCCCTGTCACCCAGGTAGTGAGTATAGTACCCGACAGTTTTTCAACCCTTGCTCCCCTTCCTCTAGTAGGCACCATCTTTATATCCATGAGTATCCCTCCTTCCCTCCCCAGTCTAGTAGGCCCCAACTTTGTATCCATAAGTAACCAGTATTTAGCTTCCACCTATAAGTGAAACCATGCAGAATCTGGTTTTCTGTTCATGGGTTAATTCACTGAGGATAATGGCCTTCAGCTCCCTCCTTGAGGCTAGCAAAAACATGCTTTCTTTTTTTTTTTTTTTGAGTGCATAGGCTGTGGACTTCCATCTGAAGTACATCCAGAAACTCGCAAACACTGGAAACGAGAGCTCTGCACGCAGAGCAGTATCATGAGGGTCCATAACCTTATTTAAGGAGAAAACTGCCTATCTCCATATAAGTTCATGGCAAAACATCCTGGCTCTGGAGACTACCAAACTAGCTTTCAACTTAAAAACCCACCCAGGACGCTTATTAACATTGTTGGCATTTGAATATGCTTATAGCAGTTTCTGAAGCATTTCAAAAGAACAGGCCAGTGTGAATATCTCAAAACAAATAGATAAAAGAACACTATAAAATAGGAATCCTGTGAAAATTGTGAACATATTTTGGCTTCCTAATCAAATGAACAGAGGTGGTCTTAAGCAATAAGACAATGAGGTTGAAATATATGCCTAATGTATTTGAGGAACACACACAACCTCTTGTAGAGATTACCATTTAAAAATTCAGGGTTCACTCTTTTCTGAAACTGGAAAGGTAACTTGTAGAAAAAGAATATTCATGTTCATTCCAAAGTTTTCCATTTCCTATATTCTCTTTCCTACAAGAAATCACTCTATTGAAATTTGAACATCTGTCCCTTTCTTGGAGTAAAATTAAGAAAAGGATAAAACTCATTATAGATACCATAATCTTTATCAAATATCTGTAGTGATTTGATATGCCTAATTAAAAAAAAATTCAGAAATGTTTGTCAAATGTTTTTAGATTTCAAAGAATGGTAGAATTTAAATAACTAGCACAAATACCAAGTAAAGCCTTTGGCACTAATCCAAAAATAGTAAACTGCAAGTAAAACCATAAATATGATAGCAAATTTTAGATAAATTCATTCAATTTCAAAATAACAATAAAGCATTTGAGAGATTCTTAACAATAAAACAAGAGAATTATAAACAATTGACATAATTCATGCCTTAAAGAACAATCTATTGCTAAGATAATAGCCACAATTAATGAAAACTTCATTTCTCAAAAAGCTGTTGTAGATTTAGTCACATAATGCTCTAATAAATATTGATGACAGTGAATTTTAAAATGTGCCAAATACTTTATTATGAACAAATATAATACTTCATCTTTTACTGCTGAAACTAAGAGTAAATCAATCCAAACATGTAAATCTCCTGATTTTACTCACCAGTAACTGTTTTTGGTTTTTCTTGGCATCCTTGTAAGAGGAGGATCCAGACATCCAAGATGGTAATGTAGTTTACAGGTATCACACAATAAAAGAAGATGCTGATCATGGTTCTTCTTACAAATCCCACAACTTTTAATAAAGGTAGCAAATAAAGATTTCAATAATTATCATAGTGAAACGCAGTTTACTTACAGCATATTTTTCATATTTTAAAATTTCATCTTGATTTAACTTAATATTTCTTCTGTTAAGATAGACAAAAACACACACACACTGTACACACACACACACACACACACACACACACACACAGACACCCCAATTGACAGTTATTGCAAAGATTGCGGAGTTTTGTGATGGTTACTATTATTTTAGGAATTTTTGGTTTGTTTCTCAGAAATCTAACTTCTCTTGTGCAAAAAGATAATTCAACCATACCTAGTACGTAAGTACCATTACCTGAAAATCTAAAGCCTATTTATATTGAGAATATACAGAAAGCAATGATGGTTAGGCTTTTTTTTTTTAACTCCTAGAAAAAAAAGTTGCACACACACATACACTTAAAAAGCCTAAATAAATAGTGCCAGGTCTTAGTAAAAAAGGAAAATCACTTAAAATATATTCTGGCTTTTCCTAAGTCGGTGCTCACCAAGGAGAAAGCCATGTTCAGTTCGAGCACCAAGATCGTGAAGCCCAGGGGCGAGAAGCCAGACGAGTTCGAGTCCGGCATCTCCCAGACTCTTCTGGAGCTGGAGATGAACTCGGACCTCAAGGCTCAGCTCAGGGAGCTGAATATTACGGCAGACAAGGAAACTGAAGTTGGTGGTGGCCCGAAAGCTATCATAATCTTTGTTCCTGTTTCTCAACTAAAATCTTTCCAGAAAATCCAAGTCCAGCTAGTATGTGAATTGGAGAAAAAGTTCAGTGGGAAGCATGTTGTCTTTACTGCTCAGAGGAGAATTCTGCCTAAGCCAACTCGAAAAAGCCATACAAAAAATAAACAAAAGCGTCCCAGGAGCCGCACACTGACAGCTGTGCATGATGCAATCCTTGAGGACCTGGTCATCCCAAGTGAAATTGTGGGCAAGAGAATCCGCGTGAAACTGGATGGCAGCCGGTTCATAAAGGTTCATTTGGACAAAGCACAGAAGAACAATGTGGAACACAAGGTTGAAACTTTTTCTGGTGTCTATAAGAAGCTCATGGGCAAGGATGTTAATTTTGAATTCCCAGAGTTTCAACTGTAAACAGAATGACTAAATAAAAAATATATTCACAGTAAAAAAAAAAATATATATATATATATATTCTGAAACAAATATGAATTGTAGTCATAAAAGTCAGAATATTCTGAAACAAATATGAATTGTAGTCATAAAAGTCAGAAGCATAGTGATAATGTCTGATAGTTCCAAAGGAACCAACAGTGCTTTCTGAAAAAGCTGGCCTGAGAATATGCTAATGTTCACATTGCACACTAAGACAATGTGGGCTTTTCCCACATTTCAAGGAAGTTGTTTGCTATTACTTGTAGAGGGAGTCTCCAACAAAAAACCAACAGTAGTTATGGAGACTGATATTGCTGTTATTGCTACTATTTCTGAGAAAAAGGTTTTGAGAAGAATATTTATGTATTTACACATCTATAACATATATGTACGCATATACATAGATACATATATATACACACATACATACACACACAAAAACACCAGCATCTTCTAAACTTCTCTCACTTAATCAATATAAATTATGCAGGAAAAAGTGAGATCGCAACCTATTTATTTATGGAAAGAAGTCCTTACTACAATAAAATTACTGTAATGGTGAACACTAAAAATGCTGAGCAAAGAAATTAAAAGACAAAAATACTTAGGCAAACAAAGTGACTGCATCTGAGCAGCAAGAGAAAGAAGTGTAGAAACTCCAATCTAAAACTTATCTTTATTATCCACTATCTACAAAGGCAAGAGATTCATTCTATGTAAGTATATGATAACCATCACTATCTAAAATAGAAACTCTACAATTCATTCAAGTAAAATAAAGTATAAATACTCATCTGTTATATTATTTTCAATATTTAAGACAATAATCATAATATTATCTACAGTAATTTTCCAATTCCCCAAAGAGAATTGCTCGTTTCCACAGTTTAGGCAGACATATTTGCCTAAACTTAAAGGACACAAAAAGTCATTTATCTTATTATAACAGCAACAAAAATCTCCTCTATTATTCAAACTGGAATGTACCTTTAATAAAATGAACTTCAAATGCACTTAAATTAAATTCAGGTATGGATATAATTCATTCTCAAATATTTGCAGTATCTTCTTTCTAATAAGTATCAGTTTAAAAAATACACAGTATTATTCTATCATTATTAATTTCGTTACTTGCCTATAAAGTACTGCAGGAAGAGTAGACGTCTTTTGTGTGCCTCCTTCTTTTTTACTTGGTTTTCTCTCCTTGGGTGCTCGCAAAATTGCCGGTATATTCAACTTCTATTGATTTGAACAAATGTAGTATATATGGTTTTAAGGAAGAAATAAAAGCAACATTTTCCTCTAATTGCCACTCAAGCCAACTAAATATAGTAGGATTATTAGGGGAAAATCTGCTTTACCAGTTATTACACTGGCAAAAAGGATTAAAGTGAGCTTTTTTTCTAATAGTTCTATTTCCATTACAAATCTATAATTACAGACTTTCATCAATTTTCCGTGGTAAACTAAAACATTATGAAAATTAAACTACTTCAGCTTTGAAAGACAAAGACACATATGTAGGAGGTTTAAAAAAATAACACAGTACACTTGACAAAAAGAATATTGAGGCCATTTATTTTCTTCAGCACCCTAGCTATATTGGTGCTCCATAGGTTAATTAGAAAAATTATCTTATTGGACCAAACTCTCCAACAAAGCAAGTGAGATTCTCTTTGCGTTTCTACTAATCTGTAGTATGCTGGCTTCTCAGACAGCAACCATCTATCAAAGTCACTTCTCAATGGCCTGGTGGGCCCACATCTGTTCAACCAACTGAAAAAAAGTATCATACAAACAATATAAATGAATTCTACTTCTGCTGTGTATTTTACATTTGCAAAAGGAAATTTGCAAACCTCTGTTAAAGGTCTTTTAATAAATGAAAATGCCTTTTATAGTAGATAATACTTTACAGTGAACAGGAGATACTTATGAGAGAAACTTGCAAATCAAGCCAAATGATAATGCTAGCTTGGCAAATAAACTAAAGCCTTATATTCAACATTAACTCTCTAAATATTAAGTATAAAACACCATAATCTTCTAAAAATCCATCAACCAATCTATTAACAGGAACAAAGGCTGATCCTTCCAGAGGCAACTACTAATTCTCACCTCTTAAAATATTCTTTATGATATAAGCCACAGGCATTCTGATCACATAAAGCATCTTCAAAGCTAATATGGCACAGTACAAATCAGTATGTATCACTTCATAAAATATCTTTACAAGTTGTGTGATGAATTGGACTCTCCATAAACATCTAAAACAAGTGTGATAAAAAAATCTGTTCTTTGAAAAGTGCCTTTGCAAATAAAACTACTTATTTATGTGAAAGGACCACTAACAGTGGGTCTCCATCATCCTTAAAAAAAAAAAAAAATTATTTGTAAAAAATCTTAATTTATCAATTATATACACAGTACTAAAAAAAGCATTCAAAGGATTCCATCTAACAATAATATTCATTTCAACACCAAAAACTTTAATAGATTAATAGTCTTTATGAATAAAGTTTTTTTTTCTTTTTTAGTAACTACGATCATAGCTACTGTTGAAGGGGAAAAAATGCATTTTAACATTAAAGCTTTAAAAACCATCTCTTAGACAGCTGAAAACAAAATTAACATAAAAACAAATTTCTCTAGTTTGCTTTTTAAATTTCAAATTACACATCCAAAGAACAGAACAAAAAAAACAGCATAAGAATAGCAAAGAAAAAAATGTGGCAAGGAATCTAAAACTGCTAAATTAAAAGAAGAATGTAGTAGGAAAAACTCATGCTTCAAGTCTTAGCTTCATGACAAATGACAGGTCAATCAGTTAGAGCAAATGAAAAAAAACTGCACACAAGATAGCTGTTTAAACAACCAAATTAAACTAGAGGTTCTCAGTAGGCAGCTTCCAATGCTCTAGATGTGTTTCAAGCAGAAATCATTATCCCAAAGGATTAGGCCCTAATTAAACAGAATTCTTCAATTAGTAAAGCGACAGTTGTATCAAAAATCTATTCTTCAAAAATCATATAGACAGCAAGAACTGAAAAAGATAGCAATTGGAAAGAAACTAACCTGCCCTGTGATTCTGCCTAGTAAGGCCCATATTCCTTGTCCTTCACTTCGAAGTTTTCCATTCAGGTTTTGTAGTTCTTCTAAAGATTCACATAACTACAAAGTAAGTCAAATTAGTAAACTTCATTAAAATACCTGACAATTTAAGTAATTTATCAATAAATATCTACATTTCTATTCTCTCTCTATATACATACACACACACACACACACACACACAGTTTTGTTTTGTTTGAGATGGAGTCTCACTCTGTCTCCAGGCTACAGTGTAGTGGCATGATCTTGGTTCACTACAACCTCTGCCTCCTGGGTTCAAGCTATTCTCCCGTCTCAGCCTCCCAAGTAGCTGGGACTACAGGCGCTTGCCACCACACCCAACTAATTCTTGGATTTTTAGTAGAGATGGGGTTTCACCATGTTGGCCAGGGTGGTCTCCATCTCTTGACCTCGTGATCCACTGGCCCCGGCCTCCCAAAGTACTGGGATTACAGGTGTGAGCCACCGCACCCAGCCTCCATATATTTTTAATATATTCAAGCCACAATACCACTGAGAGACAAGGCTATCCAATTACTCAGCAGTATTTGCTGCTGTAAGCATTTTGTTTTCTGATGTTAACAGTGATTACGTTTATATCTTCTGTTATGGTTTGCTATATAACATCACAGACAGACATTTTGCTAATTAATCCTTATGACTCCATCAAGATGTATTTCTACTATTTTTCCAATGAAAAAAACTAAGGATCATAGAGTTTTTGTGAGTTGGCCAAGATCACAGAACTAGCAAGAATCCCCAGGTCCTTTGAATCTAATTCCAAGTACTCTTTTTACTACACAGTGTAGCTTATTATTGGAAACTTACTTCCTAGTAATATTTATGACTTAACACGTTTTCTAACAATAACTCAGTACCTGTTTTATGTGCTCAAGTTATACTTAGCATGACATTTTTACCACATTGTGCTTTTGTAAGATATTTCTTTTTGATCTTTCTCATCTTTAGGATGAAGAGGTTACATGAAAATTCAAATTCGGAAATTTTTTTATCCAAATATTAAAATATAATTCAAGATAAATAATAAAGAAAAGTTTCTAAACTATCTACAAACTTAGAAAGTGAAGCTCTATAGTAATGTTTATTGGTTAGAAATAAAGAATAGAGTCAGATGAGTTGGCCTCACACCCCATTCTGTGACTTGACTACTTGTGTGAACCTGAGCAAATTATTTAACCTCTTCAGGATTCAGTTTCCATTGAAAATGAAGCAATGATTATAACCTACACGTTAAGATGGGAATTAAATGAGGTAATGCATGTAAAGAGATCATAATTATGCCTGGCACATAAAGTACTCAGTAAGAGACAGCGATGATAATGAAGCTAATGAGGAGTAGGAGCTATAGGGAAGAGCCTAAGAGCTCCAGAAGAATTTTAAAATAACACATAAAAAATGCCATACAATCACAAAAATATCATCAGTAAGATCTATACTACGTTGCATATTTTGTAGTCAACTTACCTTATTATATTCCACATGAAGCTTTTCTTGCTCATTCTCTAATTTATCTTTTATATTTTTTTGTTCAGCCATATTTTCCTGAATTTGAATCATGCGCATGTTTCTCTCTATTTAAATGAAATATCCAAATTTACTTTAGTAGAAGTAAGAGCTGACATAGGAAGAAACTAGCCATAGAGATGACCACATTGATAAACCTACATAGTTTAAAACTTTTAAGTATATTCACAAAGAAATGAACTTAGCATTTTATAAAAACTCATAACATATTAGGAAAATAAACATTCCTCTATGATAACATGTAACATGGCTAATACATTTCTAAAAATTAAGTTTTACCAAATATTTTCATTAACAATTGTTGTCAGTAAAAGTATGCATGTATCAGTGTCTATACTGACCAAAATAATAATTCACAAAATCTGCAGTGAGAGCTGGTTGCTTATGTTTTCTCCTTCCATCCACACTAGAACTAGTATCTGAATTGTCCACTGGAAAGATATCTGTACTGATCCCCATGAGTTCTGCTTTCCGCATAAGTTTACGAATAGCTGAAGCACTGCTGGTGAGTGGTCTGGGCAATTTTTCCCTTGGAACCCAGGCCTGGGGTCTGGTGGATCGAGCTAGCTCCGCTTTGGCACGATATTGCTGAAGTCGGGCATTGATCCTTGCCTATAGAAGAAATGTATTCATATTTTAAAAGACAATAAAATGGAACATATTCCTTACGATTTTTACATTGATTTTTATTCCCATGTTTACAGAAAGATAATCAAAACTTCTCATATCAAGGCAAGTTATACGTGTGAATGATCCTTAAGGTATACTGTGTAATTCTTGAGTTACAATAAACTAGATCTACCCCTATAAACAATTGTCCTAACTTATAATCAGAATTTTGAGAAACTAATTTCATTAAGCTGAAGTTTCTCTTCTTAATAGCGGCTATTGTTTCCATAGATTTAATGTATATAAAATTATATTTTAAATATAGGCAAACTGACCAAATCCTTTGAATAGACTGAAACAAGATGTAGCAAATATATTGTACTGATAGAATAATTTCCTCACAGCCACATTTTTCAATGTGAAATTATACTTCATAAAGGACTGCTCTGTTGACTAAATGAGGAATACTGTACTCAGCCAAAATTATACTCACTATTAACCTTAATCACAATCCACCTCCTAGACAGCTAACCAAACTTCTTATTATACTTCAGATGTCACTGGAAAACACACAGGAGATGCAAAATCCATACATAACCTTAAAAGAAAAACATATGGGTTTTGACATGAATCCTATACCTGTGCTTCTGGTGATAGTTGCTTCTCTCTCTCTTGCAAAGACATTTTACAATAGGATTGTAGAGCCAAGTAGTTTTTTCTCTTCCACTTTCTGTCTAATCTATCTGCATGTTGCTTACAATAAGCAAAGAACGGATCTGCTATGTCCTATACAAAAAAAGTGGGGAAAAAGAGTTAACATTTGTACTCCAAAGAGTCATAAAAAACCTAATACAAAAGAATATTACTTTCTTTTCAAAGAATCTACTAGTGCTTGTTATGTCTAATAAATTACAAAAATAATTTTTATACATAATGATAAAAATCACTGCTTTAAAAACTTGATCTTGTATATCAACTTCGAATTACCAACAGCTTTTTTTTTTTAAGGGCTTGTGGGTTTAAAGATACTGAAATCAAATATATTGTATTATTGGGGTGTATTTATATAGCAGCCCTTCAATATCCATAGCAGATTGGTTCCAGGACCCCCCAAGGATACCAAAATCTGTGTATGCTCAAGTGTCTTATGTTAAATGGTACGCTACTTGCATCTAGTCTACATACATTCTCCCAAATATTTTAAGTAATCTCTACATTACTTAAAATACCTAACATACAAATGTAAATGTTGTACAAATAGTTGCTATACTGTATTAGTTTTTTATTTATATTTTTTTATTATGCTTTTTTTCCCCCAAATATTTTCAATCTGCAGTTGGCTGAATCTAAAAATGTGGAATCTGTGGACCAGGAAGGGCTGGCTATATTTTTCAAAAGATCACTGTTCAAAACAAATAGGATTTTAATAATCTTAGATAGAAATAATCATTAAATATTAACGTTATGCATACATAGACTAATATTGCAAAACAACAATATTGGACTGGCCAACAAGATAAGTGTGGCATTTCCAACTGGTTAACAATGGACAGATTCTACAGAGGATGAAAACAGAATTAAAGACCAGGAGTGGTGGCTCATGCCTGTAATCCCAGCACTTTGAGAGACCAAGGCAAGCAGATCACTTGAGGTTGGGAGTTCAAAACTAGCCTGGCCAAGATGGCAAAACCCAGTCTCTACTAAAAGTACAAAATTAGCCGGGCACAGTGGCATGCACCTGTAATTCCAGCTACGTGGGAGGCTGAGGGAAGAGAATCACTTTAACACAGGAGGCAGATGTTGTAGTGAGCTGAGGTCGCACCACTGCACTCCAGCCTTGGTGACAGAGTGAGACTCTGTCAAAAAAATAAAAAAAATAGAATTAAGAAGTCCAAGCCCTGTCAATTAAAAAATTTAAGTTATATCCTTTAACTCTTTCCCTAACAACTCAAATGGAATCACAGTTCTATCACAGCCTAATAGTACATTTTTCATTCATAAAAGTAGTGTACAAAAAGAGGATTTATTCTATCAAAAACAACTTGTAAAGATGTAGTCCAAAAAAGTTATTTTCAATGTAATTGCTAAAAAACAAAAAGCTGTTTATTCTTTATGTCTGACCCAAGGAGGAACAGTAAACATAAGCTATCACTTTTTCTCTAAGTTATGGCAAAAGTGTCTCTTAGTAAAGCAGAGTTTTACAACACAAAGAGAAATGACACACTACCAAGGAGAGACATATAAGACTACAAAGAAAAAGAAATCTAATGTGTCCTTAGTATTTAAAAAAAAAGCATATGAGGCAATTCTGTAGTGTGATATCTATAGATGTCACAGTATAGCACTGTGTATCACAGAATTTGGAGACATAAAAACCTGGATACAAATCTTGGCTCTACCATTTACTGGCTATGGGACTTGAAAAAATTGCTTAACATCTCTGGGCCTTAGATACCTCATCTGTAAAACAGCATTTACTTATAATTACTTCATATAGCTTTAAAAATAAAATACAAAAAATTTAGGAGACTACATTAACACATACAAACATCTGCTTTCTCATGACACGCTCTAAATCTTGGTGACAGAGATGTTTAATGGAAATAAAGATTATACTGAACCTCAGCCCAAATGCCCAGATCTAGATAATTACTCTGGTGTTTCAAAATAAATGAGGTTGAAATCGAGTTATTAGAGATAGGTCCATGCTTACGTAGATGAGTTAAGCATCTAGACCAAGATTCTGGTTTAAGAAAAACATCGATACTTACTATGGCAGAAACTACTAACTATCTTACACTATGTTTTCTTCCCATTAGTACCAGAACCCTATGCGTTTTTACCCAGCACATGGCTACTCCCTAGAAACTATCTGATCCAGCCTCCTCACAGCTAGATGTGGTCATGTGATTAAGTTCTGGCCAATGAGTTGTATGAAATTCCCAGACCATACACTTGAAAAGTAGCCGTCTACTCTTAACCTCTTCTTTCCTACTTCCAGTGAGGTAGAATCCAGCCAAGATGGTGATAAACCATCTTTGACTGTGTAGGAGAGTACAACAGACTAAAGAAAAGTGAAGCAAGAGGAAGGGAACTCATCCTGGAACCAAACTCCCCTCAGTATCCAGTCAGCCTGGAATCGTATATTAGAGTGAATTCAAATTCTTCCTCGTTTAAGCAACTCGTTATTTGGTTTTTTTAGACCAGTCAAAATAGTATCCTAATTAATACATAGGTTGACATGGAATATACCTTCAACCTGCTTAGAGAAAGAGAGCTTTCAAAATCCTACTCCCAATGGAAAATGGAAAGAGAAAAACAGGTTTCTGAATATTTACCATGAAATAAGCACATGTGCTTTTTTATATACTATCTCTTTAACCTTCACCACTACCACAGGAGGTGGGTTCTACCATTTTAATGACAATTTTATGGATAGAAAACCGAAAACCAGAGAGGTTAAGTTGCTGAACCAAGACCTATATCCAGTACGTAAGATCCATCTTCTGTAACCACTACCTGACTGTCATCAGATTCATTTAAGGAGGTTTCTAAATTAAGGTTACTAAAGTCCAACTCTGCAAATTCTGATTCAGCAGATCTAAGGCAAGGGCCTTAAATGCAAATGTCTTGAGAAGCAGTAACAGGCAATATAAGTGGGTGAAGGAGACCTAAAAGATGCTAGAAAAATATAAGATAAAAATGAATGATGAGGGGCAGTTAGTAAATGGTGGGGCCTGTGAGAACTTAGAGCCTATGGCAAACTGGAATGCCCCATAAAGGCATTCAAATTCAAGGTTGTCTTTTTTAACCCTATTTCTAACCAACAAAATGCATCTACGGATTAAGTCTAGCTTGTGGGCTTCTAGATGGCATGATTTGGTCTAGAATCTTAAAATACTTTTTTTTTTTTTTTTTTTTTAAACAAAACTCCCTGGGTAAAACTGACATAGCAGATCAAAGTTATATAAACTCAAAGAAGACACTTCAGTCTTGTACATTGAGAACCACCTCGCATTTATAAAAACAGTGTATTTGAAGAACATACATATGCTTTATTGATATCTTAATAATAAAATCAATGTGTTTACTGAAACCAGAAACATTTAGATACAATAATAACCTAATGGCCTATCAAACTTACCTTTTCAATTATGCACTATCAATATTCTTACTCACCCCACAGATATTTTCATTCAAGTTCAGAATGAAACCTTGAAATTCTGGGGTCAGCATCCTCCTGCCTCAACCTCCTGAGCAGTTAGGACTATAGGCACACACCACCACATCTGGGTAATTTTTACATTCTTTGTAGAGATGGGGTCTTGCTATGTTGCCCAGGGTCATCTCAAAATCCTGGCCTCAAGAGATCGTCCTTGGCTTGGCCTCTCAAAGTATTGGGATTACAAGTGTGTGTCACTGCACCTGGTTTTATGTTGTTTCAAATATAATTTTCTATATAACAGAGTATAGCAATGTCCAATAGTACCAAATTATACTTTAATTACAGAAGGAACTACCATATGGCTTACTTGGACTATAAGCAACTTCAGACTATATAATGTAAAACATAGTAATATAAGTTTTAGCATAACTGATCCTGCGCAATAACTGTTTTTTTTTAAATTTATTTATTTAAACTTTTTAGAGGTAGGGTCTCTCTTTGTTCCCCAGGCTGAGTGCAGTGGTAAGAAGATAGCTCAATGCAGCCTCGAATTCCCAGGTATATGTGATCCTCCTGCCTCAGCCTCTCCAGTAGCTGAGACTACAAGCACCATCACACCCAGCAAATTTTTTTTTTTAAGAGATGGGGTCTTGCTATGTTGCCCAAGCTGGTTTCAAAGTTCTGGCCTCAAGCAATCCTCTGGCCTTGGCCTCCCAAAGTGTTGGAATTACAGGCATAAGTCACTGCACCCAGCCCTACAGCTCAGTTTTAAAAACAAGATGTTGTATCATAACATGGTTTTAAATATCTTTCTAATAAAGCATGTTGTGCCATAACATGCTTTGACTTTTCTAAATAAATCTGGAATATCCACAAAGGAGATGAAAAAGAATAGAAAATTCATATGGATTCTCACCAATGAGATAAAGCACTATGTCAGAAAGCTATAAAAAGTCATAAAAAACACAGAAAGGTATATAATGTCATTAGATGAAACTGAAATGTTTATTCTATTTTTCAACTTTTTTTACAGCCTATATAAAACAACCATGAAAAAGTAGTAAATTCAACTTGATATAGTTTAAAAAAGTTTCCTAGAATGCCTAAAGAGAATAAAATGGAAATAGAAGGCAAGATATGCTCACAAACATAGATCTACTTTAGTTTAAAATGTGTTTCTTAATTATAAAATCTATTACATTACATAAATCCTCATATATACAAATGCAACCATCTAGAAATAGAGAAGACCTTCATTTTAACAGAATGATTACTGTCAAATGCAAACTTCATTAATATTGATTCATGTAACATCCTGGATTTTGAAACACTGTTCAGAAAACATTTAGAATTTTCTAATTCTCTGCTTATAACAAGAAACCAGGAACATATATATGTAAATATGCTTTAAGTCATTTTCCCTCAAAACAACAGCACAATGAGTAAGGTAGTGAATAGGGAGAAAAGTTCCACTTTATTATTCCTGCATAAAGGGATCCCACCTAATTAATCAAGAGACACAGCAAGGCAATGAAGATGCCTCAGGGCCAGTTCTCACATCCTAATGTATGTTTCCCCGTACATTTCCCCAAATTAGCTCACAGATAAGATATGCAGACCACAAACTGTAAACTATTTAGCTTAATATTATATTTAGTTTCACTTAATCTGCATGCCTTTAGATGGAGATGCACTCTCCAAATCCCACAAACTCCATTATACCCCACTGTCCCATATGTGGCTGCTTCACACATTTTTGTTAATTAACTGCTATCTTTCCAAAAATGATAGTGTATGATGCTGTGCAAAGGAATCCAAACTACCATAGTAAAAAAGAAAGCTATCTACTAGCTGCAAAGGAAACCTACTGACCACAAAGCTCAGTTTTCCAGAAGTAGACAACTAACCTTTCCCTATAGATTACCTAATCCAAGTATTCACCTAGTATGTATCTGGTCCTCTAAGTCTTACCTGTATTGCCCTCTTGTACTTCTGTCCACTATCCTGAGTTGTAGCTATGAGGAATCCATATTACCCTACTGTATAACTATAACTCTGTGTCTACCTAGTAGCTGAGAATACGCTCACTGTTCATCTAGTAGCCTTCATCAAAGTACAACTCCTCAAAATCAAGAGACTGAAACAGCTATATAAATGAAGAGACTGGAACGGCTATATCTGTCAAAAACAGCTACATGTATCAAAAATACAACTCCTGTAAGATCTGTTTATTCATAAGATACATCCTTCAAATTTTTTTCTACAAATTTTCTTCATCAGAGTATTTTTGCTTGTTTTCTAGAAATGAAATAAATGGACTAAGATAAAATCCCAGGACAACAAACAAACAAAATTTACCCAATAAAAGAAAGAAGAAGAAAAAAAAAAACAAGGAGAGGCTTAGATTACTACCATAAAGCCATCATGAATATACAATAAAAATTACTAAATAAATACTCATTACTATATGAGTTTAAAGAATCAACCGAACCTGCTCACAATTCCTTAACATTCTTAAAAATTACTGAGGACTCTAAAGAGTTTATGTGAATTTTATTTTAGACAGTTACCATATGTGAGTTATATTTTAGAAAGTTAAACATTAGAAATTAAAATTGGAATTTTTTTTTGCAATATTAATTAATTTAATTTAAATAATGGGCCCATTACAGAAGTATACTCTTTTACGAAAATAAACACAATTCACAGACACAAAAAAATTTAAGTCACGAGACTGGCACTGTTTTACATTTTTGCAAATATCTTTAATGCCTAGATAACTGACATAAAAAAAAGGTAGCCGGATTCTCAAAATTGTTTCTATATTCAATGGGTTCTACTGTATGTAATCTCTGGAAGTCTCCACTAATACTTGTGAAAGAACAGAGTTCAGAAAAGTAAGTAACAATTTTATAGTGTAATGAAAATAGTTTTAAACTCAGACTACTTGTATGAATCTTAACAAGTCCCCCAAACATTGAATACAACTGACTGTTTAATGTAAAGCCAATAGATCTGAAAGGAATATTATGGAATTAAAAATAACAGTAAAGAGATAGTAACAGAGATACTGAAGACACAGTAATGATTTTACTTAAAGAAATATAGAGCAAGGTTACTCAAATACCATTTCAGATTCTCATATAAAATATGCTATTTTTTAAACTATAATTGATGAGGATGAAATGCTGACATTTTAATGATTTAAGACAACTTGGATTTTCTTTCATTTTATCTGTCAGATCTCACTATAAAATTTTTAATGTTTTCCAAATGTCTGACTAGCTTTAAGAAGGACAAAACTCAAAGATATTTGCTCTTAAAGTTTTACAACAGTGATCTTGCAACAACTTTAAGAATAAATGTTAAAATTTCTTTTATTATTTATACCAGTTACAGGATAATAGAATCAAAAGATGTCTTGTGAAGATGTTCAACAACTATGGGTTTAAATAAACCTACCTCTTCTGCTGCTGCTTCTGAAAGCAGGCCTTCCTTCTGAGCACAGGTCACATGGAAATAGGCTCTGCACATCCCTGCATCACAGCTAATGCAAACTCCAGTTCTAGCAAAACGAGGGTCTTCACAAAAGCTACACTCCTGCAACAAAATGACAGAAAAATTCTCAAAGCAAACATTTCCAGACTAAAGACTGCATTCCCATACAAAGAATTCACTAAATATTAAAATGCTAAATAGAAATTGTGACCCAATTATGTACCAATACAAACAATAATTGTAGGCAAACCAAGAGTTTATATGAGGAAAGGTATTTTTACCTATATGGTTCTAATAAATCAAAATTCAACTAATTTAATGACAATAACAAATAATAATACAACCATAATTAAAATTATTCAAGGACTTACTATGTGCCAGTCACTATTCTAAGCTCTATACACATACAGACAGTCCCCAGTTTACAATGGCTCCACTTCTAATTTTTTGACCTTACAATGTTGCAAACGTGATACTCACTCAGCAGAAATCACACTTTCAGTACCCATACAACCATTCTATTTTCCATTTTCAGTACAGTATTCAATAAATTACATGAGATAGCTAACATTTTATTATAAAATAAAGTTTTGTGTTAGATGACTATGTTCAAGTGTAGACTAATGTAAGTGTTCCAAGCACATTTAAGGTAGGCTGCACTAAGCTATGCTCGGTAGGTTAGGTGTATTAAATTAACTTCAACTTAAAATATTTTGAACTTACAATGGATTTATCAGGATGTAAACCCATTACAAGTCAAGGACTATGTGTATAAATATATGTAATCATTAAATACAACTACCATGAAGAAGAGGTACTGTAACTATTCTCATTTTACACACGAGAAAACTGAGGTAAAGACAAGAAATCTGCTTGCCAAAAATAACAAAGAAAGTAAATGAAAGGCTTCGAACCAGGACGGTCTTACTTTAAACCCACCATTAAGCTACACTAATTCTTAAACAATTATAAAATTGCTTGGTAAATGAAACAAGAGACCAGAGAAAATCCAATAAATAATCTAGGCATTGCAACCTAGAAATCATACATGTTTTAAATATCTTTAAGACAACTAAAAGTAATTTTAGGTAAACAATTCAGTGCAACTAGTAGTGATAAACAATACAGCCAATTATTTACATTCTTCTCTGTATAAAAAGGGAACATTTGTAAAACCAAGGTATGAACTGTTGAAATTACTCCAAATCCTAACAGATTTTTTTTTTATTCTTTTAACTATCTCTTAAAAGGGCGGAAAAGCTAGTCTAAAAATTTAAACAACTCTGGTAACAGAAATCTTCATAAAAGAAAAACATTAAATTATGAAAGACTGACAGTGGACAATTAAAAAACTGTTTAAGTATTCAAAGTGAACTATATAAAAGGAAACAAATAAAAGGAAAATTTAAAAATTTCAGTAGTCAAATCCTGACATTCTACTGCCTAGTTAAAAGAATTTCTTCAGTAACAGTAGAACATAGAAGGTATAATATGCTGGCAAACAGCAATCTAAATATGAGATTAAGAGAGAGAGAAACAGAAATTAAATTATTTAAAGGATGTCAACACTGTGAACAGAGACATATTGTTAGGATAATTCTCTGAGCAGGTAATTTCATGTAATATGTTAAAATTGCACAAAGGATTTCAGAGTGAATATAAGGAAAAATTTCCTGACAGTCACATTAGACTATAAAACAATCTATCAAATACAACAGAATCTTCCTCAATTGCCTGAATCATTTAAAATGCTGGTGAACTAAGCAACTGAGAGCACAGAGGGAGAACATAATTCAGATTGTAAAATGAGTAGGCAATGTGGTCTAGAAGGCTATCCCAGTCATAATTCACAATATTGTATCTGATTTTGCAGAGGAGCCAGAGAGTACCTAATTTCCAACTCCCATTTCCCGGTGATATTTTCGTAAACCAAAATAAACAAGAGGAAATTAGCCTGGACCTGTTTCTGTACACAGAACCTTACACAAGTGAAATTTAATTTAGAAAAATTCCTTGTAATAAACCAAATTTTAAAAATGAAACAAAACAAAAAAATCAAAAAACAAGCTTCAACCAACTACAACAGCCAACTAGACATTAGACAATATAACTGGAAACTTTCTACTAAATCATATCTGTATAGAAAAAAAATACACAGCTGTAGCCATTTAAGTAATTTTTTTACTTTGGTTCCACATTCAGCCAATAAAAGCCCGCTGCTCACACTATTAAAGTGGACGTCTTTTTTTTTGAGACAGAGTCTCACTGTCACCAGGCTGGAGTGCAGTGAATCTCAGCTCACTGGAACCTCTGCCTCCTGGGTTCAAACAATTCTGCTGACACAGCCTCCCGAGTAGCTGAGACTACAGATGCCCACCACCATGTCCAGCCAATTTTTATATTTTGAGTAGAGACGAGATTTCACCATGTTGGCCAGGATGGTCTCAATCTCTTGACCTCGTAATCTCCCCACCTTGACCTTACAAAGTGTTGGGATTACAGGCGTGAGCCACGGTACCCAGCCAAGTGAACATCTCCGAACCTTTTCTAGTTCTAACTGCTGCCCGATAAATACTATCTGTTAATGCTCAAATAACCTCTGTTAAATTTACAGGGATACATCAGAGATACTGCAAGTTCAGCTCCAGACCACTGTAATAAAACGAGTATCACAATAAAACAAGTCATAAGAATTTTTTAGTTTCTCCATGCATTTTCAAGTTAGGCTTACACTATCTGTGGTCTAATAAATGTATAACATTAGGTATTTTTAAAATGTATGTACATTAATTTAAAAATACTCTTTTGCTAAAAAATGCTAATGATCACCTGAGCCTTCAGCAAGACATAATCTTTTTGATGTGGATGGCCGTTGACCAATGGGGGTGGTGGTTGCTGAAAGTCAGGGTGGCTGTGGCAATTTCTTTTCTTTTTTTTGTTTTTCTTTTGTTTTGTCTTTTTAGATGGAGTCTCACTCTGTCACCCAGGCTGGAGTGCAGTGGCGCAATCTCGGCTCACTGCAACTTCTGCCTCCCAGGTTCAATCAATTCTCCTGCCTCGGCCTCCCAAGTAGCTGGGATTACAGGTGTGTGCCACTATACCCAGCGAATTTTTTGTATTTTTAGTAGAGACGGGGTTTTGCCATGTTAGCCAGTCTGATCTCAAACTCCTGACCTCAGGTGATCTGCCCACCTCGGCCTCCTAAAGTGTTGGGATTACAGGCGTCAGTCACCGCACCTGGCATGACAATTTCTTAAAATAAAACAACAATGAAGTTTGCTGCCAAGATTCTTTCTTCCTTTTATGAAAGATTTCTTTGTTGCATGTGATGCTGTTTGACAGCATTTTACCAAGGGTAGAACTTCCTTCAAAATTGGAGTCAATCCTCTCAAACCTTGTGCTGCTTAATCAATACAGTTTATGTAATATCCCAAGTCTTTTGCTGTAATTTCAACAATGTTCATAGCATCTTTACCAAGAGTAGACTCAAGAAACCACTTTCTTCGTTCATCCATGAGAAGTAACTCCTAATCTGTTCAAATTTTATCATAAGATTGCAGCAATCCAGTCATCTCTGGCTACACTTCTAATTCCAGTTCTCTTGTTATTTCTACCTCATCAGCAGTAACTTCCTCCACTGAAGTCTTTAATCCCTCAAAGGTATCCATGAGGGCTGCAATCAACTTCTTCCAAACTCCTGTTAATATGGTTATGTTGACTTCCTCCCAAGAATCACAAATATTCTTAATGACATCTAGAAAAGTGAGTCCTTTCCAGAAGGTTTTCAATTTAGTTTCCCCACATCAATCAGAGGAATCACTATGTATGGCAGCTATAACTTTATGAAATGTATTTCTTAAATAGTAAGACTTTAAAGTCTAAATGACTTCTTGATCTATGGACTTCAGAATGGCTGTCACGATAGCAGGCATGAAAACACATTAGTTTCCCTGTACTTCATCAGAGCTCTTGGGTGACCAGGTGCCCTGTCAATAAGCAGTACTCTTTTGAAAGGAATCTTTTTTTCTGAGCAGTAGGTCTCAACAAGGGGCTTAAAATATTCAGTAAACCATGCTGTACACAGATGTGCTGTCATCCATGCTTTGTTCTTCCATTTACAGAGCACAGGCAGAGTAGATTTAACATAATTCTTAAGGGCTCTAGGATTTTCACAATAGTAAAGGAGCACTGGCATCAACTTAAAGTCACCAGTTGCACCGGCCCCTAAAGAAGAGAGACAGCCTGCCCTTTGAAGCCAGAAAGTGACTTCTCCTCTCTAGCTATGGAAGTCCTAGATGGCATCTTCTTCCAAAAGAAGGCTGTTTCACCTACACTGAAAATCTTTGTTGAGTGTAGCAATCTTCATCATTTGTCTTAGCTAAATTTTCTGGATAACTTGCTGCAGCTTCTTCTTCACTACCTGCTACATCATCTTCATCTTTTATATTAGGAGATGGCTTCTTTCCTTAAACCTCATGAACCAATCTCTGCTACCTTCCAACTTTTCTTGTGAAGCTTCCTCATCTCTCTCAGCCTTCACAATATTGAACAGTTAAGGCCATGCTCTGGATGAGGTTTTAGCTTAAGGGAATGTTGTGGTTGCTATGATCTATCCAGACTACTAAAATTTTCTCCATATCAGCAACAAGACTGTTTTACTTTCTTATCATTCATGTGTTCGCTGAAGCAGCACTTTTAATTTCCTTCAAGAACTTTTCCTTTGCATTGACATATTGGGTATTTGGCAGAAGAGGCCCAACTTTTGGCCTAGCTTGGCTTTTGATATGCCTTCCTCACTAAGCTTAATCATTTCTAGCTTTTAATTTAAAGCAAGAAATAGATGACTATTCCTTTCACTTGAACACTTAGAAGCCACTGTAAAATTATTAATTGGCCAAATTTCTTTTTCTTTTTTTTTTTGAGATGGAGTCTCACTTTGTTGCCCAGGCCAGAGTGCTGTGGCGCAATCACAGCTCACTGCAACCTCCACCTTCCAGGTTCAAGTGATTCTCCTGCCTCAGCCTCATGAGTAGCTGGGATTTCAGGCAGGCACCACCACGTTCGGTTAATTTTTTGTATTTTTAGTAGAGATGGGGTTTCACCATGTTGGCTATGCTGGTCTCGAACTCCTGACCTCAGGTGATCTGCCCACCTTGGCCTCCAAAAGTGCTGGGATAACAGGTGTGAGCCACCGCATCCATCCCTAATTAGCCAAATTTCAGTATCACTGTGTCTCAGTGAACAGAGAGGCCTCTAAGTCAGGGAGAAACGTAGGAGAACACTAGGTTGGTGAAGCAGTCAGAATACACATAACACGTATTAAATAAGTTCACCATCTTAAAAGAGCGTGTTAACAGCACCACAAAACAATTACAATAACAGCATCAAAGATCACTTCTAACATTCTTTTTCATAATTTTGACAAATTCCACTTCAAAAGTAAAGTCAGAAATTAGGCTTATATTTGACCCAACTAATTGTAAATACGGTTTTGGTCTACATGTTAGGCACAGTGAACAGTGCCAGGGAAATGTTAGTAGTACCAATTATCATTTTACCTCATGCATGGTTCTAAATTAAGAATGTATAGAAGAATTTATACATTATTGGCTTTCTAGGAAAACTACTATCAATAATAAATGATTTAGTGCTAAATGGAATAATTCCTAGTAAGCATTTCTGCAGTCAACAATAATACAAATAAAAAGCCATGTAAACTAACAAGTATAAACTTTATCTTTTAAGCAATCAAAAATGCTGTGTCTTACCTTGGCACCATATTTGGAATAGTTCATTTCCGTTAGTGTTACTGGTCGTAATTTGTCAATATCTCCAAAAGCTACTCCAGGAACATACAGGGCACAAACAATATGAACCCATCTAAGGAGAGAAGATACGATTTTTCTATCAAATATTTTCACAAAATTCCCACACGAAAAACAAATTATAAAACACATGCCATCTCAAAATACTACTGAGAGAATTCTGTGATCAAATGTTAAAATCTCCTAATCTCAGGCACATCATTAAAAAATATGAAACGCCTAAAGAGTAACACTTAGTTACAAAAAAGAGGACTGAAATTACTTTTCCAGCAGCTTAGCCAAAACTGAGAGCTAACAACTATAATTGTCTTTCATTTAAAATTACTCACTGCGCTTTGCACTTATCTACTATTCTTAAATATTTACATAAAACTACTATTCAAATGAAACAAAGCATCATTTTCATATGCAAGGAAAGGTAGTCACATTCATTATTTTAAGCCCTTTGAGAATTAAGGATCCTAATTTAATAACTGTGAAGTCATTCTGCTGTAATTAAGTAAAATTTCTCTTTCTTGTTACTCTTTTCCAAAAGATGCTGGGATAATCTTTAAGGACATATTTTACAACAATTTTTGTATAAAGTTTTAACTTATTTTCCAGGTTAAAACTTCTGGGAAAACATACAGAATAAGTAAGTCACATTTTCATTCATCTTATTTGCTTACCATACAGCCTACATACTAAAATTTATATGCCCCAAGTATAAATATTTGTTAAAGTCTGAATAATGCTATAAGCCTAAACAAAGAATGCTCACAGTTTCAGTACACTGAAAAAAAATTGGAGTTCTTTCTAATTTCATTTTTTAAAAACTAGTCTGAGCCATTTTTTAATATATTAGGCACCCTTTCAGCTTGCTTACAACAAAACAAAATGTGGGATTACTAACTTCAAAATATAAACAGTAGATCTTTTCACTTTTTTAAGAAAGAGGTAAAAATGAGACAGCAAATCTCAATTAACTCTGTGACTGTATTAACAACAAATTCTGCTTTATCACAATTTAAGAGGTTATGCCATGCTATATGGTTCTGGTTTCGTGGTGCATTGTTAGTTTTAAAGGACTAAGACTAAAAATCATCCTATTGAGGCACTGGGAAAAATAGTTCCAAATCTTTTTAAAAACTTTCTTTTTTATTGGGGAAAAAAGCCAAGGTTTTGAGATTTTCTTGATAGAACGTTTTAATCCAACCTCCCAAATGCATCCTGTGGAGTTCAATATAAAGATACACATCTTCGACAAGCAGCTGCTTTCTCAATTTAATTTGTTCAGTTTTTTCATGCTCCACTGATGTATTAAATGTCACTATACTCTGTAGCAGTTTATCTTTGATAAACCTAACAGCTGGCTGCATGCTTCCTACTGACCTTCTTAAAATGTAGTACACAACTACCACAGATTTAAACTGCCATTTCAGTTTGACTGGCACACAAGTATATCATTTCTCCCAATCACTCATGTGAGGATACCAATTTGAATCCTTATTACAATACCTATCAAAGTCAATGAAAATCATGGCCGAGACCATTATGGTACCTTCTAATGCCAGTTGTAAATAGTTTTTTGTTCATTTTATTTAGATGCACATAATTTATAACTTTGCAATTAAGATAAACCTGAAAATTAAAAAAAAATAATAATCTTCCTTGTTACTTTACCATTGATTTTGCTAGGAGCTATTATGACAGATATTGATTGGGGAAAGGAACAGGAAACAAGCACCACATAAAGCCACCAAAAAACAGAGTCAGAACTGTCATCCTAGCACAAGCTATTAACAGATTATTTTAAATTCATATATTTTAATAAAGCAGACTAAGCAGAATACTTCTCAAAGGACTCATTTAAGATTGAAAACTATATTAAGCAATAAAATTGGAGTCTGAAGTGCTGCTCTGTATCAGTAATATCTTTACAGCATGTAAAACAAATTCATGTCAAGTATGTTATTTTCATTCCTTCATTCAGTAATCCATTATAAGTGTATGCTAGGGGTAGAGCACCATAAAGGCAGTTATAAAGATGTATGTGAAGTGCTTACAGCAGAGTGTGGCTCAATGTCTTCACTCAAGAAATGTTAAAAAAAGCCTACAAGGAAAAAAAAGCCTAAAAGCTTTTGTTGAATGGGAGATTTTTCATTTGCATATGAATAATTAGTTTCAGAAAGATTAGCTGATTCCAAATATAACAAGGCTAGCAAGGGACAGAACTAAGACTTACTAAGTCTAGAAATTTAAAGGAAAAAAAGAAAGAACTGGTCAGGCACAGTAGCTCATGCCTGTACTCCCAGAAATTTGGGAGGCCGAGGCAGGAGGATCACTTAAGCTCAGGAGTTCAAGACCAGCCTGGGTAACATGGTGAAACCACATCTCTACAAAAAATACAAAAATTAGCCAGGTGTCATGGCAGGCCCTTGTAGTCCCAGCTACTTGGGAGGCTGAGGTAGGATTGCTTGAGCTTAGGAGGTGGAGGTTTACAATCAGCCAACATCATGCCACTGCACTCCAGTCTGGGCAACAAAGCCAGACCTGTCTCAAGAAAAAGAAAAAGAAAAAACTGGCCAGGTACAGTGGCTCAGGCCTGTAGTACTAACACTTTGGGAGGGTGAGATGGAAAGACTGCTTGAGCCCAGGAGTTCAAGACCAGCCTGGGCAACAGGCTAAAACCTAGTGTCTACAGAAAAATACAAATATTAGCTAGGTGTGGTGGTACATTTGAGCTACTCAGGAGGCTTCAGTGGGAGGCTCACTTGAGCCCAGGAGGCAGAGGTTGCAGTGAGCCAATATTGTGCCACTGCACTTTAGCCTGGGCAACAGAGCCAGACTCTGTCTCAAGGGAAAAAAAAAAAAGAAAGAAAGAACTGAGGCATAAACATTTCAATGCTGCCTTTTATTGCAACATAAAGCTTATTTTTAGAAATTAAGGAATTTAGTTCAGAGCCATATTTCATTTCACAATAGCTGGGAGGATACCCAACAAATGACATAAATAAGAAGAGTATGAGAAATGATAATGGAGACACAACATACCAAAACCTATGTAGAGCAAAAGCAGTAGTAAGAAGGAAGTTTATAGCTATTAGTCCCTACATCAAAAAAAGAAAAAATTTCAAATAAACAATCCAATGATGCATCTTAAAGAACTAGAAAAGCAAGAGTAAACCAAACCCAAAATTAGAAGAAAATAATTAATAAAGATCAGAGCAGAAATAAATAAATTTGAAATGAAAAAATATATACAAAAGATCAATGAAACAAAATGTTGGTATTTTGAAAAGGTAAACAAAACTGACAAACCTTTAGCCAGGCTGAGGAAAAAAAGAGAGAAGATACAAATGAAATTAGAAATAAAAAAGAAAACATTATAACTGATATTGCAGAATTTCAAAGGATCATTTCAAAGCACCTGCTATGAGCAACTATATGCCAATAAATTAGAAAATCTAGAAGAAATGGATAAATTCCCAGACACATACAACTTAACATGATTGAACCATGAAGAAATCCAAAGCCTGTATATATCAATAACAAGTAATGAGATTGGAGCTGTAATAAAGTCTCCCAGTAAAGAAAAGCCTGGGACCTAATGGCTTTACTGCTGAATTTTACTAAACAGTTAAAGAACTAATACCAATCTTACTTAAACTACTCCAAAAAAATAGACACATTCTATGAGACCAGTGTTACTTTGATACCAAAACCAGACAAAGACACATCAAAAAAAGAAAACTACAGGCCAGAATCTCTGATGAACATTGATGCAAAAATCCTCAACAAAATACTAACAAACCAAATTTAACAATACATTAGAAAGATCATTCATTATGACCAAGTAGGATTTATCCCTGCGATGCAAGGATGGTTCAACACTAGCAAATTAATCAACACAATACATCATCACATCAACAGAAAAAAGGATAAAATCCATATGATCATTTCAACTGATGCTGAAAAAGCATTTGATAAAATTCAACATCCCTTCATCATAAAAGCCCCCAAAGACAGGGGATAGAAATACATATCACAACATAATAAAAGCCATATATGACAGACCCAGAGCTGTATCATACCAAATGGGAAAAACTGAAAGTTTTTCCTCTAAGATCTGGAACACAACAAGGATGCCCACTCTCATCACTGTTTCTCAACACAGTACTGGAAGCCCTGTCTTCCAGCAATCAGACAACAGAAAGATATAGAGGGCATCCGGATTGGAAAGGAAGAAGTCAAATTATTCTTGTTTGCAAATGACATAATGTTATATTTGGAAAAAACTAAAGACTCCACAAGAAAACTATTAGAACCAATAAATTCAGTAAAGTTACAGAAGACAAAAGCAACATACAAAAATCAGAAGCATGTCTGTATGACAACGGTGAATAATGTGAAAAGAAATTTTAAAAGTAGTCCCATTTACAACAGCCACATGTAAGATTAAATGCGTATGAATTAACTTAAAGAAGTAAAAGATCTCTATAGTAACAACAATTATAAAACACTGATGAAAGAAATTGAAGAAGGCACCAAAAAATGGAAAAACATTCCATGTTCATGAACTAGAAGAATCAATATTGTTAAAATGTCCATACTACAAAAAGGAATCTACAGATTCAATGCAATCCCTATCAAAATACCAATGACATTCTTCACAGAAATAGAAAAAAATATTTTAAAATCTATATGGAACCACAAAAGACCCAGAAGAGTCAAAGCTATCCTAAGCAAAAAGAATCACACTACCTGATTTCAAATTATACCACATACCTATAGTAACCAAAACAGCATGATACTGTCATAAAACAGATAACAGAACAATAGAACAGAATAGAGAATTCAGAAACAAATCCACAAACAAATCCACACACCTAATGAACTTAATTTGAAAAAGGTCCCAAGAACACATTGGGGAAAAGACAGTCTCTTCAATAAATGGTGCTAGGAAAACTGGATATCTATATGCAGAGGAAGGAAACTACACCCCAACTCTCACCATATACAAAAATCAAATCAAAATGGATTAAAGACTTAAATCTAAGACCTCAAGCTATGAAAATACTACAGGAAACACTGGGGAAAATCTCCAGGACAGTGCTCTGGACAACATTTCTTGAGCAAAACTCCGCAAGCACAAGCAACCAAAGCAAAAACAGACAAAAGACAACGTATCAGATTTTTTAAAAAGCGGGATCACAACAACATGGACAAAGGATACAATCATCTAACTGAAGAGACAACCCATAGAATGGGAGAAAATATGTGCAAATTACCCAACTAACAAGGGATAAATAACCAGATCATATAAGGAGCTCAAACAACTCTACAGGAAAAAAATCTAATAATCTGATTAAAAACAGACAAAGAGTTGAATAGACATTTATCATATGGCAAATAGGCACATAAAAAGGGGCTCAAAATCTTTGATCGTCAGAGAAACACAAATCAAAACTACAATGAAATAATATCTCAGAATTCCCTTTTCTCCACATCCTTGCCAACATTTGTTATTGCCTGTCTTCGGGATATAAGCCATTTAACTGGGCTTATATCCCAAAGACAGGCAATAACAAATGTTGGCAAGGATGTGGAGAAAAGGGAACCCTTACACACTATTGCAGAAAATGTAAATTAGTACAACCATAATAAAGAAAAGTTTGGAGGCTCCTAAAAATTAAGTTGCCATATAATCCAGCAATCCCACTGCTGGGTATACACCCAAAGAAAGGAGATCAGTATATTGAAGAGAGATCTGCACTTCTGTATTTGTTGCAGCACTGTTTACAATAGCTAAGATTTGGCATCAACCAAAGTGTCCATCAACAGATGGATCGGATAAAGAAAATGTGGTACATATACACAATGGAGTACTATTCATCCATAAAAAACAATGACAGCCAGTCATTTGCAACAAATGGGGTGGAACTAGAGATCATTATGTTAGATGAAAGAAGCCAGACACAGTGAGACAAACATCACATGTTCTCACTTATTTGTGGGATCTGAAAATCAAAACAATTGAACTCATGGAGACAGACAGTAGAAGAATGGTTACTAAAGGTTGGGAAGGCTAGTGCAGGGGAAGGGTGAAGTGATGGGGGGAGGTGGGAGATGGGTAATGAGTACAAAAAATGGAAAGACTAAGACCTACTGTCTGATAGCACAACAGGGTGACTATAGTCGATAATAACTAAATTGTACATTTAAAAATAACTTCAAGAGTGTAACTGGATTGTTTGTAACTCAAAAGATAAATGTTTGAGACAAGAATACCCCATTCTCCATGATGTGCTTATTTCACACTGCATGCCTGTATCAAAACATCTCATGTGCCTCATGAATATATATTATCTACTATGTACCCACAAAGAGTAAAAATATAAATAAAAAATAAAAAAGGAGAGCATGCCTAAAAATTTCCCACAGTCAAGTTTATAAGACTACTCAATAAGTAGTCTTACTCTCCATAAGATTTAAAATAGAAATTTAATGACAAGAACATACTGATGGTTTTGCTACATTAAGTCACATCATTTTCCACACAGAACTTGTGGCTCCTAACAAGAATAGAAGGAAAAAGTCTAAATGATCTCATATGACAGTGAATTTCAAAACCTTTTTTATTCTTTATATACATTATTCTTTCTTTTTTCCTATTTTCCATTTGAAGCTCACATACTAAAAGCCTTGTCGAATTTTCTTGGCTTTTTATACCTTGAATCAAACTAGTATTATGTTCTTAGAAATATTATCAAGACCTATAATTTCCAGTACAGCCTACAGGTGAGTGTAGACATTAGCACAAGTAAGGTGTTCAAATAGTATATTAAAGAATTTTGCCAGGTTGTACCATTACAGGAGGTGTCTATTTATGTAATGTCACAGTAGGCAAAACAAGTATCACTCAGTAAACCTAAATGGTAAAGAGGCCTTGGTTTTCTTCATTCAGAAACAACTTTGCCAGTTGCTTTGTCTACTATGATAGCATGAAGTAACCACTAATTGACAGTGTTCTAACAGAACTTTTAAATTATTAACAAGAAAAACAGCAAAATAAATTCTCTTCCCTAAACGGAAGTTCTGTCTTTCCAAAGCTGCCTTACTTATTCACTACAATTTATAACTAAAAATTTCAATTCTCAGGACTGGAAGAGTTATCAAAAAAAAAAAAAATATATATATATATATATATACACACACACACATAATATATATATGGATCAGCTAATACTCCCTGATTACCTAGAGCAAATGGTAATAAGAAAGCACTAGTAGTAGCAGTAACAGCAGATTAAGAGTAAGGAGACATTTACTGACTACTTATTATGTTATAGAAACCTGCTAATTGTTTCTCATGAATCATCTCATTTAGCCCTCTCAACACTGCTAAAGAAACTGAGGCATAAAAAGGTTACATCACTTGCCTAAAATTATAGCTAGTAAAAACAAACAAAAAAAGACTAGAATCCAAAAACAGGCAGTCCAACTTGAAAGTACACACTTTTAATGCTTACTAAACTCCCTAATACTAGACCAATGTCAGGCCAAACTTAAATACCTACGCCAAAGATATAGACCACAGATTCATGTCAATACATCAAATCGTTTGTTATATATTTTATTTTTGGATAGAGGACAAAGAATGAGAGGTAAGATTCTTTAGTCATTTGTCCTGAACATCAACACATGGGGTTCTCCAAGATTCCATGGTAGATTCTATGCTATCCCAGCAATAGAATCTATGGCAACATTTCTATGGCAACATTTCCCAAGGATCAGTCTACCAATTGAGGTGAAAATGAGAAAAATAAGACAAACATTTTTTACTAGAGTAAATTTTATTAAAGTTTAAAGCCTATCCTTTATTTTAGGACATAATGTACCCTAGCTTTTTGATGTTAAAATATGGGAAGTGATGGTGATAATGTATATAGGTCACTTTATTGTTATTCTTGGTTTTACTATAAAGGATGTTTAATAAAATACTGAAATATCCTTATGTGATAGAATAAAAATTTAAGTATCCCCCATCTTATACTGGAGAGGAAGAGGCAGAGAGTGATCTCCACAAAATACAAAAGGTTGAAAATTATTCTTAATTTTAGTCACCAACCCTAGATGGTAATCTCCTGTAAAATAAATAAATAAATAAATATGAAAGATGTCAACATCATTATGATGACAACTGCTCAAATGTGTTAACAAACATGAGTGTGGATGTATTAAAAAGAACACAAGTCTTCGTGCCACTTATCAATTTAATTGCCTCTCATGCATGCTTCCATATCTACTTTGCAATAATGGACAGAATTTATTCAGCATTTCTTCTTAGAGTGAGCATGACATTAAACTCAATGGTAGAGGGAACTATAAACTCAATGGTAGAGTCATGTAGAAGGGAGGGACTTTTCAGCAGGGATGGGTAGAGTACATCCTCCTGTGCTCTGACCAGCCATATACAGTCCCTCAGTGACCACACAGCCCTGGCTCAAACTGAAGATCACTTTTCCATGGCCCTCTGAATGCAGACAGCATACTCCCCAGGTTTCAAACCAGTGCACCAGTTCTCCCTGCAGACTATACCAGTCACCTACTTGCCAAAAAAATGTGGCTTAGGTTATAACCTGCATACTTCTCTCCATCCAGTAAGGTTTAACTATAGTTTCTCCAACAAAGCCTGAACCCTACCTAGGGTAAGAGGTCATCCTTCCAATTTTGTCATTCCTTGGATAATCTCCCTCTGCCCCAGAGCACCCTTTAGAGTTTTTAATACCTTATAGTGACTCTTTTATCATATCTTAATAATTCTTTGTACTAAAATTCTCCTTTTTAAATCACTGTATTAAGTTCTATCTCTTGATAAAAAGTCACACAGACCTAGGTTCAAAATTGACCATTCACCAGTTTGTGGTCTTAAACTAATAAGTTATTTAAATAATCTGAGCCCTCGGTATTATGCCTATAAAAGAGGAAACTTTACCACCTGCCTCATCATAGGGTCAATTATTAAGATTAAATAAGATTATGGATATAAAGGCCAATGCAGGTACTCGATAACTGGTCTTTCCTCTCGCCCTTCTCCATCTGTATCCCACTGGTCATTTAGTATGCCAAGAAGATACAAAGAAGCAATCAAATGAATGTGTGTAACCTGGATTATCAGAAACAAAAGAACAGAGTAGTCAAAAGCAAACACATTATAAAGCAAACATATGAACCAACATAATTAGGACATCCACCTTCCAGCATCTGTCTCCTTGAAAATTCCATCCTGGTTAGGACATAGTTCACAGCTAGGAGAAACACCACATTTACAGGCATCACAAAACCAAGGTTCAGTGGAGTTTTCAGAAGCTGAACTCATAATAGAGTCACTCTCTCCATCAACTCCATAACAACCTAAAAACAGAGAAAAACAATATAATTAAATTGTGTTTATTTTGTTAACATCACATAAAATCACTAAAGAAAAAGAATAGCAAAGGGAAGAGATGAGGAAAAATATCTGAAAAATCAGTGATTTATAAGAAATGTATTAAAATACAGAAATAAACTCATTTTATATACTTTTTCACCTAATGTAGTATATATAATGACACACATGACATTTTAAAAATAGTTTTAGTCCTACTGCAAAAGCATTAAAGGTAGGAAAACACTTAATACATTTTTAATTTAAAAAATAAAAAATGGGCCGGGCACAGTGGCTCATGCCTGTATTTCCAGCACTTTGGGAGGCTAGGGTAGCTGGATCGCCTGAGGTCAGGAGTTAAGAGACCAGCCTGGCCAACAGGTGAAACCTCATTTCTACTAAAAACACAAAAGTTAGCTAGGCATGGTGGCAGGAGCCTGTAATGCCAGCTACTCAAGAGGCTGAGGCAGGAGAACAGGTTGAACCCAGGAGGCAGAGGTTCCAGTGAGCCAAGATCATGCCATTGCACTCCTGCCTTGGCGATGAGAGTAAAACTCCGTCTCATAAAAAATTAAAAATATAAAAAATACAAGTTGTCATTAAAGAATTAAAATTAATTATTGACAAATACTTATTGAGCTCCCTTTGTACCACGTACTAAAATATATATATTTAAAAGACCAAACTCATGCAAAACAACATACAAACAAAAAAGTCTTTGATCTAATTTTAGAGGTGGCAGATTACACAAACAGGTATAATACAATTGTAAACGCAAAGTTACACACCTAAAGCTACAGAACAGTTTGAAAAGTTCAGAGTAATGTTAGGCTGAGTTCCAGGCACAACTGAGCCAATCTCTAACTATATGATGTATCTAATCTGTTTAAAAATTTTAAATTATTCTGTCTTCTGTGAAAATTTGTTGATTACTGAAATGAACAAAAACAATCGGTCATTATCCTTTTTCCTCTTCTCACTCACAAAACTCAATATTCTGAGAGGATTTTGTCATTCTATTTAGGTAGCTAATGTAATAAAAATCCTTAAAGATTCTCATGAACACATCCAACAAACAAGATAACTTGGCACTCTTCTTTATATTTTAGAGTGGGATATGTCATACTTCAATTCAACTGCACTCCAATTATCAAAGGCAAAGTTTCCTTACATACATGTCTGGAATTACAAGTTACAGTTGACAATGGGACACAGGTTTGAACTGGTCAGATGCACTTACATGCAGATTTCTTTCAACGCAACACAGAGAGAAAATACAGCTGTGGGATACAAAACTCAAATATATGAAGCACCAACTTTTCATATTTGCAAGTTCCCCACATCTGACTGTGGGACTAGAATATGTGCTAATTTTGGTATCTGCAGGGGTCCTAGAACCAATCCCCTAGGTATATTAAGGAATAACTTATTTAAAGTTACTATTTGGGCTTTCAGATCCACCTAATATTGTTCTTAAGTTAAAATATTTTCCTTGATTTTGAATTTAAAAGAGTGGATTATTTATCAAAGCTGCAATAAGAAATTCAGGCAGGACTTCACTGACAATATCTTGGTAAATCAGGTTTTGATCATTAAAATTCTTAAAACTCAATTTTGTCTACAAACTCAGCATTGAAAAGTTCAGAGTAATGTTAGGCTGAGTTCCAGGCACAACTGAGCCAATCTCTAACTATATGATGTATCTAATCTGTTTAAAAATTTTAAAGAAGACAGAAGAATACCAGAAGACAGAATAATAAAAGGCTGTCAGTACCTGAGAAACCAACAAAATCTGCTAGTTAGCAAAGTCACATCCATAATCATAAATAACTCTTTCTCATCATCAAGATGCCTAGAAGTTTGTATTACTATCAACAAAGCATAATAAACATGGAATCTGATAAATGGAAATTGAAAAGTTCTGAGAATATTTCATACAGATATAAAAAACCATGCTGAACTACTTACTGATAACCAACAACAAAGAACACTTCTCTACTGATGATAGTCATGACTCCTAAATAGATTTCTTTTTCCCAAATGCTGATGGACATGCACTAACTTCTCATTATCAAATTTCCCTTCCTTTAAAAAGGAAGCACTGCCCTTATGTAAAACATCCTTCAAAGAAACAATTTAAAGCATATATAATAATGAATACACTGCAACTTAATTCTAGTCTTGATGTATCACCTTTAGGTTTGGCCATTTCTCCAGTCTCCTAAGACACATCTCAAGATTATTACATCTCAAGATGGGTCATTTCTAAAGATAAAATAACAATCATCCCAACATATTTTTGACCAGGTTTATTCTAAGAGGGTGGGTCTTGGTGTCAAATTCTGAAGGGCACCCAACAAAGTAACCCCCAGGAAACTGAATACATTAAATAAGCCATGCTGAGAAACATTTATCAGTGATGATGACTAAAAGACTTCACCATATATATATATTCACAGGTAAGTTTATATATATATATGTATCTCCACTGTAAGATCACGTGATTATTTGAACTGGTAAACACTAACCAGACAACTAGGAGGCTAAATTGGAGCGTGACCTCTCAAAACCATCAAAGAGATCCAAACTAAAATAAATAAATAAATACAGTATATATATAATTGAATGAATAAATACTGAGTTAAACAAATCACCCATGAGAAAGAAAAACAGCCATACACAATTAGTAAATAATTTTAAATTACCAACGTTAATTACCTAGATGTCATTACATGTCAACAGTTGCATTTAAGTATTTTTATTCATATACTATTTACCTAATATAGATCATAATTAAAATAGCCTGATAGTAAGCAAAAAGGCTGGGCGCAGTGGCTCACGCCTGTAATCCCAGCACTTTGGGAGGCCGAGGCAGATGGATCACGAGGTCAGGAGTTCAAGACCAGCCTAGCCAAGATGTTGAAACCCATCTCTACTAAAAATACAAAAATTAGCTGGGTGTGGAGGCACACACCTGTAATCCCAGCTACTCAGGAGGCTGAGGCAAGAAAATTGCTTGAACCTGGGAGGCGGAGGTTGCAGTGAGCCGAGATTGTGCCACTGCACTCCAGCCTGGGTGACAGAGTGAGACTCCATCTCAAAAAAAAAAAAAAAAAAATAGGTAAGCAAAAAAAACCTAAAAAGTTGGTTTGCAACTATGACTTACACAAGCTGCTTCAAGCAACTGTTTGCTATCCTTATGCTATTCAAAGGTTTTATAACAGTGAATTTTAATATAATCTGAAAGTCAACTAGGCCTTGTGGTTCATGCCTGCAATCCCAACACTTTGGGAGGCTGAGGCAGGATGATTACTTGAGCCCAGGAGTTTGAGACCAACCTAGGCAACATAGTGACATCCTGTCTCTACAAAAAATACAAAAAAGAGTTCAGCCAAGCACGCTGGCACACACCATAGTCTCAGCTGCTAGAGAGGCTAAGGTGGGAGAATTCCTTGAGCCTGAGATGTGGAGGGTGCAGTGAACCAGCCTGTGCAACAGAACAAAATCTCATCTCTAAAAAGTATACATGTATTTTCAGATTATGCATATGCGTGTATATATATATAATATATAGATTTATTTTTCCATATACCATATTAATAGTTATGCTAATTATAGTTAACATTAAGTTATAAATTAAACTATATATTAATTTTATGTAATTGATATTTTAATATACTTTAATACATAATTATTTATATCATACGTATACACACACAGTCTGAAAGTCATATAAAACGTCAAAGAAAAGACTTAAAAGGAACTAAACATGGCTGGGCACAGTGGTTCACGCCTGTAATCCCAGCACTTTGGGAGGCAGAGGCGGGCGGATCACAAGGTCAGGAGTTCGAGACCAGCCTGACTAACGTGATGAAACTCCGTCTCTACTAAAAATACAAAAATTACCTTCTTTCTCTTATTACTCATTTTAAAATCTATTTTATTGATGAGTTTCATAGTCAACTATTAAGTACAGAAAAAGTGTTTTAAGTTTTTAAAAGGCAACATTTATATACCTGTTTTATAAATACTGAAGTATAATTAGGATAGATACTATTAAACACATACTGCAGATGAAGTAACTAAGCTTTAGAGATTTGGTGTGTTCAAAGTTACATAACTAGAAGGTGGAAGACTGAAAGTCCACTGGCCCTTGTGTGAAAAGCTGAATGGGGAACATTTCCACTGGTTTGAATTGTCCATACCTTTGTACAACTCAAAACAATCGTGAACACATACTGTTTTTTGCTTAAATATGATTTGTGTACATTGCATATGTTAGTCAAAGATCAATCCTAATTAAATAGCCATAGAAATGTGTCTTATGTAATACCCATTGGAAATACATTGAGCACTTATGAAATGAGGTTTGTTTTTTTTTTTTGAGAGGCCTTTTTAAAAGGCAACATTTAAATTGATGTGGTGGTGCGCACCTGTAATCCCAGTTACTCAGGAGGCTAAGGCAGGAGAATTGCTTGAACCTGGGAGGCAGAGGTTGCAGTGAGCCAAGGTCACAACTGCACTCCAAGCTGGGTGACAAAGCAAGACTTCATCTCAAAAAAAAAGGAACTAGACTACAGCACACAAGATAAGCAAAGGAATCAAAACTCATTAATTTCTTTAGTGTTATTAAATTGTAGTTGGCAATCATCATCTTCATCACCTTGTCAAGATATACTTTATTTTAAATGCACTATCATAAAATTAAAAGGAAATACAATTTTCTTCTTGGGAGCAGTTTTGTTTCCAATAAAAGAGCAAAATGTTATATTCAAAGAAAAATCATAAAATGAAACAATAAATATCCTCAATCTATTTTCTCAATGTGCTATGCAATAACACACGGGAAAAAAAATATTTTCTTTACAAAACAATGTTCCTTTGAAACAAATTCAAACCAGATAAAATCTGCATTCACACAAGTAGGCAATGACCAAGAGAATAAAGCCCTTAAGGAGCTATCAATTTTATTAACTTCATTCAGCCAAATCAAGGTAAATTACACAGTTTACATTTTTAGAACAAAGACAATTTTCAATTATATTTTTAAAGAGTATTCCATACACACATGGCAAATGTGCACATTTGCACAGAGTTTTAAACCTCCTATAAACAGCCTTAGGAAAGATTTCTGAGACCCATTCCCAGGAAATTCTTCCTTTGTAATCTGGAAGATTGGCGTGCAAGCTCAAAGAACAACCAGCAAGTGGATAAGTATTTCTTCTTCAGCTTCACTATCCCTAAAAAACGATCCATAGTGTGTCATTATCATTTTAGAGTTCTTTACTTGCCACTTTTACCTGTCACTTATCCTGTATTTCTCTGTCATACCAGTTGGGTTTACTGAGCTCTAGACCAAAGTTCTAGCACTGTATATCTGCTTCAATTCATTTTAATTGATGAGTAAATATGTTCTAAAATCTTTCTTCCATATAAAACATGAATATGGGAAAACATATTTTCTTTTTCATATGGGTAAACAAAATAAACAAGGTATAAACATATAAACTCGTTTCATGGCCGGGCGCAATGGCTCACGCCTGTAATCATAGCACTTTGGGAGGCTGAGGCAGGCGGATCACAAGGTCAAGAGATCAAGACCATCCTGGCCAAAATGGTGAAACCCTGTCTCCACTAAAAATACAAAAATTAGCTAGGCATGGTGGCGCATGCCTGTAGTCCCAGCTACTCGGGAGACTGAGGCAGAATTGCTTGAACCCAGAAGGTGGAGGTTGCAGTGAGCCAAGATTGCGCCACTGCACTCCAGCCTGGCGCCTGGCGATGGAGCAAGACTCTGTCTCAAAAAAAAAAAACAAACCTCATTTCATAAGTGCTCAATGTATTTCCAATGGGTATTACATAAGACACATTTCTATGGCTATTTAATTAGGATTGATCTTTGACTAACATATGCAATGTACACAAATCATATTTAAGCAAAAAACAGTATGTGTTCACGATTGTTTTGAGTTGTACAAAGGTATGGACAATTCAAACCAGTGGAAATGTTCCCCATTCAGCTTTTCACACAAGGGCCAGTGGACTTTCAGTCTTCCACCTTCTAGTTATGTAACTTTGAACACACCAAATCTCTAAAGCTTAGTTACTTCATCTGCAGTATGTGTTTAATAGTATCTATCCTAATTATACTTCAGTATTTATAAAACAGGTATATAAATGTTGCCTTTTAAAAACTTAAAACACTTTTTCTGTACTTAATAGTTGACTATGAAACTCATCAATAAAATAGATTTTAAAATGAGTAATAAGAGAAAGAAGGTACTTACAACATGCATGATACGTGTCAGAAATATATCCTAAAGCAGTGATCCCCAACCTTTTTGGCACCAGGGACTAGTATCACAGAAAACAATTTTTCCACAGATAGAACAGGGAAATGGTTTTAGATGAAACTGTTCCACCTCAGATCATCAGACATTCGATTCTCATTAAGAAGTATGAAACTTAGATCCCTCGCATGTGCAGTTCACAATGGTGTACACGCTTCTATGAGAATCCAATGCTGCCACTGATCTGATGGGAGGTGGAGCTCAGGCTGTAATGCTCACTCACAAGCCGCTCACTCTCTGCTGTGAGGCCTGGTTCCTTATAGACCAAGGACCGGTACCACCTGGTTAGGGACCCCTGTCCTAAAGCATGAAAGAAGTAAAGTACTGAATGGTTATAACTTGAACATATTTTACTATCCAATAAACTCTCCTAAGGATGTCTTTTTGTATATACTAAATAACAAAAATGGCCTTAGGCTAGGCTAACAGTAAACTGAAAAATAAATCGGAGGGGGGAACATCTCTTGGTAAGCCTTCTCTCATTAAATGACTAGCAACTAAACCTGAGGGCAACTACTGGTAAGTACACTACCTAACTTCTGACACGTACTAACATATAGCTGATATTTTCCTTCAGACACACTGCAATCAGGATATCAGGATAAGTGATACCAGCATCAGAGGTACCCTAGTATTAGAAGATCTTGCCACAAAGATATTTATACTAAGTGACACATTATAGCCCTCAAATTTCAAAAAGAAAAGAGATTTAGATGACATGAGCATTCTGAAAAGTAATTACAGTATACAACTATAAATTCAATAAGCAAAATTTGGCAAACTATCTTTTAGCAAAATCTTAAAAACTTTATGTATGCCGTTACATGAGAATAAGCATATTTCTCCAAAAAAAAAAAAAAGAAGATAAAGAAAATCCAACAAAATACTATGGCTGTCTGGATATCAGGACAATTAGAAATGTGTTTTTTCTTCTCTCTGTTCTCTGTTTTCCACATTTTATTTAACATTCATATATTAGGATGGACAAATAGTTTTCTCTAAATAAAGTATTCATGAAGTTCACATTTAACCATGAGATGTTTTCTAAAAACTGCACAGCTGAATTACAATACGGAAGTCAGTGACTGTAAGCAACTGAATTTAAAAATGGAAGACTCTAGCAACACTAGCTTCTTAGCACACTTTTTAAAATTTCCCTTTCTTTGGATTGAGTTTTAGATAAAAACTCATTTTGAAACTTAAAAATTTGTCCCAATAGAGTTAAGGAAAAAAAATCTACAGATGTTAACTGTATAGAAAATTATAAACAATAAAAAAAAGCACAAAGTTAAAGGAAACAGAACAGGATGGAAAACATAAAAAATATTTGCAAGAATGGAAAATATCTGCAACACATATAACAAAGAACATTAAAA
The DNA here is from genome assembly GCF_030222135.1 of Aotus nancymaae. Taxonomy (NCBI): domain Eukaryota; kingdom Metazoa; phylum Chordata; class Mammalia; order Primates; family Aotidae; genus Aotus; species Aotus nancymaae. The sequence continues at coordinate 8,622,536 of NW_026988438.1, forward strand.
AAAGAATTTCATTAAGTCAATGAGAAAAAGACAAAAAGAACCTATTAAGAAATGACTAAGTTTTTCCTTGTTTCTTTTTTTTTTTTTTTTTTGAGACAGTTTCTTTGTTGTTGCCCAGGCTGGAATGCAATGGTGTGCGATCTCAGCTCACTGCACCCTCAACCTCCTGGGTTCAAGCGATTCTCCTGATTCAGCCTCCCAAGTAGCTGGGATTACAGGCACCCGCCACCACGCCTGGCAAATTTTTTGTATTTTTAGTAGAGACAGGGTTTCACCATGTTAGGCAGGCTGGTCTTGAACTCCTAACCTTAAGTGATCCACATGCCTCGGTCTCCCAAAGTGATGTGATTACACACGTGAGCCACCCACCTGGCCAAGAAATAAATATGCTTTTCACGAGATGGCGCCAAAGTGAAGGAAGCTCCTGCACCTACTAAAGCCGAAGCCAAAGCAAAGGCTTTGAAGGCCAAGAAGGCAGTGTTGAAAGGTGTCCACAGCCACAAAAAAAAAAGAAGATCCATACGTCACCCACCTTCCAGCAGTCCAAGACACTGAGACTCTGGAGGTAGCCCAGATATTCTCGGAAGAGCGCCCCCAGGAGAAACAAGCTTGACCGCTATGTTATCATCAAGATTCCACTGACCACTGAGTCTGCCATGAAGAAGATAGAAGACAACAACATACTTATATTCATTGTGAATGTTAAAACCAACAAGCACCAGATCAAACGGGCTGTGAAGGAGCTCTATGACAGTGATGTGGCCAAGGTCAACACCTTGACTCAGCCTGATGGAGAGAAGAAGTCATAGGTTTAACTGGCTCCTGATTACAATGCTTTGGATGTTGCCAACAAAATTGGGATCATCTAAACAGTTCAGCTGGTTAATTCGAAATATATGTATATGTTTTCACAGAAAAAAGAAAAAGAAGAGAAATGACTAAGAAAATGACAGGCAGGTAACAGAAAATAAAATGCAAATGGCCACAAGATACTAAACTTCTAGGTATCTATCCCACAGAAATTATTGCATAAATATACATGGTACATGTTTGTCAGCACTATATATAAGTGAAGAACTAGAAACAAAAAAATACATTATGGTTGAGCCATTCTATGTATCATTAAAAAGAATAAAATATCCTATATACACTGACATGAAAAGAATTACAGAATTAACAGATGAGTGAAATAAAGCAAGTTGTAGAAAAATATTTTTGGGGTTTATCCCATTTATTTAAAGGTGGAGAGAGAAAAATGGTGGATAGATCAGAGAGAGAGATACAGAGAAAGAGTGAGAGAGAGAGGTGTTTGTGTATATACAAGATCCTGCTTAAAGGACTCTCACTGGTCAAATTTGGACAATCTAAGTATCAAAAAGAGCAATCAGATAATAGATTCTAACACACGAGCTCACAGTAATACTGAAAAGGAAAAAAAGGGCAAGAGAATTTCTTTACACAGTAAATGCTTCCTAGTAAATGTCGGAGGAATCACAGAATTAGAAAATCTCCATCTTGCAGCCCACATATGCAATCAGTGTAACTTTAACCAGTGACTTTGACAAGGATGCTAAAACTATTAAGTGGAAAGTTCCTAGAGAACAGCATATGTAAAGTCTCAAAGTTATTACCCCACAGATTTCCCATTAATTACAAAAAGAAAAAACAACCCTCAAAATTAAAAGGTCTGTGGTTGACACCACCTAAACTATCACCAATAGTGCAATAAATTGACATTATACATTTTTTTTTTTTTTGAGATGGAAACTCGCTCTGTTGCCCAGGCTGGAGTGCAGTGGCACAATCTCAGCTTACTGTAACCTCCACCTCCCAGGTTCAAGTGATTCTTGTGCTTCACGGGTACCTGGGATTACAAGCTAATTTTTGTATTTTTAGTAGAGACAGGGTTTTGCCATGTTGGCCAGGCTGGTCTCAAACTCCTGACTCAAGTGATGCGCCCACCTTGGCCTTCCAGTGTGCTGGGATTACAGGAATGAGCCACCGTGCCCAGCCACATTATACATCTTTTGATGTGATATAATGGGAAGTAAATACCAGCACTAACATAGTACTCTTACCAAAAGAAAAAAAAAAAAAGAAGTTTTAAACTAAATCTAATCACAAAAAAACAATCAGATATATCCAGACTGAGAGACATTCAACATGACATTATAAAAACTAAGATTCGGCCGGGCGCGGTGGCTCACGCCTGTAATCCCAGCACTTTGGGAGGCCGAGGCGGGTGGATCACGAGGTCAAGAGATCGAGACCATCCTGGTCAACATGGTGAAACCCCGTCTCTACTAAAACTACAAAAAATTAGCTGGGCATGGTGGCGCATGCCTGTAATCCCAGCTACTCAGGAGGCTGAGGCAGGAGAATTGCTTGAACCCAGGAGGCGGAGGTTGCGGTGAGCGGAGATAGTGCCATTGCACTCCAGCTTGGGTAGCAAGAGCGAAACTCCGTCTCAAAAAAAAAAAAAAAAAAACTAAGATTCTTCAATATGTCAATATCATGAACACCACAAAAAGGCAGAAAAATTGTTCTAGATTAATAAAGACTAAAGAGATATAATACAAGCGCGACTCATGGTACCTAAATGGATCCTGTGGGGTGTGGAGAAACCATAGTGACAATAGAGGGATAGAGATTTTAAGAAGAGTGTGCATAATATTGGTTATTAAATTAAAAATATCTATTTGTATATGTGTAAGAGCAAGCCAAAAAAAAAAACCCTGGAAGAACGAACACTAAAGTTTTAAACATATTTAACTCTAGGTAGTATGCTTACGAGAAATGTTTTCTTTCTCTTTGCTTTCTTTTTCTTTTTTATTTTGAGACAAAGTCTTACTCTGTAGCCCACACTGGGGTGCAGTGGCGCAGTCTTGGCTCACTGCAGCCTCGACCTCCCTGGTTCAATGATCCTCTGCCTCAGCTCCCCAAGTAGCTGGGACTACAGGTGCGAGCCGCCACACCTGGCTAACTTTTGTATTTTTTGCAGAGATAGGGTTTCACCACATTGCCTAGGCTGGTCTCAAACTCCTGAGCTCAAGTGATCCATCCACCTCAGCCTCCCAGAGTGCTTGGATTACAGGCATGAGCCACCACGCCCAACTGGGAGATGTTTTCTTAGCTTATTTATACTGATGTTTTCTACAGTGGACATATATCTACAAAATAAAATAAAGTTTAAAAACCCCTGTACACAAGGTGGAAAGTACGAGGGGCAGATGTGGTAGATACACACCAAGTTGTTAACAGTGATTCCCTATGCAAAGAGAAGTAGAGTTGAGACAGAGAGCATAACTATTTTACATATCTACTTATATGTTACTAATAATTAAAAAATTTAATCAATTAAGATTTTTCAAAGTAATAAACTTGTACTGTGCATGGGATTCACGCTTAATGTAGATTTTATCTGTTCTTGTCACAAAAACGAAAAAATGGGTAATTTCTGCAGAAGGATGGACTCAGTAAAGTTTTTTAAAATTGGGTAATTATGTGAGATGATGGATATGTTCATTTCCTTAATCTTAAAAATAAAATTTTAAAGATTTTTCAAATCTCCAAATAATAGGAAGATAAATAGTAAACACTGGCTTAATTCCTATGTATTTAGGTTATATTTGTGGAACATGAGTAATCCAGATAAATGAAAAAGCATGTATGAAAGCCCCCAAACACTGGAGAAAAAGGCAAGTCATTCAAATGGTCAGGGTATGGGATCACAGAGAGTCTTGCTATTATTGAACTTCGTTTTTAAGGGACAGAATGACTTTAAGCAGAAAATAATATGAACAGATATGCACTTCAGAAAAATCACCCCTGAAGACAGTAGAGGAGCTGGAACAAGAAGAGGCACATCTGTTTAGCAATACTACCCAAGCTTCCATCTGCATGGACCCCTAACCTTCTATTGGCACTCACACCATTATCTTTTGTCATCAGCATTTCATTTTTGCCTCTTCTTTCCTGTGCTTGCCCTCACCATTATTAAGAGGAATAAAAAGTCTTAATTTTTAGAAATCTCACTGTGAATCTGATACTTGCCTTATACCAGAAACCATACTTCATTCTACATTGCTCTGGCTCCTCCCATGACCTATACCTGCGGCGGTCTAAGCTCCAGCATGACATCATCCACATTGTAAAGTTCCTTGTGTCCTCCCATGTTTGCTTTCTTCTAAACCAACGTCTCTCAAAGGATGATCGTCCCCATCTCTTGCATGGGAATCTTGAGGCACCTTTTAAAATGATACAGAATAGGGGAGGCTGAGGCAGGAGAATCACTTGAACTTAGGAAGTGGAGGTTGTGGTGAGCTGATATTGTGCCACTGCACTCCAGCCTGGGCAACAGAGTGAGACTGTTTCAAAATAAGCACACACAAAAAACCAAACAGAAATAAGTAGTAATTTTCTCAACTGCATAAACTCTACAAAAAACCTACGGCTAACATCATAATGATAAGAAACCAGAAGCCTGGCCACAAATATGAGGTATGAGGCAAGGATATCCTCCGTCATTACTGCTTTCAACATCAGGTAATAAGACAAGAAAGGGAAATAAAAATATACACATTGGAAAGGAAGAAATAAAATTATCTTTGCTTTCAGATAACATGACTGTCTACACAGAAAATCTGGAAGAAAGGCGAAAAACACTCCTGGAACTAAGAAGCAATTATAGCAAGACTGTAGCATACAAAGTTAATATACAAAAGCCAATTTCATTCTTATATACCAGCAATGAACAAGTAGAATTTGAAATTAAAAACAAAAGTCTACTTACATTAGCGCCCCCCAAAAAACAAAATACTTAGATATAAATCTAACAAAATATTGCCAAGATCTCTATGAAGAAAACTCTAAAACTCTGATAAAAGAAATCAAAGAACTAAATAAATTATGTTCATGAATAAAACAGCTCAATATCGTCAAGAAGTCATTTCTCTCCAACTTGATCTATTCAACACAATCCCAACCAAAAATCCAGCAGGTAATTTTGTAGATATTGGAAACTAATTGTAAACTTTACACAGAAAGGCAAAAAATTCAGAAGAGCCAACATAATATTGAAGAGAAAATAAAGTCAAAAGAGTGACACTACTCAACGTCAAGACTTACTATGAAGCTGCAGTAATCAAGACAATGTGGTAATCAAAGAATAGACAAATAGGTCAGTCAATTAATGAACTGAGCCCAGAAAAAGACCCACATAAATATAGTCAACTAATCTTTGACGAAGGAGCAAAGGCAATACAATGGTGCAGATAGTTTTTTTTAACAAATGGTGACAGAACAACTAAACACATACATGCAAAAAATGAATTCAGAGACAGACCTTATACGCTTCACAAAAATTAATGGATAGACCCAAATGTGAAATGCAAATTATAAAAATTTTTAAATTTTTAATTAAGAAAATTTATAATTAAAAAAATTATAAAACTAGAAAATAACATGGGAGAAAATCTAGATAACCTTGGGCATAGCAACAACTTTTTAGGTATAAGACCAAAAGTATAACCAACCAAAAAAAAATAATTTATAAGCTGGACTCCATTAAAATATAAAACTGCTCTGTGAGAGATACTATATCAAGAGAATAAAAAGGCAAGCTACAGACTGCGAGAAAATATTTGCAAAAGACCTATCTGATAAAGAACTGTTATCCAAAATATACAAGAACTCTTAAAACTTAACAAAACAATCCAATTTTTAAAGATGGGCAAAAGATCTGAAGAGGCACCTGATCCAAGAAGATATACAAAAGGCAAATGAAACTGGGTGTAGTGGCTCACGCCTGTAATCCCAGAACTTTGGGAGGCCGAGGCAGGCAGATCACTTGAGGTCAGGAGTTCGAGACCAGACTGGCCAACATGGTGAAACCCTGTCTCTACTAAAAATAAAAAATTAGCCGGGTGTGGTAGTGTGTGTCTTTAATCCCAGCTACTCAGGAGGCTAAGAATCGCTTGAACCTGAGAGATGGAGGTTGCAGTGAGCCAAGATCGCACTACTGCACTCCAGCGGGAACAAAAGAACAAGACTCTATTTCAAAAAAAAAGAAAGGCAAATAAGCATATGAAAAGATACTCCACATTATACAATAAAAACTCCAATCATACAACATACAAAATCAATAATACAGCAGAAACTCCAAAATTAAAAAGGGAAATGGGAAATTATTTATACAAGAGAATGATAAGTAGTAGCATAATTTTTTTAAGTCAATATTTATTTTTGACCTTGTTTTATAATTTGCATCTTTACTTTGAACATATATAAAGTTCACAGAATTCAAATTACTACCAACAAATTAATTATACAACATAAAGATTCACCTAAAGAGGTGAAAAACTATTCAGGTTCCCTATTTGTGAGTCACATATAGGCTAGCTTTCAAAAAGCTTACAAAGCCTCACATGCCCAAGCAACAACTCCCTCTCCTTATCTAACTTTCTTCCTTCTCTATAATAAAATAAGTCTCCAATTCTGATGAATTAGTTTTAGGAATTAAATGAGTATTCATTACCAAAGTCTCAAAACATTTATAACTTTAGACTGCCATCAGAGCCAGTTAAATCAATCACACAAGGAGAGTTGCTACATGACTTTATATAGATACAACATCCTGTTGACTTAATTGGCATTACCACTCAACTTGATCATCTTATTTAAATGTCTGCCTTGACTCAGACTTTTTAAATGTTTCTGAAAATCAAAGCTACCCTAGAAAGAAGGTAGATTTTCCATTACTGAGGATATGCATCTGAAGCAGGGGTCTTATTATGAACTTGTAATAGCTGTAAGCACGTCCGTGGGACTAATGTTGTACCCTTCCAGAAATCTATGTTCATCTGAACAGTGAATCTACTGGGAAAGAATTCATCCTAAGTTAAGAGTCCAAGGAGCAAAACACGACTCAAAAACAACAGAACAGAGAGCGAGGTTCATTTTGAAATTTACATGGAACTGGTCCCCAGTGGACTCAATCTCGTGTCCTAAAGTAAAAGCTACAGTAAAAGAGTAGCTTACTATCATAGATGCGATAGTAGCTTACTATCATAGACATTGAGACCGCCAGCAGCCCAAGTATCAACAAGAAGAGACAGTACCCTCAAAGCAGATGAGGAACTATATATTCAAATATCTCCAGGGACTAGGCAACTAATAAAAATTAGTAAGTGGGTTGAGAGAAGACTGGTGAACTGGAGAACACAGGCCTTACTAGCAGGGGGCAGCCTTATTACGCTCCAGCAGATTGTGCTAGAAGAAAGTGAAAACTACTGCAAGGGCAGGCATATGCCTTTAATGCCTTTAGTCGCAGCTACTCGGAAAGCTGAAAGAAGATGACTGTTTGAGTCCAGGAGTTTGAGGCAAGCCTGGGACACTCCCTCACTTTTAAAACATCATCATCACCATCATCAACAACAACAACAAAAATCCCTAGTGCCACCAGAACTTTGCAAAAGACGCTTGAAATACTGAATGTGTAATATTTCCCAATGTCTAAATGTTAGAAACCAATTCAATTACTTAAAACTACTATCCTGGCCTCAAAAAATACATCCCTAGTCAATGACCACAACCTAACAAGTAGACCTAAGAATGACCTAAGCAGTAGAGGCGGTACTCAGCATTATAATGAAGCAGGGAAAAAAAGAGATAGTGCCTTCAGCATCAGAAGAGAATCACCAAAACTAACAGAACTCATCATGACTGTATCACATATCAGCAATATTCATGGATATAAGCAGCAGTAACATATTTGTGATCATCAGTGATTCATATAACAAACAATGCCAAAGCAGCTGCTACTCCTGAGTTAACATATTCTTTACCTGCTCCCAGGAATCTGAACCACACCTAGAGAAGAAAAATACACATACATACAACCATGTTTACTTTTCTTATTACCACTAATATCATATTCATTCATATGAATAAATTTTACATACCTCTCCCTCCCCAAATCTCTAACTCCTCCCTGTGCCCACTCTCTGCTAATGGCTTTGCTTCCTATTTCACTGAGAACAGAAGAAACATTTTAAAAATAACTTACACATGCTCCAACCAGCACATCTAACAACCTGCCTACATCTGGACCCATATATCCTTTTTCCCCTAAATTTCTATAGTTACTCTTATCTACTCACTCTCTCCACTTGATACTGGATCTCATTCCCTCTAATCTTGCACTCAAAACCTCTGTTCCTGCAATTGTTCCCTTTTCTTTCCTTATTTATTTTCCTTGTATCACCAATTCTCCCATTCCACTGAGTCACTTCCATCAGCACACAACATGCTATATAATCTCTGCACATGTGTTAGGCAGCCTCTAAGATAGCCCTTAATAATCAGTGCCTCCTGGTATTTACATTCTTAGACTGTGCCCACCTACATCTGACTAGGGTTGAACAGCTGAATATGGCAGAAATGATTATATGCACTACCAATATTAGATTATAAAATATACTAGCACTCTGATACAATTGCTTCCATCTCTTTCTCTCTTTGATCACTTATTCTGAAGCCAGCTGCCCTGTCACGAAGACATTTATGCAGCCTATAAGAGAGGTTCATGCAGTAAGAAACTGAGGTCTCTGGCCAACAGCCACCAAAGAACTGAAGCCTACCAACAACTATTTGACTTAGCTTAGAAGCAAATCCTCCAGGTCCAGCCAAACCTTGAAATGACTACAGCCCAGGCTATGGCTTTGATCTGCAACTTCATGAGAGACTCTAAGTCAGAACAACCCAACCTACTGCTCCCAGACTCTTAACCCTTAGAAATCATGTGAAATCATAAATGTTTGTTGCTTTAAGCTGCTATGTTTTGAGATAATTTGTTCCACAGCAGCAGATAACTAATACAGCATCTAATATAAGAAGAAAAAAAATCTTCCAACAATTTTACATCCCTTTTAGCTAAGGTCCCATCTCCTGGCTTCTCTTTACATAAACACTCATCATAGGAATTCCATTTAGTCACTTTTTGCACTTTCCCTTCTTTTATTCTCACTTGAACTCTCTCAGTTCAAGAAGGCCAATGACTCTCATATTACTGAATTCAATGATATAGTCTCAATTAAAACGTGTTTTTGCTCTGCTTAAGGATATTAAATTCTACTTACAGAGAAACAAAATGAGATAAAGCTTGTATGTGTTATGTATAGATAAAAAGTAAGCAAAGCACATATGCATTAAATACAGACAAAAAGGGACCAAGAGTTATCTAATATTCTTGAAGCAAATATGCAAAAGGCACCAAAGAGTCAGAATACATTAAATATACATGAGACACTTAGTATTTGTGAGACCTTAATGTGGCTACATATTAGTGATACCTAGTCTGTGCACTGACTAACAAATACAGGTAACACCTATGACTGTTCAGCAGATGGAAAGCTAACGCCATGACCAGGCATACTTGTTCCTGTATCTTCCTGAGAGTATGTGTATCTTTGGCCCGTGGCACCTACCATGTGGGCTCTCGTTCTCACAACCACAGCACTGGCAAAGAATGTTGATAAGGCAAAACATGTAAACACTATGTACCCCAGAATTTAGGGAGTACAGTCCTTCTATCCTACTTAAACCCCAGCCTAAATGTGTTAACTTATCCTCTATCATTTCCTTTGCTTCTGTGTATATTTATTTAATAAACCACGTGATATAAACATTTTATCAGTTAGCTTTTCTTCAGTAACCTTTGGGATAGCTTGCCTGGTGGTGTTTTTGAAGTCCAGTGTTGAATTAGGGTGATGTCCCACTCTTAAAAACACTATTTGACACATTTACTGACTTTACCTTTTTGAAACATTTTTCTCTGGCTCATCACCCACGGTTCTCATATCTCACTGGCTATGTGTTCTCCATGTCCTCTATAGCACTAGGATGACTTTGTTACAAACATTTAGTCTTACATCTTTTCATAACATCTTCAGGCTGATATGTCCCAAATTTATATTTCTAGTCTTAACATCTTACATAAACACAGTTTAAAACCAAACTTTTACTATCTACCTCAAAACCAATTCCTCTTTTAGATAATTGCAATGGTCTCCTAAATAGTTTCCTGGTTTCCCACCTTAGATCCACTTCAATCTACTCCCACCCCGCAGTCTGAGTGATCCTTCCAAAACATGAATCAAACCATATTAATCCTCTGCTCAAAACCCATGTTATGCCTTTCTATATGCATCATAATAAAATCTAAAATCAGTATAATAATCTGCAAAACCCCAGCTGAATTACTCCCATCTCTCCTCCCACCATTAACCAGCTTTCTCACCCAGTTCTAGCCATACAAACCTCTGTACCATTATACAAACACTCTAAACACGTTACCACTTCAAGATCTTTTTGTTTTGAAGACAGAGTCTCACTCTGTTGCCCAGACTGGAGTACAGTGGCTCAATCTCAGCTCACTGCAACCTCTACCTCCTGGGTTCAAGCTATTCTGCCTCAGCCTCCTGAGTAACTAGGACTACAGGCACATGCCACCACGCTCAGTTAATTTTTTGTATTTTTAGTAGAGACGGGGTTTCGCCATGTTGGGCAGGCTGACCTTGAACTCCTGACCTCAAGTGATCCACCGCCTCAGCCACCCAAAGTGCTAGGATTATAGGCGTGGGCCACTGTGCTTGGCCAAGATCTTTACATTCACAACTTCCACTGCTTGCAGTGCTCTTTCCCGATATATTTATATGACTTACTCCTTATTTTCAGGTCACTGCTCAAATATCCTCTTATCAGAGTGGACTGGACTTCCCTTATCAACTTTTTTGTTTGAGACAGTCTTCCTCTGTCACACAGGCCAAAGTGCACTAGCACAATCTCAGCTCACTGCAGCCTCCACCTCCTGGGTTCCAGTGAATCTCCTGCCTTAGCCTCCCGAGTAGCTGGATTAGAGGCACGTGCCACCACACCCAGTTAATTTTTTTTTTTTTGAGACAGAGTCTCACTCCGTCACCAGGCACCAGGCTGGAGTGCAGTGGCGCGACCTCGGCTCACTGCAGCCTCCTCCTCCCCGGTTCAAGCAATTCTCCTGCCTCAGCCTCCCAAGTGGCTGGGACTACAGGTGCGCGCCACCATGCCCAGCTAATTTTTTTGTATTTTTAGTAGAGACAGGGTTTCACCATTTTGGCCAGGATGGTCTCGATCTCTTGACCTCATGATCCACCTGCCTTGTCCTCCCAAAGTGCTGGGATTACAGGCGTGAGCCACCGCACCCGGCCTAATTTTTATATTTTTAGTACAGACAGGGTTTCACCATGTTGGCCAGGGTGATCTCAAACTCCTGATCTCAGGTGATCTGCTCACCTTGGCCTCCCACAGTGCTAGAATTTACAGGTGTAAGCCACCATGCCCAGCTCCTTATCAACTTTTATAAATACAAACTTCTGGCAACTCACCCAACCACCCTCAGGCTTCGCATTCCTATACTCTTTGTCCTACTTCATTTTTCTTCAGAATCCGGGCCACCACCTGAGAGACATTAATTGGTTTGTTTACTGCCTGTCTGTCCAGACATTAAGTTCCACCAGGTCAGCAATTCATACATTCTATTTCATATGCATAAAAAAATTTACAGAATACCAAGCACATAGAAGGTACTCAACAAGCATTACTAAAAAAATAAATAAATGAGTAACAACAACAGGAGATATTTCCACAGCAAGTGTTAGCAACAAGAAAGGACAGCTCCAAATGAAGACAAGAGGATTAGCTAGAGACTCACAGATCCTGCCAAGTCCCACCAGCCCAGCAGACTCCCAGAATTACTTGGGACAAGAGTTATAATACCAGAAAGGCAGGTGAGAGAAAGGCCATACGAATACTATTCTTTGGTAGTCACAGCCCTGATTTTAAAAAATAATAATAATTAATTGGTAAGAAAAAATAATAACTTTACCACAGACCAAACAGAAAGACACCGTCTCAAACAAGTGATCAAAATAGTATTACCAGTATTTTAAATTGGTAGGCTTATGCAATAAAACTGAGAAAAACAGTAATAGTAATATCACCAGTAACTGCACAAATAAATATCATATGTTTCCTAATACAATGCACTAAGAATACTACGTAAATTCTGTGGCATTCCTGCCAAAAACATATAACTCAAATCTAATCACATTACGAACATTCTGTAAAAACAAAACAAAAAAACTGGTCTATATTAAAAAATGTCTACGACATAAAACACAGACACTCAAAATTGTTCCACATTAAAGGTGACTAAATAGACATGACCATTACATGTAATACATAATCCTGGATTTTATTTTGTTAGAAATGACATTGTTGGGACAATTGGCAAAATCTGAATACAATCTGTAGATTAGATAACAGTATTTCATCAATGCTAACTTCTTGACTTTGATAATTTTGTGGTTATATAAAAGAATGCCCTTTTTTTGTTTTGTTTGTTTGTTTTTGGTTTTTTTTTTGAGACAGTCTCCCTCTGTTGCCCAGGCTGGAGTACAGTGATATGATCTCGGCTCACTGCAGCCTCTACCTACCAGGATCAAGTGATTCTCCTGCCTTAACCTCCCGAGTACCTGGGATTACAGGCATGAGCCACCCCACCCACCTAATTTTTGTATTTTCAGTAGAGATGGGTTTTCACCATGTTGGCCAGGCTGGTCTTGAACTCCTGATGTCAGGTGATCCGCCTGCCTTGGCCTCCCAAAATGCTGGGATTACAGGCATGAACTACCACGCCTAGTCCCTTGTTCTTAAGAAATACACACTGTCAACCAGACACGGTCAATCACGCCTGTAATTGGAGCAATTTGGGAGGCTGAGTTGGATGGATCACTTGAGACCGGGAATTCGAGACCAGCCTGGCCAATGTGGCAAAACCCCATCTCTACTAAAATTACAAAAACTAGCTGGGCTTGGTGGTGCGCACCTGTAATCCCAGGTACTCGGGAAGTTGAAGCAGGAGAATCACTTGAACCTGGGAGGCGGAGGTGGCAATGACCTAAGAATGTGTGGCTGCCCTCCATCCTGAGCAAGAGAGCAAGACTTTGTCTCAAAAAGAAAAAAGTATAACTACTATGTCTCAAAAAGTATAACTACGAAAGAAGAAGCTATAAAAAAAAAAATCGATAGAAGTATTTAAGAATATTTTCTATCAGACTAAAATAGTCAAATTTTTCCTATTTCTGAATTTTATTTAAAAACTAGAAATAATTTTTAAATATTAAAATTTTTTTAAAAACTAGAAATAAGACCTGGCACACTGACTCATGCCCATAATCTCAGCACTTTGAGAGGCAGAGGCAGGCAGATTGCTTGAGCCCAAAAGTTCAAGAACCACCTGGGCAACATAGCAACACCCTGTCTCTACCAAAAAAAAAAAAAAAAAAAAAAATCAAAAATTAAAAAAAAAAAAGAACTAAATTGTACCATAAAATACAATACCATCACTGACCTTCAAAGAAATATTGACTTCCATAAAATAATTCTATTTTCTTATTTTAAAATTTTTTTTAATTAAGACGACCTGGGGGCTAGGTAGGTGCAGTGGCTCACGGCTGTAATTCCAGCACTTTGGGAGACTGGGGCAGGCATATCACTTGAAGTCAGGAGTTTGAGACCAGCCTGGCCAACATGGTAAAATCCCGTCTCTACTGAAAACACAAAAATTGTCCAGGCGTGGTAGTACGCCTATAATCTCAGCACTTTGGGAGGCCGAGGTGGGTGGATCACGGGGTCAGGAGTTAGAGACCAGCCCAACCAACATGGTAAAATCCCATCTCTACTAAAAATACAAAAATTAGCCAGGCATGGTGGTGCACACTGTTGCTAGTGCCAGGCGTGGTGGCTAAGGCAGGAGAATAGCTTGAACCTGGGAGGCAGAGGTTGCAGTGAGCCAAGATCACACCACTACACTCTAGCCTGAGTGACAGAGCGTGACTGCATCTCAAAATAAATAAATAAATAAAAATAAAAAAGAACACAAAAATTAGTCATGTGTGGTGGAGGGAACCTATAGTCCCAGCTACTCGGGAGGTTGAGGCAGCAGAATCGCTTGAACCCAGAAGGTGGAGGCTGTAGTGAACTGTGATTGTGCCACGGCACTCCTGCCTGGGCAACAGAGCGAGACTCCATCTCAAGATAACCTAAAAATGGTACTCATACTTTCATAATTTAGCATTATTTCAACTGAAACACCATGAAATATTGTAGAAAAACATTAGTACAAACGTAAAAGAGCCACAATCAGCCATTTCTAAAAAGAGAGAAAACAAAGCAACATTACCTTCATGGACTGTAATGCCACAGTTGTCACACTGAATTATTTCATCAGCATCCTCACTATTATCTCCCAGACAAACACAGCAAATCAGAATATGGTCCATTTTTTGAGAACTCCAGTTTTGACTCTTCTCAAGAATCAGCGAGTCCTAATATTAAAATATTAACATACATCAGAAAATCACTTTTAAAGTAAAAAAATAATTAATCACTAAAATTATCTTTATTTCTTAAACGTTATTTTATGCACTTCCAAATTTATGCCCCGTTTTCCATTCTCTTACTAACTTCAAAGTACATTTTTATTAAGAAATACGTATTTGACCTCTTTGTCAAAGAACCCTATAAGCACCCTCTTATTTAATTTTTCACTTCTCTGCAAGTTCCACACTCTCTATCCTCTAGGATATGAAAAAGCAGGCATGCAACTAACAACTCTTCATCTGCTTTGCCATTGTGCTTTTCCCCTTAAACTAGGAGAAAGGAAAAATGAATCCACAAGTAATCAAAGTAATCACTGATCCTAAACATGTGTTATAAAAATATAAGACATGGTTCTTACACTTTAGAAACTTACAATCCTACCTAGAGGAGACAAGACACACATATACAAAATAGGAAGAAATCAATTCAAAATAACATATAAGCAAGTGCGTATGTGATGGCAGACTTAAGGACTCTATACTCCTTTAAATTCTGGGGAATTCAGAAATTACAGGTTATCAAACTACTGTAAGATCCATGAGAGCCTGCCTATACAGAGATACAGAAAATAATCTAAAAAAGGATCCAGATTGACTAGCTGCTAGAAGGGTCAGAGTACTCTATTAATCAGGTTTCTATCAAGAAACATCTAGTGTAAACTGGTAATATAGATATTAGCTAGTGATACTATAAAAAAAGAGGATGGACACAGTGGCTCATACTAGTAATCCCAAATACTGTGGGAGGCTGAGGCAGGAGGACCACTTGAGGCCAGGAGTTTGAGACCAGCCTCGGCAACACAGTGAGATCCTGTCTCTACAAAATATTTTAAAATTAGCTGGGCATGGTGATGCATGCCTTAGTCCCAAATCCTCAGGAGGCTGAGGTGGGAGGATCACTTGAGCCTAGGAATTCAATGTTGCAGAGCTATTATCGTGCCACCACACTCCACCTGAGGCACAGAGCAAGACCCTGTCTCAAAAAGAAAGAAACAGAAAGATATATTAATAAACAAATATTTAAAGATAAAATATCAGAAGAAGAGGGTCTGCTTGTTTTAATTTAAACTTGCATTATGGATTTTTTTTTTTTTTTTTTGAGACGGAGTTTCGCTCTTGTTACCCAGGCTGGAGTGCAATGGCGTGATCTCGGCTCACTGCAACCTCCACCTCCTGAGTTCGGGCAATTCTCCTGCCTCAGCCTCCTGAGATCTTGAGATTACAGGCATGTGCCACCATGCCCAGCTAATTTTTTGTATTTTTAGTAGAGACGGGGTTTCACCATGTTGACCAGGATGGTCTCGGTCTCTTGACCTTGTGATCCACCCGCCTCGGCCTCCCAAAGTGCTGGGATTACAGGTGTGAGCCACCGTGCCCGGCCCCTGCATTATGGATTTTAACTTTAAATAAGTTAACCAGAAAATGATTCATGCATATTTAATAGATTATGTTTAACATTACATATAATAAAAGATGGCACTTGGGTCTATACATTTTTATTTATGAACCTAACAATATTTAGAAATAAATTTAATAAATTAGTTCCATACCATACACTCATTAAATCTATTTTGTTTCACAATATATTTCATATATTTTATTTTTATATTTTTATATTCTTTTAAACTCAATCAATATCCAAAAATAACATTTGGAGACATCATTTCAATAGCAATTTGTAAGTGACACTTGAACACACTTGAAGGTCACAATTAATAATCATTTCAATATATTTTGTGTACAACATCTAAAATTGCAGCGGATTTGTGAAACAAATCAGAAAAGAATGCAAAAGTCAACAAGAATATAGTATCATTTCTCTTAAGAATTCCAGTATTTCGAAGTTCTGTATTTTGCTTCTCTTCGTTATAAAACCAAACAAAATAGCTTTGGGGCTAACAAATGGCTGGCAAATAAAACTGAAAACATCCTAAAGAAAAGTCATCTGGTTTTATAGTATCAGAGTAAGCAAACAAAAATCTGTCCAGATTTTCATACTACTAGCCATGTTTCAAGTTTACTTAAAATCAAACATTCTTAAGTTTCTTTCTCACCTCTTATTTGCTACTAAACCTCAAAGCTGTAATTTCTTTATCTGCAAAATGGCAATGATAAAAATAGTATCTACCTCATGAGGTTATAAGAATTAACAATATATGCCAAGAATGTTCCTGGCACAAACAAGACATTCAATAAACGTTCATTCCCTTTTCCTTTCCTCTGTACCTCTTATTACAGTGGTTCAAAAAAAGGAACATGAACTGGTAATTCCTTGGATCCCCAAAAGAAAAGTTGTGAGCCTCAATGAGCACTGCTACTTTAAACATCACCCCCATGGTAAGTCCAAAAGAGACTTTCCCTAGAATATCACATCTAAGTTAACAAAAATAATAATAACAGACTAGAAAATGACCTAGCAAACAATCTGAGTTTGAAAATTAGGATGCTATATGTCTTTGTGGACTGTGCAATAATTTCTCCAGTGGAATTATAACTAATCAGCCCTGGAAAAAATGTTTACCCATATGGGAAACAAGTAAATTTCTAAGGGTCAGAAAAAGTTGTATCAAGATGCAGTTCTAATTCCTCTATTTTCCTATTTTTACATTTGGGTCAGAAAAACCAGAAATGCCTAAATCGTATCTCTATGGCACTTTCTCTCCACATCTATTATCATTTACAGGCTGAGAAAACAACATTAACTAATGTTTCTGGCCGTCTGATCTTCATGACTTGAGGCTCTTAATAGAAATGTAAGGCAAAGAGGGAAATAGGGGAAATTAGTTACAATATTTCCCTAACCAAACGGCTGGCAGACAATGTTTCAATGGGAAAATCTAATGCACCCTCCTTAAAAAAAAAAGATGATCTCACTTTTCTTTAACAGATAAAACATAGGTTTAAGCACACTTATGATCAGATCAATACAAAACTGATTTATTATCAACTGTTGTTAGTATATTTCTGAAGATGTATACAATCTTTCAAGGTTTTAGAGAAACTAGTTAAGCTGAAGTTTTTAACATAAAATTTCTAAAATACGGTTTTACGTAAAAATAGAAATCAGAAAAATAGGTTTTGAATGGTAAAAAATAAAAGTACCACCTAGAAAATAACTTTAATGTAATGGAATAATTTAATGTAATCAATGAAATTATAAGAATAAATGATACTATATGAATAAACCAATCATTACTTAAAGTAAATTATTTCACTCTTTCCATCAGGATTTAAAACTTACCCTAAAAATGATAATACTGATCGATATTCTCCACAGGCTCTAAAATATGCTTACTGATCATTTATATATATATTCCATGTATGATTGTAAATGATATACACAATAGGCTAAATTTTATCTAAATCCCATATTTAATACAAGAAACTTCCAGCATTCTTCCTGTAAAATCAAAATTAAAAGACTCCTACTGCCCTAAAGAAAAAATTATACCAAAAAGCTTGACCAATTATGCTTCCTCTAAGTTTTGAGAAAAGATTATTTCTCATGAATCTCAATATTTACACAATGTTACAGAACTGACTTTTTTTTAGGACTCAGAGCAATTTGTTCCATTTTGCAATGTGTAAAAAGGCAACTGATTAATAAGTCTGAAGTCCCAAATAGATGTGGATATTTATAAATTTTGGTAAAATTTGTGCATTTTAATTTGCAAAAATCAGGTGAATTTCTTAATGACAATGACATCTAATACTTTTAACAGAGCCTTTAATGGAAAAAAAAAATTCTACTCAGCAAAGAACATAAAGTGACCTTTATAGGGCAGTAATCCAAAATCCAAACTGTCTCTAATATTATTTTCTGTGAAAAAAGAGCTCTTCTTTTACAAATCAAAATGCCACTTCTATTGACATAATTTTCTGTCATGTATTAATTCTCATCCAAAAGTTTAGTTTCAAAATCTTGAAAATGGAAACCATTTCTGAAAATACTACACTGCCTTCCCCAAAAAACATACCTCAGAAAACTAAAGGGCAAGATAATGTTAAGGAATCTCAAAGCTGCAAGATTAATGGCTGAAAAAGACATATAACCACATTTCAAAGGGATTCTTCAGACTGTACTAAATTCAAAAAATACCGTAAGGCCGTTGACAAAAACAGGTGGCCATCTGCAGAAAACGCAGTTTATCTAATGCCCAGTTCTAGAGCAGCAGTCCTGAAGATGTGGTCCAGTGAACTCTCTTTCAGCAGGTACACAAGGTAAATGCTACTTTCATAATGATACTAAGACATTGTCTTTTTCACTCTTTCTCTTATGGGAGTAACGTGAATTTTTCCAGACACTACATGAATTGGGATTTGACAACTTGTGTGCTTCCTCAGTTTTAATTTGAAATGGTAAATATCAACAGATATAATCTACATAAATATTAATGGTTGTCCTCAATAGTTTTTAAAACTGTAAAGGGGCAATGTGTGGTACACCTGTAATCCCAACATTTTGGAAGGCTGAAGCAGGATAGCTTGTGGTCAAGAATTTGACACCAACCTTGGCAACATAAGACGCTGTCTCTACGAAAAAAAAAAAATAAATAAAAATAAAAGCATTAGCCAGCTGTGATCATACACCTGTAGTCCCAGCTACTCCAAAGGCTGAGGTGAGAGAATTGCTTGAGCCTGGGAGGTCAAAGTTGCAGTTAGCCATGATCACACCATTGCACATCAGTCTGGGCAACAAAGCAAGACTCTGTTTCAAAAAAAAAATTTTTTTTTAATTTTAAAATTAGGTCAGGTGTGGTGGCTCATGCCTGTAATCCCAGCACTTTGAGAGGCCAAGGCGGGTGAACCACTTGAGGTCAGGAGTTGGAGAACAGCCTGGCCAACATGGTGAAATCCCATCTCTACTAAAAATACAAAAATTAGCTGAGCATTCTGGCATGCACCTGTAGTCCCAGCTGCTCGGGAGACTGAGGCAGGAGAACTGCTTGAACCCAGGAGGTGGAGGTTGCAGTGAGCTGAGATCATACTACTGTACTCTAGCCTGGGCAGAGTGAGACCCTGTCTCAAAAAACAACAACTACAACAATTTGAGAATCATTGCTCTAGAGTATTTCAGGGTCTGCAGCATAGGTATGTTAAAGCCATTAAGAGCAATAATTATAAGAGGGCCCTGCTAAAATAAATATCTTCAAAATAAACTTCAAAATTATGAAAGTTTCAGGTCATCATTTCGCTACAAATGAACTTAACGTAGCAGCCAAGAAAAATGCCTGCTTATAAACTAAATATGGTATAATTATATATATATACATAATATATAATATATAATTACATATTTCTATTATGTGCTTCTAAAGCTACATTTTCAGCTATCTCTACAAACAATATAGTTTCTGAAAACAAAGTAAAAGAAGGGAAAAATCAAACTTCAAATATAATCAAATATATACTTAACTATGTATAGATAAGGAAATTATAACTAGCTAAAATAACCAGGAAGATTAAGACCCAAACACTGGCCACAGGCAACAAGGACTAGCTTTAATCATCTTTTTACAAAATCAAGATCATACAAATAAGAAATCTAAATATATAATAATCACAATTAGTTTAATTAAAATGTAATTATCTAATTTGAGGGACATAATTTAAATAACTAAAATCATCAAAAAATTACTGTAAAGCTTAAATAATAGAGTTGTGGGGAAAA
The DNA here is from genome assembly GCF_030222135.1 of Aotus nancymaae. NCBI lineage: Eukaryota > Metazoa > Chordata > Mammalia > Primates > Aotidae > Aotus > Aotus nancymaae. The sequence continues at coordinate 8,642,684 of NW_026988438.1, forward strand.
TGACTCAAGCTTTTAAGTAGAAAGTTAAGAGAAAAATTAACTTTTTATGATCTCTTCTACATGTGCACTTTTAAGTGCTTTGGAATCTCATTCCTGGAATGTGTTTGTGTTTGGGACTACTAACCTAAACATAAAAGGTCCCATTATTGCCAGGCGTGGTAGCTCACACCTGTAATCCCAGCACTTGGGAGGCTGAGGCAGGCAGATCATGAGGTCAGGAGTTCAAGACCAGCCTGGCCAACATGGTGAAACCCCATCTCTACTAAAAATACAAAATTTAGCTGGGCATGGTGGAACATGCCTGTAATCCCAGAACTGGGGAGGCTGAGGCAAGAGAATTGCTTGAACCAGTACTTTGGAGGCAGAAGTTGCCATGAGCCAAGATCGCACCACTGCACTCCCAGCCTGGGCTACAGAGCAAGACTTCACCTCCAAAAAAAAAAAAAAAAAAAAAAAGTCCCATTATTAACTGAAGTGTCTTCTAATGAGAAGAAAAAAACTGAACAACATGTAGACTTTAAATGCATCATAAACGTTAGTCTACAACCTCTTAAGCAGTACTAATGAAGTACAGGTTTAATAAACAAATACTGTACACATTTTACATGGCAAATTTCTAAACATATGCAGATGTCCCCCACACTTTGGCGTAAATCTGATCCACACCGCCTCCATCATTAGCTGGACTACTTCTAAGAGTATCAACCTAATAAAAATGAAGAAGTGAAGTTGTCAAAAGTAAACTTATTCATTAGATACAGAGTATTAAGTGCTATAAAATAAACTGAATGCATGCCTAAATTAAATCCAAACAATTAGATTTTTCCATGCCTGTTTCTTTAAGACAGCATTGACAATATGGAACTGCCTGTGCTATATCATTAAAAATATTATACTGTTTTCCAAGTGACAACTTCCCTTTAAAGATAAGAACTAGAATAGCACTGAAGGCAGGCAACATTTTTCATATAAAATATTGGTTTCAGAAGTTAAGCAATGTTTATAATCCAAATATAAACTGCTGTCTCATCTCCACTGATAACCTCACAGCCTGCTATAGATTATTTTGGTAAGAAAATCGCCATATTTTTAAGCAAAACAATTAAAATAGATAATCACTGCTATATAAAATTTGTAGGCAGAAAAACATGAAAGAACAAATAAAGCATAAGAGAAAAAAAAATTTATATCAGTTTAACTTACTTCAATGATATGGAAAAAAAATAAGTGTTTGGTAAAGAAATAAATTTTGGTGACTATAAACACATTAACAGAAATGACAGAACTAATAATTACAGTTCTACATGTGATGTAACAGATACATCTACATGTTAAGACAACAACTCAATCTTTCTTTTGAAGAAAAACATGTACAAAAACACATAGACAAAGAGACACAAATGTGTTTGACTGAAGAGTCTTGAAAGATGCATCTCTGAGATCAATGGATATACCTAACTTTCAGTAGTAGAACTTCAAGTAGAAACACTGAGTCATTACTGTAGTTTTATTACAAAAATGTCTGTTTTATGATGGAAATGTTTGGGGTTTTTTTCCATTTCTTTGTAGACAGAACTTAATTACTAAACATATGTAAAAATAGTTCATACTTATGTGTAAGTCCCATACACATAAAGCCAAAGATTTAGTGAGTAAAAAGATGACGAGTGCTACAACTGGTAAAGGAATTAATCTTTAAAATGAATCTCTGTAAGTTTGAGAAAATCATCAGACTGTTTGTTGCCCTGCTCTAAGGTATTCTAAAGGCCTACATTTTAATGTGGATATGGACCTAACCAAGTTGAAAGAAAGGTGACCTTTGTTTTCATAATCCACTCAGCACCATTCAGCAGTCCTGTGAACAAAGGAGTAAAGGGATAAAAAAGAGAATAGAAAACTTTGTCATTTCCCAAGTCTAAGGATATAAAAATATTTCTCTAAATATTTCTCCTTGAGGACAAAGATTGTGAACTCCTTGAGAACGGTGACAAATAGTAGATGTTTAATAAAAGTCTGTTGACCAAATGAAAAAATGTTACAGTTAGGGTGCTCATTCACTCCCACAGCCGTCTATAAATAGGAGTTCAAGGAAGCCACTTAATACAACGTGTAGAGTGATTTAGAGAAGAATTCCCTTTTCCCCAGACAGACAGATATAAAAATTGGGTTGATCTACCTCATTACTCTTGCTTTGAGATAGGGTCAGGCTATCATTGGTCAGTTCCTCATCATCAGCACTGTTTCTGCTAAGAACTTTACTCTTCTTCTTCTTGCAACCCCCTTCACTGGCAGGGCTACTATGATCTTCATCATTGCCTTCATCATTCTCGTCTTCATCACTCCCACTTCCCTCATCTTCATCATCCTCATTGTCTCCATCACTTCCCTCTTTTTGAGATGCAGATCTCCCTTTTCTCTTCACTACAGTAGGTCGCCAATCATTGTCATCCTCACTGTCATAGTCATCCATGTCATTCAGTTCTTCCATGGACACAAAATCCAGAAGTGGTCGGTTTCGCCGAAGGTTCCATTTTTTTGGCTCGCTGACTTGTTCCTCTGTAGCAGTTGTTGTAGTAGGAACAGAAGGGGATGTGTTAACAGCAGGAGGACTTGTGGCTAGTGTGGTGGTAGTAGCAGAAGCAGCCACATTCTCAGATACTGTTGCTTTTTCTTTTTCCTTCTCTCTTTCCTTCTCTTTCTCCTTTTCTTTCTCCTTTTCCTTTTCTTTTTCCTTCTCTTTCTCCTTTTTCTTTCTAGGTCTTTCTCCAATTTCTTCTTCCTCCTTCTTTTCCATTTTAATTAATTGTTTTTCTGATGATAGTACTTCTTCCTCTGCAGAATTTTTAAGTTGTTCTTCTTTTACTTTAATATCTTCATTCAGTTCTTCTTCTAAAATATTTTCTTCAGAATCACTACAGGAACCTTCTCCACTGTCCTTTGAAGCATCTTCACTTCCATTACCACTCCCTTCAGAATCTGTTGAAAATATGAGAAAAAAAAAACCACACATATGTATATACATACACACACACACACACAACGCTGACACAAATGAAACCACCAAAATCTGTGAGTAACTTGTAAAACAATATAAACAAATTTAAGTCAAAGAATGGTAGACATTCCCAACCTGATCAAATAATAAATCAATGAAGTTGATACAATGGTTTTAGTTCAGTATAGCACTAATGAAGATGAATATAGATAACCCTAAATTAAAATATGCTTTAAAAAGAGAAGCACTATTTTGTGTCATATGGCAATGTTTGGTACTGAAGAGGCAATTATTTTTTAAAGTAAACGTGCTTCTTTTAAGATTAGGCACTTGATTTTAATTTTACTGATATAATACAGACAAAATTCTTCCTCCCTTAAACATCTTTTATAGACTATATGGACTTATAAGTATTGAGTCACAACCAAAACAAGATAAATCTCACCCATAAAACTGCTTATTTTATTCTACCCAGCAAAATGAGCATAGCTATTTATGAGAGTCAACTTATACCAGATCCTTAATATACCAAACAAATTTTAGGAATACCAAGAACACAGGTCAAAAGAGAAAAGAGACAATAGCAATGGCACAGAAAAAGGAAGTTGCAAGATAAATTATCAATTTTCCTGTTTATTAGAATACTCTTCATATCACTAAGGGTCACTATACTTTCAAAAATTCTAGACAGTAACTACTATAGGTTCTAGAATGGAAGAAACTGATGAATAAAGCAATCCATCCTGAAAATGAGCAGTCACAGAGGTTACTGAAAAGTTAGGCAGAGGACATTAAAGAGCTCACAGAGGACTATAAGCTTTCTAGCAAGTTTCTTCCATTCCTACCTAAGGCAGCCCAGTCCCTCTCAACCTAACACTACTCAGTAACCTTCTAAGCATTCTCTTTGTACCCAATCAAATAAGTAACAATCTAAAATAAGTGAAGAGAGAAATAAATGGGAGGAGGGAAAAAGGACAGGGAGCAGGAGGAGGTAGAGAAGAAACGAGTCAATTCTTAGCCAATACCAAAAAATCCACAGGATGATGAATTTTTTTGTACTTACAGCCAAGAAAAAGGTAATGATAAAATGGTGGAAAAAGTAAAGTGTTTCCACATAATTTTAATTTCTATTAACTTAACTAGACTTAACCTCTGTAATTAACTGAGCACTAAAAGTAAGGGAAGCTGTCTGTAACTAGTATCTGGTATCTAGTGAACCTCATAAGTCATATACAAATGACTGATAACAAAAATATCCTGCAAGTAAAATTACATAAAAAATAAACACTAACATTTATAACAGATACTGACTGACTCTAAGAAATCATTATCAATCTCACAACTGTCATGTAGGTATCCATAGCTTATTAGGGACCGTTCTGAAAAAAACACTTAACAACCTTGCACGGGACACAAGAGCATTATCACACAGGTCAGCAATTCCCTATCTGAAGCTTTAAGAGCCAGATGTGTTTCAGAATTCATAATTTCTCAGATTTTCCAAGGGTAACATGGCATATGCACCATATGTTACACTAATACCCTCAGTGAACTCTATGGTATTATCCTATAATCAAACACATTATTTCTGCAAAGAAAAATACAAATATTTACAGAGTATGAGAAATAAATAATACAAATAAACTCCTATCAGTTTCTGTTAGGTTTTGCCATCAAGTAACTTTGTGTCAACCTTATAAAACACTTAGATTTTTGAGCTTCTTGAATTTCAAGAGTGCAGACCCAATATTACTCACAAACAACTGACTTCTTTCCAGTCTCCAGAGCATTAAGAAAATTATGATTTTGTAAACCACTCAAGCAATTTAACCCAACCTACCAAGAAAAATCACATCTGGTAAAAATAACAATAACAATAATAATCTCTAGACATTTTAAAATGATTTAATAAATAATAACCGGAGTTGACTAAACACTTCTAAGACACAGAAGGATCTCTTACGCACACTAACTGAAGAAAACTGAAACACCTTAGGCTCTAAAATGGAAGCAATGCCGTAGTTAAGAGAGCTAGAAAATCAAGATGAAAGAAAAGGTACTTTTCTTCTGGATCAACCTTCTAGAAGGCTTTTTACCATTCAAAACTTGATGACAGACACAAGATTAACTGGGGCAGAAGTATAGGTAAGCTGATCAAAATTCAGACCAATCCAACTTTGCTATTACTTGATAAATTTTACAAAATGTCAGAGATTTTCGTGATTTTGTTTTGGTTGTTGCCAATGCCAACTAATTAATTATTTTTTCAAATCAGAGGTAAATTGAGACTCCTTGATGTGTTTTTGATTTATAACCATGCTGAATAAAAAGCAACTTTTAAAAAATATTTCAATGTTTCACGTTTGTTAACTATTATTAGAAAAATGGACATTTTTCTGCAAAACCAAGTTCTAATAGCTTACCTAACCCCTCATTCTCCAAATACAGTACATTACTCAGACTCCAACTACAGGGATCAGCAATATATCAAATTTTATCTTTCTCTGATCTCTCAAAAATAACTTCTTCAACTGATTAGTCATTATTTCTTTTTTGTACATATGCACTGGAGGGATGAAGATAAAATCCACATTTAGTTATTATAAGAATAGCTGGGTAATAACAAAAATGAGAAAAATCAAGGTCCTTGGCTATTTTTTTCGGCATACAAAAAAATTCCTATTACTATAAAATCAAAGAATGACTCTGTGCCATGTTTCAAAATAATAATAATAAAGAAACGAAAAAAAGAAATAATAGACTGGAGAAATGAGCCAGATACTTCAAATAAATCTATCTTAGGCAGAAAGACAGAGTTAATTTCAAGTCTACAATAAACCTTTCTTAAATTTGAAAAAAATCTTTAAAATTGAAATCCTACTTTCCATTTGTTTAAATAAAAGATAACCTTTTTCAAACATATAATATATCAGAATCTCTCCAAGCAATAGCTATTTCAACTAACAATTAAGAAATTTTTTACAGTTACAGAATTTTTAAAAACTCCGTTGAGTGGTAATGGCCAAAAATAAAATACACTTTAAAATTAGAATTTAAAAAACCAACCTTCAAGATTCCCTTTACAATAAATAAAATAAAAATTAACTTAATTAATATCAACCATCAATATCATTATATCCAATATTCTCCCCATAACAAACTCAATATAATTTAATTAATTTTATGTTAATATACAACATATGCAATATAAATTTGTTCATCAATTTCATCAATCTAATTCTGTTCATTGATCTGGTACAGCAGTATTTGTGCTATAAATATACACAATAGATAACAGACCGATCACTATTCTACTGGTTATTAAGAGCTATCTTGGGGCTATGTTTGACCAAAACTGTGTATGTCTTGAAGACAGCCAATCAGTCAACACAACTCATCCTCTACTTCTGAATCTAGTTCCAGCTATGTCACCTTAGGTTTTTATGGGTAACTCTAAGCCAGTGCCTCTCAAATGGGGTCATTTTTTTCCCACAGAGGACTTCTGGCAATGTCTGGAAACAACAGTTGCCAAAAGAGTGGGAGTGGGGGTAGAGGTGAGGCTGGGGCAGGTAGGAAAGATGCTACTGGCATACAGGACAAGCCTCCACAACAAAAAATTATCCAACATAAAATGCCAATAGTACCACAGCTGAGAAACCCTCTACTCGTACATAAGGCCTCAATTTAACCTTATTCTACTTTTCCAGGCTTATCTCTTCTACTTTAACTCAACCCTGATCCCCAAATATAAAGAACATTTCCAAGTCTCACTACTTTTAATTCTTCCTTTACCAAGATTGCTGTCTATCTAAATCTCTTTCTGTTCATAGTTCCTCTTATCTCCTCAATGAAATTGTTCTACATCAATCCTATAAACTAATCCCATTTCCTATGAAAGACCTGAACTACACAAGTGATCAATCATCCTTTGCATCAATTATTTTATTTAATTATTCTAATTTTTATTTTATTTACATGTTATTTTACTTATTTATTCTAGCATTATTACTATTGTTTTGTAAATTCACCATAACATCTAGCAACGGGCTAAACTACTGTCAATGAACACATCTTGGTCCATTTATTCAAAGTCAGATTAAGCACAAAATACCACCAAAGTCTCAGGCTGACTCTTCTCATTAAATTATTTCCTGGCAATATGACCTAACTAAACCATTGATCAAGATCTAAAATCAACCCAATTTTATTCTGGCTAGTGGGGGATAGGGGTAGAGGGCATGGCTAATCATCTGCTTAATAAAAGTAATACATGTCTGCATCTTTAAAAAGATGTAAACATTCTTTAAAACATTCAATTAATGTAGCAGATAACTAAATGTAAATAAGTCTCCTATCCTATCCCCAGTCCTATGCCCAATCTCAAATGTAAACACTTTTAACTAGGTCAAACCACAAAATTGCCAATATTTGACTGTTTTGGACCTACAAAACTGGTAATTCCATATGTTTCAACCTAACATTTCTACATATGGTTCTTCTGGTGGTTATCACCATAATTCTAATACATATATACCCTATTTTAGGACTTATTCATTTCAAACTTTATTTATTGATTGCTTTCAATCAAAAATGAGAAACTTACTTTTACTTTTGCATTAAAAATAAAATATAAACTATTTTTGGTTTCGTAATTTTCTAAAGGTAGAGGATCATAATCGTTAACTTTGTCAATAATCATGTGCCAATCTTATTGGTGGGTCATTCTTTTATTTGTTTGTTTGTTTTTTGGTGTCAGGAGTGGGATTGGTGGGTCATTCTTTAGCAATGTTGATTTGTTTCCATTTTACGATAGAATTAAATTATGTTTATCTTTAAATGTTTTCTATATTTATTCTTAAAACCAAACAAATACAAAAAGTTTTATAGTCAGAATTTCAGATTTCAAGATGAAGGTAAGATGAAATTAATCCACAGAATCCAGTTAGTCAAAATTAAGGCCAACCAATCTAACCACTTTAATATTAAGTTCTAAGGAAGTCTGTAGTTCATTCAGTAAGTCATTTCTAGAAGTTGTTTTGAAAGAAGATGTGATTAGACAAATGTTTAGCTACCATGTCTCTACTTCCAATTTAATCTCCTATTCATAAGTAGGGCTGAGAACGCATAACTTCAACACGTTTGAAAACCAGTGACAGGACTAACGTCTTATCTTCTATAAGACTCCAACTACATATATACTATCTCAGGCACAGAAAAGATGCAAACAGAAAACAATGGTAATCTAGAGCCAATATCTCAGCTATGAGGAGCATCAATGCACCTAAAACAAGAGTCAAAAATATGATTCAATTTCTGTTGACAACTAATCATTTTAAACAAAATTTTCTTCTAAATTCCCTTTTACAATAAATACCAAGAACTATACATATAAATTTGTGACCTGAGACCACAGGTCGCAAATTGAAGCTCCCCAGGGCCAGGAAGGTAAATTTTAAGTGCAGCATACTAGATGTTTTAAGAGGGAAGAGGAAGTAAATAATTTTAGTGTATTTAGGGGATACAGAGATATATCAACCTAACAAAACTCATCCTATCATTTTTCACAAATAACAGTTCTCTTCAACTATAATTAGGATTCAACAAGGTCAATACTTAGCTCGATATCATAAAATATTTTGAGAAAATACTTTATGTTTATATCAGATTGTTTTACCACTTGAAAAAGAAGTGATACCTGTGAATACTCCATCTCAATAAACAAATCTTAAAAACAAATTGTCCATAAGGCCAATATTGTCACATAAATATGTAACACTTAATATAAGTTTTAGAATTGTTCCCACAATGATATTCAAAGAACTCATATCTTCCGAGATCCAACTATGTTCGTCAAAGTTTACAACCACAACCCTAACAAACCAAAACTACATCCTAGCCAAGAATATTCTTATCTGCCAAGGTCTTTACCAAGAGAACTAAGATTTAAATTTTACCTCCTCTCTTTTCCCCTTCCCTTCTTTGGAAATACCAAACATCAGCAAACCAACTAAATGGGAGATAAAGAGTCAAGAAGCAAAGGTTTAAAAAAAAAAAAAAAAAAAAAAAACAGTTAATCAAGATAAACATCAATTTTAGATTGCTAGGGATGAATTCAATTAGTAACCAAATATCCAAAGTTTCTGTTTAAGATTCAATCAGTCAACTCTTAGGATCTAAGCAGATAAACAGACTCAATTCTGAAGTCAAATCCATTGGATCTGACTGAGTGACCTCAAGCCAGTTCTGTAAACTCAATACCCCTGTTACCTGTAAAATTGTATCTCCTTCACTTAGTTACTGTGAAAACTAAATGAGACTATGCAAACAAAAAGTTATCAGTAAATCACAATGCAAATTCTGCTGTTAATGCTACTAAAAGTAGCAACAGTAATACAACACAATTTAATTCATCCCTTCCTACCATCCCTAGCAGGAAAAGGAGAAGAGAAAACCAGAGGAAGGAGAGATGTGACTAAGCACAGCAAACTCTCTGGAAAGATATTTAAAAACTGATGAAGAGATGAAATTGGAAAGGCTTTTATCACTTTATTTAAATTTTCATCTCACTTTAAATTTTCAAAATAAGTGGAATTACAAATAATTTTTATTGTTCATATATCAGTATTTTTTTCCCATAAAATACTTAAACGTAATTTTTATGTTTCTCAGATTCCTTCAATTGAAACTGTATATATTATACACATCAGGTGCATTGAACAGAAGATACAAAGGAAAACCACACTTTTCTGTTTTCCAATTTAGTACAATATGATTATAAGACCTTTAAAAAAAGTTTTTAAAATTACTAAATATAGTGAGCAAGTATGCATGGCATAAACTTCAGAGATTTCTGAAAAGCCCAATCCACAAGGTCCACCACCTACTATAATTTAAAATGCAACTCTTACTCTGGTCAATTTTATTCTAGTAAAAGAGCTAATAAACAAAAAAGCGAAACTTCCCTCAGAGAATGCCAAGTGAACTGAAAACAGAAGAACCCTGCTCAAGAACTATTCATGGTCCACACACCTCTCAGGATACTTTTCTACTTCAGGATATCTTTCAGTTTTTTCCTCTATAACATAAACATATTTTAAGGTGTAAAATAAAGAAAATCCTTTTATATCTTTGGAAAAAGTTCTTCCCCTGACTGCTAATTATCTCTGAGGAAAACAGAAGCAATGATAGGTCTAGTGACAGGATCTAAAGGCAAATGGGAAATCAAATGGACAAAATAAATGAAGTGTATGTGCTTTCACTTAAAATTGGCATTTTAATCAAAACCGATTAAAAAAAGAAATGTCTAAAAACAAACCCAACTCCAGAAAGCTGGGAAAGGGGAAGAGAGAAGGAAATATTTACCTGAGGCATCTCCAACTTTAAAATCACTGTCATCTGAACTATCATAATCGAGAGCTTCCAGCAGAGAAGCTGCCAAAGGCTTCACCTGCCTCCTCTTGGAGCTGCGATCCACTGTTAAGAGAAAAAAATTACATTGTCATTCATAATCACACCAAACACAGGAGAGCTGTGGTGCTAAGAGAACATAAAGATGACCTCACACAAGGAATTTTTGCCTAATTAAGTTATCAGCAAAAGGGGTCAGGAGAAGTGGGGTGGAGACGTGGGCTGGGGAGGGCTGGACAGCTCCATGGGCAGTTTCAGAGGCGGCTCCAGCCCTGATGATGCCAACGCCAAATGAGACCAGCTAAAATCGAAGCCGACCCCCTTGGGCATCTTTTCCAGCTGTTTCTGCACCTTCCTCTTAATCCCCCACTTAGACATTGTAACAGTCAATGAAAAACGCAAAACTCAAGGAATAAAAGAAGCGGGGTTCATTCCCGCGGCCAGTGTCGAGGGAGCGTCCACCAAGGGTCCACCTTTCCCGCAGGGCTCTCCCACCCCCGCCCTGCTCCCCGCGGCCCTAACTTCTAGAATGGCTGAAATGGATCCCTCTCGCCGCAGAGGCCTCGTACACACTTACTAAGGAATCCGTGAGGTGGTCGTTTGGAGAATTAGGGAGAGGCTGCGGGAGCCCAGGCAGCGCCGAGGTCGGGGACTGGGGCCGCGGAGACAAGTCCGAAAGATGCTATTTAAAACCGGCGCGCCGCCAGCGGGACAGGGGCGCTCCCAAGAGTAGCCCCGCCGTCCCCTAAGACCCCCGCCCCCCCCCACCCCCCGGCCTCGCCAGGCCCTGGTCGCTCGAGCCCCTTCCCACGGCGCTCCCCGGCCGGAGAAGCTCTCCGGCCCAGGCAGCGCGGCCAATCCCCGGCGGCTCTAGGGAGTTAATTTCTCCCGTTAAAAGTAGAAGAAAAAAATTAAAGAAAGAAAAACTTTATTAGCCTGCACCAAAAGCAACAAAAGACCCAGAAATTGCACAGCGCGAGGCCGCCTGTCTCAGACAATAGAGAAAGCAGCGACCCGGAAACGGCTCTGGGAAGAAGGAAGTGAAAACACGAAGCTAAAAGCAGCCCTGAGAGCAGTAGGAGTTGAGAGCGCATGCGCAGGACTCGCTCCCTCGCACCCTTCCGGAGCAGGAGCCGAACAGACGAGCGGAAGCCGACAGGGAGCCGAGAGGAGCCGCGTAGTGCCAAGCGGGAGCAGAGATCCCTGCCCAAACCCTGTGCAGCTCCGCCCACAAACCCCTAAGGCTCCGCCTTCTCCGCACCTAATTCTGCTCCTGAATCCAAATCCCTGGGACGCCACTTTTTGTTTCTGATTTGTTTTTTAAGGATTTTTCTCGGAGTAAACTTACCACAAAGGGACGTTTGCTACCTTAAGCCACTACCAATAACTAAATGATACTGTCACCGGTATAGAGTCATGACTGAAAGTGGTCCAGGTTCTTGGCGTTTTGAACAAATTGGACAAAACGCCCAGCAAAGCAAAAAAAGAATGAAGCAACAAAAGAAAAGCAGGGACTTACTGAAAATGAAAGTATGCTCTGTGTGGGAGCGACATGAGCAGCGGCTCAAAGCCCGAATACAGAATCTTCTTGGATCCAAATACCCTCTAGAAGCTTCCCATTGGCCACTTCATGCTCACCTCGCGTAAATGAAGTGGTAACCCACAATTGCAGAAAGCAGCCAACCAAAGACAAGTGAAGTTACGAGGTCACGCTCCTGTGCAAACATTGATGCAAAAAGCATCCAATCAGAGGCTAGGCTGAAGTTACAAAGTTATACCTCTATGCAAAGGAAGACTAGCCTGCAATCAGTCTGGTTTGTTACAGACAGCCAATTTCCTTCCTCCTTTTTCAGGTGGAGGAACTTTCTTTTTGTTCCTAGTTTGCCCATTGTTTTTATCATGAAAGGGCTCTGAATTTTGTTAAATATTCTTTCTGTGTCTTTTGAGATGATTGTGTGATTTTTGTACTTTCTTTTTTCTTTTTTTTTTTTTTTTGAGATGGAGTTTCGCTCTTGTTACCCAGGCTGGAGTGCAATGGCGCGATCTCGGCTCACCGCAACCTCCGCCTCCTGGGTTCAGGCAATTCTCCTGCCTCAGCCTCCTGAGTAGCTGGGATTACAGGCACGCGCCACCATGCCCAGCTAATTTTTTGTATTTTTAGTAGAGACGGGGTTTCACCATGTTGACCAGGATGGTCTCGATCTCTTGACCTCGTGATCCACCCGCCTCGGCCTCCCAAAGTGCTGGGATTACAGGCTTGTGCCACCGCGCCCGGCCTGTACTTTATTTTTTCTATATGGTCTATTGTTAACGTTGCTTTTTATTTGTTGAATCAACCTTGCATTTCTGCTATAAATTCTACTTAGTCATGATGTATAAACCTTTTTATAGTTGCTAGATTCAGTTTGCTAGTATTTTATTGATTTTTGCACCCATATTCATAAAGGAAATTATATTTTATGTCATATAAAGAATGTGTCTTTATTAGTTATGAACTGGCTATAATAACATCTCCAATAATATTCTTCTGAACGTCTTTAAGACATGCATGATAAATTACTGTTGGCATTTTTAACTCAGTCTTTTTTTTTTTCGAGACACTCTCGCTCTGTTGCCGAGGATGGAGTGTGCAGTGTCGGCGATCTCGGCTCACTGCAACCTGTGCCTCCCAAGTTCAAATGATTCTCCTGCCTCAGCCTCCTGAGTAGCTGGGATTACAGGTGCCTGCCACCATGCCCGGCTAATTGTTATATTTTTAGTAGAGATGGGGTTTCACCATGTTGATCAGGCTTGTCTTCAACTCCCGACCTCAAGTGATCTGCCCACCTCAGCCTCTCAAAGTGCTGGGATTACAGGTGTAAGCCACCACTCTCTGCCTTAACTCGGAAAATTTTGAGTCTCCTAATGCTCTGCCATCTTCTTACTAGAATATTTGTGTAATGTAATCCATCATGTTTCTCTTTTTATTCTAATTGTCAGGTATTCAAATTCAAGATATTTGTGCATGACTACATGAAGAAGAATCATATGTTATAATCATAATTACTTCCAAATAACAGCAACCATTAACAGCTTTAATGTAGGATTTTGTCAAATGGTACTCACTCTTAATGTCCACAATTCTGTCTAACTAAGCAAGCTGAATATGACTGTAAAAGCATCAGCAGGAATTATAAAAAGCAGAAGATTTATATTTAGAAATGGTCTTTCAAACTACTCCAAAAAAAAGAGAATGAAATAAACAGCTTGTTGTGGACATTTACTATAATGAAAAGAAATAAATATGTATACAAAAGATAGTAAACAGAATCTGGAGATCTGAATCTGAGTCTAGGCTTTGCCACTGAATTTGTGTTACCTTAAAAAAGTCAACATTGAGCCTCCAATTCTTCACCCAGAATCTGGAAATAATATTAATAACCCATCTTGAGAAGCAGATAACATCTGCACTATCTCCAAAATTACTCTAATAAAAAAAAATTTAAATCCAAGAAATTAGAGGACATGCAATGAAAAAATTATAAAAGAGAAAAAGAAAATAACAGTTATAATTAATTGTGAATAATTGTTGATACTGAGATTGTGGAATTTAACACAATTTTATTAAGCAATGATATGCAAACTAGAGGGGTCATAATTATGAATGATTATAACCAAATCCAAGAGGTGGGGGTAAAGAGAAGGAGTGATTGGGGAAAGTAAAATAAGAGAAATGAAGAAAAAGTTGAATTGTCTTATTTTGTTGAGAGAGAAACTGCAGACAGATCCTGATTAATTTTTTAAGAAGCCAAGAAAGGGCTGGGCGCGGTGGCTCAAGCCTGTAATCTCAGCACTTTGAGAGGCCGAGGCGGGCGGATCACGAGGTCAAGAGATCGAGACCATCCTGGCCAACATGGTGAAACCTCGTCTCTACTAAAAATACAAAAAAAAAAAAAAAAAAAAGGCCGGGCGCGGTGGCTCAAGCCTGTAATCCCAGCACTTTGGGAGGCCGAGGCAGGTGGATCACGAGGTCAAGAGATCGAGACCATCCTGGTCAACATTGTGAAACCCCGTCTCTACTAATACAAAAAAATTAGCTGGGCATGGTGGTGCGTGCCTGTAATCCCAGCTACTCAGGAAGCTGAGGCAGGAGAATTGCCTGAACCCAGGAGGCGGAGGTTGCGGTGAGCCGAGATCGCGCCATTGCACTCCAGCCTGGGTAACGAGAGTGAAACTCCGTCTCAAAAAAAAAAAAAAAAGCCAAGAAAGTAAAATTTAGTTTGCTATAAATCTAAGGATAGTAGTGCTAGTTTACAACGAATTGAACTAATTTAATTGAACATGTGAATTACCTCACTACCCTCCCCAAAATGCACAGAAATCACAGAAGAAATATACAAATAGAAATAAATCCATAAAACCATAGCATTGCTATAAACCTGAGAGGAATGTCACCAGCAGACTTTTGAGGGCTATGGAGGAATTTTGACGGTTCTGAAAGTAGGTCCAAATTGCCAACAAAATCCAACAGACTAAGGAGCTAATAAATTCATCCAGGTGATGAATCATCAAAGAGAAGAATCACTAAAGTGAGTTTTTCCAATAATGTCTCTGTATAACACTTAGGTGAGACACAATGAAGGTTGTGAGAAGGGCTGAGAATTGGACAGTAAGCTGGATAATTCATTAGAAGGAAAAGAGCCATATAGTAATTCTGTTGTCAGAGGAGCTGAAAACAGTGTTTCTCTCTTGAATAAAACTTAAAGTACAGCTCTACTAAGGAGGAAGTCTAACTTTAGAGATTACCAGAATGGGAACTAGGTTTATAGGAAGGAAACTGATAGTAACCCCACTGACTTTCAGCTGTCTTAACAGCTGAAATAGGAAGATCCAGCATAGAAAATACTCATAAATCATAGAGAAGAACCTATTCACATGTACCCTCACTATGCCATCAACTTCCTCATTAACCCTACAAACATACAACCACCAGAACCAGTATACCTATAATGAAAATTTACATTTATTCTCTGCCAGGTGAACAGGGCTTCTTATTTGGACCAAGGATATCAATTCTGGCCACCAACACCACATATTTTATACTATAAACACAAATATATACAGAGACCACCAAAAATCATTAAATATTTAAATAAACTAATAACATTGGAGGAACTAAATTTTTTAAAACTTTAAACAATTACTTAATTCAGATGTATTAGGTCTCCCATGGGCATCTCGATATTTAGAAAATGGAAGGGAGGCAGAGGCCATGTTTGTGTAGCTGTAACAGCAGCAAAATAAGCTCCATCATCTATGAGAATAGAATCCATATTCATTAGCTTCATTCAAAAGTATAAGGACCAGATGGAAGAGCAGTTGTAGAGAGGGTTTGCAGCAACAGCTATACTAATTTTCTGACCTCTATTTCACAGCTAGAGTTATATGATCTTAAAACTTAAAATTTCCTTGTATCCCTGACTTTCACTCCTCTAGTCTTTCAAATGATTTTGTACATACCAAATTTTTTTCAGCATCAAATATATACAGTGTTTTCTATTTGCTATACTAATTTAGTCTGATACAGTAGTTGGTATATTAAAATGTTCAAAAAATAAAGAAAACTTCAACACTGGGAATTTGATATTTATTATTTGACCCGGTTTGGATTTAAAGGCAATAATGTCTTGATTACCAGTGGAAAATAAGATATTCGTAGTCCAAGACATGCAGTGGTAATAGACTTACTTGATTTATCATATGTCATCACCTGAAATAAGAGGCCCGTTGAACATAAGACCTGTTAGCAATTGTTTGTTATGACAGACCACTAAAACGGAAATAAGAAATAAATGGGCTGGGGTGGGTTGAGGTGGCAATTTTGACAGCCTTTGAAAAATTAGAGAACAATGATGACAAGCACAAGGTTTGAACTTTTTTTAATTTTTAAATTTGATATGGCATCTGGCTACATTCCCTAGGCTGGGCTTGAACTCCTGAGCTCAAGTGATCCTCCTACCTGTAGTGCTTATACAGGTATAAGCCACTACATCCAGCTGGCTTTAACTTCTTGACTCAAAACTTGTTACAACACACAGAGAGCTTCTGTGATTTCTTATCTTTGTCACTATTGATGGGCCAGACAATTTTTTGACCCTGTGGCAAAAGGGTGAGGAAGGCTGTCCTGTGCATTGTAGGATATCTCAGTACCTCTGGACTCTATCTGCTAGATGCCACTAACGGCTTTCCCTAACCAAATTGTGACAAACCAAAATGTATCTGTACATTGCCAAATATTCCTTGAGGAGTAAAATCATCACCAACAATGGCACCACCACTACTCACCCCTCTAATGAAAACTACTGCTATAAATTAATTTCATCTCATGTCTTCATAGGGCTGATATCATTAATATTAATAATTTATCATTAATAATCCAAGACATGCAGTGGTAATATACTTACTTGAATTAATAATTGATAAATCTGAATACACGAGTTGCAGATTTTAGGCAGCTTTATAAGAATTTAAGATATTTACCAGTATAGAATGGTACCTTAAGAATTGAAAATCAAGCCTCAGAATCTCAGAGCCTCGTTTTTTCAGTAGAATTAGACCCTTCTGTCTTGATGAAGCTACCCGCCTTGTTGAAGACACTGTAATGAATGGACTCATGTGAGTTCATTACTTTGCAAAGGGATGCTAATTCTCCTTATGTCCATCTCTATTGCATCCCCTCACTACGTCCCTATAAATGGAATCAGAGCCCAGTATGTTCCAAGAGGCAAGGACAAATTCTGATCTAGAAGGAGATGATGTTATTATTTCTATTGGGAAGAGTTACCTTATATTTGGTGGTAGCGGTTTTATTGCTATTGTTGTTGTGGGGAGGTTTATGTGTAGAAGGGTAGATATGGCTGCTGAGTAGACAAAGCATAAAATTGGGCTGGATATTGTCCAATAGCAGATGACTTTCATTCCCACCTCTTCCTCTGTATTACAGATCCTGTTAGAATAAAAAGTACACTTCTCAGACTCACTTAAAACTAGGAATATAGATATGATTTAGATTCCACCAATAAGATGGGATTTCAAGGTTTTGATGGTGGCAGGAGGCAGACAGGTTCCCAGGTGGGAAAGGGTGGGCCCCCAGGGAGGCCCAACCTTCAAGCCAGGGATGGCCTGAAGCCTGGGGGCCAGGCTTCCAGTTCTGGGTAGAGTCCATGACTAGTAGTGAGAACATCCTTGATGTCTTTTGGACAATCAGATGCTGCTTTTTCTGGGCCCAACCATAGACCCATCAGCACACACTTTCTACATTCTGAGCCCATAAAAACCCCAGACTCTGCCAGATCTCAGACCTATCTGCCTGAGGATGGGAGTTACCCATTGTGGGTCTCCTCTTCACTGAGAACTGTTCTGTCTCTCCATAAAGCTCTTCTCTGCTTTGCTTACCCTCCAGTTGTCCACATAACCTCATTCTTCTTGGATGTGGGACAAGAATTCGGAACTCACCGAATGGCGGTAACACTTTCCTGGCTGGCTCACCATGCCGTGGATGGTGGGAATGAGAGATCTGTAATATTCCCTCCCAACTCCTTGGGCCTCTGGGATTACTGGCATCTCTGAGTTTTGGAGCACCATTGCATTCCCCATGCCCAGATGTTGGTGCCTACAGCAGAAGCCACTTGCAGTATGCCTGGTCCAGCTATAGCCTCACACAGAGCTGGTGCCTGTGCCTGCACCTGGAGCTGCCCACCCCACATGCAGCAGTTGGCATGCCTGGCTGTGCGCAGTGGCCAGACCCTGCACTCACTCACTCACATACCTCTCACCACTCTGTGCCTGGGCCACCCTTGATGGGCATGGGATCTGAGCCAGTAGCACAAGCTGAGTGCAGTCTGCCAGGCCAAATGGGCAGAGTAAGCCCAGCAGGCATAAGAAAAACTAAAGCAAAGTTGCCTTGCTGCTGGCCATAGAGGTTTCCAGCTGGTGAGGTAATACAAATGGAACCTGTGACATTGAGAGAGTAGAAGGGAGGTAATAGCAAACTTGCTGCAGTTGTAGATGTGGACAAACAAACTCCAATAGGCATGAGTTCCAATATGGAGTGACCAGTTGACTTTTTTCAGTGTCTAGATATGAGTGTTGTGGCTGTTAGATGGTTACGGTATGGGCAGCCACAAAAACAGTAACAGTGTCAGCTTCCTGACATCTGGATTGCAAATACAGTTGTGAAGCCTTAGAGCCAAAATTCAGGAAGCAGCTTCCTAACTTCTCCAGGCCTTCTATTGAGTTTATATCTAACTCCATCTACTAAATTTTTTTCTGCTCAAAAACAAAGTGATTTTTGTTTCTACTACACTGTACTTTGACTGATAGACATTTTAAAAAGACTCCTACATTATCCAGAGGAATTCCTTCTTACCTTGCAGAGCTAACCTGGAAATCCAAAAGTATGGCAGCAATCCTGGGCAACATAGCAAGAACCTGTGTCTACCAAAAAAAAAAAAAAAAAGTTTAATTAGCTGGGCATGTTGATGCACACCTGAAATCTCAGGAGGCTGAGGTGAGAAGATGACTTGAGCCCAGGAGTTTGACGCTGCAGTGAGCTACAATGGTAACACTTCATTCCAGACTTGGTGACAAAATGAGACCCTGTCTCTAGAAAATAAAACTACAGAAGTAAGCAGTTAGCCAAATAGCTGTCACTATGATTACCTAAAGAGATCATAAATCCTTTGTTATGGAGAATGGCTCATTTTATCTTATCTGTAGCAAATATTATCTGTAGTTAATATTTTCAGAGATACTCAATAGAAAACAATATTGATAAAGTAAGAAAACATTGTGCTGAAATTTCTGAACTTTAAGAAGATCCTAAATACTCCCAGAAAGAAAAGTCAGGATATTTACAAAGGAATAGGAATCAGAATTCTCAACTGCAACTCTGGATGGCTGGCAACTTCTAAAATCATTTCAATATTTTCTAATAAAGAGTTCATTGATAATTCCTTTTCAAATTATGTTAAAATACTGACTACAGAATTTTCTTCAATATTTAGGCAACATGGATTGACTTTGGTATTATATGAGTAAAAATTTTCCATATATTTAACAAATGGATAATATTGAAAAATGTTTTAAGTTAATTAATTTTTATAGATAATATGTACCCATGGTATAAAAATTTTAAATGCATAAAAGAGTACCACGAAAACTAAATTTTCATTCAACCTTTGTGCCCTAGCCAGTAAGTCATCTCTCTAGACATAACAAGATTGGCTTTTTTTTTTAAGGTGCTTGGCTCAGGGCTGAGTTTTTATAATAGCTTTATTGAGATATAATTCACATATCATAAAATTTACCCTTTTGTGGTATACAATTCAGTGGTTTTTCGTATATAAAAAAAGTTGTACAGCCATCACCACTATCTAATTCCAGAACACTTGAATCAATCTCAAAGGAAACCCCATATCCATTAGCAGTTACTCCTCATTTCCCCTACAGGTAGATCCTGGTAATCACTAATCTATTTTCTGTCTTGAGGAATTTGCCTATTCTAGACATTTCATATAAATGGAATAAAAAATCTGTGGTCTTACATGTCTGGTTTCTTTCACTTAGCATAATGTTTCCATGTCTCATCCATGTTGTAATATAACTTGTTTTTAAATGAACACAATGCTGTGAGATGGCATCAGTATTTGTTCTGCATGGAGAAAAAACAAAAGTGGGAAGTGAGTACTTCAATTTTTGTCACAATAGCTGTTTATTAGACAGCTCTTTCAGACCAGCTGAGGTATTTACTCATATTTCAATGCATATGAATGGCAGGCTTAGGAGCTATTTTTCACAGGGGCAAGTCCCAAGAAAGCAAAACAGATGGGCAAAGACAGCATCAGTAGAGCAACGTCATAAAGCGTACAATATTATATGTTAGACAGACAAATAAGGTTAGTTAGGAAGAGGAGGTTTCATGCCATCAACTCAAAAGGTGGCGAAGCTTTCAAACAAACAAAAATGCATAGTAATACCTTCTGCTCTTTTAAATCAATCAGATCTCTAAGTGACAACTCATAAGCAAAGTCATTAACATTGTTCTAAACCCACACAACACAGTTTTAAAAAATGTATTGGAAAATATAACAGAGAAAAAAATGAAAAACAAGTAAGTAAATGTACAGATCAAATAATCATCATCAGCTGAGCACAGTGGCTCAAGCCTGTAATCCCAACACTTTGGGAGGCTGAGATGGGTGGATCACCTGAGGTCAGGAGTTTACGATCAGCCTGACTAACATGATGAAACCCCATCTCTACTAAAAACACAAAAATTACACGGGTGTGAGGGCATGCACCTGTAATCCCAGCTACTCAGGAGGCTGAGGCAGGAACTGCTTGAACCTGGGAGGTAAAGGTTGCAGTGAGCCGAGATGGCACCACTACTCCAGCCTGGGTGACAAGAACAAAACTCCGGGAAAATAGTAATAGTAATAATTTTTAAAAAATGATAATCATGAAGCAAATACCCTTATAAACACTATCCACACCAACACCAAAGAAGCCTGTCAAGCCCCCTCTGGCCTACCTAAAGGTAGTCATTATCTTGACTCTAAGCCTATTTTCAAATTTGCATCCAAAAACATGTCCATTTATTTCTGAGACCTTCCCAGAAGCACATTAGCATTTATATTTCTACCAACACATTTTTAGATACCTGTTAATAGCAGCGTCTCACTTCTGAAACCAAAATCTACCTTTGTTTTCTCGGACAAACTGCTATAAAAATTATTATAAACTGGGTGGCTTAAAACAACAGGAATTTATTTTCCCACAGTCCTGGAAGTCAAAAATCTGAAGCAAAGGCATGAACAGGACCACACTCCCTCCTAAGGCTCTAGAGGAGAACCCTTCTTTGTAACTTCCAGTTCTTAGTGGCTTCTGGTGTTCCTGGGCTGGGGTAGCAGAACTCCAGTTTCTACCTCTGTCTTCACTTCACTCTGTGTGTCTCTGTGTCTGTGTGTCCCCTCCTCTTCTTATAAGAATCCCAAGTGATTTGATGTAGGGCCCACCCTAATCTAGTATGAATTTACCATTTTAATTACATATGCAAAGACCCTATTTCCAAATAAGTTCACATTCTGACGTTCTAGGAGTTCATGAATTTAGGAGGGACACTATTCAACTCATTACACTTTCCAATGTCTTTGAACAGAAAAACATGGTCTGGACCATTTGAATAACCTAGTCTGCCAATTCTGAAAGTGAAAGTCCGTGCACAGTTTTCAAATCAAGTAATTATAAATCACAGTATTTTATAGGGCCTCACATTTTGAGGGATCTGGTATTTCTTTGATAAAACTGCTACAACTAATCTGGTTGAAAGTAGAAAAACATATATTGTCTATTCTTGTCAAGTTTTGTTATGACCTTTGTAACGTCAATTTGGAAAGTTACTTTTTCAATGTTTTAAAATAGATTTAATAGCATAGAAATTATACCTTGAAGATACAGCATTTTGCTTATAAAAGCATTTTGACAAATATTCTTAAGAAACATTATTATTTGACAGTGTTCTCAATTTCTTCCATTATTGATTTAATTTATTTAACCTCACCATGGGCCAACTATGTGTATGTGTATTTTCTTATAAAAGTGTTATTTTATAAAAATGTCATTAGATGCATCATAATTTTTAAATTTATTCTGTACCTTTTATTATACCATCCCATCCTTAGTTGTGTGTGTGTGTGTGTGTGTGTGTGTGTGTGTGTTTTAAGATGAGTTAGTTAGATTCATTTACTTACTTATTTGTTTTTGTTTTTTAAGATGGGGTCTTGCTATGTTGCCCAGGTTGGATTTGAATTCCTGGTCTTAGGCAATCCTTCCATCTGAGCCTCCTGAGTTACTAGGCTACAGGCATGTGCCACCATGCCCAGCCACTCAGTTTTTATGAAGATTTACCTGTAGCTTTATTTTTTATTACCCGTACCTCATTGTGGTGCCTTCCTTAGCCTTAATTGAATGACCAACTATATGCTGCCACAGAACATTTCAGTGGATAAAAGGCTATGATGGAGTTGCTTATGTGTTCTCCAGCACTCAGAAGTAAGAAATAATGGGCTCAAGGGCTCCATAAGTGAAATCTTCTTAGAGTTTTCTAAAAGAAATCTTTATATCTTACAGCCAAAGGAATTATATTATAGAAAACCAAACTCAAAATCTAACCAAACAACATCTAAATTCTATGGATGGCTGAAACATTGCAAATTAAATTCCCAGCCTTGTAGACCTCACTTTAAATGGCAAAAGTGGCCATTACTTTTGCATCAACCTAATAAAATTAAGACATCCCTGAAAATTGGGATGGGGACAAACTAGTAGATTCTGATGAAGGTGATACTTTTGAACTCAAAATTCTGGCAGGTTGTCAGTCTACCCCTGCCTGAAAAACTATAATAGCCTCCCCTGAGGTAGTTGCTTTACAAGGGACTACTGTTCATTCTGACAATCAATTCTTACCACCTCTCATTGCTTCTAAATCTATAATCAGACTCAGGTGAAAGTAGACTCCAATGTGTGAGACACAAAGTTAGGAGCATCAATACACACCAAAATAATTGACTGATTTTGCCAACTTTGTAGACAAAAACTGGTGAACCTGTATGGGAATGGATCTTAAAAGTGTGGTATCAGGTTGGAGGGGATATAAAGTTGGATTAAACTGAATTTATTAAGATGGCTTCACTAGCAGAGATTCTAGATTTAGTGTGTTTGTCTGGGGGGTTGGGAGCGACTCTAACAGTTTATTTATTGATTAACTAAAACCTGGGCCAAAAAGTAGCCTACACTTAAGGGAATTGAACTGCCAAAACTTTCCTGGTGCCACAGGAAGGATGGTATGAGAAGACTAAAGAATACTACTTAGAATCTACAAGGCACTCAACAACAAAAGAAACAAATAGCACCATTAAAAAGTGGCCAATAAACATGAACAGACATTTTTTAAAAGAAGACATACAAATGGCTAACAACCATAGGAAAAAATACTCAACACCATTAATCATCAAAGAAATCCAAATTAAAACCACAATGAGATATCATCTTACAGCAGCCAGAATGGCTATTAATAGAAAATCAAAAAATAAGAGACATTAGCAAAGAGGAGAAAAAGGAACACTTATACACTGTTAGAGGGAATATAAATTAGTATAACCTCTATGGAAAACAGTATGGAGATTTCTCAAAGAACTAAACAGAATTACAACTCACTCTAGTAGTCTTACTACTGGGTATTTACCCAAAGGAAAATAAATCATTACATCAAAATGATACCTGTGGTTGAATGCAGTGGCTCATGAGAGGCCAAGGCACACTGATCCCAGCACTTTGGGAGGCCAAGGCAGGCGGATCACCTGAGGTTAGGCATTTGAGACCTACCTGGCCAACACAGTGAAACTTTATCTCTACTAAAAATACAAAAATTAACCAGGCATGGTGGCAGGTGCCTGTAATCCCAGCTCCTTGGGAGTCTGAGGCAGGAGAATTGCTTGAACCCCAGAGGTGGAGCTTGCAGTGAGCTGAGATCATGCTATTGCACTCCACCCTGGGTGACAAGAGTGAAACTCCATCTCAAAAAAAAAAAGATACCTGTACTTACATGTTTATTACAGCACTATTCATAATAGGAATGATATGGAATCAATCTAAGTGTCCATCAAAAGATACTTGGATAAAGAAAATGTGAAATGTGTGTGTGTGTGTGTGTGTGTGTGTGTGTGTGTCTCCATGGAATCTTTATATCTTATAGCCATAGGAATTATAGAAAAGAAAATATAATTCTATTCAGCCCTAAAAATAATGAACTCATGTATTAATATTATGCAGCAACATGGATGGAACTAGAGGTCATTATCTTAAGTGAAATAACTCAGAAACAGAAAGTCAAATACCACATGCTTTTTCTTATAAGTGGGAACTAAATAAATGTATACATGGACATAGAGAGTAAAATAATAGACTCTGGAGACTCAAGGATGGGAAGGTAAAGGGGTGGGGGGATGAAGGTTAAAAAATCACTTACTGAATACAATGTTCACTATTTGGATGATGGGTACACTAGAAGCCTAAACTTTGCTATTACATAACAAAACTGCACTTGTACCCACTCAATCTATACAAACAAACAAACAAACCAAGAGACTGAGGAATACTAGAATGATAAATTGGATTAATCATGCAGGACATGTAAAACTTGCTTGCCCATCCACTGAATATTTCCCCTGTGAGGGTCCAGAGGGCACTCAGAGTTTTGAGAAATATGGTTTGTGAGAGAAGCCCTGGACTAGGCTCTCTGAATTCAGTGGAGGAATCACTCCCATCGATGAGATCAGATGATGGTACGTACCATGTGGTGACACATAAACTACTAAATACAAGGTAGGCATGGCTATTGTATCAGGCAACAGAACCAAAGCAGTAATAAGAATAGTAGCTGCAAAATGTATGGCATTGGCTAATTGATTGTGGAGTCTCTAGAACCAAAATATATGGTAAACCTACTAAAGTCTTGATGTATAGACAGAAAGTTTTAATACTGGAAGATTGAAAGGACTACTGCTGCCATCATTAATGTGAAAGACACCGGGTGGCAATTCTTCGGTTGACCACATTTAACTTTCTTATTGGGCCTGTGGAAAAGAAACATGGATCTTGGAGAATGTCAGTGAATTACTGTAAGCTTAATCAGGTGACAATTTTCATTGCAGCTGCAATTCTGTTTTGTTGTTGTTGTTGTTGTTGCTGTTGTTATTTTGAAATGGTGTCTTGTTCTGTCATTCAGGCTGGAGTGCAATGGCGTGATCTCAGCTCACTGCAACCTCCGCCTCCCAGATTCAAGCAATTCTCCTGCCTCAGCCTCCTGAGTAACTGGGATTACAGGCGCCCACCACCATGCCCAGCTAATTTTTGTATTTTTAGTAGAGATGGGGTTTCACCATCTTGGTCAGGCTGGTCTCGAACTCTTGACTTCAGGTGATCCACCCGCCTCCACCCAAAGTGCTGGGATTATAGACATGAGCCACTGTGCCCAGGCCTACAGCTGCAATTCTAGATGTGGCTTCATTGCTAGAGAAAATCAACACATACCCTGGCTCCTCGTGTTTAATAATTGCACTGGCAAAGACTTTTATCTATAGCTGTCATTAAGTTCCATCAAAAGTAGTTTGCTTGCTGTTGATTAGTAACATACCTTGACTGTCTAGCATCAGCGCTATGCCAATCAGGCTCTCTTGCAGAACCTTAATTGTGTCTTTATTCCACAGTAAATCACGCTGGCCAGTTATATGGATGACATCATTGATATGGTTTGGTTGTGTCTCCATCCAAATTTCATCCTGAATTCCCACATGTTGTGGGAGGGACCCAGAGGGAGGTAACTGAATCATGGGGGCAGGTCTTTCTTAAGCTGTTCTCATGATAGTAAATAAGTTTCATGAGATCTGATGGTTTCCTAAGAGGGAGTTTCCCTGCACAAGTTCTCTCTCTTTGCCTGCTGCCATCCATGTAGGACATGACTTGCCCCTCCTTGCCTTCCACCATGATTGTGAGGCCTGCCCAGCCATCTGGAACTGTAAGTTCATTAAAACTCTTTCTTTTGTAAATTGCTCAGTCACGGGTATGTCTTTATGACATTAATAGGACCTAGTAAGAAAGACATTAACAACTACTCTAGACACGTTGGTAAGATACATGTGGGCCAGAAGGTGGGAAACAAGCCTAACAAAAAATCAGGTTTCTGTCATCTCAGTGAAATGTCTAGAGTCCCATTGGCCTAGTGAGGGAGAAGAAAAGGAAAAATTAGTCAAGGCTGGTCCTTGGAGAAGGAGCCTGCCTGAAAAATCACAGTTACAGACAAAAATAGAGCAGCCTGAGGCAAACTCAGACTGCACCTGCACAGATAAGCAGGCAGGGCAGACAAGCCCAACATAGTGGCCTTTTGTTCTTTGTGTGATTAGCGGGTTCCCAGGAGGAGCTTCCTCTCCTTCTGAGGCATATACATCATAAGTTCTAACGCGAACTTGCACAGGGAGGGGGGCACTCACCTAACACGAACCTGCAGTTATACAAACAAGAGACACAGCACTTCGTGCTTGCCTAGAGACATACCCACAACTATATAGATAAGGAGGAATTGTGCAGATAGATTTTCAGATAAGAAAAGTTAAACAGCTACAGAGAGAAGAGTTTCTTTTAAAAGCTTTTGAATTTAACTGTAAAAACAGCAACCCTCTTGGGCTCCCCCACTGTAGAGAGCTTTCTTCTTTTACTTATTAAACTTTTACTCCAACCTAAACCTTTCTGTCCACCTTCTTAATTCTCTTGGTCAGGAGATGACCTGCTCGGATAACACCTTAGACGAGACCAGTGACCCTGACCTGTTTCACTGGAACATGTCAATATGTCCTTACTATTTTTATTTTATTTATTTATTTTTGAGACAGAGTCTTGCTCTGTTGCCCAGGCTAGAGTGCAGTGGCGTGATTCTTGGCTAGAGTGCAGTGCCATGATTTTTGGCTCAATATGTCCTTACTATTTTTACTTTATTTATTTATTTTTGAGACAGAGTCTTGCTCTGTCACCCAGGCTAGAGTGCAGTGGCGTGATTCTTGGCTCGCTGAAACCTCTGTCTCCCAGGTTCAAGTGATTCTTCTGTCTCCTCCTGAGTAGCTGGGATTACGGGTGGGTGCCACCATGCCCGACTAATTTTTGTATTTTTACTAGAGACAGGGTTTCACCATGTTGACCAGGCTGGTCTCTAACTCCTGACCCCAAGTGATCTGCCTGCCTCGGCCTCCCAAAGTACTAGGATTGCTGGTGTGAGCCACTGCATCTGGCCCAATATATATATATTTATACATTTTTAAAGTAAAGGACAAGTTATTGCACCTGGCTTCTATTAACCACGAAGGGGCATAATGCTATTTAGGCTTCTTTGGATTAGGGAGGCAACATTTACTTCATTGAGTGTGCTACTCTTACCCATTTACTGAGCAACCTGAAAAGTTGCTGGTTTTGGATGGGACCCAGAACAAAACAAAGATCTGCAACAAGTCTAGGTTGCCATGCAAATTGCTCTTCAACTGTGATACATAACAGAGCATATCTGTTGGTGCTTAAAGCAAGTTACCATTCATTAGGAACTGGGTCTTTTCTGACAAAACCGTTTAAGACTGCATGTGAACAGCTACATTACATCACCAATTAGAAATATCAAAAATGAGGATTTGAGCGGGTCCTGAAGGCATAAGTAAGTTGCAAGAGCAAGTGTCACAAATGCCTATGGTCCAGATTCCTGCAGTAGTGCCTCCTCCCCTCTCACCCTGCATGTATGATTCCATGGAGTGTTCTCCATTTCCATTTAATTGAAGAACCAATATATAAACTTGGGTTTACAGATGGTTTTGTATGAAATGTTACCAATACCCCGAAGTAGACTGTTGTAGCACTACAGTCCAACTCTGGATTGGCCCTGAAAGATAGCAACAAAAGATAATCATCCCAGAGGTGGAACTTTTAGCAGTTCACCTCGATATTCATTTTGTTTGGAAGGAAGGATGGCCAGAGGTATGGCTCTACATTTATTTGTAGGTGGCTAATATTTCCATTGGATGACCAGGGATTCGGAAGGAATATAACTGGAAAATTGGTAACAAGAAGATCTGAGAAAGAGATACATGGATTGATGTTTCTGAATTGGCACAGCATGTGAGGATATTTGTATTCCAAATGGATGCTCATCAAAGAGCTGCTGCAGTAGAGAAGATATGAGTAATCATTGAAGGCAAAATGTTTTGCTGTCAATGGCATAGACACTTTGGGCATGAATTGCCTTCCTTGCCTGCAATGCATCCATTGACTTATAAAATGATTTACTATAATAATATTCTACATAGTATTGCTTCTGACTAACAAACTCAATTTCTAGCAGATGTAATATGGTGATGGACTTACACTCATTCACTGGTCTTACTACATGCTCCACCACTCTGAAACAATTGACCTAACAGAATAGGTGATATGGCCTTGAGAAGGCTCAGTTACAGTGCCAGTTGAGAGCAACATCTTGGAGAGTCAGAATACTGACTTCTAGTATATGGTGTATACCATAAATTTGTAAGCAATATATGCTGCTACATTCAATGAAAATAGCAGGAGAATCAAGGAGTATATATAGCAGTGCACTTCTATTGCTCCTAGTGATTCACTTGTGGAATTCCCAACCTAGCAACTTTGGGCTTTGCTGGTCTAGAAATCTTAGTTTTAAGGAAGAAATGCTTTTATTAGGAGATACATCAATTATTCCATTAAACTGGAAGTTGAGACTGGTGACTTTGGGCTCCTCAAGCCAGTCAATCAACAGGCAAATAAGAGGTTATTCTATTAACTTGGGTGACTGATCCTGATTATTAAGGAGAATTTGGGGTATACAACTCAATGGGGTTACAAAGGAGTATGTCTGGAATGCGTGAAATTTTTTGACAGCTGTTAGGACTCCTGTTCTTGCCAAATTCCTCTTTTAGTTTCTATACTTCTGGACTTGGTTTGTATTTAGTTCGGTGACAAAGGGCTGTAGCTTCTCCTGAAGGACACCTACATTATAGAGGTTGGGAGTTTGAAAGTAACAAGAGACCAATAGAGTCTTCACGTCCTAATGTGTTCCAGTATCCCCACAGGTTCTCATGTGTTTTGGGTCCTCTGTTTTATGTGCCTCTTCCCTTTTTGACTGTGTCCCCTAATGACTGCAGGCTGTAAAGGAAACACTTCTCCCTCAATTGCATTAACGTGAATTCCTTAATAATAAATCTCTTATTATATATGTATACATGCTAGGAGTTCTGCTTCTCTGGTTGAGTCCTGACTAATATAAGCGCTTACAGTTCTGACTTGTTCTAACTTTTCTTTACTGACTCTTCTCTCCTAGCCTGGGTCTCATTTGTTCATGTTCTATCTAGGGTTTGCGCATTGAGCCTCTTCCCTTCTTACCTTCCATTTTACACATTCTTTACAGACATTGTAAGGGTTCTTGGGTTCTTGTCGAGTTTAAAAAGAAGAAACTGAGGCCAGCACAAGAAGCTCCAATGTGCATTTATTCCGCTCCCGGGTGAGGTTCTGTGGTCTGACAGGAGGGGCCAGAGAATTTGCACGGACTCCTCTCAGACGTGTGGTTTTATAGGGAGCAGGCAAGCTTGCTATTGGCAGGTAGGCAGGGTTTGAATGCTATTGGGTAGATTTACAAGACTTGACTGCTATGGGGTAGATTTACAAGACTCGGCTGCTATTGGGTAGCTAAGACTCGAATGCTAGTGGGTAGATTTACAAGACTTCTTTTGCATTTTGGCAGGGTTCTTTAAGGGATGGCTAGGCTGTGTGAGGGGGGTGGGCGTGTCCGAGCTCCCAGAGAGGGAGGGGGTGCGTCCAAGCTCCCGGGGAGGCGACCGGCCTTACAGACATGTTCATGAATTTCCATTGGATTAACTCTCACTTATATGCTGTTTATGTTTAAATTGTACCTCCAGCCTAAACTTCTCTCATGAGCTCCAGTGATGTTTCTGCCTGCTTTCAGAGTATCACTAATTGAGGATATTCCACAGCTCTCATAGACTCAACATTTCCAAAAATGACTTCGTATTCCCGATCTTGGTAAGTAGCACCACTATACATGCATAACCTAAGTCATATACGAGTGTCTGTTGCAGGGTTAATCATAAACCTTTGTTTATTTATATTTATGATAATATTTATGTACCTCCCCACTAAAACTGTTGAAGGAAGATACCAGTGAGTTAATCTCCTTATCCTGAGCACTCAACATAATGAACAGTATATAGTAGGCACTCAACATATGTTTAATGAATAAATGAGTGAACAAATGACCAAATGAATGATTTTTTTTTAAAAAAGATAAAGATTGCAGAGAAATAATAAATGGCATCATAGAAGAGGAATAGAACATAGATAATCTAAAAAGGCTATAAATTGAAGACCTAGGTCTTTGGTATAATATTCCAAAATTCATAAACATTGTTTTCCTAAAATATTATTTAACCAGAGGGTTTCAGTGAAAGAAGCAAGCATTATTTAAGATTGCTAGAGTCTCTCTGCTTTTTAGTATTCATTGAATTTTGCACATAAAGTGCTTCAGGTATTTAATTCAAACTGATGACAGTATGTGAAGCTTTGAGATTTATGATGGTGGAAGTAAACTTTCACAGACCAAAAAATGTTTTCATTTTTCTAATAGAAATTTCATAATCAAATGCAGTTTATGCTAAATAACCATAATACTAGTGGAAGAACATATTTGTTTTTAGATTAAGGATAGCTATAGAATCTTTATTAACAAATGAAGGTATAATTTGTATTTGTGTTATCAGTAAAACAACCAGTTGTCAATTTATCTACTAGAAAAATAATTAAATGCTTAAATGCAAACAGAATAAAAAATATAAGATTTTGTCTTTAATTTGCATTAATATAATTATACTCCATGGCTCACTTATCAAATTACTTCTTTCTACAGAAACAATTTCTTTACTGTCACACACTGATAACAACACATAATCACTATACCTTGTAGAATTTTCTAGACCTGAAACATCAAGAAAAGTATGTAAGAAAAATACTTTACCTTGGGTGCTACTGATATACTGCACAGGATTTTCAGAGATATTCACCATGTCTTACATTTAATTTGAACTAATATTTATATGTTTTTTGTATCTTAAAATTATTGACAAAAGTAAATCAAACACAAGAAGAATAAATCCAGAGAGCACAAGTCTCAGAGTGAGATGGGGCAAAGATATCTCCAATTTATATCCTGCAGTTGTTTTACTCTGTGCTTAGATACAAAATGTTTTACGAGTCTTCACTGCCTAATAGATAAAGCCCCAAATCTATTTTTTTTTTTTTTAGATGGAGTCTTGCTCTGTTGCTGAGGCTAGAGCATAGTAGCACAATCTTGGCTCACTGCAACCTCTGCCTCCCGAATTCAAGCAATTCTCCTGCCTCAGCCTCCTGAGTAGCTAGAACTACAGCCATGTGCCACCACACCTGGCCAATTTTTATATTTTTAGTACAGACAGGGATTCACTATGTTAGTCAGGCTGGTCTTGAACTCCTGACCTCATGGGATCTGCCTGCCTCGGCCTCCCAAAGTGCTGGGATTACAGGTATGAGCCACTGTGCACGGCTTCAGTTTCATTCTTACAACTACTTCTTATGCAGTCCACACCCCCATCACACTGAACTCATCTCAATTTCTTCCACA
This sequence comes from Aotus nancymaae, assembly GCF_030222135.1. Taxonomy (NCBI): domain Eukaryota; kingdom Metazoa; phylum Chordata; class Mammalia; order Primates; family Aotidae; genus Aotus; species Aotus nancymaae. The sequence continues at coordinate 8,674,399 of NW_026988438.1, forward strand.
CAGTATGCACTTATATTATGAACTTTCATTTTTCTGCCTTGTTCAGACTATTTCATCTGTATGAAATGCAATTCTCCTTCTTTTTTGGCCTGATCACTCTACACAATCCAGTACAATGCCACAGTCTTCATTAAACTCTTCACAGGCCCCACAGTCTTCTTTCTGTATTATCAATTTTTGTATTTGTCTTTTTTTTTTTTGAGACAAAGTCTTACTCTGTTGCCCAGGCTGGAGTGCAGTGGAATGATCTCGGCTCACTGCAACCGCTCTCTCACAGGTTTAACTGATGCTCCTGCCTCAGAATCCCAAGTAGCTGGGACTACAGGTGCACATCACCATGCTTGTCTAGTTTTTGTATTTTCAGTAGAGATGGGGTTTCACTATGCTGGCCAGACTGCTCTTGAACTCTTGACCTCAAGTGATCTGCCCACCTTGGCCTCCCTATGTGCTGGAATTATAGGTATGAGCCAATGCACCTGGCCTCTGTATTATCAATATTTTTACTTTTTTTTAATTATTCAAATCGAATCACCTTGATTAAGCCTGGTGTCAAAAGAGAGAGAAAATAGAATTTTTACCAGTAAAAACATTAAATATTTGCAAGCAAAAGAAAATCTACCACAGTCTGTCCTTCTGATTACAATCATTCAGATATTTTTTCCTCACTCAAAATACACTCGCCAAAGTGGAGATAAGTTAAAAGCCTTATACTGTTACTATTTCCTGCTCAGAGCCGATAATCTACGAATAATGCCGTAGTCTTTATGTTTGTTCTCGATGTATCTCCTCTTGATCTGGAGATCCATGAAGAACAAAGACAAGTTATTTGCCCCACAACACCCAAAATACAGTGGTGGAACAGGAACTGTGTAACTACAATGAATGATACTATTCAGAAAGTGAAGAATGGTCCTGAAATTTCACTGTCTTGAAGTTGCTGCTAACTTAAAGTGGGGAATATTCTTTTTCTATGCCCTGATTTTGCCATTTTGAGATTAGTTCTAGTCCAATCTTCACTGTGGTTCTTGCCTCACACTCTAGGAAGTCTTGTCTTAGAGCCATCTAAGGAAGACATCAGAGAATAGGCCCTCCTTGGAAATGAGTATGTTTCTCTACCTGCTTCCTAGCTGCAAAAGATGGAGGAGACTGTGTCTCTTCACATCTCAAACCATTACAGTTTCTTTAATCCAATACTGATCATTCTTTTCACAGTACTTACTCTTCTTCTATTTGAGTTCAGTCAACTTCATGCACCAGTGCCACAGCCACAACTCTTTTTGAGTCATACCTTTGTCTTTCTCTAGACTTAATGTCATCACCCCAATCCTATCACGTTTTGGTAGAAGAGCTACATCCTTACCTATTTATCCAGACTTTAAAATTGTTCAGCTGAAAGCATTTACTGAAGGCATCTTATTTTACTAAAATGTTTTAACAAAGGTATGATAGCCACATTCTTGATTGGGCCATTATCTTCCTATCAATTGACCTGTGTAGTCCAAATACTTTCCCATCTTTATTTTAGATAGCTAGAGATGAGAATTAATCAGATCTTCCAACTCTGCATGTCCCTAAATTTATGGATGTTTTATTCCGTCATTACAGTTTACAAACTGACCAATTATTTTGAGTCCATCTCTTTATTGTACTACCTTGTCAACTGTAGCCAATAGTAACAGATACGTGCTGCTAACATACTCTTTGCCTGCTGTTTCACTGAAAGCTACCAGCTCACTGGAAACATTAAATGTCTTCCAATTAATCGAAATAAGTGTTTCACAATGTTCCAATACTGCATTATATGTAGGTAGCCATCCTTCTAGTCTCTGGTAATAGTTATTTTGTCACCTATTGACAGGACCTAAATCCTATGCCATATATTTTAGGATTTTTTTTTTTTTCTGAGACAGAGTCTCACTCTATCACTCAGGTGTGATCTCTGCTCACTGCAACCTTCACCTCCCGGGTTCAAGTGATTCTCATGCCTCAGCCTCCCAAGTAGCTGGGATTACAGGCATGCACCACTGTACCTAGCTAATTTTTACATTTTTAGTAGAGATGGGGTTTGCCACGTGGCCAGGCTGGCTTGGCCTCCTAAAGTGCTGGGATTACAGGTGTACAGGTGTAAGCCCATGTGCCTGGCTCATATTTTAGGATTATTATTATTATTATTTTGAGACAGAGTCTTCCTCTGTTGCCCAGGCTGGAGTACAGTGGTGCAATCTTGGCTCACTGAAACTCCACCTCCCAGGGTCAAGCCATTCTTCTGCCTCAGCCTCCCCAGTAGCTGGGACTACAGGCTCATGCCACTACACCCAGCTAAGTTTTGTATTTTTTTGTCATTACAAAAAAAAAGTAAGTCACTGGATTTTACTGTCTTATTAATAATGGCAATTCTACATGCCTATTTTATTATCATTATTATTCAAAATAAAATATTGGAAGAAGAGGTCTCCCTTCTTCCAATTTATTTGCTGAAAGACTATCTACACTCACTAAGGTTTCTCTGTTCACTTCTAAGTATTTGCCATGTTTCTGTGCTGATCTTTTAACACAGTAATGCTCCTTACTATAGCCTATAAGGTGCATGTCAGAGAATTGGACATGGACCTCAGACTCTACTTTTTGCTCTCATTTCCCTCTTGTTCTCCTTGGTTATGGATCAGCCACACTGATACTTTTTCGAGCACTTTTTTCTTCTTCCTTTTTTAAATTTCAAAATCATTTATCTTGCCAAGTAAAGTGTTCTTCCCAGATCTTTACCAGGTTACCTCCTTCCTTTCATTTAAGTTTCATCTCAGATATCCTCAGAGGGACCTTCCCTGTCCTCTCTACCAAAAGTAAACTTCTCTCCTCCACCTCTTTCATGTCATTTTCTGCCTCATTATTCTGTTTTATTGGCTTGTCACTATCTAAAAATTACCTCATTTGCTTATTGTCTTCCTTAATTAGTATGTAAGCTCCATTAGGGCAGAATAACTTTGTCCTTCACTGCCGTAACTCTAGTGGCTAGAACAGTACCTAGTGGGGAGTAGGTACTTAAGGAAGATTTGCTGAATGAATGAGTAAAGACACCAGTCTTGATAAGCTTCCTGACATATCACCTCAATAGCCACCATCTATTTGTTTTTTTCTACCTACTGGTCACACCTCCTCTTCTAAGCACTGCAAGTTGAAATTCCTTGGCTCCGTGTCCTCTAAATTCTCACTCAACCTTCTCTCCCTAAGTAATTGCATTCAGTCATGTGGCTTCATTTCTTATCAATAAACTGAGTTCCAAATTTATACTTCAAGTGTAGATCTCTTCAGCCCCACAGAAATCCACTTGAATTTTTACATAGGCACTTACACATCATTTTCTATGGCTTCTTATTTCAGTAACTGGCATCAACAACCACAGAGCTGCTCAAAACTGAACCTCTGAAATTATTAACTCCCTTCTCCTCACTCCCTGATGACCACCCACCAAGTCCTGCTGGTGCCACCATCTAAATATCTCTGGAATCTTTTTTTCTCATCATTACATTCTCTACACTAGTTCAAGCTACCATTATCTCTCACATAGACTATGGACTATTGCAATGGTCCCTTCATAGGTCCCTCCCCTTTCGTGCTTATCCCTTCTAATCCATTCTTCATAGACAAAGCGATCATTTCAAACCTCAACTTTCCCAAGCTCTCAACATAAAACCCATGATGTGTAAGCGGTTATTGGTCCAGCAGATCTGATCCCCACCTTGCTCTCCCTCTTACAGCCACACCAGACCGCATACAGCTCCTCGGAAGTTTTCACTAGCGTCAGACCTTCGCGCCCTGTACACCTGCATCCTCCGTTTTCATCTGTTTAATGTTTACTCCTCCTTCAGATCTACTGTAAGTTCCGGTGGAGCCTTCTCCTATAATTTCTAGTCCCAATTATTAATACTTGCTTGATCATTTGATAAAGGCTTTAAGCTAGGTATGAGATTGGAGAGGGTTCAGAGTGTACGTTTTATCCCAAGGGCCCCCCATAAAGCCTGTCCTATGGAAGAACTTCGGGTTAAAAAAAAAAAAAAAGACAAACGAAAATTGGATTGGGGTGGTGGGAAAGATTATCTGTAGGTATATGATCACTGAAAACACATTTTAAGGATACAATTTGGGACCAGGGAGAGGGGATAGTGGCGTGTTGCAAAGGTCTTTGTGGCCACGAACTTTCACCTGAGGGCAAGGATCTGAGGGTTTAGAAATTACACTGCCAGGACTATTATCATCTTTAAGTCATTTACTAGTTTTTAACTTCGGCTTGTCTGCGACAGCCTAAGACAGGAAGCAGCTGCAGTCTTCTCAAACCGCAGCCGCTGACCTTAGAGGGAAGAGTCCCGACCTGCCCTCCAGGCGACGGGCGCTCGGCTCCCAGAGGCGCCGCGCAGCTCCCCCAGCGGCAGTCACAGCCGGCCGGCGCGCGCCCTGCACGCGCGTCCGCTGGGCCTCGGCGCGCGGACTCTGCTCTCAGGCGCCTCGGTAGAGAACCTCACTCGCTGAGCGCGCGGCCCGTGCGCCCCGGCGTCGGCCGCATTTTTCAGTACATGGCCCCCTTGGAAAGTGCCTGTTTCGTTAATGGAAAGGTCCTCGTTTTTACAAAAACAGTTCCCCTCAGAAATATGCATAGCACGGCACGGAAGGCTTTTTTCTCTAGGAAGTGGAATGATGATAGTCCGACCAGGTCAGGACGGACACGTGAGTAGTTGGATCTAAGCAGGCACTGTTAAGGACAGTCGCATCCGGGCCCTCCTGTCGCAGGCTGCCCTCCCAGCCAAGGGTCCTTCAGGTAGGAGGTCCTAGGTGACTTTGGAAGTCCGCACACTGTCAGTGCAGATACTGCTTAGCTCGGGGCCTGGTGGCTGGGCTCTTTTTCTTCTTTCCAATCGGAGGTCTCTGCCGCAAACATGCTCCGCCACATCTTAGGTCAGGCCAAGAAGCATCCGAGCGTAAGTTCGTGACCTCTCTTCTAATGTCTTATCTTATCCTTCTTGTGTGGGGGTGCGCCTCCTTATGTCCCCTGGGAGCGTCCTCGTTTACAGTCACTTACCGTCCGTCAGACCAGATCCTGCCTCTCCTAGTGTCATCTTAGTTGCCCCAGGCCTCTGAGCTGTGACCTTCTATGCCATGCATGGTGGGATTTTGTCTGGTAGGCAGAAGGTGAGGGACACTGCCAGAAAAAAAAAAGCTAGTGAATATTGGAACAGTCTGGTGGCCGCGCTTTTTGGCAGGTTGTGCGGTCTAGGAGAGATAGATGTTCGCTGTGTGTCAGAGACTAGCATAGGTCAGGTTCCCTATGTGTTAAACCATCTCTTAAGGGTCTTGTATTCACCCTATTGCACCACCAGGCCTTTTGGTAAATAAGAGGGCTCCGTGATCTTGGAATCCTCACTTTGTCTGTACGTCGTTGCATCTGGGGAAGTGTTGTAGTGCGGAATTTAGTTGCAGTTAAGTTCTTTCGCATCTCATTTTCCCCCAGCACACCAACGTATGGTAGAGCTGAAAGTCTATGCAATCTTTAATCTATCTTAAATCCAGTTCCCTAAATACGCAGCAAGCATTGGCAGCAATACGTTTTCAGAGGTAATGCTTAAAGCCAGTATTTGTAATAGCTGTGTTTGCTTATTCAGGCTCTATTTTTCATACATCTTTATGGAGGCACCCTTAAGTCACTTGCAAAGAATTTGTTTTTCAAGCCTCAGGATAAAGGAAGCCAGAAAATTTAATGGGAATGGCATATAAATATTAGAAAGGTGAAGAAGACTTGATACGTTTTCTTAGAAATTTTAAAATGTGCCTAAAATTTGCTCCACATTAAAAAATCAGACAAACCATAATCATCTTAATATTGTTTCCAAGTTCCATTACTTTTCTTTAGAACACGATTATGGGAAATCTTACCTCAATGTAAGATCTACCTTTATTTAAATTTTAATACAAAATAGCACAATAGCAGTTTGAGACTTGGAAATCAATTTGTGGAAACTACTGTCATCTCGCTTTGGCCAGTGTCTTAAGTATTTGAAGATGGTTGCTAACTCTATTTTGTGTTTGGTTCTAGTTGATCCCCCTCTTTGTATTTATTGGAGCTGGAGGTGGTGGAGCAGCTCTGTATCTCTTGCGTTTGGCATTGTTCAATCCAGATGTTTGGTAAGTACTTAAAAATGTTTAAAACTGGCCGGGCGCAGTGGCTCACATATGTAATCCCAGCACTTTGGGAGGACGAGGTGGGCGGATCACGAGGTCAGGAATTCGAGACCAGCCTGGCCAATATGGTGAAACCCATCTCTAAAAAAAAAATAAAAATAAAAATAAAAAATAACAAAATAACAAAAAGATGTTTAAAACTTGGATAACTTATCAAGGCAGTGTAGGAGCCACAGTCTTTGCAGGAAGATAACATCAGGTGGTAGAAAGAAATGTTTACAGTCATATAATAAGTTCACATCTCAAATCTGCTGTTTTCATTTACTTTTTTCTTCATGAAATTATCTAATTTCACTGAGTCTCTTTTTTTCTTTGGTAAAGTAGAACTTCTAATACCAAATCTTGTAATGTTTTGAGGATTGACATAATAATAATTGTTTTTATAAAATAATCTTGGTTCTTGGCACATGTAAATGCTTTTTGCCTGCACTTCCACATTTGTAGTTGAAAAACAATAGACAATTAAAAGATTGATTCAGGCCGGGTGCGGTGGCTCACGCCTGTAATCCCAGCGCTTTGGGAGGCCGAGGCGGGTGGATCACGAGGTCAAGAGATCGAGACCATCCTGGTCAACATGGTGAAACCCGTCTCTACTAAAAAGACAAAAAATTAGCTGGGCACAGTGGCGCGTGCCTGTAATCCCAGCTACCCAGGAGGCTGAGGCAGGAGAATTGCCTGAACCCAGGAGGCGGAGGTTGCGGCGAGCTGAGATCATGCCATTGCACTCCAGCCTGGGTAACAAGAGCGAAACTCCGTCTCAAAAAAAAAAAAAAGATTGATTCATCATTATTCTATGCACTTTTCTACATATCACTTTATTACTGAAATGGAAAGCTTTTGTGAAAGCCAGGTAAAAAGTGTCTTGTGGTAGGGAGAGAGATAAGAAGAAATGCTCCAAGAGGTTCTGTGTTCTACCTTTTTTCTAGTTGATTATATGAGATTGCTTATTATAGATCCTATTCTTGTTTCAACTTTGTAATGAAATGACACCATACTCGTCTAATAGAAAATAACATTGATCTATTCAAAAATGTATTCTTAAGTGCAAAACACTATTTTAAATAGTGCTTTATTACTATAATAATCATAATGTTTTGTTTATTTTAGTTGGGACAAAAAGAATAACCCAGAGCCCTGGAACAAACTGGGTCCCAATGATCAATACAAGGTAAACTACAAAATCGTTTTAAAATTGTTGAAAATTGTGTTGTAATAAGTTTTGTCACGGGATAGGTTTTCTTGAAAATGGATATATGAGTAAAATTCTATAATTTTGAACTTTGAAGAGCCGGTAGGTAGTCTGTGAAGTGAAAATGGTATATTGCTTTAATAAATATCTTTTCTTAGGTATTGTATTGCTAGTATAAGAAAAGAAGAAAAAATAGTATTGCTATCATTTACCTTTTTCTTAGTTCTTAGATAGTCTAACACAGTGTTCTCAAACTTCATTGTACATAGAGCTTGTTGAAACACAGATTCTTCACCCTTATCCCCAGAGATTCTGATTCAGCTGGTCCGTTGTGGAGAATGAGAATTTAGAGTGATCTGTGGAACTACTCTTCCAGAGAGTGATTTCATGGACTGAGGCCATTTATTGATTCCTCAAACATAACCTTCCTTATGTGTAAAAACTTTTGCATACAAAGACCCTGCACGGTGTCAAAACCAAAGCCAAGTCAGGTGAGGAAGCCCAGCACTTTGGGAGGCTGAGTCAGGAGGATCACTTGAGATCAGGAGTTCAAAATCAACCTGGCCAATATGGTGAAACCCCATTGCTACTGAAAATACAAAAATTAGCTGGGCATGGTAGTAGGAACCTGTAATCCCAGCTACTCGGGAGGCTGAGACAGGAGAATTACTTGAACCTGGGAGATGGAGGTTGCAGTGAGCCAAGATCATGCCACTGTACTCCAGCTTGGGCAACAGAGCAAGACTCTATCTAAAAAAAAAAACCAAAAAACCAAGGGCAGCTTCATTATGATACCATACCATTCACATACCACACAGTTTACATGCTTAAAGTTTATAACTCACTAACTCATGCACTTTCCATAATATCAAGCTACTTCATCAAAAAAAGTATATGTGGCTGTTTGATTTATCACTCTCAAGAACAGGGTCCCGTCCCCAACCAGTGTGTCCAGCACTCCTTGGCATATATACATCTATGATAGACTATCATTATTCATAGCAGCTTGGTTTTTTTGGAGACAGAGTCTTAATCTGTTGCTCAGGCTGGAGCACATTGATGTGATCATGGCTCACTGCAACCTCCACCTTCCAGGCTGAAGCAATTCTTGTGCCTTACTCACCCAAGTAGCTGGGACTACAGACATGCTGATTTTTTGTATTTTTAGTAGAGATGGCATTTCGCCATGTTGGCCAGGCTGAAATCCTGGCCTCAAGTTGATCTGCCTGCCTCAGCCTCTCGGTGCTGGCATTACAGGTATGAGCCACTGTTCCCACAGCCTGATAGGAACTTTTAAGATCACCCCTTGCTGATTGCAAGTTTTCCACTTAACCTGATTATAATTTGGCTTCTAAATCCCTAAATCGATCTCCTTACAAGAAGAAAATAAAAATGCACTGGCTAAGCTGAAACAGCTGTCTTATCTGTGTGTTACATTTTGCCTCAAAAAAGATAAACGGGCATCCTCATTTATTCTTGTCTTATGAATTTATTTAAATTAAGTCCATTCCAGAGAAAATAATTCCACACACAAGAAGCTTTTAAAAAGTAAACAAAAAAACTAGCATGCTTTGGTCCTTCCACTGAAGAGTGTATTGGAGTCTATGGGTTTGTGTAGTTCAAAAAGTGTAACAGATGATTCTGATAACGCAGCCAGTTTGCTAATGTTCTGAAATATGACAACACATGCCACTGTGAGGTCTTGGGAACTGAAAATGAAAATGTCACTGCAACAAAAACCTAATGTGTGTGGCATAACCTGGGCTGTTAATAGCTGTGACACTGATATCAGAGTCTGGAAAGATGAAGAGTGTCGTTTATATAATGACAGAAATGAAAAGGAAGCAAATCCAGAAACTTGAGAACCTGGAGTGAATGAAACCTACCTACTACTTTTCCTAAAACCATTCAGCGAGGTAGACTAGATTATTATCTCCATCATTCACAATGTCTCACCTAAGAGAATTTGTTTTTCTGGCCCAGTGACATCAGATTTGATTTGTGACTTGTTCTGGGAAATTATGAGCTGGAGGAAATGATGCTTGGCACTCTTAAACCATTGTGTGGTTCCTCTGTTGTTCCTTTACATCTCATGAGACCAAAACTGACAGAGGGCTACTCATTCACCTTAGAATTGGCATGAAAAAATATGAAGCAGTCAACATACAAATGGCATATAATGTGAGTGAAAAGTACATTTTTATTGTAAGCCACTAAAATTTGAATGTGTTAATTTGGGCTGCCATAATGAGATATCATAGACCAGTGGCTTAAACAACAAATTTGTTTCTCACAGTCTGGAGGCTGGGAAGTCTACATCAAGGCGGCAACCATTCTCTTCCTGATGAGGGCCCAACCCAGTTGTGTCCTTATAAGATGGAAAGACAGGAGTGAACCCTCCTGTAAAGGCATTAGTTATGAGTGTTCCACCTTCGTGAACTAATTATCTCTTAAAGACCCAGCCACTAAACATCACATTGGCATTTAGGGTTACAACATGAATTTTGGGAGGACATAACATTCAGTCCAAAGCAGCAGGTTATTTGTTGCCGTGCTATAATCTAGCAAAAGCTAATGAATAAAACATCAAGAGATAGGACCAAAGTGAGATTTGAGCATTAAGGGTCCAGCAACAATTCCCAACTGAATAACAGTTGAAGCGCCTCAAGGCTAAGATCAGAATATGTTGTGCCTTCCCAACTATTGTTTCAGAGACTCAAGGTAGCCAGCATTAAACTGAGAAAAAGAATAGAGGCAGAGAAATTGAAAGCAGGCTTTAAAATTCTAGAGAGAAGTTTGAGTATAAAGCAAATAAATCAGAAGCCTGCTTAGTTTTAAGAAACTTGGCAAAAATACCATGTATGTGCTTTCGACTCTGCTTGGGTATAGGACCTTGATCCTGCTTTTTATTCAGTGTTTGGCAAGTTGTAGAACTTGATCTCAATTACCTCTTGTATAAATTAAGAATGAGAAGGGTTATTGTGATAATTAACTAAGATATACATGAAGCATCTAGCCCAGTGTCTGTATTGTGATAATTAACTAAGATATACATGAAGCATCTAGCCCAGTGTCTGGGCAGGAGCCCAAAAATGTTTATTTTCCTTTCCTTTATATGTATCTGCAGACTCTTCTGTAAATTATTTCCAATATTTTGTTAATATGTTAGAGGATAGCACAAGTAGTTTCTTTATTTTAAATCTCATTGTCTAGGTTAATTGCTTCTTAAGAGAACACAGTCAGAACAAAGAACATGGCTTTATGGCTTATGTATAATTTTCTGTCCATAAAAGCCTGTATCTGTCTGTATCTCAAGGATAACTTGGTAATAAGCTTTACAACCTGAGGATTTTTTTAATGAATAAAATAAATAAGAGTTTTTCAATTGGAAATAAATAAGTTAGGATATATTTGAAGAAATAAAAGGGTTTGAAGAAATAATGAATATAGATTTGTGAACTTCGTGCTTAAAAACCCTGAAGAAAATGTGTATCATTCTGAAATTGGGGTTCTTCTGGAGATAAATAACGTAGTCTTCGAGAACTTACAGCACGACCTCTTTAGCATTCTTTGGCACAAGAATGAGTAAACCCAAGATTTTTACCCTTATTTGGGCTGTGTACAAGAATTAATGTGTCCTTAGTAGAAATTCTGGACCAGTTTCAAATATGTCCTTTTTTTTTTTTAAGTTACTGGGAGTAAGAGACAGTTTTTTTCTTAAGCAGTCAGAGTAATATTTATTTCTAAAATTAATTTTGAGTATAAAGAAATTTTGGGAAATTTTAAACAGCAAAAGTACCATATTATTTAAAAGCCATTGCCAGAGGTGAAGTGTCAGTTTGATGTTGAATACAGCCTGGGTTAAGAAATTACTGAGAGAGAGAAAATATCTGAAAAGTTAGGTAAGCCACAAAACAAAGCAATATCTTATATTACTAGCCTCTTTTTTTTGCAAGATCTCTCCCTCTAAATTACAGCAGTTCATTCAGCAAGTAGGGAATGTAATTCTTGTTATTCCTCTATTCTGTTGGCGATTCTTCTATGTACTTAGTAGAGTTAGGATGAAAACTTACCAAATTGGAAATATGTATGAGAAGGAATTCTTACTCACTTTGAAATAGGAAAATTTTCTGTATAGGTTCCAAGTAGTAGACTGTACGAACACTGCTCTTCTGAAGTAATTGAATATTTTTACCTTGCCAAAGCTATCTTTGAAGGTTGGAATTTTAGGTATAGTATTTTTCTGTTGTTAAATATTCTTTTAAAAATTTATATCTGTAATTGTTACTATAGAAAACTGAATACAGAGAATTCTAAAACCTTTGTACCATCTCTGTGTATTTGAGATTACTTAAAATATCTTTTTTTCTGTTCCAAGTTCTACTCAGTGAATGTGGACTACAGCAAACTGAAGAAAGAACGTCCAGATTTCTAAATGAAATGTAAAGCTGCTTTAAAATGAAGGTCTTCCAGAAGCCATCCGCACAATTTTCCACTGAACCAGGAAATATTTCTTCTTTAAATGCATGAAATCATGTTAATGTAATCTATTGGTGATTACACTGATTAATAAATAACTGAAACTTGATATGTGTCACTTTTTTATGCTGAAAATCTGCTCTGAACTTAATTACTAGAGAATAGGAAATTAACTATAAGAATTTCTTCAATTTCTATAGTTTGAAAATATGACTTTAAGCTGCTTTAATAAAACACTTCCATTTTGTGTATTGACCACTGGTAACTTCACTAGAGCATACATAACAACTGGAACTGGAAAGTATACAAAAGTAGATTGGGAAGGATACTCAAGCCTCTGACACTGGCAAAATGGAAACCTTTGAGTTTCTCTTACTGACTGTTGTTAAAGTGTGCGCAGTTTTTAACAATGGTTTTTACTTGACATTTTCTTTGTTGCGATTTTCAAGGTTATCAGTTGTTTGTGTCCTAGGATTGAAGTTAAAATCTGAGTCTATCACTGCTAACCATCGTGCTAGTGGTCAAGAGATCTTGAGAATTTCTGCTGCTGAGTCTTAGTGCAGATTTTTTTTTTTTTAATTTTTGAGACAGAGTCTCTGTCACCCAGGCTGGAGTGCAGAAGTACAAACACAGATCACTGCAGCCTCGACCTCCTGGGCTCAAGTGATCTGCCTCAAGCCCCATAAGTAGCTGGGACTACAGGTATGTGCCACCATGCCCAGCTAATTTCTCTATTTTTTTTTTTATAGAGACAGGGTTTTGCCATGTTGCCCAGGCTGGTCTCGAACTCCTGAGCTTAAGCAATCCACTCTCCTCAGCCTCCCAGAGTGCTGGGATTACAGGTGTGAGCCATTGTGCTCAATCATGGTACAGGTTTTCAAAGACAGGGAAGTATATTTGTAATTTTAAGGTGGGGAATACAGCAAGTTTTCACGTAGGTGTATGTAAGTCATCACATCATAGAAACCTGAGGAATTCAGTGACATTGATACTGGGTTTTAATATGTAAGTCCACAGCTAAAGGTTACAATGCAGTAGGAACACATTTTGAATGTCAGGAACTGAACTAAATATTTGAATTACATGGATCATCTCAAAAATTTTGAAATTTTTAAGCTTGGGTTGAACTATTTGAATTAATTCTGTTAGTCAAATGGTGGATATTTGAACCCATGTAGTCCTGAATTTAGAGTGTGTAGAGTGTTTTCAGTTACCAGACTCCATACTTTTAGCTCCTATGTGTCATGCATAATTTCAATCATCTCTTTTAAGAACAGGGTTTCTCAACCTTGCCACTATTGACTTTCTAAAAGACAGTTTTGTTTAGTGGACTATCCCATGCGTTTTAACATGTGTAGCAGCTAACCTGGGCTCTGCCACTACAGACCAGAAGCACTCCCCTCCAATCCCACAGGCCATGAAAAAAATGTAGATATTACCAAATGTTCATTGGTGGGCAAAATTGCATCATTCCTACCTCTGTTGAGAATTACTCTAGATCCTCTGGCACAAATTACTGACCTTAAAGTTTAAAATTGTGTGAAGAAACAGTGTAAAATTTTTTCACGTAATTGAAAAACATTTTATTAAGCAACTCCAAATAAATGCTACATTAAGAAATGAGTAATAACATTTTCTATTATTGAGGATCATTTATGGATCCTTAAAGATTCTTAGAGTAGTATCTTCTATTTTGTGTCTATGCTTGGATTTTGCAATGTGAGGATAAATATTAAATTTGGCGTGAAATATGGTATGTCTTAATGAAGAAACTATTACTGCTATTTAAGAAACTTCAATGGCAATCTAAAGAAATTGTCATTTAGAAATGCATCGGATATCAATGGTGCCAAGAAAGGTAACATGCTCTTTTTTTCTATGAATGTTTAGAATTGTGCTTTTGCTTTTGCTGTGCTTTTTTTTTTTTTTTTTTGAGACTGAGTCTTGTTCTGTCACCCAGGCTGGAGTGCAGTGGCATGATCTCGGCTGACTGCTTACTGCAACCTCTGCCTCCTGAGTTCAAGCTATTCTGCCTCAGCCACCTGAGTAGCTGGGACTATAGGTGCCTGGCAAATTTTTGTATTTTTAGTAGAGACAGTTTCACCACGTTGGCCAGACTGGTCTCGAACTCCTGACCACAAACAATCTGCCTGTCTTGTCCTTTCCAAGTGCTGGGATTACAGTCGTGAACCACCAAACCTGGCCCTACTATGCTTATTTATTTAGAAAACAGACTGCTTTTTTGGTTACTCGTGTTAATGAAGTCAGCAGGCAAAGCTGCATTTAAATACAGATGTCATCGGGTAGCATTTACATGTATTTGAAAATCTGCAGTTTTCCACATTTACAGATGCTTCCCAGTAGGTACTTGTCTTAGTCTATGTTGTTATAAATGAATACCTGAAACTGGGTAATTTATACAGAAAAACAGGGTTATTTGGCACAGGATTCTGCTGGCTGGAAGACTGGACATTTGGTGAAAGTCTTAGGCTGCTTCCACTCGTGACAGAAGGCAGGGGTAGCTGGTGTTTGCAGAAATCACACAGACAAGAAGCAACAAGAGAAGGGGGAGGTGGCAGATTCTTTTTAATGACCAGCTCTCCTGGGAGCAAATAGGATTGAGAACTCACTAATTACTGAGAGGGCTACATGAAGCCATTCATGAGGGATCTGTTTGCATTACCCAAACACCTCCCATTAAGCACCATCTTCAACATTAGAAATCAAATTTCTTTTTTTTTTTCCCGCTTTTAGACACTGAGTCCTCCTATGTTGCCCAGGCTGGAGTGCGATGGCTATTCAAAGGCACAAACGTAGTGCACAGCATCCTCCTGGCCTCAAGTGATCCTCCACACTGAGCCTTCCTAGTAGCTGGGATTACAGGCACATGCCACCGTGCCCAGTAGAGATCAAATTTCATGAGGTTTGCGGGGGACATACATTCAAAATAGAGCAGTATTAAAAAAAGAAAAAACTAAAAAATAATTGTACTGAATTTTACTTCTTTCAAGTTTTTTACTCAAATCTGGTCAGATTTTATCCTTACCACTCCACTAAAAATGCTTCTGTTAAGGTTATCAGTGACCTCTGTAAATTCAAGTTGATCACCAGTATCGCTTTGACCTACGAGTTTGACACAGCTCCTCCGTGAAGCACTCTTCCCTCGGTTCCTGGAGCACCGTACTGTTTTTGTTTCCCTTCTGCATCACTGGCTTTTCTACTCAGTCTCTTGCTCGTGGTCCTTTGTTTCCTGAGCTATTTTCTTTTCCATTTATTTGTTTATTTAGAAAGGGTCTACCTCTGCCACACAGGCTGGAGTGCAGTGGCACATTCATGGCTCACTGTGGCCGCCACCTCCCAGGCTGAAGCCATCCTCCCACTTCAGCTTCCGAGGTAGCTGGGACTACAGGTGTGTGCCACCACACCCAGCTAGTTTTTAATTTTTTTTTTGTAGAGGCAGGTTCTCACTATGTTACGCAGGTTGGTCTGGAACTCTCAGCCTCAAGTGATCCTCCTGCCTTGGCCTCCCAAAGTGTTGAGATTACAGGTGTGAGCCACCACACCTGGCTAAATGAGCTTTTTTAGGTAAGGTGATTACTATATATCATGGCAGAATAAATGTTACTTAAATATTAGTTATTATAAACATTGAAATTCATTTATTCTCTTCCATTAGAAACTTTAATGGGAAAATTCCAAAAGCTGTATTATATAAAACTTGGAAAGAAAAGGACTATTTGGTAAAAGCTTATTCAGCTGTCAACAATCTGATTAAATAATTTTTTTATTGCAAATATCATTGATTTCAACACATGAGCAAGGTGACTGCCTTTTACACCAGAGCTGTAAGTCTAAGAAGTGGTATGGTTTATATTTCTCCCTAGGTTTGCTAAAGCAATGCCTGTCCACATAGCGTGCCATAATAATGTTCCACCCTCTCTGATTTGCATTATGACTCAATGAATTAAAACCTTGGTATGCAGGTCATCTCTCCTAGGTTGAAAATGATACTGAGTTAATCCATGCCTGATATTGAAAGAATTATTTTATGCTATGTGAATGACAAACAGCATCTGGAGAAATTTATCTCAGGTCTCTTCTCCTGATGTTGCTTTTTAATTTTAAAATGCAGCAGCCTGTATACTTTATAATAACCTTTTTCTGTTTGTTCCTAAGCAGAAAAGGAAAGGAATTAAATCTACACAAGATTTTCAGACCTCCATCCTAGGTGAAGATACATTGCAAACTTCTTTTTTAAACTTTGCTGAAGAGTTATTTAATCTTCCCTGTTATATGCAGACAGTTCCGACTTATGTTAGCTTTTATGATTTTTTGACATTACAATGGTGCAAAAGTGATATGCATATTATGATGTATGATCATTTACTCAATAAATTATATGAGATATTCAACACTTTATTATAAAACATGCTTTTTGTTAGATAATTTTGCCCAACTGTTAGCTAATATAATTGTTCTGAAAATGTTTTTAGGCTCAGCTATGATGTTTGGTAGGTTGAGTGTATTAAATGCGTTTTCAAATTAGGTGGGTTTATTGGGATGTAACTCCATTGAAAGTCTAGGGGCATCTGTACTATATTTAAACATCTTAACTTGAAAAGCGACCTTGTTAGAAGAATCCTGTTAAATTGCCTTAATACTCATATTTTCTTTTATTTTTTTCATCCACTGTCTCAGAATGTGAAATACTATAATTTTAGGAGATTTGTCTGATGCTCTCTCTTATTTACTTGTAGGCAGTGGTGGGCTGGTAAATGTTTAACAACCAGATCTTCAGAAGGAAAAATTCTGATTTGTAGCATTTGCCTGTTTCTATGGTGTTAAATATTCACACTGTGATTGACCTTCCCCCAAAGAAGTCTATCTTCTAATCCCTGGAATCTGAGAATATATTACATTACATGGCAAAAGAGAAGGAAGCAGATGAAATTAATGTTACTAATCACTGACCTTAAAATAGGGAGATTATCCTGGATTATCCAAGTGAACCCAGTGTTATCAGAAGGGTTGTTAAATGTTTCAAGCGGGAAGCTGAAGAAGAAAGGAGGGCTGCTTGTGGAAGGATGATCAAAGACGTACAATGCTGCTGGCTTTCCAAAATGGAGAAAGGAGGCCATGAATGTTCATGGCTACATCCAGAAGCTGGAAAAGCTGTTGCATGGATTTTCCTAGAGTTTCCAGAAAAGAATTCAGTCCAGTAAGAACCATGACAGAATTCTAACCTACAGAACTGTGAGATAAATTTGTGTTGTTTTAAGCCACTAAATTTGTGGTAATTTGTTATAGAAACGATAGAAAACTAGGCCGAGTGCAGTGAGTGGCTCACGCCTGTAATCCCAGCACTTTGGCAGGCTGATTGATTGAGTCCCAGGCATGTTGACCAGCCTGAGCAACATGGTGAAATCTCATCTCTACAAAAAAATACAAAAATTAGCCAGGTGTGGTGGTACATGCTTGTAATCCCAGCTACTCGAAAGACAGGAGCATTGTTTGAGGCTGGGAGGTAGAGACTGCAGTGAGTTGAGATGGTGCCATTGCACTTCAGTGTAGGCAACAGAGGGAGACCCTGTCACAAACAAAAAAAAAAAAAAAAAAAGGAAACAAATATACACACAGTGCCTGGTTCAAGTTACCATCTTGGCACTATTATTATTATTTGAGATGGAGTTTTGCTCTTGTCACCTAGGCAGGAGTACAGTCGTGCGATCTCGGCTCACTGCAACCTCCGTCTCCTGGGTTCAAGCGATTCTCCTTCCTCAGCATCCCAAGTAGCAAGGCGCCCGCCACCATGACTGGCTAATTTTTGTATTTTTGGTAGAACTGGGTTTTACCATATTGGCCAGGCTGGTCTCGAACTCCTGACCTCAGAAGATCTGCAAAGTACTGGGATTACAGGCATGAGCCACCACACCCAGCTCATCTTGGCATCTTGGCATTATTGACCACAGTTTGGGAAGTGGTGACAGCACTTAGCTCTTGGGAGCTGGTGTGAGCTGGATCTAACATACCACTGGGTAGACGCAAATAAGAAAAGTTTTGTTGATTTTCTCGTTCTATTTCATAGTAGAATATAAGCTAGATGAAAAAGTGACTAATTGAAAATCCCACAAATATAACTAAGCTGTTTCCTGGTATCTTTACTTTTTGTTTTTTTAAGGACCCAAAGCAGTTGGAAGATAGGAAGTGAGCAATTAGGGAGGAGAAAGGAAATGAGACAGGACCATCGCATGGAACACCTCAGGAGGTCTTTTCACGTAGACTGTGGTACAAATGATGTCCCGTGGGGTTGAGCAAAGTTGTGTTCCTGAGACCAGTCAGGCAATTAATTCCGCAGCAGATACCACTGAGTATCCTCCAATTCAATTCTGATACTTCCTACTTGGAGATAGTGTCAGACCCCAGAGGCTGAGAGCTCATTTTCCCAAGACTGCCCCCTAAAGACCAGTCAGTCACAAGTCCAGGCCTCTAGAACTTCAGATCAGCTGGTGGGGATCCCATGACCCATCTTTAGGTTCAGTTAATTTGCTAGAGCAGCTCACAGAACTCAAGGAAAAACTCAGGTTTACCAGTTTAATTTAAAGGATATTACAAATGATACAGTGAAGAGTTGCATAGGGCAAGGTCTGGGAAAAGGGGCTTAGAGCTTCCATGACTTCTCTGAGCACGCCATTCTCCAGGAACCTCCAGGTATTCAGTTACCCAAAAGCTCTCTGAAACCAGTCCTCTGAGACCTTTTATGGAGAGTTCATTTGATAGGCATGATTGGCATTCATGTAGAAATGTGATTGGACAAAAAAGATATGATCTAATATTAATGGGCTGAGTGGGGAAACCCAGCAAGGCCTGCCTGTTCACATTCTTACTGGCTTCTCTGTGCAGCATTCCTTCCTTTAGGGGATAGGACAGAACCTCTTTTGAAATGAGGGTCTTATGAACCACAATCAGATTAGAGTCCTTGAGTTGGTGAAAGAAGGGCCAGGGAAACTAAGAGAGTTTCTGTTTTCTGAGGCCTGCTTCTGAGGCTTAAATTGCCCCAACATTATAACAAAAGACCGTAACCAGGGATATGGGAATTTATTAGCCAGGAACTGCAGACAAAATCCAATGTGTGTACATAACATAATATCACAGTTTTAGGACTTTTACACGAATATGAATAATGGGTTTATTTTTATTTTAGGGACCAGGTCTTGATCTGCTGCCTAGGCTGGAGTGCAGTGGCATAATCACAGCTCACTGCAGCCTCAACTCAAGTGATCCTCCTGCCTTAGCCTCCCAAGTAGCTGGGACTACAGCTCTTTTTTTTTTTTTTTTTTTTTTTTGTAGATCCAAAGGTCCAGCCTTGGCCTCCCAAAGTGCTGGGATTATAGGCATGAGCCACCACACCTAGCCCCTCAAAAGATGGTTTAAGATTTTTGCACAAATATGACAGCTGCTGTTTTTCAATAAGTTTTTATTTTTTTTAATTTTTAATTTTTTTTTTTTAAATTCAACTGACATAATGTGCTGAGTTTTGTGCTGGGTACAGGAATACAAAGACAAGAGTCACTTTAAGAACTTACAGTTAAGTTGGGGAAATAAACAATGATCTTTCATAGTGATAAGTGCAAAGCAGAGTTAAAAGCCACAGTCCAGAGGAAGGATTATTTTTTTCTTGTGATGGAGTCTCACTCTGTCGCCAGACTGGAGTGCAGTGGTGCCATCTTGGCTCACTGCAACCTCTGCCTCCTGGATTCAAGTGATTCTTGTGCCTCAGCCCCTGAGTAGCTCGGATTACAGGCACGCGCCACCACACCCAGCTAATTTTTGTATTTTTAGTAGAGATGGGGTTTTACCATGTTGGCCAAGATGGTCATGACCTCCTGACCTTGTGATCCACCTGCCTCGGCCTTCCAAAGTGCTGGGATTACAGGCATGAGCCACCGCGGGCCTGGCCAGATTTTTTGTTTAACTGGTGTGTTTGTGTTTGTGTGTGTGTGTGTGTGTGTTTCTGTGTATGTAGAGAGATAGAGTTGTTGGGTAGGAACATTTTCCCTGAGCAAGTGACAGGTAAATTTGGCTTTGAAGAAGCAAATTTGCCAGAAGGATGAGGGCTAGACTGGGACAACTTCAGCTGCATAATTTATGGGGCCTAATGCAAAATGGCAACTTAGAGTACCTTGTATAAAAATTATTAAGAATTACAAGACAGGGACAGCATAGCATTAAACCAAGTTTTGGGTCTTGTAAACACAGGGGTCTACACACTAATCTCATGCCTATCAGGCTGGCACTGGTTGAGGGTAAGAAATTCCAGGCTGGGTGCCGTGGCGCAAGCCTATAATCCCAGCACTTTGGGAGGCCGAGGCAGGTGGATCACGAGGTCAAGAGATCGAGACCACCCTGGTCAACATGGTGAAACCCCGTCTCTACTAAAAATACAAAAAATTAGCTGGGCATGGTGGCGTGTGCCTGTAATCCCAGCTACTCGGGAGGCTGAGGCAGGAGAATTGCTTGAACCCAGGAGGCAGAGGTTGCAGTGAGCCGAGATCGCGCCATTGCACTCCAGCCTGGGTAACAAGAGCGAAACTCCGTCTCAAAAAAAAAAAAAAAGAAATTCCAGATGGAGGAAGTAGTCTATACAAAAGCATAGAGGCACGTATTTGAGGTCTTGTTAGATTATGGTGTGTGTATACGGGTATACCATGAATATAGGTTTGCAGGAGCTGAGAAGGGCAGCACAACAGAAGAGATGGCATGGTGGGTTTGTATTGTGTCAATTTAGTTAAGCTGGTACTGGCTTTCCGAGGATTCCCTATTCTGCATACTCGGAATACTGTGGGCCACAAGAGGTGTTTCACATGAGATGTCGGAAAAAAAGAAAAAATGAAATGCAACAGCAACCACAATCAATTTAAACTTGGAAGGTCTGTGGAGTACATCAGGAAAACTTTTCCTGAGCAAATGGCAGATGAGTTTGGCTTTGAAGAAAGCCACAGATAAGCCACATTGTTCCTTATCTCCTAGTTTACCTCGTGGCATGGGGCAGCAGCAGCTCTGCCGCTCCTTCATCTCCCTTCAGCCCTCTTCCTTAAGCTTCTCAAGCTTCCCATAACAGAGGGCACCAGCTTCTCCTGCACATCGCCTGCACGTCCCATCACGTTTGGAAGCTTGTAGGTGTTAAGAGTCCCTTACAGCCTCCGCTTCATCTTCGTGGGTTCCAATTTGTCTTCTCAGGTTCTACTTTGTCTTTTTTCTACTCAATTTCACATTTATTTTTTTCTTTTCTGTTTAAGCTGTTTTCACCTTTTTTCTTTTTTAATTTTTTAAAAAAATTTCTATATATTTGTGAGGTGCAAGTGCAATTTTGCCACATTGATATATTGCATTATGGTGAAGTCAGGGCCTTCAGTGCATCCATCGCTGGAGCAATGCACATTGCACCCAACAAGCAACCTCCTATCATCCACCCCTTCTCCACCTGCCATCCCTGTGAGTCTCCATTGTCTATTATTCCACACTCTGCTTCTGTGTTACACATTATTTAGCTTCCATAAGATTAAAAACTTTTGGCCAGGTACTAAAGTAGTTTTCTTAATTAAAAAGTAATAATCATATAGAAAAAAGAGCACGGGGTTTGGAATTACATACTTTGGTTTCAGTCCCTGTGCAGTCACTCATTACCTGTTTGTCCATGGCAGTGTCTTACTTAGAGCTCTCTAGAACACGGAGCCCAAGACAAAGTCTTGCAGGCACGGTAGTTCACCTGGGATCTGAAGTGGTGAAGAGGAGTGAATTAACGAGGAAGAAAGACGAGCCAATACCAAGATGGGTTGTTGTGTTGTCCATCACTATGGGTGACTGGTGCCTCATGTCGTAAGACTTCTCAGATGCCTTATGAAATGCATCACAGAACTCTCTGCCTAAAGAATGAAGGGAATGGGAACCTTTATCTTTTGGCTCCTGTCTTCCATTGGTCAAGGATGGCGTAGCAGGCATTGATTCCCCTGGACTTCTGAGTTGTACATGTATCACGGAGTCAGAGAAGTGAGGGGTGCTTAGCACCTGCCCAAGGTGAGATGCACGAGATGCTGTCAGGCTGCACTTGCATGAAGCTGGTTGAGGCCTGCTTAGAATTGGTTGCTGTAGCAGTGGCTGGAATAAGACATGAAGCTGAGAGAACTTGAAGTGGCATTCTAGACGTATCAGACATAAAACCATTTTACATAGTTTTGAGACTCATCTGTACAACGATATCTGTCTCATGGCTTTGTGGTGGCAATATTGAGTGAATTAATATATGCAAAACTTGAAAGAGTTGCCTTTATTTTCTTTTCTTCCTCACTACTCCTGTGGCTTATGTCCCCATCACCCTGCTGATACTGCTCCCCCTGAGGTCATTATTGATCTCTTTATTGCTAAATCAAATGGTCATCATTAATTTTTTGGATCCTGTCTTATGTAATGTCTCCACTGCATTTGGTAATATAGAGCTCTCTCTCTCTCTCTTTTATTTTTCTTCAAAGGTGCTTGTCCTGGATTCTGTGGCACTGTGTTCCTTGTTTTTCTATTGTCCTGGGGACATACTCATTTTCTATCTATTTTGCCTTACATGGACACTCAATAATTGTTTTCTGATAGAACTAATAAATGACACAGAAACACCTAAAATGAGTAGTCAGTGAATGATTTTTCCTTCATCTTTTCCTTAATTTCACTGCTCTATATTCTGAGTATGTGTGTGTATGTTTTCTAATGTTATAACTTAAGACTGGCCATGCTTCACCACACCAGTTGTCCAATTTATTCTTAGCTTAACTCACAAATACTATCTTTTTGTGAGAAAATTGATTGTTTCCTATAATTTCAACCTCCAAGAATTCCAACTCTTTTTTACATCCTGTTGCATATCCGTAATCTTGAAATTTCCTTAAGCATTCTAAAATGTGATAATATTATATCATTCTAATATATTTGTGGAATATTCAACCTCAGCTAAAATTGCCATTCTAAAAGATATGATACAATTATTCTATATATTTCATAAATAAAAAATTTCCATCAGAAAAAAATTGTACATATGAATAAGCATGCTGCCACATTAGACACGATCAACTGATGCATCAGGCCATTAGGATTAGAAGTAGTACTTAGGCAGTAAGACACATATTTTGGGACAGCTGGCCAGAAGAAAGAGGAAAATGATCGCTACTTTCAACTCAGAAATTTCACAGGTATTGTGAAATGCAGAAGGGGCCCTGGGGAGGGGGAGTATATTAAGTGTTTATATTTTATGAATTTATTCTTTGCTTTTTGGGGGGCAGCACTTTATCTATTCGTAGTTCTGTTTCTATTTTAACATCCAGAGTGTGACTTCCACACAATCTACAAACTCCTTTTTCTCTTGCACCTTCCACAACATATGGCCATGGATTTACTGTTTATGATGTCTACAAAAACGTTATGCGTAAATCCTATTTCCCAGGTCAGGTGTGGTGGCTCACACCTGTGATCCCAACACTTTGGGAGGCTGAGGCGGATTTCTTAGAGTGCAGGAGTTTGAGACCAGCCTGGCCAATGTGGTGAGATCCCATCTCTCCAAAAAATACTTAGCCAGGCGTGGTGGTATATTCCTGTAGTCCCAGCTACTCAGTAGGCTGAGGTGGAAAGTGTTAAAATGCTCACTTTAAATGAAAAACTCTCCACCAAGCAGGCTTTGTGTGAGCAACATGGCTATTTATTCACCAGGGTGCAGGTGGGCTAAGGCTGAAAAGGGCGTTAGCAAAGGGTGGTGGGATAGGAATTGGTTTTATAGGTTGGGGCAAATCTTTTGGACAGTGGGCAGGGGTGTTACAGAGTAAGATCAGTTACAGTGGTGGGGGTAGGGGCAAGGAGTATACATTACCATAAGTTCAGTTACAATGGCAGATGGGGTAAGGCGTAAGAGTAGTTAAGATGGTAGGGTGGGGCACAGGGATATTCACAGAGCAAGAACGCTTAAGATGGCAAAGTGGGGTGAAGAGTATTTACAGTATCACAATAACAGTTAAGTGGCAGAGTGGGGTGAGCCATCTTAACTGGGGGAAGCTTCGCTGGGCTATTAGGGATAATGGCTAACCCGGGGGGTGGGGGGGGTGGGGGTTGATCAGCCGAGACAGGCAAGACTTCAGACTTTCTGGGTCTGGACTTGCACTTGGAGTCCTGATAGAAAGATCATCTGAGCCCAGGAAGTCGAGGTTGCAGTGCCACTGCACTCTAGCCTGGGTGACAGAGACCCTGTCTCAAAAAAATAAGATAAAATAAAATAAAAATCCTATTTCTCTATTACACACATCCTGAGTGCAGCACTTAGGTTTCCTACACATACATGTAAACAAGGCCTGTCTCTGTTTTGCTTATTACTGTATCTCCAGGGCCTGACTGTGCCTGGTATGTAATAGGCCTATAAGTATTCAGTGATTGAATATATTGAACATAATGCAATTGCAGAGGCTTGATGTATAGACATTTTCTCCGTGATAGTATAATTTAATTTGTAGATGGTAACTGAATTTTGAATGAATGTTAGAAGTGGAAACTGAAGTACTTATGGGTTATTAAAATGAAAATAAAATGTAGCAAAGTGTTTTTTTATAAGCACCGAAGGGATCATATATAAAACAGCAATAAAATAGCTATTGAAGAAGCCCTAATTACTGATAATTGTTTACCATGTAGACACCTTATGTGATGTTTCTAGATGGAAGCTATTAATTTGAATTAGTCTAGAAAAATAATATATATAGGCATTTATACTTTATCATTAAAATGTGGCAATATACACCCTCTTTTTTTAACTAGAATCCCATATTGCCTCACAGTCACGAATAAATTTATAGACTTGTTTTTCATAATGAAGCAAAATGATATGAGCATGAAATGTCCTCTTCTTTTAGTTTCATTACTGCAGGCAAATAAAATAAAGAACCTAGTGGATAAGGAGAGTAAGTTATGCCAAGGAGAAATAAGAAATAGATGCCCATTATTAATTTTCAGATTTAGAAACAAGTAAACAAAATGGATCATATTATCAGCTCGTATTGGTACAAAAAATGATTTTAGTTCTAGTTTTGAGCTCAAATTTCAAATAAGTATAATTTTGAGTTCCAATAAATATTTCCAGGAGAAGGAAATGGGTATGGTATTTGCTGGTGTCTCAATATGTAGACATGATCATGATCACGGATCATAAACAAATGCAGGAGGGACAAGGCAATTTGTTCATTAGAATGCAGTGACAATGTGTCCACCAGAAAGAAAACAGAGGCACATTTGAGCTAATTTATATCGCTTCTTAAAAGCACAAACCTAATGAAATACTGTATTAGGAAAGAAATGCTTAGAAAGCAAAGAACATGTGGAAACATTGAATAATCAGATGGCTAGGGATAAAAAATAAAGCTTAAGGAATTTTGCTCTTGCTTCTGTAATGAATAGAAAGGGGGAGAGAAAAGACTTGTGTTTAAATGTGCAAGGCTATTTACATGGGTTATCTCACTTTTTATCCTTGCATCAGTCCTATTGGGCTGCTATTTTTTCCCCATTTTCACGTTAGAAAAATAAGGTTCAAGGAGGCAAACAGAATAAATTTGTCAAAGTCATACTATTAGTTTGTAAGAGAGGCATTTGAATTCAAGTCTACAAGCTTCCCAGATTCACTCTCCCCCCCCCCCACTATATTATGCCTCTTTTTTGGCAAGATCCTGTCTACTTGTAGCAATGCTTGTTGGGGCAACCCACAGAGAAGTGTCAATTATTTTGAGTCCTAAAGTCATTGGCAAAATAATCTAGCTTTACAAATCTGCAACCTGATGTGAGTGGCTTACCTTGCCTTAACTGTAGCTTGCTTTGTTCATTGCTTTTGGGTTATTTTTATCCATCTTTAACAGTTGAGAAAGCTAGAGTTAAGTAAATTACCTATGGTTACATACACCACAAATTACTGAACTGGGATTTGAAACCAGGCAGGGTAACTCCAGAGCACAAACGCTTAACCACTGTGCTAAAATGCCAGGCCTCATAGAGGAGGAAATGTAATTTTTCCTTCGTACCAAAGATTTCATTATCTTCTGGTGATTTATGTTGCTTGCGGAAAAGTGGCTGGGAGGTATATATGTGAGTGGGCATGTATGTGTGAGGGAGTAGAGAGGGAAGCACACTCAAGTGCAGTTAATTCATTACCTTGGTGATTGCTTTCTGGCTCACATCTGCTTTCTGTGTACGTGTGGGAAGCAGGAAAACAAAAGAATATAATGGTAAGTAGGGATATAAGGTTTATAAGGTATACGGTTTGTAGCATAGGGTTTGTAATCTGATAGCAAGAGATAAGACTGAAAGCATGTGTTGAGGACAGATCACGAAAGGAATGAATAATAAGATTGGATTTTGGAATTTTATGTGGTAGCTGAAGAGGAATATTTATAATTGGCACAATCAGAGATTTGCTTTTGAGAGATTCATCTGGCATAGTTGTACATGGTGAATTGCACAGAAGAGACACAAGAATTAGGAAGTCCAACTGAAAGGCTATTTAAAAAATAATTTATACTACATGTATTTATTAGGGAAACATTAATTGTTACAACAGATAAAACCTCCTGTTAGTCAGCTTTGGTTGGCATAACAAAATACGTAGACTGGGTGACTTAAACAACAGAAATTTATTTTTCTCACAGCTCTGGAGGCTGGAATCCAAGATTAAGGGCTCCACATTGTTCAGTTTCTGGTAAGGGCTCTTTTCCTGGTTTGCAGATGGTGACCTTCTCTATGTGTTATCACATGACGGAGAGACAGAGAACTCTCTGGTGTCCCTTCTCATAAGGGCATTCATCCCATCATGAGGGACCCATCTTCATGACTTCATCTTACCTTAATTACTGCTCAAATGCTCCATCTTAATTGCTACCACCTTGGGGGTTAGGTCTTCAACATATGAGTTTTGGGAGAATTCACTCAGTCCATAATATCCCAAATCTCCAAGGTTTAACACAATAGACTTCGGTGAAGTTCAGAACAGGTGCTTTTGATTGGGAGAAGGCTTTCAATATGTATTATTTAGGCAACTTTCTGTGGTGTGGCTCTATCTTCTTGTAGGGCTTAGAATTCTCTGCATTAATTTGTCAATTCATTAAAGAGAATGGAAGATCACTCATGGGAGATTTTTCTTTTTCTTTTTTTTTTAAGAGTTGGAGCCTTACTCTGTTGTATAGGCTAGAGTGCAATGGCACAATCTCTGCTCACTGCAACCTCTGCTTCCCAGGTTCAAGTGATTCTCCTGCCTCAGCCTCCCAAGTAGCTGGGATTGCAGGTTCCTGCTACCATGCCCGGCTAATTTTTGTATTTTTAGTAGAGATGGGGTTTTGACATGTTGACTATTCTTGCTTGAACTCCTGACCTCAGGCAATCCGCCTGCCTCCGCCTCCCGAAGTACTGGGATTACAGGTGTGAGCCACTACTCCCGGCCCCACTACATGGGAGGTTTTATAGACCGTGTCTAGAACTGGTTCATTCATATCACTTCTGTCATACTCCTTAGATGATAACTCATTCATATGTCCAAAGCTGACTGCAAGGGAGACTGGAATATGTACTTTAGCTGTATCAGTCAAGATAGGCTAAGTTATGCTACAGTAAAAAGCAACAACAGAAATTTCATTGGTTTCAGTAACAGAATTTTATCTACAGGGAGTCATGTGTAGTAATTTCTAAGTTTGGTCTGAATAAAGCTCCTCTTGATCCAGAGACTTAAGGACTATAGTAGAAGCTGTTTACATCTGATAAACTCAATATATAAGGTATGACAGGGACAGGATGACCATAATAAACATTCCCATTCAGAAAGAGGAAAAATGGGACCACACAGTGGTCACTGGTCCACGAAATCTCTCCATGTTATAAGCAGATTCCCTACCTTAGGCATAGCTTCATGCTCCTTGATGAGGTCAATCTGCTTTCCAGGAGGTGCTGCCCAGTTCATCGTTCTCTGTGGCTCTTTCTTTGTGTCTTAATTGGAGTATCTTGGAATTTTTTTTTTTTTTTTGCTTAAGCTTTTATTTTAAATTCAGGGATACAAAGTACAGGTTCGTTGCATAATACACTTGTGTTATGGGGGTTTGTTGTACAGATTATTTCATTATCCAGCTATTGCCTACTACCCATTAGTTATTTTTTCCTGATCCTCTCCCTCATCCTACCCTCCACTCCCCAGTGTGTGTTGTTGCCTTCTGTATGTTCATGTGTTCTCATCATTCAGCTTCCACTTCTAAGTGAGGACATGCAGTATTTGATTTTCTGTTCCTGTTTTAGCTTGCTAAGGATATTGGCTTCCAGCTCCATCCATGTCCCTGCAAAGGATATGATCTTGCTCTCTTTAATGGCTGCATAGTATTTCATGGTATATATATGTACCATGTTTTCTTTCTTTTTTGTTTTTAAGATGGGGTTTCACCGTGTTGGCCCGACTGGTCTTGAACTCCTGACCTCAGGTGATCCACCTACTTTGGCCTCCCAAAGTGCTAGGATTACAGGCATAAGCCACTGTGCCCTGCCTACTATGTTTTCTTTATCCAGTTATCATTGATGGATATTTAGGTTAATTCTATGTCTTTGCTATTGTGAATAGTGCTGCAATGAACATACACATACAAGTGTTGTTTTTTTTTTTTTTTAAGGCAGAGTCTTGCTCTGTTGCCCAGGCTGGAGTCCAGTGGCACAATCTCAGCTCACTGCAACATCTGTCTCCTGGGTTGAAGAGATTCTTGTGCCTCAGCCTCCCAAGTTGCTGGGATTACAGGTGTGTGTCACTATGCTGGACTAATTTTTGCATTTTTAGTAGATGGGTTTTCACCATGTTGGCCAGGTTGGTCTTGAACTCCTAGCCTCAAGTGATCCACCTGCCTTGGCCTCCCAAAATGCTGGGATTACAGGCGTGAGTCACCACACCTAGCCAATTTATGTGTCTTTATAATAAAATGATTTATACTTCTTATGGTATACACCCAGTGGATTGCTGGGTTGAATGGTATTTCTGTCCTTAGGTCTTTGAGGAATCGCCACACTGTCTTCCACAATGGCTGAAGTAATGCACACTCCCACCAACAGTGTATAACTGTTTATTTTTCTCTGAAACCTTGCCAGCAATGAAGGTCTCATATAGAGCATCTGTAAGGAGCTTAAACAAATTTACAAGAAAAAAAAACCATAAAAAAGTGGCCAAAGGACATGAACAGACACTTTTCAAAAGAAGACATACATGTGGCCAATAATCATAGGAAAAAAAAGCTCAACATCACTGATCATTAGAGATCTTCCTTTTTAAAGATTTTTCTGTCCAGGCAAATCCCAGCAGTTTTGGAGCCAAGGTGGGAGGATAGCTTGAGCCCAGGAGTTCGAGACCAGCCTGGACAATGAAGTGAGACCCTGTCTCTACAGAAAAATTTAAAGATTAGCCAGGCATGGTGGCACATGCCTGTAGTCCCAAACACTTGTGAAGCTGAGACAGGAGGATATCTTGAGCCTAGGCAGTCAAGGCTGTGGCGAGCTGTGTTCGTGCCACAGCACTCCAACCTGGGTGACAGAGTGAGACCCTGTCTCAAAAAAAAAAATTATTCTTTACCATTATTCTTCTTGATTTCATCTAAAATTGACTTTGGAGAATTTGTCCTCCTTGGAGTCTGAATATTTTTTTTTTTTATTATTTTTTTTATCCTGCTTGCTGTCCAAAGAAGTTTGGAGGTCAAGAGTCATTCTAAGTTTCAAATAATCACAGATAATTCTAGTCTAGGTTCATAATTTATTCGACAGAAAAATGCTCCTGTAAGCTTAATAGAATTTTAATCAGATTCCAGTTCTATGTGCCAATGACACACCCCCAGTTCTTTTGCAGCATACTTAGATGTATTATGCATCTTTTCTTTCTCATCCCCCTCTGCTTTTTCTCCATCTCTCTTTCTGTTACTGTCTCTATTACTCTCATCATTCTCTCTTTGTGCCTTAACTTAATTGGAATACCTTGGATTTTTCAGACTTCAGGGGGAAAAGCACATCTTTAATTTATTTTCCCTGAGTCAGAAAAAATTATTTACAGCCCTTAGATTTGATCTCTCTTCCAAAAGGCTGAATGTTAATCATTCTTTCTTACCCAAAGATCTTCTCTGTTGTATCTTTCACAACTTGTGTTTGAAGAGAGTTACTCCTTCTCTCCCTACTGTAAGGCCGGTGCCTCCTTGGGAGCCGAATGGACACGCCCTTCTCTCTCCTTGCCTAAAAACTACGTCATCATTCTGAGCGCATTGCTCAGCATTTGCTCTCTCCACGCGGGCTCCCCCTTGCCCATTTCCGCATTCCAGTCTCAGCCCTGCACCCACTAGAAATTTTGAAGAGGCCCGCCAAGAGCCTGCCCTATGGTAGCTCCCCCGTACGCCCTCGACCAGCCCCTCGTCCGTGCTCACTCCCTTCATACCCAATGGAAATGCCCCCGCTTTGTTCACCTCGCCCGTCCCCAGTCTTTTAATGCCCAATAGAACTACCTTGTCTTTGTTTCCCCCGTAGTCAATCAGCCACTTCTACTTCCTATAAAACCCCACACCCCAAGAAGAGAAGCGCGACTTCTCTGGCCCCTCCTGTCGGACCATAGAACCTCGCCCAGGAGCTGATTAAATTTCTTTATTCCAATAACTGGCCTCAGTTGCCTCATTTAAATCTCAGTTGCTTTATTCAAACCTTACCCCTACAAGTCACTGAATTTGTGCACTCTCTCTAAATTGTGTATTCCTGCTTATTACCAGTCAATTACTTTCATGAGCTTCTCATTTTCTTGTAATACCTCACTGAATGTAGTCATCTGCAGCCAAAACACTGCTAAACTTCTCTTTTCTGCCTTTTCCCTTAAAGCCACAAGTTCACCAGCTGTATCACCTTTCACTTATTTCAGGTGACAACATTATCGAAGTTTTGGCATGGGATAGTATTGAAAAACCGTGTTTTCAGTCTCTGAGAAGACATTCCTCATCACCTGCTGCCTGGACCTAATGCCACATTTACTAGGTTTTGTTGTTATGGTAGCATCTGTCCAGTTAGTACCTATGTATGCATTTCTTAAGGTAGGCCAGATTGAGATATAGAATCAAAAACTACCAAATCTCAGTGGCTTACGCAACCAAAATTTACTTTTCTTTGATGCTACATGCTTAGTGTGGTTTGGGTGAGAGTTTCTCTTCGTATTCACTCTGGAATCAAGGCTATTGGAAGTTTAATGGGAATACTTTATTCTAGAATCACGGAGTAAATACATAATTCCAGTTTGCTTGGCTCTTTCTCAGGTTTACTCCTGAAAACGCTGTATCATAGAAACCCCCAGAAGTTCCAATTAAACCAGGGCAGTTTTTCTAGGGACTGTTTTGGTTTTAAAATAAAAAGTACTGTGTCCCAGCAACTCTCTCTGTCCTGGGAAAATTAGAACGGTTGATTACGCCCACACCATCACTGCAGCAGTGGGAAGAAAACTTGACTCTTTTTTTTTTGAGACAAAGTCTCACTCTGTCACCAGGAGCCAGGCTGGAGTACAGTGGCACAATCTTGGCTCGCTGCAACCTCCGCCTCCCGGGTTCAAGCAATTCTCCTGCCTCAGCCTCCCGAGTAGCTGGGCCTACAGTTGCATGCCACCACGCCCAGCTAATTCTTTTGTATTTTTAGTAGAGACCGGGTTTCACCATGTTGGCCAGGATGGTCTCGATCTCTTGACCTCGTGATCCACCCGCCTCGGCCTCCCAAAGTGCTGGATTACAGGCATGAGCCACCGCGCCCGGCCGAAACTTGACTCTTAAGGCATCTGCTTAATAATGGCATCTGCTACTTCCTCTTTCTTTCATCGGCCAATGCAAGTTATATGGCTATGCCTAAAATCAGTGTCAGGAAAGAGCAACTGACCATGTGTCTGTAAGTCAAAGAGTCATAAATATTTAATAAACACCACAAAAGACTGACACACTAGCTCTATGCCTAAGACAAATTGGTTTGATAAGCAGCTGATCTGACTTTTCATTTATAAAAGATATTGTCGTGGCTTAAGGTACTAAAACAAATAAAAAGTTGAATAAATAAAATCAATATAAAAATGATAAAAGTAGATGTTTGGAAAGAAACCCAGAAAATAAATCAGATCCAAAAGATAACAGGATATGCCTTTGAACTGTAAATTTAACAACAAATGCTTTCTTGGTTTTAGTGAGTATATGTATGTATCTAGATATGCATGTGGTAGTGGAGGTAATGCATAAGATCTATTACTCTCTGAGAATGAAATTTTGAAGTATAGGCAATGAATGCAAATTAGCCACAAGTAGAAATTACTGTCTCTGAATTTAGTGAATATGAGAATGAACTTTAAGAATTTCTGGGCTGGGCGTGGTGGCTCACGCCTGTAATCCAAGCACTTTGGAGGCCAAGGCGGGCGGATCACCTGAGGTTGGGAGTTCAAGACCAGTCTGACAAACATGGTGAAACTCCGTCTTTAAAAAAAAAAGAAAAAAAAAAGAATTTCCAAGTCTGCCGGTTACTAGGGTTTGGGCTTACAATGGCATTCATTTATTTATTCATCTGTTCATTTAGTCAATGAATATTTATTTAGTGGCAAGCACTGTGTTAGAGACTAGGGATGTACAATGATAAGACATAATGTCCCTGTTATCCGGGAGTCAGATAAACAAATAGTTATAAGTTGTGATAAGTACTATGAAGGGAATGTGTAAGATGGTAAGATGGAGTATAACATAGAGGGCAAAGAAAAGGTAGGAAGACTTTTGAATTGGGTCATAGGGGTCATTTTTTGTAAGGGGAGTCATACAAGCTGAAACTTCTAAAGGGCAGAAATTAGCTGGCAAAAGGAAAAGCTGGTGGAATAGTTTTATAGCCACATGTGTCAGCAAATGCAAAGACATTGCAGCTCAGATGAGGAAGCAAATGGACTGGGTGCAGTGGCTCACACCTGTAATCTTAGCATTTTAGGAGGCTGAGGCGGGTGAATCACTTGAGGCCAGGAGTTTGAGATCAGCCTGGCCAACATGGCAAAAACCAACGCTGTCTCTACTAAAAATATATTTAAAAAAAAAAAAAAAAAGAAAAAAAAAAAAAAGAAGAAGATGGTTGAAATGAGGCCCGTGTGACTAGAATGAAGCCACAAGAAAAATTGCAACAAAAAGAAATGGGAAAGGAAGTAGGAGCTAAATCACGTTTAAGAGTTTGAATTTTATGCTGACAATGAAAAGATTTCTATTCAGGAAGAGATATTATCTGCTCCTCTATTTCTCAGAGAACAATATGCTTGCTGTTTGGAAAATGGATGGGAGAGGTCAAGAGTGAAAGCAAGAAAACTAGTTAGGAGCACTTTTTCCTTTTCTTTTTCTTTCTTTCTTTTCTTTTTTTTTTTTTTGAGAAAAAGTCTTGCTCTGTAGCCAGGCTGGAGTGCAGTGGTACAATCTCTGCAAACTCTGCCTCCTAGGTTCAAGTAATTCCCCTGCCTCAGCCTCCCAAGTAGCTGGGACTACAGGTGTATGCCACCATGCCTGGCTAATTTTTGGTATTTTAGTAGGGATGGGATTTCACCATGCTGACCAGGACAATCTTGATCTCCTGACATCAGGATCTGCCTGTCTTGGCCTCCCAAAGTGCTGTGATTACAGGTGTGAGCCACCATGACTGGCGTTAGTTAGGAGCACTTTTAACAATCTTGACTAGACAACGACACTTGGACTAGGGTGATGACGGTGGAGGAGGAGAGAAAAGCGTGGATTTTAGATATAATGTGGAACTAGCAGCAACAGGACTTGATGATGGATGGAAGGAAGAAAGAAAGAGAAAGATCAATGATGATGTAATTGCCTGATTGTTTCTTTCAGCATGCTTCACAAAATCAATTCACTGAGACCATTGTCGTAGAGAAAGAGTTTAATTGACACGAGGCTGGCCACAGCCATGTGGGGGAACTATAGTTATCACTCATATTAGTCTTTCCAAAGGCGCAGAAGTTAGGGGTGGTTTTGGACAATTTGGTGGGAAGGGGGCTAGAGAATGGCTACTGCTGATTGGTTGGACATGAACTCATAGGGGTGTGGAAAACTGTCCTCGTATGCTGAGTACACCTCTGGGTTGTGACACAGAATCAGTTGAGTCATGAGTCATGAATCCAGGTGGGGTCAGTGTGAAAGATAGCTTGAAAAACCAGTCTTAGGTTCTATAGTTGTGATGTTATCTATGGGAACAATTGGGGAAGTCACAAATCTTGTGATTTCTGGCCACATAACTCCTGAGCAGTAAGGGATTATAGAAATGATATCTACTTCTTAGCATAATTCAGGCATCTCCATAATTTTATTCTTGTGGCCTTTCGTTAGTCCTGTGAGAACAGTTTTGGTCCTTTCACAAGGAGGAAGTTAGTTTTAGGAAGGGACTACTATTAACTTTGTTTTCAAGTTAAACTAAACCAAATTCTTCCCAAAGTTAGTTTGGTCTACACCCAGGAATGACCAAGCACTGCTTAGAAGTCAGAAACAAAATGGAGTCAACCGTCTGATTTATCTTACAGTTCTAATTTTGCAAAGGTGTTTTCAATCACTCTTTAGTTTCTGGCTTGAGCAACTGAATGAATATATTCAGTTCGGTACTATAATATATATAGTATTATACTATATGTATGCTATATATATACTATATATATATTATATATACTATTATATAGTACCGAATATATATATTATATATAATATACATATCATATATTTTATATAGTATATATACTATAATATATATAGTACAGAACTGAATATATTCTATGTTATATATATTATATACTATATATATTACATAATATATTCAGGTCAGTACTGTATTACTGACCTATTGAAAACTTGGAAGGAACAAGATTAGTGGGAAAATGAAGAATTCTGCTTGGAGGTAGTTGGATATACTTGTTAGATGTCTAAGTAAGCAGTTGGTATGTGGGTCTGGTACCCTGGAGGGGATGCTTGGATGGAGATGAACATTATCAGACATCCACATATTGATGCCATTTAAGGAGGGGGGTGGTTAAGGTCACTTAGGGAGACAGTGTAGATACAGAACAGAAGAAGGTCCTGCACAGATCTGGAAGTTCTCCAACATTTAGACATTTTTGTTGAGAAGGAAGAACAGAAAACAAGACCAAGAAGGTGCTGCTAGAGACATAGTGTAGTGTAATGAACACCAAGTAGCAGACTGCTTTGAGAAGATAAAGTGGTTGACATTTTGGAATTAATGAAATAAAAGGAGAAGAAGAAAAAAAGAAGGTAAAGTGATGGTGGGTAATTTTGCTATTGAGGGAATCTGTTCTTTTTCCAGGTCCATGAGGGGGCATAGCTTTAAGGGCAAGAATTTCCCCAGCGCCATGCCCCTCTCCCATCTCTCTCCATCCAGGAGATTCAGTGGTTTATGTTTGAATTTTGCGGGCGAGGGAAGAAACTGAAAGTCAATCACTCCAGCAGAAGTTCTAAGGAACTCTTTTCATTAGCCCAGGGTTTTGGAGAAGGTGGGGGTTTCTCCCAGGATAAATGTCCATGCCCACACACCTGCGCCGGATTATCCAGCTTTCTGGAATCCCCTCCCACATGGTGGGAGATCCCTCCAGGACTTTCTCTCTGGAATCCTCATCCATACCCTCTGTGGAAGCCTTTCTCCTCTTCTCCTTTCCTTCTCTTTTCTCTACCTAAATAAAATCACCTTTCTGCAACACTTTTTTGGGTCCAATATTCACTTTACGAGCATACGGTCCACCTGCAGTGGCCCTACCTCTTGTTCCTTAAGAGATTGGAGGTCAAGAACCCACAACGATCACCGGCATCTGAGAAAAACCCGGTTACACTATTGCTGCTGAAAAGTTCAATAAGCAAAGGATAGAAAATAATCACCAAGCCTTGCAACGTGCTGATTATAACAAGAGCAATGTCTGTGGAGTGAGTTGAGGAATGAGTGGAAAATCAGGAAATAGAGACAATGAGTGTAGATAAGAGTCTCTATCATAAATAAATCATATTAAATAGTAAACAGCTGTAACATAATTAAATTGCAACTTCATATACTAGAGTAAATGGAAAATTTACCAGTTCATAATTATATTACTTATCTCTAGATGAAACTTAATTAACAGAAGGTGACAGTAAGCACAGATCCTAGAAAAGTCCAAAGCCCAGCAATCAAGTACTGTTGGTGCAGTAGGCTCAAAAGGAGCATGACAATGAACCTGGAGGGAAAGCCTGCTTTCGTTACTACACAACTGACTTTGTTGAAGGGCAAGGAGAATTCTTCAGATTCGTACTGTGTGAATAAAAATTTTCTCAAGACTATTCATCTCTCTTCACTTGGATTTCTTGTCTTTTTACTAATAATGTAGTGTCCTAAAGTAATTTGATAGTGGAAAGAAAGGAAAGAGTGGAAAAGAGAAACAGAGAGGAGTTTAAATGAGAAGAGGTGGAAGGAAGGCTACAGATAAACGGATTTATTTTGGAGATAAGAGGCCTTGGTTGGGTTGGTGGTAGCTCATACCTGTAATCCCAGCACTTTGGGAGGCCAAGGTGAGAGAATGACTTAAGGCCAGGAGTTCAAGGCCAGCACAGCCCTGACTTAGCAAGATCCCATCTCAAAAAAAAAAAAAAAAATATATATATATATATATATATGCATACATACATATTTAAGAGGCTTTTTTTTTCTAAGATGCAAGTAAAAAATGTAGGATGTAATCAAATGCAGCAAAATATGTAGCAGGTGACTAAGCGTGGCGTTCCCTCAGGATGGTGTATTAGTCACTCTGGGCCTGCCGTAACAGAATACCACAGGCTTAAACAACATAATATTTGCCGCTCACAGTTACAGAGGCTAGAAGGCCAGGATCAAGGTGTCGGCAAACTTGCTTCCTGCAGGGAGGCATATTTTCTGGCTTGCAGACTGCCACCTTCTCCTTGTGTCCTCACAGGACATTTATTTTGTGCATGTGGAGACAGAAACAGAAAGGGAGAAGAGATAAAAGAGGTATTTCTGGTGTCTCTTCTTCTTCTAAGGACACGGTTCCTATCAGATTAGGGCTCCACCCTATGACCTCACTTAACCTTAATTACCTCCCTAAAGACAATATATTGACAAATATATAGTCATGTTGAAGGTTAGGACTTCAATATATGAATTTTGCAGGGACACAATTCAGTCCATAATAGATACTTTCTACTCTTCTTACAAAGGGAGGATGCATCCCCAACTGATTTTAGGTAATAAGAAATGGAAGGACTATGCATCAATTTATTGCACTTTGATTACATTCCTAAGCAAGGCAGGGCATCCTGGGAGTGGAAATTTATAAAAATGTCAGGGGAAACGGGATTGGGAATTGGAGTGACAAAGACAAGACTGAGAGAGCGGGGGTGGTGATAGGAAACAGACATCATTGAAATCGTTGCCCATTAGATTTAAACTGATGCTTTCCTAACTTTCTTCATGTCATGGCAGGAAAAGGACATAGAAATGATAGTTTTTGTGGCATCTGGAGGCGTCAACATGGCATGTAGTGGAAAATTTTTTTAAAATTATTTTTTAGGAATATATAATATAGCAAATACTAGGTAAGATATTGAAATGTCTCCATTGTCTGGGGTATGTACCCTGGCTCTTGGTCTTGGTCAAGAAAGAATTCAGGACACTGACGCATATGAGGAGTGGGGTTCAGGAGCAGAAAGTCTAATAGAAAAAGAAAAGAGGGGGCTGGGCGCGGTGGCTCATGCCTGTAATCCCAGCACTTTGGGAGGCCGAGGCGGGTGGATCACAAGGTCAAGAGATCGAGACCATCCTGGTCAACATGGTGAAACCCCGTCTCTACTAAAAAAAATACAAAAAATTAGCCGGGCATGGTGGCGCGTGCCTGTAATCCCAGCTACTCAGGAGGCTGAGGCAGGAGAATTGCCTGAACCCAGGAGGCGGAGGTTGCGGTGAGCCGAGATCGCGCCATTGCACTCCAGCCTGGGTAACAAGAGTGAAACTCCGTCTCAAAAAAAAAAAAAAAAAGAAAAGAGGGAGAAAACGGTTCCTCATGTTGATAAAGCCGGTCACCCAAATGCGGGTCTTCGGTCTGCAGCGAATGCAGTTGGTTTTGTAAAGAGGCTTGAGGAGGCGGTGATTGATGTACACGGGGCTCAGGGGACTGGTTTTACCAGGTGAGCCATTTAGGCTTCCCGGGAAAAGACTGGCCCTCCCACCCTAGTCTTTTATTTCGCAAATGTGGCCTCCACCTGGCTAGTAGCCTTGATGCCTGTACACGTGGTTTCATCTGGAGGCTGCCATGGCAGCTGGCACAAGTGGTGACGAGGAGAAAGAGGGCAGGAGATGCCACACTGAAAGTACCTGGCTTCCAGGTACAGATGCTTACATTTACATGTAAAAGTTTCTAGTTTGCATATCTATGCTTGAGTTCTCAGGGTGCTTTCTGTTAGAGAAGAAATGGTTTGGGGGTTGCTTTTTATTAAAGGAAAATTCCACAGAGAACTTTCACCTTTTCTAGCTGCCTACAAATAATTTCTTAATAACTCCTGTATTAATATTAACTATTGAATATGTATACTATCCTAAATAAAATTTTCTAAAATGTTTTAGTGAAAAAAATCGGAGTTTGTTTTCATAAGCATACTTTTTGTTGTTGTTGTTGAGACAGAGTCTTGCTTTGTCGCCCAGGCTGGGGTACAGCGGTGTGATCTCGGCCTGCTGCAACCTCTGCCTCCAGGGTTCAAGCGATTCTCCTGCCTCAGCCTCCCGAGTAGCGGGGGCTACAGGTGAATGCCACCATGCCAGGCTAATTTTTTTGTTTTTAGTAGAGATGGGGTTTCAGTATATTGGCAAGGCTAGTCTCGAACTCCTGACCTCAGGGAATCCACCCACCTTGGCCTCCTGAAGTGCTGGGATTACAGGTGTGAGCCACTGTGCCTGGCTGCATACCTTTTAAAATATCAGCATTATTTCCTCCCTAGGATGCCCACATGCAATTCCTGATCAAGACTTTTAAATGATAATACCTTTAAATTCTCAATAGTCATTATTGATAAGAAATGTTATTCACACAAGTATGTAACAAATACATACTTGTATTTGTATGTATGTAAAAAAATTAAAACAAATTTTATAGAACAATTCAATTTTAGAAGAGTTGAAATCAGTTTAAAAAACTTTTTAAAAACAGCTTTTTCTTCCTTTACATTGACAAATGTAATGTTAGAATTTTTTTTTCTATAAAGAGACTTCAATTCTAATTAATTTTCAGACCAAGCATTTAAATGTGTATGCATCCTGTAGTTAGCTTGGTGGCTACCAAAAGGGCGAATTAACCATGAATATTATTTATGATGACAGATTTTCAGGATGTAGCCTCTAGCTATGCCTGCCTGACTTCCTCACCCTCAACTTCCTGGAGCGTGGGCTGTTATAAATTGGCTGCGTGGAACAGAAGCTTCTTCAACAGCTTCCTTGCTCATTGTGTGTAACGGGCAGTGGCTGTGTGCTGACGTTGATTTCATGGACATCCAGATGATAAAACACATCCTTGTCTGCTCTTGTCATTTTATAACCGAACGGGAGACAGCAAATGCTACTCGTCACAGCATTAATTGGGCTGCCCTCGGAGGAGCTCCAGAGAAGTCTCCTTTCTGCCAGAGGTGACCAGGTGGTGCGCTGGTAGATCCAGGTCCCAGTGTGCCTTCTCCAAGATTAAAGAGAGAATTGCTTCAGGGAGCACTGCTCACATTTTATGAAGGGGCAAGTAATAGCGGAAGTGGGATAATGGTTAAACTCAGAAGAGAGACGATAGTTTGTCTCTTGAAGAATCAAGAGAAATTTTAATAAAGAAAGTGAGACACTTTGAGAGGCCAAGGCGGGCAGATCACGAGGTTGAGATCGAGACCATCCTGGCCAACATGGTGAAACCCCGTCTCTACTAAAAATACAATAAAAATTAGCTGGACGTGGTGGCGCGTGCCTGTAGTCCCAGCTACTCATGAGGCTGAGGCAGGAGAATTGCTTGAACCTGGGAGGCAGAGATTGCAGGGAGCCGAGGTGGCACCACTGCACCACTCCGGCCTGGCGTCTGGTGACGGAGTGAGACTCTGTCTCAAAAAAAAAAAAAAAAAAAGAAAGAAAGAAAATGAGCAGGCTCATTAATTCAGAGCTTAAATTCTGAAAACTATCTTTTTATCATGTAAAAGCAGTGCATATTTATTTAGGCCACTGGATCATTCAGCTCTTTTTTGAATACTGGCACCAATAAATATTTTCTAGGAGAACATAATTTTTTTCAAGCAAGGACTAAAACCAAATGTGCTAACTTTTCTTTCATCTGTGCATTTGTGTCAATCTTCTTGAATCTACTGCAATACTACTTGGTAGTAGCCCATATATAATTTTAGATAGCTTTATCCGGAAATGATTCTTATAGCATATACTTCATCTATTTAAAGTGTACAATTCAATGGTGTTTCACATAGTCACAGATATGTGCACCTATCACTACAGCTAACTTTAGAACATTTTCATCACCATGGGGGTTGCACAAGAAAGAACAAGCAGAGGAAGTTAGGTTCCGTAGTAATGAAAGGATGAGATCATCGTTGGTACCCATGGGAGGATGTGATCGGCTTGTTTGAATTTCACGGATTGGCAGGAAAGTAAAACCCACTAGGTTGAGAACTAGGTGGTGTGCAGCAGGTCCAGCTGATAGGGGAACTAGCCAGGTGGGAAGCCTTTGTTGTTGGTTGGGAGAACCTATCTAATAACAGCAAGGGGTCTCATCATTAGAGCTTTGGGAATTAAATTTGTCTATGAAGGTTAAACTTGTCAAAGTAGCAAATGAAATGTTAGACCTCACAA
Organism: Aotus nancymaae; assembly: GCF_030222135.1. Classification (NCBI taxonomy): domain Eukaryota; kingdom Metazoa; phylum Chordata; class Mammalia; order Primates; family Aotidae; genus Aotus; species Aotus nancymaae. The sequence continues at coordinate 8,715,257 of NW_026988438.1, forward strand.
TATGAAGGGTCTAAGTTCATTCTTTTGAATATGGCTGTCCAGTTATCCCAGAACCATTTGTTGGCTGGGCGCAGTAGCTCACGCCTATAATCCCAGCACTTTGGGAGGCCGAGGTGGGTGGATCGAAACCAGCCTGACCAACATAGTGAAACTTCGACTCAACTAAAAATACAAAAAATTAGCTGGGTATGGGGGTGGGCACCTGTAAACCCAGCTATAAACCCAGCTACTTGGGAGGCTGAGGGAGGAGAATCGCTTGAACCTGGGAGGTGGGGGTTGCACTGAGCTGAGATCATGCCACAGCACTCCAGCCTGGGGGACAGTGCGAGACTCTGTCTCAAAAAAAGAGAAAAGCCTCTTCTTCCACTACTGAAGAGTCCTGGCATCTTTGTAAAAAATTGGTGGATTCATAGATGTATAGGCTACTTTCTAGACTCTCAATTCTATTCTATTTATCTTTATGTCTATCCTTGTTCCATTACACACTGTCTTGATTTACATTGCTTTGTAGTACCTTTGGAAATCAGAAAGTTTTTTTTTTTCAGGATTGTTTTGGCTGAAGAGCCGATATTCTTTTGGCAGTCATATTAGAATTTTATAAGTGAATTGAGATCCATTTAGAAGAAGAACATAACTATTGTAGACTAAGAAAGTCTTTGCTTCTGTTTAATAAATGTTCCTTTTTAAGAGTGGCAGCTTTAAAAAGGAGGTACATAGAATGATAGAGGAGAACCCTTCCATAAGACAGAATTAGCCCTAGGTGATAAGATGATAGTAAAGTGGGAGATGTCCAAATAATATAGCCTTTACATCCTTACATGTTGAACAGATTTTAACATTTGGGAGAGTAATTAGTTCTGCTCCCTAGATATTTCAGATGCAGGTAGGATTGCACTTCCCAGTACCTTGAGGTGACTTGCACTGGATAATGATACATGGACAAAAGTAATGCTAGTCACTTCTAGACAGAAACTGTAAGTCAGTGCACATTTTACCATTTATTCTTCCTTTTATCCTTTTATCCTGAAACATGACAACAGGCAGATAAATTTTCCTTAGCCAGAATTCCTGAGTGGGGATAATATAGGGCTGAGTTTATCCCCAAACTCCCACCGAAGCTTACTGGAAATGGACATGTAGCATGAGTGAGAAATAGACCACACTGGTTTTGATTGTTTTTTTTTTTTTTTTTTTTTTTTTTTTTTGAGACGGAGTTTCGCTCTTGATACCCAGGCTGGAGTGCAATGGCGCGATCTCGGCTCACCGCAACCTCCGCCTCCTGGGTTCAGGCAATTCTCCTGCCTCAGCCTCCTGAGTAGCTGGGATTACAGGCACGCACCACCGTGCCCAGCTAATTTTTTGTATTACTAGAGACGGGGTTTCACCATGTTGACCGGGATGGTCTCGATCTCTTGACCTCGTGATCCACCCGCCTCGGCCTCCCAAAGTGCTGGGATTACAGGCTTGAGCCACCGTGCCCGGCCGTGGTTTTGATTGTTAACCAAATTTGTTACCAAAGCATAATCAAGTCTATCTGATAGAAAATTGATACCAGAAGGAGGAGCCATCATAAGTCTAAAATGTGTGGCATTGGCTTAGGAATTTGAAGTAGCCTGTAAAAAAAGGTTAGTGAAGACTGGAAGGATAGCAATCCATGTAGTGTGATACAATTCTTGGGGGAAATATTACATGCCATGACTTAGAAAGAGAATCACGATCCAAATGAATTTATAACTCTTAGGAAAGAGGTTTTAAACCAAGTATTAGAAATGTAAGCTAGCTTCTATTGATTGCATTTGGCAGGGTATTACAAGACAGAGACAAGCTCAGGAAAGAATTAGTCTACTTATAAGCAAGGATTAAAGGGAATAGAGTAAGTCCAGAAATTCAGAAATGTGCAAAGCTGGACAAGGCAGCCGCTTCACAATCTCAGCTAGTACATACAAAATGACAAGGCCATTAAAATTCAACTGCATGTATGATAGGGATCAAACCAAGTGTTTGCTCATTATACTCATTGCTAAAACTCATGAATGACTTCAGGGAGCATTCAGTAAATCTTTTAAATTGAACGACATAGCTTAGCAAAAAGAGATTGAAGCAGTTATCCTCTAGTCTTGATAGGCTCATAGAATACATAATTACATTAGAAGTGGGTGTGGTAGGGTGACAAGAAAGCAAGATAAAGAAATAACAAAACAAATCAAAGAAGTAGCTACAGAAATGAATGATATCTGAGGCTACTGGCACAGAGAAATAAGTGGAATCAGATAGATAAAAAGTTGCTATGTTTGTAGTAAAGTGATACTGGTAAACCATTAGATTGGAGAAAAAGAAATTGTGACTGCTTGAGCCTTAAAATAATGCCATCTATGGACAGGTGAAAGCAGCTCAAACTCCAAGGAGGGTGTATATCTTAGCGCCCCTTCGTGTGTGGCCAAAGAAACTATGGGAAAGGAAGATTCTCCCAGGGGGTGGAGTCAGGCACCGTGAAGAAAAATGGAAAGGGTATTACTTTCAGGAATTAAAATAAGGGCCTAATCAAGAATTATTTTTCACCTAATGTAATGGAATCCACACAATTTTGCCCTGTAGATTTCAGGATTGCTAAGGATCAATGTCTTCTAGAATGTTTCTTTCATTTTTCCACCTTCTGAATGTGTTTATCTTGATTATCCTGTCCTGTTTCGCTATTGCATAATGTGTTTGTAGGACGGATAACTTGCTTTTTTAGTTCATAGACCTAAGATCAAGAGAAGCCACTGCCAGGGCTTTATATAGACCCCAGATGTAAGAGACTTCTGCACGTGACCCAGAGATCCTGAACTCTGAGCTTGATGCCATGACTTTTGAATTGTCTTTGTGGAGATGTAGTGAGTATATTTTGCTTGTGGAAGAATAACAAACAGGATATTTGGTGAGGTGTAGGGCATATTATGGTAGTCATTATTGCTATTCACCAAATCTTTCCTGTTCACTCTTTTTTTTTGAGTACATGGTAGGATTGCATTTCCTTGTTCCTGTGCAGTTAGATGAAACAGTGTGTCTTGCTTTGACCAATGAAATGTGGGTGGTAATATGCCATTTCTGGTTATAATTTTAAGAATTAATGTGTAACTTGCTACTCTTTCTTCTTCTTGGCTTGTAACATGGAGACGGAGCCTGTTTCTGCCTGGAGACTGGCAGGACGACAACCCCAGCTGACCTGTGATAAACTGTAGTGAGAGTATTGCTGTTATTGTAGGACAAGGACAACCTAGCCTACTCTGACTGATGCAACAGTCTTTGGTTTGGCAGCTTCTGGAAATTTTTTTTTGAAAATAAGAATATATAGGTAAGTTGATCTCATGTTTACTATAAGCTTAATTTCTCCTCCAGAAATGTCCAAACTCTGGTAGATAACTTAGGTAAAGTTGAAGTAATATTACATTGAACCTGTGAGTTGTAGTTTCTGAGGTATTTATTGACCATCCTTATATCATCAGTCAGTGTAAGCTTTCCTGCTATTAGCTGGGTTTAGTATAAACCAGAAGATCCGAAACTCAAGACCAGCCCTAGGCAAGGCACAGTGGCTCATACCTGTAATCCCAGCAGTTCAGGAGGCTACAGTGGGAGGACTGCTTGAGCCCAGAAGTTCAAGACCAGCCTGGGGAATACAGTCAGCCCCTATGTCTACAAAAAGTAAGAAAAATTAGCCAGATGTGGTGGCATGTGCCTGTGGTCCCAAATAGTTGGGAGGCTGAGGGAGGAGGATTACTTATGCCCTGGAGGTTAAGTCTGCGGTGAGCCGTGATTATACCACTGCACTCCAGCTAGGCAACAGAGGGAGACCGTGTCTTAAAAACAAAGACAAAAACAAACAAGGTCTGAGAACTGAAAACATTTTGCCACCTAACTTTAGAGTTAAGTGAATTAGGAACAACTGGGGCTAGCTTTACAAAACTAGATTCATTATGAATCTAGGGATAAGTTATCTCCATAACTGAAAATGAGATAAGAGAAGCCCATACGACAATTGCTTTGTTTTTATCATTCTAAAATTAAATGAATTTTAAATACAAATGTATACAGATCACGTAAGTAATTTACATTGCTAAATCTTTAGCATTTAATAGAACTAATATTTATATCTGATAATTTATATGGTACAGAACTTCTACTATACTTACTATGTAAATTAGTTCAAAAACAATTTGGTTGTTACCCTCAGCTGTAAACAGAGATGACAAATTCAAGCTGATTTGAGAAATTATTTAATCACTAAGAGACCAAATGTGTGCAAATGGAAATGGAATATCATACTGTACAAATCAGCTTCAGTATGAAATAATATAATTTCTACATATAATTTGAGTGTCCTGTAAACATAAACAATGCAAAGCCAAAGCTACATTTTTACATTATATCACACAATAACATAATTTTTCAAAGATACGGTAATATGAATTATAAAAAATGAGACTTCGTGTGTAAAACTTTACCAGAATGAAAGTTGGAAGAAAAGCCACAACTTTGTGTAATTTCCTTCAGTTAGGTTTATTACATATTTATATTTTATATATGTTTTACAATTTTTTTTAGGCTAGTCAAGGGAAGCAGTGGGAGTGGAGAAGGAACAAAGAAATCTGTAACTGGTTGCAATCAGTTAGTTGTAAACACCACTGCACTTGGACCAGTTTGATTTTTTTTTTTTTTTTTTTGAGACAGAATCTCACTCTGTTACCCAGGCTGGAGTGCAGTAGTACGACCTCAGCTCACTGCAATCTCTGCCTCCCCGCTTCAAGTGTTTCTCCTGTCTCAGACTTCAGCGTAGCTGGAATTACAGGTGCACGCCACCATGCCTGGCTATTCCTTTTTTTTTTTTTTTTGGTATTTTTAATAGAGACAGGATTTCACCATATTATTCAGGCTGGTCTCAAACTCCTGACCTCAGGTGATCCGCCCGCCTCAGCCTCTCAAAGTTCTGGAATTACAGGCGTGAGCCACCACTCCCAGACTGATTTTTTAAAAAAAATATATGTTTTTAAAATTTAAGTTACACATATAATAATTAAAAGCTAACATTTATGCGTTCATCACTATGTGCTGGCCCTGTGCCAAATGCTATATTATTATTTTTTATCTTTATGATTGCCCTGTGAGGTAGACACTAGCATTATAATACCAGTTTTATCATAAGAAAACAAGGACATAGACAGGTTAAATAGCTGCCTGAGATTATAATGCTAATAATTGGTGAAGGTCTTTCTGTCTTTCTGACTAAGATCCATACGCATCTGGGTGCAGTGGCTCATGCCTGTAATCCCAGCACTTCGGGAGGCCAAGGTGGACAGCTCACCTGAGGTCAGGAGTTTGAGACCAGCCAGGCCAACATGGTGAAACCCTGTCTCTGTTAAAAATACAAAAATGAGCCAGGTGTGGTGGGGGGAAACCTGTAACCCCAGCTACTCGGAAGACTGAGGCAGGAGAATCACTTGAACCTGAGAGGCGGAGGTTGCAGTGACCTGAGATCACGCCATTGCACTCCAGCCTGGGAGACAAGAGACAAACTGTCTCAACAACAAGAGCAACAACAACAACCAAGACTCATACACTTGGTAGGGCACGATGGCTCAGGCCTGTAATGCCAGCACTTTGGGACGCTGAGGCAGGTGGATCACTTGAGGTCAGGAGTTTGAGACCAGCCTGATCAACATGGTGAAACTCTGTCTCTACTAAAAAAAAATACAAAAACTATCCGGGTGTGGTGGCAGGCTCCTGTAATTCCAGCTACGTGGGAGGCTGAGGCACTAAAATCCCTTGAACCCGAGAGGCAGAGGTTGTAGTGAACTGAGATCATGCCACTGCACTCCAGCCTGGGCAACAGAGAGACTCTTGACTCCAAAAAAAAAGAAAAGACTCATACTCTTAATGCTGAATACTCCTGTGCCTCCCATAATATTTTTATATTAATTTCATAACATTCTAGAGAACTGTATGACTAATAAAGAGGATTCAAAAAAGTAAAAACTTACTTTGGATTAATTCTGCTCTGCTCTTTCAAATGGAAATTCTCTATGACTTTTTTCCCAGTGTACGTTTAAAAATGTCAATAGACGATTTAACAAGACATCTTGTCTTACGTTTGCCCAAAGAACATTGAAAACTGTGAAAAGATTAGAGGAAGCTAGAAAAAGTATCCATTCAAACTCAGAAGATTTTTTTTTTATATTAAACTTGGCTTGAAAGAGCGGTAACCAGAATTGACTTGGAAGCACACTACTGCTCTGTTCTGGAAAAACTGCTGTGGACCCTTTCATTACCTACAACCACCAACAAAATTGGAAGAGTTTGGGAATCTGGAGCTCTACGGGCTAAACTGTCCTTTACGGTGAAGCTGTGTCTGTCTAGGAGTGGTAACTTTGCATTTCTGCCGGAAGTGTTACCTTTGGACAAGGGAGTCTACTCCATGTACGTCATTAAGTGAAACCGTGCCAAAAACTTCATATAGTTTATATTCTGGTAAAGGGAGGCAGACAGTAACAAATATGTAAAATATATGCCAGATGTTGGTAAGTGCTCCGGAGAAGAGTAAAGTGGAGAAGGGGATAGGGTAGGCCTTGTGTGTGGATTTACAGTCTTATTTATTTATTTATTTATTGATCGAGTTGGAGTCTCACTTTGTCACCCAGGTTAGAGTGCAGTGGCGTGATCTTGGCTCACTGAAAACTCCGCCTCCCAGGTTCAAGCGATTCTCCCATGTTAGCCTCCTGAGTAGCTAAGATTACAGGTGTGTGCCACTGCATTTGGCTAGTTTCTTTGTATTTTTAGTAGAGATTGGATTTCACTACGTTGACCAGGCTGGGCTAGAACTCTTGACCTCAAGTGATCCACCCGCCTTGATCTCCCAAGTGCTGAGATTATAGGCATGAGCCACTGCCCTTGGCCAGCAATTTTATTTATTTAGAAATAACTTCAAATTTATGAAAAAATGCAAGAATAATACAAAAAGTTCTGTTTTCATGAACCATTTTAAGGTGAGTTGCTATCACTCCTGAATACTACCAGCAAGAACTTTCTCCTACATAACCATAACACAACCATCAAAATCAGGAAATTAGTACTGATTCTTTACTGCCATCCCATTCAGTTTCAAAAGTTGTCCTACTAATGTTCTTATTAACAAGAGAATTTTATCTAGCATCATGCATTGCATTTAATTATCTTTTTGGTGTCCTTCAATTAAGACCAGTTTTTCAGTGTTTCTTTGACTTTCAATCTTGACACTTTGGGAGATTACCAGCCAATTATTTTGTAGAATATTCATCTACGTGGATTTGTTTGATGTTTCTCACAGTTAGATATCAGTTATACATTTTTGGCAAGGATGCCACATAAGTGACATTGTGTTCTTATTGGTTCCTATCAAGTGATAGATAATTTCAATTTGTTTTATAACTGGTAAATTTGATCATTTCATTAAGAAGAAATCTATTGGGCATCTTCACTGTAAAGTTTATTTTTTCTTCCTTTGTAATTAAAAAGCATTTTATGGGGAGGTATTTTGAGAGTATGTAAACATTTCATGCCTCTTAGACTCTCACCCACTAGTTTTAGTATCTGTGGATGTTTCTTGATTGTTTATTATTATTTTGGTCTATTGTGTTTACTTCATTTATATGTCATCATTCTGCTACAGAGAAAATCTTTCTCTTTTCTTCATTTACTTATGGTTTAAAAAATTTATATCACAATGAATACATAGGTTCTATTTTATTCAACGAGTTCCTTTTTAGTATCATTAAATTTGGTGCTCAACTTTTCTCAGATTTGATCAGTGAGGGCCCCTTCAAGCTGACATATGTGTCATTTTGGTAAGGCTCCCATCTTTGAGCACTTCCTTTCTTTCTGGCATAATCTTCAGGCTTATCTGTAATTTCCCTTCCCCAGTCCTAGAATCAGTCATTTCTCAATCTCCTGGATCTCAGTGCAGAATGGTATTTGATATTTGGAAACCAAGTTTTGAGTGCTGGGTCTGCTTGTTTCTAGTGAGATTTTTCTTCTTCTTTTCTTTTTTCTCTCAGAGATAGTGGTCTCCCTATGTTGCCTAGGGTGATCTTGAACTCCTGGGCTCTGGTGATCCTCTGTTTTCTTCTCTGTTCAGGCTCTCACGTAGCTGACTACGGGTGCATGTTTGGTACCTTGGTTGAAAATGAGTTCACTGTAAGTGCATGGATTTGTTTGTGGATTCTCCATTCTGTTCCATTGGTCTATGTGTCTGTTTTTATGCCAGTACCATGCTGTTGGTTACTATATCTCTAGTATAATTTGAAGTTAGGTAATGTGATTTCTCCAGTTTTCTTTTTGCTCAGGGTGGCTTTGTCTCTTCTGGGTCTTTTGTGGTTCCATATAAATTGTAGGATTTTTTTTTTCTATTTCTGTGATGTATGTCATCGGTATTTTGATAGGGATTGCACTGAATCTACAGATTGCTCTGGATTGCAGGGACATTATAACAATATTGATTCTTCCAATTTATGAACATGGGCTATCTTTCCATTTTCTGGTATCCTCTTCAGTATCTTTCATCAGTCTTTTGTCATTTTGGTTGTAGCGACCTTTCACTTCTTTGGTTAGTTCCTAGGGATGTAATTTATGTGTGGCAGTGGTAAATGGGATTGCTTTTTTGATTTCTCTTTCAGATTTTTCACTATTGGCATATAGAAATACTACTGATTTTTGTGTGAGTTTGTATCCTGTAACTTTGCTGAATTTTTTAATTAGTTCGAATAGTTCTGTTTTAAACTCATGTTGTTTAATAGTTTTTTGATGGAGTCTTTAGGTTTTTCCAAATAAAAAATTATATCATCTGCAAAAATTGATAATTTGACTTCTTTCTTTCCAACTTAGATGCCTTTTATGTCTCCCATATCTTTTTAGTGGACAGAGCTGGAATTAAATGTATACATATACATATACATATACATATATATACACATTTATTTGTATGTATGTCTATATATTTGCTTATATGCAAATACACATAAACTATTTACATATTCATTTTTATATCTATATATGCTGAAAGCATGAATAAATATCTATATCCTCCAATTACAATCCAAAACTACAGGATTCATCATCATTTTCTTTTCTTTTCTTTTTTTTTTTGAGATGGAATTTCATTCTTGTTGCCCAGGCTGGAGTGCAATGGCACAATACTGGGTTTCTGCAACTTCTGCTTCCCAGGTTCAAGTGGTTCTCCTGTCTCAGTCTCCCGAGTAGCTGGGATTACAGGAACCCACCACCATGCCCAACTAATTTTTGTATTTTTAAGAGAGATAGGGTTTCACCATGTTGGCTGGGTTGGTCTCAAACTCTTGACCTCAGGTGATTCACCTGCCTTGGCCTCCCAAAGTGCTGGGATTACAGGCATGAACCACTCATCATAAGTTTCTATCTTTCCATATTATAACTTAACTTTTCCCAAAGTGAGAAACTGGGCTGTAATCACCCTTAATATATTTATGTGTTAGATGAGTCCCTTCTGAATGGAACCAATTTCTTGATTCTCCTACTAGCCCCCTTCCTCTACAGGACTGAGCTCTATCCTCCATCTGCCTTATCCTGTTTAGGTGCTGACAGCCTGCTTCAAGCTCCCTCTGCCAGATCCCCCCGTGCTGATGGCCTTCTTGCCCTGTGCAGGACAATGCACAGGTGTGTCACCACCTGTTAAAAAACAAAGGGGGCTTAATTTGCTAAAAGGGATCATCTTTCAATCAGGCAGAGATGCAAGAGGATGTGACTAACACTCTAGTTTGTCTTGCATTGTAACATTTTACCTTACTCAAACAAATATGACTCATGTCTTTGGCAATTGTGATGCTGCTAATGCTGCTGTCATCACTATGACCACCTGAATGGGCCACAATAGTTCTTTTCGGCGATCTTACTGTCTCAGTCTTATACTCAGGCATGAGTGAGCCACAGTTTAGCATCTACAGATGCAGATTTTGTGACTGTCAAATGTAACACATGCTTATTGGATAATACAAAATATAAGCACTAGTAACGTTTCAGATCATTTCTTTATTATTGGGATTTTACAGTATTTTTTTTTTTTGAGATGGAGTTTCGCTCTTGTTGCCCAGGCTGGAGCGCAATGGCACGATCTCGGCTCACTGCAAACTCTGCCTCCCCAGATCAAGAGATTCTCTTGCCTCAGCCTCCCGAGTAGCTGGGATTACAGGTCACCACCACGCCTGGCTAATTTTTGTATTTTTAGTAGAGATGGGGTTTCATCATGTTGGCCAGGCTGATCTTGAACTCCTGACCTCAGGTGATCCACCCGCCTCGGCCTGCCAAAGTGCTGGGGTTACGGGCATGAGCTACTGTGCCCGGCCTACAGTAACTCTTTTTTTTTTTTTTTAATGTTTAGCTATTGCACTTAATATTACATTGCAAGCATTTCCACACAATTTTGGAATTTTTTTAAAAAATGTAATTTTTAATAGTCACAAAATAGACTACTGTAAGCTGTTCCACAATTTAAGCAATCCTTGATTGTTAGATAACTAGGTTGTTTCTATTGCTTCTTTATTTGAAGTGTTCCTATGCAAGATTTCAAATGAGCAGGTGAAAGGCTTAAAGAATTGACTCTTGAAAGGAACTCTTGATGAGCCTCAGAGTTAAGCAAATCAGTTGAGGCATAAACTAGTCTACTGAATACCTAGATATTACTATTATTCCCATTATAGCTCTGCGTTTAAAACCAGGCTCTGATTTAGGCCTGGGGGCAGGAGAATCACAGAACATTAGCAGTATTATATGTCACAGATTTTCTTTTTTTAAGGCGGAATTTGCATGAAGCAAAAATAACCCATCGAGTAATTCATTTCAGTAAAAATAAGACTTTATTGCTTCAAGTCCTGCGATGCTACTAATGGATGCTAGAGGGCAGCAGAAGCCAGGAACTGGCAGGGAAAGCACTTGCTTCAGTAGGCTAGAGAGGCTCTGCCAGGTCGGGAGAACCATCTGTTCAGGGCAAAGACAGAAATTTGGGTCCAAGGAGTCTGCAATGAAGGTTCTATTCAGTAACTTGAGAGGCCAACAAAATAAAGGAGTAACAAGAGTGCTAAAAAGGGTTAGGCACTTAACAGGTACTTACCTTAAACCTTTTGGAGGATTGAAACAGACAAAGGAAGACTTGGAAGTATCACCAGCTTCGTAAGTCAAAAGCCGTGGGTTACCAGGTTATCCATTTGAAGGAGAGGATAGAGTGAAGCTGTGGTAAGGTCTGAAGTACACATATTAGGGAAGCACGATGTCTGTACGAGAACTGGGGTTGTCAGAGAGGCATGACAACATGGCTCTGATATCTATCATCTGAATACATGCTCCACTGAAAGAGACCAGTTGTCAGGGTAACAAGTGGGTAGGGCATGAGAAAGTGGGCAGCTCATAAGCTATGGGAAGAGGCAACATTTTGGTAAAACAGTTTCCTACTTCTGGTGGTAGAAAGAACACTGGTTAGGAGTCCTGAGAGCTGGATTCTAGGTCCATCTACCAATTACTTATATGACCTTGAGCAAGTCCCTCCCACTTACTTGGGATTCTAGTTTCTCATGGACAAATTAGGCAGTTGAAGATGGGATGAATTCTTAAACATCTAAGATGTCTGAAGTTCCGGGACTGGATTGATTGGTGTGATCTGTTTAATTAAGACTATAACCCAGTAACACTGTGCAGATAGAGTGAGATAACAGCCTAATATCATTCCTTCCTTTGTCTCTACAAATGGTCCTAATGCAGCTAGGCTGATATCATTGCAATCCCACCGTTTATTTTTGCATATGCGAAGAGCAGAAGGGAGAGTACTTGACGTTTCATATTGTGTATTAATGTAAAAGAAAGAAGAAGGAGCACGGTTTCCCTGGATTCTCTGATCCTGTTTTAAATTGAATAGTATGTATCAGTAAAATCTTTAGAGGATATGTAAGATAATACACAAAGACTCATTATTGCAGTTTAAACTTTTTGGTTGTTCATACTTGGGTCATGAAGGTAGGAAGAATTTAAAGAATCTTAGGGATATTTTAGATTTCTGTAACCAGAGCATGTATTTTTGAATTTTAAAGTAGTAGATTATGATAAACACGTTATGAAAATGTTCATTATTTCCTTTTCTCTATCACTGTATGATTACCAATAACTTTTTTGTTTTTATTTTCAAATTTCTTTTAAATTTATTTATAAACCTATTTCAAAGTGAAAGTTATTGCTGTTTGAATTTTATACCTTTATGTAAAAACTTATTAGCAGATAAATTTGAAGAGGCTGTTTATGGTTATTAGACTACAAACATTTTAAAATAATCTACTTTCTTGTGAATAGACATGGAGAAATGTAAAATATAGACATTTAAAAATATCAAACAACTTTAAAACTGCTTGGAAATAAAACCTGATCTGCCTTTCATCTAATTTTATTCAAAAAACTAAAAAATGTGATTTAAAGTGATGCACAGTCAAATTGATTTTTAAAGCTAGACAATATCATAGACATCATCTAGAGCAAGTGGTCCTTGACCTTTTCACTGCCAAGTGCTCTTTTAATTATTTTTTTCTCTAGTGATTCAACATTTTGAAATATTTTGGCTATTTTTTCCCAACAAAAGCACTTCTTAAATGATAATTAGGTTTTTCATCTTAAATTAATCTGAAACACATGTAATTGGTCATCTCTTTAGCATGGGTTTAGCAATAACACCATCCTGAGATGATGAATTCCAACCAAATTTAAAAAATCCTAGCATTTAGTGTGGATTAACTGTGAAATAAATCTGTTAATTATATTATAGTTCAGAAAAATTGAAAATGGTCCTGGACTCCCAAGGACTCTAGGAAACTCTTTCTTTTCCCTAGCTCTCTCAGTTTGCAAATGAATAGCTCAATTACTTGTTTAATGTCACACGGATTCAAGTCCAATGTTCTATCTGCAATTCTGAGTATTCTTTCTTCTTTAGAATTACCATTAATTAATGATTGAAGTTAAGTTTGTGCTTCTCACAAAAGGAGAATCTAGAAATTTGCGTTGGTTGGTTTGTTTGTTTTTTCCTTAGATGACACTTAAATTGAAAAAGAAAAACTAAGTTTAGGTGACATTTCAGGTATCAGATTCACAGAACTACATTCTGGATATTTCCTGGAAAATAAATATGATAATCTGTCTTACTGTTTTCTTTTTGGAATCCTTCAAGAATAAGAAACAAGAGGTTATTTTACGTTAGCAGCATGTCTATGTGACTGTTATTTCATCACTTATATGTTATTAAATGCTAATTTACTTGCAAAATAGAAAATTAGTAATTTCCAATTCCACATAAGTCAAATAGCAACATTGTGTGTGTGTGCATGTTTGCTGATTACAGAAGCAGTTTTCCCTGTCCAAGCCCATAAACATGTTACACATGTATAATATTTTTAGAGTTGATAGAGGAAAACTATTTTGAGTACTCCTGAAATACCCAAGTATATATACCTACTTCTCTTACTCATGGAGACAACTCTGATTCTTCTTCCCTTCCAGTATATACACAGCCAAAACTATCTCTTGCCATCCCTGCAATCCTGCCATGATTCCTGGCAGGTCTGTATCAATATATATATATATTTAATTTTAAGAGGTGGGGTCTTGCTCAGTTGTTTAGGCTTGAGGGCAGTGGCAGGGGCTATTCACAAGCTTGATCATTGCACACTATGGCTTCCAACTCCTAAGCTCAAGTGATCCTCCTGCCTCAGGGTCTTCAGGTGTGTGTCACAGAACATGGCTCAAAGAAGGATTTTTGTTTTTATTTTGTTATTTTATTTTTTCAGATCAAAATGTGTGAACATGTCATCTTGGAGGGTTAACACAATAATTTATTATCAGCTTGACCAAGTTCATATGAACTATTCTAACTGGGTTAACTAGCAGAGAGTAGGGATTAGAATTAAGAAAGATAAAATTTGGAGGAGTGGTGAGATGCAGGATAATGGAACTCAGAATGCCCAAGGGACAAAGTATGAAGTGAGAGTTTCTATCAATGTATTAGGAGCTTGAAGTTGAAACTGAAGAAAGATGAGGCTGGTGGAGTGATGATAAAATGGTAGAGAAAGAAATACTTTCTTACTCATAATTTTGCTTAGGCTAGTTCTGTATGCAGAATTTGTATTCTGAGGAAAGCCAGGCTTTTAAAAATGTTATTTGAAAGGGCCTTGGCTGGCCATGGTGGCTCATGCCTATAATCCCAGCACTTTGGGAGGCTGAGGTGGGAGGATCACCTGAGGTCAGGAGTTTGAGAGCAGCCTGGCCAACATGGTAAAATCCCATCTCCATTAAAAAAAAAAAAAAAGGCTGGGTGCAGTGGCTCACACCTGTAATCTCAACACTTTGGGAGGCTGAGGTGGGAGGATCAACTGAGGTCAGGAGTTTGAGACCAACTTGGTCAATATGGTGAAACCCCATCTCTACTAAAAATATATTTTTAAATTTTTATTTTATTTTATTTGATTTTTGAGATGGCATCTCACTCTGTCACCCAGGCTGGAGTGCAGTGGCATGATCTTGGCTCACTGCAGCCTCCACCTCCTGGATTCAAGTGATTCTCCTGTTTCAGCCTCCCGAGTAGCTGGGACTATAGGTGCACACCACCATACCTGGGTAATTTTTGTATTTTTAGTAGAGACAGGGTTCCACCAGGATGGTCTCGATCTCCTGACCTTGTGATCCACCTGCCTTGGCCTCCCAAAGTGCTGGGATTACAGGTGTGAGCCACAGCGCCTGGCCTCTACTGAAAATATAAAATGTAGCTAGGCATGGTGGCAGGCTTCTGTTATCCCAGCTACTTGGGAGGCTGGGGCAGGAGAATCACTTGAACCTGGGAGGTGGACGTTGCAATGAGCTGAGATCGTGCCACTGTACTCCAGCCTGGGCAACAAGTGTGAAACTCCGTCCAAAAAAAAAAAAGAAAGAGAGAGAGAGAAATGGCCTCATTTTGACTGGGTTCCTGCCTGTAATCCTGGCACTTTAGGAGGCTGAGGCAAGAGAATCACTTGAGCCCAGGAGTTTGAGACCAGCCTGGGCAACATGGCTAAACCTCATCTCTACAAAAAATAGAAAAATTAGCTGAGTGTGGTGGTGGATGCCTGTAGTCTCAGCTACTTGGGAGGCTGAGGTAGGAAGATCATTTGAGCCCAGGGAGGTGGAGCTAGAGTGAACTGTGATTATACCACTGCACTTCAGCCTGTGTATCAGAGTGAGACCCTATGTCAAAGAAAAAGAAAAAAAAAGAAAAAAAAAAAAGAGAAAAAAGAAAGTGCCGTATTTTTATACCGGCTTTCAGCACTGACTTAGAAGTGAAACCCTTTCTGTTAGACTCTGCTTTTAATATTGCAATCAACACTAGGATAAAATTAAAATTTTAATTTTATGTTTTTAAAGGATAAACAATTTAAAAAATATTTCAATATTCCATGAAAATATTTATTATATTTGTATTTTATGTTTGCATCCAGATAATATTTAGAGATCATCTTTTAAAACAAAATCAAATTAATTTTGACTAGAAAACACTTAGACCTCTTTAGGAAAGAGAGCATTGTTGGGTTTTATAGAATTGTGCAACTCATATTTGCATGTTGGCTAGTGGCAAAATCTGGCCCAGAAGCAAATTATGTGTTCCCCGTGAGATGCTCAATTCATAAGTATGAGGTTCTTGAGGAACTGAAAATTAAAAATGTTTTAGTAAATGAACGCACAGGTGAATTCTACTAGACGTGTAAAGAAGAGCTGATATCATTTCTGCTGGTACTATTCCCAAAAAATTGAGGAGGAAGGACCCCTTCCTAACTCATTATATAGGCCAGCATAATTCTAATACAAAAACCTGGCAGAGACACAAAGAAAAAAGAAAACTTCGAGCCAATATCCCTGATGAACATAGATACAAAAGTCCTCAACAGAATACTAGCAAACTGAATCCAGCAGTACATCAAAAAGCTAGTCTGCTATGATCAAGTAGGCTTTGTTCCTGAGATGCAAGACTGGTTCAACATACACAAATCACTAAATCTTTTTTATGACATAAACAGAACTAAAAGCAAAAATCACATGATCATCTCAGTAGACTCAGAAAAGGCTTTTGATAAAATTCAACATCCCTTCATGTTAAAAATCCTCAACAAACTAGGCACTGAAGAAATATACCTTAAAATAAATGCCATTTATGACAGGCCCACAGCCAATGTCCTATTGAATGGGCAAAAGCTGGAAACATTTCCCTTGAGAACCAGAACAAGACAACATTGTCTGCTCTCACCAATTCTATTCAATACAGTACTGGAAGTTCTAGTCAGAGCAATCAGGCAAGAGAAATAAATAAAAGGAGCCCAAACAGGAAGAGAGGAAATCAAACTCTCTCTCTTCACAGATGAGATAAGTCTATAGCTGGAAAACCTCATATTCTCTACCCGAAGCCCTCGAGATCTGATAAACAACTTCAGTACAGTTTCAGGATACAAAATCAATGTACAAAAACCAGTAGCTTTCCTTTAAAATATTATTTTAAGTTCAGGAATACATGTGCAGATTGTGCCGGTTTGTTACATAGGTAAACATGTGCCATGGTAGTTTGCTACATAGATCTCCCATCACGTAGGTATTAAGCCCAACATCCATTAGCTATTCTTCTTGATGCTTGCCCTCCACCAACCCCCATCCTCCAACAGGCCCCATGGTGTGTTGTTTGCCTACAAGTGTTCTCGTCATTGAGCCCCCATTATGAGAGAGAACATGTGGTATTTGATTTTCTGTTCCTGCATTAGTTTGCTGAGGATAATGGCTTCCAGCTCTATCCATGTCCCTACAAAGGACATGATTGCATTCCTTCTTATGGCTGCATAGTATTCCTGGGTGTATATGTGATACGGCTCCAATAACTGGAGGAACACCAGGATCCTTGTTCTTGCGCAGATTTAAATAAAATGACATTGACACACATGGAGTGATTTTAAAGTGTGGAGAGTTTAACAGGCAAGAAAGAAGGAAGAAGCTCCCTGCTACAGAGAGGGACGGTGGCTCCAAGCCAAGAGAGGAAACCCTGAGGGAGAGGGTATGGAAATAGCCACATATGAGGAGGCTGGAGGAGGTGATGTTTGATATTTGCATAGGGCCCAGGGGATTTGTTTGACCAGGTATGTCATTCAAGTAGCTCACAAGAAAACTGGCCCTCCCATCCTAGCCTTGATGTCCTACATACGCAGGGATATGTGGGGGCGGCCATGTTGCCAGGCGCATGTGGGGACAAGAAGATGACTTTGGGAACTGCCATGCTTGGGTAGGCCCAGTTTCCAATGGCTGACATTTGCATATCCAACCTTGCCGGCCTGGCTGTAAGAGCTGGGGCTTTTCTGCTAGACAAGAAACGTTTCTGGAGCTGCTTTAAAAAAAGAAAAAAACTTCCCAAAGACCCCTTTTCTTCTCTATCTTCCTAAAATAGTTTCTTAATAACTCCTATAACATGTGTACCACATTTTCTTTATCTAGTCTTTCATTGATGAACGTGTAGGTTGATTCCATGTCTTTTGCTATTGTGAATAGTGCTGCAATGCACATATGTGTGCACACATCTTTATAATAGAATGATTTATATTTCTTTGGGTATATGCCCAGCAATGAGATTACTGGGTGAAATGGTGTTTCTGCCTCTAGGTCCTTGAGGAATTGACACACTGTCTTCCACTATGGTTAAACTAATTTACCCTCCCACAAACAGTGTAAAAGTTTTTCTTTTTTCTCCACAGCCTCACCAACATCTGCTGTTTTTTGACTTTTTAATAACAGCCATTCTGACTGGTATGAAATGGTATCTCTTTGTGGTTTTGATTTGTATTTCTCTAATAATCAGTGACATTGACCTTTTTTCATGTTTGTTGGTCACATGTATGTCTTCTTTTGAGAAGTGTCTGTCAATGCCGTTTGCCCACTTTTTAATGGGGTTGTTTTCTTTTCTTACAATTTTTAAAAGTTTCTTGTAGATTCTGGATAGTAGACCTTTGTCAGATGCATAGTTTGCAAATATGTTCTCCAGTTCTGTAGGTTTTCTGTCCACTCCGATGATAGTTTTCTCTGCTGTGCAGAAACTCTTTACTTTAATCAGATCTCATTTGTCAATTTTTGCTTTTGTTGGAATTGCTTTTGGCGTCTTCATCATGAAATCTTTGCCTGTGCTTATGTCCTGAATGGTATTGCCTAGATTTTCTTCTAGGATTTTTATAGTTTTAGGCTTTACATTTAAATTTTTAATCCATCTTGCACTGATTTTTGTATATGGTGTAAGGAAGGGGTCCAATTTCAATTTTTTGCATATGGCTAGCCAGTTCTCCCAGCACCATTTATTAAACAGGATACACTTTCCCTATTGCTTGTTATTGTCAGGTTTGTTGAAGACCACATTGCTGTTTGTGGATGTGCAGTTTTATTTCTGGGTTCTCTATTTTGTTCCATTGGTCTATGTGTCTGTTCTTGTATCAATATCATGCTGTTTTGGCTACTGTAGGCTTGTGCCTACCATGTTAGTTACTGGGAATGTTGTAATGAACATATTTGAAGTGAACTCTGCCCTGCTGGAGTAGAAAGGGCAAGAGAGTAAAATGGTAAGTGCTTTGAAGGAAATGAAGACTCCAGGGATAAAGAATGTTGCTGCTGACTTGGGTGAATGAGTTAGGAATACTTAGGGTGACTGGGAAAGATGTCTGAGCAGTTATCATTTAGACGGAAACCATCCCAAACAAAGTTGATCCCCCGGACCTCAGTGTTCAGTATAACTAGCACTATCACAGCTGATGTGCCTGTCAATGACCTTTCTTTGTCTCCATGACTTCTGAGTTTGAGTAATACAGTGTGGTCTTATTTTCTTTTCCTTTATGAAAGCATTTGGCTTTTATCTTGGTTTACTGAGACAGCTGTTTCATTTTATTGATAGATGTTATGTCATCCTATAGCAAGCCAATACTTATTTCATCTTATGAGGATAGCTTTCTTCTACACATTTTCATTTCAACTTGTGTCTTTTTATATAAATGATGAGCTCTTTAAAAATAGAGCTATTTATTGGTGCAGCTCAGGGAGGAGCTGCAGTCCACAAGTTAGAGTGGCATTGTTCCATTTTGCATGATTGTTTTCCTGTATCTTGATGACTAGTTTGTCATAAACAATTGGATATTGCCTAAAAAGTAATTTAGAAGGCCATATATGTAATACTAATTACTCCATTATCATAGAATTTCAACTCTTTCAAATTATTATGATATTTATTTTTCTATCCATGAACATGGACTGTTTTTCTATTTGTTTGTGTCCTTTCTAATTTCTTTGAGCAGTGGTTTATAGTTCTTCTTGAAGAGGTTCTTCATGTCCCTTGTTACCTGTATTCCTAGGTATTTTATTCTTTCCGTGGCAATTGTGAATGGGCGTTCATTCATGATTTGGCTCTCTGCTTCCCTGTTGTTGACGTATAGGAATGCTTGTAACTTTTGCACATTGACTTTGTATCCTGAGACTTTCCTGAAGTTGCTTACTAGCCTAAGAAGCTTTTGGCTGAGATGATGGGGTTTCCTAGATACAGGATTATGTCATATGCAAAAAAAGATAGTTTGACTTCCTTCCTTCATATTTAAATATAATTTATTTCTTTCTCTTGACTGATTGCCCTGGCTGAAACTTCCAATACTATGTTGAATAGGAGTGGTGAAAGAGGGCATCTTTGTCTTGTGCCAGTTTTCAAGAGGAATGCTTCCACCTTTGCCCATCAGGATGATATTGGTTGTGGATTTGTCATACATGGCTTTTATTATTTTGAGGTATGTTCCTTCGATACCTAGTTTATTGGGAGTTTTTAACAAGAAGGGATGTTGAATTTTATCAAAGGCTTTTCCTTCATGTGTTGAGATAATCACGTGTTTTTTTGTCTTTAGTTCCGTTTATGTATGACCTCACATTTATTGATTTGTGTATGTTAAACCATGCTTACATCCTGGGGATGAGCCTACTTAATCATGGTGGATAAGCTTTTTGATGTACTGCTAGATATGCTTTGCCAGCAGTTATTGAGGATTTTTGCATTGATGTTCATGAAGATATTGGCCTGAAGTGTTCTTTTTTTGTTGTAGCTCTGCCAGATTTTGGTGTCAGGATGATGCTGGCTTAATACAATGAGTTAGCGAGGAGTCCTTTCTTTTCAATTTTTTGGAGAATTTCAGTAGAAATGGTACCAGCTACCAGCTCTTCTTTGTATCTCTGTAGAATGTAGCTGTGTTTCATCTGTTCCTGTTTTTTTTTTTGGTTGATAGGCTATTTATTACTGCCTCAATTTCAGAACATGTTATTGGTCTATTCAGGGATTCAATTTCTTCCTGGTTCTATATTGGGAGGGTGTATGTGTCCAGAAATTTATTCATTTCTTCTAGATTTTCTAGTTTATTTGCATAGAGGTGTTTATAGTACTATGATGGTTTAAATTTCTGTGGGGTCAGTGGTGATATCCCTTTTGTCATTTCTTATTTTATTTATTTTTTGAGATGGAGTTTCACTCTTATTGCCCCACATGGAGTGCAAGTTGGCTCACTGCAACCTCTTTCTCCTGGGTTCAAGTGATTCTCCTGCCTCAGCCTCCCAAGTAGCTGGAACTACAGGCAGGTGCCCTCATGCCTGGCTAATTTTTTGTATGTTTAGTAGAGATAGGGTTTCATCGTGTTGGCCAGGCTGGTCTCAAACTCCTGACCTCAGGTGATCCGCCTGCCTCAGCCTCCTAAAGTGCTGGGATTACAGGAATGAGCCACCATGACTATCCTGCCTTATCATTTCTGATTGTGTTTATTTGAATCGTCTGTCTCTTTTTTAAAAATTAGTGTAGCTCATGGTCTATCTATTTTATTTTTTTTCAGAAAATCAGCACCTGCGTCTGTTGACGTTTTGAAGGAATTTTTTTGTGTCTCTCTCTCCTTCAGTTCAGCTCTTATCTTGGTTGTTTCTTGTCTTCTGCTAGTTTTGGGGTTTGTTTGCTCTAGATTCTCTAGTTTTTTTTAGTTGTATGTTAGATTGCTAACTTGAGATCTTTCTAGCTTTGTAATGTGGGTATTTAGTGCTATAAATTTCTCTCTTAACACTGTTGCAGCTGCACCTCAGAGATTCTGGTACATTGTATCTTTGTTCTCATTAGTTTCAAAGAACTTCTTGATTTCTCCTTTAATTTCATTATTTACCAAGAGATATTCAGGTACACGTTGTTTAAGTTTTATGTAGTTATATGGTTTTGAGTGAATTTCTTAATCTTGAGTTCTAATTTGATTGCACTGTGGTCTGAGAGAATGTTTGTTATTATTTCAGCTATTTTGCATTTGTTGAGGAGTGTTTTTACTTTCAATTATGTGGTCATTTTTGCAGTAAGTGCTGTGTGGTGATGAGAAAAATGTATATTCTGTTGTTTTTGGATGGACAGTTTTGTAGATATCTGTCAAGTCCACTTGATCTAGAGCTGAGTTCAGGTCCTGAGTAGCATTTCTATATACCAGTAATGTCCAAGCTGAGAACCGAATCAGAAATGCAATCTCATTCACAATAGGCAAAAAAGATTAACATATCTAGGAATATAGCTAACCAAGGAAGTGAAAGATCTCTACATGGAGAACTACAAGACACTGCTGAAAGAAATCATAGGTGACATAAATGGAAAAGCATTTCATGCTCATGGATTGGAAGAATCAATATAATTAAAATGACTATACTGCCCAAGCAATTTACAGATTCGGTGCCATGCCTACCAAACTACCAACAACATTTCTTCACAGAAGTAGAAAAAACTATTCCAAAATTCATATGAAACCAAAAAAAAGCCCAAGTCACCAAAGCAATCTTAAGCAAAAGAACAAAGCCAGAGGTGTCACATTATTCAACTTCAAAGTACACTACAAGGCTGCAGTATCCAAAAGAGCATGGTACTGGTATAAAAACAGACACATAGACCATAATAAATCAGAAATAAAGCTGCATACCTACAACCATCTGATCTTCAACAAAGTTGACAAAAACAATCAATGGGAAAAGGACTTCTAATTCAATAAATGGTGCTGGGATAACTGACTAGCTATATGAAGACAGTTGAAACTGGACCCCTTCCTTTCACCATATACAAAAATCAACTCAAGATGGATTAAATACTTAAATGTAACACCTAAAACTATAAAAACTCTAGAAGAAAACCTGGGAAATACCATTGTGGACATAGGCCTTTTGCAAAGATTTCATGACAAAGACTCCAGAAGCAATTGCAACAAAAACAAAAATTGACAAATGGGATCTAATTTTAAAAATTGCTTCTGCACAGCAAAAGAAACTATCAACAGAGTAAACAAACAACTCACAGAATGGAAAAAATGTTTGCAAACTATGCATCCAATAAAGGCCTAATATCCAGAATCTATAAAGAACTTGAGCAAATTAACAAGAAAAACAAACAACTCATTAAAAAGTAGGGAAAGGAGATGAAGAGACACTTCTCAAAAGAAGACATACAGATGTCCCACAAACATATGAAAAAGTGCTCAACATCATTAATCATTAGAGAAATGTAAATTGAAACTACAATAAGACAAGTCAGAATGGCTATTATTAGAAAGTCAAAATACTGAACTTGTGTTTTAGGCAAAAAAGAAAAAAAGTCAAAATATAACTGATGCTGGTGAGATTGCAAAGAAAAGGAAATACTTATGCACTGCCAATGGAAATGTAAATTAGTTCAGCCACCATGGAAAGCAGTTTGGAGATTTTTCAAAGAACTTAAAACAGAACTATCATTTCACCCAGCAATCCCATTACTGAGTATATACCCAAAGGAACATAAATTATTCTACCCTAAGGTAGAATGCTCACTGCCACACTATTCACAATAACAAAGACATGGAATCAACCTAGATGCCTGTCAATGGTGAACTGGATAAAAAAATTGTGGTACATATACACCATGGAATACTACACAGCCATAAGAAAGAAAAAAATCATGTCCTTTGCTGCAACATGAAGGCAGCTGGAGGTCATTTTCCTAAGCAAATTAATGCAAGAACAAAAAATTAAATGTTGCATGTTCTCTCTTTAAGTAAGAGGTAAATATTGAGTACACATGAACACAGAGAAGGGAACAATAGACATCAGGGACTACTTGAGGGTGGAGGGTGGAAGGAGGGTGAGGGTCAAAAAACTACCCATTGGATACTATGCTCACTACTTGGATGATGAAAGAATCTGTATACCAACACCTGCAATACACAATTTACCCAAGTAACAAACCTGCACATGTACCTCCTGAACCTAAAATAAAAGTTGAAAAAAAGTTTTAGGTTTTCTAGATAATAAAAATAGGAACTCAATTTTTTTAGGTTCAAATCTTGTCATGAGCCAGGCATGTGCATGCATCATCTGCAACCTTCACAAGCATCCTATAATGTGAGGAGAGCTAACACTGAGAGGTCTAATAGGGTAGAGGTTAGGAGTCAGTGCCTAGTACCTATCTGGATTCAAATTCCATACTTGCCATTTAATAGCTGAGTGGGCACTGTTTCTTAAGCTTTAAGATCTAGATATGGTGTGAGGTCAGGGGTTGGGGAGATGTTGGTTAAAGGATATAAAATTTCAGTTAAGGGGAAAAGTTAAAGACATCTATTGTTCAACATAGTGACTACAGTTAATAACAATGTAATTGTTAAAAGAGAGTAGAGTTTAAATGTTTTCACCATGAAAAGTTCTATGCATGTGAGGTAATACATATGCTAATTAGCTTAATTTGGTTATTCCGCAATGTATACATATTCCAAAACATCATGTTGTACACAAGAAGTAAATAATATTTTTATTTGTTAATTAAAAAATTAGTACAAATAGTACCTATCTAATAGGGTTGCTGTGAGTGAGAAAGGACAGCAGCATCTGATAGCCAGGACCTGGCCTGGCTCTATCATCTAGATCATGGCGTTGCTGGAAGCTGGCCAGACACTAGCAGCTAGATTGCCGTGTTTGCTGGCTGAGTGTAAACAAGTTGATAGAACATCAACACTAGACAAGGCCACTCTGTGATTATGGAGAGGGAAGACAAAAATGAGACCAGACCACTGTGTAATTATGCCTGAACATAGACAAAAACAAGACCATTGCCCAAACTGCAAAAATGACCAAGCATCCCCCTTTCTTGGGTAGAATGAGTGACTATAACTGCTTTACCAGTTATAAATGTAGCCTTATTCTACTCTTCCTACATTCTAGATAAGAAATTACTTACCAATTATAGAATTACCCTCACTTTCTCACTGTTTTGAATCCAGAGCAATATTCTACTTTCATACTCTCCTTAAAGTACCTAAACTCAATCCTGAATCCCAGTCCTTTCTAACAACCACTTGCCAAGGTGCCACATAGTTTTCCACGATGTGTCATCTTTCTTATCGTAACAAGTCAATAAACCCAACCTTGTTTAACTACAGGTGTGTTCCTAGTGGGCCTTGTTTAGAGGACATGACATGAGAAATCAATGAGTTAATCTACATAAACCATTTAGAAAGTGCTTAGTTCCTAGGACTTGCTCAATGAATATTGTATCTTTAGTGTTTTATAATTATGTAGATGAAAATATGGAAACTTAGAGAGGGTCCACAGCTGGGAGGTGGTAATGCTGAAATTCCAGTTCAGATTCTATGCTCCAGAGCCCATGTTTTCACACCACCACACACTGCTTTGCTTTGATTAATCTCTGTTTCTCGCCCATCCCTCTTGTCAGGAGGTGCCTTTATTGGCCACTGGGATTCCGATTCTGTCTTGATCTGTGTTTAAGTAAAAATTATTTCCCTTTAAATGGTATTAAAAATCAACCCTTAATCCATTTCATTTATGTAGAGGCTTGTTAGGTGAAAGACTCTGAGATTTTCTCTCTTTTACTACAACTTGGGTCTTTAGATCATGATAAAATTATCTTTTATCCTTCAAGTTCTCACTGAGTGAAAAGGCTATAATGAAGAATGTTCACTTAGATCTTTTGCAAGATAAGGTAGCTAAAAGGCAAGAGTGACAACAGTTCTATGCTAGCCCCAGGGTAGAGAAGTCTGAAGATAGGAGCCCAGGATTTGACCTCCTGTAAAACCATCCATGCAACAGCTAAAGTGATAAAAGAATATCGGGGACCTTAAGGAAAGACAACACTAACATCCAAAGCATTCTTGACCTCCAGAGCCAAAGATAAAGGAGAGATTGGTAATAAATTAGGTCATGATAGAAGTGCCTTTTGCATCCACTCACTTTTCAGCTAATTAGTCATGGAAATTTGTGTGCTCTGGAGCAGGTGGAGAGAGGTCTTCTGTATGTGTTTGCTTTAGACAAGAACTTCTATTCGAGTTCTTCCTAAACTACATTTCAGGGAATGCTGGCATTCTAGGAGGTATCAATATGTGTTCAGTGAAAGTCTGAAGGTCAAGTTTTGGAATTGTTCCAACTGTGTCTACTTCTCATAGATTCACATAAGCATATTAGTGGCATAGTAAAAGTTCTGAACATGCAGTAAAATACCTGTTTAACCTTGTAAATCAGGTATTTTTCAAATTTGCTGGAGTTTAATAATTTTTTCTTAAAAGATATTATTACTTTTTTTCTTTTCTTCATTTATTCATTTTTTTACTGTCTTCTGAAGTGAATGAATTGGACCAAAGATGTTATTACTATAGCTAACACTTAGTTTACCAACACTAGATATTTTTCTAAGCACTTGATATGTATTAATTCATTGTCTCAACAATTTTAGTATTGCTAAAGAGACTGAGACAGTGGAGTAGTTGACCTATTCATAGTAGCATAGCTAGTACATCAGTACAGAATATTTCTTTAACCACTAACATCTTGGGAGACAAATTAGACAGTACTCTTTTGACTTACAGAGTTAACAAAGAGAAGTAAACTAGATTTATTCAAATATTCTGTGAACATTTGTTGAGAAACTAATACGAACAAATGCTATTCAAAGTGCTGGAAATGCAGCACTGAGTAAGACAGACAACTCTCAGCTCTTAGGGAGCTTACACTGCTATGTGGGGATAGACAATAACAAACACATAAATGAACCAAAACCAGGCAGCGACAAATACTATGATAAAAACAAAACAATAATGTGACAGGGTGTGTATTAAGGGTAGCTTAAGTATTCTTGAAAACTAATTGCAGTGCCTTATCAAGTAACTTAATATTACTCTAATTAGAGCAGACCAATCAGTTTAATCGTTTCCTCTTATTACTAATCTTACCAATTCATTGATAAAGCATTTTTTTCCCCATTGGAAAAGTCCTCAATTTGGCTTTTATATTGTCAGAGCAATGTTTCCTAAAATGGGATCAATGAATTACTAGTTCCTGGGAATTTTAAAAGTTGTGTGTATGAAAATGACTTTCACATTTGTGTGTAGTCAAAGAAGTTAAATTTCTTTACTACACCAATATACCGATGTTTTTCGTTTTTTTTCTGAGATATAGTATTCAACATCCTAAACTTATTGGACCATGGAACACTTTTTTGTTAAAGCTTCTCATAGGGGCAGTGTTCTGTGTAATGCATTTTGGAACGCATTGCATTAGAATATCTCTCTTTACACCATGATAGAATCAAGGCAATAGTGCATTCTGACAATTAAGTCACTTAAGTTTTGACCTTTTGTGTTGATTTAGAAAAAGTCCTTGTTAAATTTTCCTTTGATGTTAGAATTATACAAAGCCAGGTTTCCGATCTAAGAGAAATAATATTTCATAGAAAAGTACTATTCTTTAATATTCTGAAATTTTATTAATTCTGTTTGCTGGCATTTGGGTTAGAAGATTGAACTATAAACCAAATAATGTAAGTTTTTCCGCTTAGTTCCTTGCTTTCTTATTATAAGTAAGTCTTTCTTGGTAAAAGCCTGTGCAACATTTAGGTCTAGTGAGCGCTATGTGTTATGTGCTCTTTCTATATCAATAAGTAAAAGAAACTGTATCTTTCTGTCTCTATCATAGCACATGAGCAGAACAAAAAGAGAAAATTTTCCTATTAAGATGGTTTGCCTGGATGTGCAGTAAAAAAATGAGTCTCTTGTCTACCCATATCTTCTGGTTTCCAAAGGCAAAGATTGTTTCTAGTTCATGTATTATTCTAGAAATATTATATATGTATATATGTGTATATAACATATCACATACATGCTATATTTATATTCATGCATATATAAAACTCCCCTTTTTGAACACAAATATAGCATGTCCCTTACTTTAGTCTACCCTCTAGTTTATTCACCTTTCAATTCATTTTGGGAGTGTTTCCATTACTAGTACATAGAAATTTACATCATTAACGAAAGGGAGGAAAAAACTGAAGCAGAGAATTCTTTTATAGATTGTTAAATTTATTTAACTATATTCCACTGTACAGATTACTAAAATTTATTTAAATAGTCTCCATTTCATAGACAGTGATTTTAAAATTATTTTCTAAAACAAAATAATTCCTTAAATATTAATCTTGTAAGTACAGTGAATTTTGCCTTGATATTATTGTTTTTGTAACTTTATGTTTTTAAAATTGACTTTTTACAATTTCAGAAGGTTTTTCATTTGTTATATTCTTTAGTATAAAAAAAGTATAGATTTTCTGGAATATGAAAATTCTTTGTGCTAAAAGCAGTAGGCTTAAAAAATTCTTCCTGAAGTTTTCTGTATTAAGATTCTTCTTAATTTTTACCTTTGTGATATTCTAAGTTTTCCTATTCATTACATACTAATATTAACCTCATATTCCCTACCCAAAATTATGTCTTAAAAGCTTCTAAATTCTTCATTTTCTAATTTTAGATCTAGGACCTTTCTGCATAGATTATAGTTCTGAGGTACAATACCACCACATATTTGGTTGACTTCTTTCTATACAAACAAGTCACGAATAATATAAATGAGCCTAGATTAGATCAGATACGATGAGGGTTGAAGAGTGATGGTTGATGTAAACAAGAGGGGTGATTAGTATTGTTCTTGCTGCATGATGAATTACACTATATCATGCATTAAAACAATGGATTGTCCTTCAGGGTATCAAAGACTTTTTAGCAAACAACACAATGGGAAAGATATAGTCCTTTATCATTTAGCAAAAAGTGAAACTTGCAATAACAATGTTGAGAATAGTTTTCAAGCCTCGAAGAATACAATGGTGCAAGTGCTGATGAGAAAGTACACACTTTATCCTTAGGAACAGGTGAACTGTATTTTGTTGTTCTTTTTTACTCTGTGGGACTGTTCTGTGATGATGTGTAACCTGTTTTGATCTCTGAGTACTTAACGTGGAGCAGGAACTCTTTTACCCTTGGAGGTGTTAGTAGGATTCTAATGATTCTGTTTGATCTACCATGTTAAACACAAATGAAATAAGTCAAGGGAAATACACATAGTGAGTATATCAAAGAGTTATTTCTACTTCTGGGCATTAGGCAGTTGCTAAGCAACCTGTGTCAGACTTCATGGTCATCTGTTAGGAAGGACACAAAGTCAATGCTCACTCAAGACACATAAAATTGTAAATGGAAAAACTATTTTGTTAGATTTAAGAAAAAGCTACTTGGATGGACATATAGCAGTTGCAGGATATAAGGCATCTATGTGTAGATCTGATTGGGGTAGCGATTAAATTGGCAAAAAGAAGCTACGGTCAATCTAAGCAGGGTGGGAGGATAGAGAAAATAAAATTTTGCATGAATAGTTTTTGCATTCCAGGATCTACCTTCAGAATGTGGGATTATCTGTGGGATGTAACAGCATTAATAGGCTACGCTGTGACCTTTCTGCAGCAGTAGCAACCATAGGGAACCTTTGGAATTTGGAGTTTTACGGGTAATAATATCACTCATCATCTTTTTTCACATATTTTTAATACCATATTTTAAGATTCAAAGTGTGTAACTTAGAAGAGTTTCTTTTTTCAAAATTAAAATAATTATTTTTTTAGAGAGATGGGCTCTCATTATGTTGGCCAGGCTTGCCTCAAACTCCTAGGCTCAAAGGGTCCTCCTACCTCAGCCTCCTGAGTAGTTGGAATTACAGGTGTATACCACCATGCCTGGCTGAAGTGTTTGTTTTTCAGCATCTTGTTCTGTTGCCCAGCCTTTAGTGCAGTGGTGAGATCATGGCTCACTGCAGCCTTGACTTCCTGGCTCAACGGATCCTCCCACTTCATCCTTCCAAGTAGGTGGGACTAGAGGTGCCATCCTGCCTGGGTAATTTTTTAGACTTTTTTTGTATAGATGGGGGTCTTGCTATGTTGCTGAGGCTGGTCTTGAATTCCTGGGCTCAAGTGATCCTCCTGCCTTGGCCTCCCAAAGTGCAGACATGAGCCACCATGGCTGACCCAAAGAGATTTTCTTTCAAGAAGAGAGAGTCATGGGATAGGTTTCAGGCTGATTTAGAATAATTATTTTAAGAAATTTACCCAAGGCACAATGTGTGAAGGAAATGATGATTTTTGCTTTGCAGAACCTATATATTCAGTATCTTAAAAAGATTGATCATTTTTCTTCCTGTTTATCTGGAAGAAGATTTTTCTTCTAAGAATATTGTTTGACTGATCAAAACATTTCTTTGTGCTTTCATTGTCCATAGAGTCATGCTTAACTGCCAGGTTTATGCAGTTATCATTATTGGCCACTTGACTTTAGAGGAAGTTTTTTCATCTTTGTGAGCCTCAAGTTGCTCAAATGTAAAACAGGGATATACATAGTTATCTTATGGAATTGTGAGAATCTAATGAAATAATACTTGTAAAATGCCTAGTAGACGTATGTATTCGTTTTATGATAATTGTTACTATGCTATGGTATAGATTACTAGGACATAGTACTCTAAATAGAGTTATTGCATTTTATCTACTAAGGCATAATAAACATTTTGAAATGTGAAAGTACATTAATTTATGGTTTCTATTGAGAAATTAGTCACTTTCAATTAGGATTTAAATGGTTATTGTTACGTTGAAGTTTTAGAAATACTACATCTGTGCTTGAAGTGCAGATGGTAGCCTGTATTAGTTAGAGTTCTCCAGAGAAACAGAACTAGTAGGATACAATGTATATGGAGATTTATTGTAGGCATTGGCTGACATGATTACGGAGGGCAAGAAGTCCCACAATCTGCTGTCTGCAAGCTTCCAAATGGGAAAGCTAGTGGTGTAATTCAGCCTGAGTCCTAAGGCCTGAGCATCAGGAGAGTCCATGGTGTAACTCCCAGTCTACATCTGAAGGCTTGAGAAGCTGGGGCAGGGCACGCAATGGTGTTAAGTCTTACCCTAGTCCAAAGGCCTGAGAACCAGGATTGCCCATGTTTGAGGGCAGGATGGATGTCCCAGCTCAAACAGGAAGCAAATTGCTCTTTCTTCACCTTTTAGTTCTATTCAGGCCCTCAGTAGATTGGACGATGCCCATCTATATAAGTGAGGGCAGTCTTCATTTGCTCTACCCATTCAAACTAATCTCTTCCAGAAACACCAAGAAATAATACTGTGTCATCTATCAGGGCATCCTTTAGCCCAGTCAAGTTGATACATAAAATTAACCAACACATAGCCCATTTTCTTTTTGTTTCTACAACAAGTATAAAGTACTTAAAGTTCGTCAGTAAATGAATATTTCTTTCCATAACGTAATTATAATGTCTTTAGCATAAACATGACACAAAAACTCTACTACCTGCAGATCTGACCTCTCTCACAGACTTGACCTCTCTCTTCCCCTTGGTAGCAGAGTCCCGTCTTTTCACAATAAAAGGAGAGGAATTTCTGGGCTTAATTTTGGGAATCTGTTAACATTTTTCACAATGATGAGTTCAGTAACACTATAAAGTCAGTTGGGAAGAGCACTGGATGATGACGTGAAAGCTGCAGAATCCATCCTTATAGAGTTGTAGCTCACCTTTTTGGGACTGGTTGGACCTAGGTGTACTCTCTGTGGAAGTGGGACAGTGGTTAGTTTGTTCTGTAACAAATGCCCACTATGTGCTTGGCACTATGGATACCTACTGTGTGCCATGTACCATGTTAGTTACTGGGAATGTTGTGATGAATATATTTGAAGTGAACTCTGCCCTCCTGGAGCGGCAAGGTCAAGAGAGTAAAGTGAGGAGTGTCTTGAAGGAAATGACAAATTTAAGGATAAAGGATGTTGCTGCTGATTTGGGTGAATGAATTGAGAACACTTAGAGAGAGTGGCCAGGAAAAATGCCTGAGCAGGTATTATTTAGACTGAAACCATTCCAAACAAAGTCGACCCCCTGGACTTCAGCTTTCTGTATAGGTGGCACTGTCACAGCTGATGTACCTGTCAATGACCTTCCTTTGTCTCGGGGCTTCTGAGTTTGAATAATGCAGTGTGGTCTTATTTTCTTTTCCTTTATGAAGGCATTTGGCTTTTATCTTTGTTTTCTGAGACAGCTGTTTCATTTTATTGATAGATGTTATGTCATCCTATCGCAAGACAGTGCTTATTTCATCTTACGAGGATAGCTTCTTATACACATTTTCATTTCAACCTGTGTCTTTTTATATAAATGATGTGCTCTTTAAAAATAAAGTTATTTGTTGGTGCAGATCAGGGAGGAGCTGCACACAAGTTAGAATGGGATTGTTCCATTTTGTGGGTTTGTTTTCCTACATCTTGAGGACTAGTCTCTCATGAACAATTGAATATTGTCTAAAAAGTAATTTAGAAGGTCCTTAATGTAGTACTAACTACTCCATTGTCAAAGAATTTCAACTCTTTCAAATTACTATGTTTATATATATTTAGTGACAAAACTCTGCTTTAACACCAATAATAAAAGCATTCTTGCATTGGCAGAAGTGGTATTTTCAATTTGGTTACCTTTCAGAACACCCATGAGTTTTAACAGCAGGAGTGTATTAATCTACACAATTTAAATGTTAATAGACTAGCAATCATGTTTATATACTTAAATGATTAAAGCCTAAATTGCACAATTTCTGCTTTAATATAAATCAGTGTTTACATGTCTGTTTGGATGATTGGGAGTTTTCAAAATTTATAACTAGAATCTAATGATTGCTAGAAAGGTACTATGAGAAAAGAATGCAAACAATATGAAACATCAAACAGAATGCCATGTTATAATAATATCTGTAACCCATGTTTTATCTGCATTGTGTTAAATGCATTGTAGGTGAGCTGCTTCTAAATCTTACCTAGAAGGGACACAAATGTGAATTAGTTATTTACTTAAAAGAATTGGTTAGAATTTATTTTTCCTGAGGATTTTTTATTGCTCAGCTTTCATTAAAAAACAATGGAAAACTAAGCTATTTTACATTAAATTTTTCTTTTCTTTTTTTTTTTTTTTTTGAGACGGGGTTTCACACTGTTACTCAGGCTGGAGTGCAGTGGTGTGATCTTGGCTCACTGCAACCTCTGACTCCTGGGTTCAAGCGATTCTCCTGCCTCAGCCTTCTGAGTAGCTGGGATTACAGGTGCACACCACCACGTCCTGCTAATTTTTGTATTTTTAGTAGAGATGGGGTTTCACCATGTTGGCCAGGCTGGTCTCAAACTCCTGACCTCAAGTGATCTACCTGCCTCAGCCTCCCAAAGTGCTGGGATTACAGGCATAAGACACTGCCCAGCCCTCTATTTGTAAAGATTAGGAATTACCAAAATTATAAAATATAAAGTAAGAATTTCAACTATACTGATTAAAAAATCATTTTCCAGACTATATATACATTTTAATAAATTTTCAGACTATATTTTTTCTAAGGCATACATATGCTGTATATTATCTTCATAAATACACACGAATCCTTTTTCAGATTCTCTTTTCTTATACATATATACCTGCAAGTATACTAACCCCAAATCATTTGGGAACAAACATAAAAAGAATTTAATTCACAGACTAGTGTTTTGAAGAAGTTTTAAAAACGCTTAAGGGAATTTTTGTGTGTGGCTCAACTGGCATTTTGGCTATGGTTGTGAAAACTTGAATTTACACCTTTACAGCAACATAGATGCAGTTGGAGGCCATTATCCTAAGCAAATTAATGCATAAACAGAAAACCAAATATCGCATGTTCTCACTTACAAGTGGGAGCTAAACACTGAATACCTATGAACATAAATATGGGAACATTAGACACTGGAGATTACTAGAAGGGGGAGGGAAGGAGGGGAGAAAGAGTTGAAAAACTACCTATTTGGTGCTATGCTTTCCTACGTCTTGATGACTAGTTACTTATGAACAATTGAATATTGTCTAAAAAGTAATTTAGAAGGTCATTTATGTAGTACTAATTACTCCATTGTCATAGAATTTCAACTATTTCAAATTATTATGTTATATATATTTAGTGACAAAATTCTGCTTTAACACCAATAATGAAAGCAATCTTGCACTGGCAGGAGTGGTGATGGGATCCAGGTGATGTGATCATTTGTATCCCAAACCTCAGCATCACTCAATATACTCATGTACCGAGCCTGCACATGCACCCCCTGAATCCAAAATGTTAGTTGAAATTATTAAAAAAAAGACTTGGACTTACGCAGTAATTTAATTACATTTGATTAAAAGGTTGTATTTACCTTTGACTGACAGATAGGATCACAAAATACTGATATGTTCAACTTGACATTCTTAGTGATTCAAATCAATTACTCTGTCTATATTTCTTTCTGGTCATCTCATTAATGGCTTTGCTGAGGTATCCCCCATTTTCTGAGGATAGACATACCTTTATTCAGATGACTCACTCTGCCTCTGCTTAATGAATTCACTAAAAAGAAAAAATACTGCTGTCTTTTAAAGGATAGTTAGAGGATGAAACTGCTCCTGTTGTGGCTCAGCCCCTGTTCCTTTGCAGGGGCACATCAGTTGTTTGTAAATGTAATATATTGAGTGGGTGCATAGGAGACAATCTGGCCTGGATAACTGCTCTCTTTTTATTCTTCTGGGTCTGAACTTTGGAGCACTGGTCTACAAAATCAGGCTTTACATCTGAAGAGGAAGAAACATAAAGAATATGCTTTCTCCTCAGTTGCAAACTAATTAAAAATACTGACTGGGCATGGTGTAACCCCAGCACTTTGGGAGGCTGAGACTGGCAGACACCTTGAGTTCAGGAGTTCAAGATCAGCCTGAACAACATAGTGAGATCCCTGTTGCTATAAAAAATACAGAAATTAGCATTTTTAATTAAAAAACTCTGTTATAGTATGTTTACGCTACCCCATTTCTTGATGTCAAGGGAGTTAATATTAATCGACTATTTTACTTAAGTACTTATTTCTTGGTATGCATTTCTGTGTCTCCTTCCAGCTCACAGGAAGTATCTGTGTATATACTTTGCTTATACATAAATTCTACCCTTCTTATTTATGTATGCATCCTACCACCTTACAGTAGTTTCAGCAGCTACAGTCCAGACACCTTGAGTTAAATAGCACTTGACAGAGTTCCTGGGTAAATGAGCATCTAATCACTTTCCATACTCTTTTTATTGTCAAGGGAATCAACAGGGTCTGGCAAGGTGCTGAGGGATTTTGTTTTAATGCAGTTGCTATTTAGATTCATGGAAGTTTCAATAATGAGCATTATTGAAAAAATTTTCTTTGGCCAGTTTAGATATCAAGAAAAAAACCTCTGCAGAAAGATTAGGAAGTAATAATGGAAGTATATATGATTTTAAAAGTTCAAGGTAAAATTACTAATGTTGTTTTTCTGTATTCTTCCAGAGGTTCTTTATAAATATGTGAACAAATATAAATACAGCATAATTTGTGCATCACGTGTTTTAAATATTTCTATGTTTAAAAAACAGTATGCACATGTTTGAAAATCAGATTAATTTTTGATTGCCTATAGAACAATTCCCTAGGGCTCAAAATGCAAAAAGAAGCCTATAATTTCTTTTTCCTGTATAAATATGTAATTTTTAAGTGCTTAGTGATGTGGTGGGCATATTAACAGTTACATACCTTTATTTTTCTCTTCAAAAAATAATCTAATCCTGAAATGAGATATACATGATTTAAGAAAGTTAAGGTTCATCACAATACGTGTTATTTTCAAATTTATGTATGTAGAAAACATTATTATGGCTGTGGAACTCATTTTTATCAAATAACACCAAAGATTTTTTCACAGAAAAATTACTCTTATTTTTGCAATAGAGAATGTAAGAAATTCAGAAATTACAAAAAACAAAGTAATAAAAGTGATCTCCAATCTCACTACCTCAAAACAACCATCATATTAGGTGAACATTTTCCCATTATCTTTTTATGTACATATGCAAATACAGGATAGGAAGAAATCTTTGAGGTTTTCTTTTTTTTAATTGCATTTTAGGTTTTGGGGTACATGTGAAAAACATGCAAGGTTGTTGCATAGGTGCATACATGGCAGTGTGATTTGCTGCCTTCCTCCCCTTCACCTATATCTGGCATTTCTCCCCATGCTATCCCTCCCCAACTCCCCACCCCCCCGCTGTCCCCCCAATCCCCCCCAACAGACCCCAGTGTATAGTGCTCCCCTCCCTGTGTCCATGTGTTCTCATTGTTCAACACCCTCCTATGAGTGAGAACATGCGGTGTTTGATTTTGTGTTCTTGTGTCAGTTTGCTGAGAATGATGGTTTCCAGGTTCATCCATGTCCCTACAAAGGACGCAAACTCATCATTTTTGATGGCTGCATAATATTCCATGGTGTATATGTGCCACATTTTTCCTGTCCAGTCTATCATCGATGGGCATTTGGGTTGGTTCCAGG
Organism: Aotus nancymaae; assembly: GCF_030222135.1. Taxonomy (NCBI): domain Eukaryota; kingdom Metazoa; phylum Chordata; class Mammalia; order Primates; family Aotidae; genus Aotus; species Aotus nancymaae. The sequence continues at coordinate 8,751,143 of NW_026988438.1, forward strand.
TCTTTGCTATTGTAAACTGTGTTGCAATGAACATTCGTGTTCATGTGTCCTTATAGTAGAATGATTTATAATCCTTTGGATATATGCCCAGTAATGGGATTGCTGGGTCAAATGGAATTTCTATTTCTAGGTCCTTGAGGAATTGCCACACTGTCTTCCACAATGGTTGAACTAATTTACACTCCCACCAACAGTGTAAAAGTGTTCCTATTTCTCCACATCCTCTCCAGCATCTGTTGTCTCCAGATTTTTTAATGATTGCCATTCTAACTGGCGTGAGATGGTATCTCAATGTCGTTTTGATTTGCATTTCTCTAATGACCAGTGATGATGAGCATTTTTTCATATGCTTGTTGGCCTCATGTATGTCTTCTTTTGTAAAGTATCTGTTCATATCCTTTGCCCATTTTTGAATGGGCTTGTTTGTTTTTTTCTTGTAAATCTGTTTTAGCTCATTGTAAATTCTGGATATCAGCCCTTTGTCGGATGGGTAGGCTGCAAAAATTTTTTCCCATTCTGTTGGTTGCCAATTCACTCTATTGACTGTTTCTTTTGCCATGCAGAAGCTGTGGAGTTTGATTAGGTCCCATTTGTCTATTTTGGCTTTTGTTGCCAATGCTTTTGGTGTTTTGGTCATAAAGTCCTTGCCTACGCCTATGTCCTGAATGGTTTTCCCTAGGTTTCCTTCTAGTGTTTTTATGGTGTTAGGTCTTATGTTTAAGTCTTTAATCCATCTGGAGTCAATTTTAGTGTAAGGTGTCAGGAAGGGGTCGAGTTTCTGCTTTCTGCATATGGCTAGCCAATTTTCCCAACACCACTTATTGAACAGGGAATCCTTTCCCCATTGCTTGTTTTTATCAGGTTTGTCAAAGATTGGGTGGTTGTAGATATGTTGTGTCGCCTCCAATGCCTCTGTTCTGTTCCATTGGTCTATATCTCTGTTTTGGTACCAGTACCATGCTGTTTTGATTACTGCAGCCTTGTAGTAGTGTTTGATGTCCGGTAGTGTGATGCCTCCCGCTTTGTTCTTTTTGCTTAGAATTGACTTGGCTATGCGGGCTCTCTTTTGGTTCCATATGAAGTTTAAGGTGGTTTTTTCCAGTTCTGTGAAGAAGGTCATTGGTAGCTTGATGGGGATAGCGTTGAATCTGTGAATTACTTTGGGCAGTATGGCCATTTTCACAATATTAATTCTTCCTAACCATGAACATGGAATGTTTCTCCATCTGTTTGTGTCCTCTCTTATTTCGTTGAGCAGTGGTTTGTAGTTCTCCTTGAAGAGGTCCTTCACGTTCCTTGTTAGTTGTATTCCTAGGTATTTTATTCTCTTTGTAGCAATTGTGAATGGCAGTTCGTTCTTGATTTGGTTCTCTTTAAGTCTGTTATTGGTGTATAGGAATGCTTGTGATTTTTGCACATTGATTTTGTATCCTGAGACTTTGCTGAAGTTGCTTATCAGTTTCAGGAGATTTTGGGCTGAGATGATGGGGGCTTCTAGATATACAATCATGTCGTCTACAAATAGAGACAATTTGACTTCCTCCTTTCCTAATCGAATACCCTTTATTTCTTTTTCTTGCCTGATTGCTCTGGCTAGAACTTCCAGTACTATATTGAATAGGAGTGGTGAGAGAGGGCATCCTTGTCTAGCGCCCGATTTCAAAGGGAATGCTTCCAGTTTTTGCCCATTCAGTATGATATTGGCTGTTGGTTTGTCATAAATAGCTTTTATTATTTTGAGATACATTCCGTCGATACCTAGTTTATTGAGAGTTTTTAGCATAAAGGGCTGTTGAATTTTGTCGAAGGCCTTCTCTGCATCAATTGAGATAATCATGTGGTTTTTGTCTTTGGTTCTGTTTATGTGGCGAATTATATTTATAGACTTGCGTATATTGAACCAGCCTTGCATCCCTGGGATGAATCCTACTTGATCATGGTGGATAAGCTTTTTGATGTGCTGTTGCAATTGGCTTGTCAGTATTTTATTGAAGATTTTTGCATCTATGTTCATCATGGATATTGGCCTGTAGTTTTCTTTTCTTGTTGAGTCTCTGCCAGGTTTTGGTATTTGGATGATGTTGGTCTCATAAAATGATTTGGGAAGGATTCCCTCTTTTTGGATTATTTGGAATAGTTTCAGTAGGAATGGTACCAGTTCCTCTTTGTATGTCTGGTAGAATTCGGCTGTGAACCCATCTGGACCTAGGCTTTTTTTGGGTGGTAGGCTCTTAATTGCTGCCTCGACTTCAGACCTTCTTATTGGTCTATTCAGGGTTTCGACTTCTTCCTGGTTTAGGCTTGGGAGGAGGCAACTGTCCAGGAATTTACCCATTTCTTTCAGGTTTTCTAGTTTATGCGCATAGAGTTGTTTGTAATAATCTCTGATGATGGTTTGAATTTCTGTGGAATCTGTGGTGATATCCCCTTTATCATTTTTTATTGCATCTATTTGGTTATTCTCTCTTTTCTTTTTTATTAATCTGGCTAGTGGTCTCTCTATTTTGTTGATCTTTTCAAAAAACCAGCTCCTGGATTTATTGATTTTTTGTAGGGTTTTTCGTGTCTCTATCTCCTTCAATTCTGCTTTGATCTTAGTTATTTCTTGTCTTCTGCTAGGTTTTGAGTTTTTTTGATCTTGTTCCTCTAGCTCTTTCAATTTTGACGATAGGGTGTCAATTTTAGATCTCTCCTTTCTTCTCATGTGTGCACTTATTGCTATATATTTTCCTCTAGAGACTGCTTTAAATGTGTCCCAGAGATTCTGGTATGTGGTGTCTTCATTCTCATTGGTTTCGAAGAGCATCTTTATTTCTGCCTTCATTTCATTGTTTATTCAGTCAACATTCAGGAGAAAGTTGTTCATTTTATATGAGGCTGTGCGGTTCTGGGTTGGCTTCTGAATTCTGAGTTCTAACTTGATTGCACTGTGGTCTGAGAGACTGTTTGTTATGGTTTCCGTTCTTTTGCATTTGTTGAGGAGTGATTTACTTCCAATTATATGGTCAATTTTAGTGTAGGTGTGATGTGGTGCTGAGAAGAATGTATATTCTGTGGATTTGGGGTGGAGAGTTCTGTATATGTCTATTAGGTTTTCTTGTTCCAGGTCTGAGTTCAAATCCTGGATATCCTTGTCAATTTTCTGTCTCGTTGATCTGTCTAATATTGACAATGGGGTGTTGAAGTCTACCACTATTATTGTGTGGGAGTCTAATTCTCTTTGTAAGTCATTAAGAACTTGCCTTATGTATCTGGGTGCTCCTGTATTAGGTGCATATATATTTAGGATCGTTAGCTCTTCTTGTTGCATCGATCCTTTTACCATTATGTAATGTCCTTCTTTGTCTCTTTTGATCTTTGTGGCTTTAAAGTCTATTTTATCAGAGATGAGAATTGCAACTCCTGCTTTTTTTTACTCTCCATTTGCTTGGTAAATCTTCCTCCATCCCTTTATTTTGAGCCTTTGTGTATCCTTGCATGTGAGGTGGGTTTCCTGGATACAGCACACTGATGGGTTTTGGCTTTTTATCCAATTTGCCAGTCTGTGTCTTTTGATTGGGGCACTTAGTCCGTTTACTTTTAGGGTTAATATCGTTAAGTGTGAATTTGATCCTGTCATTTTGCTGCTAGCTGGCTGTTTTGCCTATTGGTTGATGCAGATTCTTCATTGTGTTGATGCTCTTTACCATTTCATGTGTTTTGGGAGTGGCTGGTACTGGTTGTTCTTTTCTATGTGTAGTGCCTCCTTCAGGAGCTCTTGTAAAGCTGGTCTGGTGGTGATGAAATCTCTGAGTACTTGCTTGTTCTCAAAGGATTTTATTTTTCCTTCACTTATGAAGCTTAGTTTGGCTGGATATGAAATTCTGGGTTGAAAGTTCTTTTATTTAAGGATGTTGAATATTGGCCCCCACTATCTTCTGGCCTGTAGGGTCTCTGCTGAGAGATCTGCTGTGAGTCTGATGGGCTTCCCTTTATGGGTAACCCGACCATTCTCTCTGGCTGCCCTTAGTATTTTCTCCTTCATTTCGACCCTGGTGAATCTGATGATTATGTGCCTTGGGGTTGCTCTTCTAGAGGAATATCTTTGTGGTGTTCTCTGTATTTCCTGGACTTGAATATTGGCTTGCCTTGCTAGGTTGGGGAAGTTTTCCTGGATAATATCCTGAAGAGTATTTTCCAGCTTGGATGCATTCTCTTTGTCACGTTCAGGTACACCTATCAAACGTAGATTAGGTCTTTTCACATAGTCCCATAATTCTTGTTGAGTTTGTTCATTCCTTTTTACCCTGTTTTCTCTAATCTTGCCTTCTCGTTTTATTTCATTGAGTTGATCTTCGACTTCTGATATCCTTTCTTCTGCTTGGTCAATTCGGCTGTTGAAACTTGTGCATGCTTTGCAAAGTTCTCGTGTTGTGTTTTTCAGCTCCATCAATTCACTCATATTCCTCTCTAAGTTGTCCATTCTCGTTAGCATTTCGTCAAGTCTTTTTTCAAGGTTCTTGGTTTCTTTGCATTGGGTTAGAACATGTTCTTTTAGCTCACGGAAGTTTCTTATTATCCATTTTCTGAAAGCTGATTCTGTCATTTCATTGCACTCATTCTCCATCCAGTCTTGTTCCCTTGCTGGTGAGGAGTTGCGCTCCCTAGTAGGAGGAGAGGTGTTCTGGTTTTGGGTGTTTTCATCCTTTTTGCGCTGGTTTCTTCCCATCTTTGTGGATTTATCCACCTATCGACTTTGTAGTTGCCGTCTTTCTGATTTTGGTAATTTTAAGTCTGCAGCAGCTGAACTCATAAACCTCCTTTTCTTCCCCCGAGGTGTTCTGTCCCAGGGAGTTAGGGCTTTATGATTTCCCGCTGTCTTGCTATCGTTTTCCCTGCCCACAAGGTGGCAGCCTAGTCACATTCAGCCTGCAGAGGCTTCCCTGAGCTGCTGTGGGCTCCGCCCAGCTTCCGTGTGAATGTCCCTGCAGTCCTGTTTATATGGGTGTAGTTAGAACTGCTTCCGCTATGTTGGCCCACCCCTGTAGTGATGGAGTCTCTGTAGTGGCAGGTTACCTTGGTTATGGCAAATTGCCCTGGGAACTGCAGGGTGTTTCCCGGTGGGGGACGCCCCTCCGCCACAGAGCTGGACCGTCCTGGGTTCAGCCGTACTTCTCGTGGCGCCCTCTTTGCCCGGGAATCTCTTGGTTTGACTTGACTCCCTGCCTCAGCTCCCCTTGCTGGCCCAGAGGGGACCCAGCCTTGTTTACTCTGCACAAGGAGCCGCTGTCCTCTGCCCCAGGTGTTGGCCAAGCGGCCGCTCCGGTCCAACCAGTGGCACTGGCAACCCGTGGAGCTCCTCCGTCTGTGAATCTCCTGGTCTGTGGGCAGTAAAAATCTGCTGCTCTGTGAGCCGCTGCGTCAGCCAAAGCAGCGGCTCTGAGATTCGTGGTGTGCCCTTGCCCAGGAATCTCCTGGCTTGACTTCCTGCTTCAGCTCCCCTTGCTGGCTCAGAGGGGATTCAGTCTCTCTCACTCTGCTCAATGAGCCGCTGCCCCCTGCCCCAGGGCGTAGGCCGAGCGGCCACGCCGGTCAGACCAGCGGCGCTGGCGACCCGTGGGGCTCCTCCTCCTGTGAATCTCCTGGTCTGTGGGCAGTAAAAATCCATCTGGAAATGCGGCGTCCACTCACCCTCTGCACCTTCTCTCGGAGCTGCAATCCCGAGTTCCTCCTAATCGGCCATCTTGGCGAGCACTCATCTTTGAGGTATTTTTTTATGAAATTGGGCCATATAGTATGTGATCTTTTAAAAACAAAATAAATTTCATTTTATATGCAGTAGCAAGAACAAACAAAAATGAGATAAAATAGAGGAAACTGCTGAAACTCAAAATGTTTTTCACCACAAGAATTATTTTCTAAAAGATGTTTTAAAAGTTAAATAAAAGGGGACTGGACTTACACCTGTAATCCCGGCATTTTGGGAGGCTGAGGCAGGCAGATCACTTGAGGTTAGGAGTTCGAGACCAGCCTAGAAATATGGAGAAATCCTGTCCCTACTAAAAATGCAAAAATATCAGGCATGGTGACCTGTGCCTGTAATCCCAGCTACTTGGGAGGCTGAGGCAAAAGAATTGCTTGAACCTGGGAGGCAGAAGTTACAGTGAGCTGAGATTGTACCCCTGCACTCTAGCCTGGGCAACAGAGCGAGATTCTGTCTCCAAAATAAATAAATAAATACATAAAATAAAATAAATAAAAGAATTATGGAAAATATTAGGAGCTTAGAGTTTAGGGCCTTTTTAAAACATGCATCTTTAATTTAAGAAGGCGTTGATGGAGTTTTTGCTTTCAAGATTAGACATTAATACTGTCACATTTGTTTTTACTTTTCTTCCTGAAGCTTCTAATTTTTGTTAGTAACATTATTATTGTCATACAGTCAAGGTTGACAGCACTTATATATCACCTTATAGACATAATCTACACAATTCTCTTAGTACTGTACTTAAATGGAGCCAATACTCATCATTCGTTGTTTTTACATTGTTTCATCATTCCCGAGTTTTTTTTTTTCATTCATCCTTATGAAAATAGTTTTACATTTTGATTTGTCTCTTAAAAGCAGTTTTTGGGTCAGGGATGGTGGCTTACTCAGGTAATCTCAGCACTTTGAGAGGTCACAGTGGGAAGATGGCTTGAGCTCAGGAGTTGAAGACTAGCCTGTGCAACATAGTGAGATCTTGTCTCTACTTAAAAATACAATATTTTAAAAAATACAATTTAAAAAAAGTAGTTTTTGAAGAAAGGCTTGTGGGTTTTGTGGTCTTCAAATTCTTTTTTTTGTTGTTTTTTGGAATGACTGCCTGCTGTCTTTATACTTGACGAATATGATGGCTGCGTGCTAGGTCATTATCTTTCCTTTAGAATTCTGTAGATGTTGAAACACATTCTTTTTTTACAGCTGAAAAAGAAAAAAAATCTGTAGATGTTTTGCTCTTATGGTTATGGCATTAAATATTATATGTAGAAATCGAAGGCCAGATTGATTTTTAAAAAAAATCTGAAGAATTGTTTCTTTAGTCTTCGAAGTTCAAACACTTTACTAGGATTTGTCTTAATACTTAACATTCTGCATCAATTTTTTTCCCCGAAATTTAATGTGTTTTGTTGATTTATAAAATAATTTTGTTTTTTTCCATTGAAATTTTTTTGAGTTTTCTACTTCTATTTTGGATCATCCCTCTCTGTCCTTTTTATTATTTACTTTTTCTTGCTTTAATATACATTGATTTTAAAGTCTGTCATCACCATAATTTTGTCAAGCTTTTTCTCTGTGTTAGTTATTTGACTGTTAGCTACATATATTGTTTCTTTTAGTTTCTCATTTAGCTACTATCCTTTTAATTTTTTTATCTTGCACATCCTTTCAATGAATAGCTATTATCTACATTATGTTGCTTTGACCCTCAATTGATTTTTTTAAGCTTTCAATCTCAATATCTATCATTTCTCTTTCTTTCTCTGTGATGGTTAATTTTATGTATTTACTTGGCTAGGTTATGGCACTCCATGTTTGATAAAATGTAAGTCTAGCTGTTGCTGTGAAGGTATTTTTAGATGGGATTAATACTTAAATCAGTAGATTCTGAGTAATGCAGATTACCTTTCATAATCCGAGTGGGCCTAATCCAATCAGCTGAAGGCCTTAAGAGAAAAGACTAGGGTTTCCTGAATAAGAAGGATTCTGCCTCCACACTGCCTTTGTAGTAAAGACTGCAACATTAATTCCTGCAAAAATTTCCAGGATGACTTAGAAATCTCAGAATTGCCTGTCCCATAATCATGAATCCAGTTCATTAGAATAAAATTTTGTATTTCATTTTCTCTCTCTCTGACTCTCTGTCTCTGTCTGTCTCTCTCTCTCTATATATGTACATGCACATCGTATTAAATAAATGTGCATACATCCTATTGGTTCTGTTTCTCTAAAGAACTCTAATACATTTTTTTCTCATCTCATTGTGTTCTTTAGACATCCAGTCTTTGAACTTTTCTTTTCTTGAAGTGATGGCTGCTAAACTGATTTAAAAATTATTGGGAATTTTCTTCTGTAGGCTATGTATTCTTAGTCTGGATTCGTTGATAATTTTTTTATTTTTATTTATTTTTATTTATTTATTTATTTTTGAGACGGAGTTTTGCTCTTGTTACCCAGGCTGGAGTGCAATGGCGCGATCTTGGCTCACCACAACCTCTGCCTCCTGGGTTCAGGCAATTCTCCTGCCTCAGCCTCCTGAGTAGCTGGGATTACAGGCGGGCGACACCATGCCCAGCTAATTTTTATATTTTTAGTAGAGACGGTGTTTCACCATGTTGACCAGGATGGTCTCGATCTCTTGACCTCGTGATCCACCCGCCTCGGCCTACCAAAGTGCTGGGATTATAGGCGTGAGCCACCGCACCCAGCCGACAATTTTTTATGTAGTCTTCCCTTCCATTTCTTCCCTTTCTTCCTGTAGGCCTCACTCTCTTCTTCCTTTTCTCCTTTGTTGTGTAGTGCATAGTGTGTGTGTGAGTGTGTGTGTGCACATGTGCATGCACTTGTGGCAGCTTCATACAAAACTTGCATTTGCAGCCAGGGGCAGTGGCTTACGCTTGTAATCCCAGCACTTTGGGAGGCCAAGGCAGGCGAATCACCTGAGGTCAGGAGTTTGAGACCAGCCTGGCCAATATGGTGAAACCCCATCTCTACTAAAAATATAAAAATTAGCTGGGCATGGTGGCCTGTGCCTGTAATCCCAGCTACTTGAGAGGCTGAGACTGGAGAATCACTTGAACCCAAGAGGCGGAGGTTGCAGTGAGCTGAGACCACTCCACTGCATTCTAGCCTGGGTGAGGAGAGCAAGACTCCATCTCAAAAAACAAAACAAAACAAAATCAAAACTTGTATTTGCATGGTGACTCACTTTTAATTCTACTGGAAACTTTGGATTTCGTCACTAAATCACAGTGGATTGCTGTGTATTTCTTAAGCCTTCAATGGTGAAGGTCCGTAGGGAGGGAACTTAGGAAGAGTTGAGCTGAATTCTGTGCAGTGTCTATTAGAGTATTTTGGCTCTATTCTCACATCTGAGGTTTTTTTGTTAAATATCCCATCCTAGGCTTCCTGGAAACTAACTGGAATACATGTCCTATTCTCATTGAGGGAACAAGGAAATCCATCTGCCCTTTTCCTCATAATACTTAGCCCTGGGGCCTTTGCTTTCATTAGAGGGACTCACATTCTCAATGTCATTATTCATTTCCCAGACTTTACCTCGTTCTTCCCTGTAGCTCTTTCCACTATTCCCTATTGGAACATCACACAATTCCTTTTTCCTCACGTTTGGGGGTATTAGGAGATGACTCAGATTCCCTGACTCACTATTTGGCCTTTGAGTGATAGTGATAGGGGAGGGGCTAAGTGACTGACTCCCTGTGAAATACCTTCCACTCTGCTCCAGAATCTCATCTTTTTTCCCTCTTTACTGTCATTTTTTGAGTTTCATGGCATTGGATTAATTGCTGCTGTCAAAATTGTCCTGGATTTTGCTGTTTTTTTTTTGTTCCATTAAATTTTATGCTCTCTCCCTCTCTCTGTCTCTGTCTTTCTGTCTCTCCCTCTCTCTCTGTCTCTGTCTCTCTCCTCTTTCTCCATCTGTCTTTGTCTCTCTCTGAATCTCTCTGTCTCTCCCTCTCTCTCTGCCTACTCTTGGCTCCTCTCAAGGTCTCTTCCTTTACCTGTTTTCTAGTTTCTCAGAGACAGAGGAACTAGAAAGCAGGTGTGGTGGAACCTGCCTTGTACAGCAGATACTTGTGTTAATGACCGCTTTCTTGTCTTTAAAAAAAAAAATTATGTTGGGAGAGGAAATTCTGTTTTATTCTACATCTTAGCTCAGAAATCCCCAAAGCTTTTTGTTAGCCAGAAAAGTATTTCTACTTGTGCAGAAATACAAATCTGCAAATAGAAGATTAGGTAGGACACATTATCATGTGAACAAGTACTTAATTACATAAAAGATGCAAATGTTTTTTGAGATTATACTTTTGTAAACAAGATGATCTCTTTATAATGGTTTGTGATAACTGCAATGTTATCCTCTGAGGGAGCCTCAGAGGAAAAATTAAGAAAACTGACTATGCAAATTATTTATTGCCTGAGTTAGTAGTGTGCACAAAATGCAGTGAATATCAAAGACTGTGCAAAATCACAGCACGGTACATTCTGTAACCCAGTCTCATTCTCTTCTTTTAAATGACTAGATTGCTTTTCATATCTTGTAACTGAACTGAAGAAATGTGGTCTCAGATTGACACACTTCTGAATGTTTTAAATCTCTTACCATCAAAAACACACTTGGCAGAGAACTAATTTCACACCTCAGGCATTAAAACACAGAGTCTGTAGTCATTGTTTATTTTACATAATGTAAAACAGCATGAAGCATGATGTATTATACAATGGATGAATGGGGATTTTAGAAAATGGGAATCATTTTATATTTATACCTGGTAGTTGACATTTTATATACTGGAAGTCATCCTGATATATCAAATATGATGATTTTGTCAACTAACTGAATTTTTGTCACTAGCATACATTAAAGAACAAAGGATTTCTATTATAATTGATTACATTTTTCTGGAATATAGTGGTAATTTTATGAGCTATTGTGATATCAGTATCAATACCTAAAAATACTCAGCCTTTCTTCTAAATATGAAATATGTAAATTATAGATCAAACACTTTAGATTAATAAAATCATAACATGTTTACTGTTAAACAAATTTTATTTGGCTGGGCCAATTAAAAATAAACCTTCAGCAACATAATGATTGATTTTTTATTATACATCTTTTGAATCATTGGTGCGCATATCAGTAATCACTGGTTTAATTGCTGGAGCCAAATAGCAATATATTGGTGTTCTTCCTATAATTTAGAAGTGTTTAAATCATTTCAGGTACAGTTAATTGGTAAATTAGTGTCAGTGAAATAAATAGTTTGGTAGTATGCCACTTTTTGTCCATGGGGAGCAAAACTCAAATTGTTGTTATTATAAAGGCTGAATCACATTATATACAGTCATATCTATCAACCAACAGTGGGTGGCATGTTGGCTCATACTAGGAATTCCGGTTTAGAGTTCACTGGAATTGACCATCTCCTGGAGCTGCAATTTGAGGTGAACTGTTACATTTTGATAGAAAGACTAAAGTGGTAGAAGTCAGTTCAGCACTGAGTCTGCTGGCTCCTGCTCAGTTTTTGATCTCTGACTTACATTCCTCCAAATAACAACTTGTTATAAGAAAGTTATTGTGAATAGAAGAGAATGGAGACAACAGATGCTGGAGAGGATGTGGAGAAATGGGAACACTTTTACACTGTTGGTGGGAGTGTAAATTAGTTCAACCATTGTGGAAAACAGTGTGGCGATTCCTCAAGGACCTAGAAATAGAAATTCCATTTGACCCAGCAATCCCATTACTGGGCATATATCCAAAGGATTATAAATCGTTCTACTACAAGGACACATGCACACGAATGTTCATAGCAGCACAGTTTACAATAGCAAAGACCTGGAACCAACCCAAATGCCCATCGATGATAGACTGGACAGGAAAAATGTGGCACATATACACCATGGAATATTATGCAGCCATTAAAAACGAGGAGTTCGCGTCCTTTGTAGGGACATGGATGAACCTGGAAACCATCATTCTCAGCAAACTGACACAAGAACACAAAACCAAACACCACATGTTCTCACTCATAGGCGGGTGTTGAACAAGGAGAACACATGGACACAGGGAGGGGAGCACTATACACGGGGGTCTGTTGTGGGGGAGTGGGGGGGCAGCGGGGGGGTGGGGAGTTAGGGAGGGATAGCATGGGGAGAAATGCCAGATATGGGTGAAGGGGAGGAAGGCAGCAAATCACACTGCCACGTATGCACCTATGCAACAACCTTGCATGTTTTTCACATGTACCCCAAAACCTAAAATGCAAAAAAAAAAACAAAACAAAACTCTCTTGTGCTTGTTACCAGCCTTAATGATTGCAATTATAACAAAAAAATCAACGGTTTTATTTATTAATATTACCCATTTCATAACATTCCTTTTGTAACCATTTCAGCCTTTGTTTCTAAATGGTAAAAGACTTTTAAAAAATATAATCTCAATGCCATTTTTACTCCTAAAAATTTATCTTATGTCACCAAATATCCAGTGTCCAAATATTCCTAATCTCATATATTTTTCTTTGCAATTTATTTGTTCAAATCAGTATTCAAATGGGGTCCATGAATGGCAATCAGTCGAAGTCCCATACCTGAAACACATCTTAGTTTACATTTCCCTCTCCTTTCTCTCTTTCATTTTTCCATTGCAATCTATTCCGTAAATTTTTCTACAGTATGAATTTGCGGATTGCATCCCCGTGGTTTTCTTAAACACATCCTCATTACCCCTTATTTTATGTAAATTAGTAGTTTGATTTCGATGCTTGATCATGGTACGGGATCTTTGGTATGTTGCTTTTCTGGTTGGAAACCTCTGTGGCCAGTGGCGCTTTTGCCCGAAATTTGCTCAGGCCCATGGGGCTTGTTCTGCCCACTTGGCCTGGCAGGCTGCGCTTGGCTCACACTGCTGGCCTGGATCCCACGCCTCCAAGTGAGAAAGCGCATTAGGCGTGGAGTGGCAACAGGTGTGTGAGCAAGCGTGGGGTCCAGCCACTGTGCACAGTCAGACGTGCTGGCTGCTGCTGCAGGGCCGGCAGCTCCAGGTGCTAACACGGGTGCTGGCCCCTTATCTTATATTAATTAGAAGTTAGATTTAGAAGCTTGATCATGTTTCGGGATCTTTGGTGTGTCGCTTTTCTGGCTGGAAACCTCTGCAGCCAGTGGCACATTTGCCTTAATTTCGCTTGGGCCTGTTAGGCTTGTTCTGCCCATTTTGCCTGGCAGGCTGCACTCGGCTCACACTACTGGCCTTGATCCCACACCTCCAAGGGAGACTGCGAGTCAGGTGTGGAGTGGCGAGGGGAGTGTGAGCAAGCGTGGGGTCCAGCAGCCCCAGGTGTTGACGTGGTGCCAGCTCTCTGCGAGGCTGTGGCTGGACCAGGCGCACTGCCAGCAGCAGCTTCCTCAGCGGGCACCAGGGAATGCGATGGTTCCCGGAAGCTTAGAGACACCAGGAACCGCAGGGCCTTACAGAGGGAGTCACAGCCCTGGCCTGAGGGCTGCAGCTCTTCTCTCTTTCTCTTCACTAGCAAATGTGGCGAGCAAGGGGCATGTTTCAGCCCTGTTTGTGTTAAAACAGATCTTTTAGACTCACCATTCTGCAGGTCCTGGGTTCTTGTCCTGTGTCCAGGAAGAATGAGGTATGCAGACAAGTGGGTGACAAACAAGATGAAGAAGAGCTTTACTGAGCAATAGAACAGCTCAGAGACCCACAGAGGGCAGCTCTTCTCGGTAGCCAGAGTGTTCTGAAAAGTGTTCAGCTCTCAGTAGAGAGGTAGCTCCTCTCTGCAGCCTGGTCCTCCCATCCACTCCGCTTTGCCTCTCTAGCCTCTCTATGGCTGAGTTCGGCGGGGTGTGGCTTACGGGCCTCAGGGGAAGAAGTGCATGCTGATTGGTTCATGGGCGTCCATGGGCGGGCCCAGGAAAAAGCACCACACATTCCCACTCCAGTCTGTCAGGCAACCTGGCACCCTGGATTTAGGCCCTCCCTGGCTTGAAGGCGGGGCTTCACCAGGGACCTGCCCCCTTCCACCCAGGAGTCTGTCTCCTGTGGTGGTACATGGAGGCCAGGCTGTTCATGCCAAGGGGCGCCTGTAGGCCAGTACCCAGCTGTCTTCAGCCCCGCCTCAGCCTCCCTCCTGTGCGCCTTGGTGTCCAAAGTCTGGAGGGGGCCCAGGCATCAGGGAGCTGGTGTGTTAGTGCTGACCCGAGCGTACACACAGCAGGTAAGGCTGCGACAGCACCTGGGCTCGGCTCCATCGTTGCTCCCAGATCAGAGCAGGCGCGGGAGTAGGGAGAGAGAGGCCAGGCAGTGAGAGCAGACAACTCTGAGTCTCCGGGGGCAAGGAGGGCCTTCCCGTGGCTCCTGCCTGCTCCCGGCCCCCGAGAACACAGGGAGGCCTGGGTCCACAGCCATGACTTGGGCGGCTGCAGCCACACCTGGGATGGCAGGGCTGCTGCCTGCTCCCAGCTCCTGCTGGCTCCATGGAGCGCAGCACCACCCCGGGCCCAGCTCCTCCTGGGGCCCCTCTCTGCCCGCCCCTCTGTGCCTGACTGTGCTGCTCCCCCGCTGGCAGGCTACTCAGTCCAGTCCCATCGTGAAGGCCCGTAGGAAGCTGGGCTGTGGGGTGAGGGGCACCTATGGGTGGGCTCCGAGGGCTGTCTGCCTCCTCCCTCCACCCATCCGGTAGTGGCAGTGCGTGAGATCTGCGCGGCGGGGCCCGGTCCGGAGCAGCAGAGGCTCTGGGGCTGGAAGCTGGTCCCACCCAGCTGCACGAGGGTGGGAGTGGTACAGCTGGCTGCCTCAGGGATACGGGGCACAGGGGTCCCACTGTGGCCACTGCCACTACCTGCATCCTCCCCGCTGCAGCCCGCACAATGGCAGCAGCCACTCTGGATGGCCGGCAGCAGCCACTCTGGATGGCCTGCAGCTGCCATCAATTTGATTCGGTTTGATTTTCTTTTTTTCTCACTAGAAAGTTTCATAAGAATACTTTAGAGGGCACATGATATCTGCTTGTCTTTCTTTTGTTGATGTTGGCAGCCATTGATAATCATGGCCTGGATACGTTATTTTATAAGAAGTTGCAAAATGATGGTATTTTAACAGGGCTTTTACAATTTATTACCTAGAATATTTTTATAGAGTGAAACTTCCTTTAACCAACTATTTAATTGCCTTCAGATACCCTGACTTCATAAAGGAAGTCAGGATTTATCAATTTTCAAAATAATGAATTGGTTTCCTATTATTTTCCTAAGGTGGGCAGTGACTTTTGTTTGTCGTTATATTCTCATGAATTTTGACGTTTAATTTTTCAATCTATTACAGTTATTATTCTTGTTGATTCTAAAATTGTCCCATCTTTGGCTAGAAATAACTTCAAGTTGGTTCTTGAAAGCTTTGAATCTATCCTCAGTAGTCTTTGATGATTTTTTATTTTTTGTGCAGTATCCGCTTTTACAGAATGTTCTAGGATCATCTTGTATATTTCTTGCCTGTTCTTAAAGTCTTCTACTTCTCTAAGGGGCTGTACTTCTTTTAGTGGAAAATGGTATTTAAAAAGCACTAGCTATCTCTTAGGCACATTATTGCCTTTAAAATAGCTGAACTCTGTTCATTCCTTGTGTGTGTGTGTGTGTGTGTGTGTGTGTATGTTTGTATATGAGTGTGTATTAAAAATAAAGATGGCCAGGTGTGGTGGCTCACATCTGTAATGCTGGCACCTTGGGAGGCTGAGGTGGGTGGATCATCTGAGGTTAGGAGTTTGAGACCAGCCTGGCCAATGTGGTAAAACCCTGTCTCTACTAAAAAAATACAAAAATTAGCTGGGTGTGGTGCTGTGTGCCTGTAGTCCCAGCTAGTTGGGAGGCTGAGGCAGGAGAATTGTTTGAACCCGGGAGGCAGAGGTTGCAGTGAGCTTACTACACTCCAGCCTGGGCAACAGAGCCAAAATCCATCTCAAAATAAATAAATAAATAAATAAATAAATAAAAGATAAAATACATCATAATTTATATTGATAATTTCAATTCAAATTCAAGAACATAGAGTACTTAACCTCTTGAGTCTTGTATTTGATTCTCCTTATATACTTGTCAAAAATTCTGGTTCTCACTAACACCAACAGAATTACTCACTTGCTTTATTTTATAATAAATTCAGAATAAAACACCAACACTAATTCCAGTGCTATGATTACTGAAAATAATTTAAGATTTTTGTTGTGCGGCTCTTTTTGGTATATTTGCAGCTTTTAGTGTATACTGTATTTGACTAGACATGTAGGACAGAATTATTGTGTTTTAAAATCACCTAATGCCACTGTATGGTTTTAAGGCTAACTTGTTCCACTATATGATTTATTAATTTATTTTTGGTTTTGATTTTCTTAGTGCTTGCTTTTTAAAAATTTTATTTTATAGTTATGTAAAATATTTTGATGGTCCCAACATTAAGTAAATAAAGCAAGATACATTCTGAGAAGCCTAGTTTTATTCTTGTCCCCTTTTGTCTGTTCCTTCCCTTCCCCTATAGATGAACATTTTCTTTTTTGTTTTACTTTTAATCTTTCCTGTTGAAAGAAAATATATTCAAATATATATTTCTCTCTTTCTTAGTTATGTGGTGAAATACTATTGATATTTTTCTCCAACTTGCTTTTTTTTTCTTTTAAATCGTGTAGTTTGGAGATCATTCCATATTAGTAAATGGAGATATTTTCCATTTCTTTCTATATATGCGTTATGCTCCATTATGCAAATGTATCTTAGTTTATTCAATTAGTCCTGCATTAATGAGGATTTAGTTGTTCCCAGCCTGTAGATATCACAAACAATTCTGAAATGAATAGCTTTATGCCTGCTGTTTTTTTTCTTTTTCTTTTTAGATGGTGTCTCACTCTGCCACTCGTACTGGAATACAGTGTCACAATCTTGGACCACTGCAATCTCTATGTCTCAGCCTCTTAGTGGCTGAGACCACAGGCATGCATCACCACATCCAGCTAATTTTTGTATTTTTTTGTAGAGACAGGTTACACCATCTTACCCAGGCTGGTCTTGAGCTCCTGAGCTCAGGCAATCCACTTGTTTTGGTCTCTCAAAGTGCTGGGATTACAGGTGTGAGCCCCTGCACCTGAATTATGCCTACTCTTAACTTTTTTTGTATTTTCACTAGTGTATATTTGTAATAGATTCTTGAATAGTTTGTATCGACCCTCAGTAGTCTTTGATAGGAATTTCTAGGTCAAAAGATAAATGCATATGTAATTTTTCTGGGTACTGCCACATCTTCATAGAGATTGTACTATTTATGTGTACTATTATCATCATTTGTGTGTACCTTTTCCCTATGGTCTCACCAACAAAATACATTACCAAACTTTTAGATTTTTCTTCTACCTGAAGGTGAGAAATGTTGCAGTTTTAATTTGCTTTTTTCTTTTTTAGAAAAAGGCTTCTGATTCTCTCAACAAGCCTCTATCACTTCATTGAAAACTTCCTTGACTTTTGATATCACAAGCTATTCCAGAATGTTCTTGTATATTTTTCTGTCCCATCTATAAAATTTTTTTTTATTGGAGAATGCTGTTTAGAAAATAAGATCTGGGTACTAGTTGTAATCATTGCTAATAAAGTGTAATTGGTTCTAGGTAAGGTTGCCAGATAAAATATAAAAACCCCAGTTACATATAAGTTTCAGCTAATTAATGGATGATTTTTTTAGTATGTCACAAATAGTGCATGAAACACTAAAAAAATTTTTTTTTTCTGAAATTCAAATTTAACTGGTGTCTTATACTTTTATTTGCTAAACCTGGCAACCCTACTTCTAGGCTCTCTTAGAAGTAAAAAAAATCATCTTTCTCTCTCTCTCGTTTATATATCTATTTAATCTACCCACCTATCTAGTCTATCATCTAGCTAACATATCATGAGTTTATACTAGTATTTCTAATTTCAGTTCAATGCCACAGGGTTTATTTCAGCCTACTCCCTTTACATATTTGTAGTCTCTTTTTTCAACACTGAGAAATTTGACTTTCCTTATGTATAAAATATTTCAATATTCATTCAATTCTGGGATACACATAGTGTCAAAATGACTAAATCATATCCCTGTGAAAAACATATTTATTAACTAGATTGCAGCATTTGTGTACATTTCTTTGTGTCTTTAGCTATACGGTTTCTAGTTAAAATACTATTTCTTAAAGTTATTTAGGTTATTCTTTTATTTTCCATCACTGTCAATGTAGTGACGCTATCCATTTGTAATACATTAGGGTCATTTGTTAGCATTTGTATTCCCTTTTGGGTCCCCCTCATCCACCACCACCATCACCACCACCACTACCATATCTAACTGGTATGGTTTTACTTTTTAATTTTCTAGGGTAAGTAGAACATTACTGTGTGTGTGTGTGTGTGTGTGTGTTTTAAGGGTTTCACTCTTGTTGCCTGGTCTGGAGTGCAATGGTGTGATCTTGGCTCACCACAACCTCCACGTCCCGGGTTCAAGTGATCCTCCTGCCTCAGACCCCTGAGTAGCTGGGATTACAGGCATGTACTGTCACACCCAGCTAATTTTGTATTTTTAGTAGAGATGGGGTTTCTCCATGTTAGTCAGGCTGGTCTCGAACTCCTGACCTCAGGTGATCCATCTGCTTCAGCCTCTCAAAGTGCTGGGATTACAGGCGTGAGCCACTGTGCCTGGCCAACATTACTATGTTTTAAAAGTCTGAGCCCCACAAAATATATAAACTCAAGATGTGTCACTTCCTCATCGTCTCTGCTACTCCAGTTCCAATTCTCCCTCCTCTTTTTACTGATTTTTCTCCTATCTCCATAGGTTACCAGTCTCTTAAGTTTCAAATTTATTTTTCCTGTATTTCTTTTGCATACATGAACAGATATATGTGCATTTTCTTATATCCTCACCTTTCTTACATAAAGGATGGTATGCTATGCATATTATTTTATGCCTTTTCCCTATGGTCTTACCAACAAACGATGGTATCAAACTTTTAGATTTTTGCTCACCTGAAGGCAAAAAATGCTTTTTGCACTATGTCCTGAGTATCATTCCAAACCAGCTCAATAGAGATCTTCATTCTTTTTATAGAGCTGTATAGTACTCCATTGTATATACATATGTTATTCAGCCATTCTCCTATGTATGTGCATTTAGGTTGTTTCTGTTTACAAACAAAGATACAATAAATAACTCTCTGAGTATATATTTTTGTATAGTTCAAGGGATATTATTTTCAGGGTAGATTCTTAGAAGTGGAATTGCTGGATCAAAAGATGGGTGCATTTTTAAAAACGTATTGCCAAATTATCCTCCATAAGTGTTGTACCAGTCTGAATTCCCACCAGCAACGTATGAGAGTGCCTCTTTCCCCATAGATTTGCATCAAAATATACTGCCATGTATTTTTTTTTTTTTTTTTTTTTTTTTGAGATGGAGTTTCGCTCTTGTTACCCAGGCTGGAGTGCAATGGCGCGATCTCGGCTCACCGCAACCTCCGCCTCCTGGGTTCAGGCAATTCTCCTGCCTCAGCCTCCTGAGTAGCTGGGATTACAGGCACGCGCCACCATGCCCAGCTAATTTTTTTGTATTAGTAGAGACGGGGTTTCACCATGTTGACCAGGATGGTCTCGATCTCTTGACCTTATGATCTACCTGCCTCGGCCTCCCAAAGTGCTGGGATTACAGGCGTGAGCCACTGCGCCCGGCCGCCATTTATATTTTTAAATTTTTTGTCATTCTTATAGTATTTTAGTGTTGTTTTAATTTGCACTTCTCTGTGAATGTTTTAATATTTTCCATTTATTTGAGGGACATTTTTAATATCTTTTGTGAATTGTCATGTCTTTCCTCTGTTTTCCTGTTACATTTTAATTATTTATTTCTCAATTTTAGGATTTTTTTCTTTTCTTTTTTCTTTTTTTGAAACAGAGTCTTACTCTGCCTCCCAGGCTGGAGTATAGTGGCATGATCTCTGCTCGTTGCAACTTCTACCTCCCAGATTCAAGAGATTCTCCTGCCTCAACCTCCCAACTAGCTGGAGTTACAGGTGCAAGCCACCACACCCAGCTAATTTTTGTACTTTTAGTAGAGACAAGATTTCACCATGTTGTTCAGGCTGATCTTAAACTCCTGACCTCAAGTCATCCACCTGCCTCGGCCTCCCAAAGTGCTGGGATTATAGGCATGAGCCACTGTGTCTGGCCTTTAAGAAATTCTTTACATATTAGAGATATTAGCTGTTTACCTATGGACTGTGTTACAAATATTTTCCCTGAGTTAATCACTTTTAATTTCCTTTATGAGACTATGGCAATTTTTTATTTTTATTTTTTTTTCTTTTTTTTGAGACGGAGTTTCGCTCCTGTTACCCAGGCTGGAGTGCAATGGCGCTATCTCGGCTCACCGCAACCTCCGCCTCCTGGGTTCAGGCAATTCTCCTGCCTCAGCCTCCTCAGTAGCTGGGATTACAGGCACGCGCCACCATGCCCAGCTGATTTTTGTATTTTTAGTAGAGACGGGGTTTCACCATGTTGACCAGCATGGTCTCGATCTCTTGACCTCGTGATCCACCCGCCTCGGCCTCCCAAAGTGCTGGGATTACAGGCGTGAGCCACCGCGCCCGGCCAATTTTTTATTTTTATATAGTTAGATTTATCAATATTTTATTTTATTGCCTCTGACTATTGAGTCATAGTTAGAAATCTTTTCCCTACACAAAGGTTAAAGAGGAATTCACTCTTGTCTTCTAGTGTTTAGTTTCATTTTTTAAGTATTTGTATCCCTGGTACATTAGGAGTACATTTCTGTATGTAGCATAAAAAAGGATATAATTTTATTTTTTTTCAAAATGGCTATCCCATTTCTTCAGAACAATTTACTGAAAAATTTATCTTTACCCCAGTGATTTGAGATGCCACCATTGTCATATGGTAAATATTCATATATATTGGGTCTATTTCTGTACATTCTTTTCCATTCCACTGGTATACATACCATACTGTTTTAACTATAGAGACTTAGAGTGTGTTTAACATCTGTTTAGGCTAGTTCTCTCTTTCAGTTTTCCTGGCTATTCCTTCATGTTTCTAACCTGCATTTTCTTTTTTTTTTGGATAAAATTTGAACATCTTTTCACATACTTTAGAGCCATTTATATATTTTTTCTGTCATCTATCTACATTTCTCACTCTTCTAAAAATGGGCTTTTGGTCCTTTCTATATTTGAAAATGTAAATAAAACATATTAGGGATATAACACTTAAATGGTGATATACTGCAAATATTTTTCTCTCAGTTTTTCCAACTGTCTTTCTATTTTGCTCATGAAAATTTTTGATATTTCATTTTAAAAGCTTGTATATAATAAAATTTTTTTTTTTGCTTTACTTCCTCGGTATTTGGAGTCATGTTTAAGAAAGTTTTTTCCACTTCCAGATTACAGAGGAATTTTCCAGTGGTTGCTTCTATTATTCATGTAATTTTGTTTAATAACTTGGAAATCTTTGATCACTTGGGGATTTATTCTAGCTATGGAGTGAAGAACAGATCCAGTTTCGTTTTTTTCCATATTCACACTCATGCTGGAATGATAGATGGTTGTATAGAGTGTCCTAGGAAATCAGTTTATTTCTTCAGCAATGTGAAAATACCATTCTTTGTTCTCTGGCATTGATTGTTGTTAATGGGAAGTTGGCTCTCATTTTGTTGTCTTTTGCTTTTATTTTTTCGTACTGGCTAAGAATTGTCACTCTGACTTTGCTATTCTGCAATTCTGCTTCTGCATGCCTAGATGTGGATTTGTTTTTCTTTAATTGATTGATACTCATTCTGAGCTCTCATTTTGAGGGCTTAGGTTTTTCTTCAGTTGAGAAATATTGCTTTTATTGTTCTATTTGTTCAGTACTTCTGTATGTGTTTTAGACAAATTGTGGTGCCTCAGCCTATATTCTATATTTCTTGGCTTCTTTTTAAAGATGATATGTATTCTAGATAAATTCCACAAAACCACTTTCTAATTAAATTCTTTTATTGTTTCCATTTTGATTTACTCTATTGTGTTGTATTTCTTTTCAAATCTTCTAGTTTACTTGTCTTTCAGATTATGAGACTGACTCACTGCCCACTGCACTGAGAGGATGATCTGCTTGCCTTTTGTATTTCTAATCTGCTTTCCCCACCATCAGTGTCCTGTTATTTTCTTATGGTTTTATTTATGTATTATTTTATTCTGCAAATCTTACATGTAGTTTAGTATTTCTTCTAATTTGTTCTTGAGTCACTTTGGTCTGTTTTTGTTCCCAAAAGTCATATTACTTTGATGAATGTTATTTCTTTATCATTCCTTGAATATCTTAACTATACTTATATTAAAGCCATTCAAAATAGTAGGGAGTAAATTTATCTCCCTGTTGTTGAATTTGTTAGTTGAATTTCTTTTGGTGTTATTTTTCTTCCTGTGCTTTTGAGTTTTAGTTTGCAGGCTTATTCTTAAAGTTAATTTAACATTTTTTCTCTTTGTATCTATCTCATCTTTTCTGGCTCTTTTGCAGAGAAGGCCTTAAGCCCAGAACAAATTTTATTTTATTCATTTTGGGACCATTATTCTTTGCTGATGTCAGTGTTATCACAGTTCCAGTCACTGAGTCAGAAGTGGTGTTTTAACATTTTTTTTTCTTTCTTTTTTAAATGACCTATATGCTAAGCTAACATTAAATATTGAGAGACTGATATTTCTTTTTTTTTTTTTTTTGAGATGGAGTCTTACTCTGTTGCCAGGCTGGAGTGCAGTGGCACAATCTCAGCTCACTGCAACCTTTGCCTCCAGGGTTCAAGCGATTCTCCTGCCTCAGCCTCGCGAGTAGCTGGGACTACAGGCACGCACCAACATGCCCAGCTAATTTTTATATTTTTAGTAGAGACGGGGTTTCATCATGTTGGCCAGGTTGCTCTGGATCTCTTGACATCATGATCCACCTGCCTCGGCCTCCCAAAGTGCTGGGATTACAGGCATGAGCCACCTTGCCCAGCCGAGACTGATATTTCTTATTGGGGAATACTGTTGTTTCATGTACTGATCAGCAGTTTTGTTTACATGTTGTGACTCTCTCTGCCATCCTTTCACCTTCCCTTTCTTGCCTTCTTTTCCCTCTCCTAACACCATTACCAAAACTCCCTCAGCCCCTTTTTGCAGTTCAGGTCTTGTACCTTTCTTCTGCTCCACCTTGGCCATCAATGAGACGATCAAACAAACTAGACATTAAACACTGGCAGACAGAGGAGATGGTTTAAATCACAGACATGTGATATCTGGTTTGGCTGGAGGTAAGTTAGAATTGCTGCAAAACTCAGAGTCCTTGTCAGACACTAGGAGCTGTCCAGAGGTGAGTACCAAAGCATCTCTTGGGGTAGCTACACTCAGGAGGGATGTATTGATGTTCTGACTCCACCTACATCAGAGTGGGTAGCTTTGGGAGCGGCGTGGGCTAGACAGGACTGAATCCAAAAAGGCAACAGAACTTGTAGCTGCCAGAGGGGTGAAGAATCCCATGAGGCTATTATTTTGGTATTTAAAAACAATGTGAAACCTGACTCATTTGTATTTTGACATCGTGATCAATGACAGATATTCAGTTCTTGGTGGAGAAGAAAAACTTCTGGACATTTCCTTCACTTTTTAGAGTTTTTAAACTAATAGCCATAATAGTAAAAATGTGAATGGAGCAAAGGCACATTCTTTTAGAAAATGAGTTCTTCTAAACCTTCACAATTCTCAGGAAGAAGATGCAAATGACAGTTTGACAAAACCCAATTTTCTTTGCAAGACTAATTCATACTCTAAAAATATTTCCAAACAAGTATGATATGAACATGAGAGCACTGAAATTATATCAGTGTCTCAGTCCAGGGATCTCCAGCTATACAATTTGAAGCTAAAAGTGATGATGTGGAATATGAAATGCTTTCTTTGAATCAAAAGCTGTGCCTTGCTATCAAACAAAGAAAGTCTAGCTCCTGAAGAAACTTATCAAAAAGAAAAGTGTAGCTCCTACCAAAACTTTTCAAAAAGAGCTCTCCAAAGTTATTGATATTTTATCAAGTTATAAAAGATGAAATTTTTTGAAGATAGAAGAATAAGAGAAAAATACTTAGAAATATTATAGCTGATACTCATCTCTTTTCCATTTTTTTTTCTGGTTAGGGCTGAGTCAGAAAGAGCTTTTATAACAACTGGAAAAATTTTTATAAAAATTTATTTATGACAAATGATATATGACACACTTTGCTTTTAAAACTAAAAAATATTGCCAGGCATGGTGTCTCATGTCTGTAATCTTAGCACTTTGGGAGGCCGAGGCAGGTGGATCACCTGAGGTCAGACCTCAAGACCAGCCTGGCCAATGTAGTGAAAGCCTCTCTCTACTAAAAATACAAAAATTAGCCAGGTGTTGTGGCACATGCCTGTAATCTAGCTACTCAGGAGGCTGAGGCAGGAGAATTGCTTGAACCCGAGAGGCAGAGGTTGCAGTGAGTCAAGATCACACCACTGCACTCCAGACTGGGTGACAAAGCAAGACTGTTTCAAAAAAAAAAAAACAAAGCAAACAAATAAAACTAAACTAAATAATATTACTTTTTCTCCATTTTATATAATTTAATTTTAGTCTTTTAATGTATTTTATTATTTTTGATTAATATGTTACTTCTGCTAGTTTATGTGCCATTAGTTTTTATTAGAATGAGGATATACAGGAGGCATATTTAATAAAGTTACATATTTATTGATATCTTATAAAAGTAAATATTTGAAATGGATTAAAATTGTAGACAACTCACAGACTGGAAGAAAATCTTTGCAATCTATACATCTGATAAAGGACAAACATTCAGAATCTACATTCAGAACTCAAACAAATCAGCAAGAAAAAGAGAAACCCATGAAAAAGTGGGCTAAGGACATGAGTAGACCAGTCTCAAATGAAGTTATACAAATGGCCAACAAACATATGAAAAAGTGCTCGATATCACTAATGATCAGGGAAATGTGAATCAAAACCACAATGCGATACCACCTTACTCCTGCAAGAATGTCCCTAATCAAAAAATAAAAAAAAATAGATGTTGACATGGATGTGGTAAAAAGGGAACACTTCTACACTGTTGGTGGGAATGTAAACTAGTACAACCACTATGGAAAACAGCGTGGAGATTCCTTAAAGAACTAAAAGTAGATCAACTGTTTGATCCAGCAATCCCTGTCCTGGGTGTCTATCCAGAGGAAAAGAAGTCATATATGGAAAGATACTTGCTCATGCATGCTTATAGCAGCACAATTTGCAATTGCAAAAATGTGGAACCAGCCCAAATGCCCATCAGTCAATGAGTGGATAAAGAAAGTGTGGAATATATACAAGATGGAATACTACTCAGCCTAAAAAAGGAAGGAAATAATGGCATTTGCAGCAACCTGGATAGAATTGGAGACCATTATTCTAAGTGAAGTAACTCGGGAATGAAGAAGCAAACATCATATGTTCTCAATCATAAGTGGGAGCTCAGCTATGAGGACACAAAGGCCTAAGAATGATACAATGGACCTTGGGGACTAGGGGGAAAGGGTGGGAGGGGATGAGGGATAAAAGACTATACTTTGTGTACAATGTACACTGCTTGGGTGATGGGTGCACCAAAATCTCAGAAATCACCATTAAATAACTTATTCATATAGCCAAACACTGTTGTTTCTCAAAAGAACCTATTGAAATATAAAAAGTTTAATATATTGTGAGCATATTCAATAAAATACCATATTCAGTGTTATTAAAAGAAATAGAGAAATATGATGTTGTCATTGTTTCATTCCAATCAGGAGAATCATTTCCTTTTCTTCATGTTATGACAAGTTCCCCGAAGCTTCATTTAGGTAGTGCCGACGATGTGCGGGAGTCAAGTTACTGGCTTACAAGAGTCAGTTGTTAAAATTTCAAGGAATATTCTAAGTCAGTCTTTAAAAACAGCCATTATAAAACTAAATTATATAAAATTATAATTAAATACATTATATTAAAAAAGGTAATACATATTAAAGATATCACTTACTAATTACTATTATCTATGCTGTTACCATTATTTATGTCTATTGTATTTTACGGTGGAAATTCTTATATAGTGGTGTGATACTGTGCGTCTCTCCCAACTGTCTGTTCAGTTACATTTTGGTAGTTTGCAATTGGCCCTGGTGGAAGTATTTTCCCACAGAAATTGGCAAACGCTATAAATCAGGGCTTGATTTATTGTTTTTTTTGTTCATCTAGACTTAAGATAGTGATGGAGGGCATATTAATAATGCAGATTAAATCTAAAAGCGTGCTGAGTTAAGCCATTTGTGAATAGCACAAAAAATGAGGAAATAGTCTTCTAGTATTAAGAAACTATTTTTGAAGGAGTCCTTCACATCATTGATGAATCAGTCAAGTTTTGACATACATCTTCATTATTTTGTCTCATTTATTAATGTAAAGGGGGATTATTAGTTAACATGCATGTTGTGAGTATAGTGGTTTGCTGATTCCAACTACAGGTTGGCTATACATACATGATGTTAGCAAAAATCAACAAAAGTCCAGCCTTGGCAATGTGGTGAGAATTCATCTCTACAAAAAATACAAAAACATTAGCAGGGTGTGGTGGTGCACACCTGTGGTCCCAGCTATTTGGGAGGCCTAGGTCAGAGAATCACTTGAACCCAGGAGGCAGAGGTTGCAGTGAACCAAGATAACGCCACTTTACTGCAGCCTGGGTGACAGAGACTCTGTCTTAAAAAAACAACCATCCAAACAAACAAAAAACAACATTCTGTGAGAATCATTTGGCTATGTGGAATTTACAGCAAAGGGTATTGTATATATTATTCTTTGTAAATTGCTATACAGCCTTTATGTTAATAAAATTTATAATAAACTTATAAGTTTATATATGCATATACTCCCCTACCCACAGAAAACTATTAAAAAATAGATTTAGAGGGTAAAAATGCTGTCTTCTTATATGGATATATTGTGTAGTGGTGAAATCTGGGCTTCTAGTGTACCCATCACTTGAAAAGTAAGCAATGTATCCAGTAGGTAATTTCTCATTCCTCACCCCTGAACCACCCTCCTACCTTTTGGAGTCTCCAATATCTATTCTTCCACTCTGTATTTTCATGTGTACCCATTGTTTTTAAACCTTTAGCAGCACTTCACTGGCAGTAGGTGTGGGCAATCACACGATTTTGCAGTTTCCTTTTCTGAATAAGGAGCCCTTCCCCAACATCTATCTCTGCAGAGTGAGGTTGGCAGTGCCTGAGTAACCTTTAGTCTCTGTTAACCCCCAGGAGTAGAACTCTCAGGGGCTGTTTTCTGAGGGACTTTGAATGCACCGGGTTCATGGCTCTACTGTTTTTCTGTTCTATTTCTGGACCATAATGACGCTTATCTTAATTTTGTGGGTGGTTATATCTTAAGAAATTTAAAAACATATTTTATTAATCATTGTTATGGGTTTAAAGCAAATTGGGCAGTACAGGACATGAAGGCATTGTGCATTTTGTCACTGATTATCGTTATGGCTACTGGGGTCTATAGCAGCAAGGATGAGTGAAAGATGGTACAATGACTTATCTGAGCAAGTCCGCTTCATCCCTTTAGTATCACCCTTTCTGCAAATCCTCATCCTCATTTGTCTTTCTGTCTATACAGAATTAATTAATCTGTTTCTTACTTTTATATAATTAATTCTTTCATTCACCAAATATGTACTATTTCCAGTATGTTTTCATGTGCTAGGCCCTGGGCCCCACAACGGTGATTAAAACCGACATGGTCTTGGCCCTTGCTGAACTTATGGTTTAGTGGAGAGACAAATGTTAATTAAGTAATCACATAAATTACAAACTGTGATAAAAGCTATAATTAAAAATACAGGGAGCTTTGGTTACTTATAACAGGAAGACCAGATATAGTCTAGCATTCTAGCAAAGACTTCCCCGAGGCTGTGATATTTAAATTATAATTTGAATGGTGAGTAGAAATTAATTGTACAAAACAAGGGAAAGCATTGGCTAATGAAGATAGGGAAGAAGGCTGATGTGTTGGGATGCAAACTCTAGGGGTGGAAAGTGGCCAGAAATGAGAGGGAAGACATGCAGAGGCCAGAGCATGTAGAGCTTTGGGAAACTATTGAAATGTTTGAGTAGTTGAATGGTATGATCTGATACATATTTGAAAAATATCACTTTGTCAACAGTGGCTTAAAAGGAAACCATATTGTGGGTCATTCTTTAGAAGGCTATTAATGCAGCAATCAAGTGAGAAATCATGAAAGTATAGACTTAGGAGTGGTGGTGATGTTGGAGAGATGAATGATTACAGAGAGGTTTAGGAGGCAAGACTGACAAGACTTGCTGATGTATTGGCTATTGGGAGAGAGAAGGAGGGCAGCGTGAAGAATATTTTACTGGCTTCTGTCATGAACAAGTGGAAGAGTGGTGCCAATCATTGACTTAGGGAAAACTGACAGAAGACCCAGTCTGAAGCCTAGTTTTGGAGATTCTAAGTTTGAAGTACCTTTGAGTCCTCACAGTGGAGATGTTGAGTGGTAATTAGACATACCACATTTATGCCTTTATATGGTGTCATCATTAGTATCTCTTGAGATGTTAACTCTTTGAGACTAGGAAACATATTGCATCACTCAAACTTCTTATTTTCAGGCAGCAGGTGCTGACTCCAGTTAAGCAGAAAGGAGTTTTTTGAGAAGATATTGGGTATTTACCAGCTATAATAGAAGGCCGGAGCACAAGGCATGAGAAAATGTTTCTAGAATCAAAACTGCATATTCCACATTGGAATTGGTCTGATGAGTAAAACTTGGCAGAGCACCAGGTGCTGCACTTGCACTCCTGCCTCTTTGGTGCCAACAACTCAACCTTGCTGCAACTGCTACTTCATGTCACTTCTGTGCCTTGACCTTGCAGCCTCTACTGCTGATACTGAACCTTCAGTTAGCAGGCGTGAGTCAGATATGGTTGTACTGATGGCCAGAGCCTAAAGTTATTCTCCATATACAGGAATGACTGGGTAGCTGAGTGTCTAACACTTTCATCTGTGATGAGGAAAGATGCTTGTACTCCTGCACCAACATAACAAAGTGAAGACCCCCCACACAAAGGTAAGGGAGCTCAGATTTCGAATGACTTAACACAAATGGCAGATTTCCACTTGTGTATATCTTACTCATGTTGGTGTACTTAGCAACTCATATAGCAATAGTAGCACAAGAGAAATAATAAATAACTAATTCCCAGTTGAATTTTAAAATTGTTTTAATAGTGAGTTAGAATAATTCAGATAAAAATTTCCCCCTTCATTTTTGTCATTTAGATAGCAAACTACTAGCTTATTATGCCTCATTTTAATTTGTTTTTGTAAACTGACCTCATTGTGAAATTCTATAATTACTGTTATAATTTATTCTTTAGAGAATCATGTATTTTTTCCAAAACAACAACAATGGCCTTATGTTTCTCATTAGTGGGATATAGGACACATTTCAATGCCAAAAATATTTTAGACATTTTATTTAAGAAAGACATTTTTTCCATTTCTTTTTTTCTACCTGTGCCTTATGACGCTAAGCAAATAAATAATATTTGACATTTCCTATTGTTCCATGACACATTTTTGTCCTAGAGCTTATTTCACATTCCATCAGTTCCATTCAGATTGATGGAGTGCCATCATTTAGCATTTCTCTTGCCTTCTTCCTTTTTAATGTTTCAGGCCCTTAAGTTTTGTTTTTCTCTTCTCAAATCTGAAATTTTTCTTTGAAAAATTCTGCAGTTTTCATAAGCTATGATACATGAGCAACATAGATTCTATTTGAATCTTGTTTAATGGTGGTGATGATTAACGAGGAAACAATTTCTTACTCAATTGAGAAGAGTAATCTTACGATATCATTTCTCCTCCAGACATGCAAATTAGAC
This sequence comes from Aotus nancymaae, assembly GCF_030222135.1. Lineage (NCBI taxonomy): Eukaryota > Metazoa > Chordata > Mammalia > Primates > Aotidae > Aotus > Aotus nancymaae. The sequence goes on from NW_026988438.1 coordinate 8,780,972, forward strand.
AATTTTACTGCTTATTTCCATTTCACCTCTCATTTTGGTGTCAAAGGAAGCGTTTGCCCTTTTTTTCCACACTAATGTTGCAGTTTTCCCTGATGCTGGCATCTTGACATTTTTTATTTTTATGAAAGCAAGAACTGTTGTTAGAGGAGGTTTACTGTGTTACAGTGCTAATTACCTGTCCATTTAATCCAAACTCTTGTGGGGGGTTATGCAAGGAACCATGTATGTTAGAACACGCTTCCCTGCATAATTTTAGGCTAGCATTGTCCAACAAAAGACTTTGACAAGATTTGGAAGGCAGAAGTAACCATTACTCTGGAAGCTGGCTTGGTTAGAGTGACAGGGAGATGCAGAAGTGCCAGCAGGTTCCAGCTGGTACTTACTCAGTACCCAGCTCTTCCTGACTGCTGACCCTGTTGAGCTACCATAGCTCTAGTCCTACCCCCAGACTCTCTGGGGTGGACTCCCTGAAATGGTAGCTGCACTTCCCATAGACTTCCCCATGAGTTTTCCTTTTACAGTCTCAATTTAGTGGCCTGATAATTGGCTTCTCAGATTGGTTGGTGGGTCACCGTCAGTCTGATTCTCCAGCTTCTCTTCTGGACCTCCACTCACCCAGCCCTTTTTCTACTGTGTAAGGTCTAATTTCTATAATCAATTCCTTACTCCATAACTCATGGTGGGGGCCAGCTTCCTGGTTAAATGCTGATTAAATTGTTTGTGCTGAAACTTATTCTGATACCTTTTCCTTTGCCACTTTTTTCTGTTATGAATTACTATGATTAGTTTTTTCAAATTTAAAACTTCTCTCTTGACATACGTAAGTTTGACTTCCATTTTTAAAAAGAAGTCTAAATTTATTGTTCTAGAGTCATTCAGTGTTCTAATTCTAGTATATTTTCTATATAACCAAAACTATAATTATACCTTAACTACTATTTCTAAAGCTGATTATGCTGAAGGCTTTGTGTAAAGTCACATTGGGCTGTGGTACCAGTTAATAATCAGATGATAATATTTGAACAGTATAAAATATTTGTTTTGTACTGTACATTTCCTATTGGACATGTGGCTAGATCAGTTCATTTGAGTCCTTAGCAAATGTAAGTAATCTGAGTATGGGTTGATTAAGTAATCTGCTTTATTTTTCATTTTATTATTTTATTTTTTAAATTTATTTATTTTACTTTAGATGCATACTATATCTGGTGTTTCTCCCCATGTTATCCGATCCCATCCTTCCCTCTCTCCCCACCTCCCACTGTCTCTCCTATACCTCCCGCAACTGCCACCAATGTGTAATGCTCCCCTCCTTGAGTCCATGTGCTCTCATTGTTCAACACCCACCTATGAGTGAGAACATGCAGCGTTTGGCTTTCTGTTCTTGTGTCAGTTTGCCTAGAATGATGGTTTCCAGACTCATCCAAGTCCCTACAAAGGACACGAAGCCATAGTTTTTTATGGCTGCGTAGTCTTCCATAGTGTATATGTACCACATTTTCGTTGTCCAGTCTATCATTGATGGGCATTTGGATTGGTTCCAGGTCTTTGCTATTGTACACAGGGCTGCAATGAACATACATGTGCATGTGTCTTTATAGTAGAATGATTTATAGTTCTTTGAGTATATGCCCAGTTATGGGATTGCTGGGTCAAATGGAATTTCTATTTCTAGATCCTTGAGAAATTGCCACACTGTCTTCCACAATGGTTGAACTAATTTACACTCCCACCAACTGTGTAAGAGTGTTCCTATTTCTCCACATCCTCTCCAGCATCTGTTGTCTCCAAATTTTTTAATGATCGCCGTTCTAACTGGCATGAGATGGTATCTCAATGTGATTTTGATTGGCATTTCTCTAATGACCAGTGATGATGTGAATTTTTTCATATGTTTGTTGGCCTCATATGTCTTCTTTTGAAAAGTGTCTGTTCATATTCTTCACCCACTTTTGAATGGGGTTATTTGTTTTTTTTCTTGTAAATCTGTTTTAGTTCTTTGTAGGTTTTGGATATTAGCCCTTTGTCAGATGGGTAGATTGTTGTGGGTACTGTTTTTGAGATGTGGCATTGTTTCATATTCACTCATAATGGAGAATTAAATGTATATTGACTTGAGAGTGAGGAAATATAGAAAACTGTTAAATTAAAAATTATGTCAATTAGGTATATGGAAACAGGCTTACAGGTAAAAAAGGAATGCAGACATTAATGGTGTTCTTAGTAAACTGAACTTTCTCACTTAATTCTCAGAACAAACCTATAATAGATTTAATATTCAATATCTTTTTCAGAGTTTCAAAGATTAGAAAATTGAGGTGCAGAGAGGATAAAAAGTTTACACAAGTTCACAGAGAGAATAATCAGAAGCGGGTTATGGGCCAAGGCTGTAGGATTCAAGTGCTCACGGTCATAACGACTGCAGAGTTCCGCCCTCCAGCTTCCTGCCCAGCACAATGTGTGAGAAGAGGTCTCTGAAGTCAGAAAGGTAAGAGGTGAAATGTCAGCCCATAGTTTTCTAACTGCTAAACTTGAGTAGGACACTTAAACTCTTTTACCTACAATATATGAATTTGAAAATTGAGGCAATAATTACACATACTCCCAGGGTAGTTGTGATAATGTTGGTAAATTGCAAAACATGTTATATAATTGGTAGTCATTAGTTTGTTCTTTAGATATATGTGAATTTTCTATGTACTGTTCTTAGTAATAGATGAGGTGCTTAAAAAAAGCATTTTGGGGGGTAATATCTCACCATTTCCAGACGGAAGAAATATTGCTTAATTTAGAAATGGAAAAGTCCAAGTTATCAAAAATACGATATACAGTGATGTGAAATAATGATATTCGTAAGAATAAAATATTGTATAACATCTAAATATCTGATGATGGACAAATGTCATATCAACTTCGTTATATATTATATGATTCATGGAATGTTACATAGTCATTAAAATGTTTATGAAGAGTTTATAATATGAGAAATGTTTAAATATTGGGGAAAAGTAAGGTACAGATTATTATATGTAAAAATACATTAGCTGTAAGAAAATACTTTAAAATATAAATAGTAGTGGGTCAATAAGTGAATTTTTTCTTTTATTTTCTTGTGTTTTCTAAATTTTCTCTGTTACCTTAAAAAAAAAAAAGTATAAGCGACTGGGCGCAGTGGCTCATACCTTTAATCCCAGCACTTTAGGAGGCCGAGACGGGCGGATCATGAGGTAAGAAGATCGAGACCATCCTAGCCAACATGGTGAAACCCTGTCTCGACTAAAAATACAAAAATTAACTGGGTGTGGTGGCACATGCCTGTGATCACAGCTACCTAGAGGCTGAGGCAGGAGAATCGCTTGAACCAGGGAGTCAGAGGTTACAGTAAGCTGAGATCACACCACTTTACTCCACCCTGGCAACTGAGTGAGATTCCGTCTCAAAAAAAAAAAAAAAGTATTAGCTTTATTTTAGAAGTTGTGAACTGCTATTGAGAATAGTGCTCTGCTATTTATTTATGAGTGTGAATCTCACAATAAAATGATAGAGAAGCTAATAAATTGCATTTTATTTCACTTGCAAAGCTAAAGAGGTACACGAGAAGCAAACTTATTTTCTTAAATGGTTGGTGTAGATTTTCTTCCTCCTTTTTCTTTTTTTCATAGTTGTTGCTAGGTGTAAAGGTGCTGGCACCAGTACAGCATTTAATTTTCTGCAGAGGAGTGCATGCAATATTTATATATTATATATCATTACTTTGAAATCAGTTTATGATAAAGGGAGCCAGAACTCTTCTATGGGGCCACTTTTTTTCTGTTTAAAGAGGCATCCTTTCATTGGATTATAGTAATAGCCATAGTACTTTAGCAAATAGCTATAAAACATGAAAACGTCCTCCTTTCTTATATTAATCCATCAGGAAGCTTTCAGGGATTCTTCTTCTCGTCTAAAATATTCATAGGCAGCAAAATGTCCTGAATGCCCTACAGAATTTGTGCAGAGCCAGGCAGATGATTGATAGTGAAGTTCTGTTCTGAGTCACTCACAGTATGTAATTCTATCCATCTTGCCAAATACAGGAGAGCAGGCAACTCATAAAAGGTAAAGGTAACAGACACTGTATTTTCTTACATTTAAAAAGGAACTTGGTATCCACTTCACTGTGTTGTACTGAATAAAACAAATTTTTATTACATAAAATAAAAGGCAGGCAAGCTATTCTTTGTAAAGTAAGATAAAGTTTTATTAAACAGATACCATTTATTATATTGCATATTTCTCTTTGGCATATATTTGCTTGTATGGGCATACCTTAAGTAAAGGATGTGTAAATGTTGTCTAATTAAAGAAAAACTAGTCGGAGTGCGAGCAAGGTATGAAGTAAATGCTCTATAGATTTCTTAATGAATAAAATTTCATTTCCACCTTCCAGTGTTTTTGACATCAATATTTCATTTTTCCATGAAATTTATGTTAAAATTGAAATTTAGTCAGGTTAATCTTATGAAGTTAGGTAAAGCAATAGATGGGCATTAGATGTTATTGCAGTTGCTAGCCGGATTTAGCACTTTGAACTACTCTTATTTCGTGAGGGCATGATTCTGTCATTTATACTTGTACACAAGTACCTGAGTTTTGTCTGAGTCAGGACTTTGGAATCAGGTCTCGAGGATTTCCTTTTTGCTTACATGATCATTGTTCATGATAGATATTATGCTGCTGTATATCTAAAATGAATTGCAATGTACAAGTAAGATAGAACAAATTAATTACAGTAGTTACTTTTTTTTTTTTTTTGAGACAGTCTTTTTCTGTTGGCCAGGCTAGACTGAAGTGGCATGATTTTGGCTCACTGCAACCTCCACCCTCCCAGGTTCAAGTGATTCTTGTGCCTCAGCCTCTCAGGTAGCTAGGATTACAGGTACACATCACCACACATGGCTAATTTTTGTATTTTTAGTAGGGAAGGGGTTTCACCATATTGGCCAGGCTGGTCTTGAACTTCTGGCCTCAAGGGGTGGTCCACTGTGCCTGGCTAAATTACAGTAGTTACTTTTTTTTCTTTTTTTCCTGTAGTGAAAGGATCTTAGAAATAAAGAAATATAGCATCACAGTGAAGAACTTGTTGATAAGTCTGTTCAAGTCAGCTGGGGCCCACCACCCATGAGGAGGAGATATTTGAGCCAGTGGTTGCTAATAGGTGCACTTAACTGATTATAGGTAGACTATTGCCAGTTAAAGAGCAGGGGCCATATTTCAACAATATTCAATTTTCGGTCACATCTAGTGCTTTGCACGTACCTGTAGTAAGAAATCAACAAATATTTCATTAAGCAAGAACTCAGAAGAGTCTTAGATTGCAGGCAACAATAATTTAGGTAGAAATGACCAATTGGCCATTTTTCAATTTTTCACAGGAGGCTCCTCTGACCTTGAAATTAAAATTTTTTTAAACAGTTATTTATTATTATTTTTTAGGGACATAATCTCATTATGTTGCCAAGGCTGTACTTGAATTCTTGGAATCTATCAATCTTTCCATCTCAGTCTTCCAAGTTGCTGGAACTGCAAGTGTGTGCCACTGCACCAGGATTAGACCTTGGGATTTGCGTATCACTTTGACCAATTTGCATCACATTTCTCACTGATTTCTCCTCCTATAATATTTTCGTGCTTTAGCATATTCCTTACATGTCTTTATTCCTGGCATAAAAATATGATTACCTTTCAATTTTTGAGACAGACAATAAATTTGCCGAGAAATTTGCCCACTAGGCAAGGAAAAATATTTGCTGACATAAGTAACCAGAGATATATATACATGTCTAGCACAACCTGTAAACATCTTGTTGGCTGTGATTAGTTGAGAATTTTTACATTTTTCTGCTGAAGTTGTGAAAAGTTGCTTTTTTTTGAGAATTGAAACATTAATATATAGAAATAATTTTATCCATAGTTGCTAAATTTACCATTGAAAATTTTATGTTTCTTAAGCCTAGAATCAGATGTTTTACCTGTAACCTGTCTTTTCTAATGATACACATTGTTTATCTACCATAAGAACCGTCTTAGAGTGACTCTTGGTTTCTCTCTAGTTATTTTATTAACTGATATTTCCCTGGTGAGTCTGATTCCCTAAGCAGTGTCTGAATTGACAACATGGACTTAAAGATGAGATGATCTGTGCCACTTATTTATTGATGTTGCCACATGGGAGGTTCTGGCAATGGAATGGGTCATTTCTGTCTGCCTCTATAGCTGCCCCTTTGAGCAGTCCTTTGGAGCAGGAGCAGTATCAATGGGAGGCAGCCTCATTAGTGCTGCAGCCATCATCAATTAAAACTTGTCCTTGGCAAAGATAGTTCCTCTTCCCTCTCATTTCTTTGTAGTGCAAGTGCCTATTTTTAAAGAATAACTTGACTTGGCTGTCATTTCCCATGGTTGACAGAGGAACCATGGTTCTGTTTCAATCAAAAGAAATAGTATTTGCAATGACTACAAAAACAGCCATGAACACTTATTGAGGACTTATCTGCTTTTTATCAACATTATATATTCAACTTTTATGACTCTTGAAAAAGTGAAGAGAAATTGCTCAGGTAGACAAGTAGGTAGCATGCTGCAGTCCTCTGTCACTCATTCGTTCAGCTTCTTTCTCCTTATTCTTCACCTAAGGTCTCAGACAGCATTCTGAACATGCAGCAGGGAAAACATGTTTGAATTCTGGACTGAGAAAGGACGGAGGAAGAATGGGCATATTTAGATAGGAGGGATGAAGGTAACAGAAGCCTCTACAGGCATATATAGAGTTGTCTTTAGTTAGTTCCATTGTGTTTATGTAATGGAACCAAACAACTCTGATTTCAGTGTCCTGATGTGAACTACTGCTTTGAAGCTAGTTTAAGGCTGAGCAGCAAAGCAGAACCAGGACTCTATATAACTTGGGTACACTCTATGCCATCAAGAATCCAGGCGTGACATTCTCCTCTAAATTGAGAATCTATGGCCATTGGTATATTTACTCAGGTAAATGATATGGCAACAAGACTGATTGAGCCATTAGTTCAGTGACCAGGGTTCAGATGAGAAGAACTGTTGTCTATATCTGTATCTATATCTGTCTATGTATGTATGATGTATGTATGTATGTATGTATGTATGTTTGTATGTATCTGTCTATCTATCATCTATCTATCTGTCTGTCTGTCTGTCTGTCTGTCTGTCTGTCTATTATCTATCTATGCCTTTCAGGGACATGGAAATACTCTTTACATGGGGTTTAATAACCACTGGGACTTCATTTAATGGAAGCTATTTAGAATGCTACTGGACTTTCTGGACTTTCATTTTTCTGAGTAGAGTTTATCAGCTGGAGGATTTTGAATTTCTGTGTGAAGAGGAGATGGAGAGGGAGCAGGATTTGATGAGGTTGTGAGAAGGTTTTTCTCTGTAATATAACTTCTCTACTGCCTTCTGATGAAAATATGATAAAATTTCAATTTTAGGATTGAATTTGTGTCTAATTTTGAGTGTACTAAATAGGCTCCTGGAGAGCACAGGATGAGAGCCAAGATTGTAAAGCTGTCCCCACATACATAGTCTACACAGCAAAAAAACAAAACAAAACAAAAACAAAAACGGGGGATTGCAAAATACTCACCATTCCACTGAGTACAACAGAGAGGAGGGGCTCAGGAAACATTCATCCGTGGACTCTAATGCCGTTTCCAATGCCTGATATGATAGACATTCAAAAATGCTTCTTGAACAATCTTTGATATTTTAGAGAGAATGAAAAGAAGGTGGTGGAAGAGTGGACAGTATTCCTCAGTAGTGGAAATAAAAAAGAAATATGGCCATGTTCACTCTGTAAGCGAAGTGCTTAGAAGGAGTATGTGTGTGTGTGTGTGTGTGTGTGTGTTTTAAGGATTAAACATAAGCAGGAACTCTTCAAGAAATTCTATTTGTTGTGTTTTAAAAATAAAATTAGCAAGCCAGGTACTGACAACACTGAACCTTTAATATTAACTATGTCTACTTGAAAGAACCTGTTCATTATAGATATGTGGTGTGTGTAGGAGGAGTTATTTGGTTAATAAGAAGCAGAATAAAAATAATCCACCTGGACTGTATGTGGATTATTAGTAGATTGCTTTCTTTTGAAGACTGTGAAATGAGTCATGGCACACAATTTTCATTATTATTATTATTATCATCATTGTTATTTCAACTTTTAGATTCAGGAAACATGTGCAGGTTTGTTACATTAAGGTTACATTATGTGATGCTGAGACTCAAGGTGTGATTGATCCCATCTCCGAGGTACTGAGCATAGTACCCAATAGTTAGTTTTTCAACTTTTGCCTCCCTTCCTCCACCCCCCATCAAGTAGTCCCCAGTGTCTACTGTTGCCATCTTTATGTATAAGAGTATCCAATGTTTAGCTTCCACTTATAAGTGAGAAAACGCAGTATTTGGTTTTCTGTATCTGCCTTAATTCACTTAGGATAATGGCCTGCAACTTCATCCACGTTGCTGCAAAGGACATGGTTTTGTTCTTTTCCTATGGCTGCATAGTATTTATTCCATGGTGAATATGTACCGCACTTTCTTTATCTAATCCACATTGACAGGCATCTAGATCGGTTTCATGTCTTTGCCATTGTGAATAGTGCTGTGATGAAAATATGAATGCATGTGTCTTTTTGACAGAACAGTTTGTTTTCTTTGAATGTATACCCTGTAATGGGATTGCTGGGTCAAATGGTAGTTCTGTTTGAAGTTTTTTGGGAAATCTCCAAACTGCTTTCCATAGTGGATAAACAAATTTACTTTCCCATCAAAAATGTATAAGCACTTTCTGCAAATCAAAACCACAATGCAATACCACCTGACTTGTACCAGAATGACCATAATCAAATAATAAAAAAAAAATAGATGTTAGCATGGATGTGGTGAAAAGGGAGCACTTCTCCACTGCTGGTGAGAATGTAAGTTAGTCCAACCACTATGGAAAACAGTGTGTAGCTTCCTTAAAGAACTGAAAGTAGAATTAACAGTTGATCCAGCAATTCTGGGTAGATACCACAAATGGGTATCCACCCAGAGGAAAATAAATCATACAAAAAAGATACTTGCACACACGTTTATTGCAGCATAATTCGCAATTGCAAAAATATGGAACTAGCCCAAATGCCCATCAATCAATGAGTGGATAAATGAACCATGGTACATATATACAATGGAATAGTACTCAGCCATAAAAAGCAGTGAATTAGTGGCATTCAAAGCAACCTGGATGGGATTGGAGACTATCATTCTAAGTGAAGTAACTCAGAATTGAAAATCAAACATTGTATGTTCTCACTCATAAGTGGGAGCTAAGCTATGAGAATGCAAAGGCATAAGAATGATACAATGGACTTTAGGGACTTGGGGGCAAAGGGTGGGAAGTGAGTGAGGGATAAAAGACTACAAATTGGGTTCAGTTTGGGTGATGAGTGCAATAAAATCTCACAAATCACCACTAAAGAATTGACTCGTGTAACCAAATACCACCTGTTTCACAAAAACCTATGGAAACAATTTTTAAATAAACAATATATAAGCATTTTCTTTTCACAACCTCGCCAGTATCTACTGTTTTTTGACATTTTAATAACAGCCATTCTCACTGGTGTGAGATGGTATCTCGTTGTGATTTTGATTTGCATTTCTCTGATGATTAGTGGTACTGAGCATTTTGTCATGTTTGTTGGCTACTTGTATTTCTTCTTCCCCCTTCCCCTCCCCTTCCCTTTCCTTCTCCTCCTCCTCTTCCTCGTCTTCCTCTTCCTCCTCCTTCTTCCACTTCCTCTTTCTCCCCTCCTCCTTATTCTACTTCTTCCTCTTCCTCTCCTTCTCCTTCTTCTTCCCCTCCTCCTTCTTCTTCCTCTTCTTCCTCCTCCTTATCATCCTCTTCTCTCCTTCTCTGTCTTCTCCTTCTCCCTCTCCTCCTTCCTCTCCCTCTCCCTCTCCCACTTCTTCTCCTTTTCCTTCTCCTTCTTCCTCAGATGGAGTCTTGCTCTGTCATCCAGGCTGGAGTGTAGTGGCACAATCTTGACTCACTGAAACTTCTGCCTCCAGGGTTCAAGAGGTTTTCGATTCTTATGCCTCAGCCTCCTGAGTAGCTGGGATTACAGGCACATGCCACTATACCTGGCTAATTTTTGTATTTTTAGTAGAGACAGGGTGTCACCAGGTTGGCCAGTGTGATCTCAAACTCCTAATCTCAAGTGATCCACCCACCTCAGCCTCCCAAAGCACTGGGATTACAGGCATGAGCCACTGCACGTGGCCTGTATATCTTCTTTTGAGAAGTGTCTGTTGTGTCTTTTTTTTTTTTTTTTGACAGAGTCTCGTTCTATTGCCTAGGCTGGAGTGCAGTGGCATGATCTTGGCTCACTGCAACCTTCTGCCTCCTGCCTCAGCCTCTCAAGTAACTGAGATTACAGGTGTGCACCACCACAGCCAGCTAATTTTTTGTAATTTTAGTAGAGAAGGGGTTTCGCCATGTTGCCCTCGCTGGTCTCAAACTCCTGAGCTCAAGTGATCCACCTGCCTTGGCCTCCCAAAGTGCTGGGATTACAGACATGAGCCACCATGCCTAGCCTGTTATGTCTTTTACCCATTTTTAAAATGGGGTTGTTTTTTGTGTGTGTTGAGTTGTTTAAATTCCTTATAGATTCTGAATATTTTACCTTTGTTGGAAGCATAGTTTGTGAATATTTCCTCCTATTTTGTAGAATGTGTATTTATTCTGTTGATAGTTTCTTTTGCTGTGCACAAGCTCAGAAAAGGAAAAAAAGTTTAATTAGGTCTCATTTGTCAATTTTTGTTTTTGTTGCAATTGATTTTGAAGACTAAGTTATAAATTCTTTCTCAAGACTAATGTCCAGGATTGTGTTTCCTAGGTTTTCTTAGAGGATTCTTATAGTTTGATGCCTTACATTTAAATTTTTAATTCATTTTGAGTTGATTTCTGAATATGGTATAAGGCAGATGTCCAGTTTCAGTCATCTTCACATGGCTGGCTAGCCATCATAGCATCATTTATTAAATAGGGAGTCTTTTCCAAATTGCTTTTGTCAACTTCGTTGATGATCTGATGGCTGTAGATGTGCAGCTTTATTTCTGGGTTCTTTGTTCTGTTCCATTGGTCTATGTGTCAGCTCTTGTACTAGTACCATGTGCTTTTGGCTACTGGAACTGTAGGGAGCCAGCCCCACATCACCCATGGGTACCCCAAGTTCAGTGGCAACAAAGGAATGAAAGACAGATTAAGAGAAAAGGTGGGACCAGGGGACCATCACTTCATCAGTTTGGAGGTGACAAGGAAGGCCCCACGCTCTGATCATCCACACTATTTATTGATTACAGTCACTTTGATCTACAGGGTAGTGGTGGAGTAATGGTGGGGAGAGGGTGATGATGGAGTGAATCAGTGAGCCAGAACTGAATCAGTGAGCCAGAACTGGTGTGTCATTCTAAGGACTGATAATAGTGGTGGTTTGGGAGTTTCACAAAACAAGAACATGTGGTTATCTTTAGCTTATTATCTATGTACAGCTGACGAAACTCGGGCGTTACAGGGAGCCTACAAGTCTAACTACATCATAATGCTATGAAGGGGTTTTACGTCCTTGCGCACAATGTTTATGGTAACAGAGCCGAGGTCACCCTGAACCAGAACATGAGGCATGAAGAGGGCTTCCTCCTCAGAGGCCTCCTGTGGCCTTCTGCAGTTTGTTGTTCCTTGTTTGTATGTTACTCATAACCAATTTATGTCAGCACTCTGTAAGTCCTTTCTCCTTTGCAGCTTTTCCCAACAGTAACCTTATAGTATAGTTTGAAGTCAGGCAATGTGATGCCTCCAGCTTTTTATTTTATTTTTTGCTTAGGATTGCTTTAGCTGTTTGGACTCTCTTTTTGTTCCACGTGAATTTTGGAATTGCTTTTTGCTAATTCTGTGAAAAATGATCTTTGTAGTTTGATAGGAATATCATTTTAATGATATTGATTCTTTCAATCCAGATCATGGAATTTTTTTTTTCACTTGTTTGTGTTAAAAGTAAAACTTCAGCTAAAATAAACTTAAAGGAGTTTAATGGAGCAATGAATGATTCACGAATCAGGCAGCTCTCAGAATCACAATAGTTCCAGAGAGACTCCAGTTCAGTTATGTGGTGGAAGAAGACTTATAGACAGAAAAAGGGAAGTGAAGTACAGAAACTGGAAGCTAGGTACAGAAACAAGTAGGTTGGTTACACCTTAGCATTTGCTTTATTTGAACACTCAGCAGTGTATTACTGGTTGAACTATGTCTGCTGGGATTGGCCAAGACTCAGCTATTGTTACAGGCACATACTCTTAGTTAGATATTCAATTTTGTCTGCCTATTAAGTTAGGTTACAGTTCACCCACAAGGACTGAGATATAGAAGTACAGAGTCCTTCTCAGGCCATATTTAGTTTGGTTTAACAATTCCCCCCTTTTGGTCATTTTCTCAATTTTAAGAGATTGACCAAAAATTTAGTGTTTGATGTCACTATCATCATTGTAAATATACTTATTTGGTTTTGAAACCCTCTGGAAAATAGTAGAACAGTGGATTTTGCAAGGTGGGATCAAAGACTGAGTGGAGGGTAACTCCTTATGCTGGAACATCCTGTTTGTAGGAGAAAAATAAAAACTGGTGTGTTCTAGGATCTATGTGCTTACTTAAAGTCTTAGTTTGATTCCGTCACATTTAACATGAGAGACTCCATTTTTATTTGGTTTGAACTACATGAGCTCAGTTCAAAACAATGGCCTCCCATAATTTTGTTTAAAAATTCCCCCATTGTGGTCAGGTTGTTACTTAGGTGAGAGTGTGACCAAAATTTAGGGCCTTAGTGCCACTCTCAGTTACCATCATTTTGGGTTTCCAGTCTCAGCATGTCATTCACAGGTTACAGTGTCCTCATGATCACATACTTTTTTTCAGCTCTTGCCATTTCAGTTGAAGAGAAACCATTTGACATTCTAGAGATGGCTGTATGCAAGCATTTAAAACCTTTGAGGCAATACAGCACACCAGAGAGATCACTATTATGACTATCAAGAGGATAATACCAAGCATTTGGAATATGCTTCTTACCCAGCATCCACATAAACAAAACCATCTAAAATTAGATAGATCAAAGAATGAGCTAAAGAGTCAACTTGCTTAACTAAGCAGTCTTTGTGAATCTCCTATAACTGAATTTCCATAATCTATATTTGATTGATTTCTCCATAGTTTATAAAGCCCAGCAGCTGCACAGATACTTTTCTGTTTAGCCAATTCTATTATGTAGCACAACTTTCACAAGAGAATTTAAAGTCTGTTGTGTAATGATAGCCTTTACAGTAGAATCTGCTACAGAGCTTATCATGAGTAATACGTTTATACTGATTGCTTGTTTTGCTACCAACCATGGAAAAAGGATGTAACAAATGATGCCCTTCTAGAAGAGTGAAGGCCTCCTGGCATTGTTCTCTGTAACCCATGATATGGGTTAACAGGAATAAACCAATGTTCTGTTTCTGACTGATTATGAGGTAACATACGTACAATTAAAATTTCTCATTTACATTGGGCCTTCATTTTTTTGTCTATGAAAGTACAAGATTATCCATGTATAAGGCTGTCTGCAAGATCCTTTACAAATAAAAGTATTCCCCATAAGTGCACACAACACACCCTTTTTTTACTTCTATTGTTCATAGAGGTATAAGCAAGAAAAGAATACTTAAAGACAAGAGTGTCATGAGAGTAGAGCAATCTTGATCTGCGATCTTGGGAAAAGCTGTCCACATCAAGGATGCCATGTTCTTCTGGGGAGAAATTTCCATGGTTAGCTTTACTTTAGGAGTTACAATGGGTATATAGTTCCAAGAGTGAAGCGTGACCCTTCTCAGTTGTGAGATTATGAACCTAAAGTTCAGTTTCCCAGAGTTTGCTGTAGTGTGGATGGCAAGGACAGTATTTCTTTGATGTTCTCAGAAGATCCAATCTTCAGGTTCTAGATTATGAAGGGGTTGATTGTCCTCAGTTGGTGAACCATAAAAAGCTTTCTTTACCTGGTGAAAATACATGGTAGCATAATAATCTACTGTTATAACATCAGCCCTTTGCATGCGAAAGCTTTTATACAACCAGAAAACATGTATTGAAAATGACAATGGAATGAAAGGCCTTTATAAAAATGTTTAAATGGCCTATCAGGTAACCAAATGTATCTGAAACTTTGACTGTTTTTCTAGGAATATGGGTTTGACAAACCAAACATTAGTCATAAATTATTTTAGCAATTTAGAAGTCACCACACCAATATATATTTTATTTGTGTCATTTTATCTTTTCCATGATGAATTATGGAGTGCAAAACCTTTAATAACAAAAGCTTAAAGAACTCTGAAAGGACAAGCTGACCATACTGATTTTCAGTGAGTCCATGCTTAATTACCGTTAGACTTACATCCTCTTGAATACCAGTTGTTTCTCCAAATTAGGTGCATAGCACTGATAACTGATGATTATCATAGGTAATTTGACTTTAGACCATTAAGTTTATTTAAATTGTATATCTAAACAATTTCAGTATTAGCCAATGTAGCATACAAATCTGGCAAAGTGTTTTCTTGGTATTCAATTAATTTTTATTCTAGTTGGGTTAGCAGTTTTATAAACCAGTCAGTCTTTTCATTAAAGTTTCAGGAATTCTTACCCAGTACAAATAATATGATTTTAAAGTTATTAGAAGCCTGTATGCAAGAGTGCTGTCAGGTCCTTTCCATCCTTTCATGAATCTCCTAAAAGACACCATATTCTAGGATTTCATGTGCTTGTGAAGTTGTCAGAAACTGCATCAGTATTAAGCAGTTGACTGTGGAAGTGACTTTAAATGGTCATAGTTAAAAACAAAATTGACAAGAAAATTTGGTTATTTCTGTGGTCTACAATAACGTAATAACCATAACTATGATTGATAACATATACTCAGACATATTAGAATTTTAAAAATCTCATACAATTTTGAAACATATATTAATAACATTCACTAAAATACAACCGGAAGAAGGTTAAAACACTTGACAATGCTTCCCAGGTAACTTAATATGTCAAATAATCCTGTTTACTTATCTTTTGGATATATCAGGGGCCCTCTGAGGCATCCAAAAGTTACAGGTCAAAAAAAAGTAATATTGAAGCTGAAGTTTGATTTTGGGAAACCTATTACATATGTTAAAGGTTTAAAATACTTGATATTTTAAAATAGAATTCCAGGTCACAATAAGTCATTCATTTAGTCAAAATAATGGTCCCAAAATTTAAAAAGGCAAAAACCTTCACTCATTGATAGAGGGAAGACAGCTCCCAATCTAACTCATGTTTCTTTTCTTTGGAAGTTTATTAAAAAGGCAAACACAAATCTTGCATTATCTTTTAATATGACATAAAAATCTTACTTAAGAGAAAAAGCCAAATTTTACCCTTGCATTAGTGTACCATTAATATCAACCCCAACCCCAATTCTTTCTTCTTCTTTTTTTTTTAAATTATACTTTAAGTTCTGAGATACATGTACAGAATGTGCAGGTTTGTTACATAGGTATACACGTGCTATGGTGGTTTGCTGCACTCATCAACCCATCATTTACATTAGATATTTCTCCTAATGCTATCCCTCTCCTAGCTCCTTACCCTCTGACAGACCCCTGTGTGTGATGTTCCCCTCCCTGTGTCCATGTGTTCTCATTGTTCAACTCCCACTTATGAGTGAGAACATGCAGTGTTTGGTTGTCTGTTCCTGCATCAGTTTGCTGAAAATGATGGTTTCCAGCTTCATCCATATCCCTGCAAAGGACATGAACTCATCCTTTCTTATGGCTGCATAGTATTCTATGGTATATACATGCCATATTTTCTTTATCCAGTCTGTCATTGATGGGCATTTGGGTTGGTTCCAAGTCTTTGCTATTGTGAATAGTGCTGCAATAAACATATGTGTGCATGTGTCTTTATAATAGAATGATTTATAATCATTTGGGTATATACCCAATAATGGGATTATTGGGCCAAATGGCATTTCTGGTTCTAGATCCTTGAGGAATTGCCACACTGCCTTCCACAATGGTTGAACTAATTTACACTCCCACCAACATTGTAAAAGCAATCCTGTTTCTCCACATTTTCTTCAGCGTCTGTTGTTTCTTGACTTTTAAATGATTGCCATTCTAACTGGCATGAGGTGCTATCTCACTGTGGTTTTAGTTTGCATTTCTCTAATGACCAGTGATGATGAGCTTTTTTTCCTATATTTGTTGGCCCGATAAATGTCTTCCTTTGAGAAGTATCTGTTCATATTCTTCACCCACTTTTTGATTTTTTTTTTTTTTTTTTTTTTTTTTAATAAATTTGTTCAAGTTCTTTGTGGATTCTAGATATTAGCCCTTTTTCAGACGGCTAGATTAAAAAATTTTCTCCCATTCTGTAGTTTGCCTGTTCACTCTGATGATAGTTTCTTTTGCTGGGCAGAAGCTCTTTAGTTTAATCCTATTTGTCAATTTTGGCTTTTGTTGCCATTGCTTTTAGTCATGAAATCTTTGGCCATGCCAATGTCCCGATGGTATTGCCTAGTACTGGTACCAAAACATATATAGAGATCAATGGAACAGAACAGATGCTTCAGAAATAATGTCACACATCTACAACCATCTGATTTTTGACAAACCTGACAAAAACAAGCAATGGGGAAAGGATTTCCTATTTAATAAATGGTGTTGGGAAAACTGGCTAGCCATATGCAGAAAACTGAAACTGGACCCCTTCCTTATACCTTATACAAAAATTAACTCAAGGTGGATTAAAGACTTAAACGTAAGACCTAAAATAATAAAAACCCTAGAAGAAAACCTAGGCAATGTCAATTCCAATTCTTAATAAAACTTTATAGACAAATTGATTCAATCGTAATCAATTTGACCATAAGGTGAGATTCTCATAAATCTTTTATAACCTTTTACAAATTTTTGTTAAAGAGTAAATCTGTGCTCTAAGAAAACCCTGTTGTGCTTTTATTTCAATGTTCAATTTATGGAAAAAACAAATAATATCCCTTTAAATTTAGTCATTATGTTCACACACAGAATGTCTTTTACAAGACTAATTTTTATAAATCTACAACTTGCTCAGTCTTTTAGCTTTATCTTATCTAATTTAAAACAATCCTTTAACACTCTAAACTAGGCAAAAATTTATATTCCCACGCCTTCTTATAATGTTTCACCAAAAACACATTTCATTCTCTTCACACACCTTGCATGTAAAACTGTTCCTTCAGTAGTCTCAATTGCATGTTATAATGGTAATTCTCAGCAATTTTCATTGTTGTCAAAAAACCTGGTAAGTGATTTTAATTATGTACTAGCTTTGGAGCCTAGGAAATCAGACGTGCAGATAAGAGGCAGGGTGTGGTGGCTCAAGTCTATAATCATAGCACTTTGGGAGGCCTACCTAAGTTCAAAAGTCAAAGAAATGCAGGTAAGGTCTTACTCTTTCCAGCACAGCTATGTGCATGGCTAACTCTACATGTCCCCAGGCTTCACCTAGCTGTAAAGTATGCACGTTGAATGGATTTCAAAAGCCAACGAAGCAGTTTATGGGCCTTAAAGCATTTAGTAAAGCTAATATCTGACCTGCCTAATTTAGACCAAATATCTTTATTTTACTAATAATCTTTAAAGCTGTTTTTATTTCACAAAGATTACTAAAGTCATGTGAACTAAAAGGCATTACAGTTTTTATTTTTCTTTCAAAATATTTTATTTAAATGCTTATTTTTTCTTTAAGCCAATTAATTAGAACTGTTTTATATAAACATCACACACACAACACATGTATAACTAAACAGACAGACAGACAGACGATTCAGTAGTTGTAAGATTTTTCATTTGCCAGTTTTTAAGTTTCTTAATTGGATTACTGGCTTCAGGGTGGAGCCCTTGGGGCAGGGCCAGGAAAGCATGCCGTTTCTACAACCTAATTTAAAGCAGGCACAGCTAGAAGGCAAAACAGATTCACCCATAATCAGCCCTTCTCCCATGAGAGTCTTATCTCTCAGTGGGGTAGGGATGTTGCCATACATTTTCGGTGGCCAAGAGCATGCTTCTCTCATCGGAATGTGCAAAAAACTGCGTGCTCCCCCAAAATGCCATTAGCTATCCCCCAGAGTATATTTCCTACCTAGTTATTACACATCAAAGCTCTCTCATAATTTGAAATAGTTTCTGATACTCCCAAAAATAAAACATGTCAGGTAATGCAATGCAAAACAGAATATAGCCTTAGGTTTTAAGAGAGACCTATTTGTTTTCAATTCCTAGGATTTTATGAGGAAAACAGAGGTGTTTCCCCAAAAGGGGTCTGTGACACCTCTTCTGTTTTTCCCAATGAGTACAGGCTGTTAGAGCTTGAATATCCACTTTTAATTAAGCTGACTTTTAACCATAGTGCTCTTAAAAAAAGTTCTTTTAAATTTCTTATTACCTGCCTTTAGCCAGTCCAAATGTCTGATATTTCTGGCTCTTTCTCTCAGCTGGGACCTGAACCCTGAACTTGGGGTGTCATTGTAAAATGTTGAAGCCTTAGCTGCTGAGCTACAGCATTAGGTAGCTTTCATTGTTCTTCCCAGAAGGAGTGTAGAGCGGTCAATTTTGAGCTTGCAATAGCTTTTAACTGCTTGAGATAATTTTTAGAGTTAACAAATAACATAAACCCCAAAATTCTTGTTCACTGGATGGGAAACCAAGAGAAAGTGCCACCACCTGCTTACAAGGTCAAGCTGCCAAGGACCTAACTGACCAGTTTGCGGGGCCATCTTGAACAGTGGGCTTATGGAGTCCTATGCCCATGTTTTTTCCTAAGGTACCCCTCTTTCTGATGGAAAGATTTAGAAAGAGAAATTCATAGTGCAAAGCACACCAGATTCACTACAGCTTAAGACAAGCCTCACAAATCTTTTTTTCCATTAATCAAAAACTTTACAGGATATAAACAGTGATTTTTGCTGTTCATTCAACTAGTTTGCACAGAGAGAGCAAGGCCAGAAGTCTGACTGGTAAAATATTCTTGCCCTTTTGCCAGCATGCCAGGTTTCTGGGTTCTCTTTCTGTAAGTGGCCTTAGTAACCCTGTTAGCTGTTATCAAAGCTCTGGGGTCCAAGCTGAAACATAAAGGAAAATAATCTTTTTTTCTATTTTTATTGAACCACAAGAAAAAAACCTCAGTTTTATAAGTTGCTGCCCAACTGGCTGCACAGGAGACCTGAATTAATATTTCCCATTCCAGCAAGAGAAAAATAAATGTGTTAAAATTAAAATATTGAAATCTTTTTTTTTAGAAGCTTCTGCATATCAGTAGGCATCCCTAGATGAGACTAATTTAGTAGCCCTCATTGTTTCAAATGTACTTCAGTGTGTCATTGTTCATTTGGAACATGCTACTGTAAATTATCTTTAGTAAGATTTTTCTAATTCTGTAAGATTTTGCTGCTTCCCAGGCTTAATATTTGTGCATGTACAAGCTGAAGGCATTCAGTTCTTCAGAAATTAAAAATCTAATTTTTACCTAAAATATTGGCTTTGCTTTCAGGTTCTTTTGATTAACTTAGCCAATGATATTTTCATACCTAAGCACTCAAGAAAAATGAAACAAATGGGTAGAACACAAAAATCCCCACAAATTTCCAAAAGCCAAATTTTACAACCCTTACAATATTACCATTTGCTACTAGTTTCTTTCTGACCCAGTCAGATCTAAGGGGCCTCTAACTGAATCCAAGTCAGTTAATTACCAGATCAAATCTTTTCCTGGGCCCAGTCCAGTTTTTGTTGTGACTCCCAAACCCAGTTTGGATCAGAAATTTGCTCAAAGAAACTCAGAGAGCTCAAAACACAGATCCCTGGAGCTCTGAAATCCAAGAGAGAGCTTACCGAGATCCCCAGCCATGCCCAGAGATCAAGCAACACAAGTGAGTGCTTGCTTGTTCATTCAGCACTCCTGGGAGCCATCAGAAGCACTACTTTGGATCCCACTTCTGACACCATCTGTTAAAAGAAAAACTTAAGCTAATTTAGATTTAAAAGAGTTTAATTGAGCAATAAATGATTTGTGAATTGGACAGTCCTCAGAATCACAGCAGATTCAGAGAGACTCCGGCACAGATACATGGTGGAAGAAGATTAACAGACAAAAAAGGGAAGGATGTACAGAAATCAGAAGTGAGGTACAGAAACAACTGGATTGGTTACAGCTCAGTGTTTGCCTTATTCGAACACAGTTTGAACACTCAGCAGTGTATGAGTGGTTGAAGATGACTACTTGGATTGGCCAAGACTCAGCTATTGTTACAAGCAAATACTCCTAAGTTAGTTTTTCAATCTTGTTTATCTATTAAGTTAGGTTACAGTTCATCCACAAGGACTCAAATACAGAAGTATGGAGTCCTTCTCAGGCCATATATAGTTCACTTTAACATTTGTATCATCAGTGATTTCTTTTAGCAGTGTTTTCTATTTCTACTTGTAGAGAACTTTCATCTCCTTGATTAGATGTATTCTTAGGTGGTTTATTTTTTGGTAGCTATTGTGGATGGTATTGCATTTCTGATTTGGCTCTCAGCTTGAACATTATTAATGTATAGAAATCCTACTTATTTTTGTACATTTTGTAACCAAAATATTACTGAAGTTATCAGTTCCAGGAGCCTTTTAAAGGAGTGTTTAGAGTTTTCTGGGTATAGAATTATGTATTATCAGTGAAGAAGGATAGTTTGACCTCTTTTTTCCTATTGGGATGTTTTTTCTTTCTTTCTCTTGCCTGATTGGTATGGCTACAGCTTCCTCTTTTTATCATAAACAAGCTCAGTTTCTCCGATAAATCTTCATCACAAGTAAAAAACAAACAAACAGTAATAAAACAGAGATTATTATTATTATTTTTTCATTCATACTCCTTTTGGATACATTGATGAAATAATAGGTTGGAACCTAATTGATTTATTAATATAACCCTGATCAATATAGATTACTGCTGGACTGGTTAATGAGAAAAGTGACTGAAATGAATGAATTTGAATAGCCAATTCTACACCATTCACCTTAATACTGATTTACTTTTGTTTTAAACAATCAGTTTGACAATGAAGCAGGTACTGTTAAAAGGCAATGTTCTTTTTCTCATTTTCATAGACTTTGCCACTTTAATTCTAATTTTTTTTAATGTTCAAACCAGATAGATTGTTGTTTGAAACTTTTTGTTTCCTGAAAAACAGCTAGAAATACTGATGTTGATATAAATACAAGTTAAATCAAAGTTTTAACAAATAATATCTCTTGAAAATTTTAAGTTTTCACAAAAATGTACAGTGGAGAATGAAGGATATTTTTGTACATATTCTGATTACAAAAAGATAACTAATGTTTTCCCTTTTTTTTTTTTTTTTTTTGAGACAGAGTCTAACTCTGTTGCCCAGGCTGGAGTGCAGTGATGTGATCTTGGCTCACAGCAACCTCCACCTCCTGGGCTCAAGATATTCTTCTGCCTTAGCTACCCACGTAGATGGGATTAAAGGCATGAGCCACAATGCCTGGCTAATTTTTGTATTTTGAGTGGAGACAGGGTTTCATCATGTTGGCCAGGCTGGTCTCAAACTCCTGACCTCAAGTTATCTGCCCACCTTGGCCTCTCAAAGTACTGGGATTACAGGCATATGCCACCATGCCTAGCCAAAATGTTATACTTTTAAGGGAGAAATTGTATGTATGTGTGTGTGTGTGTGTGTGTATGTGTGTGTGTGTGTGTATGTATACAATGATCTAAAATAACACTGATTTGAAATCAGTAATGTGGCAAAGAAAACGTTCTCATCTGATGTCTTTAATAGAGTAAAATTCACTTCTTTGAAATTGTAGCAAACAGAAGTGAAACATTATCTATTCATCTTCTCTGACATTTTCTAGCCTAGGTATAGTATCTGACAGCATTCTACTTTGATAACCTCTCTTTGATGTTTTCCTTCTTCTACAGAGTTTGTTACAATTTGGTATAACTTGTAATAAGAATTTAGAGATGCATTTTCACCTTCTTCCCAGGGAGCACTGTTATCTTTTAGCAACTCTTTTGTTAGATGCAGCAGAAAGAAACTTGCCATATTTATCTTTTAAGGGGATTCCATTTACAAAGCAGTCTACTAGTAATTTATAGCAGAAAAATATGAAATAGAAGGAACACCTTTATAAAAGAATTTCTCACTCTCCAAGAAAAGGAATCCCACACTTTGACAGTGTATAACTCCCTCTGGGATCATGATGCAATATCATTTGTATAGAAAAATGGGTATTCTGTTTCTTTTATTTAAGCCTCTATCTATGTGGCATAGACATATAGTTCTTTTTCTGTGAAAGTAGGAAAGGATTTATAGAGAAAATTGGAATAATCCTGATAGCTTCAGACTATTAGATGTTGTCAAAAGTAATTGAGAAACTATTTGTATTAGTTGTTCCACAAAATAAGCAGGTAGAAAACATGTCAAACAACATGTTGTAAAGTGATGGAGATTACCCAAGAAGGTTCTCAAGAAGAACTGATCCCCAGCCTATCAGAAACATTTAGTACTAACTGCAATAAAATGAGTAATAAGGCATGATGAAGTAAATAGTATTATTTGATAATGGCTTAATGGACAGGGGCATCATGGAAAGGAGAGAATTGAAAGAAGACAGTGCAGCTCTGTAGTTCTGATGAATCATGCTTCTTCCAATTTCATTGAGCTTTGGTCGGATTATAGCTGGCTACTTGCTTCCTTGAGAGGCAACTCCCTTAAGTGGGAAATTAACTGATGACATGACCCTTTTATCATTATGAATTGTCTGTCTTGATCTCTGATAAAGCGCTTTGCCTTAAGTCTGTTTTATGTGATAACACTATAGGAACTCCAGTCTTCTTACACTTGATGTTTGCATGGGAAACCTTTGATATTGTTTGGGTATTTGTCCCCACACAAATCTCATGTTGAATTGTAATTGAAAGTGGGGCCTGGTGGAGGGTGTTTGGATCATGGGCCAATCTCTCGTGGCTTGATGCTGTCTTCACAATAGTAAGTTCTCATGAGATCTGGTCATTTTAAAGTGTTCAGGACTCCCCTTACCCCCCACTTTCTCTCTCTTTCTTGTTCCTGCTTTGGCTCTGTGACATGCCTTTTCCCCATGTGCCTTCCACCATGATTGTAAGCTTCTTTGAGCCTCCCTGGAAGCTGAACAGATGCCAGTACCCTGCTTCCTGTAAAGCTTGCAGAACCATGAACCAATTCAACCTCTTTTGTTTCTAAAGTACCCAGTCTCAGGTATTTCCTTATAGCAATGCAAGAACAGCCTAACACAATCTTTTACCATTTATTTACTTTCAATCTAGTTTCTTTATATTAAGGTAGAACTCTGGTGGAAAACTTATAGTTAAGTCTTTCTTTTCATCCTCATAACTTCTGCCTTTTAATAAGTGTGTTTAGTTCATTAATACATTTATAAGCATTTTGGATTTGATTAGATTTAGGTCTACCTTTCAAGTACATTTTCTGCCATAATATGTTTACCTCCTCTCATTGTCACAGATACTAATTTCAATCTGTTTGCAAATCATGTTGGTTCTACTTTGAAAATCAATTAAGAATCTAAATTTTTTTCCTCGAGAACTATTATTAAAAAAATAAAAAATATATAAAAATAAAGAATCTAAATTTAAAAAAAATCACCTCCCCTGCTGCCACCTACTCCAAACCACTTTCCTGTTTCACATGTATGATGATGATAATAATGATGATTTTTAGAGACAGGGTCTTGCTTAATCACCCAGGCTGGCATGCAGTGGTATAATCATAGCTCACTGTAGTCTCAAACTCCTGGATTCAAGGCATCCTCCTGCCACAGCTCCCAAATAACTGGGACTATAGGTGCATACCACCATGCTTGGTTTTAATTGTTTTGTTTTTGTAGAGATGAGGTGTTTCCATGTTGCCCAGGATTTCATGCAGCTGTTTCTTGTAAAAGTTTCTTGAAACTTTTAAAACAGTCAAATACAGGCCCAAAAAAGGTTAATTAGTTAGGTTTAAAGACTATAGTCTAAGCATGTAGAATTTGATGGTCTAATCACACCAGAAAATAGAGTTGGACTATCTAGAGGAAGGCTTTCCTACCCAAATCTGGCAGGTACAATATCAGCTACATCAAGCCCTGCTTCCCTGTTTATCAGTTACCACAGGAAGCTCAAAGCCTACTTGAACTATTTTTTGAATACAGCTCTGTGTAGCTTCTAAGCTGGACTCCATCACCCACTTTTCCTCATTTCTTAAAATATATCTCTTTTGCTGTCTAGAATGCGTTTGTTATAAGCAAAAATACCCCAGCTTTACAGCTCAATATTTTCTCTCTTTCACTTTTTTTTCTCTTGACATCCTTGAACCATTAACTTTTGTGATTTATTTTTTTTTTTTGGCCAATAACTGAAATCAGATACTACAAACATTTTGTCCCCATCCTTCTAGATCAGTGACTACCTTCTTTCACATACTCTGAACTACTGGGCTGGGATATATATATAGATAGATAGATATGTGTAGATATGCTACTTGCTCTTCATTGCTGTTATCAATATTTTCTTTCAGCCTTCTAAAGAGCCACAGCTTTAAAATTCATACCATTGGATAATACTACTAACCTGCACCCCTTGCACAGTCATCTGGAGACCCCAGATTGCTTCTCTTAATTCTCCAAAGACTTCAATATGTGGCTTGCTGGCATTTTCTCCATATCACTCCAGCCAGAATTTTTGGTTGGATCACTATCCCAAGTGGAAGCTCTCTGATTTTTCCTTCTTTGATGATCTTGTCTCCTTCCTAATTCAGCTATTCCTCCCATGATTGCACCTTAGGCTTTGTCACTATTAGTAACGACTTTCTTTCTTAAATCTTAATTTCAGGCTTTCTGCCTCCTATATGTCCTATCCAATATATCTTTCTAAAATGATACATTATTTCCAAAAATTATTTGTACATATTTCTGCCTCCTATTTATCCTATCCAATATATCTTTCTAAAATTGTCTTTGCTATATCCCAATAGAGTTATTAATCCATCCAGCAGCCAGAGAGATCCTCTTAAAGAATATGTTATCTGCTCAAATTTTCCAAAGTTCTTCAACAGCCCATAAGACTCTCTATTAGAGTATGTTCTCTGGTTCTTGGCTCCCTCTCCGACATCATTTTTTCCACTCTTTCTCTTATTTACTGTGCTTCAGCCACATTGTCCACCTTGCTGTCAGTCAGATATTGTGAGCACATTACTCTCATGCCCTTTGCACTGCTGCTTGCTCTGCTGGGAACAATCATTCTCCAGACTTCGCTACATGCCTGTAGTCAGTTCAACAGAGTTATCTTAAAATTTATATCAACCTGAAACCTCAGAATGTGATCTGATTTGGAAATAGGGTCTTTGCAGATGTAATTAGTTAAGGACCTCATGAAGAAATCAACCTGGATTTAGAGTGGGCCCTAAGTTTAGTGACTAGCGTTCTTATAAGAAGAGAGGACGCAGAGACATAGGGAAGAAGGTGATAGAAAGACAAAGGCAGAGATTGGAGGGATGCTCCCGCAAGCCCAGGAACACCAGGAACCACCAGAAACTGAAAGAGGCAAGGACGGAGTGTCCCTAGAGTAACTGGAGGGAGGATGGCCCTGCCCGTTATCTGGATTTCAGGCTTTCGGCCTGAGGAGCTATCAGACAATAAATTTCTGTGTTTTTAAGCCACACAGTTTGTGCTAATTTATTACGGCAGTCCTAGGAAATAAATACAATGCCGAGGCTTGTTTCTTTACTCCTATCAGATTACTGCTCAGATAATCCCAGCCCAACTAATATAAATAGCCATTCCTTTTCCTCTTGGCACTCACTACTCCTTCTACTAGTTTATTTTCTCCCATAGTACTTACCATAGCCTTGTATATTATATAATCAGTTTGTTTACTCTCTCCTTTTTCCCCCATAAAATGTAAGAACCATGAAGACTTCCTGAAGTCTTCTTGCTTACTAGCTTGCTTACTAATGTATTTCCTCATCTTAGAAGAGTGCCAGGCACATAACAAGCACTCAATAAATATAGTAAGTAAATTAAATAAATCAGTGGCATATCCCTTAGAATATTTTCCACATTTACTTATTTGATCTGGGTTTTGGAATGGAGCATGGGAGTGGCATGTTGGTATTCTTCATAATAGGTTGAGGTAGTCTCATATGTTTTGCTAGTAGAGATTTCCTTCAATAACCAGTTTATGTTTGCTCCAGTATTTGGATTTTTCATATGGAAACCTAGAATTTCCCCAGAGAGTGAAGAGCACAGGAAAGATGGTTTTTACCTGAAAAGCTTTTCCACTTCAAGTAAGAGAAACCTCAGAAATCTTCCCGGGATATGTCTGATTCTGAGAGAGGTGGCCTTCTGATATGCCCACTGGAGAGCTGCTGAGTATCTTCCAGAGTTACCGAATGAACTGACTGAATTCATATTACTTAATACCAAACCATTAAACTTTAGAGACTTGAGCACCAAAGTTAATAATTTTAGTTTCTCTTGTAGTTAGCTGTAGTAATATTTTCATGTTTATCATAATTAAAAATCAGGATCAATGTCTTCATTTCATTGGTAGTAGAAAGTATTTGAAGGATTTTGAAAGGAATGGAAGTAATCTGCAAAATGGATTTTAATGGATTGAAAAAAGATTAGAAAAGGAATTGAAAGGTGACTTCAAGGGTTTAGACAAGAGTTGATAGAGCCAAAGGTGTGGTCCTGGGTGAATGGTGGTGAAACAAACAAAAAATGTGACCACAAGAGGAAAAATAGAAAGGAAAAAGGATGAATTTATTTTAGACACCATTGTTCCCTTGAGAGGCAGAGATTCTCCAGATTTCTAAAACATTCCCATATAGATTTGGTATTATCCACGTAGTGCTGACTGGTAGTCACAAAAGCTTACAGGTTAAGGCAGAGAAAGGAGAGAGCCCAAGACACAATTCTGTGAACTAATTCTATAATAATATATCCATAGTTAGAAATCTTTCCTTTGTATTACAGTTCACTGGTAAAAGATACACTGGCTTTACTGTGACTGACATTGTAAAGTTAGATACTGATTGACTTGTTGGCATTGTTTCCCTACTTCAAAAGACCTTGTGCCTAAGTTTTCTTTATTTATGAAACAGCCGAATCCAAATTCTGTTGAATGAAAGTATTTTGGTAACTTTGGCTGAGTTTTATGTGGCATAAAGGTTACATCACAAAATTACCACACATTTGGCACAACTGTTCAGAAAAGCCTTTTATGCAAAAGGCCAAAATTAGCATAGGAACGAGTGAAGAATGTAGCACATCCTCTTTTTGTACCCAAGGAGTAATCTTTCTTTGTAGATACGTTGGCAAAATAATGCTTACATATAGGCCTACTTCTACTTTGAAAATTAAAGCAACGAAGGAACTTTCCTTTGGGAATAAAAAGTGTAGCTTTAATGTAGTTTTTTTCAAATAAAATTTCTGGTCTTGAACATCAATGAGATTCTTATATTGTTTGCTGACAATACTGATCTCACACACAATAGAGTGAAATATGAAGCCTTTATATGTACCAGAATTCTTTTGTGATGTTCTGCTATTGGATTACTATATTTCAGAAACAAATTTATAAATAAGAGGTGGCAAATAATTTTGAGGAATTTGGCAGCGTGTCGAGGTGAAAAGGGCATGACCTTAGGCATTGAGCAAATACATCTCTGAATATTGCTCTGCCACTTACCGACAGTGTGACTGTTTTGATTTGTTTATCATGAAATAAAGACAAGCACTTCTATGTTATAGGATTGTCGGATGAAATGAGGTCATAGATATAAAGTATGGAGCAATATGATCATGACAAATATATTTTGGATAAAATGTGGAAAAACTTGTGGATTATTTTTCTTTTACTTGTCCATAGAAAACTTTCAATAATACACGACAAGTTAATTTGTAACAAAGCACAGACAATTTAGGAATCAAAATGTATTATACTCTTTTTAGCTCTTAAAATTCACCTCTTTATTATTCTGGAGAAAGTAACGTATATGACATGCTTCTGATCTATTGGCGTCCTCTTATTTTTTCTTTTGGCTCTATTATGAAACAGCTTTGATTGCATGGGCCAAAGGTAAGAACACAGGTGGCTGCACAGATATTTCCAATGCACCATAAGGGATGGGAGAATACCACAAACTGCCACCGTCCTAGTAGCCTTAGGATTTTGGAGACATCTGTTGGTTATGTTATTGGGAATAAAAATCTGCTCTTTCATGACAGTGGAAACATTTCTTTTCAAGTAGCCACTAGAGCATTAAGGAAGGCAATGTCCCTGAGAGATTGATAATAGGTCATTTAGTCAACCATGTTTGAGAGCTGTCTTCTGCAAAACATTACCCTGTGCTGGGAGGCAGCGGTGGGGCTGTGGGGCAGATTCATAGGGGCATGAATAGGCAGGGTCTCTTCAGTGAATACTATTTTCCTGATTTTCCAGGTGGTTCTAATTAGAGTAAAGTAATGTTTAATTTGTTTACACCTGCGTTATTTACAACTGTAACAAGAAATGTTCCTAGGTAACAAATTTATAGATTAAGCACAGATCATCTTTGGGTTCTGAGACTTTTCCTGCTTAGTATGCCTTTCTAATACTGGATACCCTCTGTCTGCACCATCCCCAGATAATTACTTGATATCTTATTTCTAAGGAGTTTTGCTGAAAGCTTGTCTATTAAACTAGAATTGCTACTTCCTAAATTCTGAGAATCTGGAGGGATGAGAAGGCTTCAAAATGCTACATGCCAATAGCACAATCATACTTTATCCCAACAAGGTAGAAACAAGGGAACATTTAAATATACCAATGGGGCCATAAATCTAAATTTTAAAACAGTATATACAAAAGATGAAAAGAGGGAAACCATGAGAGAATATGACACTAGCAGATACCTGTAGGTCATGTTAAGAAGAATAAATTTGGCACTGAAAACATGGTGGGACTATAAAAAGGCCTTTTAAGCTATTTCTAGAACTGAAAGAAGACCAAAGAAGGGATAAGCTCAATGTTAGCAGAAAAGGGTGACAGAGGAACACTGGTACTCTGCCATTCCTGCTGAGTGGTTGTTTCTCTTTCCTGGAAAACACAAGGCTGCACAGTAGTCACCATCAGTTAGGAGTAGTAGCTTCATGGCTCTTGGTTGAGAGATTCCCTGAGGGAACAGGAGCTGCCAGATAGGTGTGGCCAGCACTGGGCAATTGACTGCTGAATTTAAGCTGGGTAGGACCACTTTAGACTAACGCTGCTTTTGCTAGCATCATTTAACCTCTATGCTTACAGAATTGTGTTTGTGTGTAAATTTCATATTTTGATCAAATCTGAAATTTTGTTTTTCTTTGTGAAGTGGAGATATGCAATGTGCTTAAAAAGCACCTTATAGTTCAAAAACTGAATATTTTTCAAAACACTATCATATTTAAATTACTAGAGAGTTTACATTTTCTAAAATAAAAATGTAAAATAGTATTTCTATTTAGAATTTTCACAAAGAAATATTTCTTTTCCTGAGTGTCAATGAATTTTTCTGTTTGAAGTACTGGTGACTTATACATTCAGTATATGAAATAGTTTTAGAAAGCCCATTTTCTTGTGTGATTCTTGACTCTTGTTTTTGACTCTTAGTTGAAGGAACTCATGAGCTTTGCAGTCAGACCTAGATTTAAGTTCCAGCTCCACTAGTTTCTGCATGTGTGTCTTGGGCAAGTTATTTACACTTTATGTTTTATTTTCTTCATACTTAAAAAAAACAATAAAAGATAACAGACTTTTGATAGATGCAAAAGCTTAGAGGAATTTCAGTCATCAAGCTGAGTGAAAAAAAGCCAATCTCAAAAGGTTATGTATACTATATTATTCCATTTGTATGACATTCTTGAAAAGACAAAAATATAGTGACAGATACAGATCAGTGATTACCAGAGTTTAGCAGTCAGGGGTTTATATGTGTGACTATGAAAGGGTAGTATAAGGGAGGGTAATGGAGTGTCGGAACTATTTTGTGTTTGATTGTGATGGTGGTTTCACGAATGTATACATGAATTAGAATCGATAGAAGTGTAGATTTAAAAAAAAGTCAATTTTGCTGTATGACAATTGAAAAAAAGAAAATTGAAAATAAAACCTACAGAGACAAAAAAGGGGTAGGATAATACCAGGACCATGGAGCAGTTGGTAAGATTAACTGAGATCATGTAATTGTGTGTGTGCATGTAAAGCACTTAGCACATCCATTGTTGGTGCTCAAAACCTGTAGCTGTCTCTTTACTTTTGCTTTCAGATGAGTTATTTACTCCCCTTACACCTCAAGTTCTTTATTCTTTCTTGAAAAAAGGAAAAAATAAATCACCCTGTATTTTGACATACAGCAGACAGTTTTTGTGTGAAGTTGGAAAATGCATTAAAGCACTTTTTTAGATTTTTGGGATAGATTTAATATACAGCAGGGATTTATCTCACCTAGTGGAATACTGCCCTCTAAGAAATCTCATGTGGTTGTTATGGGGATTAAATGAGGTAATGTGTGTAAAGCATAGCGCATATAGTAAACACACAATAAATGACAGCCAATTGGCATTGGAAGCAAATCCATTACTAGTCATATCCATATGACAGCATTGTGGAAAATAAATAAATGTCAATGTGTTATAAACTGTGAAGTATTATTTAAGTATCATATCATCATTATAGCTTATTTTCCTTTAAATTATGTGAATATATCCACTGCATCATCTATTTAGATTCTTCACAGTGATTTACTTTTAAAATAATACCTGTTTTAATATCGTCATGTTTTTCCTTTGAAACAATTTGTGGTGCTAAAATAACATAAATAATGAACAATTTTTCTAAGCAGAAGGAAAAGCAAATTATTTTTTTCAGGGAGAGTGTCTGTCTTCCTCAGTGATAAATATTTCATTTAAAAAGCATTGGAAAACTTAATGAGAATTTTCATTGTGGGATTGTGACATGTTTCTCTCTTGGCCATTCCTTGATTTCTTTTGTATTCTGCTATAAAATAAATTGTCCTAACCCTAAGGATAGGCAAACCATCTTCTTCTTGAATTACAGTGATGTCTATTTCAAAGCCAAGGTTTAAAAATATTCCTTTAGATCTATCATGCTTAGTGAAAAAAATGTAAATAAAAGCAAGATCTTTTTTTTAAAAAAGTAGCCTGTATGTCTTCACTATAAAAAAAAATCAAGCTATATTTTCAGAACACTGGAGAGCTTTCTGTGAGAATTGGCAAATGCATCAAGGCATTGTTTGTAGATATCACTTTTGATAGGTTTGATGTACAGCATAGTTTTCCGCGCCAATGGAATATTGTCTTCTTACAAATCTCATCAGGCCAGCAGTGCTGCTGCCATGCCGTGGGCTGGCTTATCAGCTCCAGCCAGAGTGTGCTGTAGTTGCACGCACCTTCGTAGCCTGAGAGGAAAATAAATTGTACCCAAGCAGTTAATAAGAAAGAATCATTGTGAATGAGATGCATGACATTATGAGTGAGCATCGTGTTTTACAGACTAAATGTTGATTTGCTGAAGGAGAAAAAAAAGCGCTTCCTGTACATAAAGTCAGAATTTTATTTCAAAATTATTAAAAAGTGTTTGCTGGTTTCAAAGTTTAAGAAGTAAATATCATCTATTTTTGCTGTTTTGGGGTAGTACTGAATAGGTAATTCCCATTTTCTGTGGTTTGCTAATGGATATTTTTATCCATTCCAACTATTTAATTTTTTTAATGAAATAGATATACAGTACCTATAGGTGCATAGAATGTATGTTTTAAAGCACCAGACATATGAATATGATCTCCAGTAGCATGTGAATTGCTTATCGGGAGTCAAAGGTCTTTATTAAATTTTGTACTTGTTTGGGTTAGCATTTCCATTGCCAAAGGATTTGTACTTGAACAGCATAAATAGTTAAATTGAGGAGAGGTTAACTACTAATATAAAGTGCGATCTTTGCTGAAAAGGGAAAGGAAGACTTAGTCCTTCTATTGTAATTAGGCCCCAGAAGTTTGTTGATCACAAGGAGGTGAAATAGCTGTGTAAGGCTACAGAACTATTATGTAGAGGAACTGGACTTCAGACTGAGAGGTGTCCAATTCCACTCAGAAAATGCATGTTTTGGCTGGGCACAGTGGCTCACACCTGTAATCCCAGCACTTTGGGAGGCCGAGGCAGGCGGATCACAAAGTCAAGGGATCGAGACCATCCTGGCCAACATGGTGAAACCCCGTCTCTATTAAAAATACAAAAATTAGCTGGGTGTGGTGCTGTGCATCTGTAGTCCCAGCTATTCAGGAGGCTAAGGCAGGAAAATCACTTGAACCTGGGAGGCGGAGGTTGCAGTGAGCCGATCAGGCCACTGTACTCTAGCCTGGTGGCAAGTGAGACTCAATCTAAAAAGAAAAAAAACCCACATATTTTGAATTAATTTTGCTTATCTATATTTAGAAACAGAAGAAACAAGTTATCTGGTAAAATAGTATTATTTTCTGTACCAAATCCATCCTAAATATTTAGTAGCTTAACCCAATACAAATATATTTCTTGTCTATTAACAGTCTGGTGTGGATCTCCCTTGTTTATGAACAGCTTTCTTCTACCTGGTGATTCAGGAACCCAAGCACCTTTACCTTGTGGCTCCACTATCCCTTAGGAGCCTAAAGTCCTTAACATTCATCTGAGAATGGGGAGAGAGTTACTAGAGAAGAAGAAATGCCTGACTTAAAATTCCTGGCCTGGAGGAGATACTGTTCCTGCTATTGTGTTGGTGAGAACTAGTCAGCACATCAGAATGTAGGGGAAACTGAGTGGGTAGGCAGAAGTTGTTAAGGCCTTACAATCCCAAAGTCTAGCCCACTGATGACCGTCTATAACCTAATTTCCTCAGGGATGAAGGAAGGATCATCACATGGAAAATGGCCAGAAGTCTCTGCCTACCACTGTGGAAACCTCAGCTTTCCTGGAACATCTAGTGAAACTTTGGGGTCATGTGTGAACATGTTGAAGAGATTTTTAAATTTATTATTAATTTAATAATCAAAATGTGAAGGAGAAATTTTGTGCCCATAAAGAAATTAACAACAGAGTAGAAACAGAAAAAATAGACAAGGGGTGAATGCCTAGTTGAAAGCCTCTTAAGGCAGTGACTCTCAAACTTTAGTAGGAATACAACTTCACTGGGGTGTTTGTTAAAAAGGAAAGATTTCTGGATCCCACCTCCTAGGGAAACTGATTCTGTTGATCTAAGGTCCAGTCTGAAAACTGCATTTTTCACGAACATGTTAAGTGATTTCACTCGAAGGTAATACAAGAACCACACTTTGAGAAAAAACTGCTATAGGGCAATGGTTTAACAAAAATAGGTAGCCTGTAAGCTATAAAGGGTTCAGAAGGAAAGCCCCTTACTCAAGATAAAACTTGTCAGAATTGGCTTCTAGTGTCTGGATTGGGGTCTAGGGAAGCTCTGCTTTTAAAGATTTTCCCCATGTGAGTCTGGAGCACATTGTGTTTAGAAACAACTGTCCTAAGTCTTATGCCCCCTGCCCCCAACCTGTGAGACCAGGCCTTGGCAGTCCCAAATGTTAAAATTTAAAAAGGTCTGCCTATTAGAAAGTAATCTGAGAAGGTGCCACCTGAGAATTTCTTCTCTCTTTTCTCTCCAGTGCTAGAGCAGCATGGCTTTTCTTAATTTGTGTAGATAATAAGGAATATGGTTTTGTTTTTGTGAAAAGCTGAATTTTTTTTCTGAACCTTCCTAAAAACATTAACGCTCACCATGTAATGAAATATGCTTTTATTTGAAGACAGAAAATGAAGGAAAGAAACAAACAATAATTAAATCCCCTAAATAATGGGAGCTTTGTGGTTAAATCTCCATGCTACCCCTTGAAAATTTAATAAGGGAATAAAGGCTATTTTCCATTTGTGTAATACAGTGCCACATTTCTCTTCTCTATGAAATTGTCTTTGGTGAAAGTGTGCCTCACAATTTAGAGCATCTAGCTTGAGAGAATTTTATGCGTCTATTTTTTAACTCAAGTCACTCATGTACAACCACATTATCTCACATCATAGTAGGATATAAAACCAGGAGACTAGGTGAGGGGAAAAAAGTCAGGGATGAATGTCATATTATACGATCCAATTACACACAGTCCCTGGCTTACATATGCCTGACTTATAAACGTCCTTGCATTTACAAATGGGTTCTCCAGAGAGCGCCAGCTGAATTCTTTTCTTTCACCCCTTTTGTTACTGCTGCATTCATAGGTGCAGTGCTTTCGAGGGCGTGACGGAGGTCTGTACCTGTCAGGCTCTTACTGCTGCCCCTGTCTTCACACCTGACAGTTTGCTTTTGTTTTAAACACAGTACTCACATTAGAAGCAATGATAACTAGGATAAAAAAGCAGAAACCTAAGGGGGAAAAAACCATGCAAACTTCATTCTAACCTTATTTCTTACAGCTCTTTCCTTTTCCTTGGCCATTATACTGCCTTTTTACTTAAAAAAACAAAAAACAAAACAAAAACGAAATAGTGTGTTTACTTTTGCCAACTGCCCGTGCTTCTCGTGTCTGTGCGTCACCCAGATCCTCTCTCAGGCTATGGGCATTGTATCACTTGTGATCTAGAGTTGGACCTGCCCCACTGATCTACAAAAAGCACAGAGAGAGGAAGGAAGTGTACTTAGTGCTCCCACTGGGGGAAAATGTACTATGAACAGCCCATGCTGGAACTTGAAATATACTTTTCTATAGAAACAGTGATTTGTATGATGCTTATCATCCATTCTATTTTGGATGCTGTGAATCTATATTCTGATTTTAATAAGATATTGATAGCTATTTTTGGAGACTAATCACAATGTATGTACCACCTTCTGATTAATAACTTGCTTAGAGAATTGGTGAATGAATGAATTAAAATTAAAAAATGAATTCAAAGTTCCTATCCCTGTGTTTAACGTAGTAGGCAATTATTATTTATTTCTCTTTTCTATGATTTTTTTTTGTATAGAAAAAAGTTCTAAAAATTCCAAATGACCGACTTCTAAATAAACGTTTGAAACATGTCTATCTAGTAGGTTTATCGACTTATCTTTTAGGTCAGGCATGTCACCCACAGTGCCTGCTGAGTCGTTATGGTCCATGTGGAATCAGGACCGAATTGTCAATTTTCTGACAATTCATAAGTTGACTGGGAGTTACGGCATGCTGTAGTACAAAAAGCTTTCTTTAAAACAGCTGAGATGAACCCATAAGATTATTTTTTTCACAAAAATGTGAACTAAGATACCATTATTAATCAGTAAAGTTTGCTGGAGCTGAGGTACATGGTAAGTGGTTGAGGCCAGCAGCAATCCTGGGCACTACTTAGGGGGAGCCTGGCTGAGGGGTTGCTGAGAGAGAAGAAATGATGCAGACAGTGTTCTAGAGAGAAGCACAGGCAGGTTCCATGGGGCTGCTGAGGGATGAGTCTTGAACAGCCTTGGTTCAAGACTTTCCAAGTCTAAGTTCCTATTTTTCTGGGATCTGACTATATTTTGCCTCAGTTCTTGGAGCAAGAGCTTACAGTTTCTTCCTATTCTGTGTGCCTCTTTCCCCTCGGCCCTGTTCTTTGTGACTAGAGGAGGTGTAACTCAAGTCAAGAGGTCTGACTCAAGAGGACTTGGACTGTGTTTTGTTTTCAGTTTACCACTTTTCCTGGAGTCTCCTGATGCAGTAACTTATAGACTCATCGATAGAGAGTGCAATTGGTGAATCCGTGTTAATTATGTGATTGACAAAACGCCCAATGTTAAAGCTAGGCTTCACTAGAAAGAATACATATCTTCCTTTTAAAATTGTGCCTTGATTGTCCCCATTCATTTAAGAAGCATCACTCTTTCCAGAGCTCACGTTGATTTCACACTCCTAGAAAACCATATCTATGTGCCCTTAACAAAGTCCTTGAGTTCTCAAACTTTGCTGTAGTAGATCTTATAGGTACATTTGAAATTAGGAAAATTAGGTTGGCAAAATGAAGAAAGAATCTTAAATATGTAATAAGGTTGAATGAACAAACATATTTCTTTCTTTCTTTTTTTTTTTTAAAGACAGGGTTTCACCATGTTGGCCGGGCTGGTCTTCAACTCCTGACCTCAGGTGATCCGCCCACCTCAGCCTCCCAAAGTGCTGAGATTACAGGCGTGAGCCACCACGCCCGGCGAACAAACATATTTCTAAGAGTGTATGGCATTACACATCAGCTTTTATTTTGTTAGTGTTGAAGTGGAAAAGGTTACCTTACTTCATATCTCTTTTCCTTTCTTTTTAGGTTTGTTTTATCTTGAGTAAACAAGTGAATCTCTAAATAATAAATTGATTTTAAAACCACAGCTTCTCCTGGAGAACTGGTGCTGTGGTGTTTTGGAGTCAGGCATGAATCTAAGCTCATGTTGACCACCCCGTAGTTGTCTCAGGAGGGTAAATTCATTTACTTACTTAAAATCAATGAGCTTTTGTTTCCACAGCTGTAAAATGCACAATTCCCTTTCTAACTGGATTTATAAAAGTAACAAAATGAGTACATACTTTTTATAAACTGTCAAAAAATACAGATGTGTATGAAGAGTTGTTATTCTTACCTGTCCCCTTGTCATTCCTGCCATCCTTAATTAATATTTTGAAGTGAATCCTCATTTGTCTTTCTCTATACACTTTCAAGTTTATAGTAATATAGCTTCTTACCACATATTGAGAGCTCAAAAAATCTATGCTGAGTGAATACAATTTTATATATATACGTGTGTGTGTGTATATATATATAATTGTATTCACTCAGCGTAGATTTTTTGAGCTCTCAATATGTGGTAAGAAGCTATATTGCTATAAATATATAAATTTATATTGCTATATTGCTATAAATATATAAATATATACACACTCACATATATAGGTGTGTGTATATATATATATACATATAATAAACAGGAGTTTTTTCTTTTTACAAAAATAAGATCAGACTGTATATATTATTCTGCAACATGCTTTTACTGATGTGATTTCTGATTGATTCATTTTTTTGCCTGTAAAACACTGCAGTGACAAACTTCCTTGTATATACACCATATATACTGGTACTTTCATTTTTAAAAGATGTTCTTCAATGTAAGATTGTGGGGTCTAAAAGTAGGCACTTTAAATTTTTGAATAAATATTGTCAGCCTCTTGCCAAAACTAGTTGTAGAAGTGACATGCTTACTGTCAATATATGGACTTCTCATTTCCTAAAACGGGAATTGTAATACCTATGTTGTAGGATTGTTAAGAAGATATGATAACTTGCTTTCCCTCTGTCTTCATAGATAGGGTGCCTGGCATACAGTTGTGCCAAAATGCTTTTTTTTGTTTTTTCCATTTTCATTCTCCATGCTTTCTTGTTGCTGGGTATGTCTCATGAAAACTCTGACATTTTTCTGCCTTTCTCATTGACTGTCAGAAGGAATGCAGAATGTGTGGGAAGTAGGATCCAACTACAGTCCAAATAGTTTCTGCTTATGTAAGTGCTCTTCAGACTAACCTTACCAGTTAGGGGAACAGCTTTCTGTTGGCCACAGAGCGAACCCTAGCAAGATGACTGTGTATGTCATAACTGGCCCAGCACAGTCTCTGTTTTTACCTGTTGTTACAGTGTCCTTTCTGTTTAGTGCCTCTTGTCACTTTCAAAAGTGCCCCTATATATGTGGTTACCCCGTCTACAGCTAAAAATGGTCTATTTAAACCGGCAGGAAAAAGAACAGACTGAAGCTTATAGATGAAATTTTAGGGGAAAAAAAACACTTAAAGACTTTACCGCAGAGAGACTAAGTCACCCAATAGGCAGTAAAACTTAAAAAGCCGAAGACATTAAGGAAAAAAAATGGAAATAATCAATTAAACTTTTTCTCCTCTTTTGCCTGGATGAGTGCAAATGAAAGCTTCCAGTTGAGTATGTCTGAGAGATTATCCCAGTTAATGATAGGATGAAGATTTACATAGTGTGCACATTATTGCTTTGCTTTGGGAACCAGAAATGTGAAGTGTTTATTAAGTAGGTTTCTGTTTTTGTTGAACAGGTATTTTTCTCTTATGACCTGGTTCCACTATATGATTACATTTCTTTGCATAATTTGTATTTGATATATGTATAAATCTCTGTTTCGAACAGACCATATGGAAAGCTCCATGAGTGCCCTGGGAACCAGGGGTATGCAGTGATTAACCATGGGTTCTGCTATTTGTGCAGCAGATGAGCAGAGCTGTGAAATAAAAGGCATCACACAATTGTTTCATCGCCCTTACTTTGTCCTTTGTTTGTTGATGCTTTACAAGGATAAGAAAGTAAAACAAAATAAAAAGAAATCCCAGACAAGCAAGGAAGAGAAATGGCAAAGAGTTTTTCAGAACAGAATTGAAGAAGGTAGGCTATTCATGGTATGAACTTGACAGCCTGAAGAGTAACTTGTTTTGTGAAAATAAAACTAAAAATAAGGTCGCTGGTTTCTCAGGAACCTCAAAGAAGTTTTACTATGTGTGAGACAATGTGACTGGCAGCAACTGGTTTTGTAATTAAATTTGGTTTAACAAGTATTTGTTTAACAAGTATTTCATGTGCATTTGTTTTGGGAGGAACTATTATGAGGCATTCAAAAGAATATAGCTGCTAATCTTTATAAAATTTGCAATCTGTTTGTGGAAACTCATCTGGCACAGGAAATATTAATAAATATTCAGCTAAAATAATAATTTGAAATTAAATTCCTAGGAACATTTAACCAATCTGCAAGTTTTATAATTCAATATCTGAAGTTCAATTTTTAAAAATAATTTGTTACTAAATTATTTAGTAAGCATTGAATAAATAAGAAATAAATATGGGCTTAGTAAGACATGTTTTGCCCTCTTAGTCCAGGATTATAAAAGTTGGCTCCAGCTTTCTCTATAATAGTATTTTTAAAATTTCGCTAAAAATCAAAATTTCCTGTAAAGTTTGTTAGCACAATAGGGTTCCAGGTTTTTTACTCATGAATCTGTATTAGTGGCTGAGATTCTAGTAGAATGTAAAGGTAAAAGATAGGTGTCTGTCTGAAGATACTTTAGACCTCCTGGAGTACCTTCTGTCCACTGCCTTACTACATGAGCGACCTTTTTCTAAAACTTATGTAAATGAGAATTCCCCAGTAAGCATCTTCTCCAATATTCTTCAAATTATCCCTCATCTTATAATAATCTGAGACACCATTCAGAAAAGGAGAGCTTGGGAATTTTAGTAATGTAGCAGGCTTTAACTTTCCTGGTAGTGGCTTCTTTGAGTTTTTATTCTTTCCTTATAAATGTTGGACAAACATGGCAATGGCACTACAATTTACTGTTGTGAAAGGTTCAGTTGGATTCAGGGGCTCCTGATTTTGGAACTGCTTCTCAGAGTAAATTTCACTTAGCCAAAGACTGTGGTATTTTTGAAGACTGGTGTTTTCTATGCTGTGGTGAGAAGAAAGCCATTTTAAGTACTTGTGTGTTTCTTGTAAGTGTATAATGATGGATGTCCCATTTCCAGACACGGGACATTTTCTGGGATACAGCCGTCCATCATGTTCTGCAGTCTTCCTCTACCATATCAGTTTCCTACTTTTTTACCCCTCCCCAGCTGTTAGTCATAGTCACTTGATGCTATTTACTCATATTTATCCATTATTTTGGGACTGTACATTTTCACCTACTATCTCATTTGATTTTCACAAATCCTAGTCATTGATGACTTTTCTGATATCCCAATCTAAACATGGATCCCTGATTCTAACTCTTTCAAGTCATTCATTTTTCCTCCATTTTGCTTATTAAAGTTTGTAAGAGTACAAGACTTTCAGCTTTACACAAGTAGGAACAATTCCAATTCTTCACCAGTGTACTGTCTTAATCTTATACAAAGTCCAGAACACAGTATGTGCTCAATAAATACTTGCAGAATGAGTAAGTAGAATTAAATTTAACTGTGTGATGGCTAGTTTACATCCTTAGAGAACTGAGACACATTGAAGGGCAAGATTTTGTTTTTTGGAGACAGAGTCTCACTCTGTGCCTAGGCTGGAGAGAGCAGCATGATCTTGGCTCACTGCCACCTCCGTCTCCTGGGTTCAAGCAATTCTTATGCCTCAGCCTCCTGAGTAGGTGTGATTACAGGCATGTGCCACCATGCCTGGCTGATTTTTTTATACTTTCTAGTAGAGACAGAGTTTTGCCATGTTGGCTAGGCTGGTCTTGAACTCCTGGCCTCAAGTAATCTGCCTGCCTTGGCCTTCCAAAGTGTTAGGATTATTGGTGTTAGCCACTGCACCTGGCCAGTGAGATTTTTTCTCATTCTATTTCTCCAGTTATTTTTGGAGTCATGTATGTGTGGGGGGGAGGGAGTGGGTGGGGAGCATATTTTGAGACAGGGTCCCACTATATTGTTGCCCAGGTTGACCTTGAACTACTGGGCTCAGGCTATCCCCCACCTCAGCCTTCTGAGTAGCTGAGACTACAGCTATACACCATTGCGCTGGGCTCAAGCAGTCATAAATTAAAAAAAAATAATAATTGTATATATAGAGCTAAATATAAGTGGAACATGAAGTAATCCTAGCTTTATTGACAATCAGAAGGGCTTTCTTTCTTGTTTTCTGGGCAAGATAGATTGAAATAGAATCTGAACTTTTTTTCATGGTAATGGTAAAGGTATTAGTATTTTTTAAAATAAATAAATTATTGAATATTATTATAGCATGATGGATGATATAATATCTTTCTGGGAAGCATCTGGCATAAGATTTTAAAAACCGTATCATACTAGCAAGATAGTTCCAGTCTGGCAAAAATGGTTTCTGTATTTTCATTTTAGGGAAACAAAGTAATCAAGAAAGAAGCATCAATGAGAGGACTAGGGAAAACCATTCCAGAATAGTTCCAATGAAAAAGTTGAAGAGATTGAGAGATGAGTGTATAGTTAGTTTAGAATGTAGATTAGAAGATGAAAAAACACATAGAGGCAAAGAGAAGGGAGGCAAACAAAGCCAGAAAACACATTGCTTTGTGAAAGATCTCCTTGGAAAATACAAATCGAAACCACAAAGACACACCATCTCACACCAGTCAGGATGGCTATTACTAAAAAGTCAAAAAACAACAGATGCTGGTGAGGCTGTAGAGAAAAGGGAATGCTTATACACTATTGGTATATTAGCATGCTTATACATTGGGGGGAATGTAAATTCATTTAGCCACTGTGGAAAGCAGTTTAGAGATTTCTTAACTGTAATCTTAACTATAACTTAACTATTTTTTAATGATAAAATAGAATTGCCTTTTGACTCAGCAATCCTATTACTAGGTATATATTCAAAAGAAAACATATTTTTCTATCAAAAGACACATGCATTTGTATTTTTATTGCAGCACTATTCACAATAGCAAAGACATGGAATCAACAAAGGTGCCCAACAATGGTGGTTTGGATAAAGAAAATATGGTACATATACACCATGAAATACTATGCAGCCATAAAAAAGAATACAACTATGCCTTTTCCAATAACATGGATATAGCTGGAGACCATTATCCTAAGCAAATTAATGTTGAAACAGAAAACAAAATATTGCATGTTTTCACTTATAAGTGGGAGCTAATCATTGGATACTCATGGATCTAAAGATGGTGACAATAGACACTGGGCACTACTAGAAGTGGGAGAGAGGAAAGAAGGAAAGGGTTGAAAAACTGTCTACTTGGTACTATGCTCACTTCCTGAGTGATGGGATCATTCATATCCCAAACCTCAGCATCACAAAATACACCCATATAACAAACCTGCATGTGTACCCCTTGAATCCAAAACACAAACTGAAATTATAAAAATAAAAAATCCCCTTTTCCAAAAAAAGAGGAAGATATCCTTGAAACAAGTGTAAGCTGTCTTTTCCAAACTGAAATTAAATATTATGTTGTGGGAGCAGGCAGGCATTTTCTCACTTTCTGCTAGTGGATGAGCAAGCATACATTTGACTTGGCTTCATAGAAAACTCTTAAGCATGATGGCTATACAAAAGAACAACAGTTGTTAACTCTCTGTGAAGAAATAAGTTCCCATGTAAGTAATACAAGTGCCTATTTAGTCACTATTAAAGGACCTGATTTAAAATAATTGCCTGTGCCTAAGGTTGAAATTTAATTTGGTTACCTCACAGAACTACCTCAACAACCTCTGAATAAAGGTCACTTATGACATTGAGAAGGTATGAATTGCTAATTAATACTTTATGTTGAAATTGAGTTACTTAAGATTTTGAAGAAATGTTCAGTGAAATAGTAATGGGTACCAAGATTTCAAATTACTTTGATTTCAAAAGATGATAAAACCCAAGGAAGGAAATTTCAGCCACTAACTTTAAAAGTCTGTTTCAGAGAAAGTAGTGAGTGTTAATTGGATAAAAATTTCTATTACCCTTAGAAGTGCATTATTTGATTAACTACAAAGAACTTAAAACCTGATGCTGGCATGTTTGGGTTTCCCTTGAGGAGTTTGAGTAAATGAAAGAAGCAGAGCAATTAGAATCTTCTGTTTTTTTTTTTTTTTTTGTTACTTAAGAGTTTTAAATTTCTTTACCGGTGTAGTGAAGGAGATGTAATGTTGGTATGGGTTGGTGACAAGGGCATAGTGCTTTGCTATTGGCTGGGGAGGAGAAGCTGTGGATTCCGGAGGCAGAGGCCTCTGGGCTGGAATTCTAGAGTAACCATTTTGTAGATATTAGATCCAAATGAAGCTGGACATACAGAGAAGAGTGCTGCAGAGAAAGGAAGAAAATGCAACACTTTCCAATAGCTATCATGTGCCAAACCTTGTGGCATGAACTTTCATATATATTATCTACTTAATATGCACAGCAATCCTCAAAGACAAGTACGGAGACTATGTCTATGAATCAGAGATATTTGAACAATTGCTTGAGTACAAGTGTGAGAGTCAGGTGTGTACTAAGTGCTATGTGACTGTGAAGTCAATGCTATTTTCCAGGTTATTATTCTGCCTTCTTTGCAGAAGTATGGGTATCTGAGATGTGGTAGAGAAAATTATAAGAAGGTACTTAGAGTGAGGCAATTTGCATTATGACTAATCTTTTGTTGAAAGCTATTAACATTAGTGAAAATAATTTTCAGGCATTAATTTATTAATTTTTTTGTTGATACATAATAGATGTACATATTTCTGGGATACAAGTGGTAATTTCATGCATTTATATAATATATAAAGATCAAATCAGGATAAATGGGATATCCATTGTATTAAATTTTTCATCCATTTAACAAGTCCGATTTTATTGAATGTTTACTGTGTATTGGACACTGCGCTAAGCTCTGTGGTGAACAAAGCAGACATGTTCCCTATTTTAACCAGTGATACTGCCTAGAGTAAGAAGCTAACTTGCAATAGAAACTCACTATCAAGAAAAGGTATAAGAAAATAGATGCTGACTTTTGGATCTAAAGAAAGAATAATTTTAGATCATTATAATCATGAGATATCAACTTAAGAATTCATCATAATCTCTGGTTTGTTTATTTTAATTTAAACAGGCTGATGTTTAATTACTAAATGATATTAAAGCCAGATTTTATTTCCTTCATTAGGCATGTCTATAAATTTCATGAAAAAAATTTCTATTGTGA
This sequence comes from Aotus nancymaae, assembly GCF_030222135.1. Taxonomy (NCBI): domain Eukaryota; kingdom Metazoa; phylum Chordata; class Mammalia; order Primates; family Aotidae; genus Aotus; species Aotus nancymaae. The sequence goes on from NW_026988438.1 coordinate 8,824,966, forward strand.
CTGTCATAGAAGGGTAACAATCAGAGGCTCTTGGACTGAAGAACAGAAAAGTGAACTGTCAGTTAACCAGCAAGCACTGATATTTTACTTCAGTGAAGCCTTCAAATTTAAAGGCAATTAAAGATGACTGTAACTCTTCCCAAGTAGCCATATTTAAAATTCTATGTATTCATTGCTAATTCATTTGGTTTGTTGTATTCTCTTATGTAACATACCTATATCCCTAGCGGCAGTGAGGGGTTCCTAGAAGCTGGCCATTGCTAGTCTGTGATGTAATTACCTTTTACATATATTTTCTAGGTTAGTAATCCATAGTTTTTTCATTTGTTTATTTGTTTTGTTTTTCTTGTGTAGATGGGGGACTAGAGCCTTATTCTCTTAGCCCTCTTTTCCCTCTTTGAACCTCTGAGGGGTTCTTGAAGCACAGATTGAAAACCATCAACCTAGCTAAATAGCCCAACTGATGTGATCGCTCCAGGGTTTGCAAAGAAAAAGTAATCATAGATAGGTAACCAATCAAACTGATAAACATTTGTCAAATATCTACTTGCTTGTCATTGTGCTAAAGATGCTTATAATCTCTTTAAGGAGACAAGCCAAAAACACATCTAAAGTTATGTGATATAAGATTAATTAAAAAAAACTTGACATAGGTTCAGAAGGGGTTAAAAAACTCAGGAAAAGTTTAACCAGAAGTGAACAAGAACATGGCCTACTGTCTAACACTTGACACAACTTGTTGCTTTTCCAGTAGGGTAGTTCCCACTCGTTTGCAGTTTCACTGTCCACAGTTTCAGTTAGCCATGGTCAACTGAGATCCAAAAATATTAAATGAAAAATTCCAGAAATAAACAATTCATAAATTTTAAATCATGTGCTGTTCTGAGCAGTCTGATGAAATCTCTTACCATCCTGCTGTGTTCAGACTGGGACATAAATCATCCCTTGGTCCAGCATATCCACGCTGTAGACTCCACAACTGAGTTGCTCATTAGAAACTTAGTAGGGGGCTCAATTATTAAATGGATTCTTGCAATATCTCAGTGCTTGTGTTCAAGTTCAATTTACCCTTATTTTACTTAATAATGTCTCCAAAGTACAAGAGTAGCGATGCTGGCAGGTTGTTATAATTGTTCTATTTTATTATTATTGTTGTTAATGTCTAACTGTGCATAATTTATAAATTAAATGTTATCAGAGGTATGAAAGTATAGGATAAAACAGTATATATAGTGCCTGGTACTATCCAAGTTTTCAGACATCCACTGAGGATCTTGCAATATATCCCCTGTGGATACCAGGGGACTAGTGTCGTCTTGGAATGTTTAAGCCAGAAACTCTTTGTAAAATCGCTCTTCCAACGTTTGAACTTCCAGTTAGTTAATACCTTAGTGCCAATTGTAAAGAACCAGGTTTTACCGAATGCCGTTATCTTGAGGGAGAAACAAATATTCCATAGGACATATTTTAATTGTTCCCTCCAATAATTTGCTATTTATAATTTATATACGAAAACTTCCTCCATAAATCTTTAATCTTTCTGTAAGAATTTAAGTAAAGGGAGAAAATAGACAAAGAAATTCCATAAATGTAAACCATGTAGAGATTTTGATGACTGCCACTAATTCCCGGAAAGTCAGTAATAGTAATACTTCTACAGTGCCAATAAGATTGCTAATCGAATTGAAGTAGTTGCTGATTGTAGCTCAATAGGTTTAAAAGAAAATTTAGGGGATTATTTAGAGAAATGTCATAAACAATTTTCTGCTGTCATTATTTGTATAGGTTTCTGAATTCTAAAACTAAAAATCAGAATTAAAATCTGGCTATTGGAAATACTGTAAAATTACTTTTGATAACTTTCTTCTGAGTCATTCTTGGGAAATAGTAATTTGTGACTATTTCCATAGACCTATCACTATTTTACGCTCAACATAGACTCCAGGCTGGTGTCTAATGTGGGAAAAAGATGATTCTGCCATTTATTTCTTAAAGAACAACAAAAGATTATTCTGTGATCTATTTTTACAAAAGTCAGTTTTTTATTCTTTAAGCACGAAGACAGAACTCTCTTCACTTGCCATAGTTTTCCGAGGCTGCACGTTTTTATGTTTTGATGATCTTTTCCCTTCAAACCTGTTCTTGGTGATCATTGCCTGTGAAGGAAGAATCAGTTTGTATTGCACATTGATGGAGGACATGATGTGATCTGTACCAAGTGTTGCCTCCAGCTAAGCATGGCCCCATCCCTGTCATGGGTCCTGTGTTTCCTCAAGCTACTCTTTATAGCCCCAACTACTATTTTTGCACGCCATTTAGGCCTGCTCTTGACAGTTTTGGTTTTTCCTTTACTGTTAAAATTTTATGATTTCTTTCCCCTTAGAATGCTCCCAAACAATTTCTTTTGGAATATTAATGGAAGGCTATCTGGTTGAGCTAGTTCAGACTAAGTCGTGAATTACTGATAGTCTCTTTATTTTACCACGGTATTTATATTTTTAAGCTTTTTAATACAGATAAATCTCTAATTGGTAGATTTTTATCCAATTCCAAAAAGAGGTTTATAGCCAAGGACAGCCATCACTGGCATTCCTTTTCGAAAGTTCTGCATAGAATGACAACTCATTCTGTTTATACGTGACCCACCCTGATGGTGTCACATCAAAACTGCAAGTCATTCAACTCTATCACAGCTTCACTTTTCTCTTTACCTTACTGGCATTTGAGTCTAGCCTCTTTTTCAGTCTTTTCCTCATTACTCATGTCTGCTTTAGAATGCTCTTTTAAAAGAAGAGATGGAATCCTACAATTTTTATTTGATATCCTGTCTTGCATACACAACACAGTTTAGGCCAGGATCAGTCATTTCCAGCCTTATCGTCTATAGCATCATCTTTTTCTCTGTAATCAGAATGAATTGCTATATTCTCTGTGGTCACTCATTTTAGTACCATTGAAAAACTAGACTTTATTTCTCAGGGAGTTTCAGATTCACAGCAAAATAGAGCAGAAGGTAGAGATATTTCCTGTATGTCCCCTGACTCTGCCTGTGCACACACTCTTCCCACCACCAACATGGTACAGCAGAGTGGCACATTTGTTACTATTAAGGGGCCTACACTTATCCCTCATTATCACTGAAAGTCCACAGTTTACATTAGGGTTCACTCTTCATTTTGTATGTTCTATGGATTTGGACAAAATTATAATGACACACATCTGTCTTTCTATTACCACACAGAGTAATTTCACTGCCCGAAAAATCCTCTGTGCTCCATCTATTGATTCCTGTCTTCTTTCTAACCCTTGGAAACCACGGATCTTCTTTTTCCATAAGTTTAAAGTTTAAAAAAGTTTAATTGGCACATAATAATTGTCCATCTTTGTGGGATACCATGTAAGGTTTTAACACAGGTACACATTGTGTAATGATCAAATCAAGTCAGACTGACTCCATAGTTTTGCCCTTTTCAGAAAGTCATATCGTTGGAATCATAAAGCATGTAGTCTATTCAGGCTAGCTTTTTTCATGTAGTAATATACACTGAAATTCTTTCCATGCCTTTCATGGCTTGATAACTTATTTCTTATTAGCACTGAATAATATTTCATTGTCTGGATTTTTGTATGGGCTTTGGATTTGAATGCTTTTGGGTAAAGCATGATTGCTGGATCATATGGTAAGAGTATGTTTAGTTTTGTAAGTAAGTTCCAAAGTGGCTGTCTTCCAAATTGGCTGTACCATTTTGTACTCCCATCTTCAATAAATGAAAGTTTGATCCCTTTATAAAAATACCACAGTAGTAATACTTAAAATTTCATTTTGCAATTATTCTTTTGATTTTGTTTTACCTATAGACGCTAAACTCTTTGGAGACAAGAACCTTACCTTATTCATTTTTGTTTTTCCATAGCCTGATATGATATTTTAGGCAACACAAAAATAGTTTATTGAATTTAATTTTTGATGAACTGAGCTGTTGTTATGATCTATAAAATTATTAGTATGCAAGAATGTAATTGAGGCTTTGAAGACAGGTGATATCATGTCTGTGGAATCTTCTCTGGGCCGATTATAAAATGAAAGGACAAGAAAGATGCAAATATTGGAAGTATTTATAAAGATTATGGTTGAGTTGGGAGTACTTAAGGAAGATAGCCTCAGTAGAGTGACTTACAGAGCAGACTCTAGGAAAAGAAACGGCTCTGTTCAGGCCTGAGAGAGAGCAGCAGAGGTGGACAGATCCAAGAGAGGTGGTTGGGGGAGAAGTTAAAAGAGTGAAATCCAAAGCAGGAAGGTTCTGATTTATGCTTTAACATCTGTGCTTATTTTATTAATGATTTTTTCAAAGAAAATATATTCCAGATGAGTTTAGGGTTAAATTCTTTCTTCAACCTATTTTTAGATAGAATTTACAGTGCAGTCCTTATGAGTTTACCTCTATATTAATAAGAAAGACATTATTCCTGGTTTTAGGGCAAGTCTCCACCATGTCTTTTGCCCTCAAACCTGACAGCAAGCCTTTGATGTCTAATACATGTGATTTCTGTCTAATATATTTAAGTCTATAATGTTGGGAGCCGTCCTTAGGCTATTTTGGCTTTTTCGGAGAAACAAATACTTTGTAATAGTCACATTAATAATCAATAAAATACATGTTTATTAATACCATCTTAAATGTTATTTACAAGCTTGGTTTTGTAGAATTAAAGAATTCTAAAGAATCAATCTTTAAGAAATGACTATTAACTTCCTCTAAATCTTTGTTTGTGTAGGATTTAGCACTACTGGTTTGTGTAAATATTGAAGAAATACTCTTGCCCTTGGGGTCCCAGGCCTGGAAAATGAAGGGAAATCTAACCCAAAGCATAAAGAGAGACAACATTAGGCTGGGCGCGGTGGCTCATGCCTGTAATCCCAGCACTTTGGGAGGCCGAGGCAGATAACCTGAGGTCAGGAATTTAAGACCAGCCTGACCAACATGGTGAAACTCCATCTCTACTAAAAATACAAAATTAGCTAGACGTGGTGATGGGTGCCTGTAATCCCAGCTATTTGGGAGGCTGAGGCAGGAGAATTGCTTGAACCGAGGAGGCAGAGGTTGCCATGAGCCAAGATGGTGCCACTGCACTCTAGTCTGGGCAACAAGACCAAAACTAGTTCTTAAAAAAAAAGAAAAGAAATATAAATAATACATCAAGCATTGAAATATAACTGGCATGGTTGTTAAAAATAACTCTTATTTATCGACTTTTATTTCTTTTCTTGTAATTTAAACATTCTCAGACAAAGCAGAAACTGAATTAGAGTTAGGTAAAAGAAATAAAAAATTGGAGCTGATAATAATGAAAGGTAAGTGAATATCTTCCTCATTTGACTATTTCTTTTGTTTGCATTCTCAGATTGAAATAATGACAAAAATTCAGAGATAGATGAATGGAACCCTTTTTAGAAAAATTCTAGGGTGATATGGAATTGGTGAAACTGAGAAGAATACTTTTTTGGAAATCTCTACTGTGTAGCAGTAAAGTTGGCTAAAATAATTTTAAATCTATGAATGGTGAAAATGTAGAGAAACTTGTTTACAATTTGCCAACTTCTTTGATGATTTATGAAATCTAGACAATAAGAAAGTGGTATTTATTGCTTTTTTTTCCCTTTTTTTTTTTTTTTAAAGAAGTTTGTATTGGGGTGATAATGTGATGAGTTGAGTTAGGCGTTGAGGACTCTGCAAGTAACTTTCTCCCTAGGAAATCAGCATGTCTCAAAGTTCTTATTGACTAGATTAACAGCCCTCTACATTTTCCCAGACAATAATGAAACATCACCAATAATCCCAAAAGCTTATTAAGCTTCAAAGTGGAAAAGAAAGTTTGAAAATTATGCAAGGGATGTAAAATGTTTCCTCCTCCATGATTTCCTCCTTTTCTCTCTGGTTCCTCATTCCCTAGAAAATGCTGTTCCCTAAAATTAATGCTTGCTGTTTTTATTACTCCAAGGGCATCTATATTCTTTCTTATCCTATAGGTAGTTACATTTGTATTTTTCTTTTGCTTTCTGTGTAGACTTTATATACCCCTTGAATAGAGGCATTATGTCTTAGCCTTAGCATTGTGTCATTTGAGCACAGATGAAATTATAATTATGTTAAAGTCTCAGAATAAATACTATTTCAAATTTGGGATAATTTTTTTGGTGGGGAATGGGGACAGAATAGGCTTCTAAACTTAGTATTTATATTCTAATATATGTTAAAGGCATTTTCGTATAATTTCTTCTATGAACAATTTAGTAGTCCTGACTGTTCTAGAAAATTAAAATTTATATATACATATGTATCTCTTTTAATTTACAAAAAGAGTATACTAATACTAGTATAATTCTGCACTTTATATTTTTCACTAAATATTTGGTTGTAATTCCATGACAGCAACTATCTACTTTGTCAAATGCCAACACCAATTCAATTCACAATACATTTATTCTCATTTATGCAAATTGTTTTTTCTTATGAGGGGTCATTTAAATTACTTCTTGTTTTTCATTATTTATTTTTGCTGTGATAGTATCTTTTTACATATTTTGGGATACTTATGTTATAGTTTCCATAGAGTAACTTGATAGCTACAGAATTGTTGTTTCAAAAGTACATTTACAACTTTGAGAGACACTGTCAAATTTTCTTCCACAAGTATTTTACCAATTTGTTCACTTTTCTCACATCTTGGTTAGAACACATATATGTTCACTTTTTAGTTAGCCAATAGGATAGGTGAAAAACAGCATTTCATTGTAGTTTCATCTACCTTTTAAAATTAGAAGTAAGATTGAACATATTTTTTCCTATCCCTTATCTGTGGATTGCCTTTTCTACTTTATTGTCCCACTAATTTTATTTTTTAATTCAATTACTACTTCATTGCTTATTCTTCATTTTCATGGGTTGTTTTAATTAATAATACTTTATCTCGTTTTAATTAATAATACTTTATCATATATATTAAAAATTTCCCTAATTTGTCATTTGACTTTATATTTTTTACCACATTCAAATGTTGAATTTATCTAAATTTATTAATTCATTTTTTATGACTTCTGAATTATGTTTCTGATTAATAAACACCTGCTACATTCTGAGATTACAAATACGTTTTTCATTTAATTGTTTTACATTTCTATTACTCTTTGATGCATTCTGGACATTATGGGAGTGAATGAAATAAACAATGAATCTAGATTTTTTTTTCCAAAGAGCTAACCAGTTGTCTTAGTGTCATTTATTGAATAATATTTTTCTCTCCTAATTGGGAAACGATTTTTAATGTCAACAATGTTTTCATATTATTTTTTAATTTATTTACTTATTTATTAGTTTATTTTTTTTGAGGCAGAGTCTCATTCCATCACCCAGGCTAGAGTGCCATGGCGTGATCTTGGCTCACTGCAATCTCTGTCTCCCAGGTTCAAGTAATTCTCTTGCCTCAGCCTTCTGAGTAGCTGGGATTATAGGCGCCTGCCATCAAGCCTGGCTGATTTTGTATTTTTAATAGAGACAGGGATTCGCCATGTTGGCCAGGGTGGTCTTGATCTCCTGACCTCAGGTGATCCACCTGCCTTAGTCTCCCAAAGTGCTGAGAATACAGGCATGAGCCACCGCACCCAGCCTCATATTATTTTAGATATATTTTCATAAATTTTTTTGTCTGTTAAATAGTTTCCTAGTACTAAAGTAAATTAATTAATTGTAGCTTCAAAATGTATTTTAATATCTGGTAGGACTAGTCACCTCTCATTAATATTCTTATTCAAGACTTTTCCGGATATTCTCACATTGTTTTTCTAAATGAACTTTAGTAGCATTTTGTAAAGTTCAAAAATAATTCTATATGTTAAATCTTTTGAATTTTGAGTATTACTACCTAAGAGTAGAATTCTTTTATATTTCATTACACTTTAAACATTTTCTTTACATAAATTCTTCGTATTTGAAAAATGTTTATTCTAAGTATCATTTTCTGCTATTGTAAATGAGATACAGTTTTTTTTTTTGAACTGTACTTTTTTTTATTGCATTTTAGGTTTTGGGGTACATGTGAAGAAATGCAAGATTGTTGCATAGGTATACACATGGCAGTGTGATTTGCTGCCTTCCTCCCCTTCACCTATATCTGGCATTTCTCCCCATGCTATCTCTCCCCAACTCCCCACCCCTCTCTGTCCCTCCCCTATTTCCTCCCAACAGACCCCAGTGTGTGGTGCTCCCCTCCCTGTGTCCATGTGTTCGCGTTGTTTAACACCCACCTAAGAGTGAGAACATGCGGTGTTTGATTTTCTGTTCTTGTGTCAGTTTGCTGAGAATGATGGTTTCCAGGTTCATCCATGTCCCTACAAAGGACACAAACTCATTGTTTTTGATGGCTGCATAATATTCCATGGTGTATATGTGCCACATTTTCCCTGTCCAGTCTATCATCGATGGGCATTTGGGTTGGTTCCAGGTCTTTGCTATTGTAAACTGTGCTGCAATGAACATTCGTGTGCATGTGTCCTTATAGTAGAATGATTTATAGTCCTTTGTATATATACCCAGTAATGGGAGTGCTGGGTCAAATGGAATTTCTATTTCTAGGTCCTTGAGGAATCCCCACACTGTCTTCCACAATGGTTGAACTAATTTACACTCCCACCAACAGTGTAAAAGTGTTCCTATTTCTCCACATCCTCTCCAGCATCTGTTGTCTCCAGATTTTTTAATGATCACCATTCTAACTGGCAAGAGATGGTATCTCAATGTAGTTTTGATTTGCATTTCTCTAATGACCAGTGATGATGAGCATTTTTTCATATGTTTGTTGGCCTCATATATGTCTTCTTTTGTAAAGTGTCTGTTCATATCCTTCACCCACTTTTGAATGGGCTTGTTTGTTTTTTTCTTGTAAATCTGTTTTAGTTCTTTGTAAATTCTGGATATCAGCCCTTTGTCAGATGGGTAGACTGCAAAAATTTTTTCCCATCCTGTTAGTTGCTGATTCACTTTAATGACTGTTTCTTTTGCGGTGCAGATGCTGTGGAGTTTGATTAGGTCCCATTTGTCTATTTTGGCTTTTGTTGCCAATGCTTTTGGTGTTTTGGTCATGAAGTCCTTGCCTACGCCTATGTCCTGAATGGTTTTGCCTAGATTCTCTTCTAGGGTTTTTATGGTGTTAGGTCTTATGTTTAAGTCTTTAATCCATCTGGAGTTAATTTTAGTGTAAGGTGTCAGGAAGGGGTCCAGTTTCTGCTTTCTGCATATGGCTAGCCAGTTTTCCCAACACCACTTATTAAACAGGGAATCCTTTCCCCATTGCTTGTTTTTGTCACGTTTGTCAAAGATCGGGTGGTTGTAGATCTGGGCCATTGCCTCCAGGGCCTCTGTTCTGTCCCATTGGTCTATATCTCTGTTTTGGTACCAGTACCATGCTGTTTTGATTACTGTAGCCTTGTAGTATAGTTTGAAGTCTGGTAGTGTGATGCCTCCCGCTTTGTTCTTTTTGCTTAGAATTGATTTGGCTATGCGGGCTCTCTTTTGGTTCCATATGAAGTTTAAGGTGGTTTTTTCCAGTTCTGTGAGGAAGGTCATTGGTAGCTTGATGGGGATAGTATTGAATCTGTAAATTACTTTAGGCAGTATGGCCATTTTCACGATATTGATTCTTCCTAACCATGAACATGGAATGTTTCTCCATTTGTTTGTGTCCTCTCTTATTTCATTGAGCAGTGGTTTGTAGTTCTCCTTGAAGAGGTCCTTTACATTCCTTGTTAGTTGTATTCCTAGGTATTTTATTCTCTTTGTAGCAATTGTGAATGGCAGTTTGTTCTTGATTTGGCTCTCTTTAAGTCTGTTATTGGTGTATAGGAATGCTTATGATTTTTGCATATTGATTTTGTATCCTGAGACTTTACTGAAGTTGCTTATTAGTTTCAGGAGATTTTGGACTGAGACAATGGGGTCTTCTAAATATACAATCATGTCTTCTGCAAATAGAGACAATTTGACTTCCTCCTTTCCTATTTGAGTACACTTTATTTCTTTTTCTTGCCTGATTGCTCTGGCTAGAACTTCCAGTACTATATTGAATAGGAGTGGTGAGAGAGGGCATCCTTGTCTAGTGCCAGATTTCAAAGGGAATGCTTCCAGTTTTTGCCCATTCAGTATGATATTGGCTATTGGTTTGTCATAAATAGCTTTTATTATTTTGAGATATGTTCCATCAATACCTAGTTTATTGAGGGTTTTTAGCATAAAGGGCCGTTGAATTTTGTTAAAGGCCTTTTCTGCATCAATTGAGATAATCAAGTGGTTTTTGTCTTTGGTTCTGTTTATGTGGTGAATTACATTTATAGACTTGTGTATGTTGAACCAGCCTTGCATCCTCGGGATGAAGCCTACTTGATCATGGTGGATAAGCTTTTTGATGTGCTGTTGCAATCGGCTTGCCAGTATTTTATTGAAGATTTTTGCATCTATGTTCATCATGGATATTGGCCTGAAGTTTTCTTTTCTTGTTGAGTCTCTGCCAGGTTTGGTATCAGGATGATGGTGTCATAAAATGATTTGGGAAGGATTCTGTCTTTTTGGATTATTTGGAATAGTTTCAGAAGGAATGGTACCAGCTCCTCTTTGTATGTCTGGTAGAATTCAGCTGTGAACCCATCTGGACCTGGGCGTTTTTTGGGTGGTAGGCTCTTAATTGCTGCCTCAACTTCAGACCTTGTTATTGGTCTTTTCAGGGTTTCAACTTCTTCCTGGTTTAGGCTGGGAGGATGCAAACGTCCAGGAATTTATCCATTTCTTCCAGGTTTACTAGTTTATGTGCATAGAGTTGTTTGTAATAATCTCTGATGATGGTTTGAATTTCTGTGGAATCTGTGGTGATATCCCCTTTATTGTTTTTTATTGCATCTATTTGGTTATTCTCTCTTTTCTTTTTTATTAATCTGGCTAGTGGTCTATTTTGTTGATCTTTTCAAAAAACCAGCTCCTGGATTTATTGATTTTTTGAAGGGTTTTTTGTATCTCTATCTCCTTCACTTCTGCTCTGATCTTAGCTATATCTTGTCTGCTGCTAGGTTTTGAATTTTTCTGATCTTACTCCTCTAGCTCTTTCAATTTTGATGAAAGGGTGTCAATTTTAGATCTCTCCTTGCTTCTCATGTGGGCACTTAATGCTATATATTTTCCTCTAGAGACTGCTTTAAATGTGTCCCAGAGATTCTTGTATGCTGTGTCTTCGTTCTTGTTGGTTTTGAAGAACATCTTTATTTCTGCCTTCATTTCATTGTTTATCCAGTCAGCACTCAAGAGAAAGTTGTTCAGTTTCCATGAAACTGTGCAGTTCTGAGTTAGTTTCTGAATTCTGAGTTCTAACTTGATTGCACTGTGGTCTGAGAGACTGTTTGTTATGATTTCCATTCATTTGCATTTGCTGAGGAGTGATTTACTTCCAATTATGTGGTCAATTTCAGAGTAGGTGCGATGTGGTGCTGAGAAAAATGTATATTCTGTGGATTTGGGGTGGAGAGTTCTCTAAATGTCTATTAGATTTGTTTGGTCCAGGTCTGGGTTCATGTCCTGGATATCCTTGTTAATTTTCTGTCTTGTTGATCTGTCTAATATTGACAATGGGGTGTTAAAGTCTCCCACTATTATCGTGTGGGAGTCTAATTCTCTTTGTAAGTCATTAAGAACTTGCTTTATGTATCTGGGTGCTCCTGTATTCGGTGCATATATATTTAGGATCATTAGCTCTTCTTGTTGCATTGATCCTTTTACCATTATGTAATGTCCTTCTTTGTCTCTTTTGATCTTTGTTGCTTTAAAGTCTTTTTTATCAGAGATGAGAATTGCAACTCCTGCTTTTTTTTTTTTTGCTGTCCATTTGCTTGGTAAATCTTCCTCCATCCCTTTATTTTGAGGCTTTGTGTATCCTTGCATGTGAGATGTGTTTCCTGGATACAGCACACCAATGGGTTTTGGCTTTTTATCCAATTTGCCAGTCTGTGTCTTTTGATTGGGGCATTTAGCCCATTTACATTTAGGGTTAATATTGTTATGTGTGAATTTGATCCTGCCATTTTGATGTTAGCTGGCTGTTTTGCCTGTTAGTTGATGCAGATTCTTCATTGTGTTGATGCTCTTTACCATTTGGTATGTTTTTGGAGTGGCTGGTACTGGTTGTTCCTTTCTCTGTGTAGTGACTCTTTCAGGAGCTCTTGTAAAGCTGGTCTGATGGTGATGAAATCTCTGAGTACTTGCTTGTTCACAAAGGATTTTATTTTTCCTTCACTTATGAAGCTTAGTTTGGCTGGATATGAAATTCTGGGTTGAAAGTTCTTTTTTTTAAGGATGTTGAATATCAGCCCCCACTCTATTCTGGCTTGTAGGGTTTCTGCTGAGAGATCTGCTGTGAGTATGATGGGCTTCCCTTTGTGGGTAACCTGACCGTTCTCTCTGGCTGCCCTTAGCATTTTCTCCTTCATTTAAACCCTAGTGAATCTGACGATTATGTGCCTTGGGGTTGCTCTTCTTGAGGAATATCTTTGTGGTGTTCTCTGTATTTCCTGGACTTGAATATTGGCCTGCCTTGCTAGGTTGGGGAAGTTTTCCTGGATAATATCCTGAAGAGTGTTTTCCAGCTTGGATTCATTTGCTCCATCACATTCGGGTACGCCTATCAAATGTAGATTAGGTGTTTTCACATAGTCCCATATTTCTTGGAGACTTTGTTCATTCCTTTTTACCCTGTTTTCTCTAACCTTGCCTTCTCATTTTATTTCATTGAGTTGGTGTTTGACCTCTGAAATCCTTTCTTCTGCTTGGTCAATTCGGCTGTTGAAACTTGTGCATGCTTTGCAAAGTTCTCGTGTTGTGTTTTTCAGCTCCATCAATTCATTTATATTCCTCTCTAAGTTGTCTATTCTCATTATCATTTCGTCAAATCTTTTTTTTCAAGGTTCTTAGTTTCTTTGCATTGGGTTAGAACGTGTTCTTTTAGCTCACAGTAGTTTCTTATTACCCACCTTCTGAAGCCTGATTCTGTCAATTCATCACACTCATTCTCCATCCAGCCTTGTTCCCTTGCTGGTGAGGAGTTGTGATCCCTTGCAGGAGGAGAGGCGTTCTGGATTCGGGTGTTTTCATCCTTTTTGTGCTGGTTTCTTCCCATCTTTGTGGATTTATCCACCTATCATCTTTGTAGTTGTTGACTTTCAGATTGGGTCTCTGAGTGGATGTTCAGTTTGTTGATGATGAAGTTATTTCTTTCTGTTTCTTAGTTTTCCTTCTAACAGTCAGGACCCTCTGCTGTAGGACTGCTGAGGTCCACTCCAGGCCCTGCTTGCCTGGGGATCACTTGCAGCAGCTGCAGAACAGTAAGGGTTGCTGCCAGTTTCTTCTCCTGTTATCTTTGTCCCAGAAGGATACCCGCCAGATGTCAGTCTGAGCTCTCCTTTATGAGGTGATTCTTTGGATATATGGGGGTCAGGGAGCTGCTTGAGGAGACAGTCTGTCCTTTATAGGAGCTCAAGTGCTGAGCTGTGAGCTCTGTTGTTCATTCAGAGCTGCTGGGCAGGTATGTTTAAGTCTGCTGCAGCAGAACTCATAAACCCCTTTTTTTTCCCAGGTGCTCTGTCCCGGGGAGTTAGGCTTTATTTATGAGTTTCTGTTGTGCTGCTGCCTTTTTTCAGGGCTGCCCTGCCCAGCAAGGAGGCAGCCTGGTCACTGTCTGCCTGCAGAGGCTTTGCTGAGCTGCTGTGGGCTCTGCCCAGCTGCCGTGTGAATTTCCCTGCAGTCCTGTTTATACGGGTGTAGTTAGAACTGCCTCAGCAATGGTGGCCCACCTCTGTAATGGCAGACTCTCTCTGTAATGGTGGGTTGCTTCGGCGATGGCGGGCTTCCTCAGCAATGGCGGACTATCTCTGTAGTGGTGGAGTGCCTCGATAATGGCAGATGCCCCTCCCCCACAGAGCTGGACCTTCCCAGGTTCAGCTGTGCTTGCTGTGAAACTCTCAACCCAGAGTGTTTCCAATTGCTGTTTTTTTTGTGGGGGTGGAACCAGCCGAGCCTGATCACCTGGCTCCCTGCCTCAGAGCCTTTTTTTTTAGTTGAATGGTCAACTCTCTCCCAGGTGTTCCAGTTGCCTGTTGAAAAGGCGCCGGGATCTGTGTGATTTCCCCTGCGGCAACCCACTGTGCTGGCTGAAACAGTGGCACTGATATTCGTGGCCCTTTTTTTTTTGCCCGGGAATCTCCTGGCCTGGCTCCCTGTTTCAGTTCCCTTTTTAATCAGATGAATGGGTGACTCTCCCTTCCTGGAGCTCCAGTTGCCAGCTAAAACAGCGTGCAGACCTGTGTATTTTGTCCGGAGAACTGCCACACCGGGGTACCGACAAAACAGCCACACCAGCCAAAACAGCTGCGCTGGTGACCCGTGGGGCTCCTCCACCTGGGAATCTCCTGGTCTGGGGGCAATAAAAATCCGTCTGGAAATGCTGTGTCCACTCACCCTCTGTGCTTTCACTGGGAGCTGCAATCCTGAGCTGCTCCTAATTGGCCATGTTGGAGCTTCCTCTCGAGATACAGTTTTTTTCATTATATTTTCTAGCTGGTCATTGATTATACATAGGAAATAATTGATATTGAGTAATAATTTTATAACAGTACTGAATTTTCTTATTAGTTTTATATTACTTATAGTTTATATTTTTTATTATAATTTTAAGTCTTTCTATATATACAAAATTTCATCTGCAAGTAATGGAAATTTTACCTTTTCCTTTCACATATATGTGTGTGTGTGTGTGTGTGTGTGTGTGTGTGTGTATCTTATTTCTTTCCTTTCATTGAGTGATATTTCCAGAGAAATATTAAATCATAATTGCAATAGCGGACATTCTTCTCTTGTGACTGTTGAAGTTTTCCAAGAGCTCTTATTTGACATCTATTGAGTTAGATCTATTTTATTCTCTCTTAGCCTATTAATGTGGTATGGTGTATGAATAGATTTTCTGATAGTGAATCACCTTTAAGGCAAATATATTTTAATGAAGCCAATTTAAAGGGCACATAACCCATATCATATCTTAACAAATGAAAAGGAAATGTTTTATTTTAAGAACACTATTCAAGGTGAAGCAGAAATGGCATTCTCCGTAGTTTAAGATTTAAGCATCCCTAGAGCTCTCTGTGTGAGGATCATTATCTTCTCTTTGTTGTCTTAAGAAATGTTATTACCAAATCTTGGCCAATTAGCTACTTTTTTTTTCTTCAAAGCATTTTATACTCTTATTTAAAGAATAATATTGTACATTTTCTTATTTGAGTCAGTTTACAAACAATAATTATTTTTAATTTTTGTCAAGGCCTTGGAATTCTGTAATTTAGATAAAAACTTTGTATAGTCAAGATTTGCATATCATAAAACATAATCAAAAGAGTCAGTCTGTAGCTTGTTTATTGTGGAAAAGGGAGTCTACTTTACTCTGTCATTATCTTCTTTCTTTCAAGTGTGATATCAAAGGAATTTCATACAAATAAGAAGGCAAATTTGGGTCAAATTTCATATAGAAAGAATGAAAATAATGCCAAATAATGTGTTATTAAAGGGAAAAAAACCCTTTCAAATGTCTGAATATCATAATATCAGGCAAACCTACTTTCCAAAATAGCTTCTCAGAGTTGTAAACTATAATGTGTATTCATTTTGATGGAGAAATTTATTAGAATAACAAATTTCAGGGTTTTTAAATTGAAGAGAAATATCTTTATCAATTATCATTTTTATCTTTCTTTTGGTAAACAAAGTTAAGGAAAATAGGATGGTATTTCAGAGTATAATTTCACAAAACACATCAAAGCAATATCTATTTTATAAAACATGAGGAAAAATGACAGTTTTTCCTTTCATCTAATTTTAGTTTGTCATTTTCTTTTTTCAGGTTTTCTAATTTATGTAGTCAAAAAATGTCATCATTACCAGATAAAAGTATTTAAATACACAGTATAAATGATCTAAATGTCCTATATCTTAATATAGGTCCCAGAAAAGTTCAGTTCATAAGTCCTGAATTTCATTATTGGTTGAAACTTCTGGACAGATTATCTGAGGATTTCTTTGATTTCCTCTTGTATAGCTCTGAATTACAGCCTTGACTCCCAGAAATTTGTCTCCTAGCCTCTTCCATATCATGAACTTTAGGGAGATCTGTATTTTATAAATGTTTAGTTCTCCCACATTCCTGACTCAGAATAATAATAAATAATTAATGCTTACAGTATAGTTATATGACCATATTATACATGATAAAATTTTTTTTTTTTTTATCTAGGAATGAAAGGTCGGGTTTTAGTGGCAGTGAAGGTAATAGAAGCTCCCCAGATGAGTAAATAGAAATTAATTTATAAAATATAAAAATAATTATCTCCACTTTTAAATAAACATTTAGCCTTGCTCAATTCTCAAATCTGACTCTTGTTGCAAATTTGGACTTCGGGTCCTATGAAGATGTTACTTAAGTAGTTGTTGGGGACCTTTCTGGTATACAATTACTTTGGGTCTTCTCAGCCCCAACTGATAACCAAGGTTTGGTTGAACTACACATATGTGGGAAAAATACATAGAGCTTAAAGATTTGGCCTCAACAATCATATTTCATAAGGTAAAACTAAGCTACATGTTTTATAAATGTTCATGAGAAAACAGAGGAAAAGAGAAAGTATTGCTGACACACATGAGAAGGTTTTCACTCCTGAATTCTCCTCCTTCAAAACAAGCAATGCCTATAAAAGTTTCTGTCATGAATCCTCTCAAACCTGTGTTCTTTGGAACATTAAATTAATATTTTATATCATGTTTAAATTTTCATTTATATGCAGCTTAGCTTTGTTGTTAATATTTATTTAACTTTGTATGTGGCTCAGATTGTGTGTATAGATAGTTCTTTACAGATAGTTTGAAAGTTGCTTAATATTTTAAATGGTAACAATGGCAATCTACCCACACTAACTATAATTTAATGAATGGTGACAGGAAGAATATTTCAGTTGTGACTTTTTGTAGCCTTCCAAAGTACCAGCATTGTTGCTTATGTATAGTAAATTGTTTTGATCCATGTAGGATATTTGAAATGGCAATTAACTCTGAATCTGACTAGTAGAACTGCTTATTTAATAAAAATAAAATTAGATAAAATAATCCCTAAAATGTTTAGCCTCTATTATATTACATATTAGTTTTCAAGTTAAAATGGAAGAAGAGAAAGTTTATTTATTAAGAAGACTTTATGCATTTACTATAGGCTGAGCATTGTATAAGGGAGTTATGAAAAAAATCTAACATGTTGACTTTGTCCCAAAGAAACAAAAATCTCTTTGAGGAGTCAAAACATAGAAATTCTCTAGGGACTATCACAGTTCCTAGGCTTTAATAACTAATTGAATGATGAATGAATGAAAATAAAGAATAAGACGAAAACAGCATGAACAAAATACCAAGTGTAAGACAAATCACTTAGAATGGGAAGTGAATTAATTATTTTCTTTCTCTCTTTCTTTTTATTATTTGCCTGCTCTCTGTGAACCTAAAAGACGACCCCCCCGACTATCAGCTTTTTTTTGAGACAGGGTCTTGCTCTGCTGCCCAGGCTGGAGTGCAGTAGTGCAATCCTAGCTCACTGTAGCCTTTCCAAAGTGCTGGAATTATAGACATGAGCCACTACACCAAGCCTGACATAATATATTAAATCTTACTCACTTCACAGCTCTCAGAAACCTTGACTGTTCCCAAAATACACTGGAGATCTAGAAAGTTGGAGATATAAATAAAAATATGAAGTGATGTCTAAAATAATAGAAAATAAAAGTCTTTAGATTCAGATTTAATATTTTCAATGAATGTTATGGCAGAAAGAAAAGCATTAAAATTGAAAGTTCTCAATGCTTGTTTCGCTGCACTTAAGTTTGTTTCCAACTGTGAAGTCTTAAAAGGAAATATTACAATAGTAATAAGTCAATTTAGGAATATAATTCTGGCTGGGGACAGGCGTTTATGCCTATAATCTTAACACTTTGGGAGGCTGAGGTGGGAGGATTGCTTGAGGCCGAGAGTTCAAGACCTGCCTGGAAAACGTAGTGAGACTCTTCCTCTACAAAAATAAAAAATTAGTCAGCCATGGTGGCTCATGCCTATAGTTCCAGATACTTGGGAGGCTGAGTGGGGAGAATCATTTGAGTCCAGGCAGGGAGGCTGCATTGAGCCATGATCACACCATTGCACTCCAACCTGGGTGACAGAGTGGACAGAGTGAGACCCTGTCTCAAAGATCATATATATGTGTGTGTGTGTGTGTATGTGTATGTATATGTGTGTGTGTATGTATACACACATCATCATCCATTTTATCTGTTACTCTAGGCCCTTGGTAGCCCTTTACAATTTGGAAACTCACATCTATAAGTTATGAAAATTTTCTTGAATTATTCTGTTGTTGACTTTAGTCCATATTTGGTGATATCTCTGAAATGCCTACTATCATAATCTAATATGGATTGTTTCTGTAATTATATTTGCTGTTATAGTTTTCATTTTTTTTTTCTGAGAGATTCTTTATGTAGAATTTTGGATTTCTGCTATTGCATTTTTAATCTTCAAGAGCCAGTTTTTGTTTTCTGAATGTTCTTTTACTCCATCGTCCAGGCTGGACTGCAGTGGCGTGATCTCGGATCACTGCAACCACCGCCTTCCAGGTTTAAGCGATTCTTGTGTCTCAGTCTCCAGAGTAGCTAGGATTACAGGCACACGCCACCACACAGGGCTAGTTTTTGTATTATTAGTAGTGACAGGATTCCATCATGTTGACCAGGCTGATCTGAAATTCCTGACCTCAGATGATCCACCTGCCTCGGCCTCCCAAAGTGCTGGGATTACAGGAAAGCTATTGTGCCCGTCTAGAATATTCTTTTCTTATAGTAACATAGTTCTTGCTTTTGAGGTGCAGGATAAATTTAATATTATTGATAACATAAAGTTTATCATTAACTTCAGCTCAAACAATTATAGAATTTCATAATATGAGCTCTATCTGAAAATAATTGGCTAATATAGTCAAAGAACCTAGCTAATCTTTGTCCTGAAATATTTCTAATAGTTAGCACTCAAATTGTATGATACTATTCTTAATGTTTAGATGTGAATAGGAACACACAGGACTTTCTAGTCAAATTTTGCCTCAATTTCAAATTGAAATGGTAAGTACCTAACCTTGATTTGCTGAACATAGATTTCTAAACATTTATTAGCATTTTTTTTTTTTTGGAAAAGTCTCTCTCTGTCACCCAGGCTGGAGTGCAATGGCACGATCTCAGCTCACTCCTCTGTTGCTTTGTCTACATTTTCTTGAGTAGCAGTACTTCTTTTGTTGATTTTTGTGAATTCTTCAAAGTTTCATTCTGTGGAATACAAGGGTGGTATATTTCTCTCCCTTCTCAGGACTTCAGGAAATAGCTAAAACACAAGGCAGTCCTCCTCATCACAAAGTTAGATTAGTACATTTATTGAACAGAATTAAACCTATGACATAACACATGCTCATTATGACATGTGAGGCATGGCATATAGAAAATGCAAAGACAGCCGACCCACAGAACCACTGACTCTACCTATAGCTAGAATTCATTTAGGATGCCTAGAATCAGAATATGCACTGGAGTGCTGAATATAGCAACCCATCTTCTGTGTAACTTCTGTGAAAGCTTATACAACTTCTTGGACAAGGAGTTCTATTTTGGGCAGTGTCAGAAAAGTCTGGTAGGTATCACTGGTAGGACTGCTCATATACAAAAGTTTCTGGTTGCAGGAGCTCAAATGGAGCTTCCGCTGGAGTAGATTACTCACTGCCCCCACCCAGTCTTCTTGTCCTTTTCTCCCACATGGAGCTCTTTCTTTAACTCATTATATCTCTCACCCTATTTCTTTTGCCCCTTTCCTTTTCTTTCCTCTCCTCCATGAAATATTATAAACTCCAAGTTCTTCACTTTATATTTGTCCTTATCTCTGAAATTTATAAATAATGCAATCTATTGTTTACCTAATAATAAACTAGGTGCTTTGCAATGTGTTATCTAATTCAATCCTTGCAACAGCTTTGAAAATTAAGTTATCCTTGTTTTAAGCCACCATCTGTGTGTGTTTGAGTGACTGTGTATGTTTAAGAGAGAGTGATTTTCACAGACTAGCATTTATTAATAATTTGCAATACCACCTTTAATTGGATTGAAAAAGTATAATATCTACTAGAATATCTTATGCATTTAGTGCCTAATTATTTAGATTCTATTTTAATTCGTGTTTCTTAGTATAATGGAAGATTCATTCTTATGCAGTTTTGAGAAGTTTATGTTAAATCGAAAGTCCTGAAATGAAATAAAATCACAAAGATGACAGAGTGCAGTGATTTATCATTCTTTTTCTGTATGTACCTCTATGAAGTAATAAGACATTGCCTCTTCTGTTTTTAGGTAGCACTGCTTATATATGTATTTTTTTAGTAAAGAGTTGTCACCATGAAAATCAAAAGCAGACACATCATTTAAAATCCCACAATTAAGTATACGCTTCTCAGCAGCACAGTGGCATCTTTGATAGTGTGGGTAATGTATGTTTTCTTCTCAGCTTACGAAGCTGTGGTAATGGAAGCCAAGCTCAAACATCAAAGAAAAGAGGTTTTCCTTTGTAGGAAAACATCATTACATTTTCACACCATTAGGGTGATGGAAGTATAGCACCTCCTCTGCATGAAGTAGATGCTTCTGATTTTTTTTTTTTTTAAGTAAACATCGACTAAGAAGCATGTAATGGTGATCATTACTGGTATATGTATTAGAACCACAATGTCCCCAAAATGCCTATTGACTACCACCTTATTAACATTTTTAGGAAAGGGGTGGGATATTAAAGAACGCACTAATTGAAACCCATCTTAATTAATTATTAGCAGTTACTTAGGCGTATCAGCATCTAATTTTCTGTCTTTTAAATGACATTCCTTTGAAAACTTGAAGCTTTCTTCATAATAGCCTCGTAAAAATCAGCCTCAGCAATTATTAAAGTGAGGACATCAGGCAATTTAATCTCCAAATGAAATCAGGACTAGATGCCAAGAAATGACAGGGATGCCCATTAGTCTACTTTTCTCCATATTGTTAACAAACCATTTTACTTAACAAAGGGTATATATACTTTAGAAACTGAGCTTACTGAAGGAAAAGTTTTACTTGAATAAAGCTGACATTCCCAAGATGCTTATTATTTTCTTGTTTAAGGAAAGTGAACGCAGGTCAACCAAATATACCTGCATTCTATAGGTATTATTTTCATTGTTCTTCACATAACTTTACCTTAAACAATGCACGGTACCTAAGATGACACTGCTATAATAATAGCAATGTAATAGTAATGACCAAAGCATCTCAAATCCATAAGCAGAAAGCAAGAAGCTTCATTTACTGCAATATTTCACACATCTAAATAGATGGCCCGATGTAGAACATAAGCTATTCTACAGGGGACAAAAACAGCAAGAGAAAAAATATGTTTCAATGGTTAAGCCATTTTCTGATTGGTTGAAATGTACCCATCTCTTTGTTAAAGCTGCTGAGAAGTTAGCAAGGCCAAAATGGTACCCTGAGCAACTGCCACTTACTTGATTTTTACCTACTAATGTTTCTCAGATTTAATAATGTCATCCCCACATCTTAGCAGTTACCACTTAGTTCAAAGTTGCCTATTAATATTCTTCAGATAACATAATGTTAACTATAAAACCTTTGGGGCATATTATAGAAATAATGACATTGATTTAGTATCTTCCGTTTAAGCAAAACAAGTTTTCAATTTACTGTGGCATTGGTTTGTAAAAAGTACAAGAAAACTAGCCTTTGATATTTATGTAAAGCAGGAAGCCATGTTCTTTTGAAAACATTCTCTTCTGGTGATGATATAAAATAATTTATTACTTCAGTGTTGTTCTCCAGGTGATTTGGTAGCTTGTGGTGGCAATGCTGGGGACAATGGCAGCAAAGCTTGAAAGACAGAAAATGGGAGCATTTAGTCCTGCAATAGCTATACCTCTGCCTGATTTTCAGGTGTACTTCTATTTGATTTTATTATTTATACCACTGTTTTCTCTTTTTTTCCTGTTTATTATTTTTACTGGTTGGCACAGATTACTGCTTATTTCTCTTCCCTTCTCATGTAGTCCTCAAGTAATTAATAATTCCAGTGTTAGTTGGCACAGAAAAATAAGAATGGATTAATGAAGCATACTAGTGTCCAGAAATATATCCCATCAAATGTGAGAATTTAGTATATGATAAAGATTCAATTCAATAGGAAAATAATGGTTTATTTAGCAAAGAATCCTGGCACAATTGTCTATTTATTTGGAACAAAATAAGTTTAGAAGCATGGCTTACATCATATAGGCAGACTTCAGATAGATCAGACTGTAAATTTAAACACTGAAAACCTTAGAAGTAAATATAAGTTACTTCATGTAAAGGTTAGGGATAGAGAGCTCTTATCAGAGATAAGACTCAGAATCTATAAAAGAAAAGAGATGTACATTCAAATATTTATAAATTAAAATCTATTGTATGAACAAGTTTTCATCACAAAATTAAATGGAAATGATAGATTTGGGAAAAAATTAAATGCAAATGGCAGAAAAAATGACCAATCTTTAAAATAAACAGAACCCTTAAATAATAAAAGAGCCCTGACTAATCAACAGAAACACTCTATTTAAAATTCACAAAAAGATTTAACTCTGTAATTGATAGAAGAAATCCAAATGGCTAATCACATTTGTCAAGAATCTGAAGTTCACTACTTAGGAAATGCAACTTAAACTAACAGTGAGATATCACTTCATAGCCATCAGATTGTGCCATTTAAAAAGAGCAATTACATCTACTCTGATGGGGTTGAGGAGACAGGGGGTTCTTGCATATTGCTGGTGAAATGTGACTCAGAATGCAGTCTGGAACTGTCTACTAAATATAGAGATACATATACCCTTTAATCAGCAAACTTATTCCTGGGAATTGAGCCCATAGAAATGAAAGCATGGGTGCATAAGATTTATGCAAAAGAAGCTTATTGCTGGATTATTTGTGGTGGGAATAAACTGGAGACAAAGTGAATGTCTGTGAATAGAATAATTCCCAAATAGATTGTTACATCCTTACAATGGAATATTGTTTTTCGTTAAAAAGTATAGATTGGATTTTTAGCAGTTAACTTGGAAAGGCTTTCAAATGAGACCAAGAGTATATTAAAAAGTGGTCATAGTGGTTTCAATTTTAGGGAATACACACTGATCAAAAATGTCCCAAATCTCTATGTAGGTGGCTATATCTTTGTATATTATTCTTCTGGTGTGGAAAAGGTGTGGAAATCACATGACATGGTACTAACATTAGAGGTGATGTTGTATAGTGATGAGAAATGGTTAAATTCCTACATTCAAATCTTGACTATGTAATTCACTAGCTGTATGACTTTGGAGAAAATATTTAATTTTTTTCTATTCCTCAGTTTCCTCTTCTATAAAATAGGGATGATGCTAGAATCTATCTCACTGGATTGTTGTATTAAATGAGTTAATATACACAAAGCCCTTTAAAACTATACTGGTTGTACAGTGCTATCAATTTATAGGTTACATGAGCTTAGGTAATGTGAATGGGGAATAAGGGAGAAGAGAAAATAAAGAAAAAAATCACTATGGACAGAGAAAAATTAGCAAGCATCCCCTTTTCAAATGGTTTGTTTGGGTGCTCATGTTGGTTACCTAACCATGTCTTTCACCAGCCTGCTCTATTCGACTGTTTGAAAGATCCTTTTGTTCTGAGCACCACTTTCAAATTCTTGTCCCCTAGCTGGTCAGAGATTGAGGTATGAGGGAAAGGCCTGTGTAAGGATTGGAGATGATTTCTCAGACCATGGATTAATTGACACTTTAATTCAAATTCATTGGATTATTACTTGATGTTCATGTCTACTTCGGTTGCACAGTTTGTTTTTCCTTTAAACATCATTAATACTGCTCTTATTCTTTTCTTTGGTCATTAGCAGGGGATTGGTGGGGAGGGGAAAGAGGATAGCAGTTACTTCAATCTGATGTTTTTCTTTCTTCACAGAGCCTATGCTAAAGTCTGACCCATTATTATTTTTAGGACATAATTCTCCATGGATCTCTTGCATTTCTGTACTTTTTGTGAGCAGAAGCACTTACAGATGTCTTTCAAATTCTTTTCAAGGATTTGTATAATAAACAGCTTAGGAAGATAGTGTCTCCCTCTATAGCCGAAGGCAGATTTGTTTTCTGTTTAGTAAAATAAAAATAATGTCTTTTTCTGGGGCAGAGGGCAAGTTTGGTTTTAGCTCGTTATAAAAGATTGGGGGTACTAAGTTTAGTATCCTTCACATGTGATACAGACTCAGGGTGTATGTAGCATATATCTGGGCCCCTACACATTGGCTCAAGAGACATGGAGACAGGAGAGCTGATATAAACATGACACTCATGCTGCCTGCTGTACTATAAATAGCAAAATTCCTTGCCTCTGACCCAGGAGTCTCATGTCTTCTGCCAACATCTATAAAACGGTGGCAGGCTAACTTGTCACCTTGGAAGTGGGGCAAATTCTCAGATCTTTCACTCTTTTGATATCATTCACTTTAAGACATTTTTGTACTTTTGAGGTGAAATACTGTGGATAAAGTGCCCATGTAGACAAGTTATAATTTGGCCTTCTAGATTGCAATGAGATGGAGGAAAGTATATTTTCCGTTTTCTTGGGAAGAATGTGTTTGTACTTTGAGAGAAAAGCTTGGATTTTGAAAACCTTTGAATTCCTGGTGTGTTGCAGGGGAGACTGATATTCCTTAGGGTGTACTTAGTTTTCAGTAACTAAAATATTACCTGAATGCAAACTCCAAATGTCCACACCTAACTGCACCAAAGACTTGGAAATGTGATGTTTGCATAGATGAGATGTGCCCATACATTTCTATCATTATGTAAAAATATGAGCATGTGTGTTGGGGAACAACTTGTAATCAAACTGGTAACTTCTGCCGTAAATTTGCCTCTGGTTTAGATTCATTAAGAAAAGCCTCTCAAAGTAAGTGGTCTCAGATGTAGCATGGCTGTGATTAATTGAAAGTCATTTTGAACTCAGGATGAGCATTAGGAAGAAAAGTATTACTTTATAGTATGGCTTACTTGACAGATTGAGAGGTATGGCTAAATTTTGGCAAGAGATAACATTGAGTGGATGGCAAAGAGAAATCTTGTGGAAGGACTTGAAGGTCATTGTATGTTTATTGCTGGATAATGAAAACACTGGATCTCGTAAGTGACTTAGCAATGAAGTACTTTAAGCACTTCCCAATATTTTTTATATCATTTAAATAATAATATTAACATGGTATTCTAGGATGAATAGAGAAGGCAGCATGTCGCCACTGGCAGCAGGCCAGAGCATTTCAGTCCACCGTGTCCCAGCCGTCCACCCTGAAAGCATCAATATCTGTAAGCTGCCCTGTAACATTGTGCTTTATCAGCCTGCCTGGGAAGCTGTACACTCAAAAGCATGTGTAGAGATATATCCTTAGTCAAAGCTATAAAGACAGAAGACAAGAAATGACAGATTGGACATAAAATGACTAGGGCCATTGCTTTCCTGAATGGAAAAGCACATACTCAGATCAGGTTACCTCGGAGAATTCAGCTACTCCTGGGCCTGACCCTGGCCTGACAAGCTTAGAAAGATCATTTGTTACCCTACCAAGAACAAATCTGCCTCAGGGGGAAGACTTGCACGGAACAAACTAATAGAGATTGATGAATAAAAACCAGAACGCCAATCTATTCATTTACATTGAGAATGGAAGGTGTCGAAAGGATCCCAAAAATCACGTTTGCTGATCCATACATTTTCTCCGTGGGAAATCTCACAAGGGCAAATTATGATTAGAAAGTTGCTCAGTGAGCCTGGGATAAGACCAGGAGAATGGGCTGTATGATCTTTGGGCCTGAGTGGAGGGGTTGAGATGCTGTGTTTTGAGATCACTGCACCCCAAAGTATTGGAGACATCCTCTTTCAGAGAGGCCATCTTGACAGTCTTCACTTGTTTATCTCTTTCTTTCTTTTTTGTAGAGATTAATATGCAACTCTGCTTGGACACAGTTATTCTTAGCTGCAGATTTAGTGCAGTTCTACTTTCCTGAAGGCTTGTACCCTGGTCACATTGATTGACCATGAGTCATATCAACAAATGGATGATCTCATTCCCTGCATTTTGAGTCTTCTGTGATTTGATGGCCATGGGAAGGAAGTGGGGGAGGATATATTATTAGTGGTATAAACTATCTTTGAGTCCTAGAAAAATAATATATTTCTGGATGCGAAAGAATTTACATTCAATGTATAAAGACAAAACTTACAAATAAAATCAGCTTTTTTTCCTTTTTTTTTTTTTTTAAGAAAACAGATTGTGGGCCGGGCGCAGTGGCTCATGCCTATAATCCCAGCAATTTGCGAGGCCAAGGCGGGTGGATCACGAGGTCAAGAGATCGAGACCTTCCTGGTCAACATGGTGAAACCCCGTCTCTACTAAAAATACAAAAATTAGCTGGGCATGGTGGTGCACACCTGTAGTCCCAGCTACTCAGGAGGCTGAGGCAGGAGAATTGCTTGAACCCAGGAGGCAGAGGTTGCGGTGAGCTGAGATTGCACCATTGCACCCCAGCTTGGGTAACAGGAATGAAACTCTGTCTCAAAAAAAAGAAGAAAGAAAGAAAACAGGTTGTATGCTGGACGTGGCGGCTCATGCCTATAATCCCAGCAGCTTGGGAACCTGAGGTGGGCAGATTGCTTGAGTCCAGGAGTTCGAGACCAGCCTGGGCAACATGATGAAACCCTGTCTCTACAAAAAATACAAAAATTAATCAGGCATCGTGGTGCATATCTGTAGTCCCAGCTACCTGGGAGGCCGAGGCAGGAGGATCATTTGAGCCCAGGATGTGGAAGTTGCAGTGAGCCCAGATCGCGCTATTCCACTCCAGCCTGGGGACAGAGTGAGACCTTGACTCAAAAACAAAAAACAATAAAAACCTGTAAATTTTATAATAGCAATTATGAAAGCTGGGGCATTTATTTAGGAGAGGGCAAAATGCAAACATTATATTTTAATCTGAAATCCCTGACATAGGTAAAATTGGAGAGGAAAAATCTTTGGTTAAAAAATATCGTAAAAAATGAATATCCTTACATATATGCACTAGATGTTTCTTGTTTTGCAGAGTGATGTGGCTGCTTACTATTCACTAGCAGTATTCTTAACACAGTGAGAAATTTAGCTTTAAAGAGGTAAAACATCTGAGGTAGAGAGAACAGGGAAGATCTCTGAATGGCTAGAACAGGCAACATGGAATGTACTTAAAACAGTAATAAGCAATTAATTGAGGAAAGAATGATGCACACTTTGTGAGATCTTAAAATTATGAGACAGAGTGTGTGTTTAACTGCATATAAAAGAACCTTGACTTGATTTTCAGGTAACAATTTTAGCAAGTATTTACAGAGTGATTACATTGGTCAGACGCTTTTCACATTTTAATCACATTTCACCCTTATGCTCTCTTTTTGAAGCTGATTTATTATACACATAAGGAAACTTAAGTTTTCAGATTTCAAATAAATTTTTCCAGTATCCAGCCATTATTTTCTGGGCCAGGCATGGTTTGAGGTGCTAGAGATACATCAGTGAACAAGACAGACAAGGTCCTGATTTTGTGGAGCTTGGATTCTTGTAGAATCTAAGGGCAGGGCAGTGTCTCAAACACAGGACTGTTTGAAATAATAACTCATGAGTTAAAACAATAAACCACTTTGACTCCATAGAATAATAAGCTACTTTTAAAAGACACAGTTGAATATTTTAATCACATCACTGTTTGTTCCAGTGAAATGAAAGAACCGACGTTTTCCTTTAGGAGGCAGTCATAATGAATTGACACAGAGGAGATCTGATACACAGCACAAGGCTCTCCAAGGTTTATGGAAATCAATTCCACAAGCAGCAAACGTGTATATGGTGACATTTCTTTCCAAGTGATCCATTGCTGTGCCATGTTTTTGGTTTCTTTTATTATGAAGTTCACTGGAGGTAGTCTTTCTTTCATGTGTAATTCATATTGAGTGTAATCCTTCTTATAACGTTTTTTCTTTATCTCTAGTGACTCTTTTTGAAAAGGGCTGCACTGCAAAAAGCAGTTAGAAACTACTCATAAGTAAGGATTTGCATGCACAAATAATTCATTTCAGTTGTATTTAGCTTAAATCCCCAAATGCATCTCTCAAGTATACTAGTTCTCCCATAATATTTTCAAGAAGTATACCACCTTAACAGAAAAATTTACCTTGACTAGAGATCTCTCTGTTCATCTGAGAGTAAACGATCTTGAACTAAACTTTATATTGAAGTGTAGGTATAGTGGGTTTGTTCTATTAAGGATTATATCTTCATGTCCCTGAAGTTAGTTCTAGAAAAGGGATGCTTTTTTATTTGAAGTAGATTTTTTGTTACAATTTACTATAAAATTGAAGCATGATTATACCATTTGTGAATGTTTTTATAATCTAAATACTAAGGCATAATGGCATTTTAAGGAATATTGAACTTCAGTATCTTTGTGTTGTTTAATATATAAACAAGTTTTTATTTATTATATTTACCTAGAACCTAGAAATTTAGATTTTCTACACAGCACCATAGAAGCTGGTTGGAAAGTGGACGTTTCAGTTGAAACAGTATTTTGACATTACTTTACACATGAATATTAAGTACTGAGATGTAAGATGAATTATATGTATTCATGATTTGCTGTAAAAGAACTTGGCTTCCTCCAAAGAAACCCAGAATTTCCTAATGGATCTGTCTCCATAAGATAAATTTACATATTTAGTTCTGAGTTCCTCAACTCTCTGGACTGTTCTCCAAGTTTGTGTGTGATATCCCTCCAAATTAATCTCGTCTTTATTTCTTTATGTCTGAGACCAGTAATGATATGAAGACATCAAAACATGGTCTATTACAAAGTCAATATGAAGCAAAAAGGGATTGTTTCAGCCTTCTCATTTAAATTTTATTTGAGGTTTTTGATATATCTGTGAACGTGCACTTCTGAGGGGAGAGGATTAGTAACTCTCTTCACGTTCTCAAAAGAATTTCTGACTCCAAAATGTCAGACATCAAAATCCAGGCAAATCAATCTCTAATGGCTTTTTCTTACACTTTCCTCAACAGTGTATAAAACTGTGTTAAAGTGAGTATCAGCTGCAGCCTGTAGTGGCAACGAGGAGCTAGAGATGATGGACAGGAGAGAAAGGGAGACAGAACTTGTTGAGCAGTCAGTCTCAATCTGGCCTGATACGGGAACAGATCTTAGGTGTTGAGAATGTATGTGGATGCCTGAGCTCTTTCAGTAGTAGCTAACTACTAATGCTTTTTCCTGGGTTGTAGAAGCTTATCCTCTTTAGTTGAGAAACCTGTTCACAACAAGAACTTCCTTGTTTTCATGGTCTGGGACAGTTTGAGAAGCTGTTGATATTGAAAGTGAGAAAATGATGAGTGCTTACGCAGTCCATAGGTTGATCATAATATACTGTAAAAAGTGGATCCGACCTAGGTGTTTGAAAGACCATGGGCTTCGGAAGGTAAGAACCTTGGTTCACATAACACGACATGCAGACTCAATGTCTTTTAGCTTTAATTCCCTTAAAATAATAAACACTTTGAAGATATATGGTAGGAATTAAATAACATGATGCATGGAAAGGAACTAGTACATTTTTCAGTACCTAAAATTGTGATTTTATGTTTCTTTTTTGCATGTTGAATTTTTAATACTTAAGGTATAAGGTCATTTTAAAACCAAAAGACTGCTGTTTAGCTCTTAAAACTGAATAATTGTGGATAAATGATAATTTTGGGAAAAAACAATGTTTGTGGGAAGTCTGCAATGACCACACTGCCCTGCCATGATGAGGTATTAAAATTAATCAATTTCCATCTGTCTTTATTTGGCCACACCACTTGATCAGACACCACGTATTATATCCAAAGAGTGTCTCCTGCTGCTGCTGCACTGTCTGCTGGTTTTATTGCTTGCCCTAGAGATAATACTTCCTTTGGAAATGGAAATGAATTAGTTGGAAAATGATCTACTTATAGCGGATTCTACAGGACAAGCTTACCTAATAATCAAATGTGTTTGGATTGCTTGAATCTATCAAAAGAAAAAAATTTAATATACCCATCATCTGATAAAGGTATACATTTATCTTATTAAGGAATTTGCCAAATAATAATTATTAACAACTTCAAAAAGATGCATAGTGTTTAATGTCTCCTTTAGCACCTAAGGCATCCTTCTAACTTACATGAGAATTCATTCATTCACTCACTCATTTAATAACATTTATTGAGTGCCTACTGGGTGCAAGTCATTACTCTGTCTTTTTAGTATTTTGGGGCAATATTTGAAAGAGTCTAAATCAGAATAATGATAACTAAAGCTTGTGTGTGTGTGTGTGTGTGTGTGTGTGTGTGTTTGTTTGTTTTTAACTCAACTGATTTACATTCAGTCAATTCAATTCAGTGTATTGAACTGAACAGGCAAATTGCTAGATGTTGTAGGCATAGCTGGCAAATGAGATAGCAGCTCTCTCTGCATGAAATATTTAGTAAGAAAAAGAAAATCAGAATAAAAGACTCTGTATTAATTGTAAAATATGTGTACAAATAGACAAAGACAGAAAAGAAACTTGAAAAATGAAAATTTATGCTAAAATGGCAGAAAAGAGTATTTTCTTAATTTTAAAATTTGGCACTGATGGTGTCATGGGCTAAATTACATTCCTTCAAATTCATATACTGAAATTATAACCTCTTAAACTTCAGAATGGGACTGTATTTTTAAAGTTTATTTAAGTTTAAATAAGATGAGTGGGGTGGGTCCTAATCTATTATGACTGGAATCTTTGTAAAAGGAGGAAATGTGAGCATACAGAATGAAGACCATGTGAAGACACAGGGGGAAGACCACCATCTAAAAGGAAAGAGGCTGGAGAAGAAACCAGCTCTGCCAAAACCCTTATCTTGGACTTCTGGCCCCTAGAACTGTGAGAAAATAAATGTTTGTTGTTTAAGCCACCCAGTCTGTAGTACTTTGTTATGGTAACCTTAGCAAACTAATCCAGATAGCTTAATAAAGATATGAAAAAAAATCTTGACAAAAATCCTCACATTATCAGGTGTCAGCAGCTCTGGTTTCATCACTAATTCTCACACTTGCTCTGTGTCCTGCAAGTCACCTAGCTTTGATTAAAATCAATTTATTCCTTTATAAATCCCTAAGAGTCTCTTTTCCATTTATGTTATCTGATGGTTGTAAGGATTAAATGAAATTCTGATTGATGACCACTAAGAACCACATAAAGATGACAGGTATTGACTTGGTAAAAGATATTCTTTCGGAATTTCACACAAACATACACACAGTATCCCCAAGTCAGTAATTTTATGGAAGAGCAGTTTTCAGGAAAACTGAGGGTCATTAGTAGGCTAATAAACATTATTTTTGTATCTTATAATTAGAACAAAGAGGCACCCCAATTAATGATTTATTCAATTTTGATTTTTCTGTTCATGAAATTTTTATGTCTGGATAGTGATAATAAGATAACTTCAGAAAGGGTACTGTATTAGTCCATTTTCATACTGCTATAAAGAGCTACCCGATACTGGGCAGATTTTATAAAGGAAGAAAGTTTTTTGGACTCACAGTTCAGCATGGCTGGGGAGGCCTCAGGAAACTTACGATCATGGTGGAAGCTGAAGGGGAAGCAAGGCATCTTCTTCACAAGGCAGCAGAAATAAGAAGCGCTGAGCAAAGGGGAAGAGCCCCTTATAAAACTAGGACATCTCATGAGGACTCACTCGCTATCAGGAGAACAGCATGGGGAAAGCTCCCCCGTGATTCAATTACCTGTAGCTGGTCTCTCCGTTGACACCTGGGGATTACCGGGATTACAATTCAAGATGAGATTTGGGTGGAGACAGAAAGCTTAACCATATCAGAGATCATATTATTCAAGAGAAGTTCTCTTGTTCACCTCAACCATCTCTATCTTCTAGCAAGTTGGAATTTAAAAATTCTAGCCAGAATGGAGCTTTTTATTTTTTAAAAAAGAAAAACATCTATTAAAGGAACATCATCACAAAGTAAAGCCAACTTTAATTTGGACTTTGCTTTCTCTACAAATATGAAATACAAAGGACATGTATAAGAAGTTTTATGAAAAGCAAGAAAAGAGAGAACTGTAGAACTTGCTGGAAGTGTTCAGTCAGTTGATTGAAGTGATAAAGAAAAAAGAAGCACAGGGCAAACTGAAATGATGCCTCTGTTGTAGTTCAGGGAGAAATGACCCAGGGCAAAATGAACACAATTTGAATGCCCACTCCAAATCAGAGTTAGTAACTAGATCACTGTCTTTGTATATATTTTTCTCTTAATCTTGTATTTTCTCTTTTATTCCTCCTCTGGTACCCCTGCACTTTTATTTGAGAACTCTGCAGTTGACCTTCATGGCTTCATTTTCCAATTCACACGCAACTATCACAAATTGAAAGACTAGCATCTGAACTCTAGTTCACAGAGAAGAAATTTTTTACTGTGGTAATTCAAATAGAACTGACTGTTAGTCACTGAAAGAGAGATTTCATCCCTATGAGCAAGTCAAGTGGACTCAGAAAGTGACTTTTTAAAAAAATTGGGTAAGCAAAAATATCTTGCTGCTACTAAAGAGTGTATTTTCACAAACTAAACACTACTATCTCCATAGATTAAGTGACTTGCTAGTGACTTGCAATTTACTTAATGAAATAATTAAAAAGAGAAAAGCAGGAAATCAAGAAATGATTCAAGACAGAAAAATGAAAGTCTAATGCAAAGTAAAAGTATTATCTCAGGTATCAACATGAATATATCTTAAAAGGATAAAGTTGACTGGCAAAAGTAAGTTATAAAATGATATATATAATGTGATTATATTTATGAAAATATGTGTTTATTTTTTAGAGACAGCATATCTCTCTGTTGCCCAGGCTAGAATGCAGTGATGCGATCATAGCTCAGTGCAACCTTGATCCCCTTGGCTCAAGCAATCCTCTCACCTCAGCCTCCTGAGTACCTAGGACTACAGGTGCCTGCCACCACGCTGGGCTACTTAAAAAAAAGTTTTTTTTTGAAGTATCATTTTGTCGCCCTGGCTTATTTCAAACTTCTGGCCTCAAGCAATTCTCCCACCTCAGCCTCCTGAGTAGCTAGGACTACAGGTGCATGCCACCATGGTGGGCTATTTAAAAAAAATTTTTTTTTTGAGGTTTTGTTTTGCTGCCCTGGCTTATTTCAAACTTCTGGCCTCACGCAATCCACCCACCTTGGCCTCTCAAAGTGCTGGGATTACAAGCATGAGCCACCATGCCCATACTGAAAATAGTTAAAAATACATTAAATTATTTAAAAATATTACATATACCTTTATGATAAAAGTACAATAGTATGTTTGAAAATGATAACACAAATGTTAGGGTAGTGATTACTTCAGGGGAGAAAGAGTTGAGGGTAAGTGGGACTTTACAACTTTTTTACATGAACATTAATATTTTATTAAGAATTAAAAGTATTCTAAAGTTATTAAGCTCAGAGGTAGTAATGACCTCTACCAATAAACTTTACAGTCAGAGATAACTTGTGCATCTTAATCAGTTCCTAATTATGGTATAAAAATCATCAAGACAACCGGGTGCAGTGGCTCATGTCTGTAATCCCGGCACTTTGGGAGGCCGAGATGGGCAGATCACCTGAGGTTGGGAGTTCAAGACCAGCCTACTGAAAATACAAAATTAGCCAGGCATGGTGTTGAGTAACTGTAATTCCAGCTACTCAGGAGGTTGAGATGGGAGAATTACTTGAACCTGGGAGGCGGAGGTTGCAATGAGCAGAGATTGCACCATTGAACTCTAGCCTGGGCAACAGGAATGAAACTTCATCTCAAAACACAAACAAACAAAAAACAAACAAAAAACCATTCAAGACTTGTAAAATCAAATATAAAACATCTATAAGATGTTAACATATGTTAGGATGATTTGTGACCGATAAGGCACAATGTCTGCTTATTGGTGATACAGTGCAAATTCTCCTATAATGAAGCTATACTCTTTTCCTCAAACTTATTTTATATTACAAACTTTTGGTACTCTTTTTTTTTAATTTTCATATGTTTATTTTTAACATAGTGATTTATTTTTATTTTATTTTTATCGTACTTTAGGTTCTGGGGTACATGTGCAGATCATGCAGGATTGTTGCATAGGTACATACATGGCACGGTGGTTTGCTATCTCCAGCACCCCGTCACCTATATCTGGCATTTCCAATTTGACTGCCATCATTTCCACTCTTTTCTCTAAAGTCAGGAGGAAGATATGAGGGATCTGTCACACAGATTATCTTGTCACCAAGTAGAATAAGAATTTAATGTCTCAATGAGCAACTTGTCTTGTTGCAGTAAGACGATATGTTAAGCTCATTCTAAATGTCTTAAGAAAAGATATTTCCATCAAGCACCAGACATTTGACTTTCCAAACATAGAGCCTCTCTTCGGATTCCATTTTTTTTAGAAAGAAATACAATTCAAATGGAAATTGCTTCTGGAAAAGAAAACAACATTGATTTTTTTAACCCATTTCAGGAAAATAGATATTCCAGAAGAGACTTTTAATGTTTCAAACACATTCTAAATGTGATAATTTAAGCTAAGTCAATACTGTCAGATGCAGATGGAACCTTTGTCTAAAATATGTCTCCACCATTAGAATTCATTTTTTAACAAAAAGAGCTATCTGAAGCAAATATAGTAACATATTGTCATCTGTCATATCTAGACAGTATTTTCATAGTTGTCTTTTTCATTATTTTCTGAATGTTTGGAATATTTTGAAATTTAAACTGGAAACTCTTTGTACTTTGTGTATTTTATGGTGCAGTTTGCCATATATACCCATTAATATACAGGTTTGTTTTCAAAAAGGCAAAAGTAACACCCAAATACAGAAAACTCCTTCTGTACACTGTGGTAGAGTATTTGTAAATGATATGCATTGCTATTAAGTGAAGTGACAAAGTAGAGCAGAAACAGAACATGAGCCTTGAAATGTGATAAACCTAGGATTGAGTTCCAACTCCAACATTTAGTAACTTGAGAAAGTGGTTTAACTTCTTAAGTTTCGGTAAAGTGTGAATAAAGTGACCTAGCCCATGGGGTTATTGAGAGAACTAAATATAATAAATAGATTAAATGCTCAAAAAGTGGCTGATAGAGTAACTACTTGATAACTGGTAACTATCAGTGAGTCTATCATTGCCATTGTGGAATTTTTGATTATTTTGATACAATTTTGGAAGGACATTCAGTTTTTATAGTTGATGTTTTATTTTTGATAAAATACCAACATGGGAAGTTGATAGATGGCCTGGTCTTAATATGCCCAAAGATGGTTACTGGCCTATGTGTTTCTGTGACCCTTCTTGTTTCATATTTACCTCTACATTGTGAAAATAATTGCTCTCTTCCTGATTTTTCAGGGAAGATGTAGCATTCTCCGGAGTGTATAGAAGGATGGCATTATAAAAAGAGTTCCCGGTTGTTGCTAGCTATTATGCACTGTTTCCATTACAGAGTATCTCCATGGGTGATTAGAATTTTATGAATATAAAACTCAGTGACAGTAGTTGTCAAGCTTGAGGGAATGTTTAACATCCTTGTTTTAAAAGAATTACAAATAGGTCAATTGATTTGATCAATGTCACAAAATGAGTTACAGTTGAAGCTAGCTCTAGAATTTACATTTCTTAACACTTTGGTCTTTTTTTTTCTTTAAAATCATGTATGTGTAAAAATAAGATTGTATATAAAAAATGTGAATTATGGGCCATTTCAATGTTCTTGTGAGAAATGTGAATTTCGAGGAAATAAAAGAACGACTAGGTGATAGCACTGATTCCAGGCTTTTTTTATTTTGTAGGTAAAGAAATGGGACAAAATTAATATGAGTGGGAATATAAAAAAAGTAATAGCGATTTTGTGGAACAATGTTTTTTGCATGGGTTGATTTTAATTCTTAGAATTTCCTATAAAGACATTCCCCAAAACCTCCAGAGCTGTTGGTGGCCATTTTTCCACTGTGTAGAGAAAATTAGTCTACTGCAGGAAAAAAATGAAGAAGCCACGGTGGAGGAAGAACTGAGCGAAGGAGACTGAACCCTAATGATCCTTAAGCCTCTCTGGTTCCAGCAATTCCTGGAGTCCACCTCAACCCTTTTCATGACTTAGTTGTTCCGTGAAATACTCTAGCGCCCTCTAAAAGATTCCCTTTCTGGCTTAAGGTAGTTTGCCTTGGGTTCAGTAGCTTGTGACCCAGAGAATTCTCATAAATACAGCTTATATAATGTTATACTTGTAACAAATACTTTGTCTTTTAAATTTACTCATCTATTACAGATGGAAGAGACATGCGCATTCTCTAAGAACTTATCGTGTTCTCCTACACAAATAAAACTGTAGGCAATAGGGAAGGATCTTATTGTCAGGAAAGGCATCTGCTGATGGGATGGCAGTGAGAACTTGACCAGGTTGGCTGGGCTACACACCTGTGGAGCCAACCACTATATTTTGGTTCCCAAACTTTCAAAAGTTATTTGCTAGACTGAACTAATCTCTATGTTAGAATAAGCGGGAGTTGGAATTCTACTCCAGACACTCTGTTGACCTGAAAATGAGGTGTGATGTGACAAATTTAGTATAAACTATTTCACACAGGATTGACTCAGAGGAGCAGATGGCTTTGAGAAAGAACTGTTTGTCATCCAACCAGTATATTCACTGTTTAGCAAAATTGGCAAAGGGCTATTAAACAAAGAGATACATTCTGTTAACAAAGCATTCTTTGTGGCCTCTTTCTGTCTTTCAGACACTCAAAATTGATGCCTATATGTCTGATGTTCCTCATAACAACCTGACCTTTATTTATTGTTGGGAATATAACTGAAAATATTTTTTTCATGGAAAAATTTGCTGAATGTTTTTCCCTGGGAGCAAGAGAGGTCTTTGTATTTCACTTCAAGCAGTGGAAAATAGTAACATATATTGGCTGAACAGATTTGCTTGATTTAAGTACTAATACTTTCATTTGCTCAATATGAACTGTGTTACAGTACTTGTAGTCTCATTAAAAAT
Source organism: Aotus nancymaae (assembly GCF_030222135.1). Classification (NCBI taxonomy): domain Eukaryota; kingdom Metazoa; phylum Chordata; class Mammalia; order Primates; family Aotidae; genus Aotus; species Aotus nancymaae. Next base: position 8,862,435 of record NW_026988438.1, read on the forward strand.
GGACCACACTGGTGGTAATGTATAGCGATACACATCTACCAAGGTACAACATGTATGATCTAAGAAGATTTTTTAAAAAATTAATCTTTGTGAGACTTTGTCTTAAAATGCATCTTCTTTAGACTTTGATTCTGCTTCTGACAGATAAGAAAAAAAGTCATACTCTCTTAAAAGGCAATTTCCTGGATACCTATTGGCCTATTGGAAAAATGTGTTTGCATCTTTGGAATAAAGGTAGTGAATAGTGACAAGGTGTTATTTATTAACTATTGGTTAGTATGAATTCATTAATTTGCTTACATATGTAGGTCTAAACAGATTAATGCAGAGGAAAATATGTCAGTGCATGCTCTTCTTTGTTCAGGAATTTTTTTATTGCCAGCATAATTAACTTGCAGTGAGGAGTATAATCTATAATTTAGATGCTGTGTTTGGGAAGGCAATGCTTTGTATCTGTGGTACCTAATGTATCTGCTAAACATATGATCACTGCCACTAAGATTTTCAGATTAAAATAGCAAACTGAAAATAGCAATGGAGATTATATATTTATAATGTATTTCTTTTCTCTTCTATATTTCTGCAATGGAAATGTTTGCCCATCACAACAGTCATCAACAGATACACCAAATTAATCTAATGGAAATAAAGTTCAAAACATGCTAATGTATTCCTAGGGGTGTGGAGAGAATAAAGTAAATAGGACAGCCTTTTCTCTTTATAGTCTCATTTGAATTTTCCTTCTAATGGCTCTAACCTTGAAATTCTTTTGATGAGACATTTTGATGAGACTTTATAGAATGGCAGAGAGATACTTAGCCCGTGGGTCAGACCGACCTGTGATCATCATGCAAATCACTTAGCCCCCTTGCCTCAGTTTCCAAGCCTGTGAAATGTAGATTAAAATACCTACCTTGCAGTGGTTTTGTAAAGATAGAATGATCATGTTTGTGAAGCATTTAACACAGTGACAGCATACATGAAAGGCAGCTCTGATTATTATGATGGAAATAATCAAGGTGATGATGGAAGAGAGTATTCTTACAATTTTCCTGAGAAAGTGAAAAGGGCAACTTAAAATACTTCCACATTTACTTATTTGCAAAAAGAAATCTAACCACTTGGTCTTAATTTTTACTTACCCATCTGATGTGAGGTTGCTGTCTTGCCATCACAAGACTTTATGAGGTTCTGAAATTCAATGTATAAAAAAACCTCTTGATCATATGAATTTGAGACGAATTTGTCTGAATTACAGATAAGAGGATTTCTAGGATTTGAGAGGTAAGACTGAAAGTAAGGACATCTCTTTTTCATTTTCTCCAGGTCTTGCCTCCCTGTGCAGAAGCCAAGGGGATCAGAAACTCCCTTTCCACTACCTGCTCCCTGGTTTAGCTAAATAAATACTCCTATCTGGGACCACAATCAGGGGCAAGAGACATACGCAAGGGATTCACTTGTTTTCAGTTGTACCATCAGAGATGCCAAGTGGTAGAAATCGCCAGCAGGGACAGTATCAAGCGGTGGCAGCATACATGGCAGTGGACAAGACGACCAGCAGGGGACACAGTAACTGTCTCTCCTTGCTCCCTGCCCATGGCTTTTAACTACAGTCTAGCTGTTTGTGGTGCCTGCCCAATTTCTGGGCCGGGTTCTCTAATCTCTCATTGATTCTGAGAGCTGCTTGATACCCTTTAACAAAATCCTTTTAAAAAAATATCTAAGTAACACAGAGTCATGTTCTTTTATTTGCATGTAATATATTTTAAAATATACTCAGTATAATTTATGCATTTAAATAAGTGGTATCTTTTAAGATGGCCTATTTAGGAAGTACTTCTTTTGAATTATCTTTTTGAATTCCATAATGATATATGTTCTATTACTTTGTGACCAGAATTGGTTCTGAACTATTTTGGCTACTTAAAAAAATTGAATTCAAATTTAGTTTGGAAAAAAAAAAAAAAAAAAAGCTAAGTAAGATTGTTGAATACAGCATGCTATTGGCTCAGATAGGAATTCCAAACAAGAATTTTCAAACTGTTTCGATACTGACTACATTCTCAAAATAAGCATAGCGTCTTCAATTTCCTACTTTTGAAGGTGACATTGTTTGTATGCTTTAATTCTCTCTCTCTCTCGCTCTCTCACACACACACACACACACACACACACACACACACTCCCAAACCAAATAGGGTATCTAACTTTTCTTGCTTGGATTCTTAAAAAAGTTTGCTATATCATTCAAAAGTGATTAGAGAATCGAACTGAATGTATTTCCTTAAAAAAATGATGCAAGTAATTTGGGAAAAATTAATAATCATGTTCATATTGAGTTTATATCTAATTACATTTGCTACTACAGGGTTTTACTTTTTATTTATTTATTTTTTATTACATTTAAATTCTGGGATACGTGTGCAGAACATGCAGGTTTGTTGCATAGGTATACACGTGCAATGGTGGTTTGCTGCACTCATCAACCCATCATCTACATTAGATATTTCTCTTAATGCTATTCCTGTCCTAGCCCCCCACCCCCTGACAGGACTTGGTATGTGATGTTCCCCTCCCTATGTCCAGGCATTCTCATTGTTCAACTCCCACTTATGAGCAAGAACATGTAGTGTTTGGTTTTCTGTTCCTGTGTTAATTTACTGAGCATGATGGTTTCCAGCTTCATCCATGTCCCTGCAAAGAACGTGAACTCATTCTTTTTTATGGCTGTATAGTATTCCATGGTGTATATGTGCCACATTTTCTTTATCCAGTCTATCATTGATGGGCATTTGGGTTCGTTTCTAGTCTTTGCTATTGTGAACAGTGTTGCAATAAACATACGTGTGCATGTGTCTTTATAGTAGAATGATTTATAATCTTTTGGGTATACATCCAGTAATGGGATTGCTGGATCAAATGGTATTTCTGGTTCTAGGTCCCTTAGGAATCGCCACACTGTCTTCCACATTGGTTGAAGTAATTTACACTCCCACCAACATTGTAAAAGTGTTCCTGTTTCTCCACATCCTCTCCAGCATCCATTGTTTCCTGACTTGTTAATGATCACCATGCTAACTGGTGTGAGATGGCATCTCATTGTGGTTTTGTTTGCATTTCTCTAATGACCAGTGATGATGAGCTTTTGTTCATATGCTTGTTAGCAGCATAAATGTCTTTTTTTGAAACGTGTCTATTTATGTCCTTCACCCACTTTTTTATTTATTTTTTGTTTTTTGTTATTTTTCTTGTAAATCTGTTGAAGTTCCTTGTAGATTCTAGATATTAGCTCTCTGTCGGATGGTTAGATTGCAAAAATTTCTTTCCATTCTGTAGGTTGCCTGTTTACTCTGATGGTAGTTTGTTTTGCTGGGCAGAAGATCTTTAGTTTAATTAGATCCCATTTGCCAAGTTTGGTTTTTGTTGCCATTGCTTTTGGTGTTTTAGTCATGATGTCTTTGGCCATGCCTATGTCCTGAATGGTATTGCCTAGGTTTTCTTCTAGGGTTTTTATCGTTTTAGGTCTTAGATTTAAGTCCTTAATCCATCTTGAGTTATTTTTTGTATACTGTATAAGGAAGGGGACCAGTTTCAGCTTTCTGCATGTGGCTAGCCAGTTTTCCCAACACCGTCTTTTAAATAGGGAATCCTTTCCCTATTGTTTGTTTTTGTCAGGTTTGCCAAAGATCAGATGGTTGTAGATGTGTGATGTCATTTCTGAGGCCTCTGTTCTGTTCCATTGGTCTATAGCTCTGATTTGGTGCCGTAGCCTTGTAGCGTAGTTTGAAGTCAGGTAACATGATGCCTCCAACTTTGTTCTTTTTGCTTAGGATTTTCTTGGCTATGCAGGCTCTTTTCTGGTTTCATATGACATTTTAAGTAGTTTTTAAAAAAAATTCTCTGTAGAAGATCAATGGTAGCTTGATGGGGATAGCATTGAATCTATAAATTACTTTGGGCAGTATGGCCATTTTCACGATATTGATTCTTCCTATCCATGAGCATAGAATGTTTTTCCATCTGTTTGTGTCCTCTTTTATTTCTTGAGCAGTGGTTTGTAGTTCTCCTTGAAGAGGTCCTTCACATTCCTTGTAAGTTGTATTCCTAGGCATTTTATTTTATTTTCTTTGTAACAATTGTGAATGGTAGTTCACTCATGATTTGGCTCTCTGTCTCTTATTTGTGTATAGGAAGGCTTGTGATTTTTTTGCAAATAGATTTTATATCCTGAGGCTTTGCTGAAGTTGTTTATTAGCTTGAGGAGATTTTGGGCTGAGATGATGGGGTTTTCTAAATATACAATCATGTCGTCTGCAAATAGAGACAATTTGACTTCCTGTCTTCCTATTTGAATACGCTTTATTTCTTTCTCTTGCCTGATTGCCCTGGCCAGAACACCCAGAACTTGTCGTATAGGAGTGGTGAGAGAGGGCATCCTTGTCTTGTGCTGGTTTTCAAAGGGAATGCTTCCAGCTTTTGCCCATTCAGTATGATATTGGCTGTGGGTTTGTCATGAATAGCTCTTATTATTTTGAGATACATTCCTTCAATATCTAGTTTTTTGAGAGTTTTTAGCATGAAAGGTGTTCAATTGTTTTGAAGGCCTTTTCTGCATCTATTGAGATAATCGTGTGATTTTTGTCATTGGTTCTGTTTATGTGATGGATTACACTTGTTGGTTTGCATATGTTGAACCAGCCTTGCATCCCAGGGATGAAGCTGACTTGATCATGGTGGAAAAACTTTTTGATGTCCTGCTGGATTCAGTTTGCCAGTATTTTATTACAGATTTTTGCATCGATGTTCATCAGGGATATTGGCCTGAAATTTACTTTTTTTGTTGGTTTTGTGTCTCTGCCAGGTTTTGGTATCATGATGATGTTGGCCTCATGAAATGAGTTAGGGAGGAGTGTCTCTTTTTCTATTGTTCGGAATAGTTTCAGAAGGAATGGTACCAGCTTCTCTTTGTACCTCTGGTAGAATTTGGCTGTGAATCTGTCTGGTCCTGGGCTTTTATTGGTTTGTAGGCTATTTATTACTGCCTCCATTTCCTAACTTGTGATTGGTCTATTCAGGGATTCGACTTCTTCCTGGTTTAGTCTTGGGAGGGGGTATGTGTCTAGGAATTTATCCATTTCTTCTAGATTTTCTAGTTTATTTGCATAGAGGTGTTTATAGTAATCTCTGATGGTAGTTTGTATTTCTGTGGGATCAGGGTAATATCCCCTTTATCATATTTTTAACTGTGTCTATTTGATTCTTCTCTTTTTTTCTTTATTAGTCTGGCTAGTGGTCCATCTATTTTGTTGACCTTTTCAAAAGAGCAGCTCCTGGATTAATTGATTTTTTAAGGGTTTTTCATGTCTCTATCTTTTTCAGTTCTGCTCTTATCCTAGTTATTTCTTGTCTTCTTCTGGCTTTTGAATTTGTTTGCTCTTGTTTCTCTAGTTCTTTTAATTGTGATGTCAGGGTGTTGATTTTAGATCTTTTCTGCTTTCTCATGTGGGCATTTAGTGCTATAAATTTCCCTCTAGACACTGCTTTAAATGTGTCCCAGAAATTCTGGTACATTGTGTCTTGTTCTCATTGGTTTCAAATAATTTATTTATTTCTGCCTTAATTTCATTATTACTCAGTAGTCATTTAGGAGAAGGTTGTTCATTTTCCATGTATTTATATGGTTTTGAGTGAGTTTCTTAATTCTGAGTTCTAATTTGATTGCACTTTGATCTGAGAGACTGTTATGATTTCCATTCTTTTTCATTTGCTGAGGAGTGCTTGACTTCCAATTATGTTGTCAGTTTTAGAATAAGTGTGATGTGGTGCTGTGAAAAATGTGTATTCTGTGGTTTTGGGGTGCAGAGTTCTGTAGATGTCTATTAGGTCTACTTGGTCCAGATCTGAGTTCAAGTCCTGAATATCCTTGTTAATTTACTGTCTTCTTGACCTGTCTGATGTAGACAGTGAGATATTAAAGTCTCCCACTATTATTGTGTGGGGGTCTAAGTCTCTTTCTAGGTCTCTAAGAACTTACTTTATGAATCTGGGTGCTCCTGTATTGGTTGCATATATATTTAGGATAATTAGCTCTTCTTGTTGTGTTGATTTCTTTACCATTGTGTAATGCCCCACTATCTTTTTTGATCTTTGTTGGTTTAAAGTTTGTTTTATTAGAGATTAGGATTGCAACCCCTGCTTTTTTTTTGCTTTTGATCTGCTCGGTAAATATTCCTCCATCCCTTTATTTTGAGCCTATGTATGTCTTTGCAGGTGAGGTGGGTCTCCTGAATACAGGACACTGATGGGTCTTGACTCTTTATCCAATTTGCCAGTCTGTGTTTTAATTGTAGTATTTAGCCCACTTACATTTAACATTACTATTGTTATGTGTGAATTTGATCCTGTCATTATGATGCCAGCTGGTTATTTTGGCCATTAGTTGATGCAGTTTCTTCATAGTCAATGGTTTTTACAATTTGGTATGTTTTTGCAGTGTCTAGTACTGCTTTTTTCTTTCTGTATTTAGTGCTTCCTTAAGGAGCTCTTGTAAGGCAGGCCTGGTGGTGACAAAATCTCTCAGCATTTGCTGGTCTGTAAAGGATTTTATTTCTCCTTCTCTTATGAAGCTCAGTCTGGCTGGATATGAAGTTTTGGGTTGAATATTCTTTTCTGTAAGAATGTTGAACATTGGCCCTCACTCTCTTTTGGCTTGTAGAGTTTCTGCAGAGAGATTTGCTGTTAGTCTGATGGGCTGCTCTTTGTGGGTAACCCCACCTTTCTCTCTGGCTGCCCTTAACATTTTTTTTCCTTCATTTCAACTTTGTGAATCTGATGATTATATGTCTTGGGGTTGCTCTTCTCAAGGAGTATCTTAGCGGGGTTCTCTGTATTTCTTGAATGTGAATGTTGGCCTTTCTTGCTAGGTTGGGGAAGTTCTTTTGGATAATATTCTGAAGAGTGTTTTCTACCTTGGTTTCCTTCTCCCCATCACTTTCAGGTACACCAATCTAACATAGGTTTGGTCTTTTCACATAGTCCTATATTTCTCAGAGGATTTGTTCGTTCCTTTTCACTTTTTTTTCTCTAATCTTGTCTTTATGCTTTATTTCATTAAGTTGATCTTTAATCTCTGATATCCTTTCTTTTGCTTGATTGATTCGGCTATTGATACTTGTGTACGCTTCATGAAGTTCTCGTGCTGTGTTTTTCAGCTCCATCAGGTCATTATGTTCTTCTCTAAACTGGTTATTCTAGTTGAAATTCCTCTAACCTTTTGTCAAGGTCCTTAGCTTCCTTGCATTGGGTTAGAACATGCTCCTTTAGCTTGGAGGAGTTTGTTGTTACCCACTTTATCAAGCCTACTTCTGTCAATTCATCAAACTCATTCTCCATCCAGTTTTGTTCCTTTGCTGATGAGGAGTGGTGATCCTTTGCAGGAAAAGAGGCATTCTAGTTTCTGGAATTTTCAGCCTTTTTGCTCTGGTTTTTCCTCATCTTTGTGGATTTATCTACCTTTGGTCTTTGATGTTGGTGATCTTTGTATGGGGTTTTTGTGTGGACGTCCTTTTTGTTGATGTTGATGCTATTGCTTTCTGTTTGTTAGTTTGCCTTCTAACAGGCCCCTCTGCTGCAGGTCTGCTGGATTTTGCTGGAGGTCCACTTCAGACCCTGGTTTCCTGGGCATCACCAGTGGAGACTGCAGAACAGCAAAGATTGCTGCCTGTTTCTTTCTCTGGAAGCTTGGTCCCAGAGGGGCACCCCACCAGATGCCAGCTGGAACTCTCCTGTATGAGGTATCTGTCGACCCCTCCTGGGAGGTATCTCCAAGTTAGGAGGCACAGGAGTCAGGGACCCACTTGAGGAGCAGTCTGTCTCTTAGCAGAGCTTAAGTGCTGTGCTGGGAGATCTGCTGCTCTCTTCAGGTGGCAGGCAGGATCATTTAAGTCTGCTAAAGCTGCGTCCACAGCTGCTTCTTCCCCCAGGTGTTTGGACTCAGGGAGATGGGAGTTATTTATAAGCACCCGACTGGGGCTGCTGCCTTTCTTTCAGAGATGCCCTGCCCAGAGAGGAGGGATCTAGAGAGGCAGTCTGGCTATAGTGGCTTTGTGGTGCCGCGGTGGGCTCTGCCGCAGTCTGAACTTCCTGGCAGCTTTGTTTACACTGTGAGGGGAAAACCACCTACTCGAGTCTCAGTAATGGCAGACACCCCTTCCCCCACCAAGCTTGAGCATCCCAAGTTGACTTCAGACTGCTATGCTGGCAGCGAGAATTTCAAGCCAGTGGATCTTAGCTTGCTAGGCTAGTTGGGGTGGGATCCACTGAGCTAGACTGCTTGGCTCCCTGCCTTCAACTCCCTTTCCAGGGAAGTGAATAGTTTTTTGTCATTGGTGTTCCAGGTGCCACTGGAGTATGGAAAACACTCCTGCAGCTAGCTCAGTGTCTGCCCAAATGCAGACCAGTTTTGTGCTTGAAACCCAGGGCCCTGGTGGTGTAGGCACCCGAGGGAATCTCTTGGTCTGTGGGTGGTGAAGACTATGGAGAAAGCACAGAATCTGGGCCAGAGTGCATTGTCCCTCACGACATGGTCCCTCATGGTTTCCCTTGGCTAGGGGAAGGAGTTCCCTGACCCCTTGTACTTCCCGGGTGTGGTGATGCCCCTCCCTGCTTTGGTTTTCCCTCCATGGGCTACACCCACTGTCTACCCAGTCCCAATGAGATGAGCCAGGTACCAAAGTTGGAAATGCAGAAAACACCCCTCTTCTGTGGTGATCTTGCTGGGAGCTGTAGACTAGAGCTTTTCCTATTCAGCCATCTTGCCAGCCACCTCCAGGGTTTTATTTTTTAATGGAAATTTGAGGTTACTTTTTAACTTTGCAGTGTCTGGACCATGTTGAACACTGAATGCTGTAGTTCTCTTTTCAAAACCATTAGATAGCCACTTTAACTTGTAGCAATAATCAAATCTGTAGCTATGAGGACCAAACAGGTTCTTTTGAAGTGTATAAATTGTCATTACCCAGTGAAAACATTTCCTAATTTATGATAAATTTGTAGTTGTGCATACACTCCCTCTCACCCAGTTGTCCTCATCATAGATATTTCTTGGATTGTTGAAGCTGTCTAGGTATGGACTATAGGAACCTCTGACACTTTCAGAGATGGAAGCTGTGCTCATTGCATCATATATAGACTATGTTCCAGATCTAATCTCAGTAGATTATATTATTGAGTCCAGTTGTTTCCGTCTTTCTAGATCTACAGCCTTTGCCGTGGAGCTTTACTGTTGCCCTTCCCCAACCTCACAGTGCCTGGTGTGCACCTCCTTTTCCCTTGCATTGGCCGGTGGATGTTAGCAGAGAAGCCTTCACATGTGCCAGCTTGTTCTCTTGAGCTTGTACCACCCCCAGGAGCCTGCTAGCCCACAATAAGGATGAGAAACACATGAAGCAGAGCTCTTCTAGATGACCCACAACTCAAGAGTGTTCAACACAAAAACAATGTTTATTATTTCATACCACTGAGATCTTGAGATTAGTCGTTATACAGTATCATGTGACAATAGCTAATGGTTTCTTGTGGGTTTGAGCAGCTTGCAGGAAAAGGTTAAATTAAAAACTAATGAGTACTAAAAAAGCAACCTCTAAATAATCAGTCTTTAAATCTATATATTTTATGTCTAAAGTTCATCTTATACATTTGATATACCAGATGGTTATAATAATGAACATATGGATATATCATTGATTCCTATTGTTCTATTTATTCTAGTGGTAAAATAAAATTGTGGAAATAATTAGAATATGGGTCATAGAGTTGCATGTGATAAAAGAACCTAAGAAATTATTTATTTGAATATTCACACTTTCCTAAAATTATGCCAAATAGCCAAAAATTAAATAGGCAAGGAGATGTGTAGAGTTGCCCCTTCAAGACTACTTACATTAGCAAACAGAAAGAGGATTATTGGATCTCCCAATTTATGCTTTGCAATAAAAGAAATATTCTAACTTTTAAGCTTTATTATTTTCTCTTGTTTGTTGCTATTAAATGAAGGACAAGTTATTTTAATCTTCCTTAATATTTTCTATTTTTAGAGAAAGAAGTCTATGAAGTTTTAAAATAACTATCAGCTCTTAAGTAACAGGCATATGAAAAACACAGTCTGATTGCGTTCATATTTTCCACTTGTGTCATTACTGTAAACAGTTTTAAATATATTTACCATTTTAAACCCATAACTCTACTGTTAAATCTCCTAATCACTTTGACTTTGTAAATAAGCTAATCTTCTTTGGTAAGTATAACTTCACTGAAAAATTGAACTACATAGGACTGGTAGGATGCAGGTTCAACGAGGGCAGAGATTTTGGTTTTGTTCACTAATATGTTGTTCCCACATCTTGAACACCAACAGGTACATAGTAGTCACTCAATTAAGTATTTGTTGAATAAATATAATGGGACTCTCTTGGACTCACCTAAAGACAGTTTAGTGTCTGAACTCATGCTTTGGAGGGCATTATACAATGATGCTCTGCACATCCAATATTTATGAGGACTAGCACCAGATGTTACTGATTAAATGACTAATAGTAGCTGAAAAAAGCCTATTTCGTGCCATTTTCCGGGTGCACACATGAAAACATATCAATCACTATGATCTTTTTTTCTGAACTTCGAATCCTCCAAAACTCAAAAGATAGTTCTCTTTTAGTGAGTAGAGATACAAGCTATTCAGTATGTTAGTGACATACTTTCTATCATGTAATCTGCTTATTTTATTTTCTGTTGTCTTCTCCACAATCACAGATAATTTGCCTAGGAGGAGTTTAACTTTTTCTCCAAAGTCTGATTTCATTTCAGAAGAAGAGTGAGTCACTTTGGGAGAGGAATGTGATAGTTGGCCACTGCTCATTGCAGTCCACTTTTCTTTTTTTTCTTCTGTTTTTTTGTTTTTTTGTTGGAGTCTTGCTCTTGTCAACCAGGCTGGAGTGCAATGGCACAATTTCAGCTCACTGCAAACTCTGCCTTCCGGGTTCAAGTGATTCTCCTACCTCAGCCTCCTGAATAGGTAGGATTCCAGGGGCCCACCACCAAGTCCATCTAATTTTTGTTTTAGTAGAGACGGGGTTTCAACATGTTGGCCAGGATGGTCTGGAATCCTGACCTCGGGTGATCCACCCACCTCGGCCTTCCAAAGTGCTGGGATTACAGGGCTGAGCCACCACACCCAGCTGGGTTCTTTTTACCTTCATCTGGCCTCCCAACCACCTCCATGTTCTTTGTGCATTTTATAGATACCTAGGAAAATCTTGCACAGGCTTCATAGCCTGAAGTGTTATTTATACTATGAAGTAGTATATTATTTTTGGTTTGAAGGGCTTATTGAATTAGAATCTCCATGAAAGAGAGAGGTCACAGGTGATTTGGGGGCACCCTGGGCTCTGTGAACCTCATGGACACCATGACTAGGTCAGTGCTGAGAAGGATTACATTCAACAAGCTTTGTTGGTTTAGTTGTTATGTATTGGCGGCCCCTGCCCAAACTAGGGATACTGGCAGCCTTGAACACATGGCTGAGTTAACAGAGAAAAAACTGAGCCTGATAAGTATGCTTATATATATATGGTAGACATATGTAAATATTAGTTATATATTCATCTATGTACTCATTCAATACATATTATTGGGCACCTACAATGTACAAGACTGGGGATATTCCAGGGAACAAAGTTATGATCCTCATGGAGCTTACATAGTATTGTGGGGCAGGGCGTACAGATGTTTGTGCAGAGAACAAACAGATAAGCAAGCAAATATGAAGTGTGCTTGATGATGATAATTGCTGCAGAAGAAAATATGGTATAGTAAGAGGGAGAAGGAGTACTGGGCATGGGAATTTTGGAGGTTGGTTCTATTTCATATATGGTGACCAGAGAAGGCCTCATTTTAGGGAAAGAGCTGAAGAAGGTGAGAATGTGTGCCATGAGGATATGGGGGTTTATGGCTGGATGTTCTAGGCAGAAAAAAGACAAAGGCAAAAGTCTTGAGCTCCGAGTGTGATTGATATGTGGAAGTACAGAAGCATTCCAATACAGTTGTGATGGTGTGTGGGATAGTTGAGATGGGTGTGGCAGGAAGGGCAAGAGAAGCTTAGGGAGAGATACCAAAGTGGTATAAAGGGGCCATATTTAGTTGGGCCTTGTAAAGATTTTGGCTTTTACTCTGAGTAAATTTGAATAGAGAAATGACATGATCTGAGTTTGGATTGATAATCAGTGAAAAATCTATTCAAAATGAACCAATATAGCTATCCACATTCCTTTGAGAGCACATCAACTGCTTATATTCCTGGCAGGTATCTCGTGGACTTACCTGAGACTTTAATTTTGGTCCTAAGGAAAGAGAAACAGCTACCCCAGTGGTTGATGATTGGAGCACTGAAGGGGCAGAAAGCCTGTCCTGCTGCTAGGGAAGAGGGAGAACCGAATTCAGGGGCTCAGAGGAAAATATTCTAAGAGGAGCTTTCTAAATGGTACGGAAACTCCCCCTCTGTGTGTCATTCTCTTGGATTCACAGTTCTTTCTCTTTAGTAGTTTGTTTTGATTTAGTAAATATTTATTATTTAATACTTTCTAAGGGTTTTATAAATATTACTAAAGAATTCTCTTAGCCTTTGAGGTAGGTTCTACTCTTCTAGTTTTTCAAATAGTAAGCTGAGGCACCATTATTTTGGAAGCTCAACAAGGTATGTAGGGGTCATTACAGGTAAATTCCTTCCTGAATGGGAGGCTGAACAAGATGGTCTTTAAGGTTCTACAATATCAACTGTTCTGTGATTACAAATGTGGCAGAATTATACGAGATATTTTCTAGGTGAAATAAAAGCCAAAATATTGGATAAAACATTGCAGCTAGTGTATTAAAACGTTCCTGAAATTCTAATAGGAAATGTTACTTCGAGTCATAATTGAAGCTCTAGTATTCCTAAAGTCCTGTTGTTATTACAGTTAACAATTAGCTTTTGACTAGTGAATTATGTAAAAATTCAACTGTTTTGCCACCTCTCTCATTACTTGGTCCTGCTTGCACATCTGTCATGGTCCTTGCTCCAAAACACAGTATAATTATAGGATTCAAGTGCTGCTTTCTGTCCAAACTCTTTAAGGTGCTAAGCTTGGAGCTTTGAAAATGCCATCACCACCTCTGAAGCAAAGACAATGTTTCCTAATTGGGGCCTGACTCTCAAACAGAATCATTTGTAAAGGAAGCCCACAAAAATATAATAAAGGTTTTGACTATGGGTTATAATAAAATTCTCTTAAGAAAATAAAATATCTGAATATGTATAGTACTGAATTTTCTGCCCCAAATGCAGACCTCAGTGATTAGTGTTTTGAGAACATAAGGAAGGCTGGCCTAAGAAAGAAGAAAACTGAAATGTATCACTTTAGTAAATGCCACTCAAAAGTGTGTAAGGAAGGCTGCTGTAAGTCTCAAGGGACCAGAATATGAGGAAAGAAATTCAATAATTTAAGTCAGTTTTATTGACAGAATTAAATTTATGACAAAATGACCTTTTCCTGTTTCTGGTCTGTGATTGGCTACTATTGATACCCTAACACTTTCACATTGTCTGGTTTTGGCTCTAAACCTTCTTACTCTCTTTTCAATACCTTTCCTTTTCTCAATTAACAACCATGATTGCTTTGTTATTGAAAGTGGGCAATGCATTGAGGGGGTCTGTGATAGAGACTGCTAATTGTCCCCCAATATCCAATTCTTCTCTTCTTCCTTTTAGCAATTAATTTCCCAGAGTTTTTGTGGTCATGTGCTTGCCCTGTGGGTGTCCACTCTTCTGCCTTCTTTGCATCTTGGGGTGACCATGGGACTGTGTTCTAAAGAGTCCTAGTGGAAGTGATGTGTGCTCCTTCCAGGTCATATCCTTGAGAGGAGACTGCTTGCCTTCTACTGCCTTTCTCTCCTGTCTGCAGAGGGAAAGATAGATGTGGGAGCAGTGAATTAGCTTCAACTTCAAACATGTGGATGAAGAAAATATGGTAGGTATATCAGCCAGCATTCAGGTAGGAAAATGGAAACCAGTCTAGGTAGCCAAAGCAGAAAGGATGTAATACAGTGAATTAAGTGCTTACAAAATAATCATAAGGGTTGGCAGAAAGGAAACCAGAAACCAGAGAAACCAAGGTTAGTTGGCATTAAGGTGAATCGTTGTCCTTATGCGGTGGAGGTCAGGCAGCTGCTGCTGCTGTTGTCCCCTCTGCTGTCCCCTTGGCTGCCTCTTACCACAAGAGAGTAATGTTTAAAATGTGGCTTCTGATAGAAATTGCTTGAAAGCCATCACTGTATCCACTGTTCTAAGAAGATAGCATTTACCTCTCTTCTACCGTCCAAATCTCTAATGAATGCCTTTCATTGGCACAACCAACATTATATCAGAAACCCTAGCTGGTAGAGAATCTATAAAGTGTATTCATCTGTTTTCCGGCCACTGTGATAAGGAGGTGAAAACACATTCTAGTTGTCAATAAACAAAATCCAGAACACTAAAAATCAATGGCAACAAGATGGAGGGTGTCTGGGTCCCACACCCTGTGGCATACTCAACCAGTCCAGGACCATACACCAGGAGGTTAGATGAGAAGGAACAGATTGTCACATTTTAAAATCTGCTGCTGTTTTGGGTCTTCTGTCACTCATAGCTGAATCTAATATTAATTCAAATGTTCTTGAAAATGGGATGCTGGAATCAACATTTGGTGTTGGATTAGTGTAAGCGGTCAGGTAACAGAACTCACTGTTGATTAGAAGTCTGGTGACTCCTAATTTGTCACTGGAAACATTTTAGAACACCACCCTCAAAGGTCTCTTAGAAGGTGGTCCATATGCATGGTGAGGATAAGCTTTAAAAAGAAAAAATGGCAAGAATAATTCAAAATATTAGGTTTTGTTTTTTGTTGTTGTTATTGCTTTCAACAAAGCTGTAGAAGTGAGATATTATTTAGGGTAGAGTTGCTCAGGCTGCAAGCAGAGACAAAGGTAATATTACTATGCTGAGCTCAACCATCTCTGCCTCCAGCTGGAATACAAACTGACGATGAGTTTGATAATTAAAAACTTGCAGGGTTGAAATAGTTGACTGATTCTATAACCCCAAACAAGGCAGTAACTTTAGCAGAAGGTAAAGCAATTTCTAAGCCAACTGTGATGACAAAACTAGTGGCAAAGATCAGATCAAAAGTACTGCCTTTTCTCTCAAGCCTGCAGTGATGAAGTAAATTGTATTTGCCTTCCCATAAATTCATATATTGAAGCCCTAACCTCCAATATAGTTTATTTGGAAATTGGACCTTTAAGGAATTAATCAAAGTTAAATGAGGTCATAAGGGTAGGACCGTAATCCTATAGAACTGATGTCTTTAAAAGAAGAAGCAAAAATACCAGAGATCTTGCTTTCTCCATGTGTATGCACAGACGTGAGGCTACAGCAAGATGGTGGCTATCTGTAAGCTAGAAGAGAGGCGGCATCAGAAACCAACCCTGCTGGCACCTGATCCTGAACTTCCAGCCTCCAGAACTGTGAGAAAATAAATTTCTGTTGTTTAAGTCACCAAGTGTGCAACATTTTGTTATGACAGCCTGAGAAGACTAATACACTGACTTTTTCAAATGTCCCCAAGGTAATAACCGCATGGTCTGGCAATGGAAGAGAGAGAAATGGGCAGCACTGACGCCTAGTAATTAAAAACCAGATTCCTTTGGCTTAAAAACTATGCCTAGATAAGATTTGTGGGTCTAGTTATGTGCATTTGGAATTGACTAAAAGTGAATAGTCTTTGAGGGAACTGTAAATGCTGATCTTTGCACATCTCCACCCTAACAAGACTGGACTGCAAATGCTTATAATTCTTCCATCTCTGATACAACCCTCAGACACACTAAACTGCATCAGCAGGAAGCAGGCTGTGAAATCTACACAGCCATCCTAAAGAGCAAACTATAGTGCCTATTACATGTGAATATGAGATGTAATACAGCAGGAAGAAGCTCCCAAAGGGAAGAAATGAGATCCAAGACATTGGGCAAGGATGTTGCCCCCAGAAAGCAAAACCGAACTTGCCAGATGACCTACTAAAAAAAAGGGAGTTTTCATAATTTTTTTGTCAGCAGGTTTTGATAATTGTAAAGTACCAGTGATGGCAATGAACTTCCAATTTTCTGCTTTTTCTAGTGGAGAAAGCCAATTATTGCTTCACCATTGAATAGCATTAAAGGCCAAATAATTTGTATTGTATCTTGTATTTTCTTTTTCTTTCTGAGATGGAGTTCTTACTATGTTGCCCAGGCTGGACTTGAACACAAGGACTCAAGTCATCCTCCTGCCTCAACCTTCCGAGTAGCTAGGATTACAGATGTGAGTCATTCTAGGTTGCCGGGCTGTGAATTATCATACCCAGACTTGATGCATTATATCACCCAGACATCCTAGACTGAGCTGGATGCTGAAACTGGATAGAACTTTGGCACTGGGTCCCTTGGAGAGGGGCAGAATGAACTCTATGTGTGGGAAGAGTAAATCCGTGGGTGATGAAAGAGGCAGAGTATGTCAGAGCCTGCTGGTTGATAGCTGCTCCTCCTGTGCGATTTTTGGCTCAGCATAACCTAACATGGACTGCATTTTCCAGTTTACTTTGCTATTGAATGACTTTCTAACTCAGGTCTGGCCAGTGGTATTTAAGTAGAAATGTGATGAAACCTTCTTAAAGCTAATGTACATATGTGCTTCATCTCTTCTCTTTCACTTCCTTTATTCTATCATGTATTTGTTAATAACCACCATCCTGGGTTATAAGAGCACATTTTTTTCCTCATTATGTATCTTTTTTGTTGTTGTTTTCTAAAGAATTATAGAATTGAGAAAAATAGCATGTATAGCTTCAATAATTAGCCTATTGGTAGCATTGTAAAAGTTAGATTTTACCAAACTTGCAAAGACAGGCATAATTTGGGA
This sequence comes from Aotus nancymaae, assembly GCF_030222135.1. Lineage (NCBI taxonomy): Eukaryota > Metazoa > Chordata > Mammalia > Primates > Aotidae > Aotus > Aotus nancymaae. The sequence goes on from NW_026988438.1 coordinate 8,879,464, forward strand.
TTTTTTCCTGAATTCACAAAAGAAAAAAAATCATTTATGCTGTTTTTCTGTTACCTTTCATTTTGGTTGATACAAACATCTTAGTTTTATGCATTCTGGATATGATAGTAAATTTTCAGTCAGTTATACAACTAGTATTTTATAACTTTCTTGTAAATACATGACTTTCATTCCTTGAGAAGGAAGCAAAATAAATGTAGAGGAAGGATTCACTTATAATGCAACATAGTTCATTCAATTGTTTCAATTAAGAAAGAAAGAATTCAATGTAACTATCTCAACCCCAGTTTATAGTCTTTATTTTTCTCTGGTTTCTTTTTTGCCTTAAGCAATGAAAAGGATTAATTCTGTGTAGTAATTTAAATAGAATTACTTGCTAAAAATCCTCTGCCAAGATCAGTGAAAGGGGATTAATTTTAAACTACCCGAATCAGAATATTTTTACGAGGAAGAGCACCAAGGAATAACTGTTAACACTCTAGGTACATCCATTTTTATATTATTTGTAATATGTATTTTCTCTTTAAAGTTACTTAACAGTTACCTAGAGTTCTTGGCCCTAGATTTGAATGGCAAAATATACCACTAAAGATATTAAGTTCTTCTATTTGTATGCTAGTATTCTATATCATTATATAGAAGATATTGTCTTTAGGTAAAACCAACTTAGGAATATTATTGTAAGTTTCTTTTATATTTCCATATTTCTTCACTGAGCTATTTTGGGGGAGATACTAACAGTCATGATTTGCTTTCTTTCGTCCCAGTGCTGGCAAAAGTAGCCCAAATGTTCCTGCTCATATTTGAAAGTAGCTTTGTGGGTGTATTAACGTTAGTTGTGATAGAATTATTTGAGTTGTACTGAGTTGTATAGAGTTGAATTGAGATTCAAGTATATTCTAACCAAAGCGGAAAACAGAGTAGATAGAAATAAAGATACTTGGAAGAGGGAATCAACACAGAGATATCTTCAGTTTATTTCTGGATTTATCCAGCAATTTCCCAAAGAAAACTCAAAATATCAGAACATGTATGGTAAACAATATAGTTATTTGTGGTAGGCGCTCTTGTGTTGCTACTAAGAAATACCTGAGGCTGGGTAAGTTAGCATCTGACCCTGGTGACGGACTCAGGAAGTTTGCAATCATGGCAGAATGTTAAGGTGAAGCAAGCATGTCATATGGCGAGAGAGGGAGCAAGAGAGCCAGGTGGTAGTGGTGGTGGTGGGGGGTGGGGGTGGGTGAGTAGACTTTTAAACAACCAGGTCTCGCATGAAGTGAGTGAGAACTCACTTATCACCAAGGAGATTGTGCTAAATCATTCAAGAGCCATGAGCCAATCATCTCCCACCAGGCCCCACCTCCAACATTGAAGATTACATTTCAACATAACAATTGGAGAGGACAAACATCCAAACCATATCAATGTTTCTTCTCTTGTCCTTTAGGGTTTATACCTTGAAACCACTAGTTTTCTTTTAACATTTCGTGTTCCTCTTCACTGCCTATCATATCACAATTGACCCAGGGCTGTCATTTTTTTTTTAATTGTTTACGCCCAAGCTGAAACAGATCAATGGAGTCATATAAATTATTAGGTTCTATGTATGTATGAGGCTATAGGGGCATGACAGTAGGTCTGTTCAGAAGAGGCCTAGAGGTATATTCAGGAAGGGAAATGTCTAGCCTTGAGAGCTAAAAAAAAAAAAATGAATATAGAATTCAGAGGCTGGGCAGCCAGAAGGAGCCATCAACTTCAATACTGCAAATACAAGGCAGGCTGTTATTCTGTGGCAGGTGCTGCATGCTTTTTACCCTACTTTACATTATTTTCTGGGTGTTCTGTAAAAGGACTTTAGAGACTACAGACAAATTCTCTCTGGCTAAGACAAGAATAGAATACTTAGTTACACAGAGATCTTCAGGGCATGCCCTAGCAGCTACTAAAAACAAAGGAGAATATCTGGGCTGAGGAATTTATTTTTGGAATTTGTCTTTTTGCAAATAACATGTACTAAATGATTTACCTTATTAATCCCAGAATGAATAATATTCTTTCATAACCTTGGAATTTTCATTTCCCTATTCTGCATTTTGACAATTTTCTATTCATAGGCATAAACATATGAGGCTGAGTATTGAAGAAATTGTGTTTCTATAGTATGAATTTGATATATCTTTCTTAGATGGTGGCTTTTCACCAACAGCATATTTCTTATAATAGTGATAGAAAAGACATTCTACCTTTTAGAGTACTTGTGTCTTGCTTGTGGTTTTAATCAGCAGGAAGAGGGGAACTGTGCCTTTAGAAACACATTTCAGTAGAGAAAAGTAAGCTATTATTTATCCAGGTTTCTTTTAATTGATGATTGAGAAGTCAGTTAGACTGATTTCAGCCCCTGGCTGTGCTGTAAGCAGAGCTCATGGCTATGACTCTGTAATCCTCTTCTCTGGCAGTGAGTTATGAAGAGAGCCCTGGTACCCTGAGGTGGTCCACTTAACCTTTAAAGGCTTTCAGTTTCTCACTATAAAATGAAGGTAATGGTAGCACCTACCTCTTAGTATAATTGGGAGATTGAGTTAATACATCTAAAGTGCTTAAAAGGGTTAATAATACATTCTAAGCACTCAAATGTTGTCTATTCTTAAAATCTTACAAGGATCCTGTTCATGGAGTACTATCAGCTTCATTTTATAGACAAGGGGACTGATAAACAAGAACATTTAAATGACTTATTTAAGCATTACTACTATTAGGTATGGAATCCAAGCCTTCAGTTTTTTGACTCCAATTTTTCCAAATGATCCAGTATCTTAATGGGCTCCTTATTAATTTTAAAACACAGCTAGAATACTTTGCAAATGCCAATCAAGAATTTGTTTTTATATTTTACTTTTCTAGTTGCTTATAAACTATTCAACAAAAGGAATTTTTTTTTTATAAACAGACTCCCATTTCTTACATTTGTGGTAGTTAAAAAGAAATAACTACTTTGGAGGCAGTATTTATATTAAAATAAAATACTATGGTTTGTCATAATAATCTCATAAATGCCTCAGGGTTAGCCAGTCAGATTTTAAAAACACAATTGAATTTTGATGCATGTATGAATAAAAATAGCACTATGTGTTACTCAAACTTCTCCTATAAATAAAAAGGAAATTCTGAAGTATGGTTGATTTTGTTCCAGACGTGATTTATTTATATCACCTGAGCAATATCAATAAAAAATGACCTAAGCTCTGAGCCTTCACATTTTTGAAACAAGTAAATACACTTACATAATACAGGCACCCAAATAAATAGACTTCCAATTAGTAATCTTATTAGCTGAGCTAGTAAAGGTTTAGGATTTTTTTTAAAAACTTTTTTTTTTATTGCATTTTAGGTTTTGGGGTACAAGTGAAGAACATGCAAGATTGTTGCGTAGGTACATATATGGCAATGTGGTTTGCTGCCTTCCTCCCCATCACCTATATCTGCATTTCTCCCCATGCTATCTCTCCTTAATCTTTCTTCTGCTTGGTCAATTCGGCTGTTGAAACTTGTGCATGCTTCACAAAGTTCTCGTGTTGTGTTTTTCAGCTCCATCAATTCACTTATATTCCTCTCTAAGCTGTTTATTCTCGTTAGCATTTCCTCAAATCTTTTTTCAAGGTTCTTAGTTTCTTTGCATTGGGTTAGAACATGTTCTTTTAGCTCAGAGAAGTTTCTTATTACCCACCTTCTGAAGCCTGTTACAGTCAATTCATCACACTCATTCTCCATCCAGCCTTATTCCCTTGCTGGTGAGGAGTTGCGATCACTTGTAGAAGGAGAAGTGTTCTGGTTTTGGGTGTTTTCATCCTTTTTGCACTGGTTTCTTCCCATCTACCTGTCGTCTTTGTAGTTGTTGACTTTCAGATTGAGTCTCTGAGTAAAAAAAACTCTTTCTTACATATAAATGAGAAGCCAGAAGGTGACTGTTTGTCACAGTTGGTAAAATGGGACCATCCAGCAGAATCACCGGGCAGCTGACATTTACTCTGATCTCACTGTGCTTTTAATACAGAAAAAGTCACGAAAGGCGTGATTCTTTTTCTTAAATCAACTTGGAGCAGAATGTAAAGGAAATATTAAAGTATTCCTAAGGCAAGAAATATTTTTGAGATGTTTTGAAAACGGGTGTCTTGATCTCACATTAAATGAAACATCAAGTGGGGGTGAAATTAATCAAGGAAAACGAGGAAGTGAGGTTTTGGACCAGGCTTAGAATAGAAACATCTTCCATGTATGAACTCTATTTTTGTCAATAGATGAAAAGTCTTACTGGAAAGATCTTTTAAAACTGTGATTTGGAAAAGAAACAAATTTTGTAGATATTAGCATTTCTTTATCCAGTTTATGTTTTTTTTTTTTTAGAAAAATTTCCAACTTTTATTTTTGATGCAGGAGTACATGAGCAGATTTCTTACATGGGAATATTTAGTGGAACTGAGGTTTGGAGTACAGATTCCACCACTCTGGTAGTGAGCTAAGAATTGAGTACACATGGACATAAATATGAGAACAATAGATACTGTGGACTACTAGAGAGTGGAGGGAAGGGAGGTGGGTTAAACAACTACCTGTCAGGTACTGTGCTTCATGTTTTATTTATTACATGTAAGAAACTGTGGTTTGTATTTCCCTTTAGAATGTGACCTACTTGAAGACAGGGACCATTCCCGGAGCCCCAGCATTGGAGCACAGTGCCAAGTACAAATTGAAAACTGAAGAAATATTTGTGGAATTGGTTGTTAAGTCTCAATCAACTCAGTTGTACTATATATAGTACAAGATAAATTATATAGTGTTCATGCATAAGTTGTGTGTGTGTGTGTGTGTGTGTGTGTGTGTGTTTGCAGGCAATTTTATAACAGGTGGGATACTGCAGGTGGTTGTAGGGTCAGAGAACAAAATTCTAGTCATACAAATGATACTTTGGGAACTAAGGAAAACTTGACTTGTGCCCTAATGTTTTATTTCCTTCACTCAATTTCAAAATCCTCGCTCAACATTGATGGTGCAGTGGGGACAAGACGAACTGACAAATATCACTACCTAAATTATGACTGGAGAAAGTCTTGACCCGTATCTTAAAAGACACTTGGGAGAGGAAGAGTGGCCAGTGCAGACTGTGAGGCACAGGTGTTCCCTGCTCCGTGCTGGCAGTAGCCCGTTTCGACAGGCTGCCGCACTGGGCACAGTCTGAGGCTCCCAGGTGGTCTTCAAGGACAGCCTGCACTGCAGCCAACTCATTCTGCTGAGGTCAAGGAGAGAGCTTGGGCACACAACCAGGGATCCACGGCAGGTAGAAGTGAATTATTAGAGGGCAAGAGTTGGCATTTGGGAAAATGATTCCTGACCAGTGATAAAGAAATGATTAATTCTCTCAGGACAGTTGTGCTGTATTTAATTCTACTTTAAGGTCAGTGGGAACTTTGAATGAATATTAAAGAGAAAAGATTTTATTGCTAACACTTTAATATAATGTTTACTTAAACACTTAGCATATGAACGAATCTCTGCACCCAGAGATATACAATTTCTATGGCAGCTCACTACCTATGTTTTCTTTGAAATCTTAACAAGGACCACGGACAGCTGCCCAGACACAAATTAAGACAGTCATCAGAATGGTGACCCCTGCATCTTAGCTTGTGCTGGGTTCTACGACTTCAGGCTCTTGAAAGCCTATGGGAATTATTAAACTTGGACCAGACATCCAGCCTGGCCTGGTACAAAAAGAACTTTAGCCCAGAGTTCCAATAAGAATGATGGGGTCACATCATTACCTCCATGCTTACTCTCCTTCCTACCCTGTAATGCCTCCTAATATGAAAGAGCATCCAAATGACCTACTTTGACTTTTAATTGCATCCTCAAAATCTCTAGAACTTGTCTTCTCTCCTTCATCCCCACACAGGTATATACACCGCTAATCCCTTGCCTACCTCCTACACTTTGTTGTTTGTAAATTTTGTTTTTTGATACACAAACTTCTTTACATCTTTAAGCTCTTCCAAAATTGTCTCTCATCTTTGTCTCATACAAATGATACTGTGATTTATATTTTTCACATTTTGCCATCTCTGAAATAGGAATACATATTAAATTCATGCCATTTTACAGTTATGACAGGCAACTTTAAAAAGTTCTTTTTTTTTTTTTTTGAGATGGACTCTCACTCTGTTGCCCAAACTGGAGCACAGTGGTGTGATCTCGGCTCACTGCAACCTCCATCTCTTGGGTTCAAGCGATTCTCCTGCCTCAGCCTCCAGAATAGTTGGGACTACAGGAGTCCACCACCACACCCAGCTATTTTTTTTTTTGTATTTTTATTAGAGATGGGATTTCACCATGTTGGCCAGGCTGGTCTTGAACTCCTGACCTCAAGTGATTCACCCACCTTGGCCTCCCAAAGTGCTGGGATTACAGGTGTGAGCCACTGCACCAAGTCAAAAAGTTCTTAATACATTTAATATATTTCTGTTCAGTAGAAATAGAAACACATTATGTATAAAGTAATAGTGTATGTTAGCCATGAGGGCATCATATATCAGATGACATATGGTAGTTGTCTTGAAGAAAATCCTATTACTACCTGTTGAAATGGAGTCCTTTCACTTTTCCACATGGCTCCCAGTGTGCCTTGACTCCTTTCTGACGAGTTCAGTTTCTGCTTTGAGCTCTGTGTAGACCATTACCACCCTAAAGAATTATAGGACATTGTAAGGATTTACTTATAAATCTGGTTGCAACTGTATACTAAGTATTAATTTACATGTATGAGCCATTTCTTATTGACCCAATTATTGTCTCTTAAATAAAGTGAGGTTTAATAAAATTGGGAGAAACAAAAATGTATATTGCAAAAGTCAACTGCCTGAGAAATAATATGGCACTGACTGAAAAATATTCATTCTAATAAATGTTATCAGCAAAAAAAAAAAAAAAAATCCAAAACCAAAAAACAGAAACAATAAATATTATCAGCAGTTGTGCTTATTCCTCATCATGCCTCTTAGATGAGCACGGTTGAGTGGAAGTGTATCTGTTCCATTTGTCATTATGAATAAAAGTAAAATTAATCTTCATAGTTCTGATAATATCTTTCATATATATTATTGCTTAAATTCCAACAGAAGGCATATAAGAATTTCCTCTGTTCATTTATGTTGGTAAGCCTGATGAATTTACTCTTTTGTTTTATATTTTTTAATTTTGATAATTCTTAAACAGTCTTGGGTTTGCTGAATCACTGTCAGTATACGTTAAGAGGAAGCTTTAGAAGTCAATGCTATAATCCTTTTGGAAGACCTATTAAAATCTATTATGAAATCACACTTTTACTTATCAGGCTCTCTTTTCATCTTCTTTAATGCCCTGCTGAGGTGACTGAAACATGAAACTTATTTTAATGAGAATGTTTGTATATGGACCATGAAACAAATTTTTAGATGGATATTTATATGGATATTTATATTCTGTTTATCAATAGAAATACTGCTATTGTTTAAATGTCCCCTCCAAAACTCATGTTGAAATCTAATTGTCATTGTAACAGTGCTGGGAGGTGGGACTTTTAAGAGGTGATTAATGCTATTGTGGGAGCTGGTCAGTTACCAAGAGAGTCTGGACCCTCTTTTCTCTGTCTTCCTTGCTTACTTCTGCTTTTTGTATTCCACCATGGGATGATCCTAGCCAGGGGCTGGCACCATGCTCTTGAACTTCCTAGCCTCCAGAACTATGAGCCAAATAAATCTATTTTCTTTCTGAATTACTCAGTCTGTGGCAGAAGGCAGATGAAGACAATTACTTTTATTAGAAAATTTCATACTAATCTGTGCATGTTAAGAATTAGAAAGCTATGTGATTCATAAAAATACTTCTTTGCAAATCAATGAATATTGTATTTGGATTGAGGAATATGTATTCATATTTCTGGCTTTGTTCAAAACGAAATATTTTCTGAAAGAAGAAAGTAAAGAGGCCTATTTGTTTTTCAACTACTTATTTAACTCTTGGTATATAAACACGTGTGTGTATATATATATATTATATATGTTTGTAGGATATTTGTTAAAAAATAACATTGAAATGTCTGTCTACCAATTTTGGGAAGGTTAAAATCTTTCTCTGTGATTGGCCAACTTTCCATGTACCATTAAAACCAAAAAATATTATCAATTATGTCAGTAATTAACACTTATATTTCTAAAGTATAACTTTAAGTTATATGTGTTTTTTCCTATATTTTGTTTTTGCAAGTGATGGAAGTGATGGCTTTTCCCATTCTAGAATGTCTGATGTCATCCAGAATGTTGTTGAGCCTTTCCGGTTTTCTACCCTCGTCATTCTCTGAGGGTCACATCTCTGGGTCCAGTGATCCAGAAAGTGAGCTATGCAGTATTGATGAGTGAACAGTTTAGAATCCCTTGGCAGCCACTCTGTCTTGAACTAAATGGAAACTGTGTGGCATCATATGCTCAGACAAATTTTCGCAGAAGTTAGCACGTCTTTCTGACTAGACCCAGTTAAAAGTTGAATTGTGCAAGTTAAGAAAAATTTGTTAACACCAGAAAGATGAAAGAGAGTGCTATATTAATTTCCTTGGGGCTACTGCTGTTACAATTCATGATCCTTTTAAAGTGTAGAATCTGGAGGCTATTTTTGAATGCGGAACATTTTTCTGAATTACTATTGTGTTTTCAACATTTTATATTTTTTAAAAGTTACCCAGGCTTTTGCAATATTTATTTATTATCATTACAGGTCTAATTTTCAGTTGTTCTGTTTTCTTTTGAAATTAAATATGTTCTTTATTTAGTATGTTTAGGTACTTTTCTATCTAGCTCACATGCATGAATATATAGAGATAAATAGTTTTATTTGGTAGGTTTTACATATCAGGTTTATGTCCAAGCCAGCTTGAAATGATCAAAATGTGTTGACTGATGGTGTTTCTTGTCTTACAAGAAAATTGATAAAGTCAGACCAGCTCTTACTTTAATGGTATGTAGAGTGACAAAGCAAAAATATTGAAATGTTGGCTTCAGTTTGATGTCTTGAAAGGAAGAACATTGTAATGACTTTCTGTTCCACTTCTCATATGGAGACAGGATCCATTCGGGTCAGGGCTTCGGGCTGGTTCACAGGGAACTTCAAGGTCACCTCATGGCTTGAGTCAGTGAAAATATGAATTAACTCTTTGTTTCAGTCACTGGAGAAAAAAGAAATAATTTAATTGCAGGAGATTTGCAAATAATTAAAAATTTCTTAGTCCCACATAAGTATATATATATACACACACACACACACACACACATATTTTGTGTGTGTGTGTGTGAGAGACAGAGAGACAGAGAGAGACAGAGAGACAGACACAGAGACAGAGATACAGAGAGACACAGAGAGAGAGACAGAGAGAGACAGAGATAGACAGAGTCTGACTCTGTCACCCAGGCTGGAGTGCAGTGGCGTGACCTTGGCTCCTGCAACCTCTACCTCCTGGGTTCAAGCAATTCTTGTGCCTCAGCCTCCCAAGAAACTAGGATTACAGGTGTGTGCCACCATGCCTGGCTAATGTTTTTGTATTTTTAGTAGAGATGGGGTTTCACCATGTTGTTCAGGCTGGTCTCAAATTCCTGGCCTCCAGAAATCCACCCACCTTAGCCTCCCAAAGTGCTGAGATTATAGGCATGAGCCACCACTTCTGGGCATCCCACCAGTATTTATTCTCAGAAGGAAATAGTCACACTTGTCAGGTCGTGTTTACCTGGTCACCCTCAGAAACTCATATTCTAGTTTTTACCCATTGGATCACTTTTATATTGCTTCCCTAATTTGTACTGCCTGTTTCTGTCCCCTCCAAATTCACATGTTGAAGCTCTAGACTTCAGTGATATTATTTGGAGGAGAGGCTTTGGGGATAATTAGGTTTTAATTAGGTTGTGAGGGTGGGATCCTCATGATAGGATTAATGCTCTTAAAAGAATAAGAAGAGAAGAACTGTCTGCAAGCCAGGAAGACCTTCACCAGGAATCACATCTTCCAGCACCCAGACTACGGAACTTCTCAGCCTCAAGAACTGTGAGAAATAAATTTCTGGTGTTTAATACACCTAGTTCTTTGGTATTTTGTTGCAGCATCCCCAGCGGACTAAGACAATGTTGACATCTATTGTCCACTGAAAAGCACCTTTACCCCACATTCTTGATTGTGTCTTCTCCTCCTCAATGCTTTCAAATAGCCGGATTAGCACAAATCTTACATTATTAACCAATTAGACATTCAATCCCGTCGACTGCATAGTATTTGGCACTGAACTCTTACTCATTTTAAACACATTTTATACTTCTAAAGATTTTTAAATGTGGGAAGCATACTAAATTTTGTGTATTTTTTCTTCCCAGGGCAGTAAAATAGAAAATGGTGTGTATTAGCTGCATCAGCTGGCACTTTTTACAAAGGGGATTTTAATTGTCTGGAGGAGATTTTTTCAATTTAAGGATTAAAATCTCAATGCTAATTTAAATGATGTAAAAAATCTGAACATGATTTTCCAAAAGCTGTTTATTTTTTGGTACTGATTTAAAAATAAAGATGAGGTGTTTTAGTCCCATTAACATATATTTGAAAGAGATGTGCAGATCTAGATTTAAGTCTACTGATATTGATGCTCTAGGAAGAAAAAAATTGGTCCTCATCTCTCCTCGTGTGTGTAGCGATGGAGACCCCGAAATCTCAAACTAAGATGATAACAGAAATCCCAGTCTTCAAGCACACTTTGACCTTTGCTCCCAGTAGTGCTAAACTTCACTGTTGCCTCACCTGAAGAAACAAGAAAAAGAAAAGAAAGGGAAATAGCTTAATACAAAAGTTAATTTATATTAAATCATTTGCCACTTTGCTGGTCTTTTGCAACCTAAATTTTACATCCTCCATGTGTTTTCTTTATGCATTTAAATGAAAAAATAAAACTTGATTTGTAAAGCAAAGAAATAATGACAGCAAATGGGGATTTTTTTTTTATTTGTTCTTTGGTGTGAATTGGCGTCGGCATTATGATGAAGTTAAAACGCAGAGGTTAATTGAAAAATGAGATAAACAAAGCCCCTTGAAGGTCTCTGAATAATTTCGCCTGGCAGCATTGACAGTCTACAACCATCAGGCACTAAAACCTACTCCGAACTGCTGGAGATTAAAAAAAAAAAAACAGCTAAAGTTAATTGTCTTTCTGTTCCTTCCACCTCATTTCAGCCCAATTATAACTGGGAAAAGTCATTCTGTCTAATTTGCATTAATGTACCTCCATGGAAAAATAGCTTAGACAGTGAATTTGATTTTTTTTAAATATTATGGACATATTTAAAATACCTACCACAATTCCCAAATGTAAAATTGCTTGTGAAATTCCTGGATGACAGTTCTCAATTTCTCCTAACATGCCTTTGAATTATAGGTACTAATAAAAATAGTTAACATACTGAGGGATTATTAAATGCCAGCGCCTACCTTAAGGGCTACATGGGGATTACTTCATTTAATCCTCACACCAGCTTCGTGACGTGGACCTTTTTGCTATCCCCACTTCACAGATGAGTAAGCAGAGGTCTACAGAGGTTAAGTAGCACGTTCAAGGTCATGTAGCTAGGGAGTAGCAAGGCTGAGATTTTAACCTACACAGTCTGACTTCAAATTCCTCTATATTAGTGTAGATTGATGATACTTTATCATTATTTCACTTATTTTGATTTCGATTTCATAGATAAGTATCAATTAAACTGCCATTTCTCGAAGACAATATGAAGAGAGAAAAACTACCAGTACAGTGTGATATTATTAGTTCATTTACTCAGCGTTCTTTCACGGCAACTTTACCAGGAAGTTCATGTTCTCATTTCTATTATTAAATGGAAATGTATTTAGGCTCCTCCTGTTCAATAGCAAAACAGCTGCAAATCGGAAGAATGTTAGCCATTTTGTCTCTAGTGTAAAATCAAGCTAAAAGGTGTCAGTATTTTCAAGGGAATATTTTTTGTTTTAATATTCATGCAACAGATATGATCACAGTTAGAAAATTAGGTGTCTCCAGATATGCCTGATGTCTTGTTTTTTTCTTGGAATGGTATGGAAATATTATTTTTATTCCTGTTAATTGACAGACTTGGAGCAAAAGCGGAATCTATTCAAAAACATTTATATTAATAGGTGCACTTATCCACAGAGGCCTTTATTTTCAAAGTGCTAGGCTCATAGCCCCCTTTTGTGCCTGTTTCTGGTGCTAAAGTGTTCATAATGATGAGGAGCATCTGGCTGCAAACTATTGTGTCTCATTAAAAGGACGTGTCTCTGAAGCTTTTGGGAATTCTTTGTGCTGAACAATGCAGACTGAGCATTTTGCCCTCTTCATCATTTGTAAATGTGTGTTGTTGCTATTGCTTCTAGCCTAAGGTGCATGCTTGCTTGTTTCTCAGCTTCTGAGCATCTAAATATGAGGTGAGAATGAAATAACTGATTGCATGCCCTTCTTTTGTTTGGCTGACATTTTTGTTTCTCTGCCTTTTCTGTTTTCTGTCATCAATAAATACTATATAATAATAAGTACGGTAATGATCTAAATCAACAATCACTCAGGGTGATTTTGAATATTTTGCATATTTAAATTCATTTTTAGAATGGTGACTTCTTGACTCATGGCAGGCTAACTCAAGAGATAGAAAACTGAACTGGGAGTACAGATTCCGGTTTGAGTTGCAAATCTTCCCAGGCATTAATTTCCTCATCACTGAAAGGAGGAGAATTATTTTCCAATTGCTTCCATGGGGCTCTTATGAGCTTCCGTCCAGTCACTAAGGGGAGTTTGGCTTACTAAATCAGTCTTCGCAATCATTAGAAAAATTTCTATTCGGCCTATACGGTATGCATTACCTTTGGCCACGTGTAATTATACCATCTTGTCCTCTTAGATTCTGACCTTCTCTGCCAGCCTCCTAGATGAAAAGAATAGTGAAATCTGCCTAAAGGAAGCATAGTGTCCTTCCCCACAAACGTAAGAGAGAGGAATACGAGAGCGTACACTTGTTCCCTGTAGCGCCATTGGATTTGGTTCCAGGCACCTCTGTTTATTTTTGCCCTTGTGCATGAGGACTGGGACCATTTTTCATTTCTGTTGCTCCTTGAGAAGGAAAACCTTCAAATCCGAAGAGTTAGTATGACTCCTTCATTAAGAAGAGAAAAACAAATTACTTAGTGTTGAAAACAGTACATTGTTTGCAGTTAAAAACAGTGGGAGGGAATGGAAATGTACTTTTATTCATGATAAATGCAAATTAAATCTCAACCTGTGATATCCGTAGTAGCTGATTTTCAGAGCAAGGGGTTTCTAATAAGAAAAGTAGTGCTAGATATAAAAGGGCAGATAGTAGAAGTGGAAACATAATTTTCTATATAAAACACATATCAAGCCCTAGGATATAGTTATTACAGTTTTTGTTTTGTTGTTTTTTAGTCATGTGTTGGGGCTGCCATGATGGTTTTCCCTACACCTATTTGTGAGTAATTGTATACATAATTCTGTACACATAGTTGTACATATAATTGCACACTTAATTGTGAATTTGTTGCACAATAATTTATATACATACTTGTATACATAATTGCACACATAATTGTGAGTTTGTTAGGATGAAATAAGAAAAGTGCTTTTCCTTCTGAGAGAAATTCCATGCATGAAAAAGTGTCTTAAGGGATTTGTTAGGAGCTGATACAAACTTGAAGGGATGGAGGTATAAGAGAGATCAGGAAAAATAGTTGGGACTGCCTAGAGATTGGCATGACAGGAACAAAGCATGGCTGCTGAATGGTGACGAATTGGCTGAGGAGGGGTTCTTTGGGAAAGGTCAGAAAAGGATTCATATTATTTTAAATGCAAAATACTTGTCTGAATTGCTCTAAACACTGAGCCTCAACTTGCTCTTCTTGTGTTAGGTCACTTTATTAACTCTACTTTTCTGTTTCTTGTTTTTCTCTCTTTTCTTTAAGCAAGTTGTATTTGGCTCCCTTATATGTGAAATAGAGAAATGTTAGTTCTCTGAACTAACCAACCAGCCTCATCTCAAAATGTGTTGTTCATTTCCTATCACGATTTCTTTAAAAATAATGTGTTTATTAAAGTAGTTACTGGCTATCTTAGCTCTTTATTTTAAAAGGTGGTAAGTAGGCTGGGTGTGGTGGCTCATGCCTGTAATCCCAGCACTTTGGGAAGGCAAGATGGAAGGATCACGTGAACCCATGGGTTCAAGCCCAATCTGGGCAACATAGCAAGACCATGTCTGCCCTCTACCCCTTCAAAAAAAAGCGTGGTAAGTCACTTAGAGTATGCTGTGTGTAAATGTTTGAATCTCCATTTGTCCTTTGTTTGTGCATCTTGCCCTTTACGAGAATATACATCTCCCCAGAAAAGGTGCTTCTTAGAATTTGAAATAAGCCATGGCCATTATATATGTTGAAACTCTGTGTTTACTGAAAATTAAAATATGAAGTAATGTAGAAATAGAGATTCCAAAATGGTTGTGAAGTTTAAATGTTTATTTTAAACAAATTAACACTTAAAAATATAATGCAATGTAATTGCATCATTCAAATGGTAATTATAGAATTTATGAAGATACACAGGTGTTGGCATAGTATATGTAGGCTGTGTGGTTGAAGATTGGACACAAGTTTAAATCCTTTTGTGAGTATCTCTGTGATTGCCCATATAGCCTCATTCAGAGACATGGTTGAAGCCTAAAGTTGAGCCCCTTTGTGTGACATCCAGGGCCAAATGGTGCTTGTTATCTATCTATGAGTTTGGTCCTACCTGGGACAAATAAGAGGGCTTTGCAAGAAGAACAAAGCTTGATCAGGATTTTGAAGTTTTATTTAGGAAAGAGGGAAGAGAACGAGGTCTCACATAGTCAGCAATGGTAGCAGGAAGGCCTAGACTTTGGGGGAACCTCAGTAGCCAACGCTCAGCAACGACATGTAGTCTCTACTGTGTGTGGCTGTGGGTGGCAGATGGGAAGCAAAAGCAAACTAACGGCACATTTACTTACAAAGCAGTATTGAGTCGGTCAAAATACCCTAATTCAAATCCATTGTAGTCAACCCAGTTTACCTATCCGAACTTCAATCTTCTAATCTGTATAGAGGAAATAGTAATTTCTATCCTTTCTAACTTTTGGGGAGGCTTGTTCTGAGTAAAAACATGAAACAATGTATCTGAAACTGTGTTGTAAATGCAATGTCATATATGTGTGTGTGTGTGTATATATATATATATATATATATATATATATATATGCTCTCAAATGGATGAATAGCAGTTCAAAAATCAGATAACATCCTTATAATCTCAAGGCAAAGAAAGGCAGTGTATCCACAGCCTGTGATCTTTTACTAGGAGGGCTGACAGTAAATAATTGAAGATTTAAAAAAGTGAAAACCCAGTCCTCTTCTGCCCCCTCTTTTCTTTGCTTCAATGAGAGCTTTGTAGAATATAGCAAGACCTCGTCTGAAAGAACATGCAAGGACGCTTAAATAGGAATATAATGCTTTAAAAATGAAACATGAAAACTAGCTTCCTTTGCCAACTAACTCCTAAATTTATTGCCCTGTGCTTCTTCTATTAGCATTGATAATTAAAGCAGTATAAGGAATGTCTTGCTTTTGATGTTAATAGCGTCATGCTGGCTGCTGCGGGACCCTGGGCCTGATCTTTATCCCCTCTGCAGGTAAATCTTTGAGCTCACCTTTAAAAAGCACATTAAACATTCTGGAAGAGAATCTTTAAACTTGTGGGTTCTCCAGTGATCTCTTAAGTATCAGAAGCTCAGATTAGAGGATGACATCTTATAATCTTCTGACCACTGCTTGACCTATGTTAGCAATAGAATGGTATAAATAGCCTGAGGACATGGATATTACATTTCTTATTTTTCCTTTGGGATCCACTGAGGCCATAAAGAAAAATATCAGTATGCCAGAACTATGAAGTACCACGCTTATTAAAAATAGTGGCAATAAACTTTATTTTTGTAATATTTTATCTAATTAGCGTATGACCAAAATGTCACCATTTAAAAGATGGTAAATAAGATATATATTTAGATTTCTACTTTCTCACTATTTAATTTCTCATTATTTAATTTAATTCATAGAAATATATAATGCATATTTAATAAATATTAAAATTAAATAGTTAAAATATTAATTTTAATATTTATTAAATACACATTATATATTTCTATGATACTTTGCAGATTCTGTTTAGTTACATTATGGTTAAACTCTCAACTTTATTCAATTTTTCCACTAATGTCCTTTTTCTGATTCAAGGTCCCGTTCTTTCCTTGCTGATCATGACCTTGACAGTTTTGAGGAGTATTTGTTGGGTATTTAGTAGTGTTGACCTCAGTTTGGTCTTTCTAATATTCTCATCATGATTAGACTAGGTTTATGACATCCTTCAACTTACTTTTTTCAGCTTAATTCTATCACCTCTTTCCTGCCAAACCAATTTTCTGTGATAACTGTTATCTCCCGTATTTGTTTTCTATTGCCACATCACAATTACCACAAAATTAGTGGCTTAAAATAGCAGACCTTTATCATTGCCAGTTCTGTAGTTCAGAAGTCCAGGTTAGGGTTAACTGGGTTCTCTTTTGCTCAGGGTCTCATAAGCTAAAACCAAGTTGTTGGCTGGTCTATGTCCTGGAAGCTCTGGGGAAGAATCCACTTTCGTACTCGTTCAGGTGTTGGAAGAATTCAGTTCTTTGCAGCTGTACCTCCATGTGGATCCCACTTTCTTCAAGGCCAACAATGCAACATCTCCCTTGCGTTGAAATTCCTTCCACACTTCAATCTCTTTCAGACATCTCTTTCATCAGGAAAGGCCCAGTCACTTTTAAGGGACCATCTTATTAGATCATATCCCTTTCTTACAGACAATCGTGCCATCTAATCTCATTTAATCATGGGAGAGACCATATCATAGTTACAGTTTGGCCACACTCAGAGGCTTGTATACAGGACTTGTACAACAGGGGGCAGAAATCTTTGGGCCATCTTAGAATTCTGTCTACAACGTCCACCGCACATAATCCTGAGTACTGGCAAGTTGGATCCTCAGTACTGGAAAACTGGATTGAGGGTATTCTGTTTATTTAGTGTTTCACGTGCCAGGAACTTGGTAGTATTATCCTAACCCCTATGCACTTACCACAAAGATAGCCAGCTCCTTGCTTCTGGCCCTATTGAACAATTCTGAGAATTGGCACAGGTTTTCTACATCCTGTAATTAGAATGAAGGTTTTTTTTTTTTCTTCCTTTACTCTTTCAATCCTTTGCAGGCAATATTCAGGGGCTTTGAAATTATTTTATTGATTTTTAAATTTAAAATTTTTTTTTATTTATCTTTTGAGACGAGTGTCTCTCTGTTGCTCAGGCTGGAGCGCAGTGGCCCGATCTCGGCTCACTGCAATCTCGGCTCGCTGTAATCTCCACCTCCTGGTTTCAAGCGATTCTCCTGCCTCAGCTGGAACTACAGGCCTGAGCCACCTCGCCCGGCTCGTTTTTGTACTTTTAGTAGAGATGGGGTTTCACCATGTTGGCTGGGATGGTCTCGATCTTTTGACCTCGTGATCCACCTGCCTCGGCCTCCTAAAGTGCTGGGATTACAGGCATGAGCCACCACGCCCAGCCCGATGTTTTTTATTTTTAATAAAAAAAAAATTAACAAACCAAATGGAAATTAACTCAGTATTTTAAGTTGAATTTCACTTGACAAACTTCCTCATTAGATAAGCAAATCTTATTTTATTAACCAGAGAAACTATGATTCTGAATTTATTTATACTACATTGATATGATTTGGCTGTGTCCCCACCTGAATCACATCTTGAATTGTAGTCCCATAATTCCCACGTGTTGTGGGAGGGAGATAATTGAATCACAGGGGAGGCTTTCCGCATGCTGTTCTCGTGGTAGTGAATAAGTCACACCTGGTTTTATAAGGGGTTTCCACCTTCGCTTCTTTCTCTTTCTCTCTCGTCACCGCCACGTAAGAGGTGCATTTTGCCTTCGGCCATGATTGTGAGGCCTTCCAGACACGCGGAACGGTGAGTCCATTAAATCTATTTTTCTGCTGGGTGCAGTGGCTCACGCCTGTAATCCTAGCATTTTGGGAGGCCGAGGCGGGCGGATCACCTGAGGTCAGGAGTTCCAGACCAGTCTGACCAACATGGAGAAACCCCATCTCTTAAAAATACAAAATTCGCCGGGTGCAGTGGCTTGCGCCTGTAATCCCAGCTACTCGGGAAGGCTGAGGCAGGAGAATCGCTTGAACTCTGGAGGTGGAGGTTGTGGTGAGCCAAGATCGCACCGTTGCACTCCAGCCTGGGCAGCAAGAGCGAAACTCAGTCTCAAAAAAAAAAAAAAGAAAACAAACAAACCTATTTTTCTTCCCCGTCTTGGGTATGTCTTAATTAGTAGCCTGAAAACGGACTAATACATATATAGTGCTTTGAGGTGTATTTTGTTAGCTTTCAATATGTATGAACTAATCAAAACAAAAAGAAAAGAGCATATCTTTCTCTGGGAACAAATGCCAGCTGATATTGGTGCCACTCCCGAAAAATACTTAGCAGATGGAGAGCTAAGACATATTGTGAATATAAACAGTACTGAAATCAAAAGCACAAGAAAGGTTTTAGGGGCTAAAAGCAAGGGGTAACTTTGTGACATGAGCGTGGAGGCTGTGAGACTTACGTGGCAGAGCCCCCTCCTGTGCTCCAGGCTTTGGTTTAAGGACTCCAGAAAGTGCCCACACAGCTGTCAGAAGCAAACCTCGGGCCACTAGGCAGCTATCTTGCTATTACCTGTTACGAAGGATCTCGGGCTGAATGATATAAAGGGGTCTTTTTTTCATTCACCAGTGATTTTTTTTTTTAATTTGGGAAATAATTTAATATATTCTCTCTTGTTAAGTGTACGAGATGCTGGATTTCTGAAACAACAGTTATGCTTCAGCATAATAGCATTTTCTAGGTATGTCTATTCATGATGCTTGTTCCTCTGATTTACCTGGAATCAATTTATCTTTCCTGAACCTAGCTAGACCCAACAGCTTAAGTGGGCTGGAAGGCCAACTAGGCTCGAAAGTCAGAGGAGGCTGGGCCCTCTGGCTCAGCCTGTAATCCCAGCACTTAGGGAGGCCCAGGCAGGAGAATCTCTTGAGGCTGAGGTGTATGAGACCAGCTGGGACAATATAGTGAGACTCTGTATCTAAGCTGGGCAAGGCAGATGCCTGCCTGCCCTAGCCCTGCTACCTTTCTGGAAATGGGCATCATGCCCCTATCCATCATGTTGTCATGGCAATTCGGGCAACACTGGAACCGGAACATCCACCAGTTTTGAAATGGCTTTCCCATGTCTTTTCCTTGAGATGCTATGATCTTACATCTCAGAGACACTAAACTGGAGGGCAGAATCTCAAGTCTAACTCCATGGTAAAGCCATTTTATCTCACCAGGGTGCCCTGGTCCTTGGTATCTCCAAAACCCAAAACCAGACCTTGTAGCTGAAGTCACCTTCTATCTCACTGTTAATTATAAGGCTTTCACCGAGGCCTGGCACTTCTCATCTGTATTGTAGTGCAATTAAACTGATTTCCTTATGTATCAATTGAAATATGCCCCAACTTTATCCACCTCACCAGCCTGCCCCTTCAGAGCCTGGTTGTTTTGTTTAAGGAGCTCTTAAACTCTCACATGGAATCTGACTTGACCTTTCTATCCTGTGAAGACCTGTTGTCAGCTAGGAGTCTGATTTAGTAAGGGCCCAGATATAAAGCAATTTTATTTTTCAATTACTATTTCAAACATAAACATCTTTGACTAAATGGTCAAACTTCCTCTTCTCTGTTATCTTTCTTTCATGTTATTTTGGGTGGATCCTAGGTTTTCTGGTATCTTTCAAGTGTAGTAGACCCCACTTCCCCTCGGGCATATGTTCCAAGACCTCAGTGGATACTAGAAACTGCAGAGAGTATCAACTCTCTATATACTGTTTTTTCTTATACATACATACCTATGATAAACTTTAATTTATAAATTAGGCCAACTGAGAGTAGGTAACTGAGGCGGGGTGGGGTACTACATATAAAGGTCATTTAGCCCAGTCTAAATACTGAACTTAGGCCTTGCCATCATTACCTCAGCACTTGTGAGGATTCAACCAGAGGGACTTGGAGAGAGAGGAGTTATGTTCTCCTTCCATTCCGCTCCTCTATCTCCTGGATCCCTCTGGTGTGTTTACTGGTAGGAGTTAGAAGAGTTATAAATGGTTTCATTTAACTGACTGATGTAGAGCTCTCTGTTGAGGCTTCTCTGGTTAACACCAACTGGCCATCACAGCTGTCTGCATAATGGGCATCTAAATCCTATCTCTCATGTGAGAGTCACTTGTGAATTCTTGAAACAGTCAGTTGGAGCCTCATCACTCCACTGAGTGTGATTCAAGCAAGCCCTACCCCAAACTCTGCTATTTCATAGGGCATGTCAACAACTCAGGTACATAACAAACTCATACAGTCCTGGGAAGGAGATGCCCCACTTGGTTTGCAGGGAGGGTGAAAACTACCCTCTTCCTAGTCTGAAAATTCCTTATTCCCACAAATTTCTTTACAGTAATTTCCACAACTGTCTGGAGTAGGGGGAGAGGTGCGTTGGGCGTATGAGTGATGGCTAGGCGTAGCGCAGCCGGCTTGTCTTGGTTCCTCTGGAGTCCTAGAGGGAACTTCTGGCCCTTAATTTCTTGTGGGTCCTTTAAAAAGGTAGGATATCAGGACTTGTTTTCCTCCAACTTTGAATGCAGCTTGTAGAGCTGTCAGATAAAAGGAATGTGCAGTTAAATTTGGATTTAAGAAACGGGGAAATTTTTAAGGTGTGTCCTAAATATTGCATGGGGCACCCTTATACTAGAGAGTTTATAGCTAGTTACCTATAATTGAAATTAAACTGGGCATCCTCTATTTTTATTTGTCACATTTGACAACCCTAGATGCAAACTGGCAATCTAGAGCAGCAGGAAAATCCCACTCTGTATTTGATTACATTCTACGTGTGAGGCCTTATGTATGCCAGGCATTTTACGTAGATTATGTATTGTATTTCCAGGTAGATATTATTAGCTTCTTTATATAAGGAAAATCACTGAAGCTCAGAGAATGTTAGCTCAATGCTCAAGATCACTCACAAACACACAACCAGTTAGGGCCAGAGGGAGGATTTGAGTCTGGGTTAGCTGGCTGTAGCATCTGATCTTTATTTATACTTTATCATACATTGCTACTATCTTTCTCTTCCTCTCCTCAGTCTCAGGAATCCCACACATATTCAAGACACCTCTCACTCCCACTGGCCACTTTCTTCCTACTTAGTTTCATTTTGCTCCTGCCATTGATAAAAGACTGGAATGTATTCCCATTTCCTTTTAGGAGTTAACCCTAATTTAAGTGTATAAGTGGATAATACTTACTGCTTAATAGCTACAGTTCCTTTCTCATTTTTTATCCTGGTAAATTGATTGGCCTTGAAAGCGTCCTCCCCTTTCTTTTTCCCTTGAGCATAAAATAAGCCCTATACAAGTTGCCCCTGATTTTCTCACCATATACTCCAGGGCAAAGGTGTCTAAAAGGAAAGAACTCTCAGAAAACTGAAGGAGAGTCTTGGCCGCCACATCTAAAAATGCCTCTAGGTTCTTCCTGGCTTTCTTCTTGCCTAATGTCCCTTCCCCTGTGATGCTTTCACCTAAACTTAGGGAGAAGGAGGAATGACACTGGCATTCTGGTTTCATCTCTAGTTGATTCACTGAGATAAATCTCTAAATTCCAGCCTATTTTAGCATTTCTGCAATGGTTCCTCTCTTGCTTTCCTTCACTGCTCATCTGTGCTGCTTACCAGGAATACTTCTTGTGAAGGATTGGCTGAGTGAATGGTACATGTAACCTGCAATATGATTGATAGGAAAATAACAAGAGTATAGTTTAAGCCCTCAGCAGGCAAACATAAACAGAATGATTGAAAGAGAAATTAATAAGGAAGCATGTAAGAAGAATGTAACTAAAAGAACAAATGAATGAGGAGGAAAGGAGATTTATAGCAAAATTTAGTAAAGGCAGATCTACTACAGATTTACTTCTATTACCTATTTTAAATCAGTGTCGGAACATAATTGAACATGTGCTATACAGTAATTTATTGGTATTCTCACCACTTTTTCTTAAGTTGTCTGCAGACAGTTTAGGAAAGACTTGCTGTCTTTTGGTAAGTATGAGATGGGTCAGTGCTTCTAGGTGTACTGCAAGGGTTAGTTATGGATTAACACAATATTTATGAGCCATTTTTAAAGGAGTCATGGAAATATATTACAGCATGGCCTATCATACGTTATAATATGCTGAACATTATGAAAATGGTGCTTCGTTTTAATCCGCTATCAGGAAGACATGTGATATGTCTTGAATCTTTGGCTATCTTTATGAGGCAATCTAAGGTAGCAATGGAGAGTCTTTTATTTTTAAATTTTGGAGTCAGATACAC
Organism: Aotus nancymaae; assembly: GCF_030222135.1. Lineage (NCBI taxonomy): Eukaryota > Metazoa > Chordata > Mammalia > Primates > Aotidae > Aotus > Aotus nancymaae. The sequence continues at coordinate 8,902,131 of NW_026988438.1, forward strand.
CAAGGAGGTGCTGTAATAGAATGTCATACTAGCTCTATGATGTTGGTTAAGTCACTCTTCTAAGACTGTTTTCTCATCAATAAAATGCAGATAATAACAAATGTCTATCTAACTTGTAAAAATTAAATGAGATAATGCATATAAAGCATTAACACAGTGGCTTCCACGTTGGAATAGCTCAATGGGAGGATATCATCATCATCATGATCATTTTGATCAATGGCACATTTGGGTCATGGGTAGTTTGAGTATGTCCTTGCTAATAAGGGAATGCAGACTATGCAGTCAGTTTCATTATTTATGTCATTCTGCAAGAAAACACTAGCATGCTATGAGAACTACTTTAAAAATCTGTGTTTAAACTTATACGCGATAAAAGTCACAAAAGTGGAAGTCTGCAGTCTCACAAGGGAAAGTTGATTAAGGAGTGAAGTTTTCTGCATTTTCATTCTGGTTTGCTGCCTGCTGCTTTGTGACTTTGCAAAGACATTTTATCCACCCAAACTTAAAATTTCTATCTGTAAGATGGAATAATTGGAGGAAATAATTTCAGAAGTCTACTTTAAAAGTTTTATTTCAGTCATGGTTATTTATATTCAGGACCGACCACTAGAATGTACTTCCTTCAGAGTTAGGAATAGTCAACACACAGATAAAAAAAACTCCACTGTTTGTTTCTTTAGCTGTTTCAAATTCAGTATCTGAAGTCTTCAAAAAGCAGTCATGGTGGAACAAAAGTCCAAAGTAAGGATCTGTTTATATTTTTAAGAAAAACTAATTTTTGTCGTAATGAACATTATTTATGTGTATTACATAAAACACAGAAAACAGAAGTCTATCAAGAAAAATAAAAATCACCCACTAAGCAAGCTCTCTCGTTAAGCTACCCCCTCTTTCCCCAGGGTAATCATTCTTCACATGAAAGCATGAATTTCTTAGAATTTTAAATATATATGAAACATTAAAAAATTCATATTTAATATTTGTCTTTTCACTTAATTCTGTATATTTAATGAAATCATAAAGCATAGATAATATCATTGTACTGAACAGCTGCAAAGTATTCACTTGTAAAAACGGATTAATTTATTTACCAAATTTGAAACAACGTTTAATATTGCTTGCAATATTTCATTACTGTAAGCAATACTTTGTGGATATTTGTTGCTTAGTTATGCTCACATGTGTGTCTGATAAATTTGTAGAGATTACATTTCTGGTTAAAGGAATATGCATGTTTCAATTTTTATATATATTACTAGATTTCTCCACCCCCGCCCCCCAGGAAGCTTGCCTGTATAGATAGACTCCTATCTATGTATTAAAGTATCTATTTCTGCATACTAAGCATTGGGCATTATCATTCTTTTAAACCTTTGCCAAGATGGTAGGTATGTGAAAAAATGCTATCTCATTGGTCTTTTAATTTATAATTTTATTCTTTATTACGAATAAAGTTTGATGTATCTTAGTGTGCTTATTAGCCAAAATGGTGTATTTTTCTTTTTTAAAAAATTTTAAGAGCTCATTCTTTCATAAGTCTATAAATGTTTTAAACTTAGTTTAAGAAATTTAGGTAAAGTTGAGGAATTTTATGTGTAAAATCCAGTGACTTCTTTTATGGCTTGTGATTTTGATATCCTGTTTAGAAAATCCTTGCCCAGTCAAATATAAAATTATCCATCAAAATTTCCTTATATAATTTATTAGATTTAACTCTTTAATCCATTTGGAATTTATTGTGGTTTCTATAAAATGCTTGCAGTTCCTTTTAATCACTTTTATCTAGACTCCTTGGGTTCTATTGTTACCTACATGTGGTTGAAGAAGACCTGAATCAATTAAAAACCAATAATAAGATACAGTGAGTAATACTTCAAATGCTCACCTGACAGCCAGACAAGTCCCTGCTCCCTCCTGGCTGGTCGCTTCGTATCACAAGGGGGAGCTTTCGTGCTTTAGTAAATACATCTTATGTTATCCAGGCCACTCCTTTCATTTGTAGCTTTTGTCCAACCTGGATTTATTTTTCTCTTGATCATGCAAAAGCAGTGTGTTGAGGTGGTCAGGAAAAAAAAAAAATCTGAAAAAATGGAGCTACACAAGATAAAAATCCTAAATGTTAATCTGTATTAAAAATATTTTCCTTTGTGTATAGGAAAGAGATTTAAAATTTTCTTTCATTATTCTCTCATTTCCTAAACAATTATTGTAATATACTTCCTTAACAATGGAATTCAGATCCATATTTAAAATTAAGGGCTTGAATGAAAAGTAAAATTAGGTATCATGTATTAATGGGGATTTTTTTTTTCTGTACTCATGTTGAAAACCAGTATGTGTCAAAGATCATAGAGTGGATATTAGCAAGGATTTCTCCCCACTTTATTTATCAATTGGCCAAATTGTTCAATTAGGTAAATATGTTTCAGTTTACTTTTCACCTCTGTTTGTCTCACTCCTTTGAGGAACTTTGTTATCTATACATTTGAGTTCTAAGGAGAGTAGCGAGGGTAATCCTATTTGTGGCTAATTATCAGTAAATTTGCATTTTTCTAATTTATTTTTTCAGTCCAATTCAGAATTCCATAGCATTATATATTGAGTGGAGGCCACTTGCCTGTGTCTGTCATTTGTACTTAACACCACAAGAAATGGGTGCTGTCGAATAGTTTCATTCTCTGGCTGTGAGCATATGCATTTACGAATGTTTGGATGAGAGAGTGGAAATGCGAAGTCCTCTTAAAAGAGGGTAAAAAGGCTCCCAGCTACTCTTAGAGCACATATTCAAGGCTAAACATATGGCCTTGTCATCACAATTTCCCACATTCCCTTTTTTGTGGTTTCAACCTTCTACTTTATTTATTACCAGAAGGCCTTATCTCTCTAGCCTGCTGCTACAGACTGCTAGGCCAGGATGTAGCGAAAGCACAAAGTAATGAAACAGGGATGATCATAAAATAGAGAGGAAATGGCCACAGCCTCTGCCTGTGGTACAGCTGCCCAGATTTTGTAACCTGAGCCAAACCATGCTAAAGAAACATAATGTTGCACAGTGCTGATCAGGCTTCCATTCCTGTTACATTTGGTATCACCAGAAGACCTTAGACTTTGTGAATGTCAAGTCTTTTCACAAACTTTCAGGAGAATTGTCAGCCAAAGGAAGGGAAAGAAGACAGCTAGAGGACCTCAAATGCTAAGATGCCATTTAAAGGGCAAACAGCATCTTAAGTGAAGAAATGTCATGCAGGTGAAATATTTGAGGGGCTCAAGGTGGAGGACAGTGAAGAGGAGAAGCAATGAATACTGCTTGACAATGTGGTGTTTCATGACTTTTTTCTTCCCTGTGCAGCCCTTAGCAAAGTGATCAAACCAGAGCCGCGTGCCCCCTGATGGGTGACTGACAGGTGGTTAACTGCAGCAATTTGGATGACAGCTGAGTTAGTGTTTTCCAAAACTTGGTCCAGGTCTGGCCAAACCCTGTGTGTGTCGTAGTTAGTGCCAGGGCACCTTGGGGAGGTTTGCGTCCGTTCTTTCATTCCCCAGGTGGAGCACAAGAGGAAGTAAGAAAGAATTTGACTCATCAACCCAGATGCTATACACAACCATCTCCAAAAAAAGTCACATCTTTATAAGGCAACTTTAAAGTTTCTATAACAATCATAGAGCAGTTTTGATTCTCTGATTGAAAAAGAATTTTATAGTGATATATATGGTGTTCATAATGGATAAATAACTGATAACCCTAAAGCACAATTGATAATAGTGTGTTGATCGATACTCCTCTCATTGTGGAGGATAATTTGCCAATATCCTGTTGTAACTGAAATGTATTAAATCCTTTGAACTAGCACTCCACATTTAGGAATTTATTGTATGGAAATACTTACATACGTGAATAAAGTGACATGTAGAAGATGTTGCAGCATTACTTTTAGTAGTAAAGTAACAAAATAATCCAAATGTCTATTAAAATAGGAATAAACTTTACAAAATAGGAATGCTAACTTAGTCATTAATAAGAATGCCGTAGAATCATCTACATTTTGATTTTTGAGATCTGTCACTTAATATCTGTGAGAAATTGAACAAAATCCCTGTGCCTCAGTGTTTTCACCTGTGTAATGGACATAACAGTACTATCTACTTCATAGAGTTTCATGAAGCAAGTGAATAATACATTATAAACTTTTAAAACATTTTCTGATACCTAGTAGACGCTCAATAAATGTTACCTCTTTACAGTTACTATCCTCTATTTGCATGGGAAAATGTGCAAGATAAATGAAAAAGGAAAGTTGCAAATGAGTATGCATAATACAGTCCCACGAAAACAGTGGAGTGATATTAGTTATACTAATGATTCTTGTCTCTGGGGAATGGAGTTATGATGGCCTTTAATATTTTACATAATATATTTCTATATATTTGAGTTTTTTTTCCTTTTGAGACAGAGTCTCACTCTGTCACCAGGCGCCAGAGTTTCACTCCTCCTTTCTGGAGTGCAGCGGCACAATCTCGGCTCACTACAACCTCTGCCTCCTGGGTTCAAGCAATTCTCCTGCCTCAGTCTCCCAAGTAGCTGGGACTACAGGCACGCGCCACCACGCCCAGCTAATTTTTGTGTTTTTAGTAGAGACAGGGTTTCACCATGTTGGCCAGGATGATCTCAATCTCTTGACCTCATGATCTGCCCCCCTCGGCCTCCCAAAGTGCTGGGATTACAGGCTTGAGCCACCGCGCCCGGCCTATATTTGAGCTTTTATCTCTCAGTTTTTAGAAGAAGCGTTATGGCCTGCAGTGAATGACCATCCTCACCACCTCATGTTTCTTGGCTCTTACAAGGAGTTACCATGACATTTCATATGATCAGAGGAGCTGGTAGAGTTTGAGGTAGAAGCATAATGAAAATAAAGCGGCATCTCTCATACAAATTGTGGGAAAGAACCAGCTTTTCTTTTCATAGACTTCAATTTTAGGTTCACAACAAGATCGAGTGGAAGGTACACAGATTTCCCATATTCCCCTATTCCCATACACGCATAGACTTCCCGATCTTCAACACCCCGCAGCAGAGAGGTGCATTTACTACAATCAAGGAACCTATTTATCACCTAAAGTCCATAGTTTACTCTTGGTGTTCAGTTTGGTATTGGACATTTTATGGATTTTGTCAAGTGTATAATGACATGCATTCACTGTTATAATACCACACAGAATAGTTTCACTGCCATAAAAAATCCTTTATGTGCCATCTATTCCTTCCTTCTTCCCTGGTAACCTCTGGCAACCACTGACCTTTTTACCATCTTCATTGTTTTGCCTTTGCCAGAATGTCATGTAGTTAGAATCGTACAGTATGTAGCCTTTCTGATTGACTTGTTTCACATAATTATATGCATTTAAGTTCCCTCCATGTCTTTTCATGGCTTGTTAGTTTATTTCTGAATGATATTCCATTGTCTGGGTGTACCACAGTTTATTCATTCATTCACTTACTGAAGGGCATTTGGTTGTTTCTGAGTTTTGGTAGTTAAGAATAAAATGCTATACATAATGTGTGGAGGTTTTTGTGTGGACCCAAGTTTTCAGCTGAGGTTTTTTTTTTTCCTTCCAGTTTTCAATCCGTTACAGACCAATAGCTTGTTTTAATGAAATAAAATGAATTATTAGCCTAAAGAAACAGAAAAATGGCTACAAAATACAAATTATTGCTAGATTCAGCAGACTTATAAATACTCCGTCAAATTGATTTAAAAGTCTCTAAAGGCTTGCTCTGAATTTCTGTACGTCATGTTGAGCCAGAAATAGTTGTTGGCCAGTCCCAGTCCACAGATTACACTTGAGCAGATTTACATAGGAAATTCAGAGTGTATAAGGAGAGGAAGATTAGAGAGCTCCATCCCTTGATCTTGAAAACTCCATACTCAGCCTGCAAGAATCAGCTCTGAGTCTTTTCTGACTTCTCCAGTCTGGTTGAGCCACCCCTTCTTTGGCTCCAAAGTGATTCTTGCAGTGCTCTCTGACTGCTGATTCCCACGCCTTCCCGCCTACAGAAGGCTGCTTGAGTGCAGGTGCCAACTTCATAGTCCCAATACCTACCACAGGCAGGCACACAGAAGACTTTCAATTTATTTTAGTTAAATGAGTAGATAGGAAAAGAAGTTGAAATTTAAAAGAAAAAGAACAGTTATCTTTGCCATTGCAGATTGAAGATATCAAACAACCACGGGAGGAATCAGATAAGTGATAGACACTTAGGAGTTATAATCATACAATGATATTAGTATTGGGTGAGACAACTCATAGCTGTGGTTTTCAAATGTTACTGTGCACCAGAATCATGTACAGGGCTGGTTTGTCAAACAGATTGCTAAGTCCTATTTAAGAGTTTCTGATTCAGTAGCGTTGAGATGATGGGGACTAATAATTTTTGTTTCTAATTTCTTCAAATGATACTGGTTTCAGGACCACATTTGACAGAGAGAGAGAGGGTGTGATTAAGAAAATAAAGAGAAGAGGGCTGAGAAATGAGATCTGGACATACCAACATTTAGAGATCGTATAGATGAATTTGAGGCTAAGGGCCACTGAGGTAGGAAGCAATTTAGAACACAGTGACGTGGAAACTAAATGAAAAGATGTTTCAGAAAGGAAAAAGCTTTTTGTGGGGAAAAAGGGAAGGTGACAAAGTGACTAGTTCAGTTAAGAATGGCTCTGCAAAGAACCTTGTCCCAAGAGATTTGGGAGTCACTTGCAAATTCTATGTCCACAAATAGCCTTTTTGATTGGTTGGTACAGTATTACATACAGATGTCTCATTCCATCTTGTCATTGAAATAATAGTATATAAGGTATATAAACTCTGGTTATAACAGCTCCTTCCTCATCACTATGTTGTAAACCAGAAGAGTTTGAATTGGGAGAGGAATCTCAAGGTATTCATAGCACTGTTGGTGTTACACTGGCATTGCCCAAAGATGGCCAAATAAATGTTGCCAGCCCTACCTTTAAACCAGCTTTCTTCCCACCTACCCATTGACAGTATGGTTTCTGCTTTATTTCTGAGGATGTCAGAATGATGTTACTGGGTTATGGCTACTTAGGAGTCCCTTCCTGTATCAGAGGAACAAAAGAGAGCTAGATAGTCTCATTCCTTTCACTCAGTTTAGGTGTTTTTATTCTAAACATACGTGTTTTTCTTTTCAATGGTCGTGATTCCCTGTCCTGCTGACTGCCTCATACTTTTAGCTTTAGGTGGTCACAGGAAAATTCTTTGAAATCATTAAGAATATGAATCTACAAGGATCTTCAACCCTTTTTCTAATTACTTTGCTAAGACTTACTTTGAGTTATATGGCAAATGGATTAATGTTTTCCTTGCTTTCATACAGGTGTAGCTGACTAAATTTCAACTCTCTGGTTTTTAAAAGTAGTTTTATATGAATTTCAGTCTTTGAATCTTCGTGCTTTCCCCGCAAACCCCCATTGGATTGTCAACTGATCTTAAAAATTCTCAACCAAAGAGGAAAGTAAATACATCTTTCCATGCACCTCAGTCCACCTTGAACCCCACTCCCACTCCATTTACACCCCATTCTCTGGTGTGCCATGTACTTTCTGGTCTACATGCCCTGACTATAGTGCTTCCTCAGCCCAAAAAGGAAACTTTGCCCTTTAAAACAAAATTCAAAAGCTCTCCCTGCTTTCTTCAATGCCTCAGTCAGAATAACATTTTTCTTCCCTTGATATTTCTTCCCCACTTTGCTTTAGCACTTATTCAAATTCATATGTACATAAACACACATCTATATGTATGGTTGTCTGTGTGCATTTATATATTTTCTTGGCTAGAACAGAATTTCCCAAATTTAATTCAGAGTAGGTTACTCAGGATCTTTGCCTCAGATAGCGTAACAGAATCCCTAAGACAGGTTGGGAGGCCAAGGTGGACAGATCACCTGAGGTCAGGAGTTCCCAACAAGCCTGGCCAACATAGTGAAACCCCATCTCTACAGAAAATACAAAAATTATCCAGGTGTGGTGGTGCATGCCGGTAGTCCCCGCTACTAGGGAGTCTGGGGCAGGAGAATTGCTCGAACCCGGGAGGCAGAAGTTGCAGTGAGCTAAGATTGCACCACTGCGCTCCAGCCTGGGCAACAGAGTACGAATCCGTCTAAAAAAAAAAAAATAAATAACCCTAAGACAGGGTGATTCTTATCAATTGAGAAATACTGATCTGGCATGCTCTAAGAGCAGGATCCACTGCATACATTTTAATGGACACGTGGCATACAGAGTTGGGACTGTGGTCAGAACCGACCTGTGAATGGCCAGAGTAGGTGAATAAATGGCAGTGTGGTACAGAAGTGATCTCCAAATATTTTCTTTTTAAAAAAATAATTATTATATTTATTAAAGCAGGTAGCAGAACTGATGGATTATGGACAGACAGATCTTTTTCTTTCCCTTTCTTTTCTTTCTTTCTTTTTTTTTTTTGAGACAGAGTTTCACTTGGTTACCCAGGCTGGAGTGTAGTGACACCATCTCAGCTCACAGCAACCTCTGCCTCCCAGGTTCAGGCACGTCTCCTGTCTCAGCCTCCCTAGTAGCTGGGATTACTGGCATGAGCCACTAATCTAGCTAATATTTTTTTATATTTTTAGTAGAGACTGGGTTTCACTATGTTGGCCAGGCTGGTTTTGAACTCCTGGCCTCAAGTGATCCTCCCACTGTGGCCTCCCAAATGGGATTACAGGCATGAGACACAGCACCCAGCCTCCCAAATGTTTTCCACACAATTATATTATGTATATTTGAAGTAACCATCACAGAAGTCATTTCTTTACATTGAAATCATGAGATCTTCAAAAGGCCTTTACTTAAATGCAAATATATTGTTTTGTAGTAGAGTTTCAGTTTGGATTAGTTATCAGATTAACCCTAAAGGAGTGGACTCAGGATGTAAATTTTAGAGAGTGCGGTGAGACCACTCATCTGAGGGCAGACAAAGGAGATTGAGAGATAGTGTTCTACATGCCAGTGTAATGACTTTAAAGTTAACAAAATTTGGAAGGAGCTACTTTAGAAGGACAAATGTAGAACTTGATGGCCTATTAATGATGTTGTGAAGGGCCATCTCAAACTCTAATATTTGATCCTAGTTTATGATATGTAGCCTGTAAGTGTGATCTTAGCTTCTTTCTTCTTTCCTTTTTTCACATTTCTATATTTTATTTTATTTCCATAGGTTATTGGGTAACGGGTGTTGTTTGGTTACATGAGTAAATTCTTTAGTGGTGATTTGTGAGATTTAGGTGCGTCCATCACCTGAGCAGTATACAGTGAACCCTATGTGTAGTCTTTTATCCCTCATCCCCTTCCCTTCCTTTTTCCCTGAGTCCTCAAAGTTGATCATGTCATTCTTATGCCTTTGCGTCCTCAAAGCTTAGCTCCCACTTATGAGTGAGAACATACGATGTTTGTTTTACCATTCCTGAATTACTTAGAATAATGGTTTATAATCTCATTCAGGACACTTCAAATGCCATTAATTCATTCCTTTTTATGGCTGAGTAGTATTCCATTGTGTGTGTGTGTGTGTATATATATATGTGTATATGTATGTGTATATATATATATGTATATATGTATGTATATATATGTATATATGTATGTATATATATATGTGTGTGTGTATATATATGTGTGTGTGTGTGTGTGTATATATATCACACTTTCTTTTTTCTTTTAATTGTACTTTAGGTTCTGAGGTACACATACAGATCATGCAGGATTGTTGCATAGGTACACACATGGCAATGTGGTTTGCTGCCTCCATCCCCTCATCACCTACATCTGGCATTTCTCCCCATGTTATACCTCCTCAACCTCCTCACCCACCCACTGTCCCTCCCTTAGCCCCTTCTCAACAGACCCCAGTGTGTGATGCTCCCCTGCCTGTGTCCATGTGTTCTCATTGTTCATCACCCACCTATGAGTGAGAACATGCGGTGTTTGATTTCCTGTTCTTATGTCAGTTTGCTGAGAATGATGGTTTCCGTATTCATCCATGTCCCTACAGAGGACACAAACTCAGCATTTTTTATGGCTGCATAGTTTTCCATGATGTATATGTGCCACATTTTCCTTGTCCAGTGTATTGTTGATGGGCATTTGGGTTGGTTCCAAGTCTTTACTATTGTAAACAGTGCCACTATGAACATACGTGTGCATGCGTCTTTATAATAGAATGATTTATAATCCTTTGGATATATACCCAGTAATAGGATTGCTGGGTCAAATGAAATTTCTATTTCTAGGTCCTTGAGGAAGCACCACACTGTCTTCCACAATGGTTGAACTAGTTTACACTCCCACCAACAGTGTAAAAGTGTTCCTGTTTCTTCACATCCTCTACAGCATCTGTTGTCTCCAGATTTTTTAATGATCACCATTCTAACTGGCGTGAGATGGTATCTCAATGTGGTTTTGATTTGCAATTCTCTAATAATCAGTGATGATGAGCATTTTTTCATATGTTTGTTGGCCTCATATATGTCATCTTTTGTAAAGTGTCTGTTCATATCCTTTGCCCACTTTTGAATGGGTTTGTTTGTCTTTTTCTTGTAAATCTTTTAATTCTTCGTAGATTCTAGATATTAGCCCTTTGTCAGATGGGTAGATTGCAAACATTTTTTCCCATTCTGTTGGTTGTCAGTTCACTCTAATGATTGTTTCTTTTGCTGTACAGAAGCTCTGGAGTTTAATTAGGTCCCATTTGTCTATTTTGGCTTTTGTTGCCAATGCTTTTGGTGTTTTAGTCATGAAGTCCTTGCCTATGCCTATATCCTGAATGGTATTGCCTAGGTTTTCTTCTAGGGTTTTTATGGTGTTAGGTCTTATGTTTAAGTCTTTAATCCAACTGGCGTTAATTTTAGTGTAAGGTGTCAGGAAGGGGTCCAGTTTCTGCTTTCTGCAAACTGCTAGCCTGTTTTCCCAACATCATTTATTAAACAGGGAATCCTTTTCCCATTGCTTGTTTTTGTAAGGTTTGTCAAAGATCAGATGGTTGTAAATCGGGGCTGTTGCCTCCGCAGCCTCTGTTCTCTTCCATTGGTCTGTATCTCTGTTTTGGTACCAGTACCATGTTGTTTTGATTACCGTAGCCTTGTAGTATAGTGTGAAATCAGGTAGCATGATGCCTCTGGCCTTGTTCTTTTTGCTTAGGATTGTCTTGGCTATGCAGGCTCTCTTTTGGTTCCATATGAAGTTTAAGGTGGTTTTTTCCAGTTCTGTGAAGAAGGTCATTGGTAGCTTGATGGGGATAGCATTGAATCTGTAAATTACTTTGGGCAGTATGGCCATTTTCATGATATTGATTCTTCCTTACCATGAGCATGGAATGTTTCTCCATCTGTTTGTGTCCTCTCTTATTTCATTGAGCAGTGGGTTGTAGTTCTCCTTGAAGAGGTCCTTTACATCCTTTCTTAGTTGTATTCCTAGGTATTTTATTCTCTTTGTAGCAATTGTGAATGGGAGTTTGCTCATGATTTGGCCCTCTGTTAGTCTGCTATTGGTGTATAGAAATGCTTGTGATTTTTGCACATTGATTTTGTATCCTGAGACTTTGCTGAAGTTGCTTATCAGTTTCAGGAGATTTTGGGCTGAGACGATGGGGTCTTCTAAATATACAATCATGTCATCTGCAAATAGAGACAATTTGACTTCCTCTTTTCCTAATTGAATATGCTTTTTTTTTTTTTTTTCTTGCCTAATTGCTCTGGCTAGAACTTCCAATACTATATTGAATAGGAGTGGTGAGAGAGGGCATCCTTGTCTAGTGCCCGGATCTCAAGGGGAATTCTTCCAATTTTTGCCCATTCAGTATGATATTGGCTGTAGGTTTGTTGTAAATAGCTTTTATTGTTTTGAGATATGTTCCTTTGATACCTAGTTTATTGAGAGTTTTTAGCATAAAGGGCTGTTCAATTTTGTCGAAGGCCTTCTCTGCATCTACTGAGATGATCATGTGGTTTTTGTCTTTGGTTCTGTTTATGTGGTGAATTACATTTATAGACTTGCGTATGTTGAACCAGCCTTGCATTCCTGGAACGAAGCCTACTTGCTTGTGATGGATAAGCTTTTTCATGTGCTGTTGCATTTGGTTTGCCAGTATTTTACTGAAGATTTTTGTGTCTATGTTCATCATGGATACTGGCCTGAAGTTTTCTTTTCTTGTTGAGACTTTGACAGGTTTTGGTATCAGGATGATGTTGGTCTTACAAAATGATTTGGGAAGGATTCCCTCTTTTTGTATTGTTTGGAATAGTTTCAGAAGGAATGGTACCAGCTCCTCTTTGTACATCTGGTAGAATGCAGCTGTGAACCTGTCTGGACCTGGTCTTTTTTTGGTTGGTAGGCTATTAATTGCTGCCTCAACTTCAGCCCTCATTACTGGTCTATTCAAGGTTTTAACTTCTTCTTGGTTTAGGCTTGGGAGGGTGCAAGTGTCCAGGAATTTATCCATTTCTTCCAGATTTACTGTTTTTTGTGCATAGAGTTGTTTGTAGTAATCTCTAATTAGTTTGTATTTCTGTGGAATCAGTGTATACCACAGTTTATCCATTCATTGATGCGTATTTGAGTTGGTTTCATGTTTTTGCAATTGTGAAGTGCTGCCGTAAATATGCGTGTGCAAGTATCTTTTTCGTATAATGACTGCTTTTCCTCTGGTAGATACCCAGTAATGGGATTGCTAGACAAAATGATATTTCTATTTTTAGTTCCTTAGGGAATCTCCACACTGTTTTCCATGGTGGTTGTACTAGTTTACATTCCCACCAGCAGAGCAGAAGTGTTTCTTGTTCACTGCATCCATGGCAACATCTACTATTTTTTTATTATAGCCGTTCTTGCAGGAGTAAGGTGGTATTGCATTGTGGTTTTGATTTACATTTCCCTGATGTGATATTGAACATTTTTTCATGTTTTTTGGCCATTAGTATATCTTCTTTTGAGAATTGGCTATTCATGTCCTTAGCCCACTTTTTGATGGGATTGCTTGTTTTTTTATCTTGCTGATGTGTTTCAGTCTGTGGTAGATTCTGGATATTAGTCCTTTGTCACATGTGTAGATTGTGAAGATTTTCTCCTACTCTGTGGGTTGTCTGTTTACTCTGCTAACTGTTCCTTTTGCCAGTCAAACACTCTTTAGTTAAATTAAGTCCCATCTATTTATCTCTGTTTTTATTGCATTTCCTTGTGGGTTCTTCCTCATGAAATCCTTGCCTAAGCCAGTGTCTAGAAGGGTTTTTCCAATGTTATCTTCTAGAATTTTTGTAGTTTCAGGTCTTAGATTTAAGTCCTTAATGTTTTGTTAAAGATTTTAGCATCTATGTTTATCAAGGATATTGGTCTGTAGTTTTCTTTTTTGGTTATGTCCTTTCTGGTTTTAGTATTAGGGTGATACTGGCTTCATAGAATGATTTAGAGAGGGTTCCTTCTTTCTCTAGCTTGTGGAATAGTGTCAATAGGATTGGTACCAGTTCTTCTTTGAATGTCTGGAAGAATTCTGCTGTAAATCCATCTGGTCCTGGACTTTCTTTTGTGGGCATTTTTTAAATTGTCATTTCAGTCTCGCTGCTTGTTATGGGTCTGTTAAGTGTACCTAATTCTTCCCGATTTAAGCTAAGGGGGTTGTGTCTTTATGGGACTTTATCTATCTCTTCTAGACACTCTAGTTTATGTGTCTAAAGGTGTTCATAGTAGCCTTGAATCATCTTTTATATTTCAGTGGTGTCAGTAGTAATATCCCCTCTTTTCTTATTAAGTTCATTTAGATTTTCTCTCTGCTTTTCTTGGTTAATCTTGTTAATGATCTATCAATTTTATTTCTTTTCAAAGAACCAGCTTTTTGTTTCATTTATCTTTTGTGTGTATATATATATGTTTCGATTTCATTTAGCTCTGCTCTGATCTTGGTGATTTCCTTTCATGTTCTGGGTTTGGGTTTAGTTTGTTCTTCTTTCTCGTTTCTGGGGTGTGACTTTAGATTGTCTGTATTATTTCAGACCTTTGATGTAGGTGTTTAAGGCTATGAACTTTCCTCTCAGCATCGCCTTTGCTGTATCCCAGAGGTTTTGATAGATTGTGTCATCATTATTGTTCAGTTCAAAGAATTTTAAAATTTCTATCTTGATTTCATTTTTGACCCAATGATCATTCAGGAGCAGGTTGTTTCCATGTATTTGCATGATTTTGAAGATTTCTTTTGGAGTTGATTTCCAGTTTTACTCCACTGTGGTCTGAGAGAGTGCTTGGTATAATTTCAGTTTCCTTAAATTTATTGAGGCTCGTTTTGTGACTTATTGTGTGGTATATCTTGAAGGAAGTTTCATGTGCTGTTGAATAGATTGTATATTCTGCAGCTGTTGGATGAAATGTTCTGTATATGTGTCAAGTCCATTTGTTCCAGGGTATATTTTAAATCCATTGTTTCTTTGTTGACTTTCTGTCTTGATGACCTGTGTAGACCTGTCAGTGGAGTATTGAAGTCCCTGACTATTATTGTGTTGCTGTCTATCTCATGTCTTAGGTCTTTTAGTAATTGTTTTGTAAATTTGGGAGCTCCAGTGTTAGTGCACATATGTTTAGGATTGTGATATTTTCCTGTTGGACAAGGTCTTTTATTATTATGCAATGTCCCTCTTTGTCTTTTTAAACTGCTGTTGCTTTAAAGTTTGTTTTGTCTGATACAAGAATAGCTACTCCTGCTTGATTTTGGTGTCCGTTTGCATGAAATGTCTTTTTCCATCCCTTTACCTTAAGTTTATATGAGTCCATATGTGTTAGGTGAGTCTGTTGAAGGCAGCAGATAGTTGGTTAGTGAATTCTTACTCATTCTACAATTCCGTATCTTTTAAGTGGAGCATTTAGGCTGTTTATATTCAAAGTTAGAATTGAGATGTGAGCTACCATTTACTCATTGTGCTATTTGTTGCCCATATACCTTGTTTTTTGTTTATCATTTTTGTTTTTTAAATTGTATTTTTTGTTATAGGTCCTGTAAGATTTATGCTTCAAAGATGTTCTGTTTTGATGTGTTTCCAGGATTTGTATCAGGATTTAGGGCTCCTTTTAGCAGTTCTTGTAGTGGTGCCTTGGTAGTGGCAAATTCTCTCAGCATTTGTTTGTCTGGAAAAGACTGTATCTTTCCTTCATACATGAAGCTTAGTTTTGCTGGAAACAAAAGTCTTGGATGGTAAGTGTTTTGTTTGAGGAGACTGAAGATAAGGCCCCATTCCCTACTAGCTTGTAGGGTTTCTGCTGAGAAATCTGCTGCTAGTCTGATAGGCTTTCTTTAAAGACTACCTGGTGCTTTTGTTGCACAGCTCTTAAGATTCTTTCCTTCATCTTAACTTTGGATAACCTGACGACAATGTGCCTAGGCGATGATCTGTTTGCAATTAATTTCTCAGATGTTCTTTGTGCTTCTTTTATTTGGATGTCTAGGTGTATAGCAAGGCTGGGGAAATTTTCCTCAATTTTCCTCCACATATGTTTTCCAAACTTGTAGGTTTCTCTTCTTCCTCAGGAACACCAGTTATTCTTAGGTTTGGTCATTTAACATAGTTCTAGACTTCTTGGAGCCTTTGTTCATATTTTCAGATTTTTTTTCTTTGTCTTTGTTGGATTGGATTATTTTGAAGACCTTGTCTTCAAATTCCGAATTTCTTTCTTGTTGGATTCTGTTGCTGAGATTTTTCCAGGGCATTTTGCATCTTTTTAAGTGTGTTCATTGTTTCCTGAAGTTTTGATTGTTTTATATTTATGCTCTATTTCATTGAATAGTTCTCCCTTCACTTATTGTATCTTTTTTAAAATTTCCTTACATTGGGCTTTGCCTTTCTCTGTTGCCTCCCTGATAAGCTCAATCAGTAACCTCCTACATTCTTTTTCAGGTAAATTAGAGATTTCTTCTTGGTTTGGATCCATTGCTGGAGAGCTAGTGTGATTTTTTGGGGGGAGTTAAAGAACCCTGTTTTGTCATATTACCAGAGTTTGTTATCTGGTTCCTTACATTTGGATAGACTCTGTCAGAGGGAAGGTCTAGGGCTGAAGGCTGTTGTTCAGATTCTTTCGTCTCATGTGATGTTCTCTTGATGTAGTACTCTCCCCCTTTTTCTGTGAATGGGGCTTCCTGAGAGCCAAGCTGCAGTGATTGCTATTCCTCTTCTAGGTCTAGTCACCCATCGAGTCTGCCAGGTTCTGTGCTGGTACTGGGGGTTGTCTGCACAGAGTCCTGTGATGTGAACTGTCTGTGGGTCTCTTAGCCATAGATACCAGCACCTGTTTGAGTGGAGGTGGCAGGGTGGTGAAATGAACTCTGTAAGAGTTCTTAGCTTTGGTGGTTTAATGCACTATTTTGTGCCCTTTGGCTTCCTGCCGGGAGGTGACGCTTTCCAGAGAGCATCAGCTGTGGTTGTATGGGGTATAACAGGCAGTGGGCAGGACCATGGAGCTTTCAAGAGTATATGCTCTTTGTCTTTACTTGTCAGGGAGGTAGGGAAGGACCACTGGGTAAGGGCAGGGCTAGGTGTCTCTGAGCTTAGACTATCCTTGGGCAGGTCTTGCTGGGGCTGCTGTGGGGGATGGAAGTGAGGTACCCAGGTCAATGGAGTTATGTTCCCAGGAAGATAATGGCTGTATCTACTGTGTCATGCAGGTTGTCAAGGAAGTGGGGAAAAGCTGGCAGTCACAGGCCTCACCAATCTCCCATGCAATCTGAAGGGGTGGTCTCACTCCCATCAGAAGCCCCACCCCCCACCAACAGCACCGAGTCTGTTTCCAGGCAGTGGGCAAGCAGGACTGAGAGCTTGCCCCAGGCTACCCACCTTCTAGCTGTGAAAGCAAGTATGGCTTTCCTTCTTCCCCCACCTGTGGAGTCTGTACACCAGATTCATGCCCTCCCGTGAGTTCTGGACAGGAGACTTCTCAGTCAGTTCAGATTGTTACAAAGTTAAACTGGAGATTTCCTTCTCCCTGTGACCTTTTTCCCAGTGCCTCTGGCCACCTTCCTGAAGGATCCCTGTGAGGCCAGGCAGAAATGCCTTGCTAGGGGACCCAGCAAGCTCATAGGGCTTTCCCCACTGCTTCCTCTATTCCTGTATTTTGCTTGGCTCTCTAAATTGACTCAGCTCCCAGTAAGGTTAGAATCTTCTCCTGTAATCTAGACCCAGTTTATCCAGTGGGGCTCCCTTTTCCACTTTCACAGTTTGGGCATTCATAGTATTTGGGGTGTCTCCTGAGTCCTGCAGGAGCAATCTGCTTCCTTCAGAGTGAGTCCTCTCAGGTTTCTTGATTTATTCCTGCAGTTCTTCTGGAGCAAAAATTTACAGTGTGAGCCTCCACCTGCTTCTCTTTCTGTCTGAGTCGGAGGTGCAATCTAGTCTACCATGATCCTCTGTGATCTGAGCTTCTAATTTCCCTCGGTGCTGTAGTTTTCTCGTGAGGAGATCAGGGCCTTTTTGCAAAGATAGAAATATAACAACATCAACCTACTGTTTCTTTTATAATCCAGTTAGCAAGAGGGTAATTGTGAATGAAAACCAGTAAAAAGACAAAAGTTACCAAAAACATTACACACCTGTTTTTTTCTGATAATTTAGATGTATTTTTTAGTTGTTGCGATAATAATTCGTACTGAATTTTATTTACCAAGATTGTTACACATGGTCAGAGTTACATTTAGCTTGAAAACCTACAAATTAACTGATGGAGTTAAAGTATAAATTGTAATTCAGTGATTGTAGACATTTGTGAGTCTTGTTTAGCAAATTCCTTTCCACTTGAAGGTTAAAGTGGGGCAGAGATAATAAAATAAGAAGGGTACAAGAAAAATTAACAGAAGCTTGACAAAATATTTTGGGATTAAGCAAGATTAAGCAGGATGATATTCAATACAGAACTTTGTAAATTATAAAGCATCACATAAATATTTATTGTAAGAAAGTATGAAAGAAAAATTAATTGTGTGATCATTTATTATTTGCGTGACTCTGAGGCAGTCAGGAATGATACTCTTTAACGAGTAAAAGTGATATCTTTTTGATGTAGAGGCCATACACGTGGTGAATAGAAGTCGATATGACTGTTACTTATTTTTTTTTGCTGTGTAAATACTAGTAAAATTTTTGGTATACTTGTAAGCCAGCTAGTTCACCAAACAAAATTAATGCACTTTATAGAACATTACAGGAGTACTGAACCAGGTACTGAAAATAAGCCAGTTATAATAGAAACCAACACTGTATTTCTGCCTTTTAATAGTTTGCAATTAAAAAGAGAAACCAGAAACAAAGCCCTCAAAATGAGTATAAAAGGACATACACTAACAATCACCTAGCCAACTCTTGGTATTCAAAATAATACATGTAATTCTGTAAAAATAATTGTTTAAAACATCTCCTTACTGCCACTTTAGCGCTCTCCCTTGTCAATACTATCTGACTGTCTCTGTATTCCATTCATGGTCCCTATGTTACGTCGGATTTCCTTATCTATTTTCTTGTCCATACAGATTATTGTGTCTACTCTGAGGTGCTGTCATTCAATCTTAATGTTTTACTCCTGAGTACCTGTAGTTGGGTGTTGCAGTGATTTCAGAAGGAAACAGCTTACTAGGATTTGAGAACAATAAAATAACTTCTAGACCAGTGAAGCGGAAGTTCTGTGTCTGTTTATTTTGTTTTGTCTTTTACTTCCTGTTTTGTTAACAGTTTATTGATAGTTGTAGCTTAAAAACTACAGCGTTTCTTGAAATAAATTATTGTATCTTATTTACTGTTTATACATAATCACAAAAAATTCAATGGCAGATTGTTGATTTCAGGAATAAATTTGAAAAGCTAATATTACCTAATTTTGATCAGTTTGCTTCCCTGTGTGTTCATATTTTTATATGCTTATAGTTGGCTTGATTTGCTGAGCTGGAATTCCCTTTATTTTAACAAAGATTATAATAAATAAGGTTTAAGTCTGGTTAAAATTACAGAATATTCTTTCTCCCTAGGTTCTTCACTCCAGAATAATCTGAATTTTTTTTTCTCTAACTTGTTTATGGTCCCTAGAAAATTATTATGCCAAATGAAAAGTGACTCTTTCTT
This sequence comes from Aotus nancymaae, assembly GCF_030222135.1. Taxonomy (NCBI): domain Eukaryota; kingdom Metazoa; phylum Chordata; class Mammalia; order Primates; family Aotidae; genus Aotus; species Aotus nancymaae. Next base: position 8,921,297 of record NW_026988438.1, read on the forward strand.
TCCAAGTGAAAGGAGAAAATACAATAATGTTATGGCTATGAAGAAGTAGGGTGTTTTTAAAACATTTTTGGAGGAGATAAGTCTGTGTTCTTCAACACTGAGAGCTGAGGGATTGCCAGCTGAAGTGTGTTTGATTGATCTGCCTAACACAAAAAATACATTTTTCTGACAAAGTGTTAAAAAACTCTCTCTAGCAGTTGTAGGCTCCTTTCAAGATCTTACCGTTTGTTTTTGAAATAAGAAAATTTACAGAGAACTATTATAAGGTTCTAATTGAATTTCACAGAAATAGCCCTGGTATGACCCAAAATGGAAGAAAAAACCTAGCCCACAACACCCCATGCCATGAAGCAAATCTATGCAGAATCATTGATTAAGGACGTGAAGTGGAAAAGAGAGGACCGACTCTCAAATAATTAGCCTCGGTTAATGAAGACTTTTAAGATATGGCAAGTTGATGTTGATAACTTCTGTGGGACATAGGGAGATGATGAAAAAGATTGGCAGCTATAAAAGAGAAGTGTTTATTAAAACACCTTTTAAATAGCCTGGGGATATAATAAAAAGCCATCTTTAAAGGAACTTATTAAAATAAAACCTAGATGGAATTGATAATTTCAGCACCTGCAGCTTTCACAGAACTTTTTTGGCTTTTGTGAAAGCTTTTATAGACTTCATGAAAATCTTAACATATAGTATCTAGATTTTGCACTCTTTATTTTGGTGAATCATATTAAAAAAGGCTTATGGTGCATACTAACAGGAAAGTTTCTGTATTTAAGCAAACAATGATGCATGTAAAACACTTTTCTTCTCAACATGGCCGGTGATTAAGGGGTGGATACATAAACCGTATCCTAGAGATAGTAGAGTCATATTTCTTGTGAGTTTATTAGTTTATAGAAAGCTTCCCATTTATTGTCTCTTGATCTTCAAAGTAAGCCAATGGGGTAGGGCAAGCAGGTAATGGGATTCTTAATATGGAGAAAGTGAGGCTAAGAGGTGAAGAGATTTGCACACGGACTTACAAAGGTCACACCATATTTATAGAGGGAGAATGGGAATATAAACTCAATATTTGAACTATAAGGTTAATACTGTTTCTATTACCTTATAGGAATGTCATGAGGGTCAAATGAAATAATGTGCATGGCCCTTAGGCCAGGCTCTTTTACAAGCTAAGTGCTCAGTACATGTTAGCTGTTATTATCACTACTATTGTTATTGGACAATGACTCTTTGCATATGCAAAACACCATTCAAATCTCTACACATTTAACTGGAAAGTTGCAGTACACAGAAAGCCTTTTATAGGTAGTAGAACCACCAACAGTATTTGGGTTCCTCAACAAAGAAATTTGACAAATAACCAGCTCTATTTCTCTCTAAGCTTCTCTGTAATAATTCATTGGCTTTGTTAGGTCAAAATCAGACACTTGAAGAGGAGGATATTCAGTATACCTCAAAATCCTCAAACATTTGACTTAGGCTCTTCTCTTTCAGATCTGTCGTCAGTCAAGGGTTTCAGGGCTTTGGGGAGATACACAACTTGGTCTTCATAGTACTATGGGATTGTTGCATTGTCACAGTTGTGTCTCCCAGATGGTGTCTGTCACTGCTCACCTGCTGTGTGCTGTTTGCTGTATAATATATGATTGTCCATAGTTTTGAGTCCTGGGAAAGAGGCTGACATTTCTTTAGATTGCTAAAATTCATTTACAAATGCTTTAGGTTGAAATGAGACATCATGACTGAAAAAAAAATTCTGTCAATTTCTTGTTTTTATATCATGTTGAAATAATGGTCACTGACTATTTTCAATAATCAGACTTAAGAAAACTACTGCGACAAACAACTAGTGACTAGATTTCCTATTATTTTCCCTGATTTGAGCATTAGAATTCTGATGATAGGGTCTATGGGAGGTAGACACAGTTGTCACCAGGGTCCCAGGAATCCTGAGAGGGAAAAACAGAAAAGAGGAGGCCAGGAGTGGCCTATTTGAAATATACAAGCAGAATGGCACAGATCGTCATAGAAACAAAAAGAACAAAAGAGGACAGGAATGCAGGTTTTCCTTCTTTGGTTTTATAAAATTATATCAGTTTCACTATCATGACCTTAAAATGAAATCCAAGCTTTCCCTAGGGAGCAGAGACAGGCCAGAAAAAATTGTTTGGGAGCTTCAGGCCTATTAACTCAAGATAGGATGAAGAAAGGAAAGTGCTTGGCATTATTTTTAACTAGAACAAGCATTACCTAACCTGGAAAGACATTTGTTTCAAGTCATTTCATTGTTCTAAGCCTTGGCATGTATTCCCTTGTTCCAAAATACTGAAAATATATATTATTGAAAATGAATATTTCTAGTCAAAATTAGAATTTAATGTGTAAGCTGAGACTGTGTAAGCCCTGGTGGGAAATCTCCTTTGACCAATAACCTATTTGTTTCCTTATTAAAGAAGAAGTCATTTTTAGCTCTTCTCATATTTTAAAACACATTTTCTAACTCTGTTAATAGATTCGGGTTTCAGAGGCATTCTATAATTTGTGGAGCTGATGGTGAATAGTAGGGATTTCCCTATCCAGTAACTGTTGAAGTGTTTCAATCGTGGCTTTGGGAAAGTCACCCTGGCTGTGGAGTGTTTCATAAAGATTTGATCCTCATCAATCACTTTTAACGAAAACCTTCCCCAAAGCATCACATATCACCAATGAATCTTTACTTAGTGTCCATTAGCAAATAAATCTGCACTGCATAGTTTTCGAATAGGTTAAGCAGTCGTGGTCCATGCTGCCTACTGGAAATTTACAGGAAACAGAGTCTGGGATAAAAGGAAAAAACACCCCAAGATAATTTTTGTGCAAAGACAAATGATACCTTTATTGGCAGCCTTAAGATTGGATCTGAAATGCTGTGGCCTTTAAAATTTAAATGGCATATGCACACTCAGGTACTGCAGGCACACTAATAGAGGCCATCTTATAGTCTCAGATAAATGCCTGGGAGCCTGCCTCTTGCCTGCTGTCACTTAAGGGTATGTGGCAAGTAGAGCAAGAAAACCAAAGGAAACCATAAAGGCTGCACATCCTAGGGCTTGCAGGGTGTTATTTCTGTTAGCGGTGGCAGGCATACTCATGATAAGCATTTCTAAATAAAGATTTTAGCCATAGAGGTGAAGAATTTATGAGAGCAGGCTATGAATCTTGTGCCTTGTCCCAAAATGTGTGGACATCTGGTGGCTGAAGAATCAGTTGCACTCATCACCTCCCACCTTGGCTACTTAGTGAGAAAAAATGTGGTTTTGGTAATGGGGCAAGCATGGCAGAATCTAAGTTTTATAGGGCATTCAGTTAATTATTTTGGAGTTCTCTTTAAGAAAAAGAGTCTGAAGTATGTTGCTTTTGCAAAATTAAAAAAAGAAATATGTGAAAACATTGTAGGGCCCCTCCCAGGCTTTGGTCAGGACGGAGGTGAAGAAAGGACACGGATACTCACATTTTATTATCTCTGTGGTAAAGCTTGCCCTGCTTCTGGTGTGTTTGGGAAGGAGAAGGTATGAAGCCAATTTTTCTATTAATCAACACTTTAGGGTCTCAGATTAAGCTGTTGATTCATTCATTCATTTAGTTTTTACTAAATTCTAACTGGTGAAATGAATCGCTATTTTGTCATCACCGCTTATGAGTCTTGAAGGATAGGTTACCTTTTTTTGTTTTCTGAGAGGAGTCCTTTGCAATAGCAATAGTAGAACAGAAATAAAATGGTTTAGAAAAAAAAATCATGAAATATCCCTTGACTGCAAGTTTTTTGTAGGTCATAATCAGCTATCTATAATTTGCTGGGATAAAAGTGAATTATATCTTTTCCAAATTCTCAGTTTCTCGCTGTTTTAATGAGATTGGAATAGATCAGGCCAGTTTAGAACTCAAAAGTAGGTCTTATTTGTATATAGGCATAACTGTGGTTATGAGAATGCCATAATAATTATGATAGCAAAGGCTAATGAGATATGTATGAAAAGCCTGTGAAGGCTCCTGCTGCCGAGACACTTTGGTGTCTTCTGAAATCCTCTTTGCTAGGCTGGTGCTCCCATCTCCAGCTTCTATGATTGCTGAAAGCTCACAGAGGCATCTTTTTTGGAGGTTGGTTCTAGGCAGACAGGAGGTGCTTGGGAGGCCCACAGCCAATAACTGATTACTTTGGAGGGGTGGCAGCTCAGCCCCCTGCCTCTGGTTGATACAACATGTGAGATTCAATTCATGCTCCCAGGTTCCCTGGGGGACCAGTCTGAGGCCAGGCTTCTGAAGCAACCTCATTATCCAGCCTCTTTCCCTAATCTGCCTGCTTCCTCCAGCTTCTTAAAACCACTGCCTCAATAGATCATGTGCCCAAGAATACCCATGTTGGTCTCTGCTTCTAGGGAATCCAACCTAGGACAGACTCATAGCAAAGTCAGACTAGCTTGAGTGTTTTGTATTTTCACTCAAGTTTTTTATGAATACTAGTGATAAAATATAGGAGAATAGATAAAAGTAGGGAGTAAAGTTCTATAGTCTTATTGTCTAATACCCAACTAGCAATCAACGAAGTGAACTTTATGGAATAATTTTATAAGTAGTTGGCATTAAACCAGCACAATGCCCTTCTCCTAAGCAATGTCTTTTGCTAGTCCTTTTGTAACCAAGCCACACCTTCTGGCATGGTTTGACATTTGCCCCCTGGTCAGGGTCAGACATTCTGTGATACCAGACAGCCAATTTCGAGCATTGCTGGATCCACAAAATGAGCCATTCAAATGATAACAGAAGAGGCAGGTGATGCAGGATGCTCGGGCTTCTCTTGGCAATTGTGCAGCAGGGCCAAAGCCAGATGCCAAGCTGCTTTTCCGTCTGCTGTTGACTCCACTCTGAATTAGCTAAACAGGGCTCAACACCTGTTGATTAAAAACAGTTACAGCTTTGAAATGAGCAATTAGTCTTTGATGAAGGCCAGACATGAACTCATAATAACCAGATAACTGATATTAATGTTTTTCTGATGTTCAACAGTCTATCTCAGTATCTGCAGAACTGTTTGAATAGGCTTGATAGTTGTGATTTATACTCCTAAAAGGCCATTTGGAGGCAAACTTTGGAAGACCTTGCCTTGAAGTAGCAGATGTTTTGAAAAGGTAGTTAAATTGATCTTTTCTCCTCTATTTCATATTTGAAAATGAAACAACTCGATGAATTGGGCTAGTGTGCCTGGAATGTCGAGTATCAGAAGGGAGGTGCAGAAGATGAGGTGGATAGAAATGGAGGAGGATAATGAAGGAATGCAAGTATTTTGGACCTTAAAGTAAACAACCAAATTTAAAAAATGAACCAAAGATGTCAGCAGACATCCTACCAAAGAAGATATACCGATGATAAGCAAGTACATGAAAAGATGTTCAACCTCACATGTCATCAATAACTGCAAATTAAAAAGAAAATTATATGACCCCGACATACGTATTAGGATGGCCAAAATTTAGTATACTGACACTAAATTATGCTGAAATCATGGAGAAATGGAAACTATTATTTATTACTATTGCAAATGCAAAATGGTACAACCACTTTGGAAGACAGTTTCATAGTTTCTTTCAAAACGAAACATCCTCTTACTCTGAGATCTACCAGTTGTGCTCCTTGATATATATCTAAAGGAACTGAAAACTTATGTCTACACAAAAACCTGAACACAAATGTTTATAGCTGCTCTATTCATAATGGCCAAATACAGGATAACATATCTGGCAGTTTTAATTGTTTGAAGTATAAACTATAATACTTAAAGCTGTATCCGTGTGAAAATATCAAAGCTAAATAAGATATTTAGTCAAGGAGTTACATAAGCTTTCTTATATCAAAACTAAATAACATATTTAGTCAAGGAGTTATATAAATTGGATCTGAACTTGCAAATGAATAGTTCATTAATAAAAATATCATTTAGAAACCATGTTAATTTAGTGGTTTCTTATTTATAGCACATTATTTACCAGTGATAGTTTTAAATAGCTTTTGTTAAACCATATTTAATATACGTATAACTAGGCAAGATTTTGTAGAAGACAAGTGATATATTCCTATGAATCTTGAAGATTTTTTTGGTATATCAAGTAATTCTCAATGTATCACAAATATCTTTTTAACTAAGGGAAAAATTAAAAACACTCTTAGAATCCAAGTATAAAAGATGGTCTAAATTTTTTTTGAAATAATTGAAAATAGTAGGAGTGCATAAAACAGGTCTGAGTCAAGCACCAGTCATAGTAAATAGGTTTCACTTTATTATTTAAGAACAATCAGTCAACAGTAGTTAATACATTGCTGTATGTCTGTGTCACAGATCAGAAGTTGATAACCCTTTAGAAACATTAAGCCAACGTTGTGTCTGAGATAAGGTGGAGGTTGCTGATCTCTGAATGTTTGGGTGGCTGTGGCATACCCCTGTCTCAGGCGATGTATGGGGGCATACTGACTGTAACGACAGTGGACAGGGAAGTATTATCATGCTGCCTTTTGTCAGGAAGGTTCAGTAAATGAAAGAATCCCAAGTGACAAGCAGGAGGTTTTGGATGGATGGTGAATCCACATCACCAAAAAATCTCTTCGAAGGGAATCTCTATGTTTGTCCTGCACCCTTTGTAATACTAGCTTTCTCCTTTTTTATTGGGAAACTCATGCCCTGTAGTGTAGTTGGTGCTGACTCCCCCAGGGTCACATGGGTGGAAAATCAGAATATTCCTGCCCCCACACTATTACAGTGACTCATACAGAAATGGGTCCCAACCCTAACTGTGCCAGAATCCCGTCAGGTCCATTCCCAGGCACTGAACGTTGAAGTAGGTTATAGCTGGTCTTATCCGTAATCAAGGTAGAATTTTAGAAAACTGAAATAATTTTTTACTCCTATGCTTAACAGTTTTTCCTGGATTTACAGTAAACTATAGGATGTTTCCTTACAGTATGAAAAATCAGCGGAATTGTTTATGTTACTAGACCATAAGAGAATACTTTCTGCCTCATCTAGGGAGTGAAAGAAATAATAGATCTCTCCCCAAAAGAGCTAAAAATAATACAGCGTAGGCATTTATTCCTAATGATTATTTTTCTTGATGTGAGAACTAAACCAAAAAACTCAGAGGCAGTATCCGTTCATTGTGAAAAATGTTTTCCTCTTACCACTTTACAGATGTCTCTTGGTAGGTGCTGGAATTGAACTTTCTGTGACTTAAAATGGCCACTTTTTCTCTCTCTTTAACAAAGGACCATTAGAATGTCAGAAAGTTCTACCTAAGGAATAAAAATCTCTAATGTCCAATGTACTCTGCACAGTGAATTCTAGATTATTCCACTTGTAAGTAGACTTAAAATGGTTAGACATTGAAATATTAATGCCCTGTGTTGCTGTAGACAGGACAATATCTGCCTGTGTTATTTTGGATGTAACAAAGTCCCTGATGCCTGTTTGGTAAGAAAGACTTTTTCTGGTAACACTCAAGATAAAAGGTGCTCTTTTTTCTCAAAAAAGAAAAGAAAATACCCAATAACTCTCCAAATAAATAAACGAAAACCAAACAGAATGGGAAATAAAATGTATACAGTGATAAAGGACCTCTTTCTAGCTCAAAATACTGTCTGGTTGATGGTTTTTATGTCTGGGGAGCTGAATAGTTTCACTTGGTCTTGCAGCAATTAGGAATGTGCTGGAATTATATTGATTACTGCACATTTTGGTCAAGCAGGTGCCAAACATCCAGGGCCTTTATAATTGGGAGTAGGTTGAAGAATAGGCAGGTATTGAGAATCCTAAGACAAAATCTTTACTCCAACTAGGTGATACCGTTGCCAACAAGGAGCATTGTGGAGCCTGAGGACCTGGGAAGCTTATAGTTCCCGCTTTGCTTCCCTTTACTTCATGCAGTATGTTCTTGTATTATTTATTTCCAGTACAGTTATTTGTTTTCTTCTCTTTCTGTCAATCATTCCAGCATTACCTTTGTGACAACAGTCCGGTCGGCAGGTAACACTGCAAAAAGACATTTTGGCGGGAAGTGCTTTAGAAAGCCTTGAACTTCCTTAGTCTCAGGACTTGTACAGATCTGTGTTACAGGCATTAGGAACAATCATGGAAAGGGCATATGATTAAGGATACTCTTTTAAGTGGCTTTGTTGACCTATCACAAAAAGAGGGACAAACACTTCAGGATTTAGTAAAGAAGGCTTGCTATAAGGAAGTCACCATTCTGACACTTTGTATGGGATATGAACCGATTGAGGACATTGGGGAAAGATTAATGATGGAAAGGCTAGACTGGGGGAGATTAGAGTGAGATTTTTCTTTATTAGATTTCATTGATTCCAAGATGCACATTTTTCATACTGTAACATTTCTAAAAATGAGATGTGTCTTATTAATGAGATTGTGCCATCTTTAATTGGCAGTCTTTGCATTCTAAGAACATAAAAAATACATATTGTAACCAGTGTCATCTTAGAAATATAGTAACTACCTAATAAAACAGGTTTAGAATGACATCGACTTTACACTAACTTAATATATAAAACCAAAGTTATATCTTATGTGAAATGTTTCTTAAAACTACATATAGCATATTATACACTGAAGGTGGAATAATTCTTGAATAATCATTTCTGTTCTTTTTACAATGCCTTAAACGTAGAGATCCACTCTCGATACTGCTTTTCCTCTCATTAGGCTGCATTCTTTATGACATGCCAATGATCATGTGTTTCATTCACCGATGAATTTCCAGCACCGATTTACGTCAAGTTATCCTATTTAAATCATCTTTGACACTACAGCTTTATGAGTAGTTATCCATTGCTAAGGGATCCTATTTAAATCATCTTTGATACCACACGAGAAATACTGAGCTTATGGTATAACTACTTTCCCTTGTATGAAGAACATTCTTTTTGTCAGTTTTCATAATTATTGTTAAAGCAAAGAATGTACATAATTTTGGCTGAGACAAGAGCTTTAAGTTTAATTTTATAAAATACCTTAAAATGAATAGTAGGAAGACAAATTATTTTTAATTAAGGATGAAAGGAAGAGTTATAAAGGAATGTAGGAAATATTATACATACAGTAATGCAATTTTTTTCTTTATTATACTTTAAATTATAGGGTACACGTGCAGATTGTGCAGGTTTGTTACGTAGGTATACACATGCCATGGTAGTGGTTTGCTGCATCCATTGCCCTGTCATCTACATTAGGTATTTCTCCTAATGCTATTCCTCCCCAACTCCCCCAACCTCTATTCCTCCCTTATCCCCACTCCCAGGCCCCAGTGTGTGATGTTCCCCTTCCTGTGTCTGTGTATTCTCATTGTTCAATACCCACTTATGAGTGAGAACATGCGGTGTTTGGTTTTCTGTTCTTGTGTCAGTTTGCTGAGAATGATGGTTTCCAGTTTCATCCACGTCCCTGGAAAGGACATGAACTTATCCTTTTTTATGGCTGCATAGTAGTCCATGGTGTATATGTGCCACATTTTGTTTATCCAGTCTATCATTGATGGGCATTTGGTTTGGTTCCAAGTCTTTGCTGTTGTGAACAGTACCACAGTAAACATATGTGTACATATGTCTTTATAATAGAATGATTTATAATCCTTTGGGTATATATCCAGTAATGGGATTGCCATGTCAAATGGTATTTCTATTTCTAGATCCTTGAGAAATCGCCACACTGTCTTCCACAATGGTTGAATTAATTTACACTCCCGCTAACAATGTAAAAGTGTTTCTATGTCTCCATATTCTCTCCAGCATCTGTTGTCTCCTGATTTTTTTGATGATTCCAATTCTAACTGGCTTGAGGCGGTATATCAGTGTGGTTTTGATTTGCATTTCTCTAATAACCAGTGATGATGAGCTTTTTTCATATGTCTGTTGGCTGTATACATGTCTTCTTTTGAAAAGTGTCTGTTGATATCCTTTGCCCACTTTTTGATGGGGTTGTTTCTTTCTTGTAAATGTAAGTTCTCTGTAGACTGCGGATATAAGTCCTTTGTCAGATGGGTAGATTGCAAAAATGTTTTCCCATTCTCTTGGTTGCCAGTTCACTCTAATGATAGTTTCTTTTGCTGTGCAGAAGCTCTTAGTTTATTTAGATCCCATTTGTCTATTTTGGCTTTCGTTGCCACTGCTTTTGGTGTTTTAGTCATGAAGTCCTTGTCCATGCCTATGTCCTGAATAGTATTGCCTAGGTTTTCTTCTAGAGTTTTTATGGTGTTAGGCCTCATGTTTAAATCTTTAATCCATCTAGAGTTAATTTTTGTATATGGTGTAAGGAAGGGATCCAGTTTCATCTTTCTGCATATGGCTAGTCAGTTTTCCCAACACCATTTATAAAATAGGGAATCCTTTCCCCATTGCTTGTTTTTGTGAGGTTTGTCAAAGATCAGATGGTTGTAGATGTGTGGTGGTCTTTCTGAGGCCTCTGTGTTGTTCCATTGGTCTATATCTCTGTTTTGGTACCAGTACCATGCTAAAAGATGTTTGAAAATTTCAGTGAGTTAAATGACATAGCCATTTAATGACTGAAAAACGTTTTTTATAAATAATAATGGTTTTTTGCTATTTAATATGTGTGGTATGTAATATATAAGTAGGGGAGTGGGGGCAAGATGGCCCACTAGAAGCAACCACATTTGGAGGCTCCCATTGAAATAAATGATAATTAGCATATGAATCCTTTACCAGCAACCAAGATATCCAGGTTCTTTCATCAAAATTGATGAGAAGGCTGGTGTGAGACACAGAAAGCAGGAAGAGCAATGTGGTGCAGCAGCCTACCTGAGAGTCACAGGGGAAGGTGAACCCCCTCCCCCAGCCAAGGGAGGCAGTGAATGAGTGTGCTACCCAGCTCGGGAAACTGCTTCTTCCATGGAACTGTGTAACCCATGGATCAGAAGATCCCACTCATGAATGCATGCCACTGGGATCCCAACCCCAGAATGTGCAGATTCTTACAGCCTCTCAGCTGGAATCGACTTAAGCCTACTGAACTCCCTTGGTGAGGGGTGACCAGCACCAGCTGCTGCTGCCTATTGTCTAAGTCATTTGAGCTCTTTGTGGGAGGGGCAGCAGCCAGCACTGGGACTCACAACTGCCTAACCTGCTAAGCTCCCTGGGTGGAGGGTGGGGGAAGGGCAGCACCCATTTCTATAGCTCCAGGTGGGTGCTTTTCTCCTCATGGAGCCAGGGAGGCTGGAAGGCTTGGTCCCAAGACTTGTCCCCACAGGGAAAAAGTGCTTTATTAAATGGATCCTGCTTCCTGTGCCACCCAACTGGGTGAGACCCATCAACAAGGGTTGTCAGATACCATATAGGAACCATCCTACTGGTATCAGGGTCAGAGGTCAGAGGTCCTGAAAGGAGCAGGGAACTCATCTTTGCTGCTCTCCAGCCTCCTTGAGTGACATCTCGAGGCACAGGAGTGAATCAGAATAATAGGGCCTAAAGTGAACCGCCAGCAAACTGCAGCAGCCCTACAGAAGAGGGATCTGACTATTGAAAGAAAAACAAGCAGAAAGTGACAACAAGCATCAACAACAACAAAGAGGCCCCTGCAAACACCCCATGCAATGGTCAGCAGCCTCAGAGACTGAAACTAGACAAACTCATGAAGATGAGAAACAATGAAAAAATGCTGAAAACTCAAAAGGCCAGAATGATTCTTCTCCTCCAAAAGAGCACAGTGTTTCTTTATCAAGGGTGCAGAACTGGATAGAAGATCAGATGGACGAATTGACAGAATTAGGCTTCAGAAGCTGGGTAATAAAAAAACTATGAGCTAAAGGAGCATGTTCTAATGCAATGCAAAGAAACTAAGAAGCTCGATAAAAAAATTAGAGGAATTGCTACGTGGAATAACCAGTTTAGAGAGTACCATAAACAACCTGATGGAGCTGAAAAACACATCGCAAGAATTTCATGAAACATATACAAGTATCAACAGCCAAATTGACCAAGTGGAAGAAAGGATATCAGAGTTTGAAGACCACCTTGCTTGAAATAAGGCATGCAGACAAGAATAGAGGAAAAAATAATAAAAAGGAATGAACAAAGCCTCCAAGAAATACGGGACTTCATAAAAAGACTGAACCTATGATTGATTGGAATATTTGAAGGAAATTTTGAAGGAAAACTTCCCCAACCTAGCAAGACAGGCCAACATGAAAATTCAGGAAATACAGAGAATACCATTAAGATACTCCCTGATTAGATTCTCCAAGGTTGAAATGAAGGAAAAACTGTTAAGAGCAACCAGAGAGAAAGGCCAGGTCACCTACAAAGGGAAGCCCAAGAGCAACCAGAGAGAAAGGCCAGGTCACCTACAAAGGGAAGCCCATCAGACTAACAGTGGATCTCTCAGCAGAAATTTTACAAGCCAGAAGAGATCTGGACCAATATTCAACATTTTTAATGAAAGAATTTTAAACCTAGTATCTCATATTCAGCCAAACTAAGCTTCATAAGTGAAGGAGAAATAAAATCCTTTCCAGACAAGAAAATGCTGTGGAATTTTGTTACCAAAAGGGCTGCCCTGAAGGCACTCCTGAAAGAAGCACTAAATATGGAAAGGAAAAACCAGTACTAGCCACTGCGAAAACATACCAAAATGTAAAGACCAATGACACTACGAGGAAACTGCATAGTGTGCGAAATAACCAAGTAGCATTATGAGACAGGGTCAGATTCGCACAATACTAACCTTAAATGTAAATGGGCTAGATGCCCCAATTAAAAGACACAGACTGGCAAATTGGATAAGGAGTCAAGACCCATTGTATGCTGTCTTCAAAAGACCCATCTTACATGCAAACACACACATCGGTTCAAAATAAAGAGATGGAGGAAAATTTACCAAGTAAACAGAAAGCAAAAAAATCAGGGGTTGCAATCCTAGTCTCTGACAAAACAGACTTTAAACTAACAAAGTTGAAAAAAAAGAAAACGGCATTACATAATGGTAAAGGGAACAATTCAACAAGAAAAGTTATCTGTTCTAATTGTATATGCACCCACAGGAGCACTTAGATTCATAAAACAAGTTCTTAGAGACCTACAAAGAAACTTAGGCTCTCACACGATAATAGTGAGAGACTTAAACACCTTGCTGTTGGTATTCTATCAATGAGATAAAAAATTAACAAGGATATTCAGGACTTGAATTCAGCTCTGGATCAAGTGGACATTGTAGATGTCTGTAAAACTCTCTACCCAAAGTCAACAGAATATACATTCTTCTCAGTGCCACAAGACACTTAGTCTAAAATTGACCACATAATTGGAAGTAAAATATTCATCAGCAAATGCAAAAGAACTGCAATCTTAACAAACAGTCTCTCAGGCCACAATGCTATCAAATTAGAACTCAGGATTAAGAAACTCACTCAAAAGCACACAATTTTATTAAAATTGAACAACCTGGTTCTGAACGACTCCTTGGTAAATAATAAAATTAAGGCAGAAATCAAGAAGTTCTTTGAAACCAATGAGAACAAAGAGAAAACATACCAGAATCTCTGGGACACAGTGTTAAGAGAAAAATTTACAGCACTAAATGCCCACATCAGAAAGCTAGAAAGATCTCAAATCAATACTCTCACATCACAATTAAAACAGCTAGAGATGCAAGAGCAATCTAATCCAAAAGCAAGCAGAAGACAAGAAATAACTAAGATTGGAGAAGAATTGAAGGACAAAGAAACATAAAAAACCCTCCAAAAAGAATCAACAAATCCAGGAGTTCGCCTTTTGAAAAATATTTGCAAAATAGACCACTAGCTAGACTAATAAGGAAGAAAAGAGAGAAGAATCAAATAGACACAATAAAAAATGATAAAGGGGATAATAGCACTGACCCTACAGAAATACAAACTACCATCAGAGAATACTATAAACACCTCTATGCAAACTAGAAAATCTAGGAGAAATGGATAAATTCCTGGATGCATACACCCTACCCAAGATTAAGCCAGGAAGAAGTTGAATCCCTAAATAGACCAGTAACAAGTCCTGAAATTAAGGCAGTAATTAATAGCCTACTAACTAAAAAAAGCTCAGGACCAGATGGATTCACAGCCGAATTCTATCAGAGGTACAAAGAGGAGCTGGTACATTATTTCTGAAACTATTCCAAACAATTGAAAAGGTAGGACTCCTTCCTAACTCATTTTATGAAGCCAGCATCACCCTGATACCAAAACCAAGAAGAAACACAACAAAAAAAGAAAATTTCACACCAATATCCCTGATAAACTGCTGGATTTGGTTTGCCAGTATTTTATTGAGGATTTTCGATGCAAAAATCCAAATCCAGTAACACATCGAAAAACTTACTCAGCATGATCAAGTTAGCTTCATCTCTCAGATACAAGACTGGTTCAACATATGCTAATCAATAAGTGTAACCCATCACATAAACAGAACCAAAGACAAAAACCACATGATTATCTCAATAGATGCAGAAAAGGCCTTTGATAAAATTCAACATGTTAAAAACCCTTCATGTTAAAAAAACTCTCAAACTAGGTATTGTTGGAACATATCTCAAAATAAAAAGAGCTGTTTATAACAAACCCACAGCCAATATCATATTGAATGGGCAAATGCGGGAAGCATTCCTTTTGAAAACTGGTACAAGACAAGGATGCCCTCTATCACCACTTCTATTTGACATAGTATTGGAAGTTCTGGCCAGGGTGATCAGGCAAGAGAAAGAAAGAAAGGGTATTCAGACAGGAAGAGAGGAAGTTGAGTTGTCTGTTTGCAGACAACGTGATTTTATATTCTGAAAACCATATCATTTCAGCCCAAAACCTTACTCTTTTTAAAAAATATATATATATTTTATTACGTTTTAGGTTTTGGGGTACATGTGAAGAACATGCAAGATTGTTGCATATGTACATAAATGGTAATGTGGTTTGCTGTCTTTCTCCCCATCACCTATATCTGGCATTTCTCCCCATGTTATCCCTCTCCAACTCCGCACCCCCCGCTGTCCGTCCCCAACTCCACACCCCTCACTGCCCCTCCCCTAGTTTCCCCCCACAAACCCCAGTGTGTGATGCTCAGCTCCCTGTGTCCATGTGTTTTCATCATTCAACACCCGCCTATGAGTGAGAACATGCAGTGTTTGATTTTTCTGTTCTTGTGTCAGTTTGCTGAGAATGATGGTTTCCAGGTTCATCCACATCCCTACAAAGGACACCAACTCATCATTTTTTATGGCTGCATAGTATTCCATGGTGTATATGTGCCACATTTTCCCTGTCCAGTCTATCATCGATGGGCATTTGGGTTGGTTCCAGGTCTTTGCTATTGTAAACTGTGCTGCAATGAGCATTCGTGTGCATGTGTCCTTATAATAGAATGATTTAAAATCCTTTGGATATATATCCAGTAATGGGATTGCTGGGTCAAATGGAATTTCTATTTCTAGGTCCTTGAGGAATCACCACACTGTCTTCCACAATGGTTGAACTAATTTACACTCCTACCAACAGTGTAAAAGTGTTCCTATTTCTCCACATCCTCTCCAGCATCTGTTGTTTCCAGTCTTTTTAATGATCGCCATTCTAACTGGCGTGAGATGGTATCTCAATGTAGTTTTGATTTACATTTCTTTAATGACCAGTGATGATGAGCATTTTTTCATATGTTTGTTGGCCTCATATATGTCGTCTTTTGTAAAGTG
Organism: Aotus nancymaae; assembly: GCF_030222135.1. NCBI lineage: Eukaryota > Metazoa > Chordata > Mammalia > Primates > Aotidae > Aotus > Aotus nancymaae. The sequence goes on from NW_026988438.1 coordinate 8,937,072, forward strand.
TCTGTTCATATCCTTCGCCCACTTGTGAATGGGGTTGTTTTTTTTCTTGTAAATCTGTTTTAGTTCTTTGTAGATTCTGGATATTAGCCCTTTGTCAGATGGGTAGATTGCAAAAATTTTTTCCCATTCTGTTGGTTGCCGATTCACTCTGATTGTTTCTTTTGCTGTGCAGAAGCTCTGGAATTTAATTAGGTCTCATTTGTCTATTTTGGCTTTTGCTGCCAATGCTTTTGGTGTTTTGGTCATGAAGTCTTTGCCTATGTCCTGAATGGTTTTGCGTAGGTTTTCTTCTAGGGTTTTTATAGTGTTAGGTCTTATGTTTAAGTCTTTAATCCATCGGGAGTTAATTTTAGTGTGAGGTGTCAGGAAGGGGTCCAGTTTCTGCCTTCTGCACATGGCTAGCCAGTTTTCCCAACACCCTTTATTAAACAGGGAATCCTTTCCTCATTGCTTGTTTTTGTGAGGTTTGTCAAAGATCAGATGGTTACAGATGTATGGTGGTGCCTCCGAGTCCTCTGTTCTGTTCCATTGGTCTATATCTCTGTTTTGGTACCAGTACTATGCTGTTTTGATTACTGTAGCCTTGTAGTATAGTTTGAAGTCAGGTAGTGTGATGCCTCCAGCTTTGTTCTTTTTGCTTAGAATTGACTTGGCTATGCAGGCTCTCTTTTGGTTCCATATGAAGTTTAAGGTGGTTTTTTCCAGTTCTGTGAAGAAGGTCATTGGTAGCTTGATGGGGATAGCGTTGAATCTATAGATTACTTTGGGCTGTATGGCCATTTTCACGATATTGATTCTTCTTAAGCATGAGCATGGAATATTTCTCCATCTGTTTGTGTCCTCTTTTATTTTGTTTAGCAGTGGTTTGTAGTTTTCCTTGAAGAGGTCCTTTACAGTCTTTGTTAGTTGTATTCCTAGGTATTTTATTCTCTTTGTAGCAATTGTGAATGGCAGTTCGTTCTTGATTCGGCTCTCTTTAAGTCTGTTATTGGTGTATAGGAATGCTTGTAATTTTTGCACATTGATTTTGTGTCCTGAGACTTTGCTGAAGTTGCTTATCAGTTTCAGGAGATTTTGGGCTGAGAAAATCTTCTTGAACTGATAAGAAACTTCAGCAAAAATGTCAGGATACAAAGTTAATGTGCAAATGTCACAAGCATTCCCTTACGACAATGGGCAAGTAGAGAGCCAAATTATGAATGAACTCTCATCCACTATTGCTACAAAAAAAAAATACCTAGAAATATAACTAACAAGGGATGTGAAGGACCTTTTCAAGTAGAACTATAAACTACTGATCAGGGAAATAAGAGAGAACACAAACAAATGGCAAAACATTACATCCTCGTGGATAGGAAGAATCAATGTTGTGAAAATAACCATACTGTCCAAAGTAATTTACAGATTCAATGCTATTTCCATGAAACTACCATTGACATTATTCACAGAATTAGAAAAACTGTTTTAAATTTCATATGGAATCAAAGAAGACTTTGCATAGCTAAGACAATACTACACAAGAAGGACAAAGTTGAAGGCATAGACTACCTGAGTTCAAACTGTGCTACAAGGCTACAGTAAGCAAAACAGTTTGGTACTATTACCAAAACACACGTATAGAGCAAAGGAGCAGAGCAGACCTCAGAAATAACACCACACATCTGCAACCATCTGATCCTTGACAAACCTGACAAAAACAAGCAATGGGGAAAGGATCTCCTATTCAGTAAATAGTGCTGGGGAAACTGCCTACTTATATGTAGAAAGCTAAATCTGGATCCCTTCCTTACAACTTACACAAATATTAACCCAAGATGGATTAGAGACTTAAATGTAAAACCCATAACCATAAAAACCCTAGAAGAAACGTAGGCAATACCTTTCTAGACATAGGCATGGGTAAAGACTTCATGACAAAAACGCCGAAAGCAATTACAACAAATTCAAAGTTAACAAATGGAATCTAATTAAACTAAAGGGCTTCTGCAGAGTAAAAGAAACATAACATAAGAGTGAACAGGCAACCTACAGAATGGGAGAAAATTTTGCAGTCAAACCATCTGACAAAGTTCTACTATCCAGAATTTACAAGGAACTTAAACGTATTTACAAGAAATAAACAACCGCATCAAAAAGTGGGCAAAAGATATGAACAGATATTTCTCAAAACGTTTATGCAGCCAACAAACATAAAACAGCTCAACATCACTAATCATCAGAGAAATGCAAACCAAAACCACAATGACATACCATCTCATGCCAGTCAGAATGGCAATTATTAAAAAGTCAGGATACAATAGATGCTAGGGAGGCTGTGGAGGAATAGGAATACTTTTACACTGTTGGTGGGAACGTAAATTAATTCGATCATGTGGAGGACAGTGTGGTGATTCCTCAAAAATCAGGAACCAGGAATACCATTTGACCAGGCAATCCCATTACTGAGTATGTACCCAAAGCAATATAAATCATTCTGCAATAAAGACACATGCACACTTAAATTTATTTCAGCACTGTGTACAATAGCAAAGACATGGAACCAACCCAAATGCACAATGACAGACTGGATAAGGAAAATGCGGTACCTATACACTATGGAATACTATGCAGTCATAAAAAGGAAGGAGAACATGTCCTTTTCAGGGATATGGATGAAGCTAGAAGCCATCATCCTCAGCAAACTAACACAGGAACAAAAAACCAAATACTACATGTTTGCACTTATAAGTGGGAGTTGAACATTGATGACATATGACACAGAGAGGGGAACACCACATACCAGAGGCTACTGAGGGGTGGAAAGTGAGGGGAGGGAACTTAGAGGGCAGGTTAATAGGTGCAGCAAACCATCATGGCGCACATATACCTATGCAACAAACTTGCACGTTTAGCATATATATCCTGTATTTTTTAGAAGAAATAAAAAGAAAAAACTCAAATTAAATATGAGAAAGGAAAAAAAACACAATTATGTACTTTATGTACTGCTTATTTAATATTAGAACTATCATTTTATAAATAATTTTTATAGTTATACAACAGTTAATCTTATTTATTCCTGTTTCTAATAATTTGCTAAAATATAATTCAGGTGATATTACGTTAATTAAAATATATGTATGCTGTATATATTGTATCCGTATACCTTATAGGTGCAATATGAGTCATTAAGCTATTATGGCCACATAAGGAGATGACATTTACTTTTCACTTTTTATCACCTCATTGTTAGATCTTGATCTCTGTAGCATATTAGTTTTAATGAAAAAGAAAGATAGTATAATAAAATATGGAAACTTACTATTTGCCTTAGAAACTATAAATATTCATCTAAGAATATAAAGTTAGGCTTCTCGTGAAGACTGCTCTAATAATGGAAATGTTTTGGTATTATGAAAAAATTACAAGGAAGCTACTCTTAGATCAATGATAGGGCGGTGCCGGATATTCTTAATCCTTTGGGGGCATTTTTCTCTTTCTCATTCTCAAATGTATTCCAGGGTCTCGCTCTCACTCTTTACTGACCATCTTTTTGTATTTCTTTTTCTCCCACTTAACTCCTTCCTGTCACCACATTCTGTCATCCCTTGGTGTCCACATTTACTGAGTCCAGTCTGTCAGGATGAATAGACACAGACCTCAAGCTTCACAAGATCAGAGACTGTCTGGTTGCTGACTATCCACTTCATCCTAGTGTCTATCCTCATGGACCCCAAATTGCTTGATGACTGAAAGAATTCTGAGTCTGCAGTAGATATGAAGTAGACACTGTCTATGATTTTTAGGCTTTGTCCAAAGAGTGTTTGTTACGTTAAATAATGCTAATTTGGTTGCTGTTTTGTTACCATTGTTATGCATTGTTTTATTAGATTTGAGCTGGTTCCTAGAAACAGGGATAATGTTTGAGTTTTCTTTTAATTCCCCTAGCTAAAACTAATTAACCTTTGTCACTCCTGTTCTATAAAGGTATGAGTATGATATGATAGCTTGAGACCCATGAATGGTGTTACAAGTTAGAGAGGGCTCCCAGGCACTGGTGTGGAAATTTGACAGTCATGTAAGCTGAATTTTCAGTGTCACCGAATATCTGATGATCATGTTGAAATCCTAGGCATGGATTGGAGATGATTGTTTTTGTCCATGACTATAAGATTTGCTTTCTTTAAAGGAAGACAATTCCTGAGAAAAGTCCCACAAGTTCTGAAATGAAAATAATAATAAATAATAATAATAAAGCCAGAACTTTACTCATGACATATTTACCTTTCATGTCTTGTCTATTATAGAAAATTGTTCCTGTTACATGTACTGACTTTAGTAAATGGGAACTTCTTATTATAACATATATTCTATAACATGATAAAGGGTTTAAGATAATAAAATAGAACACTTGAAAAGTTTTCAATTATATTGGTATTTCTTTGACATTGTCTTTCTTATCAATAAAAAAAAATCTTCCCAGTGTTTTTAAAAAATGTATTTCAAATTGTACTCCTAAAAGGTTACCTAAATTAGGACTCATAAAAGTGATTTTAGGCAGAATATACTCATTTTCTTGGTTCTAAGAGCTGTGCTTAAATCAACTCCACAGGGACAAGAAGTGAGAAGAGAATCAGAAGGAACAACTCCTTTGGCAGATTACTTTTGTTTTTGCAATTTCCTCAGGCGTCACAGACAATTTCTGGTTGCAACTGGCTAGTATATTACACATGCAGATTCTTGAGTTGCTTCCTAGGTTCTCACAGTTCTAGCTAGGGGAACTTTCTGTACCTTAAACTCTTCATACTTATAGTGGGAATAATTAAAAATAATAATAACTTATTATTCTATAGGGTTGTTACGAGCTGAAAGGAGTTAATATATGTAAAACCTTCCCACCAATGCCTGTAACATACTAAGTTTTCAGTACCTGGAACTTAATCTGTATCAATAAGTCTTAGCTAATTATCACCAGATAATTATCATTATCATTATAATGACACAAAATACTTTCTACTGGCATTTCTATAGTTGTTAGTTGGTTTCCAGAAATAAATAAAACTAGCTCCTTAAAACCAAATCATCCTCTTGGTATTCTTTCATTAAAAAAAAAAAAAGATACCGGCCGGGCGCGGTGGCTCAAGCCTGTAATCCCAGCACTTTGGGAGGCCGAGGCAGGTGGATCATGAGGTCAAGAGATCGAGACCATCCTGGTCAACATGGTGAAACCCCGTCTCTACTAATACAAAAAATTAGCTGGGCATGGTGGCGCGTGCCTGTAATCCCAGCTACTCAGGAGGCTGAGGCAGGAGAATTGCCTGAACCCAGGAGGCGGAGGTTGCGGTGAGCTGAGATCGCGCCATTGCACTCCAGCCTGGGTAACAAGAGCGAAACTCCTTCTCAAAAAAAAAAAAAAAAAAAGATATCATGTGACTTGTTATATGAGTAATTTATGTTGGGAGATCCATTTAGGCTAAATTAAATATATTTAGTTTAACATTCATGAATGAAAGTGATTTGTTTCTGACTACTCACTGCAACCCCAAAAAGCTCCTGAACGATTAACCTAGATTCATATAATTTGCAATTTTTTGCTTTTTCTAATGTTAATCTCTTTGCTGAACCCACAGAAATGTTCTTATCATATGTTTCAATTTCATTTCATTGTTTTTTTGCTTTCATGTGGAGACCAATTCAAAGCCACACATTTTATGTTGTGATAATACTTTTTCAGTGTCAGAAGGAGAGGAAGAAAATTAACATTGACTTCAATTTTACTTATATTAACAACCTCTTAAGGCAGATACTGTCTTCACTTTATGAGGAAGTGTGAAGGTCACACAAATAATAAATGGTAGAGCTTGGTTAGAATCGAGGTCATCTGACTCTAAGGGAGTGATCATTTCTCCAAGTCACAGCGCACAGTTCCCAGGTCTGGACAAAGATTTATCCAAAGGAATGCCAGAGGACTTTCAATGGTCAGAAATAAATTGCCAAATCTTACTTTCTTGGTGATTGTTTGTGGAGGAATAGCCATCAACCATCTTAACTGATTTTGCATCTTGCCAAGTGCACGAAAATATGTGTATCTGTGTGTGGAAAGAGAGAGCAGCATTGTTACTGAGATATTTTGATGCTGATAAACATTTGGACCACACCTCCCATTATTCCTGCCCATGACGGCCCTCGGCAGGACTGGATCTGCCTTTCTCTGGTCTGAAAATAGCTCTGAAAATGTCACGATCTGGTGTTTTCTCCTCAGGTGGAGGCAGCCTGATCTACATAGGTAAATGAAGTGGAAGATTAAGTAATTATTTTCAGAATTTGATTAATGTGGAAAATCAACATGAAAAATTTTAGCATTTTGAGCTATTTTTTCCCTCAATTGTGCATGTTTAAGCCTTAATTAAGTAAATATTTCCTTAGTCTTTTTTCTGATTTTGACGCCAGGATTGAAGAGGGCAGAGTAAAAGCAATTCTAAAAGGAGTTTTTAAAACTCCTGGAACAAAAGATGTAGTATGGCCCATACAGCCATAGTGCTCTTCAGCCTGAGACAGTGAGGGTCAAGGGACACAGGCATTGGTCCCAAGGCCACACCACCATGTCTTGCTCTCAGCCCCACTCTCCATCAGTGTTCCACTGCATCTGTTTACACAGCTGACTGCCCCATCTTGCAGGCTGTGTGGAGCGCATTTGTATCTCCAATTACAGCCTTGTCTCTAGGACTGGTCAATAGTTACCTGTGAAAATTTGTAATAATTTATATTGTTTTGAAGAGTTTAAGCTAAACTCCATGCGCTTTCCCCCTCTTGATCAATGCCCTGGCTACCACTTCCTTGAGATCCTCCATTCTCTGCTGTATCCTTTACTTACTGAATGGGGCTGAGTCTAGGTTGGGAAGAGGGTGATACCCAGAGGTCATTGTTCTGATCTTAGATTCTTGCCAGAGAATGAAACTCTTGGATCTGATCATCAGTTGTCAGAGGTGGAGCTGGTGAAGGAGACAGTCAAAGGAGGGGAGTTAAATGGAATAAAAAGGAGAATATGTGTGCATATATATGTACCCACAAATAACTGCTAATTGTATTCAATTTTGTAATCTAGGAGTACGGTAGTAACCAGTAGCCAGCATCAAGCCTCTTCCTTGTAGCCTTAGTATTTTTGCTCATGTATCTTTAAAACTAATTTTTTAAAAAGATACCCTTTATACATTTTAGATCTTCATAATTTATAATAAATTGAAAACTGAAAATAATGAGAAAGTATGTTAAGTTCGGTACAGCCTTTCCTCAGTATCCATCAGGGATTGGCTCCAGGACCCCCTTGGATATCAAAATCCACAGCTGCTCAAGTCCCTTCTATGAAATGGTGCCGTATTTGCATATAGCTTTTACATATTCTCCTGTATATTTTAAGTAATCTCTAGACCATATGTAATATCTAAAAACAATATAAGTACTATGTAAATAGTTGCTATATTTTTATTTGTATTATTTTTATTGCTATGTTATTTTTTTCTTTTTTTTCTTTTTTTGAATATTTTGATCCACAGTTGGTTGGATCTGTGGATGTGAACTCACAGATACAGAGGGCTGACAGTATATTATAAATACTGATAGCAAGAAGTAACATTTTCCATTACTGCTGTACGTGTGTTTAAAGAAAGGCCAAAAAAAAAAAATCCTTTATTTGATAACCATCATCTGTCTTAAGTATTTATATATGTGTATATTTATGTATATATGTGTATGTATACATATTATATATGTAAAATTAACAGTAATAATCGAAATATTTACATTATTCTTTATTTTCCCTTAAATTTGTACTTCTATTCCACTTTCTGCAAAAATGTTTGTCCTAATGTAATATAATTTTATGCTTGCAGGATTTTTATTTATCACCCTATCATACTTCTCTACAACAAAAATGATTTATAAATTTTTTTTATATAACCAAAGGCTTTAAGTATTAATCTTTTTTACTGTGTTGTTATATTACAAATATTATGTAATTGATCAAAACAATATAAATGATTACAAATTTTTGTAGATAATTATTGAATTATTAATTTAAAATAGTAGGGTTGTTCCTTAGCGCTGTGGAAGATTCACACTTTAGGGGCCAGTGACCACGAGAGGGCTGTTTTGTTACATGGAAGGCTGGCGAGTGGGAGAGGGAGAGAGAGAGAAAGAACTTGCCCCTCCATGACTCCACAGGCAGATCCAGTTTCAGGCAGAATGTATACAGGAGTTGAGGACCTGGAAATTATTTTCTAAAAATTCTGACTTTATCAAAGTAATGTACCATACATTGAAGTGCCTGCTGTAAGCTGTAGTTCTTTTGTTAGTTTTTCTTCTTTTTTGCACTGCAAGCAAAGGAGTTCATTTGAGTCTCTTCTCAATCACCAGTGATAGAAACAGTGTTCTTCTCTTGACTGCATAATGGCTGAGAGAGCTTCTTCTTTTCCCTCCAGTAGTTTACTGTCCATTCCTCATCCATTTCCCAAATACAGTCCCTTAAATCCTGTTTCCTCCCTCAGGGCTTTTGCCATGTAAGCCATGACTGTGAATTCACTAAGGTTACAAATATTAACATTTTACCGTAAGACATTCTGAAAGATTTTAAAAAATTCAATCAATTTAATCAAGTCCTCAGAAAGCTTACCATGTAGTAGAAGAAATAAAATATATTCACAAATCACTAGGCAGAGATGGGAAGCTAAGGTGTTATAGATGGGTGGAGGGGGAGGGGCGGATGACAGGTGGAGATGGCCCAGAGCCGCAAAGCACAAGGTGTCATCAGAGAATGGGAGCTGACCAGTCTGCCTGGAGCACAGACCAAGCTTAAGAACAGGATTTCTGTATCTGCTGTTCAAAGCGTATCTGTAGAACAAATGTTAAAAAGTGTTTTTGCAAAAGAGATAGTGACTATGTTAGTTTTATTTGAATGTGTCAGCTTCGAAGTCAAGTAAGTAAATGCTAATATGCTAGATTTTAAAAAGTATCTCTTTATTGTAGAATGTATTAATTTCCTCCAAAGTTTCATACATTAAGGAAAGCCAGGAGAGACGATAACAGAAAATTATTTCCAGCTTATTATTATTATTTTTTTTGGAAGCATATCTAGTCAAATTAGAGGCCGAGGAAGAGGCTTAGAAAGAACAGTTTCAGAAATAGTTAGAAGTAAGGAAGCAAAGTTATTCTGGAGTCAGGTTGCTAAAGCTGTAACATGTGGAATTCCTTTGGTAAGCAGTGAAAGTCATTGATGGCTTTGGCAAGACTGCTCACAAACAGAGTTGGGCTGTAATATGGCTAACCTGGTGGTCTGTGTGAGGTGAGGGCTGAACTAGCAGGGGGTACAGAGGAAAAAAGACCGAGGTAAGAAGTATTAAAAAACTGCACAAGGAAAAAGTGGAAACATATATCTATACTTGGGTAGTTTAAGTATAGTTGAAGTGGGAACAGAGAGAAATGTATATGTCTGCATGTGCGCACGCACGACCATTTGCAAAAGTTGAAACTTTTGGTCAACTTGATGTTGAGGCTTTTTTTTCCAATTTACTTTTATTTTTATGATGTTAAATAAGTTAAACTTTCATCACCTTCTGAGTTTATATGTTTATATTCAAATAAACAAAACTCATGTAAAAAACACAAAACATCTGGAGAAAAGAAGAACTATCTGTTTAATTTCTTTGATGTTTTCAATGTTATTTTTTCAAAGTGGTAGAGAAATATCTCTGGATAGTTATCTAAAGTTTACAGTTTTTGTACAGATATGGCATATAGGATAGTGTCATAGTTTTAATGTTGAAAAAGCATTCTTTTAAATTATAGCAAATTATAAAGTATATACATACTATGGCAATATCACTTCAGGAATTCAGAATTTTACAAATTAAAATAAGAAAACAAAATTAGTCAATTGAAATAAAACACTTAATTATTTAGATGGTTTACCCCATCTCCCATTTATAGTCTGGTTGCTTTGGCGTATCTTTAGATTGGATCAGATATATCCTCTTCTTGTTGCAGGATATCTACTCCAGCATTTTAGATATACATTCTTTAGCATATTGTTTGTGTAATGGTTTAGCAAAATTTATGGCTTTATACCTATTAATATAAATCAGAATGATTAATTGGGTCAATCAAATATAAAAATGCAACCCTTAATTGGTTCCTATTGTAAATGACCAGCAAACAAAAGTTGCCACCACTTTCAGAATAAAAAATAAAACACTTAAGTATAGCAACACAGTAGAGCACAGTACTTTGACAACTAATGATTTGACCAATTGTGTTGAGACTTGATATGACATTTTGACAGAAAACACTGTAGCCTGTTCAGTTATTGAGGAATGCATACCAAGGACTCTTGATAATGAACATTTAAATTCCTGTGATAAACTGACATTAAGTAAGAAATAGTGCAATGCTAAAATAAATTATCTGAAAATAAAATTCAGATCAATAATAATCATAACAATAATACATAATGGCCTCCATTTATGAGTATTTACTATGTGCCAGTAGCTTCAAATACAATAGCTTAATCCTTAAATAGTTTTGCGTGCTAGATATTATCGCCCCATTTACAGGTGGCAAAACAGGCTGAAATAATTTTAGTGAATCACCTAAGTCCCACAGTAGGTAGCCTTTCTAATATTCTACGCTGCTCCCACACACTGCAAGTCATCAATGGTCTTGTCATTGTCAGAGCTTACGTAATCTCTAAGATCAGTGCAAGGTTAATAGATTGTGCTTTTATTTCAGCTCAAATTTTTCATAAGAGATCATGAAAAATCTCTTTACACTTTGTCCTTGTGTTTTTCAGTATTTTGTGTTTCATAAAAATGTAATTGATTCAGCCACGTATGGGCTTAGTGGAAATCAGCACTTCTTAGTTGGAAAAGGAAATGATCTTGATTTGGTTGATTGACACAAAGTTTAAACGTTTGACACATGGAGTGGGTATGTATATATGTGTTTGGTCTACATGTCTATCTGTCTTACTATCTGTGCAAAAAATAATTCTGGTTTTACATTTCAAGAGTTTTTACAATTGCATAATTTCATAACCACTGAGCAGAGTCAAATCACTTTGGTGCAAAAACGCCCAATATAAGGTAAGAAAAATAAAAACCTCAACTAATTGTGCTTAGAAAAGTGTGGGTAGGCAGTTACTGACTGATTGCCAAAAATTAGATTCTGCAGATTGTTTTTTAAACCGAAATGCACAAAGTTTGGACATATGCTACATTCTGAACATGAATTACACACACTTTCCTACTCAGTTTCTTGAGATTAATTATAATCTGCTCTAGGGAAAAAAGATAAAAAAAGAGAAAAATCTTTGCTTCATCTGGTGCTTGAATAGAGGAGATACGTTTATTTAATATGACCAATCTTGCCCTTCAGCCAAAGTTTATACATTTTGTTGCTTAAGACTAACGTTGTTCCTAGACTTCTGATAAGTCGTGTTATTCGCGTCCAATAGTACCAAATATTAAACACATTTAATAAGGAGATCTTCCAAACAGGCTTTGTGTGAGCAACCTGGAGGCCGAAAAGGGCATCGGCGAAGGGCAGTGAGGTAGGAGTTGGTTTTACAGGTTTGGGCAATTTTTGGGGGGGCAGCGGTGTTATAAAGTAAGATCAGTTCCAGTGGTGGGGGTAGGGGCAAGGAGTATACATTGTCCTAAGTTTAGTTACCATGGTGGGTGGGATAAGGCATAAGTTAAGATGGTAGGGTGGGGCGGAGGGATATTCACAGAGCGAGAACAGTTAATGGCAGGGTTGGGTGAGGAGTATTCACATTATCACAATAACAGTTAAGATGGGACGCTCAATGTCCGAGAGAAGCTCCGCTGGGCGATCAGGGGTTCAGGGATAATGGCGATTGCAGGCCGTGGTGGTGGGGTGAGGGGAGATTAGCCGAGGCAGGCAGGACTTCAGACTTTCTGGGTCCAGTCTTGCACATGGAGGCCTGACAAGTAGCATCTTGTTATTGGGACTGATTTTCCCCTAAATGACGTATTTTCTGAAAGGCTTGTGTTCAAACTAGAGGTATAATTTACCGTATAAGAAAACCTAGAATGACAAGAGGTTCGCAGAAGTTAAAGAGGTAGCACATAGGCTGAGAAATGTCGCTATTTCTTAAGGCACTAGTCCCTTTTGAGAAATGTTGCTTGGTGATTTGGAATTTGAACATTGTGGCGTTACACATGTGCTTTACCATATTAAGCTTTCTCTAGCATTTGGAGCTTTCCCTACATAAAGCTTGGGGCTCTTCTTTGCATTCTCTCCACTGCCAAGTCGCTGGGTGGGCTCCAATACACATCCTCCTCTATTTCAGTGATCTGTGGGATGGCCCCATAGGCCTTAGAGGTCATTTGAAAAGACCTAAATACTATGTGGAATAAAATAAATTATTTCTGCTCATCATTTGTTGATCTTGGGAGTCTAGGAAATGGAACTCAGGACTACTCGGCTTCACTTGGGGAAGAAATTTACCAAGTAGAAGAGGCGGTTGCTTAGGAGACGTGTGTGTGCCTACTGTGTTTCAGGCATTGTTACACACTTTTTATATTTCTCTAACAGATACATAAAGCAATATCATTATCTGCATTGGGTATCTGGAGCTTTGATTTCTCCCCTGTGCTCTATGTCCACATACCCAACAGCTTAATGGATATTTATATTTGAATATCTTATAGGCACTGCAAACTCATTATGTCCAAAATTGACCCCACTCACCTCAGCCCCCTCACACACAATATAGTCTGTGAGTCCTGCCAGTCGCACCTTCTAAATGTTGCTCGAATCTCTCGATTTATGTTCATTTCCTCTGCTACCGCTCTATTTTGAATGAACATTGTTCTCAGTGGGACTGTTGAGATGGTTTCCCTGCATTTCTACCCACACTTCTCCCTTTTGAATCCATTCTTTTCACTATAGCCAGAGTAATCTTTTCAAAAGATGCCAAAGCTCTCAAAACACATTATTGTCTAAATGTCTTTCGTTGTTTCCCATTGCCCTGAGGATGGAAGCAAAAATACTTCACATGTGCAAAGGCCCTACCTCCTTCTCCAGCCTTCCTACCACTCCCTCCTTCTCTCCATCCCACCCACCCTCTTACAGTTCTTTGAAAAAGCAGGGATTCCTCCTGTTCTAGGGCCATTATCCCATTTGTTTCTTCTCTCAGATCTCTCCTCCCCAGTATACATAGATAATTACTGTCTGTGCTTTCAAACTTATTTCAGATATCACTTCCTCCAGGAGCTCTTTCTGACTCTAGATAAGAGAGGTCAAGATTCCCTGTTAAATGCTTTTCTTTCAGAGTTGCCACAATGATAATTAAACATGGTATTAATACAAAGTAATATTTGTGTAATTAGCTAGCTAATATTTGTTTCCCTAGCTGCAGAGCAAGACCCAGGAGGGCAGGGGAAAAATGTTTACACATACTGTATCTCCAGAGCTTTTCACAGTACTTTGCCCAAGAAGTTGCTAGGTGAGTATTTGTTGAATGAATGGGTAAGTGAATGAGTAGATAGGCATTTCCGAGTGAAGAAATTTAAGGTTGGATGGGTAAGTCATAGGGTAGAATGTGAGCTCAGGATGAATTCACCCTGTAATTGGTGCTGTTTCCACTTGAAATTTTCCAGCCATAATTTTACAATTCACATTTATGTTATTTTTACCAATACTGTTTTCACAATGAGTTTTTAAATAACATTATATATTTTACAAGAGTGTCGTGGGGCCAAAATACTAGAGACAAATATTACGCTAGTGTTTTTTCCCTATTGTAGAATTTTCCACAATATTAAGTGACTTTTTTTGTCACTTGGATGATTGTACAGTTTTTTTTTTGAGTGACTTTAGGGTGCGCATTTCTAATGTAAGAGAGTTGTCACTTTGTCATTGGTATTTCTATCTTCTTTATTAAAAAAAGTTTGTCAAGTAAGCAGCAAAAATATAATTAGGCTAATTATTAATTCGAAAGCTTATGAGGACCAGACAGAGAGCATAAATGATTAAAGCAGCTTCACAGGACATTGGTAACTGGCAAAGGCCGCTGTCCTGTCGGAAGCAAGAGTACCTGCTTGCCTCCCACCAATGGTGACAATGTGAGAATATAAATAGAGCACTGTCAGATTGTGTTTTTTTTTTTTTTTTCAAGACATCAGCTAAATTTAAGCAATCATTTGTTTGCATCTGTTGAAAATTTATTGAATTAAAACAACCACCACCACCAAAAACTCTATTGGCCACATAAAATGTATCTGTAGGCCTGTTTCAGCGTCTGGGTTGTCTGTTTTCAGTCTTTCATAAAGACCATGGTGACAGGTGTTTTTGTTTGGGTCCTATGGAAGTTATTCTTACAACAATAATACTTGACTTTTCTCCTGAGTTCCGTTCTTTAGATAAGCACTTGTGAAATGTGTTCACATGATTTGAAATGAGGTGCTCTACACCTTTGACCTTTGACCTTTGACTTGCCTTTGCTGTCCTTTCACTTGGAGTTATAACTCAGATGCCTTTGAGGTGTTTTCCTTCTGATTCTTTCAACAAGGAATCATTAACTGACCTGTGACCTTCCGAACATTCCACAAAACAAGCAAATGAAATGTTGAACTCATTTTGTTATTGAGAAAGGCAGTTAAATGTTTTTGTGTGTTTTATGGCTGATTTTAAAGACATTTAGTTTAGTCTGGAATTCTCAATAAGTATTTGAAACAGCAGTTATCAGCACAAGGGTTGGGGAAGCAGTTCAGCCTATTTATTTCTACATTTCACAAGTAAATGACTATTTTTGGCCCTTTAATGGTAGACACTTCATAATGGGTACAACAAAATTAATTTTTAAAATCCTTGCTAATTGTTTTAGGAAAAAAAGAAACTTAGATATTTTTGGAATCCTGTCCTAGATTTTTATTTGGAAGCTTACTGCGTCTTGAATGTGCACACCATATTAAATATTATTAAATTGTATACATAAATTAATTAAGCAGTTGGGAAATTGAATTTCACAATGGATCACTGACTTTAAACTACAGAATTCTACCTCGGGCTAAATTAAAAAGTAACCACTTGGTGTTCTGACGTCTCAGTAGCAGCAGCCTCTGCAAAGTCTTGCTTAGAAGAATGAAAATTAGAGAAGTTATTTTGTGAAAATAATGTCCTGGGAATTAATATGTTTAGATAATGAATGTGTAGTTTTTTAGCAGCAGTTAGTTAACTTTAAGAACCTTCTTGGTTATCTGTTTTTTTTTGCTTTCACTTCTTTAAAAGCTACTGCAGAGGATGTTTGTGATTATTTCTGTGACTACCCTGCAAACATTAAAAGCAAAGAAAAGAAAAACAAAGGGGGTATGAAGTTTTACTGTTAAATTTATTTTTCTCTTAATCCAGCCTGATTATGAGCAAACATAGACCTGGGGGTAAGGACATGAGGAATAAGATAAAAGCATAAACAGTTTCAGGAGTGATTCAACTATTTCTGCTGCAATGATCCTATGTTTTATGACCTTCTGCAGCCCAAAGTTCTCTATGCTAAATATCAATATAAAGAACTCTTAGCAGTTGTGTTGCAGCCAGAGGTGTTCAGTGGCAGCTGAATAACTCTCCTCCTTGTCTGTAAAGGTGTGCATGGTGTCACCTTCAAAGTACAGAAAGGGGAATTTTCTTCATTACAATTTTATAGAAGTAATAAAACAAAAAATAATTGAAGACATTGTTCTTAACTTGGTTTTCTAAATTACCAGGATCAGAAAAGACTTGTTCAATTGTTTCAATTCTCTCTGGAGAAATTTCAACAGTGTTTAAATTTCCTGAAACATTAAAATACAAATTTGTGAATCTGAAAAGTGCAATAGTCAAAGTTTTTCTCATCATATCATCAACAGTTTTTCCAAATACATGTATATATTTTAGAGGAAGCCAAAGTTAAGAGTGGTGATAAAAGGGTACACCTAAGGTAGGAAGCTGGAACTAATAGCCAGAGCACATTCTAAGATCCCTGTGTAAGAGGAGGTGGGGTCAACCACCATGAGGAAAATGTCAAGTCTTGGGAAACACAGTCAAAATTCATAGTAAATACGGTGTCAGAAACAACAAAATGATGAGAAGTAGGAGCCTAGAAGAACTCTAAGAAAAAAAATATTTTAGCCACTCTAATAATTAAAAGCCCATGATAGACTGAGAGTGGTGGCTCACGTCTGTAATCCCAGCACTTTGGGAGACCGAGGAAGGCAGAACACTTGAGGTCAGGAGTTTGAGACCAGTCTGGCCAACATGGAGAAACCTGCCTTTACAAAAAAATACAAAAATTAGGTGTGGTGGTTCACGCCTGTAATCTGAGCTACTTGCAGGGGGGACGCACAAGAATAGCTTGAACGTGGGAGGAGGAGGTTGCAGTGAGCCAAGATTGCACCATTCAGCACTCCAACTCGGGCAACAGAGTGACACTCTGTCTCAAAAAGAAAAAAACTCTTGATGATTGTCTAATACCCCAAGACAAAAATCTAAATTCCCCCAAAACATGAAAAGCCCCATACAATTTGAACTTCATCTATTTTACTGACTTCACATTCGGCCGCTCTCTTTCATCTTTTTCTCCATTTCCACCTACCAGCATCACCGATGCAATTCTCAGCCACACTAAGCCACCTGGTGAGTTTTTAAATTTCCTTGTGAACACCCGTGCCTCCATTCTTTCATGTGACATACCTCTGAAGATAAACCCTCAGCCCTGTCCATGAGAGTCATTTCAAAGATACATTTGAAATATAACTGAAGCTAAGCTTTTCCAAACTATCTAGGATAAGTCAATTGGCCATTGGTGTTTTCGTATTACCTTGTTCACACCTCTACCACCATGTTACCACAGTGGTTCTTCACTGCTTATTTACAATTTTGTTTCCTCCAATACTTTGGGAGTGCTGAAAATGAATCTAGAAGATGGTAAAATGCCTGGGCTTGTGATCCGAAAATTAGGACGTAGACCAAAATGATAGGTTCAAGGAAAAGTTGGAATAAAAAACATGAAACCAGAATTAAAAGATGTTACTATGGGAAATTCCAGACCTAAAGAGTTACTGCAAATTCCAGTAGAGATTAATTCCAGCTCCTAGTCTTTTTAAGGCCTGCAGAAGTAAAGAAACAAGGTCCCCCAGGGCTAGAGGATATGTGTGGCTAGACTATAAAGGCTCACACTGACCATCTGTCTAATGTACAACCTCATAATGGCACAGATCTCCAAACCCAAAACCTAAGAGTAATCGCATTAACATTTTAAATAATAGAAACTAACTTACCACTCTGCTTAGGCAGTAAATGTTTGTCTGAACCTTCAAAAAGGTTAAGTAAACCTCTGCCTTCTTCCCAAATTTCTTCTCTATTAGATAGAAGGCTAAATACAGGGGAATAATTTCTATTTTAATTAATTTGTTTTCTTGCTTTAAATAGAAAAAGAATACAATTAGTAAAAATTATTTTATTTTAGATTCTTGGGGTACATGTGCAGGTTTGTTATGTGGAATACTGGGTAATGCTGGGGTTTGGGTTCCTAGTGAGCCCATCACCCAAATAGTGAACATAGTAACTGATAGGAAGTTTTTTAAACATTGCCCCCGCCACCTTCTGGGATCCCCGGTGCCTGTTGTTTTATCTTTTTTTTTTTTTCTTGAAAAAATTTTTTTTTTTTGCATTTTAGGTTTTGGGGTACATATGAAGAACATGCAAGATTGTTGCATAGGTGCATATGTGGCAGTGTGATTTGCTGCCTTCCTCCCCTTCACCTATATCTGGCATTTCTCCCCATGCTATCTCTCCCCAACTCCCCACCCCCCACTGTCCCTCCCCTATTTCCCCCCAACAGACCCCAGTGTATAGTGCTCCCCTCCCTTGTGTCCATGTGTTCTCATTGTTCAACACCCGCCTATGAGTGAGAACATGCGGTGTTTGATTTTGTGTTCTTGTGTCAGTTTGCTGAGAATGATGGTTTCCAGGTTCATCCATGTCCCTACAAAGGACGCGAACTCATCGTTTTTGATGGCTGCATAATATTCCATGGTGTATATGTGCCACATTTTCCCTGTCCAGTCTATCATCGATGGGCATTTGGGTTGGTTCCAGGTCTTTGCTATTGTAAATTGTGCTGCAATGAACATTCGTGTGCATGTGTCCTTATAATAGAACGATTTATAATCCTTTGGATATATACCCAGTAATGGGATTGCTGGGTCAAATGGAATTTCTATTTCTAGGTCCTTGAGGAATCACCACACTGTCTTCCACAATGGTTGAACTAATTTACACTCCCACCAACAGTGTAAAAGTGTTCCTATTTCTCCACATCCTCTCCAGCATCTGTTGTCTCCAGATTTTTTAAATGATCACCATTCTAACTGGAGCGAGATGGTATCTCAATGTAGTTTTGATTTGCATTTCTCTAATGACCAGTGATGATGAGCATTTTTTCATATGTTTATTGGCCTCGTGTATGTCTTCTTTTGTAAAGTATCTGTTCATATCCTTCGCCCACTTTTGAATGGGCTCGTTTGTTTTTTTCTTGTAAATCTGTTTTAGTTTATTGTAAATTCTGGATATCAGCCCTTTGTCAGATGAGTAAGCTGCAAAAATTTTTTTCCCAATCTGTTGGTTGCCAATTCACTCTAATGACTGTTTCTTTTGCCATGCAGAAGCTGTGGAGTTTAATTAGGTCCCATTTGTCTATTTTGGCTTTTGTTGCCAATGCTTTTGGTGTTTTGGTCATGAAGTCCTTGCCTATGCCTATGTCCTGAATGGTTTTCCCTAGGTTTTCTTCTAGGGTTTTTATGGTGTTAGGTCTTATGTTTAAGTCTTTAATCCATCTGGAGTTAATTTTAGTGTAAGGTGTCAGGAAGGGGTCCAATTTCTGCTTTCTGCATATGGCTAGCCAGTTTTCCCAACACCACTTATTAAACAGGGAATCCTTTCCCCATTGCTTGTTTTTGTCAGATTTGTCAAAGATCAGATGGTTGTAGATATGTTGTGTTGCCTCCGAGTCCTCTGTTCTGTTCCATTGGTCTATATCTCTGTTTAGGTACCAGTACCATGCTGTTTTGATTACTGTAGCCTTGTAGTATAGTTTAAAGTCTGGTAGTGTGATGCCTCCAGCTTTGTTCTTTTTGCTTAGAATTGACTTGGCTATGCGGGCTCTCTTTTGGTTCCATATGAAGTTTAAGGTGTTTTTTTCCAGTTCTGTGAAGAAGGTCATTGGTAGCTTGATGGGGAGAGCATTGAATCTGTAAATTACTTTTGGCAGTATGGCCATTTTCACGATATTTATTCTTCCTAACCATGAACATGTAATATTTCTCCATCTGTTTGTGTCCTCTCTTATTTTGTTAAGCAGTGGTTTGTAGTTCTCCTTGAAGAGGTCCTTTACATTCCTTGTTAGTTGTATTTCTAGGTATTTTATTCTCTTTGTAGCAATTTTGAATAGCAGTTCGTTCTTGATTTGGCTCTCTTTAAGTCTGTTATTGGTGTATCGGAATGCTTGTGATTTTTGCACATTGATTTTGTGTCCTGAGACTTTGCTGAAGTTGCTTATCAGTTTCAGGAGATTTTGGGCTGAGACGATGGGGTCTTCTAGATATACAATCATGTCGTCTGTAAACAGAGACAATTTGACTTCCTCCTTTCCTATTTGAATACCCTTTATTTCTTTTTCTTGCCTGATTGCTCTGGCTAGAACTTCCAGTACTATATTGAATAGGAGTGGTGAGAGAGGGCATCCTTGTCTAGTGCCAGATTTCAAAGGGAATGCTTCCAGTTTTTGCCCATTCAGTATGATATTGGCTGTTGGATTGTCGTAAATAGCTTTTATTATTTTGAGATACATTCCGTCAATACCTAGTTTATTGAGGGTTTTTAGCATAAAGCGCTGTTGAATTTTGTCGAAGGGCTTCTCTGCATCAATTGAGATAATCATGTAGTTTTAGTCTTTGGTTCTGTTTATGGGGTGAATTTTGTTTATAGACTTGCATATGTTGAACCAGCCTTGCATCCCCAGGATGAAGCCTACTTGATCATGGTGGATAAGCTTTTTGTTGTGCTGTTGCAATCGACTTGCCAGTATTTTATTGAAGATTTTTGCATCTATGTTCATCATGGATATTGGCCTGTAGTTTTCTTTTCTTGTTGAGTGTCTGCCGGGTTTTGGTATCAGGATGATGTTGGTCTCATAAAATTATTTGGGAAGGATTCCCTCTTATTTGGAATAGTTTCAGAAGGAATGGCACCAGTTCCTCTTTGTATGTCTGGTGGAATTTGGCTGTGAACCCATCTGGACCTGGGCTATTTTTGGGTGGTAGGCTCTTAATTGCTGTCTCGACTTCAAACCTTGTTATTGGTCTATTCAGGGTTTTGACTTCTCCCTGGTTTAGGCTTGGGAGGAGGCAACTGTCCAGGAATTTACCCATTTCTTCCCGGTTTTCTAGTTTATGTGCATAGAGTTGTTTGTAATAATCTCTGATGATGCTTTGAATTTCTGTGGAATCCGTGGTGATATCCCCTTTATTGTTTTTTATTGCATCTATTTGGTTATTCTCTCTTTTCTTTTTTATTAATCTGGCTAGTGGTCTACTTTGTTGATCTTTTCAAAAAACCAGCTCCTGGATTTATCGATTTTTTGAAAGGTTTTTCGTGTGTCTATCTCCTTCAGTTCTGCTCTAATCATAGTTATTTCTTGTGTTCTGCTAGCTTTTGAGTTTTTTTGCTCTTGCTCCTCTAGCTCTTTCAATTTTGATGATAGGCTGTCAATTTTAGATCTCCCCTTGCTTGTCATGTGGGCACTTGTTGCTATGTATTTTCCTCTAGAGACTGCTTTAAATGTGTCCCAGAGATTCTGGTATGTGGTGTCTTCATTCTCGTTGGTTTCGAAGAACATCTTTATTTCTTCATTTCATTGTTTATCCAGTCAACATTCAAGAGAACGTTGTTCAGTTTCCATGAAGCTGTGCGGTTCTGGGTGGTTTTCTGAATTCTGAGTTCTAACTTGATTGCACTGTGATCTGAGAGACTGTTTGTTATGGTTTCCGTTCTTTTGCATTTGCTCAGGAGTGATTTACTTCCAATTATGTGGTCTATTTTAGAGTAGGTGTGATGTGGTGCTGAGAAGAATGTATATTCTGTGGATTTGGGGTGGAGAGTTCTGTATATGTCTATTAGGTTTGCTTGTTCCAGGTCTGAATTCAAGTCCTGGATATCCTTGTTAATTTTCTGTCTAGTTGATATGTCTAATATTGACAATGGTGTGTTGAAGTCTCCCACTATTATTGTGTGGGAGTCTAGGTCTCTTTGTAAGTCATTAAGAACTTGCCTTATGTATCTGGGTGCTCCTGTATTAGGTGCATATATATTTAGGATCATTAGCTCTTCTTGTTGCATTGATCCTTTTACCATTATGTAATGTCCTTCTTTGTCTCTTTTGATCTTTGTTGCTTTAAAGTCTATTTTATCAGAGATGAGAATTGCAACTCCTGCTTTTTTTTGCTCTCCATTTGCTTGGTAAATCTTCCTCCATCCCTTTATTTTGAGGCTTTGTGTATCCTTGCATGTGAGATGGGTTTCCTGGATACAGCACACTGATGGGTTTTGGCTTTTTATCCAATTTGCCAGTCTGTGTCTTTTGATTGGGGCATTTAGTCCATTTACGTTTAGGGTTAATATTGTTATGTGTAAATTTGATCCTGCCATTTTGATGCTAGCTGGCTGTTTTGCCCGTTAGTTGATGCAGATTCTTCATTGTGTTGATACTCTTTACCATTTGGTATGTTTTTGGAGTGGCTGGTACTGGTTGTTCTTTTCTATGTGTAGTGCCTCTTTCAGAAGCTCTTGTAAAGCAGGTCTGGTGGTGATGAAATCTCTGAGTACTTGCTTGTTCACAAAGGATTTTATTTTTCCTTCACTTACAAAGCTGGGTTTGGCTGGATATGAAATTCTGGGTTGAAAGTTCTTTTCTTTAATGATATTGAATATTGGCCCCCACTCTCTTCTGGCTTGTAGGGTTTCTACTGAGAGTTCTGCTGTGATTCTGTTGGGCTTCCCTTTTTGGGTAACCTGACCATTGTCTCTTAGCATTTTCTCCTTCATTTAAACCCTAGTGAATCTGATGATTATGTGCCTTGGGGTTGCTCTTCTTGAGGAATATCTTTGTGGTGTTCTCTGTATTTCCTGGACTTGAATATTGGCCTGCCTTGCTAGGTTGGGGAAGTTTTCCTGGATAATACCCTGAAGAGTATTTTCCAGCTTGGATTCATTCTCTTCATCACATTCAGGTACATCTATCAAACGTAGATTAGTCTTTTCACATAGTCCCATATTTCTTGTTGACTTTGTTCATTCCTTTTTACCCTGTTTTCTCTAATCTTGCCTTCTCGTTTTATTTCATTGAGTTGATCTTCGACCTCTGATATCCCTTCTTCTGCTTGGTCAATTTGGCTGTTGAAACTTGTGCGTGCTTTGCGAAGTTCTCGTGTTGTATTTTTCAGCTCCATCAATTCACTTATATTCCTCTCTAAGTTTTCCATTCTCATTAGTATTTCGTCAAATCTTTTTTCAAGGTTCTTAGTTTCTTTTCATTGGGTTAAAACATGTTCTTTTAGCTCATGGAAGTTTCTTATTACCCACCTTCTGAAGCCTGATTCTGTCATTTCATCACACTCATTTTCCATCCAGTCTTGTTCCCTTGCTGGTGAGGAGTTGTGATCCCTTGTAGGAGGAGAGGTGTTCTGGTTTTGGGTGTTTTCATCCTTTTTGCACTGGTTTCTTCCTATCATTGTGGATTTATCCACCTGTCAACTTTGTAGTTGCTGACTTTCTCACTGGGTCTCTGAGTGGATGTCCTGTTTGTTGATGATGAAGTTATTTCTGTTTCTTAGTTTTCCTTTTAACTGTCTGGTCTCTCTGCTCTAGTACTGCTGAGGTCTACTCCAGGCCCTCCTTGCCTGGGGATCACTTGCAGCAGCTGCTGAACAGTAAAGGTTGCTACCAGTTTCTTCTTCTGCTTTGTCCCAGAAGGATACCTGCCAAATGTCAGTCTGAGCTCTCCTTTATGAGGTGACTCTTTGGATATATGGGGGTCAGGGAGCTGCTTGAGGAAACAGTCTGTCCTTTATCATAGATCAAGTGCTGAGCTGTGAGCTCCGTTGTTCATTCCGAGCTGCTGGGCAGGTAAGTTTAAGTCTGCAGCAGAACTCATAAACTCCTTTTTTTCCCCAGGTGTTCTGTCCCAGGGAGTTAGGGCTTTATGAGTTTCCGCTGTGCTGCTGCCTTTTTTTTTTTTTTCTTCCGGGCTACCCTGCCCACAAGGAGGCAACCTAGTCACTCTCTGCCTGCAGAGGCTTGGCTGAGCTGCTGTGGGCTCCACCCAGCTGCCGTGTGATCTTCCCTGCAGTCCTGTTTACATGAGTGTAGTTAGAACTGCCTTGGCCATGGTGGCCTGCCTCTGTAATGATGGACTCTCTCTGTAATGGCGGGTTGCCTTGGCAATGGCGGGCTGCCTCTGTAGTGGTGGAGTGCCTCAGTAATGCAGATGCCCCTCCCCCGCAGAGCTGGACTGTCCCGGGTTCAGCTGTGCTTGCTGTGAAACTCTCAACCCAGAGCGTTTCCAATTGCTGTTTTTTTGTTTTTGTTTTTGTTTTTGTGGGGGTGGGACCAGCCGGGCCTGCTCACCTGGCTCCCTGCCTCAGAGCCTTTTGTTTTTTAGTTGAATGGTCGGCTCTCTCCCAGGTGTCCTGGTCGCCTGTTGAAAAAGGCGCCGGGATCTGTGTAATTTCCCATGCCGTGACCCACTACGCCGGCTAAAACCGTGGCTCTGAGATTCGTGGTGCTTTTTTGCCTGGGAATCTCCTGGCTTGGCTCCCTGTTTCAGCTCCCCTTGCTGGCTAAGTGGGGACACAGTCCCGTTTACTCTGCACTGGGAACTGCCACGCCGCCACGCCGGGGCACTGGCAAAACAGCCGCGCCAGCCAAAACAGCCGTGCTGGCGACCCGTGGGGCTCCTCCGCCTGGGAATTTCCTGGTTTGTGGGCAATAAAAATATGTCTGGAAATGCGGCGTCCACTCACCTTCTGCACTTTCACTGGGAGCTGCAATCCTAAGCTGCTCCTAACCGGCCATCTTGAATCTTCCCCCCTTCTTCCTGTTGTTTTATCTTTATGCCCATGTGTACTCGTTGTTTAGCTCCCTAAGTGAGAACATTTGTTACTTGATTTTCTGTGTCTGAATTAATTTACTTAGGGTAATGGCCTCCAGCTGCATTCATGTTGCTGTAAAGGACATGATTTCACTCTTTTTCCATGGCTGTGTAGCATTCCAATTAGAGCTAGTTCTTTGGTGGGTGATGATAAAAGAACATTTGCATGAACTTACTTTATGATTGTACGAAGCTAAGTGAGGGGCATACTACCAGGAGTAACAGAATTGGGAGTGTTTCATCTCTGTAATAGCTACGTATCTTTTTAAATTATCTTCCTCTGTGGAAGTAGAAGAGTTTCAAGATTCCTATGAAGATAAGAAGGGACATTAATATCCTCAATCTGGACTCCTCATAGGAGTAAAGTTCAATTCTTTGGGTAGGAGGTTTCCAGAGCTGATATTGTGTGAGTCTATCAGCAAAAAAATTTCTGTGCATGGCTAATGCTATTTATTGATTTATGTATAAATTATGTGAGTGGGCTGTTCTTGCATGTACAGTATATGTAATAACAGAAAGTGTAAAAAGATGATAAAATTGAACTAAGCCATCTTTTAGAAATCACTTTTTATTTTTAATCAGAATATAGTTGATTAAAGTGGATATAAGCCCATCATTCTAGTGGTCTTATAACACGGGATGTTTTAGGCTGACATTTTGGCAGATGTGATTGGCATACTTTTGGTTTTGAACATGACTGATAGAGAGCTTGCACTGGGAGTAGGGGTGTGGGCCCAGCCTTTATTGTTCATTTGGAATTGTAGTATTCTCAATTTGAGGATGATTGTATTAGTTTTTTCCTATGTCCATATTATGATAGTTGACTGTTTTATACTACAGATTCAGTTAGTGTAAGAGTATGTAAACTGTAATTTGTCATAATATGCTAAAAAGAATGAAAAAGGGAAGATAGTACTACCACCCCTTCCCATGATAGAATTCCTATGATTTCTTGATGATACTTCACTGATATGTCCCCACCCAAATCTCAACTTGAATTGTATCTCCCAGAATTCCCACATGATGTGGGAAGGGCCTGGGGGAGGTACTTGAATCATGGGGGTCAGTCTTTCTCATGCTATTCTCATGATAGTAAATAAGTCTTAGGAGATCTGATGGGTTTACCAGGGTTTTTTTTTTTTTTTTTTTTTGCTTCCTCCTCATTTTTCCCTTGCCACCACCATGTAAGAGTGCCTTTCACCTCCCACCATGATTCTGAGGCCTCCCCAGCCATGTGGAACTTTAAGTCCAATTAAACGTTTTTTCCTTTTCAGTCTCAAGTATGCCTTTATTAGCAGTGTGAAAATGCACTGGTACAATAAATTGGCATCAGTAGAGTGGTGCATTGCTGAAAAGATACCTGAAAATGTGCAAGCAACTTTGGAACTGGGTATCAGGCAGAGGTTGGAACAGTTTAGAGGGCTCAGAAGAAGACAGGAATGTGGAAAAGTTTGGAACCTCTTAGAGACTTGTTGACTGGCTTTGACAAAAATGCTGATAGTGATATGAACAATAAAGTCCAGGCAGAGGTGGTCTCAGATTGAAATGGGGAACTTGTTGGGAACTGGAGCAAAGGTGATCCTTGTTATCGTTTAGCAAAGAGACTGGTGGCATTTTGCCTCCGCCCTAGAGATTTGTGGGACTTTGAACTTGAGAGAGATGATTTAGGGTATCGAGCAGAAGAAATTTCTATGCAGCAAAGCATTTAAAAGGTGACTTAGGTGCTGTTAAAAGCATTCCATTTTAAAAGGAAAACAGAGCATAAAAGTTAAGAAAATCTGCAGCCTGACAATACAGTAGAAAAGAAAAACCCATTTTTTGAGGAGAAATTCAAGGTGGCTGAAGAAATTTACATAACTAACAAGGAAAATGTCTCCAGGGCATGTCATTGGTCTTCATGGCAACCCCTCCCATCACAGAACCAGCAGCCTAGGAGGAAAAAGTGGTTCTGTGGGCTGGTGCAGAGTCCCCAGGCTGTGTGCAGCCTAGGGACTCGGTGCCCTGTGTCCCAGCCACTCTAGCCATGATTGAAAGGGGCCAAGGTAGAGCTTGGGCTGTTGCTTCAGAGGGTGGAAGCCCCAAGCCTTGGCAGCTTCCATGTGGTGTTGAGCCTGTAAATGTATAGAATTCAATAGTTGAGGTTTGGGAACCTCCAGGTAGATTTTTAGAAGATGTATGAAAACACCTGGATCCACAGGTAAAATTTGCTGCAGGAGTGGGGCCTATCGTGGAGAACCTCTGCTAGGACAGTGCAGTGGGGAAATGGGGAGTTGGAGCCCCCACACAGTGTCCTTAGTGGGGCACTGCCTAGTGGGAAGGCTACCATCCTCTGGACCCAAGAATGGTATGTACACCAACAGCTTTCACTGTGTGCCTGGAAAAGCTACAGACACCGAACACCAGCCCGTGAAAGCAGCTGGGAGGGAGGCTGTGCCCTGCAAAGCCACAGTGGGGGAGCTGCCCCAAACCGTGGGAACCCACCTTTTGAATCAGTGTGACCTGGATGTAAGACCTGGAGTCAAAGGAATCATTTTGGAGCTTTAGAATTTGACTGCCCCACTGGACTTCAGACTTGCAAGGTCCCTGCGACCCATTTGTTTTGGCTAATTTCTCCCATTACCAGCTGTATTTACCCAAAACCAGTGGCCTCATTGTATCTAGGAAGTAACTAGCTTGCTTTTGATTCAGGCTCATAGGTTAAAGGGTCTTGCCTTGTCTCAGATGAAACTTCAGACTGTGGACTCTAGTTCTGAAATGTGAGATTTGGAGGGGCCAGGGGTAGAATGATACGGTTTAACTGTGTCTCCACCTAAATCTCAACTTGAATTTTATCTCCCAGAATTCCCACATGTTGTGGGAGAGACCCAGGGGGAAGTAATTGAATAATGGGGGTTGATCTTTCCCTTGCTATTCTTCTGATAGTAAATAAGTCTCACAAGAGCTTATGGGTTTATCAGGGGTTTCTACTTTTGCTTCCTCCTAATTTTTCTCTTGCTGCCACCATGTAAGAAGTGTCTTTTGTCTCCCGCCATGATTCTGAGGACTCCCAAGCCATGTGGAACTGTAAGTCCAATTTAACCTCTTTTTTTCTTCCCAGTCTCTGGTATGTCTTTATCAGCAGAGTGAAAACAGACTAATACACTGGACCACTACATGGCAGTCCCATGGCAGTCCTGTTCCTTTTTTTTTTTTTGAGACTGAGTCATGCTCTGTCACCAGGTCGGAGTGCAATGGCACAATCTCGGCTCACTGCAACCTCCACCTCCTGGATTCAAGCGATTCTTCCACTTCAGCCTCCCGAGTAGCTGAGACCACAGTCACGTGCCACCACGTCTGGCTAATTTTTGTATTTTTTAGTGGAGATGGGGTTTCACCATGTTGGCCAGGATGGTCTTGATCTCTTGACCTCGTGATCCACCCACCCTGGCCTCCCAAAGTGTTGGGATTACAGGCGTGAGCCACTACAGCCAGCCTGGCAGTACTGTTCTTTTAACATGTGGGATAAGGATCAGCATCTTAGTGGTTTGTGAAGTTTAGTTGTTTTGATAAGCATAAACCCACATTGAATTATAATATTGGCTTGCTTGCACCCTAATAACGTAATCTTTTTGGGCACATCTTGAGGAATGTGTACCACCTTTGGAGACTACTAGTCAGTATTACATAGAATCAGGCACATTGGAACTATGTTCCTTAATGTAATTATTGGCAATAGTTGAAGTTTTGAAAGAAATAAAACGATGTATTTGTTCGAAAAGAAGGCACAGGGATAAGGGGTAGGTTTTTTGGAGTATACGGTTCTCTTTGAAATGCATAAATTTATGTTTATTTTCGTGGGTTTCAGACTCCACTTGGGAAAAGATGTATAATTTGTTAGTGTGCTTTTCCTCTCGTACTTGATTTGGTTACAGCTGATCAAACTGGCAATAAATTGTGACTTATGCTGCAAGTGAAGCAAAAATGAAACTTTGGGGAGTTTTACAGTTTTAAAATATATTTGAAGAACTTGGTTTCTATATACTGCATATACTTGGATTCCAGAATGATATTTATAAATGTTCTCCAGGATTCAGAAAGTCAATGAATATCACTCGCTCTCTGAGAGCAGTTATATCCCCCGTGTCATGCAAGACACCAGTAGACACCTGTGAATACTGATGGAGTAGAAGGAGCAGGTTGTCTTAATGAAAGACAATTTTGTTTAGTAAATTCCTGAAAATCCATGGTAGTCTAGGGAAGAGCTGTAAGATTAGTTTTAGTTAGGAATTGTTGGTAAATTTTAAGAGATGCCTTTAGAATAATTCAGAAAATGTAGGCTAAAAGACAAAACTATTTTTTCAACTGTGAGACGGTATATATAATTGTTCATTAAAACTAAAGAAATGAAAATGAAAACCATATTCTGTGTAGCAAATGTGACATAAGATTAATGCATCCTTTTAGAAAAGGTGAACAAATAGAAAACACATACACTTCATTTGTATACTAGAAGTATTTCTTGAAATTTTCAGGTGCATCAAACAGTTACTTGAACTGTTTGAACTATTCTTTCAATATATTACCCTATTTTAAAACTTTTAAAATTAGAAGTGCTGCAGTTGGATGAGAAATGTATATATGGGGTGGAAGAAATTGGCAGAGGTGGAGATTAGGAAGAACTAGTTTTAAATCTTTTACACTTACGACATCAGCAAGGAATCCCCAGAGCTTCTCAGGGTACTGAGATGATAAAGCTTAGATCTTCCCTTGAAAATTAAATAATTTAATTGTTTTTGTCAGTCTATACACTCATTCATTAATTCATTCATTTATCAACCATTCCTGCATTTATTCAGTCATATATTAATTTGGCCAGAACTTATTGTGTGTCCTCCACGTTACAGACACTGCATTTGACCCTGGGGAATTACAGAGATTATAGAGTCCCTGACCTTGCCGTACCTACAGTATTGTGGACAATTGCTGCCAGGTGGGAGCAGTTACAGGATTCTATTCTGTTTTGTGTTGTTAAAGTGAATTGGGACTCTTTATAATCAGGCTAATTTTTCAGAAATTGGTTGAAGTAGAAAATATCTTTTAAAAGTCAATTATAAAACCATTTATTGGTAGCTAAGAGTATTTTGTCTCTCATCTGTTTAGTTACTTTGTGACTTTGATTGCCCACATAGTTGATATTGAATGCATTGGCAACTATGATGATGTCTTTTTTCCAGTGACCTTCAAAATTAGCCTCAGTGTATTTATTCAAATGATTCATTAAAATAAATTATATGTTAGCAGAAATGCAGATAACACCATGATGGTTTGAGGGTTTACTGTGTTTACGTCTGTTAAATCTTTACTAATGTTATTGTGTAAGAGGAAGTTCTGCTTGGCATGACATTTCCATATTTCAGCCAGAGTTTCTTAAATTTTTCAGTTCTCATGAAATGTAGTTTAAGTCTTTATGTATTATGTATGATTCTTTATGACATCTAATTCCCTCCCCCTTCCACCCTAGGGTGTAACTATAAATAGCCATAACATTTAGACCTGGTGATTGAGCAAGTATGAGGAAAATTTAGATCCAAATGGGAGTCATTATTTCACATTTCATGATTCGGTGTGCAATCTATGTTTTAAAATGGCTCTTTTATTATTACAAATATGTTCCTTTCTGCCTAATTGTGACTTCCTCAAGAACAATTATTGCCAATCAAGTTCATGGCACTTTAAAATAAGTAACTCCTATGGTTTCAAATAAGTGAAACAGTAATTATATTGTAGATGAGATATTAAAAAAAACTTTTTCTTTAAAGTTCAGCTCAACCACTATCAATGGTCATGTGGGGCTTTTTATGGATACATTACTAAAGCTAGTTGATATAAATTCACCTTGCAATTTAAAATTTGAAAAGATGGAAACCAGTAATATTTGCATTATAAAGAAATTAGTCAAAGAAAGTTAAAATTAGATTTTGGGCCAAAAAAAGCCTTAAATCTTACATCCAAACAGGAGAGCTCCATTGATGCTTACTGTCATTGCTTTGAGAAATTCTGAAGTGGATTGACATATAAAATAATATATAAAAAAGCTTTACCTTTTGTGCTGGTAAAACTAGTGAAATACAAACAGGGATAACATCAGGATTAAATGAGAAAACATATGAAAATCACGCTGACTTCAATAAATATTGATGGAATGAACGATTGCATGATACACAATATGGGAAAGTTTTAACTGTGCAGTGTGAGATTAATTAATAGTGGGAGATCAAGGAAGGGTCTAAATCAGTGATAACTGCAATGACAGGCAAGACTTGGCTCTAACACTTCATTAAACTTCTATTTTTATGGGGATTTCCTCATTTCCACTGGAATGAACAAGTCAGTATGCATGACTTATTCTGCAATGAACTTTGATGAATTTTTCTAAGTACATTAAAAATGAGTTGCACCCTTCTCTTAATCTGAGAAACCCCTTATACCTACACTGATAAACCCTCTGATGCACATGTAAGAAGGCAGGATAATGGGCATGAAGGACAATCATCTATATGTATATATAAAAAATATATTTTTGCTTGTCAGTAATAACTCTGAACTGCCGACAGCATTCATCGTGCCTCTTAAAAGTCAGGTATTGTATTGAATTCAAAAATTCTCTTATGCTGAGCAGGGAAAGGAAAAAAAATCAAACACTTTCTGAATTGGGCCCAAATATCCAAGGTTAATTTTCTGAGAAAGCTGCAGTGGCTAGATAAGGCCATCCCCTGCAAATTAGTTTTGCCTGCCTGGATTACAGCTAAATTTATGCAGCTTGCCTTATCCTTTCGGAAACGCCTCTGAAGTGTCGTAATTAACTGGCACACATAAAGTGAGCACATTTTCTGCTTGGTGGCGGCCATTCCTCATTTCATCTCAGTTCTAACCCAAATGGAAAGGTAGTTTCTTATTTTTACTGTTAAAAACACACACGAATGCACTTGTGTATGTGTGTGCACACACACACAAATATTCTCCAATACTTTACCAGAAGCCTTTGAAAACAATCATAAAACAGTTTCAGAACAGAGTTTGGAAATTTACAGGGGCAAAGAATACTACTGAGAGAGCAGAGGGAAATTTTTTTGCAGGCAATTGAAATAAAGAGTATAGGCACCTTTTGTGAAGTGGCTGAACTTTTTTTGTTTGTTTTTCCTAGAAAAATTAGGTTTTAACACATTTTCTTTGTGTATTTCTCAGTCTAAGTAGAAACTCAAAAATCACCAATGGTGAAAACGAGTATGATGAATGTCTCTGTAGTTTGTATTTTCTAATGTCATTTAAAAATATCTCTCAATTTCTCCCTTATTTTTTAACCTTAATAGTTCCATTAAAACTGAAATCCTCTACCCCCCACCCCAAAAAGGTCAAAGCAAACTGTCATTAGACAACATTCTCAGAGATGTGGCTCTGTCTTCCTGTTTGTTGTTACTTTGGCTAAAAATCTTTTTTTCTTAAACATAAGGTTGAAGCAGTCACTGTTTACTGAACATCAATATTAGTCTTTGTTGGAATTATCCCTGGCATCATACTTGACTTTGGTTATCTCCTGGAAAATACGGTAGATATTACAGCACTCCTTGTTTAACTGTCTTCATTAAGAAGTTGTTTTTGTTTTGAACACCAAACGTTGGACTTGCAGCCTACAGGAAGTGATGAAGAATCCCGCAATGTCCAGGCTCATGGAGTTCAATGTTGGGAATGACAATAGAGCCCTCATAATCTTGAGGGGCCAGGAGAGATTTTCTGCCTTCCACCCTGTACTCTGTTCCCAGATTTGCTTTGGCTTCAGTTGCTCATAGAGTTATTATGAGGATTAAGTGTGTTAATACATATAAAATGTTTAGAACTGTGCCTGGCACACTGCAAGTGTTCAATAAATGTTAGCTGTTATGATTCAATTCTCAGAAGGATGCTGCTGGAATGCTGGCTTCTGGCAGAATCCTTTCTTGCTCATTTAAGTAGCAGTTGACTTTTTCCTGACCAAGTCCTTATTTTTAGCAGGTAAACTGTATCAGGATTTCAATTTTTTAATTTTTTTATTTTTTTTTAGTTTTTGTAACTTCTTTCTCTTCCAGGAAGCAGAAAACACCACTTCCTGCCCCCTCTAGTGGCTTTTTTCTCTTAGTCTTGCTTTCTTCTACTCCCGAAAAGTTCAGGGCACTATTTTTCACCCTCTTTTCTGATGTCTGCTCTAGTGCTTTCTAGGACATTTTCTTCATTCTTCTTTACCATTCTTATAACCCTTGCCCCTTTGATTCTCCTTTCTAGAAATGTTTCATTTCCTCTCTCAAGTAGCTACCCACAGGAACAGATACCAAATTCTTTTGTGTAGGGAAGCACTCAGTGGTGCCTGAAGGAGATGTGATCGAATTGCAAAAGTCGTCTAATACACTTAAGAAAATATTTTCTTTCCTTGATTATTTTATCACATGGGAAAATTGTCATGCTGAGACTTCTTTATATGAAACAGATTATTCACTTTTCCCACTCTATTACATACTTAAAAGACAATCAACACTTTGCAAAATTCATCAGAGTTATACAGATTGAGTCTCTTCTATTTACCTTCAAGATGCTTTCCAATTGATGGTGACTAGCCTTGAGACTTTCTAAGGAAAGTCAAAACATCTATATTCTTTTGAGGTGTGATGGAGTGTGTGTGTGTGTGTGTAGGCATGGGGAAGGTGCTTCATCTTTTGGGGACATCTTAGTAGTGAGGGAGAGAATCAGTCAAAATATTTCCCAATGGGAAATGGGCTTCTTTAGGACATCTGAGTTTTGAATCTGGTTCTAGTTCAAGCCATTAGTTTTCTAAGTGACTGGAGAGTAAATATAATATGATTATTTCTAAGACTGGGGCTAAATAGGATATTCACTTTGAGGACACCAAAAATACCAGTCTCTTCAGGGTCTAAGAGGTAGGCATCAAGTTTCTGGGCATAGATTTTGTTACTGAAGTAAGAGTGCTTCAGTGATCTCTTATTCAAAGGTACTGTCTGGACACAGCCTTGGTTGTGAGATGAAGACATTACTCAATTTTTGTTGACTTTATTAAAGCAGCTGCTTCCTGAGATACCTTTGTGATTCTGACCACTAGAATGTGTGGTTAACTTTAATTAGGAGCACAGAAGACTTATTTTAACTCCAGCTTTTAGGAAGACTTGGGACTGGGCAGAGCACAACTTCATCACCATATCATGAAAAAACAAGAAACAAGTACATTAACAGAAGTTTTTCTTTCCTCCCACCCTTGGCCTTCTTTCAGATTTAAGTGTAAAATTTTGCTTAAATGGTTATTTAATTTTTTTCAATTGATAATGTTGTATCTATATATTTTAAACAGACGTCTAATTTTTGATTATAAAATTATAAATGTTCATTGTTTAAAATTTGAAAAATGAAGGAATTTAAAAAAATTTGTGATTTTACGTTGTAAAAATGATACTTGATATTCCTTGCTGTACTTCTTTTGTTGTTGTTAAGCTTGTGTTTCTCTTGACGTACTTAATCTTATCACTTCAAATCGTTAGTGTGTGATTGAGCACTTAGGCCCACGTAACAATTTTATCTATAACATAGCTTATCAGATACTTTACTACATGTGTATAACAGTATTACACAGAGAGCCCACACCAGATTTTACTTTACGTAGTCCCATCCCAGACTTTTAAAGCTAATAAAAGAGGGCTTTTAAATGCAACCACTATGCCTAGAGAGTCTTATTTTTATTGAGTGTATTACCACAGTAGAATGACTACTCAAATTGATCTGTAGCAAGATCTAAGCATAAAATCTTCAAGTAGTGATCACCGACAAATATTTAAGGAATACGTAACTTCTCTACCCATGTAAGAAGAGGTAGATCTCTATTGTTGCTACCTAAAATTTTATTAAATCCTGAGGTAGGAATGAGGGAAGGAATACCTAGCAAAAACAAAACAAACAAAACAAAGAAACCCCAGTGGTATGTCCAGAATGCCATATAACCTCCTGACCTGAATCAGGCTTTGAGCTGAGCAGAGAAAAAATATATTTTAATCCAATGTCTCTCATCTTCTTTATATATTTCTCTGTAATGTTTACTTCAAAGAACAGTCATGACTTTTTTTATACTTAAAAATATAGATTAAACTACTTTCCTAGAATTACGCTGCAGGCTTTCATGTGAAGTAAATCCTTACTCTCAGTCTTAGTGTTAAAATACAGTTTAAAGAAAGTTACTTGTTCATAGTTCTTGCTTTAAAAAGTGGTCATTTGTAGACAGATTTTAAGTGTTGGTGTCAGATTTTCTTGTTTTTAGGTTGTGATGGAACTAAAACTCTCTCTGTTCATTGCAAATTCAGTGAAAATTCCCAGCAGAGGTCATAGTCTGCAGAGACTGGAAATAAACTTAAAACTTCTAGCTGGTTTAGGCGGTTTTTTTGAGGTATATCAATTTTAATAAAACCCAGACTGACCAAAACCAGAAAGCAAAGATCTGTATTCTAAAAACCTAAAGAAAGAAAAAAACCTCAATTATTTATAGAAATAATGCAAGATTAATTGACCTTTAACAATAGCAATGACTACAGGAATATCACCATCAGTAGAAAAGTTTGAGAATTCATTTTTCTGTTTTTTTAGAATTAGAAACAACTTACCTCAGTCTAGAGGCTTAGAAAAAGAATGATGCTTACAAAAAGGCATTTCAGAGCCTGTCCATCTTGAACTTATTCTTCACACAATTGCATGTATGAGACTATCTTTCCATGTCCCTCTTTCTTCTGGCTGGAAATGGGAGGGCTAGGTGATTTTCAGGTCTTTTTATTGACACGACTAATTTTTGTTTTTGTAGTAAGACAGAAAATGAATAACAATTTCTACCCTTCCTTTAGATGGGGAGTAACTCCTTTTTCTCCTAAAGGTAATCTTAAATGAAATAGAGTGAGCTGGAGATTTCTGAACTGCAGGCGGTGCCCAGCGTGAAACTACCTGCTGCTTCCAGCAGTGCCTGGAGGGAAAGGGTCTATTATGTCACTCTCAGCAGCTACTCCCAGTACTAACTTCCAGCAGCCGTTCCTTCAGTAGTGACCCTAGTGGAAAACAGTCTTTCCAGTAGTGGCCTCAGCTTCCAGTGGGTTTTTCGGTTGGCAAGACTGGATTCAACCAGTAGCTCTGCTCTGACAGAGGCTTCTGGTCTTTCATCTGTCAGACAATTGAGGGTAATGAGAGTGATTCCTTTTGCATGTTCCTTAATGTTAAGACCACGAAACAGCTCCCTCCGCCCCCCAGGCTGTGTGCTGCTTCAGTCTTTGGAAACGTGGCTGTTCCAGGGAAGGGAAAGTAAAGGAATCTTGGGCAATATTTGGGTGGCTCAAAATTATTTAGAGTTTGTGTTTGTGTCCGTTTCAGGGACAGGGATCTTGCTTTGTGACTTCATCACTTACCTCCCCACTTACCTGTCCTAGCACATAGATGACCCTTTGTTCTAGTTCCCTGACCTGCTCCTCATTCTAAAGTTGGGTGTTTATCCCCAGTGAAATGCTCCTGCTCTACCTTGCTTTTGCGCTTCTTGCAGGGTGAAGACTTCTTTCTCTGATGCTCTAAAGACACGGACAGTTCTGGTAAGTGGATTCAGGCCTTTCCTTTAGGCCTTAAATCCTGCTTCTGAACAGTTACCTGCAAAGGCAGGGAAACGTTGGAGTCTTGCCAAGACTTCTAGGCAGTGTTATACTGACTGTGGTTTTTGGAGCCTTGATTCCAATACAATCCACCAGGTTTGCTTTATGTTTGTGTAACCACCAGTCCTCCTAGAAAGAGAGAGCATATTTATTATCTTGAAGACACATTCTGGTTTCCATGTTTCCTAAACAGAAAATATCTGGAAGCTTTGCTTCACAGTTAATTGTAAGGTAACTTAACATTTTTCTCTTTTCTCTTCCTTCTCTGAAGTCTCAGCAATGAAATAGTTTTCTCTGAGCCCGGAATCTGGGAGGCATTCTGTCCTTGGAGAATGACAGGAGGAGAGTATCCTTCACTTCAAGTGATGATTGGCTCTTGTTAAGAGCACACTGTCTCATTTAATTCTTTCCTTAATACATGGAAAAACTGAGTGCCAGGGAGTTTCTAAACTCTGGCATACATGGATTTGGAAAAACCTGCAGTTTTTCTTTATAGATATCTTTTTTGAGATATTCTGGGCCAAAATGCAAATTAAATTCCCTGAGAAAACTTCCCCAAGGTAAATATGCAAATGTACCCTAATTATGGCCATTCGTTGCATGTGAATATGCCCTTTCTTGTAACAGAATTGGTTTCTGTTATTAGATATTTCCATGTATTAAGTATTTATCATTACTTTGATAAATTAACATGATGCTAGATTACTGACCCTTTCTTTTACAATTTTTCTCCAACCTTAACATTGTGAAGCCTGAATAATCTGCTTCCTGTAGCCTTGTTTGGTTGAAAAAAAGTTGTAGTTATATTCTAGCTGTGTTGAAATTATTCATTGAAGCAATATTAGAAATATTAACAAGTAAATAAGATAAAAGATGAATAGCTAAAAGATTATATATTTAGTAATTAAAAATTTAACAGTGATCCTGACACAGAATGTGTGGGATAAGGATGATGGTTTTTACATACTTCAGGCCTATTTTGGGAAGGTCAGCAAAGCAAAAATTCATGCCAGAAAATATCCTAGTGAAACTTATAAAAATAGAAAAAAGTTATTAATAATCACTGAAAAGGGCATGGGATTTTTAATAAGAATTTGTGATTCAACTTTTATTTCTTACACTTCACTATATCTGTGACTTCAGGGAATTTACTTACCTTACTGATTTCTCACCTTTTCTATTTCTTTAAATGAATCCAATAATGATAATATTTATGTCAAAAGTTATATGAAGCAAAATATATGAAAGTGCTTTGTAAACTGTAAAGCATTGCATAGATGGCAGTTTTATTTATGCATTCATTTTATTATTTGCAAAGCAGTGCTCTAGGCAGGGTGGAGACTACAATAGTGTATTCATCACAAGGGACAGAAGTCCCTGACATAAAAGAGCTGCATTTTATTTCAAAGCAAGAACTTTACTGCTGACGTTTTTTTTTTTCAGTATTAAATCCACTAGAGTTTATTTATAGCTTAGCTTCATCTAAGCTTGAGGAAAGGTTTAAAGGTTGAAGGTATTTGTGTTTATTTAGTCAAATTCTGTGTCACAAAAAGCTTCCACGATGTTGACTCCTAGGATTATTTGGCACATGTACGTAAGGGGAACAAGGATTGGATTTGGGGTATTTATAAATTAAGATAGTGAAGCCATTGAGAAGTTCTCAGTAGAATATCTGTTTCTTTGCTTCTAGATATAAACTGTACACTTACATGACTGCTTTAAAAAAGTGTTATCTTGAAAAACAGACTTTGTATGACAGTCGAGGTCTCTCAAATTCTTTAAGATTTGATTAAAAATCTGTCTCTTTGAAGGAATCGCTTTGCTGTAACTGACAAACATCTATGATGTCATAGTTGGGTAAACTGTATCAGGAATGGGTGCATTAATATTTCCGGCCCACATGCTTTCTTTGTTATTCCTCCTTGAAGAGATAGAGTCAATTTCCATTTCCTTCAACTGTGAAGGGCCTATGTGACTGCCTTGAAGAACAGAATGAGGTGAAATTGAGGCTATTCATGTTTTCCAAAGCTAGGTCATAAAATAAGACAGCTCCTGCATGCCTCTGTTCCTCTCGGGACGTTCATCTTTTTTTATTTTTGAGATGGGGTTACGCTCTGTCGCCCGATCTCATTGCATCCTCTGCCTTCTGGGTTCAAACAATTCTGCTGCCTCAGCCTCCGAGTAGCTGGGGTTACAGGCATGCACCACCATGCCTGGCTAATGTTTTTGGTGTTTATGGGATTTCAGCATGTTGACCAGGCTGGTGTCAAACTCCTGACCTTGTGATCTGCCCAAAATGCTGGGATTACAGGCATAAGTCTTGGCACCTGGCTGGGACATTCATCTTGGAAGAGGTCCATGTACCCTCAATCCATCATGCTGCAGAGACCCTGTGGAGAGGGCTCACAGGGATAGATGTCTCAGGAGCCTCAGCTGTTTCAGTCCCCAGGTGTTTGAGTTCTCCCCGAGTGCTGGGTTTTTGGATGGTGATATGATTTGGATGTTTGTCCCTTTCAAATCTCATGTTGTATTGTAATCTCGTGTTGGAGGTGCGGCCTGTGGGAGCTGTTTGGGTTATGGGGGCAGATCCCTCATGTCTTGGTGCTAACCTCATGAAGTAGCAAGTGAGTTTTCCTGTGATCTGATTGTTTAAAAGTGTGTGGCACCTCCCCTCTCCTCTGTTCCCACTCTTGGCATGTGAGATGCCTACTCCCTCTTCACCTTCTGCCATGATTGTAAGTCTCCTGAGGCCTCACCAGAAGCAGATGCCAGCACCGTGCTTCTTGTACAGCCTACAGAACTGTGAGCCAGTTAAACCTCTTTTCTTTATAAATTACCCAGCCTCAGGTATTTTTTCATTTTTTTGAGACAGTGTTTTGCTCTGTTGCCCAGGCTGGAGTGCAATAGTGCATTCTCGACTCACTGCAACTTCCATCTCCTGGGTTCAAGTGATTGTCCTGCCTCAGCCTCCTGAGTAGCTGGGACTACAGGATTACACCACCACTCCTGGATAATTTTTGTATTTTTAGTAGAGACTGGGTTTCACCATGTTGGTCAGCTGGTCTCAAACTCCTGACCTCAAGTGATCACCTGCCTCAGCCTCCCAAAGTATTGGGATTATAGGCATAAGCCAACTGTGCCCAGCCAGGTTTTTTTTTTTTATATAGCAATGCAAAAATAGCCTAATACAGATGATTACAACATCAGATGCTCTGGCTGGTGCTGATAGAAGAAAGACAAGCTTTCTCTGCTGAGCACTGCCCTGATTCCAGCTTCATAAGTAAATAAATTTTGCTGCTTTGGAGTGGCTGATTTGAAACCATGGAAAACCAGAACACATAGTAGCCCAACTGACCATTTGCTGATATATTTAGGTTGAAACGCTATTGATATAAGCTCTGTAGCTTTTATCTTTTATATTGTTTTCATAAACCTTATGTAAACACTAGATAATAAATGCCTTAAGGACCTCTTTGCATTGGAACCACTCTCTATACACCCTTTGCATGGGATACACTGCTATGTGTAGGCTGAAACTAGTGGTATTATTTCATATATGGGGTTATCCAGTATGGCTGTCTGTATCCAGTTTACCCTATTCATGTGGATTCAACCTCTTATCATTGATGATGTGGAAGCTTTGATGGATTATTTTATTAGTTAAGGAGATTTGGGCTGCAAGTAGCAAAAATACAACTGAAAGTGGGTGAGCAAAAAGACATGTATTATCTCATGTAATAAGAAGCTTGGGGCAGCATGCCTGCAGATGTCAGCACTGTCAACCTTGGCCTGTTTGCTACATTCTAGCCTTGTCTCCTCAGGGTCACAAAAAGTCTCTTGGGCTTCTTGGAACTACATTTAGACTGGAAAACATCCAACTAAAGAAGAATGACTTTCATCCTGTACATTCCTCTTATTTTTGCAGAGGCCCACAGCAGACTTCCTTTCAGGGGCCATTAGTTAGTGTGAGTCAAATGCTCTTGGAAGTGCCTCAAATAATCAAGCACTGTCATCAGAGATCTCCAGATCCTATTAGATACCATTTTATGTCATAGAAATTGTATCTGAAAAGTTAGGGATCTTATGAAGGAAAAATTAGATTATTATGTCAAATTTAATCATAGTTAGTGTTAGGGAAAACATAGACATAGTATAAGAGCAAAAATGCAACATGTAATTGTGTAATTAATGTGTATAAATTGGAAACAGATTTTGCTGACTGAGGCACTGAGACCTACTACTCTCTTAGTTTTAAAATTCTTCCCTTATATTATAAAGATAATTCAGAATACTCTAACAGAACTTATGAAAAAAATCCAGTTAGTGATCCTGGCAAAATCTATGTTTTAAAATTTTATTTATTTAATTTAATTTTTTATTGAGACAGAGTCTCTGTCACCCAGGCTGGAGTGCAGTGGTACAACCTCTGCCTCCCAGGTTCAAGTGATTCCTATGCCTCAGCCTCCTGAGTAGCTGGGATTACAGGTGTGTGCCACCATAGCTGGCTAATTTTTGTATTTTTAGTAGAGACGAGGTTTCATCATGTTGGCCAGGCTGGTCTCGAACTCCTGGCCTCAAGTGAGCTGCCCAAGTCAGCCTCCCATAGTGCTGGGATTACAGATATTAGCCACCACACCCAGCCTAAAATCTATGTTTTTTAAACAATTGCAACTAAGAGGGAAATTATTCCTTAAAATAGCCTGTTATGACATAAATATTACCTTAATAGTTAAGTGCCTTTCAACCTTGGGAAGACTGAGAATTCAGTGGTTGCTAGGGTTTAAATGTATCCCCCCAAAAGCATGTGCTGGAAACTTAATCCCCAGTTTAACAGTGTTGGGATGTGAGGCCTAATGGGAGGTGTTTAGATCATGATGGCACCACCCTTATGAAGGGATTAATGCCAATTATAAAAGGGCTTGAAGCTGTGAGTTTGATCTCTTGCCCTCACATGTTCTTGCCCTTTTGTATTCTGCTGTGGGATAATACAGCATTAAGGTCCATACTAGATGATGGCACCTTGATATTGGACTTTACCAGCCTCAGGAACTGTAAGATATACATTTATTTTCTTTATGAATTACTCAGTCTGTGGTATTCTGTTATAGCAACATAAAATTGGCTAAGACAGTGATATAAAAGTTTAAGATAATTTAACCATGGTGTTAATAGCGTATTTTGATGCTTTATATAATAATTCTATGGAATTGGTTTCTGTAGAGTTACAAGTCAGTTTTGTTATTCCCCCTTAAAATATAAAATAGTCATCAATTTTGGCTTGTGTTGTATGATAAAATCGTACTAGATTTATAGACAATGTTGAAACATTTATGAGAATGTATGATTCCTTATGCTAATAAGTTTAATTTATTAAATATAAAGTTGTTTTAGAACTCAAGTTTTATAAGTAAAATAATTTAAGTACTTTAAATATTAACACAATTTATAAATACAGTTTGAAGTATTTAAAGTTAAGTTTGTAAGTGATGGCAAACATTAAAGGACCTTTAAAACCAATTATTAAAACATGCTATTAGTAGAATTATCATATCTATAAGCTGAAAGCTTAAAGAGAACTGGTTTTTATATATGTGACTTTAATAAAATATATTTTAATTTTTTTTTCTTTTTATTGCATTTTAGGTTTTGGGGTACATGTGAAAAACATGCAAGATTGTTGCATAGGTGCATACGTGGCAGTGTCACTTGCTGCCTTCCTCCCCTTCACCTATATCTGGCATTTCTCCCCATGCTATCTCTCCCCAACTCCCCACCCACCGCTGTCCCCCCCACTCCCCCGCAAAAGACCCCAGTGTATAGTGCTCCCCTCTCTGTGTTCATGTGTTCCCATTGTTCAACACCCGTCTATGAGTGAGAACATGCGGTGTTTGATTTTGTGTTCTTGTGTCAGTTTGCTGAGAATGATGGTTTCCAGGTTCATCCATGTCCCTACAAAGGACGCGAACTCATCGTTTTTGATGGCTGCATAATATTCCATGATGTATATGTGCCACATTTTCCCTGTCCAGTCTATCATCGATGGGCATTTGGGTTGGTTCCAGGTCTTTGCTATTGTAAACTGTGCTGCAATGAACATTCGTGTGCATGTGTTCTTATAGTAGAACGATTTATAATCCTTTGGATATATACCCAGTAATGGGGTTGCTGGGTCAAATGGAATTTCTATTTCTAGGTCCTTGAGGAATCACCACACTGTCTTCCACAATGGTTGAACTAATTTACACTCCCACCAACAGTGTAAAAGTGTTCCTATTTCTCCACATCCTCTCCAGCATCTGTTGTCTCCAGATTTTTTAAATGATCACCGTTCTAACTGGAGCGAGATGGTATCTCAATGTAGTTTTGATTTGCATTTCTCTAATGACCAGTGATGATGAGCATTTTTTCATATGCTTGTTGGCCTCATGTATGTCTTCTTTTGTAAAGTATCTGTTCATATCCTTCGCCCACTTTTGAATGGGCTTGTTTGTTTTTTTCTTGTAAATCTGTTCTAGTTCGTTGTAAATTCTGGATATCAGCCCTTTGTCAGATGGGTAAGCTGCAAAAGTTTTTTCCCATTCTCTTGGTTGCCAATTCACTCTAATGACTGTTTCTTTTGCTGTGCAGAAGCTGTGGAGTTTGATTAGGTCCCATTTGTCTATTTTGGCTTTTGTTGCCAATGCTTTTGGTGTTTTGGTCATGAAGTCCTTGCCTACGCCTATGTCCTGA
This sequence comes from Aotus nancymaae, assembly GCF_030222135.1. Classification (NCBI taxonomy): domain Eukaryota; kingdom Metazoa; phylum Chordata; class Mammalia; order Primates; family Aotidae; genus Aotus; species Aotus nancymaae. The sequence goes on from NW_026988438.1 coordinate 8,979,720, forward strand.
ATGGTTTTCCCTAGGTTTTCTTCTAGGGTTTTTATGGTTTTAGGTCTTATGTTTAAGTTTTTAATCCATCTGGAGTTAATTTTAGTGTAAGGTGTCAGGAAGGGGTCCAATTTCTGCTTTCTGCATATGGCTAGCCAGTTTTCCCAACACCACTTACTAAACAGGGAATCCTTTCCCCATAGCTTGTTTTTATCAGGTTTGTCAAAGATCGGATAGTTGTAGATATGTTGTGTTGCCTCCGAGTCCTCTGTTCTGTTCCATTGGTCTATATCACTGTTTTTGCACCAGTACCATGCTGTTTTGATTACTGTAGCCTTGTAGTATAGTTTGAAGTCAGGTAGTGTGATGCCTCCTACTTTGTTCTTTTTGCTTAAAATTGACTTGGCTATGCAGGCTCTCTTTTGATTCCATATGAAGTTTAAGGTGTTTTTTTCCAGTTCTGTGAAGAAAGTCATTGGTAGCTTAATGGGGATAGCGTTGAATCTGTAAATTACTTTTGGCAGTATGACCATTTTCACAATATTAATTCTTCCTAACCATGAACATGGAATATTTCGCCATCTGTTTGTGTCCTCTCTTATTTCGTTGAGCAGTAGTTTGTAGTTCTCTCTGAAGAGGTCCTGTGTGTTCCTTGTTAGTTGTATTCCTAGGTATTTTATTCTCTTTGTAGCAATTGTGAATGGCAGTTCGTTCTTGATTTGGCTCTCTGTAAGTCTGTTATTGGTGTATAGGAATGCTTGTGATTTTTGCACATTGATTTTGTATCCTGAGACTTTGCTGAAGTTGCTTATCAGTTTCAGGAGATTTTGGGCTGAGATGATGGGGACTTCTAGATATACAATCATGTCATCTACAAATAGAGACAATTTGACTTCCTCCTTTCCTAATTGAATACCCTTTATTTCTTTTTCTTGCCTGATTGCTCTGGCTAGAACTTCCAGTACTATATTGAATAGGAGTGGTGAGAGAGGGCATCCTTGTCTAGTGCCAGATTTCAAAGGGAATGCTTCCAGTTTTTGCTCATTCAGTATGATATTGGCTGTTGGTTTGTTGTAAATAGCTTTTATTATTTTGAGATACGTTCTGTCAATACCTAGTTTATTGAGGGTTTTTAGCATAAAGGGCTGTTGAATTTTGTCAAAGGCCTTTTCTGCATCAATTGAGATAATCATGTGGTTTTTGTCTTTGGTTCTGTTTATGGGGTGAATTACGTTTATAGACTTGCATATGTTGAACCAGCCTTGCATCCCCGGGATGAAGCCTACTTGATCATGGTGGATAAGCTTTTTGATGTGCTGTTGCAATCGGCTTGCCAGTATTTTATTGAAGATTTTTGCATCTATGTTCATCATGGATATTGGCCTGTAGTTTTCTTTTCTTGTTGAGTCTCTGCCGAGTTTTGGTATCAGGATGATGTTGGTCTCATAAAATGATTTGGGAAGGATTCCCTCTTTTTGGATTATTTGGAATAGTTTCAGAAGGAATGGCACCAGCTCTCTTTGTATGTCTGGTAGATTTTGGCTCTGAACCCATCTGGACCTGGGCTGTTTTTGGGTGGTAGGCTCTTAATGCCTTGACTTCAGACCTTGTTATTGGTCTATTCAGGATTTCGACTTCTTCCTGGTTTAGGCTTGGGAGGAGGCAACTGTCCAGGAATTTATCCATTTCTTCCAGGTTTTCTAGTTTATGTGCATAGAGTTGTTTGTAAAAATCTCTGATGATGCTTTGAATTTCTGTGGAATCTTTGGTGATGTCCCCTTTATTGTTTTTTATTGCATCTATTTGGTTATTCTCTCTTTTCTTTTTTATTAATCTGGCTAGTGGTCTATTTTGTTTATCTTTTCAAAAAACCAGCTCCTGGATTTATTGATTTTTTTGAAGGGTTTTTCGTGTCTCTATCTCCTTCAGTTCTGCTCTAATCTTAGTTATTTCTTGTATTCTGCTAGTTTTTGAGTTTTCTTGATCTTGCTCCTCTAGCTCTTCCAATTTTGACGATAGGGTGTCAATTTTAGATCTGTCCTTGCTTCTCATGTGGGCACTTATTGCTATATATTTTCCTCTAGAGACTGCTTTAAATGTGTCCCAGAGATTCTGGTATGTGGTGTCTTCATTCTTGTTGGTTTCAAAGAACATCTTTATTTCTGCCTTCATTTCATTGTTTATCCAATCAACATTCAAGAGAAAGTTGTTCAGTTTCCATTTAGCTGTGCGGTTCTGGGTTGGTTTCTGAATTCTGAGTTCTAACGTGATTGCACTGTGATCTGAGAGACTGTTTGTTATAGTTTCCGTTCTTTTGCATTTGCTCAGGAGTGATTTACTTCCAATTATATGGTCAGTTTTATAGTAGGTGTGATGTGGTGCTGAGAAGAATGTATATTCTGTAGATTTGGGATGGAGAGTTCTGTAAATGTCTATTAGGTTTGCTTGTTCCAGGTCTGAATTCAAGTCCTGGATATCCTTGTTAATTTTCTGTCTCATTGATCTGTCTAATATTGACAATGGTGTGTTGAAGTCTCCCACTATTATTGTGTGGGAGTCTAAGTCTCTTTGTAAGTCATTAAGAACTTGCCTTATGTATCTGGGTGCTCCTGTATTCGGTGCATATATATTTAGGATCGTTAGCTCTTCTTGTTGCATTGATCCTTTTACCATTATGTAATGTCCTTCTTTGTCTCTTTTGATCTTTGTTGCTTTAAAGTCTATTTTATCAGAGATGAGAATTGCAACTCCTGCTCTTTTTTGCTCTCCATTTGCTTGTTAAATCTTCCTCCATCCCTTTATTTTGAGCCTTTGTGTATCCTTGCATGTGAGATGGGTTTCCTGGATACAGCACACTGATGGGTTTTGGCTTTTTATTTAATTTGCCAGTCTGTGTCTTTTGATTGGGGCATTTTGTCCATTTACGTTTAGGGTTAATATTGTTATGTGTGAATTTGATCCTGCCATTTTGATGCTAGCTGGCTGTTTTGCCCGTTGGTTGATGCAGATTTTTCATTGTGTTGATGCTCTTTACCATTTGGTATGTTTTTGGCGTGGCTGGTACTGTTGTTCTTTTCTATGTGTAGTGCCTCTTTCAGGAGCTCTTGTAAAGCAGGTCTGGTGGTGATGAAATCTCTGAGTACTTGCTTGTTCACAAAGGATTTTATTTTTCCTTCACTTATGAAGCTTAGTTTGGCTGGATATGAAATTCTGGGTTAAAAGTTCTTTTTTTTAAGGATGTTGAATATTGGCCCCCACTCTCTTCTGGCTTGTAGGGTTTCTGCTGAGAGATCTGCTGTGAGTCTGATGTGCTTCCCTTTGTGGATATCCCGACCTTTCTCTCTGGCTGCCCTTAGCATTTTCTCCTTCATTTCAACCCTGGTGAATCTGACGATTATATGCCTTGGGGTTGCTCTTCTTGAGGAATATCTTTGTGCTGTTCTCTGTATTTCCTGGACTTGAATATTGGCCTGCCTTGCTAGGTTGGGGAAGTTTTCCTGGATAATATCCTGAAGAGTATTTTCCAGCTAGGATTCATTCTCTTCATCACATTCAGGTACACCTATCAAATGTAGATTAGTTCTTTTCACATAGTCCCATATTTCTTGTTGACTTTGTTCATTCCTTTTTACCCTGTTTTCTCTAATCTTGCCTTCTCATTTTATTTCATTGAGTTGATCTTCGACCTCTGATATCCTTTCTTCTGCTTGGTCAATTCTGCTGTTGAAACTTGTGCATGCTTCGTGAAGTTCTCGTGTTGTGTTTTTCAGGTCCATCAATTCACTTATATTCCTCTCTAAGTTGTCCATTCTCATTAGCATTTCGTCAAATCTTTTTTCAAGGTTTTTAGTTTCTTTGCATTGGGTTAGAACATGTTCTTTTAGCTCACGGAAGTTTCTTATTACCCACCTTCTGAAGTCTGATTCTGTCATTTCATCACACTGATTTTCCATCCAGTCTTGTTCCCTTGCTCGTGAGGAGTTGTGATCCCTTATAGGAGGAGAGGTGTTCTGGTTTCGGGTGTTTTCATCCTTTTTGCGCTGGTTTCTTCCCATCTTTGTGGATTTATCCACCTGTCGGCTTTGTAGTTGTTGACTTTCGATTGGGTCTCTGAGTGGATGTCCTGTTTGTTGTTTATGAAGTTATTTCTGTTTCTTATTTTTCCTTTTAACTGTCTGGCCTCTTTGCTGTAGGACTGCTGAGGTCCACTCCAGGCCCTCCTTGCCTGGGGATCACTTGCAGCAGCTGCCGAACAGTAAAGGTTTCTTTACCAGTTTCTTCTTCTGCTTTGTCCCAGAAGGATACCTGCCAAATGTCAGTCTGAGCTCTCCTTTATGAAGTGACTCTTTGGATATACGGGGGTCAGGGAGCTGCTTGAGGAAACAGTCTGTCCTTTATATTAACTCAGGTGCTGAGCTGTGAGCCCCGTTGTTCATTCAGAGCTGCTGGACTGGTAAATTTAAGTCTGCATCAGCAGATCTCATAAACCCCTTTTTTTTTCCCCAGGTGTTCTGTCCCAGGGAATTAGGGCTTTTATGAGTTTCTGCTGTGCTGCTGCCTTTCTTTTTTTCTTCAGGGCTGCCCTGCCCACAAGGAGGCAGCCTAGTCACTGTCAGCCTGCAGAGGCTTCACTGAGTTGCTGTGGGCTCCACCCAGCTGCTGTGTGAATTTCCCTGCAGTCCTGTTTATATGGGTGTAGTTAGAACTGCTTCTGCAATGTTGGCCCGCCTCTGTAATGATGGACTCTCTCTGTAATGGCCGGTTGCCTCAGCAACTGCAGGCTGCCTCAGGAATGGCAGACTGCCTCAGTAATGGCGGATGCCCCCCCCCACAGAGCTGGACCGTCCTGGGTTCAGCTGTGCTTGCTGTGAAACTCTCAACCCAGAGCATTTCCAATTGCTGTTTTTTTGTTTTTGTTTTTGTTTTTGTGGGGGTGGGACCAGCCAGGCCTGATCTCCTGGCTCCATGCCTCAGAGCCTTTTGTTTTTCAGTTGAACGGTCGGCTCTCTCCCAGGTGTCCTAGTGGCCTGTTGAATAGGCGCTGGGATCTGTGTGATTTCCCATGAGGCGAACCACTGAGCCGACTGAAACCGCGGCTCTGAGACTTGTGGCACTTTTTTGCCCAGGAATCTCCTGGCCTGGCTCCCTGTTTCAGCTCCCCTTGCTGGCTAAGTGGGAACACAGTCCTGTTTACTCTGCACTGGAGCTGCTGGGCCAGGGCGCAGGCAAAACAGTCACGCTGGCCAAAACAGCCGCCCTGGCAACCCCTGGGGCTCCTCCGCCTGGGAATCTCCTGGTCTGTGGGCAATAAAAATCCGTCTGGAAATGCCGCATCCACTCACCCTCTGCACTTTCACTCGGAGCTGCAATCCTGAGCTGCACCTAACCAACCATCTTCTGTTTTAATTTTTAAAATAAAGGTACATGTATAAATATATTTTCTTTCCTGGACACAAAAATGCCCTTATGCCCACCAAGAAATTAACACTTAATAGCAAGGATTTATTTACAAGTTCATTCCTAACCAATTGCTGTAAATATAATGTGTCCACAATGATTAATTTAGACCTATTTCACCACTGGGACCTGAGGAGGGGCTGCCCTTAACCACCTGGTATCCTAGCTTGTGTTAACAAAATCAGCCCATCCATCAGACACAGAGCTTCATGTGATGTTTGCTAAAAAATAAAGATCTCTTTTAATAAAGAGATTCATCGTTTTTATTTTCTGGGATGAATACTGCCATCTCTTTGTATATGTGCAGTGTTTTACTCTTCTGGACAAATATAACCTCTTGATAATTTCTGCATGCTTGAGTCGATATATATTATGACTTTCAAATATGCTTTATATGTAGCCTTTCAAATAGCTGTTTTGAAGTTTCCTTATTAATATCTTAAAGGTTTCTTCTTCCCAACCTGCTGCACATCCTGAGGTTTCATCTTCCCTACCTGATTGTCACAAGGATACTGCTCCCCTGCTGACCACAGGAAAAATCATGAAAAGTGTCTTGGGAATATGCCAGTATAAAAGACAGGCTATAATTGGGATGCCTTCTGGAATTGGGGTGTGGGTGTTCTCAGCCCCTGGCTGGTGAACTCTTTCCCTCCTCCGTTCTGAAATGTGTTTCTTGTAAAAAGCAAGTCTCATTTCTAAATTCTGAGTCCATGGTCTAACTGCAACACAATTAAGCAAATTCAGAGTTCTGCTGAAAAGAAAGAAAGGAGCATGTGGGGAAGATGATGGTTGGTTAGGTAGCCACAGTGTCTGCCATAATCTTTCAAATGGATAAACTTTGATCTTCTGACATTGTTTATTTGGGTGCAAGTATAGAAGGTATTGATCATATCCTTTGATTAATATAAATGGTTGAGGCAGCTCAATTTCTATTTCCTTACAGAGGTGCTAAATGCTGTTTTATAATAAACATGAATGTTTTAAGAATAAAGCCCTTCAGACATTTAATTATTTCTAATAGGGCAACTAGACCAGACAATCCATTCCAGGGAACAGAGATGCTCAAGTATTTATTAGTAGAAACACTTAGATATGATGAATGTGAAATCTATTGAAAAGAAACACAGATTGGCAAGAGTTTCACAATCTTAATTAATGATGTAATTAGGTTAGAATAATTTATTTTCTTTGGATTATCCAATCATTAATCTGGTACATTTTTTTTCTTGAGTGCCTGCATCTGCAAAGCACAAAAAAATCATAGTTACAGTTTTATGATCTAGGTGGGATACAATCTGTGAACTTAAAAAGATGATTAACAATATGATATTGAATGTGATCATTGGCTGATAGCTGTCTAGGCACATGAAGTATAGGAATTTGTGGGGAAGACAAACAATTTCAGCTGAAGTGATAAGGGATGGCTTACAATCTAAACCTCTTTTCTGAGTTGTTGATAACTGTCTACTAGAATATCCATTTGGATCTGGCACTGGCTCAAACTTCTGTCTAACAGATAACTCAGTCACTTAAACAATACACATTAAATGATCACTAATGCATGTAGTGCTTGGTATCCATTTGAGCTTTTAGATGAGATCACAGCCTTAGATGACATAGCCTTAGCTTGAATACAATCTCATGAGAGATCTTGAGCCAGAGGCCCCCAACTAAGCCACACCCAGATTTCTGACACAGAATAAACTTAGATAATGCCTGTTTGTTGTTTTAAGTTGCTAAGTTTTGGGGTAACTGGTTTTATAATAATTTACAGCTAATGCAGAAGTTTATTCAGATGATACTGTTAATTTGATTGGGATTGAGTGTATTCATAGGCATGAAATTATATGCCTTGAGGGAATAGTTGAAGCCTTCATACTGTGTATATATTATGATTGAGTCACAGGGATACTCTATTTAAAGGTGGAATCTAAGGAAAAGTCAAGTTTCAAGAAGGATATAGTAAATAATGCCAAGTAATAAGAATAAATAAAAAGTAATTAAAAAAAATTTTTCCTTCAAAATTTCCAAATAATACATTTTTGTGATATTATTCTGGCAATTGAACTAGCAATTCTCTAATCAATTACAATCTTAGTTTCATTAAAAATATTATCAAACTAACATGGATGTAAATATTACTTTATGACAAACTGGCATAATTCATATTTAGATTCCTAGCTTGTTAAACTATATTAGTGATAGAAAACTAAAAAACATGGTGAAGATTATAGATTTATTGAAATCCTGTAGTGGTATTGTTCACCAAGGGCCAGAAGATATGACCTAATGTCTGTTTTGTGAAAATAAGTAATTTTATTCTATTTTACTTCATTTTTTTAACTTTTATTTTAGGTCCAAGGGTACATGTGCATGTTTATTATAGGTAAATTGTGTGTCATGGGGGTTTGGTGTGCAGATTATTTCATCACCCAGGTAATAAGCATAGTACTTGATTGACAGTTTTTAGATCCTCCCCTTCTTGCCACTTTCCACCCTGAAGAAGTTCCCAGTGTCTCATTCCTTTGTGTTCGTGTGTCTTCAATATTGAACTCTCCCTTTTAAATGAAACATGTGGTATTTGATTTTCTGTTCCTGTGGTGATTCACTTAGCCAGCTCCATTCATGTTGCTGCAAAGGACATGGTTTCATTCTTTTTTATGGCTGTATAATATTTCATAGTGTATGTGTATCACATTTTCTTTTTGTTGTTGTTTCTTAATTCATTCTTTTTTAAAAAATTTTTTTATTATACTTTCAGTTCAGGGATACATGTACAGAACCTGCAGGTTTGTTACATAGGTATACACGTGCCATGGTGGTTTGCTACACCCAACCACCCATCATCTACATTAGTTATTTCTCCTAATGTTATCCCTAGGCTTGCCCCCCACCCCTCAACAGGCCCCAGTGTATGATGTTCTCCTCCCTGTGTCTGTGTGTTCTCATTGTTCAACTCCATTTATGAGTGAGAACATGTGGTGTTTTTGTTTTCTGTTCCTGTGTTAGTTTGCTGAGAATTATGGTTTCCAGTTTCATTCATGTCCCTGCAAAGGACATGAACTCATTCTTTTTCATGGCTGCATAGTATTCCAAGGAGTATATGTGCCACATTTTGTTTATCCAGGCTATCATTGATGGGCATTTGGGTTGGTTCCAAGTCTTTGTTATTGTGAACAGTGTTGCAATAAACATACATGTGCATGTGTCTTTATAATAGAATGATTTATAATCCTTTGGGTATATACCCAGTAATGGGATTTCTGGGTCAAATGGTATTTCTAGTTCAGTGAGGAATCACCACACTGTCTTCCCCAATAGTTGAATTAATTTACCCTCCCGTCAGTGTAAAAGTGTTCCTATTTCTCCACATCCTTTCCAGCATCTGTTGTTTCCTGACTTTTTAATGATTGCCATTCTAACTGGCGTGAGATGGTGTCTCCATGTGGTTTTGATTTGCATTTTTCTAATAACCAGTGATGATAAGCTCTTTTTCATGTGTGTTGGCCACATAAATGTCTTTTTTGAAGAAGTGTCTGTTCATATTGTTCACTCACTTTTTGATGAGGTTTTTTTTTTTGTTAAGTTTGTGAAATCCACTGAACAAGACCACTCGACTCCCTGGCTTCAGCCCCCTTTCCCGGGGAGTGAATGGTTCTGTCTCACTCATGTTCTAGGTGCCACTGGGGTACAAAAAATCTCCTGCAGCTAGCTTGGCATCTGCCCAAACAGCTGCCTGGTTTTGTGCTTGAAACTCAGCACCCTGGTAGTGTAGGCACTCGAGGGAATCTCCTGGTGTACGGGTTGCAAAGACCATGGGAAAAGCGTAGTATCTTGGCCAGATAGCACCGTCCCTAATGGCACAGTCCCTCAGGTCTTCACTTGGCTATAGAAGGGAGTTCCCTGACCCCTTGTACTTCCAGGATGGGCTTCTATGCACCCTCTGTGAGCTGCATCCACTGTCTAACCAGTCCCAATGAGATGAACCAGGCACCTCGGCTGGAATTGCAAAATAACCTGCGTCTGTGTTGGTCTTGCTGGGAGATGCAGACTGGAGCTGTTCCTATTTGGCCATCTTGAGATCCATCCCCACGTTTTCTTAATCTAGTCTAGTGTTGATGGACATTTAGGTTGATTCTATGTCTTTGCTCTTGTGAAAGTGCTGCAATGAAAGTATATGCATGTGTCTTTATGGCAGAATGATTTATACCCAATAATGGAATTGCTGAATCAAATGGCAATTGTGTTTTAAGTTCTTTGAGAAATCGCCACACCACTTTCTACAATGGCTGAACTAATGTACATTCCCGCCAACAGTGTTTAAGCGTTCCCTTTGCTCTGCAACTTCACCAGCATCTGTCACTTTTTGAAAATAAGCAAGTTTAGACCATGAGTGAGGAACTGGTTATTTTGTGAGGTACTTTCTGTTTCTTCTCACTGATCATGACTAGTATCCTATCAGTCCTGATACAGTTTGGATCTGTGTCCCTCCCCACATCTCATGTCAAATTGCAATCCCCAGTGTTGGAGGTGGGTGGGAACTGATTGGATTGGTTAAAGTAGAATATTTTTTTTTTTAAAAAGAATGAATTAGGAAAGAAATTCTAGTGGGAAGTGATTGGATCATGGGGGCAGATTACCCCCTCAGTGCTACTCTCATAATAGTGAGTGAGTTCTCATGATACTTTTTTAAGTTTGTGGCGCCTCCCTGCTCTCTCTCTTCCTCCTGCTCAGGCCATGAAAGATATTCCTGCTTCTCCTTTGCTTTCCACCATGATTGTAAGTTTCCTGAGGCCTCCCTAGCCATGCCTCCTTTAGATCCTGCAGAATCATGAGCCAATTAAACCTCTTTTCTTTGTAAATTACCCAGTCTCAGGTAATTCTTTATAGCAGTGTGAAAACAGACTAATACAAGTTCTATAAAAACAAAACGAAACACATCTTCAGTTGGTCTCTGATAGGAATTAATCTCCCTTGGATTAGACCTCAGTTGAAATTTATGAACTTGAAGCAGAGCTCACTCGCCCATACCTCCAGAGACGATGATTTTATCATAGTAATTTAAACAATGTATTTTGAAAGTCAGTTTATTTGTAATCACAGTTCTCCTTCTAATTCAACATAATATTTTACTGACTCCTTGATGGTGTTTCATAAAATTACAGGGCTGGTATAAGACTTAAATCCATGAATTCAGTTATTTTCATCTTATATCTCCGGTATATTTTATGTAAAAACTACTCTTTCTACTCCTTTAAATGATCCATTGCTGAGATGTCTTTGAAATCTGGGCAAGACTTAATTAACAGTTTTCTGAAGGCACTGGACTTTTCATTTCATGCTGATCTTAAATAACAAACACCATTGGATGCTTTTGTGTAGAAAATTTATTTTTGATTGTTTAGTAATCTACAGCCATCTTTCAAAATGAGTATTATTAAGTCAAAATGAGTATAAATAAGTTAAAGTTTTATACTGAGAGATTAATAAAGTATAATCAAACCCAATAAGCCAAACTAAAAGAAAACCTTATTTGGCCTTGTTAAACTGTAAAAGGAGAATTGCTTTCCTGTAGAAATGATAAACAAATCCTCTGTGCCAATGATATAAATCCAATTCAGGCAGAGGCTGATAAATCATCAGTCTCCGAAATACTTAAGAAAAGTTGCACCTCCTGGATCATGACTGAGTGGGCAATAGATATTATGGTTGAGAATCTTTCTGTTTTCATTTTGAGGCAGCTTAAGAATTTTCTGTGAGAAACAGCTTTTAATCATTTAAATATGTTAAAATTGCCAAATTATGCCAAATCATTTTAAAGCAAAAATTTTAGTTTTAATATATACTATTTCTTTGATCAGATGAGGTCAGGCGCATTCAGGGTGGTGTGGCTGTAGATATATATTATTTCTTTGAAGAATTCAGTAAAAAGTAGATTTTTTTTTTAGACAACTCTATCAATATCTTATTTTTCTTTGTTAATCATTTACTTGGGGTGGGACAAAAGAAACACTAACACCACTTTCAGTCAGTAGATGTTATGATCCTTCATCTCTTTACTTCTTTTTTTTTTTTCTTTTTCTTTTTGTGATGGAGTCTTGCTCTGTCACCTAGGCTGCAGTGCAGTGGCACAATCTGGGCTCACTGTAACCTCCACCTCCTGGGTTCAAGCAATTCTCCTGGCTCAGCCTCCTGAGTAGCTGGGATTACAGGCACCTGCCATCACGCCTGGTCAATTGTTGTATTTTTAGTAGAGATAGCATTTCATCACATTGTCCAGGCTGGTCTTGAACTCCTGACCTCAGGTGATTCTCCTGCCTCAGCCTCCCAAATTGCTGGTATTACAGGCGTGAGCCACTTTGCCCTGCTGACCTCCTTACTTTCTGATTCCACAACCTTTGAGACTATGATCAGAAGAGACACTACCCTTCCTCATATGAGTTGAAATCCTCTACAGACACTGAGAAAAATTTTAGAAATGTTTAATAATCAAGACTTAATATATATATGTGTATAATATAAAAAGTTGTCTTCTTATTACCTATTCAGTGATCTGAGGAAAAGTAGTTGTGAGATAGATCTTGAAAGTGAGAGAGAAAGTTCATTAGATAGATAAAATTTTCTGAGCATTGAAGTTTAAAGAAGGAAAAAAATGATTGACCATGTTAGAACGTGAACAGTCAGAACAACTACCCGTATGTTTTATTTGTGCAAATTAGAAAAAGACACTCATTTGTTGGCATAATAGTTCTTTGGGCTTAAGGCTTGAAAAAAAGTGGTGCCTTTGTGTGTGTGTGTGTGTGTGTGTGTGTGTGTGTGTGTATGTATATATATATATATTTTTTTTTGCGATGGAGTCTTGCTCTGTCTCCCAGGCTGGGTTGCAGTGGCCTTTGGCTTACTGCAACTTCTGCCTCCTGGGTACAAGTGATTCTCCTACCTTAGCCTCCAGCTAGTTGGGACTGCAGGCACTTGCCACCACACCCAGCTAATTTTTGCATTTTTAGTAGAGACAGGGTTTTGCCATTTGGCCAGGTTGATCTTGAACGCCTGAGCTCAGATGATCTGCTTGTCTCGGCCTCCCAAAGTGATACAGGCATGATCATTTCTTCTTTTTTTTGAGTTATTATTTTTAAATTTATTATACTTTAAGTTCTGGGGTACCTATGCAGATTGTGCAGGTTTGTTACTTAGGTATACACGTGCCATGGTGGTGGTTTACTGCATCTATCACTCCGTCATCTACATTAGGTTTTTCTCCTAATGCTATCCCTCCCCAATCACCCCACACCCTGCTATTCCTCCCCTAGCCCCCCACCCCCCAGGCCCCGGTATGTGATGTTCCCCTCCCTGTGTCAGTGTATTCTCATTGTTCAACACCCGTTTATGAGTGAGAACATGCAATGTTTGGTTTTCTGCACTTCTGTCAGTTTGCTAAGAATAATGGTTTCCAGATTCATCCATGTCCCTGCAAAGGACATGAACTCATCCTTTTTTATGGCTGCATAGTATTCCATGGTATATATGTGCCACATTTTCTTTATCCAGTCTAACATTAATGGGCATTTGGGTTGGTTCCAAGTCTTTCTATTGTGAACAGTGCCACAATAAACGTGTGCATGTGTCTTTATAACAGAATGATTTATAATCCTTTGGGTATATACCCAGTAATGGGATTTCTGGGTAAAATCGTATTTCTAGTTCTAGATCCTTGAGGAATCACCACACTGTCTTCCCCAGCAGTTGAACTAATTTACACTCCCATCATCAGTGTAAAAGCATTCCTATTTCTCCACATCCTTTCCAGCATCTGTTGTCTTCTGATTTTTTAATGATCACCATTCTAACTGGCTTGGGGTGGTATCTCTATGTGGTTTTGATTTTCATTTCTGTAATGACCAGCAATGATGAGCTTTCTTTTCATATGTTTGTTGGCTGCATAAATGTCTTCTTTTGAAAAGTGTCTGTTCATATTCTTCACCCACATTTTGATGGGGTTGTTTTTTTCTTGTAATTTTGTTTAAGTTCTTTGTAGATTCTGGATATTAGCTCTTTGTCAGATAGGTTGATTGCAAATTTTTTTTCCCCATTCTGTTGGTTGCCAGTTCACTCTAATGATAGTTTTTTTTTTTTTTTTTTTGCTGTACAGAAGCTCTTAAGTTTAATTGGATCTCATTTGTCTATTTTGGCTTTTGTTGCCATTGCTTTTGGTGTTTCAGTCATGAAGTCCTTGCCTATGCCTATGTCCTGAATGGTATTGCCTAGGTTTTCTTCTAGATTTTTTATGGTGTTAGGCCTCATGTTTAAATCTTTAATCCATCTTGAGTTAATTTTTGTATAAAGTGTAAGGAAGGGGTCCAGTTTCATCTTTCTGCATATGGCTAGCCAGTTTTCCCAACACCATTTATTAAATAGGGAATCCTTTCCCCATTGCTTGTTGTTCCAGGCTTGTCAAAGATCAGATGGTTGTAGTTGTGTGGCATTCTTTCTGAGGCCTCTGTTCTGTTCCATTGGTGTATATCTCCGTTTAGGTACCAGTACCATGCTGTTTTGATTACAGTCACCTTGTAATATAGTTTGAAGTCAGGTAGCGTGAAGCCTCCAGCTTTGCTTTTGTTTTTGTTTTGCTTAGGATTGTCTTGGCTATGTGGGCTCTCTTTTGATTCCATATGAAGTTTAAGGTGGTTTTTCAATTCTATGAAGAAAGTAATTGGTAGCTTGATGGGGATAGCATTGAATCTATAAATTACTTTGGGCAGTATGACCATTTTCATGATACTGATTCTTCCTAACCATGAGCATAGAATGTTTTTCCAGCTGTTTGTGTTCTCTCCTATTTCCTTGAGCAGTGGTTTATAGTTCTCCTTGAAGAGGTCCTTCTCATCCCTTGTTAGTTATATACCTAGGTGTTTTATTCTCTTTGTAGCAATTGTGAATGAGAGTTCACTCATGATTTGACCCTCTGTTTGTCTATTTTTGGTGTATAGGAATGCTTGCGATTTTTGCACATTGATTTTGTATCCTGAGACTTTGCTGAAGTTGCTTATCACCTTAATGAGATTTTGGGGTTTTGTAAATATATAGTCATGTCATCTGAGATGATGGGGTTTTGTAAATATATAGTCATGTCATCTGAGATGATGGGGTTTTGTAAATATATAGTCATGTTATCTGCAAACGGGGACAATTTGACATCCTCTCTTTCTTTTTGAATACCCTTTATTTCTTTCTCTTGCCTGATGGCCCTAGCCAGAACTTCCAATACTATGTTGAATAGGTGTGGTGAGAGAGGGCATGTTTGTCTTGTACCAGTTTTCAAAGGGAATGCTTCCAGTTTTTGCCCATTCAGTATGATACTGGCTGTGGATTTGTCATCAATAGCTCTTATTATTTTGAGATAAGATCCATTGATACCTAGTTTATTGAGAGTTTTTAGTATAAAGGATTGTTGAATTTTGTTGAAGGCCTTCTCTGCATCTATTGAGATAATCATGCGGTTTTTGTCTTTGGTTCTGTTTATATGTTGGATTACGTTTATAGATTTGTGGATGTTGAACCAGCCTTGCATCCCTGGGATGAAGCCAATTTGATCGTAATGATTAGGCTTTTTGATGTATTGTTGGATTCAGTTTGCCAGTATTTTATTGAAGATTTTTGCATCAATGTTCATCATGGATACTAGCCTGAAATTTTCGTTTTTAGTTGCGTCTCTGCCAGGTTTTGGCATCAGGATGATGTTGGTCTCACAAAATGAGTTAGGGAGAATTCCCTCTTTGTATTACTTGGAATAGTTTCAGAAGGAATGATACCAGCTCCACTTTATACCTTTGGTAGAATTCGGCTGTGAACCCATCTGGTACTGGACTGTGTTTTTTTTTTTTTTATTTTTGGTAGGCTATTAATTGCTGCCTCAACTTCAGACCTTGTTATTGGTCTAATCAGGAATTCGCCTTCTTCCTGGTTTAGTCTTGGAAGAATGTAAGTGTCCAGGAATTTATCCATTTCTTCTAGATTTACTGGTTTATGTGCATAGAGTTGTTTGTAGTAATCTCTGATGGTAATTTGTATTTCTGTGGGATCAGTGGTAATAATCCCTTTATCTTTTTTTATTGAATCTATTTGAGTCTTCTCTCTTTTCTTTTTTATTAGTCTGGCTAGCGGTCTATTTTGTTGATCTTTTCAAAAAACCACCTTCTGAATTTATTGATTTTTTGAGGAGTTTTTTGTGTCTCTATCTCCTTCAGTTCTGCTCTGATATTAGTTATTTCTTGACTTTTGCTAGCTTTTCAGTTCTTTTGATCGTGACATTAGGATGCCAGTTTATATCTTTCCTTGCTTCTCTGGTGGGCATTTGGTGCTATAAATTTCCCTCCAGACACTGCTTTAAATCTGTCCCAGAGATTCCAGTACATTGTGTCTTCATTCTCATTGGTTTCAAAGAACATCTTTATTTCTGCCTTCATTGCATTATTTATCCAGTAGTCATTCAGGAGCACCTTGTTTAATTTCCATGTGGTTGTGTGGTTTTGAGTGAGTTTCTTAATCCTGAGTTCTAATTTGATTACACTGTGCTCCGAGAGACTGTTATGATTTCCATTCTATTGCATTTGCTGAGAAGTGTTTTACTTTCAATTGTGTGGTCAATTTTAGAATAAGTGCGATGTGGTGCTGAGAAGAATGTATATTCTGTGGATTTGGAGTGGAGAGTTCTGTAGGTGTCTATTAGGTGTGCTTGGTCCAGATATGAGTAGTAGTCCTGGATATCCTTGTTAATTTTCTGTCTTGTTGATCTATCTAGTATTGACAGTTGGGTGTTAATGTCTCCCACTATTATTGTGTTGGAGTCTAAGTCTCTTTGTAGGTTATTAAGAACTTGCTTTATGTATCTGGGTGCTCCTGTATTGGGTGCATCTATATTTAGGATGGTTAGCTCTTCTTGTTGAGTTAATCCCTTTACCATTATGTAATGTTCTTCTTTGTCTCTTTTGATCTTTGTTCATTTAAAGTCTGTTTTATCAGAGATTACAATTGTAACCCCTATTTTTTTTTTGCTCTCCATTTGCTTGTTAAATCTTCCTCCATCCCTTTATTTTGAACCTATGTGCATCTTGGCATATGAGATGGGTTTCCTGAATACAGCACACCGATGGGTCTTGACTGTATCTGATTTGCCAGTCTGTGTCTTTTGATTTAGTTCATTTACATTTAAGGTTAATATTGTTATGTGAGAATTTGATCTTGTCATTTTGATGCTAGCTGGTTGCTTTTCCATTAGTTGATGCAGTTTCTTCATAGTGTCCATGATCTTTATAGTTTGGTATGTTTTTGCAGTAGCTGGTATTAGTTGTTCCTTTCCATGTTTAGTGCTTCCTTCAGGAGCTCTTGTAGGGCAGGCCTGGTGGTGATGAAATCTCTCAGCAGTTGTTTGTCCATAAAGGATTTTATTTCTTCTTTCTTATAAAGCTTAGTTTGGCTGGATATGAAATTCTGGGTTGAAAATTCTTTAAGGATGTTGAATAGTGGCCCCCACTCTCTTCTGACTTGTAGATTTTCTGCCGAGAGATCCACTGTGAGTCTGATGGGCTTCCCTTTGTGAGTAACCTGACCTTTCTCTCTAGTTGCCCTTAGCATTTTTTTCTTCATTTCAACCCTGGTGAATCTGACGATTATGTGCCTTGGGGTTGCTCTTCTCAAGGAATACCTTTGAGGTGTTCTCTATATTTCCTGTTTTGGAATGTTGGCCTACCTTGCTATGTTGAGGAAGTTCTCCTGCATAATATCCTGAAGAGTGTTTTCCAACTTGGTTTTGTTCTCCCCGTCACGTTCTGGTACACCTATCAAACATAGATTAGGTCTTTTCACATAATCCCATATTTCTTGGAGTCTTTGTTCATTTCTCTTGACTTTTTTTTTTCTCTAATCTTGCCTCTTGTTTTATTTCATTGAGATGGTCTTCAATCTCTGATATCCTTCTTCTGCTTGATCCATTTGGCTATTGAAACTTGCGTATGTTTCATGAAGTTGTGCTTTGTTTTTCAGCTTCATTATGTCGTTTATGTTCTTCTCTACTCTGGTTATTCTGGTTAGCATTTCATCTAACCTTTTTTCAAGTTTCTTAACTTTCCTTGCATTAGGTTAGAACATGCTGCTTTAGCTCAGAGAAGTTTGTTATTACCCACCTTCTGAAGCCTGCTCCTGTCAATTTGTCACACTCATTCTTCATCCAGTTTTGTTTCCTTGCTGGTGAGGGGTTGTGATCCTTTGGAGTACAAGAGGCTTTTTGACTTTTGGTGATTTTAGCCTTTTTGTGCTGGTTCCTTCCCATCTTCATGGATTTATCTACCTTTGGTCTTTTAAGTTGGTGACTTTTGGGTTGGGTTTCTGAATGGATGTCCTTTCTGTTGATGTAGAAGCTGTTTCTTTCTGTTTGTTAGTTTTCCTTCTAATAGTCAATCCCCTCTGCTAATAGTCTGCTGGAGTTTGCTGGAGGTCCACTCCAGATGCTGCTTGCCTGGGTATCACCTGCTGGGGCTTCAGAAGAGCAAAGATTACTACCTGTTTCTTCCTCTGGTAGCTTCATCCCAAAACAGTACCTGCCAGAGTTCAGCCAGAGCTCTCCTGTGTGATGTGTCTCCTGGTTAGGATACACAGGAGGGTCAGGGAGCCTCTTAGACAGGCATCCTGTCCCTTAACGGAGCTCAAGTCCTGTGCTAGTGGATCTGTCGCTCCCTTCAGGGCTGACGGGTTGGGATGTTTAAGTCTGCTGAAGTGGAACCCACAACCGCCCCTCTCCCCAGTTGATCTGTCTCAGGAAGGTGGGGGCTTTCTAGGTCCCTGATGGGTTGCTGCCTTTTTTTTTCTGAGTTGCCCTGCCCAGCAGGAAGGGAATCTACTTGACAGTCTGCCTGAAGAGGCATCGCTGAGCTGCCGTGTTGGGCTCCACCCAGCTGCTGTGTAAACTTCCCAGAGGACTTGTTTACACAGGTGATGTTGAAACTGCCTACTGGAACCTCAGCATTGGCAGGTGCCCCTCTCCACTCCAAGCTTGAACATCCCAGGTCAAACTTAGGCTGCTGTGCTGGCCGCGAGAATTTCACATCAGCAGATTTTAGCTTGGCGTTGTAGGTGCTGGAGGGAGTCTCCTGGTCTGTGCGTTGTGTAGACTATGGGAAAAGTGCAGTATCTGAGCTGGAATGCCAGAGTGTTGGGAAAAGTCCCTAATCGCTTCCCTTGGCTGGGAGAGTGACTTCTCTGGCCCCTTGTGCCTCCTGGGTGAGGCAATGCCCCACCCTGTTTCAGCTTGCCCATCTTGGGCTATTCCCACTGTCTAACCAGTCCCAGTGAGATGAACCTGGTACCTCAGTTGGAAATGGGGGGATCACTTGTCTTCTGGTGCACTCTCACTGGGAACTGTAGGCTGGAGCTGTTCCTATTTGGCCATCTTGGCAGAAGTCCCTTTTTCTTTTTAAAGTGTGTCTTCCTCTGGGCAGATCAGTTGCATGCTGTGTTACATGGCTTAACAAGAAGAGTGTAGGCTGAATTATGGTCTCTACTCCCTTCTTGGCTAAAGGCTCTGGGAAGTCAGTACTCTGCTTAGCCATTCATTGTGGTTCTGTGGATGGAAGAGGAGCATTTCAGTTTAGAAGGATGGAAGAGTTAATGAGAGGACTTTTTTTTTAAAGTTAACATTTTTTACTCAGTTTTCAACACTGTAACAATTAAAGCTCTTTGGTTGTAAGTAACTGAAACTGACTTTGACTGATGTAGGCAATATTTATTTTTATAAATATTTACCCTGCCAGAATAGCATAGGGTAGTTCACAATATTAAAGGAAAATCTGAAGAACCAGCCTTTGAAAAAAATATGAATCAGGCAGAGTGATATGGTTTGGTGGTGTCCCCACCCAAATCTCATCTTGACTTGTAGCTCCCATAATTCCCACATATCATGGGAGGTACCCAGAGGGAGGTAATTGAATCACAGGGGCAGGTCTTTCCCACACTGTTCTCATGATAATGAATAAGTCTCACAAGATCTGATGGTTTTATAAAGGGGAGTTCCCTTGCACATGTTCTCTTGCCTGCCGCCATGTAAGATGTGACTTGTCTCCTTATTTGCCTTCCACCATGATTGTAAAGCCTCCGCAGCTAGTGAAACTGTGAGTCAATGAAACTTCTTTCCTTTAAAAATTACCCAGTCTCAGGTGTGTCTTTATTAGCAGTGTGAGAATAGACTAATACATAGGACGTCTTCACAGATCAAAGTAGACTAATAGAGGGTCTGTTTTGAACTGGAGAGGTGGTCTGCACTTCCTACTGGACTTCATGATAATGTGGGCAACTTCTGAAAGCCCTGATGCTCAAGCCACTCCCACACCAATTAAATCAGGATCCCTTGGGCAGACACAGGCAGCAATAATTTTTAATCTCCTCAGGTGAAACATGCTTCATAGTATTTCCTTTGGGATGATGAATGCCAGCTGATGTTAGTCTTTATGTCATTATAATTAAGACTTAAATTCTGAGTTTGTTGGAGGAGAATCTGGTTGTCCAAGTTTGGACTTCTTACCTATCACTCCTTAGCTGGGAGAGGAGAGGTATCCTAAACTACAGTCTACCACACTGTATGTTAAAAGAGTAAAAATGAGCCCTGTAGCAAATCAAAGGCCATAGAGCCTGAGTGTACAAAACAAACTGATATTTCCCTACAACTACTTTTGAAGCTTACTAATATATTGAACAAGAAAGAAGAATAATTGGAAAATTATTTCATTGAGGATGATTTTGTATTAATATTTTTTCCTAACTGTATTCAATGATTCTTATGGGAAAATATTTGTTTATTTAGTATGATCGTTATTGTTATAGTAAACATTTAAATCATGTTTTAGAAATAATGCATGGATTAGGGTGTGATATAGTTTGGATGTGTGTCCCTGCCCAAGTCCCGTATTGAAATGTAATCCTCAGTGTTGGAGGTGGGACCTGGAGGGAGGTGACTGGATCATGGGGGTGGATTTCTCACGCCATCTCCTATGATGTTGTCTTGATGATGGTGAGTGAGTGCTCCTGAGATCGGGTCCTTTAACAGTGTGTAGCACCTCCCCCCTTTTCCTCTTGCTCCTGCTCTGGCCATTGTAACTTGCCTGTTCCCGCTTCATTTTCCACGATGAAAGTTTCCTGAGGCCTCCCCAGAATGCTGGCATCATGCTTCGTGTACAGTCTACAGAACCGTGAGCCAATTAAACCTCTTTTCTTTATAAATTATCTAGTCTCAGGTATTTCTTTACAGCAGTGTGAGAACAGAGGTTAAACAGGGTTTAAACCTCTGAATCTTAACCTTATCCTATCATTTTTTATAAAAGCTTCTCTATGATCTGAAAAGTAATTTGTGTACTATGCAACTGAGAAAACACAGGAACAGGCCAAGTGACAATTCATGTCTGATTTGAAAAGGAAAATCTCGCAGATAATTTATGTAGTTTTTCATGTCTCTATTCTAGTTTTCCCAAATTCTTCCCAATTTAATTCCTTTATTGTAGAAACCTATAAAACATAATAGTCAAAAATCATTGTAAGTGAGACAAAAAAAAAAAGAAGAGAAAGCTTTTGATGTTTCTCTTCGGGGTTCCATTTGAAGTCTTTCTCCTCATTATTTATAAAGTTTCACAAGCATTTGGAAATTCTAACTTGCAGTTGCCCAGCAGGACTCTTTAACCCTTCTCTACGCTGTCGTAGTTCACACCAGTTTTATATTAAAAGGCTAAATTAAATAATCTACATAGCAGATAGGGGAAAGGAGGTCACTAATTTACTGTATCGTTAACCACAAAATAAGCTGCAAATACAAAGCTGTCTAGCTGAAAGTGAGTGTCTCCAGAATCCCTGCTTTGAGAGGAAAAAAAGGCAGAATGTGAGGGATTCTCCAACAAAAAGGCTTTTTAAGCAGGAGGACAAAGGAAGCTCAGGAAGCATGAGGCCTCAGAGAACAAGTTATTCATCGTGAAAGGTTCTGGCTAGGAGAACAAAGGATAAAGACCCAGGCAGGCTGAAGAATTCCTTATGCCTCAAGCTGGCTTCCTAGAGCAGTTCACCCTAATTTCATGTGAATTTTAGACCTCTTCAGCAGTGGACACTGTTTTAAGTGTCATTAGTCACCTAGTTAGAAATCACACGTCTTTTTAATACTCTTGCAATTGTTAACAATCTTTAGGGCAGGAGTAACTATACAATTGAGGTGACAGATTCACTTTTTCAGACATATGATGTGTTTTATACTTCTGGGTTTTACTTCCTTAGAGAATGATAGAGAAATGTGATGTTATTGTGCATAACTGTGTAACGTGATATATGTATGACCAACTTATGGATAAAATGAAGCAAAATCCCTTATACTTAAAAAATTAATCACAATTGGTAAGGAAAAATAACCTCCAAATTACAAGCAGGCAAAAATGAAGGAAAAGAGATATAACATCAAGCCATAAACCTTAAAAATGGCAGATGAGGAAAGGTAAAGAAGACGGTGAAGCAGACCCTCTCCCCTAACCCCTGAGACCCGCTTTTCATGTGATGGCATAAAGCATTCATAATGAAACTTAAAAAAGTTTACTAATGACCCAATTTGGAGAGAAGTAGCCTTTTAAGGTGAGTACACGGACTGGTGAAAAACTCTTGAAAGTAAAAAACCAAAAAACTCAAACATTTGAAAGTAGACATCCTTTTCTACCACTGAAAAAATAATCATTAATAGGGCTGAAAGGTCTTAGAGACCTTTCAGAATCTTGGGAGAATGAGCTGAAGCCCATGTGACTGAGATAATGCCCTCACTATGTGAATGGGCCTGTGTGAGTATTTAAAATAAAGCAAAATCCCTTATATGTAAAAAATGAATCATAATTGTTAAGGAAAAATGACCTCCAAATTACAAGCAGGCAGAAATCAAGGAAAATAGGTATAACATCAAGCCGTAAATCTTAGGGCATCTCAGATGAATGAAACAAGTTGAGAATCCCAGCAAATGCTAAATGCCACCTCATCTCCATGCCTCCAGGCTTCGGCAAAATAGACAAGAAGTAGTGCTACTGAGGTGTGCAGAACGGGGGGGTCATAGAAAAAAAAGCCAATGAAGAAGAAAGGATACAGGAGAACTTGCTCATATTGCTGTTAAAGTAGGCATTCTCAATAAAGACGCCAATGTTAAGTCTTAGCAGGATGAAAAGAAAGGCATGGAGACTAGATCACTTATATTTTGTTGGAAAACAAACTACCATGATTCAGTGGTTTAAAATAACAAGTATTTATTTAATTCACAGTTCTGTAGGTTTGCAATTGGCCTGTGCTCAGCTAGGCAGTTCTGGTTTCATGTGGGCCTAGTCACAAGTCTGCAGTCAGCTGCCAGATCCTTTGGAGGCTGACTTTCTGGGACTGCTCATTAACTCCTGTGGTCTCTTATCTCCTAGCAGTCTAGCCCAAGATTATTCACATTAGGGGTGGACAGAGTTCAAGAGAGGAGGCAGAAGTGTACAAAGTTTCTTTTTTCTGTCTAGCTTTTTTGAAGTATGACTGACAAATAACAATTGTATGTATTTAAAGCATTCGACATGAGATTTTGATACAATTGTTTTGAAATGATTAGCACAATAAAACTAATTAACATATTACCTAATACGGTGGTTACCATTTTGTGTGTGTGGGGTAAGAACAAAGATCTACTCTCTTAGCAAATTTTTAGTATATAATATATTAACTATGGTTGTCATGCTGTACATCAGGTCTCTGGAACTTACTCATCCTGTAACTGGAAGTTAGTACCCTTTGACCAACATCTTCCCATAGCCCCTGTTCTGGTAACTACTCTTCCACTCTCTGTTTCTGCAAGTCCAAATTTTTTAGAATGACATATAAGTGAGATTATGCAGTATTTGCCTTTTTGTTCCTAGCGTATTTCACTTAACGTAATGTCTTTCAGGTCCACCTAAGTTGTTGAAAATAGCAGGATTTTCCTCTTCTTTCTTTTTTAGACTGAATAATACTCCATTGTATATATACACTACATTTTCTTTATCCACTCATTCATTAGCAGACACTTAGGTTGTTTACACATTTTGGCTATTGTGAATAATGTTGCAGGAAACATGGAAGTGTAGATATGTCTGACATACTAATTTCATTTCCTTTGGAAGGAATATACCTAGTGTAGGTTTGCTGGATTACATTATAGTTCTGTTTTTGATCTTTTGAGGAACCCCCATGCTGTTTTCCACAGTGGTTGTACCAGTTCACATTCTCACCAACAAGGTACATGGGTTCCTTTCCTTCACATCCTCACCAACTTTTGTTATCTCTTGTTTTTTTTTTCTATAATAGTTATTCTAAAAAGTGCGAATTGATATCTCATTGTAGTTTTGATTCACTTTCCCCTTATAATTAGTGATGTTTATCATGGTTTCACATCCTGGTTGCTCATTTGTATGTCTTCTTTTGACAGATGTCAAATTTGAACATCACAGACGATTGAAGTCCTTTGTCCATTTGAAAAATTGGGTTTTTGTTTTTTTCTATTGAGTTGTATGAGTTCTTTATATATTTCCATTTTAGCCCCAAGTGGGTTGAAATGTTTTTTCTCATTTTTTAGAGCGCCTTTTCATTTTGTTGATTATTTCCTTTGTTGTGTAGGAACTTTGGTTTGACGTGCAGGCATGTGTTACATAATGATGTTTTGGTCAATGATGATCATATATAGGATAGTGGTCCCATAAGATTATAATGGAGCTGCGCTATACAGGTGTGCCATTTTTAATCATTTATACAATGTTTTCACAGTAGCTTTTCTATGTTTAGATGGGCTTAGGTACATAAATACCATTGTGTTACAGTTGCCTACAGTATCCAGTACAGTAACATGCTACACAGGTTTTTGGTCTAGGAGCAGTAGGTTATACCATCTAGCCTAGGTTTATAGAGCCTATACAATCTAGGTTTATGTAAGTATACTTTATGATGTTTGTACAGTGAAAAATCACCTAAAAATGCATTTCTCAGAATACAACCCCATCTTTAAGCTACACATGGCTGTAGTCTCACTTGCTTATTTTTGCTTCTGCTGCCAGTACTTTTGAGTCTCCTATCCAAAAATTATTGCCAAGACCAATGTTAAGGATCTTTCTCCCTGTTTTCTTTCTGCTATTTTATGGTTTCAGGTCTTAGGTTTAAGTCTTTAATCTATTTTGAGTTGATTTTTGTGTATGGCGTAAGATAAGGGTTCAGTTTCATTCTTTTGCATGTATCGAGTATCCAGTTTTCCCAGTATTATGTATTGAAGAGGTTATTCTTTCCCCGTTGTGCATTTTTGGTACCTTTGTTGAAGATTGGTTGAATGTATATGTATAGGTTTATTGTGTTGATATCTATATGCCTGTCTTTACGGACTAGTTTTAGCAGGTAAAGGCTTTCTCCTGCTGAATCCCTGCAACTGCCTCTGTGACCACAGTCAGTTGGGGCTGGAGGCAAATCATGTAGCTGTTGCTGGCCATAGGTGAGTCAAAAGTTGGAAGACTTGATATTGGACATGGTTGCCACTGGATTCCCAGGGGACTAGGACTGCCTTTGGGGCCATAGTAGAGTCAGGGTTGAGCCAGGTCACATGGCTGCTTCAGGGTCTTCAATCAAGACCTAAGTCAGCAGGCCTGGTTCTGAGGGTTTGGACAGGTGTGTGTCCCATAGGTTCACTGGGCAGGAAGGGCTGCCCCTGGACCGCTGCAGACTAGGGCTGGAATAGAGTCTCAGGGACACTTCAAGGTCCATAGTCAACTAATAGACCTTAGAGTCCACGGCTAAGTGGAGGTAGGTGAGTTTGCTACCAGGGATACAGATGGGCATGGCTGCATGTCACAAGGTGGGGAGGAGTCAGAGTAGGATGAGATGGGCCACAGGGCCACTTCAGGATCCATAGTGGGACCTGAGGTTACCAGGCCTGTACCCAGGGGCTCTCATCAGGACCCTGTCCAGGAAGGAATGACTCTGGATTGGTGGTAGGACAGAGCCGGAGCTGGGTCACAAGGTTGTTTCAGGATTCACAGTTGGGTCCATGCCTGAAAGATGTGCACAGGGTTTCTTGAGGGTAGTGTTTGAACAAATACATCCTATTTATTTGGCTAAAAAAACCACAAAGCTTGAATGAAGTTAAGAGATAGGAAATAGATTTTATCTCTTCTTGGGAGAAGCTGTAGTCACGTTGATCATAGCATTGATAGAGGAAGAATGTGCAAACACACTATCACAAAACTTGAAAAAATAAGAGATCACAATCAAAGGGCAAATAACCCAATCTATAAGAAAACTCAAGAAACAAAATTCCCAAAGATACAAATATAAATTCTGTAAAAACAAAAAAGAACTGTCTGTTAGACAGTAGAATGAGAAGGAAAGTAAGATTGAAGAACAAGAGAAATAACATGAGTACAACAACTGCAAACTCCATTACAGATTTGACAAATAAACTAGAAACACAAAAATAGATAGCTTAAATGCAATTATTGACATGCAGGAAAGATGGTCATAAAAAAAGAGGGGAAAAAAAGCAACATAGCAAAGCAAGTATAGAAACTGTTACAAAGAACAGACAAGAAGAAATATAAGGATAATTGGTATTCCCGAAGTAGGCATGCCAACAAATGAGTGAGAAAAAGTAGGTACAGTTATAAAGGAAAATTTCCCTGATAATAGCTGCTTTCAGTCTTTTCCACAGTAGTGTCAGAAGATAATGGAAGAATGTCTAACAATTTTTAAAGGAAAACTGTGATCAAAGAGTGTCTTTTATGTTCAGCTAAATATTTATTTTGGAATTAATAAGGCAACAGAAAGCCATTGTCAAACGTGGAAGAACTCAGGGGATATAGAAGTCCAAAATTATTCTAGAATAAATGCATAAACTGAAATTCAACTAATCAAGAGATAAATCTAAATAATGAACTCAGAAATGTGGAATTAGCAGTAGAATGATTGGTCCTGACTGTTGAATCCATTTAAATATAGACCACATATAACTGGGAAAATGTTTAATATACAAAAGATAAAAAAAACTTATAAATCTTGATGAAATAATAAAAATAGGACAGGTACACTGCCTCATACCTGTAATCCCAGCACTTTGG
Organism: Aotus nancymaae; assembly: GCF_030222135.1. Lineage (NCBI taxonomy): Eukaryota > Metazoa > Chordata > Mammalia > Primates > Aotidae > Aotus > Aotus nancymaae. The sequence continues at coordinate 9,006,311 of NW_026988438.1, forward strand.
GAGGCTGAGGCAGGCGGATCACCTGAGGTCAGGAGTTTGAGACCAGTCTGGCCATGGTGAAACCCCATCTCTACTAAAAATACAAAAATTAGCGGGCATGGTGGCGGGTACCTGTAATCTCAGGTACTTGGGAGGCTGAGGCAGGAGAATTGCTGGAACCTCAGAGGTGGAGGTTGCAGTGAGCCAAGATCATGCCACTGTACTCCAGCCCAGGCCGACAACAGCGAGACTCCATCTAAAAACTAAGCAACAACAAAAAAAGTAAAAAAATAATATAACAAATCAGTGCTTATCTTTACATCTTTTTTCTTATTAACAAGCTCTCAGTAATACTGTCTAAAAAGAAATATATCCAAAGTAAGTCCAAAATACTGGCATTTTTTTAACAGCTTTCTTCTTGATTATAGAGATCTCTGGGAGTAGCGTTAAAGAAACGCTAATCAGCCATTTTTTTCAGTTTTTTTCCTGTATAAAAACCTTAAGCATAACATACCTTTGTTTACAACATAATTAACACTTATTGAATATGGGCTTTACACTTAATAATTAAGTTAATTCTTACAACAATCCTATAACAAAGACTCTACTTTTATCTCAGGTTTACTTATAAGGAAACTGAGACACAGAAAGATTTTTAACTTTCTCAGTTTACTTGACAAAGAGGGGATTTGAACTCGAGCAAAGCCAGAGCTTTTTATATAAGTCTGGTAAAATCTCATTGTTACAAACTGTTTTATCTATCTCACTATCAAGTTATTTAGCTATTTTTCCTGTTGGTATAGTATGTATGTCAGAAATCCTTGAGAGGCAACTAGAATAAAGTTTCACAAATTGTTGATTATTGCTGAGTGGTAGCATTTCTTCTTTTTAAACAGTTTCTTGAATTACTTAAATTTATTTTTGTAATGATGAGCACACATTGATTTTATAAGAAGTCAATACTGTCATGATTTTTGGAAAAAGCAATGATATGCTTATTTTCTTTGTATCAGATATAATGAGCAAACATAATGATAGACCTAATGTAAGAAAAACTGGGCTCTTAACCCTTTTGTCCTGACATTGTTGCAGAGCATTCTTTTAAAGTACAGAACGTGGCCATTACTGGAGCATACAATATGGGTATCCTTTTTTTGAAAATATAATTTAGATATAGTACACTGGACAAATCTTAAGTTGTATAGCTTAATATTTACATATGTATTCATCCCAAAAAATGAAGTTTCTTACTCTATGGATAATCTGCATAAATATCCCTTTTTTATTTGGAGGAACAATGAAGCTGTACTGGTTAGATCATCATAGGACCAAGGTAGGAGAAAAGAAGATCTAAAATTGAGGAAGATTTTGTAGTCCAAAGTTATGCAGGAAATTGAAGGGAGTTCAATGGTCACCAAACCATTAGGATTGAGACACTGTATAATAAGATTTAAAAGGAGAAAATAAGGCAGTTAAGTAGTCCACAACCACGAGAACCTGCTGTTGTGCTTTGTCTCTGAAAATAAATGAGGTTATTCCAGGCTGCCTGACTTACATATTTTTATTAATATTATATAATGTCCTATGAGATTAGAGACAGCTTTTGTTTTTAGTGAATGCAGGTTAAGATACATGGTTGAGATTCTGATTTATCAGTCAGAGCTCAGTTGGAAAAGTAGACCATTAGGAGATACATATGCATATATTAAGGGATTTGGGGTTGTGATAGAGATTTGACCCTTCAGAATTGTTAGAGCCCATTAAGAAATTTCTATAAGGTCTTTGTCTTCCTGTCTACCCTGTAGCATAAAGTCCATAAGACAGGCAGTTGTAAGGAAATACGGATGTGAAGAAAGGTTGATGAAGAGCAAGCTAAAACATGTAAACATGAGCTAGAGACTATGAAGATGGATTGAAACATGAGGTCTTGTCTCTAGCTTTAGTAGTATGGGGTCCTGCAGAAGCTGGGGCCCTAAGCTCACATACCTGGCCCAGGAAGTAAAGAAGCTAATGGAGGATTCAGAGAAAGGCACAGAAGATGCAGGCTCAGGTGCTGCCTCACATCTACAAGGTGAGTCAGGTAATAAGCACAGATGTAGAAGAGCTACGGAATGGCTGCTCTTTACTTGGGCCATCCCATCTGCCACAGGAAATATACGGAATGGAAAACTCTGGGAAATATAGCTTAGCTAAGTTGACATAATAGAAAACCACCATATGATATAAATTGCTGTTTATGGCAGGCAGAGAAGTTTCGCTTAAAGAGTTAATCTTTTTAAATCACCTACCTAAGGCATTAAATACATTGAGGTACTGCTTTCTGTTTTTGAAATAAATGATGCACCTAAAGCTATATTTTCATTGCATAATTATTTTGAGTTACTGGATTTTGAGCTGCCCTGGGAAGTTTCTGTATTGTGTAAAAAATTACCATATGAATGAGGTCATGATTGTACTGCTCTTCCATATCAGTTAACATTGTGTGTACAAAATGTAGACCCCATGCTTGACATTCTAATATCTCAAAGGAATAAAAATACGAATACATAATCTTTTAAATGTATGAAAATTGTGGCTAGATAATGTGATGTAAAGATGAAGGGAAAGAATGATGGATGGCAGTTCTGCTTTTTCTTTTCTGCTTGATGATATTAGGTTTCAGGGAAACCCAGACTCAGTCCTTTCAGTTGCTCACGTTTCTTGTCATCCAAATAAGAATCACCCTTGAAGATGTAAAATATCCACTCTTATCAGTAGCTCAACATACAAGGGAAACAGAATGCTAACATTTATCGCAGTGTTGCTTTTCAATAACTTTTTCATCATTTATCCAACAGCTAACAGGACAGTGTCCCCTCATATTCTCCTAGCTGATTCCCTACATTTCCTCCCCGATTTCTTTCTATGACAATTTTCTTCCAACTGAGCCTCATCTGTTCTGAATAATGTCAACCTTTACTTCTGAAAGGCTTTAGTAAGGCTTGTTTGCTTTTCTATATGAGAAAATGACTATCAATGGCCTGAAAAGTTAAGGAGTGATTGGTTTATGAAGTACCTATTCCAGATAGGAGGTTTCTTTCACAATGGTAAAATCAGTCAGCTGTCTTAAAACACATTTAAAAAGCAGAGATTAGTATTAAATAATGAATAATCAATTAAATTTTAAGAAAAGCGGAGCTTTTCTGTGTGGAGAAGAAGTACTATGTTGTCACCTAAAAATAGATTGTCAGCTTTGAATTGAAGCCCCTACTTCTTGATGAGCATTTTGGCAATTATATTTACCATTCCAGCCACTAGATTTTATTTGTATAATTATCCCATCACTATTCCACAAAGAATTTTAGGTGGTCCATAAAAATACAGTCATATACAAAGATACAGTAAAGGAGAGAATGAGCACTATAAGAAGAACATAGCAAAATAACAGGGGGAAGGATGAGATTAGCACATAGAAATGCACATGGTGGAATTCTATACTACTGCTAAAGTTGTGACTGCAAAAAGCCAACATGGCAAGTTACATCTTTGTATGGTCTGTAAAGAAAGATATCCAATTTATAGCAGTGCTCCAGATGTGGAAGAGTTACTATGGAATGTTCAATTTATAGATACATGTGGAAGTAATGTATGACATCTTGTTTGAGTGTCTAGGAATTGTTTGACCTCTTACCGGACAGCTAAGTTCACAATTAGATAGGATATATATATATGCTTTTTCAACTCCTAAGTCTTGTGGGTTTCATTCTTTACTTAGCTATTCCAGTATACTCACTCAGGTAAGGTGCTGCTGTGCCCAAACCAATGCTCTGCATTTGATCAACTCTGAGGTATTTACAAAATGGAAGGCTGACAGGGAATGGGTGGGACACTGAATGATAAATGGAATTACGGTTACAGTTTTGCTTAAAATTCTCATTTTTTAGTATAATATGCTTTATATTTGATTCAGATTAATGTGTTATTGCTGGTTGAAGAGAGGTAAGGGGTATAATTGAACAAAAACTTAGTCAACTTTCTCACCATGTCAAGGAACATTTGACTGTTCAAGTCAAGAGACCATGTTGGAGGCATAACTTCCCCTTCAGGTATAATCCAGTATAATTCAGTCATAAAGTTCCCATTTGGGGAGAAATGCACTGTCTTTTGTGGGTTGGTGTGGTCAGAAGTTGCCCAGAGAACTTTTTATAAGATTTACATATTATTTTTACTTACATCCTACTGGTGCAACCTTAGTAACATAGCATGTCTAACTGCAAGGAAGAAATGTAGTCTTTATTCCAACTAGCCATATTTCCTGTTGAAAATCTGAGGATATTTTACTAAAGGAAAATAAATAATAGTTATTTAGGAACTACTAGTAGCCTCTGTCACAAGGGATAAAGTCGAGTTTGGTTTTAGTTTCGTTAAGTTTGATCTAAGTAGAGAGGGAAAGAGGTGATTGACTATTCAACTAGGGAAAATATGGGGCTAGAAATTAGAGTCATCATATTTAGAACTCACTTAAAACAATGAGATTGGATGAGGTTAGAGAATTATTTTATAGATAGTAGAGAATACCCAAAACTGTTAAGATGTGGGGCACTCTAATGGTTGAGATTGAGAAGAAAAGAATCCATCCCATGAGAATAAAGAGAATTGGTAAGTGTGGTATACAAGAAAAACTGTGGGAAGTGGTATCCTAGGATTCATATGAGCAAGATCTTTCAAGAAAGAAAAAATGGTCAGTAGTATCAGCTCTTGCCAAGAGATGGATTATGGTGGAAACAAATAATCGAACATTGGATTTAATGAGGTAGAGGTCACTGGTGATCAAAGAGTGATTTCAGTGAAAGAAATGGGACAATAACATGGGATGTGGAGGTTGCAGTGAGCTGAGAATGTGACACTACTCCAACCTGGGTTACAGAGTGAGAGTCCATCTCAGAAAAAGTAAAAAAAAATTTTGAGAAATTTTCTATAAATAGGAATAAAAAAGGGGTGATTAAGGGAAAGTATCATTCAGATGAGAGATTATACACCAGGCTTGTATGATGACTGGTGTGTTATAGATGAATGGGGCAACTTGAGGATATGGGAAAAGAATTGATAATTGTGGATATTATCTCCTTAAAAAAGTAACTGAGTATTTGATCCAGTATACTACTGGAGGGACCCTCCTGAAATAAGAAAAGGGAAGGAGAAGAGAAAATCCATCAACTGTAGGGAAGTAAAGCATGTAGGCTGTAGGTTACATATGATGATGGTAATATGATAATTCCATTTTAGTTGCCTCAGTTTTTTCAGTGAAATTGGAGACAAGATATCTGCTGAGAAGGAATTGAGGAGGAGAGTTTGTGGAGAGTGGAGAGTACGTGAAATAGTTGTCTTGAAGAGTAGAATACTGAATTTAAAACAAATACATAGTAGGTTGCTGGCATACATGGACTAAAATGGAATTTATGCTGTTAATTCTCGTATGCTTTTCTATAATCATGCTCAGTTTGTTAGATATAGGTGTAGAATTGGAGTAAAATTGCTTTTAGCCAGAATTAGGATTTCTTTCCAGACAAATAAGATAGAAGGAAAGGTATAAAGTGAAAAAGGAATTTTATGAAGGGTGAACTGTTGTGATATTTCATAAAATCTAAACTGGGTAAGGGAGGAAAGAATAAGAGATCAGGGGAATTACGGGCAGCAAAAAGTGATGTGGTGGGCATAATAATGCACTTCCAAAGATATCCAAGTCCTAATCTCCAGTACTGTGAATATGTTATATTATGTGGCAAAAGCACTTTGCAGGTCTGATTAAGGTTACAGACTTTGGGATGGGGAGATTTTCCTGAATTGCCTGGGTGGGTACAATCTAATCATCTGAGCCTTTAGAAGTGGAGAACCTTCTCTGGATGCAAGTTGAGGAGAGATGAGGCAGAAGGGAGGTCAGAGAGATTTGAAGCATATAAGGGCTTGCCCTGTAATTGCTGGGTTTGAAATTAGAAAGTAGACCATAAGCCAATGAATATGGGTGGATTTCAGAAGCTGAGAGCAACCTCTGATAACAGCCAGCAGGAAATTGAGACCCAAGTCTTAGAACTACATTTTGAATTCTTGGAATTGAATTCTGCCAGCAACCTAAATGAGCTTGGAAGTGGAATCATCATGACAGCCTTTAGGAAAGCAAGTACCTCGACTTGGGTCTTGTGAGACTTTAAGAAGAGAACCAGTTGAGCTACATTGCCTGAATTTCTGCCCTACAGAAATTATAAGATAACAAATGGATGTTATTTTAAGTACAAAGTTTGTGGTAATTTATAATAGCAGCAATAGGAAGCTAATACAAATAAGAATTGTCATAGGATTGGAAGTACCATTGGGGATAAAGATGGATGTAAGTGTACTACGAGGTCAGGAGTTCAAGAACGGCCTGGCCAACATGGTGAAACCCCGTCTTTACAAAAATTCAAAAATTAACCGGGCACGGTGGTGGATGCCTGTAATCCCAGCTACTTAGGAGACTGAGGCAGAAGAATCACTTGAACCCTGAAGGTGCAGGTTGCAGTGAGCCGAGATTGCACCACTGCACTCTAGATTAGGCAACAGAGCAAGACTCTGTCTAAAAACAAAACAAAATAAAAAACAAACAAACCACTGGAAAGTTAGTAAGCTTTGGTGAGAAAGTGGAATGCTAGAAATAGAAATTTTAGGGGTGGTGCATTTATTAATGAAAAATGTTAGCTGAGATGGGGTAGAATATTTGAGTGCTGGAAGTGAACAGCTGAAATGGATCTTATATGGATGATGACAAGCAGAGTAAGATAGTAATCTAGGTGCTAAAATTGTCACAAATGAGCATTAGTGACCAGGAATAATTACAGAAGCACAATAAAGGAGACTAGCAGTATGTGCGAGTGTTTGTGGGGTGCAGGGTTGATGAGATGCTCTGCAAGGAACTCCAAACTTTTATGAATAAAATGCCAGTAACTGGGAAGAAAACAAGGAGTACACTTCCAGGAGGACACATGTGGGTGGCTTAGCATGGAAATATGGGAGGAAGGAAAAGAGTCACAATTTGGGGTAAGGCTAAAAGGCAAATAACGTTTTCATATACAGGTTTCAGTTATGAGTGTGAGGTGAAGCTTAGAGAAGAGATTTAGAATACAGTGTAACCCAGTGGTAGAGTTTGAAAGGAACGGCAGGGCAGAAATTGGGTCAGTTTAGAGAGTGTGCAGATAGGATTGTGAATGAAGGATGATCTGGAAGATTTGGACTTCTTGTCATGACTGAATCAAATAAAGAAATAAGGCTTGATGAGATGCAAGCTTTAATAGTCCTTTTGAAAAAGTTGGGCAAGCATTTTAATGATATTCTTTTTCTTAAAATTAGTCTTTTAGGCAGTGAACTCATGTACACTGTTAGTGGGAATATAAATCAGTAAAGTCATTATGGAAGACAGTGTGGAGGTTCCTAAAAAAATTAAAAACAGAACTTCCATATGATATAGCAATCCCAGTTTTGGGTATATATCCAAAGGAAATGCAATCAGTATTTCGAAGAGCTAATCTGCATTCCAATGTTCATTGCAGCATTATTCGCAATGGCCAAGATATGGAATTAGCTTAAGTGTTTATTGACAAATGAATGCATGAAGAAAATATGCAGCACACACACACACCCTCCCCCCCCACACACAATGCAGTATTATTCAGCCTTAAAAATAAGTAAATCTTGTCATTTATGACAACATGAATGAACTTGGAGAAGATTATACTAAGTGAAATAAGGCGGACACCAGACAAATACTGCATGATCTTACTTATATGTAGAATCTTAAAAAGTTGAACTTACAGAAACAGAGAGTGGAATGTTTTTTAACAAAGACTGGGGAGAGGGGCTGTTGGGGATACCCCTTTGTCAAATGGTACAAAGTTTCAGTTAGAAAGGATGAAGAGGCTCTGGAGATCAAATGTACAGCATAGTGATTACAGTTAATTATAATGTGTTGCATACTTGAAATCTATTCAGAGAGTAGACCTTAAATGTTCTTACCACAAAAAATGTTAAGTGTGTGAGGGAGGTAATGTATATATTAATTAACTTGATTTAATCATTTCATAATGTATACATATATTAAAACCACATTGCACACCATAAATATACACAATTTTTATTAGTCAATTACCTTAATAAAGCTGAGAAAGAAAGAATTTGTCTTTTAGGCAGTTTAATGCTGAGTAGGGCTGCCATGCAACTAAGCAGCTCTGTCTTATAATAGCACGTGTGACTTTGGTGTCCCTACTTAGAGATGGCAGCAGGCAGTGGTACTGCTGTTGGAGACCTTGGGAAGTCAACATCAGATGCACCAAGTGACTTGATGTCAGTGTGGGAAATCAGATTGCCTTACACTCCCTTGACTTTTTGACTAATTGAGAATGAAAATCTTACCTTGTAATTCTGTATGCAAAATGATAAAATCATATTTTAAAATGTATACATCTATTTTTAGAAACCGCTGTGGACTTTAAATGCAAAGGAGATCTATCTTACCACTTAGAGCCAGCTTTCTTTGCATCAATACTTTCATGCTTTATTGACTTTCTGATGAAGTGAGTTAAAATAGATTAATCACATATGCTTTCTGTCCTAAGGAGAAAGATTTTTTTTTTTTTAAATTTAAGAAAAGCTATTTTCTAAATTTTATTTCCCCTTAGTAGTAAAGAAGCTCAGTGGGGAAGAACATAATTTAATATTAGTAGATGTTAATTCTTTAAATAGAGTGCTTAAAAGTTTTTAGGAGCTTATTACTTGATTTGTAACTTCCAAAGACTATCTCTGTCTTAGAATGTTATACCTTCTGTTACAATGGTGATGAATAACTCTACAAAAGTATAGTTGGGGAATGAAGAAGAGACAGAATTCATATTCATCAGCAAATCCTTAGTCTGAAATCACCATATTGATGACTTAAAAAAGTGAATAGCAATATAACTGGTATATAACTTAGTACAGAATCTTCTATATGGTGATACCAGGATGACATGGTTTTAAAGGTGTATGAGTTCGAAAGAAATGAGGTAATAGAAGATTAGATATTAGCAGAAGGTACTGTTTTTATTCTACAGACCTGTATTAGTGTTAATAAAGAATATTCAGAAAAATTAATTTGTGAGCAAAACACAGCTGAATTGTTTGGAGAAAGACCAGGCTATAAGTAAAATATGTCCTGTCATCTGGCCATGACACATTAAAGTGGCCACATCATGGGAGAGTTTGTTGCTCTCAAAGAGTGCAGATGGTCACTGATACAGTAGAGAAGCCGAGTGCTTCAGGGCTGTCATCAGGAAACTACGGCTTGACTGTCTTTCATCTGGTGAGGAAAGTGCTTCTCACGTCTGTGTTGCACTAGGATGAGGTAACAGTCATTTACTGCCCCAGGAATAACCCCATGCCATTACTTTGCTTCTTAAATGATGTACCTGGCTCACTACTATTACTCACATTTCATTTAGAACCATAAGTTCAGGCCCATTAATAATAAATTCTTATTAACCTTTTCTAAAGGACAAGAGTAAAACTCTCCTGACAGCTGGATTGATTTCCATACTTGAATATCTTTCCATTGATCAACCTCTTCAGAGAGCCTTTCAAGTAAAGACCAAGGGTTTTGATTCCACTTCCTTTTGTTTCAACATTTAACCTCTAATATTCTTGCACTTTTATTAGGATTAGGTATGTTATCCAACACAGATGTATAATCTTTTTAAGTTCATAATATCATGGACAGGCATTTCTAAAGAACAGTGTACAAAGATGTATGCCATATTTTATGTTGAATTTTTGGAGAAAATATATTTATGTTTCAGGAGAAAAGAGATTTTGAGAGAGAGATACATAGAGCATCCTTTATTTAATTACAATTTTTCATGTCTCAGGTTTCCTCTCTTCTAAGGTATGAACTAAGTTTCTGGTCCATGGAGCTTATTCCTTATCTTTTTACTTCCTTAGTGGTTGACCAGCTCAACCATGATAGGCTGGAGCTTAATCAGTACAAGCATCTACCTCGCCTACATTGTGCTTGTGGGGCTATCTTTGGATGACTAGTTATCTGACCGTGGATGATTTCTAAGCCTCTTGGAGGGGAGAGTCAAATGTACAGTAAGTAGACTGGATGAGCTGGAACATCCTGCTTCAACTGGTGATGTGGTAAATTGTTTTTCTGCTTCAATTCAGCCAAGATTTTTTTTTCTGGAGCCGATAATGGGACTGTAAAGATGCCAGATTTTCTGTGCCACCCTTATCATATTTTCTCAGGAAAAGTGCACACTGCCACTTAGTTCTTATTAATGGCCCAGCTACAAGCCTGCAGTCAAGACAATCTGTACATCTATTTATGTGGTGCCCATTATGCTTTCAAGCAGCTCAGACAAGCAGAGAAGGAAAAATTTTGGAAGTTAGTTAATAAGATACAGATTCAATCTATTTCTGTTTCTGAGTAACAGTTTAGTAGAAAGGGCTGTTAGAGGCATTCATTTGAAAAATAAAGCTTGGATATCATTTGTTTATATTTTAAAAACCTGAAATAAGTCTTTCTAAAGGTGACAAAGTAACACAGTGCGGATTCTATGGAAGTACTGGCTTTTGCAGGCAAGGGTCTTAACACTTTATGTATTAGTTTACTAAGAATCATACAAAAGCTTAAGTTCTTTTAGCAAGATTGTACGTTAAAGATAATTTCCATGGCCCTCTAAACATTTTAATATTTTTTTCTGAAAGTGAGAATGTGTTTTAATGTTTTACAGAATTCCGAGCTACAGGATTCTTAGTACAGGGTGCTATAATAAATTGGACAATATATTAGAGGTGACTCAGCCTGTGGCTCTAGGAACAAGATCAAATTGGATGAGATGAAAGTCTCACTTGCCATCGCAAGTGTTTGTGGCTGTGTTGTGCCCAAGCAAAGACGCACTTGCCTCATCGTGCTGCAGTAGCCTCATGTAGGTTAGTGCTAATCTGACATGGACATACTCATTATACCTTGGCATAGGTGATTTTCAATAATGTGAAGCACTTCATAATTCCAGTATTTTTTCCAGGATAGGTACTTAAGAATCTTAAATAATTTTTACCATATACTGTAAGAATATCAATCATGCCTTTCACCACCGTGTAAAAAACTCTCTCACATTATCAAGGTTGATATGAATTTATTCATTCATCAAGTATTTATTGAGTCTTCGCTGAGTGCCAGACACTCTTCCAGGCATTGGGGATAAAATGAAGAGCAGAAATAAATCAGATCTCTCTCCTCCAGGACTTACAGTTCCTAAGGAATGACAGGGACAACATTCCCAACCCATTAAATAAATGGCAAGAGTGACCATACTTCCTTGTATAATTAATCTACAGATTCCTCTTTTAGTTTCAACATTTTCAAAAAATGTTGTGGTTTAGAAAATAGCACTTATGAAATCCTTTTTTAGGATGGCTATGAAGGTAAGAAGCTGAGTTAATGAGTGAGGGTCCCAGAGAGACACCAGAGGTAACTCTTAAGAGCTATCTAGTCAAGAGGAGAAGGGGAAGGTTCTCAGAGTTAGGGAACCTCATGGTCTTGGAAACAACAGACTTTAACTGGGTTACCTCTGATACCAACAGTGGAGATCCCAGGTAGCAGAGACATTTGTGTTTTTCCAAAGTTGTGTTGATACAATATCAGTGGGTAACTTTAGATAAATTTTCATATAAACCAAAATATAATTTTAATTTTTTAACTGATAAAGGGGGAGAGGACATTTAGATAAGAAAGGCACAGGCACATAGCATCTAATTCCTCCGTTGGCTGCAAATTGAAATGAGAAGCAGTGTAATGCCACTAAGAGATTGGGTTTCAAATTCAGAAGACCTCAGTTTTCATTCTAGCTCTCCTATTGACCACTTTCTCTGTGACCTTGGGTAAGTTGCTAAAACACCCTATGCCTCAAATTTTTCTTTGGTGAAAAAGGGAATTAATGTATGTACAGTGCCCAGAAAAGTGCCTGCATATTGGAAACACTCAGTTAATATTACTTGTTACTTTGTACACTGACTCAATCCTTTTGTTTGTCTCCATCCTTAAACTGTATTTAAAGAAATAGGGTTTGGTAGCTAAAGTGTAATTAAAAATACTTCAAATTCTTACCATATCTTTTGAAAATTGTCAAATAATACATTATTGTATTGATTTTGAGAATGCGTTATTGTATTGATTTGGGGGTCTGCCTTACCAAATTTCCACTAACTGGGTGGCTTACGGCAATTGATTCTCTCAGTTATAGAGGCTACACGCCTGAAATTAAGGTGTCAGTACAGCGGTACTTCACCTGGGGGATCTAGAAAAAAATTTTTTTTTTTTTTTTTGTCTCTTCTAGCTTCTGGTAGCTTTGGGTATTCCTTGGCTTGCAGCTGAATTACTCCAGTCTCTGCTTCCATCTTCCTGTTGCCTTCTCCTGTGTGTTGTGTAATTTCTTACTCCCTTTCTCTTATAAGGACACTTGTGACGACATTTAGAACCCATGCAGATGATCCAGGATAGTCTTCTTATCTCAAGATCCTTAATTTAATGATATCTACAAAGACTCTTTTTCCAAATCAGGGAACAGTCACAGGGATTAGGACGTGGACTTATCTTCTGGAGGACACGATTCAGCCCATTACCACTGCTAATGTAGAATTCCTCCTATCTGTAACCACCAGTCTTTATACCCTCTCCAATGATGCCAGTCATTCCTCAGAACTCTCCTTTATATTCTCACATCCTAATCCTAGAAGCTTCCTTGACTCCAGTTCATGAGGATCTTTTCTGACTCTCTGGTCAATCTTTTCTTTGGCTTTTTTTGTTATTATTTTATTTTCTCTTCACTCTCTTACACAGATATTGCATGACAAAGTTAACCCAGATGATGACACCAAGTGTAAGAATGTTTGCCTCTGAGAAGCCAGGGAAGGGCTGGGGGCATGCAAGTTGTTAATATCTTAATATTTTTTTATGCTGTAACTCATTAATAGTTATTTTCAGAGTCCTATGTACAATTAAATAGCTGACTTCTGCTAGAGAGGACTCAGATACCCCTTAATAAAAGGAATTGCTGTGGACTGAATGCTTGTGGCCCCTTGAAATGCATATATTGGAAGCCCGTTCCCCATTGTGATGGTACTTGTAGATAGTACCTTGGGTGGGGGGATGGATAAGTGACAAGGGTGGAGCCATCATGATGAAATTAGTGTCCTTGTAAGAAGAGACAGAAGAGAGATTACCCTCACCCCTCCCTTGAGAGGATACAGCAAGAAAGCAGATATCTGTAAGTCAGGAGGCAGGCCCTCCTGACAAGAAACCAGGCCTTGATCTTGGATTTTCATGCTTCCAGTACTATAAAAATTACATGTTTGTTGTTTAAGCTATCCAGCCTCTGGTTTCATTCCAGCAGCCCGAGCTAACTAAGACAGAAGTCTATGTGGATTATTCAGCAGCTCTTCTTTACTATCCTTGCTTTGAAAATGATGCAGGAGTCAGGCATGACTCAATTGATTTTGGGAATCATTTTCTCTACACATAAACAAAGATTATCTGGAGGCAAATTTGGAGAATCATTTTCTTTATAGATAAAGATTAATAAAGTTGGTAATAAACCCCATTTTTCCCACTGAACACTATAAGGAGAAAGTCGGCAGCAGATGGAGATTTATTTCTAACAACTTAGGTAATAGCATCAGGAAAAGTGCCGGTCAGAAACATCACTAGAGAAGAAATAGTATTGAAATCACTCTCCAGTACTGAGAATTCCCAGAGCCTATGTTCTTACCTCTTCCCACAGCCAAATTATTGAAATAATTGATGCGGGATTTTTTGCTCATTAGTTTAGCTAACATCCGGATACTTGTCTCACCACCAGGAACAATTAGGCACGTGGAGACTTTAAAGGGTGAGGAGGGTGGATTTATCAGGTGAAAAGGAAACTCTCAGCAAAGAAAGAGGGACTTCTGCCAACAGGCTCCCACGTCACAGATTGAATACCAGACCACCACTCAGGAGCTGAAGAGGTCAGGCTCCTCCCAGCTGCATAAGGCGTGAATTCCCAGTGGCTCCACCCTTTTCTCCCAGTGTGCAGGTGGACCCTAGTCCATTTCGGGTATGCCCAGACAACACCCCTGGGTAGGTTCTCTCATCTGCACAAAATCATCTGATGTAAATACTTGTGGGGCAAGTCAGAGATTCTCTGGGGACCCTCCCTTATCTGCCTCCTGCGTCTATCATAATGATATATGAAATAATGATATAAACTTATATTGGCCAAACTTTTGGCTTAATATCTATTGGGAGAATTCTAAAGTAACAAGGTAGAAAATGAGGGAAATCTTAAAGAATGCTGCCTCTGGTCTAATTCCTGGTTTGGGGAGAAGACTTCTCTTCATGACTTCTGAGTAAGCAGAAAGTCAAACAAACAGCAACATTATGCCTATGAAATATTTGTCAGTAAAAGTGAGGACAGTACTCAAAGTGGAGATAAGAGTATTCTTTAAGTTAAAATTTATTACCAAAAAGCATGAAGATACTTTAGAAAGCATTTGTTTTATATTGCTAATAATGGAGTGAACATACTGACTTTCTGAAAGAGAATATAGTGAAGTTGGTGCAGTTTGGTATCTTTGTACTGCAAGAACCTGTGCGATTTATTTTTTAAATTTAATTTTTATCTTTTAATTAAAGTTATGAATATACTTTGTTTAAATAGTGAAATGGTCCTACAAATTTTTGTAATAAAATATTGAAGCTTTTTTTCTCTTTTCTCAAATTTTTAAGTTTTTTTCTGGCTTTTGCATCTACATCTCTAAGCAGTATTTTGATATTGCTATTTCTACCCTTTCATTTTTTTTTCATTTTCAGAAGTTATCTACTAATTTTTCATAGAGAGAATGAAGTGGATTTAGCTTTCTTTCCCTACAGTCCCACTGTCTCCATAATAAGCATGCCCAGTTCTTTCTCCATTTTCGAGTTTTGGTAAAATTTTGGTTAGCTCTGTTGATCTGTATTAACAGAATAAACATTATTAATGTTTATTTTTTAACATCTGAGGTTCATATTTTTCTAGTTTTAATTATTAAAGGAACACAAAACAAATAACGTTCTCTAAAATATCCAATTATATGACAAAATTAAGAAGTGATTTGAAATAAAAGACCTAATTTTCTTCTATAATGTAGGTACAAATTAACAGACGTGATTGCATTATTAACTCTGATAAATAGGGACATTTAGATTCAGGTGGTTTTAAAAATGGAAAGTAATCACTATTTCAAATAAATGCACACAATTTCTGAATAGGTAAAGGAAAAGAAACTAAATTGTTTTTAAGGGAGAAAATAAAGAAATGTCAAGCAAACATTTTTTAGAAACACACACACACAAACCCAAGGTGACAGTATGATACCAAGTTTAGCACCATTGATAATAAATGTGAATGGACTAAATTCCCATCATAAAAGTTTTTAAAAGTCTCAAACTTGATTAATCAGATAAAAACCTCACTGCCCACTGTTTACAATGCTTCGACCATATCTAAAAGGATATAGAATGTTTAAAAACAAGAAAAGATAAAACAAAAAATGGTTATATGATTAGTACCAGATAAATTAAATATGTTACCTGAAAAGAGGCAGAAGAGAAATAATAAAAATAAAACCATAAAGTAGCAAAACATAGGAACAACAAGAATAGAAACGTTTGATCTTAGAGACAGTTCTTTGAAAGAAAAAAGTTGCCACTTTTCTACAATTCTGCCCTGATTAAACAAACAACCAAAATTCTGTTAGGAATAGTACACATGAATTATGAATAAGGCATGCAATACATTGGAATGCATAAGATTGTTCATTAAGTGCTTGTTACAAAATGACTGTTGAAACAATAAAAACAATGGCTGAAAAGAGCAAGAACCATATACTAACAATGAATGGTAGGGAAGATAATGGAAAAAGATCCAGTCTAGTAGCAAACTAAATAACTATCTAAAAATAAGAGATACACAGTCTAGACCAATAGAGTGAAAACTAAAATACTTATGTAAAATGAGACTTTTAATAAATTAGAGAACATATCAGAGGTTCCATGTTTGTACCAAACTTAATTCACTTAAAATAGGAAGCAGGATTTCATAGTCAATTGTGGAGAAAATATGTCGGCAACAAAAATTTGAACATTGGTTTATTTTATGAGTTGGGAATTATGTTTCTGAAATCTGTTTTCTCTTTGCTTCTATAGCTATGTCTGCATACAGGCTAAAAAATGAAGTTTATTGTCCAGACATGGGAGAGTAGTATCAAAGATCATAAAATAAAATAAGAAGGATATATATCACCTAGAGCAGTGCTTCGCCAACTTCAATATGCCTTCACTCGACAATCTTGTTTAAATGCAGCTTCTGGTTCTGTAGGTCTGATGGGTTCTGAGACTCTGAATTTCTAAACCATGCCTCATTGATGCTCATCTGCTTGGCCATGGGCTACGCTTTGAGAGGGAAGGTCCTGTACCCTGTTTCCCTAAGCACAGCCCCCAGAACAGCAGCACCCTTATCAATGTAGGTGCTTGATAGTCATGCAGATTCTCAGGCTCTGCCCCAGGCACACTGGATTAGAACCTCTGGGAATGGTGTCCAGTAATCTGTGCTTTATGAAGCCCTCCAGATGACTCTGATGTTCCCTGGGACTGGAGAGCTATTGACCTGGAGCAACTCCCACCAGACATGAAAGGAACATAGAAAGTCATTTCACGGCTGAGTCTGTGTGTGTGTGTGTGTCTGTGTGTCTGTGTGTGTGTGTGTGTGTGTGTAAAACCTGAGCATTTTACTCCTGTCCATAGGTATGACTCTCTGAAGGGGAATGGATAAATAATTGCAGAATTATAGGAATACCAGATGGGTCTGATAGAAAATTTTCAGTGAAAATCTAACACTTCTGTTTCTTAGAGAATTTCTAAACCCCTCCAGAGAAACCCAACATAGTTCAGGCTGGTAGATGGAGGTCTATGGATTGTTGGGACTGATTTAACACAATGCAATTCCTCTAAACTGTGTAAGTTTCAAGGAATATTCTGAAGCTACCAATATCTGCCCCTCCTCTCCCCATGGAGGTCATGAAGGGAGCCAAGAAAGAAAATTATCAACTTGGGGTAGAAAATGTTGCTTCAGAGAGAAAAAAGAGATCTTGTAGAAAAAAGCTGGCCCTCCTAAACTAAGACAAGAACCACAGTGGCAGTCAAACTCAGTTTCTGCCATAACTGTTATTGCAGAGAGAGGGGCGTTATCTCTTGAGGTGGCTAAGCTCTCACTGAACCATACAATACTTTGTAGAACTGACCAAAGTTATTTAAGCATTCAGGGTCAATCTACAAGCTCAGAGATGGGGGCCGTGGATAGACAAGGGGACAAGGAGATGGTACTTGGTACTGGCTTCCTCTTCTAGTTCCTTGAAGTTGAGGATAGAGAAGCTTCTCCCTGCAAATCACTAACTTGAGAAAGAAAAAGCATCTGGAAAGAAAACCAAAATGGTGAGACATAGATGCACAGCGTATGAACTTAGAGCTGAGTGAATATTTACAAAAAAGAGATTGTTTCTCAAACAAAATGAGATATAGTTACCTTTAATTGGCAGTTCATCTTTGTTCTCTTTTAGTAGATTTGTAGAATACAGAGCAATAAAGAAAGCTATGATTACTTTCATATATGAGTTTAGAGTGCAAATTTCAACCCCAGTATTTTTATACAAAAAAGGTTGTAACAGTAACTATGCATCAGTTCATGAAGTGAACAAAACATGTTTGATTTTTTTTTTTTTTTTTTTTTTTTTTGCCGAATTTTTCCAATAAAATTGACCTTTTCAATTGTGGATTTTTTGGAACCATAATAAATTTATTTGAAAATTCACTGAGAAGAATAAATGAGGGAGAGAGAATACATAAAGTTTGGTAAATGAGGTGTGGTATTGTGAGTAAATTTTAACTTTTAATTCTGTGTGAATCCTGGAGCCAGGTTGTTTGGTTTTTGAGTCCACATATGCTACTTTCCATGTCAGTTTCTACATTATATGAATGGTGATCATAGTTCCAACCATGAAGAATTGTGTTCATTATTAAATGAGTCAATGCAGTTATTATATTACTCAATACTGAGTAAGGCTTAAGTATTAGTTGTTGCTGTTTTTGTTCTGCTTTTCTGCAAAACGTTTCACAATAATTTTTATTTTCAGAAAAAGTGTTATAAAAGTAAAGTGAAAACGACGAGCAGAAATCCTGATTTAGCATATGGATTTTAGATGTTTATTCCTTGGATGCTTCTATAAAAGATAGTGATGAGTTTCTGCATTTTAATTTTTTTCTTGAAAGGAAATGGAAGACTTTTGAGATTTGTGTTTCCTTTTCCTGCTAAACTGTCTGACAATTTTGTGCATGTACCATTCTCAGAATCGAACTGGCATCTTCTGTTTCATTTTTCATGGCCGTTTTAAGGAAATTAATTTTGAAGGACTGTGGCTGCAACTGGTTAATATGAATGAAACACTCAGCAGAAAACAATCTGAGCGTTTCAGTGACTTTGAGGTGATTTGGTGGCTTACCTTTTCACTATCTTTCAATCATAATGAAAAATTAAAGCTTATGTAATTAAAAGAACTTGGCTTTGACTGTAGTTCCAATAATGCATGGAGGTTAACAAAAAGTGTAGTTGGCAAGTTGAGATAGTCTGGAGTTTGCATTTGCCATTCAAAACAGATAATCTTATAGACTCCTTTCCTTGTCAGGGACAGGAAATAGATTTTTGATGCTATCTGATATTGAACTGCCACAGAACTGATGGGACAAGATTTGAAGGGTACTGCTTTAAACAAGCTTGAAGTATTCTTTTTATATGGTTTAATCATGCAAGAATGAGAAATATACAACAATTATGAAAGGAAGAGTTTCACTGACTTCCTTAAAGGCAACTCTTGCGTACTAAAGCCAAACTCACTGATTATTCAAGGTTATTTAGAAGAATTTTCTTGGAGGTGTGGTGAAGAGATAACGTGAAGATTGGGAGACCTTTTTTTTTCCTCCCTCTCCCTGAGTCAATTTGCATCTAATCTTTGCACTCCATGGAACATGATGGCTTTATGCTATTCTTATCTCCTTATTGGTATTTTACTCATAATGGACCTAACAATAGTTTTAACTCAAGAAAAATAGACCACAGGAAAATAACAGTAATTCAGCCTTAGGGAAAAATTGTTTAAATTATTCAGATATAAAAATATTTATTTTAACATTGAAAGAATGAGAAAAAGCTAATACAAAGAACTCTAATTGAAGTAATATTTCTAGATAACTTCCTATACAAATAGAAGAATAAATAAACTCCAGAATTGAATTGTTTCTTGGTGGAGTTTAATGAAATCCTGCAGTCTCTTTCCTTAAATAAGTGACCTGATTAGATTTCACATATAATTAAGTGGCAGCTTTGAGGACGGTGCTTCACAAATACAATTTTAGTAAAAGAAATGTTCATTGAAAATAACACTCAATTTTATTACTAAGTAGAACATTTTTCTAACATTTATAATTGTTCTTTTTTACATTCCTTAAGAACCATGGGATGAGGATCTGTTATTTTTGTTTATAGCAGAAATATGTTTGTATTCATTCAAGAATATGTACATTACTCTGACAAAATTATCAGTAGAAAGAACAACCAGATTGATGTGCAATAAAAGCCTACTAGTGTGAAATATAGTCGTTATTTTTAGATTACTGAAAATGTTATTTTGAGTACTTTTAGTATGTAATATAAACTTTCTATTTTTTAAAAAGACTTTATATAAAGCCCTGTGTTGCTCTCAATCTGTTTACCTGCCACTGCCAACCTTCCTAAACTTGTCCACAGGGGATGCCATAGCCCCAGGGGTAGGCAGAGAAATCATGATCAAATTAAAAACAATGTTCCCATTGCATAATAAAGCAGGGCCCTGAAACAAATAACAGAGTCTTTATTAGAAAATTTGTATTGTTTTCATCATGGATTAGTTTTAATCTTTTGAAAACATAACACTGTTTATTACTGCCATTTTTGGTGCCCTCTTAAATTTTGTCCCTGAAAAATGCCTCATCCACTTCACTCTAATTCAGGTCCTGCTACGCACCCTTCTAAGGATGGATTTATTTATTTTATGGTGTGAATCTAAGACTATTAATTTTATTTTTCTCTACTGCATTTTTATTTTGTACAAAAAACCCACATTTTTTTTTCAGCAATGAGCTTAAATAAAAGTACAAATTTAAGGTAAATTAAATATTGATTTTCTGTTAATAATAAACGTTTTACAAAATGTTTGTGGGCATTCTCTATCTGGCATTGGGGCTATGGTGATATCACAGATTACATGAAAACCAGAAGACCAAAACCTGCTGAAGAAGCATTGGCATCTATTTCCAAAGTGAGTGGCTCCTTTCAGGAGATGCCAAAAGCTGTGATTTAACCCCAAGCCGTTGCAGGAAGTCTATCTACATGTTACTCTTTGAAGCATGCATTGTACATAGACTTAATGAGTCTTCTTTTAAGTTAGTTTTGCACACAGTTTTGCTCATTTTCAAATTCAAGTTTTCTTGTTCATATTTGAAAACTAAAGTGAAAACTGTTACTATTTTGGTTCTATTAGCAGAACTTAGTTAAATGATATCAGTTCTATATCTGTGTTATTAGATGCTTCAATGGAATATCAGTCAACTACAACGATGAAACCTCCTCTTCTTTGTTCAATCCATGGAGCCAAAGTAAAGAGTTTAGCAATACTGTTAAAGGAAAACATCTGGTATTATTGTGAATGCTCTTAAAATTGAGTTTAAAAAGATCTACATACATTAAAGATTACATAATTTTTTTTGCAGTAAAATTAGAAATACCAAGTTTGGTGGAAAACAACGTCACGGTGAATACAATGTTTCTTAATAAATTAGAATCTTATGGTGTGGCTATGTTACCTGAAATGGTGTGGTGCCACAGAATTCATGATTGTATTCAAATAGTTGACATACAGTGAAATTTACCCATTTTAATGTAGTTCTGAAAGTTGGAGAAACTTAAAGCCATACAGCACCAAGAATTTTTAATTGTCAATATGATAGCTGAAAATGAATAAATTGACCCTCTTGGATGCTTATAAAAACAATAGCTGACTACCATATAAAATGTAGAAAACCCCAAGAAAAATATCAAATCTCTCTCTCTCTCTCTATATATATATATGTGTGTATATATATGTATATATATGTGTGTGTGTATATATGTGTATATATGTGTGTGTATATATATGTGTATATATGTATATATATGTATATATGTATACATATATATACACGTACACACACACACACACACACACACACACATATATATAGATCCCAATTTTTTTTTTCTATGTGCATTTTATATTTTACCAAATGGCATTGTAGTGTGCATGCTTCTGTGGGGTTTTCACATAACAGGTTTTTTTTTTTGGCAGTTATTTTAGATTCAGGGGATACATGTATCTGTTTGTTACAAGGGTATATCACATGATGCTGAGGTCTGGGCTACAGGGGATCCCATCACCCATGTACTGAGTATAGTGCACTTTATAGTACATTTCCCTCCTCTCTCCCTCCCCCTTCTAGTAATCCTCAGTTTCTACTGTTGTCATGTGTATGTCCATGAGTGCCAAATGTTTAGCTCCCACTCATAAATGAGAACATGTGGTGTCTGGTTTTGTTCCTGCATTAAGTTGCTTAGGATAAAGGCCTTCAGCCGCATTCATTTTGCTGCAAGGGGCATAATTTAGTTTTTTTATGGCTGTATAGTATTCCATAGTGTATATGTACTGCATTTTCTTCATCCAAACCACCAGTGATGGGCACCTGGGTTGATTACATATCTCTAGTATTGGGACTAGTGCTGTGGTGAACATGTGAGTGCATGTATCCTTTTGGTAGAAAGATATGTTTTCTTTTGGATATATATCCAGTAATGAGACTGCTGGGCTGAGTGGTAGTTCTGTTTTAAGTTCTTTGAGAAATCACCAAACTGCTTTCCAAGCGGCTGAACTAATTCACGTTTCCATCAACAGTATATAAGCCTTTCCTCTTTTCCACAGCCTTGCTGGTGTCTGTTTTTTAACTTGTAGTAGCCATTCTGACTGGTGCGAGATAATATTCATTGTGGTTTTGATTTGCATTTCTCTGATGATTAGTGATGTGGAATATATTTTTTATGTTTCTTGGCTGCTTGTATGTAGTTTTTTTCCCCCACAAAATATTTTGACTACTTTTCTTGCACAAAAGTTGTACTCTTTAACATTACTTTTAATGGCAAAAGCTGCAATTGCTTTTGCACCAACCTGTAAAAATGCCGCATAACATTTCCCAATATGTCAGGATTGTAGTCTGTCTAGTCCCTTCCCTGTTGTTGGAGAATTGCATTATTTCTGGTATTTTCCTATCAGAATCTGTACCAGCTGCACACACATCTTGGTGTCTGTTTATTTTCTTATGATATATTTAAAGAATTAAAATATTTTGGCTAAAGTGTGTATACACGGTGGTTAAGAATTTTATACTTCCTTTGAAAGTGTGTTCTAATTAAAAAATATTAGTATAATTCTGTTGGAAGATAGTAAGTTGGGGCTTGATGAGAGCAGGGAAAAAAACTTTCCCTAACCTAAGTAGAAAAGAAAATCTCAGATGGAAGGATTTTTCTTTTCTTTTTTAGGTTAAAATCAGAAAAAAATAACTGAAAGGGCTATGGTTAAAAATCAGTTAAAGGCTTTATCACAGTGATCCTCAACCAGAAATGATTTTTTCCCTATACCAGTGTCCTCAGCCTCACCCCAGGACATGTGGAAATGTCTGGAGGGAGTTTTGGTTCACGAAAAGAAGGGAGATTGAAGCCAGGGAGGCTGCCAAATGTTTTATACAGCATAGCACACTCCACCTCCTTTCTTTCCACCCCCCCATCCCACCAAATATTCTCCTAACTCCCCACCCCTTTAGAAAAAAGACAATGAAAATAAATCTCACAAAATTATCTGGCTCCAAATGTCAATATGTGATATTGAGGTTGAGAAACCTTACTTTATCAGAAACCAAATGAAAGATGGGAACAAAAACAGTGAGGACATGTTATCAAATCTTTCTTAGAGGAAAAGTACCTCAAAGGCCTCAGATACTGAAGCTTCAAGTGCTGACATAGGCAATTAGAAACTCTGAATAGATGTATAAGCAAGAAGGTGGAAGTTCTGATCTCTAATCAGGAACCAAGATTTGTTTAAATAGAGATAGTTCATAACAATATTATAGAAAGAAATAAGCAAAAGTCTTTCCTTTCA
This sequence comes from Aotus nancymaae, assembly GCF_030222135.1. NCBI lineage: Eukaryota > Metazoa > Chordata > Mammalia > Primates > Aotidae > Aotus > Aotus nancymaae. The sequence goes on from NW_026988438.1 coordinate 9,029,675, forward strand.
CTGGTTAGCTTGCTTAACATTTCAGTGTTAGTATGTTTGTTTTGTTAGTATGCTTAATTTGTTAGTATGTTTTATAATAGAAAAATTATTTTATAGAAAACTTGGAAATTCAGATGTAAAAGCATGGAGTACCCACTGTTTTAATCATTAATTTCTAAAAATGACTGATTTGTGTGTCCAAATCAGCTATTTGTAGCTATTCATATTTCAGATGGCGTGACTAGGTTCATTTAGCCCGCTGGTAGGGGCTGTACCATGAAAATCCAACTTATTTTAGTGATGATTGCATTACACACCGGATGAGGCCATAGAAGAATGTTTTATGAGGATGTTATAAATCATATGTGTGTCTTGTCAGGGTTTCATCAGTAGCCTTGCGCCAGGGATTTCTGACACTTTATGAAATAAGAAATATTTTTAATTCTCTTATGATAACATCTATTTTATGAAGTAAACAAAAACACATTTCATGTGCTCAGATGAATAATTCTTACAAATATAGATGACTCATATTCTCAATGTAAATTAAGTTTTCATTTTTTCCTCAGGAAGGAAGAAAGCAAGATAATTACTATTTTCATCTTAAAGGTGGGAAATGGGGAGAGTTAAAAGACCAAAACAAGTAGAAGTCCTTTTATTATTGCTTATTTTATGTTGTCTTTTATAGGTAAGTCAGACTTCTAGTCTGTGGATGGGCGTATTGAGGTATAAAGTTGGAAATGTTGAGAGAACATATTTATGATGTTCTTGTCTCATTGCACTTTAGCAGAAATAACCTATAGCACTTGTGGCATAAGTCGAGCGTAGCTTGACAGAGCCTTTTATAAATTAAACACTAATAATCAGTGGGAGGGGGCTGGTGTCCTGACTCACCAAATATCACTCCCAGTTGGTGCAAAATTGTGTCTTTGACCATCTCTCCTTAAATTATATCCTGATATCTTGACGGTGTACAGCAGATGATATGGATGAATGCTATACCTACATGGGAAACCTGGAGACTGATCTTCTTCTCATACTCATGACATAAATGAATTAGAATTGGCCAGAAGAAAACATTTCCATTGTTTAATTATTGTGGGAATGAATAAGTCAGCATCAACCAAGTCTGTCAATCCAAAGTATTCTAACTGTCTGGGGTGGACATTTTCAAAATTCAGAGAGACAATATTAAACAATTCTATTACAAATTTGGATTGATCTGTTTAGTTGTGGTAAAATGAATTTTGCAGGCAGGTAGTTTGGAAAGCAGTGCTGCTTAAAGCATTCAAAACAGTAAGAATAATGCTGAAGATTCTTCTGTTATCAAAGAGAAAACTATTTAGAGTTGCTCTAAATTTTTACCTGTGAAATCTCTGCTGTGCTCTGTAGTGTTAAAATGAAATCTCAGTCAAGATTTAGTTCAGGAACTTTTTAATCAAACAGAACATCTTGTCTCTGTAGTATTAATTATTCTATTAAAATAGTAATAGTGATTCCATATATTTACATAGCTCCAAAATTACTAATGAGAAGTTAACTTATTTTAATGTATTAATTTTTTCAGGTGGAATAAGTTCTCTTAAAAAAAGGCAATGAATAACTTGTCTAAATAATATATCAAGCTCTTTGCCTTAATGACCTGTTAAGAAATTTCAAGAACATTTTCTGAAACCCTAATCAAAGAGTAATAAAACAGATTTTTAATGACATAGGTAACACTTCTCTTTTCTACCATATCTTGAAATTTTATTATGTTTTCAGTTTTGGAAGTTCAACAATGACACATAAATATTAAGTAATACAGAGATTATGGTGAATGTAATATATTGTAAAAGGGTATATTCATATCCATATATTTATTACATTTATATTAGAATGAATGCATATTTAAAAAGCAGTGAATATTTTTTCTTTTTTATTCAGTTAGCCAGAGGCTATTCAATAGTTCTTTAAAGAAAGTATAATGGAAGATCTCCCTTTATATTTTCAAAACTACTTCAAAGTAGAACAAAGTTTTATCTCTCTCTTGTTTCAAATTTTCCTAGAAAATTAGCACCTGGGATGACATAATATAGAAACCTGAAACCTACATTTAATCAATAACTCAGTATTTCTCCCAAGAAGGGAGCTTTTGCTAACCAAGTAAATATCAATATCAATATTAAAGGCAAGAAAATACTAAAGTTTCCTTTGCATAAAGATCCTGCAGTATGTGGTGGTAGGCTCAGCAGCCCCCAATTGTTGATGATAATTGTTGAAAATTATCAATTATCAATTGAAAGTTGATGAGGTTAGCATTAGCTGTACGCTGTATTTAAAGTGTGGGTTCTGTCCACTCTAATGTACAAAAGATGCCATCTATTTCACTCTCATTCTAATAGGGAAGATGTAGTTAAAAGACATTTAGTGTCTCTAATTGTTTGACTGTTGCTTCATTTTGCTTGTGCAGAAGTGCTTAGATACTAGATACTAGAAGATACTAGAAAGCAAAAAACCCTGACGACAAGTGATTTTTTTGCATTTATATAGAGCCTGACTTTTAACAGAGTGACTGACAGTGTAGAACGGAGCCTAATAAAGCCACATGATTATGCTAATGTTTATGAGCAATCAAAATGAGCTTAGATTGAATGTCGATACTTTAAGTGTAACACTTTTTAAGTAATAAAAGGTTAAGAAAGAAAATGAGACTGAATACCTTTAGATGTTTTAACAGAACCCTTAATGAAATAGAAGGTAATTTGTGAGAAAATTGGAAGATTCTTCAATGTAATGGATAACAGCATTGAAACTTTCTCAGCTTTACTTTAAAAATGTGGAGGACACAATATAAGATGACCTTTCGGAACATAACTTTTTATTTTTTCCTTATTTTTTTAATGGTGAGGAAGAGTGGCAATCTTCCAGCAAAGCTGACCTTCTAAAGTGAATTCAAATTCTTAGCATGCTTTGTATTAGTGCAAGGCAGCACGGCTCACTAGAGCAAGTCAGATGAAAAGTTAGAGGATCAGAAGTTCGATTCCAGACCCTGTAACTAAATTGCTATATAATCTTGGAGGTGGGAATAACATTCTGAAAACCTGACTGCCTTCTCAAAATGGCTATGAAAGATAAACTTCTGATATCACTGAAGATGACCTGTTAAAAGAGTTTTAGTTTTTGAAAATGTTAAGATGTCGATATGCAAAATAAGTATACTTTATTTTGAAAACTTTTGCAGTCGGTGTGCACAATTTCCACAAAGCCATGCATATCAGCTACAAACTATCTAAGCTTGTGACCAATGTACAATTAAAAGATAATGGTGCAGGTACTCCTCATATTGTTTAAAAGTTCAGGTTTGAAATGTTGTTGTCATGAGCTTTAATCCTAACACTGCTTCTGTGCATTTAGTAACACAGCTTAATCTCTAGTCTCACATCAAGATGATGACTACGGCAGTTCCCGGTCTCAAAGAAGTACTGTAAGTCTTAATTAATGTTTGTAAAACTATCTAGGAGCCATGGATGAGAAGAGTTATGAACAGCGGAGCTGAAGCTGTTATTATAAGAGGTGACTGCATATTGCCTGGCGTTACACTAATGGGACAGCAATAGATATTACTCCATCATTAATAATAGGTATAACAGGGCTGCTAGTCAACATGATTAGCATGTTTAAAATGTTCATGTTAATGAATTCACAGATAACAAATGCTGCCATTGGTTGTGTCTATGTGCAAAGGAACCAAGCTGTTACTTGGTCTTTCTCTACTGTAACTCTTTCCTGAATGAATGCATTACAGTTATTAATGGAGCAAAACATCGGAACGTTTCCTGTTTGGAAATCTGTGGCACTCATGGATCCATGTAGACACAATTGACCTGTCAGTTTAAACCATGTTTACGGTGCTCCTCTGTCAATACTAGTGTCACTTTTTTGGCTGAACACTGTGATATGGCTATAAAAGTACAGGGATCCTGTGGGAAAATTGAGGGTTGGTTGGTTACGTACCACTGCAGTAAAGTATCACGATAAAGTGAGTTACACAGATTTTTTGTTTTCCCAGTACATACAAAAGTAATGTCTATGTTATATTGTAGACTATTTAGTGTGTGATAGCATTATTTCTAAAAACAATGTACATACCTTAATTTAAAAATACTTTATTGCTTAAAAGATGCTGCTGATAATCCGCGCCTTCGGTGAGCTGTCATGCTTGCCTCAGTGTGGATGGCTGCTGACTGATCAGGGCGGTAGTGGCTGAAGTTTGCAGTGGCTGTGGGAGTTCCTTCAAATAAGACGATGAAGTTTGCCACATCAGTTGACTCACAAAACATTCTTCTCCCAAACTCCTTTTAATGTTGCTATTTTGACCTCCTCCCATGAATCCTGAATATGTTTAATGCCACCCAGAATGTTTTCAATTTGCTTTGCCAAGATCTATCAGAGGCATCACTGTATGACAGCTATTGCATAAGAAAATGTATTTCTTCAATAATAAGACCGGAAATTTGGAATTACTCCTTGATCCGTGGGCTGCAGCATGTATATTTCGTTAATAGGTGTGAAGACAACATGAATCTCCTTGTATGTCTCCATCAGAGCTCTTGGCTGACCAGATACATTGTCAATGAGCAGTAGTATTTTAGAAAAGAATCTTTCTTTTGAAGCAGTGGGTCTCTACAAGTGGACTTAAAATATCCTGTAAACCATGGTGTAAACATGTTCTGTCATCCAGACTTTGTTGTTCCATTTGCAGAACTCAGGCAGAATAGATTTAGCACAACTTTTAAGGGCCTTACTATCTTCAGAATGATAAATAAGCATGGACTTTTAAGTCATCAGCTGCATTAGCCTGTAACAAGAGAGTCGGCCTGTCCTTTGAAGCCTTGAAGCCAGGAGTTGACTTCTCTCTAGGTATGAAAGTCCTCCATGGCATCTTTTTTCCAACATAATGCTGTTTTGTCTACACTGGAAATCTGTTTTCAGTGCAACCACTCTTACCACTTAGCTAGATCTCCTGGATAGCTTCTGCATCAGCGCTCGCTGTTGCACCTTGTACTTTTAGATGAGAGGTTTTCTTAAACCTAATGAACCTCTGCTAGCTTCCAGCTTTTCTTTTGCAGCTCTTCCTTACATCTCTCAGCCTTTGTAGAGTTAAAGAGAGTTAGGGCTCTGCTCTTAATTAGGTTTTGGCTTAAGGAAATGTTGTGGCTGATTTGATCTTCTATCCAGACCACTGAAACTTTCTTCATATCAGCAATAAGGCTATTTTGATTTCTTATCATTCTTGTGTTCACGGGAGTAGCACTATTAATTTTTATTAACTTTTCCTGTGCATTAATCACTTGGGTAACTGTGCATGGCAAGAGGCCTAACTTTCAGCCTATGTCAGCTTTCGACATCTCTTTCTCACTGAGCTTAATCATTTCTAGCTTTTGATTTAAAGTGAGACACACGTGACTCATCTTTCACTTAAACACTTAGAGGCTATTGTAGAGTTATTAATTGACCTAATTTCAATATTTTTGTGTCTCGGGAAATAGGGAGGATTGAGGAGAGGGAGAGAGATGGGGAACAGCCTCGTGGTGGAATAGTCAGATCACACTCAACACTTATCAATTAAGTGTGCCATCTTCTATGACATTTGAGGCACTCCAGAACCATTATAATAGTAACATCAAAGACCACTGATCACAGATCACCTTAAAATTGAAATATTATGAGACCCACCAAATGTAATACAGACATACTAAGTTAGCACATGCTGTTGAAAAAATTGTGTTGATAGACTTGCCAAATGCATGGTTGCCACAAACCTTATATTTATAAAAGGTATAATATCTGCCCAGTACAGTAAAAAGCACATTCGAATGAAATGTGCCTGTATAGCCTCCTTTCCAAATAGTTATACTTTCTCTGGTAGCTTCCAAAAGGATCAAAGTTATCCTTGAAAATTATGTAGCCAAAAATCAACTTGACATTAGAAAATCTGATCTGGCATCTCCATGCACCTCAGTTTTGCTCACTATAAAGTATTCTTTATGGTTTTAGAGACGTTATAAAGCTCAAATTTAATAATGCATCTGAATTGTAACTTATGACACAAAAATAAACTATTCATTATATTAGAAGGAAAGGCTGATAGGATTTCAGACTATACCCAGAATCTGACCACTTCTCGCCAGCTCTGCTGTTGCTATCCTGGTCTACATTACCATAGGCTTCTTCTAGATGTCTGAAATTGAGTGATTTTCTGGCTTCTACCCTTACCCAGTCAGAGTCTTAGCACTGTAGCCAGTGATTGATAATGTTATGTTACACTGCACCATTTGAAATGATACCAAAGTTCTTGGATATTCTTTTTCCCCCATTCCATTTCACTTTTGGTAGTTTCTGTTGACCTGTCTTCAAGCTCACTGACTGGGTGAGCTTGAAGAGAGATTCGAGTTCAAGTTCAGCTCTGTCCAGTCTATGGATGAGCCCATAAAAGGCAGACTTAGTTTTAGCTTATGGCTCCTGTAGCTTCTGCTTCAGGTAATACCTCAGATTAGAATCTCTCTGGATTCATCTGTCTCCCTGGATTCAGACTGGCATTTGACCCTGTAATCTTGTTATACTGATGGGTTCAAGAAAAGTTCTTGTTTTTATTTTGTTCAGCTTTTTCTTATCGCGTATCAGAGCTGAAACCAGAAGTCCAGAGTGATTCATTTAAAATTTAAATCAAATTATGTTTCCAGCAATGGCCCGCAATTTACTCAAAGCAAAAACTGAAGTTCTACAATATGCTAAGGGTCTTATATGATCTGGTTCTGCTGACATCCAATCCCAGTACCCACTGTGTTGTCCAATCATTCTTTTCTGTACTAACTTACCACACTTTAACCAATTGAACAATGTATTTCTTTATCATGGCAGTTGTTTATGCCTGTTTCCATGATTGGAATACATGAGCTTCCTGAGGCAGGGTTCTCTGGTTTCTTTCTAGATCACACTCAGGGCCTAGAGCAGAGTGTGGCACACAGTACAAAGTCAATCTTTGTTGAATCAATACATTTATTTATTACATTTTAAACATCCTCAGAAATCAGACACATACACCAGCTGAATTAGGTGACTGATCTCAATTGGACTGTGAATGATTTTTCACTTCCTTCTAAGGTGCTTCACTGAGAATGCACGTAAGAATGAGCTGGGAATCTTTTTTGATAGCCACATACCCTGTTCTCAGAGATTCTAATTTCATGGTTTCAGCTTAGGCCCCAGCAGGTTTTTAAGGAAATAAAAAGCACTAAACAAAAACCTTCCATATGAATAGGAGATACAAACCCTTTACTATAGTTTTTATGAGGAGAGGTTATTCCCCCTACATACTGTTAATCTCTTACATACTCTTTCCTCTCCTGAGGGAAGCAGAGTGAGTGACTTCATTGGTGAGCTGAATAGAGTCAGTCTCTTCTGCACCTCACCTCTCCTCTTTGGAGTTTGATTTCTGTTCTGCTCTGGTCTGCTCTGTGCCTGATACCTCAGAGCAAAAAGCCCCGGAGGCCTCATTCCTGGCTGAGTGGTTAGGGAGCCCATTGTTAATACACAATCAGGCCACTTTCTTCAATCTAGACTTTATCTGTCCTAAAGGTACTTTTCTCCTTTCTCTTTCAAGTTGGCTCAGTACTTTGATAAGAGGAAAGAGTTGATCTCTTGAAAATCCAGCACTACCCAGCTGTTTCTAATGTGCTATAACCACAGTGTGATTTGAAGAGCAGCATCTAAGTCCAAAGATTCACTGTGTATTTGTAGCCAGTCTTTCTGGAGTCAGCATGAAGTAAAATAGTACATTTAAAGTGTTTATCATCTTCATTAATTATAAATATTTTAGCTGAGGAAGCATATATAAATTGAGTTAAAATTCAGAAATTTTAGAAAATATATGTGTGTGTTTAACTGTGTACATAAATATGCCTTTGATTGTTACATTTTGTCTGTTTAGGTTTATTATTTAGAATCACCTGTTTTTCACACAATAATTTGAAGAGCAATTAAAACACAATTGAAATAGGCATTTGCTAATTTCATTTTACATTGTATATAACCTGGATTTGCCCCCCTGCCCCATTTTAAACATGAGACCACTGTTTAGTTGCCGCTTGGTGGGTCTCCTGTATTATTTTTGCCTCTCATCTGCCATCGTTCAAAAACTTCTCTTTATCCTTGGTGTTTTGAAACTTCCCGATGATGTCTTAGGAAAGAGTGATTAAATTCATTTTGCTTCACCCTCTTGTGACCTTTCAATATGATGTTTCACACATCCCTTTGCTTATGAAGATGTCCTTGCATTTTTAAAAATGTTTCTTCAGTACTTTTTCTGTTTGGAACTCATGTGAATTGAATAAATCTGGGTTGATCCTTGAATCTACACTTTAGGAGATGTCCCTGATTTTATATTATAGACTTTCCATTGAAATGTTTTATTTCAGGAGTCACTTCTTTTTTAGATTAATATGTTCTTTAGAACCAAAAAATCGTCAAATTTATGTAAAGGCAGACATTGAGAAGTACAGGGAATAGGGGCAGGAAGGAAATAAAAATATCTACCCATTTTGTAAATGTCAGCAAACAAGACCATATGTTTTATCCCATAGACAATCACTTACACGTAATATATCACAAATGAAACCTCTCCTGTAAGATCTATCACTCTACTTTGAGATAGCAGAGAAATGAGACCAGAATTTGGGGCAGGAGGCTTTTATTTTGGGGGGAAATAGAGACAAATCCTCTCAGTTACTATTAGATATTGCTACTCTTTTAATAACACTCTATCTATGTAAAATGCTACAGATTTTTCTATACATGAGATGAATGAAGGCTTAATCTATTTCCAAATACAGAGTTATCCATTCCTTATGCTTCTCCTGTTACTTTCTGGATCAGTGTGCCCTTCTATTTGTAACCCTCTATTGACATTTTTTTTCCAGAGTTAAATTTATTTAGAACCTAATTCTGGGACCCACATACTCCACTAGTGTACTATGTACAATGGGACAACATTCACCCCCAGTGTTAGCTTTGCGATGCTGAGCAAACTGACACGTCGTTGTCACCACGTAGGCATCAAGCATGCATAAATGCAGCTGCCCTGACTCTACACTTTCATCCTCTGCCCATTAGGATTCACTTCTTATTAAGGTTTGGGTTATCTTCTTGGTCCCACTGTCCTTGAAGTACCTCTCACCTGTACCTGTGTCTTGAAGATGTTAATATGTATGGGCCTTTGTGAAGATGTGGTGATTGGTTCCACTTTTATTGAAGAAAAATTGGAAAAGATAAGAGTTGAGGTTTAAACTGATTTATAATCTGCAGTTTTGGATTTGAGCTCATAGAATTTAGGGAAATCTCATTTTAGTTTGGAACTATGAGTACTTAGACCAATGAAAGAGTGTTCTGTCTTCCCAAGATAAGTTGAGACTGTCTCAGGGAAGAGTTGATTTCAGCAGCTGCTCTAGTTGTGTGTCCTTCCCTGCATCCATCCAGCTTGACTTTCCCAGTAATTACACTTTGAATTTCTTATCAAAGAATGATTATCTATTTGTTCCTTTTTCATAGCTACTAATTCTTGTTTTATGGATGTGATATCTTTTTACATTTATCTGAGTAAACATAATTCTACTCCTTTTGTTTCCTGTATTGTTACTTTGTTCTGGGATTCATTTTTCTTTTTGTAAATGGTGACTCTTGGCTGTCCAGCTGTGTTTTAAAATGAGCCATTAGAAAAGCAGTCCAGAAGGTCTATGTAGCTTTGAGAGTTTGTTAACTTGCAAGTTTAGCTTTAAGGTGATTGATTGGGAAGGGAGCGTGTCATTTTCATGGGTTTAGCCCAAATGCCATTTTGTTGAAGTGTTTACTGTGGAGCACTGACATTCACATGCCTTGCCTTCACTCTCCCTTAGACAGTTAATTCAGTTCCTTTAAAAGGTAAATTTCCCAGTCCCCTTTTTAATGTCTGACTACCACTTATTCTCTGATTAGGAAACATTTGAGAGTGATAAATGGTTTAGTATGTAACACTTCAACTAACACTGTCATTAGCTTTATTTCTGACTCTTTCCTTCACAGCATCTCCCAGAGATTCTCTAAGATTCTGCTCAATAGTTCAGCTACTTCCCTCCTCATAGATACTACATTGTAGTTTTCTTCATGCTGCTTCCTTACTCAGTATTTTTCCATCAGAAATATGCTGTGCTGTTTAAAAAATAATTTTCATGGTGTCTTGGGAAAGATGAATTATTACATAGTTTTTCTTATAACCATATTAACTTGGTGCTTTTCAATTATTTTCTTGCGGCAAAGTGATCACTTGGTTGTCTTGTGTTTGCTGAGGATTAAGGTACTTTCGTAGGGCAGTAGTGGAAAGGAAGAGGGGCAGATGACTATCGGTTACTGAGTATCTGCTGTCTTCTAGGTATATTGTTGGATATAAGGTGTGGGGAATATATAGCCAGACTTAGTATTAGATCTTAATTTTCCATATCAGTTAACTGAAGTTTTGAGAGATTAGCCACCTTGGTAATTTCATATAGTAACAGGTTACACCAGGGTTCACACCTTAACTTAAAAACTTGCTGGTCTTCCCACTACTCTTTGATGTCTTCACATCTTGAGTTATCTATGAGTGTAGGCTGACTTTATACTGGTTTGGTTTATTGTGCTTAGAATTGCAACACACTTCCTTCAAACAAGAGTTCAAAGATTTCTATAGCAAACTAATGCAGTAAAGATAAAACCATTTTAGAAATGAATTAATATAAAATATCACCAAAAAGCTTAAAAGCATAGACAATTGTAATATTAAACATCATTATCCATTTTCTAGAATGCTTTGCGGTGATATAAGCAAGCTATTTTTCTCTTAATAACTATGTTAATATTGCTATTTCCAATTTAAAAATGAAATTGAGTCATCACCCTGTACCTCACGTTCCCCTAACTCTCTTCATAAATTCAGCAAATTTCTTTGCTAGTTGTTGTCTTTTCCTAGTGTTTTCGGGAATTCTGGGCTAGAACTGCATTTTCTTTAGCTTCAACTCCTCTATCTTGCTCCATGAAAACAGTTAATTTTATAAGATAGTACCTCAGTTTTTATTAAAGTGACACAATACTGACACTGAAATCAAAAGAGAAATGCATGATGTGGCACATGCTGTGACTTCTGTGTCTTTTCTCCATTCAAATTCTGCTTTGAATTACCTCTAAATGGGTTTTAAATATTCTTTCATTATACCCAGGGCTGTAGAAAGGTAAAATTATTGAAATTTGAAAGCCTCATCTCAGGGTGACCATCAGCTATTCGATCATATTGTTAATAGTTTTTTTTTTTTTTTAAATCTTGGAGCAATTTAAAATGGTTTTATGCTAATATGCTCAGTAGTTTTGAATAATAAAGTCATAAGACTTTACCTTGTTTTTTAGTATTACTTAACTAGATTTGTCATGACTAGATGGTTTTCCTTAGCTTTCCTTAGAGATCTTAGCATTTTTTCTCAATATCTAATCCTTTGTAACCAATGTAAATGGTGAAACACTTGAAGAACTCATTAAGTTTTAAGTTCTCTTAAAAGCAACACAGATCAGTGCAATTATCACTTCTATTTAATAATCCTCTTTGCTTCTCCTCCCTATGTCAATGCTAGATCTAAAATTTACTGTCTAATTAGTATTAAATATTTTACACAGGCACTCCCACAAGAGAGCAAAGTGTAATTTCACCAGCTAGGCTAAAATCCAATAAAATATGATATTTAATTAGCTATTATTTGAAGGGTTATAGTGCAGCTCAATTTCCTTCAAATTTTGACGAAATATTTTAGTGGGAAAGGATGTTAGGGAACCAATTGACCATCCACTCAATACAATCATTCATTTTTCAGCATCCTTGCTACTTGACATCTAGCCTTTGCTTGACTATGGTGTTTATTGCCTTTCCCTTGACATGGACTTTTCCATTATGGGCAGCTCTTATGGTTAGAAAAGTGATAAGCTAAATCTGCCTCTCTATCACTTCTGTCTATTAATGTAAGCTTTCATTCTATACCGTGAAGCCACATCAAATGTCTGTTTTATCATATTCTATACCATGAAGCCACGTCAAATTTTGTTTTATCACAATTTATTACATATGACAGTTATTCATGGTAGTATAAAGGAGAGAAGACGAATACATGTGTGGCTACTTGAAAATTAAGAGAGCATAGTAAGGTTTTGGAGCAGGAAGCAAAGGCAGGAACCGTATGATTTTTCTCTCAATGAAGTGTCAGAGAAGAAAGAATATTTGATTGTGAGCTACTTTAAATATACTTCCAGAGGATAAATTTCTGAACTATTTAGGCTAATGAAGGTAGAGGAGAGGGTGCTGCCACTGAGATAACATATGCTAATGAAGAAAATAAAGATAAAACACAGAGACCAAGATTGGGAATGTTAATTATGGGCATTGCTCATCAGACCAGAGTTTGTCATAAGTTCATGAAATCCTTCCAGGGAACAGAGCCAAATAAAGTGGAATAAATTCGATATGATATCTAGTGGTTTAGAATTTTTCTTATTAGTTTTTTATTACTTGTATCAAATTTACATTTCATAATGAAGTAGCAAATTTAAAATTTTAAATGAATAGAAGGATGTTTATTTATTAAACCAGCAATAGAATCCTGTTTATGAGATTTATGCTGCTTTTTATTGTTTCTTATGAAGTCAATAAATGTTCCTTCTAATCTAAAGATGCCATCTTTTGTTCAGTGGCTTTGGCTGAAACATACTTTCTCAAGAAGGTATTAAGAAGCCTTACTTGTAATTGTCTCATTCTCAGTGGTAGAAACTGCTAGTTGTTGGTAAGACATTGATTATCCCTTCTACTCCAGTAACAGAAGTCTGCCAAGCTGAAAGACTACATTTTTCAACCTTCCTTAAGGTTATGGGATATGAGTGTAAGAGAAGACGTGAATGAAAGATGATGTGTACTCATGACATCTTGAAGAGTTTTTATTTATTTATTTTATTTAAAGCATGTGGACTTTTTTGGGAAAGGTGTTCCTCTTGCTTTTCTTCCTCTTCCTGATTCCTGACTCAAACTAGATGTCTGGGACTTAAGCAGCCATCTCAGACGGTGAAGCAATATTGACAGTGGGAATGTTTTCTAAAGATTAAAAAGCATAGACTAAGCTTGTGTCCCTCATTCCTTCAGAATTACCATATTAGCTCTCAATTCCATGTATCTGAACTTCTTCTACTTTAAGAAAAATAAACATCAATCTTGCTGAAACCATTATTATTTTGGGACAAAGGATTCTGTTATGGGGAGACAAAGCTACTTCTACCCAACATACCCCCAAATTGAAATTACTGATGTGAGGAAATGGCATATGGGAATCAAGGCATCCCTTCTGTTTTCTAAATGTTAGATAAGAATTGCCGACTCCTAGAAACAGGTATGCCACGTTATTTGGAGGTATTAGAAATTGTGAGTTTGAAAGTTAGTTGATGGAAGGCTGTGCCACGTTATATGGAAGCCCACAGGCTTAGGAGGATGGAGGCTGTGATTGAATTCCAACTTCATCACTTTTTGGATAACTCTGGGAAAGCTGCATAACCTCTCTTAGCCTCATTTCATTCATCTATTAATTGGGCATAATAATTTCCACCTTTTAGGTTTGTTATGAACATTATATGAGCTAATGTATGTAAACAATAAAGTGACTAGGACTTATTAGATGGAGGTTAGATGTTGTCATTGCTTTTGTTTTCGGTATCAGCTAAAGGTGGGTGATTCCTTATTCTTCACGATTTAATTGTTTTAAATCTTCCTTCTCAGCATTATTATTCCAAGTATCTGTGATATTCAGCATAGCTTCTGTTTTCTTTTTAGTCAGAAAATCAAGACGTGGTATTTAATAGTTCTAAGATTTTTCTATCAAATTCAGGGAGAAAAATGTATACTTAAAACTTTAAACATATTAAAGACTTCTGTTCTTGTGCTTTTCTCGGTTGTTAGGAATTAGTTATGAATTACGAGATTCGAGATGTGAAATACCTACTTTTATTTATAAAATTCTATGTTTTTGCAGATCATAAAACTTGAAGAAATTAATTTTTTTTTGTACATCTTGTTGCTGTCTTCTCCTTAAGGCCAGATTTAAAGTTTTACATAAGTCAGTCCTTATTGAGTTGTTTATTTTATGGCCTAGGTTAGATATATTCCTGAGATATCAATACTCAAATTTGAGTTTGGTTATCGGATTTCCTGCCCCTTCCTCTGGCCTAACCCGACCAGTGAATAGGGTCCTTGCACCTCTGCATTAAAAGTTGTGGAGTCATGGAATATCCCGAATGAACTGGATTCAATGCTTGTTAGCTGGAGTTAGTGTTACTGTTTTTATTATGACTTTAAATTTCTGGCTTCAAATCAGAATCGAGGTTAGAAGCAATGAACATGGGCTCCCATAAGATTGAAGGTGACAGTAGTGTCTCAAACTGCTTTCATCTGTCACTGACTGAGATATATAACTGGATGGTATGCTAGGTAAGGTTTGTTTTAAGATTGATTAAAACATTCTAGTTATTCAATTGTCAACCCAATATAATTTCAACTTTTTTTTTTTTTGAGGTGGAGCCATTGTAATGCTGCCACCTCATTCACTGCAACCTCTGCCTTGCAGGTTTAAGCATTTCTTCTGCCTCAGCCTCCTGAGTAGCTGAGATTACAGGTGCCTGGCTAAATTTTGTACTTTTAGTAGAGATGGGTTTTACCACGTTGGCCAGTCTGGTTTCGAACTACTGACCTCAAGTGATCTGCCCACCTCGACCACCCAAAGTGCTGGGATAACACGTGTGAGCCACCATGATTGGCCAAGATCTGAATATGTTAAATTAATGATTTGGTTACTGATAACATACTTGGATCTACTAGAGAGATGCAGTTTTATTAAAATATTCCTTCAAGAAACCTATTTATTTAAATGACAGTCACTGTTCTCTGTGAGAACCTCAAAATCAGAAATTGTGAAATGAAGATTCTTACAACCTTGCTAGTTTTATAAGAAAAGTTTTGATAGTTTTTTTGATCAAAGCAACACTTTGAAGCACATTCAGAAGTTAGATCTGGATATGTGATAAACAAATCTCTTTCTAACATCAGCAGGGACTTCCTCTTCTGTCTGAGGTTGCTAGGATACTATCTTAAAGAAATAACTCATTTGATTAACTGCAAATAGAAATTGCTTTTTTTAATAAAAAGTTCATACATTTATAATAGCCTAGGTCAGGCATAAATCCATAATACCTAAATGTTAAGCATATGATCTTGATGACCCTCTTGAATATTAGAAGAAAAACCATTATTTTTCTTCATCAAATACATGACACAGAGTGACTTTTAGCTCTGTTTCACCATAAAAATGAAAATATTATTGGTAAAGAGATACTTGATTTTGCTTTACCCTAGCTTTTAGTTCACATTGTGAGGGTCAAACAAAATGCCACATGGAAAACCACTTTGAACCTACAAAATAAATATACCAATCTAGTAATTTTAAAAAAGTAATTTCATTACTGACAAGTGAAAGTCTCGTCTATTACCTATGTCTGTTACCTATTACCTATACCTATGCATTAACGTTTGAGTCTATATTTTATTCTGCAGTGAAAAAAGGTCCCATAATATCATGGCTATGGGCATTATTATATATGAAAAAAGTCATGTCTTAGGCACAGTGAAAAATCTTTCTTGGTCCCAATTTGTTTATAGAATAATAGTACTCTTGGTGTTAATATGAACATTGCAAAGCAACTCTATTATATAATAATCTTCCCTTGTTGTTTTTATGTCTTGTGGAACTCAAATACCAAATACCACCTATGGACATAAAAGACAAAAGCCAAAAAGATTTTTTTAAACAGCATCCATGGTAGAATCATTTATCCAAATAAACTAAAAACTGTCAATTTACTTGTTAGCTGTTTCCTCATGGGAAAGAAGAATTTCAAATGCCTTACACTATGTAGATTTTTCAAAAGCATCGTTGGCTTGCTCTCTCCTTAGAGAAGGGACACACAGTAGTAGTGTCCCCTTATCTGCAGTTTCACTTTCTGTGGTTTCAGTTATCTATGGTCAACCGTGGCCCAAAAATATTAAATATAAAATTTCTGAAATAATTAATCAACTTTACATTGCTTGCCATTCTGAGTACCGTAATGAAATCTTACCTGTCTTCCTCTGTACTGCCTTCGATGTGGATCTTCCCTTTGTCCAGCAGATCCACGCTGTCGACCCAAACTGTCCTATTAGTAACTTAGCAGTCGTGTCTGTTACCAGATTCACTGTCATGGGATTGCAATGCTTATCTTAAGTAGCCTTTATTTTACTTAATAACCCCAAAATACGAGAGTAGAGATACTGGCGTATTGTTATACTTGTTCTATTCTTTTATTTGTTGTTGTTGTTTATCTCTTACTGTGCCTGATTTATGAATTAAATTTTATGTATGCATATAGGGGGAAAACAGTGTATTTAGAGTTTTGTACTCTCTGCAGTTTCAGGCATCCATTGGGGGTCTTGGAATGTGTCTCCCTCATGTAAAGGGGGACTACTGTGTTCCGCCAGGTTGTCTCCTGCAGGTGTAGTATTGACAAGGGTGAAATTTGTAGCTTGCAATTATGAAATACAGCTCTAAAGCATTGACACCCTAGAAAATCCACATACATAAACTGTAGTAGCAGGTAGAGAATAAAGGTCCAGGGTTTAACTTTCCTGTGGCTGTATCTCAGCTGCAGATGCGGGCAAAAGTTGGAAATAAATGCAGTTTTCAGGTTCTGTTTTAGTGAAACTTAAGTTGAGAGTGAGGAGAGAGTGAGAGAGAGCGAGAAATAAGACAAAATAAAGAAATTGGTAGTGGTGAAAGTAAAGGCTTTCTGAACAATGTGTTCATGAGTGCGTCTGAGCTAGACAGCAGTGCAGCTGTGTACCTGCAGGGAACAGTTCCTTGATATTCTGCCTCCAACCTGGGGTGAAGAGTTAAGGAGGAATTTCATACCTGTGCATGCTAGTTTGTATCAAAACTTTTTTTTAAAGGTTAAGGAAAAGTCTTCTAATATTTAATTATCAAAGTGATACTGGAAATTTGTATCCTTGAATTTGAATCTGTTTTATAATTTATCTCTGACACTTACTCATTTACAAAGCTATATGAAAAATCAGTGTGATCAGAACTGTAATAGTGCATTTTGGTTTGGTTAACAAAATGCTGCCCATCACCTGTGTGATCTGGGCAACTTTTCTGAACTTTGATTTTCTAATCCGTAAAATGAAGTAATGCTACCAACTTTGTGGATTTGTTGAAGACTTAAATGAGAACACAGGAATAAAATACCTAGAATCATGTCTGGCATGTAGTATTTTTAATTCAGTCAGATGTTTTCAGAGTGGGCTTCCTGCAGCACTGTTCCCAAAATTGTCCTACCTCCAACCATTCGTTCTCTGTAGATATATACATTAGAGTTACCTCATTGTCTACAACCGTTCAATGGTTCTTATCACTCTCCCAACTGTTAGTCACGCCAGGTAGCCCCGTAAGACTGGTCCCTGCTACTTGTCCAACCTCACTTTTTTCTACTCACCCCATTGCTGTCACACAGGCCTGCAGTTTGTTTTTTGAGCATTTTTTTTTTTTTTTTTTTGTCTCTAGGCCTTTGCAGACACTCTTCCCTAAACCTAGAAGCCTGGTGCCCCCAAGTTCTTCATATGGCTGCTGCCTCTAAAATATCACCCTGGAGAATCTTTCCCCAACCATACATTTAAGTACATTTCCCCTCTTTAATCACTCTTTATCACAAGGCCCTGGTTACTTCTTTTATAGTAATCATGACAATCTGCAATTACCTTGTTTTGTGTTTACTACGTTTTATCTGTCTCCTTCCTCTAGAATATAAATGTCATAAGGGCAATGACCTTGTCTGTGTGTTCACTGCTGTTTTGCTAGGGCCTAGGATAGCAGTTGGCACCTGATAAAAATG
The DNA here is from genome assembly GCF_030222135.1 of Aotus nancymaae. Taxonomy (NCBI): domain Eukaryota; kingdom Metazoa; phylum Chordata; class Mammalia; order Primates; family Aotidae; genus Aotus; species Aotus nancymaae. Next base: position 9,047,699 of record NW_026988438.1, read on the forward strand.
AAATAAATATTTGTTGAACTTTTCATCAATGATACACATTCCAGGAGAAACAGAACAGGTGATTTGAAACAACGTATTTTTGAAAGAGAAATTCTAAAGGGTTATTCTGAAGCAGGATTTTGTAGCAAACTACAAATACCATAAAGCATATGTTTGCTTTGTCACACGTAGTTCCAAGCTCTTCATAGTTGTAGTTTTTTAAAAGCGGTTTTATTGAGATATAATTAACATGCCATAAAATTTATCCATGTTTAAAGTATATTGTTCAGTTGTTTTTAGTATATTCACAAATATGTGCAATTATCACTATGGTCACTTTTAGAACACTTTCATCACCTTGGAATGAAGCCCTGTATTAACTATCACCCTTCTATTCCTCCACACGCTACCCCAGTCTCCAGTTGCAAGCAGCCACTAATCTACTTTTTATCTCTATAGATTTCCTTATTCTGAATTTTATATAAATGGAATCATATAATATGTGGCATTTTGTGACTTGCTTCTTTCACTGAGCATAATAATTTGAAGGTCTGTTCAAATAGTACCATATTATCAGTACTTTATAGCTGAATAATATTCCAGTGTATGAATATGGCACGTTTTGTTCATCATTTCTCTGTCGATGAGGATTTGGATTGTTTCCATCTTTTAGTTATGAGTAATTCTGCTATAAATATTCATGTACAATTTTTGTGTAGACGAATTTTTATTTATCTTGGGTATATTCCCAGAGTAGAATTGCTGGATCATATGGTTACTACGTATGTGTTTTAGAAACTGACAGACTATCTTCTCTCTTTTTAAAAATATTTTGGTTAATCTAGCTTAATGTTTGTCAATTTTCTTGATCTTTTCAAAGAAACAGCTTCGGTTTCACTGGTTTGTTTTTCTGTTCTTTATCTCATTAATTTCCACTCTAATCTTTATCATTTCTTCCTCTGCTTGCCTTAGATTTAGCCCCTACAATCCCCTTCCCCCGGGCCATGATTTTTTTAGTATCCTAAGGTGGTAGGTTGGGTTATTGATTTGAGATCAGTCTTTCATCTTAATATAGGCACTTAACAGCTTTAAATTTTTCTCTAAGTTTGTGCCTTACTCAAATTTTGGTACATTATTTCTTCATTTTTATTTATGTCAAAGTATTTTCTGACCGTTGTTTTTGTTTCTTCTTTGACCTATTGATTATTTCGGAGTGTGTTGTTCATGTATTTGTTAGTTTCCCCAAGTTTTTCTAATTTCATTCTTTGGTGGTCAAGACACATACTTTGTATTACATCTATCTTTTTCTATTTACTGAGATTTGTTTTGTGGCTTCTTACATGGCCTATCCTGGAGAATTGTCCATGTGCTTTTGAGATGAATGTATATGTTATTGTTGTTGGATGGGGTGTTCTCTAGATGCTTGTTAGGTCTAGCTGATTTATAGTATTAAGTCTTTAATTTCCTTCTTGATTTTCTGTCTAGTTATTCTACCTATTCTTGAAAGTCAGGTAGTGAGGTCTCCAGATATTTTTGTTGAGTTTTATTTCTCCTTTTATTTCTTTAAGTTTTTGTTTCATGTATTTTGGTGCTTTGTTATTTGATGCATATATATACTTATAATGACTGTATCTTCCTGAAGGACTGAAACTTTTGATTATAAAATGTCCCTGTTTATCTCTAGTACCATGTTTTCTTCTAAACTCTATTTTGTCTGATATTGGTATTACATTTCATTTCCAGCTTGCATGTGGTTGTATTTGCATGATTCTTTTAATCTACTTATGTCATTAAATCTAAAGTGTGTCTCCTATAGACAGAATATGGTTGGGTCTTTTTTTTTATAGTCTTCAAACCCCTGCATTTTTATTGAGTTGTATAATCCATCCATATTTAATGCTGTTTATTATTACAGTTTTGTTTACATCTACCTGTTTACTTTTCATTTCTGTGTCTCATGCCTTTTGTGTTGATCGTCTCTTCCTTTACTGCTTTCTTTTTCATTAAGTAAATATTTTTTAATGTGGCATTTTAATTTCTTTAATGATTTTTTTCACTATAGTTTTTGAGATTTTTATTCTAGTGGTTTCTCTTGGGCTTGCCATATACATCTTAATTTATCAGAATCATCTTCAGGTATATACTAGCTTAATTCCAGTGATATATAGATATAGAAATGTTACCCCTATATAGCTATATTCCCTAATCCCCCTTTTTTGTGACTAATTGCTATACATTTATACCAATCAATATTACAAACCAAATGACACATTATCATTATTATTTGGTTATATTTAATTAGTTTCATAGCTGAATATACCTTTACTGTCACACATCTCTTTTGTGCTGATGTTGGTAAACATACAAATATTATAATTAAGTTATAAGTCCAACATTATGTTGTATATAGAATTATTTTATACCATTGCTTTTAAAATCAGTTAGAAGACAGAAGCTTAAGCATTTTTGCTTTTATTTTTGTTCTTAATTACCTTTACCAGTAGTCTTTATTTAGTCTTATGGATTTAAATTACCAACTGGGGTCACTTGCTTTCAGCTTGAAGAATTTTCTTTAGTATTTCTTTTAAGGTAAGTCTACCTGCAATAAATTGTTTTTGTTTAGTTGTAATTTTTAAAGTGAACTGTAACATTTATGCACACATTTCATAAAAGTAATAATTTAGAAGTCTCCACAACAGATTGAAATTTGTATTGATACATAATAATCTAGCCATGTCCAAGATTTATAGAAATTCAGATATTTGAATTTACAGGTGCATTTGAGTTGGCTGAACTTTTTGGATACATTGGGCAGGCAAACATATTTGAATCCTAATTCATATTACTTCTTTAGGGCACAAAAATGTATCACTGGCAAGGAAAGGAAAGAGAAATGAATCTTGTAGAGAGGGCTCCATTTAAAAATAAGTCTCAGTTTCTCATTTGATTTCGGTAGAAATGTCTAAGGGCACATGGTGGCATTAATACCAAGTCCAGTGTGAGGATTAAAAAAAAAATAACTCTTTTTTTTTTTCCCGAGACGGAGTTTCGCTCTTGTTACCCAGGCTCGAGTGCAATGGCGCGATCTCGGCTCACCGCAACCTCCGCCTCCTGGGTTCAGGCAATTCTCCTGCCTCAGCCTCCTGAGTAGCTGGGATTACACGCACGTGCCACCATGCCCAGCTAATTTTTTGTATTTTTCGTAGAGACGGGGTTTCACCATGTTGACCAGGATAGTCTCGATCTCTTGACCTCGTGATCCACCCGCCTCGGCCTCCCCAAAAAAATAACTTTTAAGGCCAGGTGTAGTGGCTCATCACTGTAATCCCAGCACTTTGGGAGGCCAAGGTGGGTGGATCACCTGAGGTCAGGAGTTCGAGGATGGCCAACATGGTGAAACCCTATCTCTACTAAAAATACAAAAATTATCTGGGCATGGTGGTGGGCAGCTATAATCTCAGCTACTTGGGAGGCTGAAGCAGGAGAATTGCTTGAACCCAGGAGGCAAAGGTTGCAATGAACTGAGATTGCACCATACTCCAGCCTGTGTGACATGAGCGAAACTACATCTCAAAAAAAAAAAAAAAAAAAAAAAAAAGAGAACTTTTATCTGCAAAACGTGAATCCTTTTAAATTATCAGGCACATAGAGGCCTTATGATGAGACGGCAATCAAGTCCTACTCTCCCAGCCCCCACACCTTTTGAGGTATGTGCTATATATTCCCTTGAAACCTATTGCCACAAGTAGCTGTGAATTAACCTACTAATGCTGTACTGGGCACTATAACCCAAACCCTATAGCTTAACAATGTATATATATCTATATATAGATATATAGATAACATATATCAATAGTATATGTTATTTAATGAAAATTCTTTGTGAACAACTTTGAAACTGCTTCTTTCTGTTTAAAAATCTGCTGGTTACTACTGTTAATAGAAATGTATATTCAGGGAAACTTGAATCTATGCTCCTGGGCTACAGTCCTCAAGCTTGACCCAAATAAATGCTGTACTTTTATTTTTAAAAAATGCCTCATTGAAATTAATACACAGATCCTTTTACATAGAGTTTGTGACTCTGATGATTATGCAGAAGTGGGTAGCATCAACAGTATGTCCAACAGCATTTAAAACCCTTTTTTTGGTTTGCTAAAGGTTAAATTTCTGACTTTAACAGTTTATATATTTTTTCAGACCAAAAAAGATACATTAAGAGTTATATACTTACCAAATTTATATACTGGATTTCAGGTAATATTGTATCATTTCTCGTAATTATTCAGTTGGTGCTGATATGATTATTTAATAAGTCAAATGGGAAATCCAGAGCTGTGAATACTTTATATTCTGTTTGTGGAGTATTGTATGTGAAGGCAAAGCTATATGTGCCTGAAGGCAAATTTAGTCTTTTATTTGTTATCTGAAAACTCTGAGTTTGTTGATATGCATGGGGTACTGCTTTAATACTTACATTTAGTAATTTTATTAATGAAAGGCAATATCCTGAGGGGCAATGATTCTTATATCCTCTTTTTAATATTAATTTATTTAATATATTGCCAACTCTAATGGTCCTTCCAATCCCATGAGTGACCTTTCTGAAGTAATCTGACATGTTTAATGCATTATAATGATAATAATGACAATTACTTGGTTTTCTCTTACGCATTTCTTCTGAGGAGCTCAAAGCACCGTAGGCCTTTTTTATGCAATTAATTTTTATAAAATATTTATCATGTGCTAAAACTCACATAGGAGAGGATATACACTCAAGAAAGAGCGGTATTTCTGTAACTCAGATCTAAGATATCATGGTCTAACAGTAAAAACATACTGAAATATTTAAGTTGTATTTTCATGTCTCTCACTGGGTTCCATATATGCTCTTGGCTAAAATTTTGGCTCATTGTTTACTTCTTTTTTCTTTACCTCTTGCAAACTGAGATTTCTGACTCAACTGACCAATTCCAGTAAACATTTCATTAGTTAATAGACAACTGTACAATAGAAAATTTCATTCAAACATGTTAATTCTATAGTAACATTAAGAATCGTTCCTTACTATACTGAATTTTGAGATACTGTAAGTAAATAAGATTAATATATATGCAAAATCACACATACACACAGATACACGTAGACATAGTTCAATAAAGCATGGATAAAGATTGTTTTCTACAATCAGTGATACGGGAGGTAGATAGAAATTATTATTATTTTTTGAGGCAGAGTTTTGCTCTTGTTGCCCACACTGGACTGCAGTGGTGCGATCTTGGCTCACTGCAACCTCCGCCTCCCAGGTTCAAGTGATTCTCCTGCCTCAGCCTCCCGAGTAGCTGGGATTACAGGTGTCCACCACCATGTCTGGCTAATTTTGTATTTTTAGCGAAGATGGAGTTTCTCCACGTTGGTCAGGCTGGTCTCAAACTCCCAACCTCAGGTGATCTGCCCGCCTTGGCCTCCCAAAGTGCTGGGAATACAGGCATGTGCCACCACACTCGGCTGATAGATAGACATTATTTAGGTAGATAGTGAGGATAAAAGAGTCCTCAGCAAAGCTTCCCTTCTAACAAAAAAGCAGCACAAGAAATTTTTTTCTGGCAAAGAGCAGCCTGACAAATTGAGCTGTAGACATAGATAATCAAGCTGGAAGCTTGCACTGGCAAGTGCTGATAGATGTGCCAATAGAAAAGGGGGCCAGGCATATCCAACATGGAGGATCCATCTTCCCATTTTTTGTTACCAGACGTACAGTAAAGGAATAGGCAACATGGTACTGGCCAGGCAGAGAACCCATCTGCATAATAAAAGATTAGGTGGGGGTAGCCAGAAATTTACACCCTATGCAAATGGCATGCCTAATCTTAACCAGTTTTTTTTGTGCATTATGCAAAGGGCACAACTGGTCTAACCAATTTTTTGTGCTCTATATAAATCAGACACCGCCTTCTCAAGCTCATCTATAAAAACCTTCACCACAGAACTGGCAACCCGTTTCTCTGGGACCCCTCTCTGCTGCAGAGAGCTCTTCTCTTTCTTTCACCTCTTAAACTTTCACTGCTAATCTCACTCTCCGATACAACGATATCCTCATTAGAAAAAGACACACAGACAAAGGGATGACCATTTAAGACACAATGAGAAGGCAGCCCTCTGCAAGCATGGAAGAAAGCAAACCTGCTGACATTTTGATCTTAAGCTTGAATCCTCCAGAATGGTGAGAAAATAAATTTCTGTTGTCTCAGCCATCCACTCTGTGATACTTCATATGGCAATCTTCGCAAACAAATAGTTACTAAGATGCCATTTTGTATAAGGAAATTCAGCTCAAAAATAATAGAAGACTCCCACAAGCACAACTGTCACCAAGTTGAAGGTGTAAGTAGTTAATTCTAAATGTCAGCTTGACTGGGCCAATGGGGTCCAGATTAAATATTAGTTCTAGGTATCTCTCTGAGGGTGTTTCTAGATGGGATTAGCATTAGAATTGGTTGACTCAGTAAACAAGGTTGTCCTCCCCAATGTGGGTAGACTTCATCCAATTTGTTAAGAAGGAAAATAATTCTCCCCTTTTTACCTCGTGCCTGCCTGTTAAGCTGGGACATTAGTCTCCACTTCCTTACTTTGACTGAAATTTACACCATGGGCTCCTTGGTTCTCAGGCTGTTGGACCCAGCCTGGAATTACACCACCAACTTTGCTGGGTCTCCAGCTTGCAGACAAACAGATTGTGGGATTCTCAGCCACCATAAGTGTGTGAGCTAGTTTTGCATAATAAGTCTCTTCATATATATGTGTGTATGTGTGAGAGTGTGTGTGTGTATCCACATCCTATTGGGATCTGATATACATCCTATTAAATAGATGTACTTACATATTATATACATATTATATATATGTTTACACAATATACACACACACACACACACACGTTATGTGTTCTATTTTTCTGGAGAACCCTGACTAATACAGAAAGAAAGTTCTAAATCTAACAAAAGCAGAAAAAAGTATAGTAAACAAAGCATAATTCATATGAAAATACTATTCCACAAGTAAAGTGTTACTATAATCCTGTATTTTTTCTGTGTGCTATTACTAGTGTGTTTTGGACTTTAAGATGATTTCTTATTACTCACTAACATCCTTTTCTTTCAGACTGAAGAACTCCCTTTAGCATTTCTTGTAAGACAGGTCTGGTGGTTGATGAAATTCCTCAGCTTTTGTTTGAGAAGGTCTTGATTTCTTTTTCATGCTTAAAGAATATTTCAATCAAACACACTATTCTAGGGTAAAAGTTCTTTTCCTTCTTTACCTTTGTCATGCCACTCTTTCCTGGCCTGTAAGATTTCCACTGAATAGTCTGCTGCCAGACATATTGGAGCTCCATTGTATGTTACTTGTTTTTCTTCTCTTGCTGCTTTTAGGATCCTTTCTTCATATTTGACCTTCATCAGTTTGATTATTAAATGCCTTGAGGTAGTCTTTTTGGGGTTAAATCTGCTTAGTGTTTTATAATCTTCTCATAATTGAGTATTCATATTTTTCTCTAGGTTTAAGAAGTTTTCTGATATCCCATTGAGTAAACTTTCTACCCCATCTCTTTCTCTACTTCCTGTTTAAGGCCAATAACTCTTAGATTTGCCCTTTTTGAGGCTATTTTCTAGATCTTGTAGGCATGTTTTGTTGTTTTTTATTCTCTTTTCCTTCTGTCTCCTCTGACTCTGTTTTTTCCAATAGCCTGTCTTCAAGCTCAGTAATTCTTTCTTCTGCTTGATCAAGTCTGCTATTAAGGACTCTGAGGCATTCTTCAGTGTGCCAGTTGCATTTTTCAACTCCAGAATTTCTGCTTTGTTCTTTTTAATTATTTCTATCTCTTTATCAAATTTATCTGTTAGAATTCAGAATTCCTTCTCTGTGTTATCTTGATCTTTGAGTTTCCTCAACACAGCTATTTTGAATTCTCTGTCTAAAAGGTCATGTATCTTTGTTTCTTCAGGATGTGTCCCTGGTGCCTTAATTAGGTTACTTGGTGAGATTGTTTTCCTGGAGAGTGTTGATATTTGTGGATGTTCATCTGTGTCTGGGCATTGAAGAGTTAGGCATTTATTGTGTAGTCTTCACAGTCTGGGCCTGTTTGTGCCTGCTTTTCGTGGGGAGGGTTTCCAGGTGTTCAAAGGGACTTGAGTCCCAAACCTAATATCACTGTGGCTGAACTGGTACCTAAGGTACATGACAGAGTTTTCTTTGCTTTTCTCAAACAGAAGGAATCTTTCACTGTCACCACTGCAGCTGTGCTGGTGTGCATATGAAGCCAGCACATCTCAGAGCCCAAGGCCCATGGTGTACTCCTTGGGTATCACTGTTGGTTATTCAGGGCCCAGAGGCTCTTCAGTCAGCAGGTGATGAATCCTGCCAGGTGTCTGTTGTGACAGGGCAGCAGAGTTCAATGTGAAGTCCCTAGTTGCTGTGCTCTCCCACTCCCACGTGAACAGATTTCTCCACTTTGTGTGACTCCTGCTGTGTGGTGGGGAAGGGATGGCATAAGCACTCCCTTAACCATCCTGACTGGTAATTCGTTAGGTTGCATTCACCCTCCTTCTGCCACCACCCGTCCACTGTCTGTGTTTCCAGCCCAGAACTAGGACTTGTTTAGGAATTGCAGTCCTTGTCGCCTTGACTGCCCTTCAAGTTTACTTAGGACCCCAGAGTAATCCAGTCCTTGGTGGCAAGGCTTCCTGGAAATCAAGCTCCAACAATTGGAGTAGATGATTCCCTTCTGGTTAGGGCCAGTCCAAATGCTCACTCGGTGGGTAGACATCAGCTGAATACAGCCTGGTCCTGCTTTCTGCCATGTCAAGGCAGCACTGAGTTCAATGCAAAGCCTTACAATTGCTGTGCTCTCCCTCTCCCAAGTGCTCAGATTCTCTGAGGTGTGCAGTCTCTGCCTTGGGATAGGGGAAGGGTGAAGTCAGTGATTCAAGACTGTCTTTCCTGATCTCTTCAATATCTCTGTCAGTGATGTGACGTTAAAACCAGGTACTGTGATTGCTCACGTGATTTTTGGTTCTTATAGTGGTGCTTTTTGTTTGTAGTTAGTTGTTAAAATTTGTGTTCCTGCAGCAGGGACAAACAGTGTAGGCTTCTATTAAGCCATCTTGTTTTGCCTCCTGAATTTGTCAGTTCTTACAATTGTTGGTGGAGTCTTGAGGTGTTTCTATATAAAAGAGTATGTCATCAACAAGTTGTGACAATCTCACTTCTTCCTTTTCTATTTGAATGCCTTTTATTTTTCTTTTGCTTCCCTGCTCTGGCCAGGAATTTCAGTATGTTAAACTTAAAGTAGTCATTGATTATCCTTCTCATGTTCCCAATGTCATAGGGATGGCCTTTGACTCTTCACCATTAAGATTTTAACTGTGTGCTTGTCATATATGGCCTTTATTGTGCTGAGAATCATTTCTTTTACACCTACTTTGTTGAGAGTTTTTATCATGAAATGATGTTGAATTTTGTCATATGCCTTTTATACATATATTGAGATGAACATATGGTTTTTGTCCTTTGTTCCAGCCCAGAACTAGGACTTGTTTAGGAATTGCAGTCCTTGTCGCGTGCATATGGTTTTTGTCCTTTGTTTAATATGATCTATCAAATGTATCAATTTATGTATATTGTAACAGTCTTGCATTTGAGAAATGAGTCCTCTTGATCATGGTGAATGATCCCTTTAATGTACAGGCACATGGCTTGCTAGTATTTTGTTGAGGATTTTTGCATCTGTGTTTATCATTGATGTTGACTGTAATTTTCTTTTCCTGAAGTGTCTTTGGCTTTGGGATCAGGGGGATGTGGTCTCATAAAATTAATTTGCAAGTTTTTCTTCTTTAATTTTTTGGAAGAGATTGAGAAGTATTGGTATTAGTTATTGAAATGTTTGGTAGAATTCAGCCATGAATCCATCTGGTCCTGGACTTTTCTTTCATATGAGATTTTTTTTTTTTTTTTTTTTTTTTTTTTTTTTTTTTGAGACAGAGTCTCGCTCTTGTTACCCAGGCTGGAGTGCAATGGCGCGATCTCGGCTCACCGCAACCTCCGCCTCCTGGGTTCAGGCAATTCTCCTGCCTCAGCCTCCTGAGTAGCTGGGATTACAGGCACGCGCCACCGTGCCCAGCTAATTTTTTTGTATTAATAGAGACGGGGTTTCACAATGTTGACCAGGATGGTCTCGATCTCTCGACCTCGTGATCCACCCGCCTCGGCCTCCCAAAGTGCTGGAATTACAGGCTTGAGCCACCGTGCCCGGCCTTTTTTTTTTTTTTTTTTTTTTTTTTTTTTTTTTTTTTTTGCGATGGAGTCTCTCTCTGTTGCCCAGGCTAGAGTGCAGTGGCGCTATCTCAGCTCACTGCAGCCTCCGCCTCCTGGGTTCAAGCAATTCTCCTGCCTCAGCCTCCTGAGTAGCTGGGACTACAGGTGCATGCCACCATTCCCAGCTAATTTTTGTATTTTTGGTAGAGATGGGATTTCATCATATTGACCAGGCTGGTCTCAAACTCTTAACCTTGTGATCTGCCCACCTCGGCCTCCCAAAGTGCTGGGATTACTGGCATAAACCACTGCACCCAGCCCATATGAGATTTTAATTACTGATTCTGTCCCTTTAATCATTATTGATCTGTGCATATTTTCAATTTCAGTTTGATTCAGTCTTGGTATGTGTTATGTTTCCAGGAATTGATTCGTTTTTTTCTAGGTTGTCCTGTTTGTTGGCATCTGATTGTTTACAGCGTTCTCTTATGATCCTTTGCATTTCTGTGTTGTGAGTTGTAATGTTTCCTCTTTCATTTCTGACTTTGTCTTCTTTCTTCTTTGCTTAATCTAGCTAAGGGTTTGTTAATTTTACTTAGCTTTTCAAAAACGAACTCTTTTTAAGATTTTTTTTTTGTTTTTCTAGTCTTTATGCTCTGATATTTCTTATTTCCTTCCTTTTGCTAATTTTGAGCTTAGTTTGTTATTTTCATACTTCTTTGAGGTATAATGTTAGGTTGTTTGTTTGGGATCTTTCTTCTGTTTTGATGTAGGTAGTCATTGCTTTAAAATCCTCTGTTATAACTGACTTTACTCCATTCAATAAGTTTTGATATGTCATGTTTCAATTTTTGCTTGTCTCAAGACATTTTAAATTTTATCTTTAGTTCTTTGACCCAACAGATTTTAAGAAGCATATTCTTTAGTTTTCACATATTTGTTAATTTTCTAGGATTCCTGCTATTATTGATTTTTAGCTTTGTACTATTGTAGTTGAAAAAGAGACTTAATATGGTTTCGATCTCAAATTTATGAAGACTGGTTTTGGGCCTAACATGTGATCTATCTTGGAGAATGCTCCATAGTCACTTGAGAAAAATGTGTATTCTCTTGCTGTTGGGTGGAATTTTCTGCATATTTCTGTTAGTTCCATTTGCTTTAAAGTGTAGTTTGAGTGCAGTGTCTTCGTATTTCTGTCTGGATGGTGCATATGAAGCCAGCACATCTCAGAGTTTGATTATTGTTGGAAGGGTTGTATTAAAATATCTTACTGTTATTGTGTGGCAGTCTGTTTCCCTTTGTATCTGTTAATGTTTGCTTTATGTGTTTAGGTGATCTGATGTTTGGTGCATATGTATTTACATTTATTATGTTTTTTGATACATTGTTCTGTTTCTTGCTAGATAATGACCTTCTTTGTCTTCTCTTTTTTTTTAATGTGTACATTTACATTTCCAAATATAAACTTCTCCTTAATACTCTTTACTGGATCCCATTAATTTTGATGTGTTTTTATTTTCATTTGTCTCAAGGTATTTTTAAAATTTTCTTTTTACTTATTTGATTTACTGGTTGTTTAAGAGTGTATTGTTTAATTTTCTTATGTATTTGCCGATTTTCCAGTTTCCTTGTACTGTTGATTTCTGGTTTCATTTCATTGTCATCAGAAAAGATACTAGCGTGATTTCAATCTTCTTGAATTTGTTGAGACCTGTTTTGTGTCCCTGCATGTGGTCTATCCTAGAAAATCTTCTGTGTGTACTATAAAAAAATGTGTATTTTGCTGTTATTAGGGGGATTATTCTGTACATATCTGTCAGGTTCAATGGGTCTATAGTGTTGTTCCACTCGCCATTTCCTTATTGATTTTCCAGTTGTTGTTCTTTTTATTATTGACAGTGGAGTACTGAGGTCTCCTATTACGATTGTGTTGCTGTGTATTTCTACTTCAATTCTGTCCAAGTTTGTTTTATATATTTAGGAGCTGTGGCATAGTACATAAACATGTATAATTGTTAGATCTTCTTGATGAATTGACCCTCTTATCATTATATCCTTAGTCATCTCTTACACTAGTTTTCAATTTAAAATCTGTTTTTATCTGATATTATTATAGCTACTCCTACTTGAGGTATTTGGTCACTTTAGACAATTTGATTGTAATGTACCATTTTCATAGAATATCTTTTGCTATCTTTTCACTTTCAGCCTATGTGTGTCCTTAGATCTAAAATGAGCCTCTTATAGAAAATATATAGAAAAAATATATAATTTTATAATAAAATTATAAAAAAAAATATATATAGCCACTTATCAATCTGTGGCTTTTGATTGGGGAGTTTAATCCATTTAGGTTTGAATTAATTACTGATAGAGAAGGAGTTACTGTTGCCATTTTTAATTGTTTATTTTGTGTTTCATAGATTTTTGTCTTTTCCTTTGTCATTACCTTTCTTTGTGTTTCATTGATACTTTTTGTAGCAATTTGCTTTCTCTTTTCATTTCCTTTCATTTATATTCAAAACAGATTTTCTTTGTTGTAAACATTGCAATTACATAAAACATTTTCAAGTTATAACAGTCTATTTTAAACTGATAACTTCAATTGCATACAAAACTCTACAGCACCACACTGTCACTTTATGTAACTGATGCCACAGATTACATTTTATTTAATTTTTACACATTATCATAGATTTATATTTTCTTAAGTGTTTTTGTCATTTGAATTTCATGCACCCAAATTACTATCTATAATCATCCAAGTTTTTACCTTTACTAAAAATCCTTATATTTTTGTATTGCTTTACATTGTTGTTCATCACTTTTTGTTTCAATTTGAAGGACTCTTTTTGACAATTGTTACAGAGCAGGCCTAGTGGTAATGAATCCCATGAGCCATTGATTATAATAGAAAAGTCTTAATTTCCTCTTTATTTCTTATAATCTGGCAACCTCTGCATTTGTATTGGGTTGTTTAATGTATTTGTATTTAACATTATTAGGTATTATTATAGTTTTATTTACATCTACCCTTTTTTTTTTGTTTTCTATACATTTCATGTCTTTTTTGTTGTTGTTGTTCCTCTGTTCTTTGTTTACTGCTTTTTTAAAATTAAGTAATAGCTTTTCCACAGATCTCTAGAGTACTCACAGAGGTATTCTGGTCTGTATATTGTTGTGAGCCCAGTATTTCTGCCTGGGAATGAGGGCTTGTAGCTTCCTAGTTGGCCAACTGGCTGGCATCACTTCCCACAGCCTCTTTTGACGTACATTATTCAGATTCTGGGAACTGGACATGGTATCTATAGATTGGGGCATTATTTAGCACAGCACACCATCTCTTGGTTCTCCTTTCTTCCAAGTTGACTTCTCTCTTAGACGTCATGTTTGGCAAATGGTGAACAGTAGCCCAAGTTATATCTTTCTTGTTTAAAATCAAGGGAAGAAAAGCATGTTATTTCTGTATAATATTGGCAAATATCTCCAGATTCTCTCCATGTTTGGTTCTCATGCCTAATGCTAAAACTATTACTGTGCTCAGGGAAAGCAGGATGCTCCAGTTGTCCATTTGTGACTCACATGCCCTTCTTGAGAGTTGGCTCTTTATAAAGTACATAGAAAGAAAGAAATAAAGTAGAGTTGACGGCTCCTCTCAAGTAAAATAAGAATACTTTAACCAGAGAATGGGAGTTGGTGCTTGATTTTCAAAACATTGAGACTATAAGCAGAAATATTTGCGAATGAGTTTTGACACCTTTAACCTAGTGATACCAAAATTGATTTTGATATCTATAACCTTTCCAGTAATAGTTTTGCTTTATATTCAGCAGTTTAAGGGAGTGACCTTTGATCGAGTATGTACGGTTTATATTTTGGACTAACTAATATTTCTGTCTTGCTCACTGTAGTGTTACTTTAAGTGACTTCTCCTTATCTAGGCCTGCCTCTATTAACGACCTATTGAGAATAGTCACTGTTTACAGTTTGAAATATAATATACTTCTTTAAGGATAAATGTAAAATTATATGTTGATTTTTTTAAAAAACGAACTTGCCCAATCACAGAACGGAAAAGGTAGAATGAAGAAAATATCACAAATATCTTCAAATAGTTAAAAAAAATTGTTCCAGGAAACAGGTTGGTTAATTTAATGTAGAAGCATATATTATTTGGCTTGCTATAAAGAAAAGCTTCCTAATAATTAGAACTGTTCAATCAGAAACTGAAATTGATTGCAGCAGTGTGAACTGGAATTTATTGCAGTGATTTCTTTCAATGGGAGACTTTAAGAAATAATAGAGAAGATATTCCAGGATTTTATGGAGGAAGAGTCTTTCACTGTATAGTTGAGGTAATATGACTTCTAGGCTTTCCTCTAAAATTGTGTGATTATCGATACCAATTTTTAAACTAAACTTCATATTTTAAATGAAACACAGCATAGGGCTGATAGGTTTCTACATTCAAATTTTATTTCTGTTTATATTATGAACAAAAACATAGCTTCTAAGTTCTAGAAATTAAAACATTAAAACTTCAAAATGCAGGGTGTTTTTACATTTCATAACAAACAGTATATACAAACTGAAAATAAATTGCTAAAAATAAAGCGTGGGATTATATGGATTAGCACTTTATAAAAATGTTAATAGTAATTCAGAATTAGTAAGGTAATAGAAGTACTGAGTAATTATGATATAATGTGTTGACTTCCATTGAATAAGTGATTTTACTGGATCTAGATGGCAATGTAAATATAACCAAACTGCTGATTTTTTTTCCCTACTTCCTCAGAATGTAAAATTTATTCTGGGAAAAATATTCCTAAAAAAATTTATAGTTTTATTTGTTTTTCTCTTGTCAGGATTTACAAATTTCTAATGTAGAGTTTTCATTATTCACTGTGAGTGTTATATTGACTCTTTAGTGGAAAGAATACCTGTTGAATGCATAGGTCTATGATAACAGCATGAGAATTTCTGGTGATGCACTACATGCTATTAGAAAAAGTAAAAGCATGGATAAGTTACTAAATATTGAAATTAATGGCATGTATTACCCTAGGCAAGGAATAAAGCAAATGAAAAATTAGCTTTTTATTTCTGACACAAAACTAGCATTGAATTTGTATTGTTTTGTGGTGGAGACTATATAATGAATACCTCAATGACAATGTTTGTAATGCGATTATGTTTGATTGTGTTTATATGTTGAATTAATACACCTTTGAGAGCACTCTATTAGTATTTAAGATTCATTAGAAGTATATTTTGCAATTTTGGGGTTGTAAATTCTTTACAATAATTTGATGTGGTAAACAGAATTTGTATAGAGATTTAGATCCAATCTAACACCTGTTAAATAAATGGTTCTGTGATTTAAAAATTATTTTAGAGTATATCTACTTTTGGTTTCATATAATTAGTTTGATAAACACTGAACTGAATTAACTGTATAATTGAATTTTATTGTATTTATCTGAGCTCTGCTGTGCTGTATAAATCACATAGAAAGTTAATATATCAGATATGTTTTCTGTTTCATGATTCTTGTTTCTGTTTCTTGACAGTCAAAACTTGTAAAAAGTAATTGAAACAGTAGTAGCATTTTGCTAGAGATAATTCTGATTTGTAGCTATTAACTCTTACTTGAGAATTTTTAAAGCCAAATAATGTTTTCAAATATAAAACTTATTCGTGTGACAATATTTTTTTGTTAAATTATTTTCTTGTATGTGTAAGTTTTACAACAATGATTAAATACTTTCATTATTTAAGAGTATTGGCTGCTTTGGGGAAAATACTAGTACTGTATTTCTTAGTAAAGAATATTTCTCTCAGTTCAATAGTGAATAGCTTAAAAAGTGTTCTCTATCTTCATATATCTATTATACCCATACTACAAGCTAATTATGATCTTTTTCCCTAAGTCAAGTGGTATCTGTTGGGAGAAGCAGCAAAGGAGAAAGGACTTACAGACTGCCTACATAAATTGGTTATGAGTAACATATAAACAAGGAACAACAAATTGCAGAAGGCTACAGGAGGCCTCTGAGGAGGAAGCCCTCTTCATGCCTCATGTTCTGGTTCAGGGTGACCTCGGCTCTGTTACCATAAACATTGTGTTCAAGAACGTAAAACCCCATTGTAGCACTATGACGTAGCCAGACTTGTAGGCTCCTTGTAAGGCCTACGTTCCACTAGCTGCACATAGATAACAGGCTAAAGATAACTACATGTTCTTGTTTTGTGCAACTCCCAAACCACCACTGTTATCTATCTTTAGAATGACATACCAGTTCCAGCTGACTGATTCAGTTCTGGCTTACTGGTTAATCCCACCATCATGTCACCCCTCCCCACCATCACTCCACCCCTACTATAGATCAAAGTGATTATAACCAATAAATAATGTGAGAAATCAGAGCTCGGGGCCTTCACTGTCTCCTCCAGTAATAAGTGATGGCCCCATGGTCCCACTTTCTCTCTTAATCTGTCTTTTTCTCATTCCTTTGTCACCACCAATCTTGGGGTACCTACAAGTGTTTTGTGGGGCTGATTCCCTACAGCATCTTCCCTAATTTTCTACTATCTTCCAAGTTTATGAAAAATTAGATTCTATTTTAATTTGTTGGTATGTCTCTTTCAAAAGTTTCATATTGATTAAGTATCTATAATTGGCTTTTGCTATGTTTAAGCTATGAGAGCAGAGATAATTTGATGTGCATACCTTTACTTTGTGTTTAAATTCTTTATATTCAGATTGTATCAGTTTAAAGAAGCATATTTTAAGCTTGTTGATGTTAATTTGAATCTTGGTTTTAGACATTCAGATTGATTTTCCTCCTTACTTTATCTTCTGAATGCTCTGTTGCTTATTGTAGTCAATTTTCTTGACACTTTTTTCATTTATACATTTTTTACAACAGATAGCTTGACTTCTTTCTATTGTTCTTTTAATTGCCAGAGTGGAAAAAGAAGAGGATGTGGCATTTTATTGTAAATACTTTGAGTCTATTGTTGATTAGATTTGGCTACTGAACTCTCTGGTACAGGTTCTTTTTGTGAAATTGGTTAATTACAAATACCTGTCTATGCTTCCAAACTCAAATGCCATTTTTAAAAATTTTTAATTTTCTTGAATTTCTGAAAATATCATGAGACTAATGGATTTTATATAGGTAGTTTCAATGTCTTTCTTGTCTATGAATATAACCCTTTGGATGAGGAAAATTTACTTTCATCAGAAATTTAGATAATAATTTGTAAACTCGACCATGCTAAATTTATATTTTGCCCTAGAGTTGGTATTTTTATGATAAATGAGGTGCTGTTTTGTGTTTTGTTTACTCACACAATTTCTCAATATTCCATGTTATTTTTTTTCTGTAAGTGTGGCATCAAAGTAAAAGTTACACCATACAAAGTGGAACAGGCAAAAAAGGCTTTATTTAAGACCACTGCAACAGAAGAGAAAAGCCAGAACTAAGTTTGAACTCAACATCACTAAAGCAGAGATGATAGGGTTTTATAAAGGCTGGGGTGAGCTAGTGCAAAAGTCCTAAAAGACATTAGGAGAAAGCCATAAGCCATCTGTATTAGGGTTCTCTAGAGGAACAAGACTAATAGTGTAGATGTCTATATGAAGGGGAGTTTATTAAGGAGTACTGACTCACGTGATCACAAGGTGAAATCCCGCAATAGGCCCTGCAAGCTGAGGGGTAAGGAAGCCGGTCCGAGTCCTAAAAGCTCAAAAAGTAGGGAAGCCCTCCAACAGTGCAGCCTTCAGTCAGTGACTGAAGGCCTGAGAGCCCCTGGCAAACCACTGGTGTAAGTTCAACAGTCCAAAAGCTGAGGAACTTGGAGTCTGATATTCAAGGGCAGGAAACATCCAGCACAGAAGAAAGATGAAGGCTGGAAGACTCAGCCAGTCTAGTCCCTCCAAGTTTGCTGGCTTTTTTCTAGCTGCCCTGGCAGCTGATTAGATGGTGCCCACTCAGTTTGAGGGTAAGTCTGCTTCTCCCAGTCCACTGACTCAAATGTTAGTCTCCTTTGGCAACACCCACAGAGATAGACCCAAGAACAATACTTAGCATCCTTCATTCCAATCAAGTTGACAGTCAGTGTTAATCATCAAAACCATCTGTGTTTTCTCATTGGCTTTATGCCAAGGTAAAATGAAACTCTTAGGTCTTTATGACAGAATGTGGTTTTATGACATAGCAAGACACCCACTGAAGTTAGACTCCTACCCTCTCACAGAAAATAGCAGATTGAAGTGCTATCTGTTTTGAGGATGACATGTCACAGACATGACTCTCAGGTCTTTGAAAAAGACATTTCTGGGTTGTAGAACTGTCAGGAAACTTTTAAAAAGATCTGTATCTCAAAGGGTTAGAGAAATAATTTGCAATTTAAAGTTTTCTAAAAGAAACACTCTGAAAAAAGAGAGGTAAGAACCTAAGGTCAAGAACAAGCCTGTCTGAAGTTTAGTTAATCTGAGGCAAATATTAGGACCACTTTGATCAGTGGCATTATTGGTTAAATACATAGTGCATCTTCAAATTTTTATAGGTTTAAAAACTTTTATGGAAATAATTTCTTTATTTACTACAGGAACTCAGCCATTCTCCGGAAACTTAAGATTTGTACGCACACATAAATTATTATTTGAAGGATAATTTATTTAAACATGAGTTAATTCTAAAAGCAGCATATACATTTATAATGCTACAAATGTAAGATAACATCTTGCAGAGTTTCTTTGAAAAACAAATTACAGCTATAAGCACAAACCACAAAGCTGCTACTGCTGTTTCTTGTGAGCACTGTATAGGCTGACACATTAGCTTGTTCAATTCTTTCAACAAAACTGCAAGCTAAATTGTGTACTAAGTGTGTAACCTTGGACAAGTCTTCTAACATCTTCGGGATTTCATTTAAGAATTAGATTTTCTGTTTAAACATAATATTTAATAATACAATTATCTTTCAGGGCAGCTTTATTGCTTAAATAAGAATTTCTTTATTGAGGAAATATTTATTAAGCACTAAGGTTGTGGGAGCCAATGCACTAGACTGGAAAAGAAGACACAGTGCCTACCATTTAGGTGGATTGCAATCTAATGTTTGTCAAAATAAATCTGTAGCCTCTATTGGGTACTAGTAAGGACAACACATACATGCACTAGAATGGAAGTTACAGAGGGACAGGAACCTGACCATCTTGTTCACGTGTGAATTCTCAATAGTAAACAATAAATAATCTGTTTATTTAAAATGTCATGCACAATTTTGTGCAGTGCAATGGAGGACAGTGAAGGACAAAGAAGGATTTAATTATATTCTATCTGAAACTTTGACTAGATACTATACTTACCAGAGCCTTGACTAGATGAACATTCAGTAACCGTGCTCTGTAACCCTACTACCCAGATTTACTGCATTTGTAATTTGCGTATGTTTTTGTCTCTTATCAAATTATGAACAATTTGAAAACACCACGTATTTTACCTACTCATCTAGAGGTAAAATAATAGATGTTTTCTTAATTGGTTAGGTTTGAATATCTTCAAGGGCTTTAAATACAGTTGTGTGTTTTAATCATAGGGATACATTCTGAGACATGCATCTTGAGGGATTTCATCATTATGCAAACATTGGAGAGAATATTTACATATACCTAGATGGTATTACCTACTACACACCTAGGCTACAAACCTGTACAGCATGTCACTGTATTGAATACTTTAGGCAATTATAACATGATGATAAGTATTTGCCTATGTAAACACAACTAAGCAGAAAAGATAATGCACTGTGCTGTAGCATTACAATGGCTATGATGTCACTAGGCAACAGAAATTTTTCAGCTTGATTTATAATCTTAGGAAATGACCATCCTGTATCTTCTCAGTTGTTGACCAAAATGTCATTGACCATAATGTCATTGTGGCAATTTATAGTGTTTTCCAGGTATATCAACTACTTTGAAAGAACCATTTACAAATAACCAAAGGTTAGTCATTAGATTATTAACAGAAGTATCTTTTAAAAAAAATAATTGTCACGTTTAGTGCCTTTTACCGGGTCCGAAATTACAGCAGTCAGTAAACTACTATAATTTGTTAGCTACTAATTTTATTAAGGAAATCAATACAGTTAATGTTAATTACATTTTTTTTTGTAGTAAGGTAGCTACAAGGAAGCATTGAGTTGGTCTGATTTCAGATATTAGCTTGCAGAAAAGTAGCAAAACTCCATTTTAATAATAAGTCATAATTTAAACTTACATTTTCAAATGGCCTTAGGGTTGGTCTGAGTAGTGATGAAAACTTATATTTTCAGTAGGATTTTTTAATGTAGCCTACATGGAGTTTATTGAATGATGACTTTGTGCTATCTAAACTTATGAAACTGAGTTGTGTAAATACAGACTCAGTAATCAGAGTAGGAAAGGGTATCGTTCTTTCTCTTTTCTACTGCTGAGTACTAAAGACAGGATACTTGAAGTTCAAAAATGCTCCTGCTGTAGCAAGAATCAGTAAGGGTAAAGGGTTTCTACTGAGCCTGATCTTTATGGCCTGGGCAGTTCTGGGGCCCCATAAATGTGAATAAATGAGAGAGGCAGGAATAAGGCAGTGGAGAAAAACTGAAATCATTGAAGACTTTGAGGGTTTCAGCAGAAGACCTGTCAACCACACCAGTTATATCAGTTTTTGCTGTTGAAAAGGTATTTTGTACTCTGTTGTTTGCTTCTAGAAGTCAGAGGTGGACAACAGTTTTTGACAAATTATTCTTTATTTAAGTCTTATGCACCAGAGAGAACAGTTCCAGAAAAAGCTCTTCAAGTTTTTATCTTTGGAATATCTGTTCTGCTTCCATATTATCTAATAACATATCATTAAACATTTCTTCAACACAAATTTCTTTAACCTTCATCATATTAGGTCAATAAAGGACCTTACAATATATTTCCATGACTTTTCCAAGCCATGGTGTATATATAAGTAGTTAACTTTGCATTACCACTAACCAATTCATTCTTAGCCAAAGCTTTTTGAATCAAAGTAATTGGAAGATAACTGTAGAAGATGTTACTAGAACAAATAACAAGGCTAATCTGGGTGGTAAATGTTGTTAAGGGTTGTCTTATCTTCAAACTCTCTGTTAATAACAAGCACATGGTTATTTAGTTGAAAACAGTTTTTATTCTGCTTTAAAATCTAAAGTTCAAATCAAGATTTTAAGGTATACAAGGCAAATGATAATATCAATACCATTTTATTTTTCTGCAATGTTACTGGTAGAATAGTAATAGGACTGGCTCGTGTCTTCCCTAAAGAACATTGTTTAGTTACAAGGAAAGTAAAACAGAACTATGTCAAACTTATACATTATTAAAGCGGCTATTTGCTTTCAGAATGTGTGTTGTATGTATATGTGTGTGTGTGTGTGTGTGTGTGTGTGTGTGAGAGAGAGAGAGAGAGAGAAAATTTGAGGAAAAATTTTTAGAAAGCAGGCTAGTAGAACTGGACTTGTTTATTTAAATGTTTATTACCTTTCTCTTCTGCTGGATTATATATGAATCAGACTTATGTCTATTTGATTCACCCACTCAATATCTAGTAATTCGCACAGTGCTGAGCATATAATATGTGCTCAAAAAATATTTGCTGAATTTAAGAATGATTTTGCTTACTTTTTACTCTTTCAAATTTGGGAACTCAGACTCAGAGAGAGCCTCTCTTCTCATTGAGACCAAGGTTTGGAAAACCTATCTTCTCCCTTGATAGAATTGCCAGTTGAAACCCAGGATACCTACTTAAGTTTGAATTTCAGATAAACAATAAATCTTTTACAAGTATTTCTCAAATACTGCAAATGCGTTCCATGAAGTATTGGAGCTATATTTATAAACAATTATTTGTAGTTTATCAAAATTCAAATTTCATTAGGAATCTTATATTCTTATTTGTTAAATCTGTCAACCATCCCTCTTGGGTAAGGAAGGAAGAAAGAACATTGGCTGACCCTTTCAATGAAGCTCCCTTGTCAATGTAGAGTTACACGTTATCAAAACTACTTGTGCCCTACTTAAGATGGAGTGGATGGAACAGGGCCAATAGAACAAGAATAATTCAAGAATATTTAGAGATAGTCCAAGTGTTAAGGCCACAGACTATCAGTTCTGAAAAGAGATACTTTTTTTAGGTGTTTGATGTGGACAGAGACAAGGTCAGAGTCAAAGACAGTAAGAAAAATTTGAGTTAGTAATAGATTGAAGCCATTGGGCTTCTGTAGCTCTTTTGTCTAACGGATATACCAAATCTGGCTTAAACAGAGATGGGACAGCAGGGGTTCTAGCAAAATTATTTCATTCTTTATCATCTAAAAAAAAGCTTCCAGTAAAAGAATTTGATGAACTAATTTTTATGCTTTACATTTTCCTGGGTTTGATTCCTACAAAAGAAAAGGATCTATAATAGTGGTATTTTAGGTAATAGTGACATTTTTAAGGTCATGTGCATTTCAAATTATTTATTTATTCATTCTTTGCTAACACATTAATCAGATATTTATTATATGCTAGACATATTCTGCACTTCAAAAATACGGCATTTGAGTTTACAATTTAGTCATAAAACAGACTAAATAAAATTATATCAGATTGGGATAAATGTGTTGAAGAAATAAACAGAATGGTATAAAGGTTAATAACTGGGTTTGCAGGTTGGGGAAGACAACTCTAGGTAAGGTGCTCCTGGAAAGCCTCTCTGAGGCGGTGCTATTTGCAGTGAGTCTTGAAGAATAAGCAGCTAGCCATGCAAATATCCTTAGGAAAATCGTGTTATGCACAGGAACATGTTCAAAAACTCTTTCCTTGGAAAGAGGTCATTGCCATTATTTTCATGAAAAGAAATGAGGCATGAGTGGTTAAAGAGTGGAAGATGAAATTGGCAAGGCAGGCAAGCCAGGCAAGCCAGGCAAGGACCTGATCATGGTTGGGCCTTATAAACCTTGCTGAGGAGTTTGATTACTTTTTCAAACTACTTTGGCGAAGATTTGAGAGGGTTAGAGGGTTAGAGGGTAGAGAAATAATGTGCTTTGATTTGCTTTTTAAAAAGATCATGCTTGCTGATGGGTGGAAAATAAATTGGGAGTAGAAAGAATAACAGTAGAAGTAGAAAGACCGCTAAACTTAGGAGGCCATTGTAGAAAATGATCTCACCAAAGGTAGTGTGACTTGGACTAGAGTGTTAGCAGTGAAGATGAAGTGGCTAGAATTGGTTACTTTGTAAGTAGAACTGATAATTTGCTAATGGATTTTTGGAGGTAAAATTGGAAAAAATATTAGGATTATAGAGATTCGGGAAAAGGAGGGGTGAAGGTTATATCCTATAGTTTTTGGCTTGAACAGTTTGGTAGATAGGGATATCATTTACTGATATAGAAAAGACTAGTTGGAAAACCAAGCTGAAGGAATAAAGAGATCCCTTTGAATATTTTAAGTGTGAGATGCCTTTTGTCATGCAAGAAGAAATGTCATGTAGGCCATTGCCTATATGAGTGAGGATCTCAGAAAACTTAGGGCTGGAGATATAAATTCGAATGTTATCTATATGTAAATAGTATCTTAAGCCTTGGAAATGAATGAGATTATTTAAAGACTATTGGTAAAGAAGAGAGGAGGACTGAAATCGGAAAGAGAAATTTGAATAAAAAATGGAATGATTGTGTAAAAATCATAAGAGTTTGGGTAAGAACAAAAACAGAGAAGCATTCACTCGATTTGTAACATGAAACTATTAAAGATTGATGAAGAGTGTCTTTGTAGTGGCAGGGTAGGAAGTCAGATTGGAATGGATGGAAGAATAAATAGGAGGTAACAGTGTGATTAATGAACTGGTAATACATTTTCTTTGAGATGTTTTGATGTAACAAGGACGAAAAATGCAAGGCAATAGCTGGAATGATATGTAGGGTCAACTGAGAATTTAAAAAAGGTGGAGGCAAAAGAACTTCAGCTAATATGGAGGAAGAAATTGATAATATAAAAAGGCAAGGAAGATTCATGTAGAAGCAAAGGCCCTTGAGAAGATGGGAGGAATATGTCCCAGAGCACAAGATTCTTCCAGTTTGTTCATTCAGAAAACATTTTTTTTTAACATCTACAATTAAACAGGTACTGGAATAGACACCTAAAGCACAAAGAAAATCTGTTACTCAGACATGATTCCAATCTAGGAGAAAAGATACACAATTAAAGAAAAAACATGTGAAGAAACAAGTTATGTAAGTTATATGAAGCCCTAAGAAAAACTAAAGATAACTTTATAAGGGACAGTGGAACCAACAATTTTGGCTTTCTGTGGATCTTTGAAATATGGCTATTTGCAACCTTACTTTTCCTGTATTTTATTAGAAGTAACTAATTGATGTTTCGCTTGGCCCCAGGACGCTGAAAACATTAGACATTAAAATATTAATTAAAAATGTGCTAATGAAAACAACAGAACTGAACATCATTCAGGGAAGATTTTTGAGGAAGGATAACAAGCATCCTAGATTCGACTGTTTTTGCAGTTCTAGTTTGTTGTGCCGAAACAACACCTTTCAACTTGAAAACTGCAAGATTCCTCC
This sequence comes from Aotus nancymaae, assembly GCF_030222135.1. Classification (NCBI taxonomy): domain Eukaryota; kingdom Metazoa; phylum Chordata; class Mammalia; order Primates; family Aotidae; genus Aotus; species Aotus nancymaae. The sequence continues at coordinate 9,072,635 of NW_026988438.1, forward strand.
TACAGAATGCCTTTGAAATGATAGTTCATTTCTTTTCTTGTGCTTCCATATTATAAATGTCTATTTATTCCAGATTATTTTAGTAATTTCTCATTTCTTTGACCACAGGGAACAGCTATTTATTATGATTATCCCAAAGGAAAAAGTGTAGGCAGAGGGGGCACCTAAGCTCATTTTTCAGTGGTCAACGTCATTAGCATTAACCTTTTTAGACTGTCTGTCTCTGGTATTTGAAAAAGCTGAAAAAATGGTTTATCCGGGCAGAATTACAGTTTTGCTCTTTTGCCCTTATCACCCTTGACTCTTACCTATATTAATGGTGGAGATATGGCCTGATCATCTTTTAGATGGACAACTCAGCCTGAAATAGGCATTGCTCCTCTCACTGTCCCCTGAGTTTAAAGATCAGGCAGTCATTGGCCTAGCTGATAGAATATATCATTTTTTAATTGCTCCTGTTATAGCCTCCAAGAAAAGACCACTCATTAGCCTATTTTCAAATGAGTTACCTTCACTTCCTAATTTCCCAAAATGCCGTTCCAGTGGCACTTCTTCAGGGCTCTTCAAGACACACTTTATGGCCTCTCAGTTTTGTGGATTTGTACTCCATTATAAACAGTATTGATTAACTCAACACTGTGGTTAGCTGCTGGTCAACACATTAGAATACTTGGCCAAGAACAGGCTCCAGAGCCTTGTGGTCAAGGCCCCAGCTGCTTCTCTAGAGATATATTCAAGCCAGAGTCTCCAATGATTCTTTTGTCTTTACTGTGGTACATGGTGACTCTGGAAAATATGGAAAAATGATATGCTATTAACTATTTTGAGGGAATATATTACTGTGGCTTGGGCTCTGATAAAGCCACAATTATTAGCTGGGAGATAAGGAAATGATCATTTTATTAGCTGGGAGATGAGGAAGATATCGTTTTGCTGTCCTGCTTCCCATGATGTCCTGAGAATCAGCACACAGTAGGTAACTTGAACTGGGGGAATTGATTGTGTGTTGAATGTAACCTGTGGAATAGAAGACGCATTATGAATAACTTACCTGACCAGATGTATTGAATAATTTGTTCCATTTCCACCAGACTTCAAAAATTCTGTGCACCAGTTTTGATGTAATAGTACCAAAAGAAAACTTACGGTGCATAGTTGCCTTATATTATTCTCCATCCACGTTACAATTGTCGAACAATCATCAATGCTTTCTATAGGGCAATATCCAGCTCTACAGAGAGCTTAGGTCTTACAAGACAGAATGCTTCAAACTTCCTGCAGTAACAGAGCATCTTTTCAGATAACATTGAGATTTTCACATAATATAGTAGATAAATGTATTTCCATTATTGTTTCCCAGATTGTTTTCCCTCTCTCTTTTTCTAATATCCATGTCTATTTTCCAGATCTTTTGCCATTTAAAATTAATATAATTTTGATATGTAAGTACCCACAATTTTTTTGAATGACTTTATTATTATTTCCTAATATTTGTACATTTGAATAATCTCATCACTTTTAGATCTTTAATGAAGATGTGAAAAAAGACCCAATTTTAACCTCTGTAGACATCTTCCTAGTGTTCTACTATTTCTTTGATTATTACCTTATATTCCTATTAATGAAATTTTCAGTGGATATAAAAGTGCTCATTTCCAAACTAATTTGAATTAATTTTTCAAAGTATATGGCATGATATCATAACCTTAAAATTTCACAGCAGTTCCAAAAGTCTTAAACATTACTGTTAGTGATTATATAAATAACCTTTAATTTTGAATATCTGTTCTAGTTAAGCTGCTTTCTTAACTCTGAGAATCAACCGTTCATAAAGCAAATGTCAAGCTGAAATTAATATGTTTAGAAATAAGCAGCATGATGGTGAAGTTCAGTCATCAATAGCTAAATGCCATCCCGAAAGACTTCCTGCACCACGTGGATTTAAAAACCACCAAAAAGAAAAAACCACTGAGTTCCAATATTCTTAGTTTGTTTACCTTTCCTAGTTTAGGGATATGATGCTGTCTCATTGGGTCAGAGCAATTCTTTTTTTTTCTAAATTATAAGCCCATATATGTACAAGTCATTCAATCTAAAACATATGCCATTTTTATACTTGATAAGTTATAAATGTATACTTCTTAGCTCAGTGTTTAATGTAGGGATCCAGTACGGTCAGGGAGGTCTATCACTTCCACTAGTAAAACTATACTCTTTTGTATGAAGTGCCAGGAATAATACAGAAATAATAATAATAAATTTTACTAATTTTAAGTCTTTGTTTTTTTACTCTGTGGGCAGATATGTGTTCTATTTTACTGTTACTACGGACGTAGGCTGCATTTGAGCCAAAAGAATGTTGGTAAAAATGCTCTCTTGATACTTTAAACAATGATTTAAAAAAATGATTAAAAATCATATGTATTTTAATTCCCCTTCCCGTCTCTTTAATCTGTTCCTCAGTAATTTGATTTCATGTTCATATGTTCTAGAAACGTATTTGTCTTCAGGAGTGAAGTCGGCCGGGCGCGGTGGCTCACACCTGTAATCCCAGCACTTTGGGAGGCCAAGGCGGGTGGATCACGAGGTCAAGAGATCGAGACCACCTGGTCAACATGGTGAAACCCCGTCTCTACTAAAAATACAAAAAATTAGCTGGGCATGGCGGCGCGTGCCTGTAATCCCAGCTACTCAGGAGGCTGAGGCAGGAGAATTGCCTGAACCCAGGAGGCGGAGGTTGCGGTGAGCCGAGATCGCGCCATTGCACTCCAGCTTGGGTAACAAGAGCGAAACTCCGTTTCAAAAAAAAAAAAAGGAGTGAAGTCAGCCATGCATTCTGTCATAATGAAGAAGACAAAATGTTAGCCTCCAAATCTAGGTGTGGCTGAATGAAAGAGTAATTCTCCTCTCTAATCCTGGAAGACAGAAGCCTTGTAGATCAACTACTTTAAAATCGAAGTTTTCCTTAGTGAAGGTTCTTTAATTTTCACTGGTTTATAAATAATAATCTAATATAGCTATATAGAAACGTGTTTTGAAATAAATTTATATGGAGTGTTTAAAAGGAACCATTTTACTTGAAGCTATGGGTGTTTTACTAAACACAAAACAAATACTGGTTAAGAAGTATACTCAGTTTTGCTAAATATCCAAATCTCTCTCTGGGTTAAAATGAGATTGACCTTGCTATAAGAGCAGAATTTTGGATATATCTCTCTTTGTCTGTCTGTGTGTCTCCCTGTCATTTATCTGTTTATTTGTGTGCTACCTCTTTGGTCAAGAACCACCATAATTAGTTTTTAAGTAAATATTGGATGCAGGCAGTTGCTTGGTTTATCTCTTCTGTTCAGGCAAACATCTTTGTTAAACTCCTTAACTGTCTTAAGAGGATATAACGTCTAGCCTCAAATCTAAAATCTACATCAAAATCAACATTTAGAGTAGACATACTATAAGTACTTGTCAGAATGTAATCTTAACTATTGTTCAGCACCTTTCTAAAAGTCAGTTGAGAGAAATGATAGAGGGAAGATTGCTTAAATGCTGTAAAGTCTACTAAATCAGTAATTATCAAGAGGGACATATATATTCCCTGTATTCTTCAGAGTAAGGGTAGCTTTGCTGTAATAACAAAGGACCCGAATTCTCGGAGCTTAAGAGTTTCAAATTTCTCATGTATGCAAGAAATACAAGTCTGACATTGGTGGTTTATGACTTTGCTTCCACATCTTTTTCACTCTATGACCTGGTGAAACAGAGCAACCTCTATTTTGAGCATTTCAGTTATCATGGTATAGATAAGAGAGATGTGGAAAACAACACAATGACTGTTAACGCTCATGTCCACGAACACCACGTATCATTTCTGTTCACCTTTTATTGGCCAAAGCAAGTCACCTGGGCATTTTTCAGTTCTATACTGTGGGATATATAATCCTCCCCCAGAGAGGGTTACTACAGGAGGAAAAATCAGAATATTTTCTAAAGGGCAGCATAATTTCCTACATGACCCTGTGGGGGCATATCTCCTGAGAAGCAGAGGATGTATTTTTCAATAGTTAAGTCATCCGCTTGAATCTGATATGCTCCACAAGGTGAGCGTGGCCCTATGCCAGTATGCGGAGAATTCGGATATTACTGATCTACTGCTCTTGATAGTTATGTAATTCCTATCTGTTGATTTTGAGCAGGAAGAACAAGGAGTATTTTACTATGCTAGGTATATTAGTTGTAATCACTTGGTGAATTAGTCCAAAATAAGAATTTACACTTAAAATATCTGCCTGAACATGGCATATGTCATATATACTCATATTCCAATGGTCAGAGCAAGAGATGTAACCAAGCTCAGTTAAATGGAGCAGGAATATACAGTAGTTTTATGGTGAAGAAGGAAGTGAGTAATTGTCAAAAATAAATCTATTACACTGTCTTTAGCTCAGTATTTCTCTTGTCAACTCTTGATTACTTATCAAAGAAAGGGTAAGCATGGTACTTCTAGTTTCTCACAAATATGTATTCAACAAATATTTGCTAATGTGTGCTAGAAGGCTTACTACAAATACGTAAGCTGCATAATTCATTCAATCCATGAAAATTCAAAGATCGTGTGTATAGACACTGTATAATTTTAGGGATATTGATTTTCATTGTGCGTCTCTTTAGATAGTCCTTCCTTCATTTGGGAAGAAATCATATTTACCATAGTTTGAGTTGAACAACTTACAGTTTTGTTGGGAGCTGTTTCTTTTTGGTAACTTTTCATATACAAAGAGAAAAAGAGTATAGATTTTGGAGTCAAACAAATCTGATGTGACATTCTAGCTCTACTGCATTTTAGCTCGTGACAGTCCTCTTCAAGCTTCCATTTTGTCACCTAGGAATTGGGTGAAATACTTAAAGTCATTGAGTTGTTAAGATAGAAAGAGCTTAGTTATGGGATACCTGGCATATTGTAGCAAGCACTTAACATGCGCTAGTTTCTCTTCCCCTCTAAAGTTACACAGCTGGTAGAGTAGACAGAATTGGCTATCTTTGTGGGGAACATGTTGAGACATTGACATAGTTGTACTAGTACCACCCACTGTGATAAAAAGCTTGCAAAACTTTGAAAGTGTCAAATTTCCTTCTTCCTACTCACAGAAATTGATTTAGAGAAAATTTACATCTCTTTTAAAATTGTCTTTCTGACATCCTAGAGGAAGAAGTAATTTAGTAGAAAACTATGAGTTTTTCTACAACGTTGAGGAACGCAGCAGATAATGTAGATGGATCGTCTTTTGCATTGTGGCCCCCTAAGAAAAATGATAGTAGATAATCACTAAGGTAGTTTTCAACTCTGTGATTCCATGGAAAGAATATATTTATATGTGTGTGTATGCATATATATAAATACTGTGTATATTTAGATTTATATGTATGTATACAGTTTTTAATTAGTAAATATAAATATAAAGCAGTAAATATAAAGCCAGATTAAACCAAGTAGAAGCCATTGTTACTGATTCACCCTTTGTTATGATGAAGGCTGTTTCACCTCATCCTTTGATTGCTAACTTAGACAGTACTGATCACCCAGAATTGTCATCTTCAACCTCTAAGACCTACCATTTATTCTTTCATTAAATGATGATTTACCAATATTCAAACTATTTTGAGAACTGAGGTACATCCTTGAGGAAGAGGCAGGCCTTGCTGTAATTCTGAATTCTGTTCCTCTGTTTCAAAATGTCAAGCCCTATGAAAGTTGGGCTTGACAAAAATCAAGTTCTAATGCCGAGCCCAATAGAACGTTAAAAAATTCCCAATTTCTGCTTCTTTACCAAATTATAGAATTATAACACACCTACCTCTTATGCTATCTACTAGCTCTTAAGGATCTTAGAATTTTAGTTTCTCCCAGAGAGACTCTAAAATGAAATAATTTTCTTTGAGATAGTTTGGAGAACAGAGGTAGAAAATGAATGACGTTTTTATTTCTCTGCTTTGCTGAAACAGGAAATGGGGACATTTCTTGAAGAGGTGATATCGTTGCTTCAACTACTGAATCAAGTATAATATTCAGGGTAGCAGTTGTGTGTGGGAAAACACTGAAGAGTTTGCTCTGTACAGCTATTTATGTTCTCTAAGCTTAGTGATTGAGACAGTAGATATAGGAGGATTATAGAAAAGCAGGCATAATTGGCATTGACAGTTTTTGCTTGGGCAAATCCCTTGGTGTAATAAGGATTTCTTGTCTCTCCCTGCAAAGGTATGAAAATGAGAGAACAGAATTTTGCTTATACATTTCCAGCAAGCAGACTTGAGAAATCCTGTGGCTTTGCAGTGGTTTATGGGAAGAGCACAATTTATCTAGACAAGGGGAGAAGGGAAGAGTGGAAAAGAGAAAGAACAAATCAGTCAGGGTCAGTGTAGATCTACATTCTGAAAAGATGGGGCCATTTTTGTTCCAGATTTTAGTAGATCTACTAGTTACTGAGATTGTCCCATGAGTCTCCTCTTGAAATGTCAGAACACTCAGACAAAAACTGACCAGGAAAGGGAGGAGAGAAAATGTGGCCTCCTACTGCTACAAAGTGAAGATGGAACTGCTGCAGATAGCTCAACCTCTCAGGCCAAAGGCCAGGTGTGAGTCCCTCCTTCTTCACAAATTAAAACCTAGAGCAGCAGCAGCTGAAACCACTTATTCAGACCATCAGCTTCCAACACAGAACTTGCTTTTGACTTTATAAAAAGTCCAGTGGCAAGATGAGCAGAACTGGGAAGGCTGAAGGAGAACTGTGCCTTCTGTGACACGTTTAAATGTAAAGGATCTCTGGAGGAAATAAAGTTTATAAAGTTCTTAAAGCTTAAATATTTTGTCATGTAGGATTTGGCTTTGAACTTTTGATGTAAGTCCTTTTTTACACTCTTTTCTATTTCTTTTCTTTATAAATTCTTCTCCCATTCTCATATTTTTATTCTCTTGTTGCTGAACTCTTCAGCTCTGGGTAAACCACTACTAGCCCTTAAGGCTCCTAAAATCTTAGAATTTTAGTTGCTCCCTGAGGGAGTCCAAAATGAAATCATTTTCTTTGAGAGGGTTTGGAGAACAGGAGCAGAAAATGAATGACACTTGTATTTCTCTGCCTTGCTCTGAAGGAATCCTCCAAACTTTATACATTTTAGGGATAGAACATGTTGGTAACAGTTGTCATTCAGAAAGCAGAGCTCTGCTTTAGATCCTATAGAGAACGTGTAACAGATGAAGTACTTAGGCATTGCAGCACAGAAAAAAGCAGTATACAATGATGGGATTGTGGAGCATTGCACTTTATAGAGCTCATTGTGCATCATGTGCCTGAGATATCCTTGCCACCACAATTGTTGGGCTCTGAGAGGTGGCAAGGGGTACAGAGGGGGTGGAGATGGGCATCCTGTTGCTGGCTAGAACTTGAACACACAATGCACAGACCTGACCGTCCATACTCTTCTCTGCCATGCCATTAAAACCTAATTCTAAATTCCACTTTCCAGGAAACCTTCCATTTTTAATGCTACTTTATTCTGAAAAAAATTAATCACACATTTCTTTCATGTGGTTGTGCTCTCCTGATAGCATGATCACTTGTACCCATTTATACATTGCTTTGAGAACTTTTCACTTTTTTCATTTTTATTTCTTTGCTGTATATGTGCTATGGTTAACCAGTTGTTTTGTTCCTTTCTACAGGTAGGAACCATGTCTCTGATTTGTCTTGTCTCCCTCCTGTTGTCTAGACAGTGTCCAGCACCACAAAGTTGATGATTGAATGATAAGCAGGAATATTCAATCTCAAGAAAAATGACAAGGAGACTTTTGTTGGCAGGATCTCATAATGAGTTCATATATTGTCCAGATGGTCTGAGTATTATAGATTCCCTTTCAAAAGGAGACATTGACTTCTTTTTCAGCATTTGAACTATATAAAGAAACAAGAGAGTAGGGGGAATGTGGAGAGAGGAGAGAATGAGGAAAGTGTTCCTAATCCATCTCTTTCTATGTTTAAACCGCTTTTTGCAATGCCGTGGCTACACAACTCTGAAGCCCTTATTTCTCTTTTTATTCTGATACAATAAGATATGTAAAGAAATGGCCTATTTATTATTTGTTTCTTTATTCTAAAAAGATACATGTGCAGAACGTGCAAGTTTGTTACATAGGTATACATGTGCCATGGTGGTTTGCTGCACCTATTGACCCATCCTTAAAGTTCCCTCCCTTCCACCCCACCCCCAAGCAGGCTTTGGAATGTGGTGTTCCCCTCTCTGTGTCCGTGTGTCCTCAATGTCCAACTCCTACTTATGAGTGAGAACATGTGGTGTTTGGTTTTCTGTTCCTATGTTAGTTTGCTGAGGATCATGGCTTCCAGCTTCATCCATATCCTTGCAAAGGACATGATCTCATTCCTTTTTATGGCTGCGTAGTATTCCATGGTGTACGTGTACCACATTTTCTTTATTCAGTCTATCATTAATAATCATTTGGGTTGGTTCCATGTCTTTGCTATTGGAAATAGTGCTGCAGTCAACATACATGTTCATGTGTAATCCTTTGGGTATATACCCATAATGGGATTGCTGGATCAAATGGTATTTTTGATTCTAGATCCTTGAGGAATAGCCATACTGTCTTCCACAATGGCTGAACAAATTTACATTCCCACCAACAGTGTAAAAGTGTTCCTATTTCTCTATATCCTCTCCAGTATCTGTTGTTTTCTGACTTTTAAATAATTGCCATTCTGACTGGCATGAGATGGTTATCTCCTTGTGGTTCTGATTTGCATTTCTCAGATCAGTGATGTTTGGCTTTTTTTTCACATTTGTTGGCCATGTAAATGTCATCTTTTGAGAAGTGTCTGTTCATATCCTTTGCCCAATATTGATATTTTTTTTCTGTAAATATGTTTAAGTACCTTGTAAATTCTGAATATTACAAGTTTATCAGATGGATAGATTGCAAAAATTTTCTCCCGTTCTGTAGGTTGCCTGTTCACACTGATGAAAGTTTGTTTTCCTGTCTAGAAGCTCTTTAGTTTAATTAGATTCCATTTGTCAATTTTGGCTTTTGTTGCAATTGCTTTTGGCCTTTGTGTCGTGAAGGCTTTGCCCATGCTTATTTCCTGAATGGTATTGCCTAGGTTTTCTTCTAGGGTTTTTATGGTTTTGGGTTTTACATTTAAATCTTTGCTCCATCTTGAGTAAATTTTTGTATAAGGTTTAAGAAATGGATCCACTTTCAGTTTTCTGCCTACGGCTAGCCAGTTTTCCCAGCACCATTTACTGAATAGGAGATCCTTTCCCCATTGCTTGTTTTTGTCAGGTTTGTCAAAAATCAGATGGTTATACTTGTGTGACATTATTCCCGAGGCCTCTGTTCTGTTCCATTGGTCTATATATTGGTTTTTGTACCAGTACCATATTGTTTCGGGTACTGTAGCCTTGTAGTATACTTTGAAGTCAGGTAGCCTCATGCCTCCAATTTTGCTCTCTTTGCTTAGGATTGTCTTGGCTATATGGGGTCTTCTTTGATTCCATATGAAATTTAGATTAGTTTTTTCTAATCTGTGAAGAATGTCAAAGGCAGTTTGATGGGAATAGCATTGAATCTATAAGTTACTTTGGGCAGTATGATCATTTTCACAATACTGATTCTTCCTATCCATGAGGATGGAAAATTTTTCCATTTGTTTGTGTCTTCTCTTATTTCCTTGAGCAATGGTTTGTAGTTTTCCTTAAAGAGGTCCTTCACATCCATCATTAGCTGTATTCCTAGGTATTTTATTCTCTTTGTAGTGATTGTGAATGGGATTTCATTCATGATTTGGCTTTCAGCTTGCTTTTTATTGGTATAAAGGAATGCTTGTGGCTTTTGCACATTGATTTTGTATCCTGAGACTTTGCTGAAGTTGCTTGTTAGTTAGAGAAGTTTTCGGGCTGAGATGATGAGGTTTTCTAAATATAAAATCATGTCATCTGCAAACAGACCTTGACTTCCTCTTTTCCTATTTTAATATCTTTTGTTTCTTTCTCTTGCCTGATTACCCTGGACAAACTTCCAATACTGTGTTGAATAGGAGTGGTAAGAGAGGGCATTCTTATCTTGTGCTGGTTTTTAATGGGAATGCTTCCAGCTTTTGCTCATCCAATATGTTATTGGCTATGGGTTTGTCATAAATAGCTCTTATTATTTTGAGATATGGTCCATCAGTACCTCGTTTTTGGAGAGGTTTTAACATGAGGGAATACTGAATTTTATCAAAGGCCTTTTCTGCATCTATTGAGATAATCATATGGTTTTTGTCATTGGTTGTTTTCATGTGATGGATTACATTTATTGATTTGCATATGTTGAAACAGCCTTACATCCCTGGGAGGAAGCCAACTTGATTGTGGTGGATAAGCTTTTTGATGTGTTGCTGGATTTGGTTTGTCAGTATTTTATTGAGAATTTTCCCATCAGTCTTCATCAGAGATATCATTTGATTCACTCCTTTGCCTGTCCTGAAATTTTCTTTTTTGTCGTGCCTCCTCCCAGTTTTGGTATAAAAATGATGCTGGCTTCATAAAATGAGTTAGGGAGGAATCCCTCCTTTTGAATTGTTTGGAATAGTTTCAGAAGGAATGGTACCAGCTCCTCTTTGTATTTCTGGTAGAATTCAGCTGTGAATCCATCTGTTCCTGGACTTTTCTGGTTGGTAGGCTATACATTACTGCCTCAATTTCAGAACTTTTCATTGGTCTTTTCAAGGATTCAACAACTTCTTGGTTTAGTATTGGTAGGGTGTATGCATCCAGAAATTTATCCATTTCTTTTAGAGATTCTATTTTACTTGCATAGAGGTGATTACCATATTCTATGATGGTAGTTTGTATTTTTGTGGGGTCAATGGTGATATTCCTTTTATCATTTTTTATTGTGTCTATCTGATTCTTCTCTCTCCTTCATTAGCCTAGCTAGCAGTCTATTTTGTTATTTTATTATTATTTTTTAAAAAAACACCTCCTGGATTCATTGATTTTTTTGGAGGGTTTTTTTTGTGTCTCTATCCACTTCAGTTCTTCTCTGATCTTAGTTATTTCTTGTCTTCTGCTAGCTTTTGGATTACTTGGCTCTTGCTTCTCTAGCTCTTTTAATTGTGATGTTAGGGTGTTGATTTAAGATCTTTATCACTTTTGATGTGAGCATATAGTGCTATAAATTTTCCTCTTAACACTTCTTTAGCTGTGTCTCAGAGATTCTGGTATGTTGTATCTTTGTTCTATCTGGTTTCAAAGAACTTCCTGATTTCTGCCTTAATTTCATTATTTAGCCAGGAGTCATTCAGGAGCAGGTTGTTGAATTTCCATGAAATTGTGTGGTTTTGAGTGAGTTTCTTAATCTTTAATTCTAATTTGACTGCACTGTGGTCTGAAACACTGTTACGATTTCAGTTCTTTTGCATTTGCTGAAGAGTGTTTTACTTCCAATTATGTGGTCAGTTTTAGGATAAGTGCCAGGTGGCCCTAAGAAGAAGAAATATTCTGTTGATTTGGGACAGAGAGTTCTGTAGACATCTACTAGGTCCACTTGATGAAGAGCTGACTTCAAATCCTGAATATCCTTGGTAATTTTCTGTCTCGATCTACCTAATACTGACAATGGGGTGTTAAAGTCTATCACTATTATTGTGCGGGAGTCTAAGTCTCTTTGCAGGTCTCTAAGAACTTGTTTTATGAATCTGGGTCCTCCTGTATTGGGTGCATATATATTCAGAATATTAGTTCTTCTTGTGGAATTGTTCACTTTTCATTATGAAACATCCTTCTTTGCCATTTTTGATCTTTGTTGGTTTAAATTCTGTTTTGTCAGAGACTAGGATTGCAACCCCTGGTTTCTTTTGCTTTCCATTTTCTCAGTAAATTTTTCTTCATCCCTTACTTTGGCCTGTGTGTGTCTTTGGATGTAAGATGGGTCATTTGAATACAGCACACCAGCACACTGATGGGTCTTGATTCTTTATCCAATTTGCCAGTCTGTGTCTTCTATTTGGGGAATTTAGCTCATTTACATTTAAGGTTAGTATTGTTGTTTGTGAATTTGATCCTGTCGTCATGATGCTATTTGGTTGTTTTGCACACCAGTTGATACGGTTTCTTCATAGTGTCATTGGTCTTTATATTTTGGTGTGTTTTTGCAGTGGCCGGTACTGGTTTTTCCTTTCCATATTCAGTGCTTCTTTCAGGAGCTCTTTCAGGGAAGGCCTGGTGGTAATGAAATTCCTTCACATTTGCTTGTTTGTAAAGGATTTTATTTCTCCTTTGCTTATGAAGCTTAGTTTGGCTGGATATGAGATTCTGGGTTTAAAATTATTTTCTTTAAGAATGTTGAATATTGGCCCCCATTTTCTTGTGGCTTATAGAGTTTCTGCTGAGAGGTCAACTGTTAGTCTGATGGGCTTCCCTTTGTAGGTGACCTGGCCTTTCTCTCCAGCTGCTCTTAACAGTTTTTCCTTCATTTTGACCTTGGAGACTCTGATGATTATATTTCTTGGGATTGATCTTCTTGTAGAGTATCTTAATGATGTTCTCTGTATTTCCTGAATCTGCATGTGGCCTGCCTTGCTAGGTTGGGGAAGTTCTCCTGGGTAATATCCTCAAGTGTGTTTTCCAGCTTGTTTCTGTTCTCCCTGTCTCCTTCTGGTACTCCAATCAATCATGTTTGGTCTTTTTATGATGCCCTATATTTCTTGGAGGCTTTGTTTATCCTTTTTCATTCTTTTTTCCCTATTCTTGTCTATATGTCTTATTTCAGTAAGGTCGTCTTCAAACTCTGTTATCCTTTCTTCCACTTGGTCATTTCAGCTGTTGATACTTGTGTATGCTTCACAAAGTTCTCGTGCAGTGTATTTCAGCTCCATCAAGTGGTTTATGTTCCTCTCTAAACTGGTTATTCTAGTTAGTGCTTCCTCTAACCCTTTATCAAGGTTCTTAGTTTCTTTGCATTGTGTTAGAACGTGTTCCTTTAGCACATCATAGTTTTTTAATTACCCATCTTGTGAAGTCTACTTCTGTCAATTCATCCATCTGATCTTCTGCCCAGTTCTGGACACTTGATGGAGAGATGTTGCAATCATTTTTAGGAGAAGAGACACTCTGGCCTTTTGGGTTTTCAGCATTTTTTCATTGATTCTTTCTCATCTTTGTGAGTTTGTCTAGTTTCAATCTTTGAGGCTGCTGACACGGATGGGGTTTTTGTGGGCCCTTTTTTTTCCTTATTGTTGAGCTTTTGTTGTCACTTTGTGCTTGCTTGCTTTCCTTTCAATAGTCAGGTTTCTCTTTTGTAGGGCTGTTGCAGTTTACTGAGGGTTCACTTCAGGCCTTGTTCATCTGATTTGCTCCCATGCCTGGAGACGTCACTCAAGGAGGCTGAAGAACAGCCAAGATGGGTTCCTGCTCCTTCTTCTGGGGCCTCTGACCTCGAGGGCCACCAACCTGATGCCAGGAGGACTGTTTTTGTATAGGTTATCTGACTACCCCTGTTGGAGGGTCTTACCCAGTTGGTTGGCACAAGGAACAAGGCCCATTTAACTAAGCACTTTGTCCGCTGGTGTAGAGGATGTGTTTTGCTGGGGGGAAACGCAATCTTCTGGGCTGCCCAGATTCCTTATAACTACCAGGAGGAGAGGCTAAGTCTGCTGGTCCACAGAGACTGCAGCCACTCTTCCCCCTAGGGGCTGAGGCCCAGGGACATCTGAATTCTGTCTGTGAGCCTGGCTGTAGTTACTGGAAATCCTCCAGGGAAGCCCCACCCACTGAGGGAGGATGGGTAAGGTTTGGACCTGAAGAGACACTCTGGCCATAGACTGCCATAGCCGGTGTATTCACAGCCAGTTTATTGGGCTGTGGGAACAAGTCTTGGGACCAAGCTGTCTAATCTCCCTTGCTCTAGTAGGGGAAAAGCACAGCCTGGAGCTCTAGAAATGGATGCTGCCCTTGCCCTGCCCAGGGAGCTTAGCATGTTAGGTAGCTGTGAGTCTCAGTGCTGGCTGCTGTCCCTCCCCCGAGGAACTCCAATGGCTTAGACAGCAGGCAGCCACAACGCTGCTGGTTCCCCACTTTCCTTGGGAGTTTGGTAGGCTTAAGCAGATTCCAGCTAAGAGGATATAAGAATCTACAAATTCTGGGGTTGGGATGCAAGGCCCCAGTGGTGTGCGTTCGCAACTGTCATCATCCAATCCAAGGGTTGCACAGTTCCATGGGAAAAGCAGTTTCCCAGGATGGGTAGTGCACTTGCTCACCACCTCCCTTGGTTGCGGGAAGGGAGTTCCCCTTCCCCGTGTGGCTCTCAGGTGGGCTGTGGCACCACACAGCTATTCCTTCTCTCTCTGGGTCATGCGAGCCTTTTAGTCAATTTTGATAAGAGAAACTGGATACCTTTGTTGCCACTGAAGGATTCACATGCTTATTATGGTTTTTTTTCAGTGGGAGCCTCCAAAGGCGGTTGCTTCTAGTCCGCCATCTTTTCCCTGCCTCCGATCTTTATTTTAATCTAGGCCCCATCACTTACTAATGATAGCATTGTACAGATTACTTAAAATTTCCATGCCTCTGATTCCCCATATAAAATGGCAGATGAAAATAGCACCTACTGTATAGTGATGTCATGAGTAATAAATGAGTATATGTAAAACTCTTAGAGCATTTCTTGATAATACAATGTAGTAAGTGATTAGTAATCATCAATATCATTATCAAGCATTGGTAAAGGAGTAGGATATAAGTGCTGATTAAGATGACAACCATAGGTTATCCTAACTGATGGGGAAAATAGGTATTTTGTGGGATAAGAGTAAAATAATCACTGAACAAATTTCCGACTTTCATTCCTGCCTTGCCAATGAGAAGCAAAGTTTAACCTTAAAACTATCAATTTCTGGTCATCTTTTAACATATAAACAACAATAATAATGAAAATTATTTTTTAGGCCATACATGGTGGCTCATGCCTGTAATCCTAGGGCTTTGGCGGGTGGAAGAAGGAAGATCACTTGAGGCCAGGAGTTGAAGGCTGCAGTGAGCTATGATACAGCCTGGACGATAGAGTGAGACTCTGTCTCTAAAACAAAAATAAAAAAAGAAAATGATATTTTTTTTAACAGAACATTTACCAAAGGAAGCACTTGACAATTATTTTGCTGCATCACTGATTCACTTTTCGTGCCATCAACTATTATCATTGATTATATAGAGGTTGCTATCAGATTAAGGTCTTATCTCCAACTTAATTTGTAATTGAGAGAAATAGTTTGTACCTGGGGAGAATGAAGACTTTAAGAAGGCACAGTATTGTTATTGGACAACACCAAAGATACAAGCTGTGCTGATTTGTTTGCTTGAGATGCAACACTGCTCAGCACAGAGAGGTGTTCTGCTGTGGTACAAAAATCAATCTATACTCCAAAAGTACTCCAGATTAATGGAGACTATGTTAAGCATACTGGACTGGATTGGACTGCAGTATTTACTGATTTATTCAAGTTTCTTAGAGTGTGTAAGAGATAGTGCATAAAAATATAGGAAAATCCATAAAAATATTAGGAGAATAATATTATCCTTTACATTTTTATCTTATATATGAATCTGCAAGAAGTTACTAGGTAGGTATTAATGTCATGGTAGTTTTAAAATGAACCTCACAGATTCTTGGAAAGATCTACAATATCAGATGATAACTGAGGCAATAAGAAAATTGAGAGGGAAATGCTAAAACAAACAAAAAGCCCAAAAAGTAATGTCATTGAGGTAAACATTATCCAGACAGTAATATGCTCTATGATCATTATATTCTACAAGGGGACTCAACCTGGACTGAACTTCAGCTCAATCGTTAATGTGGCCCAACTGGCCCAGTTAATTCTCATTTGTAACTGAAAGCCAATCTTTAATTCAAGACTTCATGAAAATAATAAAAGGATTAGTTCAAGATGATAACCCTTTATTGTGGAACAAGAATTTTATAGCTTATGTGATTAACTTGAATGTTAGAATGTACCCAAAGACATCCTACGCTTAGTTCAAAATTTGCAGTTTTGAACTAAGCATAGGATGTCTTTGAATACATTCTAACATTTATTTGCTAATTCCTTTTTGTAAAGCAATTCTTATATTGAGAGTAAAATATACATATATAAGTTATCATCTTTACCGTTTTTAAGTGCACAGTTTAGTGGTAATACATTTATATTCTTTCTTTTGGCCCATCATTTCTCCTCCTCCCTCTCCTTCTTGGCCTCTGGTAACCACCAATCTACTCTCTATCTTCATGACATCTACTTTTTTAGCTCCCACATGAGTGAGAACACGTGATGCTTTTCTCTATGTGCTTGACTTGCTTCACTTAACATAATAGGCTCCAGTTCCATCCATGTTGTTGCAAATGACAGGATTTCATTCTTTTTATGGCTGAATAGTGTTCCATTGTGTATATGTACATTTTCTCTATCCATTCATCTGTTAATGGGCACTTAGGTTGATTTCATATTTTGGCTATTATAAATACTTCTGCAATGAACAAGGGGGTGTAGATGTCTTTGATACATTAATTTCCTTTCTCTTGGATGTATCTGCAATAATGGAATTGCTGAATCATATGGTAGTTATATTTTTAGTTTTTTGAAGAACCTGCATATGGTTCTCCATAATGTTGTTTTCATTTGGTTTTTTACTTGGCAAATAAAAATTGTGTCTATTCATCTAGTATGATATGTTATTTTATGCTAATTCTTAAATTAATTTTTTTCTTTTTTTCTAATATAAACACTAAGGCTATGCATTTTGTTCAAATAATCACTTTCAGTTTATCCCACAAGATTTATATGCAGAATTTTAATTATTGAAAAATAATAAGTTAAAATTTCACTTTTTTTCCTCCATGACTTACTTTTATTTTCTAAAGATAAGGGCACTTTAAAGTTATCTGCCACTTCAAACTTGATGGCTCTGAGATCAGAGAATGTGATTTGTGTAATTCTCATTTTTCAAAATGCATTAAGACTTGCTGTTACCTACTGAGATTTAAAAACTATTTTAATATCCCATTATTAAGTGAGTCAGAATTTTAGATAGGGGTCACCTCTGTGATTCTTTTGTTTCAGTGGCAGCAGTGGATGGGCTGCTCTGGTTGGCTTCACTCATCTTTCTGGTGTTTTGACAAGGACGATTAGAAGACTGGGCTCAGTTGGGGCTGAATCCTTCTTCTTCAACTTGGTGGACTGAGGGTGGGTAGATTTTTCATCTTGAGGCTTGGGAATCTAAAAGCAAATAAGGCAGAACTGGTATGCTATTTTATAAGTTAGCCTTGAACATCACATAGCGTTATTTCCATTGTATTCTGCTGGTCAAAGAAGTTACAACCACTCCCAAATTAAAGGGGATGTGACTTACAATTCACATATCTATGGGATATATGTCAAGTTTTTTGTAGGTGTTATATTAAAGTGTATTTTCTCTCCACCCCACCCCAGGATCTAGTTGATATTCAGTGTTGGGGCTTTATTATGTGAGCTCCAAACGAAGAAAAATCTTCCATTTTTTTTTTCAGAAATAAGAACTCTATGATAAAACAATATTAAATTTTTCCTTGGGCTAATTCACCCTTTTTATGCCCATTTATTTTAAAAAAGTTACATCTACTGCCTTCTGCTATTAATGGCAGGGCTTAGAAACTGAGAGTCCATTTCTTGAGACCATGAGTCTGAGAGACTGGCTTCTCCAGGAAAATATACCAGCCAGTCCTTCCGAGAATATCCGAAAAGTCAGCTAGGAGCTTCCTGAACTAGTTAAGCAATTCCCCTGCTTGTAAATGTCCAATATAAATAGAGATTAATCAAGGACAGCAGACCCTAAGAAAAGACCATTTCCAGGTGTGCAGATGGTGTGCTGCCAAAGGCAATCAAGGGAATTAATTATGAGAATGATGAGCAGACTTAGACGGGATCTGAGATTGTGTGCACTGATGGACACATTGTTGTTAAATACAAATGAGGAAGAAATAGGTTTCTTCTCTGGAATACAGTTAGGGCTTCTGAAAATGGGAACTAAGAAATTTCCATGCAGTAGCAATTGGTTAAGAACCAATAGGATTTGTAGTTAACTTTTCCCCTTTCAGCTCCAACAGTGTTATTTGCAGCCCCAATATAAAAGATACATTTTTAGATACACTGATTATTATACAACCTGGATTTGATGGGAAAACTATATGCAGTATGTTACTCAATTAACCTAGACACAAGCAAATGGCCAATTTCCAGGTGTGTTCAAAATTTAATATAAAAGATTGTTCTTTGTTAAGTCATATTACATTAAAACAAAAGCATTAGCAATAAAAATCTTTACAGTGAAAAATGTAGTAAGCTCTAGTTGATATAAGACTTATTTCAAGAATTAATCTATACAATTAAGTGCTAATGCAAAAATGTTTTAGCTGTTCCTTGAAAAATTTTTTCTTTGTCAAATACTTATTGAATGCTAATGTGTGAGGCCCTGTTATAGGATTCAGGAATATAACTTTGTGTAGATCAGATGAAATTTTCTCTTTCAGAGCTACATTGTAATGAGAAGAGACACAGTAAACAAATAAACACATGCTATATTAGGTAGCAGTAAGTACTACGGAGGACAGTGAAGGAGGATTGGGAGAATGTGAGTGTGTGTGTGAAGTTTTACATACACTTGTCTCCTAAAGGTTTTCTAATGTGACATTGGATTAGACCTAATTCTGAAAGAAGAAAGGAAAAGAGATTTAATGATATGTGGAATGTTCCTGGCTAAGGAATTAGCAAGTACCTATTCCCTAAAATAGAAACATATTCAGTGCATTCAGGCAACAGCTGGAGTACAGAGGAAGGGGATGAGTTGTATTCTCTGTCGGATAGGGGGCCGTTCATTCCATGGTAGTTATGTGATTTTCACAGAAATTCTAAGGAATTGCAGTCTTATAGCAGTAACACTCTTTAAAGATTAAACATATATTTTATGTAGGTTGTGATTATTTTCTGATAATTGATTGATCAATATTCACCTACCACATAACATATAGCATATGCTAAGAGTTTTCAGATTTTGTCTCTGTTCATAAAGAACTCACAGTATAATTCCAAAGATAACTTTTTTGATTTGCTCCTTATCTTTTCAAACCACCATCTCTTTTCTTTTCTAAAATGATTCCCTTAGCATATTTGTGTGTGTGTGTGTGTGTGTGTGTGTGTTTTCATGCCTGAAGGCTTTCATCTTTCTGTATCTTTACACACCTCTCGATGCTTCCCCAATTCTCCATGGCTTGCAAAGACTTGAGGATCTGCCTTAGCTTTATCCAAATAGGAAAGTCCCTAGCGGGTTTTATCAAGTACAACCTCCCCTGGTTTCCTCTCCTTCCATCCTTCCAACACACAGTTAATATTAGTGAAGCAGAAGGGGTTGCAAACAAACCTCTCAAACACCAAACTGGGAAGGAAGTGGTGTTTTATTCAGCCGGGAGCTGTGGCGGCATAGATGCCTAACAACTGAGCTCCCCAACAAATAAAATCCTTGCCCTTTGAAAGGGTTACAACTCTAGAAATTATGTGTGAAAGGGTCATGAGCTTACAACTCTAGAAATTACATGTGAAAGGGACTTGATCCATGAAGTAGGCGTGGGGTACATGACTTAGGTGGGGGGTCTGATTGTGTTTAAGTAAAAACAGTGCCTTTTGGAAAGATTCCTCCATACCGTATCCGTGATCTATAGATGGGATTGTGGTTAGCAGTAGGGGTCTTATCCTTAACCTGGCCAGCGGTGCCAACCGGTCCCTCCTCTGGCTGACTTCTGACTTCTCCTTTTGAGATGCAATGCAAAAAAGGCTGAAGGGAAAATGGCTTTAGAAGCTGAAGAGGATTAAGGGTCTCCTTCTTCACTAGGGACTGGGGAACAGGACTTCATTTTTCTAGCTACTCGTTTTTCTTCTTTCAGATTTTTCTTCTGCCTCAGAGTTGATCAAACTCTCGAAGTCAGTTATCAGTTAGCATAATCTTTCATCCAGTCTTTTTCCAATCCTTTATTTATGTACTAAACTTTATATCCATCTTCCTTTAGATTTGTATTTGACACCCCAAATCAAAGTTTTGGAACACAAGTCCTGTTCTTTCTCTAAAAATGTAGCTTTTAAGATTAAAAATCTTTGGCTTTCTAACCTTTGATTTTTCCAAAACTTTAAAAAAGTCTCCATAGAAACTCAAAAGCTAACCAAATTAGCTACTGCTCTCAAGTTTCAGCTATACAGGCCCTTTGCTCAGAAAAAAAGCTTAAAATACCTTGACCTCAAAGGCAGATTTTAATTGGAAATGAAGAACTTTTTTGTTAGGGTACTTAAATCTTATTTCAGCATATGATAAATAAATCAGTGAGGTACATACATAGTATGGTTATGTGGTTAATGAGAACCATTTTCGTAAGTGACAAACAGAATACCTCCACTTGACAAACATATTCCTCCAAACTCCCATCTCTGGCACTTCTGGATCCAAAATTGGAACTTCTAAAAAAATTCATTCACTTAGGCAACAAATGCATATTGGATTTCTTCTCTGTGTATATTACTGCAAGGGAAAAATAAAAATGACTATGAAGAGTTTCTACTCTAATATGAGAAATAAGGCATATATGCCAATGCCTGTGAGTTCCTGACCACTGAAGTAGTTTTGGCCCAAGAGAGATGATTGGATTAGGCGATTAGGATGGCTTGTCTTTGGTGCCCTGTCATTGCCAAACAGTTATCTCTTTTGAAATTTATCTTATTTGACCTTTAATTTTTGTATTTATTTTGCCTCTTTGTTTTCAAATGTTATCTAGTTGACAGCAATATATAAATCTACATTTTCAGCCTTGATCTGTCACCTGAGCGACAGATGTGTATTTTCTACAGAAACCTCTGGTTGGATGTCTTACAGGTACTGTAAATGCAAAATTGAACTAATTCTCCCCATATTCCACCAAACTTACACCATTTCTTTCCACATATATCACTGAAATCTGTCAATTTTATAGCCTGAATACCTTTCATAATTTTATTCTCATACCCACGGCTACTTCCTTAGACCAGCTCCGTAATTATCTTCCTTGAACTATGCAAATGGACTCTTGCAAATGTCTCTTAACTTGTTTTTCACTAAACGTCATCCTCACATGACTTTTTATAAGATTTTCCTAGCTGATGCAGTATTCCCTAAAATCCTTCAGTGCCTTCCCTGTTACTCTTAGGATTAAAAATAAAACACCTTCAGCTAATAGCAAGGTCCTTATCACACAAATGGTCTTCAAAAATAATATACTTAGAGCTTGTTGAGGTATGAATTCTAGAGTCTCATTCTCAGAGATTCTGGTTTGTTGGTTCTGGGGTTGGGCCTAATAATTTTTATTTTTAATAAGGATGCAAGAGTATCCTGATGAGTCTTCAGAGCATCCTAAGATCATAAGCTCTGTGGAAGAAAGGGCTATCTTCTTTTCTGTTTTCCCTCTCAGAATCTAGCACAGTGCCTAATCCCCGTTAGGCTCTCAATTCATGTCTACTGAATGAATGAACTAATCTATACCTGTATTCCGTTTAAAACTCAGTTACAACTCCCTGTCAGCTGTTGTGCCTCAGGAAAACGAAACATGCAAGTCTGTTTCCCTTCATACATATTTGCATATTGCACATGCTGCCTAGGGTACCTCATGCTTAAAAATGGAACACCATCAAGAGTTCTACCTAGTTTTTCTGGTTCATTTGAACACAGCATAAAATTCAGGTCCCATGATAAAAGTTAAATACTGTGTTTGCAAGTAAACCCTTAGAAAGCAAAAGAATAAATGGCACCGTATCTTAAAAGATATTTATGTATGTGTTTTTTATGTTTTTCTGTTATATGTCTTTATATTTTTGTAAAATTTTCTGATTTATCTTTAAAACAGGGGTATATGTAATTTGTATACAAAGGCATAAATTTTGGATTAAAAGTGTAGATTCCCAAGGTTATAAATCTGTGCGGCAAACTTGAGCAGATATAAATATTCAGAAATTTAGAAAATGTCTATAGTCTGTAGCTTATGTACAAACATATCACATTGATTTCTCACTCCTTAACATGGCATCGTATAAGTCCCTCCATGATGTGGTTCCTGCATTCCTTTGTAGCCTCATATAATCAGGTCCCAAATTTGCTTAAACCCCTTAAATGGTTTACACTGCTCTTAGGACAAAACCCAAGCCTTAAAAAAAACAAAAAAACAAAAAAAAAAAACTGCCTGTAAAGGCCTGAATAACCCCACTCCTCTTCTTGTACTACTTAGCTCCTTTTCTACTCTTCCATTATTTCAATATGCCATACTCCTTCTATCCCCAAGGCTGTCTCAAATGCCTCCTTCACCTTCATACTTCTTTAACCTAAAGTCCCATCTATTTATAAGATCTCAACTCAAATTTTACTTTTTTTTCTTTTTTTAAGGAATCTTGGAATGATCTCCCTTCCTTTCTTTATTAAAGGTCAGTTCTCTTTGTATTGATTCTTGTGGCTCTATGTATTGTTCTTTCATAGCATGTCTAAAAGGTTTACACTATTTGTTTTGATTATTTGATTGCTATCTCTGTTCCTTACTGAACTGTAAGCTCCGCAAGGATAGTGATGGTCTGATTTGCTCACAGTGAAACCTTCGCTACCTAGCAGAGTACTTAGCATGTAATAAACCTTCAGTCAATGATACTGACTTCAGCAGAATAAATAAAAATAATTGCTTGTAATATCCACCCTCCCCACACTTTAAGCCACGTGATATAACACCCCTCTGGTTTTGCACAAATTTCTTGTTTATGAAACACAGTTATATAGTTAAGATTTAGTTTAAGAATTGAATGAGCTTCTGGTGATTCTCTTACAACCTCCTAACCTGTTTAAAAAATATTCTATCACCAAGAACTAGTGAATTCTACTGTAATTAACAAATCTTACCTCCACCCAACTTTATTGCTTTGGCTCTTAGTCCAAATCATTATGATCTTAGCAATAGGAAATAGAAGTTTTCCTTCTAGTCTTAGCCATGCCTGCCCCTCCACCGGTACCCATTTTTTACATGATGGTCAAAGTGAGTTTTCACAGAGTGTACCAGATCACTTATGATTCCATTGCTTCACATTTCATGGATTATATCTAAGCTCTGTAACATAGTCTTAAAGCATGTGGCCCCATTCTGTACTTGGATCCTCAACAAGCCCTGCAGTGCTCTGATCATATGAACATTATTTTAGTTCTCTGAAACAGCTGTGCTCACTCTTGTCTCAGATAATCCACACACGTTTCATATTCTCTGTCTGACCAATTCCAACTCATGTTTCAAATCTCAGTTAACATTTTCTCAGAGGATTTTTCTTGACAACCTCTATCTAAATTAAGCCTTTTTTGTTATTCTTTTCCATAGTACTCCTTTTCATTTCTTTGTGGCATTTATCAAGCTTTAGTAGTGTGAGGGCATGCATGTGTGTATCTGTGTGTCTGTGTTTATTTGCTCAAATCTACTCTTCACTGCTTACCTCTTAGTCCATAGGCTCCATGAAGGCAGGAACCATTTCTATCTTGTTCAGCATTATATTGCAAGGTGACAGTATGGTGTTTTGCTCATAGTAGCCCCCTAATAAATGTTTTTGGATTAATAAATAGCCATTTTCTTCTTTGTACCACTTATCAAGCTTATGACACTTGATTACACATATTTGTTACATATAATATGATTCTCCCTAGAAGATGGTAAGTTCTCTCTCAACGTCAGTATGGGTTTCTTAGAACTCATCTTTGCTTTTTTTTTTTAAAACCACATCATAAAGTACCAGAAACATAGTAGATGTCTGATGATTATTCATTGAATAAATACATGAATATAATATTAATGTGAATTGTAAGCAGTTCAATATTGGAGCATATGGTTGGCAAAGGGTAGATAAGATGGGAAGAAAATCAGACTGACTACTTGAAAATTGACCATTATAAACCTATATTTTGTACTGTGAATAATTAAAAGGAAAGAAATTCAGAGCAAAGAAATTTGGTAGTATTAATTAATGGCACATGAGGTTAAAAAGTTTTCCAGTTTTAGATGTTCCAGGTACATTGGAGATCATCCTTACACATATCCCACAGATAGACAGAAGACCATGGCCCTCCACCCTCAATATATTAAAGCTGCAGCCACCTTGGAGAAGATGTTTTCCTGCTTTCCACTAACACACCTGGTGGAAACCAGGTCACATGCCATCTCTTGAGAAGCAGTAGTTATAGATGGGGTTAGCTTATATGAGGTACATAATTTCAAACAACTTTCTATTCAGAAAACTCTATTATAAATTACCTTGATTTATGTCCTCTGACATTTAATATTGTGTGGACACAACTCCATGGGCTGGCATTAATATGTTGGATCAATCTTAGGCTGGAGGACAGCATTAGGACCTAAGGCCAAGTCAGACTTGGTGAGCAAAAATACGAAGTGAGAGCCAAATGTATATCTGAGGCAAGTGCTCATTGCTATACCTCATAGAAAAGGAGAGTAGAGAAAGAAAGTAGACTACTTAACTATGAGGTCTGAGCTAGAAGGACCAAGAGCTAGGCTACATGATGACAAACTAGACAAAATGAGAAGGGACAGCTGATTCAGTGCCAATATGTGGTGTTCTACTTTAATGTAGTGCCTGAAGTGTGGGATAGAGAAAGGGAGGCAAGCAAAGTACCTTTAAAAGTTATGTCAGAATTGTATCTATAAGCAAATAAGGAATGAAGTACATATAAATAACATGTACTTTTTTCTCTGTGTATAGAATCTCTCATAACGTTAATGCATAGTAGGATATTGGATACTATATATTATGTATGTGTTGAGAGCAATACCACTAAGATGGCGGAGTAGGAGATAACACCCCTCGTCTCTCCACAAATATTTAAATATAGAAAGATACTCACAAGCCAAAATAGCCCAGATAGGGATTAACAGACCATTAAAGAATCTATAGCAATATAGTAGAGCAAGAAAACCAGACAATATGTGTAGAAAGTATTGCTAATGAGATTGATACACCTGAGATGCCAGGAGAGAGATAGGAGCAAGGAAAAAAGGCAGAAGCTATTGATATGAGCCAGATGTTGGGGACAATTGTCAACCCCAATAGTCTGCTCTGCAGAAACACCAGCATCTCTTGCTACTGAGGTAATCAACAACCATTCTCACTGAGGAAACCCACAGGGAGAGACTTGGCTGCACACCCAGACCCACCTGCTAGAAGTGGCCACTGTCAAGTATCTTTGGGAAGGAAGCAGTGACATCTCCCAACCTCTCACGTGTCCTGACTCTGTATCTGAAACCACTCCACGAGTGCCCATACTCAGGCCCAGGCTCTGTGGCTGTGTTGGGCCTACCATGCTGCAGACATTGGAACTATTACCATGGAAAACTAGTTTGTACTTTGAGCCCCAAGCCAAGCCCTCTTTAGGCATACTTGGGTTTTGGGCACTGGCATAGTTACCATAAAAATCTAGACTCCACCCCAATCCAACAGCTGCTCTAAATTTGTGCACACTTGTGTTCCCATCTGTGGCTCCCCAGCCACTTTACAAGCATCCATGTCTCACATTCCGTTGACGATGAGGAAGCAAGAGAGTCTGAATTTTAGGCAGCATTGTCATTACTACCCCGGATTCCAGAGCCATAGTCCCTTCATGCATGCTCATGCTTCAGGTCTTAGCTCCATAGCTGCTTGACAGGTGCTACTCCTCAGACATTGGTGCCATCAACACTGCAAATGAACCTAAAAGACCCAATGCCAGGAGGCATTCTCTTAGCCACAACTTTCATCTTGGGAGACAAATAGATGAGGGAGACCTTAGCAGCCATCACCACCAAAGACCACCAACAACCCTCAGCACCATTATGGACCTCTGTTGTATTTGTTAACGCTGACCTCAGCTGACTGAACTGCATACAGACTCTATAGCTAGTCCCCTCACTGATGGTGGAACTGCTGGACCACACACAGGAAGAACTCTCACATAAGAAAAGATGTTTATACAGTGAAACTAACCCATAAAGTTTGCAAGAGGTAGGACTGTTCCATGAAATATGCAGACATTAATATAATACAATAAGAAGCATATAAAAAACAATAGATATACCACCAAAAGAACATAGTAATGTTCTGGTAGCTTATCTCAAAGAAAATGAGATATATTAATGGTCTGACAAAGAATTTAAAATACTTGTTTTAGGGAAGTTCATTGACCTTTAATAAAATACAGAAACACAATTCAATGAAATAAGGAAAATGAACAACCAATAGTAGAAATCTGACAAGAAAAGTTGAAATTATTTAAGCAATCAAACAAATTTTGGAGCTGAAGTATGCAATAAATCTAAAATGCAATATAGAACACGGACAGCAGAATTTTTCAAGCAGAAGAAAGAATCTATGAAGACAGTTTATTTAAAGATATACAATCAGAGGTGAAAAAGGAAAAAAATTAAAAGGAATGAATAAAAATTTTAGGATATATGGGATAGCATCAAAAGAGCAAACATTCAACTTATAGGAATTTAAAAGGGGAGGAGAGAGACAAAGGGTAGAACATTTAAAGAAATAACATCTATTTACTTTCCAGATATGAGGAAAGATAAAAAATATCCTGGTGCAGGAAAGTCAAGTTTCCAGTCAGATTAAATCCAAGTAAGACTACACCAAGACACATTATAGTCAAACTGTAAAAAATCAAAAGCATAAAGAGGATTGTGAAAGCAGCAAGAGAAAGAAGCAAATGACATATAACAAAGTTTCCATAAAGCTAGCAGCAGATTTATCAGCAGAAATTCTACAGGCCGGGAAATAAAAGGATGATGCAGTTGTCACTTAATATCCATGTGGGCTTGGTGCAAGGCCCTCCCATGAATGCCAAAATCTATAGATGCTTAAGTACCAATATAAATTGGCATAGTATTTGCATATGACCTATGCATATACTTCTGTATGCTTTAAAAATGTCTAGATTATTTATAATAAGTCATACAATGCAAATGCTATCTAAATAGACATTATACTGTATTGTTCAGTAACAATGATAAGAAAAAAGTGTAGATTCTCAGTACAGATGCAGTTTTGCAGGGGAATGTTTTTGATCTGTAGTTGGTTGAATGCACACATGTTGAACTCACAAATATGGAGGGTTGACTGTTCAAAGTTCTGAGAACATTGTACTGAGCAAAGCTATTTTTCAGATTTGAAGGATAAAGACAGTTCCAGACAAGAACAATCTGATAGAGTTCTTCATTACTAGACCTCTCTTATAAGAAATGCTAAATGATGATCCTCAAGCTAAAATTAAAATGCGAATTATTAACATGACAACATATGAAAGCATTAAACTCTCTGACAAAAGGAAGTACACAGTCAAATGTAAAATACTCTGAAACAGTAAAGGTGGTGTGTAGATCATTTTTACCTCTAGTATAGTATTAAGTTTAAAATATAAAATTATTAAAAATAATAACTACCATAATTTGGCTGTGCATGGTGGCTCAGGCCTGTAATCCCAGCACTTTGGGAGGCTGAGGCGGGTGGAACATGAGGTCAGGAGTTCGAGACCAGACTGGACAATATGGTGAAATATTGTCTCTACTAAAAATACAAAAATTAGCCAGGTGTGGTGGTGGGTGCCTATAGTCCCACCTACTCAGGAGGCTGAGGCAGGAGAATTGCTTGAACCTGAGAGGCAAAGGTTGCAGTGAGTCCAGATTGCAACACTGTACTCCAGCCTGGCTGACAGAGGGAGGCTCCATCTCAAATAATAATAATAATTACCATAATTTGTTAAAGGATATACAATATAAAAATATATGAGTTGGGAATCAAGAAAATAAAATGGGGAGGGGGTGGAATAAAATGTAGAGTTATTTTATGTAATGTAGAGTTATTTTATGTAATCAAAGTTCAGTTGTCATCAGATTAAAATAGCCTGTTATAATTATAAATTCTTTTAGGTAATCCTCGTAGTATCCAGAAAGCATGCACCTGTAGTAAGTATACAAAACACAAAAAGTAAGAAATCAAAGCAGATCAGTGGACAAAATCATCTATTCAGAAAGAAAGATAGCAAGAGAGGAAAAAAGGAATGAAGGATCTACCAAGCAACCATAAAACAGCAAAATGGCAATAGTAAATCCTTACCTACCAACATTTACTTGGCATATAAATGGATTGTATTCTCCATAAAAAAACATGCAGTTATGGAAGAGATAATAAAACAAGGCTCAGCTATGCTTTCTACAAGGGACTGAATTCAGCTTTGATGACATACAGATTGGAAGTGAAAAAATGGAAAAAGCTATTCCATGCTAATGGAAAATAAAAGAGAACAGAAGAAACTATATTTATATCAGATAAAATAGGCTTTAAGTCAAAAACTGTAAAACAAGCAAAGGAAAATCATTATATAACAATGAAGGGGTTAATTTATCAAAAAGATATAACAACTGTAAACATATATGTACCAAATATCAGAATACCTGAATATATGAAGCAAATACATATTTGAAGAGATAGACTATAATACAATAGTAGTAGAGGAATTCAGTAACACACTTTCTATACAGCTGATCCAGAATGAAAATAAGAAACATTGGATATGAACTACATATTAGACCAAGTTGACCTAACAGACATAGAACATTTCATCCAACAGCAGCAGAATACCTATACTTTTCAACTGCTCATGAGAAATTCTCAAGGATAGATTGTATGTTATGCCACAAAACAAGTCTTAACAAATTTAAGAAGATGAAATTGTATCAAGTATCTTCTCCAACCATAATTTTATGAAAATAAAAATAGACATTTCAGAATATTCACAAATATGTAGAAATTAAACAATATGCCCCCAAATGATCAATTAATTAAACAAAAAGAAGAGAAATTAAATATTTTGAGGCAAATCAATATGGAAACACAACATTCCAAAACTTTTTAGGATACGGCAAAATCAATTCTAAAAGATATGTTTATAGCAATAAATGCCTACATCAAAAAAGAAAGATTTCAAACAATCATAAATTACACCTCAAGGAAGTAGAGAAAGAACACTGAGCTCAAAGTTAGTAGAAGGAAGGACATAATAAAAATCAGAACATAAATAAGTAGAAGATGGAAAAACAATAGAGAAGATCAGTGAAACTAAGGGTTGGATTTCTGAAAAAATAAAATCAACAAAGCTTTAGCTACATTAAGCAAAAAAAAGACGTAAAGTTAGAAAAGGAGGAAACATTAAAACTGGTAACAGAAATACAAAGGATCCTAAGAGAATACTCTGAACAGTTAAACACAAACACACTGAATAACCTCAAAGAAATGGATAAATTCCTTGAACGTACAGCCTATCAAAACTGAATCTTGAATAAGTAAACAATGTGAACAAAAAAATAGTAAGGAGATTAAATCAGT
Source organism: Aotus nancymaae (assembly GCF_030222135.1). NCBI lineage: Eukaryota > Metazoa > Chordata > Mammalia > Primates > Aotidae > Aotus > Aotus nancymaae. The sequence continues at coordinate 9,102,172 of NW_026988438.1, forward strand.
AATAAGTCTTCCAACCACAAAAAGCCCAAGACCTTATGCCTCACTGTGGAATTCTGCCAAATATTCAAAGAATTAATGCCAATTTTTTTGTGAACTCTTCCAAAAGCTGAAGAGGAGGAAAAACGTTGAAACTCATTTACCGAGGCCAGCATTACCCTAATACCAAAGCCAGATAAAGATGCTATAAAAACAATTAGAAGCTCATATGTCTGCTGAACACAGATGCAGAAATTCTCAACAGAATACTAGTAAACCAAATTTAATAGCACATTAAAAACATTGTTCATCATGATTAAGAGGGATTTATCACTGCGATTTGAGGATGGTTCAGTATACCTAAATCAAATGTGATGCACCACACTAATGGAATGAAGGACAAAAAAACATATGATCAGTCTCAATAGATGCTGAAATCTCTTTGAGAAATCTCTAAACCTCTTTCCACAGTGACTGAACTAATTTACATTTGCACCAGCAGTATGTAAGCATTCCCTTTTTCCCTCAACTCACCAACATCTGTTATTTTTGACTTTTTAATAGTAGCCCTACTGATTGGTTTGAGGTGTTATCTCATTGGGGTTTTGATGTGCATTTCTCTAATGATTAGTGATTTGGAGTATCTTTTCATGTTCGTTGGCCACTTGAATGTCTTCCTTTGAGAATTGTCTGTCTGTGTCCATGGCCCAATTTTTAATGGGGTTATTTTATTTTTCTTTGTTGAATTGTTTAAGTTCCTATGGATTCTGGGTATTAGACCTTGATTGCATTGTTTGTGAATTGTTTTCTCTAATTCTGTAGGTTATTGTTTATTTACCCCATTATTTACTACCAAGTTTTTTTTGCTGTGTGGAAGCAATTTAGTTTAACTATGTCCCACTTGTGATTTTTTGGTTTTTGCAATTGCTTTTGACGATTTAGTCATACATTCTTTCTGAAAGCTTATGTTCAGAATTATATTTCCTAGGTTTTCTTCTCTAAGATTTTCATAGTTTGACATCTTACATTTAAATCTGTAATCCATCTTGAGTTAATTTTTGCATATGGTAAATGGTAAAGGTCCAGTTTCATGTTTTACATATGGCTAGCCAGTTATCTCAGCACCATTTTTTTTCCTTCAACTTCATGTGCAGGGTATGCAGGTTTGTTACATAGATAAATGTGTGCCATGGTGTTTTGCTGCACAGATCAACCCATCACCTAGGTATTAAGCCCAGCATGCATTAGCTATTTTACCTGAGTCTCTACCTCCCTTAGTACCCCTGAGAGGCCCCAGTGTGTTTGTTTCCCACCCTCCGTGTCCATGTGTTCTTCAGCTCCCACTTATAAGTGAGAACATGTGGTGTTTGGTTTTTTGTTTCTGTGTTAGTTTGCTGAGGATAATGACTTACAGCTCCATCTGTGTCCCTGCAAAGGACATGATCTTCTTCTTTTTTATGGCTGCATAGTATTCCATAGTTTATATGTACCACATTTTCTTTATCCAGTCTATCATTGATGGACATTTGGATTGATTCCATGTCTTTGCTGTGTGAATAGTGCTGCAATAACCATATGTGTGCATGTATCTTTATAATAAAGTGATTTATGTTTCTTTTGATATATACCTAGTAAGAAGATTGCTGAGTCAAATGGTATTTCTGCTTCTATATCTGTGAGGAATCACCACACTGTCTTCTGCAGTGGTTGAATTAATTTACATTCCTACCAACACTGTGAAAGCATTTATTTTTTTTTTCTCCACAACCTTGTCAGCATCTGTTATTTCTTGATTTTTTAATAACCACCTTTCTGATTGGTGTGAGATGGTTTCTCACTGGGGTTTTGATTTGCATTTCTCTAATGATCAGTGATGTTAAGCATTTTTTCATATGTTTGTTGGTCACATAAATGTCCTCTTTAGAGAAGTGTCTGTTCATATTTTTTTTGCCCACCTTTTTAATGAAGTTTTTTTGTTTTCTGTAAATTTGTTTGAGTTCCTTGTAGACTCTGGATATTAGCCCTTTGTCAGATGGATAGATTGCAAATATATTCTTCCATTCTGTAGGTTTTCTCTTCACTCTGATGATAGTTTGTTTTGTTGTGTAGAAGCTCGTTAGTTTAGTCAGATCTCATTTGTCATTTTTTGCTTTTGTTGCAATTGCTTTTGGTATTTTCATCATGAAATCTTTATATGTGCCTGTGTCCTGAATGGTATTGCCTAGATTTTCTACTAGGATTTTTATAGGTTTGGGTTTTACATTTAAGTCTCTAATCTATCTTGAGTTAATTTTTGTATAAGGTTTAAGAAGGGATTTAGTTTCAGTTTTTCTGCATATGACTAGCCAGTTCTCCTAGCACCATTTATTAAATAGGAAATTCTTTCCTCATTGCCTGTTTTTGTAAGGTTTGTCGAAGATCAGGTGGCTGTAGGAGTGTGGTCTTATTTCTGAGTTCTCTTTTTGTTCCATTGGTCTATGTGTCTGTTTCTGTACCTGTACCATGCTGTTTTGGTTACTGTAGCCTTGCAGTATAGTTTGAAGTTGGGTAGTGTGATGCCTCTTTTTTTTTTTTTTTTCTCCTTAGGATTGTCTTGGCTATATGGGCTCCTTTTTGGTTTTATATCAATTTAAAAATAGATTTTCAAAAAAATTCTGTGAAGACTGTCAATGGTAGTTTAATGGGAATAGCATTGAATCTGTAAATTACTTAGGGTAGTATGGCCATGTTCATGATACTGATTCTTCCCATCCGTGAGCATGGAATGCTTTTTCATTTGTTTGTGTCCTCTCTTACTTCCTTGAACAGTGTTTTATAGTTCTAATTGAAGAGGTCACCCACTTCCCTTATTACTTGTATTCTTAGGTATTTCATTCTCTTTGTAGCAATTATGAATGGGAGTTCATTCATGGCTTGGCTCTCTGCTTTGTCTGTTGTTGATATATAGGAATGCTTGTGATTTTTGCACATTGATTTCACATCTTGAGACTTTAGTGAAGTTGCTTATCAGCTTAAGAAGCTTTAGGGCTTAGACAATAGGATTTTCTAAATATAGGATCATGTCATCTGCAAACAAAGATAACTTGACTTTTTCTCTTCTTATTTGAATATCTGTTATTTATTTCTCTTGTCTGATTGCCCTGGCCAGAATTTCCAATACTATGCTGAATACAAGTGTTGAGAGAGAACATCCTTTCAAGGGGATTGTTTCCAGCCTTGCCCGTTCAGTATATTGGCCGTGGGTTTGTCATATGTGGCTGTTATTATTTTGAGGTATGTTCCTTCAACACTTAGTTTACTGAGAGTTTTTAACATGAAGGGATGTTGAATTTTATTGAAGACCTTTTTGTAGCTATTGAGATAATCATGTGCTTTTTTGTCTTTGGTTCTTTTTTTGTGATTAATGACATCTATTGATTTGCATATGTTGAACTAAATTTGCTTCACAGGGATGAAGCCAATTTGATCATGGTGGGTAAGCTATTTGATGTGCTGCTAGATTTGGTTTACCAGTATTTTATTGAGGACTTTTGCATTGATGATCATCAAGGATATTGGCCTAAAGTTTTCTTTGTTTGCTTGTCTTTTTGTTTTGTGTCTCTGCCAGGTTTTGGTTTCAGGATGATACTGTTGTCCTAAAATGAGTTAGGAAGGAGTACCTTCTTTTCAGTTGTTTAGAATAGTTTCAGAAGAAATGATACTAGCTTCGCTTCATATGTCTGGTAAAATTCAGCTGTAAATCCATCTGGTCCTTGGCTATTTTTGGTTGGTAGGCTATTTATTACTGCCTCAATTTCATAACTTGTTATTGGTCTATTCAGGGAATCAACTTCTTCCTGGACACATACATAAATTGATACATTCCTGGACACATACACCATCAGTCTTAGGATGGTATATGTGTCCAGCAATGTATCACTTTATTCTAGATTTTCTAGTTTATGTACATAGAGGTGTTTATAGTATTCTCTGATGGTTGTTTGTATTTCTTTGTGGTCAGTGGTGATATCCCGTTTATCATATTTGATTGTGTTTACTTGAGTCTTCTATCTTTTCTTCTTTATTAGTCTAGCTTGTGGTCCATCTATTTCATTCATTTTTTTTTATTTAAAAAAACCAGCTTCTAAATGCATTGATCTTTTGAAAGGTTTTTTGTGTCTTCATCTCTTTCAGTTCCATTCTGATCTTGGTTATTTCTTATCTTCTACTAGCTTTGGGCTTTGTTTGATCTTGGTTCTCTAGTGCTTTTTGTTATGATGTTAGGTTGTTAATTTGAGATCTTTATAGCTTTTTGATATGGGGATTTGGTGCTATAAACTTCCCTCTTAATGTTGCTTTAGCTGCATCCCAGAGATTTTGATACGTTGTCTCTTGGTTCTCATTAGTTTTAAAGAACTTCTCAATTTCTGCCTTAATTTTATTATTTACCCAAGAGTCATTCAGGAGCAGGTTGCTCAATTTCCATGTACGTTTTGTGGTTTTGAGTGAGTTTCTTATTCTTGAGTTTTAATTTGTTTGTGCTGTGGTCTGATAGACTGTTACAATTTTAGTTATTTTGAATTTGCTGAGGAGTATTTTACTTCCCATTTTTCAATAAATTTTAGAGTAAGTGCCATATGGTGTTGAGTAGAATATATATTCTGTTGATTTTGCGTGAAGAGTTCTGTAGACATCTATACAGAGCTAAGTTCCACTTGATCCAGAGCTAAGTTCAGGTCATGAATATCTTTGTTAATTTTCTGTCTTAATAATCTGTTTAATATTGACATTGGAGTGTTAAAGTCTATCACTATTATTGTGCAGGAGTCTAAATCTCTTTGAAGGTCTCTAAGAACTTGCTTTACTAATCTGTGTGCTGCTGTATTTGGTGCATATATATTTAGGATAGTTAGCTCTTGTTGAATTGAAGGCTTTAGTATTGTAAGGTCTGTTCTCGCCGAGGATAAAACAAAGAAACTGAGGCCAGCACGAAAATAATCCAATGCGAAGGAATTTATTCAGGCTCCCGGGTGAGGTTCTGCGGTCCGACAGGAGGGGCCGGAGAAGTTGCACGGACTCCTCTCAGACGTGGGGTTTTATAGGGAGTGAAACAGCTCGATTGGTTGTGGGAGAGCAGGACTGCTATTGGGTAAGTTACAAGCCTTTACCTAGGACTTGGCTTGTTGTTGGTTGGAATTACTCGGCTGCTATTGGTTGTTAAGACTTGGCTGCTATTGGCTGTTAAGACTCGGCTGCTATTGGTTGTTAAGACTCAGCTGCTATTGGCTGTTAAGAGGCTAGGGTTACAGCACCTTGTTTGCATACTGGCCTCTTTTAAGGGAAGGTCAGGCTGTGGGCGCATGGGAGAAGGGAACAAGCCTGAGCGTGTCTGAGCTTGCCTGAGCTTGTCTGGGCTTGTCCGAGCTTTTGAAAAAAAGAGGGGGTGTGCATCCGTGCTCCCGGTGAGGCAACCAGCCTTACAAGTATTATGTTACATCCTTTTTTGTCTATTTTGATCTCTCTTGCTTTAGAGTTTGTTTTGTTAGAAAGTCTGATTGCAGCCCCTACTTTTTCTGTTTTCCATTTGCTTGGTAAAATTTCCTCTATCCTTTTATTTTGAGCCTACTTGTGTCTTTTCAGGTGAGATGGGTCTCTTGAATACAGCACATTGATGGGTCTTGACTCCTTATTCAGCTTGTCATTTCTGTGTCTTTTAATTGGGGCATTTAGCTCATTGACATTTAAGGTTAATATAGTTATGTGTGAATTTGATCTTGTCATGATGATGCCAGCTGGCTATTTTGCAAACTTGTTTATAGAGTTGCTTCATGGTATCACTGGTCTGTATACTTCAGTGTGTTTTTGTAGTGGCTAGTAATAGGTTTCCCTTTTTATATTTAGTCCTTCCTTTAGGACCTCTTCCAAGGCAGGCCTGGTGGTGACAAACTCCTCCAGCATTTGCTTGTCTGAAAAGGAACTTATTTTTCTTTAACTTATGGAAGCTTAGTTTGGCCAGATATGAAATTCTGGGCTGGAAATTCTTTTCATTAAGAACACTGAATATTAGTTCTTATTCTCTTCTGAATTGCCAGGTTTCCACTGAGAGTTCTGCTCTTAGTCTAGTGGGCTTCCCTTTGTAGGTGAACTGGCCTTTCTCTTTGGTTTTTCTTAACATTTTTTCTTTCATGTTTCTCTTGAGGAATCTGATGATTATGTGTCTTGGAGTTGATCTTCTCATGGAGCATCTTACTGGAGTTCTCTGCATTTTCTGAATTTGAATGTGCCTGTCTTGCTAGGTTGGGGAAGTTCTGTGGGATGTTATTCTGGAGTATATTTTCCAACATAGTTTTGTTCTGTCTCTTTCAGGTACTACAATAAGTGATAAGTTCAGTCTTTTTATGTAATTCCACTGTTCTCAGATATTTTGTTTCTTTTCCTTTTAATTTCTTTAGTCTTGTCTGTCTGTCTTATTTCAGCAAGATAGTCTTCCTCCACTTGGTGTATTCCGCTATTGATACTTGTGATTGCCTTGTGAATTTCTTGTGTTGTGTTTTTTAGTTCCATCAGGTCATTTATGTTCCTGTTTAAACTGGTTATTCTGGTTGTCAGCTCCTGTAATGTTTTATCATGCTTGTTAGTTTCTTTGCATTAGGTTAGAACGTGCTCCTTCAGCTCAGCAAAGTTCATTATTACTCACCTTCTGAAGCCTACTTCTGTCAATTAATCCATTTAAGCCTCCGCCCAGTTCTATGCCCTTGCTGGAGAGGTGTTGCAATTATTTGGAGGAGAAGAGGCACTCTGGCTTTTTGAGTTTTCAGTGTTTTTGCATTGATTTTTTTTCTTATCTTTGTGGGCTTATCTATCTTTGATTTTTGAGGATTCTGACCTTTGAATGAAATTTTTGTGGGATCTTTTGTTGGTGATGTTGTTGCTTTCTGTTTGTTTGTTTTTAACAGGCCCCTCTTTCATAGGACTGCTGTTGTTTGTTGGGGGTCCACTCCAGACCCTATTTACCTGGGTCCCTCCTGCACCTAGAGGTATCACAAGTAGAGGTGGCAAAATGACAAAGATGGCAGCCTGCTCCTTCTTCTGGAAGCTTTGACTCAGAGGGTCACCAACCTGATCCTAGCCCCAGTACTCCTGTATGAGGTATCTGAAGACCCCTGTTGGGACATTCACCCATTCAGGAGGAACCAGTGTGGGGAGCCACGTGAAAAAGCAGCCAAGCTGTCTCTTGGCAGAGTAGGTGTGCTGTACTGGGGGGAACCCACATATATACCATTTTGTATATATGTGGTATAAGTACAAAATGGAATACTCAAAAAACAACATAATATTTATATTTGCAAAAACATTGATGAAACAGGAGGACATTTGTTGAATGTAATAAGCCAGGCACGAAAAGAAAATTACGGCATTATCTCAGGTATATGTAGATTGCAAAAAAGTTGACCTCATGGAAACAGAGCAAAATTGTGATTACTAGAAGCTGGAGGGTGAGGAGATTGGGGAGATATCAGAGAAAAGACACAAAATTTCAGTTAGGAAGAATAGACTTAAGAGTTCTGTTGTACATTATAATGACTACAGTTAATAACAATATATTGTATACTTGAAAATTGTTGAGAGTAGAGTTTAAACATTCTCACCACAAAATATACACATGTAAGGTAATGTATATATTAAATAGCTTAATTTATGCATTCTAGAATGTATACAAATATTGAAACATCATTTATATATCATAAATATATAAAACTTTTACTTGTGAATTAAAATAAGTAAACAAGTCATTATATATTTATTCATTCATTTACTGAATATATATTGTTTTAGTTTCATTTTATTGATGAGGAAACTGACTTTAGGAAAGGTTATATAACTATCCTCAGAGATGGAGAGGAAAAAATGGTCTAGTACTCCTGGAGTCTCAGTTGGTAAAATATCAAACGTGAAAATATGTAGAATTCGTGGCTATTCACATTAATATACTACATTTAGAACTTCAGTAATGTAAAAAGAATGGCTCCAAGTGATGTCAATATATAATTGAATTTTCATCAATACTCAATGGAAAAGAATCTCATTTTCTACCTTCTTTTTAGTTCATCCTCCTCCCACTCTATTTAATTCTTCTCCATTTCAGGACTTAGCTTTATGATCATAGTTACCTCTTTTTTTCACCTTTTACTCTCAGTTTTCAAGTACTTTACATATAAATAATCTGTTTTTAATAAGGTTTATTTTTACACTTACAGAAAAATTAGTGTAGTACAGTTTCCATATACCCTAAACCTAGTTTCTCCTATTATTAACATCTTATATTAATATGAAACATTTGCTATAGTTAATGGACCAATAATTATTAATAAATTATTATTAAATAAAATCAATAAGTTACACACATTGTGTTTTCACCTAATATTCTTTGTCAGTTATAAGATTCTATCTAGAGTATTATGTATAGTTATCATGTCTCTTTAGGTTCTTCTTGGCTTTGGCAGTTTCTGAGACATTCCTTGTTTTTCATAGCTTTGAGGTGTTACCAGTTAGGTATCTTACAGTATGCTCCACTGTTGCAGTTTGTGATGCTTTCTTATGATAAGGCTGGGGTTGGTGTTACTAGGAAGTAGACCATAATGCAAAAGTGCCATCACCACATCATATTGAGGGTGCATACTACCAACATGACTTAGCAGTGTTGATGTTGACCTTACTCACTTGGCTGAGGTAGCACTTGTCAGGTTTCTCCACTGTAAAGTTACATTTCTCCCTTCTTTCCTGTACTCTTTAAAAAGAAGTGATTATGTAGAGATCACATCTAAGGAGTGGGAGTTAGGCTGCTTGAGGACAAAGTAACTACATTGATTATTTGAAATTCTTCTATGAGAGTGCTTATCTTGTCTCTGTCATTTATTTATTTATATCAGCATTGACTTATAGATATTTATCTTATATCTTGGGTTATAAAAATACTACTTAATTCGTTTTGTTAATTCAACTGTTTCAGATTTGGCAATTGGGAACTCTTAGCTACTACACCCCTTTGACATACCCTATCAATGTAGGGTGTGTGTTTGGGTATGTGTGCACTTGTATGTGTGTTTGAGCATTTCCATACTTTTTGGTGCTACAAGATGTTCCAGGTTCATCCTGCTTATTTATTTCCTGAGTCTTAGAATCAGCCATTTCTGCAAAGATCTTGATTCCTTTATTCAAGAGTAGTACTAGAAACCAAGATCTGGGTGCTAGGTGTGCTTATTGCTACTGATCATTTCTTTTAGTTCCTCTCAGACATTGGAGCAAATATATATGTTTATACCCACTCATGTACATACACATACCTGTGGCCATTTCTATATGTATTCACCTGTATCTATATTAAGACAGACATGAGTTAATACTTACATCTCCAAGTCTAACCCATGGCCACTCTTAGACTTGTTTTGCTGTAAACTTATACTCCAACAGTGAGAAACTTTGCTGAATTGTTCCATTTCAGTTTATTTTTAATTTTTAATTTTTTTAGCTTCTCCATCCAGAGCACATCATTCCAGTTTAAATGTATAGTAGTATCAGAATTGTTAATCCACAACCCCATTGAAAATATCATTATTAACTGACTACAGTGCTTATGTGATCCTTTTGCCTTTAGTCTTACAGACTCCACTCCTTTCCAAAGTTACTTAGATCAGCGCTGTTTTCCCGTTCTCTTCCGTGAGGTAGCTTCATACATTTGTAATACAGCTAGATTCTCCTGTCACAGTCTGCATTCCTTCCTGAGATCCTCCTGATTTCATGAATTATTTAAAAAATATTAAGGTTTATTCTTTGTGCTGTAAAATAATGTCTTGTATCCATCATTAATATTCCATTTGAAATAATTTTACTGCTCAAAAAATCCCCTGTGCTTTGTCTATACCTTTTAAAGCTTGTCATGACACCCGTAGACATTTTATCTTCATCTTCCCTTACCCTCAGTTCCCAAGTACTTTTTAAAGGCATATATCTTTAATTCTTTTCTGTACTCTGGGACTTAAATTCGCTTATAGGTATCTCATCTTCCTGGTAATTAGCAGGGTGTAGAAATTTTATAATCCTACTTCACTGTGATTTCAATGTGGAATTGATAATGGAAAACATCACACTTGTTTAGCATTTCTTCTTTGGTACCTCAGAGCACTTTACCAATTAAACACACTTCAAAAGCTGAGTGAATGAGATTTTTACCAATGATTATGTTGACAGAGAAAAACCTTTTCCAAGGTCATTGAAAACTTGTCCCAAATCATGGCCATGGAAGGAGTATTTCATTTCCTGTGCCATTTACTCAGACTAGGTTGTCTCTTACAATAATGAGTGATGAAAAACAAAATCCTTTTTCCCCATGTTCCTCCTTTCTTTCCCCGGGAACCAGGTATTTTTGGGAAGCAAGAATCTTGGATAGCACCCAGATACATTTGGGAGTCTTTCAGTGGCACAATTTTAATCTAATCTAGCTTCTGGTATTTAGGAAACCAGACATATAATCTCTGTCTCTGTAGGGGATCTAAGCAGTCACATGCTTTTCTCCCCAGTGCTGTCTGCCTATTTTTGCCCAAAGACATAATAACTATTTTAGGTAACTTCATACTGTGACGAGGCATGTGTTATGCAAATGAAATGAAGACATTTTAGGCTGAATTAACAGATATTTTTAAGGCAAGACAATTCAGGGGAGAATGTCTAAGTAATTTGGGTAGAATTTAAAACTTCCTTTACAATATTGACTCTAGCCCCCATATGAGAAGCTTTTTTTTCTCAGCTTACACTCTTGTTCTTTCTTAATAAGTCTAATACTTAGTTATTTACACAGTACTAATTACCTGAGCAAAGTGTGGGTCTATTTATTTGAAACTTTCTATGCAAAGACAAAGAATTAACTTTGGATAAATTAGGATATGCATTAGCTTTGATCTGCTTTGAAGGTATTTTCTAACAAATAGTAGGTATACCTGTGAGATATGCTCTGCATAATAAAAAAGATAATAAATATTTTATTAACTTATAAAACATAGCCTGGGCATACTAGTTCATGCCTGTAATTCCAGCACTTTGGGAAGCCAAGACAGGTAGCTCACGTGAGGCCAGGAGTTCAAGATCAACGTGGCCAACATGGAGAAACCCCATCTCTACTAAAAACACAAAAATTAGCTGGGTGTGGTGGTGCATGTCTGTAATCTCAGCTACGCTGGAGACTGAGACATGAGAACCACTTGCACCCCAGAGGTGGAGGTTGCAGTGTGCCCAGATCACACCACTATACTCCAGCCTGGGCGACAGAGTCAGACTGTCTCAAAAAAAAAAAAAATAAGTAAACAAGTGAATTAATAAGCGAATGAATAAAATTTTTTTTTAACAGCATTAGATTTCTCATGAAAAGTTAAAAATCATGAAACTTTTCTACTTCAGAAAATGCAGTATCTTAAAGCATTGTCTTTACACGGATGCCTGTGGAAGTGTTAACATTTTTATGTATACAAAGCTTTCTTTTTAAAAGAAGTAGAATAAGAAATTCACTATATTAAAAACCCCAAATATTTTCCTCGTTTTCTGGCTGTCATTGGCATCAGGAGTCTGCCGGGAACTAAGCTCAACACCTCCTTATCTGCTTTGTCTTATACTCACCTCTGATATCTTATCATATGCCATACTCTGCAGAGTTTACCTCATTGCCTGGTGACTCCCATTCCTGTTCTTACTTCCACCCCATGCTGCATTTCTACATGGTTTTATTTGGGGTACTGAGGGAAACATGCAGCCTGGCCTCCTGATTCCCTTTTTCTCTTTGTTCCCGTATATTGTAAATAAGGCTGACAAACTGATCCATGTGTAAAGCCTTGGACAGTCATAATTTCTACTTACTCTATTGATTATTTCCTTCTTTTCTACCAAATTATACATATACTTTCTATTATAATGCTCAAGATTGCTTTTTAATTTGGACCCCCAGTGACTTTTTAGCCCTATGAAAACAGAACTATTTCCTGTTCTCTGACCTTGTCCCTCACCACACCCCACCCAATTTTCTTACCAGTCTCCATTTCAATTTTAACTGAAATGTATTTTGCAGCAAAAAGTCCAGTGGGATACTCTAAATAAGGGAGGGCATTGTTCCATGATTATATAAATTCAGGAGGAGTATATAGTGTGTGTCACTGGAAAACAATGAATCATCACATAAGAAAACCTGCAATGACCTGCAGTAAAGACATTTGTTTAGTTTTGACTAGATTTTCCAAACTCATTGAACCATATAATTCATTTTAGTGCCAACAATTCCCTAATATGATGCATGCCTCTCTTCCGTCTGGTCCTTCTGTCTGGTGTAAACTTGTCGCCTCTGCTTCCCTATGCAATTGGCAGCATCTATCTCTTCTTCAAAGCTTATCTCAAATGCTCCCTCTTTCACTAATATCTTGTTGAATCACTCTCAAACACACGTCTCCTTGATGAAAACTTCGTCATAATTTTAAATAGCGTTCTTATGACACCTGTCTTACTGTGACTTTCGTTCTGTCGTTAGTATTTTTGGTTTTTAACTACCTTATCCAACTGTAAACTCTAATGATAATGTATTTATTTATCTCAGCATCGTTCCTAGAGACTAACATTGTTTCTTGTACATGGTTAGAGTTCAATATATTTATTGTATTGAACCTTATAATAACAGCATGTCTTTCTATAAAATGTCAGTCTTTGAACCTTGTCACTCTGGAACTGGGCAGGAATTATCACTCATATCTGAGAACTGAAACCAATGCAGTTTCTCATCCTGTGTTAAAAAGATACTGAACACAAACATACTTTTCTTTCCCAATATTGAGAATAACTTAGCTGCTTACTCCAGAATACACCAAATTGAAGAGAATAAGACTGTGAACCAACTAAAACAGTATGTTTTTTAAAATATCAAACTAATAGTTTACTCAGCAAGACCTTCTTCAAGACCTTCACCTCAGGCTGAGCCAAGTGCTCATGCCAGCAATCCCTGCACTTTGGGAGGACAAGGCAAGAGAATTGCTTGAATTCAGGAGTTGGAGACCAGGTTGGGCAATGAAGTGGGATGCTATCTCCACAGAAAAATTTTAAAAAGCAGCCAGGGTCAGTAGCATGTGCCTATAGTCCCAGTTACAGGAAGTTAGAGGTGGGAGGATTTTTTTTTAGCCCAGGAGTTTGAGGCTACAGTGGGCTATGATTGTGCCACTGGATTCCAGCCTGGGTGACAAAATGAGACATTGTCTCTTAAAAAAATAAAAAAGAACTTCACCTTACTGGGGCAACCAATCAAAAAGTATTATATTATAAATCCTTCTGAATAAAATATTATATTACAAACCCATCTGAATCCTTGCAAGACCTATTCTGAAATTAGGCAGGTCCTAAAACAGTATTAATGTCCTTTTCTGACTTCTTAGATCAGAGACACTACAAAGATCCTGCCATGGTCTCTTCTACTGCAGTTAAGTGTGGTGGAATTGGTGGTTGACACTTAAAAATGAAAAAATTGATGCATAAAGGATTAAGAACGGACCCATGCTTCATAGTTAGAAAATGGCAGAGCTGGGATTAATAGCCAAGCTCTGAAATTGTTACCCACCAATACTTTTCCCCATGTTTCCTCTGTATTATGCCATTTCTCTGGAACAGTATAGACATCAGATAGCTGTAAATAGTAGTATAAAATTAATTTTCCCTTAGCTTCTCTTTCTTATGTTTCATTCATTATTCATTCAAACAAAACTACTTCTCGTATCTATTACACAGCAGGCATCGGGGCTACATTAGTGATAAAACAAAATTTCTGCTTTCAAAGATGTCTCATTTTGGTTGGAGTAGGGTGGGGAGCAGATACCAAACAAATAAATGACAGTTAAAGTGGAAAATTGACAGAGTGATTGCAATTTTATATGGGGTTGTCAGAGAAAGGCCATCTGAAAGGGTGACATGTGATAATATCTCAAAGAAGTGAGAGCTGTTTAGGTATCAGTGGGAAAACCACTCTATGTGCTTATTGAACAAAGCCTAAACTTAGGAGGCCATGACATTTATGTTTAAATAATGCTACACTGATTGAGCAATCATTTTTTTGAATAAAATATTTGTGGATTGAATCAGCGTTGTAAGTGGTTTAAGGCTATGCCATTGGTACATGCCACTTTATGTTCTGGTGCTGCTTTGATTGTAAACAATACCCCTGCTTGCTTTTGCATTTTCAAGCCACCTTTACTTCCTGATAGGTGATAGGTGACCCTGTCTTCCGATTAATTTTTCTGGATGATTCTTATGTAAATTTCTTGTGTGATATGAAGTGCTTAAACATCCGGTTTCCTTCTGAAACCCAGGAATCATAGCAGTTGTTTCCAGAGCCATCAAGGATAATCAAAAGGAGAAAAACCTAACAGAATATGGTTAGCCACTCATTTGGTTCATTTATTGTGAAATAATTTTCTTTTAGATGATTTACTACAAAGAAGTATCAGTCCTATGGAAATATTGAGAAGTTCTGAGAGTAAACACTTTAAACTGTGTAATTCAATCAAAACATGTCCTTTTCTTTAAGAGTAATTTCTCTCAATATTTCTGAAGGATTTTAATGAGGTTAGACACATAGAAGGTCTTTGCCAAAAATATTTTTGTTGGGTATTCAAACATGAAAAATACTAAAAACCAAAGTAACGGCCTTCACTACTTAATGTCATTAGAAATGCTGTTTCTCTGAAACCTGGATCTTAACCCATTTAGCCCATTAGGCTCTTTTTTTCATCCTGGAGTCCTCAGGGTCCCCACTCTGTACTTTAGTATCCTTAATAAGTCATACAAAACCTGTGGATCCTGGCCCTCTTCAGCATTGACTGTATCCCTCAATCCCACAACACCTGTTTCCCAGTAAACTTCAAACAGCTTAGAGTTGCCTGCTCACCTGTGCTGCCCCTTACCGGCTGTCCTTTATTTTCCTTCACCTCACTGGGGAATTCTCCTTTCCTGGCTTCATGTCTGTGTTGGAATCCTTCAGGTTTCCACTTGATGCTCCTCCCTATTCTCAATGTGTACCATTTCCCTTGGGGATCTCATCGGTCTTGTGTAATTTCAATTGTATCTTTACACAGGTGAACCTCAAATTTACATCCACATCTCACTTTTTCTTCTGAGCTTATAAGTCACGCATCTAGTGCACTTAACATTCCAACTCAGTCTCCAGAACCAAGTCAATAATTTTTAAGCGAAATATATTATTTTTGGAGTCTTTCTGAGCTCTTTGAATGTAATTACAATTCAACTGATTGTATAAGACATAAATTTGTGTATTTATTTGTTCATTCACTACCATATGCAAGACACAGTTCTAAGCTTTGGAAACATAACTGTAGATAAAACAAACTCTTTGTTCTCAAGAAGTTGGCAGTTGATTTAGTGGAAGAGAGAACTATTAAATACGTAGTATGCCAAATAGCGGTAAGTGCCAAGAATAATGACGTGGGGTAAAGGAAGTATGGAGCCTCACAGTTCTAAGGACTTTTTGGTCAGTTCAAAGGCTCTTAGGTGGAGAAACTGAGGAACGTCAAGAAAGTCAGCACGATTAATCAGTGGCATGGGTAGTAGGAATTTTCTTAACTCCTTTTGGCTCCTCAAAGACAGAGCCAGGTCACATGTAGCCTTGAGGTCATGGTCAGGGCCTTGACCTATATTTTAAGTGAATGTAAAACTAAGGAGGGTTTTGGGCAGATAAGGAATATAATTTTAATATGGTCAGTCTGGCTGCTATATAGAAAACTGATTTTAAGGTATAAAGAGTACAATCAGTGAGATCAGTTGTCAACCTGAAGAAATAATCAGGATGAAAGATGCTAACCTTATACTAAGGCTTAGATTCAGGTTTTATTAATGAAAATTATGAGAAACTAATTGGATTGCCAGTATTTTATTGAAGATTTTTGCATTTATGTTTATTATGGATACTGGCGTGAAGTTTTTGTTTTTTGTTGAGTCTCTGCTGAGTTTTGGTATCAGGATGATGTTGGTCCCATAAAATTATTTGGGAAGGATTCTCTCTTTTTGTATTGTTTGGAATAGTTTCAGAAGGAATGGTACCAGCTCCTCTTTTTATGTCTGGTAGAATTCACCTGTGAACCTGTCTGGATCTGGACATTTTTTGGTTGGTAGGCTATTAATTGCTGCCTCAACTTCAGCCCTTGTTATTGGTCTATTCAAGGTTTCAACTTCTTCCTCGTTTAGGTTTGGGAGGGTGCAAGTGTCCAGGAATTTATCCATTTCTTCCAGGTTTACTGGTATATGTGCATAGAGTTGTTTGTAGTAATCTCTGATGATGGTTTGTATTTCTGTGGAATCGGTGGTGATGTCCCCTTTATTGTTTTTTATTGCATCTATTTGATTCTTCTTCCTTTTCTATTAATCTGGCTAGTGGTTATTTTGTTGATCTTTTCAAAAAACCAGCTCCTTTTTTTTGAAGGGTTTTTTGTGTCTCTGTCTCCTTCAGTTCTGCTATGATTTTAGTTATTTCTTGTCTTCTGCTAGCTTTTGAGTTTTTTTTAATCTTGCTCCTCAAGCTCTTTGAATTTTGAAGATAGGGTGTTGATTTTAGATCTTTCCTTGCTTCTTATGTGGGCATTTCCCTCTAGACACTGCTTTAAATGTGTCCCAGAGATTCTGGTACATTGTGTCTTCGTTCTCATTGGTTTCAAAGAACATCTTTATTTCTGCCTTCATTGCATTGTTTATCCAGTCAACACTCAGAAGCTAGTTGTTCAGTTTCCATGAAGTCGTGTGGTTCTGAGTTAGTTTCTTAATTCTGGGTTCTAATTTGATTGCCCTGTGGTCTGAGAGACTGTTTATTATGATTTCTATTCTTTTGCATTTGCTGAGGAGTGATTTACTTCCAATTATATGGTCAATTTTATTGTAGGTGCAATGTGGTGCTGAGAAGAATGTATATTCTGTGAATTTGGGGTGGAGATTTCTGTAGATACCTATTAGGTTTGCTTGGTCCAGATCTGAGTTCAAGTCCTGGATATCCTTGTTAATTTTCTGTCTTATTGATCTGTCTAATATTGACAGTGGAGTGTTAAAGTCTCCCACTATTATTGTGTGGGAGTCTAAGTCTCTTTGTAGGTCATTAAGAACTTGCTTTGTGTACCTGGGTGCTCCTGTATTAGGCGCATGTATATTTAGGATCGTTAGCTCTTCTTGATGCATTGATCTTTTTACCAATATGTAATGCCCTTCTTTGTCTCTTTTGATCTTTGTTGGTTTAAAGTCCATTTTTATCAGAGACTAGGATTGCAACTCCTGCTTTTTTTTGCTCTCCATTTGCTTAATAAATCTTCCTCCATCCCTTTATTTTGAGCCTATGTGTGTGCTTGCGTGTGAGATGGGTTTCCTGGATACAGCACACTGATGAATCTTAACTTTTTATCCAATTTGCCAGTCTGTGTCTTTTGATTGGGGCATTTAGCCCATTTACATTTAAGGTTAATATTGTTATGTGTGAATTTGATCCTGCCATTTTGATGCTAGGTGGATGTTTTTCCTGTTAGTTGATGCATTTTTTGCATTGTGTCAATGGTCTTTACCATTTGATACATTTTTGGAGTGAACTGGTGTTCCTTTCCTTGTTTAGTGCTTCTGTCAGGAGCTCTTGTAAAGCAGGCCTGGTGGTGATGAAATCTCTCAGCAATTGCTTGTCCATTAAGGATTTTATTTCTCCTTGCTTATGAAGCTTAGTTTGGCTGGATATGAAATTCTAGGTGGAAAGTTCTTTTCTTTCAGGATGTTGAATATTGGCCCCCACTCTCTTCTGGCTTGTAGAGTTTCTGCTGAGAGATCCACTGCGAATCTGATGGGCTTCCCTTTGTGGATAACCTGACCTTTTTTTCTGGCTGCCCTTAGCATTTTTTCCTTCATTTGAACCCTGGTGAATCTGATGATTATGTGCCTTGGGGTTGCTCTTCTTGAGAAATATCTTTGTGGTGTTCTCTGTATTTCCTGGACTTGAATGGTGGCCTGGCTTGCTAGGTTGGGGAAGTTCTCCTGAATAATATCCTGAAGAGTGTTTTCCAGCTTAGATCTTTCTCTCCATCACATTCAGGTACACCTATCAAATGTAGATTAGGTCTTTTCACATAATCCCATATATCTTGGAGGCTTTGTTCATTTCTTTTCACTCTTTTTTCTCTAATCTTGCCTTCTCATTTTATTTCATTGAGTTGATCTTCAATCTGTGAAATCCTTTCTTCTGCTTGGTCATTTCTGTTATTGAAACTTGTGTATGCTTTGCCAAGTTCTTGTGCTGTGTTTTTCAGCTCCATCAAGTTGTTTATATTCTACTCTAAGCTGTTTATTCTCGTTAGCATCTCCGCTAACCTTTTTTCTAGGTTCTTAGTTTCTTTGCTTTGGGTTAGCACATTTTCTTTTAGCTCTGAGAAATGTGTTATTTACCCACCTTCTGAAGCCTGTTTCTGTCTGTTCATTGCACTCTTTCTCGGTCATGTTGTGTTCCTGTGTTGATGAGGGGTGTGATCCCTTGAAGGAGAAGAGGCGGTCTGGTCTTTGATGGTTTCATCTTTTTTGCACTGTTTTTTTTTTCCATCTTCATGGATTTATCTAGCTCTGATCTCAGGGAGCTGCCTGATGAGGTCGCTTGTCTGCCTCTTGAGGCGCTATTGGGTTTCCAGGGACTCCTTCAGGTTGCTAGGTAGGCTTCCTCTGTCTTTTTCCTTTACACTGGGTGGTTAGGCCTGCCTCTTCCCCTGACCTGGAGGCACTGCTGGGTGGTTAAGAACGCCATCCCATTGCTATGTAGTCTTCCTGTGTTTTTTGTTAAAACATGAAGCCTAGTCCCACGTCTTTAATGGTGGACATTGTGCCTTTCCTTTCCGGAGCTGGATCATTCAGGGTTTAGCTCAGACTGAGGCACTGGCTGCTTAACCCACTAGTTAGTGCTTCAGCCCTCTGGGGGAAGGTAGGGGGATGGTAGGGACCCGCCCTGCCACACCATCTGTCTCCCCGCTTTCAGCTTCCTCTCTCTCCCATCATGGGGGAGGTGCCCACCCAGCTGCTCAGTCTGTTTTCCTGCTTTTCAGCCCCCTTTCTCTCTGGGCAGGGGGAGAGGGTGATAGCTCAGTCTGCAGGCTCACCCAGCCGGCTTATGGGCTTATGCGTTTGCTTAGATTATGATTTACAATCTGGGACACCACCTGGGATTATTATTCAACTCTACGCTTGTAATTCCCAGTGCTTGACTGGCGAAGATCCCGTTTTGTGGATTGCTGAGGCTTTGGGGGAAGTGCTCTA
The DNA here is from genome assembly GCF_030222135.1 of Aotus nancymaae. Classification (NCBI taxonomy): domain Eukaryota; kingdom Metazoa; phylum Chordata; class Mammalia; order Primates; family Aotidae; genus Aotus; species Aotus nancymaae. Next base: position 9,121,477 of record NW_026988438.1, read on the forward strand.
TCTGGACCGGGTTGCTAGAGGGGGAGCCTCCAACTCACTGGTCAGATGCACTTTCTGGGTGAAGGAGCACCCCTCCCTGCCTCAGTCTACCTTATCTGGGCTTTGCTCACCGTCCGACCAGACCTGTTGAAATGCACCTGGTACCTCAGTTGGAGCTAGGAGATCTCTCGATTTCTGCGTCTCTCTCACTGGGTGTTGTGCACCGGAGTTGTGTCTATTCGGCCATCTTTGACTGAGATTTCTTGACTGAGGATCAGCTTCCCAGTTCACTTATATGGCTTGATTGTCAGGGCTTCATCTATAATCTCTCTCATGGACAGTCATTAGCCTGCTACACAGGCCTCTGTACAGGGCTTCTGACAGTAAGACAGGTTGCTTCTCCGAGAATCAGGGCTCAGAAAGAGATAGAAAAGATGAGAGAAAGAGAGAGAGAGAGAATATGAATGAGAATGATCAATCAGGGCCCATGGAAAGATGTGGAAAATGATAAATTGAGGGAACAAGAGAAGGTGAGAAAGAAAATATTCACAAGATGAAATTTGCAGTATCTTTGCAACCTAATCTCAGAGTGATATCCCACCCCATTAGCCATATTTCTTTCATTTAGAGGTTCAGGTAACACTCAAGGGGAAGAGTAACAACAAAAAGTCTTGGATACCAGGAGATGAGCCTCACTGGGTCCATCTTAGCGGCCTACCTATGAGAGACTGGAAGGAATTATTGTTAATTTTTTCCTTAGGTGTGATAATAATATTGTGGTGTTAAAATATTTATCTTTTATTGATATATACTAAAATATTTATGGATGAAATAATATTAAATATTTGCTTCAAAATAATCCAATAGGAAGTGGCAAAGTGGATGGGGGTATAAATCAAACAAACAGGGCCAAGAACTGATGAACATTGAAGCTGGATGTTGAGGATTAATTCTGTTATTCCTTTTAAGTTTGTATTAGCTTGAAATTTTTTTGAGAATTTTTTTTTTAATAAAAATATTTTAGTTTCCATCTACTGGATTTCTGTGTTAAATATACAGTAGATGTTATCTGGGTCAAAGAAAAACAGGCTTATTTAATATGTCCCCTTAACTTCAATAGTAATCAAATCAACATGACATGATTTTATAATTGATCTTTACATTGCTTTATATTTATCAATCAATGCTAAGTCCAGAAATTTATGATATTTCAACCTATTTATATTAAGGTCTAATTTGTTTAAATAAAAGTTCTGCAGCTGTCATAGCAACTTGAGATGACTACCCTATATTAAAAGCCCCGTAAGGGTGAATACTCAGAGGAATGTCATCTGAGAAGAAAATTCACCAAGTGGTGTTATAATTATTCCCCAAAGTAATTATAAATTTAATTTACATACCAGCAGTTAAAGTTGGCTGCATCCTTTAAAGCAGTTGAGAGATAACATTTAAAGAATGCTTATTTTAAAAACACATATATGGTTAGGGTAGAAAAAGATGCTTATTTTGAATTTATTTGATAGAGAGGTTAAGGATGTGGTAGTTTTTAATTTCACATATTTTCCAGCAGAGTATATAAAGTGACCTTTCTTATAACCCAGAGGCACTAATACTAGAAATATTAGATTAATAAATGAAGTATAAGACATAAAAATATGAGACAAGGTACCTGCTCTCAAAACATATTAACATTTGTCTAAGAAGAACATATTCACAAAAAGACCATGTATCATGGCATACCTGTCAACTTTTGCATCATCATTTTGGCATTCGCCTGTCTTCATGATATTCCTCAAGTTCTCTAGGAAGCCTTCCCTTATCCCTCAACCAGTGGGAATCTCTCTCTTCCATATTCCTCCATTGAACTCCATGTCTGTGTCACACATTTATGTGGCAGCATAGTCAGTATTTTTTGTTTTGTGTCCTTTTCTAAGAGTATTTTTACTATTTCTTCAGGTCATGAATTAGCCTTTTGAAAGCCTGGGCCAGGTCTCTCGCTTTTTGTACTTCTGAAAGACCTTGTAATATGAGTTCTCAATACATGCATGTTGAAGGAGTCATGAAATAAAATGATTTACAAAGCTTTGATATTTATTGACTGAGTTTCATTCCGCTGTAGAGTGTGTTCCTGTGTAGTCTGCTCAGTGATATGTATTGAACCATTATGTATGGGCTCTGTTCAGTTTCTTGGGGAGGATGTGTTAGTTGTGAACTCATTTACTTGAAGAGCTCTTTCCTGAGAAATCTTACAGGCTTTTGGGAGCAACATGGGATTAAAACGTTTTAGGCCTTTCTTCCCTCAGTACATTGCAGGTACCTCCTGTGTTGTCTCAGTCTAATTGCTGCAATGCTTTCTCTTAAGATCCTGTGTGAATAAACAATTTAAGATGTGATGGTAAAAATGGTTCGATCTGGTGAGGCGGAGGTGATACTAGAATTGTGTTATCAAAGTGACCTTTACGTGTTCTTTCAGAATTTTCTGTTAGGTAATTTGTAATAAGTTGAGTTCATTGAGTTCACATGAATTTTTATTAATTCTTTTTAAAATGATTAACATTTGAATAGTATATGTTGATATAACAATTTTACATTGACTTCATAATTTAAAATATGTTTGTTGTATCTGATTCATTTTCTTATGAGAAGACATTAAAGCATGCTCAATGAACTTAAAGATCTTTTTGAATTCAGAGTCTTGATAACTGCATGCTTTAGTATCTTCTCAGAAAAATGTGTCAACGTCTGAATATGCAGCTGCATTTTAAAAAATAAGTAAATATGAGATAATAAATGAACATAAATGCTTTGAAAACCTCCTTTAAGAAAAATATTGAACCTGAGCTTTTTGGAAAAATGCAAAGAAGCTTTACTTTTTCCATTTGGTTCATGGTTGGAAAAGGCTTGGAGAATGGCTGAGAAACTTCCCTGGGGCCAGAAGAACATCAGGCAGAAGCCTCTAGACCAGGGGAGCAAGCTCACTGAGAAGACCCACATTAGAGTCCCCTTGCTATTCTTGATGAGGACCCTCTCCCGAGGTACTCCCTTGGGGGAAGTTCTGCGGCTTCCAGCCTATGCAGGCTGGTCAGGGAATTACCTAGCTGGTCAGGGAATTACCACATCATCACATATCCAGGAAGTGACTTCTGAAGAATTCACACAGAAGACCTTATTCAGGCAAAATAAGGTGTGATTCAGGTTCTTCTCACATGATGGAAGCCTTTGTGGCATCCAGATTATCCTTCCATCAGTGATGGCATATGAACTGCTCAGAAGATGGTACAGCTGCCCTGCATGCTTTGGAGTTTTGGGAAACACTTTGACTTTGTTTTTGCCAGCTAACAAGTGTCCCTAGGCCTCCAGGCATGAGGCTGAAACAAAAGCTTAAGGAGAAAACACAGGAGGCCTTCTCTTGCCATTCAGCAAGCACATTACATGAGTTTCACTCCCAGGTAGATCTAATGATGTTCTGGTGAAAGTTCCACTTCTAGGAGAATCTAACAATATTCTGAAGCAATCTCAATCAGCTTTCTAGTCTAGATTTTAGAATTAGAGCCTTCCACTAGCTAAGGATGGTCAGATGCAAATGGAGCTCCTAACCTAAAGCGCTATTTCAAATATGCTAATAGGCTAACCAGGATTCTAATACATTTATTGAGGCAAGGGGGTATTGCAATTATTTTCTAGCTAATTGCATACCTGAACACATTTCATCAATGAAAATCATTACTAATTTACTTTATGCTAATTAATAGATGTTCTGTGAATGTATTTGTATAAGTTTGAATCACTTGTATATCTACCCTGAGCACAGATTTTGAATAAAGATACTTTCAAAAATAAGTAACTGTTCACCACCACCATGACCAGTGTAATTATAATACATAACACTTATAAAAGATATATATATATCTTTTATATATATATATCTTTTTTATATATATTTATATATTTATAAATGTATATTTATATATATATAAAGATATATATTATACATAAAGACTTATCAAAGACATTCAGCCAAATGAACAAAGTTTATTGCAAGTTAGGTCTTTTGATTGATAAAGTACTCAGTAGTCTCCTCATCTTGATTAGATATCTTTTTCCCCACTATCTTTAGAGCTTAAGTAGGTGCAGATCTAGTGAGCTCTTTGACCCTTATTCCTTAGGTCCATGCTCTGACTACTACCAGACCACTCAAACGGATCTTACCAAGGTCAGTAAGGACTACTATTAATATATTGCTAAGTCATTGGCCAATTCTTGACTCTTACATTAACCTATCCGTAGCACAGGACACAATGAAATTTTTACTCAAATGTCATTTCTTTAAGGCCTTTCTCAGTCACCTGATCTAGAATTGTAAATTCCTGCCTTACTACGTCCCTTCCCACTTCTTTGCCTCTTCTTCTTAGCTTTTATGTACATTTAATATGCTACAGGTTTTACATATCAGTCCCACTTATTTTCTTTCTCCTCCCAACCAGCGCTTGAGCTTCACTAGGGCTGTAATGTCTCTGTTTTGCTCATTGTTGTATCCCTGGTGCCTAGAACAATGCATGACACAAAAGAAGTGATCATTATGCATTTGTTGATTGACTGGATGAATAAAAAATATCATTTGTGGAAACCTAAATCAACATGAGCTTGTGGAAAGCAATGTCGGAATGTTTATGTATATAAAGAGGGTTTCAAAAATCTTGTTCATACATTTTTTATTCCAATGAGTTTATATTTAGGAATCTATCATCATGAAATAATCAGAGACAAGATGCAAATTCTCAGTCCCTTAAGTGTTATCACCACAGGCTACAGGAGCACCTCTGACAGCCACATGAAAGTGCTTACTACTAAGCTGAGATTTGACTGCAAACCAGTGTCACAGTCTCCATCTCTACAGATGCCATGTGTTTTGTATTGTGCTGCATGTGATAAGATGTTTCACTTTGGTGGGAGTGACATAAGATAGAGCTTCATTCATAGCCTTTGGGAGTTTCCATTTATACAATTTTACAAAAACAATTTTTAAATCTGTAACAAAAGACTTACACATATTCAAATCATTAACAGATCCCACTTAGAATTAATCATAAAGCAATACTCATACAGGCAACAATTTACATATAAGGATAGTCATCATATAATTATTGATAATGGTTTAAAGTTGAAAAAACTTCAATGTTCCAAACTTAAATATTATATTTATCCAATGGAATATTTTGTTTCATAGACTAATCTGCACAATGTTCTTGCTAAGTGAAAAATCACATTTTTTTCTCTTTTTTTGAGAGCACAACTCCAAATCATCTTTTATGAATATAAAAATGGCATATTTGGCAAAAGACATACTGGGGAAAGAGTCACTATGGCCCAGGACACAGGACAGAGAGGTGCCAGGCCTGAGCCCCTGCAGGGGGAGAAGGAGGCTCGCAACAAAGTGGGAGAAGGGCGTAGTGGGGCCACAGAAAGTTCCGGTGGGCAACACTGTTGGCAGGTCATGGGTGGGACTCATGCGGACCTGGCTGCTAACTCTTGTTGTTGGGGGAACGTAGTTAGTGCTGCCACCTGGAGCGAGAGTCGCCCCTTGGTTCCTGGAGGGCACCCACCAAGGAACACAAGACAGGAAGCCGAGGATGGTTAGTGCAACTCGGGTTGAAGGCCAGGGAGAAGCGGCTGCTCTGCAGTGGCCAGGAAAGGTCTTGATGCTGAGACCAGGGCGCTTCCTGTTACTGTTTCGTGCGGGCGTTCCGTTTTGTCTCTGGCGGGCACTCTCCGACGAGGGCCCCGGCTGTGTCTTCAGCGCTCCATGGCGCTCTTGCTGCCAGCATAGTGGGCCGGATCTCTTTGCCCATCTCCTCGATGACCGACATCAAGTCCTTGTATGTGCTCTGGGAGCCCTGGGCACCGGGTGGTTTTATCACCTGCACATAGCCCATGGAAGGTGGTCCAGAGTCCTTAAGCAGCGGTCTGAGAGGGGCAGCGGCTCCTGGCACTGAGCCCGATGGTGACCAGACGCTTCGTGACCACGCCCACTTCACAGGCCAGCAAACTGAGTCTCAGTGAGGGCGGGCGGCAGGCCCAGGATTGCAGAACCCAGGCCATCTTCATTTCGAGAGATCTCGACCACCAGGCGGGCAAGCAGGGGTGGAGCTGGATCCTCACCTGTAGGGGCCAAAGTGCACAGCCCAGGGGTGCTGGAGCCGGGGCTGAAAAATCACATTTCTAAACAATCCAATTTTATATTAACAATATACATCTTTTTATAAATATATGTGCAGAGAAAGGGGATGAAATCAATAAGTTAAAATGTTATCTGTGGAATTTGACGTGTGTGATTTTCCTCACTAGAATATTAAGGTAGAATGGGACAAAGGCTCTCGATTGAAAATCTCCGGGCTTCCTTGCCTGACCTTTCACATTTGCACAACACTTTGCATGCCACCTTCTGTCGGTCGATTCTCCTAACTGCCCTGTTAGGTTGGCAGGTCAAGTATCATGATCTCCAGTTCGTACACAGGAGATAATATAGACCCAGAGAGGTTAAGTGACTTGCCCAAGGTAACCCAGTTAGCAATAGAGCTAAGACAAACAATCTCCATCTCTTCCAGTCACATGCTTTCCCCACATTGCTTTAAACTGTTGTGCTAAAAAATTAGAAAAGAGAAAGACAGTGACCGTGTTCTCCTGAAAGCTATTTGAGTATGCTTCTATTAGTGCCAGACAGCTTTGAAGTCATTGATTGCCCCTGAGAGATGATGAGATTGTGCTGTACGGAACTTGGCCGTCGTTACCATGTGATTTTCAATTAAGAAGCAAATCAAAAGTATCCCAGTGTCATGGTCATAACCTGAAGGATTCAGACAAGCTACCAGCTGCATACAAATCAGGGAGGACCAATCATTTGTCTGTGTGTGCTGAGTGTCATTTTTCAGAAGAAATGTTCTTTCATATTTGCAGCCAAGCAATTTTATTTTTCATACTACAGATGTTTTCATTTGTGAATTAGGTCTTTAACTTATTTTTGACTCTTTGGAAAACTTATTCCAGAGTATTCATTGAACAATCACTACAATCATACAGAATGTGAAAGTATATTGTTGAGAACTGAAAAATTTTGAGAAGTGCATTAATAAGGCTGCTGGGGAAAGTATAAAAAGTTGTGGACTTAAAGATCTGGGATCAATACAGCCAAGCTGATGGTCCAACTGTCTAACCTTCAGCAAGTAACAAACCCTAAACTTCGCAATTCATAAGCCAGTGCTATTAATCTCTATCTCATAAAGTAGTGAAGATTAGAATAACTCATGACAAAGGGTCTAGCCCTATAATAAAGTATACATTTGCTGAATACATTTTTGTTTTGTTTCAATATAGTGATATGGAAATAGTATCCTCTAAGATGACATTAGCTGGAGTCTTTTAGGGACCTCCTAAGCCACCTTACTGTGAGAAAGGGTGACTTGATGAAGGAAATGTGATTGGTGCTATGTGATGTGCCCTTATGAATTGGCCACTAAGGAGGACGTGAAGGAACCATGTGAAAAATGTTGAAATCATGCCTGCTAATGGCAGCTACTTAGGTGTCATTGTTGATCTTAATGCAAAAGGTAAAAAGTAATCTTTCTCAGGTATAGTGTAGGGAAAATGAAAAGGACATATCTACCTCATACTATTTTTTTAAATATCTTAATTGTGAAGCAAGCTGCAACTGTCAGAAAACAGAAGTGACTTGATTGTCAATTTTATTGACAATAGCTTTATCTTGTTAGTACAAGTAACCCAAAGTAGCATGTGAATGCTTGAAGTCAAGCAAGATCTGAGTTGATATTAAGCACTTTCTTGTTATCTCTTGGTACATTTTTTACTGACCTATATAAAATTTACTTATTTTGGTAATATGTTATTATAAGATATGGTTTTTATTGTCCATTTTTTACTTCATCATCAATTGGATATAAATTCTATATATGTGGATCTCGGTTTCACCTTTAAAAATTTTTTATGAATTCAGTCATTATTTCAAGCTCTGTCTTTTTATCCTGTTATTGATGTCTTTAGGTCCCAGACACTTAGCCTTTTATTTTTAAGTGATGCACTTGACATAATTTAGTTTTAGGGTCTCCCCTGGTGTCATGAATAAAATAATTTGATGACCATGATGTCATGTTCAGTAATCATTCATGAATCCTCCCTTAGGACATCTAGAAACTCTTATCCAAAAATCAAAGAAGACAAGTGATTATCAATTTCTCAGAACGAATTAACTTTTATTATTAATGCTAATGTGACAGCACATAAAGATGCTTCTTGTGGTTAAGTTTGAAGATGCAGAAATCCTCGTCAAGTTACTGAACCAGTATGTGCTGTGATCATTTGCTCTTTGTCTTTGTTCTTTGCCCTTTGTTCTACTGTCAAGTAGCTTTGCCTACTGGCTACTTGGCAGGGTGTATCTATCTTAGGTGTTTCTTTGTAGAGCATCTGGCCTGGCTCTGTGTTCTAGGTTCATTCGCTCACTCATTCATTTAACAAAAAGCTCTTGGGTGCCTACTATATACTAGGCACAGTTTTCTGAACTGCGGAAACAGAACAAATAAAAAATCCATAGCTGTATGGAGCTTATATTCTAGTAAGAGTGTCTAAAAGTTAGCAAGTAAAATAAACAGGATATTAACAAAGGTGTCGAGGTTAGTGTTGCCAAACCAGTAAATACAGCCATATAAGAGACTTGCCTCAAAAAGTTAATTAAAGACAAAATGTTTGAAAATCCTCAAGCAAAACAATTATTTTCATGTCAAAATTCTACCACTGTCGACATGTTGAAACATGATGCTGTTCTAGTTGGTACCCAGATGGCATGGTTTAGGACTGGTCCCAAGTGAAATATCTTAAGTATTTATGTGGACAACCTTGGTTTTAGTCACTATCATTTTGTACATAGTGTATAATAAAGCAAGCTCTTTTTCTGTGACTCCGATTGACCTTCTACAGAGTTGTTCCAAAAATATTTGAGTAGTGGAAGTTTCATTTGAAAAACCATGTGACATCATCTTAAAGGCTGACCACGTTTCAGGGTATTTGGACATTGTTTAAAACAACGAAATTTTTATCTATCTTCTGGTGTTATCATCGAATGAATGTTATCAAATATCAGTCTCATGATATCAGCCCTATCCAGCAGATGGTAATACGGGGGCAGTGTTGTTTCTAAGTTCATAGTCAGCAATGTAAACATTGCCAATATTCTAAGGACTTGGGAAGATTAATATTAGATGAGGCTAAGAAGTGTGGGTTGAACTATAAAAATACCTTGTTTATAACAATGTCCCGTAACAGGACTTAGCCTTGACTCACTTGGAATGTCTGGGTGGACATCAGAACAAATTGCACTATTAGAATTTGATAAAAAGCCTCATTTGCTGCTTACATTTGAACATTACCCAGATGACTAGAAAATAATGTGGAAAAATATCCAACTCTGCTTTTGCAATATCTCCCAGTGAATATCATTATGGAAGGGTGAGCATTTCAGGAACAAATACTGGCGGTTAGAAATACTGTGTCCTATAAGTCATTTGAGCTGTTCGTGGGAGGTGTGAGTAAAAAATTCAGGTTTTGTTCAGAAAGTGGAGGGGTTATCAGATGATAGGTAAATGACACACCCAGCTGCACACTCCAAATTAAAATTGAAGCCATCACACACTGTGTTTGCATATGCTACTCACAGTTGCTTTGAAATATAATAAATTGTTCTGCAGGGACAGCATAACAATCTAGTTGGCACAATTTGGGCTTAGTTGTATTAATTATGTGTTTGTTGCTTATGTGAATAGGGCTTTACTATTACTGGGTAAACACCAGGACTTGAGTTTTTTCTTCACAGCATACATATATATGCTTTGAATATATATATTTTTTGTTTTGTTTTTGTTTTTATTGCATTTTAGATTTTGGCTTTGAATATATATATACATATCCCAACAAAGGAGCTCATTCAAGAATGTGTGCAGCAAAATAATATTGCAGCTGCATTTAGAAAACGTGACAGGAAAGGTAATCACCTAACTCAGAACTTATAAAAAGCCTGAGTTTTTTCATTTGTCGTTTATTATATATATATATTATATCTATATAATATATAGATATATAATACATTATATAATAGATATAATATAGATATTAGATATTATAATTATATATATTATATATTATATATATTATAATTATATATTATATATCTATATATAATATATATAATATATATATTATATATTTTATATGAAAATATATATATCTTGAACCTTTCAATAGTCTCTGGAGAATACATAAAACCACATATTTTGATTCCAAGGAATTAAAGACATTTTGTATGCCCTTGACTATATTTATTAATACCATTCTTGTTCTGTTGCTATTTGTTATGTAACAGATTAAACATATGATTTAGCCACCGTGCATGTTTCTGACTTAAAAAGGAGTGTGAACAAAGTCAAGCGATGGTGCTTTGCTGCTTTGAGTGTTGAGCATTTTCTGCTGGTTCTTCCTCTCTTTCACAGTGTTTCTGGGCACTAAAATAAAATTCTGACTGAGTTCATGGTGCTGACAATAGCCTCTAATTATTTTGTTATGTCTCTCACACTTGAGATTGTAACAAGTATTTTGAGGTTTTAACGGTGCCACTATTGAGAATTACAGTTTCAGGGCCAAGACAGAGGGTTGAGAGCTGTTAAATTCTGGAACCACAAAGAACCAGCATTAATGAAGATGTCCCCACTTGCAATATTACTTAATTTTATCTAATAGACTACGTTTTCCCAGTGTTTCCAAATGATGGTCCTTGCACACTTTTATAACACTTGGAATGAACTTTATACTCACTGCCAGGGAAAGCCAGGTGAGCCACTGTGTGCAGAGTAGAATGAGGTACTACAGTTGACTGTCACACCTGCTGTGATTTCCTCTGGAAATGATGGCTTCCTAGTTGCACAAACTGACATACTGTGTCACACATAATTATAATGTCTTCCCTTTGTAGCCAGCTACATGCTTGTCACTCTAAACCTGTTAAAATCTGTATTTATGTAGGGTATTCAGTTTTACTTTTTGCTTTGTAATGTGTCTCAAATGTATAGAGCTGTAACACAAGGTTCCAGTGTATCCATTGGTAATCTTTATTTTCCATCTGTTGAAGCCATTTGAAGAAGCTGATGGTCTCTTACTAGCTCAAACTCGCAGCTCGGAAAGTAATAGTTTATAACGTTCCCATGGTGCTTTTTAGAGTCATTTTTTTTTCTTGGTACTTAATTTTTTTTCCTTTTCTGGGTGACAGTTTTTTACTTCCAGCATACAACTGTAGGTGTTTGGCTGTCTCTTTTTTAGATTTAATACCACACACTGCGTTCCACTGCTACAACATGTGTGTACAATAAATTTTCTTGTAAACTGAGGATTTCAAGGCTAGAATTCTGTCAAGCTTATATTTTCAGAGCTCTTGAAATATTTTCCACTTAGCAACCTCTTTGCATTACTTGGAAAGCTTTTATGGGGCTTGTCAGTCAAAAGGATGACTCTAACCAAAGAAAGAACAATTCAGAGAATGATTTTTAGAATTGGTATAAGCTTCATAGGTTATTCAATGGCTGTAACAATTTGCATTGGAAGTGTTCACAAGGCAAATATTTTGCCTCTGTTTACGTCGTATATATTAAGAGATAACTGCTTATGACATATCCAGATTTTGTCTGTTTTCTAAAACTCAACGTTATAGTTTTTATTTACCCCATTTTAAGCTGATATTTACAGGAACAGAATATGAAACATGGATTAGTGATGATAAGATGACATCAAGGTGTATGAGTACAGATATATGTGTATATACACAAATCCTGCTCTGAGTCATTGTGTGTGGGGGTGGGTGGGTGGGTGTTTTCTGACGGAAAGACTGAAGTGAGAACAATGTTTTCAAAGATAAATATATCTCTGTCTGTGTTTCACAATTACTTGGGATACCTTCTACATTGACATTGGCTTGCCCAGAATCCAGGAGCACATACCGCTGATTCTATCAGTAGTTATGGGAACAATATTAATTTATGAAGATTTCCAATGACCCATATGTACTGTTTGGCCAACAGAGAGAGAGAGAGAGAGAGAGAGAGAGAGAGAGAGAGAGAGTGTGTGTGTGTGTGGTTGTATGTGTGTGTGGTTGTGTGTGTGAAAGAGAAAGAGAGGCAGAGAATACAGCATTGCTGGCTGCACTTGACCAGGGTAATGGTGACTCTGCAAGGGGCATCCAGACCTGGCATTATACCTGAAATAATGCCTGACTTAAAATAAGGTCTAGGACAGGATTCAGTGTTGTCCCCTGGACGTTTAAATTGCATCTTGGTTTTTTCTTGGTCCTCGTTCTGATTAAAAGATTCCTACAGTGCAAGTAACCCATTCATATCCACCTTTGGTATTTAATATAAGTAGCTCTCTACCGTCATCTCAATCCTGAATTGCCATTTGGAAGCTTGTCAGTGATAATGGCTAATATTTACAAAACACGTTTTGAATGACAGGGATGGCTCTAGATCATTTATATGCATAATTTTATTTCATTGTCTTAATTATATTTGAGTTTCCCACAAGGAACTTTTTTTAAAGGTCTCAGAGCCAGTAATTGGCAGAATATGGAATTAATGTCACGACTGTCTCCATGAACTTTTTATTTAGACCACAGCCCTAGTGTTCCTAAGATGTGAAGTGTGTTTTAATTTTAATCAGTTTCTCTTTTGTCAGACTGAAGTCTTGCTGCTGAGCCTATGTTGATTAAATATTTTCTAGCCCTGAAGAAATCAGGAGTGACTATTTCCCTGGAATTTTGAGTATTAACCGTTGTATACCCATGTCTTGAGCTCCCATCCCGTCCTCTTACACCGCAAGTTGATGCTAATCTATGCTACTCCATGCTTTTCCTTCCTTGATCATCAGTGTTAGCCCCACCCCAATCGATTTCCTTCACAAGTCACATTTCTATATCTATGCTCACACACATGTGAGAGCCAACAAATATGTCATTTGTGTAATACAATTTATTTAGCATTCCAAATGAAAACCCGTGGATGCAAACCTGTGATATTGTTTATATTCTAACTCAGAAAATATCAAGTACAATCTTTTTTGTATACAAGTTATCCTTTCATAAATTCTAAGACAATTTTAGATGAGACAGTGAATGCTTCACCATCCTATTTTGACTCCAAAAGCCTTTAATTTTCCATGTTTATTTTAACTAATATAGATATTTATCTGCAATATTGTCTCACTTCTTTTATTTGGAAAAACCATTCACAGGTGATAAAGAACAATTACTAAATACTTGACTAGTCACATACATACATGTTTCTTATTTCGGGGACATATATTACTCTGATGACAGGGTCCAGTGCCACTGTGGCCAGTCTTCTTGTCTCTCTCATCTTACTGAAAGTAGACTGCTATGATTCTGTTGAAATATCTCACATTCCTTTTACCCTTATTTTCAGGGAGAGAGCAGAATTCCTGAAAGTACATTTCATAGACCACCAGCAGAGGTGCCTGAGGGAAGATTTGCCATGGTGATATATGCAGAAATTCTTGTATAATATATCCACAGCCTTCTTAGAGATTCTCAGTAAACTTTAATGTTTTAAAGGCTCTGAGAAGTCCTGATGAAAGAAATCTCTTCACTGTTCAGTATACTTCTGTTTGGTCACAGAATTATCTTTTCATATAATAAATGTTATCCTGTAGAACTGAGGTTGCATATAGCGTATTTTGATAAGATAACTGCTATTCTAGAAACTTCATATTAATTGGATAAAGCTGGAAAGATTAGTCTCTACCACTGTTAGTGCTACTCAGTATATCAAATATGCAACTTTTGTAATCTTCAAAATTTAAAAAGACCACGTGGATTCCATTTCCACCGAAGAGAATTATAATTGAAAAATTAATTTCACTGGAGGTTAAATTGATTCTGGGAAATCTTGGTTTGATACTTCCATCCTAGAGCACTTACAGGATGTGCATAGAAACCTGCACAGTTGCAAGTAGAGTGCACCTGCCAGTCGATGGCCTTCATCCATTCAAGTGAGAAACAGTCCTGTGTACCCTGGTATTCCATGTCAGCTGTCATTTGATTCTCCTAGGCTGGTGGTTATCAGGTCAAAGAAGCAATACTGCTATAAGTCATACCCAAATAAGTTGAAGGATTATGAACAGAAATAAATTTTAGTTCACAGGGAAAAATTTGATGAAGTGTTAGGAAAATAAAGCTCATAACTATTGAATAATTTGTTTTTTTTTTCCTCCCCCTTTATTAATCTATAGTTTTCTTCTGAGGTAAATCCTGTGATAATTTAAAAAATAGTACTGATTCTTAGTGCTAGTTTAGCTTGTTTATTTAACAGTCAATATTTAGAACCTATTTATAAAACATCTATGTGCCTTGCAAAGAGATACAAGAATAATCAAAACACCATCTCTGCCCTCTCTCATGTAACACATAGTCGCCTAGGAAGACAAACAGGTGTCAGTAATCCCTCTGTTGATGTGATACGCATGTGCAAGTTATGGGCCGCACAAAGGAGGGATAATTAACTCTGTCCTACATTTGGAAATTTAAAGTACCTAATTGTAAAGGATGAGGAGGACTAAGTCAGGTAAACAAAGGAGAAAAACATTTCATGTGTGGAAAGCAACACGTGCTGAGGCATTGCTGTGCGGCAGAGCAAGGTGTTAAGCGATCTTCAAGTACCATAGTATTGCTGAAGCCTCAGGAGTGCTGGTAGGAGTGAAGGTAGATAAGCTGGAGTGGAATTATGAAGGCTCTTTCCTGTTAAGCAAAGCAGTTTTCACTTTACTGCAGGTGATGAGGGAGCTTCTGATGGGTTTTGAACTTTAAAGACGGTCCTGATGTTTGGTACCCTCTTAGTCTTCCCTCAGATTATAGTCTGTGAGCTACTATTTCAGTTATCTATGCCTTCCCAATATAAAATTGTCTCCCTGTTTTTTTCCTTCCACGAATGACAACAGCGTAGGACAGCCGCTTTTCTACTTCTTAAACTTTCAAGTGTGTAATACCATCTTTGCCTTCTTTCTGTTGTGGTAAATCTGCTTGCCCTTCCAATAAATTGATTTGTTAGCATAAATGAGATGGTTATTTGACACACAAGTGATAAACACTAAGAGATGATAAAATATTTCTCACAGGATTTAGGGTCCTTATCTCAAATGTCCTCAGTTTCACTTTCAGAATCTTATTAAACTCGGATGCTAGACCATGCATGAAGGATGCTATGTCTTGCTGTTAGTAAAATGAGTGCCGTTTCCGTGGTAATCACCTTAGATTGGCTCAGAACAGCGTACCCACTTCTGTGGCTGCATGGAGAGAACACTGTTGCTTAGTATGACAATGTCAATGGAATATGCCTTTCTATTAATCTCCAGCCCTGGGATACAAAATTTCCTACATAATGTGGTGATCAGCCATTTCTGTTATGATTTTATGGCAAAGGCCAACTGGCTAATGCTTTAATTATTGAGGGGATATTTTCACAAAGTTATAGCACAGAATTCACTTAGGAGGATGTTTTTGCGTATCTCAAGGACAACGAGACTGTCTTGGGGGACAATGGGATGTTTGAGATTTGGGGTAATAGCCATTTAATTTTTTTTTTCAAAATTTAAATTGTTTGGATTATTAGAATCTTTATTGAGGAAAGGTGTGAAACAAAACATTTAAAAACTAGCTATAATCCTACCACCCAGAGAAAACCATTATTAAAATATTTAGTACTTTCCTCTATTAATGTGCATATCCATGTCCATGCCAGTATTCATATCTTATTCTTGTGACCACGTCTGGTAAAATAAGAAGAATGATACAAT
This sequence comes from Aotus nancymaae, assembly GCF_030222135.1. NCBI lineage: Eukaryota > Metazoa > Chordata > Mammalia > Primates > Aotidae > Aotus > Aotus nancymaae. Next base: position 9,137,365 of record NW_026988438.1, read on the forward strand.
TTTTATTGAGCCCAAAATATGTCTAAAGCATTGTTCTAAAATTTCTCTGTGTAATTTCTCATAGATTCCTCAGAAGGCTATTTGTTAGATGTTATTATTATATTTTACACATGAGAAACTCAGACATGAAAAGATTAAGTGACCTACTACAGTTACACAGCTTGTCAAGTGGTGGAGCCACATTCAAACTCAAGCTTCAAAGCCCAAGCCATTGGGAGCATGCTATGCTTTTATGTATTCACAAGTGAATATACATAGGGAATAGTAGAACGTTTTAAATACATTATATTTAAAACTAATGACAATTTTACACTATAGAGTTTTATTCCGTTTTTTAATTGAATTCCTCATTGCTAGTAGTTGAAAGTTGCATCTCCCTAGAATGCTGTATATTGATTTTCTGCCATGGAACTCTGATTGACGTACACAATGGGATACAAATATGTTGCCTAATCTATTTTTAATACTGAAATTTGCTTAAAATAAACTTTTATTCTTGTACATTTTCATTATTAACCTGAGGAAAATTTTTGATTTCTTTGTAAAGATATTTAATTAAAATCCTTATAGATTTTAATAGAATAATACCTTAGATGGTATTATTCTATTCTCACATAGCTATAAAGAAATCCCTGATACTGGGTAATTTATAAAGAAAAGAGGTTTAATTGGTTCATGATTACATAGGCTGTACAGAAAGCATAGTGCTTGGCTTCTGCAGGTTGGGGGAACCTCAGGAAGCTTCCAGTCATAGCAGAAGACAAAGGGGAGCAGATACTTCACATGGCTGGAGCAGGAGCAAGAGATGAGGGGAGGTCCTATATACTTTTACACAATCAGATCTTGTGAAAACTTTCTATTGAGTGAACAGCACTAAGGGGATGGTGCTAAAGCATTCATGAGAATCACTCCCCCTGCCCACACACACAAACAATTCAGTCACCTTCCCTCAGGTCCCACCTCCAACACTGAGGATTACAATTGGACATGACATTTGGAGAGGACACAGATCCAGACTGTATCAGAGACCACAGTTTGATAATAAGTAAAACAGAAACTATGAACTCTAGAAATTATTAAGTATTCACTTACTGTCAACAGATTCATAGAAAGTGCAACTTTAAACAAAACAATATATAATGATACCAATTTTAACATAAGCTAATTTATATATATAAGTTCCTATGGCATATTTCTGGTTACAAAAAAGTCACCAAACCTCTAAATAAGGACTGAAACACTTAGATAAATGTGAGCTACATATACATTTAAGCTTAATAAAAACAATTAAGATAAATATTTACTGAATTTTTGGGAATTAGTGACAACAGTCATAGTGTTGGTGGGTTAAATCAAGGACTAAATGTTTGCAAAATGAACATTGAAATTAACACCTCTTACTCTTCTTTTTTTGCAGTTAAAAAACAAAAAATAACGAATATAGTGGTCTTACTGTTTTCCCACCACTTTTATTGTCATGCGATTGATGATTATCATAAACTGTACAAACTTTTATTTTACAATCATTTGCATTCTCTCAGTTCATTCATTTTCCAGCCCTCTGTTTTAGTTCAGGAATGTAAACAGATTGCTGGTGGCCAGATCTTATGCCAGAAGTTCAGAGTGCAAGGTGGGACCCCACCCTGGACAGGATGTCATTTTATTGCAGGGCATGTTCAAACACAAACCCACATTCACTCATACTGGGACAACTTAGACACACCAATTAACCTAATGTGCACATCTTTGTGATGTGAGAGGAGACCTGAGTAGCCAGAGAAAACTCATGGAGATAGGGGGAGAATGTGTCAACTCCACACAGAGAGTGGCCCTGGTCAGGAATCCATCTTCTTCCTCAACATTGTAACAGAATAGCGTTGAATGAAATTCCACTATTGAAGGACCTGTTGTACTCAGTTATTTTCTTGATTTTTCAATGAGGTTTTTCAGATAACCAAAATTCATTCCAGCATAGTTAAAAGCTTTTGTGCTGCTCTAAGACTAACAATACAGATACATTTTGTTTAGCATAGAGAATGCATTTTAGAAATGGGGGGAAGTACATGGGCAACAGAACATGTCTCAGAAGATTCAGTTTTATGCATTTTCAGTGTTCTTCAAGTCTCCTGAAGTGATGATATAACCCTGGCTGAAATTTAATGCAGGAACCGTTGAAATGATCCCTGGTCAGCCAATTATTCTGCCCCACACTACAGTAATTTTCATTATGCTTTTCAAAATTTCTAAGAAACTCCACCGTTTCCTAATTTCCCAGGAATCTACTTTTTAGTTCTTGTGCTATTTCTTTGATCTACTAAAAAACTTAACAGCAGTCTAATATATTCTTCAATTGGTTTTCTTTGTGATATATGTAGTATTATCACATATTTCTTTTGCCAACCATCAAGCATTAAAAAATTTTCACCTAAACACAAATTGTCAACTAAATCCCCACCTGTCTTTTATATGAATATGTAACATGCATACATACATACATACAGGGTAGGTGTGTGATTGCATACTTCTTGGGAAAATGTTTCAGAAACAAATAGCATTATAATAAAATCAGCAATATTAATCATAATATTTATTTAATTTTGAAAGGTCAAATAGATTTTGGAGTATTTTCTTGTCTTTTAGTCTATATGTTTTTCTCTGCAAAATGAAGCTCTCTGTTCTTGAGTCATGAATTTTACAACTCTGAAGCATAAATTATTTGGGGAAATGGTATAATTAAGGAATAGTAAAATAGACCTTATCTACGAAGTTTAAAGATGTTTGAACCTTGGCATCCCATTTGAAGTATGTATTTAATGATAAGTTTTAAACTTTAACACTAGACTTTCTGACAAATCTCAAAAGCTGACATACATGTCTTCTTTTGAGAAGTGTCTGTTCATATCCTTCGCCCACTTTTTGATTTTTTTTTTTTTCTTGTACATTTAAGTTATTTGTAGATTCTGGATATTAGCCCTTTGTCAGATGCATAGATTGCAAAAATTTTCTTCCATGCTGTAGGTTGCCTGTTCACTGTGATGATAGTTTCTTTAGCTGTGCAGAAACTCTTTAGTTTAATTAGATCCCATTTGTCAATTTTGCTTTTGTTGCCATTGCTTTTGGTGCTTTAGTCATGAAGTCTTTTCCCATGCCTATGTCCTGAATGGCATTGCCTAGGTTTTCTTCTATAGTTTTTATAGTTTTAGGTCTTACTTTTAAGTCTTTAATCCATTTGGAGTTAATTTTTGTATAAGGTATAAGGAAGGAGTCCAGTTTCAGGTTTCCACATATGATTAGCCAGTTTCTGTAACATCATTTATTAAATAGAGAATCCTTTCCCCATTGCTTGATTTTGTCAGGTTTGTCAAAGATCAGATGTTTGTAGATGTGTGGTGTTACTTCTGAGGCCTCTGTTCTGTTCCATTGGTCTGTATCTCTCTTTTGGTACCAGTACCATGTTGTTTTGGTTACTGTAGCCTTGTAGTTTGACGTCAGGTAGCAAGATGCCTCCAGTTTTGTTCCTTTTGCTTAGGATTATCTTGGCTATGTGAGCTCTTTTTTTGGCTTCATATGAAATTTTAAGTAGTTTTTGCTAATTCTGTGAAGAAAGTCAATGGTAGCTTGATGGGAATACCATTGAATCTATAAATTATTTTGGGCAGTATGGCCATTTTCACCATATTGATTCTTCATATCCATGAAAATGAGATGTTTTAATTATTATAGCCTTTTAATTTGAAATCATGAGATTCCTACAGCTTTATTCTTCTTACTCAAGACTACATTAGCTATTTAGGGTCTTTCGTGGTTCTATACAAATTTTAGGGTAGGTTTTTTTTTTTATTTTTGTGAAAAATTTCATTGGAATTTTAATAGGATTTGCACTCAATTTGTAGATCACTGCAGGTAGTATAGATAATTTGACAATATTGTTTCTGTTTTTTTATGTTTCTTTTAATTTCTTTGATCAGTTTTGTAGTTTACAGTGTATAGATCTACTTCCTTGGCTAAATTTATTCTTAAATACTGTATTCTTTTTGATATTGTTGGAAATAGGATTATTTTCTTAATTTCTCTTGAGTAGTTTGTTGTTATTAAAATTCTGACGTTTATGTTGATTTTTCATGCTGCAGCTGAATTCATTTATTAATTTTAACAGTTTTTTGTGAACTGGTTGTTTGTGCATATAAGATTATATCCTCTTAAAGAGACATCATTTTACTTCTTTCTTTCTTTTATTTATTCCTGTGACTCTTTAATTGTTTGCCTTTTTTTCTTTTCCTTGCTAAACTGCTCTGGCTAGGACTTGCATTACTATGTTGAATAGCAGTGGAAAGAGTGGGCGTTGTTATCTTGTTTCTGATCTTAATGGAAAAGCTTATAGTGGGCTTGTGGTATGTGGCCTTTAGTAAGTTGAGGAACCCTTCCTTTTATACCTAATTTGTTAGGAGTTTTTATTATTAAAGGATGTTGAATGTTATGAAATGCTTTTTCTGCATCTATTGAGATAATCGTATTATTTTTGTCCTTCATTCTGTGAATGTGTTATATCACATTAACTGGATGCATATGTTGAACCATTCCTGCATCACAAGGATAAATCCCACTTAATCATGTTGTATAATTATTTTAATACTCTTTGATTTTAGGTTTGCTAGTATTTGGTGGGGGGGGGGGGGGCCCGCGGAATTAGCATTTGTGTTGATCAGGGATATTGGCTTGACTTTTCTTTTATTGTAGTGCTCTTGCCTGGCTTTGGTATCAGGGTAATGCTGGCCTCATAAGATGATTTTGAAAATATTTTCTGCTCTTCAGTTTTTTGGAAGAGTTTGAGAAGTATTGGTATTAGTTTTTTTTTAATTTTAATTTTTATTGTTTGGTAGCATTTACCATTGAAGCCATCAAGTTAATTAAAGTAATTAAGTTTAATTAGTTAATTTAGTTTTTTAAAATTACTGATTGAATTTCCTTACTCATTGGTCTGTTCAGATTTTCTATTTCTTCATGATTCCATTTTGGTAGGCTGTCTGTTTCTAAGATTTAATCCATCAAGTTTTTTAGGTTATCCAGTTTGTTGGTATATAATCATTCATGATAGTCTCTTATGAGTCCTTATATTTCTCTGATATCAACTGTAGTATCTCCTCTTTCATTTTAAATTTTACTTAATTAAATTTTCTCTTTTTTTCTTAGTCTAGCTCGATTTGTTTATATGGTATATCTTTTCAAAAAATGTTACTTTTGTTGACTTTTTCACTGGATTTTCTCATTTTTATTCTCTAATTTTTATGCTTTTCTTCTTTTAACTGACTATGGGTTTAGTTTGTTCTTTTTGTAGTTCCTTGAGATATAATATACCATTGTTTGAGACCTTTTTTCTTTTGATATGTTTACTATGATGTAATTTTCTCTTCAAACTGTTTTTGCTACATCTCATGTTTTGATATTATGTTTCCATTTTGGTTCGTCTCAAGATAGGTTTATATTTTTTCTTTGACCTATTGGTTGTTCCAGAGGATATGGTTTGATTTGCATATATGTGTAAGTTTTCCCGTTTCCTTCTATTATTGATTTCTAGTTTCATACCATTGTTTGAAAAAGATACTTGATATTATTCCAATCTTCTTAAAGGTTTTAAGACTTGTTTTGTGGCCTAACATATTACTATTCTGGGGAATGTTCCAGTACTCCTGTGAGAAATGTGTATTCTGCTGCTCTTGGGTGGAATGTTGCATGTATGCCTTTTAGGTTCATTTGGTCTAAATTGTTGTCAAAGTCCAATATATCCTTATTGTTTCAGTATGACTATGCATTATTGAAAATGGAGTGTGAAATAATTTATTATTATTGTACTACTGTCAATTTTTCCCTCAAGTTCTGAGAATATTTACTTTATATATTTAGGTGCTCCAACATTGAATGTGTACATATTTATCATTGCTATATCTTCGTAATGAATTAACTTCTTTATCATTATAATTATTTTCTTTGTCTCTGGTTACAGTTTTCAACATAAAGTCTATTTTATATGTTATAAGCTTAGCTAACCCTGCTCTTTTTTGGTTTCCATTTGTATAGACTGTCTTTTTCCACATCTTTGCCTTTAGTCTATGTATGTCTTCAAAGCTGTAGTGAGTCCTTGTAGTCAGCATGCAGTTTGGCCTTTTTTAAAAAAAAAAAAAAAATTATTCAGTCACTGTCTTTTAACTGGATAATTATTTTACATTAAAGGTAATTATGGATAGGTGAAGACTTACTGTTGCCATTTTGTTAATTATTTTCTGCCTGTTTCCTAAATCCTTTGTTTCTTCCTCTCTTGCTGTATCTTTTGTGGCTCAATTATTTTCAGTGGCCTGCTTTCATTTTTTTTCTCTTTATTCTTTGTGTATTTGCTATATATTGTTTTCTTTGTTGTGATGGATCTTATATAAGACAAGTTAGTTATAAACATTCATTTTAAGCTAATAACAACTTAACTTCAATCATATGCATAACCTCTGCCCTCTTTCTACTCTCTTCCTGCATTGTATGTCTTTGATGTCACAATTTACATATCTCATAGTATATATCCACTAATAAATTATTATACTTAGTTACTTTTAGCCCTTTTGTCTTTTAATCTTTATACTAGAATTACAGGTAATTTACAAACTATCATTTACAGTGTTATTCTGAATTTGCCAAAATATTATTTACTTTTACTAGTTTTATACACTCTTTTTTTTGGTTATAAATTAGTGTCCTTTATTTTTGGCTTGAAGCTTAATCTCATTAGTATTTCTTGTAAGGAAGTTCTAGTGGTAATTAATGTCCTCTTTTGTTTTTCTGGGAGTGTCTATCTTTTCTTCATTAGAAGGACAGATTTTTTTCAAGAAAAAGTATTCTTGGTTGGCAATTTTTTGTTGTTGTTGTTTATTTTGTTTTGTTTTTCATCCAGCACTTTGAATATATCATGATGCTCTTTCTGAACCTGCAAAATTTCTCCTGAGAAATCTATACCCTTATGGAATTTCTGTTGTATAACATAATTTTTTTTTCTGCTCTGAACATTCTCTTTGTCTTTGATTTTTGTTAGTTTGATTAATACAGCTCCATAAGTGTTTGGGGGGATTGAATCTCTACTGGACCTAAGAGTGTCAGAAGTACCTGAATGTGAATATCTCTCCTCAGATTTGGGAAATGATTAGCCATTATTTCTTTAAATAATCTTTCTGCCTCCTTTTTTCTCTCTTGTAATTGAGACTCCTGTAATGCAGACATTAGCTGGATGGTTCCCCATAACTTCTGTAGCTTTTTTTTTTTTAGTCTTTTTCCTTCTTTTCCTTTATCTCCTCTAACTAGATATTTTACTTGACCCTTTTTGCGTTTACAGATGCTTCTGCATAAATTCTTCTATTGATGCTCTCAATTGCATTTTTTTTTACTTTATTTACTATGTCCTTCATTTGTAGGACTTCTGTTTGTTTTATTATTTCTATTTCTTTCCTGACTTATTTAAGTTTTGTTAAAGTTTCTTTCTTGAACTATTGTGTTTCTAATATCATTGACTTGCCAGTCTGTTTTTCTATATCTTGCTGAGTTTCTTTAAAACATTTATTTTGGATTCATTGTCAGATAATTTGTAGATCTCTATTTCTTTGGGGCTAGTTACTGGAAAATTACTGTGTTCTGTTGATGGTGTCATGCTTTCTTGGCATTTCATATTTCTTATTGCTTTGTGTAGATTGCACATTTGATAGAGCAGTCACCTCTTCAAGAATTTATCGATTGGTTTCAGTGGGGAAAGACCGTCACCTATGGGTGGGTGTGAGGATATTGACTGGGCAAGGTGTAGCAATCCTGGCTCTAGTAGGAGTACAGAGACATAGTCTGCATGAAGTTCCATTCACTGAGATCAGGATTGGCAAAGGTTACAGTTCTCAGGCTGTGGATGTATACAGCAGAGGGTGCTGTTGGGATATTTGGTGGCAAAGCCTGCTGGGATCCTCTTGATATCCTTTTCTCCCACAGTGGAAATTGTGGCCAAGAGTTTCTCTCTTAGTATGTCTCAGGCTCCTGGGTGCAATTCAAGTGGCAGTAGTACCAGTATCTGATGTACAGCACCCATGGATCAGCCTTGTAGCTGAGGTCTGGATTATAAATATACACAGAGGGACTGAAACTTTAGGATCTGAGGTGGCAGTTGCACAAGTTCCTGGTGTACAAGCACCTCTGCTGCAGTGTTGGATGGTGTGCAAGGCACAGGTGCTTGTGTAACAGCTGGAAATCCAGGGTTCAGGGTGCAGGCAATGTACAGGACTTCATTAGCACTAATGTCCCAAGACACAGGCACTGATGGCACAGTGATAGAGACAGGGTCCGGAGCACCAGCATGTGCAGAGTAACCACATTTTTAGGTCTGCATTGTAGATTTGCCTGCTGGAGTGGCATCTATGTTGTCTTTAGTTCAGGTTTTCACAGAGTGGTTGTGGAGCTGGAGTCTGGCTTGCAGATACGTGTGGAGTGACAGTGGCTCCAGAGTCTGGGGTGTTGTCTTGTGTGTTGTGTTGATGGCTTTAATATCCAAGGTGTGGATGCTTGTAGTGTGGCCACAGAGCTGGGATTTGGAGCATGGGCATTTGTGGAACATCTGTTTCCAGAGTAAAAGGTACATGCAGGGTTGGTGCAGGTAGAGGTCCCCGTTTTTTTTAGGATGGCACAACAGCAGGTTTTTCTAGGTGGGAGGGAGCAGAGAAGCATCTTCCACTTTTAGGGGTCTGTGGCAGTGATGGCTGCTGGTTATCTCAGTGATGAAAGCTTTTGATGTCGTCTGTGGAGAAAGCTGCTAGCATCTTTGTTACTGCAATGTTGGTAATGGTGTGCAAAGCACAGGTGCTTCTGTAACAGCTGGAAAGCTGGGGTTCAAGGTGCAGGCAATGTGTAGGACTTATTAGCACTAATGTCCAAGACACAGGCCCTTACAGCACAGTCATAGAGACAGTGTCCAGAGCACAGGCATAGAGACAGTGTCCAGAGCACAGGCATGTGCAGAGTAATCACCGTGTGACACCTTGATCTTGGACTTCCCAGCTCCTAGAACTGTGAGAAATAAATGCCTGTTGTGGTAAGCCACCTGCTCTATATGGCACTTGTTGTAGCAACTCATGCTGACTAAAATAATTATCTACGAAACATCAGAATATCTATGATATAAAAAAGACCTGTGATAATTTAAATTGAAATTATTTATTGATTTATATTAGAAATGCAATAAAAGTGCCTTCTTCAGAGTGTTCTAAGTTTATGTAGTACTTCTTTGTTATTAGGGGAGACATAAAATAAGTACTGCCTTATTCTACACCTTTTGCTCCTGGCATTATTGGCAAGAGACACTTTAGCATGAAAGGTGAGGTAACCAATCCTCCAATGCACAGCTAGCTTTCTGCACTTGACTCTTAATAGCCTTATATGAATCAATTAAGTAAGAACATTTGCTAATTGAGCTTCATGAGTATAGGCTTGCTAAAAAGGGGAAAAAGGAAGTGAAATCATGGGCCAATGTCTTCTTGTAGTGACTTGAAATACTAGATTGAAACAAAGTAAAAGTTATTTCACTTACATAATCGTTTTAAGTTAATTAGTTTGGCGTCACTGCCCTGTATTTTTTTTTCCAGGAGAAGGATTTATTCATTCCATAAATAATTATTTATTATACACCGTCTAAGATATGACTTGACTGGGTTCTTAGAATAAAATGTATAAACCTATGCTCATTCTTATTTAACACAGGAGATTGATTTCAGCACTCTCTTAAGAAGTGAGGGCTTGCAGCATTCTCTGAGGAACAAGGGAGCAGTGATGGTCTGCATAAGTTGCCTTGGCAGCACTGATCATCTCTTGTCATAGCTCTAAGGAAAGAATGTGCAATCACTCTGAGTGCTTCTCCCTGACTAGTTTTGCCTCCTGGCCAGAGAATACAAGGCTCTTGTCAGTAACAGTGATAACTCCAATAGCAGACGCTGAAAAAAGTAGGGCGGAACACCTCTATGACTTCTAACTAGCAGTTTCATACTACGTTTAATAATGGCTGCAAGCCTTGTCTGATTTGGGATAAAAAAAGCTTGAGAGGGTGGCAGAGATTTCAGATCTCTTTAGGCCTTTATTTTCAGGTTGAGAGTGCTGCCTACTGTTTAAGGGGTTGTGTCTGTAAAGAAAAGTAAAAGAGGTCTCTCTCTCTCTCTCTCTTTATCTCTCTCAGCTTAACTCTTCTAATGGTTCCAGTGTGTGACTCACCGATTCATTCATGAAATAGATGTACAAGGTACATTAGCATTCGTTAGGCACCCATTCCAGAAACCTTGCCATGTTAACAGGCAATAAAAGTAAGGGTTCCCACAATGCTGTTCTGTCCCATGTGGTCTGCAGGCAGCAATGAACTTTGAACGTGTTTGCTTTCTGGTTTAACCTAATATCTAAAGCTGATACAAATCTCATTTTTATTTGTTATATTTTGGTTTTGTTAGGTGGGTTGAAAATAGATTTTAGAGAATATGTGAAGAGTCCCAAAGATATCTAATGTCTTTAAAGGTCTCATTCTATGAAGGGAATCCTTTTCATCATTTAAATAGAATTCTTTGGAGGAAGAACAAAGGCATGACCTAAAGCCCGGCTTGCTGAGAAGTACTCCTCAAAATTATTCTTGGATTCACCCAGTTTTACAGTAAAAATAATACGTGTGTGTGTGTGTGCACACGCACGCGCGGGTGCTGATTCACAAGCAGATGGACTGGTAGCCAGTGTCTCCAGAACAGTTGGATGAAGGTTGTGGAGATATAGGACGTGTAACCTTCCTTTCACGAAGGGTCAATATGAGCTAATCTGATGGAATCCTCTCTCTGTGCAGGTGGTCTCTGGAGAAGTGATACTTCCTCCAGGGGAACTTTGGAGTCTTGGGATGGGCCTTACTAGGCTGGGAGCATATTTTACCATCTCCTTTGAATTGTTATCTCCAAACTGATATTTTCATTTTCTTTGCCAGGGAAGTCCAGGTTGTGTAGAGCCTGAAGCTTATGCAATTTTAGGAGCCCTTCTTAAGAAAAAAGAAAGTAAAATTGTGAATACAAAGTTATCTAATTATATAGAGTAGTTACAGTAAATTATAAATTTTAAAAGCTGATAAATACTACAAATCTTAGAAAAATTGGACATTTACAGTGTTTGTTTTTCCTACTTCTGTGGCTGCGTGGTCTCTGATCACCTCTTTATGTGGCAGTGATTCATGTAGTTTTTTTTTCTGAGAGAACAAAAGTAAAGTTGATCTTTTCTGTGATATGGTCAATTTAATTATTTTTAATTATTGATAATTTTTGAAAGTTTATATTATTGTTATTACTTGTTATTGGTGATGCCATGTACCTTCTTAGGATTTAGGATTTTTTTTTTTTTTTTTTTTTGAGATGGAGTTTCGCTCGTTACCCAGGCTGGAGTGCAATGGCGCGATCTCGGCTCACCGCAACCTCCGCCTCCTGGGTTCAGGCAATTCTCCTGCCTCAGCCTCCTGAGTAGCTGGGATTACAGGCACGTGCCACCGTGCCCAGCTAATTTTTTGTATTAGTAGAGATGGGGTTTCACCATGTTGACCAGGATGGTCTCGATCTCTTGACCTCGTGATCCACCCGCCTCGGCCTCCCAAAGTGCTGGGATTACAGGCTTGAGCCACCGCGCCCGGCCAGGATTTTTATCAGATTTGGGGAAAATTCTATCAAGAGTCTTTCACATACACATGGTAAGATCCAGAAGTTCCTGCAGATAATCTTCTGGATACATCATTTCAAACTTTCTTTCTTCTCTATTAGCTTTTGTTGCTCTCCTCAAACCTTGCTTACCCTACATAATCCAGCTCCAGGTATCAGAGCGTCACTTCATGATGTGTCTCTGACCATGCCCTTTTGTGTCATCTAAAGAGTAAGTCAGTATAGACATTAGAGAGAAGATTCCTGAAAACTGCTTCTATACCAGAATTGTTGGCACTAATTAAACTATACTTGGAAGTAATGGCAAACCATATAAATATATATTCCACTAAAAACTTCTGTCTTCAGCTCAACTGCCTCTTAGTCCTAGATTCCTATGGCTACTGCAGCAGCATTGAAGGGAGTTGTGAAAGAGAGAAAGTGGAAATCAGTGTTGCTCTTAGGACTGGGAACTAGGACCTCTACTCTAGGCTCTGGGTTTTCGAGAGTATCTCTTGAGTCCTTCCCCATCTGTCCCACTCCTCACAGGTTAAGGAGCCTTGAGGGCCATGGGATGCATTCACTTGGAGCCAGTGCCTAACACCACTCTTACCCCCTGCATTCCTTACCACCATGATCCAGATATCTGGGAACCTAGGACTTCTGCCCTGCATAACCTCAAGCCTATTTCCAAGGAATCACTAAGAATCTCTCCCAGCCACATCCTGTCATTCTGCACTCCTGCTATACAACTCCTTAGACCTGTAGAAGTCTGGGGTGGGGCATTTGCAGGAGTGGAGGTGGGTAGAGCACAGATGGAGTGTAGATGGAGGTAATTAGAGTGACATACATGACCAAGACCTTTATTAAGATGGAGTCTGTAGTATTAAGGGAAGTGGGCTGCAGGATGGAGACCTTCATCTATATTTTTTCATGAGTCCCACAAATATTAGAAGTGAATCTTATTGGAAAGGAATAACAGGGATATGGACCACTTGTGGTAAAAAAGCTTGCTTTTCCATTTTATACAAAGCTATGACGACATGGATGCATTGCTAGCATCTCTCAGGGCCTTGGAAGGGGCCTATGCAATGTGGGGTTCTGAAGATTAAACTGAATTAGCTTCTCAGCAAATCTTATGTGTTCTTGGCCATTAACGAAACTGTACATCAAAACGGTGGCCCTGTTGGCATCTTTCCATCAATCACATCATCTTCCTATTGAAAAGTCACTCAAGGGCCTTATGTATGATTCTTGAAAATCATTAGTACTAATCATTGTCATACCTCACTTATCCTAAATTCCTTTATCTGGTAAAATTAACTACATTTAAACAATATCGAGATATTCTGCAATATGTAACAGCATGGATGAACCCTGAGGACATTATGCTAAGTAAAATAAGCCAGTCACAGAAAGGCAAATACTGTATGTTTCCAATTATACGAGCTACCATAAACAGTCAAAGTCATAAAATCATAGTGAAATAGTGACTGCTAAGAGCTGGTGGAAGGGAAATGAAGAATTACTAATCAACAGACATAAAGTTACGGTAGAGCAAGGTGAGTAAGTTCTGGATACAACACTGTACCACGGTCCCTATATTTAACAATACTGTATTTTATAGTTAAAAATTTGCTAAGAGATTAGAGCTCATGTTAAATGTTTCTACTACAATACTGACAAAAATCAAAAAGGAAAAAAAATTGTTAGCTAAAAACAAAAACTCTATTCAGGTTCATACATTCTAGTTACTGAAGGGTTCTCCAGTCATTAACATGGTCACTATATGTGTCGTCTTTAAAAAGATTTTAACACCATCATCTTTTGACCCATTTCATAGTATTAGAAAGGAATGGAGTCAGAATGCTAGAGGCAGCCAAGCAGAAAGTGGAAACTAATGATGGCTAAAGACTGACAGAGATAGAAATTATTCATTCAGCAAATATTTGCTGGCTACTATATGCCAAAAACTGGTTTTGGTCACAGGGATATGGTTGTAAAAAAACAAATACAAATTACTGCCATTGTGATGCCTATGTTTTAGTAAAAGATAACGACTTAAGGTGTTGATTTCTGTAGCAAAACAAGTATGATGAAACCCTTTGGATTTGGAAATGCGAAGTTTAGTGATAACCTAGACCCGAGCCTGATTATAGTGCATTTAAGTAAAAATGGCAGGGACAAAATTAAAAACACTTTTCAAGTGGTTGGCTCTTGAGCAAGCTTGTCTAACCCATGGTTCACAGGGCGCATGAATCCCAGGATGGCTTTGCGGACCAACACAAACTTGTAAACTTTCTTAAAACATTATGAGATTTTTTTGTGATTTTTAAAAAACTCATCAGCTATTGTTGGTGTTAGTGAATTTTATATATGGTCCAAGATAATTCTTTTTCTTCCAATGTCACCCAGAGTCACATTTTGGCTTCTCTGAAGCCAAAAGATTGGACACCACTGCTCTAGAGGGATAGAGAGTAATTGGACTACCTGGAGAAAAAAAAGGGGGTGCTTACTTCATTGATGAAATAAAAGTTATATTTTATGCTGAGGGAGAAAATTCAGTAAAAATAAAAAAATAATTAGGCAGAGGGAATAGAGTCTTTTGGATTGTATTTGTGATTAAGTGAGAGGTAATGAGATCTAATGAAGGAGTAGGTGTATTGTTCTTAGGAGGAGCAATGATATTCCATTAATAGGAGCAGGCGAGAAGGCAGGGAATGTGAGATGGGTGCAACTGGTTGCCTAATGTGACAGTAGGAACTTTGAGAAGCTTTGGTTTCTTTTTCAGAAAAATAAATAGAAAGCAAGGTCATCAGTTGAAGAACAAGATGAAAAAGAAAATATTGGAAGTTTGAGAAAAGTTTAGATGACATAAAACAGTTGTTTATCAAAGTTGAGGAATGACTCGACAGGGGAAATGTAGTAGAGCTGATAGCTGGGTAGTATTATGGCTCGCTTGGGGCTAATGCTTATGAATTTAATGTTAGACCAGCCTGGGTGCGTGTGATTGTGTGTATGTGTGTTTCCTGAAATTTTTATCTGTAGGGACGTGTATGAAATAGGTAGAGTTGGATTCCATCATGACTGAAGCAAGAAGGAAGTAAATAAAATGAGTAAGGGAACTGAGAGTGTGCAAGCAAATGGTAATTCCTGACAGAATTCAAGTAACACATGAGCATGAGAAGAACAATATGAAGATTATGGGATGAATTGATTGCATATTAATTTGGATTCAAAAATTGTAGAAGTTACAGTATAAGAAAAGGACAGGTGGATTAATGAAAGATTATTGATGGAGAGTGGAGAACTTAGAAAACTGAGAGTAGTACAAGGCTCCAGTATTTGCTGATAACAAGATCTAGGGCTTTGGTGAGGTAAGGAGAGGAGGTGGTGAGAGGAGGTGATCAAGGAACTGAGGGTGATGGATAGGAAAGCATCACATATGTGATTACTGTCTCCAAGAGTTATGACAACTGTGGCCTGGCGTGGTGGCTCACGCCTGTAATCCCAGCACTTTGGGAGGCCAAGGCAGGTGGATCACGAGGTCAAGACATAGAGACCATCCTGGCCAACATGGTGAAACCCCGTCTTTACTAAAAACACAAAAAAATTAGCTGGGCGTGGTAGTGCGTGCCTGTAATCTCAGCTGCTCGGGAGACTGAGGCAGGAGAATTGCTTGAACCTGGGAGGCGGAGGTTGCAGTGAGCTGAGATTACTCCACTGCACTCCAGCCCGGTGCCTGGCGACAGAGCAAGACTCTGTCTCAAAAAAAAAAAAAAAAAGAAAAGAAAACGAGTTATGACAACTGTCATGTTGAAGGGAGTGATAGTAAACCAGGACACTAAAATATTCAAGAAATGAGATGGAGTGACTTGTGGGTTTGTAGAGGACTTCAGGAGGCAGTTAGAAGGTGTTGTAGACTGTTGACATGAGATTCAAACATGGGGAAAGAGGAAGAAAGACAAATATTGGCATTGTCTAGAATTGCTTATTATGTGTTTTCTAATTATCCTGAATAATTATGAAACACTGTGATAACTTTTAGCATATTTTATTTTACAAGGCAGAGGAATGTAGAATATATTTTAGAAGGATTTTATTCAATAGCTGTATAGCTATATGTGCCTTTACTATTTTGGGCTTAAAAGTGTAATAGATGTGAGCTAAAATATAATTATACTGATATATTGAAAAAATCATTAATCTACATTACCTTTAAAATTACTTTGCAATAGAAAAACCAGTTGATCAATGAATAGAGAACTATAATTTAATAAAATTAAACACCTTTTATGATAAACTTTTATCAAAATAGATTTGGAGGAAATTTGTTTAACTTTGTAAAAGGTCTCTGCCAAAAGCTTATAGGAAGAAGTGTACTTAATAATAAAATTTAAGAATAATCCTTTCAAACTCAAGATGCAGTTTTAAATACCTGCTACTCCTGCTTTTATTTCATACTGTATTTGAAATTTTATCCAGCACAGTGAGAAAGCAAAATAAACGCAATAATGGGAAAGGAAAAATCAGAAACTCTTTTCCTGCAGATCGTATCATTACCTACCTTGAAAATTCAAGAAAATTTAGAATATTGACTTGATTTGGATATCATGTCTCTGAATTCCCATTTGAATTTCCATCAAAACCAATGCTGTAACATCATCAAATGTCATAGTAAATATTACTGCAAATAGAATTAATAGAAAAAAGTATTTGCATTCTGTATAACATCTTAAAATAATAAAGATAACTTCATGGTAGGGAAGTATTCCTTGAACAAACAAAACTATAAACTAGAAAGTAATAAATTTGACTATATTAAAACAAAAACAACTTTAGCAACAATGTTACTTCCAAATTAAAGGCACTAAAAGAAAAAGACAAGACAAGACAAATCACAGCGTTGGAGATGTTGTTTGAACTACATATAATTTACCAAGGGTTAAAAACTTAAAAATACAAAGAATTTTGGCAAATTTTATAAAAAAGGAAAATTCAATGAAAAAATGTGAGTTTATAGACATTAAATCCAAATCAAGTCAATAAATATTGTAACAATATTAATCTCTAATTATAGGTGGATAGTACAATATTAAACCCTATGGAAGTCCAAATGATCACCCCCCAAATACATCCCCAGAAACTGTGAATTAAAGTTGCAAATAGAATTAGATTGCTAATTAGCTGGGTTTGGGATGGGGAGATTATTCTGGATTATCCTGCGGCCCCTATGTAATCATAAGAATCCTTGTAAGTGGAAGAGGAAAGCAGAAGAATCAGCATCATTAAATAGGAAGATGTCACAGTATTGGTTTTAAAGATAGAAGAAGGGACCATGGGCCAAGGAATGAGGCAGCTGCTCCTCTGCAAGCCCCTGCAGGAATGCAGCCCTGTAGCCTCTTGACTTTAGACACATTTTGTACTTCTGGCTTCCCTAAGTGGCAAATAATAAAGTTATGCTGTTACTGATTTGTGCTGTGCTGTGGTCATTTGTTATGGCAATATTAAAAAAAAAAAAACTAATATAAGCACCAGTGAAATACCATGACAAATATTGAAAAGTCACCAGGATGGCAAACATTTAAGTCTGACAATGCCATATGTTAAGAATGTGACAAAATGGAAAATCTCATACATTGCTGGTGATAGGTGATAAATTAGTACGTCCTCTTTAGAGGGCAGTTCCACAATGTTGAAAATGTTTATACCTTCAGCATCAGCAATTTTATTTCTAGGTTTATTTTTGAAAATTTATTACATATGTGGCCAAAGTGTCACAAACCAGGATTGCTTAAGAGCAATGTTGTAGCATGAAAATTTGGAATCAACATAAATTTCCATCAGTTGGAGAATGGATAAATAAATCTGATGGGATAGTATATAGCAGATGAATGGACTACAGCTACTTGTATTAACCTGGTTAAACTGCAAATATAGAATTTTGAGTCAAAACAAGTTTCACAAGGTGTATGTGTGTGCGTATGTGTGTATACACATATATACACACAGACATATATACGGTACACATATGTATACTAACATACATTTTCAAATGTAGAAAATTCTTCTGTTGTTTTCAGACACATAATTATTGGTACAACTATAAGAAACATCTATGGGAATCTAAAAGCCAAGATCAGAATTTTGATGACGTCTTATAAAGTTTGGAAATTGAACAAAAAGCTTTCAATTCTACCTATAGTAAGTATATGGATGTTTCTTACTTCCCATGGTTTCTAATATGGCTAAAGTATTTAATAATTTTTTAAATAAAGATAAAACACTTGTATAATTACTTATTTACTTCTGATGATTATCTTCTTCCCCAACAATATTAGAAAGTTAATACCATAACATACATGATAATTATATATATGTACGATTTTAGTTTAGAAAAAACCAACAGGGCACACAGTAGATGCCAACCTTAGTTATGATTAACAAAAATATTATTATACTTGAATTATATTCTCATTTTCACAAATACTTTTAATCACAACTTGAGGGTTAGAAAAGGAGATGATTCTTACCAGAATGACAACCATTTTCTTACATCAAATTTCAAATGAGGTGGACTACAAATCAATTCCGATGGATATGAGATATTTTATTAGTAGTATAGTATAATTTTTGCCCAACTTTGTGAGTATATGAATTGCTGTACTTGAGTTTTTAAAATATTGAATGATATCTACTCAGACCCACCCACTAATTTGGAAAAAAAAAATCAGTTTCTGTCATATTATCAACAGGTCTCCTTTCAAGGGTCATCTGATACTTGGGGTAGGTTCCCTTTTTTTCTCCCATATTAATCACTTCTGGGTGCCCATCGTCTAAGCCCAGTGGTTAGCTTTACTGCTTTCAAATCAACTTGGGCATGAGAGGTTTAGTCTAAGCTGTGTGTTGAGGACATGATGGCTAGTTTCTCAGACTTACCATACCCAGTGTCTTTGTATCTTACAAATTCCGAGGGGCATGTTGAGGGAACAAGGTGGTGCTCTCTACCATTTGAAGAACCCATCAAAATAAGCCCCCTTGGTCTTGGGGGACCATAGCTTTGGGGCTTTTATTTTCACTTCAACTACTTCCCTAAATAGCTCCCTGACCCCCAACCTCACCACTGTAGTTGCAGTTCAACCTTACATTTAATTAGTGTGGACACAATCTCCGTGAATCTCTAAAAGCAGATACCGGATTCTCATTTTTGAGTGTATGGGATGCTGACCTCAGTTAGGTTCACGTTTTTATCTTTTAAGTATATGCAGAAAAATGATGCATAATTTGGCAGAATTCCTTGTCTATTCCTCAGAGTAAACTGTGGTGAATTATACATTTCAGAAGTTTGAGTTCTCTGGAGTTTGCCTACATTCATACAAATTTGCTTAGTAATTTAAACATTTTATGTGTTTCTAAGTGTGCCAAATCTAATGACAGAGAGCATCACTGTCCCACCGAGGGCACATTCTAAAGGGACTGAGGTAAGAAAAGAGAATGATCTTGCCCTGGATCAGTCTCATAGGCTGGGGTACAGAGCCAAGCCTGCTAATCCTTCAGAGGGTCATTTTCTCAGTCCAAAGCCTTGTCTGGAGGATGCGTAATCCTGTGATTACAAGAATGATCTAAATGATGTTTGCAAAATCAAACGACAGCTCACATTGTTAATTCTGCTGCAGTCCCCTGCAAGCTCTAGTGTGCCTGCGTTTTTTGTGATGGTAGTGAAGTCGAGTGGGCCGGTGTGCCTGCCTAGAATTGCAGCTTTGCAAACTCCACTGGGTGCTTGGGCTAAATTCACAGGCTTTGTCTTGAATTGCCAGAACAATCAAAGAGCATTCATTTTCTTCAATGGTTACATGTCTTTGATAGATTCGTATCCTAATGATTCTATCATTCTGCTCCACAAAATACACTAGGACACCAACAGCCAATTAATATATGCCTTAAAATTAGAAAAGTGGCCATTTTATATAATAGCGATATTCACATTATTTGAAGAAATCACACACATAGAATAACAGCAGATGTTTTCCACTCCCACCATTGGCAGATCAGGATACAGAAGCCTTAAACTTAGGAATTTAGGTCAATGTGAGGAAATCAGTGTGCAATTAAAAACTCTTTGTGTGTGTTTACAATATGTTATAATGTTTTAAGAAACAGCCCTTCCTTTAAAAATGCTATTAGAGAGCTTCTGTTGAGAGCTGCAGCTGTCTGCGTGCATTCAGTGGAGATGATTCAGCTGGGAAGAGTTTCATCCCAGGGGGATAAATAAATAATTTAGAGGAGCATGGGTATATGGTTAAATAATTTTTAGAACCAGGATTCATTTTCTAGAACAGTAGTATCCAAGTGGGGTTGTCTTTTCCAATGATTAGACAAGAGTTTCCACTGGGGTCCAGGGAAGATAGATAAGAACTACCACTCTTTCTAAAATTTATCCTTTATGTTATATTATTATATCAATGTTATAATATCATGTTTTACAATATATAGTAGATTCATTTTGTAAAACATGAATATAACATTAAAAAGCTACTGTATATGTCTAGAGTGCTGGGAACTTTTTATTTATAATTTTACTGAGAAGAGCAGCTTCAAAAAATTTAGAGACTCCTATAAACCTGTTAAAAAGTCCAACACAGGAGCAGAAACGCCACCACCACGTTGATGATGACAAACAGCATCTAAGACCATGGCTGCAGCTGGCCCATGTAGGACCTTGATGAGAATTGAAGAGAGGCAGCCCTCTCGGTGGACATATTCCTGAGCAGCCACTGGCTGGGCAACCAGAATATCGTCTGGATGTCAGCGTACTCCCTTCTCTTCTGAGCACTCTTGTGCAGAGCTCAAGCCATACATCCTCAGGTGGAAGCCTGTCTAAGGCAGACCAAGGACACCAGGGTGGGAACCAGTGAGAAACTATTATATTCTTTCTGCTTCCTTCCCCAGCTGAATCTCAAGAGCTTAAAAATAAAAAATAACAGTTAAAAAAACACCTACATCTTCAGGTCTAATGAGATGGTTAGCTTTGATACAAGAAATGTTTAATTTATAAATTTTTTTTCAAACAAAATTCTAGATTGTATATATAGGAATACATATAGGAATTTTTCAGCATTATCAGTCTCTAGTAAAAAGTAGTAATTAAAGCCAGTAAAGAAACTGTTTAGAATCTCATAAACAACAAACTAATTCATTTTCCACCTGTGGCAATAACAGATTAACTCAGCAAGTTGGCCTTCTGCCTGGTAGGAGTGTATTTGTTTGTCTGAAGTCTTGGCCCATGCCAAATAGTCTATGCTAAAATGGGATTTATGGTGGGGGTCTTGGATCATATAGACCAGCTTCACTTTTTGACCTCCAGGTGGGTCTGAAGACTAAAGTAAGCCGTGAGAGTGGGCAGCTATGGCTCTGTGACCAAGTCATTAAAGATACTGGACACCTAGGCTCAGGGGAACCTCCCTGATTAGTAATAATTTACATGTGCTGTAACATTTCTTATGGAATTGTTGAATGGTGTAGGTGTGACTCCACTGACAGAAGACAACTGGGAGCTCACACCTAGTGTCTCCTTGGACTTTGCCTGATATGCTTTTTGTGTTGCTGATTTTAATGTGTATATTTCCACTATAATAAGCCACATCTGTCACTGTAAGCTCTTTGTAAAATTCTGTGTGTCAAGATGGCAGAATAGGAAGCTCCACCAGTTGTACCCACCTCCTGCCTGGCAAGGACACCAAGTTAATTACAACTATCTACACAGAGATAGTTCATAAGAACAAAAAATTAGGTGAGCACTCATAGTACCTGGTGTTAACTTCACATTGCCCAAAGAGGCACTGAAGAGATGGAGAAAACAGTCATAAATCACTGATGCCACCACCCCACCCCGCTAATCCCACTGATGGGCATGGTGCGAAGAGTGTTTCTGGGTGCTGGGGGAGAACAGAGAAATTGTGAGGCATTAAACTCAATGCTGTCCTATTAGAACAAAAAGGAAAACCAGACCAAACTCAGCTGATCCTTGCCCATGGAGACAGCATTTGAACCAGCCCTAGCCAGAGGGGAATTGACATCCCAGTGGTCCAAATTTGAGTGCCCGCAAAGCTCACCACTGAGGTCTACAGCACTCTGTGTCTTCAAGTAAACGTAAAAGGCAGTCTAGGCCATAAGGTCTGTGACTTTTAGGCAAGTTTTAGGGCTGAACTAGGCCTAAGACAGTGGACTGGGGGTGGTGGAGGAGGTACGTGACCTTCTGAGACGCCAGCTGGAGCAACCTAGGGAGTGCTCGTATCAACCCTCTCTTAATTCAAGGCTGCACAGCTTGTGGTTCTGAAAGAGACTCTTTCTTCCTGTGTGAGGAGAGGAGAGGGAAGAGTGGAGAGGAGAGGGAAGAGTGGAGAGGAGAGGGAAGAGTGGAGAGGACTTTGACTTGCATCCAGGATACCAGCTCAGTCACAGCAGGATCAGATACTGGTCAGAATTCTAAGGCCCTGTTCCAGGGTCCACCTCCTAGATGACATTTCTAGACACATCTTGGGCTGGAAGGGAAGTCCCTGCCTTGAATAAAATGACTCTATTCTTGCAGTATTCATCACCTACTAACTACAGAGCCTTTGGGCTCTGAGTAGCAAGTAGTGATACCCAGGTACTACCTTGAAGGCCTTGGGTAAACCTCTGAGACTTGCTAGCTTCTGGTGGGACTCAGCACATTACCAGCTTTAATGGCTATGGGGCAACATTTCTTCTGCTTGAGAAAAGCAGAGGAAAAAGTAAAGGGGACTTTGTGTTGCATCTCAAGTACCAGTAAAGTCACAGAGGGATAGAGCACCAAGTGGGCTCTTGGGGTCTCTGTTTCCAGGACTTGGCTCTTGGATTGCATTTCTGGACCTTCCTTTGGCCAGAAGAGAGCTCATAATCCTGAAAGATGAGTCCAAGGCTAGGCAGCATTCACGACAAGCTGTGTTGAGGAAACGCAAAGAAATTCAAGGTAACACAGAAGGAATTTAGAATTCTATCAGAGAAATTTAACAAAAAGATTGAAGTAATTCAAAGGAATCACACAGAAATTCTGGAGCTGAAAAATGCAGTTGGCATACTGAAGAATGCATCAGAGCCTCTCAATAGCAGAACTGATTAAGCAGAAGAAAAATAACTTAGTGAGCTTGAAGATAGGCTATTTGAAAATACAAAGAGGAGACAAAAGAAAAAGAATAAAAAGCAATGAAGCATGCCTATAGGATCTAGAACATAGCCTGAAAAGGGCAAAAAATCTAAGAGTTATTGGTCTTAAAGAGCAGGTAGAGAAAGAGATAGGGGTAGAAAGTTTATTCAAAGAGTTAAAAACAGAAAACTTCTAAACCTAGTAAAAGATATTAATATCCAAGTACAAGAAGAGTATAGAATACCAAGCAGATTTAACACAAAGAAGACTCTTTCATTATTAAATGTCAATCATTTGATTAAATACTTTGATTAATAAATGTTAAACCATTTAAAAATCAAACTCCCAAAGGTTAAGATAAAGAAAAGATCCTAAAAGGGGCTAAAAAAAAATGATGTACAATGGAGCTCAAATACATCAGGCAGCAGACTTTTCAGTGGAAACCTTACAGGCTAGGAGAAAGTGGCATGACATATTCAATGTGCTGAAGGAAAATAAAAAACCTCTTACTCTAGAATAGTATATATAGTGAAAATATCATTTAATAATGAAGGAGATATAGAGACTTTCTGAGACAAACAAAAGCTGAGGGATTTTATCAGTATTAGGCTTGTCCTATAAGAAATGGTAAAAGGAGTACTTTAATGAGAAAAAAAGGATGTTAATAAGTAACAATCACGTGAACAAACAAAACTCACTGGTAGTAGTAACTACATAGAAAAACACAAAATATTATATCATTGTAACTGTGGTATGCAAATTATTCTTAAAGTAGAAAGACTAAACGGTGAACCAATAAAAAATAATGACTACAATAGCTTTTTATAGTCAGTACAATAAGATATAAATAGAAATGACAGAGTTAAAAAGCAAGGGGACAAAGTTAAGGTTTAGAGTTTTATTAGTTTTCTTCTTGATTGTTTATGCAGATAGTGTTAAGTTGTTATCAGGTTAAAATAATGGGTTATTTGCAAGCCTCATGGTAACCTCACATCAGAGAACATACAATGGATACACCAAAAAAACAGAAAGCAAGAAACTAAATCATATCACTAGAGAAAAATCACTTTTACTAAAGGAAGATAGGAAGAAAAGAAAGGAGGAAGAGAAGACAATGAAACAACCATAAAACAGATAACAAAATGGCAGCAGTAAGTCCTTACTTAGCAATAACATTGAATGTAAATGGACTAAACTCTCCAATCAAAAGACATAGACTGGCTAAATGGATAAATAAAGACGACTCATTATTCTATTTTCTACAAGAAACACATTTAACCTATAAAGGTTAAAGACACCTGTAAAGACATCTATAAACCTATAAAGACACACACAGACTGAAAATAGATGAAAAAATATATTCCATGCAAACAGAAACAAAAGCAGTAACATTAATAAAAGAAAGCTACAGGCCAATATCTTTGATGAATATTGATGCAAAAATCCTCAGCAAAATACTAGAAAACTGAATTCAACAATCCATTAGAACAATCATTCATTATGACTAAGTGGGACTCAACCCTGGGATGTGAGGATGGTTCTACATACAGAAATCAATTAATGTTACACATCATTCAACAGAATGAAGAATAAAATACATATGATCATTTCAATTGATGCTCAAACGGCATTTGATAAAATTAAATATTCTTTCATAATAAAATTAAATATTCCTTCATAATAAAAACCCTTAAAGGGGATAGAAGGAACATGCTTTAGCATAATAATAGCCACTTCTGACAGACCCACAGCTAGTATCATATTGAATGGGGAAAAACTGAAAGCCTTCCTCTAATATCTGGAACAGAAAAAAGATGCCCTCTCTCACCCCTGTTATTCACCATAGTACTGAAAATCTTAGCTAGAGCAATTAGAAAGAAAAAGTTATAAAGAGCATCCATATTGGAAAGGAAGAAGTAAAATTATCCTTGCTTGCAGATGATATAATCTTATATTTGAAAAACCTAAAGACTCCACCAAAAACTGATAAACAAATTCTGTAAAGTTGCAGGATATAAAAATCAACATACAAAAATCAGTAGCACTTCTATAAGCCAACAGTGAACAATATGGAAAAAAAAACAAAATAAAAAAGTAATCCCATTTACAATAGCCACAAATAAAATTAAACACCTAGGAATTAAACAAAATCTCTACAAAGAAAACTATGAAACACTAATGAAAAAAGATTGAGGATACCAAAAAATGGAAAAAATATTCCATGTTCATGGATTGGAAGAATCACTATTGTTAAAACGCCCATACTACCCAAAGCAAGCTACAGATTTAGTGCAATCCCTGTGAAAATATCAATGACATTCTTCACAGAAATAGAAAAATACAATAGTTAAGATTTGGAAGCAGCTCAGGTATCCATCAACAGATGAGTGGATAAAGAAAACGTGATACATATAAAAACCAGAGTACTCTTCCGCTATAAAAAAGAATGATATCCAGTCATGTGGAACAATATGGTTGGCACTAGAGATCCTTATGTTAAGTGAAATAAGCAAGTCACAGAAAGACAAACGTTGCAAGTTCTCACTGATTTGTGGGATCTAAAAATCAAAACAATTGAGCTAATGGAAATAGAAAGTAGAAGGTTGGTTACCAGAGGCTGGGAAGGGTAGTGGGAAGCTTAAGAAGAGGTGGGAATGGTTAGTGGGTACCAAAAAAAAGCAGAAAGAATAAACAAGAGCTACGATTTGATAGAACAATAGAGTGACTATAGTCAATAATAACTTGTATATTTTAAGATAAAGAGTGTAATTAGATTGTTTGTAACTCAAAGGATAAATGATTGAATAGATGGATACCCCCATTGTCCATAATGTTATTATTTCCAATTGCATGCCTGTATCGAAACATCTCATGTACCCCATTAATATATATACCTGTTATGTACTCACAAAAAATAAAAAAATTCAGTGTCCTTCTAAAAGATCATTGAATCCAACGGTTGCCTTGGGGAGCCCTGAAGAAAACTATCTCTGGCTCTAAGTGGGATCCTTGGATATTGTCTTGAACATTGCTGTTTGTTTTTTTTTTTAATTTTTATTTTTATCCATGTGATTCTTGGATTCCTGGTCCTGAAAGGAGAAGTGTTGCCCCATTCTAATGGATCTTGACTGCTCTCACAGTCATCTGGAAAATCTGCCTACAGCCGATGCAGCCAGTGAGCTGCCTTTTTTTTTTTCCAATTAGAAACTGAGATTTATTTAAACAAAAATAAGTCAACAGAAACAGGAACCTGTCTGACAATCCTAGATGACAGTTTTTCAGAATTTAGAATAAGATTGGTAGATGAGGTCTACCCCTTGCTCAGAAAGCTCAGCCTATCTGCTCTGAGAAGGCTGGTGGCTTTAGCTTCTAACTTAGACAAGAGCCTTCAACATGAGTTATTTTCTTCAAACTAGTTCATCATTTCCTTTGATTGCCCAAAAGGCAGTAATGCTGGATGAGCTTCTCAAAAAGCTGGAGAATTCATAGGCCAGTGCAAAATGCTGCCTCTTTATCTGCATTTTGCTACAAAGTATTACTGCCTCGTGTGCTCCTACTTTTGAAAAAAAGTCTAGTGGCAAAGCTTTTTTTTTTATTTCCTCTCTCAAGGCTTATGATAAATTCTTCCCGAGGAAACAATGTCAAAGCATCTCAATAGGCCACATAACTCCCTCCCAAAATACGTAAGTCCATCCATATCAGATTTAATGCCTTGATACTTCCTCCCATTGATATAAACTTCTCTCTGTGTAGTATCTGGGAGTAAGAGGCAGGGGCGAAAGAGGGGACTCAGTTCCTCTTAGTATAGAGAGCCAGCTGTCTGCTGCTAGGTGACGTCATTTTTTCTTCCAAGAAACCACCTAATTTCTTTAACAAAAATCCCTGGCCCTACCACATCCTCTAGCAATCTCTAGCTTTTCCATTTGGCTAGGCTAAGCCACACAACTTAGGCTAACACACTGGAACACCATCACAATCTCCTCTTTTTAATTTAAAGGTAAACCTCTGGCATCCAGAGTGTCTGTTGGCCTGGTGTGTACCAGTACAACCAATCTGGTTGTTCATAGCTGGCATTCATTGTGATTTGTGAGAGTACTTGATCTGTTTGGGCATATTCACAGTAGTTCATAATATTTTGAATATCAACTCCTGGGTACAATGAAAATTAATGTCAAGTGCTTAGATTGTGACATTTATGTATACTTATCTATTAAAAAGATAGAACTCTTTCTGCTGTCCATGAAAAACAGAATATAGGTGTTTTTTTTTTTCCTTCTGAGCTCTGGTTGATACATCAGTTTATTTCTCAAATGTGGCACTCTTTGTTGTCTCCTCATACCTATTCTACTTTTTTTCCTGAATAAGACTATTAGCTGAGCATGTTGCTGCAGCCAAAGATGACATTTCTCAGCTTTGTTTGTAGCAAGATTTGGACATATGTTTTCATTTGGCAAATGAGATACGGGCAGTAGTTTTAGGAGTATATTCAAGGAAGTCTTTAAAGACAGAGGCTGAGCCCTTCTTCACCCCTTCTTTCACCATGCTTCCTTGAATGCAGACGTGATGGCAGGAGCACTGGGAGCAGTGTAGCATTACAAAGAAGAATCTAATCTAAGGATGGCAAACTAGTGAGTTGAAAGGATGCCCTGAAAATGTCATGTAACATTCATATTGGTGCTAAGCTGTCTTCTTGCAGATTTTCTTTACTTGAAAGAGAAATAAATTTCTAACTTGTTTAAGCCACTCTTATTATAAGATGTTCTTTTATTTCCAGTTGACCTTAGTTTTACATGTACAAGGAAATTCCTACCTAGTTCCATGATTCTAAATATAATTGACTATATCCATTCCCATGAGTCTAAATATGATAATGGGGCAAATAAGCAAGGAAAATTCTGATCATTTCTAACCATTAAATCATTGTGAATCATTAATCATAATTGTGTAGTGGATAGATAATCAAAACAGAGATCTCTCTGATGCCTTTTCTCTGTATCCTATAAAACCAGTTCTTAGACTGCTGTGCTGATTAAATGAGAAGATGTTTATTAACTGCTTGCCACTCAAAGGTACTCTATAAATATTAAGTACCTCTTAAAATTCATCTTCTGGCAACCTGTAAGTTTATCTTCATATCATTACTGGTTAGCATATTTCCTTGCACAGAATGGACACCAAATAAATTAGTTTTTAATAAAGTTTCTAGAGGGTCTTACAAATCAGACGTCACAGTTTCTTCTTCTCATTGCTTTTTCACTCTTCAAATTATGTAAAATGTTGTATTACTATTTAGAAAGATTGAGGGGCCACTTAAATTCCCCATTTACAACTAGGGAGTTAGTTTGGAATTGAGCAGAACCTGGCTCTTTATTTCCTATTATATAAAAAACATAAAATTACTCAGTGTACAAGATTCTGTTAGAGGTGAAAATGAGCATTATAGCTGTTTTGAAAGCAATGAGCACCATTTGTCTTAATGGCATATATAATTTGGAGTCAACACATAATAAGAAAAATATTTCTGTATATTTTCAAAAACATTAATCTCAAAAAGCTACTGCAATGAACATGTTTTTAACAAATTAGGTAGTTTTATTTTCCTGAAATTATTAACTATTATCTTTGTGTATTTGCATTTTCGTCTGTCTCAGAAAGAGAATCATGGAACTGACAAGAATTGACAGACATCCTGTGATATCGCCCTCTCTGTTGATGAAGGAGTTTGCCCAAACCAACTTGAAGACAGAGTGAAAGAGAATTTTTCCCGTTGAATGTCCTGGATGATATATCATAGTTTTTTACAT
Organism: Aotus nancymaae; assembly: GCF_030222135.1. Classification (NCBI taxonomy): domain Eukaryota; kingdom Metazoa; phylum Chordata; class Mammalia; order Primates; family Aotidae; genus Aotus; species Aotus nancymaae. Next base: position 9,166,041 of record NW_026988438.1, read on the forward strand.
GCAAGTGGCTTTATTAATTCTGCTTTTTTTGTTCTTTTCTCAGGAATGTCTAGTAAAAAGATCTGGTACCATCAAAAACATTTTATGTGCTTTTCTTCATATCCTGTGTGTCAGAGAGCATATTTCAGATGTTAGAGAGGGTAGAGTTTGAAAAAATAAAAGAGTGACAAAATAGGTAAAAGGGAAGTGGAAAACCTTCTTCCTCGCCTCTATAAACTCTCTCTGAAAAATACCAGACCTCTTCACCCAGTAGATACATAGAAATTGAGTTATAACTGGTTTAATCCATCTTTAGTCTAAAGAAAAAGTAAACTTACTGATATAATGACATAATATTGGAGACTCTATAAGAATATATTACCACCAAATGATGAATCTCTGTGCATTCTCTTGTTCATTCCAAGATCCAATAATATAAACTAGGAAGAAGGCACTCCAATTCACTATGTTGTATGGAATATTTTGAAAATTGTTGGAATATTTAGAGGATATTAAGAAAAAATAGAACATGAAGAAAATTAGGAGAAAAACAAGTGTTTTCCTTGTGGATTTAGGAATTGAGAAAGGGGGCTGCGTTTTTCAACATACGTATGCCACCTTTGAAGTTGAGCATCTATGTGAGTGGGATCCAGTGAAATGCTACTGAAAGAGTTCTGCAAACTTTTTATAGATTTCACGTGAGACACGTATCAAACTGGATTTGAATGACATCTATGTATTATTTCTATTGTAAGTGAAATTAATTGAGCTTTCAATGACTTTATGATATTTCAGACAGGTATTTGACAGGATTTTATCAATAAATGGTGCCCTCAGGGAGGATTTGAGGAGCAAGCTGTCACAGAAAGGGAGGATAGGACCTGGGAGGCAGACCCCAGGTGAAACGTTTATGTGACGATGGGTGTCGAGGATGTGCACTCAGTCAATACTTGCACTGTTCTAGCAGGGTCTGCCTCTTCTCTGTCAACGGTAAACAGATCCCATGTTATCATTGGGCCCCAGTGAGAGTACAAACACTGCTCCTGAGAATAGGATTTGTGAGTTATTCGTTAACACTGACAGATTTATTTAGTCTACACTTGTGCTATCAAGGTCCTGGGTGAAATTCTTTTCCGGTCATACTCTGGCATGTACTACTGTCCTTTGTTTTAGGAAATGATACTGCTTTTTGGAAGGACTGAGACTGTGCGTGCAAATATATACTCTATCTAAATTACCTTATGGGTGAAGCAGTTATCCCCATAAACATTTCTAACCTGTTGACTAACTGTAAACTCAAATTCTAAGCGTTGAAGTAGTCGAAGGACAGTGGATGCACATGTAAAGCTATTTCTACGTATCTCTCCTGATTTTTTTTTTTTTATCATGGGAGCGTCAAATTCTTTAGTTTTCATTTCTTTTTCCTCTAGTATTTAATTTCTTTTTAAAGTTTGAGTTAGCAGCTTTGAAGCCTCCCTTTTCTCTGCTGGGCTTTCATGTTCAATGAAATGTACAGTACAGCAGACAATATGCAAAAATTAAAGTCAACTTTAAGAGAAAGGCGACTTTTACTTTTAATAGTTGTTTAACATTTACATGTTTTTCTTCTTTCTGTTAGAAATAAAGGAGCTTATTTTTGAAGGATCACAAAATGTGAAAAAAATTTAATCAGTTTTGAAATCTAACCAGCTTTAAAAATCCGTGTATGTTAAGTGCTCAAGGGATATATTTTTCATCTTAAAGCATTTTAGATTTATGTTTAGTCAGAACATTGTCCCTGTCACCTAGGTGGATTAGCATATCAAAAATTACTTTGACCCTGAAAGAAATTTACCAAAAGTTTTTCTAGTAGGATTTGGCTAATCAAATTATTTATTTTAAAATCACTAATAAAATATCTGTATGTATTATTAAGTGGTATACCTATGGTATATTATAACAGTTTAATGTTCTACACATTGCATGATTCTAAAGTTTTTTTTATGATGTACTAGTACTGAATATTTTTTTTTTTTCTTTGAGACGGAGTTTTGCTCTTGTTACCCAGGCTGGAGTGCAATGGCGCAATCTCGGCTCACCGCAACCTCCGCCTCCTGGGTTCAGGCAATTCTCCTGCCTCAGCCTCCTGAGTAGCTGGGATTACAGGCACGCGCCACCACGCCCAGGATGGTCTCGATCTCTTGACCTCGTGATTCACCCGCCTTGGCCTCCCAAAGTGCTGGGATTACAAGCGTGAGCCACCGCGCCCGGCCCTGAATATTTTTTAACACATAACTTTTGAAAGTTGTTAAAACAACTAAAAGTCATTAGGGCTTCATAATTATTAAGAGTGTGTGTGTGTGTCTGTGTGTGCATACCTTTCTTTCGCTAGATCAGAAGCTTTTTGATGCAGGGACAATGTCTTTTATTGCTGATGGAGCTACCTCATTTCATTTTTATCCTTAGGTACTATCACCTTGCATGCCACGTGAGAGGTAATCAATAAATATTTAATACATGAATAAATGAATAAGGCAAAATAAAAAATATAACCCTAAGGGTGAAGCATTTACAAACATGAGTATGAAAGGGTGATTACTTCCTGTGTTGGGTAATTTTATAAACATTTCTGTGGAAATAAATGATTTCCTAGCATCAATGGTGAATTGAAACAGATTGTTTTATAGAGGCTAAATCTAAAGTATTGTATATTTCAAAAGGCAAGTGAAGATTTTAATTGGACATGCTAGTAGTTTAAATGATTAGAATCATATCCTGAAAACCTGAAGCTAATCGTATCTTAAAGATCACACTTTATAGTTAAAGATTTCTTATGTAATTCCAGTTTGCCAACTATATTACAGTCTCAATCATGATAAATTGATAAAGATATTAGAGCTGCTTTGCGTGTAAGGAACATAGGAAAATATCATTCATTTCTCATATCACTCCAAATCAACTTCGTTAGAGAGTGCCATTGGCTCTACCTCCAAAATACATTTTGGATCTAATTACTACTCACCATCTGCATCTCTACAACTTCATTCTTCAGTCATTATTAGTTTTGTTGTCTAATCTCTGTAGTCCTCTTCTTCCCTCTCATTTTACCCTTAGCGGCCACAATGATCTTTTAAGGTGTAAGTCAGATCGTAATCATTCCCTGGTTGAAATACTTTCGTGACTTCATTGCAATTAGAGCACAAGTGAGTCTCTCCCTCTCCTCCCCTCTCCTCTACATGCTCTGACTTTCATCTTCTACGATCGCATCTTCTATCGCTCGTCCTTCTCTGATGCCATACCTGCACTGACTCTGTGTGTCCTCAGCCTCTTCCTATCCAAGAGTGTTTGCGTTTACCTTATTCTCTGCTTGCAGGCTGCTTCCTCACATTTTCAGATGCCTCCTTCTCAGCATTTCAGTCTTAGTGTCCTTCATTTCATTCTCCAATCATATTGTCCCATTTTATTTATAATAACTGAGGCACAGTGTATTTGTTTTCTTCCTTGACTTTTGTTTGTTAGAATGTGAGCTTATTTAATGACTTGGATGTTCTTGGTTTTTTTTTTTTTTTTTTTTTTTTTGGTCTTTGCTGCGATTCTAGGCCTTAAACTGTGACTAGAGAGTCTTCTTCTTTGAAAGGAAAACTTCCATTTAATACACTGACCTCTTGAGATTTATGTTCTAAAGTCAGTCTTCCATACCTTGTGGTTGAGTGAGTCATCAATAGAAAAGGACATGTTTAAAGTCCCCAGCTCCTGTCCATATTTGTTTACCACTTTTCTCAGACAAATTTGTTAATCTTTCTTCACTTTAATTTTTTATGTCAGTAACTACACATATTAAGGAAATGTTTACAGAACTAAGACAAAACGAGATTAAAGGGTCAAATAAATTGTTGGAGGTTTTAAGGCTAAGAAGTAGGTTTGGTTTTGGAAACTGTCCTATAAAACTGTTGGTTTTTGAAAGCTGTATTGAAAGAGCTCTATTATTTTGTCTCTCTTCATGCTGCAGCTGGTGGCAGAAGTGAAGACCCATTATCTTTAAGAACATTTCTTAACCTTGGTTCTAACTTGGTGCATGTGACCATGTTCTAAATATAGTCAAGGAGAGGAATGAGGTTTTATTTTTATTTTACTTTAGGTTCTGGGGTACATGTGCAGGTCATTCAGGGTTGCTGCATAGGTGCATACATAACCAGGTGGTTTGCTGCCTCTATTCTCCCTTTGACTATACCTGCCATTTCTCCCCACCCCCTGCTGTCCCTCCCCTACCCCCCCCAACTGCCCCCAGTGTGTGATGCTCCTCTCCCAGAGTCCACGTGTTCTCATTGTTCAACACCTGCGTATGAGTGAGAACATGCGGTGTTTGGTTTTCTGTTCTTGTGTCAGTTTGCTGAGAATGATGGTTTCTAGATTCATCCAAGTCCCTACAAAGGACAGGAACTCATCATTTTTTATGGCTGCGTAGTATTCCATGGTGTGTATGTGCCACATTTTGTTTATCCAGTCTATCATTGATGGGCATTTGGGTTGGTTCCAGGTCTTTGCTATTGTAAACAGGGCTGCAATGAACATATGTGTGCATGTGTCTTTATAGTAGAACAATTTCTAGTTCTTTGGGTATATACCCAGTAATGGGATTGCTGGGTCAAATGAAATTTCTATTTCTAGGTCCTTGAGAAATCGCCACACTGGTTTCCACAATGGTTGAACTAATTTACACTCCCACCAACTGAGTAAAAGGTTTTAAAAAAAATAAAAAAAAAAATACAAAATATTTAGTAATTACATGCTTTTGAGCAAAATAAAATTGAAAGGAAGATTATAGATATTGAAGATATTGATTTTATAAAAACCATTTGTAAATAACTAAAATAAATAGAAGATAAACAAATACTCAAATGTATAATATATGTTCCAGAAAAAAAGTTTCAAAGTTTCATGTTAGACCCACTCAGGAAAAACTCATATGCAATGATTAATATAAAGACATTAAGGTTAAAATTAGTAGACTTTGATAATAAAAAATACTGTGGACATTGGTATCATAAATATAAATCACTCATATGAAAGACAAAACTTGGGCTGAACTCATGTTTTCACAGCAGCATTTGATGTCAGAAGACAGATGTCATACATATGACAAGGTCAGATAGCTTCTAAAGATCTAGTTGTCAGGAACAAGTTTAGATACTCACCATAAAGTTAGTGACTATTAGTTGCTATAACTTGCATCTTCCTTTTCTAATAAAGAAGCATTATGTTTGATGACATATACTACATTTGGGCCTCCTACTCTGAAGATAAGGCCTTGGGTGGTCCCAGAGAAAGAAACATCTTTCCAGTTGATTCAGGCTGGAAAGCGAGGGTAGGAGCCCTCAACACTCATAACTCAGCAGATTCCTTGGGGATCTGAGGGCTGATGGAAAATCAGGATGCTTTATGTTTCCCCTGTCAAGCTCTACCAGGAGGTCACAGTGGGTCATAATACTTCTTAAAAAATGAAGTTATGAGTAAGAATGGATTAGAACAGTGGAATATTATGGTTTAAAAGAAACTTAAATATGTGTGCATCTAGTCGCCCCTTGTGTAATCCTCTTGATATTTAACAAAGAGAAAACAGCTCTAAAATGTTAAGGCTTAAGCAAGTTTATAGCTTATGAACGGTCAAATCATTAAGAGCCAGGTTTTTCATCAATTTTCACACTTTTCACCACTCTACCTCTCTGGATGGTGCTAAATTTTAATACTCTTTCTATTTTTATCTGCATCCCTTAATCATAGCAAGGTAAGTCACAGGGTTCCAGTATTTTCACAATTCTTCCGATTGGCACGTATTTTATTGAAAAAGGAAAAGTGCTTTCATGAGAACCATCATCAATTGAAATGAAAAGGCATTTGGATAGGTACCTTTTTTAAACAAGAGAAGTGCCTTTTTGATATTTGTTACCTTAAGAAAGGCCCTAGTACCTAACAGAGCACCTACCTAGAACTATTTGCTTTAAAATATGTATGTATAGTGGATTTTACGGTAGTTCTATTTTAAATGTTTTGAGAAAACTCCATACTGCTTTCTATAATGGCCACTAATTTACATTCCCACAAACAGTGTATCCTCCACAATGTTTGTTATCTTTCATCTTGTTGGTAATAAGCATCCTAACAGGTGTGAGAAAATACACTGAGCATTTGTTACCTGTTGCCCGTTTGTATATTCTTTGAAAAATGTCTATTCAGGTCCCTTGCCCATTTTTTTCTATAGAGTTATTTGAATTCCTTATATGTTTTGAATATTAACCCCTTATCAAATGCATAATTTGTAAATGTTTTCTCCCATTTGTTTTTGTGTGTTTCTCCCCACAACCTAAAGGGTTGTGTTTTCATTCTGTTTATTTTTTCCTTTGTTTTGCAGAAGCTTTTTAGTTGGATGTAACCACATTTGTCTATTTTTGCTTTTGTTGCCTGTGCTTTTTGAGTTCCATACAAGGAATTACTGCCCATATCAATGTTATGGATATTTTCCAATTGTTTTCTAGTTGTTTTATAGTTTCAAGCCTTAAATTCTAGTGTTTAACCCATTTTCAGTTGATTTTTGTGTATCACATGAGATATGAGCGTAATTTTATTCCCATGCATGTGAATATCCATTTTCCCTGACACTGTTTATTGAAGAGACTGTCGTTTCTCCATTGTATGTTTTTGGCACCTTTGTTAAAAATCAGCTGGCAGTAAGTGCATGGATTTCCGTGTTCAATTTTGTGACATTGGTCTATATGTCTGTTTTTATGTCATTATCATACTGTTTGATTACTACAGCTCTGTAGATTTTGAGATCAGGTAGTGGAATACCTCTAGACTTGTTCGTTTTGCTCAAGATTTCTTTCTGAGTTCTTTGTGGTTCCATTTGAATTTTAGGGTTATTTTTTCTATTTCTATGAAAAACGTCACTGATATTTTCATAGGGCTTGCTTGAATCTTTAGGTTGTTTTCAGTAGCAATTCCACCTCTGGGTATATATCCAAAGGAACTCAAATCAGTGTGTCAAAGAGACATCTGCACTCCCATGTTTATTGAAGCATTAGTCACAATAGCCAACATAGGAAAACAATTTAAATGTCCATCAACTGATGAATAAAGAAAATTGGTATATAAATACAGTAGAATACTACTAAGCCCTTAAAAAGAATGAAATCCTATCATTTTCAACGATATGGATGAACTTAGAGGACGTTACACTAAGTGAAATAAGCCAGACACAGAAAGACAAATATTGTATGACTCACTTATATGTAGAATCTAAAAAGTTAAATTCATAGAAGCAGAAAGTAGAACAGTGATTATCAGAGGTTTGGGGGTAGGAGGGAGTAGCAGGAGATGTTGGTCAGACAGTACAAAGTTACAGTTAGGTAGGAGGGATAAGTTCTGGGGATCTGTTGTACAAAGTGATTATATTAGGTTTGTTCAAAAGTAATTGTGGTTTTTGCCATAGTTAATGTTATAGTTAATAATAATGTGTTATGTACAATACTTGAAAATTGCTAACAGAATAGATTTTAAGTATTCTTATCACACACAAAAAAGGTGAGGTGATGAATATGTTCATTAGCTTGATTTCATCATTTCCCAATGTGGTGTGTTTTCTTTTTTAAATTTTTTTTTATTGCATTTTAGGTTTTGGGGTACATGTGAAGAACATGCAAGATTGTTGCATAGGTACACACATGGCAGTGTGATTTGCTGCCTTCCTCCCCTTCACCTATATGTGGCATTTCTCCCCATGCTATCTCTCCCCAACTCCCCACCCGCCGCTGTCCCTCCCCTATTTCCCCCCTACAGACCCCAGTGTGTGATGCTCCCTTCCCTGTGTCCATGTGTTCTCATTGTTCAACACCCACCTATGAGTGAGAACATGCGGTGTTTGATTTTCTGTTCTTGTGTCAGTTTGCTGAGACTGATGGTTTCCAGGTTCATCCATGTCCCTACAAAGTGGTGTGTTTTGGCATGTATATGCATAGATACATCTATATCTATATGTCTACATAAGCATCATGTTGTATATTATAAATAGTGGGCACAATTTTTTTGTCAATTGAAAAGATTAAAAAGTACATATTGGATAAGTAACTGTATAACTTTAAGAGCAGTATTGTTATAGTGGTTGATATTATTTCACAGTTTTACGGTAGATATTTTCGTTCTGAGATGGAAACAGATCCAAAGGGACATTTGACATTTATCATCTTTCTTTGGGTTCTCCTTACAAATGATGTTATCCTGTCAGCTTTTTAAGTAACCCACTAAAATGTTTATTATTTGCTTATGAAAGATCTTTTCTTCTGGTAACATATAGATCCTCAGTCTTGTTTATAGAAACAGTGGGCTTTGGAGTTTCTAATTTGTTTACATCCTTATATCTTTTCCCATAGCTAAGCTGTCAGTTTTGACAATTTCCTGCAGTCAAACAATATTATCATTGTTGTGCCAACAAGATCTGATGTGTAATAACCACTAATGAATATCAAAGGTCTGTTGTAAAAATATTTGTGACCCACTATCCCACTTACCTGTCTGCTTTTTGAAACGATCTAACTGCAAGCAAGGTTTGACTCCATTTTAATATCTTAGGTTTTGAAGCAACTTTTTACAAGTTAAATCTTATGAGAACTGTGCATAAATATTATTTGTGTTCAGAAAGTATGATTATAGTCCCAGTGATAAAAATTATATTTATAAATACTGATAAGTGGAAATGACAATAGAAATATTCCCAACGAATCTGCAAAGTCTCTAGCAGCTGAAGCCATGATCTGATGTATTGTAATCTATGACCAACAGGTGGCAGCAGTTCACAGAAGGTTCACACTGGCAAGCATGTAAAATTCATAGCAACGTTTTAACTCTCTTATACTTTATTCTTCAATGGGGTTGTTTAAAACACAATGTATTTAAACTGATTGATAGACATCTCTGTTTGCTGCTTTAGAAACAAAATTGCTTTATTCAATTGTGTTTAAAGTTATATGTATAACATACATTTATTTATTATACTATGCTGAAATATATACAGTAAACCAGTAACTGCTTTCCTTTGTGTTGAAGGAAGTTGAGAAGTAATGATGCATTTAGTACATTAGCTCTTCTAACTCTTTATCCCTGGGGATGTTTTAAAGGAATGTGACTTTTTACAGATTTCTACTTGGCTACATTATAGGACTGGATTGTTATTATTTGGAAGTAGGCACACCAAAACTACAGGAGTGGGTAAAATTTAGAATAAGATATACTGACAATACCACATTTGATGGCTCTGTAGCGTTCTCTCCTTTATTAGAGATAATCTTTTGTTGTTGTGTACCTTGTTGTGCTCTTTAAATGTATGACCATATATTAATTGATGAGTTGATTTTGTACTCATGTATCTTTCATCAAAGAACACATTAACACAATTAACAGACACAAATCAATGTATTTAACAGCAAAGATATAAAGCAGATCAGGGTCATTTGAAGATGCACTCTAATTCATCATCTAAGAGTCATGTCTCCAACTTCCATATGATGTTACACAGCCCATCAGTGTTATAAACAGTCTTCTGATATATGCTTTACTCCATGATTTATTAGACATTTTTGGCCCTGTCTAGTGATATTTTTGGTTGTCACAATTGAGGTAGGGGTGTTGCTACTGGCATCTAATGGGTAGAGGCCAGGTATGCTGATAAAGATTTTTGCAATTCACAGGCCAGCGCCCCTTGAAAAGAATTATCTGACCCAAAATGTCAATAGCAACAAGGCTGAAAAACCCAGGTCCACACTAGATAGCCACCTGAAAAAAAATCAATTCTATCTCTCTCTTAGGAATGTGTACACAGGAAGGCTTTGAAATTAGAAACTTTAATTATAGCAACCTTTTTAAGGAAAAAATTCTGTCCATCCTCTGATGCATCAAAAGACCAGAGTGTGAAAAGTGCCCTTTCCTAGAAACTGTGAATGTGAAGTGGTCTATTTCTGAAGTCCCAAGGGACAGGTTTCATATTTTCAGCCTTCTACAAAAGATTCCCTTTGGAGAACTTTGTTAACTACCCAGCAAAATAGAAAAACTCATCATATCAAACCTATGTTCGCTCAACAAACTATGTTGAATACCATCACTGAAGTATTACCATGTATACAGTTGCCTTTGGACTTTTGATGTTTGCTTCAAAGACTAATGCAGAGCAACCATTTTTTCCCTACCCATCTTGCTTCAACACTTACAAAAATAAATTTTTCACCACGTAAATTAAGGGAATATAGGAAAATCTCATGGAGTTACTTTTGCTCTTTCCATCTGACTTGTCCTTAAACAGAGAGTGTGTGTGTGTGTGTGTGTGTGTGTGTGTGTGTTCGTTCCATATGGAGACATTCCAAATACTGGAGCCTTTTCCTGTACTAGAAAGCTCTAGTAAAAACACATTTTGTGAGGCTTATGACAACATACACACTTAGAGGATATTTAGAATATTATCTGTTTACTACAAAAAGCTTTTTAGGCCCAATATATAGAAAATATCACAGCACAGTTTTGAAGATTACCGTAAAGTATCTAAAACAATAGTCTTTTAATAAAAATATTGTGTATCAGGGCCTTAAAAATTTGACTTGTCTTAAATGCTCATATTATTGCATCTGAATGTAAATATTTGAATATTAAACCACTGCTTTGATTCCTTAAAAGTTTAAATGTGGTATCTAATCGGATTCAATTGAATCCTCTTCATAAAAAGAAAAGAAAGAAATAGCAGAACGAGAATTGAGGAGGTTATATTGATATAATAAACAAGTTTAGTGTAACGATCCAAAGCTCAATATATCTGGGAGCATTGCTCTGTCATGGATCCTTAGATTTCCAGTAACTACACAAGCAGAAACTCAAGTTTCCATTATGTAAAGGCTTGACTTCCTCTGTATTATAATGAGAAGGGATACGTCTCTGACTTTATAGATCAAGGCTTGTGCTTTTGTTAAACTAAAGTATTTTTCCATTTTCTGTGCAGGAGTTATTTGCTTCATGAGAGCTACGTTATATAAAAAAATCAAAATACGACTGGAAATACAGCTTTGGCCAAATAACCTTTTCACAATAAAAAGAAGGAAAAAAAGAAAGGTATGTCAGATAACATCTATGATCTTTTTACATTCAAATGCATTTGTCTAAAATAGAAATGTGTGACAAATTGTTAACAGTATTTGTGTGTCTTTGATGAGTGTTTTGGGTAGTATATAAAATAATTCTAAGAAGAAGATATTGGTCCTCAGAGGTTTATTTTTTCTCTATACGTACTCTCTATAATTGAAAACAGTTCTTTATTCTGTTTTAAGTCTTATATAATAAAATTTGTGTAAAGAAACAACTAGAATATTTAAATGAGGCCTCGATTTTTCTATCAGATTGAATCAGAGACAACCTAATTTGTCCAATATCTTTTACCATTATTACCAAAGAGAGAGCATGGCTTCGTGGCTCATGTTCGATTTCATGTTAGGTTGTTTAGTGGCTGTGTTTTGTTGTGTGAGGTACTCTTCTGAGAGCGGAGAATGAAGCAATCAGTGCAGCAGGCAGTGTCCCTGTCCTCGTTTCTAAAAAGTCCATCAGAATGATGGAACCCATCATGTGCTGTTCTCTTTTCACTCATATGGACCCCAGGTTAAATGGCTGAAAACCTAAGAAAACACTTGTGTTCAAAGTAGTAGTAAAGTGAAATTGTTACTGTAAGAATCTATTTTGCCAGGCGCCGTAGCTCATGCCTATACCAGCACTTTGGGAGGCTGAGGCAAGAGGATTGCTTGAGCTCAGAAATTTGATACTGGGCTGGGCAACGTGGTAAAACCCCGTCTCTACTAAAAATACAGAAACTAGCCAGGTATGGTGATGCACGCCTGTAATCCCAGCTACTCAGGAGGTTGAAGCTTGAGAATCGTTTGAGTCCAGGAGGGGAAGTTGCAGTGAGCTGAGATCACACCACTGCATTCCACCTTGGGTGACAGAGTAAGACCCTATATAATCAAAACAAAACAAAACAAAAATCTATTTCAAATCCTAATAATATTCTAACACCAGTAGTACAATATATTTTGAATATTTGCTTCCTGGCCATGAAAATTTTAAAATCTTTAAGTTCAATATTTGTATTTTAAAGTTACTACAGTTCCTTCATGAATAAATATGCTAATGATTTTTAGTAAAGTCACTTTAATTATTATTATGGTTCCCAAAGTACTTCTTTTCTTCCAAATGCAATAATGAGCACTATTCTGTTTAATGATTGGACAAAACTATTTAGAAACACTTTTGTAGAACTCTGATGTCTAGAAATCTGAAGATCAGAGAAAAGCCTGGATAAGTCAAAGTACTATTTCATAAATGAAATTTCTCAAGTACTTTCTAATCCATTTGTATAGTATTGATTTGTAAATAACCTAGACAAATGAAAACTTAGATATTTGAAATGAGTCCATGTTTTGCCACTCCAAGCATTAAGTAACTATTAACTTTAGAATTTAGTTGATACTCAACATAAACATGACTCAGAATAGGGGCAGACAGTGAATTTGAGGCATCAGTAAGTTATTTTCAAATCCATTGTCTTAGTTTAACTAAAAGCTGCAGTAGATAGTCATTTCTTGCTTAAACACAGTATGAAAATTTACTTCAGGTCACCTATTTGAGAAATGGGAGTACAGAGATCTGCTTTGCTTTAGAAACCAGTCCCAAGGTGGGAAGGGAAGCAAAGGATAACTGCCGTTTGCTTAAAAAAAAAAAAAAAAAAGAGAGAGAAGAAAATCAGTGTCACGATGTACGTAACAATGAAACAAAACAAAAACCAATGACAAAAAACCCCAAACCATTTTGTAGAATATCTCAGTAATGCATGTTTTTTTCCCCACATATATCCTTTATGCTGAGGGTTGCCATAATAAAATATACCACTGCATTTGTTAAGATCTGACCAACATCAGTTCCCAAATCTGGGTTTCTAGGGTTTACCATCCTTGAGGATCTGTTGAATGTGACGACCACCATTAAGATGACCTCCCACTAGTGGCTAGTCTTAGTGGATTGATCCCACTGTTAGTCACCACTTCAAAAGACTCCCTTAAAAGCTGAGTAAAATTCTCTAAGTTTTAAGACAGTGGGTTGGATCGTACCACAAGTAGCCAAGGAGAAAGGAGAAATTCAGGACACAGGACTACAAGTTTATCTGCCTGTCCCTCTGTTAACAACCTCTTGCCTTTCCATCGTCTGAAGTAGGTTTCCCTACATGGTTCATTTTTTTCCTCTTGCAGGGAATTCTTGAGGTTTTTGGTAAACTTTCACCTGCATGAAATGCCTTGACTGGGGGACTAGATGGTGGTAGAGGCAGAGCATTCGCATTGCGGTATACTCAATCTCAGTAATTACCCAGGGACAAGAGTTACCTCTTCCCATTGATTAGTAAAGTAGGTCTGTGATCGACAAATATTCGTAGAATGAAAACAAGGGTATTCAATGAATAAAGTGTAGGCTTAGTAAATACTAATGTGGCTATTTTACCGTTATTATTAAAGAAGTAGCATCACCTTAAAGTACATATGAAACCTTCCTAATAGAGCACAAAAGAAAGATTTGACAAATACATTTGATTTTCCTTTGTCAAGAACCTTCCCCATGCCCCGTCATCATGAGTTATTTACGTTTTAAGATGGAAATAAACTGTGATTCTTAATGAACACACTGAAATCTATGCTGCCTAATTTTGACATTTGTTACTAAAACCCCCTCCCCCACATGGAGAAGTTTGTTTTTTTTTTTCAAAGTTGTCTTTTGGGGTAATGGAGTGGGATTTAGAAAGGGTAATTGCTTGTACTGAAAATAAGAAATCTTCAGTGATTACATCTACTAGAAGAGAATTTTAGTTAATGTATACAGTGATTTAAGAGACCCAACTGAAAAATACTGCTGAAATTAATATTTAGTATCTCAATATTTAAAAAACTAAACAAGTACATTAGAGTAAGATACTATGCCTTCAAATTTTATAAATACTATTCAATTAAAAATAAAATGAAATAGATATGCATATGATATAGAAAATATAAATTGTGTAAGAAGTGAAAATACATGAACTTTTTAAAGTACAGAGAAAACTAAAAATATTTTTAAAAATAACATAATAAATGTACAAGTCCTCAAAAGTAGATTAGATGAAATAAGACATTTAAAAATGATCTCCATTTTATGTAGCTTATTTAATATTTGTATATATCAATATAAAAGTTTATCATAAAGTAAGGACATGATATTGTACTTAAATTTTTATCAGGAAGTTGGATGAAGCACATTGTTTAATGCCTTTCAACAATGATACAAGCATTAAATTTTACAGGCACTAAAATGCCCAGCATTGTTCTGACGTAAAGAAAGCCAAACTTTCTGACGCTGAATAGGGAGAGGAACAAAAGAGGCGCCATCGATGTAATAACATACACAGGGTTAAACAGTTCTTTTTCAAAGAAATGTAGAACAAAAATATTCCTAAAGGTCACATGCCATCTCTTCAGTCCATTTAAGGCTTCTGAAATGCCACTCTGAAGTAAAATAACTACCTCTCCAGAAGAGTCATTCCATTAGAGAGCCAACTAACATCAGTACAGAGATAAATGGGAGAACAGAAAATTGATTTTACACTTGTGCTGTAAGTGTGGTCAAATGTTATAGGCCAGCACATCAAATAGGATTCCGAAGAATTGCTGTGCCTGAAAAATAACAACATAAGAGGATGTGGTTAAATACAGCTTAATAATAGGTCTGATGGGCTCAGTGTGTTGTAAAATATTTACTCTTTCTATTTGTCATATCGTATGACACATTCCAATATCTTTTTCCTTTTTGTTAATAAATTTCTTATCTCAATGTTGTGCAACTGATACCTTTCATCCCAGCTCACTGCTATTACATGTACCCAGAAACACACACATGTAGCAGTAATGATTTATATTTTGATTTAAAATGAATGGATTGCACCTAATAAAGATATGTTAATTAAATTTTATTTTATAGCATGCCAAGTCTGTATGTAAATATTACGCAGATGGAAAATGTGTAAGTACTATTTATTGAAATTATTGAAGTTCATTGGATCCAGTGGAGAAAAATGAATGCCACCTCTCTATTTCCTGTGGTTCTTTTGCCTTTCTCCAGTGCCACTTAAGTTACTGGAATGTTCATCTGGGACTTGCCTTTTCTTTTCAGGTATTTTAGACCTCACTGTGGTGGAATAGAGTCGGGTAAGATAAATGTGAGACAGCGTATTCCTTCCTCATCACACTAAAGAGTCTCGGGAGGTAAGTAGAAAGCCAGGCAGTAACATTTTTAAAAGCCCTGGTGCATTCTTGGCAGCTTAACAAGAAACTCGTAGCTCGTATGTTTTTTTCTCATATAGACATTTAGGTCTATTGAAGACCAAGATAGCCTTTCTCAACATATTGCTATGCAAGTGATCAATTTCAGTGTAGACTAAAGAGTGAATGAATTTCCAACAAAATAAAGGTGGGGTGAAGAATTGAGTTCTTTCTTAAAGACGGTTCTCCAGAGCAGCCATTGTAATCTACTCTGTCTCTTCCTGTACTTTATTTTAGCATTTTCCTCCCTTTATCTACAGATTTTGTCATCTTCCACCACTCCCCATACCCTAGTTTATTATCCATACGTTATTCTTGGATATGGGATGCTCTCTGAAACTCAACTCTGTTCTAGAAAAAAAAAATCACTTTATTCAACTTCAAGTGTAACTTTGAAAGAGGTGGAGATAGGGTCGTAGTCCCACCATTCTTTTGCTAGAAATTTCGCTTTAGATGCATTGCTTTTCACGTTGCTTCTTGAAATCAAAATCAAGTGTAAAAACTTAAAACACAGCTTTATCTTCTTAGGAAAGAACGATAAAGAGTTAACACAGAAACAGTACCTTTGAAGGTAGATGCTTTTGATAGTGGTGGTAGAATTATGGAACTTGGTAAATATTTACTGTCTTACCATTCTTTAATACTGGGTCTCCTTAGATTAGGGACCTGAGGAATCAAGTGTTATCAAGGTACATAAAGATGACTGACTGCTTCTCTCCTCATTCTGGATTGTTTCTGTTGCCATGCCAGCGTTAGCCATCCTCCACCCCTGCCCTTTGCAGCTTCTTGGCACATAGTTTTGAAATTAGCACAATGTAATGTTTAATGTCCATTTTCCTTGAGGAATAAAATGCCTTTCCTCATCTAAAAATATCCAGATAGTAAGCTGTAGTTTTTTCATGAGCCTGTCTATTGGAACTTCTATGCTATCTTGAATCTAAAGGAATATTAAAAGAGATAATTCATTTCAATTTTATTTTCTTGCAATCATGGCTTAGACCTTCTTCATTCTGGAACACAGTGAAAATTATTTCCTCCCCCCTCCTTCTCTTCCCCTCCCCTTCCCTTCCTCCCTCCTTCTTCCTTCCTTCCTTCCTTCCCTCCTTTTTTTTCTTTTCTCTTTTTAAAATCCATACTTCCCTTTTTCTTTTCAGCTTGCTTCATTTCAATTCAGTTACATTTAAAAGTCAGTAACAGAATTCCAGGCTGGGCAAGGTGGCTCATGCTGGTAATCTCAGCACTTTGAAAGGTTGAGGTGGGCGGGTCACTTGAGGTCAGCAGTTCAAGACCAGCCTGGCCAACATGATGAAACCTTGTGTCTACTAAAAATAAAATAATTAGCTGGGCATGGTGGCAGATGACTGTAATCCGAGCTACTCAAGAGGCTGAGGCAAGAGAATCACTTGAAATGTGGAGGCTGAGTTTGAAGTGAGTGAGACCGAGTCTCAAAAAAAAAAGAAAGATAAAAAAATTTTAGAAAAAAGAGTTTTAGAATGGAATTACCTAGTCTAACCTTAGAGGTGTAGAAGTGAAGATTAGAGTGGGGAGTGACCTGCCCCAGGTCCCACAACTGGCAGGGAAAGAGCTGGCCCTGTAAGAGTGCTTCTCTGAGTCCCAGTGGAGGCCCCTTTCCACTTCACACTATTGCCTTTTAGAAATCTCAGACCATGCATTCCCTTTCCTCTTCTCAAGGACTACATGATGTATTGTCACCGGTGTCTTTACCTCTATACTGCATCCAAGGAAACACCAATCACCAGGCATTCGTTGCCCTTTCGAGATACTATAATTGATGCAGCAGTTTTTTTGTTTTGTGCCAAAAAGATATGATTATAATATAGAAAGCAATGGGTCTGTTTTGTAAAAGGGTAGAATAAAATAACAAAACCTTTTCTGGTAAAAGCAACTAATCACCATTTCATTATTAACCATTTGTTATTTTCAAGGAATTTCATTCCATTTTGTTGGCAAAAACTAAAAAATATTCACCATCTAGAAACTTCTATTCTTTTCTAGTGGAGGGGAGGGAGTAAGTTATCCCAAAGATACAATCTTATATTCATATAGCTCTTGGTAATTTAAAAAATATATTTTCTTACTTGGGCTTCAAAAAACTCTACAGATCAACAAATCAACTATTATTCATTTAAAGAATCAGAAAATTGAGGTGCAGAGAGACATTCGAAAAGTTACCTACTTGCTTGATCAGCATATGATAAGTATCCTTTCTGATCTAGTTATTTTAAACTACTACATTTATGGCTGCCACATGTTTTAAATTCTGAGTAAACGGGAACCATGACCTACATTGAGACTTTGAGGTCTTGGTTATGGAACAAGACCGTTTATGGTACCTGGGTGGAAAACTGGTTGTCCATAAGCAGGCTGTGGCCTAGAGACACATCTTTGTTTGGCTCATAAAATGCTGATTCTCATAGCATTTCTTAAAATAATCCCCAATGCACAAAATCTGAAGAGCACTCAAAAATCTTTTCTCTTGCACAATGAGAACATCTGACAACATGAATTGCTTCTTGGTTAACAAGAATTGCTGGACGTTAAAATGGCAGCCTCGGTATCTTTGCCACTGTGTCTTCTTACAGGTGGCTTCTTTCATTTGCAATACCTACCAATCTCAGGATGTTCAAGTTCACAACCTCTAAAGGAGGCATTTGAAATTTTAACAAATTATTTCAAGTTTTAGTTCATCTGGTGGCTACCACCATGGAAAATAGAATGCCCTACATCATTTTCTTATTTATCAAATTAAAATGATAGTAACTCCTGACTACGAAAGAGAAATTTAGCTTATTTATGCTGTTCCTGCCCCGCCCCCCCACTTACTCTCACTTCATTGGGGAAAAAAATTGTAATGCCCACTAGTTTTCATTCTTTTCTTGGCTATCATTATAGCTTGAAATCATTTACTTAAACTTGTTCCAAAACTTCAAGTATCTCTTGATGATTGACTATGAGAACTGATCCCTTGACACCCCTTCTCTTCTCCACTCTTATATCCCAACTGCTTCCAACTGTCTTAGTGCTTTTATGGTCCCAGAATTGATAACATCTTTTATATATATATATTGTTTATAGGTTCATTCTGGAGATTTAAAAATAATAAACAGTGTTAACTCTATGGAAATATTCATTGCCGAGCCACTTACTGTAACTGAATCTTTAGAGGAGGAGATGTAGTCTCCTATGTGGTCTGGTTTAGCTCTGTGTTCCCAACCAAATCTCACTTTGAATTGTAATAATCCTCATGTGTCAAGGGCAGAACCAGGCAGAGGGGTGGTTTCAGCATGGGGGTGGTTTCCCCTATGCTTTTCTCATGAAAGTGATTGAGTCTCAAAAGATCTGATGGTTTTATAAGCATCTGGCATTTCCCCTGCTTGCACTTATTCTCTCTTCTGCCACCCTGTGAAGAGGTGCCTTCTGCCATGATTGTAAGTTTCCTGAGGCCTTCCCAGCTATGTGGAACTGTGAGTCAATTAAACCTCTTTTCTTTATAAAGTACCTAGTCTTGGGTATTTCTTCATGGCAGTGTGAGAATGGATTAATGCAGTAAATTGGTACCAGATGTGGGATGCTGATGTAAAGATACCCGAAAATGTAAAAGCAACTTTGGAACTGGGTAATGGGTAGAGGTTGGAACAGTTTAGAGGGCTCAGAAGAAGACCGGAAGACGTGGGAAAGTTTGAAACTTCCCAGGGACTTGTTGAATGGCTTTGACAAAAATACTGATAGTGATACGGACAATAAAGTCCAGGGTGAGGTGGTCTCAGATGGAGATGAGGAACTTGTTGGGAACTGGAGTAAGGTCACTCTTGCTATGCAAAGAAACTGGTGTCATTTTTCTTCTGCTATAGAGACATGTGGAAATTTAAACCTGAGAGAGATGATTTAGGGTGTCTGGGGAGAAATTCAAGCTGGCCATAGAAATTTGCATAAGTAATGAGGAACCAAATGTTAATCACCAAGACAATGGGAAAAATGTCTCCAGGGCATGTTAGAGAACTTCACGGCAACCCTTCCCATCACAGGCCTGGAGGCCTAGGAGGAAGAAATGGTTTCTTGGGCCAGGACCATGGGCCTCCTGCTATATGCAGCCTCAAGACATGGTGCCTTGTGTCCCATCTGCTTTAGCTCCAGTCATGGCTAAATGGGACCAAGGTACAGCTCAGGTCATTGCTTCAGAGGGTGCAAGCCCCAAGCCTTGGTAGCTCACATTGATGTTGGGCCTGTGGGTGCATAGAAGTCAAAAATTGAGGCTTGGGAACCTCCATCTCGATTTCACAGGATGTGTGGAAACACCTGGATGTCCAGGCAGAAGTTTGCTTCAGGGGTGGAGACCTCATGGAGAACTTCTGCTAGGGTAGTGTGGAAGGGAAATGTGGGGTTGGAGCCCCCACACAGAGTCCCCACTGACGTACTGCATAGTGGAGGTGTGAGAAGAGGGCCACTGTCCTCTAGACCTCAAAATGGCAGATCCACTGACAGCTTGCACCGTGTGCCTGGAAAAGTCACAGACACTCAATGCCAGCCCATTAAAGCAGCCAGGAGTGGGGCTATACCCTGCAAAGCCACAGGGGCAGAGCTGCTCAGAGCCATGGGAGACCACCCCTTGTATCAGCATGACCTGAATGTGAGACATGGAGTCAAAGGAGATCATTTGGAACTTTAAGGTTTAATGATTGCCCTTTTGGATTTTGGACTTGCATGGAAGCTGTAGCCCATTTGTTCTGATCAATTTCTCCTATTTGGAATGGGTATACTTACCCAGTGCCTGTACCCCCATTGTATCTAGGAAATAACTAACTTGCTTTTGATTTTACAGGCTCATAGGTGGAAGGGACTTGCTTTGTCTCAGGTCAAACTTTGGGCTTGTACTTTTTAGTTAATGCTGGACAGAGTTAAGACTTTGGGGGACTGTGGGAAGGACATGAATGTGTTTTGAAATGTAAGTATGTGAGATTTGAGAGGGGTTAGGGGTGAAATGATATGGCTTGGCTATGTGTTCCCTACTATATCTCATCTTAAATTGTAATAATCCCCATGAGTCAAGGGTGGGACCAGGTGGAGGTAATTGAATAATGGGGGTGGTTTTCCCCATGGTGTTCTCATGATAAAGAGTTAGTTTCATAAGATCTCATGGTTTTATATGTATCTGACACTTCCCCTGCTTGCACTCATTCTCTCTTGTGCCACCCAATGAAGAGGTGCCTTCTGCCATAATTTTAAGTATTCTGAGGCCTTTCCAGCTATGCAGAACTCTGAGTCAATTAAAACTATTTTCTTTGTAAATTACCCGATCTCAGGTACTTCTTCATAGCAACATGAGAATGGATTAATACACTATATGTCAGGGAACCTCTGCCCCTCAACAGATACTGCTTCACTCTGTACAGTCAAATAGATTCTCATTTCTTAAATCCTATCTAGGGCTCGAAGTAAAGTTGTGTTTTAGGAGATTGCATATATAGGCTATGACTTTCTTTTATGAATTTTTGTTATTCTTAGAGTTTCAAATTGCCTTTTAAAAAGTATGAGAGGATCACCCCCATTTTATCACTACTACTTTTTGAATGGAATCCATTTTATTCTTAAAGATGTTCTGCTGAGTCTCCTCATTGAAGTCAACTGCTTTGCACACTTTTGCTCAGCTATCTTTGCAATACTTATTTTTATTAAACTTCTGATTCAGTATCAGGTTTTTTTTTGCTGCAAATGTGTGTGTACTGTTTTTTTGTTTTTGTTCTTTAGTTTTTGCTGGAATAGACCTTTTATTTTTTTCAAAAAATGTTTGAAAAAATAACTGTCAATGAGTCTCTTCATCGCAGAAACTAACTTTATTTTCCATCTAGGAATAGTTTATTATTAAAATATATTTTCAAAATTATCTCATAACTTAGGAGACATTGCTACATTTGGGTCTGACATTCAGTATAGCTGATGAGAAGTCTGAAATCAGTCTGTTTCTTACTCTTTTGGGTCACTTGTTTCTGAACTCTGGGCGCTTTTTTCATATTCTCAAATTTTTGGGGGCTATGTCTAGGTATGGGTCCACTGTCATTCATTCTGTTAAGCACTTGTGAAGACTTTTACATGAAAACTTATGTCTGGGAAATAACCAATAAATCTCTTGAAATAAAGATATCTCCTGAAAAATTAATTCTTTTATTATATTTCTGCTCCATTTTTTTCTATACTCTCGTTTTGAGACATGTTAAACCAATGGGATAACAAGAATTAAACCTCAGCATCTTCTAAATTGTCTCTTTCTATTCATCTTTACCTTGATTTGTTTTAAATTTCTAGATTTCCTAAAGTATGTTTCACTCCCTCTACTTAGTTATTTCATCAATTATAATTTACATTCCAGGAATATTTTATTATTTGATTGGTCTTTGGAAATTATATCATTTTCTTGTTTATATATTCAACATTTTTCTGCTTCTTGTTTTCTGTGTAACTTTGGGCAAATTATTTAACTGCTTTATGCCTCTATTTCTGTACTAAAAATGTAGATAATTGACATACTTTATAGGACTTCAATTGGGACCCAATAACTTAGTACATATCTAAGTACCCAGTGACTTAGTAGATATTTAGAAATATGCCTGGTGATAGTATGTGATAAATAGTAGCTATTGTAATGCTATTCTCATTAAACCGTGAATACTTACTGAATATTTTATGTCTTTCTGATTTTCTAAATTTAAATTGAGTTTGTTCCAGTTTGATTTTTTTATTCATTTGGTCTTTCAATTTCGAGGGTTTTTTTTTTCACTTAGATTTCTATGTAAGTTGACAATGTAAGAATAGATTGTAGAATAATTTTCTGCTCAGTGATGTAGGTCTGTTTTACCAACAGACTCTCCCAAGAATGGAGTGACCTACATGAGGATGTGTTAATAACCATCAGGCTTTTCTTTAAGATGCTTGAGGGAGAGGCAGGCTGAAGAAACTCAAATGCAGAAAGGTCTTTATTCTGGGGTGCCAACGTCCATATGTGGTGCTCTACTTTTCCTCAAATGTATTTGTATTTTTATCTTCTTAATGTCAAGAGATAGGATAGTACAGTGGCTAGAAGCACGAACTTTAAAGCTGCCCTGTGTTAATTCCAGCCCAGCTGTGGCACTTACTAAGCATATGGTTGGTCATCTCTCTGAGTTAGTTTCCTCATCTGTAAATGGGGATAATATATACTTGGGTCCTCTAAATTTATTTGATAATTTATTTGCATCTGGATATATTAAGCTCAAAGCATTAATTATGAAGATAAAACAATGAATGGCTAAATAATGTAGTGGCTTAATTAAGGAGGAAGAAACACTTGGGGGAGGGCTTGTTCTACACAGGGCTTTGAAGTTGGCACTCTTTCTTTTTAATGTCTTTCTGCAGCTATTCTTCTCTCCCACAGATTCTATATGGCTTTTCTGAATAAATAGTCTCCATGCTATTTCTCCTGGTCCTACATAACTAAATTGTTAGTTGGTAAGATTTACGATATAACCTCTCCCTAAGGTATCTGTATTTCTATCTAATAAAGCAATTTGAATAATTTATATATTCAACAAACACTGATTTACTATTTTCCAAGAACTCTGCTGGTGCAGGGAATACATGGATTTAGAAAGACCAGTAAGTTATGGTTCCGTCAGTCAAAAAGCCTAAAATTTATCAGATAAAAGCTGAAATATTTTTTATATTTACAGAAATGGACTGGGGACATTCTTGGCTCTGAATTACCATCTCTTGGGTGTTCTCAACAGCTGTTACTATAATTTTTTTTTGCCATTTTCTCCTGCTAAAGATATGTATAGTCTGAACATATCATAGCTCTATTAAATGTAGAATATCTACAGCATATTATGTAGTTAATAGGCTCATCTCTTATAAGTACAAACTCAGAAGATAATTCATTTATTTATTCAGCAAATAAATGATATATTGATCTCCTATTACGTTGTCAGATACTAAACACAGAGCAGCCAACAAGATGTAGCCTTTGACCCTACAAAAGTGTATAAAGGGAGCATGGCCAGTAAAACACACAAAAATACAATACAAGGTTCTAGATGATGAGACAGAAGTAAAACGATGGATATGATGGCAGCACATTGAAGACTGAGGTTAAAAAAGAAAATTCAAAATAGAGGCTTGGTCAAAGGTTTCAACACATTAAGAAACCAAGTGTCAGTATTAGGTCTGGCTAGAGCTTTGACAGTGTGGCTGGCAGTGGAGAGATAGAAGAGAGATAAATTTGGAGAGGCAAGCCGTGGCAAGATAATAAAGGGTCTTTGTAAACATTTTATTACATTTACTGTACCTTATTAAACAATTTCAACTTTGTATTTAGGTAAATGGTATACTGTTGAACAGTTACAAAGGCCGTGATCAGATGTTTGTACTGTTGAGAATGATATTTACGGAGGCAGTGGCTAGAGTATGTGTGTAAGGGGGCAGCAGTGATTGATGGACAAAACTGGGAGCAGAGACAGCACTAGGAGGCAGTTCCAACCATATAGGGAGCAGATGATTTTGGCCTGACACCAACTGTGGCTTAGAGAAAGAGAAATTTAGGAAATGAAAAAGTTCTTAAGGAGAGAAAATTGAAAGAATGTGGTAATATGAGATAGAGAAGGGTGAAGTTAAGGATGAAATTAAGATAATTCCAGTTTGTACAACTGGATAGATGTTGGATATTTGCTGACAGGAAACCCAGGATGATAAAAAGATCTGGGAAAAGGTATATGAACTAAAATACCAGGCATGTTAGAACTACAAGAATTACAGTTACTGGGGAAAAATGTGGAACAATGATTTCCTGATATTTGACAACATGAAACACAGGACAATAATCTTTGAGAAAAGATGCGG
The DNA here is from genome assembly GCF_030222135.1 of Aotus nancymaae. Taxonomy (NCBI): domain Eukaryota; kingdom Metazoa; phylum Chordata; class Mammalia; order Primates; family Aotidae; genus Aotus; species Aotus nancymaae. Next base: position 9,190,301 of record NW_026988438.1, read on the forward strand.
AAAATGAGCCTAATAAGTGCCTTAACTTACAGTCTAGGGGTTTTCTAGGTGGCAGCACAGTGACAGAAAATACAAATACAGCCTGGTGGTTTTACTTAGTTGAAAAGAACACAATTTGGCGTTCAGAGAGCCAAGCTGGCAAGCATGTTCAGTGCAGTATACTGAAGATGAGAGCTTCACAGAGGAAGACAGAGCTCTGGAGACCAATCTTCAGCTCAAGGTTTGCTGCTATCCCAGGGGGGTAGATTGATCAGTGCATACACATGAGGCAACTACCAAGGCTGGTGAGGGTTGGGGAACAGGAAAGAGGTAGGCACAGCATCCTAGGTTTCACAGAATTTGTGTTCTGAGCAGCCAAAGTAAACATCTCTTCATATACAGGGGCATCAAGTAAAGCCACCAATGTAATACCTACCATATGATTATCCAAAATATAGAAAAAGCAGTGATCTACACTCAGTACCATTTATAATACAATCTCTCAGCACCTATTTCTGTTCCTAGGAATACAAATAAACTTCCTCAGTCTGATATTGGCATCTATGGAAAACCTACAGCTGGCTCACTGATACTTAATGGAAGTCTCGAATGCTTTCTCCTTAGTATCTGGAACAAGACAAAGATATCTACTCTAACCACTTCTGTTCAACATTGTACTAGATTTCCTATCATTTGCACTTAGGCAAGAAAAAGAAAGTCAAAACACACAGATTTGAAAGAAAGAATTAAACATCATCCATAGACACCATGTTTATCTATGTAGAAGATCCTAAGAAATCTACAGCAAAGCTTCTAGGGTTAAAAAAGGAGTTTAGCAAGTTTGCAAGATACAAGGTAAATATACAAAAATTGATTATATTCCTATATGTTATAAGTAACTGGAGATTAAAATTTATAAAATACCATTTCAAAAGCAGAAAAAGTTATGAAATATTTAGGAAAGTTTTGCCAAGTGTTCTCTACCCTAAAAACTAAATCATTAGAGCAACATTAAGTAAAACCTGAATAAATTGGGAAATATCAAGTGTTCTAAATTAGAGGACTTAATATTGTTAAGATATAAATTTTCCTAAATTAATCTGTGGATCCACAGCAATCTCAATAAAAATTCCAGAATGTTTTTGTTTTTAATACAATTTGGCAAGCTAATTCTAAAATTTATATGGACATGCAAAGGTCCTGAAATAGACAAAAACAATTTGCAGAAGAAATAAAATTTAAAGAATCATTTTGTTTGCTTTCAAGACTTTTTGCTTTAAGCTGTGGTTAAAGTTGCAGGATTATTTTCAATTTCTCTATGAGTTGCAGTAGTTTATGAAGGAAAAACATTGTTAAGGCCACTTTCTTTAAGTGAATGACCATATGTTTCTTTTGGTGAGGTAAATTTATCACACTGTGATTTGTCTAATACTTTAGAAAGGGGAAGACATCATTTTATGGATTTTTATGAATTAGTATACAATCTCTCAGCATATTTTAACACAATTTTCTCTATATTATGTACTCAGAAAAAAGTTATTTAACAAGATCAGTGGTGTACGATATTTGGGTAACCTTTACTATGCTTAGTTACTGGTCACTCAAGACTCTATGTAGCTTTGTGTTATATGTCTACAGTACATCTCTAACAGTCAAATGCGAACGTGCTATTTTTTTTTTCCTTGAATGCTAGTTTTCATGCACAGTGTTTGAAGCTCCCAACAATTACATTTGTTTTTATTAGCTGTCTCTGTTTTCTTTATTGATGGTGAAAGCAAAAAAATACCAAATCATACATATTTTACAATCCCATTGCCCTGCATTCTAACAACAATGGGATGTGGAGAGAAATCTTTACTTTCAGAACAGAGTGAGAGTGAAGGAGGAGAGAGAGTTCGTACAACTGGTTGGTCAAGGAGAAAGGGTCAGAAAAGAAGAAGATATGGCAGCTGCACTAGAGAAAGGAAACTTGAGGAAAAAGACATGTTTAATCAGTATTTGTAGGAAGTTACCCTATATTGTATGATGTAATCCCGCTTCTATGTCTTTAAGGGAAAAAAATCTTTGAAAATCTATATTACCCCTATAGTTGTGGAGAAGTCTGAATTCTCTTTTTATATTGGAAAAGATGACATTTTGAATTTGGTTGTACCTGGAGAACAGTGTCACTCAGTCCTGTTACTGTTGGATTTTTTTAAGTGGTGATGATTTCATGAAGGAAAGTTTCCCAAAGCTCTTAGTCTCAAGGATCTTACAGACTTATCTGGGCAAATCTCTTTTGTAATGGGCAAAACTACAGCGATTACAGGATACCCTAAGAGGAATTACGTTTCCCTTTTTCCTAGCTCAGATTAAGAAGTCACTAGCTGCCTTCCACGTGAGTGGAGACAGGGAAACACCTGGACACAATTCTGCTCCACTTTATGATGCGGAAGTTTATTAGGAAGGTCTTAGTCCTAAGGAAAAAATAATGTAAGAGGACTTTTTCTTTGACTCAACAAAACCAATCCCTTCCTATGGTTTTCAGAGTTCTGATTTGTGTACAGTTAGGGGTCATGATGATACTCCAGCCAGAGCTCCCTAATATATGAAGTGAGGGGTATCAAATGACCTTTGTCAAGGCCCAGGGGCAAAGAAGGGTCATGCGATCTCTAAAACTTAGGAAGATGCTAGCACTTAGTTTGAGGCAAAGAGGGCAGACGCCATAACCTGTTCTCATAGAAAGCAGCAGCGTTTTTGAATGGAAAAACTTGTTATTATTACTTTTTTTTGGTAATATGTGAAAGCTCAGGTTTACTGTGGCAATCTTGTCTGTCCTCAAACGCCCCTGACAGGTTTGGCTGAAGTCAGTGAACAAGTTCACAGGTGAATGTTTGAGTTGTCGAAAATGCAAATGTCATATAAAACAAGTAGAAGAGAAAGAGACAGCAAAGAGTATTTTTTCCACATGTATCATTAATGATATTTTTAAGAAGATAAGGGTAATTTTTCTATTGTCCAGTTTAACGTCAGTGTAAATGTCAAGAGAAGCACATGGTGATCCCTCAGGCTCATATTTACAAAATTATTAATATTGTTAATTAGGAGAGGCACTTTCCATGAACTTAAATAAATATATTTCTACATGGATTATTCTTTCAGACAGTACTAGAATATTGTTGCTGTGAGTGAAATACTTGTCTATAAAGACAAACTTCTTTAAAACTATTTTTCTTGAAACAGCTTAATATTTTAAAATGTCACCATAAAATATCATTTTAAAATAGATTCATCCTGTGTGTGCTTGTGTTAGTTCAAAGGACATGTTCCTTTTAAAGATTTGAGAAACAGTATGGTACTGGAGACGTTTATTACAAAACCATTTCTCATGGAACAAGAACATGTAGTTTCTCGGTGCAAGACTGCCTGATGCTTCTCAGATTTAAATGGCCCAGGTAAGATAAAGGAAAATTCGGCAAGGTCAGAAGAGAGAACAGATTTATCCTTAAGTGGGAGAAAACTGTGCCCAAGAGTACAGAAGGGGAAGAATTTAAGTATTTCTGGTAACCTCCTGACTTTTCTTAAAAGGTGATTTTAGTAAGAAGAAACCATTAACTATTTAAGGGCAGTTTTGAGGCATTACTATGAGAAAAATCGATTCAAAAGTCAACATTTCTTATCTAGAAATGCTGAAGGGAATCTATTGAAAATGACTGACTCTATAAACACAAGAACATTAAGAATTAATTATAGTAAATAATACACATAGCATGTATACTATGAAATAAAATTTCTCTGACCAAAGGTTTAAAGTTCCTGTAATTCTCTGATTGTTTGACAATTCTAAATAAGTTCTTGTACCTTGAATTTTGTGTAAATAGGTTATGAAATCCCCTTATAGTCATTTTGCTACGGTATTAGCATGACATTTGTCACTAATATGATGCAAATATATTGTGTATACATTTACAACACCAGTAAATTTGATATGACATTAAAATATGTAGCTGAATGCTTCTAGTGTCAGTTCTGGCTCATTTAGACACTGTCTTTGAATAAATAAATAGTTGAGTTGATGGCATCTTTTAATTTTTTCTTCTACTTGATTTTAATAGATTATTGCCTTTCTCAGAGCTATTTGAAATGTTTTCTTCATTCATTTACAGCATAAATTAACATGTCATTTTTCCCATGAGTTTTTGAAAGCAGATAGGAGACTGACAGTACTTATACTGTGTGCCTCTATGTACACATTTTAAGGTTTTAAATCAGTCATTTGAAGAACATTAGGCCCACACGAGAATCTGTCATTGCTAGGCGATTATTGTAAGCTAAAATTGCAATGTCACCATTCAAAAATGAAACAGTACCAGTATCATGTTAAAACAAAAATCAATTCTGGAAACAGCAACTACTGCCGTTTTTTACTTTGTATATTTTGAATCTGGAGGTTACCATTTGACCTTGAGGGGAAATGTTTTTGTGAGTATTGATCAATACAATTCCCAATAATCCTTTCACATTTTCAAAATACACTGACTCCTTTTGTTTTTTTGGCACTTAAATAAGATAAAGATAAAATAAAAAAAAAATATATATATACATATAATTTTTTGAGAGGTAAAATATAACCTTTTTTTGCTAACAATATGATTATGTTCTATATATTATCCCATACCTTGATATTCATTATAATATTTTAAAATATATATAATTCACCTGATCTTTCTCTTAGTATTTATGAATTCTATCATTTCCATATTTTCATCAGTTGCAATTTTAATTTGACTAAAGTCAAGCTTAAATTTTTTTTCATATGTCCTTCTTTAACAATCCATTTGTTATTACAATGAACCACTCTTATCCCTGAATTAAAATAGGAATCCATCTCAGGCTCAACCAAAATCTTCTATTATTTAACTGTATTATTTATGTTGTTCTGCTCAAGATACTTTAAATGACCATATCGAACAATCCTTTCTCCAGAAATAAACTTTATTGCCAATGCTCATCTGCAAACTTACCTAACTCAACCATTCAGCTTAACTGAATCTGCAGATATATTCAGCAGAATAATTACACTTCTCCTCATGATTACTATGAAGTTTTCATAATAAGCACAATCGGAAAGACCAATGGTTGGATTACATGATAGAAGTAAAGATTTTCTTTAAATAAATAATTATTTAAGGAGGTATGCTATGTAACTACACTGATCATATTGCTAAACTCTATGAAATCACTTGTTTTCATTCATTGTGAACCTACAAAAATTGCAATTTTTGAAGATTTAATCTAAATTAAACCCAGAAAAGCATTTTGAGAAAAACGCTCCCTAAATGTAACTGTAATTTCTCCGCTCACGTATCCTTCTCTTATGTCTTTCTGGAGATTTTCCCCCGTGATCACACTTATACTCAAAACCATGTAAATAAAATTGGGATCATATATGAATCTGAATATTTAAGTACTCTTTCTAATTTTTGTGAGACTAAATGTAATTAAATACTTTCAAAATTATGTTCATGATTGTGTAGAGACATAGAGGGTAGCAAAGTTGCTTCCTTGGCCTTTCTTATTATTTTATCCTTAGCACTTGACACACTATCTGGCATCCAGTAGCCACTCAATAAATGTTTTTGTTTGGAATGATTCAATAGAGACTAATGCTGAGAACAATAATGGCTCTCAAAATACCACAATAAGCAAATAAGCAAAACTCTGGTTACTGATCTTTTTCCCACGAATACCTTATCTTTAGTGTTGTTTGCTTGTTAATTTGTTTAGTGATTTGGCCATTTCCCCTGCAATGTGAAGCCTCTAAGGTGACTCCTCAAAGAGTATAGCCTCGGACATGTGTATGATCACCCTGAGATGGCAGCAGTTTTAGCAGACCCCTCTTTGTCTCTTTCTCTGCCTCTGCTGTTATCACACCCATTAGACTCCCCATATTATCAGCTAATTGCTGTATGTTTTTGACAATGTCATGGGGCATCATTTCTCCAGTATCTCATTCAATTAAATTTGGACCCTTTCGCAGGGGTGGTTTTGGCTGCCAGTCTTTGTGAGTGTTTTTGGCCCAAGGTGTGCTCTTCCCAGCCCTCTCCCTGTTTCTCTCCGACAAACTAGTTGGTTTTCGGTCAGACTTCTCTTTTATGGCACTACCTGCCTTCTCCTAATCGTGTACCACCAAATCATCCTCAGTTTTGACAGTTTCCTAATACTTGAACTTCTCCGCACACTACTTAAAATAAAGATAGTTCATCTGGGGAAGCTTTAAAGTTCCCTAATAGACATTTTCTCAGGGCACAGTCTCTGTTCCATTATTCTAGACCTAGGGGTGAGGAAAGTGACCTGCTTCCCTCAGAGTGATTTTCCTGCTACATGGATAGCTAAATGAAGCTATTTTACATACATATTACCTCAAGTACTTTTAAATTTTGTGATAAGAGCACTTAAAACCTACCATCTTAGGAATTTTCAAATGTATTATTATTCACTGCAGTCACCATGATGTACAATAAATCTCTTGAACTTATTCCTTCTAAGTGAAATTTTGTGTCCTTTGACCAACATCTCCCCAGTTCACCCAACCTCCAGCCCCTGTTTCTGTGAGCTCAACTTTTATGCAGTCGACATATGAAAGTGGTCATGCAGTATTTCCTTCTGTGCCTGGCTCACTGCACTTAACTAATGTCCTCCAGGCTCTTTCGTATGTCACAAATGACACGATTTCCTTTTTGGAGGCTGAATAGTACTTCACTGTGTGAATGTACCACATTTTCTTTGTCTGATTATCTGTTGATGAACACTTAGCTTGTTTCCATATCTTAGCTATTGTGAGTAGTGCTGCAATGAACCCGAGAATGCAGACACCTCATCAACATACTGATTTCATTTCCTTTGGATATATATTCAGTAGAGAGATTGCTGGATCATACAGTAGTTCTGTTTTTAATTTTTTGAGGAATTTTCATATTTTTTTCACAATCTCTATGCTAATTTAATTTCCCACCCATGATTTATAAAGATTCCCTTTTCTTCACACGTTTACTAATTCCTGTTCTCATCTTTTTAATAATAACATTCTTTTGTCTGTTTGATTATAGTCATTCTAACAGATGTTTGATGCTATCTGGCTGTAGTTTTAATTTGCATTTTCTTGATGCTTAGTGATGTTGAGCATGGTTGCATACATCTGTTGGCCATTTGGATATATGTATTTCTGGAAATGTCTATTGAGGTCCATTGCAAAGTTTTTGATTTATTTATTTTCTTACTATTGAGTTGTTTGAGTTTGTTATATATTTTGGATATTAGACCCTTATCAGATGTATGGTTTACAAATATATTTTCCTATTTTATAGTTGTTTCTACACTTTGTCGATGGTTTCCTTGGTTGTGCAGAGTTGTTAGTTGTATATAATCTCATTTGTTGATTTTTGCTTTTGTTGCTTATACTTTTGGGCTTGTATCAAAACGTATTTGCCTAGACTAATGTCACACAGCTTTCTCCCCATATTTTCTTTTAGTAGTCTAAGTTTTAAATCTTAAACTTAAGTCTTTAATTCATTTTGAGATTTTTCTTATGTAGTGTGAGATAAGGGTCTAATCTCATTCTTCTGCGTGTGCATCACCAGTTTTTTCAGCCCCTTACATTGAAGAGACTGTCCTTTCCTCAGTGTCTGTTCTTGGCAGCTTTGTCAAAAATGAGTTCACTGTAGCTGTATGGATTTATTTCTGGGCTGTTCTTTCTGTTCCATTGATTGATGTGTCTGTTTTTGTGCCATAACTAGACTGTTTTAATTAGTATAGCTCTTCAGCATAATTTGAAGTCAGGTAATGTGATTCCTCCAGTTTTCTTCTTTTTGCTCAGTATGGCTTTGGCTCTTTTTGGTCTTGTGTACTTCCATATAAATTTCAGATTTTCTTTTTCTGTATCTGAGGAATGTCATTGGTATTTTAGTGGTAGCTGCATTGAATCTGTAGATTGCTTTGAGTAGTATGGATATTTTAACAACATAGATTCTTTCAATCCATGAACCTGAAGTATATTCCCACTTGTGGGTGGGCTTTTCAATTTTTTAAATCGATGTTTTACAGTTTTTATTGTGGAGAACTTAAAAGCTCTTTGTATTTAATTTTCTTTCTGGTTGTTGTAAATGGGATGACCTTTTAAATGTATTTATTAGATTGTTCACTGTTGACATACAGAAATGCTAGATTTTTGTATGTTGATTTTGTATACTATAACTTTACTGAATTTGTTTATCAGTTCTAATAGTCTTTTTGTGGAGTCTTTCAGTTTTTTTCAATAAAAGACCCTATAATCTGCAAACAAGAATATTTTGACTTTCTTCCTTTCAAATTTGTGTGCCCTTTATTTATTTCTTTTGTCTGATGCTTTAGCTAGGATTTCCAGTACCATGTTGAAAACAGTAGAGAAAGTGGGCAACTTGTTTTGTTCTAGATCTTAGAGGAAACCCTTTCAGGTTTTCCTACTCAGTATGATACCAACTGTGGGGTTGCTGTATATATCTTTTATTGTGTTGTATTTTAATGTGTTTCTTCCATACTTTGTGTTTTGAGGATTTTTATCATGAAGAAATGTAGAATTTTATTAAATGCTTTTTCAGCACCAATTGAAATGATTATATGGTTTTTATACTTCACTCTGTAGAGATGATATATCATATCAATTGATTTGCATATGTTGAACCATCCTTGCATCACTGGGATAAATCCCACTTGGTCATGATGAATCATCTTTTTAGTATGTTGTTGCATTCCATTTTCTAGGGTTTTGTTTGAGGATTTTTGCAACAAGGTTTACCAGGAATCTTGGCATGTAGTTTTCTTTTTTTAATATGTCTGTCTGGTGTTGATATCAGTATAATACTAGCCTCATAGAATGAGTCTGGAGGAGTTCCTTCCTCTTCTATTATTTGGATTAGTTTGAACAGTCGATATTAGTGCTTCTTAAAATGTTTGGTAAAATTCAGCAGTGAAGCACTAGGTCCCAGGCTTTTATTTCATGGCAGACTTTTTATTATGGCTTCAATTTCATTACTTCTTCTTGATTTGTTTGGGTTTTGGATTTCTTCCTGGTATATAATGCAAATATATACCAATAGAGAGATAGACCCAATACAAAAATAGCTGGAGACTTCAACCCTCGATTTTCTTCCCTGGACAGATTAGGTTGAGATATACAAAAGAATCAACTAAGAAAGTTGGACATAATTTTCCCTATAGACCAAATGGGCCAAATATATATTGAGAGAATATTTCACACAATTACTTTAACATACTCATTATTCTCCTGAGCACATGAATCATTCTAAAGGATAAACTATATGTTAGTACACAAAACAAGTCTTAAAACATTGAAAAAATTGAGATAATATCAAGCATCTTCTCTGACTACTCTGGAGTAAAACTACACGTCAATAAAAAAAAGAATTTTGGGCACTACACAAACACATGGAAATTAAACAATATGCTTCTGAATAACCAGTGGGTCAATGATGAAGTTAATAAGGAAATTCAAGAATTTCTTGAACCAAATGATGTTGGAAATACAACATACAATGTCTATGGGACACTGCAAAGCCATTCCACTAGGAAAATTTTTAACTGTAAGCACCTACATCAAAAAAGAGGATTAAAAACTTCAAATTAACAACCTCATGATGCAGCTCAAAGAACTAGAAAAGCAAGAGCAAACCAAACCCAAAAAGACTAGAAGATGTTAGAAGAAAAGAAGTAGACTGGATAAAGAAAATGTAGCACATTACACCATGGAATACTATGCAGCCATAAAAAAGAATGAGTTCATGTCCTTTGCAGGGACATGGATAAACCTGGAAATCATCATTTTCAGCAAACTGACAGAAGAACAGAAAACCAAACACTGCATGTTCTCACTCATGTGTGGGTGTTGAACAATAAGAACACATGGACACACGGAGGGGAACATCACACACCAGGGCTTGTTGGGGGATGGGTGGCTAGGGGAGGGATAGCACGGTTTGTGGGGATAGGGGAGGGATAGCATTAGTATAAATACCTAATATAGATGACCGGGTGATGGATGCAGCAAACCACCATGGCACATGTATATGTATGTAATAAACCTGCATGTTCTGCACATGTAACCCAGAACTTAAAGTATAATTTTTAAAAAAAGAAGTGAGAGAAATCAGAGCAGAAATAAATGAATTTGAAATGAAGAAAACAATACAAAAGTCAATAAAAGAAAAAATTGGTTTTTTGAAAAGATAAACAAAATTGACAAAATTTAGGCAGACTAAGATTAAAGGAAAGAAAACCCAAATAAAATTGGAGGTGAAAAAAAGAAGCAGTACAGCTGATACCACCATAATTCAAAGGATTATTAGCAGCTACTATGAGTAGCTATATGATAATTAGTTGGAATATCTACAAGAAATGGATAAACTCCTAGACACATAGAAACTCTCAATATATTTCTAGCCATTGGTTCTTAGCTTGCTGGGCTCTGTGACAATGAGACCTGCCGAGTGAGACAACTTGGCCCCCTGGCTTCATCCCCCTTTCCAGGGGAGTAAACAGTTCTGTCTTGCCGAGGTTCCAGGGCCCTGTCATTTGGAGGCTTTGTTCATTTTTTTAAAATTCTTTTTTCTTGGGGAGAGCTGGCAAGATGGCCAAATAGGACCAGCTCTGTTCTGCAGCACCCAGCAAGACCAATGCAGAAGGCAGGTGATTTCTCTATTTCCAACTGAAGTACCTGGTTCATCTCATTGGGACTGGTTAGACAGTGGGTACAACCCACAGAGAGTAAGCAGAGGTAGGGTGGGTTATCACCTCACATGGGAAGTTCAAGGGGCTGGGGAACCACCTCCTCTAACCAAGGGAAGCCATGAGGGACTGTGCTATCTGGCCCACATGCTACACTTTTCCCATGGCTTTTGCAACACTCAGACCAGGAAATTCCCGTGTTTGCCTCTACCACCAGAGCCCTGGGTTTCAAGCACAAAACTAGGTGGCTCTTTGGGCAGACACCTGCAGGAGTTTATTTTTTTCATACCTCAGTGGTGCTTGGAACCTCAGCGAGATGGAACCATTCACTTGCCTGGAAAGGGGGCTGAACCCAGGGAGCCAAGTGGTCTCACTCAGCAGATCCCACTGTTACAGAGCCCAGCAAGCTAAGAACCACTGGCTTAAAATTCTCACTACCAGCAGAGCAATCTGAAGTCAACTTGACACGGTCAAGTCTGGTTGGGGGAGGGGCGTCTGCCATTACTGAGGTTTGAGTAAGTGGTTTTCCCCTCAGGTTGTTACAGAAGCTGCCAAGAAGTTCGAACTATGCAGAAGTCACCAAAGCATGGAAAAGCGGCTGGGGCCAGACTGCCTCTGTAGATTCTCCTCACTGGGCAGGGCATCTCTGAAAGAAAGGCAGCAGCCCCTGTCAGGGGCTTAGATATAAATCTCCTATCTCCCTAGGACAGAGCACCTGGGGGAAGAGCCAGCTTTGGGCACATCTTCAGCAGACTTAAGCATTCCTGCTTGCCAGCTCTGAAGAGAGCAGCAGATCTCCTAGCACAATGCTTGAGCTCTGCTAAGGGACAGACTGCCTCCTCAAGTGGGTCCCTGACCACCATGCCTACTGACTGGGAGACAGCTCCCAGCAGGGGTTGACTGACACCTCATACAGGAGAGCACCAGCTGGCATCAGGCTGGTCCCCCTCAGGGATGAGGGTTCCAGAGGAAAGAGCAGGCAGCAATCTTTACTGTTCTGCAGCCTCCACTGGTAATACCCAGGCAGATAGGGTCTGGAGTGGACCTCCAGCAAACTCCAGCAGACCTGCAGCAGAGATGCATGACTGTTAGAAGGAAAATTAACAAATAGAAAGCAATAACATCAATGTCAGCAAAAGGGATTCCCACAAAAAAACCCATCCAAAGGCCATCGGCTTCAAAGACCAAAGGTAGGTAGGTCCACAAAGATAAAGAAAAACCAGCATAAAAATGCTAAAAATTCCAAAAACCAGAATGACTCTTCTCCTCCAAATGATCACAACTCCTCTCCAGCAAAGGCACAAAACTGGACAGTGAATGAGTTTGATGAATTGCCAGAAGTAGGCTTCAGAAAGTGTGTAATAACAAACTCCTCTGAGCTAAAGGAGCACGTTCTAATCCAATGCAAGGAAGCTGAGAACTTTGATAAAAGGTTACAGGAACTGCTAACTAGAATAACCAGTTTAGAGAAAAACAGAGATGACTTGATGGAGCTGAAAAACATAGCACGAGAACTTGGTGAAGCATACACAAGTATGGATAGCAAAATCGATCAAGTGGAAGAAAACATATCAGAGATTGAAGATCAAGTTATGAAATAAAGCATGAAGACAAGATTAGGGGAAAAAGAATGAAAAATAACAATAATTCCATGACATATGGGAATATATGAAAAGACTAAACCTATGATTGATTGGTGTACCTGAAAGAGATAGGGAGAATGAAAGCAAGTTATAAATGCTTCAGGATATTATCTAGGAGAACTTCTCAAAACTAGCAAGACAGCCCAACATTCAAATTCAGGAAATACGGAGACCACCGCTAAGATACAACTTGAGAAGAGCAATCCCAAGACACATAATTGTCAGATGCTTCAAGGATGAAATGAAAGAAAAAATGTTAAAGGCAGCTAGAGATGAAGGTCAGGTTATTACAAAGGGAAGCTCGTCAGACTAACAGCAGATCTCTGCAGAAACCCCATAAGGCAGAAGAGAATGGGGTTTAGTAGTCAACATGCTTCAAGAATTTTCAACCCAGAATTTCATATCCTGCCAAACTAAGCTTCATAAGCAAAGGAGAAATAAAATCCTTTATAGACAAGCAAACGCTGAGGGATTTTGTCCCCACCAGGCCTGTTTTACAAGAGCTGCTGAAGGAAGCAGTAAATATGGAAAGGAAAAACTTGTACCAGCCACTGCAAAAATATACGAAAATATAAAGACCATTGACACTATCAAGACACTGCATCAACTAATGTGCAAAATTACCAGCTAGCATCATGATGGATCAAATTCACACGTAGCAATGTTAACCTTAAATGTAAATAGGCTAAATGCCCCAATTAAAAGACATCGACTGGCAAATTGGATAAAGTAACAAGACTTATTGGTGTACTGTATTCACTAGACCCTCACATGCAAAGACACACATAGGCTCAAAATTAAGGGGTGGAACAAAATTTACCAAGTAAATGGAAAGCAAAAAAAGCAGGGATTGCAATCCTAGTCTCTGATAAAACAGACTTTAAACCAACAAAGATCAAAAGAGACAAAGGCATCACATAATGGTAAAGTGATCAATGCAACGAGAAGAGCTAACTGTCCTAAGTATATATGCACCCAACACAGGAGCACCCGGACTCATAAAACAAGTTCTCAGAGACCTACAAGGAGACTTAGACTTCCACATAATAATAGTGGGAGATTTTAAAACCCCATTTTCAATATTAGATCAAAGAGGCAGAAAAATAACAAGGATATTCAGGACTTGAACTCAATTCTGGCAGACCTAATGGACATCTACAGAAGTCTCCACCCCAAATCAACAGAATGTACATTCTTCTCGGCACCACGTAACACTTTTTCTAAAATCAACCACATAATTGGAAGTAAAACACTCTTTGGCGAATGCGAAAGAACAAAAATCATAATAAACAGTCAGACCACAGTGCAATCAAATTAAAAACTCACTCAGAACCACATAACCACATGGAAACTGAACAGTCTGCTCCTGAATGACTACTGGATCAATAACAAAATTAAGGCAGAAAAAAGGAGGTTCTTTGAAACCAACCAGAACAAAGATACAACGTACCAGAATCTCTGGGACACACCTAAAGCAGTATTTAGAGGGAAATTTACAGCACTAAATGCCCACAGGAGAAAGCAGGAAATACCTAAAATTGATACTCTAATATCAGAATTAAAAGAACTAGAGAATCAAGAGCAAACAAATTCAACAGCTAGCAGAAGACAAGAAATAACTCTCATGGTTAGGAAGAATCAATATCATGAAAATGGCCATACTGCCCAAAGTAATTTATAGATTCAGTGATATCCCTATCAAGCTACCATTGACTTTCTTTACAGAACTGGAAAAAAATCACCTCAAACTTCATATGGGACCAAAAAAGAGCCTGCATAGCCAAGGCAATTCTAAGGAAAAAGAACAAAGCTGGAGGCATCACGCTACCTGACTTCAGTCTCTACTACAAGGCTGCAGTAATCAAAACAGCATGGTACAGGTACCAATACAGAGATATAGACTAATGGAACAGAACAGAGGCCTCAGAAATAATGCCACAAATCTACAACCATCTGATCTTTGACATACCTGACAAAAGCAATGGGGGAAAGGATTCCCTATTTAATAAATGGTGTTGGGAAAACTGGCTTGCCATATGCAGAAAGATGAAACTGGACTCCTTCCTTACACCCTCTACAAAAATTAACTGCAGATGGATTAAAGATCTAAACAAAAGACCTAACACCATAAAAACCCTCAAAGAAAGCCTAGGCAATACATTCAGGACATAATTGTGGGCAAGGACTTCATGACTAAAACACCAAAAGCAATGGCGACAAAAGCCAAAATAGGCAAATAGGATCTAATTAAACTTAAGAGCTTCTGCATAGCAAAAGAAACAATCATTAGAGTGAACTGGCAACCAACAGAATGGGAAAAATCTTTTGCAATCTACCCATCTGAAAAAGGACTAACATCCACAGTCTACAGAGAGCTTAAATTTACAAGAAAAAACAATCCCATCAAAAAGTAGGTGAAGCATATGAACAGACATTATTCAAAAGAAGACATTTATGCAACCAACAAACACATGAAAAACTCATCATCACTGGTTATTAGAGAAATGCAAATCAAAATCACATTGAGAGACCATCTCATGCCAGCTAGAATGGCGATCATTACAAAATCAGGAGACAACAGATGCTGGAGAGGATATGGAGAAATAGAAATGTGGAAGTCAGTGTGGTGATTCCTCAAGGATCTAGAACTAGAAATACTATTTGACTTTGACTCAGCAATCCCATTATGGGGTTTATACCCAAAGGATTGTAAATAATTCTGTTATAAAGACAAATGCACACATATGTTTATCGGGGCACTGTTTATAATAGCAGAGACTTGGAACCAATCCAAATGTTCATCCATGATAGACTGGATAAAGAAAATGTGGCACACATACACCATGGAATATGCAGCCATAAAAAAGGATGAGTTCATGTCCTTTGCAGGGACATGGATATAGCTGGGAACCATCATTCTCAGCAAACTGACACAAGAACAGAAAACCAAACACTGCATGTTCTTACACATAAATGGGTGTTGAACAATGAGAACAAATGTATCTAGGGAGGGGAGAATCACACACTGGGACCTGTCAGTGGATGGGGGACTAGGGGAGTGATAGTAGGGGGTGAAGGCTAGGGGAGGGACAGCATTAGGAGAAGTACCTAATGTAGATGATGGGGTGATGGATGCAGCAAACCACTAGGGCAGCTTTATACCTATGTAACAAACCCTCATGTTCTGCACGTGTACCCCAGAACTTAAAGTATAATAAATAAATTTTTTAACACATCGAAGTAGAACCTATAGGAGATAGAGACATGTAAAACCCTTCAAAAAAATCAACGAATCTAGGAGTTGGTTTTTAAAAAATATTAACAAAATGGGCCACTAGCCAGACTAATGAATGGAGAGAAGTATCAAATGGACACAATAAATAATTACAAAGAAGATATCACCGGTGATCCCAGAGAAATACAAAGTACCATAAGAGAATACTGTAAATACCTCTACCCAAATAAACTAGAAAATATAGAAGAAATTGATTAATTCGTGGACACGTAACACCCTGTCAGGACTACACCAGGAAGAAATCAAGTCCCTGAATACACCAATAACAAGGTCTGAAATTGAGGCAATAACTAATAGCCTACCCAAAACCAGATGGATTTAAAGCCAAATTCTACCAGAGGAACAAAGAGATGGTACCATTTCTTCTGAAACTAGTCCAAACAATAGAAAAGAGGAACTCCTCCTGTTTTTATGAGGCTAGCATCATCCTGACACCAAAACCTGGCAGAGGCACAACAAAAAAAGAAAATTTCAGGCCAATATCCCTGATGAACACTGATGCAAAAATCCTCAGTAAGATACTGGCAATCTGAATCCAGTAGCACATCAAAAAGCTTATCCAGCACCATCAAGTTGGCTCCATCCCTATAATGCAAGACTGGTTCAACACATGCAAATGAGTAAACAGAATATGTCACATAAAGAGAACCAATGACAAAAATCAGATGATTATCTCAATAGATGCAGAAAAGGCCTTTGATACAATTCAACACCCTTTGTACTGAAAACACTCAATAAACTAGGTATTTATGAAACATATCTCAAAATATTAAGAGCTATTTATGACAAACCCATTGCCAGTGTTGTACAGAATGGGCAAAAGTTGGAAGCATTTCCTTTGAAAACTGGCACAAGACAAGGATGCCCTCTATCACCACTCCTATTCAACATAGTATTAGAAGTTCTGGCCGGGGCAATCAGGTAAGAGAAAGAAATAAAGCATATTCATATAGGAAGAGAGGACATCAAATTGTCTCTTTTTAGAGATGACATGTTTATAAATTTAGAAAATCCCATCATCTCAGCCTAAAAACTCCTTAAGCCAATAAGAAACTTCAGCAAAGTCTCAGGATACAGAATCAATGTGCAAAAATCGCAAGTATTCCTATACACCAATAATAGACAAACAGCCAAATTATGAGTGAACTTCCATTCACAATTGCTACAAAGAGAATAAAATACCTAGGAATACAACTTATAAGGGATGTGAAGGCCTCTTTAAAGAGAACTACAACCCACTGCTCAAGGAAATCAGAGAGGACACAAATAAATGGAAAAAAATCCCATGTTCATGGATAGAAAGAACCAATATTGTGAAAATGACCATAGTGCCTTAAGTAATTTATAGATTTAATGCTATTCCCATCAAACTTTCACTGACTTTCTTCACAGAGCTAGAAAAAAACGACTCTAGATTTCAAATGAAACCAAAAAAAGAGCCCATATATCCAAGACAATCCTAAGCAAAAAGAATACAGCTGGAGGCATCATTCTACATGACTTCAAACTATGCTACAAGGCTACAGTAACCAAAACAGCATGGTATTGGAACCAAAACAGATATATAGACCAATGGAACAAAACAGAGGCCTCTGAAATAATGCCACACATCTACATCCATCTGATCTTCAACAAACCTGACAAAAACAAAAAATGGGAAAAGGTTTTCCTATTTAATAGATGGTGCTGGTAAAACTGGCTAGCCAGTGCAGAAAACTGAAACTGACCCCTTCCTTACACCTTATATAAAAATTAACTCAAGATGGATTAAAGATTTAAATATAAAACCTAAAATCATATAAAGGCCTAGAAGAAAACCTAGGCAATATCATTCAAGACATAGACATGGGAAAAGACTTCATGACTAACACACCAAAAGCCAAAATTGACAAATGGGATGTAATTAAACTAAAGAGCTTCTGAACAGCAAAAGAAACTATCATCAGAGTGAACAGGAAACCTACAGAATGAGAGAAAAATTTTGCAATCTACCCATTTGACAGAGGTTTAATACTCACAATCTACAAGGAACTTACATAAATTTACAGGAAAAAAAAACCCATCAAAAAGTGGGTGAAGGATATGAATAGACATTTCTCAAAAGAAGACATTTATGTGGCCAAAAGAGATGTGAAAAAAAAGCTCATCATCACTGGTCATTAGAGAAATGCAAATCAAAACCACATCGAGATACCATCTCATGCCAGCTAGAATGGCAATCATTAAACAATCAGGTGACAACAGGTGCTGGAGAGGATGTGGAGAAATAGGAACACTTTCACACTGTTGGTGGGAGTTTAAATTAGTTCAACCATTGTGGAAGACCTTGTGGTGATTCCTCAAGGCTCTAGATCCATAATTACCATTTGACCCAGCAATCTCATTACTGGGTATGTAGCCAAAAGATTATAAATCATTCTACTATAAAGACACATGCACATATATATTTACTGCAGCACTATTTACAATAGCAGAGACTTGGAACCAACCCAAATGCCCATTAGTGATAGACTGGATAAAGAAAATGTGGCACATATACACCATGGAATAGTATGCAGTCATAAAGAATGAGTTTATGTCCTTTGCAGGGACATGGATGAAGCTGGAAACCATCATTCTCACCCAATTAACACAGGAACAGAAAATCAAACACCACATATTCTCATTCATAAGTGGCAGTTGAACAATGAGAACACATGGACTCAGGGAGAGGAACATCACACACTGGGGCCTGTTGGGGTTGGGGTGCATGGGGAGGGAGGCATTAGGACAAATACATAATGGATATGGGACATAAAACCTAGATGACGAGTTGATGGTTGCAGCAAATCACCATGGGACATGTATACCTGTGTAAGAAATCTGCCTGTTGTGCGCATGTACCTCATAAATTAAAATATTATAAATAAATTTAAAAGAATTCTTTTTTCTTTGTGTTTGTCAGATTGCACTAAAATTCTAAGGTCTTGTCTTTGAGCTTTCAAGTTCTTTTTTCTACTTGTTCAATTTTATTGTTGAAAACTTTCTGTTATAGTTGTGTCTTTCATTTCCAGAAGTTATGATTGTCTTTTCTTTATAACATCTATTTATCTGGAGGCTTTTTCAACCATATCCTGTATATTTTTTTTTTTTTTTTTTTTTTTTTTTTATTGCATTTTAGGTTTTGGGGTACATGTGAAAAACATGCAAGGTTGTTGCTTAGGTGCATACGTGGCAGTGTGATTTGCTGCCTTCCTCCCCTTCACCCATATCTGGCATTTCTCCCCATGCTATCCCTCCCCAACTCCCCACCCCCCCCGCTGTCCCCCCCACTCCCCCACAACAGACCCCCATGTATAGTGCTCCCCTCCCTGTGTCCATGTGTTCTCCTTGTTCAACACCCGCCTATGAGTGAGAACATGTGGTGTTTGATTTTCTGTTCTTGTGTCAGTTTGCTGAGAATGATGGTTTCCAGGTTCATCCATGTCCCTACAAAGGACGCGAACTCCTCGTTTTTAATGGCTGCATAATATTCCATGGTGTATATGTGCCACATTTTTCCTGTCCAGTCTATCATCGATGGGCATTTGGGTTGGTTCCAGGTCTTTGCTATTGTAAACTGTGCTGCAATGAACATTCGTGTGCATGTGTCCTTATAGTAGAACGATTTATAATCCTTTGGATATATGCCCAGTAATGGGGTTGCTGGGTCAAATGGAATTTCTATTTCTAGGTCCTTGAGGAATCGCCACACTGTTTTCCACAATGGTTGAACTAATTTACACTCCCACCAACAGTGTAAAAGTGTTCCTATTTCTCCACATCCTCTCCAGCATCTGTTGTCTCCAGATTTTTTAATGATTGCCATTCTAACTGGTGTGAGATGGTATCTCAATGTAGTTTTGATTTGCATTTCTCTAATGGCCAGTGATGATGAGCATTTTTTCATATGCTTGTTGGCCTCATGTATGTCTTCTTTTGTAAAGTATCTGTTCATGTCCTTCGCCCACTTTTGAATGGGCTTGTTTGTTTTTTTCTTGTAAATCTTTTTTAGCTCGTTGTAAATTCTGGATATCAGCCCTTTGTCAGATGGGTAGGCTGCAAAAATTTTTTCCCATTCTGTTGGTTGCCGATTCACTCTATTGACTGTTTCTTTTGCTGTGCAGAAGCTGTGGAGTTTGATTAGGTCCCATTTGTCTATTTTGGCTTTTGTTGCCAATGCTTTTGGTGTTTTGGTCATGAAGTCCTTGCCTACGCCTATGTCCTGAATGGTTTTGCCTAGGTTTCCTTCTAGTGTTTTTATGGTGTTAGGTCTTATGTTTAAGTCTTTAATCCATCTGGAGTCAATTTTAGTGTAAGGTGTCAGGAAGGGGTCCATTTTCTGCTTTCTGCATATGGCTAGCCAGTTTTCCCAACACCACTTATTGAACAGGGAATCCTTTCCCCATTGCTTGTTTTTATCAGGTTTGTCAAAGATCAGGTGGTTGTAGATATGTTGTGTTGCCTCCGATGCCTCTGTTCTGTTCCATTGGTCTATATCTCTGTTTTGGTACCAGTACCATGCTGTTTTGATTACTGTAGCCTTGTAGTAGAGTTTGATGTCTGGTAGTGTGATGCCTCCTGCTTTGTTCTTTTTGCTTAGAATTGACTAGGCTATGCGGGCTCTCTTTTGGTTCCATATGAAGTTTAAGGTGGTTTTTTCCAGTTCTGTGAAGAAGGTCATTGGTAGCTTGATGGGGATAGCATTGAATCTGTATATTACTTTGGGCAGTATGACCATTTTCACGATATTAATTCTTCCTAACCATGAACATGGAATGTTTCTCCATCTGTTTGTGTCCTCTCTTATTTCGTTGAGCAGTGATTTGTAGTTCTCCTTGAAGAGGTCCTTTACATTCCTTGTTAGTTGTATTCCTAGGTATTTTATTCTCTTTGTAGCGATTGTGAATGGCAGTTCATTCTTGATTTGGCTCTCTTTAAGTCTGTTATTGGTGTATAGGAACGCTTGTGATTTTTGCACATTGATTTTGTATCCTGAGACTTTGCTGAAGTTGCTTATCAGTTTCAGGAGCTTTTGGGCTGAGATGAGGGGTTCTTCTAGATATACAATCATGTCGTCTGCAAATAGAGACAATTTGACTTCCTCCTTTCCTAATTGAATACCCTTTATTTCTTTTTCTTGCCTGATTGCTCTGGCTAGAACTTCCAGTACTATATTGAATAGGAGTGGTGAGAGAGGGCATCCTTGTCTAGTGCCAGATTTCAAAGGGAATGCTTCCAGTTTTTGCCCGTTCAGTATGATATTGGCTGTCGGTTTGTCGTAAATAGCTTTTATTATTTTGAGATACGTTCCATCGATACCTAGTTTATTGAGGGTTTTTAGCATAAAGGGCTGTTGAATTTTGTCGAAGGCCTTCTCTGCATCAATTGAGATAATCATGTGGTTTTTGTCTTTGGTTCTGTTTATGTGGTGAATTACATTTATAGACTTGCGTATATTGAACCAGCCTTGCATCCCCGGGATGAATCCTACTTGATCATGGTGGATAAGCTTTTTGATGTGCTGTTGTAATCGGCTTGCCATTATTTTATTGAAGATTTTTGCATCTATGTTCATCATGGATATTGGCCTGTAGTTTTCTTTTCTTGTTGAGTCTCTGCCGGGTTTTGGTATTAGGATGATGTTGGTCTCATAAAATGATTTGGGAAGGATTCCCTCTTTTTGGATTATTTGGAATAGTTTCAGTAGGAATGGTATCAGTTCCTCTTTGTATGTCTGGTAGAATTCGGCTGTGAACCCATCTGGGCCTGGGCTTTTTTTGGGTGGTAGGCTCTTAATTGCTGCCTCGACTTCAGACCTTGTTATTGGTCTATTCAGGGTTTCGACTTCTTCCTGGTTTAGGCTTGGCAGGAGGCAGCTGTCCAGGAATTTATCCATTTCCTCCAGGTTTTCTAATTTATGTGCATAGAGTTGTTTGTAATAATCTCTGATGATGGTTTGAATTTCTGTGGAATCTGTGGTGATATCGCCTTTGTCATTTTTTATTGCATCTATTTGGTTATTCTCTCTTTTCTTTTTTATTAGTCTGGCTAGTGGTCTGTCTATTTTGTTGATCTTCTCAAAAAACCAGCTCCTGGATTTATTGATTTTTTGAAGGGTTTTTCGTGTCTCTATCTCCTTCAATTCTGCTTTGATCTTAGTTATTTCTTGTCTTCTGCTAGGTTTTGAGTTTTTTTGATCTTGCTCCTCTAGCTCTTTCAATTTTGACGATAGGGTGTCAATTTTAGATCTCTCCTTTCTTCTCATGTGGGCACTTATTGCTATATATTTTCCTCTAGAGACTGCTTTAAATGTGTCCCAGAGATTCTGGTATGTGGTGTCTTCATTCTCGTTGGTTTCGAAGAACGTCTTTATTTCTGCCTTCATTTCATTGTTTATCCAGTCAACATTCAGGAGAAAGTTGTTCATTTTCCATGAGGCTGTGCGGTTCTGGGTTGGTTTCTGAATTCTGAGTTCTAACTTGATTGCACTGTGGTCTGAGAGACTGTTTGTTATGGTTTCCGTTCTTTTGCATTTGCTGAGGAGTGATTTACTTCCAATTATGTGGTCAATTTTAGAGTAGGTGTGATGTGGTGCTGAGAAGAATGTATATTCTGTGGATTTGGGGTGGAGAGTTCTGTAAATGTCTATTAGGTTTGCTTGTTCCAGGTCTGAGTTCAAGTCCTGGATATCCTTGTTAATTTTCTGTCTCGTTGATCTGTCTAATATTGACAGTGGTGTGTTGAAGTCTCCCACTATTATTGTGTGGGAGTCTAAGTCTCTTTGTAAGTCTTTAAGAACTTGCCTTATGTATCTGGGTGCTCCTGTATTAGGTGCATATATATTTAGGATCGTTAGCTCTTCTTGCTGCATTGATCCTTTTACCATTATGTAATGTCCCTCTTTGTCTCTTTTGATCTTTGTTGCTTTAAAGTCTATTTTATCAGAGATGAGAATTGCAACTCCTGCTTTTTTTTGCTCTCCATTTGCTTGGTAAATCTTCCTCCATCCCTTTATTTTGAGCCTTTGTGTATCCTTGCATGCGAGATGGGTTTCCTGTATACAGCACACTGATGGGTTTTGGCTTTTTATCCAATTTGCCAGTCTGTGTCTTTTGATTGGGGCATTTAGTCCGTTTACATTTAGGGTTAATATTGTTATGTGTGAATTCAATCCTGTCATTTTGGTGCTAGGTGGCTGTTTTGCCCTTTGGTTGATGCAGATTCTTCATTGTGTTGATGCTCTTTACCTTTTCGTGTGTTTTTGGAGTGGCTGGTACTGGTTGTTCTTTTCTATGTGTAGTGCCTCCTTCAGGAGCTCTTGTAGAGCTGGTCTGGTGGTGATGAACTCTCTGAGTTCTTGCTTGTTCACAAAGGATTTTATTTTTCCTTCACTTATGAAGCTTAGTTTGGCTGGATACGAAATTCTGGGTTGAAAGTTCTTTTCCTTAAGGATGTTGAATATCGGCCCCCACTCTCTTCTGGCCTGTAGGGTTTCTGCTGAGAGATCTGCAGTGAGTCTGATGGGCTTCCCTTTGTGGGTAACCCGACCTTTCTCTCTGGCTGCCCTTAGTATTTTCTCCTTCATTTCAACCCTGGTGAATCTGATGATTATGTGTCTTGGGGTTGCTCTTCTAGAGGAGTATCTTTGTGGTGTTCTCTGTATTTCCTGAACTTGAATCTCGGCCTGCCTTGTTAGGTTGGGGAAGTTTTCCTGGATAATATCCTGAAGAGTATTTTCCAGCTTGGATGCATTCTCTTCGTCACATTCAGGTACACCTATCAAACGTAGATTAGGTCTTTTCACATAGTCCCATATTTCTTGTTGACTTTGTTCATTCCTTTTTACCCTGTTTTCTCTAATCTTGCCTTCTCGTTTTATTTCATTGAGTTGATCTTCGACCTCTGATATCCTTTCTTCAGCTTGGTCAATTCGGCTGTTGAAACTTGTGCATGCTTCACGAAGTTCTCGTGTTGTGTTTTTCAGCTCCATCAATTCGCTCATATTCCTCTCTAAGTTGTCCATTCTTGTTAGCATTTCGTCAAGTCTTTTTTCAAGGTTCTTAGTTTCTTTGCATTGGGTTAGAACATGTTCTTTTAGCTCACGGAAGTTTCTTATTATCCACTTTCTGAAAGCTGATTCTGTCATTTCATCACACTCATTCTCCGTCCAGTCTTGTTCCCTTGCTGGTGGGGAGTTGTGATCCCTTGTAGGAGGAGAAGTGTTCTGGTTTTGGGTGTTTTCATCCTTTTTGCGCTGGTTTCTTCCCATCTTTGTGGATTTATCCACCTGTTGACTTTGTAGTTGTTGTCTTTCTGATTTTGGTAATTTTAAGTCTGCTGTGGCAGAACTCATAAACCCCCTGCTCTTCCCCCGAGGTGTTCTGTCCCAGGGAGTTACTGTTTTATGATGTTCCCCTGTGCGGTTGCTGTTTTCCCTGCCCACAAGGTGGCAGCCTAGTCACACTCAGGTTGCAGAGGCTTCGCTAAGCTGCTGTGGGCTCCACCCAGCTTCCGTGTGAGCTTCTGGGTGCAGTTAGAACTGCTTCCGCTATGTTGGCCCGCCCCTGTAGTGACGGAGTCTCTGTAGTGGCGGATTGCCTTGTTAGATTGCCCTGGGAACAGCAGGGTGCCTATGGAGAACGCCCCTCCTCCACAGAGCTGGACCGTCCCGGTTTCAGTTGTGTTTCAGGTCTTCTTGCTGGGTAAGAGGGGACACCGTCTCATCTGATCTGCCTCCGGAGCCGCTGCGTTGGCTAAAGCCGCGGCTCTGAGATTCGTGGCGCTGGCCTGGCTCCCCGTTTCAGCTCCCCTTGCTGGCTTATAGGGGACTCAGACTCTCTCACTTTATACAGTGAACCGTTGCCTCAGGGTGCCGGCCCAGCGGCTGCGCCGTTCAAGCCAGCGGCGCCAGCGGCGCTGGTGACCCGTGTGGCTTCTCTGCGTGTGAATCTCCTGGTCTGTGGGCAGTAAAAATCAGTCTGGAAATACGGCGTCCACTCACCCTCTGTGCTTTCTCTCGGAGCTGCATTCCCGAGTTCCTCCTAAGCGGCCATCTTGGATCTCCCCCGAAAATCTATCCTGTATATTTTTTAAATTTCTTTATTGGTTTTCATCTTTCTGTGGTATCTCTGAGCAGCTTAATAATCAACCTTTTGAATTTTTTATCTGGCAATTCAGAAATTTCTTCTCGGTTTATATCTACTGCTGGAGAGCTAGTGTGATCTTTTGGGGGTGTTATAGAACCTTGTTTTGTCATATTGCCAGAATTACTTTTCTGGTTCCTTTTCATTTGGGTAGACTGTTTCAGTGGAAAGATCTGGAACTCAAGGGCTGCTGTTCAGATTAGTTTGTCTGACAGGATGATCCTTTGATATGGTGCTCTCCCTTCTTATATGAATGAGGCTCCTGAGAGTCATACTGCAGTGATTATTATTACCCTTCTGGGTCTAGTCACCCAGTGGAGCTACTGTGCTCCAGGCTGGTGCTGGAGAATGTCTGCAGAGTCCTGTGATGTGATCCATCTGCAGGTCTCCCGGCCATTGATACTAGCACCTGCTCTGGTAGAAGTGGCAGGGGAGTGAAGTGAACTCTGTGCGAGTCTTTGGTTGTAGTTTTGCTTAGTGCATGTGTTTTCTCGAATTCTTGTTATTCTAGCAATAAAGTTTTCAGATGGACAGACTCAGGGCCTTTGATTATTCAAGGTGTCATAGGTGGTGGAATTCGTTACTGTTTTCTCCGTCTTTGGAGCAGGGTTGTTCTGTTATGAGTTGCTGTAATGATTTGAATTGGTTGGCCTCCAGCCAGGAGGTGGTAAGAGAGCACCAGCTGCAGTAGTGGGAGGGGAATATAATCTTGCTCTACTTTGGCCAGGGTGAGTACTTTGGTTCCTCACATGATGGACAGGTCTATAGAGCTCCTAAGAGTTTATGTCTTTTGCCCTCAGCAACCAAGGTAGGTAGAGAAATACTATGAGGTGGGAACAGGGTAAGTGGGTGTGAGCTTAGTCACTCCTTGGTGGGACTTGCTCTAGCCACTGAGGGATAGGAGGGCAGTTCTCAGGCCAATGAAGTTATATCCCATTGGGGATTATGGCTGCCTCTGCTACATCATATAGGTCACCAGGGAAGTGGGGGAAAGCCAGCCATGACTGATCTCACCCAACTCCTGTGCAACTAGCAAAGCCAGGCCCCTTCCTACAGTTCCGTCCTAACCACATGGAGTTTATATCCAAGCTGCTGGCCATCAGTGCTGAGATCTTGCCCCAGGCTACAAGCCTCCCCACTGAGAAAGCAAGCAGGACTGTCAGGTCTTGCTCCTTCCCACCTGCCCTCACTGTTGGCTGTGGCTTCTGTGCTTGTATCTGCACTTCCCATTCATGCCCACAGGATTCTGTTCAGGAAAATTCATGCTCAGTTGAAATTATTACAGAGTTCAGCTAGGAGCTTCCTTCACCCTCTGGAATCTCCCTGGTTCCACTGTCTGCCTTCCCTTTCCCGAGGACCTCTGTGAGAAAAGGGCATGTATGGCTTCCCCTGGGCTGAAGCTGGAGACCAGGAGTGCCTACAGGGCTCTTCCCACTACTTCTTCTACTTTTATATTTTGCTCAGCTTCCTCAATCTGTTTCAGCTCTAGGTAAGGCTAAACTACAAATATCTGAGAAAGGTCTCAGTCCATGTAGCAAGTTTATTTTGCCAAGGTTAAGGATATGCACCCATGACACAGCCTCAGGAGGTCCTGATGACATGTGTCCTGTGTGGTTGGGGCACAGTGTAGTTTTGTAATAAAACTAGTGGACAGTGGAGGCTAGTGCAAGATCTCAGGCTTATTAATGAAGTCGTGATCACTTTATACCCAGTCGTACCCAACCCATACACCTTGTTCTCTCAGATACCAGGAGAGGTACAATGGTTTACAGTCCTGGACCTTAAAGATGCCTTTTTCTGTGCTCCATTACGTCCTGCAGGCTCCAGCTCTTAGTTTTCCTACAGGGAACGACTTCTCCCTGTATGTTATGGAAAAGTCAGGAGTGGCACTGGGGATTCTCACCCAGACTTGGGGACCACACCACAACTGGTGGCATACCTAAATAAGGAAATTGATGCAGTAGCAAAAGCTGACCACACAGCTTGAGAGTCATAGCCATGGTGGCTTTATTGGTCTCAGAAGCTGTTAAAATAGTGCAGGGGAAAGATCTAATTGTATGGACTTCACATGATGTAGCTGGAATTCCAGCCACTAAAGGAGGCTTATGGCTGTCTGACAGCCACGAGCTGTCAAATATCAGGCCTTAATGCTTGAAGGGCCTGTATTTCAGCTGCTCACATGTGTAGCCCTCAGTCCAGGTACTGTTCTTCCTGAGGAGGGGGCAGACAAAGAACATGACTGTTAGCAGGTTAGAGCCCAGAACTATGCAGCTCAAGAGGATCTCATAGAGACTCCTCTAGTCAGTCTGACCTTAACCTATACACTGATGGAAGTTCATTTGTGGAAAATGGAGTTCTAAAGGCAGGATATGCAATAGTCAGTGATCAAACAGTCCTTGAAAGTAATTCCCCTCCTCCTGGAACCAGTGCCCAGCTGGCAGAACTAGTAGTCCTCACTTGAGCTCTAAAATTAGGAAAAGGAAAGAGAATAAACATATACACAGATTCCAAATATGCTTACCTGATGCTGCATGCCCATGCTGCCATATGGAAGGAAAGAGACTTCCTAACCTCAGCAGGAACTCCCATTAAGTATCATAAGGAAAGTTTAGACTTATTACAAGCTGTCCAGGAACCCAAAAAGGTAGCAGTCTTACACTGCCAAGGTCACCAGAAAGGAGATGAGAAGGAAGCGGAGGGCAATCGCTGAGCTGACCTAGAGGCAAAAAGGGCAGCTAGACAAGAATTTATAGAAGGACCTTTAATATGGGAAAACGCCCTCCAGGGAACTAGACCTCAGTACTCATCAGAAGAGGTAGAGTGGGCAGTCTCCCAGGGACATAATCTTCTTTCTTCAGGATGGCTGGCTACTGAGGAGGGAAAAGAAATCCTACCTGCTGCCAGCCAGTGGAAAGCACTTAAAACCCTACATCAAACCTTCCATATCGGTATAGAAAGAACATATGGAATGATCAAATCTATATTTACAGAAAAAGGTCTCTTCAAGCCTGTCCAACAAATAGTCAAAGGATGTGAAATATGCCAGAAAAGTAATCCTTTGGCACATCACTAAGTTCCTCTTAGGGAGCAGTGAACTGGTCATTACCCAAGTGAGGACTGACAAATGGACTTTACCCATATGCCTAAGTCTCAGGGATATCACTATCTGTTAGTATGTGTAGAAACCTACACAAACTGGCTTGAGGCTTTCCCCTATAGAACAGAAAAAACCCAAGAGGTAATAAAAGTCCTGACCAATGAAATAAGCCCTAGATTGAGACTCCCTTGCTGTCTTCAAAGTGATAATGGCCCTGCCTTCAAAGCTGCAGTGATCCAAGGAATTTCCAAAGCATTAGAAATATCATCTCCACTGTGCTTGGAGGCCTCAGTCCTCAGGGAAAGTGGAAAAGATGAATGAAATTCTTGAAAGAAACTTAAAGAAGCTGGCACAGGAAACCCACCTCCTGTGGCCTGCCTTATTACCAATAGCATGCTTAAAGGCTCAAAACTCTCCTCAGAAAATAGCACTCAGCCCCATGAGATGCTTTATGGATGGGTGTTTTTTTTTTTTTTTTTTTTACTAATGATCTTTTATTAGACAAGAAAAAAAGCAGATATAATAAAAGATATAACCTCCTTGGCTAAGTACCAACAGGCTCTTAGGACCTTACCTGAAGGAAACCCTAGGGAAAAAGGGAAAGAGTTTTTCTGCCCTGGAGACCTAGTGCTTGTTAAGTCTCTCCCCTCAGACTCTCCCTCTCTAGGCCCATCTTGGGAAGGACATTTTCGGTTATTCTGTCTATCACAGCCACAGTTAAGGTGGTGGGGACTGACTTGTGGATTCATCAGACTCAGCTGAAGCCTTGGACACCTCCTGAAGAAAATCACAGACCCTCCATTCCACAGCCTGAAGTTCCAGGAGAGGACCCTTCATACACCTGTGATCCGTTAGAGGATCTGTTTCCTCTTCCCATGAGATCTGCAGGAAAGTCACTACTCATGAGTGTAACTTACATCCTGGCATTAACAGGGCTATCACTTGTCACTTTATTATTCACGACCGGACTCTATGCAGTCGCCCCTATGGATTGGCCTAATAGCTCTCCTCCTCTCCTTCCTAGTGCCCTGCCCCCCATGACAATTTACACCGACTCTCAGGTGCAGAGTCTTCTCTTGCCAAGACCATGACATACTCAAACTCCAATTATTCCCTTCATAGTTGGGGGATGGCAGAATAATAGGAGGACTTGGTACTGGCATTGGAGGAATTACTACCTGTACTCAGTTTTACTATGAGCTATCTCAGGAGTTAAATGATGGCATGGAAAAGGTTGCTAATTCTCTCTGCAGAAGCAGCTTAACTCTTTAGCTGCCGTGGCTCTTCAAAACAGAAGGGCCCTGGATCTGCTAACGGCATAGAAAGGAGGAAGCTGTCTCTTTTTAGGAAAAGAATGCTGCTACTTTGTAAACCAATTGGGTATTGTCTTAAAGTTAAAGAACTCAGGGACCCAATGAATGCAGGGCTAAAGACCTTGAAGAGACGGGATCATGGAGCTTATTTAACAACTGGCTGTCCTGGCTCTACCCTCTTCTAGGCCGGTTTATAACCATTCTATTATTGCTGGCCTTTGGGCCTCTCATCTTTAACCTTCTTGTCAAATTCATTTCTTCCAGAATTGAGGCCATGAGGCTACAAATGGTTCTGCAAATGAAATCCCGAATGTCCTTGGCTTGCGAGTTCTATTGTGGACCTTTGGATCAACCTGCACCCCTGGAAGACTCCCCTCTGGAGCAAACCTCAACTGCAAGACCTCTTCTATGTCCTAATTCAGCAGTAAGTAGTTAAGCAGTGATCAATGTCTGTGTCCCAACAGCAGTTGGACTTTCCTGTTCAGAGGGGAGACTGAGGGACTTCACTTCCTGGGTCTGCCAGGGGCATGGTTTGAAAGGCAGGAGTTTCCCAGCTCCATGCCTCCGACTGGGAACCAGACTCTTCTTGGGTCCATGAGAGGTGTGGTTTCAAAGGCAGGAGTTTCCCGGCTCCATGCCTCCAACCTGGAACCAGAGGGGTTTCAAATGTAAAGTTCTTTGTCTGGGTTACCCACACGTGGGCTAGGTGGGGAAAGCCAGGTGGGTTCCTTTGTCCCAGAAAACCTGCTGAATGCTCTGGCAGGAGGGGCCTCTGTAACTCAGAGTTGTGAAGCAAGTAGCCAGTCTGATATCAGAGTCGAAGGTCAATGACTCCAGAGGAAATTTGAAAGAACTCCTCTCATTGGATGAGAACATGAATGGGGAGGGAATAACTCAAGGGTTAAAACTCCCGCTGCTCCTACATATATGGATTCCTTCTCAGGGTCCCCTCTCACAACAGCATGGGAGCTGTCTCTCTCTCCCTCTCTCTCTTCTCTCTCACTCTCTCACTAATCTCTTTCTGCAGAATTCTTTGGGTCCAAGATATTTATTCAAACAGCAAACCCACTGCACCTCCAGGGCCCCTTTCCCCACCATTCTTTAAAGTTAGTGAGGCTAAGAACCTCTTCGGAACTGGGAGTTGGATACGCTCCCCCAGTTACAAGATGATCATGTATGCCCTATGTCTGAATTTTCTTGACCCTGACTTGTTTATGCCAGCGATCTCAGAAAAATAATTATGTTAGTTATAGAAAATAATTTTTGATCTCTGATTTTTATCTGATCAGCAGACTGTGCTAATAAGCAGCCCAGTTAAATGGCATTATGGTCCATTAGACCATCATGGACTTAAATGGTATTATGTACACACTGTGGTATAGTTGTAACCTAATATTTTATTTCTTTACATTTTTATATAAAATTAAAAATAAATTGGAATCATAAGATTTTAAGTTTATATTTTTTTCTTCTTTTAAATCTGTGGAGTTTGCAACAAGATGTCTGACTAGATGCAGCCAGGAGGAACACATACCACATAGGGAACAGGACATTGGAAAGGCTGTACACTCTGAGATCTTCTGAGGAAAGGTATTGAGAATGAATGGAGGGAGGACACAGGTTCTGGGCTGAAGGAGAAAAATGCTGGAAATGCTGTGCATGGCTACTGTGCACTAGGACTTGTTCCCAGCCAACAATAATTCCTGAGTAAAGGGGGAGTTGAGCAGGTGAGGGGCCACTCATTCTGTCCATGACTCTCTGGAATCCTGGCAGCAAGACATCTCACAAGCCCCACGGACACTTAAGCTGGCAGGAACAGCTACTTAGAAAGATGTTAGGGTGCATTGGTTCATTTTCATAATGCCAGAATTGCCAGAGACTGGGTAATTTATAAAGGAAAAAGGTTTAATTGACTCACAGTTCAGCATGACTAGGGAAGCCTCAGGAAACTTACAATCATGGCAGAAGTTGAAGGGGAAGCAAGTCACCTTCTTCTCAAGGTGGCAGGAAAGGGAAGTGCTAAGGAAAGGGGGAAGAGTGACTTATAAAACCATCAGATCTCATGAGAACTCACTATCATGAGAACAACATAAGAGAAATCAGTCCCATGATTCAAGTACCTCCAACTGGTCCCTCCCTTGACATGTGGGGATTATGGGAATTACAAATCAAGACGAGATTTGGGTGGAGACACAAAGCCTGACCATATCATTCTGCCCTGACCCTCCCAAATCTCATGCTCCTTTCACATTTCAAAACAAATCATGCCTTACCAACAGTCCCCCAAAGTCTTAATTCTTTCCAGCATTAGCCCAGAAATCCAGGTTCAAAGCTTCATCTGAGATAAGGCACATCCCTTCTCACTATGAGCCTATAAAACCCAAAGAAAATTAGTTAGTTCCTAGATACAATGGAGATACAGGCATTAGGTAAATACGCCCACTTTTAATGGGAGAAATTGGCCAAAATGAAGGGGCTACTGGCCCATGCGAGTCCTGAATCCAGCAAGGCAGTCAAATGTTAATGCTCCAAAATGATCTACTTTGACTCCATGTCTCCTATCCAGGTTATGCTGATTCAAGTAGTGGGCTACCACAGCCTTGGGCAGCTCCACCCCTGTGGCTTTGCAGGGTACAGCCCCGCTCCTGGATGCTTCCGTGGGCTGGCATCGAGTGTCTGCAGTGTTACCAGGTACATGATGTAAGCAGAGTGCAAGCTGTCAGTGAATCTACCATTCTGAGCTCTGAAGGATGTTTGGCCTCTTCTCACAGCCCCACTAGGTAGTGCCCCATTGAGTACTCAGATCCCACATTTCTCTTTCACACTGCCACAGCAGAAGTTCTCCGTGAGGGATCCACCCTTCTAGCAAACTTTTTCTAGACATCCAGGCATTCCCATACATCCTCTGAAATTTAGGTGGTTTCTAATCCTGACTTCTGTCCACCCACAGGCCAGACACCACATGTAAGCCACCAAGGCTTGGGGATTGCACCCTCTGAAGCAACAGCCTGAGTGGTACATTGGCCCCTTGTAGCCACAGCTGGCACACAGGGCACCAATACCTGAGACTGCACAAAGCAGCAGGGCCCTGGGCCTGGCCCACGAAACCATTTTTCCTTCTAGGCATCTGGGTCTTTGTTGGGAGGGGTCACATGAAGACCTCTGATATGCCCCGGAGACATTTTCCCCATTGTGTTGGATAACATCTGGTTCCTCATTACTTATGCAAATTTCTGCAGCCAGCTTGAATTTCTCCCCTGATAATGGGTTTTTCTTTTCTATCACATCATCAGGCTGCATATTTTCCGACCCTTTATGCTCCACTTCCCGTTTAAACATATGTTCCAATTCCAAACCATCACTTTGTGAATGTATAAAACAGAATGTTTTGACAAGCACCCAGGTCACCTTAAATGCTTTGTTGCTTAGAAATTTCTTCCACCAGATACCCTAAATTATCTCCCTCAAGTTAAAAGTTCCACAGATCTCTAGGACAAGGGCAAAATGTCCTTTAACAGTCTCTGCTAAATTATAGCAAGAGTCACCTTTATTCCAGGTCCCAACAAGTTCCTCATCTCCATCTGAGTCCAACTCAGCCTGGACTTAATTGTCTGTATCACTATCAGTATTTTGGTGAAAGCCATTTAAAATTTCTAGGAAGTTCCAAACTTTCTCACATCTTCCTGTCTTCTTCTGAGTCCCCCAAATTGTTCCAAACTTTGCCTGTTACCCAGTTCAAAAGTTGCTTCCACATTTTTGGGTATCTTTATAGTAGCACCCCACTCTCCCGGTACCAATTAGCTGTATTAGTCTGTTTTCATAATACTATAAAGAACTGCCCGAGACAGGGTAGTTTATAAAGAAGTTTAATTGACTCAGAGTTCAGCATGGCTGGGAAGTCTTCCTGATACTTACAATCATGGCTGAAGGGAAAGGGGGAGCGAGGCCCTCAAGGTGGTGGGAAAGACAAGTGCTGAGTGAAGGGGAAGTGTGCCTTATAAAACCATCACATCTTGTGAGAACTCACTGTCATGTAACAGTATAGAAGGAACTGCCTCCATGATTCAGTTACCTCCACCTGGCCTCTCTGTTGACATGGGGATTGTGGGGATTATGGGGATAACAATTCAAGATAAGATTTGGTTGAGAACACAAAGTCTAACCCTATCAAGGGGAATGACTCCAGCCTTTGTGGAGTCCAGAAGGTTTGGTGTGGGAAGGTCTGCAGTGAAGCACATTCAGGGATGCCCCATCACCTGCGGCCCGTTATGTTCCCTTAGGAGACTTTAGCCTTAGGGAAACTGACCTGAACACAGCAGGGCAATATTACCCATGAGACATGGTCAGTCAGATATCAGCATGCTCTTGTTTGCTGGTTTCTTCTGAGGCTCCAACATGGGCACACCCACTTGCAGAGCAGCCTTGGATGCCCAATCAAGGTGCCTCTCGGGAGCCCACATTATAACTCCTTCACTGGTAACCTGTACCTGGCCATTGGAAAACTCCGGCAGAGCAGCCTCCACTGAAGTGCACAGGCCACCTACACATTCCCCCCACCGCAGTCCCCTCTGAGCCACTTTACTACATGCACTCACCCATGGCCACCCCTCAGCCACTTTGGTGGCATGCATACACGTGGGTAGGCCTCACCTCCCCTCTCCTACCAGTGCATGTGCGCTCCACTGCACTGCTGCTACTAGCATGAGCACAAACCCCTGGCAGTGTTACCATTGCTGCTGTGAATGCCTGAACTTTGCCATGCTACTGCTGCTCCAGCATGTGTGAATGAGCCCAGATTCTACTGCCACTACCCTAGTGAAGCACTTTGGGTGACACCACCTATTGGATTATTGTGGCCAGTGGTCCAGAAATACCTCAGCACCTTCAGTGCAGCAGAATCTTAACCTCGAGAGGCCAAAGAACAAAGCCAGGGGCCTGATACCAGGCCTCCAGAGTTAGAGCATGCAACCCAGAACTCCTGAGCTGATTCTTGGCCAACTAAAATCTTTCAGAAATGAAGCCAGTTGATTAAACCAATATTATACCAAATCAAATCCCCGAGGACATCAAAGAAGGTAAAAACAAAAAATTCAAAGGACAGCAACTTCAAAGTTGAACAACAGCAGCCCACACAGAGGAGAAAAAAACCAGCACAGGAACACTGAGGACTCAAAAAGCAAGAGTGTCTTCTTACTTCCAAACAAATGCACTTGTTCCTCAGCAGTGGTTCTTGTGGCTGAAATAACAAAAATAAAATGCAGAATGTAAATAGGAATGAAGATAATTAAGATTTAGGGGAAACTCAAAACCCAATTCAAGGATACAGGAGATGAAGGATAAAATGGCCATTTTAAGAAAGAACCAAGCTGATCTTGGAGCTGAAAAACTGAAAAACTCACTTGAAGAATTTCAGAATGCAGTATGAAGTATTAACAGCAAAATCAACCAAGCTGAGGAAAGATTCTCCAAGTTCAAAGACCATTTCCCTGGCATAACTCAGCTAGACAAAAACAAGAATAAATATTAAAGAAGAATTAACAAAACCTCTGATAAATATGGGATTATGTTAAGAGACCAAATCTATGACTCATTGGCATCCCTGAGAGAAAGGAAGAGAGCGTAAGTAATTTCAAAAACATGTTTCAGTATATCGTACATGAAAAATGTTTCAACCTTGTTAGAAAGGCAAATGTTCAAATTCAGGAAATGCAGAGAAACCTTGTGAGATACTACACACACAGAAATTCCCAACTCACATAGGCATCACCTTCTCCATGGTTGTAATAAAGGAAAAAAGCTTAAAGGCAGCTAGAGAGAAGAGGCATGTCATTTACAAAAGAAAACGCTTCATTCTAACAGCAAACTTTATAGCAGAAACCTTCAACCTCTAAGAGATTGGGGGCCCATGTTTCGGCATGCTTAAAGAAAAAGAAATTTTAACCAAAAATTTCATATCCAGCCAAACTAAGCTTCATAAGCGAAGGAGGAATAATATCCTTAACAGACAAATAATGAGTTCCCTAATGAATCAGTAATAAAAAGCCTACCAACCAGAAAAATTCCAGGATTACATGAATCACAGCCAAATTCTACCAGATGTATAAGGAAGATCAGGTACCATTCCTACTAAAATTATTTGAAAAAACGAGGAGAAGGGACTCCTCCCTAACTCATTTTATGAGGCCAACATCATCTAGATGCTGGCAGAGACACAACAGAAAAGGAAAACTTGAGGCCTTGATGAACAAAAGGCAAAAATCTTCAGAAAAACATTAACAAAGTGAATCCAGCATCCATTGAAAAGCTCATCTGTCACAATCAAGTATGCTTTACCCCTGGGATACAAGGTTGCTTCAACAAATGGAAATCAGTAAATGTGATTTATCACATAGAGCTAAAAAGCAAAAGGCACATATCATTTCAGTAGATGCAGAAAAGTCTATTGGTAATATTCAACATTCCTGCATATTGTAAACCCTCAATAAACTAGAAATAGAAGGAACAACTTTAAAATAAGAGATGTCCAACTCACAGCCAACATCATACTGAATGGGCAAAGGCTGGAAGCATTCCCCTTAAAAATTTGCACAAGACAAGGATGTCCTCTCTCATCACTCCTTTTCAACATAGTATTGGAAGTCCTAGAAAGAGCAATCAGCCTAAAGTAAAAAATAAAAGACACCTAAATATGAAGAGAGAAAGCCAAACAATCCCTGTTTGCAGACAATATGATTCTATACCTAGAAAACCCTATAGTCTTTGTTCTAAAGCTCCTTATTCTGATAAAATACTTTGGCAAAGTTCCAGTATACAAAAATCAATGTACAAAACTAAGTAGCAGTCATATACACCAACAACATCCAAGCTGAGAGCCAAATCAATAAAGCAATCCTATTCACAATAATCATTGAAGGAATAAAATACCTAGAAACATAGATAACCAGGGATGTGAAAGATCTCTACACGGATAATTACAAAAGACTGCTTAAAGAGATCAGAGATGACACAAACACATGGAAGAACATCCCATGCTCATGGATAGGAAGAATCAATATTGTTAAAATGGCCATACTGCCCAAAGTAATTTACAGATTCAATGCTCTTCCTGTCAAACCACTGATGGCATTCTTCACAGAACTAGAAAAAGCTATTTAAAAATTCATATGGAACCAAAGAAGAGCCTCAATAGGCAAGCCAATCTTACACAAATGAATGAAGCAGGAGGCATCACATTACTGAACTTCAAACTATACTAGAATAGTACAGTAACCAAAACTGCATGGTACTGGTACGAAAACAGACACAGACCAATGGATCAGAAAAGAGAGCCCAGAAGTAATGTCACACACCTACATTCATCTGATTGTTAACAAAGTAGATAAAAACAAGCAATGGGGAACAGACTTCCTATTTAATAAATGATGATGGGATAACTGGCTAGCCATATGCAGAAGATTGAAACTGGACCTCTTCCTTACATTATGTACAAAAGCAATTCAAGATGAATTAACGACTTAAATGTAAAACCTAAAACTATAAAACCTTAGAAGATAACCTAAGAAAGACTTTTCTGGACATAGTACCTGCAATGATTTTATGACAAAGATACTAAAAGCAATTGCAACAAAAACAAAATATTGACCAATGGGACCTCATCAAACCAAAGAGCTTCTGCACAGCAAAAGGAAATATCAACAGAGTAAACAGACATCATACAATGTGGGTAAACATATTTGCAAACTATGCATCTGACAAAGGCCAAATATCCAGAATCTGTAAGGAACTTGAATCAACAAACACAAAACAAACAACTTCATTAAAAAGTGGACAAAGGACATGAATAGACACCTTGCAAATGACGACTTGCACACAGCCAACGAGCATATGAAAAAATGTTCAACATTACTAATTATTAGAGAAATGCACATCAAAACCACAATGAGACACCATCTCACCCTGTTCAAATGGCTATATTAAAAAGTCAAAAAGTAACAAGATGCTAGTGAGGTTGCAGAATAAAGGACCCTGGGGAGACTATTATTCAGCAATGTCAAAAGCAGTTTGGTTGTGTCCCAAAGAACTCAAAACAGAATTACCATTTGACTCAGCAATTCCATTATTCAGTATACACCCAAAGGAATATAAATCATTCTGCCATAAAGATGTGCACGTGTATATTCATCACAGCACTATTCACAATAGCAAAGATATTGAATCAATGTAAATGCCCATCAGCGAAAGCCTGGTTGAAGAGAGTGTGGTATATATACACCATGGAATTCTATACAGCCATAAAAAAAAACCAGTATCATGTCCTTTGAAGCAACATGAATGGAGCCAGAAGCCATTATCCTAAGCAAACTAACACAGAAACATAAGACCGAATACTGCATGTTATCACCTACAAACGCAAGATAAATATTGAGCATACAGGTACGCAAAGAAGAAAACAACCACCCAGGGGCTTGCTTGAGAGTGCAGGGTGGAGGGTGGGAGGAGGGTGAGGATCAAAATCTACACCTGAGGGTGAGGATCAAAAAACTACCTATTACATACTATGCTTGTTAGCTGGGTGACGAAATAATCTGTACAGCAATCCCCTTCACATGCAATTTACCTGTACAACAAACCTGCACATGTATCCCTGAACCTAAAATACAAGTGATAAAGAAAATAAAAATAAGTAAATCTTTGTATGTCATTGGACCAAAACCTTATTTTAATACAACCTGAAACAAATCACATAGAAAGCAAAAGAGCCAAGTTTGAGAAATGGTCAATTTACATGAATTGATTTAGAGAAACTTCAGATAAACCTTCAAACCCCACAAGGCTTATCTATATAAACAAAGACATTAGAGATTTAAGTGGTGTCATTATAGTAACAATGAGTTATACTAAAATACACAGGTAAATAGCTTTTGACTACCATTATTATAGATCATTATTTTCTAATCCTTAGAAAATGTTAATAAGCATACCAAGATAGCATTCTTTTCTTTTGGCATTCTGCTAAACTCAGAATAGAATTTAAAGCAATTATAATGAATCAATTTATCTCTTTCCAAACCCAAAGTCAGATAAGTTCTTTTTTGTTGGATTAAGGAATGAACCAGTGTTTAACTATTTAATTTTTACATAGAAAATGATACAACAGATGCTGCCAAATTGATATAACAAGTATTATTCTCTTGTGATGCTTTTAAAGGCTCCAGATGCATGTTTCAAATGAGTAGAGTACTATTAAAACTTACTTACAGAGCATATGCCAATTACAGCAGCAGCATTAAAAATATGATTGATGAAATAGGTGTATCTTACAAGAAA
Organism: Aotus nancymaae; assembly: GCF_030222135.1. Taxonomy (NCBI): domain Eukaryota; kingdom Metazoa; phylum Chordata; class Mammalia; order Primates; family Aotidae; genus Aotus; species Aotus nancymaae. The sequence goes on from NW_026988438.1 coordinate 9,228,877, forward strand.
ATTGCCAGCCTTTTCGGTATCTAAAGTGTACATTTTGAAATATGAATATATTTGAGCAATTGATATTCAAATTTTTTTAGACTAAAATGTAACTTGAAACTTGAGTTAGGATTTAAATTTGTTTCTAAATGCCACATGCCATTCCACCTATGACTTTGATTAAGAGTAAGAAATTAGGTACTCTCAAATTTCTGATGAAAAGGTTCTCAAAATATTTGTTTCTATTGAGGGGCTACAAAGACTCCTGGGAATTAACTCAGAGCTTCTCAGTGGGCCACAATGATGATACATTTCCAGGAGAAATCCTCAGTCAGTTTCACTTTCCATCATTTATTTCAAGGACCTATATCATAGATCCTCCAAGAATGATTAGAAGTCTTATGCAGAGGAACAATTCAGTCATGTACGTATTACTCATCTGATAACATTGAAGATTAAGAACACAGCCAAGAAATAAGCAATTATTTTAAAATGTTAAAGATAAATTCTACATGTACTTTATTGTCAGGCCAGAGCCATTTGTCCATCAATCACAAGTTACTTAATATTTATAAACAATTCTAGGCAGCCTGAATATACAGTATACCAAGTTTTGAATGTTCTTAGTAATATACAGTATACCAAGTTTTGAATGTTCTTAGTAAATCTTTACAAAGTGTCCACAGAGAAGATATTCTTAGAGATAGGTTTGTCAGCAACACCAAGAAGAGATAGCTGAGTGTGAACCAAGACAAAAGTATTATTAAAGAACAGACAGAGGACTGTGCCATGTTGTAAAAAAAAGTGATCACCCTTTCTTTCTCACTCTATTTGCTATTTTTGCTTGTATTTTATTTCTCTCTCTCTCTTATTGGTATCTTTGCTGATATATCAGTCATCTACCCTCATGCCATTGCAATGATCCATTGAAATTTTTTTTGCTGAGGTCAGGATATGTAGATTGTTGCTAGATAAAATAATATTTTTCCAACTCTGGCAATTGATTTGTTCTGACCTTCATTCCACCACCTAAATGGTCGTTCCATTGTTTTATGTTTGTTTTCTTTCTGTTTTATTTTCTGGAGCTTTTTGTAAAAAACCTTTTGCCTTTTAAAAATTTTTCATAATAATTGTAAATAGATTAATGTCAGAATACTGAAGCAAGTGAAGAAGTGAAAGAAAGAAATGTAAGTAAAGGTAATAGGTTGGTATTTTCTATTTGTAGCTCAACTTTGCTTTTTCCATTCTTTGTAGGTCTTGTAACAATCTCCTAAAGATCACTTAAAATGTTAATCACAAATATCTGAAGAGGTTTCTCATTAAAAGTCAAAATATGCAGTTTGAAGGTATTTTAATCAACTTCTTCGGGCTTAACTTGTTTATTATATATAGTTCTTAGCACAGGGTTCATTTTATGCCTTTTTAAGGAGAAGGATGACAAATTATTATTGGATTGCCTGGAAAGATTTGAGCTAAGCTGACTTCCTCTAATGTCATTCATTTTTAGTTGGTAATACGCCGTAAGATTATGAGTCATATAATTTTCACTGAAAAAAAATTATGTAGCAAGTATGGGAAGGGAATATGATATTCTTCAGGCCTTTCATAATTTATTATGTAGTTATAAGACAGATTCTCATGAGAACAGAAGACAGAGATGCAACCTTCCTTCTTTTTTTATGTCATTTCCACAGATAATGAGGGTTTTTTTCTCACCCTCAGGATAATAAACACAGTAAGCTCCTTTTTCAGATTTTCTCTGTCCCCCATATATGAATGTATGCCTTTGCTAACAATATGTGAAACTAAAGTTATAACCACAAAAAATGAGAACATAATATTCTATACTACCCCAAAATAAAGCAACATACTATTGCAAAAAACTTACGAGAAGTTTCAAGAAGCTTAAGAAGGTCCTTTGGTTTTATATTCCCTCCTGATCATGAGATAATGGCTGGGACACCAGGCATCAGAACGGAGAAAAGAAAAGGCAAAGGGCAAAATGTGCCAGCTATTCGGCACCATTTTTAAAGATGCCTGAGAAACTTTAATGCTTACATCTCACTGTTAAGAATCTAGCCACATGGTGACCTTTATCAGCAAAGGAGATGTGGTCTTTAATTACAGCATGCCTAGCAATTTGCCCAATAACACTAAACACGTGTCACAAGATTAAGTTTACATAAATTTTTCTATTCATGTTTCACAAGGACCCTCCCTATGAGGTAGATATTATAATTCTCATTTACAGATAAGGAAATGGAGTATTAGATAGGCTTAATAACTTGCTTGCAGTAATATGGTTAGTAGGGGCTGGAACAAGGAATTGAACTTATCTCTACTTGACACAGTTGCTGAGCTCTCCAGCACTATAGCTCACTGCTTTTGAGCTGATGTTCTCTCGTTGGCTTTCTTTCAGGAAACCAGCACTGAATTCCAAAGAGTAAACAAACTCCTCTTAAAGACATACAGGAAACCTAGCCTGATACACAAATATAATAACCTTTAAAAACATACACAGGCCTGAGATGTGTGTAAAGACTTTTGGATCTGCATGCTTTACTTGTTCTTGATTTCATCAAGGAGGTAAGTCACCTTGACTCGACCAAATACTGTGAAAGGTGTTCAAAGATAGAAAGAACCCCTTTCCATGAAGTGATATTTTAAATCCTATGTTTCTAAGAGTTGAGGCACTCTGGCTAGCTTTTGTGATAAATAATAATAATAGTTCTGGATCAGTTAGTGGATAATTGGAGTAGCAGATACTATTGGTTGATTAATCCAAACCCCATTCCTAATTCTCTTCTCCTTCTCTGCCTCTACGGTAAGGGCTGAAACAGCTTCACACTTGCTCTTACAGTCTCCCTTCATGCTGTAGGTGGCGAGGCGATACAGTTCTGGTTAATGATATATAAAAAGTAGTCTCATGGGAATGTTTCTAGGAAATCTTTTGCTTTACGTTTTTTAAAAAGAACAGACGCAGCAGGCGTCCTCCTTCCTTCTTGTCTGGACTTAGACCCAAAATTAGAGTTATCACAGCCATTTGCAACCACAGATATTCAGAGAAACACTGGCCTAGATAGCACTGAATGGCTAAAACAATGCCTACTTTCAGATTTCTTATTTTCTTGATCTACTCTTAATTATGTTGTGTTTTACTTTGCTCAAGGTGATTCATAACAAATATAATTAGCCATTGCCTTTCAACAGGGTTCAGAACAACCACTGCGTGGATTTATTTCAAAAACTAGCAAAAACTTGGATACATTGGCTTAAGGTAGTGATATAAAAATTCCTTTGTAAGTCTTTTGGACCTAGAAAATAAATATTATATATCAAATTTAGATAGCCACAGAAGAATGTCAAATATGGCCCACTACCAAATGATTATTTTGTTTGACTGGATTTTCATGTAGAGTCGACGTGAGCATAAGAAAATAACAAAAACTAGGTTTTCTTCATAGCATGTTATCAGCTTTTATCTAAAATTAAACAATTTGTCTTAGTCTCTTCCAGTTGCCATAAACAAAATACTACAGACTGAGTGGCTTGAACTGCAGAAATTAATTTTCTCACGTAGGAAGTCTACGATCAATGTGCTGGGTAATTCTGTTCTAGTGAGGCCACTGTTTCTGCTTTACAGATGTTCACTTTCTTGCTATATCCTCCCATGGGAGAAGGAGTGAGAACTTCCATCTCTTCCTCTTCTTGTAAGGACACTAATCCCCTGTGGTAGCTCTGTTCTAATGACTTCATCTAAACCTACTTACCGCCCAAAGGTTCCATATTCAAGTGCCATCACTGTGGGGATTAGGGATTCATATATTAATTTCAGGAGGGCACATCCAGTCCATAGTATCAGTCTCCTAAAACATAAAGCCTTAACGGGGGTTCTTAGTTGACATATCTTAGAAAGAAAGAAATCCAATTCACTGTCTGTTCACCAGAGGCCTAAGATTAATAATGATTCATCATGCCACTTTTTCTCCTCTTTTTTTCAATCTGAGCTATGTGGGTAATGAGACTTTTTCTAACTCAAGATTTCCTTTGTCAATACAAAGCAAGAATTTGTAAGCAGAAAGCAAGGAATATTCTTTTGTATTTATTTATTGATTTTTCTCATTATGAGAATTTTTTTAGTTCTTTTTCCATTTCAGAGAGAACCTTTGGTTATAACTAAATTTCTTTTCAGCTTTTAAATTATGATACACAAAAATAGTAGCCATATCATTTTAATTTACAAATGTAATTGTTGTTAATTTCTATCATGTTGGTTCTCATTTTCTGTTTTATGTAGTTCATGTGAATAGCAGTTGAGAATTCAGTAATGAGACTACATTGATCTTGGTGAGAGAAGATTGAGATTTGAATAAAGACAGGGGATGACACAGATGGTGAAAGTGAATGTTACTTAAGAGGCAGCATTGAAAGTTCTTGGTAAAATATTTTCAGTAGTGATGATGGTGGAGAGAACACAGGAATAATTTAGTATATTTCCCAGATGGTGGAAGGCCTTGGCACTACCTTGCCTAGATTTGGGTCAATTTAGATTATTGGTTGAATTTGTAGCCATCTTCAGTTTAAAGTATTTGCAGGATTATCTGATAAAGATGTCCAATAAGTAGTTATGTGGATTTAAGTTGGTAGTTTAGAAAACACAAAAACAAAACCAAGAACTAAGCTACATATCTCAATTTGAAAAGCAGAGCAAAGAAAGACTATAGATGGATCCATAGATGTAGATGGATTTTTCCAGAGATAGTATATAGATTCAGAGAGAGAAGTGCACTTGTTAGGGATCCTGAGTAACTCCATCATCTTACAGGCAGATGTGTAGGTAGAGAGAAAGGAGAGTCATATAATAAACCAAGGGGTGGATTTATTTAAAAAGAAAGAGACAAAAATATTAAATCCTGCTTTGTATTTATAAAATATGAGTTTTAAATAATGCCTACTGGATTTGTTCATTAGAAGAACATTGCTTAACATAGCTGGTGGCACAGGAAATAAGACAGAAAAAAAATTATAGCAGTAATAGGGGAGTAAATGCAGGACTACTAGCTAGAGAGAAACAGAGATGAAGGAAATACGAACATTTTATATTTAAACTTATAATATGCATGTATCTGCTGAAAGTGGAGCTAATAGGGAGATATTGAAAATGCAAAAGGAAATGGGAATAACAGAGGATTCTTGAAGTGGTAAAAGAAGCTGTATGTGCTATGTATTATGGGCAGGGTGAAGGGCCGCATCAAGAATTGTATGTACAATGGTATGTCGTGGTTAAGAAATCGAACTATGTCCTTTATCCAATAGGGCAATATTAAGTATTTTTAATTAAGATATCAAAGATATTTTATGCTTCTAAAAGATCATTTTAGTTAACAGTGGGGAGAATGAATTAGAGAAAGTAAGATTGGAGGCAAGAACAATAAAGAAAAGTAAGGCAGAGGAAAATGGACAGAAGTAATAATTGTAGAAATATTAACCTGGGAAGATCAGCAGTGCATAGTGTTAATAATCTACTGGTGTGGGAAGTAGAAGGTGAAGTAGATGGAAGATTTAAGGAGGATCTACAGTTTCTAATATGGCCACCCAATGAAAGCGTGATAAAATTAACTGGGAAGAGTCTGAAGTTTGAATTAAGAAGTGCCACTTTAAACATCCTTAATTTTGGCTGCCTATGGAATACGCTAGAGGAAAAACCATTTAGTTGGTTGAAAAAGTGGCACTGGAAAGTAGACAAACAAGAAAGCCAGACACATGACAGTCTGTGGCATTGTGATATAGATGATTGCTGAAAACGCCAGGGTGGAGGAGTTTGCCTGGTGAGACTACAGAGAGAAAATGGGGGCATTGCAATGGAACCTGGAGAAGCACTAATATTTAGAGCCAAGTGGCCAAAAGGAAACCAGTCAGTGAGTGAAAATTATACTTAGAGGAGTAATAATTGAACCGGAAGAGAACAGAATCACAATAATTACATGCAATCAAAATTTGTTCAAATGCTAGAATAAGATCAGGTTATATAATTTAAAAGTGTCCATTTGATTTGGCACTGGAAGCCCATTTGTGATCTGAAGTGAAGACTTTTTAGTTGAATGATGAAGGAAAACATCAGATTACATAAGGCTCAGTCATTAACTCTCTGAGGAAGTGCAGACAAAGTGCAAACCACTCTTTCAGGACTTTGGTTAATAAAACCAATGAAGTATAACACAGGAACAGGAGAGGAGTTAGCTTTCTTCTTGTTTTAGGTCATTTTTCAGGAGAGTTTTGGATAACTGCAGAAGCCTGTGTTAACTGTTTTCCGGTAAGTAGCACATGCCTCAATATCAGGATCAATTATACTGACTATTTGTGCTTCCTTCTTAGGATCTATGCTTCGAGAATGTAACAGTATTGAATTACAGATATTTATACAATAGTTCAATGAGGAAACTGCAGCTAACATATTCATAGTTTACATGTTATGACTTAAGATATATGTTAGTTTGTTAATGAAAGAGATTTGTAACTTTCTTCAGAGCTTTCTTTGTAGTCCCTACAGGTAACTTAATTTGTTCACCCTACACAAGATTGAGTATTTTAATAAAGTCTTGACTAGTGCTAAGTACACTGTGATGATAACATTTAAGAAGTATCAGTTCTATCATGGGAAATGAGTGTCTCGTAATTACTTGTTTTCATCAATATCTTATTATTTCTTGTTATTGCTTGTTTTCATCCACCTCTTATTATTTCTATCTATATTAGTGACTGTTTTAGTTTAATTTTTCTCTCCCTGGGTTTGGCCAGTCGTGGAAACTAGAAAAGCTTTTCTTTCAATGATTATCTTTGAATATTCCAGCTGAAGATTTCATCCTTGCTCACAAACCTAACTATTCACCAACTAAATTATATCTTGAGATATTTGATAACCATATTAGAGTCCTTTTAAATGCCAGAGGTTCATCACAGTGAAAATATTATGCTATTCCCATTTCTTAGAACTATTAATTGCATATTCATTTTATATTGCTACTGGAAACTGATGTTTTTAAATTAGATTGAAAGCAGCTAAAATATTTTCTTGGGATTTTCACCCATTGGAAAAAAAAGATTTTAAATGTGGTCCATATATAAATGCATTGCATATGTATGTATAACATATGCTATCAATCATGTATGTAATACATATGAAACATGTATGTGAAGAATGTATGGCAAAAACCATGTAGCTACATATTAATAGTGTAAGAAAAATGTTTTATATTCACTTAAAGTGTAAATAGGGAAACAAAAGAAAAACAGAACAATTTATTTTGTCATGCTTTTCTGATTATTAAAATAAGCCATAAAACAATCCCCTTTCAATGCCAAAATTCTTTGATATTCACTGAATTGTAATATCAAACAAAAAATTTTGAACAGAGATAAAACCTAATTTTCAAGATACATTATATATCAAAACAATGTAAATTCAGAGAGAGGTGAAAAGATTCTAGAAGCCATATACCTCCAGTTGGTAGGTTTGTGTTGAAACTTGGCTGTGAGCAGGCTTTGGAGATCTATGAAGCCCCATCATGGGCTGACCCTGGAGACATATGGTTGCAGAGAGGCAGGGCAAGGAATTGGGTAGGCCATGACTATTCCTACTGAAATCACACCAAGCTGGGAATTTATTTCTGTTTGCATATTGAGCTTCTCCATGGGCTTTCATTAGTGGAAATAATTTTACAGGTTAAACATGTGATAATGGTACCTCTTCTTCACTGGTAGAAGATTAAGTGATCTCTTCAAGGTCACTCAAGTGAGTTGCAAAGCCAAGCACAGAATGCAGATCTGGTAACCAATATCCCCTCTCCTAGTTAAATAAAACCACAATATGTATATAAAGCTACTGATTTTTTTCATGTGTTTTCCTTGAAATATGAACAAATTACATGGAGACTCAGGATTCACAGAATTTTAGTTTAAAGAAGGTTTTTTAAATCAAGTCCAAGGCCTCTCTCCAGGCAAGAATCATTCTTACATCAGATAAAAGGGAAACGTACACAACTTATTTTAGTGTGTCCAGGACAGAAAGCCTGAAGGGTTCACAGTATTAGACATATTGCTAATTTTTACACATTGATTTTGTACCCTGAAACTTTGCTGAAGTTTCTTATCAGCTTAAGGAGATTTTGGGCTGAGATGATGGTGTCTTCTAAATGTACAATCATGTCGTCAGCAAACAGAGACAATTTGACTTCTTTTTCCAATTGAATATCCTTTATCTCTTTCTTGCCTGATTGCTCTGGCTAGAACTTTCAATACTATGCTGAATAAAAATGGTGAGAGAGGGCACCCTTGTCTAGTACCAGATTTCAAAGGGAATGCTTCCACTTTTTGCCCATTCAATATGATATTGGCTGTGGATTTGTTGTAAATAGCTTTTATTATTTTGAGATACATTCCATCGATACCTAGTTTGTTAGGAGTTTTTAGCATAAAGGAATGTTGAATTTTGTCAAAAGCCTTCTCTGCATCTATTGACATAATCATGTGGTTTTTGTCTTTGGCTCTGTTTATGTGGTGGATTATGTTTATAGATTTACATATGTTGAACCAGCCTTGCATCTCCAGGATGAAGCCTACTTGATCGTGATGGATAAGCTTTTTGATGTGCTATGACATTTGGTTTGCCAGTGTTTTATTTAAGATTTTTGCATCAGTGTTCATCATGGATATTGGCCTGAGATTTTCTTTTTTAGTTATATCTCTGCCAGGTTTTGGTATTAGGATGATACTAGTCTCATAAAATGAATTAGTGAGAGTTCCCTCTTTTTGTATTGTTTGGAATAATTTCAGAAGGAATGGTACCAGCTCCTCTTTGTACATCTGGTAGAATTTAGCTGTGAACCCGTCTGAACCTGGACTGTTTTTGGTTGGTAGGCTATTAATTGCTGCCTCAACTTCAGACCTTATTATTGGCCTATTCAGGGATTCAGCTTCTTCCTGGTTTAGTCTTGGGAGGGTGTAAGTGTCCAGGAATGTATCCATTTCTTCTAGATTTACTGGTTTATGCGCATAGAGTTGTTTATAGTAATCTCTGATAGTAGTTTGCATTTCTGTGGAATCAGTGGTGATATCCCCTTTATCATTTTTTATTGCATCTATTCAATTCTTCTCTCTTTTCTATTTTATTAGTCTGAATAGTGGTTTATTTTGTTGATCTCTTCAAAAAACCAGCTCCTGAATTTACTGATTTTTTTTTTGAGACAGAGTTTCGCTCTTGTTACCCAGGCTGGAGTGCAATGGTGTGATCTCGGCTCACCGCAACCTCTGCCTCCTGGGTTAAGGCAATTCTCCTGCTTCAGCCTCCTGAGTAGCCGGGATTACAGGCACGCGCCACCATGCCCAGCTAATTTTTTGTATTTTTAGTAGAGACGGGGTTTCACCATGTTGACCAGGATGGTCACGATCTCTTGACCTCGTGATCCACCCTCCTCAGCCTCCCAAAGTGCTGGGATTACAGGCGTGAGCCACTGCGCCCGGCTGAATTTATTGATTTTTTGAAGGGCTTTTTGTGTCTCTATTTCCGTTGGTTCTGCTCTGTTCTTAGTTATTTCTTGTCTTCTGCTAGCTTTTGTATCAAAAGCATTCCTATACACTAATAACAGACAAACAGAGAGCCAAATCATGAGCAAACTCCCATTCACAATTGCTACAAAGAGAATAAAATACCTAGGAATACAACTAACAAAGGATGTGAAGAACCTCTTCAAGGAGAACTATAAACCACTGCTCAAGGAAATAAGAGAGGACACAAACAGATGGAAAACATTCCATGCTCATGGTTAGGAAGAATCAATATTGTGAAAATGGCCATATGATTCAATATTATTCTGATCAAACTACCATTGACCTTCTTCAGACAACTGGAAAAAACCACCTTATGGTGGTTTCATATGGAACCAAAAAAGAGCCCACATCGCCAAGAGAATACTAAGCCAAAAGCACGAAGCTGGAGGCATTGTGCTACCTACTTCAAACTATACCACAAGGCTACAGTAATCAAAACAGCATAGTACTGGTACCAAAACAGAGATATACACCAATGGAACAGAACAGAGACCTCAGAAGTAACACCACACATCTACAACCATCTGATCTTTTACAAACTGGACAAAAACAAGCAATGGGGAAAGGATTCCATGTTTAATAAATGCTGTTGGGAAAACTGGCTAGCCATGCAGAAAGCTGAAACTGGACCCTTTCCTTACACCTTATACAAAAATTAACTCCAGATGAATTAAAGATTTAAATATAAGACCTAACACCTTAAAAGCCCTAGAAAAAAACCAAGTAATATCATTCAGGACATAGGCATAGGCAAGGACTTCATGACTAAAACACCAAAAGCAATGGCAACAAAAGCCAAAATAGGCAAATAGGATCTAATTCAACTTAAGGGCTTCTGCACGGCAAAAGAAAAAATTATTAGAGTGAACCAGCAACCAAGAGAATGGGAAAAAATTTTTGCAATCTACCCATCTGACAAAGCGCTAATATCCAGAATCTACAAAGAACTAAAAACAAACATACAAGAAGAAAAACAACCCCATCAAAACGTGGGTGAAAAATATGAACTGACACTTTTCAAAAGAAGATATATATGAGGCCAACAAACATGGAAAAAAAGCTCATCATCACTGGTCATTAGAGAAATGCAAATCAAAACCACATTGCGATACCATCTCATGCCAGCTAGAATGGCGATCATTAAAAAATCTAGAGAAAACAGATGCTGGAGAGGATGTGGAGAAATAGGAATGCTTTTACACTGCTGGTGGGAGTGTAAAGTAGTTCAACCACTGTGGAAGACAGTGTGGCAATTCCTCAATTATCTAGAAATAGAAAATCCATTTGACCCAGGAATCCCATTACTGGAAATATACCCAAAGGATTATAAATCATTGTGTTGTAAAGACGCACATGTATGTTCATTGTGGCACTGTTTACAATAGCAAAGACTTGGAACCAACACAGATGCCCATCAAAGATAGACTAGATAAAGAAAATATGGCACATATGCACCACGAAATACTATGCAGCTGTAAAAAAGGATGAGTTCATGTCCTTTGCAGGGACATGGATGAATCTAGAAACCATCATTCTCAGAAAACTGACACAAGAACAGAAAACCAAACACCACATGTTCTCACTCATAAGTGGGTGTTGAACAATGAGAACACATGGACACAGGGAGGCAAACATTACACACTGGGGTCTGTTGTGGGGTGGGGGCTAGGGGAGGGATAGCAAGGGGTGGAGAGATTGGGGAGGGATAACATTAGGAGAAATATATAATGTAGGTGATGCGGGGGATGGATGCAGCAAACCACCATGGCATGTGTATACCTATGTAACAGTACTGCAAGATCTGCATATGTACCCCTCAACTTAAAGTAAAATAAATAAAAATAAAAATAAAAATAAAAGAAATATTGCTAGTTAAAACCTTGTTCCTAGAACATCAGCCTATCGACCTCTCTTTTCTCTTTAATGTAAACAATAAAATCAAACCATTTTCCATGTAGTAGCTGATGGCTGTTTCAACATTGATTCTCCCGTATAATTTTCTTCTCCAAGTTGAAAATTCCTTTTTCTTCCAGCAATTCATTAGGTCATCTGAGCAAGAAAGAATTATATGAGATTGTTTCTTTCTGTTTTCTGTGCAATATATATTCAAGACTGCTGTCTAGGACTCCCATGAGGGAATATTTAGGGGTGAAAAGGGGGATATAACCTGTTACACACATATTAAACTCTGACTACAAAGTATTTTTTCTTTTTATGTGAAGTGCTAAACATTTTGCTTTCTGCCAACCTGTATTTGTTTAGCTGATTTTATAACCTAAATATAGAAGTTCTTAGCTCTTTTTAATAAAGGTAATCTTATTTATTTCAGTTAGTATACCATGTTATACCTATTTTTTGAAATACAGTCATGACATTTATTATGTACCCTCTGTTTATATACATATTTTTTATTGTACTTTGGGCTCTGATGTACATGTGCACATCCTGAAACCATCATTCTCAGCAAACTGTGTTTGAACTTTTAAGTCACTTTCAAATTTGGTAAGCTTGACTTTATTTTCCATAGAAGTTGTTGATAAACATTGAAAAGCACCACTAGGTTAACAGTAAGACCTACAAACACACACCCATACACACACACACTAGGGAGGAATAAAACCACTATTCATTCATTTTCTAAACTTTATGAATTATCCAAATTGTACTTTTGAATATCCCATGTCAACATCTTTTTCATTGTATTTTAAAATGTTTCTTAAATGTCATGGCTGAAATTAGAACACACAGAGTCTACTGTGTGACCCTGACCTATTAATCAAATTAACTTTAAAAGAAGAAATAATATTTTTGGTATATCACAATTATGTGAATCATTTTATCTGTTACAACCATTCTCCCAATAGTCCTTTAATGTAGATAAGCAGTTACTACAATTTTTATTTTTCAAACAGGTAGACTGGATCTAAAGTCCATTTTCTGTAACCAGGATTACCAGTATTATGATTATTTTAAATTAATTTTTGGTGCTAATGCTTAGTACAGTGTGTATATGATTGTTGAATGAATAAATGCATATGTGCTTGTAGAATAAATTACTTACCTGTGACAGTATATATGATAAGGGGGTAAAATAAAAACTAGATGAATTCTCCAACCCTTAAGGCATAACAACATTGCTGTTTCTCCTATCTTACATCAGTAGGTATATGTATCATAGATCATTATGTAACTCAGGCGATGTACTCATGCAATTATTGAACTAATGAGAACATCATGGATAACAGAAATTCTATATAAATGTACCTTATACCTTAAAGCACTTAGGGCTACAAAATTTACCAATACCTCTCATCTTGGCCAAGTGGCCTTCAATTACAAAGACTGTGAAAAGCCTCTGCAACCTTAATCAGACAAGGGGTTTCATCTTCATTTTGACTTCTTAACTTTTGTCCATATGTATTGTCTTGCTGAGGTTGATTCTCTTAGATTCATAGTTTCATAGTATTATTAAAAAATTACGAGGAAGAAAATAAATAGGAGACAAAATTCTAAAACTTAGAGGGCTACTGTGTAATAAGCAATATACTAAATGTTTTACAGGTCTTACCTCTTTTTATCTTCAAAAAGCCTCTCTCGCATTCTTTTTTCTACTTTCCACATCCCTTTTCATTTTATTAGTTACATAACTTACACAATTAGCAATCATATATGTGCTGTGCTAAGCACTAGTAACACAAAAGTAATTGAAACTAATCATAATATTAGTACTTCTTATTACAGAAAATGGACTTTAGACAGTCTACTTTGTAGGAACATACAAGCTTGTACTCCCATTCTGTCACTTTTACCCCAGCCTTTGAAATCTGCAGTTAAATATATTCACAGCTCACCACAGTCCTCTCTCTGTAGTTCTCCGCCTCCTCTTGTTTGGCTAGAAGTTGTCATTTAGGAAACACTCATGATGACAATGTTCCCTGAGTTCTTGAATGTTCAAACATTGGTTAGATATAAAAATATTTGAAACCATTTCTTCCTTTTATCTTTTGATGTTGAATGTTACCATGGGGAAGTCTGAACTCAGGATAATCCTCTCTCTCCTATCTCCTTTGTTTTTTGTTTGTCTAGCTCCCCAAATCCAATATTCCTACTGGGACAAGTGTGCAATTTCCCCTGTGATTTGTATGAAATTGCTACCTATAGGTTCAAGACTTTTTAAATTTATGGAGTTTTCTTTCAATTATAAATTTTTAATTATATAATTTTTCTATTCCATTGTTTTATCTTCCTTGGGTATTCAAATTTTGTATATGTTGGGATCCTTTTCCAGTATTTTCTATTGGCAACTATCTAGCTGTCTTTTTTATTTCTTTCCTTCCTCCCTCCCTCCTTCCTTGTCTTCTCTCCTTCCTTTGATTGTTTCTTTGTTTTCTCGTTTGTCTGTTTTGCTTTTCTCATTGCCATTCTGACTATTTTATCATGGTTGTTGTGGTATTTATTCTCTCTTATGTTCTTTGTTGTTAATCTTTGTTTCTAAAATAGTTTTGTATTTTTCTTCTATCCAGAGTTCTACCAATTCATTTTTCTTCTCACATTGGCCATCTCCTTTCTGAATTACTTTATTTCTACTTTGTGGCCTTCCTTCATAGCTGACGTTGCTTGACCAAGGTTTTTTTATTTAAACATTGTATTATAACTCTCATCTAGTTTGGACAACATTTGTCTGATGTGCTTTCCATGTCGGTAGAGTTTTATGACTTTTTTCCTCGTGGAGGGGGGTAGTTTTTGACATGTCTGCATGTCAAATTATCTCAGTGTCCTCAACAATTTAGAGATGATAATAATCTATAGATATTATAGATAATAATAGATTATTATCTCCATCTGTTATTCATGTCGAAGTGTCTTGAGGTTTTCTGGATCAGCTATCTGCAGAAGGTTCCAGACAGTAGTAAACTGTACCCCGCAAGATCTATACACTTGACAGCAGGACACACAACTTTACAGCAAGAAGTTCTGTGGTCAGCAAAGCAGACAATTTCTTTGCATGCTCCGTATTACCAGCATTCAAAACGTTCCCAACATGCACATTGGCAGCCTCACTGAAGCCTCACTGGTAATGGTGTACATGACTGTGACCAGTCTGTACATGAGAGACATGGCTTCTTGCTGCATCATAATGAGAAAACCACTCAAGACGCTCCTAATCTCATAGCTTCACCTTGATGCAAAGCAGGGGCATGCTGGAGACAAAAGGGTGCAAAAAGGAAACTCAGTCCTTTAAGATGCTCAGAGAATAACCTCTTCATGCAACTTAATTGCAGGTCTCTCCAGATGAATGAGAGAGAGAAAGGAAGAGAGCCAGGATGAACTGGGAAATGGTATCTGCCAATTCAGAACATATCACTTCAAGGTCCCATTGATGAATAAACAAATTGTTGAGGACACTGAGAAGGCTGTTTGAAACCTTAAGACCTTGGCCATTACTCTTTGCTGTTTAAGTGAATATTAAACTTGTCATGTTTAAGTGACATTAAAGTTTGCATAACCTGCTGGAATAGAGATAATGAATAGGTGGGTAGTTCTGGACACAGCTGGATCCTGCTTGAACAACAGCAGAACCAGCTGAGGTTGATGACCATATCTCAGCAAGGGAAGCAACAGAAGTGCAGGACAAGCATGCCCCTTTGTAGAGTGGTCCCTACATGCTTCAAGTCTGGCTCCTAAAAACACCTGACAGATTAGAGAATGCATTAGTGTCCAACTCTAGCTTTTGGAAGTGGTCAGAAACATGGCAGCATCTGAAACTGATCATGGGCCAAGAGTACTAGGACTGATGATATTTACAACTCCTTTCAGAAGTAAGAATACGCAGGCAGCCTGGCTTGTGGTACTCACAAGTGTCTTCAATTATTATTTACCCCATTTTACAGGTAAGAAAAGCGTAGCATAGGATGGCTAAATAATAATGTTCATAATTAGAAAATGGCCCTCTCTTCTTATCTAGACCAGTTTAGACTTTGTAACATGGCTCCGGACATTCTGACTCATAACTGATGCATTATCACCAGTCCTGCTGTGTAGAATTGTACAAGCTTTCATCTTCTGGAGTCCATAGCCCCAGATACCATGTATGGCACGTTGAATTTAGGCCCAAATCTATTTCAGCAGGACATCTCTGTCCTCGCATGCACTGCTCCCTGCATCCTGTTCCAACTGAAGAGAGACTAGCTGCTACAGCTAGAGGTAGATAACAGTAGGGTGAGATTTACTCATTAATTTATTTAATTAGGAAAAGACATATTTGAGTATGATTAAAACATAAAGAAAAATGCTGAAAGTAAGGAAATTTTGAATATTTCTAGGAAAGGAAGTAAATGGTAGGTTGAGGTACTTGTTCAGGGGCTTTGATGAAGAGCTTGGTTTTGTATGAAGTAGGAAGTCTCATTCTTTAAGTCAGAATACCTAATAATAACATAACATATGGAATTAAAATTTATTTGTGAAGGGAAGAGACTCTAAGAAAGACCATGCTTAATGGCTTTATTATTATTTTTTTAAACAAGACTGGAAATGAGATTTTTCTTGCTGTTGAGAATTATGGGAGTGGGGTTGAATGAGAGATTTGCCTAAGGTGTCAAAAGTTTGGATAATCTGTAAGGGAATGGACAAAGGATAAAGTGATCTGAAAATACTACTTCTAGTGGTATCGTCAACTCTACTGAAATAAAAAAAATAATTTTTAGTGGCCTAAGGCCACTAAATAATATTTTTTTTCTGGATTCTTAGCATTATGCTATAGGAAAAGAGAAAAGAGTTTGTATCATTAATTTAGGATGAGCTTACACTTGAAGAAAATTGAAGAAGGGCAGTGGCACTAGAGAATTGAGAGTGCTGGGAATGGGTCCGTGCAACAGTTGAATTGCGGCACTCAGGCAAGGTGGAGAAGGGAGGCCAGGAAGCCTGTGGTAGTCTGATACACTGGGAGAAAATGGAAGACCACAGAATTCCAGGTCTCGGTGAGATCATAGTCCCCACACGATGGTTTAAGGGATGTGGATGATTAGATGGTTATGCCCAGAGGGTAGCATAGTGAGGTTTAAGATGTTTGACCTGGCCAATATGCAAAATATCTCTATTAAAAAATGTACAAATTAGCCGGGCATGGTGACGCTCACCTGTAGTGCCAGCTACTCAGGATACTGAGGCAGAAGAATCACTTGAACTCGGGAGGTGGAGGTTGCAGTGAGCCAAGATCGCACCACCGCACTCCAGCCTGGGTGACAGAGTGAGACTCTGTTTCAAAAAAAAAAAAAATAGAGGATATTTGACCTGGATGCATTCTGAATAATGAACAATCAAGGTGTGTTCAGGAATGTAAATGAAGACGACTTGATCTGAGGAGGTTAAATAACTAAAAGGCATGTGGATGTAAATAGCATGTTGCTGAGTTGACATTCTGCCAAATTTTTGTGTCTAGGCTTTTGGTTTGGTGGGTGTGAAAAATGAAAGCCTCCACTATGGGGGCTACATCAGAAGTGGTATCTTCATGGGGAGTTTATGTTAGGTGGATCAAGGAGGTAGTGATGGATGATGATTACAATAATGATAAAGAGAAAGAGTTAACATTTTCTGTAGATGCACTGTCTATTAGGCTCTGTTCTAATTTCTCTGCATGTATTTACCCATTTAATCCTCACAATACTTCGTGAGGTGAATACTATTTTTATCCCAATATGTGCATGAAAGATTAAGTTGTCCAAACTCATGGAGCTAGTAAATAATAGAGCACAGACTTGAAAACAGAAAGACTGATTTCAGAATGTGCATTCTTAGGCTTTATGTGCTCTGGTGATGGAATGGTCTGAGAAAAGATTGTGAAGAAAGTGTATTTGTTAATAATGTGTAAAATATTTCAGAATGCACACCAGAAAGGGTCAAAGGTGAAGAGGAACAATGGAAATAGAGAAGTAAGATTCTGATTAGGGATGTGAAGTGCAGAGTTGCCTTGCCCTGGAGGGGATCTCTGCTCCTTAGAGGGTACAGAGAAAAGATGAACACTATTCCTACCAGGAGCCCTTGTGTTTTGTATCATTCATCTTTTTTAGTAATGGAATATGCCTTCAAACCTTCCACTGTGGGCACAGGCTCAAAGCAAGGGTTCTTACACATCCTTGTTGAGGATGTGGTCAAAGCTTTGCAGTTTCTCTCTGGGAAGAAAACTCACAGAGGCATAAATACAGATGGAGAATATTCATTCTCCAACGTTGTAGGAGACCTGGAGAAGGCATATGATTTTAGAAGGGTCATGTAGGGATGTAGGGACTGGACAGTATTTCCCAGTGCTCTTTTTAAGACAGGGAGGGCCCTATTTGGTGAACACAGGGGTGTGGAGAGAATAAAACGTATGAATAGTAACAAGAAGAAAGTGAAATAAATCCAACGAAATTGTATGAGCTGCTTCTCTATGACCTCACAAATTTTATTACATCCATAAAACTCATGACGCATTTGCTGTGATTGAAATTCTCAGTGGAAGCAAATAGGAGGAAGAGCTTCACTGTTGGTTGAAGGTATTGCAGCACAGAGCAGGCTGCCCCAATTCCAGATCAATACAGAAAACAGCACAAGTTAGGCACACACATTGTGGGTGGGGCTTTTTAGTGCCCCAGGCCCTGAACTGGAAGTGTGGGTGAAATTTATCTAAGCCTCTAAGGCCAGAGAAGGTCTCAAGTAACATTTTTGTCATGTACACAAACTGGCATATTGGAAAAAATTGTTTCCCTATTATTTCAGGGACTTCTTGGACTCTCTGAAACATATCCACATAGCTTGGGCTGAAGTCTTGATCTGCAAACATGTTACTCTAATGCTAAGCTGGTTTCAAATAATGAAAGTGTGACCTTAATCTATCACCAGCAGTCTCTCCAGCATACAGGAATCCAAGGATTTCTGTGAGTTTTCTTTTGTGTGTGTCTGTTTTTCTCTCATGCTTCACTGAAGACTGAACAAGTTCAATATGAAGCCACTGCCTGCACCGACTTGATCACTGAGCGTGTCTTTCCTGTCATGTCAATTCTCTGCTGTTACCATTCTGCTCCCTTTGATGTGGGACCTGTGCTAGAGGCGCTCTGAGGGAGAATGTTCTGTGGGAAGTTTGAAAGTTAGGCCACCTCTGCTTCCCAGAGAAATGCAAAGCCCCAACACACACAGGACTAAGTCCAGGTTTCTTCTGCTGGTAGAAGGGGAGTGTCACTTCACAGGCCTTTGTGTGCCTGATGTTGCTGAAGAAGCAAATCTCAGAAAGAGCACTGTGATGTTGCTGGCCTCAACTGGTTTTGAAGAAACGGTAGCTTTCAAGACATTTTTTAGTTGCCAGGTTGAAGCCTACATATAGTTCTCTCTTTTTTTTCTGACAAAGAGCTAGAACATTCTTGTTAGAAATGACTGGGGACCAAGTTATATAGACTTTTTTTTACAGTATTTTTAACAAATATTAAATATCCTCCTCTTAAGGGACACAGGAGATCCATAGGTCAAACAAAGTAAATGACCTAAATTAAAGAGAATTAGAAATACGACCTATTTAGTTGGGTGGGCCTTAATTAACTATTGAAATCAAGGCAGTTGGAATATGAAAGTGAATTTGACACTCTCTTTGCCCCCCAGTAAGTTTGCATTCTACCTGTGAACAAAGATACAAAGATAAACACAATGTTGAATTTTTTTTTAAAAATGATACTTATTTTAAAAAAATAAAATATACATGCAAATGTATAATTTACCCAACCATCCATATATGGACTTTAAAAAATAACTAACATAATAAGCTCTTTGCTAGATAATAAACTCAGAGTTACTTCCAGACTCCTGAGTTCATTTGGCTCACCTGCTCAAATCCAGTTTCTGAGATCACCAAAGTGATATGCATTGAGAACTGGGCAAAATGCTTAGTCCAGAGGTGCCTGGATGTGGTAGACAGGATTATGACTTTGTGTAATTCCCTCACCTTGAGTGTTCATGGGACCTGTAAATACAATGAGGCGTCATTCCTATAATGTTAATTATATGGTAAAGGGGAAGGGATTTTGCAGTTACAATTATGATCCATAATAAGTAGACTGAGTTAACCAAAAGGAGATTATCTAGGATGGGTCTGACCTAATCAGCTAAGCCCTTTAAAAGAGGAACTGGAGCTCTTTTTGATTTCAGAAAGATTCTTCTGCTGGTCTTGAAAAATGAACTGATATGTTATGAGAGGAGGTCACCTGGCAAGGACCTGAGGGTGACCTCAAAGCAGTTGAGGGTGATCACTGGCTCACAGTTAGAAAGAAAATGGAAATATCATTTATGCAACTGCAAGGAACTGAATTCTGCAAAAACCATAGGATCTTGGAAAAAGACCCTGAGTTCCAGAAAGGACTGTAACATGACTGATACCCTGATGACAGCCTTGTGAGACCTCAAGCAGAGGCTTCAGCTAAGCCATGCCTGAACTCCTTACTCACAGAAAATGTGAGGTAGTAAATACATTTTGTTGTAAGCTGCTGAATAGTAATTTGCTGTACATCAATAGAACACAAATATACCAGAGCCAATCAGTTAACCAGGCAGTGACCATTTATTGAATGGTTACTTTGTATAGCAGCTATCCCTATTTAGAAAGTTCTAGAAAAGAGCAGTTTAATACAACCTCAGTTGTATTCATAAAGGGGGCAAAGATCCCTTTAAAGTCTTGCAATGCTAAGGGCTGTAAATGCCAACTGGCTTGCTCTTTCCTTGGATGTAACAATTAATGGTGTACTAGTACATTTTAGTTGCTTCTGGAAATGTTACATAGATTTCTGATTTTCTTTTAATAAAAGTTGAAAGACAATACATGATAATAAGAGATATAATAACTAACAAGTATAGAGGCCTTACAAATTCCAGAGCACTGAGCCAAGTGTTTTATCATGAATAGGCCATTTCATTCTCATAATAATGTAAGGTCAGCACTATTATCTCCTATATATTACGCAAGTGAGATATTAAGATATGAAGTACATTAAGTTGCTCAAATTCACACACAAGAGTGTGGAATTACAACTCAGTTCTGTGAAATTAAAAGCTGGGGTTTGGACCACATCCAATGCCATATAATATTCAAAAATATTACAAAATATATGCAGATTACAAGTGATTGTAATAACATCTGTCTTCTTTATGTAAACTGCATGCCTGCTATTATTTTGGTTGTCATATCTATAATGCAAAAAAGTGTGTGAGTCATTTAAAGTACTAAATTTAATGGTAATTAGTTTTCTTCCAAAATATTGCTGTTCCTGATAACGTAAAAAAGAAAAGAGATTTCAAAAGGAAAATAAATACAATATGGATTGATGTAAGTGATACAACACAGTGTTAATGACTATTGTATCTATACTCTACAGTTTTATAGGGAAAATGAGATCTAGGACAGATCTCAAGCTTCATAAGGTATGAATTCTTTTTGAGACTGATGAAACATATGGACTCTTCTGTCAGAAAAATAGACATATACATAAAGTTTCTGAACAAAATTTCAGGCAGACTTTGTCAAGTATTCATTGGCTTAGGCTTAGCATTACTGGTCCAAGGGAAATAGTATTCACTGCAAATTGTGAAAATCATAGCTATAAATTTTATCTTAATTTATCCATTGATCATTGCTCAATGAGTTTAAACTATGAACTTAAAAAAAATCTTGGTGTTTCCATATGTATTAGTTTGTTCTCACACTGGTATAAAGAACTGCCTGAGACTGGGTAATTTATAAAGAAAAGAGGTTTAATTGACTCACTGTTTCTCAGGGATGGAGAGGCAACAGGAAACTTACAATTTTTGTGGTGGAAGGGGAAGCAAACATGTCCTTCTTCATATGGCAGCAGGAAGGGGAAGTGCTGAGCAAAAAAGAAGAAGTCCCTTATAAAACCATCAGATCTCATGAGCACTCACTATCATGAGAACAGCCTGAGAGTAACTGCCCCGAGGGTTCAATCACCTTCCACGGGGTCCCTTTCATGACACATGGGGATTATGGGAACTACAATTCAAGATAAGATTTGGGTAGGGATGCAGCCAAACCATATCACCATATGCGAAAAAAATAATATGTTACCTACACATTTCACAGCATCTTTGTCATTCTATTATTCATTCTACGAGCATGTATATTTTCTATACAAGGCCATCTCTCATGTAGTATGGTGCAAAGAGGAACAAGGCACTGTACAATACTTGCCTTTAAAGAGATCTCATACTGGTGCAAGAGGAAAAACAAAGCAAACACTTGGAAATAGTAGAATAAATGACATTAGTGAAGTTTACAGAAGATGGTGTTAGACCAAAGCAAATGGACTTCTCAGTTCTCCCCAGGTTCCAAAGTCTGTCCCAGGAGCATTATGTTGGCACTTGAGCTGAGCCCTGATGATCAGTAGGAATTTCCTAGGGGATACAGAGTAGGGGGAAAGTACAGCCGAAGATCAGAGGAGAATGACAGAGGATCCATATGAAGCAGCAAGAGATGAGGCTGGAAGCAGGCAAGGCCATAAAACCAACAGTCTTTTATGTCCTACTAAAAATGTTAAACTTCATTATACTCAGTAGAAACTAGTGAATGAATGTGATCAGATTTATTCTGTTTAAAATTTTCAAAAGTATTTATTTACTCTTTTATTTAGAGGTGGAGTCTTGCTCTGTTGCCCAGGGTAGAGTGCAGTGGCACAGTCTTGGCTTGCTGCAACTTTATCTCAAGTGATTCTCCTGCTTCGCCTCCCAAGTAGCTGGGATTACAGGTACCTGCCATCACACCCAGCTAATGTTTGTATTTTTAGTAGAGACGGGATTTCCCCCTGTTGACCAGGGTGGTCTTGAACTCCTGACCTCAGATGATCTGCCCACCTCGGCTTCCTAGAGTGCTGGGATTACAGGCGTGAGCCACTGTGCCAGGGCCAGATTTATTTTTTTAAAAATATTCTAAATAAAAATGTGAAAGACAATTGGAAGGAAAAAAGGAAGACTATAATGAGACAAATTAAGAGAATCTCCCAATAGTCTAGGTGAAAAAAAAATGATGATTTTATCCAAGACAGTGACAATAATTATGAAGATGGAGTGAAGATGATACATGTATTGGAGAGAATTTAAGTAAAATTTGTGGGATTTGGTGTCTGTATATTGGTTGGAGAGTGTGAAGGTGAGGTAATTTTTTGGCCTTGCTGAGTTCAATTGAGTATCACCAACATAGTGGGAGAAACTGGATTATATTCAGAGGATGACTGGAGGAAGAAAAGGGATGTAGTTTTTAGTGGATAATATGTTTTATTTCAGTTGTGGCAAGGTCTAGTAGACAGTTTGATTTATACGACCTGTGGCATTGGAGGAGAGTCTGATCTGAAGACCAAAATTCAGGACTTGAGGATTTAGTTGATCCAATGGGTATGGATTAAATCATTCCAAGAGAGAATACAGAATGATAGAAAGGGCATGAGCAACCAACCCTGGAGAATACCATCATTTAAAGGGAAGATAGCATAAAGGCAACTGAATATGTAAGCCAAAAGCAGCCATCAGAAGCTTGGTGGAGTTGTAAGAGTAAGGTCAAGTCAAACAAGAGAAAATTTCAAAATTGAAGAAAAGGTAAACTGTATGCTGCAGAGAGTTTGATTAAGCTAAGGACTAAAGGGTGTCCACTGATTTGTGTTATGGCATTTTTATATTTACTTTCAGTCTCTACTCTCCTTTGCATCACTGTTTGGGGAAACTTAACTTTTCCCATCCCTTGTTCACGTGCACTGGGTAAAGCCGGCTCTATGCCAGGATGCAGGGGTAAGGCACGTGGCTTAACTGGATTCACCAGCATGTACGAGCCCCCGATCATACTGTAAGGATTGGTTCAGGGAAGGCACATAAGCTATAAGAAAATTTCTGTTTCTGGTTAGGTGCAGAGTATATGTGGGAACTGGAGCTGGTTCTGCCATACCGTGACCATGTTCACCCTGGTAATGAAGCCAATGCTGAAGAATCTTACTTGGGAAATGAAAGGAAGACACACTCTAGCTTGAAACTAAGCTCAACCATATTGTTTAGTTACAGAATCTGATGTATTCCTTAAGAACCCTGAAAGGAGGGCAGGGATGTTGGTTCTCTTAGAATAAGTATACCTTGCCTGATTGTGGTGGCTTGCACTGGTAATTCCAGCACTTTAGGAAGCCAAGGCAAGTGGAAAACTTGAGGTCAGGAGTTAAGACCACCCTGGCCAACATGATGAAACTCTGTCTCTACTAAAATTACAAAAATTATCCAGATGTCGCACACACCTGGAGTCCCAAATACTTGGGAGTCTAAGGCAGGAGAATGGCCTGAACCTGGGGTGGGAAGGTTGCAGTAAGTCAAGATTGTGCCACTGTACTCCCTGGGTGACCGAGTGAGACTCTGTCTAAAAAAAGAGAAACAAAATATGTGCTGATTTTAGATTTCTGCAAGGAAAACAAATTTTATTCATTAATTCAAGGAACATATACTAAGAATCTAACATGTGCCCTGCACATTTCTAGGCAGTAGGGATGGAGACCACAGCAGTAAGTGAGAAATGCCTTTATTTCCCTGGGACATATATTTTAATGGGAGATACAGAAATCAATGTAAGTAAATACACATGAACACATACATAAAGTATAATAAAGTCCATAAAGAATAAAAAGTTAGCATGATTATATATGCATTCAAGGAAGAAAAGACAGAGAGATCAGGAGAGAGAGAATTGCTTCACATCCTGTCAGTGAAAGGGAACATTTTGTTAGAAAACTAAAGGGTTGAAATTGACCCAACGATTCCTTGGTCTTCAGGAAAGAGAACTTCCGTTACCTCTTTCCTAACCCATACACCCAGGAAAATTTGAACATTAATGTTTCCCTTTTAGAACCTCAGATCCAACTTTAAAAAATATTTATGCAATATGAATTGCATCTGAAGAAGTATCTAAAGGACTTGATTGAGGCTATTCTGAGTTTCATGACCTTAAACGATGAATACAATATTAAATCTGAAAAGAGATTTGAATTGGACAGACTTTGCAATGAACGCTTTGTGAAAGGTGAATATTCAATCTGCGTCTGTGGTTGTTGATTTTGAACATGTTTCTTTAAGGCTGGGTTAAAGAGGATGGCCTACCTTAAAGTTCAGAAGAAAAGGGCTGCCTTAGAAAGGAAAAAGACCCTAAGCTGTGTCCCTTTCATCTGTCTTTAAAATTAAAGTGAGGTTCAGCAGATACCTTGAGGAAAGATACTAAATTGCAGATTGTGCAGTTTTGTTGTGCCTGCAATTTCCCAATGTTGCTAGTGAGAAGCTGAGAAGGCCCTTAAAATCCTTTGTGCTTGGCACCTGCAGAAATCTAATTTCTGATGAATAGGGCCCTAATTGGGTCAATTATTCTATTATACTACACAAGAGTACTTCAAACTGCTGCTTCAGTAAGGAGAGGCGCTTCAGTCTCCCCATTGGTGTTCTCCAATTTGAACAGAACTCAGAATCCTGAATTTAACTTTTCCTTTCCCAGCATCAATTTTGTCCTTCCAAGCTCAGTTTATCATATACAACTCGACTGCTGAGTTTAAGTGAAATTACTTTTTTACCTCTGATAACATAGGTTACATAACAAAGGTGGTGGTTTTGACTCCTATAAAAATTGTCTCTCATACGTTTACAAATATATGAGGCAACTAATTTAGAGCATGGTATTCAAAGGAGGAAGAGTCTTTTGATTATTAACTTTGGGGCAGAAAGAACAGGGCGAAGGGAAGTGGAGTTTGCATTTTATTTATAGATTGCATTACAGTTTTGCACATATGTAAGGCTCTAATTCTAATTTTATTTCCTTATTATTTCAAAGGATTATACGTTTCTTTTACATAATCACCTATAATTACTTATGAGTTAGGAAGTAAAATAGAATTTTGCAGCTGACACATGATGACACAGACTCATTATTTTAATGAGATTTATTACTTAGACATTTCCTTTATGTTAAATGTTCTAATTTGTAACTTAAAACAGAAACTTTTCAAAACTAGTATAAATACTTTTATTCATGAGTTTGTTTATGGGAAGTTGGAATTATGCCCTTAGTGGCTGTTTATTAAAACTACCGCACTACTGTGCAGTAAGTTGTACCCTATGAAGCAGCTTTTTCTGGGCCTGGGTAGAGCAGAGATGATGTCATCTTTGCTCTTATAAGAAGCCAAAGAGACTTGCATCACTTTTAATAAATTAAATTCAATAATGTATTTAATGAGATTTTTAAATAGATTCCAAGTTTAGTGTTTGGCATATATTAATAACTCAAAGCATTAATTTTCTTCTTTTTCTTAAGCTATGCTAAGGATTAGTTCCTGATGTGGGCATAACAGAAAATTGAACAGTGAAAAGATAAGCAAGGCATAGTCTTTATTTTTAAGCAATTTTTGGTCTAAAAAGATTAAAAATACTTAATTGTAATGTAAAGTATTCTATGGTATGTATCACCGACGGTACAAAGTGCTATGAGGGCTTTACAAAGCCCCGTCCAAGTGGGTATGTGAGCACACATATTTGTGTATGAATGTGTTTGTTTCCATTTTGTAGCGTCTTGGCATACTCATTTTGCAGACGTTGAGCATGTCTGGACTTACAGATATCAATTCTGTATCTTTTCCAAGGTATGCATTGGTAATTCCCATACACTACACTAGTATGAATTTGTCTCTGGTTGCTCCGAAAACTATGAATCTAGCAAGGAACATAGTTAGATTGATTTTACAGTGCGTTAGAGGGAATAAAAATTAGTATGCAACTTTTTCTGGCTTCTTTCAAGAGGGACTTAGAAGTTACGCGATTAGTGCTTTATGGGAATTCTTGATGTGTCAGCTTCCCTATAGAGACAGTCAATTTTGATTAACTCTTCTTCCTCAAAATTTTTTCGTTAAATTTAATTAAGTATAATTAGTATCTTTCGATAGTCTCATAAACATATTGGCCCTCCTTTTTTAGGTAAAACAGTATTTTAACTGTATTTTGTCACTTTCCTCATTACCATATGTGGTTCTTTGCTGCCTATTACTTAGTTCAGCAACTTGTTTGAACTATTACCTTACCAGAAAAATCTCATTGCCTAATTGGTCATGCATTTAAACAATTATTAAAATGTGTTACATCTGCTGTTAAATAAATAAATTCTAGAGGTGATTTATAACGACTATGTGTTACATATCTGAGGTACTCTACATAAGAGAGCTCAGTGAATTCATATGAATCTCTGAAAGAGGTATCAACATCCCCATTTTAAAGATGAGGCCCAGAGAGATTAAGTTACTTGTTCAAGTTCATGCAGTTAATAAATGAGTATATTCTTTTTGTCTGAGTCCAAAGCCCTTGTCCTTTTTGACATTCTACTCAGTTTCAGTCCCTAAGTTACTGCCTTTTATTATATCTACTTATGGAATCACACCGTTTTAGAAAGTCTGACATGCTTTACTGAAGAATTCCCTTTGAATATTCATTCCCACCAACTTAGAAAGAGTGGCCTAAAGATTAACTTTTTCCTATCATTTTTGAAGCTCAAACTTCAATGTAATGTTGTTCCCAGAATAAGTGGAACAGATAGGCCTTTGATCATTAAATATGTTTCTTTGAAGATATAAAGTAAGAGGAGGCATGCCTCCTTTAGGCAAAGAAGCTTCTCCTACTGTTCTGAATATAGCTGAGCAGATTGGGTCAAACATGCTATTGGCTTGAAATGCTCATTTCTAGACTTCAAATGCTACCCCCACTCCATCACCTCTCCTGCCTTCAGTAAGTCAGAGTCAGTCAGTAATTGTGTGAGAGAAGAAACAGTCTTTGCCTTCAGGGAGCTCTTAATCTCTTAGGTGAGGCCAGGCATGCACACAAATAGTTATACGGCAGAATATGAAGAAAAACTCGAGGCAAAATAAGACTGATGGGAAATATGAGAAGCAGAAGAAAGTATCATAAAACAGAATGTCCTCTAATATTTTTTGACTATACATGCAATGAGGACTGGGACCGTGTCTGCTGATTAATGGCTATGCCCTGACACACAGTTCAATGCTTGGCACATAGGATATTCACTACATAAACTTAATTGAATGCATAGATGACCCATTATGCATGCCCATAATGTCCAGGAAAGTGAGGAGGCACAATCTCTTAGCCAATTATTAATGCACGTTAAGTCCAGAGTAAGGTGCAAAATGTATTCTTTCTTCCTTTATCAAATCCCCAGTAGTCATGTAAGGTTCATCTCAGATAAGTATCCACGAGTGCTCTTCACTCTCTTTGATCTCTTTCCTCTTGTTCTTTAAGATTTCCTCGATCTTTTCTGCCCTCTTTCACTGCCCTCATTTTTGATGGAGGAACCGGGTCTTCATATACTTCCTAAAGAAATTTTCTATCTTTTAAATTTTTTACAATGAAACATCCTAAATGGTAAATAAAATATTTTCTTGCCTATTACTGACTGCCTTTCAAAGCATTACTCAGATGTGCTATTATAGGAATAAAGTCTTTGTTCATTATTTTCTATTGTGTTGGTAAGATCTCCCCCTGGGATGGAAGAAGGGAGGAAAAGGCCTTGAGGGGTATGCGTGGTAAGGGGGTGAAGGTGGGGCAAGATGGCTTTTTCTCTCTACTAGAATAAATGAACAGTGGTAGAGAATCTCTTGACACAGTGGAAGGGAAGGGATTCTTGGTAGAGAGAGTGGGATATGCGGAGAAAGAGATTTGTAGCACTTGCTGCATGTTTGGTGAAGGGCACACTCATTCTGGAGTCTACATATAGTAGTAATGCACTCAAGTTGCCAGTAAGAAGAGCATCCACTTTTTCATCTGCAGAACTTCTAACCTTTGATGTCCTGCCCCAAATCCTCTCCATCAGCTCTGAGTTCACCTGCAGCTGCAGCAGACCATTATGAAAGGAGTTGACAGCTTTCACTACAAGCACCCTCTGCCTGATGGCATTCTCAGGGGCCACAGGAATTTCTTCAACCCAAATTCTGGCAACAAGAAAGGTGGGAAAGCTTGTATTCAATGCTTCTGAGAACAACCATCAGCCAATATAAGATAAAAGTTGGTGGCCAAACGCCTTCTCTTTCCCCTTTGTGTAACAATTCTAAAGGGTGGTTTACATGATTTCTTCAAGTGTCTCGAGAGCGCTGAATCCTGTAGTAAGGTCATGAACACATCTTCTATTGTCTGTGTTTTCTGTAGCCAAATTCTCTCTCCGCAGGTCCTGCTTTGGGAGGAGATTAAGCTAAAACAATATCCTAAAACTTGTTACTCACCTAGCCTTTACTTTCCTTAAGAAAAGAAACAGTTTTATACGTATGTAATTTTATATCACACTTTGGGATCTCTTCCTCTTCTTCCCTAAGACGCCCTGGATCTTTTCTGCCCTCTCTCCACTGCCCTCCTCTTTAGTGGAGGAGCACAGATATACATATATATGTATATCTGATGCCTCCACTCATATATATATATATACACACACACACACACATACACACACACACACATACGTACATACACAGATATATATATATATATATATATGTATTTGAACCAGGTCCTTTTCATTTCCCAAATTCTTTTCTTCCATCTTTGGTCATTGTTACTATTATGATCCCCCTTGCTTTGCTAAGTCTTCAATTTTTATCTCTGTTGGTTTCTTACCAGTTTACAAAAACTCAAGCCACTTCTGGGCAAGAAAGGCAAAAAAACACACATGCATGCACATGTGCACGCACACACACACACACACACACAGACATGCACATAAAATAAAGCCTGTTTCCTTTGATTCTGACCACACCAAAGGCTTCACTTTTACCTTTTCCATCTCCTTCTAGTGTCTCGAAGGAACAGTCTACATGTTTGTCTCAACTTTTTGGACACCATTTTACTTCTTGATTTGCAATAATGTAATAATCCCTACAACTGAGTGAACATGTTTTCTGAAAAGTTACCAACAACTGCCAAACTGGAAAATTTAATGATTTCATCTGAAATCGCATCTCATGTAATTTCTTAGTGTCATGCGGCATTGTGGAACATCCTTTTTTCCGGAACGGTTTTCTTTTGCTAATGTTATACCCGTTCATCTTTCCTGTGTTTTCCTTCTTCTTGGCACTTTGAATAATTTCTGCTTAGTGGTTTCAATCCCTTCAATGTCTTTCTTCAGATATTAATGATTTACAGTGCCTTTCACTCCAGAAAATTAGATTTCTTAAGTCAATTGGCATGAAATTAATTTTTTTATATTCTTTCCAAACTAAAATGTTACTCATCCTTGAGGTTTTCCTGTAGTAGTCAATAGCATCACTGACTCTGCTTGTTAAACTAGCAGCTTTCAGAATTTTTCTGTCTTCATTCTGCTGACTCATCACCACATCCAGACGGCCACCAATTCTCATCATTTTATTTGTGGAATATTGCTTGAGTCCTCCTCTATCACATTTCTGCTCTGACTTCTTCTACTGCTTCTTTGGCCTAGGCTCCTAATAGACTTCCCTGACTCCAGTCTTTCCTCTCCAATCATTTTGTTTAGTATGCTAGAGGTAACCAATGCTAGTAAAGCTAACACATGAGTGTGATCATCTTGTAGTTGATTTGCCGGGTATACTATAACTTTTCATAGCTCTATTCCCAACTTTGTTGATATTTTTCTCTCTTTAAGTTAAATTTTGAGTCATAGATACTGTATTAGTTCATTCTCAGGCTACTAATAAAGACATACCCGAGACTGGGTAATTTATAAAGAAAAGAGGTTTCATTGACTCACAGTTCCACATGGCGGGGAAACCTTAAGAAACTTGTAATCCTGGCAAAAGGGGAAGCAAACAAGTCCTTGTTCCTATGATAACAGCAAGGAGAAGTGCAGAGCAAAGTGGTGGAAAAGCCCCTCATAAAACCATCAGATCTCATGAGAACTCACTCACCGTCAGGAGAACAGCTTGGAGGTAATTGCCCCCATGATTCAATTACCTCTCACTTGGTCCCTCCCATGATTCATGGAGATTTTAGGAATTAAGATGAGATTTGATGGCCACACAGCCAAACCATATCAGATACTGTATTTGAAATCACCTAGTTCTTTCATTGCAAACAATTACCAAATGATTTTCAGCTTTAAAATGTTTACTAGTAGAAAAAGGTGCTTTTTAAATTTTGATTTCCTAATGTTAGAGATGATTTTCTAATTTATTCATTTCAAATTATTCTGCCTGACACTGTAATAGGTAGAAAAGAAAGGGCTTTAGGATATCTGTTCGTTTTTTAGGATATAAAATTTAGGTTGAGTTGCTAAGTGACTTCCTGCTTTTACCCTTCGGTAGTAACCCCAGCCTTCTTGGCAAGAGTAAAGGCAAAGAGGACCTTCTAAGCAGCACGAGACTCCAGATAAATATTATACATGTTATATGTATTATTTTTGAGCCCAGGCCTCAGCCTTTTCCTGGTGCATGGTTTACCCTAAGCAGAGACATAGACTAGCAAGGGGAACCAGAGAGGGAGCTGGATCTACAACTTTTTGGTTTACTACCACACTGTCTGGGTCAGCAAGGGAAACCATACGCTATTACACCTCAGATGTTCTAAGCGTACTTCCTTGAATTTACAAATATACAGAAAAATCCAAAGACTTTTTCTTTTTTGGTTATTTTCTGTATTGTTTTCATTGAGTTCCTCATTTTTTAGATGGCCTTGTAGTGCCAACTATTTGAAACCATTTTAAGCCTATGCTTATAAATCTTTTGATTTCATATTAAGGCAAATATTTTGAAGTCTTGTATTATCTCTTTAGTATCCACATTCTTTCCTGACCCTAAATTAATGTGTACAGAACATCGTATGTGTTTATGTAAAGAATATCCTACTTTTTATTGTATCTTGTGGACGTAACAAGTAAAATCAATCTAAACTTGTTTTCACCACTGGTAATTTATTCTTTTTTGGCATTAATTTATTTCTTAGATTATTGTCTCTGTTACTAAAACACAGTTTCAACCAGAAAATTTTTGTTTATTTTATTACCAGTCTATTTCATCATTATTTAACACTTTCTAATAATTTACTGACTGTACTCCTACAAATGGCTACATAGTTGATTGATTGAAATTAAGGTACATATACCAAAGTATCTTTTATAATTAAATGGCTTAGAGATCTAACACCAAATATTAATAGTTATTTTGTTAATAGTGAAAAAGTTATTTTAGAATTAAAAGACTTTGCAGAGCTTAGAACAAAAAAGTTATAAATGGAACATATAAATATTAATGCTATATTGCTCCTAGTATCTTATGTCTGGACTTTTTAATATTAGGTTAGAAAGATAACTGAAGGATTTACAAAAAGAAAAAGATTAACCCAGCAAAGACCAAGAAAGCCAAGATAAATGGAGGAGAAAGTCACGTTTAATCTAGGAAAGTAATGTTTTTCAAAAAGGATTTATTTAATTTCCAACATCCTATTACCTCTGTCATAGTTTTGGTCAGAGATGGATTTTATTCCATGTTGGAATAAGAATCAGATTTAGAGGAAGTTACTTTTCTGTCAAATGGCTTGTAGTCACTCAGATTATACGTACAATAACACCATACGCTCAAATGTGAATATTTCATCAAGCTTTATATTAGGTGATCTTTGTATAAATTCAGTATTTTTGGTTCACAGGGATACTCCCAAAATAAGTAAGTGTAAAAGCTTATTGGTGTACATTAAAGCTTATAAAACCTAGAGTTTCTCACCTCACATATTGTATACATTTTTTAAAAAATCACTAGAATGCTTGTTTTCCATGAGACATCTTAAGGATTCCAAATATGTTACGAGTATTCATTAATTCATAAGAACTACAAGCATTCTTATATATAAACTATTGTTTAGATGTAATTTCATGGTTTCTAAAATTTTACACTATCTTACTTTCCTTACTCCACTGCATTGCTAAGCAGTATGCTGAAACTTAAATTTTGGGGGAGAAATCAAAGTCAGTTTCCTGCAGAGAAAATGCTAGATTTGGGTTCAGGAAGGAAATGGATATTTTTGATCTCTGCGTTTCTCCTGCAGGTGATTATGGTTCAAACCATGATTTAAGCCTCTGGAAACTATATTAAAATGAGGATTCTCATTTTCACTGGTAAAGTGAATACTTTGCATAACATACACTGCCCCAGGTACAAATACTATTTCTATAGAAAGAAAGTGTTGGTACTTTTGCTAGCTAAATCATGGTTTTTCAAAACAGGAATTTTCAACTGAACAAAAAAGTTTGCTTTTATATAAGGAAAGTTTCTCAGATGTACAAATAAATGCTACCAAGATGTATGTTAAAAACGTCAAATTATTAAATAAAATCTAGACTCCCAAAGAAGGTGAGACTTGCCACGTAATTCTACCTAATGCTGAATCTTACTGGTTTTTGACAAAGTACAACTACTTGGGAATTGATTCCCTGGTATATCTACTTTTATATCAGTTATAGACGTTTTTGTATTTGTATTGCATTCAGTAATGTTCAGCCTGCTTTCACCAGCTTTATCTGCTTTAGCTTTCTCATTCGATCTGCTTTTTTTCCAGCATGTCAAAACTAGTTTATAATAAAAATCATTAGAATGTACTTTTTTCCCTTGATCGATCCTGATACATGGTCAACTCAGCGTGCAGGTAGATCAAATAGTCTCTTCAATGTTATGCTTTGTAGATATATTTGGTTTCTAAAATCTTCCTCTCTGGCCTGCTTCATCCCCAGAATGAATGAAATAATTTTTCTCTCTCTTTCCTTCTGCTGTCCATGGATTTAATCTTCAAATATTTACTGAGGTCTAATTTAGCACAATTCACTGCAATTCCAGTCATGGGCTAGCTAAGGTATTGAGTCTAAACCTTAGTACTTGACCTTATAGAACATGCACCAAGTTCATTTTTTTCTCTGATGCTGTAATTGGAAGCACAAGTAACAAACGCAGGATCTCAAGATATTTTGCCTAAACAGTATCTTTTACACTAGAAATACTGTTCCTGTCAGAAGAAATGAGTTTCTTTCTTTTTTTTTTTTTTACAGATTGTCAATTTTCCCATTAAAGTCCCATTTTTGTGATGTTTGCTATGTGATTATCAAATAGTGTCAGCTAATAATCAGAAAGAGACAGAAATGAATAGTAAACTGAGGTATCCTTGACCTCCAGTCAAAGATGTGATACTATTTATTTAATTAGCTCAACTTTCTAGTTTACACAGAGTTAAAAGGCTGTTTCCAAAATTATGAAGCTAAGTATTCATTAGATAGTCCAAATATGTGTTACAATGGCTCTTCCACTAGTTATTAAGCAAAGAAGGGAGGATGAATTTCTCTATTGTCTGGGCTTCATTGAATAGAATAAGGCTTGGATGGACTGATGTCATTTGGAGCACTGCTTGGAATAACAAGTGAATGGTTTGCTGGGTGACAAATCATAGCACCAACAGAAGTTAAAATGTGCTACTTTTAAATATTCATAGATAGGTGCAGATGAAACAGCTTAAAAGAGATAAAATAATATATAAGTAAAATGTTATGGAAAGTAGGAAGGAGGACATTGTTTTGAATGATGGTATTAGTGAAGCTTTATGGAGGATGTAACATTTAAGCTTTGTA
Organism: Aotus nancymaae; assembly: GCF_030222135.1. NCBI lineage: Eukaryota > Metazoa > Chordata > Mammalia > Primates > Aotidae > Aotus > Aotus nancymaae. The sequence continues at coordinate 9,263,126 of NW_026988438.1, forward strand.
GCATGGAGAAGAATTGAATATGTGAATATTGGAAGGAGAAGGTGTTAAGCCATGACAAAGAGATAGAATAGTTCAAACAAAGATATGGGAGTAGAAACAGAGACTGAAAAGGAGAGCAGTAATTTGCTAAGTTTTCCTGGATTATAAATTGTATATTGGCTTGTAAAAAATGGGCATGATCCTGCACATAGGTTAGTGATAAATTTTTTAGGTAGGATTCAATTGTAGAAAGCAAATTCTACTCTAGCTAGCTTAAACAGAAAGGGGATTAAAGAATTGTTTAAATATTTTATTGTGCAATTGGAAAGCCCAGGTTAGGTGTTCTTGGTTCTGTTTCCAGAGTTATTTCACAGCCTTAGGATCTTATTCCAAAATTGGCTTAGCAAGAAAGTGCCACAGTAGTTACTACAGGAAGCAATCTTGCCACTCTAACATAATTAAAAAGGAGACTTGGGTAAAAGGACCTGTTATTGCAGCTGAGTATCCACAAATGGAAATTGGCTGTACAGTAGGGATTCTTCTACAGTTGCAGCATGCTGGTAACTCACTGTTTACTGAAGAACCACATATCTACCATCTGATGTTCTCACTTCCTTCCAAATCCTAAAAGGGCATCCCTTTCTTGAAGCTAAGTTATATGCAGAGATAGCGGCAAGAAAATTGGAGACGTGCACTCACTCTTTTCTAGTCTCTGACAAAAAGTTGCATGAAAAGGAGTTAGAGAAGCATTGTATAATCAATATGCATAGTCTTAAAGAGAGCTTAAGTGGTGAGGCTAAATATACTGGATTTTGCTTGGTGACCATTGGGAAACTATCAAAGTTTCTAAGTAAAAGGGAACTATGTTAAAGACTCCGCTCTGGGAATACTTACTTGGTAGATGAAAAGATTAGTTTTTAATAATTTCATGTTTCTGACTAAAATAAGTCATATAGGCTTCAGATGTCAAAAGAATATGTGACATATTTGATATTTTAAAATATCTTAGAAAAAATATCCTGCATGAAGAACCAGTTAGAGATTTTGATTTCTTTGTCACTGCATTTAAAAGATAATTGAATCTTGGTGGACAAAGAGATGGGCAAGTAGAAGGAAAGTAAAAAACAAAAGTAAAAAAAAAAAAAGGCAACTGAGGCAAAAAAAATGTTGCAAACACCAATATTTTGTGGTTGGAGTAAGCTAGAGGAAATATAAAAGAAGAACTAAGAGGTAGGAAAATCCATCAGCACAGGAATTTAGAAAAAATGAGAAAAACGAGAGGGAGGGAAATAAAGACAGAGAAAGAGGTAACTGAATCAAGGATAGAATAATCAATAATGATAGATACTATAGTTAAATTGAGTTTTAAAAATTGACAATTGGATAAAAGGGAGCTGTTATGTTTTAAAATATCAATTCCTGTACAGTAGTAATGTGAGTCTACTGAAAAAAGTTAGAGATTGAGAGCCTTTGAGAAGTCAAGGCAGAAAATATAGTGAAGGCAACTTCTTGTAAGTGAAAGAGAAAGAGAAATGGACACATTGAAAGAGAATCTCTGCCTTTTAAGGGGAGTTTTAATCCACTAATATTTATTATAATTATTGATATGATTGAATTTATATTTACCTTTTTATTATTTACTTTCATTTGTCCTTTTTATTTCACTTTTTCTTATTAATTTTAAATTAATTTGGATTAAAATATTTTAGAAATCGTTTATTTTGTTGGCTATTTAAATATATCTGTTTGAGTTATTGTATTGTTTTTTACTTTGCCCCAGAGAAAATAATATACAGTCCTTGCTCTTCATAGTCTATTTAGAATTGGTATTTTACCAATTTACATAAAATATAAGAGCTTAGCAACTACATATGTGCATTTTTTTTTTTTCTGATATGAAGTCTCACTGTGTCACCCAGGCTGGAGTGCAATGGAGCGATCTTGGCTCACTGCAACCTCCACCTCCCAGGTTCAAGCAATTCTCCTGCCTTAACTTCCCAAGGAGCTGGGATTACAGTCACCAACCACCATGCCTAACTAATTTTTGTATTTTTAGTAGAGATGGAGTTTCACCATCTGATCAGGCTGGTCTCAAACTTCTGATCTAAGGGTGATCCATCCACCTTGCTCTCCTAAAGTGCTGAGATTACAGGCATGAATCACCATGCCCAGCTTCTACCTTTGTTTCTATATTTTTTGTTATCATATGTAATACATCTGCAAATTATGCAAACTATGCAATATGTTAGAATATTTGTTTTAAACAGTCATATACTTTTAATTAAGAAGGAAAATATAGTATTTTATATGTACCCATATATTTACAATTGCCAGTATTCTTCATTCTTTCTGCTAGATGCAAATTACCATCTGGCATTATTTCCCCTCAGCTTGAAAAACTGTATAATTTCCTGTAGTGAAGGACTGCTGGCAATGAATTCATCTAGTTGTCTTATGCTGAAAATGTCTTTATATTCTCATTTTAAATAATATTTTTGGTGAATATAGAATTCTAGGTTGACAACTCACTTTACTTTTTTCCCAGCAATTTAAGGATGTCCCACTGTCTTCAAGTCCACAGCGTTTCTATTGAGAACTCAGCAATAATTAAGACTGTTGCTCTCAAAATATACTGGTTGAGTTTTCTCTGGCTGCTTTTGATTTTTTCCAATTGTTCTTTAATTTTCACTAGTGAGTGTAATGTATCTAGGTGTAGTTTTTTATGGATTTATTCTGTTTATAGTTGGCTGAGTTTCTTGAATTTCTAAATGTAGATTCCTCTAGAAAAAGAACATTTAGCTTCTATTCCTTAAGTATTTTTCTGCCTTCTTTCTTCTTTTCTTTCACAAATCTAATTACATATATGTTATACTTTACAATATTTGCCCAAAGTGCTTGAGGCTCTATTTTTTAAAAATAAACTTTAAAGTTTAGAAAGATGTAAGGCAGTACTCAGAGTTCCTGTATACTTCTCACTCAATTTGCTCCATGGCAAACATCTTGCATTACCATTGTACATTTATTAAAACTAAGAAGACAACATTGGCACATTGCTCTTAAACAAACTACAGGTTTTATTCATATTTCATCAGTTGTTTTAAAATATTAACATCCCCTTTCTGTTCCAGGATCCAGTCCAGGGTACCACAATGCATTAGCTGTCAAGTCTCCTAAGTCTCCTTTGGTCTGTGATAGTTTCTCAATGTTGCCTGAGAGAGTTTTGAGAATTACTGATAAATACATAAGGAATCTTCTTCAATTTGACTTTGTCTTATACGGTTCTCATAATTGAACTGGGGTTATTGGCTTTTGAATAAGTAGTACAGAGGTAAAGTGCCCATCTCATCACATCCAATCAGGAGGTACATGGTAACTACATGATATCTCTGGTGATGTTAACTTCATTAATTATACAGGATTTTGTTTGCCAGATTTATCTACAGTGAAGTTATGATTTTTTTAATGTTTGGAAATAAATTAGTAAGCTCAACCCATCCACAAGAGCAGAGAGATTAAGCTTCAATTCCTAAAGAGAAAGTAGCTATATATAAAATTACTTGGAAATTTTCTGTAAGAAATGTTTGTCTTTTAAAAATTGTTTTGAGAAACTTCCATACTATTTTCTGTAATGATGGTGCAGATTTATGTTTGAACCAATAATATGCCTAGTTTCCCTTTTTTTCATATATTCCTTATCCTTCATCTTTCTGACAATAGCTATTACAACAGGTATGAGGTGATGTTTTATTGTGGTTCTGATTTGGATTTTCCTGATGTTTAGTTGAGCATTTTTTTTACATACTTGTTGGCCATTTATATTTCTTTTGAGAAATATCTATTCAAGTGGTCCTTCACCCATTTTGAAATCGGGTTGTTTCCTTGCTATTGAATTATTTGAGTTCCTTATATATTTTAGATATTATCCCCTTATCAGATGTATGGTTGCAAATATATTCTCACATTTCATATGTTGTGTCTTCACTCAGTTGATTGTTTCCTATACTGGGCAGAAGCTTTTTGGTTTGATGTAATCTCATTTGTCTATTTTGTTGCCTGCTTTGGGGTCATATCCAAAGAAGCATTGCCCAGACCAATGTTGTGGAGCTTTCCCCTTTGTTTTCTTCTACTACTTTTATAATATTGGGTCTGAAATTTAAGTTTTTAATAGACTTTGAGTTTACTTTTGTATATGGTGTGAGGTAAGAGCCAAATTTTATTACTTTCTCATTTCTGTATTTATTCAGTCAGTTATATCAGTATAAACTTATGGATATTTATTATATACTTTGGGTTACAATTTAATACATTATTTTGTTTTTCAAATTGTTCTAGAATTGACTATTGGCAGTACCTTTAGATTGGTTTCTGTGTCACTGACATTTCCTCACCTGTTTTCCGGGCACCATATTACTTTTTGGTAGTGTAAGATGCTCTAGGGTCATCTTATATTTTCCCTGTTCTACCTCTACAATCAGCCATTTCTCTGAGAAGATCTGGTTTCTTTTATTGGAGAATAGTATTTGAGCACTGGCTGCTGTTGAGATTTCTCATTTTTCCCTCACTGTGTGATTCATATTGGATCCATTGTTTCTATCAACTTTCATCTTATCTGACTCTTCTGACCTTTCTATTCCACTGCAAAACCTTTTTCCTCTCAGAGATCTGGTCAGACTATGTAGGGAATTTTCTCAATCCAGACTTACGACTAGTTTATTTTTTATGTTTTTTTCTTCTCTACTGAAACTCGGTATTTGTTCATTCACTTAAAATAGATTTTTTTCTTTTATTTTCTTGAACACAGTTATGTCTGCTTTAAAATCTGTTTTGTGTAGGTTGACTTTCTTCTTTTGAGAAAGGATCATGTCTTCTGTATTTTTCAAATCCCAGCCTGCTTTAAATTGTGTCCTGGAAATTTTGAGTGATGTATTGTAGATAATTTGGATTCTGTTGTGTTTAAGAATTAAGTTATTTTCATCACCTGCCCCACTTCCTGACCCCCTGATGTTTACACCATAATTTAATTTGTTTAGACTCAAGCTACACACTCTGTGTTTCTTGGTTTCTGCAACTATTATGATCTGAATGTATATTCCTAAAATGCATGTGTAGAAATTCTAACTCTCAAGCTGATGCTGTTGGAAAGTGAGACTTTTGGAAAGTGGTTAGGTCACAGAGAAAAATCTTCATGAATGTGATTAGTGCCTTTGTAAAAGAGACCCCAGAGAGCTCTCTGGCCCCTTGCACCATGTGAGGTTACAATGAGAAGACAACTGTCAGAAAGAGGGCCCCGACTACATACTATACATGACCAAACCTTGATCTTGGACTTGTCTCCCTCCAGAACGCTGAGAAATTTCTGTTGTTTATAAGCCATTGTATGTCATTTTGTTATAGCAGCTTAAATGAACTAAGACAGTAGCATCTTTAATTCTCATTTATTTTTTAGTCTTACATTGTACCTTGGAGCCTACATTATGCATGTATGATTCGTATGATTCAGGGAGCAGCCACATGTGCAGAGTTTATGTGTAGAATTGGGACTCCACCTCAATGACTTGCTCCTTTCTTGAATTTTTCTTGTCTGTTTCTACAGAGCAGTAAGACTGTAGGATTTCTATCAAAATCTTGGCTGCTTCACATGGTGCTGACAGGGTAAAGTTCGGGCTAAAATTATTTGAAATTAAAATTAAAAATTGACCCACTGCTATTCTCTTCTTCTAAGGCAGAATCCCCTCTTCTTAATCACTCTGTAATGTCTTCAGGTAAGTGTTCCTTTTCTATTTTGAGCAGAATGCGTAGTTATTTTATGTGGTCTGTTGGTTTAAGAGGGCAATAGTAGAAACAAACATTAAGATGACGTAACTTTAAAGAAAAAAATTACTTAATTTTGGAATATATTGGGAAATTATCAAATTTTACTTCCCAGACAAGTTATAATATACTAAATTTACTAATTTGCATTTAGAATTAGCAGAAAATGAAATGCACGAAACAGAGTAGATTAGCGAAGAGAGAGAGGTATGCTAGAATAAAAATATTTAAATAAGAAAATTTGAGACTTCAAAGAATGACAATAAACCCATTTTTATTCTATAAGTTTCTCAATAATGTGGACCACTAATATGTAGAATACATACCTACATTATGGTAGAAATTTTAAAGGATAGAACTATACAAATGCAAATATATCTGAATAAAACAGTATTATTTTATTGCATGTTTTCTCTATTTTACTTCCTGGCTATGAAAGAAGGGAAATTTATAATTGTCTGTTCATTCTGCCTATTTTTATTATCCAACAAAAGTCTTGTTCATGAATAGCATTGCTTTAGAAAACTCAGAAATTAAATATGTGACTCTTTTGCCAGATATACTCAGTGTGGTCATTGTCAGGACAGGTTTTTTTTTTCTTCTTCTTCTTTTCTCTTTGTAAAAGATTTCAGCTTTTATTAATAAAAGTTTAACTTGGAGTCTTTTTTTTTTTTTTTTTGAGACGGAGTTTCTCTCTTGTTACCCAGGCTGGAGTGCAATGGCGCTATCTCGGCTCACCGCAACCTCCGCCTCCTGGGTTCAGGCAATTCTCCTGCCTCAGCCTCCTGAGTAGCTGGGATTACAGGCACGCGCCACCATGCCCAGCTAATTTTTTGTATTTTTAGTAGAGATGGGGTTTCACCATGTTGACCAGGATGATCTCGATCTCTTGACCTCGTGATCCACCCACCTCGGCCTCCCAAAGTGCTGGGATTACAGGCTTGAGCCACCGCGCCCGGCCTAACTTGGAGTCTTTAAGTGGAGAAAAAAATCAACTCACTCTTAGTCAAATGTTCATGTTATAATTTTACCAAATTAATTTTTATAAGATGAAAAGTGCCATAACTTTCTAAATGCTTACATGGAATTCAGTTTTTGTTAAAACTGAATTCATGCAATATTGTTGTTTATATACTAAAATAATTAATTGAATGATATTGGTTGCTTTCTTTTCCTGTCAAATTAATATCAGTAATAGTGGGAAATTTTCTCTTTATTTTGTAAAAAGAATTTATTTTTGCCTGCTCATTATTATGTATAATGCTTTTTGAAATATTATTGACATTTACTATTTGTATTGTGCTATATATTTTACAAAACTAATTGTCATCATAATGTTATATGTCTTTTTACCAAAGCGACCAGATGCAGATCTCCATTACAGTTTTTGTTCTCTTTTATATTATTGAAAGTGTGTGGCAGGGAGGCTGAGTAGCTTGCACGTGTACACTTTTTGGAAGAGCATATGAGAACTTCTTTTAATATTTTGATGTAAAAACTGATGTTAAATTTATTTCAGTTCTTAGTCTATGCAGTTACAAATACTATAATAATGAACATCAGAGAAAATAATAAAATAGCAGGCTTAGTAATGCATGGTTTTTGACTCAAAGAATTTTCTTTTGATTTCCCCTTAAGGATTCCAACTTTCCAATTCACATCTGCCTAAAGTTGCTTTTCTGGTAATTGCTAAAAATAATTCTGTCATTTATTTGATTAAGGAAAGCCTTCTAAATATTAATGTAGAGCACGGTTGCATGTTACTGCCTAAGCTTGCATTCCACTTCCACTCATTGATTGTGCAATCATAAGCAACTACCTCACTTTTTTCTTCTATTAAATGGAGCTAATATTAGTACTTGCCAAATGAGTTTGTTAGGGATATTAAATAATTAAGTGAGATATTCCTGTAGAACTCTCATACTGGCATCTCCCACATAGCAGACACGCCATAGTATTATGTACTGAGTCTATGTATTATGCATTTTCATGCAGATGCAACAACACGACATTACATAACCATTAGATTTGTTAGCATTTATGTAGAGTAAAAAATTCCCTTTTACTTTGTTGAAAATATGAAATACTTCTATGTATGGTTTTTGCTGTATCAGTGTCTACTGTGGTATGTGATCATCCCCCAGTGATAGGAAATTCCATTTCATCCCCCAATAGAGATTCGAAATCTAAACGCAATGAGACATATAGTATCCTTGTCTTTAAACTCATAAATAATTCCTATTTACAGTGAGAAGATTTATTTATAAGAGAAGAAAATAGTCCCTTCAGTGTACATTTCTCTTTCTCCTCTCAAGTCTTATACTATCTCTGATTTTTTGCAACTAGCGATGTATTTCTAAACTCTGCTTTGCAAGACACCTAGTAATTTCTCTGTCTCTCTTAACAGTGGGTAATTTTTAAAACTCTTCTTAGCAACACTGCTCTCAACTAGACACAACCCACTATGCTTTCTCTATAAAATAGTGATAAATGAGTAGAGCAGTGACCTTTTATAATGAGAAATATCACAAGACTGCCTTTCTCACAGTATTAAAAGTGCATTTCCTCCTGAAAGATCATAAGAAACTGCTTTTTATGTGCTTCTCACTGTAAAATTGGTCAGCTCTTGAATTTTGTGCTGATTTTTTCATGTGTAGACACAAATGGGATAAAATTCATCCTATTCTATTAAAATAATCAATAACTTTAGAAGCCTATTCGTGTTTTTATTTAAGTGAACAGAATCATAAAAATCATGTGGGGATATGTTCTTTATTATATTTCTAAATCTTAGTATTTTCTTATGTGTTTAGACTTCTGAGTTGTAAAACCCCACCCTAAATACCCTAAGGATTTAAGATAGTAAGAATAATATTATAATAAATTGGGCCTTTGGTAAAATGGGCTTTTGTCTCCACAAGCGTAAAAGCAGCATTTGTATTATAGTTTTATGTTCTTGATCAAACCAGGCAGAACTCAAGCATCTGGATTAAGTGAGGTTGTAAAAACTATCAGTCAATGTTTCATGGAAAAACCCATGCTACTCCAGTCATTTTGGACCAATTGATGTAATTTTATTCTTTCAGGGAGGAAGTTATTCCTGAAATTTGCTTTAGTTATCCTTTGCAATACTGTGAATAAACTGTATTAAAGCCACTGTGATAGACAATATAATATGTAGAAATTTAGAAGAAACAGTAAATTCTTATCAGCGTTTCTGAATCTGGTTAGATACAATACTGTCACCATAATAATACTAGGCAGTATGGGGTAAGTGCTTTTGATAAGAATAAATACGCTACAATTCAATGATGAAAGTCTTTTCTTCTGATTAGAGCACTGGAATTCAATAATGAAAGCTTTCTCTCCTGATTAGAGAACAGGAGACATAAGACGTGGATAAAGTAACTTTGGAGTTTGCAGTAAGACAAGCTGGAACTTTGATAAGCTATTATGGGGAACAATATTCAAGCTTGGGAACATTATAGGAACAAAGCAGGCATGTATGGAGAGGTGGTGAGTTCAAGTTCATAAAGTCACAATATGTGTATTGAGAAACAAATTATTGGTGGAAGTAAGCATCCTAGATGAATTCGTGTGGCCTCCCAATCTCTTGGCATCATAGTGAAAAGGAGACGTACATCAGACATTGCTGGATGTACCATGATTGTGCTCCAAAGAAGGATCCTTGCCCCCTCTACTCATACTTTTAGTACAAGCATGAGAAAAATAAATAAGTAGAAAAATAAATATTTAGATCTCAGCCATCAAAGTGTCTGAGTTTAGATCCCAGCAATTTTTTTGAATGTTATGAAAGCGATCAGTGCAAGCTTTGAAGATCTGGAGGACTGTGGAATGTTGCAGTCCCTCATGCTGGTGGGAGAAGATAACTGGCATTTTGGAAACTGGCTTTTGAGTGCCATCTCTTATGCTGGAAGAAGAGAAAACTTTGATTCCTGTCAGTCCATTACTAACCACGCCAGAGAGAGATTCTGGGGCATTTGTTATATAAAAGACATGTTTATAGGATAGTGACAGTCCAATTTGCATGAAGCAAAGTGTTTGAGTAAGAAAGCGACAGAAAACTTAGAGATGGGCTCAGGCTGGTTTGAAATGGGAAGGAAGCTTTCTGATTCTGAAAGGGCAATCTCAAGCCAGCAAAGAAGTTTTAAGTCCTAGAACATCGTGTTATGATCAAAGTGTTGTTTAAGGAAATTAGTCTGGGAGTAATGCACAAGTGATATACCTGAATAAATGCCTAAAACCAGCATACCTACTTGGAAGCTACTCATGGCTGTTCATTAATAAGGGTTTACTCACAAAAAATTGACAATGGAAACTAGGAAACAAAGAGATGATTATGAGGGAGGTGATAAATAATGAAATTATAAATGATTGATATAGGGGAGTAAAGAATTCTTAGTTTTCAAGCTGGAATTATAAAATCCACTGGGAAGGCATTCTGAGGAATGTGCAATAGAGATAGATGGGCTGCTTTGATTAGTGGGTAATTTTATGAAGCTAATGGCACACCTCGGAGACAGTGCTCAGAAAACTGTTAAGTACATTGTACTATATCTTGGAGAAAGATTGAAACTGAAGGTACAAATTAAAAGTCATCTACCTATATACAATGCCTTCAGTCTAAAAAGTATGCCTAATCCAATCTAGATCTAGAAACCAAATAAATTAGCAGTTAATGGACTAAGACTGCTCATAGGTTTTAATTGGAGAGTGGAGCAAAATCTTTTCAAATAATCTTCATTGAAGGGCAAATAATTCTGGAGACTTCATCTAACTTTTTCAGGTAGATACATTGACATTCTGGGAGAACTTGACAGAAAATAAATGAGTGAATAGAAACTTTTAATGCACACTTTATTTGATGTGAATGCCTTGGCAGTGATATCTAATATTGTGAAGCATTTTTTTTTTCCTCTAGAGGTTACCACTCTCTTCCTCTTTAGGGTAGGAGTGGGCATTCCTTTAAAGTGAGTATGTCATGTCTTCACAATATAGCCTCCAACAACTTCACCTTGATGATTATTTTAATGGAAATACATGGAGTATGACTTCTGCATCTTTGGAATCGGGTCTTTTGAGAAGGAATTTTGATTGAGCACTTAAGACAACCTGGTTTGAGTTTCATAGTTTTGTTAGCATGGTTTATGAGTACCACTCCCAACATACTTGCATCCTATGTACTTTAGAGGCCAAAGGCAAATATTAAACAAATTTGACTTTCCATCCTTGTCTTATCATATAGCAGTTATGTGACCTGAGGAAAATTTAACTTGGGGGGTTCTCTAAAATGAAGCTAGTAATATTTTCTCCCAAGTTTTTGTGAGGAAGAATGTGTTTGCAAGAGAAGAGCATAGAGAGTGGTACATGTTGAACACTCAGTAAGTACTTGTTTTCCTAATATTAATTAAGCTATCTTATTATATGCTATAGCCTAGGGCTCTAATGACCTATGAATAACTAATCTTGATTTCTTATCTTGCCATTTACAAGGGTCGAGAATACTGGCACAGCTTAACTAGGTCCTCTGCTCATGACTCAAGTGTGCATCCAAGGTGTCACTGAGTCTGAATTTCCTACTGCAGCTCAGGGTTCTTTTCCCAATTCATGTGGTAGTTGAGAGAATTCCATTATTCCAACTGTAGAACTCATGGTGGTTTCCTTCTTCAAAGATAGCAGGAGAGAGAATTTTTAAATTTTATTCATTTCTGGTCTCTAGACACTCTTTAAAGGGTTCATCTGATTAGGTCCAAGTCACCTAGTATAATGGCATCTTAAGATTATTTAACTTTAACTGATTAGAGACCTTAACTGAATCTGCAAAATCCTTTTAACCTTGTCACATAATATAACGCAATCATGGGAATGATATTCTAAAATATTGCCATATTCTATTGTTTAAAAGAAAGTTACATTTGAGATAGCCTAAGTTGAAAAGACAATTTAGTAACTCTTGTAACCAAACTAAGAAACTTGGGATTAAGAAAACAAACAAACAAACAGAAAAACACCAATTTCAAGTTCTTCTCTCTCTCCATCTCTCTCTCTCTCTTTCTGTCTCTGTCTCCCTCCCTCCCTCTCCTTCTCTCCTGCTTCCGTATGTGTCAACTTCAGGCTCTCAAGCCGGCTATCTCCATAAGGCTAAAACTATGACTAAGGAAGCTTCTGGGCTCCTGTAATTGCAAACTTGGAAACTGGAAGAAAATAACTCTTTTTCAGACTTGATCCATCATGGGTCATATTCCCATCTCTTTGGAGACAGGTGAGTTAACGTGATTGGCAGCCCCATCAATACTATTTAGTTAAGAGGAAGAGAACTTTTCAAAAGAACAATGGATAGCATTGACATGTCTATTGTGGTAATTGTTGTAAATTGAAGAACTACCTCTGAAGTTTATAAGCCAGTGTGTGAGCCAAATTTTTTTCTCTAAGGTTGGAATTCAGATCCTGGAAAAGTATAAAAGAATTTGTGCTTGATATTAAAAAAACAAAAGCACTGTGCTTGTTGATGGAACTAGCAAAATAATTGAAGTTGTTACCGATTCTGCCTCGTGAAGTGTTCTTGCACCTTGTTAAATATCAGAAATCTATTACCCATTATGAAACCTTATGATTCATTGAAATTAGAAAGAGTCAAAAGCTCTCCTTTTTCTCAAGCAAATAGGCCTACACCACAAATGTCATTCTGCTCGTATTTTTAAATTTGCTGTTAGCTCACCTTGTCATCTTGAACAAACTACATAATTCATTTTTTGTCTCAATGTCTCTGTGTACCTGTGTGAGTAGAAGCAGAAAAGATGCACTGTCAGCTCTTTCTGACTTTACAGGGTATCAGTTTTCTGAAAATATCTCAGTTACAGTAGTTTTATATTTTGGAAAGAAAATTCTAGTTGGGCATACTCAAAACTACACTTTTTCAATTTTTTAAAACCTCCCAGTACACTTATGAATATTTGGCAACAAATCCAAGGATTACAAAGTAGGGTGTTTTAGTGTAAAGAGTGCTTCCCTTTGGAGCCATATTGGGGAGATTATTGTCAAAAAGAAACTTGAGAAAAGAAATGAATTAAATTAATCCCACAAATACTATCTGTAAGACACGTACCTTTTAGAAAATCCTGCAGGGTTTTCTTTTTACTACAAATAAATATTATCTTTGAATTTCCAAGGATGCAATAGATTCATGTTTCACTTAGTAAAATTCTAGAAAAAGCTTTAGAAAATGGAGCAGTACCTAGAAGCAGGGTGGTATCAAACCTATTATCCTCCATTAAACACGAGACAGAGGAATTTAGGACATATTAAACACGAAATACACAATGAATATCTTTTACTTTTACTTTCACTTTCACTTTTATTGTCTGTCTTGTTCCCTATGAACTTCCAAGTGCTTTGTTTCTAATCTTTAAACATGTCTATGAAGCAGTCAGAGAACTGGTATTGTCGTTTCTATTTTGCAAATGAGAACATTTAAATACATTTCCTAGAATTTTAAAGATGGGGTTCCACCATGTTGGCCAGGATGGTCTCCATCTCCTGACCTCGTGATCCGCCCACCTAGGCCTCCCAAAGTGTTGGGATTGAAGGCGTGAGCCACCGCGCCTGGCGGATTATAATCCAAACTGGCACTGACCCCTGAGCTGGGGCTAAACCTGAGGACAGCTACAAGGTTGGTGCAAAAGTCATTGCGGTTTTGCCGTTACTTTAGTGCAAAAACCGCAATTGCTTTTGCGCCAAACTAATACTTTGTGTCAGTATTCCTGACCCAGCCCTGACTTTGCCTCATGCCTTGTTCTGGTCACCACTTTGCTGTGCTTGGCTGTGAAATTTTTGGCATGCTAATTTCTGCCATCTCTCCATCCCTGTGAAGACTGGATTTTCCATATGATTGGAGTGGTTCATCTACTCGATTTGGGTCTTTGTACTTGATGTTACCTCTTCTCCAAAAGCTATTCCCTTAGATACTCATATGAATTGCTACAATTTTTACCCTAGAGCTCTTCCAAAATGGTAATTCCTGGGAGGGAGATCCTCTCTGAGCAGCCTGTGAAAGAACACAGCTGGATCATTCTCTATCTCACTACGGTTTATTTCCTGTCACTGCACTCACTGTCTCCTGACATCACCCCCTATGTTTGTCTGTCTCTCCTCTAGGATATAAACTCCCTAAGAAGGAGGCTTTGTTTTGTTGCCTCTCTGTTTACAGCACATAAAACTTTGGGAGTGAGGAGAGACTGGTTATGTAAGTTGATACCACATCAAAGAGAGCTATCAGAACTAGAATGTCCCTCAAGAATTATAAAAAAGAGAGAAAACTTTATTCACATCCAGACAATGACTGAATTAACATGTTCTTTGCTTAAATATGCAACGAGAACAAGAGATAATTCAAATAGAGTATACCAGCCTAGTCACAAAATCAAATGCACCACTCTCACCATATTCCCTTTTGTTTTGAGCCATCCCGAATGATCATGTCTAATGAAGAAATTAATAGATGATTATTCATAGGTGCAGAAAATGACAGAAAAGTAGGAAATGTGAAGAAAGTGTGTTGAGATTTAAGGTCAACTCACTGTTTTTTCCTTTAATTTCAACGGTATTTTTTTAAGGTCTCAGAACCAAGTCTTTGAATATTTCTTGAAATATTCCTGGAATGTTCCCTATCTTTTTATTTATCCTTTGCATTTTCTTTGTGTTTAGTTGAGCAATAATGCATACTTGTTGTAACAAGTAAAATAATTCCAAAATATATAAAGAAAAAATAGTAAGTTTACTCATTTAAAAACATTATGATGATGTTGTGACAGTCTCACTCTGTTGCCTAGGGTAGAGTGCAATGGGGCAATCTCAGCTTACTGTAATCTCTCCCTCCCGGGTTCAAGAGATTCTCCTGCCTCAGCCTCCAAAGTAGCTGGGATTATAGGCACGTACAACCAAGCCTGGCTAATTTTTGTGTTTTTAGTAGAGGCAGGGTTTTACCATCTTGGCCAGGCTGACCTGCAGTGATCTGCCTGCCTCGGCTTCCCAGGCTGCTGGGATTACAGACATGAGCTACCAAGCTCAGCATATCCATTTACTTTATACATTATATCCATTATACCCTAATATTGCTCTATAATCCAATGTGGTGTGATTCCCTTTCCATTATTCTCCATGTTCTTAAGCAATTTTATGTACATATATTTATAAAACTTGAATTATAACATGCATGCTATTCTACAATTTGCTTTCTTTAGTTAATAATATATCATGGTTATCTTTCTAATTGAGGAATAAAAAACTATCTCTTATTAAAAGCTGAATGTTATTTCATGTGGATACATTGTCACTTATTAAGCCATTTTCTTATTGATGGATATTATAGTTGATTCCAAATCTTTTCCATTACAAAAAGCTTTAGTAAATACATTGTGCATATATGTTTTATTTTTGTATATCATATCCCTCAAAGTGGGATTATATATCAAAGGCATTATGTGCTTCTACTTTTAAAAGATAATGAGGGTATTTTCCAGACAAATTGCGAAATAAGACATTTATATTGCTTTAAATTTACAAATATTGGCTAGTTATCTCTGAGCTTCCTGCTGTTTTATTAGGAATTCCAAACGATTCACCAATAATTTCTAAACTTAAAAAATGTCTGGTATCAATAATCATTGGCATTACGTGGACATAAGCAAAATCCATATGTATTTTCAAATGCCACTGAATTGCCTGGCAGCAAGTTGTATCATGAGTATATTAAACTTAAAAGTGTTTGCATAAACCAGCATCTTCAATTTTCTCTCTATAGAAAATATTAGGGAGCACAAATAATTAAAAAATAAAACACATAGGCAACATTCCTTATCTATAAAAGTTGTCAAAAACAGAGTAATAGGGCATAAACCATAGAATAGTACATGTAACTTGAGAGAATTCTCAGCAGTGTAGCAGCGTGTGTCAGAAAGTCATGTGCATTACTCTCCCGAACAAGACAATTGTGCTTCTCTCAGAATATATCTTTGCTTTCCCTGGTACTATAACTAGGATTAAGTCACAGCATAATCAAGTCAGGGCCAGGATTAAAAAAAAAAAAGATGATAAAAAAGAAAAGGGTCTTTACTCCAAAGAAACCTACAAAACATAGTTGCAGGAGCTGGGGCATTACAGGCAGGACTAGTTCCTAAGGATGCTTTGTCAAAGGGGTCAGGATATAAATCAGATAAGGGAGAATGTATTGAGGTGGGAGCACTTTCCTGAAATACAGGATTTAACATGCTGACAAAGATCACGGGACATAGGGACACATGTGCTATGGCTGTGTTAAGTGAGTACAAAATGCCAATTTTTAAAATATTAGACAGTGGAGGAGCGATGATAAACTCAGGGAAGTGTGCATGCTGGAGTTTTACTATGTAAAACTGCAGAACCCATGAGATTACTATGTACTATGAGAATGGCCAAAGGATGCACCATTGACCAAGAGCATAAGGCTAGCACTGATAAGAAAGCTATGAGGATCACTGGTAAGTTCAGTAGTTGTTCGTTATTGCTCAGGAATAGTGATAGTCCATTACCTAATTAGACTCACTGTTAACAATAGGAATGATAGTCACAGATCCTTGAGGAGCAGATAGGTGGACCTTACCTGTCCAAAGTATAGTAGATGCAATTATCGTGATGAGTGACAAGGTCCACGTGGAATCATGCACAGTAAATTATGGAGATTGTTAATAGAACATGGTGTTCCAAGGCGCATAATAGATACACAACCGAAAAGAGTACCAATCAACTAGTATTCTCAGAAGTATTTAAGGATGGATGATTGAGGGAAACTGCCTCAATAAAAAGCCACAGTCCCAGCCTAGTTTATAGACATCAGCCAGTTTTCCTACCTGGAACCTAGTCATTAGATGAAAGACTATGTCCCTTGAAGAAAGAATTCTGCAATACCATGACAAGTGTACAAAGTAGTAAATCCCCCCTTTCTTCCCTGAAAGAACTTACAACTATTTACTTCAGTAACCGTACACTGGGGAAAGGGGAATATCTTAAGGACTCTGGTACAGACTCCATGTTAACATTCAGACCCAGAGATCCAAATAGTTTTCATAGTCCCCATATTGTTAAAGAGAGGGGATGTGGGGAGCAGGTAATGAATAGGGTCCTGGCCAATGTCTGACTCACAAAGGATCTATTGCAGATTTATTCTGTGATGACTTTTATGTTATCTGAACATATAATTGGGACAGACATACTTGATATTTGGTACATATACCACATGAGCCTTTGGCTTCTGTGATATGAGCTATAGTAGTGTGGAAGGCCAAGTGAAATCCTCTGAAACTGACCCACCTCTGGCCAAGGTAGTCCATCAAAGAAATAGGATATCTGGGTTAGGGAGGACGGAGATTAGTGCCACAGCAAAGATCCAAAGGATGCATGAGTGCACATCCACATTATAATTGCCTTGAATTCACCAGTGGAAATCAATGGATCCTGGAGGATATCTAAAAAAATTGCAAAATAATGAAATACAACAAACATTCTCCTACATTGTTCAAGAAAAGACTTTCTTAGAGGAAAAAAAGAGCTAAATTTACATATTGAGAAAGTGTATATGTCAGAGAAAATTGACCCAGGTGAACAACATGACATTTTCTAGTAAAATTATGGGACACTAGAATAAGCAAAAAACAATTTTTAGCTTTCAAGAAGAAATATCAAATCTCTTGTAAGGACAAAATGTCAGTTTGGCTTTAGATTTCCTTTCAGCAACATTCAACATCAGCAGACAATAAAGAAGCATAGAGACAGAAAAAGAAAAAAGTATCTTCTGAAGAATACAAGTATGTAAAGCTGCTCTTCCATTAGAAAGGTCACACTCATACCACTCTAAACATGCAGGGTTTATGGAGATTTTTTTGCATCAGTTCTTCTTGAGAAATTGCTAGAAGTCACACTTTCATTCCAAAAATATCTGGAGACTGCTGGGCAAAAGGACTGGCACTGAACATGTAAACTGTTTAACTGTAGAAATGCAAACTATAACAGGTGGATTAGGAGGCTAGGGCAGCATCTAAGTGTTGTGTGTTTTGACGAAGTTGAGATTTCATGTCTAGAAATACTTGCTAGGAAGGAGGACTAAGAAGGTGTGAATTAAGTAGTTTCCCAGCATGCCTTATTTCAAATAGCCGAAATTTAGAATATATTAGTCTGACAAATCAAGCAATATAAGCATCTTCAACATTACAAAGGTACTAAATTAGAAAGAAAATCTTATTACCATACATTGCTGAAGAAGAGATATTGGAGCAAGAAAAAATATATTGATTTTATAATGGCAAATATTAAAATACAAAATTTTATAAATAGAGAACAAAATGCATCATACGAAATTATAAAGCTAAACATACTGGGACAACAGTACCTCATAAGTGTAAAAATTATACACACACTCATGCACACAAATACCAAGAAGCAAACAGACTAAAATGAAAAACATTAAAAATACACTATACAAACAAAAATTAGATTTAAAATATTGCTGAAATCAGATGTGTTTGCCATGTTAACAAAACATAAAGGTTTTCAAGTCCTCCACTAAATGACAATTTCAGATTGAGTTGAAATGTAACAGATAACTCTGAATTGTATTCCAGAGGACTAAGATAAAAGTAAAAGCGGATTTCATGATCTTAATGTCAGGCAAAGTGGAAGTCAGGCCTAAAACTGGTAAATGGATTTCAGCTTCTGTCCACGAAGGATTAATTGCTATGGCAATTGCCGTTCACTGTAAACAACTAAAAAGCTGGAAAAATGTGGAATAATGGTTTTCAGACAATGAACAGTAAGAAGGGGGCAGAGCTGTCATCTCTGACATGTTAAATTAAATTTAGCCTAAAGCTGCGCCCTTAGGTATTTTTAAGTTCACTATAAAGGTTTCTCCATGTATAGCGAACTGTAACCTAAATGGATGTGTAAAGGACTGTAACCTAATCTTGTAACAAATAGCCAATTTTCAGCCTATCACAGCAACCAAGTTTCAATCACAGGAAGCCAACTGCCCAAACCATGTTTGAATAAGGCAACCCCCCAAGCTGTAATCAGTCCAGCTGTTTCTGTCCCTCACTTCCGTTTTCTGTAAGTTACTTTTCTCTTGAGGTCTGCAAATGTTATCTGACCATGTGGCAGCTCCCGAGTTGCTCTGAACCTGTTTTGGTTCTGGGGACTGCCCAAGTTGAGAATTCTTCTTTGCTCCGTTAAAGTCTGTTTAATTTATCTACAGTTTTTCTTTTAACAGAGAGAAGAGAAACAATTGGTTGGGCCTTAGTTTGCTGACTGGAAATTTCCTGATTATGATGCAGGGAGAGTAACCAAGTCAAAGCTCAGCAGAATTTGAAATTTTGCACGAGAGTAACAGCAGAGGATAGAGAAAAGAGAGTGAGAGAGTGAGAGAGAGATTGGGAAAGTACGTGTTTTGAAGAACTTCACAGGGGGCCTCTGTTTTTGAGTACTGATAAGCACATGTGCATCCATGGGATGAAACACTCTGATGCAAAGGAAGGAACTACTGAAAAGAGTAAGCAAAAACAATTCACAGAGCTCTTACAGTCCAGGAATAATGTGTGTGTGTCTGTGTGTGTGTGTGTGTGTGTGTGTGTGTGTGTGTATTTTTCAGAGTGGTGAAAACTTGTAATGCATGGAGCGTGGGGTAGAACCCTCAAGAGGCTGCTGCTTTAAATCCACCATAACAAAGCTTAAAATCAAATCTCGTGATCAATTGGATCTACAAATCATTTAACTGTGCCAGTACAAAAACCAACACGCTTTGTAGGAACACATCATAATCTAGGGCCAGAAAATGTAAAATTTACATCAGTATAAAATGAAAATGAAAGAGCATACAGTTAAAATACAACCCATAACCAGGAAAAATATCAGGCAATAAGAGGACTCACAAATGACAAAATATGGTAAAATTTGAAGACAAGGATGATTTTAAAAGTTTATTGTAACCTATAAATGTGTTCAAAAATGTAAAGAAAATATAATCAGAGAAAGGGAAAATAGAAGACACACCTAAATAGCACTTTTAGAGATGAAAATACAATATAAAAATATACATTGAATGAGTAATATCAGATTTGATACTGAAGAAAAGATCATGATGTTGAAGACAAAATAATAGAAATGATCTAAAAATGAAGCAGAGTAAAAAAAAAAAGAAAAGAAAAAGAAAAAATGCTGACTTGCCTTGCCTTGTTTTTTTTTTTTAGTTTTCTAAAATTTATTTTACTTTAGGTGCATACTATATCTGGCATTTCTCCCCATGTTGTCCCTCCCCACCCTCCCCTCCCTCCCCACCCCCCACTGTCTCTCCCCTACGCCCCCCCAACTGTCCCCTGTGTGTGATGCTCCTCTCCCTGAGTCCACGTGTTCTCATTGTTCAACACCCACCTATGAGTGAGAACATATGGTGCTTGGCTTTCTGTTCTTGGGTCAGTTTGCTGAGAATGATGGTTTCCAGATTCATCCAAGTCCCTACAAAGGACACAAACTCATCGTTTTTTATGGCTGCATGGTATTGACTTGCCTTTTTAACGTGTTGAGATTGTCTTTGATTGTGTGTTTGGTACTTGACCTTCATCTGTGCAAGTTATATGGGCTTCAATAAATCACTCTTTTTGTAGAGTTGATTTTTGTCTACTTCTGCTGAAATTTTTTTATTTACCTCTGACTTGGAACAATTTCAGCCATCCTTGATGTCCTGTCTTAATTCGAGTTACAGTTAAAGCACCAACAACACTTTGATGCTATTTTTAGACTGTTTTCCTGCCATAGTGCTACTTATAAAAAATCTAATGGCAGGGCAATCTGCATGCTCCTGTGTAGCCATGTATCATTACTGCTAACTCTATAACCAACTCATGAGGTTTTTTTTGTTCTGTCTACAGTCTAGCTGTTCCACCTTGAGGGAATCTCTCAGAGTACCTAATGCCCTTCACACCAGAAATTAAAAGTTTATTTCTACTTTTCAAACACATAGTGATTATGTATATAGTACCTGTTATTAAAGAATGTACAAAGTGTTAATTTCCAGTGATTGGAATATGATTTTTACGTATTAGCTTTTTCACATTTTCTAATCTTTTGTATTAAGCACAAATTACTTCTGTAAAAATATATTGCTTTTGGAGTAAATAAGTTAAAGGAATGTGTAACGCTTTCTTGATTCTCTGCTTCATTTGTATCTAGACCATCAGTAGCTTTGTAATATTTGTTACTTAGAACCAACCAACCCTTCTAAGAATTTTCACCTTTTGAGTGCTATTATTTTCTCTCACCTGTGTCTTCAAGATATACTCCATCTACTGAGATTTCCTCTTATTGAAGAGAATCAATGAGCCATTTCTAACTGGCCTGTTTTATGCCTTTTCCCATTTCTCTCAGTGGGGACTTCCAACCTTCTAGATGAGAGATTATGAATATTAATTCACCCTATCTGCCTACGCTACAGACCACTGGATCACTTCTGTTGTCATAGCAACCTATTTTGAGACCTGTTCATGTCCTCTCTAATTAAAACTGGATGCTATCTTTTACAGACTAAAATAGTTTGAAGCACCAAGAGTAGAGGCTGTATTATTTGGTCTTGTATCACACTATTTTACATTTCATCTGATCCTTTTGAACGATGATTCACTACATTAATGGGCTCATCACTTCTTGACATGTCACTTTGCTTAACCATGTTGATACCTAGAATATTTGCATTCAGGAATATTTTGACAGTAACTTAAATTACAAGACTTTCAAACTTTTATTTATGTGATCAGTTCTATGTGTAACAGCCATTATCTTCAAGTCTCTGATACTTAATCCAGAAGATGAGAGATGAGGTGAGAAATGCGTTAAATTCATGTTTGGTATGATGTTTGGGGAGACAACGAGAATCAGAAGAGGCTTGAGGCTCAGGGATGAGTGAAGAATCAGAGCTGGGATCAAGAGTGAGGAGATAATGGGGGATGATGTGTTTATATTTTGAAGCAGGCATTGTGACTTAACTGAGTTAAAAAAACAGCTGTTTCGATATTTCTACTATGCCTTAAAGATGGCTGAGTAGGACAAAGCCACCTAGCCAATATAGGGCTTTGCATCCCTTGAAACTTGTTCTATCCAGCTCATAAAACTCTGAGGCAAACAGATTGGTGAACAGCAGAGTCCTGGTCCTGGGACCAAGAGGCATGCTGTCTAACTTCTCAACCCTTTGAACTTGAACCACCTCTACTAATCATGACTGATTTGGTACTCTGAAGGGGCCATTACTGATGGCTATTCTCATTAATGCTGTGTGGCAGTAGTTCCAATTCCCTGTGACTTTCCATCTGGGTAAATAGCTGTCATCATTAGCTAATGGCTGCTTTGCTAGGCTATGAAATTACTAAGCAGTTACTACAATCTAGTGCTGATTTAACATGATTTGATTTAATAATTAGTTATGATTCTCCCTTTTCTACTTCTAGATGATAACAATTTAAAGTGTCCTCTTTTTGCCTTCTGTTCCTCACTCTTTTTGTATTTGTGTATTCCCTCACAGATACACTATCATTTTTGAAAATGAAGTAATAGAACCACTATAATAATATATAATAATAATGGCCACTATAATTTAACTGTCATGATTATCTTTCACAGTCAGAATATAACTTTTTTTCCCTTCTTATTTGCATAATTTCAGGGGTATAGTGGCCTGCAAGAAATAAGGAGTGAAGTTTTATATTAAATCTCAGGAAAGAAACTGAACTGGTTTATGTGATCAGAAATCCTAATGCCACTTCTCATGCTCATTGGGATCAGGAATGGGAGATTAAACCTATTTATGAAAATCTGTTATCCCTTTCTACACAAAACGTGTTTTCAAAGTTATTGCTTCCATAAGTATTACATGACATTGATTACTGACTTCCTGAAGAAATCACCATATAACCTATTGTTCAAACAAAGACAAATTTATTGCTTACTGCAAAAGAGATGACAGTACCTTGAAAGAATTCTACCAAAGGGGAAGTTTAAAGACAGAATATTTACAATTTGGGAGTGGTCTAGTTCAAGGCATACCTTTGTGTGTAAAATATTAAATGAGATGGAGAAAATGTTATTGCATAATGTAGAACTGTGGACACAGCACAGTGAGGGTTAGAAGGGAGTCCTTAAAGAATAACCCATCACGTGCTGATTGAGTTATGTGGGTTAGAGAGTGGCTTACTTTAGTCCTTAAAGAGAACCAGTTTGATAGTCTATCGTTCCAATAAATAAATTTTTGGAAAAGTTATTCACAACTCCAAGTTCCTGAGGAAACATTTTCTGGAATGGCAAAGTTATGTCAATGAAAACAATAAGTTGGTGGCTACAAATGGTTTTTTTTCCAGATACGCTGATAGAAAATAAGTTCATAAAAATTGGGAATAGACAGAAAGGGGAAAAGAAAGGCTACTTTTTGAAATGCTGATAGTTGCGTCAGTTGTATGATCCTTATCTCTTGTATTATCCTGTGGAAAGTATTTGAGATGAGAAGCATCAGTGAAAGCTTTACAGTTTATCCTTTTGTCATAGTTGGTAACATGTTCTAGGTCATCTGTAAAATTGGACTCTACTGTCACTGCTGTGTCTCACTTTGTACATGAAGTAATACTTCTTAAATGTTAAAACCTATATGATGAAAATCTTTGAGTATACTTAAACATCAAAGCCATCTAAAATAAAAATTGAACTGGTAAGGATTTCTGTTTTTAAAAAATAGGATCCAACTTTGGCTAACCTAAAGAGAAACCTAATTTATTCTAATGGTTGCCTAAGACGAAATGCCCTGAAAAAATCAAGGAGAGTATTTTATTCAGGATATTGCAATAAACAGAGTGTTTGTTAATGAGGAATGTCTCAAAGAAAAGGAAGGAAGCCTGGGGTTTTACTAAGGCTGATTGGTAAAGAATGGAGTCACTTGGAGTCAGTCATGATTTAAGGACTTCTGATCCTGCCACGGGAACCTGGAATGAACTCAGATTGATTCCAAATCCTCATATACCATTTTTAAAATTAAAACACAAGGTATACAATTGGCCCAGCTAGGGCATATACTCTATTTTCTAAGGAAGGGAGAGCATATAGCATATATGTCCTTACAGCTTCTGTGATGGAATAGAATCTTTAATTTGCTCTTTAATGGAAATACCAGTAGAAAAGTTATTATAGCACTGGAGTAGGCAAAACCAACATATAATTATCCCTCAGTATTCATGGAGATTGGTTACGGGAACCCCACACATACCCAGATTTATGGATGCTCAGGTCCCTGATATAAAATGGTGCAGTATTTGCATATAACCCACACACATACTTTCATATACTTTAAATCCTCTCTAGATTACTTATAGCACCTAATACAATGTAAATTTGTGTAAATAGTTTTTATGCTGTATTGTATAGGGAATAACAAGAAATCTATACTTGCAAAGTTCAGATGCAGTCACTTTTTTTCCCCTGAATATTATCTATACTTGTTGGTTGAATCCATGAATGGAGAACTCATAGATATGGAGGACTGACTGCACATATATACTGATACCTAAATGTGTGTGTGTGTGTGTGTGTGTGTGTTTGTGTAACTAAAGAAGGAAGGAGAGAAAAGGAAAAGGAGAGAAAGGAAGAAACTAGAAAACAATCGCATAAAAATCGGTTCAGTTACTACTTCTTTAAAACAATATAATGCAAGGGTCACCACTGTTGGGAAAGGTTTGTGTTGGTTTGCTTCTGCGTTATCTGCTGGCTGTTGGTTGCTTCTTCTTCATGCTCTTCACACACCCTTCACAGCTCACAGGGACCAACTTTTTCCTGTTCTCACTGTTAGGAGCTCCTGAACTTTGCCTCCTCCATATGATCTTTCCTGCAGTGGGAAAAACATCAAAGGGTGAATGAGGGACAGGATACACTTCTCTTTATTGCTCCATGGTGTTTTCCTTTTTCTCTATATTTGCATAGATCCCTGGACTATACTGAGATTTCAGATGTCACTGAGAGATCGTAGATACTAAATTTACTTTAGTAGGAGAGGGATATTAAAACTGTTTGTATATGATTGTCCTCATAGTTGAAAGTAAAATGAAAGACTCGAATTCTTCAGATGGGTTATCTCATGGAAACCCTCTAGGTCCTAGCCTCTCAGCTCTTTCTTTGGCTCTTTATTAATCCAAAAGGTCATCTCCCTAAAGCTTTGAAGTGTACATCTCTAACTGTTTTTTAAGAATACTATATGCAGGGTCACAGTATTCCCAGCAAGTTTTGGGGTTGAAATCTAGCTTTTTGTATTAATTTCTTGTGGTTGCTATAACAAATTATGATAAATTTAGTAGCTCAAAACAACAGATATTTAGTCTCTCACAATTATGGAAGCCAGAAAATCATCATCAGTTTCCTCGGGCCCAAATCAAGGCATTACCAGAGGTACACTTCCCCTGAAGGTTCTATGGGAGAATTCTTTCCCTTCTTCCAGCTTCTCATGGCTGGCAACATTCCTTTGCTTGTGTCTGTATCATGTAGACGCAGAATGAAATTTGTCTTTATTCTTGCATCACTTTCTCCTGCTGCTTTGCCTGTGACCTTCTTTTCCCCCTCTCTTATAAAGAAAATGAAATTGGAAGGGCCCATCCAGATAATTAATCTCATCTGAAGATCCTGAACTTAATCACATCTGCAAAGATTCTCTTTCCTTATAAGGTAACATTTCTAAGTTCCAGGGTTTAGGACCGAATATTGGGTAGCCATTATTTAGCCTATTACACGCTTGCTCTGTTTACAAAGCCATACACTGTGAGCCCTTTCCTATTTTGTTCTACCAAAGGGGGTGCCTTTTTGAAATTCGTGATCCTGAAATTCATGATCCCTGTGGACTTCTAAACCGCACAAGTTAACATGTCACTCTCCACTGTTAATCTAGCCTTTGGGCCCATATACCAGTTATTAACTTTGGGGATTGAATTATTTACTCTTGATTTGTTCTTCTCCTAATTTGGGCTAATTTCTTTCATCACACCCCTTTTTTTGAAGGCATATAAAAGTGTAATTCTTGTGCTCCACCCTAGGTGTAAGAGACAATAGTGTATTTTGAACAGGTATTTCCAGTAATTCTTATGAACAATGAATCTTGAAAACAAGTGGCTCTAAATTTCAAGTGAGGTAGCCTTTAGTGGGTACCTAGGCATACATACACACACACACACACACACACACACACACACACCCCACCTAATTCAAAGACAGTATTATGTCACTGATCTACTTAACCTGATCAGATTAGAACTTTATATCACAACACAAATCTGTCTTCTTCACTCCTTCCTTTCTTCATTATTGTCTTCCAGGCTATAGCGTGGGGCAACGCACCTAAAAATGCATAATAATGATTCAACTTCTGGGTCCCCTATAAATTGTTGCCTGTATAAAGACAGAGCTGAAACTCTGAGGTCATCATACAAGAAATATACTTACTTGCACACACACATTTATGGCAGCACAATTCACAATTACAGAAATGTGAAACCAATCCAAATGTCCCTCAATCAACAAATGAGTAAAAAAACAGATATATGTATTTAAATATATTTTATTAAATATATATATTGAAATATATTTTATTAAATATATATATTTAAATGTATTTTATTAAATATATATTTTATTTTCTTTTTTTCTTTCTTTTTTTTTTTTTTTTTTTGAGACGGAGTTTTGCTCTTGTTACCCAGGCTGGAGTGCAATGGCGCGATCTCGGCTCACCGCAACCTCCGCCTCCTGGGTTCAGGCAATTCTCCTGCCTCAGCCTCCTGAGTAGCTGGGATTACAGGCACGCGCCACCGTGCCCAGCTAATTTTTGTATTTTTAGTAGAGACGGGGTTTCACCGTGTTGACCAGGATGGTCTTGATCTCTTGACCTCGTGATCCACCCACCTCGGCCTCCCAAAGTGCTGGGATTACAGGCTTGAGCCACCACGTCCGGCCCTATATTTTATTTTCAGAGGTTATTGGCATTAGGCTAAAAATGAGCTGGAGGAAGAGCATCCCAAGCAGAGAAAAAGCAGTACAGGGGAAGGCAGTGAGAAAGCCATGCCTAGTCCACTTCAAGTAATCCATCACCTGTTACCTTTCCTTTATAGTACTTACACCACAAAGTAATATCTTCTGTAGTTTTTAGCATTCTTAATAATCTGCCTTTCCCAACAGAATATGCTCCATGAAGGTCCGGTGGTATGGTGAATCCAGCTCATTCTGGCCTTTAAAGGCCAGTAGTTGTCCTACGGTGTGATATGTTATGTTACTGTACATCTCTTTCTGATTTCATAATCTGTGATGTCACACTGGTAGTTTGAAATCAGCCATGGTGGAGTATTTATACTATGGACATTTGTTAAATGCTGCAAAGCTGGACTTCCTTTTTCTTAGAGAGTTGATTGTTAATTATTTACCAGCACTGCACTGGTAAGGAAAATGTCTGTTTTGATGATGGTATTCTTGATTCCCAGCACAGTGGCTGGCATTTAGTAATGCTCAATAAATATTTGTTGAAAGAATGCACAATCAATTGAGTGGTTAAAATTACTTTTAACTGCAACAGATATGTTTTTCTTAGGTTCTAGGATTCTCATTATCAAGTTCAATGATGTAATTTTTGATTAGCAACCAACAGGTAGGAAAACACAGCAGTATTTATACTTTTAACATTTCCTTACTTTAAAATATTTTAAATCCTTTGTTCTGTGGGAGAATTTTTTTGCATTATGATACATATAAAGTAGTTTTGAGGTATTAATTACACTGGATTACTGAGCTGAACATTGTTTAGGGTAATTGGGTAAGGAAAAAAGTCAGCCCTCATGATTTTTTTCTAGAGATGTCGGTTGGGTATATTGTAAAGAGCACTGGCCCCGTGAATCAAGTGATTGATTCCAAGCTCCAACTCTGCTACTAACCAGTTCTGTGACTCGAAGCAAGTCATCACATTTTTCTGAGCCTCATTTTCCTAATCTCAAAAATGATAAAATTGAATTGGACAATACTTTGGCTTCATCCAGCTTTAAGATCATGTGTTTAATCTTCTTTGCTGGTGTATTTATTATCTTTAAGAAATGACTAAACCTATATCTAAAACATACTGAGAATTCATTTCCTGGGCATATCTTGTCATTTATTAATTATGCCTTTCTCATTACCCCTACATATCCCAACTCTGTGATATATACATTGTATATGTATGTCCCTTCTCCCAGTATCTTGCCACTGTACGTGGTAAAACTTTGGTATCTAAATGTTTTTATAATCTGCCTCTTTCCAGAATCTGAAGCTTCCCTTTTCTTAAGACTTCCCAATACTTACCTTCAAAATTCCTCCTTAATCTATTTTCTGCCAAACTTGCTTGTAGAACCCATGATATGCTTCTGTTAGGTATCACTTCTCCCATTCATTTTCTTCTTACAAACTTTTATCTGTTTATGGTCTTTCATATGAAATTGTGTTTATCAAAATGTTCTTTTACTGTGTTCCTTTATAAGTAGTTTTAGTAGGCGGTAGACTGTCCATGCTTGGCGTTTTGTACTGTTATAAAATTATCCTACCTCAATGCAAACCTAAATGTTTTAGTGTTCCACACACTAAATTATTTTATTATTTTTTGCCTAGGTGTAAAATGCAATGCAAAGCATTTATTTGATAAGAAAAAGGCTTTTTAACATTTTATTTGATATTTCATTTGAAACACAGTGTAGCTTTTCAAAAAGAATCCTATAGATTATCTTAGAGCAGTGGACAAGTTTATGCTTTAAAACAAATTCCAAACATCTATTGCTGCTCATGCATATTATAGAAAGTTAGATAATTTTGCTCACACATTTTTGACATTAACCACATGTGGGATATAGACATGGGTTTGTATTCTTTATCTTTCTTCTTTTGCCTCACTGCTTTGTCTGTGTAGAATTCACCATCCCCCATTGGTTTAGCCACTAGGTCATATGCTCTAGTTACACTGGAATCTCTTTAGTCTGTTATAGATTAGAAATTTTTTGTGTTATACTTAGGTCCTGAAAATCATTATGATCAGATTAATCTCTTTGTCAAGAAGTCAAATATGCTAGCTATATTCCTAGAACTCAAACCAGTTAGGATTTTTAATATTAATGTCTTACAAGAGGACTTTGAGGTACATACTGTTATGAACCACATTTTAAACACCAAAAAACGAATGTCAGGATGAATAAAGTAACTAGGCTGAAGCCAGTCTAGTATGGCAGATCTGAAATTTGAATCTAGCCCATCTGGCTCCAGAGAGCAAGTTTTTAACTGCTATTCTATGCTTTTTAAAGCTTTTTTCCTGAAATAAATTAATTAAAAAATCCTAAGAAAAAGTATCTGAAGTAAAAGAAATTTCTTGTGTTTTGAAATTTCTTGTGTTTTGTCCAAGCATGACTGATCTCTTTCTTTTGTGGAGAACTCAAAGCAGTGCTTTCAAAAGGAATGAATGCCAGGCCGCATGGCTACCTTTGTTATAAGCTATTTTGCCACTTTATTTTATGAATACCTATCCGTTTCTGTATTGAATAGTGCACATTTTAAATAGTGAGGAGTCCTATTATAAAATACTTATTGAATTGAGTTTTTGAAACTGTGGAATTATTTCAATGCTTTAGAAGCAGAAGAAATGTTTAGAGAAGGTAATTGTCTTGGTAAATAGCTTTAGGGTATATAGCGTGCAACCCAAAGCAGCCTGTGACAGGAAGGGATATAAACAATGTCACTAAACGACATTGTTGGTTAATCTGAAATTGTAAGGATTTTAGTTTTCATATTATCTGAAAGTTAATGACCAGCAAGTGATAGTCATTGAAGCCATTGAAGAAAAGGGCAAAATGTGATCTTAATAATCTATTAAACAATTATTCATTTATAGGAAGATTTATTTAGTATTTTTTCACTTTTTGCTTCTTTTACATGATGGTATATATTATCAATTTGAGGAAAACCCTGCAAGGACAAAGGGTTTTCTGCCCTACTGTAACATATTAGGAACAGAATAAATATGGAATTCAAAATATCAGAACTAGAAGTGAACTTAGTAATCAGGTGGTTTGCCACTTAGTTTTATGTATAAAAATTAGCCTGAAAAGAGGGGCTCATTCCCCATGAAAAAAATATCTGGCCATTAATAGAGTATGATAGAGACGAAACAGCAAAGGGTTCTGTTTCAGAGGCTGTAAACCCCAGCTTCATCACCTGTTATGTATACGAATTTGGAAAAGTTACTTCCTCTTTAACAAAGGTGAACACATTTATTCGCTTGTTAATAAAATACATACTGAAAATCAACTCCATGTCAATCACTTTGCTAGATTATTATATTACAAAATGGATAAAGCATGTTCATATTACATTATTATATTACATTAAAACATTATTACATTACAAAATGGATAAAACATGTTTCCTGCTCTGCTAGAACTTTCAGACATAAATGAACAGTCACAATAAAATAAATACTATGGTAAAAGGGTATATAGATATCTGCAGGAAAATGAGATGTGAGGCCTTACTGTAAATTGAGATTAATTTATATTTGTGCAATAAATTGTTTTCTGGGACTTGACAGTCTTAACTGTTCATAATCCTATTTTTAGCCTCTGATATTCTGGAATATTAAGGCTAACCTAATAAATGTTTTAACTTTTTTCAATTAGTATGAAATATTATATTTCTTTATCATTGACTTCTATTTCTCCAAGTAAAATAAAATACAGTTAGTGAGGATTTGTACATCAAACCACTAAGGATTTTTTTGTGTGTGATAACAAAAATTATGAACTAGCTGCCTGTTTATGTTGACAGACCTTGTCAGTGCTTATGTTTCTTTCTTAAAACCAGCATTTATTAACTTTTGTTGCTCTATACAAGTGGTGCTCTGAGAAATTCAAGTGGGATGACTTTGACCAAAATTAACAGCCCCATGTTCCCATAAACCAGTTCTTAAATTCAAAAAATTAGATAAGTAAAATGGTATAATTTTATCACTTCAAAATGAATCTTCCATCATGAATTATTATGAGGTAACCTTAACATTAGCACAAAAAGCTAGATTCAACTATTTTGAAAATCTTGAAAGATTTTGAAAATCTTGAAAATCTTTGAAAGACACAATTTATGTCTTATTTTCTCACATGAGAAGTCAAATACCTATTTAATAGTAGTAAAAGGATAAATGCCAGTCAATGATAGATTGAATAAAGAAAATGTGATATGTATACACCATGGAATGCTATGCAGTCATAAAAAGGAACAAGATCATGTCCTTTGCGGGGACATGGATGAAGCTGGAAGACATTATCCTCAGCAAACTAACACAGGAAGAGAAAACCAAATACTGCATGTTCTCACTTGTGAGTAGGAAGGGAGAAATGAGAACACACAGACACAGGGAGGGGAACAACACACACTGGGGCCTGTCGGGAAGGTGGAGGAGGGGAGAAAATCAGAAAAAAGAGTTAATGCATGCTGGGCTTCATACGTAGGTGATTTGATAAGTGCAGCAAACCACCATGGCATACATTTACCTGTGTAACAAACCTGCACATCCTGCATGTGTACCCCAGAACATAACGAAATAAATAAGAAATATATTACATTTTAGTATATATCCTTCAAAAATCTTGCATTTTTTTCTTTTTAAATATACCTTTGGAAATCATTCTCTTCTCTCTATACTTCTAATGAACAATAAATATCATGAAGAGTGAGCTCAGTGTCTAACCTGCAGCTTTTGTGTGTCTATGTTCTGTGAGGCAAAGCTGGGGCATGTCTATTACTATTACTGAAGTTGTTATGGACTGTTGTGTCTTTTTCACCTCTGACTAAAGGTTGTGTTTTATCACCTAGCGATTTTCAAAATGTGGCATAGAGATCCCTGAGGGTCCCAAAGAGCCTTTTAAGAGCTCTTTGAGGCCATAATGCTACTCCAATGCCACTTGCCTTTTTTACTCTCATTCTCCCATGTGTAAAGTTTTCCAGAGGCCACATGATGCATAATATTGTATCTGTTTCGGTACAGAAACAGGTAAGAATTTTTCTATCTTCTATTATCAGGCACTAAAGATATTTGGAAAAAATATGAAATAACTTTTTTCTCACTATATATTTCAAATATGTAATGTATGTTAATATATGTTATTAATGTTAATATATAATGTATTATTAGGTTAATACATAACATATATGTTGTTGGTTTTATGCTAATACTCAATGAATTTGTTGCTTAAAATGAATGCATAAATTTTAAAAATCTCTTTAAACTTTTAACTTGGTAAATATCTGTAGAAATCCCCAGTATAATTTTTAAGAGTTCTTTAGGATTCTTAATTTTTATATAATAATTTTTAAGATCAAAAAGTTTGAGAACAGCTCTTGTGAAAAAGCCAGTGAAGCTCATAATCCACCTATTTTTGTTGTCCTTCTAGCTAAACCATTAACTTAGCCAAATGGCCAAGATATTACTTGTGCTGTACAGATGCCCACTGAAGGTTTGAATAGGTTGAATAAGTAAAGTATCACGTACAAGGTATATGTTAGGTATAAAAAAACTAGACAATACTTTGAACAATTCTCATGGTAATTAGTAAAATTTGTTCAACCAAATCTTAATGAAAAGGGCCAATTTTTACTTTGGTTATAATTATGACAGCGATATCTCAATCATTCTTGAGTATTTGTACTGATCATTCTAGAGTATTTTCCTTAATTTACTGGTCTGGACAAACTAGGTAACTTAGTTAATGCAGATTTCACTGCAATCTAAGGACTGTGATAAAGGCTGAGTTGGCTTATCTTATCCTCACTCATCTCTACCTGTCTCCTCCACGTCTTGACTTTGCTTACTTTCCCAAGCCCTGCCTACCTCTGGGTCTACAAATCTATATTAGATATTCTGTAACATTTCTTTCTCCAATGCAATTCAAGCCTGTGCAATAAAATCAACATTCACAAACTCTGTTTATATATTCAAATTAGAGTTAGCTTAATCTAAGGAAATATTTCAAAGAGATTTAGATTTGTTACTTTTATCAGTGAAAGATTGTTGGATATACAAAATAAAGTAAATCAATTTTAAAGGATCAGCCTTGAAATGGTAAAAGCAACATGATTAAAAGAAAATTATACATGTCTGGGAAAAGTGTATTGAGTGTTCCTACTTAATTATCATACTATGAGAAAACAATTTAAAGGATTGATAAAATTATATAGTGATAATGATACTCAAATCAGGAAAGTCATCAGAGATGATAGAGTTCTTTTAAGTTGTGGACCTAAAAGATTTTTAAGCAATTACTTTAAGATAGTAATAATCAATTGGATTTACCTATATGGGGAAAATTATTTAGGGGATTTGTAAGCTTGGTATTACAAGGAAAAACGTCAGTAGTTCACAAAACTATGAACTTAGTGTTACATATTATCACAAGGTTTAGTAAAAAGGAAGCCACCTTTTTTGACCTCTTTTTATGTGGGGAAAAAAAATTGATTCTACCTGGTACTAGCTTTTCTTTTTGAAGAAAACAAATCATTCTACCAAAAAGACACGTGAACTCACATGTTCATCACAGTACTATTCACAATAGCAAAGACATTGAATCATTCTAGGTGCTCATCAGTTGGGGGGAAGAGTTGAAAAACTACCTATTTGGGCACTAGGCTAACTATCTGGGTGATGGGATTATTTGTACCTTGATATTTTTTGGCTTTCTGTCCCCACCCAAATCTGATGTTGAATTGTAATTCCCAGTGTTAGGGGAGGCACCTGGTGGGAGGTGATTGAATCATGGGGGCATATTTCCTCCTGATAGTGAGGGAGATCTCATGAGATCTGATGGCTTAGAAGTGTATGGCACTTCCTCCTTCACTCCACTTGTGTCTCCTGGTCCACTGTGATAAAATGTGCTGACTTCCCCTTTATCTTCCACCATGATTCTAAGTTTCCTGAGGCCTCCCAGCCATGCTTCCTGTACAGTCTGTGGAACTGTAAGTCAATTAAACCTCTTTTCTTCAAAAATTACCCAGTGTCAGGTAGTTCTTTATAGTAGTGTAAAAATGGACTAATACATATGCCAAACCTGAGCATCACACGGTAACAAACCTGCACATGTACCCCTTGAATCCAGACAGAAATTGATAAATAGATAAAAGTCAATCTCATTCTATTATTATGAATACTGCTATTGTTATTCCAAATAAGCTTTAAATATGGGGAAATTACTGGGAATAAAATTTATATTTAAAATTTTGGGAAAAGACGTTTTAAATACTGGAAACTTTAATAGAACGTAAGTTTTTCTTAAGTTTTCACTAGCTTGAATATCATGTAGAAGTAGATTCCAAAGACTGCCTCTCAGACATTTTCATTAAATGGGACTAGGGTGGATTTCAGCTACTTTGTTTAGATGAAAATTTGATACAGATGGCCCAGAATTTTACTTTAGGAAGAAGCAATGGCAGTAAGATGGCAGGAATTTTCTGAAGGCGAGAGAGATATACATCTGTAACATTTGAGGGGGCTTTTTAGCAGTCCTCACCCTGCTTTATCTTACCCATTCTGTTATAGACAGACCCTAGGATATTCCTATGATCTCCCTCTCCTGATGTTCATGGCTTTGTATAATCTCTTTCTCTTGAGTATGAGTGGAAATTGTGACTTGCCTCTGACAAAAAGACTATAGAAAAGTGATGAGAATTTCTTTACATAATTATGCTACTTTCTATGAGACTTCACTTACTTGCTCGTCACTCTACAGACTCTTGGCCTGTTGAGAGGATGACATGTCAGAGGAAAGTGCCTTTAGGTGATGGTTAGAAGAAGCCTAGGCTCTTAGTCCATAAGGAAATAAATTCTACCCACTTCCCAGATAATTATGGAAGCTGAGACTTTTCTAGTTAGTCCTCCTGATAATACCACCACAGCCCAATGAATATCTTGATTGCAGCCTTGAGGGACTTTAAACAGAGTACCTATCAAACTTATGCCAACACTCCTGATCAGAGAAATTTTGGGATAATAAATGTGTATTGTTTTAATCCTTTTTGTGGTAATTTGCTATATACAATAGACTACTAATACACACCCCAATCTAGATTTAAGAAACACATCTAGACCAAAACTTGATTGCAATACTTTAAAATATTTCACTTAGTTGCACCCACTAAATTCTTGCTGTAAAGAAATAATGCTCTGCATATTTTTTTGAGAACTTGTGGAATGACTACCCCATCCTTATGAATAGACAATGAGGCTGGATTGGATTTTAACACCGCATGCTTCCCTAAAGCACTTTGTTATCACATCAAATTTCTATTTTTTCAGCCGGAAGTTTTTTGCATCTCCCAATGCGATGTACTGCTTGAGGGATTTGAGATCACATTTAAGCAGAGAGAGAAGAGAGAGAATAAAAATGAGGGACAAACTTTGGCTTATTAACCCAGTAGAAAATTTATACAATTGTACATAAAATTCACACTGTCTGAATGGAATGACCTGACCTATATGAGTGGGAACAAAGGCATGTGTTCAGCATGCGTATTGTTATCAAGATAAAGAGTGAATGTCTCGTCAATTAAAGACTGTATTGCAAAGGGAATAATCATATTCAGTATACAGGAAGTGAATAATATTGATTAGGAGTAGAGATGCTGTAGTTTTTATTCTTCAATGAAAACAAACTGGTATGCACAACTGCTATAAGAAAAAATAAGATTGCTCTAAAGCTAGTGATAAATATGGAAATAATCTAGACAGATGTCAAAATAACCAGTTTGTGCATGTAAGCTTTTATCCCTTGATTTTAGAAGGGATTATTTTAGTAATGTGTTTAGAATTTTTAAAAAAATCTTGAAGCAGAGCTGAACAAAGAATATAAAGTTGGTAAGTATTGGAATTGAAGGCTGTGCTGAATCTCTTTTGAGCTCCAGATATAATCCAGTCTCTCTCACAATGCAGCCCCTTTCAGGAGGCCTGGTGTTCTGTCAATAGCTTTTTTGTTTTAGATTTTAAGAAATAGAGATTTTTAAAATTGTTTGATCCCCCAGTTCAATTTCTCTTCTTTTCCATTTCTGAGCTCTGTACCCAAGGCTTAGTAAATTTCACCTACAAGTTCCTCCCATGAATTCTGAAAGATGAGGCCTGGTATATGAAAACCAGTCTCAAGCAACAGTTTATGACCAGTAGATACATGGTGCCCTTTGCTTCTGCTCTCCTTTTGCCTTTGTTCCCTAATTTCAGACTTCTATTGATGGAATCCTAGTTGTTCTTTAGATATGTGATTGTGGGGAGTTTCTTAACCTCCCCAAGCTGTATTTTTCTTCTCTCCAAAATGAGAATTATGGTTACCACTTCATAGCAATGCTGTAAGAGTTAAGTGAGATGCTTCATGCAAAGTACACAGAACTGGCATATTATAGGTGCTCAATAAACATTAGGAGCAATATTGCTTTCCCACCAACTATACCCTTCACCATGTTTCCTACGGCCAAACCTAATTCTCAGTATTACCTCTTTCTGCCTTGGTTTCTTGGCTACAGGTATGATTGGTAGAATGTTCTTCTAAACATTCTATCATGGTATCTTTCTACATTGTCTGCCCTTGCCTTAATTGGCTAAAATTATGTTGCCATGGGCCTATTATTACATCTAGTTGAGGATCTGCCATTCTCAGTACATACATTCTAACCCCCACTGGCAGACAATTTATTGGACTGGAAGTCAAAAGTTTTCAATTTTAACGCAATCTGTGCCACTAATGAATTGCATATTTTTAGTTTAGTGAGTCTCAATCTTGGTCATGCATTATAATCACCCATGGAGTCTGCTACAAGTTAAAAATTGGGAGACTACTAACCCAAAAATTCTGATTGGCAGCTTTGGAGTATACTCAGACTTTTGAATTGTGTGTGTGTGTCGGGGGGAGGTGTTTAAATAATTATGGGAGATGCTGATTCAGAACCAGGGTTCAAAACAACTTTCTCATTCACTTAAAATTCATTCAACAACTTAGAAATTGTAAGACTGGACACTAAAGGCACAATATCTAACATTGCTTTCATCCTGCCAAGACAGGTAAGAGGTTTGAATTATGTCTAATTTTTAGTAAAATGTTTGGTATATAGATGTTCAAGTAATATTCACTTAAGAAGTATAGTGGCTCTGTTTTTCTTATTTATAAAATAATTTTAGATTAGTATGTCTCAAATTCAACTTCCAGACATACTAAGAAATAAAATTGGAGCGATCTGAAATAACTCATTATTTATTATTATTTATTAGAGACAGTGTCTCACTTTGTCACTGAGTCTGGAGTGCAGTGGGGCAATCACAGCTTACTGCAACCTTGATCTCCAGGGCTGAGGTAATCCTCCTGATTCAGCCTCCTGAATAGCTGGGACTGCAGGTTGGCACCATTCCTGGCTAATTTTTGTATTTTTCATAAAGACATCTTGCCCAGGCTGTTCTCAAACTTCTTGGC
The DNA here is from genome assembly GCF_030222135.1 of Aotus nancymaae. NCBI lineage: Eukaryota > Metazoa > Chordata > Mammalia > Primates > Aotidae > Aotus > Aotus nancymaae. Next base: position 9,300,520 of record NW_026988438.1, read on the forward strand.
TCAAGGATCCTCCCATCTCTGCTTCCAAAAGCACTGGGATTACAGGTGTGAATCACCATGTCTATACTTATTTTAGAAGCATTAAGATAGCAAAGTTCTAAAATGAAAACAAACAAAACATAATAAAATAATAACTGAAAGCCACAAATAGCAATTCTTATTTTAGAGAGCACAGTATATGTTAGCCTACTAAAGGATCTGAGAAACTCTGAATTAAGTAAGTGTGTTTGGTATTTCTTAAAGTTCCTGAATCAAGAATACTTTTTTTCAACATCTAATGGGACAGTGTTTTATGGATTATCTATTTAGTAAATGATTTAAGATATTGTTATGTGTCCCACATAGACAAGTTTTACATGTCTCTACTTCCAAGTTTATAGGAAAGATCATTGTATTGGAGAAGTCAACTGTCAGAATGCATGGCTCTCCCATAGCCCTGTCTGGAATGAAATATACTGAACAATTTTGCATGTAATGATTAAGTAGATATTTTATGTAGCACATTACCATAATTCTTCTGTGCTAACTGATTAGACAAGAATAGGCATGTGACTCAAGGGCTTCTCTGTCTTAACCTAATAGTAGCCAATTAGTTTTACTCTCTAAGCAATTTGAATGAAGAAATATTGGGCAAATAACGTATTTATAGCTGAAATGTAGAGATCATCATATTAATCTGGGTTCACAAACTGGTACAAAGCATGTACATTTTTCTGTTTTTAAAAATTGTATTTGACTGTTCATGTACCATGCATGGTCCAAATCACTAAGACCTTCTACTTCTTGATGCTTGTATCCTCTGCCTCATTCTTTTATATTAGCCCTTGGACACCTAAATGCATCTGTGTTTGCCTCCCTTGAATGGGACCAAAACTGAGGTGGCTGGGATGCAATTCAAGCATAGCCCTTAGAATAATGGAAGAATAAGCGAAACCTTCATTATTCAGGTGGCATTGTGGATGTGTACCTAACTCCAGAAAAAAATAGCAGTTTCTATGGAAAGAATGCTCAACCTTGCATTATTAATATGTTGACCATTTTTGTTCTGTAACCAATTGGTAAGATAAAGAGCAGTTACATCTACTTTATCAAAGAATAAAAATCACTGCAGGTGGCAAAGTGCACGTGGGGATGTTCCTACTACTGATTTGTCTCCATACATTTCTGGGGAAATGTTGATTTCCTGTGTGGAGCGCAGGCAGGAAGTTTGCCGTTGAGCATCTCTGAGGACAGAACTCTCAGAGAGAGAACACTTGTCAGGCAGTGCCACTTGTTTATTTACAACAGGGATTCTTCCTGCAGCTTCTTGAGTTTTAAATTAGCATAACCTGCATAGAAACCACCAGTCCATCATTTTTATATTTTTACCTTGGCAGTAACGGCCTGCAGTCCATAACCTGGTAAAAAGAGCTGAACTCCGCAAGGTACAAGCATCAATTTTCTTTAAATTACTCATTTAACTTGACCAAACAGGTTTTGGGAAGCAATCGTTGCGTTTCCTTTTCTTTCCTATAATAATTAAAGTTTCTCACTGCCCTGTGGGCAGTGAGTTTCGTTTTGCTTTTTGGCAAATGAACAGTGGGTATAATTTCAAATGAAGTTATTCAGTCTTACTTTTGTTGACTCTTAACAGAATCTTTTTAGACATAAATGACATTGAATTATACTTCCTCTTCATCAACCACTGGTTACTCAGTCCTAAAAAGGCTTTTTGAAATGCTGCTACTTCTAGGGGCAGCTGCATTCTCTATTCTGGTTTATTCCGAGTATGGAAAAAGAAGGTATTACACAAGGTACTTATTTCAGAAATGTCAGAAAACAAATACTTCTTATACCTTTATTTTAAGCATTATTGTTTATGAACTGGTGAAGAATAACTGACAAGCAGGGCTTCTGAATGCAAAGAGGAAATTGGACATCTTTCATATAGACTGCTTAAGTTTTTACAACTGTAGAAAGAATTTTGGCCAGAGACAAAATCCAAAAAAGTAAATCATTTCCCACTCTCACCTGTCAAATTGTTCCTGTGTTCTTACACTTCACAGATCAAAATCATTTTACATGATAAAAATTAGTTCAAACATATGTAATTCTCTCTTCATTATTACTAGGTAAGTTACAGTCCTTTAAACTGTGCCAGTGTACTGTCTCAATGTCACTAGATACTATATAAATATTTCAAAACCGTTGAAGAGGAAATTTCACCTATTACTCTGCACAATAGGAGAAAAATAGAATGGAGAGATTTAATTTAACCTCTAAGAGGCAGGGCACGATGGCTCATGCCTATAATTCCTGGGCTTTGGAAGGCCAAGGTGGGAGGATCATGTGGTCAGGAGTTCAAGACCATCCTGGCCAACATGTAAAATCCCGTCCCTACTAAAAATACAAAATCTGACAGGCGTGGTGGTGTGCAGCTGTCATCCCAGCTACTTGGGAAGCTGAGGCAGGAAAATTGCTTGAACTCGGGAAGTAGAGGTTGCAGTGAGCCGAGATTGTGCCATTGCACTCCAGCCTGGGTGACAGAGCAAGACTGTCTCAGAAAACAACAACAAAAAAAAAACAGAAACAATCTAATAAACACAATACTAGACAACCATACACCATGGTTTTTTCCTCTCTAAAATGAAGGTGTGTGTATCTAGATTGATTTCCAATCAATTTTAAATCTGGTATTCCTGTCAATCTAGCGCGGTCTTTGAGACCCTGAGTTTATTAGTTGGTGAGGCTTGGTTTAAATGCATGACTTTGTAACTTTCTAGTTTTCTGCCTTTGGGTAAGTTACTTTATCTTTCTTTTACCGGTATCTGCATGGGCAAAGAAAGCTAAAGTATCTATTTGACAGAGTTTCTTTGGGTGTGAAATGATTAGAGGCATGAAAAGAGTATGGCACTGACCCAGGTCCTTCACTGCAGCTTATTCTTGGCTTCATTAAAGCAGCATGAGACAAAACTAAATGTGTTAAATTATTAGAGGACACTAATTTAGAAATATTTTATTTGAATTTAGCTGAATTCTTCAACTAGCATTTTGCCTATTTCAAGAAAAATATTAGTGTGCTACTCATTCAACAAATATTTATGGCAGCTACTATATGCCAGCCTGTCTTGGGAGGTATCAGAAAGCAAAATTCACACAATGTTCTGCCCTTGTGACATTCATAGTCAGGTTTATAAACTTTTAATAGCAATCCTTTACATTTTGAATACTTTTTAAGAAGCCACACTTAATTACATTAAATTGCTTTAAAAGCATTAAAAAAAAGTCTAAAATCTTAATTTAGGAGTTTAGAACCTTTAATTTCAGATTTGGGAATACAAATGTATCTTATTCATACATTTCATAACTTTCTATTCTTACTATGGTTTTTTTTGTTTTGTCTTTTGGTCTTTGCCATGCAATTCTGAGGTCTTTGAATGTCCCCTCAGTTCTCAGAAAACAGTACAGGAGTTCTCAAATGTAGGAGTCAGGATTCAGAAGCGGGACATGCATGCTTAGGGTCGGTTCCCAGGGGACCTGGGGCTGGTTCCAGTCCACCTGCTTTGTGCTGCGGCCACACTTTACCATTTCTCTCAAGCAAAATACTTTATAAATATGCAGACCAAGACGCACCCCATAGTTTTCCTGATGTAACTAAACTACTTAATCTTTTCTACTTGCACACACAGAAAAAGCTTTTAAAAAATTCCTTCTCATTTTTTCTTGCCAAGATCAGATCTTATCGTTTATTCAAGGCACTTGTGTTATATGGCAATTCAGTTTATCCATTAACTGTTTTTTATTTAATGGTATTTGCAGTCTTATCAAAGGTGTTTGGAAAGTCTTCCAGGTTTTCTACTCCCCTCCTCCTGTTTGTTTATTCATTCTACAAACTTGACTGTTTTCTGTAAAGGGAATTCTTGGAAGAAGGATCAGAGTAATGTGTTTTGTGTGTTCAAATATTCATATCCTCTTTATTTTAAATAATATCAGGTTTACTTAATTAAAATATGTAATAATTTTAAAATTGAAAACAAGCATTCAAGAAAAATTCCTTTCCAGTTGGGTTCTGAACTCCTAAGCGTATTTTTAAAACATTGCAGTGTGTATAAATTTATAGTAATATAACAGATAAATACATGTGTTTAATTCCAATGACAGTACTTGAGAATCTGACCCACAGGAAATATCCCATCACTTCAAGGCACCAACTTAGTTCATAACATAAGAAAAATGTACAAGGCGATATTTAAGGCTGGTAGAGTATATATAGGGAAAAAAGATTGATCAGTTTTAAAGGGAATGATTACATTGTTATATGGCATAGGCCAGATTGCATATCATCATATACCTCTTGAGAAGGCAGCATTTGAACACACAAAGATAAGAGAACAAGATTGAATAAACAATGCAACCGGAGCAAACAGATTTTGGAGTAGGGGTTTCTTTTAATCTTTTTAAAAAATCTTATTTTGGTAATTAGGCACTGATAAAATATCACATGTTACTTGGACTTTTCCCAGGTGAGAGGATAGATTTAGCTTCAACATGAAACTATTAGTTGCTAAAATTAAAAAAGTAAATATTGTCAAAATCATGTTTTGTTTGTCCTGACATTTTTATTGAAATTTGGATTGCTTTTTGGAGTAGCAAGAATTCTGGAATTCTTAAATATTGGATATTAAATTTGTTAAATATAAGCTAATATGTTGGGAAAGTTAGTTAGGTCTGGTAGGGGTTGGGGCACACAGGTGTCACCGTCCTGATGCCCTTATGAATGTAATTTATTTTGTCTAAAATGTTCCATCACCATATACATTTAGCAAAAATGACACTTTAAGATAAAAAATTTCCTTCTCTATGAAGTGTTTTTCTGAAACTTGAAAGAGCATTTGCAACTTCCTTCATGGTGTCAGCTCTTAGCTTGTTTTATAATAATGCTTTTCATGCAATTTAACGTTATATCTATGTGGTTGTATCCCTTACTAGATTTGAAATCCTTGAGAGCAAACACAGTAAATATCTCATTGATTGCTACCGTGTAGAAAACCAAATGAAATAGACACTCAGAACTATTACTAGGATCAATGGAATTCACACTGATTGTCTTCAAAATTAATATTGTATTTTGAAAGTTAAAATCGAATTTAACAACTTTTAGGGAGGAAAAATCACTTCTTTGATAAATCAATTAATTTTAATTGCCGTGACAGTTATTAGATATAAGAATTACATACTTCGTGAATTACACAGTATTTCTTGTAAGCATTTTTTGATGTTATTTTATTTATTTTTTTTTTTTTGAGACGGAGTCTCACTCTTGTTACCCAGGCTGGAGCGCAATGGCGCGATCTCGGCTCACCACAACCTCCGCCTCCTGGGTTCAGGCAATTCTCCTGCCTCAGCCTCCTGAGTAGCTGGGATTACAGGCACACGCCACTGTGCCCAGCTAATTTTTTTGTATTAATAGAGACGGGGTTTCACAATGTTGACCAGGATGGTCTCGATCTCTCGACCTCGTGATCCACCCGCCTTGGCCTCCCAAAGTGCTGGGATTACAGGCTTGAGCCACCGCGCCCGGCCGATGTTATGTTTTATAAATACTTTCAGAAAATATAAAGATACACATATATGTAGTAATATGTAATAGGTCAAAACAAAGAGAATGATAAAGTTTTAAGAATACCAGGAAAATCAAATTAGAGCACTGATTGTTCTAGGTTTGAAGCCTGACCACCTCCCAATTTGTTATGAAAAATAATATATTTCCTAATTGTTTCAGCAACTTTGGTGTCACATTTTAAGTGACTGGCAGTAGAAAACATCTTAAGATATACATCACTCTGGCCACTAGCAAAGCATATCTGCATAGTGACAGGTAGTATATGCATACCTCTCTCTGCTACAAATTCATCATATATATGGATAAATTAAACATTATATATATGCACATATATAAATTATATAGGTAGTAATCCATATTTATGTATATTTACTAATATTTTATATGTATCTTTATATTTTGATACATTATGTATCACTACATATATGTATAATATTTATGTGCATATATACAATGTTTGATTTATTCATATATATAATGGATTTGTAGATGAGAGAGCTATGCATATACTACCTGTCAATATGCAGATAATGCCTTGCATTATGGCAAGAGTGATGTATGTCTTAAGATGTCACATTTTAAATTACTGGCAGTAGAAAACATCAAAATTGCTAAAACTATTAGGAAATACATTATTTTTCGTAACAAAGTTGAGAAGTGGTCAGGCTTCAAACCTAGAACAATCAGGGCTCTGATTTGATTCTCCTGCTATTCTTGCAACTTTATCATTCTCTTTGTTCTGGCGTCTTCTCAAGCTCTCCTCCCCTCAAGTTCCTAAGAAGGTTTTGATAGTAGTTTGATACAGAAGAGGCTACATGCCACCTTCATGTGCAAGGCGAAGAAAAACCTTTCCCCTATTCCTGAAGTAAAAATATTTCATCCTGATTGACTAGTTTAGGTACTCTCCATTATACTTTGTCAATGAAAGTTTTTAGAAAAATGCCACACATTTGCTGGCTTAATTCTAAAGTCCTGAACCAATCAGTAGTAGCATAGATCATGGGTTTATCGTGATTGCTTCACCTATTTTGATTCATAACCTAGTAGTTGGGGTTGCAGTCAACTTTCCTGAGTTGCACAGATATATTAAAAAAGGGCCAGCTCCTAAACAAAATTTTCTGTGATCAGAGAATGAGACAATGTCAGGTGAACAATTTGTAATATTCACTATAAACGGTATTTGAATTTTTAAACTACATAATAAAATTAGATTTGTGAAACATCAGTATAAGGTAGTAAACTTGGTTTTTATAATTCTAAAGGAAAAAGAAACTAAAACAAATAGACTATGAGATGATTTCCCTATGCTTGATTCATCAGCTACAGTACCTGCTCCAGGTGACATCTAATAAAGATCAGTGAGCGTTCTTTTGCACAAACCCTTATAGTGGTTTCCCATCACACGGAATTAAAACCACTTTACGACAACCTGCCAGTCCCTCATTAGTTGGCTTCCATTCCTTCTCTGACCTCATCTATTGCCGTTCTTCTCCATGTTTACTCAAGTCACATTGGCTTCCTCCTTATTCTTCCAAATTGTCTAAAATACTCTATCTCTGAGCACTCGTTCTTGCTGTTCTTCCTGCCTACAGTTCATTTCTCCCAGGTATCTGCATGGTTTGTTCTCACACCTCCTTCATATTTGTACTGAATGTCTCCTCAGGGATATCTTTCTTGTCTAAATTTTACAACTTTCAATACATGGCAGGTCTAACCCCTTTCCTTGACTTACATCCCTTTTATAAATTATCATTACCTAATATACTAGATTTTTACCCATTTTGCTTATCATCTGTTTCTTTACTAGAAAATCGGTCACATGAAGGAATGTTTTCTGTCATGCAGTTTACTTCCACATCCCAAAGATAGAGATCAGTGGATGACAACTCCTTAATCTCAGTATTCTGAGTAACATGATATAACCTTTGGTCAGTTCCAGTTCCTTCTTATCCATCTAAAATTTTTCTGGTATCCTTTGCAGCATCTAAGAGACCAGGCCAGATACTACTCAGGCCTTATCTAACTGTGGCAGAAACAAATAAACAACCTATTATCAACATTAAGATATTTAAAGCCTTTTTTTTGGTAAACGTATCTTAAAACTTGGTAATTTAACACTTAATAAAAGGAAATAGCTCTTTTTAATCTTCATTCCATGTATTGCCATCTTTGTTCTCTCCTCTTTCTTGAACCTTAATTGGATTCTATTGGGCTGCCTTCTATTCTCCTTTCGGATTATCTTCTTTTATTAAATTTTCTCCCACTAAACTGAGAACTCTGCAACGTTCTTTCTATTGGAAAAATAGGTTCCTGGAGACAATGTAAGACTCCAAAACGCCCATGAATGAAAACGTGTAGTGATAGTTCAGTGTTTGTAACATTAACTTAGACAAACATTATTCCCTGAAAATCTTTTAAACATTATTGTTCAGTCACTATTGTAAATGGTCACTATTTTGATCAAGCACTTTACATTCAGCATCTATTCTGTTTTCTCTTACTGTATAACTTTACTATTACTTCACAGAGAGAACGGTGCAGCAAGTCACTAAGCATTAACTTTCTCAACCACATACCGATTACCCTACAACTTACCCATTTCTATAATTTTTAAAGTGTTTTAATTATATTATATATACACAGTGAGGTACTCAAGTCATAAGCATACAGCTCAGTGAATATTCAGAAAATGAACACGGGTAATGACCACTCATAGTAAGAGCTAGAGTCTAACTGGCATCCTATAAGTCATGCCCTCTTTTCCAATTAAACTGTGTCTTGTAATCACTATTCTGACTTTAGAGTCATAAATTTCTTTGCCCATTATAGTACATACATTTTGCTATGTCTTATTTTGCCCAAAATTACAGTTGTAATATTAATTCTTACTTATGGGTATGCAACAGTTTAAAGCATTTATATTGCTATGTAGTGTTCCACTGCATACATATTCAATGCTTATATATTCATTTGACAGTTGCTGACCATTAGTTTTCAGACTGAGAAAATTAAATAGTGTTGTGAGAAATGTTCCTTTATATTGCTTTTTGTAGATGTATGTCTACATTTCATGATAAACAGTGAGCAATGGAATTAATTTTGGGATCCTAGAGTATTCTTGTGTCCATGGACATTAGATAACAGTTCTCCAAAGTAACTCTACAAACTTAAACTCTCACCAAAAGTGCATTGGAGAAAACCAGTTGCTTCGTATACTTAACAAAATTTGGTATTATCTATCTTTTCACATTTAGCTATTCTGATGAATATATAAGGGTACCTAATTTTGGTTTTGATTTGCATTCCACTGATTCGTCAGAGTTCTGCTAAGAGTCTTCATAGGATACTTAACAGTTCCTTTCTGGTGTTTGTCTTTTCACTTTATTTTTACAGTATTTTGGTTAGCACAAGTTGTCAATTGAAATGTTGTCAAATTTATTCACCTTTTTGATTTGTGATTTGTGTTTCTTGTGCATTCTGTAAAGGTACCTTTACCTATTCAAGCACATCTACTATACTGGATTTCAATACTCAGTAGATGGAGGATTGAAGAGTGGTGATACATTTAAATGCAGGTTATCAGAAAACATCTGGAATGAAGTCTGTAGGAAAATAATAATTAAGACTATAAAAGTGTAGGAGATACAGGGGGCAAGAACTAGGGAAAAGAAATGCATGGTCTATTCAAACCCTGATTCTACCCACCCACAAAAAGAAAGAGGAACTGAGTAGATAGAACAAATATAAAACAAATAATGAGATGGTAGATTTAAATCCCAATTTTTCAGTATTTACCTCAGATACACTGGGTAACCTGAATAAAAATAAATCAGTACAAAAAATAGATACGTATTAGACAAGAGATCAAAATACTTGAACAGAAATTTCAAATGACCAATAAGCATATGAAAAGAAATGAGTATGTTACCATCACATATTTATCAGATTACTAAAGTTAAAAAGATTGACAATATCAAGTGTTGGTGAGAATCTGGAGAAATTGTGATTGTCATCTCAACTTATTTGGTCACATTGGGGAGGAGGAAAGGAGTAGTGATTGGAAGGAATTATGAAAACCTCTACAGTTCTGATAATATTTGTTTTTCGAGACCTAGGTGGTAATTACTTACATGTATGTACCAATTAAAATGCATTATTTGTATGCTTATATTTGTACTGTTTTGCATATGTTATGCTTTTAGAAAATGTTCAACAGAAATAACAAATTATTTTGACTGAGAAACTTATTTTCACCAAGGAAATATAATGAAATTGCAATTTAGAAATTTATTAGCATGCAAGCTATTATGAATTTAATATTCAGATTGAAAATTTTTATTCCATTTAGTATTTCTGAGTTGGGTAAAATTGTAGCAAACCATAAAATAAAATATGAATGTATAGAAAAAGATAAACCCAAAGAGTTTACAACATTATTTAATATTGTATATAGTAGTACTCAATTTCATTTGTACATATTGGGGAGATAACGCCAGAAATTGTCATCATGTAACACTTCAAAAAGTTCTATGACCTTGAAGTTCAAAATCAATTCTGGTCATTTTACCTCTCAAAATTTTACCAAGTCTTTCCAATGTTCAAGGAAATGCAATTCATGTACAATCTTTTGTACTGCATTTGCAACAATACTTCCCTATGGACATAAAGCCTTTCCCTTTTCTCCTCATATAAATCTCAGCTTCGGAGTTACTGCATTAGGATAACCCCTCCCTAACTTTGAAGTAATCGTATCATGTGCTGCCTACTTTTGTATTTGTTCCTAATACCAATTGTTACAGAACTTTGCTGACACGTTTTTTGAGTTGACTGTTTTCCCAAAGCTTTGAGGTCTTTGAGGTATTATATCAAACATGAATACCTCTTTTTAACCTTTACATAGAATATTCCCCAAATATATTTGAGCAAAGGAATACAGTCGTTAATGTGGTGTTTGTCTCTGGCCAATAGTTGAGATAGTGGAGTTTCTAAATTGTGAAATTAATTTTAGGAAGTATTTTTTAAGACTATACTCACAAAGGTGATCTTGAGTTAATAGTTTTTACTGGAAGTGAAAATATAAAGTGTTCTGCAGGCTGTCTTTCATGCTATTATCCAATGTCAACTTTAGTAGAGTTTTGCCTTTTTTTATGTCTAAATTTAGCACTTAAATTTAGTTACTGCTTTCATAGCAAATAGTTTTGATGTAGTTATATCCAGATTTGCCCAGTCAGATTTTACTCTTCTTGAGCCACTGGAATAGAAAAGCACAAACCATCTTTATTTTATTAGAATTGTCAAGGTCTCAAACCATGTTTGGATTGTATGTATTTTCTAGTCACTCTGCAACATTCTTTTCCTTCCTGCTCATGATACTTACAACATACTTAGTTTTCCCTACGTAATAATTTCTCATCATTTTGTTGTGTATAAAAAGCATTAGTATGCACTTACTAAACGTGAAGTTAGATCTCCCAATCACCAGTGATCGTTTTGCTATTACGTATCATATCCTGAGTCTAAAATATTTAGCATCTACTTCTGTTTAAGGAAGGCCAGTGGGCCTCATATTAAATGCATACTGTCTCTCTACATTCCTCTTACAAATGAAAATATATATACACATACATCTACATTTTCTTTCTCTGTATCAAGCAATCTTTTTTTTTTTCCAAAGAGAAGAAGGAAAGCTATCACAAAAACTAAATTTTCCCAAATGTACCATTAAAATTGAAGAGGCCAATCTTGAATATGTACTCAAGGAAATCTCAAAAGTATGAATGATTGCTGTTTGGGGTAGTGTAATCTTCTGATGCAGCAATAATCTACCAATCTGCCTTCTGACTCTAATCGTTTGTTTGGATTTTATTTCTTTCTATAAATGAGGTAATGAGATCCAGGGATTGAAAGGTAGAAATTTAACTGGCAATGCAGTAAACAGCCATCTAAAGTAAGCTTTTACAAAATGATACCACCACACATTGGAAATTTCAGCTATACTCAGAATAAATATAAATGGTTACCTTTTGCAATAGGCTATCAAGTTTGTACCCTTTGAGAATCCCTTTCAATCAGTATTAAGCAGAAGATTCTTTTAAAAGAAGTGAAAATTAGCAATTATGTTTTGTGATTTCCCAGTACTACTTTAACATTTCTTCTGTGGGTTTGATGATGTATCTGCATACTTCAGGGCAAAAAAATGTAATACAAACTGGTTATGTTTTATCAGGCTGGAGGAGAATTTTTACAGATATTTTTACAGACAAAAATATTCTTTAGATTAGCACCAGCACTATTTTGCACTAGAATATACTGCCCTTTTTTGAGGGCAGTATATTCAGGTAATATATTTGGTAATATAATTGGTAATAATTTTGGTAATATAATTGGTAATCTAATTCAGGTAATATATTTGGTTATACTTTATTTCTAGCTGTTGATAACTTTCTCAAAATGACATTAAAAATGATGAGAATTTTATATTAGTATGGTTCAACTGTGTAACAAAGGCTGTCGTCATGAAAATTCTGCCCAATTAAAGTACCATATTTCAATATATAGTATACTATTCCTTAAAATAAAAGTATACCTGATAAAACATTTTTCAATGCCTTGGAATTTATTAATAGAAAATTTGAACAATAAGATTAATTTTACTGGGAAAGAACTAATATGTTCATTTGCATCGTTTTCATTTTTAACGATGTAATTATTTTAGCATTGATTCTCCTGTATTTCACTAGACTTTTCAAATACATATGTATATATATCTCAAATATGTATTCATGTACACTCATTTATTAAATGTTATATATTGATATATTTGTATATTAATTATGCCACCTATGTTAATGATATTGTGTTCAAGATTTTTGTGGCTTTTAAAATCACCTGTTTTATTTAAATAGAATTCTACTTTAGGAGGCAAGGTATTAAGTAGAAGCAAGACTAAATATATTTGATGTATAATTTAACCACATGAAACATTCATATTTTATTCTTTTGGACTATAGTTTTTTGTATCCCACTTTATTTCAACTTTCAGAGTTTTCATAATATTTTCCATCTTTAGAGCCAGATGACACCTTCTCTTTGGTTTCGTTAGGCCACTTTTTACTTTCAACAAGAAGCATTTTAAGTGATTAAATGCTGTATGCCGTTGCTTCATTGTAGTTCAGATTTTCACGGCCATCCTATCTGTAATGTGGCTTATCTGTGGCTCATTCATCAGGTGCATGAATTTTAGTGAGGAAGAGAATCTAGCCAGCCTTGTCCCACAGAGCTTCTATGAAATGTGCTGATGATCTTTGTGCTGGCTGCAGGAATGGTAATAAAACCAACTGGAGTAACCATAGTCCTCCTCTACATTAACATGACTTCAGAATTATTAACCATTTTCATATGACTGTATACATAGCCACAACTGGTTACATTTTAAGTTATGGCAGTCACTATTACATAGTGGTTTTGCTTCCACAATTATATACACACAGTCAGCAAAGCTGATTTTAATTTTGAGAGCCAGATTCTATTTAGAATAAAGCAGACAAAAGCTTCAAGTTTTATCAGTTTAAACATTTCAGTTATAGACATTGGTAAAAATATAGCAAGGTGCAGTAAGTGACTTTATAAAGTTGCATAACTCCTTGATTATAATTGTTTAAATTAAAACATGTTAATTAAAATTTAATTACTTTAATATAAATGGTATGCCTTCTCTCCTCCCTCTTGGAAATATTCTGCCAATATTTAAGGCATAAGTCAGGTTATGTTTATATACTTTTTCTAAAACTCATAAAATTCCATAAAATGAGACTAAAATGATAATTACAATGGAAATTTCTCTTATTTTTGTAATCTAGAAACTTACCATTGTTTCTCAAATAAACATCATCTAGCCAATATTCTTTATTTGGTTTTGTTAAGTTAAAGCAACAGATCAGCTTATGCATAAAGCTGTCTCAGTAGCACTTATGTTTAGCTATTTGTTCAAAGACTCCTTATTGTCCTGATTTTTTATCATATGCAACTGGGGCACTATTGGTTGAGCAACAATGAAAACCAACATCACACTCCAGGATCTTGCTGCCTGTAGAATGATTAACAATAGATAAAACACATTTATTCTTGTCAGTCTTTGAAAAGTACCTTGTAGAATTACCGTAGCATTATATACTATAAGCCTCAGTGAAACTATAAACTGTGACTTTCACAGGCATTTTGTATCCTAAATGTATTGTGTGTTATTAAAGTAGCAAAGCTTTTTATGTTGATATTTGTTTGATCCCTGAAAATGAGATAATGTAATAGGGAGAAAAATCGGTACAGTTACAAAGGAGAGGTGTAGCCTGCTGAATGCTTACTTAGCAAAAATGTAGGACCACAAAATTATTAATTGGGAAACTGACTTTTGTAATAAGACTTATAATGCCACTGCACTGCACAATTTTTGGACTTTCCTTAAATTGACACACTTTTTAATTTTGTCAGCATCTGCCTTTATAACCAGACAGTTAAACACACCTGGATAGGCTCCTTCAACTACAATATGCTATTACTGCTTATCATCAGAACTGTCACTTGTCATATACAGTGGCCCACCTAATTCCTGAGTGAAGAACAATTCCCTGGCATAGAAATGCCTTTCTCTGTCTTTTCCTATAACAAAGGGACAGAGAGGGAGGACACAGATTGGCAAAACAGAAGGGAAAAAAGATTTCTGTGTATCTGCCAAGAAAAAATTCCCCAAAGGATTATCTTGGCAGAGTTTAATTTTTGAGAGCAAAATTACAGCATGGAAATAGGGGCTTGAATTTTAGTGGGGAAGAAAATTGTTTTCAAAGAAGTGCTAGTGAGTCATACAAACTACATTTTACTTGCTTTTATGTGATGGATGGTTTATTGTCAAGGTTAGTTAAGGTAGCATGACCATTAATATTTATTGAATGTCTATAAAATACTAAGCATTGTATTAGGCATGAATGTATCTTTTTGGTAATTCCCATATTGACGGGCAATAAAGACGTTTTCATTCAATTTTATCAACGAAGAAATCATCCATCAACTTACAACGCTTTCCGGAGTAGCTCAGAATGCATCTTTACCCTATTCATGATGGCAGGGTTTGATTGGTCAGGTCCTTATTTATAAAAGTTGAGAGTGAGAATAAGCAGAAGATTCCAATGGCAGTTGGGTGACAATGTATAGAATCCTGTACTCCACCCAAAATACAGATGTTGTATTCTTTAGTCTGGACAAAACTTGCATTTAGTAGTGAGACGTGACATGAAAATGGTGCCAGAAAACATAAGATAGAAATATCTAGTAATTGTGTATACTCTTATAGCTCAGAGCAGGTTAAGTGTCAAAGACATGATTCAGCTACAGATAGTGAGGTAACAGATTTAAGGATTTAAAAGAAAAAATACTGCAGTCCCATGATGATGCTAGACTTGTGCACATAGGAAATTATATAAATTATTAGTTGATAAATACAACTCTGGATACAAAATTAACATATAAAAAGCAAATGTGTTTATTTTCTATGTTTATCAATGAATATTAGAAAATGAAATTCTAAAGCGGTATCAACATAGCATTTACAAATCTAATATCTAGTGGAAAAGTATTAGAATACTTTTCATTAGAATATGCACATCTATTAGATGTACAAGTCCTTTACACTGAAAACTACAAAACACTGGTAAGATTTGTAAAATCGTCACTAAAATCAACATAGAAAATGAACATAGCCATTGCTCTAAAAAGTTTCTGATGTTTCCCATGATCCTCTGCCCCATTCAACCACTGATCTGCTGTCACCACGTTAATTTGCATTTCCTAAAATTTTACATAAATGGAGATTACTCAGTATGTTTTTATTTTGTCTAACTTCTTTTATTCAACATAATTATATTGAGGTTTATCTGAGTAAAGCATGGGTCAAAATTTCATTTTTTTTGTGGCTGAGAAGCATCCCATCCCATTATATGAATATACTACAGTTAGTTTATTCATCCACATGTGGATGGGCATTGAGTTGTTTCCAGTTTTAGGCTGTTATGAATAAAGCTTCTATAAGCATTTATGTAACATCTTTCTGAGGACATATTCATTTTTAAAAAATAGGAATGAAATATATAGATAATATAACCAGGGTATTAACTTTTTAAAAAGTCATTTGCTTTTTAAAGTGGTGTTTCATTTAACATACATATGGCATATCTTTTATCAAATTTTAGCTATTCTAATTGTTATGTCGTGCTAACTGTGATTTTAATTTTCATCTTTCTACTGATTAATAATGCTGAGTGCGTCTTTTCGTGTACCTATTGGTCATTTTTTGTATTTTTATGAATTATTTTTTCAAATATTTTGGTTTTTATTGGTTCAATTAGTTATTGTTGTATTTTAGGAGTTTTTTTGTATATTCTAGATACAAGTCCTCTATTAGGTGCATCATTTGCAAATGATTTCTCCCAGTCTGTGACTTCTCTTTTCATTTCCTTAATGATATCTCCCACAGAGGAGATATTTTTAATTTTGATGAAGTTCATTTTACCAAGTTGTTTGATTGATCACACTTTTAATTCATATTTAAAAAATCGTTGCCTAACCCAAGGTTGCAAAGCTTATCCTATGTTTTCTTCCAGAAATTTAATAATCTTAGATTTTACATTCAGATCTATGATGTATTTTGAGTTAATTTTTTATATATGTTGTAAGACATGAAACAAAGTTCACATTATTTTCTATGGTCATCTGAATGTTCCAGTACTGTTTGTTGGAAGAATTTCTTACTCCACTGAATTGCTATTTCACACTGATAAAAAAAAAGTTGTCCACATATACAGTGTTCTGTTTTTGAACTGCTATTCTGTTTTATTGATCTATTTTTCTATCACGAGTCAAACATACATCATTTTGATTACTATAGTTTTATAATACCCCTAATCAGTATAAGAACCCCAAATTGTTAATCCTCAACTTAGTTCTTTTTTTTTCCCCCCCAAATTGTTTTGGCTGTTCTAGGTTCATTGAATTTCCATAAGAATTTTATAATCAGTTTATATTTTTCACCAAAACTTTATTCCAGGTTTTGACTCTTTGACAAGTTAATAATATCATCTTATGACCCATAAACATGGTTTTTATCTCTACTATTTAGGTCTTCTCCCATTCTCTAAGTAATGCTATAATTTTCAGTATATGACTCTTCTTTATTTTGTCAGATTTATCTCTACATATTTTATAATTTTAAGCTATTGTTGGAAGCATTTTAAATTTAGTTTCCAAATTATCATTACTAGTATATAAAATCCAATTTGCTTCTATATATGCACCTTGCATTCTCTAGCCTTTCTTTCTTTTCCAGTTTTAGAATGGAAGTTGAACTTATTGAGTTAATTTTTTTCTAATATATAGGTCTAGTGGATAAATTTTCCTCTAAGTTATATTTAATTGGCATCTAATAAATTTTGATATATTTTTATTTTAATTCAGTGTTTCCTTCAATTTTTCTTTGGCCTATGTGTTATTTAGAATTGTAATATTTAGTTTCCAAATACTTGGGGATTTTCCAAGAATTTTTGTTATTCTTTCTAACTTAACTGTATTATGGTAAGAGAAAACACTTTAACTGAAGTTATCTTAAATTTCTTAAGGCCTGACTTGTAGCCCACAATAACTTCTGGTAAATATTTGGTGTGCCTTCGAAAATAATGGCCATTATAATGTTGGATGGAGTATTCTATAAATGTCTATTACATCAAGCTAGTTGGAAGTGTTGTTCAAATAGTATTATATTCTTACTGATTTTCTGTCTAATTTTCTATAAGTTATTTATGGAAGAAAGTTAAAAAATCCTACTACAATTGTGGACTTTTATTTTTCTTTTAAAAATTCTGTGAGATTTTTTAATTCATTTATTTTGAAAGTATTATTAGTGCATTAATGTTTATGAGCTACTTATTTTTGATAAACTGACTTTGTTATAGTTTTAAAATTACTATACTTATCCCTTTTAATATTATTTGCCTTCAAATCAACTCTGTCTACCATTAATGTAGTTCTTTTAATTTATTATGTAATTCAGTATTTTTTCCTTCAGCATTACTTTTATGTATTTGTGCTTTTGTATATGAAATGAGTTTTTGTATGTAGCATATATGTCGTTTTGATTTTTTAAATTCAATCTGTCAATTTTTTGCCTTTTTATAAAGATAAGTGAACTATTTAATGTGATTAGTGATTTTATTAAGTTTTAGTCTAATATCTTTAACTTTGTTTATTTACCATTTGTTTTTTATGGATTTTCTTCTTTTTCATTCCTTCTTTTGGATCAATTGAATAGTTTCTATGATTTCATTTTATCTGCATTGAGGATCTATTAGTTAGAAATTTTTGTTTTTTTAGTTCAGCGGCTTGCAGTATATATTTTAAAATAAATACAATGTGCCTTAAGATGATTATATCACTTCACAATAAGTATAAGAAATTTAAAGTAATATATTTCTATTTTATCTTCCCAGCCATTGTGCTATTTTCTTATATTTCAATTTCACATTGGCTACAAATTCTATATTATATCAGTTTTTTGTTTTTACGGTCATTGTTTTCAAAGATATTTAAATAATAAGATTCATGTCATATTTATTGGTGTTATATCATTTCTGGTGCTCTTCATTTCTTTGTGGATAACTATTTCCATCTAATGTCATTTTTCTTCTGTCTGAAAGATTTCTGGTACAGTTCTGCTAATAATGAATGATTTTAGCTTTTGTAATTTCAAAAAAGTCATTATTTCACTTTTGTTTTTGCAAGATATTTTTACTCTGTCTAAAATTTTTAGTTAAGATTTTCTAATTAAGTACATTAGAAAATTAATTAAGCACATTTTACTAAGTACATTAATGCAATACTTAAAGCGTATTTCTTCTGATGAGAAATAGCTGCCATACTTATCTTTGTTCCTCTCTGTAAAATATTCTCCATCTGGCTGCTTTAAATTTTTCTCTTTATGACTAGATGTTATCAGTTTGATTGTCATGTTTCTTGGCACATTGTTTCCACATTTCTTATGCTTGGTGTTTGTTGAGCTTCTTGGATTTACCATATTTGGAAAATGTTCAGCCATTGCTTCTTCAAATAATTTTTAACCCCATCTCTCCTTTGGGGACAACAATTACATATATAAGTGGGCCTCTCAAAATTGTGCTGCAGCTCATTTATGCTCTATTTGTTTAATTTTCTTTTCTCTCTATGAAACTTTGTAAATAGTTTCTATTGCTGTAATATCAAGTTCACTATTCTTCTTTCTGAAATATATACTCTACCATTAATCTGATGCAGTTTATTTTCCATCTCATACACTGCAGTTTTCAACTTTAGAAGTTTGGGAGGGGGGTGTATTTTGAATATGTCTCATACTTCTAACTTTTTTAACATATGAAATATAATATGATGAGTGTTTTAATGTCCCTGTCTACTAATTCTAACATATGTATTAGTCCTGGGTTGGTTTAATTTACTTTTCTTATAATTATTTGTTATATTTTCTTGCTTTTTTGTATGTTTATTAATTTTTGTTGAATACCAGACATTGTGAATTTCACCTTGCTGAGTAATGGATATTGTTATATTACAATAAACACTCTTCAGCATTATTCTTACATGCAGGCAAGTTCCTTAGAATCAGTGTCTTCCTTTGGGGTTTTGCTTAAGTTAAAACAACTTAAAAGCTTGCTTTATCAACTGAAGCAAAACTGCTCTAGCTATTCTATCAAGTGCCTTATATTTCTTGAAGTTTTCCAGTCTGGCTGGTGCTAATAGGCAGTATTCCAGGTTCTGGAATAGGTATGACTTACGGGCATTGTTATCGCAATCTTTTCAGGTAGTTTTTCTAGGTAGTTTTCTCACAGGCATGTGCTGATCAGGATTTAAGTGAACACTTGAAGAGGACTCTCGTCATTTCTCTAGAATTCTCTCTTCCTGCTGCTTTTATTCTATCTGCTACTATTACCTTACTTTGGTCCATCTCTAACTGCTTTGGTCTCCACAGACTCTCAGTTTTATTTTCTCTGAAAACCTTTACAACAGGCAATCATAAGGCCTCACCTCGTTTGTTCTCCATCTTTCCAAAATCACTCCCGTTTATTTCCTGATCCTCAGTATTATAAATAATGTTTCTCTTATAATTTCACCTTTCTTTCTTGTTCAGCAGAGTGGTAAACCCAATCCTTGTTATTCCATTTAGCTGTCAGCAAAAGAATTAAAATTATTTAAAAACAATTGTGATCATTTTAATAGGAAAAATATCAAAACATATTAATTTCTAATCAAATCAAAACCACATTTAGCATTTAATTAAAATATATATTTATATTACAAGTTATAGAGAAAAAAGAAAATACATTTCTAATCTTCTGGGAAATTATGCTCCTTATCAAGGCAGCTGTTGAAACCATCTGTGTATCTCTCCAAGATTTTCACAGTTACGTAATATCTTAGGAACACCTGGTTAATCTGATTCCTTTGAAGGCAGATCTATGTAATTCATGGCTGAGCCTAGTTGGCTCTCTTATGTGATGAGCTACTCGCCAGGCACAAGAGATGAGATTCATTCCCAATGGACACAGAGATGACTCACAATTTCCATTACTATAGCAGAACCCATAGAAAAAAAGGCCCACTGTTTGCTGACCTGCCTCATGGACAATTCCAACTATGTTTGCTTGGGAGAAATTGTTTGCTGATCTGATATGTGGTGGTTATAGGACTGTGCTTTCCTTTTGGTATTCTCATAGTTGTTGATGTCTTCAAATCTCATACATTCTAATTGGATTCTTGAGAAAATTGGGATCACTATTTTTCCTTTCAGGCCATCCTTGGTTTAAAGGATTATGTGATTATGAGAAGGAATATATAAGATGAAATTTTTATCCTACCCTTTGACAGTCATATTGCTTTATCCAGCCACCTAGTTCTAAGCAATCGGGATAGCAATGCAGACTACTTTAACCACAGCTGAGATAACTAGAAAGAGGAAAGACAGAGAAGCCAGATTTAGAAGTAAAATATCAAAACCAAAACATAATCTTTGATAACTCGATATACATAGAGAATAAATCTCAATTAGTTGATGCTTCAAATTCTTTTTTAATTGTATTGTGAAAAAAATTGATCTCCATAAGATTATTCCACATATCCTTCCTTGCACAGAACATATTTTGACAAATATTATTTAAACTTTCTTTAAATATTGTGTTAGGTTGGTTTGTCCCAAAAGCAGACCCTATGAATAGGATTTGAGTGTGAGTAGTTCATTTAGGAGATGAACCAAAGAATCACTGGTGGGAGAATGGAAACTTAAGACAGGAAAAGAAAGTCAGTACATGGTGTGCAAATGAGCAGATATCCACTGTGAGCAATTGGGGTTTGATGCAAAGTTTAAGAACACTTAAGAGCACTAAAGGTATCATTGTAACAGTAGCAATTGTACAATTATTGAGGATATTATAATCACTCAATTTCCTTATTCTACAGCAATAACAATGATTCACTAAATTTCTTGATTTAGAAACTTTAAGACAGGTTCACTCTCTAATGAACACAGACGGTAATTTAAAAGTTTTTTCTATTTTAGGAGTATGTGTATTTGATAATGAAAAAAGATTACACAAATGCATTCTTTATTTTGTTTTTGAATAATTAATCTTTCTTGATAAAGGAATGTAGCAAAAACTGTGTGATTTCATGGTTTTGGTAATTTGACTTCTGTTCTAAGAACACTTTGAATGTATTACTCTTGCTGCCTTAAACTTTTATCCAGAAATTGCCATGTGTAAACTGTTTTTATATGAATAATAAAATTGTGAATAACCATTGTCCCCTATTGAATGTTTCCCATGGGAAAGAATTTAAAATATGGCCAGGAATACAATCTCTCTCTTTGGTAATTAACATATTATTACTTTCTATTATTTTGCTTTGAATTCTGACTTCCAGAATTCACAGTAAATTTTATTATTAAATTACAGCCAACAAATTTAATCCTAGTCATTGCATGTTCATTTCTTCTTTCTTTCTGTCCTTTTTGCTTTAAATTCTTCTTAAAAGGACATTTAAAAATGCTCTATGTACTTTAACACAATAATATTCCAAGGTTTACATAGGCCATTTTATGGCATATACTAGAGAAGGGTGTCTCTAAACCACCTACTCTTCTCTATACCAGAAAAAAAGGCACTTTCTGCAAGTGAGCTTACTATGTCTCCTGTATCTGAGTGTGGTGATTTAAGGAGTCTTTGGAAATTGTTCACTCAGCCAAGAACTGAAGGCTAAAGAGAGAGATGGTCATCACAAGAAAGCAGAAGCAAGCAGAGGATGGACACCATTCACAGATTTGCTCTTCATGTAACCCACGGAAGAGTTGTCCCAAGAGTTAGCAATCTACAGGCTTTCCCTCCAAAGAGTGTATAATTGAGAACACAAATAATAAGCAAGTCCTTCTCACAGCAGTTTTAGGGAAAACTTGATCAAAATTTCTGTGGCTCTCATGTTGGTGAATTTGTACACTGTTCCTGAGCAGTTATGGCAAGATTTTTCAGAGACAGGACATAGACCCGAGAGAAGTCTTCCAAACCACTCACCAGGGAATAAGTGAAGTCATGTTTCAAGATCAAGGCAATGATTTCCAAGAGCGATACAGAAATTAGTATAGTAGATAAGAGAGTGGAAACACTACATAGCTTATGCGGGTCAAGAATACCGCTTGAGGCAGGTAGTCCGGACAAAGGGAGTAACACAGGAAGCCATCCACTACTAAAGTTCTCCTAGGGTCCTCAATTACACTTACCCTCATAGAAGAGTTGTTTGCCTGTCAGTCTGCCTCTCTGGCTGGATCACGAGCACTTACTGGGCAGGCACCACTTAGCTAAATAACACCCGTTATGCATATCGTCTTAAATATAGTAACACGGTCCCCTGAGTGTTTAACTCAATTGTGCTGAAGCAAAGGTCAGGAAAATTAGCCTTCACAGATGTAAGAAAAATGTTGCCATTCAGATCACAGCTGTGTACATGACTTTAGTAAAGCATACTTACTTCTTCTAAAAGAAAGGACAAGAAAAGACTGTTAAGCTGTTACTATAATTATTTCACCAGGAAATTGATAACCCAAAAAAAGCCCAATTTCAACTATGCTGAGAAGTTCTGTGTGTCAAATTAAACAGCTTCTCAGTGAGACCACTACTGCAGGCAAATGTGACTATCAGCATATTTTATTTTTAGGAATTTCAATTCCTTTAAAATGCCAACTTAAGTGAAAAACACTACTATGAGGACTTAGGCTAAAAAATCGTCATCCCTTCATATACACATGTTTAAGGGTCAGAAGTACTCTCTCTAATCTGCAGTCTCTCGTGTTTATTATCTTTCTTCAATAGTAGAATTTTCTCTGCATAAGCTCAAGGTGAAAACACTAGATGCATCTACCACTGAAGAACTCCACCAAATGTTGCCAAATCTTTAGAAGACTAAAATATGAAATAATTAGGGGATCCAAAGAATAAAAGGATGAATAGTATGAGGCTAAAATATAATCAACCATGACTTCATATACTGACAGTTTTCTCATATTTTCCTTTTGAATAAGAAGCAGCTAGGGTTTATCTGAATATTGTATGCCATGCTAAAATAAACACCATATTCCTAGTACATGTTTCTTCAGTTGTAGAACAAGTGAGGTAGACTGGAATAATATTTTTTGATGACTTAAGACTGATATTCCAAGCTTTAAATTTATCCTACTGACATTAAAAATTAAATCTCAATATAATTATGGTATGTGTTTGGTTTTGAAGATGTTGAAATGACCTGGCTCAGGGGAAAAAAAAATCCCTAACATTTTAAAGGATACATAAGCTTTAAAATAGGGAAGAGAATTTAAAATTATTTTTGAAATCTGAAGAAGTATATTTTCACCTGACAAATTATATTTTCCAGTCTCCCAAGCAGTCAATATTATGGTGTTTAAGATTCATCTCATTAGCAAAAACACATTCAATATTGAATAAAACTAATGAATGTCAATCAAAATAGTGAATAAATAAAAGAAGGCCTTTCCTCCTTTCCCTGTTAATCTCACCATAGTGCTCTAAATCCTATTTTCCTCTCTGTCTTCAAGACATTGCTCTGTGAGTCATTCCTTTTCTCTATTGTCAACCTCTTTGTTTCTACAGAAAATTTTTCCCATTGCTTATCATTGTGCTCAACCCTCATCAACCCTACGCAAAATGGACTGTCACCATGACCTTCTATGGTTTATCACATAATGAAGAAAATGAACATTAGTCAAATCATCACACTAATCAGTATATAATTAAAATCCACCTAGTTGTCAAATCCACCAAATTATTTTCAGCATAGTTGTTCTCTTTTGGTAGCAACAGTAAACTTGACCACCTTCTGCTTTTAAAATGTTCCTCTTCTCTTAATTTCTTTGATAGGTCTTTATGTATCCTTAGCCTATTTTTTATCATGTTTTGTAAAGATGCTTCATTGGCCTTTGTCTATACTTTCACTGACAATGTTTTTCCAGTGGCTGTACTTTTTTCATAAGTGTATTGGACACATTACAGAGTATACACTAACTTACACATCAATTGCTTTAGTTGAGTAATTCCATGCACATCGTTCTCTCCATCTCTCTTCCCTTCATTTATTTTCAGTGATATTCATGTCTCATGGTTCTTTGCATCTTTTGATCATTACTGATAGGTTTCTCTGTCTCTGTCTTTGTTGCTTCTTCTTCCATTGTTCTCTTAAGTTCCAAAGATTCTATTTTCCATTTTACATACACCTCACTCTACTTACTCTGTCTAGTTAATTCCTTTCCATTCTATAGCTTTAGCCAAAAACCAGTGAATTCCAAATTTTTATAGGTAACTCAGGCTATCACTGGCACTATAGAGAGATATTTTTAATTAGGAACTAGACATTATATCACATTTCAAACCTAACCTTACAGTAATTACTTCACTGTGTTGAAATCTTTGGTTTGCCTGACTCTCCCAATACAGACTGAGTTATTTAGAGGAAGAAATTGTCATGTCTCCATCTCCTCAAAGTCTAAATATTACTTGACTCCTAATAAGAGCTTTCTAGCACATAATGATGTAATGAATGATGTAGGTCCATTGAAGGCACACTTTTACTTCTGGAATGTGCAGCTGTATTTCACTAAAAGTACATTTGGGGAGTTAAGCTGCAAAATTAAATAGATCTACAGAGTCAGAAATTAGAGTTTTCTCTCTTTTTTTATTTATTACACTTTAAGTTCAGGGGTACATGTGCAGAATGTGTAGGTTTGTTACACAGGTATACATGTGCCATGGTGGTTTGCTGCATCCATCACCCCGACATCTACATTAGGTATTTCTCCTGTTATCCCTCCCCAGTCCCCTCACCCCCTGCTATCCCTCCCCTAGCCCCCCAACCTCTGACAGGCCCCAGTGTGTGATGTTCCCCTCCCTGTGTCCATGCATTCTCATTGTTCAATATCCACTTATAAGTGAAAACATGCAGTGTTTGGTTTTCTGTTATTGTGTCAGTTTACTGAGAATGATCATTTCCAGCCTTATCCATGTCCCTGCAAAAAACATGAACTTATCCTTTTTATGGCTGCAGAGTATTCCATGTTGTATATGTGCTGTATTTTCTTTATATAGTCTATCATTGATAGGCATTTGGGTTTGTTCCAAGTCTTTGCTATTTTGAACAGTGCTACAATAAACATATGTGTATATGTGTCTTTATAATATAATTATTTATAATCCTTTGGGTATATACCCAGTAATGGGATTGCTGAGTCAAATGGTATTTCTACTTCACATCCTTGAGGAATCACCACACTGTCTTCCACAATGGTTGAACTAATTTACACTACCACCAACAGTGTAAAAGCATTCCTGTTTCTCCACATCCTCTCCAGCATCTGTTGTCTCCAGATTTTTTAATGATTGCCATGCTAACTGGCATGAGATGTTATCTCAATGTGATTTTGATTTGTATTTCTCTAATGACCAGTGATGATGAACATTTTTTCATACGTTTGTTGGCTGCATAACTGTCTTCTTTAGAAAAGTGTTTGTTCATATCCTTTACCCACTTTTGATGGGGTTGTTTTTTTCTTGTAAATCTGCTTTAGTTCTTTGTAGATTCTCAATATTAGCCCTTTGTCAGATGGGTAGATTGCAAAAATTTTTTTTCTCATTCTGTTGGTTGCCAATTCACTCTAATGATTGTTTCTTTTGCTGTGCAGAAACTCTTTTAAGTTTTTAATTAGATCCCATTTGTCTATTTTGGCTTTTGTTGCCATTGCTTTTGGTGTTTCAGTCATGAATTCCTTGCCTATGCCTATGTCCTGAATGGTACTGCTTATGTTTTCTTCTAGGGTTTTTATGGTATTAGGTCTTATGCTTAAATGCTTAATCCATTTGCAGTTAATTTTAGTTTAAGGTGTAAGGAAGGGGTCCAGTTTCAGCTTTCTGCACATGGCTAGCCAGTTTTCCCAACACCATTTATTAAACAGGGAATCCTTTTCCCATTGCTTCTTTTTGTCAGTTTTGTCAAAGATCAGATGGTTGTAGATGTGTGGTGTTGTTTCTAGGACCTCTGTTCTGTTCCATTGGTCTTTATCTCTGTTTTGGTACCAGTACCATGCTGTTTGGATTACTATAGCCTTGTAGTATTACTTGAAGTCTGGTAGTGTGATACCTCTAGCTTTGTTCTTTTCACTTAGGACTGTTTTGGCTATGTGGGCTCTTTTTCAGTTTCATATGAAGTTTAAAGTGGTTTTTTTTTTCCAGTTCTTAGAAGGTCGATGGTACCTTGATGGGGATAGCGTTGAATCTATAAATTACTTTGGGCAGTATGGTCATTTTCACAATATTAATTCTTCCTAACCATGAGCACGGGATGTTTTTCTGTCTGTTTGTGTCCTCTTTTACTTCCTTGAGCAGTGGTTTGTAGTTCTCCTTGAAGAAGTTTTTTACATCCTTGGTTAGTCGTATTCCTCCTAGGTATTTTATTCTCTTTGTAGCAATTATGAATGGGAGTTCACTCATGATTTGGATCTCTGTTTGTCTGTTATTGGTGTATAGGAATGCTTGTGATTTCTGCACATTGATTTTGTATGCTGAGACTTTGTTGAAGTTGCTTATCAGCTTAAGGAGATTTTGGGCTGAGATGATAGGGTCTTCTAAATATATGATCATGTCATCTGCAAATAGAGACAATTTGACTTCCTCTTTTCCTAATTGAATACCCTTTATTTCTTTTTCTTGCCTAATTGCTCTGGCTAGAACTTCCAATAATATATTGAATAGGAGTGTGAGAGAGGGCATCCTGCTCTAGTGCCAGTTTTCAAAGGGAATGCTTCCAGTTTTGGCCTGTTCAATATGATATTGGCTGTGGGTTTGTCATAAATAGCTTTCATTATTTTGAGTTATGTTCCATTGATACCTAGTTTATTGAGGGTTTTTAGCATAAAGCGCTGTTGAATTTTGTCGAAGGCCTTCTCTGCATCTATTGAGATAATCATGTGGTTTTTGTCTTTGGTTCTGTTTATGTGGTGGATTATGTTTATAGACTTGCATATGTTGAACCAGGCTTGTGTCCCCAGGATGAAGCCTACTTGATCATGAAGGATAAGCTTTTTGATGTGCTGTTGCATTCAGTTTGCCAATATTTTATTGAAGATTGTTGCATCTATGTTCATCATGGATATTGGCCTGAAGCTTTCTTTTGTAGTTGTGTCTCTGCCAGGTTTGATAACAGGATGATGTTGGTCTTATAAAATGAGTTAGGGACGATTTCCTATTTTATATTGTTTCAAATAATTTCAGAAGGAATGGTACTAGCTCTTCTTTCTATGTCTGGTAGAATTCAGCTGTTAACCCATGTGGACCTGGGCTGTTTTTGGTTGGTAGGCTATCAATTGCTGCCTCAACTTCAGACCTTGTTATTGGTCTATTCAGGGTTTCAACTTCTTCCTGGTTTAGTCTTGGGAGGGTGCAAGTGTCCAGGAATTTATCCATTTCTTCCAGATTTACTGGTTTATGTGCATAGAGCTGTTTATAGTATTGTCTGATGGTAGTTTGTATTTCTGTGGAATCGGTGATGATATCCTCTTTATAATTTTTTATTGCATCTATTTGATTCTTCTCTCTTTTTTATTAGTCTGGCTAGCAGTCGGTCTATTTTGTTGATCTTTTCAAAAAAACAGCTCCTGGATTTATTGATTTTTTTGAAAGGTTTTTTGTGTCTATATAAGGTTAATACTGTTATGTGTGAATTGGATCTTGCCATTTTGATGCTAGCTGGTTGTTTTACCCGTTAGTTAATGCAGTTTCTTCAAAGTGTTGATGGTCTTTACAATTTGGTGTGTTTTTGCAGTGGCTGGTACTGGTTGTTCCTTTCCATGTTTAGTGCCTCCTTCAGGAGCTCTTGTAATCCAGGCCTGGTGGTGATGAAATCTCTCAGCAGTTGCTTGTCTGTAAAGGATTTTATTTCTCCTTCACTTATGAAGCTTAGTTTCGCTGGATATGAAATTCTGGGTTGAAAATTCTTTTCCTTAAGGATGTTGAATATTGGCTCCCACTCTCTTCTGGCTTCCAGGGTTTCTGCTGAGAGATCCACTGTGAGTCTGATGGGCTTCCCTTTGTGGGTAACCCAACCTTTCTCTTTGGCTACCCTTAACATTTTTTTCCTTCATTCCAACCCTGGTGAATCTGATGATTATGTGTCTTGGGGTTGCTCTTCTTGAGGAATATCTTTGTGGTGTTCTCTGTATTTCCTGAATTTGAATATTGGCCTGCCTTGCTGGGTTGGGGAAGTTTTGGATAATATCCTGAAGAGTATTTTCCAACTTGGTTTCATTCTTCCCGTTACTTTCAGGTCCACCAATCAAATGTAGATTTGGTCTTTTCATATAATCCTTTATTTCTTGGAGGTTTGTTCATTTCTTTTCACTCTTTTTTTCTAATCTTGCCTTCTTGCTTTATTTCATTGAATTGATCTTCAATCTCTGATATCCTTTCTTCTGCTTGATCAATTTGGCCACTGAAACCCGTGTATGCTTCACAAAGTTCTCAAGTGAACTCCTTTACATTATTTATGCTCTTCTCTACACTGGTTATTCTAGTTAGCATTTAGCGTAACCTTTTTTTCAAGGTTCTTAGCTTCCTTGCATTGGGTTAGAACATGCTCCTTTAGCTCAGAGAAGTTTGTTTTTACCCACTTTCCTATGCCTATTTCTGTCCATTCATCAAACTCATTCTCCCTCCAGTTTTGATCACTTGCTGATGAGGAGTTGTGATTCCTTGGACAAGAAGAGGCATCTGGTTTTTGGAGATTTTAGCCTTTTTGTGCTGGTTTCTTCCTATCTTCATGGATTTTTCTACCTTTGGTCTTTGAGGTTGGTGTCCTCTGGATGGAGTTTGTGAGTGGATGTCCTTTCTGTTGATCTTGAAAGTATTTCTTTCTATTTGTTAGTTTTCTTTCTAACAGTCAGAGTCCTCTGCTGCAGGTCTGCTGGAGTTTGCTGGAGGTCCACTCCAGACCCTGCTTGCTGGGGAATCACCTGCAGGGTCTGCAGAACAGCAAAGATTGCTGCCTGTTCCTTCCTCTGGTAGCTTCATCCCAGAAGGGTACCTGCCAGATGCCAGCCAGAGCTCTCCTATATGAGGTATTTCCCAGTCAGGATACACAGGTGTCAGGGAGCCACTTGAGGAGGCAGTCTGTCCCTCATCAGAGCTCAAGCGCTGTGCTGGGTGATCCCTTGCTTCCTTCAGAGCTGCTGGGCAGGGAAGTTTAAGTCTGCTGAAAATGAATCCACAGCCACCCCTTTCCCCAGGTGCTCTGTCCCAGGAATATGGGGGCTTTATTTATAAGTCCCTGATAGCTGCTGCTGTTTTTTAGAGATGCTCTGCCAGGCAAGAAGGGAGTCTAGTGAGAGTCTGCCTGCAGAGGCCTTGCTGAGCTGCCATGGGCTCTGCCCAGTTGCTGTGTAAACTTCTTGGCATCTTTGTTTTTACAGGCAAGGTTAAACCCACCTACCGGAGCCTCAGCAGTGGCAGGCACCCCTCTCCCCACCAGGTTTGAACGTCCCAGGTCAAGCTCACACTGCTGTGCTGGCTGTGAGAATTTCAAGCCAGTGGATTTCAGTTTGCTGGTCTTCCTGGGGGTGGGACCTGCCGAACCAGATCCCTGGCTCCCTGACTTCAGCTCCCTTTTTCAGGGGAGTAAGTGGTTCTGTCTCGCTGACGTTCCTGGCATCACTGGGGTATGAGATAAAGAAAAAAAGTGCTGTGGCTAAAACAGCCACCCATTTTGTGCTGGAAACCTGGGTTGCTGGTGTTGTAGGTACTGGAGGGAATCTCCTGGTCTGAGGGTTGTGAAGACCGTGGGAAAAGCACAATATCTAAGCCAGAGTGCCAGAATGCTGGGAAAAGTCCCTAATGGCTTCCCTTGGCTAAGACAGGGAGTTCTCTGGCCCCTTGCACTTCCCTGGTGAGGTGACACCCCACCCTGCTTCGGTTCACCCTCCTTGGGCTGCATCTACTGTCTAACCAGTCCCGGTGAGATGAACCTGGTACCTCAGTTGGAAATGCAGAGATCACTTGCCTTCTGGATTGCTCTCACTGGGAACTGCGGACCAGAGCTGTTCCTATTTGGCCATCTTAGCGGAAATCCCCCAGGAAGGTATTATTATTATCATTCTCATTTAAATGTAATGAATAAGGATACTGAGGCACAAGAGGTTGAATAACTGGCTGAGATGGTTTGGATGTTTGTCCCCTGCAAATCTCATGCTGAAATGTGATCCCAGTGTTGGATGTAGGTGGACCCTGGTGGAAAGTGTTTGGTCATGGAGGCAAATCCCTTGTGGATGGCTTGGTGCCTTCCCACAGTAATGAGTTACCCCGAGAGCTGATTGTCAAAAATAGTCATAGACCTCCCCCCCAACCCCATCTCTCTTGCTGTGTCTCTCACCATGTGTCACGCTGGCTTCCCTATTCTTCTACCATGACTGAAAGCTTCCTGAGGCTCACCAAAAGCTGAAGAGATGCTGGCACCATCCTTGTACAGCCTGTGGAACTGTGAGCCAGGTAAACTTCCTTTCTTTATAAATTACCCAGTCTCAGGCATTTCTTTATAGCAACGTAAAACTGACGTACATATTGGTCAAATGGCACATCGCTTCTAAGTGGTAGAGTGAGGAGTTGAAGTTAGTTATCACTTACTCCTAATATGGAGAGAGCATATCCTGCCTAAGGACCCTGTTAGGATTTAATGAGGTATTTAGCATCATCACACTAGTGTGCCTAGCACATAGCCAGGATTCATAAAGGTTATCCATTGTTTGCTGTTTTTATTAATATAGATAAAATAATATCAATCAGTGTTCTCTTTTCCTTACATTTAGCAAAAACCAAACTGTAGTTTCCCCAAAACTTCGAAAAGGAGAAAATTCTTGCTCTTCAGCTGACCAAGCACTAAGAACTGGAAACATTACTCATTTCCTCTACTTATTGCCAAGACTAAAAGTGTTTTCATGTCTTATTTGAGCTTTCCCTATTCCTCTCCCTCAGGATTACAAAGGGCAAAGCTGTAGCCCTCTGTGCTTGCAATAACCAGCAATAAAAAATTCTCAAACAGTAGCAGGAGTTACAAACCTAACTACCTCACATGCAATGATCTCACAAAAACCTCATGTACTTATCACTCAGGGACTCCACAGTCCTTAGTAGTCTGTGAATCCAATGCAAATGACATGAAATATTATAGGTCATTTAACTAATCTCAACATCCAGCAGTGTCTTCATGCAAATGAAGATATTAAATGCATTAAAAGAAGAATTAAATTTTATGAACAAAAAAGGCTTTCTTCTTGTCCAAATACATCAACAGTTCCTGACCTTCAGCAAACCACTAAATCTAAGTCTTAGTTTTCTTATTTGTAAAATGGAGACCGCAACGCCTTTCCTGCTCTTTTGGGGGCCTGTAGAGAGTACTACCTACTCTCTCTGTGTTCTGGTTCCTTCCCTCATACAACTATATATGCTCAGGACTCTTCCTTAAAATGAACAAGAAAATGATTTAACAAACAAAAGACAACCTTCTCTCACTTTCAGGAATCACCTACTTTCTCTCCAATTCAATGTTAAATTTCTTGAAAGGCCGATACTTGTTGCCTCTATTCCTCATCTATTTTTTACTTCTCATCTACTCAGAGGCTTCTTCACTCTCTCTTCAGTTCTTCTCTTCACAAAATCTGTTTTTATTTAGGTCACTAATGTCTTCCAATTCCAAGTCCAATGGAAATTTTCAGTCAATACAGTCAAACATTTCTTACTCAGAATATTCTTTTCTTTTGGGACCCTTCCTTTAAAACTCAGAGTTCTGTCCTTTATTATTATTATTATTATTATTATTATTATTTATTTTTTAATTTGAGACAGAGAACTCAAATAGTTCTGTCCTTTTATTATTATTATTATTTATTTTTTAATTTAATTTCTGTTGCTCAGGCTGGAGTGTCATGGCGGGATCTTGACTCACTGCAACCTCCACCTCCCAGCTCAGGTAATTCTCCTGCCTCAGCTTCCCAAGTTGCTTGGATTACAGGCATGAGTCACCACACTTGGCTAATTTTTTGTATTTTTACCAGAGATGGATTGTTGGCCAGGCTGAACTCCTGGCCTCATGTGATCCACCCGCCTGGGCTTTCCGAATTGATGGGATTACAGGCGTGAGCCACCGCACCCGACCCTTTTTCTTGTATTACACACTCTGTAGAGATTGCATTATTCACTCCTCTGACATTAATTTTTTGAAAGTTTTTGTGAAATCTCCTGGTCCCCAGTGTAAAATCCCTTGCACTAACTGGCAACAGCTGCTGATGTCTATTGCTAGGGAAACCTGTGGCCTGGTTTTCACTTTATCTGGCTCTTATAAATGCCCTTACCTGGTGTGGTTCTTACCTGGTCTGGCGAGGTAGGATACTGCTTTGCTATGGGAGCATTCAGTGTCTTCAGACACCCAGCTGGGCACCTTCTCTGCAGCCTCATGGCACTGCAGGTACTGTCAGAGGCCTAATTGTGCTGCTTCTTTCCCTTTCTCTGTGAGATCCTTTTACTTAACTGGATAGAGCTCAGTGTGAGGCACAAGCCAGGTCATATCCCAATTATCTTCCACGACCTTCTCAAAGCTTAAAGGAAAACCACAAGCCCTGTGGAATATTGGCAATCCTCCCTTTCTCAGCTGTTTATGCTCCTGCTTTACGTACCACCAGGGTGGCACTGGCATTCCCTCTCAGGGAGCTTTTAAATTGTCCTAATACGCAGCTAGGAAAGTGAGAAACAAACACCCTTGTTCTAAAACTCCTGAAAAACTACGTGGTTGTTTCCGTTGCTAGAATTATGGTGGTGTTGACTGAGCAAAAATGAAGGGGAGGACCAACGGGAAAGCTTTCTCCTTCACCCTCTTTGCCTGCCCAGCTCCCCTCTGGCAATGGGAATGGCTACTTCTGCTTTCAGTTTTCTGAGTTTACAATTTGCTCTTCCACTCCCTGGAGCCAAGGTGTCAAAAAAAAAAAAAAAAAAAAAAAAAAAAAAAAAAAAGAATCAATGAGGGGGACACTATTGAGAACTGTTTCAAAAAGATTATTATCCTTATTATACTCTCAGTGACTTCTCATTTTCCTCAGAACAAACTGCATGATCAGGGCCTCCTCCTCCTCCCCTTACCTCATCTCAGTAATATTTCACCCACATGCTGATTATTAGCTATGTTGGCTTTCCTTGATTTTCTTAGAAGTACTCTGGGTTCTTCACATAGTTCTCTCTCTTTACCTCATGTGCTCTTCAGTCCCCCTCCACCAGTAAGATAGATGCAAGGGTACTTGTACTTGATACTTTTTGTGACACTCCTTGCCTTGTTCTACATCTTTAAAATATCATGTGTCAGCCTCTATAAGGCATAGCTCGGTAAAAAGTTATCATGTCCATCTGGTTAACCGTGCTCTGTCTCTTCATTAAACCTCCTTCAGTGCTTGTTGATGGATAAAGAACGTTAAGTGAGATGGTGAAAGCAAATGTTCTTTCTTCTCTGTTGAAGCATTAGCTGGGTTAATATGGGACCAGTGTAAAAACCAGCAACAGTGGGCTCTGGCTGTGTCCATTTGGCCCAGCAGACTGTAAAACAGAATCGAAAAGGTGCACTGCTAATGCTCTCTGTGACAAAAAATGATTTATTAGATATTAAAAGTATAAATTCACTGAATCTCCAAAGACAGTTTAATTTTAATAATTTCTATTGAAGATGTTTGAGGTATGACATTATATAATCTCCAGCTACACCTTTCTGTGAGATTCTGGAATCTATGTTAAAGATCCCCAAAAGTTTGGAAGTGGCATTCTCTAAAATTGATAATGAGTGGCTGTGGTCATGTTTATTTGCCAAAGAGTGGTCAGTGAGATAGTTACACGTAAATATAATCTATTTCAGCTGGCTATGTAGTGTCTTAATAAATTTTCTGTCTCATGCTGCGATTTTAGCCACTTGGGATGAGCTTTTATGATTAAACACTTTTCCATCTGATTCAAGCTCATTTTTAAAACACATTTTTAGTACCTCCTACACATTTATATAGAGATCCTGTGTTTTGTGAATTTGCTTTGTAAGTTTGCATTTTGATTTATGCAATGTTAAAACTGGTCAGAGGTGGTTAAAATAGGGAAAGCATCCACCCATGGGTTAGGGCTCAAGTGAAAATGAGAAATAGTTGGAAGTATCCTGCTAAATAGTTTCCTTATAAATATCCATTGGAAGTATACAGAAAGAAAGCAGAAAAAAAAAGATTGAGAAGTTTGATGTACCAAATGGCTGTAGAAATTAACTAAAACAGAATCTTTACCACCTAAAAATGGGGAGTAAAGAAATGTTAAGAAGGCAATTATAACCTGGAATCTAACTATCAATTGACTGTGCATGGAAACTAATGAATTTATAAACTATGAAAGTGAACTATTGCTTCTGCAAGGAGTGAAAATGGTATATTAATTCATTTATCCATTCATTCAAAATTATTAAGAAAGTGATCTGTGATAGGCACTGGAGTTTCAGTAACAAACCTATGAAAAATTAGTGAGACACAAAGAAACACATGGATAAACAAAATACCTAAAGATTGTGTTAGGTTCATAGGAGAAAGAAGCAGATGTTTTGGTTGACAAAACATACATTGAGAGATGAGACATCTATCCTAGATAGAATGGTCAAGAAGCAACTCTCCCAGTGTGTGGCATTTCATAGGAGATCTAAAATAGAAGAACCATAGGAAGTGGTTCTGGCAGTGGTGAGAATGGATTCAAAGAACTAAGGCTAGAAAAACTTGATGTCTTCAAAGAACACAAAGAACACAGTGCAACTGAAGAAAAAGACGGGGGGTAGGGTGATGGGTAGAAATCCAGACAGAATCCAAATCACCTGGTATCTTATAGACCAGAATGGTGAGTTTCCATTTTATACTAGCATGACAAGAAGCACTGAGGTGTTTTAAATGGGAAAGTGATGTTATCTGAGTGATCTTTCAAAAAGAATTTTTGGTGGATAAATTAGAAAGAGGAGCTGAAAAAAATATTCAGACTATTTAGAAAACTTATAATAAAACAAGCTGAAGATGATTGGAGCTTGGACTAGAGTTTCAAGGGAGGAGAGACTGAATAAGTATGTAGGTTGAAAATAGTCCTAGGAAACTTGTTCACTGAGTAAATATGGTTTTCGGATAAAGAGAGGAATTGAAGATGGTTCTTTGCTTGAGCAAATGATAATGCCATTATAAAAATGGAAAATAACTTGAGGGGAGAGCTAGAATTCAGGTAGTCTGATTAGTTGGTTGCTTGTTGCTTTTTTTTTTTTTTTTTCCAGTAGAGGGTTTTTATTAAATCTTTAAAACATCATAAGTGGAGTTGAGGAATCATCAGCATTTTGTTTTCAATGCTGAACAACTTTTAGATTTTACTGATTAGTGTGCTAAACTGTTCCTTTTTCAGTAATGTAGCTACCATACCAAATGTTTCTGATATTTCTGTTTTTAACTGTTGTGACTTTGCTGAATCAAAGAAGCTGAATTTGACACAAGTTCAATGTCATTTTCTTCAATAATTAACTCATTTTTCTGGGTTTGAAATAGTAAACAAGCAACACCTAGACCCCCCTGAATCTTGTGGGTGCATTTTTTATTAAGAAATTTTGAATTTCAACAAGAGACCCATTCTCCTGAAAAATTATATTGATGGAAAAGTAAGCATGCCCAGATCTCATTTTGTAGTGGAGGTTTATTGCAACTCCTTGATCCTGCTCTGTGGATGGCCACGATGTGCCCAGTTAGCATTTCTTTATATTTCCCTGTTATTTGTCAAGCTGAAGCCTCTACCTTTTTTTTTTTCTCAAAGTGACGGAGTTCCACATTCACATAATTAAAGTACCTCCACAGAGTTTCTCAGGGCTCCTTCAGAATAACTATGCCTCCCTTCAGAGTGATGTCAACATTTTCTGGAATGCCGGCAGTCTGATTACTGAGTATGATCTTTATTCTTGCAGGTGTGGCAAAACGCTCAGATGATCTGTTTTCAACACATTATGCTTGAATTACCCTAAGGGAGACGTCAAGAAGACAGATAAATATGCCTGACTGAAGCTCAAAAGAAGAGAAATGGACAGAAGATACCAATTTGGAAGTCATTAGTGTATAAGAAAATATTAATGGTCATGAGACAAGGTAAGTTCATCTAAGTGTTAGCTGTTAGACAGTGGAGTAAGTCTCACATGTGGAAAAAAAAGTCCTTGGAGGAAATAATGTGAAACTTAAACTATGTTTGCTTAAATATATTATCATAGAGGAATGACTATACAAAATTTGGGTTTTGTTTCTGGATTCACTTATGCCTGAAATTCATTCTGTGGCAGAATAGGGAATTAGTGTAACTGAGAGTTCAGGCCTAAACAAAACAACAGCAGGTGCAGCCAGTTCTTGGCAGGACTGGGCACATACAGGCCACACCCTCACTCCTGTGATAAGGAGACAGAAGTTTCCACTTCAACCTCTGATTGATCATAGGGTGTAACCAATTGGAAGCCTCTAAAGACGCCTGTTGTCAAGTTCGTTGGACTTTATAAAAGCCCTGGGAGGTTTGCAGTCAGGAGCTCTGACCCTCTCAGAATTATCTGGAGTAAGTCTGGCTTCTCTACTCGGTTTTTTTTGTTTATTTGTTTTTCGTTGCTGTGTCTGTCTTTCCTTGTTTGCTTCTTTTGCTACTTTGTGAGTTTTGTTCAGTTTTTTAGTTTTACATGCTGAATTTGGGAAATTCTCAGTAACAATTCCTTTTGGTTATGAGACCATTTTCATTTTTCAAATAAGCTTCTGTAATTCTATATCTTTTTACTATTTTCCAGAAGGAATTAGCATGCTAGTGATTTTGGTGATTTACATGAAGATTTCTTTTTTTTAATTGCATTTTAGGTTTTGGGGTACATGTGAAGAACATGCAAGATTGTTGCATAGGTGCATACGTGGCAGTGTGATTTGCTGCCTTCCTCCCCTTCACCTATATCTGGCATTGCTCCCCATGCTATCTTTCCCCAACTCCCCACCCCCTGCTGTCCCTCCCCTATTTCCCCCCAACAGACCCCAGTGTGTAGTGCTCCCCTCCCTGTATCCGTGTGTTCTCATTGTTCAACACCCGCCTATGAGTGAGAACATGCGGTGTTTGATTTTGTGTTCTTGTGTCAGTTTGCTGAGAGTGATGGTTTCCAGGTTCATCCATGTCCCTACAAAGGACATGAACTCATTGTTTTTGATGGCTGCATAATATTCCATGGTGTATATGTGCCACATTTTTCCTGTCCAGTCTATCATCGATGGGCATTTGGGTTGGTTCCAGGTCTTTGCTATTGTAAACTGTGCTGCAATGAACATTCGTGTGCATGTGTCCTTATAGTAGAACGATTTATTACATGAAGATTTCAATGGAACACTTAAAACAACAGAGCTGGCTAAAGCTTTGACAAAAGTGTGACTAAGGTATTGAATGACAGTTATCACAAAAACTCAGTTTAGGGTGATTAACTTGGAATATTAGAAACTTAATGTATATGAACTACGCTGTAGTTGAAACAATGTTCAATTAGAAGGTATAGGATACTTATCTATGTAATAGGTTTTATTCTAAAATGTTGGAGGTTTTAAACGTAAAAGCTAAACTTCAAGTAACTGTATGATGCAGATACTTAAAATTCAAATTAAGTGGTCTGGAAACCAGTTTGAAATCAGCCAAACCTGGGTTGTAAGCTAGGCTATCCCGGTAATGTGACTTTGGAGTCTTAATGTCTTTGTTTCTTGTTAAATTGCATGATACCAGAGTAGGCAGATAACCAGACATGAGAGAGCGAGGGAAACCCTTAGAAAGGGGTGGTTTGGAAAATATCACAGACCAGGGACCACCTGCAACCTGCATTCTCTACCAGACGTGAATAGAGAGGAGGGGAAATACCTCTGCAGAAAGGAATGCCCATTAAGATTCCCAATAATCATTCCCCTGCGTTTATTCTGTCAGAACGGAGCTACCTACATGGCAAACGAGAGGCAAAAAGCAAAGAAGAAGGGTCTAAGGGATAATGTAGGTGCCGTTTGTATTAGACACCAGACCCATGCATGCACACCAACTAAAAGTAAGGGAGGGTCCCACAAGGCTGGGTTGAGAAGTCGGGGTGGAAAGGAAGGGACTTAAGTCAGGAGTGGAAAGACTAGACAAAACTAAAGGCAGAGACTTAAGACGGAAGTGAGAACTTCAAGAAAATACCTAACATCTTACGCTGAACTCTCAGGGACTGCTACTGGCCCATTCCCTTTCAACAGCTGGTTCTCTTTTCAAAGTGTGCTGTCACTTTAAACAAACTCTCCGCACTCTGCTTTCCTTCAGTTCTCCTTTTTGGGCCAAATCACTTGACAGAATTCTTTCTCCAAGTAAGACTAAGAACTAAGGATTCCTACGCTTCCTGGTAACAATATAGAATATAAAGAATAGTAGTTTTATTTTTCCACATTGATTTTCCTATGTTACTAAGCATATTAGAAAATTATTTAAATCTACAATAGTTCATTCACTGAAAGTTCTAGAATCATTTCTCACTATTCTCTTGTTGGATATTTAGAATATTTTGTATTTTAATGTATCCTGTTATGACTCTTAGACCATCGTATTAGGCAGAAATTCCATATTCCCCTAGTCTATTCACTTGACTCTTCAATTAATGAATAGTGCTTACCTCTTCTGTAATGTCTCCAAGACCTCTTTCCCCTCAGCTCTTTTGCTTGCTTTTTATAAAAAGAAAGAAAATTGTTTGAAAAATAATCAGAAGAGACTGTTCGCAGCTGCTGCCCTCCTTTTACTCCCCTGTTTCTATATTGCCTATATACTCCGCTTTTCCTTCTCTTACTTTGATTGAACAACCTGTGCCCTCATTGAAGGACAGCCTTTCCACTTGTGCACCTGCTGAAACACATCACTCTCGATTTTTCCTTTGTTAGGTATTAATATCCTTTACCCCTTTTGACTGAATGATCCTAATAGTATACAAGCATCTTGCTATTTCTTTTATCTGAAAAAAAAAACGTGAATACCACATCCTTTTGCTACCTTCTATTCTCTCCTTCGCAGAAAAACTTTCAGATACTTTATGAGCTGTCTTTGATTTCTTTTAATTTCCTCTTGAATTCATTTCAATCAGGATTTCACCCCGTATGCCACTAAAATGTTCCTCAAAGTTATCGATGATCTGCACATCATTCTAAGCTGGCAATAAATTCTCCATCCCAATCTTACCTAAAAGAGCAGCAGCTCTTGGCCAATGACCTTATTTTTGAAGCATCAAATATTTCATGTGCTTTTGTCTATCTCATTGAATTAGATGCTCTTTATTTTGCTGTTTTAAATGTATCTTCATGGCCTCCAAAATCTGAAAAGCCTCAAGCCTGGGGTCTAAACTCTGAACCGCTCCTTCAACATCACACCCTGTGATCTCATCCAAGATTTGTAATACCACTTACCTGCCAAAAACTCCCAAATTTATGTCACTAGCCAAGATCTTTCTGCTGAACTCTAGTCTCAGACGTGCAACTGTCTACTATACCTATTTGTTAGGATGTGTTAGGTATCTCAAGATTGAAATCATGATCTCAACATCCAAACATGCTCTTCCCACAGTCTTTCAACTAAGTAAATGGCAGTTGTCTGTCCCATTGCTCAGGTGAAAGTCATTGTTACCTTCTTTCTTTTACACCTTTCCTCTGTCAGCATATTTGTCGGCTCTATTTTCAATATATGCAGCATCTAAATGTTTTCACCTCCACTACTCCTAACTTGATATAGGCCACCATCATATCTCAGTTGGATTATTGCAATAGCCTTCCAATTCAAATTTGCAAACTATTTTTAAAGGGTCAGATCTAAGGTGGTTTTAGATAAAATAAGCCACAGGATCTTTGTTGCAACTACTTAATTCTGCCACAATGTAAAAACTGCCGTCAACAATATGCAACTGAATGAGCATGTCTATGTCCCAGTAAGCCTTTGTTTACCAGAACAGGCAGGCGAGATTAGATCCTTGTACTGGAGCTTGCCAGTATCTGCTCTAGTTCATCTCCTGGCTCTTACCTTATTTTCCTGGTGGATATTCTCAACACAAGAGCCATTGTGGCCATTTCAAAATAAAAATCATAGCACGTGATGCCTCTAATCAAAATGTCTTGTGCTCCTCAATTCACTCACAGTAAAACCCAAAATCCTTAACATGGCATACTGAGTTTTTAAGGAGTATGTTTCCCCTACTTTTCTCCCTGTGTTCCAGATACATTGACTTTTCTATTGTTCTTTGAATTTACCACATGCATAAGGGCATCTGTTCTGTGTGGAGAACTCGGAACAGTCCATAAAACTGCAGAGCTCATTCTCCACCTTCCTTAGGTCCCTGATCACATGTCAGATTTTCAGTGAGGCCTTTCTTCTCTGAGAAATTGAAACTAATCTCTCAAAATGTTCCATCCTCTTTTCCTGCTTTATTTTTCTACATAGAAATTTTTATCACCTGGCTTGCTAAAAAATACACTTTTTAAATCAAATAACAGATGTTTATAAGACTACAGAGAAAAAGGAATGCATATATACTGCTGGTGGGAATATAAGTTAGTTCAGCTTCCATGGAAGTCAGTTTGGTGAATTCTCAAAACATTTAAATGTAAATGGACTAAATGCCCCAATCAAAAGACACAGACTGGCAAATTGGATAAAGAGTGAATGGAGCAAAGTTGTTAACAGAGCATGACTTTTTAAAAATTATACATTATAATATATAATATATAATTTTTTTCAATTATACACTAACTTTCTACAGCAAAGACTAAGGAAAGCATATGTTTTTCACATGGTCTTTTACACATGAAAAATGGGTTTACAACCCTCTTTTCATGAGAGCATCCTAAAGATTTTTGCACTTGGGTAGGGTGACACTCATAAAAAAAAATTAGTTCCATTTTATTTTTAGAATATGAGAATAAAAGAAACATCAGGGTCTTATTTGAAACAAATAATTGCGAACCCTCTGCATAAAAGATACAGAATAAAAGCAAATGAGATCAAACTGAATCTAAAAACTTCAATAGTGACTAAGATTGGCTTTGATTGCACGCTCTCTTATTTAACTAGTTCAATATAGAGGCTATCAATATGAATTATCTTTAAATTTGTGTAAAATACCTCAAAATATTCTAGAAAATATATGTAGCTTTATGTCTCAATAAACAAAACAACAGCTCTAAAAATACTTAGCAAGAACTCACTAAGGTTAGAATTCAAGCATAAAATGTGGTTCATGCCTTCTTAATGAAAAGGAATAAAATAATGATGAAAAATAGTGGAAAACTTAAAGAACAATGAGCAGAGAAGTTACAAGGAAGAAAAGAAATGCATAAAAATACAATTTAAGAATAACTTGGAAAAATTTTATTCATGCCAAAGAATTATGTTAATTCTATCCTTGTCTTTCTAACAGGACATAACTCTGTTACGCCCAAGCAACATCAATGCTACTTTCATTTGACATATAATCCATACTCACTGGAACTTTGTGAGCACCAAACACAAGTTTCTGTGGCACAGTATCTTAAAATATGTGTAGGAAATGATGAGTCTTACACAAAGGGCTTCCTAGATTCTTTCAACAAGGATTGATCTCAGTCAGTTTTCAATGTGGTATTTTAAGTGATTGAAATATTTATGTGTACCATTAGAAATTACTTTCTCACATGGGAATATAACACTGTGTGATACGCTATTCTATTTCTCCAGTCTGTTATTTTCAAAAAATTATTGTTGAAATGGAGTTTTTTTCAGTATCAAGAGGTAGTGAAGCAAAATTAAGATAAAATGCCTTGAAAATATACGTATTTTCTCAAGCTGTGCAAAATTCTAAGGCACAGTAGAAAGACAACAATACTTTACATTTGTATGCAACTCTTTACCAAAAGGCTTATAGAATATTTCTAAAACATCACAAACCCATGTCTATAGATGTGGAAATAAATACAGAAATGATAAAGAAGTCAAGAAGCTGAAAATAGCAGTAAATGTTTCAAAAATGTTTTACTAATCCTTACTACAATCATATAATGATCCACAACTTTATCAGTTACAGTAGAACCTCCTCTCTCTAAACTTCCATAAAAAATTTTGAGAGCTCTGCAACTTCCATCCCACATGTTCTTGCATTGTGATTGTGTAGCCTCAGGAAGCTCATAGTATAATTAAGGAATGACAACTGCTGAGTATACCAACAATGAAAGGAAGAAGAGGAGAAAAGTATTGAGGTTTGAATAAGCCAAGCTGTAATTGGGTAGAGCAGAAGAGAGAGCAGATGGCTATAGTTTGTGGACATCTGTTGAGAACTGGATACTTACTAGAAGGTAGTGAATTCTGAATTGGCTTAAAGCATCAGCCTAGAAGATTATTCAGTTTGGACATGCTTAGAATGACTTAGGGTGGTTTGAGGTCAAGTAAGAATTATTAACTATTGCAGTATTTTATACTCTTTAAGACATTTTCATATAAAATATTTTATTCCTTTCAGTATTTCCATTTTCCTTGTCAGAAAATTGAAACAGTTTAGTGACCTGCCCTAGCACAAATTACGGATGCTAGTGATCGGATCAGCTCAAATACCTTCTTACTTAGAACTGTACTTTTAAAACTTACAGAGCAAATGGTTTACAGTCAAATCAACTTGAATATAACTGAAGAAATTATTTTGGCATTATGTATATTCTTAGGATGTTGTTAAACTTAGAGTTAAATACTTTTGTTTTTTAAATGTGTGTAAAAAATATTCCAAATCAATAGGCAAAGAAATCCAATGGATCACCAGTAGAGAGAAGCTAATTTCAGGTTGTCTCCGTGGGGTTTTAATATACAACATGTTGCCTTCCTTGTCACTTTATGTAGGA
Source organism: Aotus nancymaae (assembly GCF_030222135.1). Taxonomy (NCBI): domain Eukaryota; kingdom Metazoa; phylum Chordata; class Mammalia; order Primates; family Aotidae; genus Aotus; species Aotus nancymaae. Next base: position 9,343,737 of record NW_026988438.1, read on the forward strand.
AATGCAAATAATCAAATATTAAACAGAACAAATTATGTTGTCCTTGGATTTGACTCATGACTCATACCTTCTACTATATACCAAAACATGGATGATAAACATAAATGTAAAATCTAAAACTATATAACTTCTTGAAGAAAATTCTTCTGACATTCAGCTAGTCAAAGATTTTTAAAGAGAATAAAAACCATGAATAAGAAATAAATTAGACTATATCAAAACTAAAATTTATGTTTTGAAAAAATGCTGTTGCAAAATGAAAAGCAAAGCCACAGATTGGGTGGAAATGTGTACAAAATGTATGTATGCAAATAAGTAGTTTCAGAATAAGCTCTCAAAACTCAAAAAATAAAATCAAAATCAAAAACCAACCCAATGAAAAATGGGTAAAAGGTTTAAAAAGACACCCTATCTAACAAGGCATACAGATTACAAGTAAGCGCATGAAAAGATACTCGCATCGCTGGTCATTAAAACTCAATGATCAACCACAGCATACTTGTTAGAATATGGAAACAAACTTAATACCAACTGTTGACAAGGACTTGAAACAACTAAAACTTTTATAAATTCCTGGTGAGACTGTACCATAGAAAGATCTCTGAAAGGCAGTTTGGCATGAAGTTAAACATGAACCTACCATATGATGCAGAAATCTCACCCCTAAGTATCTATTCAAGAAAAAGGAAAACATATGTCTGACCAAAAACCTGTATGCGAATGAATCCCTTTAGCAGCTTTGTTTATAATCACCAAAAACTCGAAACAACCAAACTTTCCATCAACTAGTGAACTGATAAATTATGGTACATTCACACAATGGAATATTACTCCGCTCTAAAAAGAAACTATGTAAATGGACACACTGTAACCATCATGCTAAGGAAAAAAAACAGTTGGGCCTGAAACATACACATTGTATGAATCCATTTAAATTAGGTGTCCCCAACCTCCAGGCCACAGACCGGTAGTGGTCTGGTGTCTGTTACGAACTGGACCACACAGCAGGAGGTGAATGGCAGGCAGGCCAGCAAGCATTACCCCCTGAGCTCTGCCACTTGTCAGATCAGTGGCAGCGTGAGATTCTCTTAGGAGTATGAACCCTATTGTTAACTGCATATGCTAGAGATCTAGGTTGGGCGCTCCTTATGAGAATCTAATGCCTGATGATCTGTGGTGGAACAGTTTCATTCTGAAACCATACCCTCCAATCCCATGCCACAAAGGTTCGGGATTGCTGATTAAAATGACAATCTGGAAGGAGGAACCAAAATCACTGAGTAGAAACAGCTCTGGTCTGTAGTTGGCACGGAGATGAACATAAACAGTGAGTGAATTCTGCATTTCCAAATAAGGTACCCAGACTCTCTCATTGGGACTGATGAGGCAGTTGCTTCAACCCACAGGGAGCAAGGAAAAACAGGATGGGGTGATGGTTCACCTGGGAGCTGCACAGGGCATAGGGACCTCTCTCCCCTAGCCAAGGGAGATGGGGAGGAATTGTGTTACCTGCCTGAGGAATGCCTTTCCCATGAATTTTTGCAACCCGTGGATCAGGAGATTACCTCGTGAGCCCACACCATCAGGGCCCTTGGGTCCCAAACACAAAGCTGTGCAGACCCACAACAGCCACTGGGGTTGGTGGCTGCTTGGACAGGCACTGAGCTCTAGGAATTTTTGCATACTCCGGGGGCTCCTGGAACTCCAATGAGGTAGGAGATCCGTCTAGTCCCAAGGGAAGGGGGCTGAAGCCAGGGAGCCAAGCAGCCTCCCTCAGTGGGTCCCATACAGAGAGAACCCCACAAGCTAAGACCGACTGCCTTGGAAACCCAACTGCCCAGCACAGCAGCCTGGAGTCTGCCTAAGGCCACCGAGTTGCCAAGGGAAGGGGCGACTGCCATTACTGCAGCTCTAGTCAGCAGTTTTTCCCTGCCAGTGGGAGGAAAGCTGGGCAGAATTCCCCACAGCGCAGCAAACTGTCTGTGGCAGATCATGGCCAGACTGCTTCTTTCGGTGGGTCTAGATCTATCTCTCCTCACTGGGCAGGGCCTCCCTGCAGAAATTTCAGCAACTTCAGCCAACGATTTACAGACAGAACTCTCATCTCCCTGGGACAGAGAACCTGGGACGAGGGGTGACTGTGGTCCTGGATTCAGCAGACTTAATCTTTCCTCCTTGCTGGCTCTGAAAAGCCCAGGGGGATATTAAGTTGAGGGTGATACTTGTGTACTTGCTCTGCTAAGGGGCAGCCAGACTGCTTTTTTTCAGATGGGCCCCTGATCCCATGCCTCCTGACTGGGTGAGACCTCCCAACAGGGGTGTCACTAGACACCCCATCCAGGAAAGTTCCGGCTGGCATCAGTTCAGTGCCGCTTTGGGACGAAGCTTCCAGTACAAGGGAGCAGGCAGCAGTCTTTACTGTTCTGCAGCCTCCACTAGTGATACCTAGGTGAACAAAGTCTGGAGTGGACCCCCAGCAAACTGCAGCAGACCTGCAGGGGAGGGACCTGACTGTTAAAAGAGAAATACACAAACATCAACAGGAAAGACTCCACAAAAACCCCATCCAAAGGTCAACAGCCTCAACGATCAAAGGTAGATAAATCCAGGAAGATGAGGGGAAAGCAATGCGAAAACGCTGAAAATTCCAAAAGCCAGACTGCCCCTTCCCCTCTAAATGATGGTAACACTCTCCAGCAAGGGCACAGAAATGGGCTGAAGCCGAGTTCAATGAACTGACAGAAGTAGACTTCAGAAAGTGGGTAATAACTAACTTTGCTGAGCTAAAGGGTTGTGTTCTAACCCAATGCAAAAAAGCTAAGAACCATGATAAAAGATTATGGGAGCTGTTAATTAGAATAAGCAGTTTAGAGAGGAACATAAATGAACCGATGGAGCTGAGAAACACAGCACGAGAACTTTATGATGCAAACACAAGTGTCAATAGCCAAAGTGACCAAGCGGAAGAAAGAATATCAGACCTTGAAGACTATCTTGCTGAATTAAGGCAGGCAGACAAGATTAGAGAAAAAAAAAAAAAAAAGAAATAAAGCTCGGAGCTGTAAACCATCATTCTCAGCAAACTGACACAAGAACAAAAAACCAAACACTGCATGTTCTCACCCTGTGTCCATGTGTTATCATTGTGCAACACCCACTTAGTGGGGAACATGTGGGGCCTGTTAGGGGTAAGGGGGGCCAGGGGAGGGATAGCAGGGGCTGGGGGGATTGGGGAGGCATGACATTTGGAGAAATACCTAATGTAGATAATGGGGGATGGATGCAGCAAACCACCATGGCATGTGTATACCTATGTAACAATCCTGTATGATCTGCACATGTACCCAGAACTTAAACTATAATTAAAAAAAAAAGATGGACATTACATAATGGTAAAAAATTCAATTCCTCTATTTGTACCCAAATACAGGAGCACACCCAGATTCATAAAACAAGTTCTTAAAGACCTCCAAAAAGACTTAGATCCCCCATACAATAATAGTGAGAGACTATATAGTGACATACTCCGTTGTCAATATGAGACAGATCATCGAGACAGAAAATTAAAGATATTTTGGACTTGAACTCAGCTCTGGAACAAGTAGACCTGATAGATGGCTACAGAACTCTGCACCCAAACAGGTTTTTTTTTTTTTGCACCACATGGCACTTAATCTGAAATTGGTCTCATAATTCGAAGTAAAACACTCCTCAGGAAATGCAAAAGACCTGAAGTCATAACAGTCTCTCAGACTACAGTGCAATCAAATTAGAACTCAAGATTAAGAAACTCACTCAAAACCAGCCAACTATGTGGAAATTGAAAAAGATGCTTCTGAATGACTTCTGGGTAAATAATGAAATTAAAGCAGAAGTCAAATTCTTTAATGAGAACAAAGAAATAATATACAAGAATCTCTGGGACACAGCTAAAGGAGCATGAAGATGGAAATGTATAGCACTAAATGCCCATGTCAGAAAGCTAGAAAGACGTCAAATTGACATCCTAACTTTGCAACTAAAAGAACTAGAGAACAAAGAGCAAATGAACCCCAGAGCTAGCGGAAGACAAGAAATAACCAAGCTCAGAGCTAAACTGAAGGAGACAGAGACAAAAAAAATCCCTTAAAAGAATCAACGAACCCAGGAGCTGGCTTTTTGAAATAATCAATAAAATACATAGATCACTAGCTAGACTAATAAGAAAAGAAGATTCAAATAAATACAATCAGAAATGATAAGAATGATACCACCAGTGACCCCCAAGAAAAACAATCAGAATACTATAAACACTTCTTTGCACATAAACCAGAAAATCTAGAAGAAATGGTTAAATTCTGGACATACACACCCTCCCAAGACTGAACCAGGAAGAAGTTAAATCCCTGAACAGACCGTTAATAAGTTCTGAAATTGAGGCAGTAATAAATAGCCTACCAACCAAAAATAGCCAAGGACCAGATGGATTTACAGCTGAATTTTACCAGAGGGTACAAAGTGAAGCTAGTACCATTTTTTTTCTTCTGAAACTATTTCAAATGATTGAAAAGGAGAGGGACTCCTCCCTTACTCATTTTGAGGCCAGCATCATCCTGATACCAAAACCTGGCAGAGAAAAAACAAAAGAAAACTTCAGGCCAATATCCCTGGTGAACACGATGGAAAAATCCTCAATAAAATACTGGAAATACTGGCAAACTGAATCCAACAGCACATCAAAAAACTTATCCACCATGATCAAATCATCTTCAAACCCAGGATGCAAGGCTGGTTCAACATATGCAAATCAATAAATATAACTGATTGCATAAACAGAACTAAAGACAAAAACCACATGATTACCTCAATAGATACAGAAAAGACCTTTGATAAAATTCAATATCCCTTCATGTAAAAAACTCTCAATAAACTAGGTATTGAAGGAACATACCTCAAAATAATAGCCATTTATGACAAACCCACAGGCAATATCAGACTGAATGGACGAAAGCTGGAAGCCTTTCCCTTAAAAACTATCATAAGATAAGGATGCCCTCTCTCTCCACATTATTCAATATAGTATTAGAAGTTCTAGCCAGAGCAATCAGGTAAGATAAAAAAAGGTACTCAAATAGGAAGAGAGGAAGTTAAATTGACTTTGTTAGCAGATGACATGATGTTATATCTAGAAAACCCATCAACTCAACCCAAAATCTTTGTAAGTTGATAAGCAACTTCAGCAGTCTCAGAATACATAGATCAATGTGCAGAAATCACAAGTATTCCTGTACACCAACAACAGACGAGCAAATTATGAATGAACCCCAAATCCAAATTATGAATGAACTCCCATTCACAATTGTCACAGAGAGAATAAAATACCTACGAATACCAATAACAAGGGAAATAAAGGGCCTCTTCAAGGAGAACTACAAACCACTGCTCAAGGAAATTGGAGAAGACACAAATGAAAAAAATTCTATGCTCAGGCATAGAATCAATATCATGAAAATGACCTGTCCGCAGTAACTTACAGATTTAATGCTATGCCCAACAAACGGCTGTTGACATTCTTTACATAATTAGAAAAAACTATTTTAAAATTTATATGTAACTAAGAAAGAGCCCATATAGCCAACACAATCCTAAGCAAGAAGAGCAAAGCTGGAGACATCACGTTACCTGACTTTAAACTGTACAAGGCTATGGTAACCAAAGCAGCATGGTACTGGGACAAAAACAGGAGAATAGAGGACTCAGAAATAAAACTACATGTCTATAGCTATCTGATCTTTGACAAACCTGACAAAAATAAGCAATGGGGGAAAGGATTTCCTATTTAATAAATGGTACTGAGAGAACTGGCTAGCCATATGTAGAAAATTGAAACTGACCCCTTCCTTACACCTTCTACAAAAATAAACTCAAGATGGATTAAAGATTTAAATGTAAAACCCAAAACTGTAAAAGCCCTGGGAGAAAATCTAGGCAATACCATTCTGGACATAGGCATGGACCAGGATTTTATGATGAAATCACCAAAAGCAATTGCAGCAATAGCAAAAATTGACAAATGGGATCTAATTAAACTGCAGTGCTTCTGCACAGCAAAAGAGACTATCATCTAAGCGAACAGACAGTCTACAAAATGGGAGAAAATTTTTGTAATCTACGTATCCGACAAAGGTCTAATATTCAGAATCTACAAGGAACTTTAAGGCATTTATGCAACCAACAAACATATGAAGAAAAGCTCAACATCACTGATCATTAGAGAAATGCAAATCAAAACCACAATGAGATACCATCTCATGCCAGTCAGAATGGTGATTATTAAGAAGTCAAGAAAAACAGATGCTGGCAAGGTAGTGGAGAAATAGGAACACTTTTATGCTTTTGTTGGGAATGTAAATTAGTTCAACCATTGTGGAAGACAGTGTGGCGATTCCTCAGAGATTTGGAGCCAGAAATACCATTTGATCCTGCCATCCCTTTACTGGGTATATGCCCAGAGAAATGTAAATCATTCTATTATAAAGATACACGCATGTGTATGTTCAGTGCAGCACTATTTACAATAGCAAAGTCATAGAATCGACCCAATGCCCATCAATGATAGACCAGATTTAAAGAATATGGTACATATATACCATGGAATATTATGCAGCCATAAAAAGAAATGAGATTATGTCCTTTGCAGGGACATGGATGAAGCTGGTAGCCATTATCCTCAGCAAAGTAATGCGGGAACAGAAAACCAGGCATGGCATGTTCTCACTTGGAAGTGGGAACTGAACAAGGACAACACATGGACACAGAGAGGGGAACAGCACACGCTGGTGCCTGTCAGGGGAGGGCAGGGTGAGGAGAGCATTAGGAAAAATAGCTAATGAATGCTGAGTTCAATTCCTAAGTGATAGGTTGATAGGTGCAGCAGACCACCATGGCACACATTTTCCTATGTAACAAACCTGCACATACTTCACATATATCCTGGAACTTAAATTTTTTTAAAATGACGTTCTGCAAGAGACAAACTATAAGGACAGAAATGAGATCAGTGGTTGTCCAGGGCTGGGAGTGTGGAGAACTGATTTGACTACGAGAAACATGGGAAAGCAAGGAAACTGCTTAGGATGATGTGTTTTATTTCTTGTTTGTGGTAGTGGTTGCATGCCTACTTATGACTGTCAAAACCCAGAATGGCAGGCCTATAAAGAGTAAATTATAACTTCATAAACTTGATGTTATAAGAAAGCATATGAGATTTTTGTGACTAAGTTGCTAAGTGTCCCTGTGGTGGTGGTGGTTTAAAGATAGCCTCCAGTAAATGATGACTCTATATATACACCCTGTGTATACCCTCCTTTATTGAATCTGGATCAACTGTCTCGTTTTAACAATGAGAATGCTGAGGAAATGAGGCTGTCCCAGTTCCAGGCAATGTTTTCAGCCTTCAGAGGCCTCAAAGCATTCGCTTTTTTGCTTCTGGGAAACTTGAAGGAACATGCAAGAGACTGGGTGCCCTGCAGGAGAGAGAGCATGGGGAGGCCTTGTGAAGGGGCTCTGCTGACACAGGGAGGCCCTAAAAATACATGGATAAAACAGAAGCCCATCTGTCTCAGCATCTCGGCTGAACTCAGTTTTTGAATTTATGCTAAGACTATAGATATGTGAGTAGCCCATCTTATATGTTCCGGACAAACCCCTAGATGACTCCAGCCCCAGCTGACATCATGTGAATTGACAGCTGTCCCACCAATCCACAAAATCATGAGAGATAATAAATTGATGTTGCTTAGTGATCACCTTCCTATAGAAATTTCCCAAATTAGCTCCCATTTCCAGTTTGAGACATTCTATCATTAGCTCTTGACTATATAGGCCATGACAATGATAGCTGAAATTTAATGAGTTCCAGACACTGTTCCAATAACATTACAGGTATCACTTAACTCTTATAATAGTAGTATAAAGTTGGCTTTATAGTCAGTGTTTCAACCCACTGTGACAGAAAGAGACAGGAGAACATAATATTTAAGGCATGAGCTCAAGGACCTCACTATCTGTAGCTGAATCATATCTTTGACACTTAACCTGCTCTGAGGCATTGGATGGAAATCATTTAACTTCTTTGCCTTGGTTTTTATCATCTCTAAAATTAGGATAGTAAAAGTAACACCATCTAGATTTGATGTGAGAATTAATGGATTTAATACAAAAACATTGCACAAAAGCACTCTAAAATGTTGCTTATTTTTATTTCACCTATATCTAGCATAGTATAAAAAATGACAGTTTAGAATGAAAAAAGCCCAATTTCAGTTTCAACACTTCTTATAATATTTGTTAGAATTTGTGCAGATCACCAAACATGTCTAATCCTCAATTAAATGAAGTTAAACATAGTTTCAAAGAATTTCTCTGGGGCTCAAATAAGACAATTTTGTGACTCTTTACAATGACTATGACCTCTAGTACAATGGCGAATAAATTAATGTAGTAGGCATTCTTTTTGTGTTCCTGATAGTACTACAGTAATGATGTTTGCTGTAGGTACAGTGTTCCCTTTCAATACTAATATTCTGAGGATTTATATTATCAACTGGAAAAAACTGAATTGTACATTGGTTTTTATTTTTTATCACTAAATAGACACACTTGTTTTCTTTATTGTGTATATGTGCTGAATTAAGGCTGATATTAAACAACTTTTGTTTCCTGAAATAAATGCAAAATATATGTTGCTAGATTTTATTTCCAGTTCATAACGTGTTTAAAATTTTTGTGACTATGTTCATGTGAAGACTGTTCTATAATGTTATTTTATTAATAATCGTGTACTATTTTGATTTCAAGATAATGGTTGTCTCATCAAAAAAAAGTGGTGGGTAGTGTTATTTATATTCTATGAATTCTCTTTTTTTTTTTTTTTTTTTTTTTTGAGATAGAGCCTGACCTATCTCCCAGGCTGGAGTGCAGTGGCACTATCTCAGCTCACTGAGCCTCCACCTCCGAGGCTCAAGCAATTCTCATCCCTCAGCCTCCTGAGTAGCTGGAACTACAGGTATGCACAGTGACACCCAGATAATTTTTGTATTTTTGGTATAGACAGGGTTCTGCCATGTTGGACAGTCTGGTCTCGAACTCCTGACCTCAGGTGATCTGCCTCCCTCAGCCTCCTGTGGTTCTGGGATTACAGGCATGAGCAATTGTTTCCATCTGTCAGATTTTTGTTTGTTTGCTTTGAGACAGAGTCTCACTCTGTGGCCTAGGCTGGAGTACAGTGGCAGGCTCTCAGCTCATTACAACCTCCACCTCCCAAGTTCAAGCAATTCTCCTGCCTCAACCTCCCATGTAGCTAGGATTACAGGTGCACACCACCATGCTGGGCTATTTTTTTTGTATTTTTAGTAGAGACAGGGTTTGGTTTTAACATGTTGGCCAAGTTGATCTTGAACTCCAAACGTCAAGTGATCTGCCTGCCTTGGTCTCCCCAAGTGCTGGGATTACAGGTGTCAGCAATTGCATTCATTTGTATAATTTTTTTTTGAAACACACACATTTATCAATTAAGTTTACCATCTTATGTGGGCACAGTTTGTGGTACACCAAAACTATTACAGTAGTAACATCAAATATTACACTGATCACAGATCACCATAACAGATAAAATAGTAATAAAAAGTTTGAAATATTGCAATAATTATCAAAATGTGACACAAAGACTTTGGCATCATTTTTCCAAACATCATGTATTGTCTGAAAATTTTAATGTAAGTTTGGTTTCATTCCTTATGTATTTGGTAAAGTAGTGTAGGCTTCATTGTTGGGTATTTTCCATGAAATATTTAATTTCTTTAATAGTTTTAAGACGATTCATAGTTCTGTCTTTTTGTGTCCATTTTACAAATCTGTTTTTTCTTGAAATGTGTACATTTCATCTGAAATTGTAAATTGATGTGCACACATATATTGGTATTTGCTGCGTAGCATGATTGGGTTAGAGTCTGTTTCCACACTGCTGATAAAGACATACCTGAGACTGGGGAGAAATAGAGGTTTAATGGACTTAGAGTTACACATGGGAATAGAGGCCTCACAATCATGGTGGAAGGCAAGGAGGAGCAAGTCACATCTTACATGGATGGTGGCAGACAGAGAGAGAGCTTGTGCAGTGAATTCTTTTTAAAACCATCAGATCTCATGAGACTTATTCACTACCACAAGAACAGCATGCGAAAGACCTATCCCGTGATTAAGTTACCACCCACTGGGTCCCTCCCATGACACATGGGAATTGTGGGAGTTGCAATTCAAGATGAGATTTGGGTGGGGACACAGCCAAACCATATCATTTGGCAACTTGGCATTTTTAATTTTCCCTTAACTTTTAAACGTCTGTAACAATGACCGTTCTAAAATTATGTTGTTGGATTTTGTGCCTCCTTCCCATCTTCTCTCTTTTTTCTCTTCTCCTTTTCTTTCTTTCTCTGCTCCCTGTCACTTTGTCTCTGTCTTGCAAGGGGTTTATCAGGTTTTTCTTCTTTGTGTTTTTTCTTATTTCACTATTTTATACCTTCTGTATTTTTAGGGCTTAATGTGTTGTTATTTTTGTTTTCTCTTTAGAGTAATACTAGTGATATTCTTTCATTATTATCAGATTCCCCTTTTTATCTTTTGGAGTATATTTTTTCTTTCAGTGTGCCCTCACCATAGCTGTGCCAGAGTGTCTTTTAACATTATTTTTCTTTTTAAACTTTCACTATCTTCTATTTTCTCATTTAAAATGTGTTTCCTCTAAGTAGAAATGGGTTTCTGTATGTAGCCCAACATTCTTTTTCTGACAACTGCAGTATTTAAATATATATAGCAATTACTTATATTTTAGGGTTTATGTAATCTTACTGTTTATTTTTTGTGTTTCATCTGTTCTTTGCTCCATATTACATTATTTAGTTTTTAAATAACATTATTATCTTTTTTTTTCTTTTTTCTTTTAGAAAGTGTCTCACTCTGTCTCGCTCAGGCTGGAGTTCCAGTGATGTGATCACTGCTCACTTCAGCCTCAATGTCCTGGGCTCAAGCAATGCTCCTGTCTCAGAGTTCTGAGAGCTGGAACTACAGAAGTGTGTTACCACACTTGGCTACTTTTTAAATTCTTTTGTAGCAAAGGGGTCCCACTATGTGGCCCAGTCTTGTCTTGAACTCCTGAGTTCAGGTGGTCCTCCACCTAGGCCTCACAAAGTGCTGAAATTACAGGTGTGAGCCACTGTGCCTGGCCTCTTCCTTTTTTATTTCTTTTAATACTTACCATATATATTACAATATGCATCCTTCACGATTAGAATATACCTTTGTTATTTTCAGACTTCCTGATCAATGAAAGTATCTGAAAAGTTCCACTCTGACCTCTTGCACTATCAATAATATGGATATTAATTCAGCATATATTTTGAACTACATATATTATTATTGTTGTTATTATTATGTTCTAACATTTAGTATTGGTTTTAATATGCTATGATGTTTCTCCCTCCTGGTGCTTTCTATTTTTCCTTTACTATTATGCTTCGTTTAGGGATTATTTTCTTTCCGCCTGGATAATTATCTTTGGCATTTTATTTAGAAAAAGTGTGCTGACCTCAGCTTCTCTGAACTTCTTGTTTGACCAAAAAGGCCTTTATTTAGCCTTCCTTTTTGAAGGATATCATTTTATAAACATAGATTCAGTCATTTTCTTTCGGCACTGTAAGTGTTCTCTGTCTCCCATTGTGTTGGTTTCAAAAGTCAGCTTCTAATCGTATTATTAATCATTTGAAACTAATGTGTATTTTATTTGCATGCTTTCAAGGTTTTCATTTGGCTTTAGTTTTTAGCAGTTTTATATAATAGTTGTCATTATTTTGTTTATAGCTGGGCTGTGATTCATAGAGTTTCTTGAATGGCTGGCTCCAAAGACCTGATGCTTTCCGTTAGTTGGGAAATTCTTAGCCAGTATTTCTTCTCATACTTCTGTTTATTTTTCCTCTGTCACTTCTCCTTTTTGGAATCCAGTTACACATACATGAGCCTTTTTTTCAATTATGTTCTCTCTACATACCTCTTATTTTACTTTCATTTAATTTACTTACTTGCTTCAAAGTATGTATATTCTATGTGTATAAATATGTGAATCTATTGGCAAATTTCTTCTACTTTGGTTAATCATTAATCTGCTAAATTCATCTATATTTTAATTTCAGTATTTTGTAAGATCCCTGATTTCTATTTTATTTTTAAATTAAATACCAATTCTCTGATGAAAATATTCCATTTTTGTATTTATTTTTGGAACATACTAAGTTTATTCTTGATACGTCAGATATTTTGATTTTCTGTTGCTCTACTTCTACTTTTTTCTCATACATTTCTCCGTCATTTGGTTCTGTTCCCTGGCATGTCTGATAAATTTTGACTGATTCCCAGTTGTATACGAAAAATTGCCGGCATTCTCAATGATATCTTTTTTCTTTGGGGACTATGAAAGTACGTGCAGATTACCTTGTTTCAGCAGCGGTCATTCTGTTTTTAGTTTCCTTCTTACTCCATAGTTGTTGCCTTTCCAGGGGTCTCAACTAAAGGCTTGAAATTTTTGTAAGTCCATTTTTTTTTTTCCTCTCGCTCTTTTTTTTTTTTTTTTTTTTTTTGTAGAAATGGAGTTTCATTATGTTGCCCAGGTTGGTTTTGAACTCCTGGGCTCAAGCGATCCTTTTGCTTCAGCCTCCAAAGAGCTGGGATTTCAAGAGTGAGCCACTGCACCCTAAGTCCCTTTTTTTGTAATAATCCTACATTCTAATTTTCATCTTCCCAATACCAAAATACTGACAAAATATCTGCCTAAACTTTTGGTATCTCAGCAGTTGATTTCTGCTTGGATTCTCAGACATGTGTTCTTCAAACGCAAATTTTGGCATTCAGCTAGTGCCTCAAAGGGGAAATTTTCCGCAGAATGTTATGCCCATTTCTCTAAAGTTCCCTTTTACTTTGGAGATCTTGATCCCTCAAATTCTTACTGCTTTGATTGCCATGAATGCCAATAATTGTTTTCTTAGCCTACTCAGGTAGTCATAAAGTCTAGAGACTCTATTTTCAGGATCTATGCACTATATTTTTATTTTTTTACTTATTAGACATTTTTTCCTATTTTTCAGCTGTACACTCTTCCACAATTTCTTTAGAAAAAAATTAACAATTTTTCAAGATAAGGCTATCAAATGGAGTTTATGTAAGGTAACATTAAGAGTGGACCAACGATCTTATTTTCTTTTCATTCATTAATTTATCTTGTCCATGACAAATACATTTAAGCTATAGATTGGCTCTATCAATTATTTTCTTTAATTTTTGTAGTATATTTTCTTTCCTTTTTCTAGTTTTATGTTTAGAGAGCCTTAGTACATAAAGGTCTCTAAAAGGAAGACCTCTGGAAATATGATGAAAGGGTTTTCCTTTTGTTTTATACCATGTATCACTCCTAATATGACATCATGTTCACTCCACTTAGACCTTGTGCTTTACGTTTTTTGGGGTGAGATAATCCACAGCCTAAATGCATATAGCTATAAAAAGTATTATGTGAATTGTGAAAGGAGGTGTGCATTTTTTCATGATATTCTGAATTAATCACCATATACATTTATGAAAGGCTATGGGAATTACAGTTACCCTAATGCTTCTGAATCACATATGTTCTCTATTTCCATTTTGATGACTATTGTCTTTAATTGAGTATGACTATTTTATGTGTAAGGTTTAGTAACATAGCTGTTTGGGCTCTGTTTCTCTCTTTTGCAATGAACATTGCAAAGCAGCTGTTGCAAGCATATATTTAGAACCAAAGGGTACTATCGCTTACATATGGGAGGAGTGAGGGGAGGATAATTGAATTACAAAATGCTTGTGATCAAATATGCTCTGTGAAACTATGGAAACAGGAAAACAATGCCAGAATGGTGTCCATAGTGAAGAGAACAAAGCCTGACTCTAAACAGAGGTTGCTAAACAAATCAGTCCCTATGCAATTAGATGGAAAAGCATTTAGCAACAATATAAAAATAACAGCGTAGCTGGAAATCAGCACAATAGAAGATGACTCAGACTCTCTAAAGTTTGCATACTTTAGAACATTACTTTCAATTCCACATAGAGTTAGTTCACATGAGACTTGATATGTAAGTGCACGTAATGATAAAAAAAGAAATAATTTCTGGAATTGCAAACATAAAGTAAATACTAATTTGCCTTTTATTAAAGAAACTCAAACCCTTCACAATTAATTCCTACTGAAATTTCTCCCAAAATCATACAGATTTTATAGTTCAGCTTTTTTTGTAGGTATAGAATTGACATAGTAAGATTTCTGGACTTTTGCCAAGCATGGCTGGTTCTCTTATTCTTTTTAAAACTTCATATTTTAGATAACGGGCCTCCCTGGAATCTGAAACAACATGATTAAGTATAAACATACATGTCATTACCTCCCCATAAAAGACCATTCTGTACATTTCTCTTGGTATAACACTGTTGCTTCAATTTTATAGACTCACACCTATGAGGTTTTAGTCTGCCAAACCCTCCGGGTGTGTGTGTGTGTGTGTGTGTGTGTGTGTGTGTGTGTGTGTGTGAGAGAGAGAGAGAGAGAGAGAGAAAGGAAGCAGGGGAGAGAGCAGAGCAAACTACACAATTTGCAAAGACCAGTGCAAAATAAAAACGCAGGACCCTTTGTTAAAAAAGTATAAAGAATTTTAAGAATGTGACAACAGAGCATTAAACAAAGTATTAGATCCTTCTGAGTGCAGAGACCAATGTGACTGCACAAGTTTCATGACCATGAAACTGACCTTGTGGGAGAGAGAGAAAGAAAACGCAGAGAGAACAAAGTATACCTTTTAGAACAGGCACTGTCATACTCTAAGGAGGATGTATCTTTACAATTTGAAGATTTGGTTAATCTGACCACTTTGAAGATTTGGATGTACAAGTTTGGGATCAGAGGTTAAAGTGGGGTAAATTATTCTGCATAAAATTCGAAGTTAATGAATTGTGGGTAACAGTCACAGAGAGATCGAGGGAAACCACTAAGGCTGGATGCTTCATAAGGGAATGTGTATGTGAGCTCTGAGTTACACTAAAGAAAAATACAGAAGTATATCAAGCCTATAGAAGTAACATAAAATCACAGATTGCAATCTCCACATCAGTCAAGTAATGTTCAATTCAGAAATTATGAAATCTAAAATTTAGGCCATATTTAAACACTAAAAAAGTCATAATTTACACTAAAGACATAAAGATATAATTATGTATATATAACAGTTATTTGTCTCTTTATCTCATCTGTCTCTGTCTCTATCTATGTATCTAATCTGTCTATCATCTATCATCGATCTATGCCAAATAGCAAAACATCCACTTCTATAAAATCGAAAGTACAGAGAATAAAGAAGACAGACAGGGACAAAGAAACTTAAGGGAGTGCAATAATCACTGAAAGTCAATTTTTTTGGATACATGGTAAGACTTTGCAATATAGAAATTAAAGTTCTGTGTTAGTTTTGTACATTTTCTTTGGGTTAAAGGAGACTTTTATTCATTGCTCTCTGTACAAGTCACATCAAGAGGAAAAGAAAATAATATTGTAGAACAAAAAACACCTTTTCAATACTGTCTAAACCCTTGCAATACACTGTCTGCAATGTTTTCCCCGGTGCAACAGTGTTGGGAGGTGGAGCCTCTTGAGAGGTATTAGGTCATGTGGTCTCTGATCTTATAAATGAATTCATGCCCTTGTAAGAAGGGCTTGCAGGAGTGGATTTGCTCTCTCTTGTTCTTCTGCCGTGTGAGGACACAAAGTTCCTCCCTTCAACAGAATGCAGGGTTCAAGGCACCACCTTGAAAGTGGAGATCAGGTCCTTACCAGACACCAAAATCGGCTGGTGGTTTGATCTTAGACTTCCCAGCTCCAGAACTGTTAGAAATAAATTTCTATTCTGTATAACTAATCAGTCTGTGGTAAATTAGTCTGCGATAGCAGCACAAATAGACTAAGACGGTGTCTTTCCATAATCTTGGACTTGCTGTTCTCGCCTGTCTTTCCCTACGAACTACATGAACTTCCTGCCGTATCCCCAGCACTTACAACAGCATCTGGCGTACGATATTTGCTGAATAAACATCTGTTGAGAGAGGGAACAACTGAAGCGATGAATCGTGTCTGCAACTCAGTTTTAGTTTCCATCCAAGCTAAAATGTTTTTTGATTTGTTATTTCTTCAACTCTTGTTTATTTTCAATACTTTTTTTATTTCTCAGACTTCTTTATTAAAAAAAAAATGTCAACGGGAACCATTCGGACTGCATCTTCTCCCTCTCACTCCCCAGGAGGAAGAGGAGAAGGATCATCAATGGCAAAAAGCAGTCGCAGCAAAGCAAAACCAAGAGCTAGCTTTAAGTTCGGGAGAGAGCGCTGCCGCTCCTCCTCACGGTTTCCGGTGCTCTCCGGGTTCAGGGAAACTTTTCCAGTAACAAACTTAAAAAACGCTCCCTGGTATAGCCTTTCTGAGACTTCTTTAATCAGATAGTTTGTCTCCTCGTTCTACTACCAAATTCTGTTCCATTTCTCATACCTTGAAACGTTGTTTTATTTTTACTTTATAGTATAATACCCTGATTACATTTCATCCTCTAAAGCTCTAATTACTTTTTTATTCTTGTATAATTTAAATTCATAAAGTATAATTTGTTTGGCTTACTTATCTGCTTGATTCTGTCTAGTTGCTGTGTATGCGTAGTTTATCTCCTACATATTCTATGACAGTTTTATTAAAAGTTTCTTTATATGATTTCATTAGCTGGGTATCTATGGAAGCACATACCCTGGTAATTTTATATTGTTAATTTTCTTTAAAACATAAAATATTATGCATTACACACTGATTTATTTAAAAGATAAAGATTAAGATCAGTTTGACAATTTTAGGAAGATCATTTTGGCACTCTAGAATTTTTATTAATACTTTAAAAAAATTTAGTAATTTATTACGAAGCACTTTTCTACATGCCAGAATGATGCTGCAATAGCAAATAAAATGTTTGGATTCTACTAGAGGTTGTATATCATACATTACATGGTCAGTTCCCACTGTGTCAGGTCCATCCAGGGTGAGCCTCAGCAACAATTAGCAATGGCAGAAAGTTGAGCAACTATAAATTAAAAGGTGTGTTTGAGGGCAAAGACTTAAGCATTTAGCTTTAGTAAAGTTGAATTCCCAGATTAGGACACAGAAAAATCTGATTTTCTGAGTTTGGATTGCTGAAGAGATTTGTCCTACTTCTGGTCACACTGATTTGCTCACTTTATTTTGTGACTTACAGGCTTTACTTGTTTTCTTTTATATTGCTTTCTTCATAACAACGATACAGAATAAGTGGGATACATTCTATGTTTGTTATTGTCAAAATCTCGGTGGTTTAGTTGTGATTGATGAATAAGATACACAAAGTTACAACAAAGCATTGAATAATATGTAGCTGAAACCCAGCAGGCTTTATAAATAGGCACATGTAAGTCATTTCAGCAATTTTCCCTCTTGTTCATGCCAATTAGTTCCCACATAAATATCTACATGTTTGAAGCTATTTTAAATTGATTCAGCATTTTCTCTCAAAATTGCAGATATCAAATACCTAGCATTTAAATGCCGCTTTAGCCTGAGACTAGACGTGAGCTGCAGTGCAACTGCAAACACATTTTGAATGACTGGTTTTGATTTTATCTACCTTCATAGTTTAGTTTTATAACTGCATGAAGACACAAAATACTTATCAAAATAAGGATTTTTTTTTCTTTTAACCAAAATGTGCACAATTAGGTGAGTTCTGTTCTGGGTGTACTAGTTGTACTTCTGCTTTACAAGCGTCTTTTTTTTTTTTTTTTTTTTAAGAATACTAATAATTTTGTACCTGTGCTACTATTACAGCCTGCTGAAAAGGAATATTGGACATGATGTTCTAAAATCACTTTCTGGTCATTAGGTTACTGAGATTTTATCACTCAGTGAGAGCCTTTTCTTAACAAGGAGAAAGAACTATGTCCAGAGTTTGTACTGTCTTCCAGGCATGCACTGAGACAATTTTCAATAACTAATTATAGCTTGAGGGAGCAGGAAAACGCTACCGGAAAAAAAAATCCATCAGAGGAGTTAATTTGGAGAAAGAAGGGAGAGTGCAGTGTCAAAGCAATTTTGTAAATTCCAAGTGTAACTACTTGTATTCTTCAAAACAATTTCCATCATACTGACTTTAATGATAGGTCATTGGTTACAGAAGAGATAAAATGTTCATTTCTAACTGCAGTGCCTATGTTTGTATAAGGTGTACCCAGGAAACGGTCAAGTAGTTTTTTAGAAATTTATTGGGGGAATATTTGAAATTCTAAAGGCTATAGTCTATATAGTCAACACATATTATAGCTTAAAACTCACTCCCTAGGTAGGCTTCACGTTAGTAATCTTTTAATGATGATTCTGAAATTTTGAAAAGAAAAAAAAACTAGATAGCCCCCACTCTAATTTTTGAACACTTTCTTGAAATTATAAAATTTTGCTACATGTTTCTAGTAGTAAAATACATTTTATAGATTTGTTTAACTTACAAAACTTAGTGATACCAAAAAATTTAGAAATATAAAGTAGACTTAATCTTGTCAAATGATGACTGAGGAATGCATTGAAAACAAGTGTTTACCCAAATCCTTTGGCTGCATTTAAGTTACCTTTAGTAATAAAGATGTAATGAAAATGAAGCAACACATGTATCATTCCAAAGCTGAAGCCAAAAATCGTATCCCAAAATTAGATAATCGTTGTCAGTAAAATTAGCCACAATGATCTCATCTAATAACTTCCCTGATTTACATGCAAAACCTGATTAATATCAAGAAATCAGTCTCCTATCACAAAGTGCACTTCGTGAGTTTTCTTTAATAGCTTGGTCTTTCTCTTTCAGCCATGACTGCCAGAGTGATATTTTATGCTTGTATGAAAGAAATACTTTAAAAATAAGAAAAAATTATAGGATAATATGAAGACTTATGGAATGTTAATAGAAAGAAGGATGACATCACAACAAAATAAAGCAACATAAAAGGAGGAACAAATTTGGGGCAGTGAAGAATTAGAATTTTATGTAGTTGAAGAAGCGCGAGCTATAGAAAAGTGTTATACTGTAGAGTAAGATTAAAAAATAAAAGGGCTCAAAAAACTGGTGAAGACTTGAAGAAGAACCATCAAGGGCTTTTAAGAGTGAATAAAAAGATAAAATCAATATTTAAAAACAGTTTGCATGATAAACAGATGGAAAGGTTAGAATTAAACCTGGAATTGAACCTGGAAAATTAAATGGCCCTTTAAGAATTCAAAGTAAATAGTGGGGGGGCTTCTATCCAGAGTGATGGCATAACTAATTGGAAATAAGGTAAAAATAAAAACTAAAAGTAAAAAAAGGTAAGTATTTGATGTCTGCTGACCCAGGAATGACTGTGATATCCATAGCTTTGAAGCCTGGAGGGAGTATGATACTGTGATAACCGCAGGAAAATGTAGGGAATAGGAGAAATGGCTCAAGTTGAAGTCATGTTAAGGACAATGGGCAGTGGGAAGTCAGAGATGTGGGATTGGTTTATAGGAAATATACAGAAGAGCAGAAAGGTTACAAGGCAGATATTCTATACTGCATTCAATTGTTTATTGACTATTGATCTATTAACCAGGGTTAGTCTGAAATATTAATACATGTGTTTTTCAAAACACAAATTGCAAAGTTTAGTTTTCTAAGAATTCTCAGTTCTTTTCTCTAGTAATAAAACATTTATGTAGCCAATATAGATTTTTTAAAAGGACAAACATTCAAATTTTAACCTAGTCCCATTTTTCTAATTCATTTGTGAGGATTTTGTGAAGCACTGAATAAAAATTTTCCACAACTAATTTTTTTGCATAAAAATTGAAAAATTGCCTCATGGCTATTATTTTACCTATAATTCCATCAAAGTGTTAACCAAATTTGGACTGTGGTGAAGAATTGCCAGTGAACAGTGGGTGGGATGAGAAAGGTAGCTAATTTACTTTCAAACCACTTAGATTAAAATTAATATTGCTTCACCAGCATAGGCCCAAACATATGAGAATTCATTTAGGAATTCAGCAAATTCCTAAATGAATTTGAAATTGCATTTAGGAATACTGCAAATAAGTGTAATTTGCTCAACACTTCTGTTTACCCCTGAATTCTAATAAGACCCATTATCATAATTGATCACTTAGAAAAGCATAGTGAAGTTAAAAAGAAAAAAAAAAACCTTTCTGACTAGTCAGTGACTTTACAGAAAGAGTGTTAGAATGATCGTATGTGGGAGAAAGTAACCTTACATCAGTGCATGCTTCCCTTTAAGGGAGTAGTCATTAATTATTTATATAAGACAAGAAGTTACTCACTCTCACAGCTTGTCAAAGTGCTGCTGGTCAGAATCATAGTGTCTTGGAATAGAGGTTAAAAGCAGACAACATTCTCCCTGCTGTAAAGAGGGGTTGCGTGCTTATAGCTTGGTTTCTTTGATGCTTTTACTCATTTTTCCCTCCCCTCCCCTGCTAGGACTCAGCTACTTCTGGTCTTTAGAACAGGCGGGGCATTAAAATATAAAAACATTTTATTTCAGGAATACTGACATTGTAGGAGTTATACTTTTTTATTTCCATTGATTGATAGCCCAACTATTAAGAGGCTTCAGGCTAGAAACCTGTTACTACCCTAGGGAAATGCCCTGCTGGTGAATAGTGTCATGAACATTAACTAGTTGCATTCATCTGATTTCTTAGCCATGAAGATACTGGGCTACAAGTGATAATCCTGTAGTAATTGTGGTAGACTGACTAATGGTCCCAAAGACATCTACAGGCATACCTCATTTCATTGTACTTCATGTTTTTGTGCTTTGCAGGTATTGTGATTTTTACAAACTGAAGGTTTGTGGCAACTCTGCATTGCACAAGTCTATTGACGTACTTTTTCCAACAGCAGGTGCTCACTTTGTGTCTCTGTGTCACATTTGGTAATTCTCACAATATATCAACTTTTAGAATTATATTTGCTGTGGTGATATGTGATCAGTGATCTCTGTTGTTATCATTAAAATCATTTTGGGGAACCACAAACAGCACTGATAAAAGACAGCAGACCAGTCAACAAATGGTGTGTGTGTTCTGACAGTTTCCCTGACTGGTCATTTCTCCATCTCTCTCCCTCTTCTTGGGTCTCCCTACTTCCTGAAGCACAAAAATATTGTAATTAGGGCAATATATAATACTACAATGGCTTCTAAGTGTTTCAGTAAAAGAAAGAGTTTCACATCTCTCTCTAAATCAAAAGCTAAAAATGATTAAGCTTAGTAAGGAAGGCATGTCAAAAGCTGAGATAGGCTGAAATCTAAGCTTCTTGTGCCAGTTAGCCAAGAGGTGAATGCAAAGGAAAGTCCTTGAAAGAAATTCAAAGTGCTACTCCAGTGGCCACAGGAATGGTAAGAAGGTGAAAGAGTCTTATTGGTGATATGGAGAAAGGTTCAGTGGTCTGGATAGAAGATCAAGCCAACTGCAACATTGCCTTAAGCCAAAGCTTCATCCAGAGAATGGCCTTAACTCCCTTCTATTCTATGAAAAGAGGAGAGGAAGCTGCAAAGGAAAGTTTAAAGCTAAAAGAGGTTGGATCATGAGGTTTAAGGAAAGAAGTCTTTTCTATGAAGTCTTTTCACTTTGCACATAAAATTGCAAGGTGAAGCACCGAGTGCTGATGTAGATGCTGCAGCAAGTTATCAAGAGTATCTAGCTAAGATCATGAATGAAGGTGGCTACCATCAATAACAGATTTGCAATGTAGATTAAACAGCCTTACACTGTGTTGGAAGAAAATACCATCTAGAACCTTCATAGCTAAAGAGGAGGCACCAACATCTGGTTTCGGAGCTTAAAATATAGGCTGATTATCTTGTGAGGGGCCAATACAGCTGGTGACTTTAAGTTGAAGCCAATGCTCATTTACCATTCCAAAAATATAATGATGCTTAAGGTTTATATTAAATCTACTCTGCCTGTGTTCCATAAATGAAACAACAAAGACTGAGGACAGCATATCTATTTGCAGCATGGTTTACTGAAAATTTTGAGCCCCCTTTTGAGATCTACTGCTCAGAAAAAGTGATTTCTTTCAAAATATTACTGCTCATTGACAATACACCTAGTCATCCAAGAGCTTTGATGGAGATGTGCAAGATTACTCTTGTCATGCCTGCTAACACAGCATACATTCTGCAACCCATGGATCAAGGAGTCATTCTGACTTTCAAGTCTTATGATTTAAAAAATACATTTTGTAAGGCTATAGCTGCCATAGATAGTTATTTTTCTAATGGATCTGGCAAAGTAAATTGAGAATCTTCTGGAAAGGATTTGCTGTTCTAGATGCCATTAAGAACTTTCATACTTCATGAAGGGAGATCAAAATATTGACATTAACAGTTTGGAAGAAATTGATTCTAATCCTCATGGATGACATTGAGGTGTTCAAAACATCAGCAGAAGTAGTAACTGCTAATGTGTTGGAAACAGCAAGAGAACTAGAATTAGAAGCAGAGTCTGAAGTTGTGACTGAATTGCTACAATTTCATGAGAAAAAATTAATGTAAAAGGAGTTGCTTTTTATGAATGAGAGTTAAAAAGTGTTTTTTTGAGATGGACTCTACTCTTGCTGAAGATAATTCAAGCATTGTTGACATGACAAAAAAATTAGAATATTACATAAATGTAGTTGTTAAAGTAGTGGTGGGGTTTGAGAGTATTTACTCCAATTTTGAAAGAGGTTTCACTGTGGGTAAAATTCTATCAAACAGTATCATATGCTACAGAGAAATATTTTGTGAAAGGAAGAGTCAGTTATGTGGCAGGCTCCACTGAAGTCCTGTTTTTAAGAAATTGCCACAGCCACCTCAGCCTTCAGCAGCCACCACCCTGATCAGTCAGCAGCCATCAGCATCTGAGTCAAGACTCTCCACCCACAAAAATGTTACAACCTGCTCAAGGCTCAGATGATTTTTAGCTTTTTTTTTAAGCAATAAAGTATTTTTAATTAAGATATATACTTTTTTTTTAGACATAATGCTATTGCACATGTAATAGACTACAGTATATTGTATATATAAGTTTTACACATACTGGAAGACAAAAATGTATGTGATTTGCTTTGTCGTGACATTATTGTTATGGTCTGGAACCTAACCGAAAATATCTTTGGGGTATGCCTGTACATCCTGTTCTCTAGAACCTTTAAATATTGTCTTAAATGACAAAATGGATTTTTTTTCAGATGTGATTAAGTTAAAGATCTTGAGATGAAGAGATTATTCTGGATAATCAGGGAGGGTCCTAAGTATAATGATTGTCTTCTATGAAAAGCGAGACAGTGAAATATATGATTGAAGAGAGGAGAGAGAGGCAATGTGATGATAGAAGCAAGAGGTTGCACAGGGGCAAGAAAGGGGTCATGGGTCAAGGGATGTGGGTAATCTCCAGAAGCTAAAAGAGGCAAGGGGAGAAATCTCTCTGTTGCTCCAGAAGGAGCTAACCCCATAGACACCTTCACATTAGCTCAGTGAAGACAATTTCAGCCTCCTGACCTAAGCCATGAAGGTGTTGGTAGCTTGTTTTAGCAGCCATAGGCTACTAATACATATAATAATCGTGTAAGGATAAAACCAGTAAGCATGCAATGTTTATATAGTAAAAGGCCTTCCTGTAAGGAATGATAGTATATTTCACTAGTAGAGTGCTTTATAGATTTTATAATTCTGTTAAATTAATACTCCCATTTGATTCTCAAAACAATTCTATAAGTAAGCAGGAAAGATATTATGATACCACCTATTTTACTAATGAGGAAACTGAAGCTAAGGGAGCTTACACAACTTGTGGCAAAAAAGTTATTTGACTCTTTGCCTAGTTCTTTCTCCTCTATACAGTCCTGTTTCTTTGAAAGAGCTCAGAAAAGCATCTGTAACCAGCTATATAGAGCACATTTCTTTAAGGAAGGCAAATACTTTTCTGATCTGTAGTCAGACGCGTTATTCATTGCACCACTGGCCTGTGTTTGTGAATTTTTTTAAAAACTGGATAAATAGAAAATTCATCATGGAAAGAAAACCTGCTACCTTAAATTCATGTTAAGCAGAAGTTTATTGATTGGTAGATGCAAGATCCTCTCTACACAAGACATAATTAAGCAGAATATTCATATGAATTTATATTACTTAATATGGGGTATGTAATTGAAAGGAGTTAGCCAATTTGCTTTAGGTAGACAGTAAGAAAAGGGTCCTGGAGCCTTTTACCTGCCCTGCAGGTGCTTGCACCAGACGTTTTATGCAGATAAAGGAACTTGAAAAGGGGGTTTGCCTAAACATGCTGGCAGCAGACTAAGGGCCCACATGCAACTAGGGGAATGGAGTGGAGCCACCAGGAAGTCATGCCTCATACAAAGAGGGAACCCAGCTTTATCAGCTTGTATGTAAAATCCCTTGTATTCAATTCTGAAGGGCAACCATAAACCTGCTTTTAATACCCCCTTTTTGTTGAGAGCTTTCCTTTTCACTTAATAAATTCGACTCCACTCATTTTTTTCAATGTCCGCGTGCCTATTTCTTCCTGGTCATGAGACAAGAACCTGGACCTAGCTGAGCTAAGGCACAAAAATCTACATCATTTTGGGGGCTCATCTGAAATGCCTGGAGAGTGAGTAAATGCAGACCTAAAGCCTTTCACTTTCATTTCTGAGTCTTCTTGTCCTCAGACTTTTCCTGAAGGCAGTTGTAGCACTGAACCTCTGGTGAGCCAATTAGGAATGAATGGCACAGCTACAGAGGACAGGATGCTGGAGAGGACCACAACACACCCACTCCCGTCATCCTTTGGGGTTGGGAATGTCTGCCTCATCCCAATCCAGTCTATTCTATGGCATTTTACTTATTTTATTCAGTACTGTCATGGTGCCTATCTCTTCTTTTGTAATGTTAAGGGTGTTACTGCAAACTGCAGAGACATTACCAGGTAGAATGAGACTTTGACCCAGCCATCAGACATGCAATTCAGAATAATGTGATTTTCTTCTGTTCTTAGAGGCGTCCCCCACCCCCGTCCTGATAGCCATGTGGGGTGGGAATGAGTTGCTACTTACTGCCTGGGCCCAGGCCCCAGGGCATCTCAGTGGCCAAGGGCCCCTTGTGGCCAGCTGGCCAGCTTTTCTTGTTCACCATCCCCTCCCACCATATGCCCAGAGAGTCTTTTCTCCCCTGGCCAAGTCAAGAAGAGGGAACAATGACTGAAAATTTCTCTCCCTGTTGGAGGAACCCATTTGGATAGAGCAAGAAGTTTTCCCCCAAAAAATCTCCCCATCTTCCTTGCCCTGCACTTATGATGGTTTTTTTTTTTTTTCTTTTCTCCCTGGTTGTGAGAGAAGAATCTGGCACTAGCTGAGCTAAGGAGCAAAAATCCTGCATCACAACTTAACATAGAACATATGAATCCTAAAATGAAACCAGAAATAAAGATTTTAAAAAATAACAAATATAATCTTAAATATAGGGACAGCTAAACAGAATAAAAAACTAAAATAAAATATATGCCACCAATGTTCATTTTAGTGATGTTTTCATATTTCTAAAGATCATCCAAGGAGATAGTTTAGAAATTAAAATGAAAAGTACATTTTTAGAATGTATTAAAGGTATTGTAACTATGTCCAGCTTTGTTTTCATGCTGTGTCTGCCATCTCAAGTAGGATGATAATATGCCTAACACCAAGACTTACTTTTCTCATTTTCCATGGTCAACATAATAATTACTGTAAAGGCAAACAGCATGGCTGAGTACAAAGTACATTCAACAGGTAAAGCATACAGTGTAAAGTCTATACTGTAGCTATGCAAATGCCATCATTCTCAAAAGCACAAGTAAATATTGATTGAGAATTTCAAGTACTTCGAAGGTTGCTAGAGCAAAATGAGTAAGTTGGGAGTTTTTAGAGATTGTTTTTCCTCTAATAGGTTCCTGCAACTGAGTGATTCAATACTTCTGATAGAATGGGGCAACATATTAGGTAGCAGAAAACAGTTCAAGACAACACCTCAGAGAAACTTTAAAAAATAAGTCTTTATTTGACACTTAAAAAAATAATAATCTCAGTAGAAATCCATTTGAATTTTAATCTTTGTGTTATTAACTGGAACTTGTATTTTATTCTAGTTCCTTTCATATAATTCAGATCTGCCATACTATGTCACTGAAGAAAGACTGAAGAAAAAATTGTCTTATTTCATAGGACATTAAGGTAAGCTGATTTTACCAAAATCCTTTACAAATTTGTTAAGGCCAATGTTAGACCTGAAAGCAACATGAGAATTTAACTCTTGCATTTCATACCAGAAGAGACAGAGGCCTAGAATGATATGTAATGGTCTCACCTTCCATGCTGTTAATCACGTTAAAATACTGAACAACAAACAGACCCCAAGGACACCTTATGCCCTCAAAGGCAGTTTGTCACTTAAAAATAAATTCTTAAATCTGTCGACTATATTCTCTCAAACCTTGATAGCCTAAGTTTCCATCCATTTTTTTCTCCTTCGGAAAGGAGAAATAAAAAACTAAAATAAAATATATGCCACAAATGTTCGTTTTAGTGATGCTTTCATATTTCTAAAGGTCATCCAAGGAGATATTTAGAAATTAAAATGAAAAGTACATTTTTAGAATGCATTAAAGGTATTGTAACTATGCCCATGCTGGAAATAAAGCTGGACATAGTTATAATACCTTTAATACATTCTAAAATGTAGTGAAGCCTACTACCCATGTTCTCCATCATCCTATCTCCTTTCCCTCTAATTTGTGCCCCCGATAAAGCCAGAGTGATTTTGAAGTTTATAGGTAATCATAACACTTTCTACTAAAATGATTTTAGTACCTTCTCACTGGTCTTCGTATGAAGGCTAAGTTCCCTGACCTGAGACCTAGCTGTTTCTCAGCTTAATCTCACTTCCCGTCATGGCCCCACTGATCACTGCTTGGCAGCCACACCAGCCTCCTCTGCGTGCTCCTCATGCTGGAGGCTTTCCTTGCCCAGTCCAGTTACTCCCTCAGACCTCAACTCAAGCCTCACTTCCTGGAAGTCTGCCCCAACTTTCTGACTTATTTAATAAACCCCTGTCACAGACTCTCATAGCAACATGTAGCTTTCTTTCATAGCACTTATGACAGTTGTGATTTCACATCTGTATATATGGTGTAGTCTCCCCATGAAACTATAATTTCCAGAAAGGCAGCATTGGAATCATAGTATTTTCACACTACCAGTTACTAAAAGCTGATCACAATTTCTAGGCCAACAAAATTATAAAAGTGATCTGAAAAAATGAAAACTATGTAGTGATATTCAAAATATTTTAGTAGTAGGAATACTTTACTAAAAGGAAAATCTTACAGAAAAAATCTTAAAATATAGAGCAAATAAAAGTGGCACATTAATCATATGCTTAATTAAGTTTAGTTTTAACATTTATGAAGATAGTCATCAAATTTTAAAAATATGAATATTTTGGAAATTATAAAATGGTTTGAGAAAGAAATTGGATTAGGGGATTTTGCATGAAAAATTTCAAGGACAAACACGCCTAAGCATTTGCTTCATCTTACAATTTTGTTTTGATTAGTTGAGTGGAGTAAAATCCAAATACATGTAAGTGAGCAGCTACAACAATATCAGTTAGCTTTCTATTCACAGGATGCTTTTCATTTAAAATGAAGCAGAATGTAGCAGCATCCTGAATAACAGAGGGTTTTTTATCTCTATGATTCAATCAATAGCAACCTCTAATTACTGCTTACCTTCTCAGACTGGTGAAACATTTATAATGAGCAGAGGACTGGGACCCTCAGCCAGTGTAACAATTTATTTTTGGTGAAAAATAATTTTCCAAATATATCTTAAAATGGAATAAATGAGTAATTTTTTAATTAATTTTCTGTTATGTTGGTGACATTTGTCTCAGATATTGCTTAAGTTTTCAAGACACTCCACATGTTTTGTTTGTCAAGTTCAATCCCAAATCCATTCCCTAACACTATCTGCTAGAGTGTTTACTTTAATGATGCAATCTCCCACTGCCAAATGAATCCTTCCAGTTTATTAAAAAATAAAAATATCGAATCCATTTCAAACATATTGTACAAACATGCCTGAGAGAAATGATGCATTTGAGATATTAAGCAAATTGATTATTTTCATCCACAAAATAATGAGTTTGTCTCGTATGATATATTCAAACCTCCACCTTGATTCTAGACTGTTACAAATATTTCTGAAAAAGTCTGTTATTTAATAAGATTTTTAATACGTTTGACAATTTTGTGACATTTTCCAAAACTGGTTTTGAAAGATGCTGGCTTCTGTAATTTCTTTGCAACATGTGGCACTGACTTGAACACGTTTCAGCAATAGATTCGTGCTTGCCATCTCGGCAGTTGTTGACCTCAGTGTTTTCACACTGCCAGTACAGATGTCACTACATTTTTGCCAACATCCTTTTCGGGGTGTAAAAAAGCGAACCAAACACTGGCAAAAAAAAAAAAATTCTACTGTTGTCTAAGTGTCAGGTGTTTAAATTAATGCACTTCCTAGCATCCACCTGCATGTACAGTATAAAATAGGCAAATGGAAATCAGAAACACATGTACTCTCACTGAAATGAACTGTAAATGGGACAGTTATGAATGCCAGCCCATAAATTCAAGTGGACAAAGGATATAAATATGTAATCCAACAATTTCTACACCAAGCTCTCTTTTATTAGGTTGTAAATAACTAAGTATTTGAGTGTTTCATTCTATCCCCAGAAGTATATCAAAGTTCCCAGTGAGTTTATGCAGTACTAGGTATTAGGATGCTGTACCCCTGGTAGTATTTGGTATTTGAACTCATTACTGGCTACTGAAATTTCTATTTTCTTTGTGAGATCTTGTGAGTCTTCTAATGTACCTCCATGCTTGCTAGGGCATGGGAATATACAGTCTTTTATTCCAGTACATGATTCCCAGAAGTCATTTCCTTCTCAGGTGGCTTCTGGCCTCCCTGGAGCTCACCAGAGGTTTTAGGTTTCAAGGTCCCTCTCTATTTATTTTCTGTTCGCATTTTATTTTTATTTTTATTTTTCCTACTGGCCAAGATGATCTCTTTTTCCTTTTTATTATAGGAAATAAAAGATGTATTCTTTTCTGCCTGTTCTTTGTGGAAAAAATATTCAATTTTCTAAACTTTATAAAGGCTGCAGTTTCTGAAATATTCATCCATTCTGTCAGGAAGTACTTGAATATCTACTAAATGCCAACCACTCTTTTCTGGATATTTAGCAGTAAGCAAAAACAAAGTTATGCTTGCGGGAAGAAAAAAAAAATAAGCAATTTTAAAAATAAATATAATCCATATTCTGAGAATGCTAATTTTTGCATTTTGTAAGGGGATAATTGGAGATATCCTCTCTGAGAAAGTGACATTTGAGGAAATACTTGAGTCGAATACAGAATTTGGAAAGAAAAAATAGTAACTGCAATGTCCTTATTATAGGCCGGACTTAGCCAGCTTTAGGACTATCAAGAAGGTCAATATAACTGGAGTCGAAAGGGCAGTGGGAGGAAGGAATCGTCACATAATAAAAACCAGTGTGGACTTCCAGCCTTTCTTGTCTTTCCACCTTCACCCATTTCCGGAGTCAGCACAGAGATGGGCATGGAAAAAGAGAAAAATGTCCTCAGTAAAAAGAATAGAAACTAATATCTCAAATCTTTTCTAAACTAACAAAGATTACACAGAATTTCAGACTTTGGAAAAATGTTGTCATTCTTGTGGGATGGTCATTCTTGGGATTGTTTCTGCTTTGAATTACCTGAGGATGGCACGGTTTGCAATTCCCTCCCAGTTGATTCATATCGTGTATGTCTTGCAATGTTAGTCATCCAGGAATTTTATCCTAATTGTATCTGCTGCTCCTTCAAATGCAATGAATTTAATTTACCTTAGCTATTAATTTACGTAAACTCTTTTAGTATTGTTAAGTCATTCACAATAAGCTAAAAGGAAGCTAAAGTTTTGTTTATGTCCTTTATTCTATGCTTAAAATAAGACACACACACTTTGCAAGGTCCACAAAACTATTGTGCAAAAGTGCACAATATAAAATTCTTTAAGAATTTGGGAAGTGTTTATCCAAATATTTGTAAAATGCAAAGACATTATACTTTCTTGTCTTTGAAAAGACAAGAAATTAAAGGGGTAGCCTGGTAACGTTATTCACATAAATGTTGATTCATGCATTATTGGCAATGTGCTTGTTACTGGTTGAAGAAACAGTCATTGAGGTATACTAAAAATTGTCCTTTGATGTAAAGCCTAATATATCAGAATCATTGTCAAAGCTTATTTTAAAATTTCTTGCCATTACTAGTGATAAAGTTCTACATTTAAGAATAATTATTTGTATTTCACTTGAAAAGAAATAACTTTTATAAGTGTAAATTTAGGATGTTTACCAAAAACATAAACTTTAGGTACTCTAATAGTCAAATAAGCTTCAGAACCATTTGACTGATGCAGCATTATCAAGTCTTAGCTACATGTTCACTTGTTATTGTATAACTCTCAGAAGCATGCATGGTGCTTTGTCTGGCATTTGATTAAGCCCATTTCACGTCTGTCATGAAAGAATAATGGCTTGAAAAAATGATTATGAAAAGTCAAGCTCAACCCCAAGTTCAAAGAATGATAGATGCAAAGCTACAAACAAATGTATGCTCAGAAATGGCCAGAAGATGTTATTGGGCTTGTACAGAAATGAGTTGACATAAAAAACTAACAATAGTCACTGATACATTAACAGATGCTAAAAGCTACATTTGCTTGGGTAGTTTGCTTATAGTTTAAAAATATTTAAATAAAATGTTTTATAAATGCAAATTACACATTTATATAGAACTTGAAGCTTAATCAGAAGTTTGAAACTTTGATAACTCCAAATTATCTGAATGGAATAAGGAACAAAAGCTAGTCTCTACTTCTTTATAACCTGGTCAGCCATGTAAACATACAGAAAAAATAATAGTATGAACTCAGTGAGAGATACTATTTATCAACTCTATATTCTTCAGAGCTCCAACAAATGCCAACAGAATCAATGCAGAGCCAGAGCCAAGGACACTAAAGAAAATGGTTGGCAGCAAAGCCAGACAAAGGAAACATATCAGAAAGTGGTAGCCAACCTTATTTGAAAACAGGGTAAGGCTGACACAGAATATTGTCTACAATTATAATCTCTTCACCTCAGGAAGGATATAACAGAACTGCAGAAGGAGAATAATTTTAAAAATTCGAACAGGCAGAGAAGCTTCTATAAAATAAAAGATTAACATCTTTAGATTTTAGTGACAGATTAAGATGAACTAGTGAGCTTTCAGCCTTCTCTTCATTCACTTTCTCGTCTCTCATGAGAGCTCTTTCCAAACCAAAAATCTGCTTTCACTCACCTATTAAAAACCGTTTAGGAACTTTTGAATTCCTATGAGATAAAACCTACTTTCTTTAACATGGCATGTCAGATCCACTACAATCAACCTGCAAGTAAGGTTTTACTTGTATTTCCAGTCATATTCTTTCCCCTCACGTTTGGTTTATTCAGGGATATCCATTAGTCCCCTAAGAACTTGAAATTTTGCTATTCTATTTCCTCTAACAGAAACACCTCTACTTCCTTTTCTTTCTTTTTCTTTTTTTTTAGACGAAGTCTCAGTCTGTCCCCTAGACTAGAGTGCAGAGGTGACATCTTGGCTCACTGCAACCTTTGCCCCCTGAGTTCAAGCAATTCTGCCTCAGCTTCCCAAGTACTGGGGATTACAGGCATCCATCACCATGCTGGCTAACTTTTTTATTTTAAGTTAAGACAGGGTTTCGCCATGTTAGCCAGGCTGGGCTCGAACTCCTGACTTCAAGTGATCCAACTGCCTCAGCCTCCCAAAGTGCTGGAATTACAAGTGTGAGCCACTGCGCCCAGTCCCTTTTCTACTAAATAGACTTTAGCACCTCATTCAACACGAAATTATACTGTGTCAGGAAAGTAAGTGTTCTCCCTATTCTTCACCTACATTAACAACCTTACTCCCTTCTGTAGCAATATTTATTCTCTACTTTGTCCTTAATAACAGGACCACACATTTTCCATAGTAGCCACGTACCCCTCTTAAGGAAAAAGAGATATTGCCCAGACTCTTTTATAATTATATGTGGGCCAGCGTAGACAGTGAGATATAAGTGGAAGTCATTTGGGGAGACACAGGGCCTTTGTTAGTCTTTTTACCTTTCCTTTTGGGACTACAAAGCAAGGTCACGTGCTAAGGAGAGTAGGATAAAAATACACATGATCTGGGTCCCTGGTGTCATTTTCAGATGCTGCACTTTGAGATTTCTTGTTACATATGAAAGTTAATTCCCTCATTTGTCTAAGATGTTTCTCAGTCATATTTTGTGTTACTCCAGAATTATAATTATTTGTTCGCATTTTAGTCTCCTCCACAGGAGCATAAATTCATAGAAACGTGTTTATCTTTGTTTCCATAAAGTATAATATCTAGCACAAAGTAGGTGGTAATTTATGAGTAGTGGAAATGTGGTTGCTGCTATTAACAACTTTACTGCATGAAAAGGACGTTTATGTTTTCAGTCAGAAATAGACTGAAAAAAGTTTTAATAAATGTATGGAACATGGGTTAATAACAGGTGGTTGATGGTAGAATTGTTGCTATAGGGCTTATACACAACTTTTGTAACAAAAAGGAAGTCAACTACTAACTGCCGTTGGAGCCATTATAAGCCTCAGAATAAGGAGTAGTACAACTTTTACGTGACCCAGTATGACATGTTCTCTTTTCAATGAAAAAAAGAAAATCCATGGAAAGAAAACTGTGATGTTGAAAAACTCTCAGAAGAGAATCTTTCAGAAGTAAATGACAGAAAATAATTTGGTAACAAAAAAAAGTGTCATGCCAAGAATTACAAATCACATTCAATATTTGGAGTCTAGGTCTTCCAATAAGCTGGAGAACCTGTGCTTCCCTCTTTTTCCTGCTAATTTCAACTAAAACCCTGGCCATTATATGCAAAATAAGACAAAAACCTTGGATATTATATATATAAGGAGACTGTGAAATAGAGAGAGAAGAAGGCAGGCAGGTTAATGACTTTAAAACTCAAAGAATGACACCATGGGCTTATTTTTACCTCATATATCCCAGACATGGAGCTGAAGAAGCTAGCAACCTCAATACACAAATCAGCACAGACGACTCTTCCCTTCCTTCCAAAACAATTTTGCTCTCTTAAGCCAAAGGATAAGGAAAGTAGAAGCCTAACAAGACAGAAAATTTTAGAAAACAGCAGCTATGTGGCCAGGCGTGGCGGCTCATATCTGTAATCCCAGCAATTTGGGAGGCCAAGGTGGGTGGATCATGAGGTCAGGAGTGCAAGATCAGCCTGGCCAACATGGTGAAACCCCATCTCTTCAAAAAATACAAAAAGTAGCTGGGCATGGTGGTGCACACCTGTAATCCCGGCTACTCAGGAGGCTGAGGCAGGAGAATCACTTGCACTGAGAGGCTGAGGTTGCAGTGAGCTGAGATCATGCCACTGCATGCACTTCAGCCTAGGTAACAAAGTGAGACTCAGTCTAAAAAAAAAAAAAAAAAAGAAAGAAAACAACAGCTATATATTAGTTATTTATCACATAAATTACTGTGGCCTGAGTCCACATCAGCAAAAACCAAGCTAGATTCCTAGGCTTTCACTTTCACCAGGTGGTAATGAGGAAGGCCCCTCATTTCCCCCACCTTCTGCAAAAGTCATATCAAAGAAAGACATTTTTTCCCTCTGAGTAGTAGGAAGTCCCCTGCAGTGTCAGTGGAGACCAGGTGGAAAACGTCGATGTCCACTCCAACTCAACAGTAATAAGGCATCCCTCCCACATGCTTGAGTGGTGTCAGACGGTGACCAGGGGAGAGTCAGGACTTTTAACACTACCCAGTAGTAATGAGATCAACCCCTACCACAAGTGTCAGTGGGGGCGAAATGGGAGACAGTAAATAGGTATTAATTATAAAAACTGCAACTAACATACTTAATGGTGAAACACTGAATGCTTTTTTACAAAGAGTGAGAACAAGACGAAGATGTCTGCTGAAAGTTCTAGCTAGTGCAGTAGGCAAAAAGAAAAAGAAAATAGAAAGCATACACATAATAAAGGAAGAAATAAAATTATCCCTATCTGAAGATGACTTGATGGATTGTCTATATAATAGGAAATCCAAAGTGATCTACCAAAATACGCCTAAAACTAATAAGTGAATTCAATAAACATGCAAAAGGTAATTTTATTTATAAATATTAGCAATGTATACATGAATACCAGAATTAAAAATACAATACCATTTAGAATTGTTGAAAATATAAGAAATACTCAAGTGTAAATCTATCAATACATGTATGGAGCTTGTATGCTGAAAACTACAAAATGCTGATGAAAGAAGAGATCAAAATTAGGTTAGATATATACTATTTTCATGGACTAGAAGACTAAGCATAGTAAACATATTAATTGCATCGAATTTATGTAGAGGTTTAACATAATTCCTCTCAAATTCTAAGAAAGAATTTTTATAGATAAAGAAAAAAACTACTCTAAAATTTGTGTGAAAAATCAAAGGAATCACAAGAGTAAAATAAATTTGTAGAAGAATAACAAAGTGGGAAGAGTAAGTCTAATAAAGATTGTGTTGTCTTGTCTTAGAGATGCATACATAGATCAATGGAAAAGAATGAACCCACACAAATATGAACAAATGACTTTGGTAACAGTGCAAAAGTTATTTACCAGAAAAATGATAAACATTTCAATGAATGAATAATTGGTGCTAGAGCAACGGGACATCCATAGACAGAAAACTAAAATCTTACACTCGTAAGAA
The DNA here is from genome assembly GCF_030222135.1 of Aotus nancymaae. Classification (NCBI taxonomy): domain Eukaryota; kingdom Metazoa; phylum Chordata; class Mammalia; order Primates; family Aotidae; genus Aotus; species Aotus nancymaae. Next base: position 9,378,910 of record NW_026988438.1, read on the forward strand.
TATTTACTCAAAATTGTTCATGGACTTTAAAACATAAAACTATAAATTTTTAGAGAAAAACATATGAGAAAATCTTGGCATCTAGATTGAAAAGAAGTTCATTAAAATTGACAAGAAGAACACACTAACTAAAATAAAAAAATGATAAACTAAACTTCATGAAAACAAAACACAACAAAACAAAAACTTTTGATTTGTAAGAGATCAAGAGAATAAAAATACAAGCCACAGAGTGAGAGAAAATATTATCAACTATTTATTCCCAGAAGGATTAATCTCTAACCTACATAAAGATTTCTCAAAACTTGACATTATAAATCAAACAAGCCAATTAGAAATTGGCAAAAGCCAAGAGGAGCTATTTTATTAAAGGTAATATACAGATGGCCAATAAGCATATGAAAACTTGGTAGACACTATTAGCTACTAAGGAAATGCAAATTAATACCACACTGTGATATCATGACATACCTGTCAGTATGACTTGTTAAAATAAAAAGTAGCGACAACGCCAAATGCGGAATCACTCATACATTTGAGGTAAAGCAAAAGAGGGGCTAGTTGAACCAATTTGGCAATAAATAACTGTAATGAGATGGTTTTGACACTGAGGTAAAGGACCCCACCTTTCACATATGTCTAAAATTCTTTGATAGGAGAAGAAATCCTTTTATTTATTTATTTTTGCCGTTATTGTAATCTTTTTTTAATATATATTTTATTTCATTTTAGATTTTGGGGTACATGTGAAGAACATGAAAGATTATTGCATAGGAACATACATGGCAATGTGGTTTGCTGCCTTCCTCCCCATCACCTATATCTGGCATTTCTCCCCATGTTATCCCTCCCCAACTCCCCACCCCCTGCCTTCCCTCCTCTAGTTCCCCTCTACAGACCCCAGTGTGTGATCCTCACCTCCCTGTGCCCATGTGTTCTCATTGTTCAACACCTGCCTATGAGTGAGAACATGCGGTGTTTGATGTTCTGCTCTTGTGTCAGTTTGCTGAGAATGATGGTTTCCAGGTTCATCCATGTTCCTACAAAAGACATGAACTCATCATTTTTTATGGCTGCATAGTATTCCATGGTGTATATGTGCCACATTTTCCCTGTCCAGTCTATCATCGATGGGCATTTAGGTTGATTCCAAGTCTTTGGTATTGTAAACAGTGCTGCAATGAACATTCATGTGCATGTGTCCTTATAATAAAATGATTTATAATCCTTTGGGTATATACTCAGTAATGGGATTGCTGGGTCAAATGGAATTTCTATTTCTAGGTCCTTGAGGAATCGCCACACTGTATTCCACAATGATTGAACTAATTTACACTCCCACCAACAATGTAAAAGTGTTCCTATTTCTTCACATCCTCTCTGGCATCTGTTGTCTCCAGATTTTTTAATGATCGCCATTCTAACTGGCATGAGATGGTATCTCAATGTAGTTTTGATTTGCATTTCTCTAATGACCAGTGATGATGCACATTTTTTCATATGTTTGTTGGCCTCATATATGTCTTCTTTTGTAAAATGTCTGTTCATATCCTTTGCCCACTTTTGAATGGGCTTGTTTGTTTTTTTCTTATAAATCTGTTTTAGTTCTTTGTAGATTCTGGATATTAGCCCTTTGTCAGATTGGTAGATTGCAAAAAATTTTTCCCATTCTGTTGGTTGCCAATTCACTCTAATGATTGTTTCTTTTGCCATGCAGAAGCTCTGGAATTTAATTATGTCCCATTTGCCTATTTTGGATTTTGTTGCCAATGCTTTTGGTGTTTTGGTCATGAAGTCCTTGCCTATGCCTATGTCCTGAATGGTTTTGCCTAGATTTTCTTCTAGGGTTTTTATGGTGATAGGTCTTATGTTCAAGTCTTTGATCCATCTGGAGTTAATTTTAGTGTAAGGTGTCAGGAAAGGGTCCAGTTTCTGCTTTCTGCACATGGCTAGCCAGTTTTTCCAACACCATTTATTAAACAGGAAATCCTTTCCCCCTTGCTTGTTTTTGTCAGGTTTTTCAAAGATCAGATGGTTGTAGATGGTGGCGTTGCCTCCGAGGCCTCTGTTCCATTCCATTGGTCTATATCTCTGTTTTGGTACCAGTGCCATGCTATTTTGATTACTGTAGCCTTGTAGTATAGTTTGAAGTCAGGTAGTGTGATGCCTCCAGCTTTGTTCTTTTTTATTAGAATTGACTTGGTTTTTGGTTCCATATGAAGTTTAAGGTGGTTTTTCCCAGTTCTGCGAAGAAGGTCATAGGTAGCTTGATGGGGATAGCACTGAATCTATAAATTACTTTGGGCAGTATGGCCATAAGAAATCCTTGTATTTTACCATCAAAATGATGTGCCTAAAAGTAAATAACTCTGGAAAAGGTAATAATTCCATTAAGCTTTAATGGAGAAGAAAACTGATATCATGAAGACAATTTTGGGGTGAGAGAAAGAAAAAGAAAGAGAGAGGTGTGCTTTTGTGGTAAGTTTCAGAAAATACATATTTCTGAATTATATCTTGAATTGTCCTGCTTTATTATGGTGGATGGGGTTCCAAAAGTCTGCACAACTAACAGATAAACTTCTTGTGTAACACTGATATGGGCTGTCTGTAAACTTCATTCAGGAAGACCATTAATGGGAAGGAGACCAAGAAGCAAAGGCCATTTTGGCAACAGGAGCAACAGGTGAAGATGAACTTTACACAATCTGTGGTTTCCAAGCTAAGAAGTATCAATGTGCACAAAGAAGCATTAATAAGGGACTTTTTAAAAAATAAAGCTTATAAACCATAAAGCATCCTATTGAAATAGAAAATACAGGTCAGGCACAGTGGTTCACCCTTGTAATCCCAGCACTTTGGGAAGCTGAGTTGGGAGAATTGCTTGATCCCAGGAGTTCGAGACCAGTCTGGGTAACATGTCCATACCCTGTTTCTACAAAAAATAAAAAAAAATTAGCCAGGCTTGATGGCACATGCTTCCCTAGTAGTCCCCAGCTACTCAGGAGGCTTAGGTAGGAGGACCAACTGAGCCCAGTAGTTCGAGGCTGCAGTGAGCCATGACAGTGCCACTGCACTCCAGCCTAGGTGACAGAGCAAGATCCTGTCTCATTAAAAAAAAAAAATAGAAAGTGTGTTCAACCTACTCTTTAATTGCTAACTTTTATGAATGCTTACTATGTGCCAGGCAATTTTCCAAGTGTTTTTTTCATATATTGACTTATCCTTACAACAAACTATGAGGTAAATATTAATTAATATCATCTTTATCCTGTTGCAGCAATGAGGAAATGAAGCATAAAGAAGTTCTGTATCTTGCTCTGGCTCACAGCAAATGAAACGTAGAGCCATGGTCTGCACCAGGCACTTGGTCTCCAGAGCTGAACTCTAGACTAAAAAAAAAAATATATATATATATATATATATATATATTTATTTATATTTATATTTATGTATTTAAATATATTTATTTAATGGCAAAATAAATATATATAATAATATATATTTTGCCATTAAATTTATTTTGCCATGAATTATTTTGCCGTTATACAGACAGACACACACACACACACACACACACACACACACATACACAAATATATGTTAACATTTCTATTCCTTGACATGGATTTATTTTGCCATTAAATAGCTATGATGGATGGGGAAAAAACAGAAAGGAAACTGATAGGATGAGGAAATAAAAATGTCAAGCCTTGAGTGTATATATACTTTTCGATGGGGGGAGGATAAGCCTTAGTTTTTTCAATTTGAAGTCATTGTCTAATGGAATATTTTGTTGGATGCGTAAAGTAAAATTTCATCCTGAAAAATGTTACATACGGTTTCTCAAATACAAACAAAATGCCCCCATACTAATATATACTTAAGGAAATATTTGTTTCTTCCTTTAAAATCATGTTTTCATTTAGTCACTGAAAATGCCTCATTTTATCACTGTAGCTAAGTAAAGCCTACTCTGATTTCTATTTTTTGAACAAAATAAAGTCTCAGATCTTTTCTTTTTACAAGTTACAGAGCAATGCATAATTTTTTTGTCTGTCTGTCAAAGCCAGATTTATATTTTGAAGATAACAGTGGATTTCAGTAAACAGATGGCAAATCCCAGGCACTGTACATTTTATTTCATATTTTTATCATATTTCAACTATATATTTATGTAAAACTTGGGATAAATAATGTATAATAAGATAAATATCATTCCAATAACATGGCTTACAAATATTAAAGAAAAATATCCCAAAACATTAAGGACTAAATTAATGTATCTGAGAGTCTTTTAGAAGATTTAAGGGACAAAAAAGTTATTATTTTCGTGTTTATTTTTTACAAAGATTATTTTAAATTGTTCAATGAAATCATACAAAATGGTATTAAATTATAAACATAATACATCTCAAGATACTCATTTGAAAACAAATTTCCATGAAAGTTGACATTGCAAACATGCTCTCCTACAAAACTGGAAGCAAAACACTTGTTCCGGTGAGTACGTTCCACTTACTTTTTTAAAAAATTCCGAAATATCCCTGAAAAATAATTTTCATTCAATTATTAAAGACAAAAATGGCAGGACTATGGGAGGCGTAGCCTTGAGAAAGGTTGGCTTTGAAACATGCTGCATTTCAGTATACTCCAATCAAGCAGTCAGGTTTCCTCACCTCTAGAATTCACGTTCTGCTGATTATCATTTAAGTACATTAATTAGTTACAGTGTAATTTCTGGCGAGACCCATATGAACAAAGAATTGTTACTGATGGCTCATTCACAGTTTTAGTCCCTTTTGTGTAGTTGGCTAAGAGATTCCCTCCAGATTTCTCTATCATCACCTACACAGCTCTCCCACTGGCTATAAAATACTGCAGCAGCTTGTAGGTAATTGATCAGACAAGTGAACTGTAAAATATTCATTTTCTACTTCAACAGCCAAATAAATCTCTTGGGAAAAGGATGAAAATATTGCTTATGCACATCAGGTCAGTAGAGTAACAGCAAGTTTGCTGATAAGCAGGGGTCCACTACAGAGCGAATACTTAATTCTGTGCTATGCCAGAGACCGAGAGCCTCTGTGCAGGCTTCCCCATGCCTGAAGCTACAAGTCTCATTATACACTGAACCTGAGGCATCAACATCAGCGCCCTAGTCATGTTGCTCAAAGGATAGTGCTTCCTCTCTTAATTAATCAGGTTCATTTTGGCATAACATGCCAAATAGCCAATTAACACTTAGCTACTGTAACCAACATGCTAAACACTAAATTGCTAATGAAACAAGAGTAGAAAGATAGCAGTGCAAAGGATGATGGGAAAACAGGTCAGCGGATTGCTTTATAATACCTTCATCTCTTGTTTTGTCTTTTACTAGGTTTATTCCTCTCTGCCGACATTTTGAATAACTGTTAAGCTTCTTTGATTGGAAATGATTAGAAGTAGACTGCCCTCAGACTAGTTAAGCTACAGCAAAATATAGTTCATTATTTTAATCTCGCTCTGTGTTTGCAATAATAAAAAATATTAGGAGACCTTTGCCTTGGTCTCTTTTCTATTTCGTATTTATAAGGAGTCTCGATCAGTGGAAAATAAACTTGAAAATTATTTTTCTGCAACATAACATTCTCTAGAGCCTCGATATATTTTCCTTTTTTGTCCCTTCACGGAATTTTGAGTAGATTTTAAAAGTGGTCCAGACACTATAGTCATTAAAACTTAGTGTACTTTGTAACTTTAATTTGTAATCTTGGTTTCAAACTCCTCTGTTCCCCTATCTGTACCGTGCGGTTGGGTCCCTCTCCTCCTCTTTTGAAGCTTGGCTCCGTGAGGAGAAGGAGGAAAATAATTTCTTTTAAGTGATCATACTTATACTCCTCCCTCCATGGGGTGTCACTATTTCTTTTTTTGTTTTTCCTTGCTTTTTTTAAATCATATTTTAAGTTCTGGGGTACCTGTGCAGATCATGCAGGATTGTTGCATAGGTTGCGGGGGTAGGGGAGGGATGGCAGGGGGTGGGGGGATTGGGGAGGGTTAATATTAGGAGAAATACCTAATGTAGATGACGGGGGATGGATGCAGCAAACCACCATGGCAAGGGTGTTACTATTTCTTAAACTTGCTCTGATAAGATATTGATATTTTTGTAGGGGAGAAAAAATATTTTTTTCTTCAACCTTCAAAACTTAGTAGGAACAGATCCCTACAACAAAAGACACATTAACAAATAAAATAGAAGTTTGTTAGCATAATATTTTATGTATACATGAGAGATAGGCAGGAAATGAGTAATTCTAAAAGAGATGCCTTTAACTCCCAGCTTATATAGATAACATCTTTGACAAAAAATAGTGAATTTTTAGAGAAGTGACAAAAGGACAGGACTTTGAGTCTTTAGGGGCAGCAGGTTGTGAGGAGACGAACACATGGCAGATGAAGGCTAATTAGTAAAGCTTGCTGATATAGATCCTTCTGGTGCCACCTCTGGGGCATAAGAGCCTAAAGTTGTCTTCAGTGCTTAACCTTTGTCCTCCTTGGTAGGGCAAAAAGAAAGGATACTGTTTGTAAATTTATGCCCTGAGTTTAGATGAAGAGACAAAGAGCCAGGAGATTTCTCTCATCTGCTTCTTCTCAATTGCTTTCAGCTCAAAACAATCCTTATGCCAAGACATATTCTGGTCTTCCACATCCTTTACCTGGCAAGTGTTTCAAGGATGATTCTCAGAGCAACACCTCTGTGAACTCTTTGGGGAGTTTTGGAGTCTCTGTACTCCCTACTTCTCTGTTGCAGGAAGTCCAGCTGTGGCTCAGTCCCTGCCAGGTTCTTATTCATCATTCATCACTTGCCCTCAGCACATAAACTCCCAGTACCGTCCTCCCACCAGCACTCCTGGGTGGAATCCCAGCAAGATGGTATATGTTTTCGTGATGTTCACTTCACTTTTGAAGAGAAACTCATGAACTCCTTTCTGTATCACCTTACAGGATATGGGTAGCTCTCCCACCACCATTTCTCTCCGACTTACTATTGTTTTCTCTTCTTCTCAGAAAGGTGTAGGCTTTGGATGCCACATCCAGGTAGGGAGTGAAATATTTACCTCTCTTTCTTTCAGTCACTCCAAAGTTCTTTGCTCCAGAAGTCATTTTCATAGAACCCCAAACTCTTTTCTTGAGGTGGAATGGAAACACTATCCTTTCTCCCACAAGGAGAGTAATGAGTTAAGCTAAATTATTGCTAGCAAGAAACCTGCATGACCTTGTCTGTGAGCCTGATGATTCTCCTCTAGTTTCCTCATAGTCTTGTAATATCAAGAAACTTGTAATGGGAGTGAGAGGGTGTCTTTAGCTCATAATGAACAGTGGAAAACCGAGCCTGTGTCAATTTTTGGCAGTAATAAGCAGTTTTGGTGTACTTTCTTTTCCTTGTGTGCTTGGGTTTTGGGTTTTTTCTTTTTCTTTTATTTTTTTATTTTTTATTTTTTTTTTTTTTGGTATTTTCTAGCTCTGAACCCTGATAATTATGGAACAATAAGAAAAATTCCACTCTGTCGCCTGTTATATATCTAATCTGTGCTAGGAAGCTTAATGGAAAACCAAAAAGCAATCAGAAAATGTCTGCATTCTCTTCTACCTGGCTTCATTCTTTAAGCAAAGGAAAATTGGAAAGATAGTTAAAAACAAGTTCTTCTTGTTTAAAGTTGTATCTGGCTATCAGGAGAAGGGTCAGAGAATGTGAATGTTCTCTCTGGAAGGGGAGTGCTATCTTATCACCTTTTTCTTTTGACATGTTTCAAAGTCTAGCTTCAGCACAGTCAACACATATCCGAACGCCTTTCTTCTTTTTTTCTTCTTTTCTGGTTGATACAATCTTTGTATTTGTGGATACAGTGACTATTGGAAGAATAAAGGTTTCTAACTGCTCTGATGCTGGCAGGATAACTCTATTTCCAGGGAGGAAATCATTAATGATCAACTAACTTTATTTTTAGTTCCATTTAATTGTCATCAATATTAGTAGAAATTCACCTAAAATTGTGGCAACAGAGAATCAAGGAATTGATGGAGGGATGAGTGCAATTTCCACATCTTTGCTAGTTAAACGTATCAAAGCCAGGTATTTGAAGAAAATATTCCAAACTATTTGAGTGGATATTAGTAATATACTAATATTACTAAAATATTACTTTATTAGTAATAATAAAGAAGAGAATAATACATACTGGATTGACAGCCAGACAAATATGCTAAAAGGCAATTTACATTCCCTTCCTTGAAGAATTTTGTTGATGTTCAATATCTGTCTGTCACTGTTATAATAATAAAAGTATTAAATTGATAAAGATATTTTTGAAGGTCATAACATCACAATCATATAACAGCACACGTACAAATAAAGGAGGGGCACTAAAATATTTTCACTGACTGGTTCTAAGAAGAAGCTATGCAAGTACTTTTTTTCCTTTTTCTTTCTATTTTTAATTTATTTTCCAATTATTCAATAATGAACATGCAGATTATTCTCTATGAGGAAACTAATTATTATTAAAATTAATTATATTTCATCCAGTAATTCTTGATGTGAATAAAATGTGGTAAGATTTTGCAACTCTGTTGAGAGGAAAATAGTCAGCTTAAGATATATTTTGGAGTAAAGGACTGTCAATATCATGTAGTCTACAGTCACGGCCTCCTGGGGAAGACAAATTGAACACCACGGGTTTTTAATACTACAGCAAGTACATTAGAAAGAGATGCTACAGTGATGCTACAAATATAAAGTAAATCAAAGTTCCTTACAGCAGAACAGTTACTCAATTGCACATTTACTGTTGTTACCTAAGCTGTACATTTTTTCTTATATATTGTCTCCTTATCATTTCAAATAAATTCCAGAAACGATAATTATAACCACTCAGTACAATTACTTACAGGACTTTTTAACATATCCTTTTAGGATGACTTCAGAAATCAAAGAACTTAAATGTCCTTGAGATTAATTTTCTTTCTGGCTACACAATGTTTTGATAAAATAACCTTGAAACAAGGTATTTTAAGTCTTTCTATACTTCTCAAGTCCTGATTATTATTACATGTTTTTTAAAATATTTTTAAATAAAATAAGGCATGCAACATGCAAATAATACAATTAAGCATTTTTCTATCTCCTAGCTTAAAAAATATAAAAATTTGGCGATAATTTAATTAAAACTCCCATGTCGCTCCTCATTGTTGCTTTCCATTTATTTCCCTTAACAGTAAGTATTATGATAAATTTGATGTTTATATGCTTATAAATTTTATTTTACTCTTACTACGTATTTCTCTATTAATTTTTCAAATTTAATTTTTATTTCTTATGGGTAAATAGTACATGTATATATATTTGTGGGGTACATGGGTTATTTTGATACAGATGTAAATGCATAATAATCATATCAGGATAAATAGGGTATCTATCATCCAAATTATTTGTCAATTACTCACGTTCCAATTACATGCTTTTAGTTGTTTCCAAATGTACAATGAAGTGTTGTTGACTGTAATCACAATGTTATGAAATTCTGGATCTTATTCTATCTGATTATATTTTTGTAGTCATTAGCCATGCCCACTTCCTCCTCACTCCGATTATCCTTCCTAGCTTCTGGTAACCATCAGTCCACTCTCTGTCTCCATGAGTTTTTAAACAATATATGATATCATATGTAGAGGAGAAAAGATTTTTCTTCCATCTCAAGATTAATGGCTGAGGAATCTATAATAAAAGACAGATTAACAAGAGAAAGGCATACACATTTATTTAATTTAAGTTTTGTACAACACAGGAGCCTTCAGAAATGAAAACCCAAGGAAATGGGGAAATCTGTGTCTTTTTATGTTTAGGTTTGATGAAGAGTGGATAGTCATGGAGAAGGATGATCAGACAAAAAGGTATCATTTAATTGTAATAAATCCAGCAAGGCCTGTTTGTTCAGCCTCTTCTCTGACTCCCTGTGCATTCAGAGATAAGGACCTTCTTTTTTTCCAGGTATAGAGAGGGCAATTCTTGTAGGAGGACCTCATGACCTACTCCAGGAGAAGATCAGCTAGGTTTTATGTCCTGCCTCAAGGGGGTCAACTAATTCTTTCGATATTTTATGTCCTGATTCAGGAAAGAAAGTGTAAGGGAAAGTTGAGAGAGACTTTTCTGCCATTTCTCTTTTCTTAAATGCCAGAATTATATATTTTGAGGTAGTGTGTCTTTAATACTGTCAATTATTAATTCATACTGACTTCATAAAAATATTGTTTTCTTCCTAAAGTTTTACATTTTGCTTTTTAATATTTAATTTTCTAATTATGCTGAGATATTACATTTGATGTGGTGTGTGAATCCAATTCTGTATTTTCTATGTAGTAACTAATTTTTCAAACAGTATTTCCTTTTTCTTAGAGATAGAGACTCACTGTGTCTCAGGCTGGAATGCAGTGGTGCAATCATAGCTTGCTGCAATCTTGAACTCCTAGGCTCAAGTGGTCCTCCCTACTGGGCCTCCAAAAACACTGTGATTACAGATGTGAGTCACGGTACCCAGTCCCTCACTATTTCTTTTCTTCACAGATCTGTACTACTGTTCCTTATTTATCTAGAATTCAGTCCAGCTCACTCATGAATTAAGTTTCTGTATACCTATAATTCTACTTCCAAAGTCTCCATCTTATTGCTTAAAATTTTCTTTCTGTGTCATGCAAATGTAGAAATTAATACTAATTTTACAGGAACTTGAGGAGAATCAGCAAGGATACTCACAGTGAGATGGTTCTGGGAAACTTGGGCTCCTCCCAAGAGTCCAGTAAGTTAAGGGAATTAATATCCTTAAATATGCATAGCCCATTCATGGCATACCAGTTGGGATGTTTGCTCCACACTGTGTTGTGAGTCTGTTTGTATTTGCTCCAACATCACATTTTGTGAATTAGTGTTTCGTAAGTCTTGCTATACACTAAGGCAAATATTACAGGAATATTCTTTTTTCTTCAAAATTTTCTTGACTAGGGTATTTAGCATTTCCATATAAGTTTTATAATTAGCTTGTTACTGTCTACTGAAAGGTCTAATGCAATTTTTCTTTCTTCTCATTGAAGTTAGAGATCACTTTGGGAAAAATTGGCATCTTGACTCTGTTGGGTTCTCAATTTCATAACCACGGTATAATTCTCTATTTATTTAGATCTCTTAATGCCTTCAGTAAAGTCTAATACAGTTTTTCTCCACAAAGTTTAAGCACATTATTTTGTTAAAAAAAAAAAGTGTTTCTATATAATATTTTTGAATGCTATCTTTGCTTTTGAATTTCACTTTAACCTTTACAATTAATTTTGAACAGTGTAATTGTTGCAAAAAAAGTATGTTTTAATTTTAATGATTTCCTTGAAAATTCTTTCTAGTATTTCAAATAGACAATGCAATGAGCTGAATGTTTGAGTCCCCTCAAAATTCATAAGGCAAAATCTTAACCTACAAAGTAATAATATTGGAAAATAGGGCCTTTGGGAGGTGATTAGGTCATGAGGGCACAATGCTCATGAATAGGATCAGCAGCCTTAAGAAAGAAACCTCAGAGAGTTCTTTCACCCCTTTCATTATTTGAGGACACAGCAAAAGTCTGTAGTCTGCAGTCTGGAAGAGGGCTCTCACCAGACACTGAATATGTTAGTACCTTGACCTTGGACTTCCCAGCCTCTAGAACTATGAAAAATAAATTTCTGTTGTTCATAAGCCACCCAATGTATAGTATTTTGTTACAGCAGCCCAAACAGACTAATATAGAGTATTATATCAGCTTCAAGTAATAAAAATTTTGTTTTATTCCAGTTCTTATTATTTCAATTCCTTAACATGAAATACATTGCCTATGCCCTATAGTATGGTATAAAAGACAACGGAAGTCACCAAAGTCTCTCCCTTGATTTTAAAGGAAAGGCTTATATCCATTCACTGTTAAGGAAAATGTTTGCCTATTTTTCTTCTCTTTTTGCTTCGTCTTCCTCCTCTTCTTCTTTTAGATCTCTTTATAAGAGACTTTCCTTGTATTTCTGATTTGGGGGAGGCTTTTTGCCATCATGAGTGTAATAGTGCACTGAATAATTTTTTTATCACAATAAACATGCTTGTTTCTAGTGAGCTGATAGTATGGTAAAATATATTAATAAAATTTTTTGTTAGAGCGATTAAGTATAGAAGTAAGAATTATGTGAAATAAGGTAAGTAACGAAGTTGAAGAGTTATAATGAGATTCTAAACATCATCAGTGTTATTTCCTATGGGTTTGATAACTAGCATAAAATAGTTTAACCAAAACATTATAACTGTAAGGTTCACCTATCATATCATATTTGAAGCAAGAGAAATAAAAATAAAAATGTTTAGGATAATTTTTCTGTTTTTAAGCATAGAATAAAGTAAAATATGATGTATTTAATATATATTAATAACTATATCTTTTCTGCCATCCTTTTTATTGATGATACTAATGAAATGCAGAAAAGACTCTTTTCTAGGATGTGCAAATGTCTAATGGGAACTGAGATTTCTTTTAAATGTCTCTGTAACAGATACAAGATTTTGCCTGAGGGTGCTCTTTGAAAAATGAGAAACATTAAAATAGTATAAAGTAAAAAAAAGAGTCTTCTTTCTCAGCCTGTCTGTATTCATACTTTTAAAAAAGTTCGAAAACAACTTCATTATTTCCAATTATAATCAATGTACTTTTTAAAATTCAGTGTGAATAAAGAAAATGTAATTAGAGTCAAATATTCATATTAATATAAGAAAGCTACATTTCAAATGAAAATATGCAATATATAGTGCTAAAAGACCTGAGACCACCCTCTCTTCCTACCATTGACTTTAAGACTCCTAGTGCTAACCTGTCTTATCTTATGATTTAAAATATAGGCTTATCAGATGGCCATTTATTCACTCATTCTCATCTTCATATGCCTCTGAGCTTTTTATCTGACTTCTCTGTGGCTTTTTCCTCCCATTGCACTTTTGGATGCCAGGTTTTATAGTAAACAGACTCCATACAGTTTTAGCCTACTGATAATATTCTAATGACATTTCATGATTTTGATGGAACCTTGAATTTTCCTGAAGATATTACTTCCTGGCAGAATTCTTGAGGGTATGGTGCTCAATCTTCATTAATTCCCCTTATAATATGAAGGTACAGAATGAGGCTGAGGGGGCCAGGATTTATGTGTTTTAAATCCCTGTGATACTTCTAAACCTCCTCCCTTCTTCTGTGAGTAAAGATCCCTGCTCATTTGAGATTATGCCCTATGGCTGCATTATGCTTTTCTCATCCTTGTTCTGGACTCTACTACCCATTCTCATGACTTCCTTTGTTCACTGAGGCTTTAGCCACTGGTCCACAATTGTTCTCCTTGATCCAAAGCTCAATGTAGTTGGAGGTGACAAACGTGTCCATGTTTATGACCTGTCTAAAATCTATCTTAATCAGATAGATTAAGCTACTTCCTTGTTTTTTCATTCCCATGAAATTATGAAATTCTAAACACTTCCATTTTTCCTCAACCTTAACGTGCCCTATCTACAAAACTTTTAATCAGAGAATACTTCCACACCTTTCCTTTGTTCTCACCCAAATCGCCATGTCATTGCTCCTTTTCCTTTCAACAAATCAATAACTTTTAATTGTTTTTCATCATGTTGTAATTTTATGAAATCACTAAAACGTTATAGACTTCTTAGTATGAAATATTAACTTTTTTGCATCTTTGGATAAGGTAGGAAGAATAAGCTGTGACTATCAAAATTGTCTATGTATATTTTCTGGACTTTTTCTTTCCTTAAGATACTTTTGGCCATAAAATCTTTAGATATTGTTTTTAAAAACATTCCTCTCACCCATTCTAAATTGATTTGAAATAGCTAATGCTTCTCCTGGATGGTATACAATGAACAATTGTATCTACTTCTGATGATAATGAAAAAATAATATGTAAATTTACCTTAAAGATTTTCAGACCAATATCTCTAACCCTAGTCATTTGATAAATAATTTTAAATAAAAAATGAAGTCAAATATTAAAGCAAATTTGTGGCCATTTACCTGAAGAATCTTCTGCCCATTTTTTGATGTTTTAATAATCTCCAAGGATTTCCAAATCGCAAATGGTGTGATAAATCAAACTTTTTAACAAACTCCATAGCTTGCTACATGTAGCTATTGGAATTGTATATTATTTAAATAAGTTTGACAATGTGAAGAACTAGAATCAGGAGATTTCCCATCACAACAACTCTAAGCTGATGCAATTCCATAAATGCTGACAAAATGCACAGGACTCCTGGGTCATAGAACAAAAAATAATTTATTACTCATAGCAATAACAGTAGGTAGAGGAAAATCACCATGTGAGTTCCCTAAAAGCCAAATTCTACACAGTTGCATGAAGAGACAGAGGGTGCTGGCTCATGCAGTGGGCAAACCACAGCAGGGGAATCTTGAACCTAGGACATTTGCCACTTGTACAGTAAGCAGTAAGCGAGCCTTTTGTTTGTCCAGAGGGTTAACAGGAACAATGCATGCTTATTTAATGCATTCCAGAGGGCCATTACTTGTCCAAATTTCCAGCTGATAAACAATTTTGAGAAGTAGCAGTGAACTACTCATCAAGAGATGTGGGATCAGGGGCCTTGGAGGACTCCTTCCCAGCAATTATTCCTTCACTTAGTTTATAAGTGTCTTAGATATGTGTCAATATTTTGCAAAGATATGTAAATATTATTTAAAGATTTGACTACTTTAAGAAAATTTGGGAGCTCTTTCCATGTTTCACAAAGTTCTTCATTATGAAATGTTAAATATTCTCATAAGAATGTGCACAGAAATGTTTTCATTTTTCTCATTTTACTTCTCCAGTTTCATACCATCTTATCAGTCTTCTAAAGCATGGCAACATATTTCATTCACATAATACACAATTTTCTGCTTGTAAGATTTATACAACCCTGTGTTAATTGAGTTCAGGGTGTCATCAATTTTAATGAAATTCAAGAATCTTCATTGTAGATTGGCCTTTGATACTTTCTTTGTACCTATTGCTATTCCCTTACCTTACCCTAAACGCTTAAACCTTATTTCTATAACCAAACACCTCAAATAATCTATGATTTTCATTTTTTGTTTAGGGATGCCCTCCCTTTTTTTTTTGAGACAGAATTTCAATTTGTTTTTTTTTTTCCAGGTTGGAGTACAATGGCACCATCTCGGGTCACTGCAACCTCCATCTCCTGGGTTCAAGCCATTGTCCTGCCTCAGCCTTCCAAGTAGCTGGGATTACAGGAAGGTGCCACCACGCCTGGCTAATTCTGAATTTTTAGTAGAGACAGGATTTTGCCATGTTGGTCAGGCTGGTTTCGAACTCCTGACCTCAGGTGATCCACCTGCCTCGGCCTCCCAAAGTGCTGGGATTACAGGCATGATCCACGGCACCCAGCCAGGGATGCCCTTCTTCAGGCCCTTCTTCCTGCTTTAATCTTGACTGGTTGTTCCAAGACCTGTTCTCTGAGTACTACTCTGGGATTTTCTATTTAGTATTATCCTAGAAACTCCTTTCACTTTCTTCTTTTTTGGGTTCTGTGTGTTTTGAAACACATATATCCCTCTGTTTAAATTAGTTTTTTCACACCTTCACATTTTCCAGTATTCTTTGGTGCCCTTAGGAAAAGGATATAGTGAAAATAAATTTTGAGAGGGTGCCTAAGTGTCACGTGTTTATAATACTGTCCTAGTTGGTTTATAATTGTATTGTGTGTGAAATTATAATTGGAAACAATGTTCCATCAGTTTATAAGAGATATTGTTCTACTGTCTTTCATTGTTGTTTGGGAAATCCAATAGCATTTCATAACCATTTTATTAAAACTGATTACTGTTTTTGTTTATAATTCTAAAAATTTGCAAAATCTTCTCCCCATCCTTCTATTTTGAAATGATGTGACTCGTGGGCAACAACTTGTTACTCTATTTGATGTGACTTGTTACTGTATTTACCACTAAATCGGCCATTTGAATCTAGCCTCTCATTCTTTTCAGTTCTTGTGATGCTTTTTAATTTTTGGTTATTATCTTTTATAATTCTATCTATTTTTTCACTCTTCTTTTTAGAATTTTTATTTACTAGGTATTAACTTCTCAGGTTAATCATTTAATTTTATTCATATTTTTCTGTGTTTCTACTCATCATTTGTTTGTTTGTGGCCCCAGGATAATTTCAACAAATTTAGTTTCTGATATTCACATTGAACTTTTAATTTCTTTTTATTTTTTGGTGTCTGAATATTTATTTTTAACATTATCTTGTCTTGTTTCATGAATACATTGCCTTTTCATATTTCATGAAAATATTTTAAATTTCTTTAAAATTGTTTTCTGCATTGTTAGTTTCCTTCAAGTTTCTGTTTATTTCTGCTTTGAGTTCTGTATTTTGTAGTAAATGCTTTTTTAAAATGCTTGAAGATTTTGGTTGTCTGTTCTAATTTAAATGAAAAAGAGTATAATGGTAAGTAGAAAAATCATATATATGTAGGTGGCTGTTGACTGGTGAATTTCCTGATAGGAATCAAAACTTTTGGGAGGGACATCTTCAATTGTTAAGTCAGTTTCTCTGTCTTTTCTATTTGGCCAGTCCATTTGGAGCAGAACTCTAAATTTCTGCCCTGGGTGCAAATAGCAGCCTAAACCTATTTGTCTGCTTTCTAGGAAGTGAATCGAAAAGGAGAAATAAGATGTCTTACCATTCAGTATTCAGTCTGTCATTTAATACCCATGCTTAACTGCAGAATTTGTATCCCTATTTTGGATGTGCCTTCTGCTTTTGCAGTTTCTCTTGTTTTATTGTTATATTACCTGCCAGAAGGGAAGTTATAGTGCAGTTAAGTTGGAAGAGGATATATGTGTTTACATCTTACACAGCCTTTCAAACTGAACTCATTTTCATTCTCTTCCCTCACACTATCACCTGCTAAGATAGAAAGTGACTAATTCCTGAGCTTTTCCTAAGTTCTGCCTCATGGGTTGGTTTTTATTTGTTTCTTTCTTTCCCCCTCATGAGACACGTTTGTTTACAGAACTGGATAGTATATCTTTTGTTTGTTTGTTTTTTATTTTGGATAGTATATCTTGCATGTTAAAACAGGCTTCTTACTTTTCAGTAGATTATCAAATGGATATATAATAAACACAGGATAAGATTATTCTAAGCTTTCCCAAGTAATTTTTTTCTTTCATAACATTTTTTTCTTTTATATCTTTGATACTACTAATAGTTCTATTTTATTTCCATTAAATAGATAGTAAAAAAAAATTGAGGCTCAGAAACTCAAATCATGCTAGTTAGAGGGAGGATAAGAGTTTTTATTTTAATTTTTACATAGAACAACATACTGATAAAATAGGATTTAATTTGACAAATTTCAAAACAAGTTAAGGGAATTATTTAGAAAATATAAAATGCAGTTTTATTAAAGTTTCCTGGACTTCCTTAAATCTGTCTCTTAGTATTGCATCTCTACTATTGCCTATAGCTAAGTATTTACAACATTACATACATTTAAATGTTGAGTTTAAATTTAAAGAATATACTGCCCAAAGTAATTTACAGATTCAATGGTATCCCCATCAAGCTACCATTGACCTTCTTCACAGAACTGGAAAAAAACACTTTAAACTTAATATGGAACCAAAAGAGAGCCTGCATAGCCAAGACAATCCTAAGCAAAAAGAACAAAACTGGAGGCATCACGCTACCTACTTCAAACTATACTTCAAGGCTACAGTAATCAAAACAGCATGGTACTGGTACCAAAACAGAGATATAGACCAATGGAACAGAACAGAGGCCTCAGAAGCAAAGCCACACATCTACAACCATCTGATCTTTGACACACCAGACAAAAACAAGCAAGGGGGAAAGGATTCCCTGTTTAATAAATGGTGTTGGGAAAACTGGCTAGCCATATGCATGGAGCTAAAACTGGACCCCTTCCTTACACCTTATATAAAAATTAACTCCAGATGGATTAAAGATTTAAACATAAGACCTAACACCATAAAAACCCTAGAAGGAAACCTAGGCAAAACCATTCAGGACATAGGCATGGGCAAGGACTTCATGACTGAAACACCAAAAGCATTGGCAACAAAAGCCAAAATAGACAAATGGGATCTAATTAAACTCCAGAGCTTCTGCACAGCAAAAGAAACAATCATTAGGGTGAACCAGCAACCAACAGAATGGGAATAAATTTTTGCAATCTACCCATCTGACAAAGGGCTAATATCCAGAATCTGCAAAGAACTAAAGCAGATTTATAAGAAAAAATCAAACCCATTCAAAAGTGGGTGAAGGATATAAACAGACACTTTTCAAAAGAAGACATTTATGCGGCCAACGAGCATATGCAAAAATGCTCATCATCATTGGTCATTAGGGAAATGCAAATCGAAACCACATTGAGATACCATCTCACACCAGTTAGAACAGCAATCATTAAAAAATCTGGAGACAACACATGCTGGAGAGGATGTGGAGAATATGGAGAAAAAGGAACACTTTTACACTGTTGGTGGGAGTGTAAATTAGTTCAACCATCATGGAAGATAGTGTGGCGATTCCTCAAGAGTCTAGAAATAGAAATTCCATTTGACCCAGCAATCCCATTACTGGGTATATACTCAAAGGATTATAAATGGTTCTATTATAAGGACACATGCACACGTATGTTTGTTGTGGCACTGTTTACAACAGCAAAGACCTGGAACCAACCCAAATGCCCATCAATGATAGACTGGACAAAGAAAATGTGGCACATATGCACCATGGAATATTATGCATCTATAAAAAACAATGAGTTCGTGTCCATTGTAGAGTCATGGATGAATCTAGAAACCATCATTCTCAGCAAATTGACACAAGAACAGAAAACCAAACACTGCACGGTCTCACTCATAGGCGGGTGATGAACAATGACAACACATGGGCACAGGGAGGAGAGGATCACACACTGGGATCTGTTGTGGGGGAACTAGGGGAAGGTCAGTGAGGGGTAGGAAGGTTGGGGAGGGATAACATGGGGAGAAATGCCAGATATAGGTGATGGGGGGTCAGAGGCATCAAACCACATTGCCTTGTATGTACCTATGCAACAATCCTGCATGTTCTTCACATGTACCCCAGAACCTAAAGTGAAATAAAATATATGTATTATTGAAAAACAAGAAAAAAGGAGAAAATCAATAAATATAGTTTAAAATATTAACAGACTAAAGAAGAAAACCCATGTGGCCATTAAAAGAGATACAGGAAAAAGCGTATTTGAAAATTTCCAATTTATTGTTGACATGACAACTCAGTAAATTTGTAATAGAAGGGGAATTCGTCAATCTGATAAAGTATATCTGTGTAAATCCTAGAGCTAATCTCATACTTAATGGTTTAGGAGTGCATGTTTTCTAGCTAAGACATTAAGACAAGGATGTCCTTTCTTACCACTTTTATTGAACAATGTAATTGAAATTCTAGCCTGCTCAATAAGGTGACAAACATAAATAAAAGGCGTACAGACTGAAAAGAAAGAAGGAAAAGTGTCTGTGTTTACAGATGACATAATAGGCTGTACAAAATCTTATGAAATCTACAAAACAGTGTCTGGAAATAATGAGTGACTTTACCAAGTTTACAGTATTCATGATTGCTACATAAAATTCAATTGTACTTTTATATATCAATAACAATTAAAAATTGAAATTAAAAAGCAATATATAAAATATCATCAAATACATGAATTTTATGTATAAATTCTGACAAAAGATACATAGATATGTATACAAAGAATTATACAATTTTGGTGAAAGAAATTAAGACACATATACATATGCATGCATACACATTGTTTACAGATCAAAATATGCAATATTAGTATTATTATTAATTCGTTCCAAAGTGCTGGGATTACAGGCGTGAGCCACTGTGCCTAGCAGCTATATTATTATTATGTCAATTTTTTCTAATTTGCTTTTTAGACTCACCACAATCCCAATCACAATTTCAGCATGAATTTTTATATATACCAATAAAATCACTCTAAAATTTACTTATAAAGCAAAAGTAGTAAAATATAGCAGATTTTAAAAAGAACAAAGTTGGAGGATTATAATTGTTGATATCAGGTGTATTATGAAATGACCATATCATATTTTGGCATTACGTTTTGGTATAAAGGCAAATGGGTACACACCAGAGTTAAAAAAACAGAGGCATACACATATGATCAATTGATTTTCAACAAAAATACAAAGATAATTTAGGGGACAAATAAGAGTCATTTTAATAATGTTAGAAAATATAAATTTCAGTTCTTACACTGTATATCAGTATAACTTACACATGCATTAATTCAAATTTCTTTAAATATAAAACTAAAGTTATAGAACTCTTAGAAAAAATGTAGAATATTTTAATGATATAGGTTAAGAAAATACCTGTGGAAAGATAAATATGAAAAGGCATTAAAATTCATGAAAGAGCAGGTAAAAGCAAATTAAAACCAGAATGAGGTAACACTACCACTCCCTTCCCATGGTAAAAAATAAGAATACAGGCAAGGGTAAGTAGGGGCAAAAAATGCAAGAAAACTTGTATGCCTACTCGGGAAACCTGTCACTATCTACTAAAGATGCAAACATTTTGTACTAACAGTTCCAACATGCCTGGGTGCATTTGTGCACCAAATAAGATGCTGTCAAATTTCATTGCCTTATCATTTGTAGTAGTCAGAAACTGGTCACCAATCAATCAGTAAAAAAAAAAAAAAAAAAAAAAGTCACCTAATGTTCAACAACAATAAAGTATGATATATTCAAAGCATGAAATTACTTACAGTTTTTTCTCTACATATGTCTCACACTATGTTTGGAAACACAGTGAATGGAAAGAAGGGCATGGGAAGCAGGTCTAGAGCTGCAGCAAGAAAACAGACTGAATCTGAGGTTCAGGTTTACCCTTATACGACAGAGACATGTCTATAAACTTTTATCAGGTAAATAAAGATTATAACATTTCTGTCACTCATGGGAATACTGGGAATGATAAAGAGAAAAAGTGTACAAAAATACAAGGTATTAAACTCCAACTCTACTAAAAATACAAAAATTAGCGGGTGTGGTGGGGGAGCGTGCCTGTAGTCCCAGCTATTCAGGAGGCCGACGTTGCAGCAAGCCTGGTTTGAGCCGCTGCGCTCCAGCCTGGGAGATAGAGTGAGACTCTGTCTCAAAAATAGAATAAAAAATAGTATTTAGAAAAAATTTAAAAAATTTCTAAATTGACTTTATTAATAGATATTTTAAGACCTTGAGCTGATCACATAATGTGATAGTCCATGAGATTACCCATGGAAAAGGTGTTTCTAGCATACTCTTAAAGGAATTAATTCTCAACCTCCAACGTCAACATTATTTCTCTGCTCAACAGGGCCAGTCTTGAAGAAATGGGTACAGCCTTCTCACGTGTACTCCCATACAATCTCCTCCTGCAACTCACTATTACTTCTTTTTCATCTTTTTCTTATTTTCAGAAATTAGAAATACAAGTGATAATAATGAATATCTTTTGATAATAGCTAATGCTGAAAACTAACACATTGAGAATTTGCTATGTGCTTGGAGAAATTATCCTTAGTTTATTTAATTTTCACGACAACCCTATCAGGCAAATACAGCTGTTGTCCCACTTTGCTGAGAAAACTGAGACCCAGGCAGATGAAGTAACTTGTCCAAAATTACCTAGTTAGTAAGAGTGTTGATATTTGTTCGTGTAAGGTAATAAGGAAAAAATTACAGAAATTTCTAAACTGGCTTTCTATTATTTGCTAATAAGGAATGCGAGTGGGAATAATGAATCGAGATTTAGGAAGTAAATATCCTCTGTGAATCTCCAAAATAGTGGAATAAACTGCAATAACTGCAATTTTGGTCAAAGAGAGAAAAGTAAGTATGTTGAGACAACTCTGTTTTTAATGAAGAGAAAAATATTTTACCAAGTTAACAGATAAGTTATGATATAAAATATTCAGTTTGGAAAGATGAGATGAGACACATGCCATATAAGTAGATGAAATATGAATGCAAATATGAAAGCAAATTAGTCATATTATAGCTCATAGACGTAATCATTGGTGCTAAATTACTCTCAGTAGTTTTCAACTTACACTTCATGGAACCTCAGGTCTACTCAGCAGTGTGTTACAGGCTTCTGGGACTGTCGAGAACCCAAGTGATGTCTCAAGGCTTAGGACGCCTTTAGCCAGAGTACAGCAATAAGGGTTTATACATTGTTTGAAAAAAATGGCTTTATGGGAGTGTGGGGGTAAGCGTTGGGAACTTTCACTAACATAGGTAATGAAACGATAATTGTTCTGCTTCATCATTATATTGATTTGGTACGGCTCAACATTTAAAGCTTAATATGTAATTATTTTAACTGAAATCAAAATATAAATTACGTCAGTTTCTCTGTGTGTACTCAGCTTCCTTACTTTTTAAACAGATCCCTAGGTTTTATGTGATATAGAAGAAACGTGTTCTATACATAGCCTTTGGTAGAGGGAAGGGCACAGCTAGCCACACATTTGCTCTCTCATGCATCTTTTACTAGGGTGACCGCAATATTATCAAGTAAGTAATACAAGTGCCACGTTTTATTAGCTCAATGAAGCCTGCCTCAAAGCATGGCAGAAATCGTTTGTAGTTATGTACACACATAGAGTACAATAGTTGTATTCTAAGATTAACTCCCTAAATTAGGCTCTCCCACACACCTAGCATCACTTTATCAACTTGCCTAATGAATTATTATAACAACTTGTCTCCAGATCGCTCTTGAAGTTATTATTATTCCTTAATTTAAAAACACAGTGTCTTTTCTTTCAATATTGGCATGGAAATAAAGAAGAGCAAAAATTAGCTCCACTAGTAATATCTATTTTTAGTATAGTTTTTAGGCATTCAGTAAAGTTTTAAAAATTTTCTACCAAGCAACAAGCTAGACAGTGCCTGGTTTCATATAGCTTCATTCCCAATAATAGAGAAAAACATGTAAACAAATAAAGCTCTGTTTGATGCTGTGGTTATGTGAGATGTTGTGGCAGCACAGAAGGACTAAGTTTTCAAACTACCACTTATTTTTGGACTTGACTGTTTATTTAAGTACATATCATGACACTAAGTGCCATTTTCTTAAATGTAACACATTTCTGAAACTTTTCGTGCCTGTAATATTAATGCAGATGTACTATATATAGAAATACCGTGTATGTACAGTTTATAGAATTTACACAAAGGGAGTATAACTATTCACTTGGAACCCAAATAATAAAGTTTGCCACCACTCTAGAAGCTTGCTTTCTTTCCTTCCGGTTTCTCTCATCCCCTACCTAGTTCACTCCTTCCAAGGAGATTCACTAGGTTGAGGTAGAACAGTTTTGCTTGTGTTCACACTTGATGAAGATAGGATCATATAGTAGGTTCACCTCTGTGTCTGGCTTTTATTGTTTAAAATTGTGAGATTTATTTTTATTGTTACATAAATTTGGGGCCTATAAAAATGTGTGTGCATATGTATACTGTATATGTTTGAGAAATGATAGCTAGAAAGCTTAGATGTCTACTGAAGCTATATCAATAACCAGGGGCTAGAAACTTCTTTGTAGTGTTATAAGGTGAGTTGATGAATCTGAGATTATAGAATGGAACCAAAGGAAACTAATAACATGTAAAATCTTTTCAGTATTAAATTCAGCATGTATTCAAAAAATTAAAGAAAAATGTAGTAAATGCATAATAATTTCTTTCTGACACATTTTGAAGAAAACAATGAAATAAAACACATAGTCAATGCAGAATTTGACACATATGTATAATAATGTCATGATATGAATTAAAAAGTTTTAATTCATTTCTCCTTGGTGGAAATATATAAGCAAAAAGTCATTTCATTTCTCTAGAGTCAGAATGAGCAAGTGAAGAAGGAAAAAACACAAGTGGCTTAATATTACATAACTTATCTTTCTTTAGCCAATAAACCTACTAACATAAACCCTAAAAACAGAATACTTTGTGACTCAAATCTTTTCTTTCATGAATAATACAATTGGGATCAAATAGGTCATTCTGGTGGTAGAAAATATACCTGTCAAAGAAAACTGACCTATCTGGCGGGTACAAACACATTTCTTACAGCTTCTTTTCAATTTTGTATAGGGTTACTTGGGAACACAGTAGAACTTGCAAAGAGATTTATAACATCAAATGTTCAGTTAAAATCAATGTATACTGGTGATTTCTGTGAGCTTTTGAAAATTTTAATTTATGTTATGTAACTGGATTTAATGTGATGATGTCACATAATCACAGGTGAGAGTTGTTATTCAGCTGAGGTGAAAGATGGAGTTCTGATTCAGTTTGGTTGCCATTTTTAAGACTTCTCTATAATAGATGCTTCTTCTTTTATTTTTATTTTATTTTTATTATTTTAATACAGAGTCTTGTTCTGTCGCCCAGGATGGATTGCAGTAGCACGATCTTGGCTCACTGCGACCTCCCGGGTTCAAGCGATTCTTCTGCCTCAGCCTCCCGAGTAGCTGGGACGACAGGCACGTGCCACCACGCCCTGGCTAATTTTTTTGTATTTTTAGTAGAGACAGGGTTTCACCGGTTAACTCCGTGGTCTTCATCTCCTGACCTCGTGATTCATCCGCCTCAGCCTCCCAAAGGGCTTACAGTTGTGAGCCACTGTGCCAGGCCAATATAATAGATTATTTTCACAGTGAGAATACACCTAGACAAGCTGAAGAATCTGAAGCAAGTGGGATTTATTTTTTGTCCTTTTATTTTGTTACCAGAAGATAGGTTGATCTTGACAAGTAATGAAATAGCATTTAATGAAGTATAAATCAGGTATCTGATAAAAAAAAAATGTAATGTGAAAAATGTATTCGTTTTTTCTTCTCAATCTAATTTTTAGTTGGTAAACTGCTCACGGTGAGAAAATCCAGCGCAAATATCAATAATTTTCTTCAAAATAGTCATTTGTGATATGGAGCGCACCTGCTCACATTCCTTCGACCTCTCTCAGAGTTCTTACTTGGGGCACTGTCTTTTTCACATTTGTTTAATAGACTTTATTTTGTATTTATTTAATGATTTCTTCATTCAGTGCTAGTGGACTTTGTGCTCCACTGGTAATATCTCCTTTTAATTCTAATAACTCTATGATTGATTATTTTCAAAATGCATTGGATTTTCCGTATAATTCACCTATCCCTGTGTACGTTATTGAATTATGAGATTTATGTAGTCTCAGTCCTTATCTTATTCGTCTCCCCCAGTGCTTAGATGAATCCCTAAAATATATTGTGTTCAACATTCTTGTTGACAAAATAACTTAAATATTATTTTTTAATTTTATTATTCATATATTGTATTGGATAAACGTGTCTCTTTTTTTTCAACTTACTAGTCTAGCTTCCTATGACATGTTACAACAACTTTTTTTTTCTCTAAGTTGGAATTTTTTTTCTACAAGTTGAACTTTATTTCCACACATTTTTTAAATCTACACATTGAGCTTTTTTTATTTCCACACATAAGTTTTAATAGCATGCATCAATGAATAGTTTGTAGGTAAATCAGTCATTTGATCTTGTGTTAGTAATTTTAGTGGATTTTTTTAGTTTTAACTAAAAGAAAAATGAGAAATTATTAACTGACTGGGGATAATTCAACAG
Organism: Aotus nancymaae; assembly: GCF_030222135.1. NCBI lineage: Eukaryota > Metazoa > Chordata > Mammalia > Primates > Aotidae > Aotus > Aotus nancymaae. The sequence goes on from NW_026988438.1 coordinate 9,404,765, forward strand.
AATAATGTTTATGATAGCACTGTGTACATGTAGGATGCTTCTGAAAAGGAAAACAGAGAACAGCAGGTCATCTGGCTGAATTATTTACCCACTGTGTAATTTTGGACATTATTTTATCTCTATGAAGTTACAATGAAATTAAATAAGAGACATATCCATCAATGTGGCAGATTAGATTAGTGACCTCCGAACATTTTGATCACTCTTCCGGAAAGTAATTTTAAATAACTGGGAGCCCCTTTGCACATCATTGTTGCTATCTACATTTTATATTTTGCTTAAGTTGAAGTTGCTGCAAATAATATAATTTCCAAAACTGAGTAATTACTCACACATTTTTGTGAGTATTGATATTGTTAAATGAAATTATAACACTTTTAAAGATGTATTTAAAAGACTACAAATACCATAGCAATTTGATATCTCCCATAATTCATTAAAAATATATTATGGCATTAATCTGTTGTCTAATAATTAAAAATTTAAATGCTTGCTTCTTCTATTAGTACTCATAATTTTTCTACTTCTCCACAGAAAATTACTGTAATGTATTTTGTTTTTGAAAGCATTTTAAAATTAATATACTATGCTGTAATAAATGTCTTTAAATTTACATTTATTTTATATAAATATCAAATTTATAACTTATGTTAAAATATATTGGAATCAATATTAAAAGACATAATTGTTCTAGATTAAATTATAATTGAAATTATTTTAATTTACAGTTTTGAAAATATAAATATGAAATTTGAAAATAACCTTAAGTAAAATATTACTGTAAAATGCATCTTTTACTAGGATGGATAGGGAGACTAAATATTTTCACAATTATTCTATGCATATATTGGTGGACATTTCAAAATGAAGCTAATTTTAGCAGAAATTATGCTCTGTGTGTGTTTGTTTATAAATAGGGTCTTTGAGAGAAATCATTTTCACAAAACGTAGCATAGGAAAAGAAGGGAAGCTTTTATAGTAATGTTGTTTAATTTCTTGACTCTTTTGCAGATTTCATGCCAAAAGTCACATTGTGACTTGCCATCAAACATTTTTCATCAACTAATTTTGTCAAATCAAGCAAAAATTAGAAAGCGTCTGCCTTACCAAAGGATGTTACCCTGTTTTTAGTCATTGACTTTAGTGCCTTTCAGTTTTCTTGCTAGTGGTGTGACCAATTCTCTGTATGAAAATCTCCCTTTTTGAGTGTTTCTTCTTTTTTGACTCGACTTTAGTTGATAGCCTCAAACTTCATGTTCACTAGTTTTTCAGTCAATAGAAGGTAAGGAGTAAGAGAGAAGCCAAGGTATTTCTCATTCTCCCAGCATCAGGCCGTATGAGCAACAGAGACATCTTTTAATGGCACTGTCTCCAGTCAGACCCATAATGATTCCAATTAGGCAATCACGCTTTGGGCTGTGCTAAAAACACCCTTTTCCTTTGTTAATCCAGCCTAGGCTTTGTAGCAACTTCTTGCTGTAGCAGATTTTCCTGTAACCTCGCTATTTTCTGTCTGGCTTCTCATTACATCCATCACCTCTGTAAGTAATCCTCTTTATTTTTTTGTTCTTTGAGTAGATTATAGATTCTGATTCTTTGAGTACAGTTTACATTCTTGGTAGGAATCTGACTGATTTGGTTTCTTCAAAATAAATAAATGTTTTGATATATCATACATGGAACAAGCCTAGAGGAACATCAGCAGGTAATCGCTCATATAATTGCATCAAAAAGAATAAAATCACAAAAGGATTTCAGAACTTTAAATAAGAATGTTGAGGCAGTCAAGTTTTTATGGAATTAATATAGGTAAAACCTACATAGATTGGTTTTTTCACTGCTGATTAATTCTTATCTAAAGTCTAATATATTTGGGGAAATTATTCCATGACAGTTGATTCAAGTTCTTCTTCTACAAAAAATGTAATATCTTTTTACTATATTAACCAATTTTAATTTTGTGTTTTTAAATTAGCCCATCTTATAATAAAGATAGGTTTAAAAATTTGTACGTCTAAGACTACAAAAGCTGTTTATTGTTTCTCATTGTTATTACTTATATAACTATGTGAAGAGGGCTTTCCTTTTCAACTTTCAGAATTCTGACATGTGATGTTTAAAATCATGTTACCTTTAAATAAACTCAACTTAATGAATGTATACAATGTATACACTGTGAATTCGGTATGAAACCTATGATGCTACAGAATGGCCAAGACCAAGACTTTGTAATTATTCGGGTCTGCTTTGATTAAGTGTGACCTTTTTCTACACCAGATTCAAAGATATCCCAATTAGTATGACATTTCTTGTGAATCTATGTTAATTTAATGACAAAGTAAAAAGGATAAAAAGGAAAATGCACATCACAGCTCTGCAAAGTGAAAATGTAATTCATTTCATTTCTCAGGTTTTTAAAATTTTTTCTTCTTTTTTTCACTTATAATTCTATCTTCAAGTTTATGATCTGTCATATTAATAAATGGAAACTATTTTTAGATATATACATTTTAAAATAATGGGAGTTTTAAGAGATAGCATTACATATCTAGTATATATCTATGTGATATTCAAATTAGTCACATGAAGATTGTTTCACAAAATTACACTTATTTAATATTGTATATAGTGATATAGGCTGAATCATCTCCCAAAAGATGCTGACATTCTAACCCTTAGCACCTGTGAATACGACCTTAGTTAGAAATAGGGCCTTTTCAGATGATCAAGTTGAGAATGATTGGTTAGGGTAACCCCTAATCCAATATGACTGTGTCCTTAAAAATTAGAAAATTTGGATACAGGGGGAGGGACACAAACAGAGACAATGCTACGTGAACATGAAGGCAGAGATGAGAGTGAACCTCTACAAGCCAATAAATGTCCAAGATTGTCAGCAAACTACCAGAAACTGGAGAAAGGCGTGGAACAGATTATTTCTCACAGCTTTTAGAAGGAGACAACCCTGCCCACATATTGGTCCTGGACTTTGAGCCTCCAAAACTGTAAGAAATTAGATGTATGTTGTTCAAGCTACTTAGTTTCTGGTGCTTTGCTATGGCAGCCCTAAAAAACTATTACATATAGTAAAATTATGCCTGTTACATCAATGTATTTTGTATCATATCTCTCTACATCACCTTGATTTCCATATGCATTTCTATCTCAATCTGCATCTAATATGTACTCATTTCTACAACCGTATCTTCCCCAAATGTATATAATTAAATAAGAATTTATTGAGGAACCAAAATCCTTTAAATTAAAACAAATTAATGGAGACATCATGATTACTTGCTATGGACTTAGAATTTTAATTTTCTGGAATCCACATTGTGTTTTACTAATTCAGTGTGTTTTTACTTTAATATATTCTTTCTGCATTGACTTCCTAGTTTGAAAGAGATAATGAACTCCTTGTGCACTTAGTTTATTACCAGAAAGTATTTTCTAAGGCACTGACAAAAGTCATGCCCCTCTTGTGATTCAGTTGTTTTAGGAGTAAGGTGAATATTAAGAATACCTAGGCATATTGACCTACCTGCATTTTAATATAGTTGCTTTCCAACCCCAAGTAAATTTCTGGGAAAGCAATGAAAAAAACCACGTATAATTTAATTTTGTATGTGTATATTAATTGGCTTCATAAAGAGAGACACTAGAAAGTATTCAATGACTCTTAAACTTTTATAATTTATTTTTTTAATTTTTGTTAATTTATTTTATTTTATTGTATTTTATTTTCTGAGATGGAGTCTCGCTCTATCGCCCAGGCTGGAGTGCAGTGGCGCATCTCTGCTCACTGCAGCCTCCGTCTACCAGACTCTCATGCCTTGGCCTCTCAGGTACCTGGGACTACAGGTGTGTACCAACACACATGGCTAATATTTGTATTTTTAGTAGAGATGGAGTCTCAGAGTTTCACCATGTTGGCCAGGCAGATGTCAAATTCCTGGCCTCAAGTAATCCGCCTGCCTCAACCTCCCAAAGTGCCGAAATAACAGGCATGAACCACGACACCCAGCCTAAGCTTTTATAATTTATATTTGAAAAGTTTTAAGACCATTTAATGCAGTTTCTTAGAGTTACTTTATACACATAGCTTGCACCTTTAATACTCACTCTTCCAGTACTGGCTAAGTTCACTTTCCCTGGACTGAAATAAATGTCCCTGCCCTTCGTCTTCCATAGCACTTAGCCATTAGCTGTAAATGCTTTTGTAATTGCTGGTCTTTGCACTAGAACATGATACTGGGGCCATGTCTATCTCATTCAGCTGTTTATCTAGTCTCCAGTACAATGCCTCCTACATTGCTTGAATGGAAGAAAAAATGAATACATGAACAGATACACATACAGTAGGAGAAGTCACAACACAATGGAAACAATGAGGACTTTGGAGTCAGGCCTATATTCAAATCCTGTATCTGCCACACATTGGACGGGCAGATTATATAATACACTCCTGAGAGGACATCTTTTTAACTATCAAATGAACATATTAATTCTCACCTCACAGATTGTTGAATGGCCTAAAATGATTTTATATATATATATACACACACACACATATATGTGTTATATATATGTATATTATGTACATAAAATGCCCATATATTTATTATGTCCATATAATCCCAGCTACACAATACTCAATAATAGTTAACTAGCATTATTATAACATTATGATAAATTCATGGAGGAGTCAAAAATTTGTTGCTTTGTGTATTTTCTTATTACTCATAGTATGCTACAAATAATATAAAAATTAAATTTAGAGATAATAGTTGATAAAATAAAATGTATGTTCTACTTTACCCAAGAATATCCAGCCAAATGACCAGTTTTGAGGAAAATAAGTTTTGACATTTTTGTGAAGTCTTGGGTAAAAATAACAACAGTAAGAAAGTCATCACCCTGAGCATTTGTATATTGTTTGGAGGATCTGATACCTACAATTATGATATTTTAATAAAATCTTGTCTAGAACAATTCAAATCCATATGGCCCTTAAGAAATACAAAACAATTTCATACTGTCCTTTTCATAAATTAATATGTGATGATGCTTGAAGGTGTCTTTCTCCATTTTTTTTTTCGATGGAGTTTTGCTCTTGTTGCCCAGGCTAGAGTGCAATGGTGCCATCTCAGCTCACTGGAACCTCCGCCTTTCGGGTTCAAGTGATTCTTCTGCCTCAGCTTCCTGAGTAGCTGGAATTACAGGTGCCTGCCACCATGACCAGCTAATCGTTGTATTTTTAAATTGGAGACAGGGTTTCACTATGTTGGCCAGGCTGGTCTTGAACTTCTGACTTCAAGTGATCTGCTTGCCTCGGCCTCCCAAAGTGCTGAGATTACAGTTGTAAGCCACTGTACCCAGCCTATGTCTCCATTTTTTAGGTTTTTTCTTTCTGAAACAAAACCAAACCACTTGCAGATACTGACCAGCTCTTTTAGGAGATTAGCCTACTCTTCATTCCAAAAATTAACAAGGAAGTACAGAAAAAGGAAATTTACAGATAATTTTACTGATAAACACAGAGACAAAGATCTTAAAGAAATTTTGGCAGCCTAAATCTAATAACATCTAATGAGAATAATGCCTCATAACCAAATTAATTTTATTTAAGAAATGCAAGATTTGTTAAACATTAGGTATCAGTTAATGTACTTTATCACATCAAGGAAATAAAAGACAAATCACACAATCACACAAGTAGATGCAAAATAGCATTTAATGAAAAAACAACATTCGTTTATAATTCTATGCTAAATACTATAGAAATGAATTTATTCTAGAAAAGAGCAAGTACAGTAAAAGTACAGCATCTATGGGTAAATGGATAAAGGAATTTAACAGACATAACACACATGCACAGAATATTATTCAGACTTAAGGGAAATTCTGCCATTTGTAACAATGTGGATCAACATAAGACATTATGCTAAGTGAAATAAACCAGGCACAAAAAGACAAATGCTAAATAATCTCACTTATATATAGAATCTGAAAAAGTCAAATTCATAGAAATAGAGACTACGATAGTGTTTGCAAGAAGTAGGGAGGGCGGTTAAAGGAAATGGTCAAAGGGTACAGTTTCATTTGTGCAGAATTGACTTCTGTAGGTTTAATATACAGCGTGGTGACTATAGTTAATAATACTGTATTGCATACTTGAAATTTGTTCAGAGAATACGTTTTTTTAAAAAATTTATTTTGTTTTAAGTTCCAGGATACATGTTCAGGATGTATAGGTTTGTTACATAGGTAAATGCGTGCCCTAGTGGTTTGCTGCACCTATCAACCTGTCACCTAGGTATTAATCCTGCATGTATTAGCTATTTATCCTGATACTCTCCCTCCTCCTTTCCCCCCTTTCCAGGCCCCAGTGTGTGTTGTTCCCCTCCCTGTGTCCATGTGTTCTCATTGTTCATCTCCCACTTGTAAGTGAGAACATGCAGTGTTTGGTTTTCTGTTCCTGTGTTAATTTTCTGAGAATGGTGGCTTCCAGCTCTGTCCATGTCCCTGCAAAGGATATGATCTTGTTCTTTTTATGGCTGCATAGTATTCCATGGTGTGTATGTACCACATTTTCTTTTCTCAGTCTATCATTGATGGGCATTTGGGTTGAATCCATGTCTTGCTATTGTGAATAGTGCTGCAATGAACATATACTAGCATGTATCTTTAAAATATTATGATTTATGTTCCTTTGGGTATATACTTAGTAATGGGATTGCTGGGTCAAATGGTATTTGTGGTTCTAGGAATAGATCTTACATGTTCTAACCACACCAAAAAGGAAAAAACCAAACAACAACAACAAAAAACAATTGGTGAAACCCCATCTCTACTAATAATATAAAAATTACCCAGGCTTGGCGGAGGGCACTTCTAATCCCAGCTACTTGGGAGGCTGAGGCAACAGGATCACTTCAACCCAGGAGGCAGAGGTTGCAGTGAGCCAAGATCATGCCACTGCACCCTATCCTGGACAGAGCGAGACTCCATCTCAAAACAACAAACAAAAAATAACTGTATGTGAGATAATGGATATGGTAATTAGCTTGATTATGGACATCATTTCACTATATATGTGTATTGAAACACCGCACTATATACTTTAAATGAATATCATTTTTGTTGGTCAAGTATATCTCATTAAAATTGGGGAGAGGAGGAGAACTTCTATAGCCAATACAGGCATCACATATAATAATAAATGAGGAAAGCTTGGTCTGTGAGATCAGAAATGATATAGAGATGTCCACTATCCACATTTTTTTTTCAACCAGCACTAGAGTTCCTAGACAGTAAACTAAAGAAATGTGGGAAACAGAAAAGTTCCTCTTTAAAGTTTCCTTTCTTGTTTAAGAAAAATTCATGAGTGTTAGAAATGATAGTTTGTTTTAAAATGATAGTTTCTTCAAAAGCCTTCTTGCTTTTTGCTAGAGGCCCTATCCTATGTAGCTGATAGAAACGCACATAGTACGTTCTATGTCCTTGTACTTTAACCAAGATATCTGTGCTGGATGTGCTCACAGGCATGTCTCAGATCGCAGCCTATGACCCTTCCTTATTTGGACTTCCTTTTTTGCTCTCAATTGTTTTTACCTGTTTAGAATAGTTTCAATTTATTAGCCAATCAGATTTTAGTTTAGATTGTGAGATCTGTCTCCAGCCAGCAGAGATCAGACACAGCAATAAGGACAACCCCAAATGTGTAAGAAATAAATATGTCTGCTTTCCTTTGTTCGTTGTACTCTCCTGGCATGATTGCTAACGGGAATACCCTTTCTGCAGGAAGTAAAAAGAATTGCTTTGCTGAGATAAATAACCTTTGTCCCAGTAGTAATTTTTCATTGTAGCACCAAAAGAAAAGTTTTACATATAACAGGAAATAAAAACAAAGAAAATAAATATGGATTAAGAAAAAAGAAATAAAACGAACTATTCGTAGCTACTATGGATATACAGATAGAAAATTCCAAAGACTCTATTATAGGTTATTAGAATTAAAAATAATATTACTAAGGTTGCTTGATATAAAAGTAGTGTGTGAAATTTATCATACTCATTTGTAAGCAAAAAATCCACTTGAATATAAAAATATAAAAAGATTTCACTGATCATATTATAAAATATTGGAATAATTATTTAAGAAAAATTACCCTTCAACCAAAATTTTGAGAACCAATATTTTTCTCAAGCATGAGCTAGATCTTTTTGTGTACTGTGTACTAAGCAAAAATGAAAATCTCTGTCATAATCATTTATATCACATTCTCTAAATGAAATAACCAAATGATACCTAAGGAACAAATATATAAATTAAAAGTTTTCATGTGTGAAATATAAAATTGTCTAAATAAATTGAATCAAGTAAGAAGTTAAAATGGATATTACAATTTAGTAAAAATAATAATCAAAATGCATACATAAGTGTTTGTAGGATACAACAAAAGTCATCTTTTGAGAAAATTTTATAACCATTGCTCTTATTTAAATAAAAAGACCAAAATGTATTGGCTCAATATTGACTCAAGGAACTAACTTATGTAATTAGAAGTAATATAACGGCTTAAATAAACCCAAACAAAATATATGGAGGGAAATAAAGAGCAGTAATTAATAAAATAGAAAACTTAGATATAATAGTGACAATCAAAACCCAGTTTTCTTTCATCTTTTTCATCTTTTGTCTATTTGTGCTATTTATTTATAATATCTTCTGAGTAATCTAGGTTTACTTTTCTTTAGATTTCTCTAATACGTAGTTAATTCCTGACATTCGATATTGTATTTTAACTTTATATGTGCATATGTTTCCATTTCTAGAAGGTCTTTTTATTTTTTTAATTTTTAATTTTTTTTTTTTTTTGAGATGGAGTTTTGCTCTTGTTGCCTAGGCTGGAGTGCAATGGCGCCATCACCACAACCTCTGCGTCCAGGGTTCAATGAATTCTCCTGCCTCAGCCTCCCAAGTAGCTGGGATTACGGGCGTGTGCCACCACACCAAGCTAATTTTGTATTTTTAGTAGAGACGGGGTTTCTCCATGTTAATCAGGCTGGTCTTGAACTCCCGATCTCAGGCGATCTGCCCACCTTGGCTTCCCAAAGTGCTGTGATTACAGGCGTGAGCCACCGTGCCCAGCCATCTGTTTATTTTTTATAAGATTGTGTTTATTATTATTGTTTCCTAGAATTAGAGATATTTGTAGACTTGACTCTTATAAACTTTTTTATTTTAGAATAGCTTTAGATGTACAGAAAAATTGCAACATAGTACAGATGGTTCCCTTATATCTCACATCAGTTTTCACTATTGTTATTCTATATTTATTATATATGGTGTATTTGTTTCAATTAATAACTTATTGATGCATTAGTATTAATTAATGTCCACACTTTATTTAAGTCCTTAGCTTTTATCTAATGTCCTTTTACTGTTGCAAAATCCTATTCAGAATTCCACTTAGATATAGTCATCATATCACCTAGGCGTTTCTTAACTGTGACACTTTCTCACATTTTAACTTTTATGTCCTCTATAGTTTTGAGAAATACAGGTTAGATATTTTGTAAAATGTCCCCCTACTGGGATTTGTCTGATAGTTATCTTATGATTATACTGAAATTGTATATGTTTGAGAGGCAGAGTACAGAGTTAAGGCGTCGTTTCCACTAACTCAAACAGTGTGCGTATTAGCAACATGATTTATTACTGTTAATGTTAACCTTGAGCATTTGCTTCTCGGCAATGACAGTAGTTGCTCCTCAGTTTCCTTACGGTAATGTTACTGTATTTTGGGGGGGAAAAATCTGTATTTTTCGAAGGAATTTACTAAACACAGCTCACATTTAAGGAGTTATTTATGCTCCATCTCCTTGAAACTGAAGTATCTAAATTACTTGAAATTTTCAGCATGGAAGATTTGTCGCTTATTATCCCCTTTATTCATTTACTCAATCATTTATTCATATAAATATTGATTCAGAGTATTTATTTCGTACTGTGAGTTGTGATTCAATGCTATTTACTTATTGCTCCAATTGTTTCTGCTTTGACTACTGGTAGATCTTTGAATTCACTCCTGTTGCTTGTAACAAATCTCTACTTGGGATTCTCTGCTTGGTTTGAGCGCTTCTTTACTTTATGGCATTACAAGATGATTCAGGCTCATTTCCTATGTTTCCTACTTGTGCTTGACTTTATTTCTTTAAACATGTAAGTATAAATATTTTATATTTTATGTTTGATAATTCGAATATTTGAAAACGTGTGGGTTTGTTTTCTCTCTACTAGCTTCCATTCAAGGTAGCTTATTTTCTTCTGCATTTAGTTATTTGTTTTTTGGAGGTGCTTATTTGACTAGGAAGAGTATTTATTGGCTTCATTTGAGTATTTATTGGCTTTATATATACACACAATTTTAGATTTGGGGGTGCATATATAGAATTGTTACATGGATATGATGATTAATAAAGATATTTGTATATTTTAAGTTTTCTTCTTAATTATCTCTGGAATTCTACAATGCATAATTTAACGTATTGAAGTGTAAGGGTCAATCAGTATAATATACTTACAAATAATACAATAGATTTAGAGCCCCTTGTATTCTTGGAAAACAATCCTTAAGAAGAAATCACTTTCTCTTGTGTAGTTTGTATCATCTAGTCTCTGTTGTCGTTAAGAATATCGTCTAAGAGTCTTTATTATTTACAATTTTTTCTGTGGGCTACAATGAGATATCTTTTTTTTTAATGTTTGCTTTTCTGAAGTTTTATTTGTGGAAATATTTTTACTTACTTTGTTCCAAATATATTCTGCTTCTAATGTCTGCAAATTCAAATGTTTCATCCTTTCCAAATAACCCTCATCTGCTATTATTTCAAATATTTCAAGCCTCCGTTTTCTCTGTTTTCTTTTTCTATTGGTAGTTACACCAGGATTTATAGTCACCCTTCACCCTCTATCCTCAGTATCTCTTCCTTATTTTTTCTCTACATAAAATGGAAAATGGGAAAATGACATGTTTTGTGCTGTTTCCTGAGTAGTATCTTCAAATCTAACTTCTAGTTCACAAATATCTCTTTCAGGTGAAGCTGTCTATTGTTTCAACTATCTAAAGGCTTAATTATTTTTATTATTATTTACTTATTTTTATAGATTCAGGGGGTACATGTGCAGGTTTGTTACTTGGATATGTTGTGTAATGGTGAGATTTGGGCTTCCAGTGTGCCCCAACCCAAAAAGTAAACATTTTACCTTATAGGTAATTTTTTTAACCTTCTCCTTCCTTCAAATCTGCCCCTTTTTGAAGTTCCCTGTATCTTTATTTCACTCTGTATGTCCATATCTACCTATTGTTTAGCTCTAACTTAAAAGTGTTAACAGGCAATGTTTGTTTCTGAGTTATTTCACTTAGAATAATGGTGACCAGTTCCATCCATGTTGGGGCAAAAGACATGATTTAATCTTTTTATGGCTGTGTAGTGTTCCATGGTGTATATATGTACCATATTTTCTTTATCCAGTCCACCACTGGTGGATGCATAGGTTGATTCCATGACTTTGCTATTGTGAATAGCAATGAGATAAACATACATATAGTGCAGGTGTGTTTTTTACATAACATTTTATTTTCCTTTTGGTGGTTACCAGTAGTGCAATTGCTGGGCTGCATGGTAGTTCTATCTTTAGTACTTTGAGAAATTTCCATACTGTTTTTCATACAGGTTGAACTAATTTACATTCCCACCGACAGTGTATAAATACTTCTTTTTCTCCACATTGTTACCAACAACATTTGTTGATTTTTTTTGACTTTTTAGTAACAGCCATTCTAACTGGTGTGAGAAAGTATCTCATTAAGGTTTTAATTTGCATTTCTCTCGTGACTAGTGATGTGGAGCATTTTTAATGTCTGTTGGCTGCTTGTATGTCTTCTTTAGAGAAATGTCTGGTCATATCCTTTGCCCACTTTTTCTTGGGGTTATTTGTTTTTGTATTTGAATTGTTCGAGTTGCCTTGCAGACTGTGGGTATTAGTCCTTTGTTGGATGCCTAGTTTGCATATTTTCTCCCATTCCTCGGGTTGTCTGTTCACGCCATTATTTCTTTTCCTGTGCAGATGCTTTCAAGTTTAACGAAATCCCATTGTCTCATTTGTCTATTTTTGTTTTTGTTGCCTCTGTTTTTGAGGCGTTTGTCATAAATTCTTTCCCTAGGCCAAACTCCAGAAGAGTTATTTCTAAGTTTTCCTCAAGTATTTTTTACATTGTATGTCTTACATTTAAGCATTTAGTCCATCTTGAGTTAATTCTTGCATATGATGAGAGACAGGGCTCCAGCTTCATTCTTCTGCATATAGCTAGCCAATTTCCCCAGCACCATTTATTGAATACAGTACCCTTTTTCCATTGTATATTTTTGTCGACTTTGTAAAAAATCAGTTGGCTATAGATAAGCAGCTTTATTTCCAGGTTCTCTATTCTGCTTCATTGATCTGTGTGTCTGTTTCTGTACCAGTACCGTGCTATTTTTGTCACTATAGCCTTGTAGCATAATTTGAAGTTGGGTAATGTGACACTTACAGTTTTTTTTTTGTTTGTTTGTTTGTTTTTTTTTTTTGGCTTAGGATTGCTTTGACTATTCAGGTTCCTTTCTGGCTACACATGAATTTCAGACTTTTTTCCCACCTAATTTTGTGAAAAAATGATGTTAGTAATTTAATAGGAGTTTTATTGCATCTGTATGTGTTTGAGCAATATGGTCATTTTAACTATATTGATTCTTCTATGAACATGGGATGTTTTTCCATTCAAGTGTGTCATCTATAATTTCTTTTATTACTGCTGTAATTCTACTTTTAGAAATTTTTCACCTTCTTGGTTAGATGTATTTTTAAAATATTTTTGTGGTTATTGTAAATTGAATTCAGTTAATTCATTTGGTTTGGAACTTGAACTTATTGGTGTATGGAAATGCTATTAATTTTGTACATTGATTTTGTACACTGGAACTTTACTGAAGTCATTTCTCAATTCTAAGGAGTGTTTTGGAAGAGTTGTTAGGATTTTCTATGTATAAAATGTCACCAGCAAACAGAAATAATTTGATTTTCTTTCTTTTTTTTTTTTTTTTCCAATTTAGAGGCCTTTTATTTTTTTCTCTTGCCTGATTGCTCTCACTAAGACTTCCAGTACTATGTGGTGAAAATGGGTATCCCTGTCTTTTCTTAGTTTTTTTCATTTTTTCCTCTTCAGTATGATATTGGTTTGGGTTTGTTGTATATGGCTTTTATTTTTTTTGATGTATGTTCCTTCAGTGCCTAGTTTGATGAAGGTTTCTATCATAAAAGGATATTGGATTTTATCAAATGCTTTTCTGCATTTATTGGAATGAGCTATGATTGTCGGTTTTAATTGTGTTCATGTGATGAATCACACTTATTGATTTGGGCATCTTTTATTCCTGAAAGACAACCCACTTGATTGTGATGTATTAACTTTTTGATATGCTGTTCAATTCAGTTTGCTAGTATTTTATTGAGAACTTTTGCTGCTATGTTCATCTAACGATACTGGCCTGTAGGTTATTTTTGCTGTTGTGTTCTTACCTGATTTTGGTATCAAGGTGATGCTTGCTTCATAGAATGAGTTAGAGAGGAATCCCTCTTCCTCCATTATTTTGGAATAATTTTTAGTGAGATAGGTACCAACTCTTCTTTGTATAATATATCTGGTAAAATTGGGCTGTAAATCTGTCCGGTCCTAGGTTTTTATTTGTAGGAGATATTAACTACTGACTCAATTTCATTACTTATTATTGGTCTGTTCAGGGTTTCTATTTCTCCCTGGCTCAATCTTAAGAGGTTGTATGTTTCCAGGAATTTGTCCGTTTCCAGGAATTTTTCCATTTCTTCTAGATTTTCTAGTTTGTATGTGTAGAGATTCTCATTGTAGTCTCTGATCATCTTTTTTTTATTTCTGTGGTACCAGTTGTAATATGACTCTTATCATTTCTGATTGTGTTTATTTGAATCTTCCTTTCTTTTGTCTAGGTCGGTCTAGTTAGCATTCTATCACTTTTATTTATCTTTTCAAAAAATTAACTTTTCATTGATTCTTTGGATCATTTTTTTTTTTTTTTTTTGGTCCCAATTCCATTTAGTTCTGCTCTGATCTCTGTTATTCCTTTTCTTCGGCTAGTTTTGTTTGTTCTTGATTTTTAGTTCCTTGAAGTTTGGTGTTAGGTTGTTACCTTAAGAACTTTATACCCTTTGATGTAGGCATTTAGTGATATAAGCTTTCCTCTTAGCATTGCTTTTGCTATACCTCAGAGGTTTTGATATGTTGTGTGTATTTGCATTCACATCAAAAAAATTTTGAATCTCAGTCTTAATTTCATTATTTAACAAATGATTATTCAGGCACAAGTTGTTCAGTTTCCATATATTTGTATAGTTTTGAGAGTTCCTCTTGGTATTGATTTTTAATTTTATTCCAGTGTGGTCCATAAAGACACTTGATATGATTTCTATTTTTTAAATTTTTTGAGACATGCTTCACAACTGAGGGTATGGTCTATCTTGGAGAATATTTCATGAATTGATGATAAAAAAATATATTCTGCATTTGTTGGGTAGAATGTTCTGTTAATGTCTACTAGGTTCATTTGAGCTGCAGTCCTGTTTAAATTCAGTTTCTTTTGATTTTCTGTCTCAATTATCTGTCTAGTGCTGTTGGTAACATGTTGAAGAGATTTTAGTTTATCATTTATATTTTCTTAATTCAAAAAGAGTTGTTTCTTTTCCAAAACTTCCTGTTCATTTTCAATATGTGTTTTAGGTAAAACATTATTAAACTTTTTTTCATGTATTTTTAAAAATTCCTTTTGTGATCATTTTAATTTGAAGTCCTTATGCACCTATGTCTGTGTTTCTTCTGACTTGCCCATGGTGGCTTGGGAATCTTTGACAATCATCTGTGACATTACTGTTGGCCCTAATTGTGGATCATTTCCTTCAGAGAAAATTAGCATTTATATTTGCCAAAGTAAAAGAGATACTTCCAAGCTGGGAATAACTTAGCTGAAAGGGTGCAGATTCAATGTGAATAACTCTGGTTAAGCTATGTCTTCACATGCACTGTTCCCAGATTAGTCTTCAAACTTAAGCAAATTTAAGCATTAATTTTTAAGGAAGTGTTCCTTCTTTAGTTGATCTATTAGTCATTGGTCTCACTTCTTATTCAGCTCATGTATTTCATTTTATTATTCTTTTGGGAACAGGGTGCAGCATCCTTGGAAACGCAGTGACATCCTTGTGAGACAGGAATATTGAAAATATGTTTTATCCAGTAGATAGTAATTTTGTAGCAGGCAGGTTTTTTAGAGTATCCTACTTAATACACTGCTAAGAGCAAATTCCGTTTACTATGCATTTTTAACATACTTGATTTTAGCATTATTATTTGAATACTTCCAAAGTAATATGTTATCTACAGTATTTAAATTTAATGCCCTCTAAAAATAAATTTAAAATATTTAAAATAGAAGAATTGCCAGCTAGGAAATGCAAACAAGAGGCACATTTCATAGACATTCAAATGGACACATTTTATAGACCTTCAATAGGTAACAGAGGAAATTTAAAATTTTACATGTAGGTGTAAAATGTTAATATTTTAGAAACATATAGGCATATCACCTTTATTCTATTTAAAGATGCCTCCTTTTAAGTAATTGAATGCCTCTTGTGTTAAAAAATTGTTTAGCAACTAACTTTTTTTCTTTTTTAGTCACATACTCAGCAAATGAGATGCAGTCATTTGCAACAATATGGATGAAACTGGAGATTATTTGTTAAGTGAAATAAGCCAGACACAGAAAGATAAACATCAAATGTTCTCACTTATTCGTGGACTCTAGAACTCGTGAATATAGAGTAAGGATGGTTACTAGAGGCTGGGAAGAGTAATAGGGGTTTGGCATGGGAGATGGGGATGGCTAATGAGTACAAAAAATAGAAAAAATAAGACATACAAATTGATAGCATAATAGGGTTAACTATAGTCAATAACTTAATTGTATTTTTTAAAATAAACACTGCAATTGGATTGTTGGTAACAAGAAGGATAAATACTTGATGGGATGGATACTCCATTTTCTTTGATATGCTTATTTCACATTGTATGCTTCTACCAAAACATCTCACTTACCCAACAAATATATACACTTATCATGTACACACAAAATTATTAGAGATAAGTTTTTTAAAAATTTGTAACTGAAATAATTAAAATAAACCTCAGGATGCATAGAAACTCTGTAGTTTATTATTAGGGTAAGCAATTAGCCATAGGAATCTTGTTCAAAAATTTATACTAGATATTAAAAGCATATCGGGAAAACATATGATACTATGTGTAAATATATATTTATTATTTGAAAATGCCAATTGTAAAACATGTAATAGAGACTTTTAAATGACCTTCAAATCAAATGACGCCTTTACTAATTATAACTGGCTTTCTTTAATGTACGTTTAAAGTGATGAGGAGATTTAAAATGAGTTTTAAAATTCCTGTTACATAGCAAATTTCCTGTCTGTAGTTAAGGACTTTTAAGTTGATTTTCTGGCAAAAAAAATAAAAAATAAAAAATAAGACAACTATGTCTTAATAAAATGATGATGACTCATCACAGAATTTTGTTAGAATTTACTCTGAACATTCCAAATTCCAAAAGTGTTTCACAATTTTCTTTGAATTTACAAAGGGCTAGAGCAGTGTGGAACAAACTTAAAATACAATTCAACAGTATTGACTGCAGAATTCTACAACTTGCAGCTGTCTTTGTTTCAGATTTAGATTATTTTTAATGCCTTATATCTGTAGAGAACTGTATAATATTTAAGCAATTTTATGAATGTTAACTCACAGACTTGACTCTTCAGGCTGTTTTCAAAATGTGTTTATAAAGTCATTGAGGGGTTAGTGACCAATGAGGACCACTTTAGTTGTTCCATGTTCTCCTTTTTCATTGTTGTTTATACCTTTCTTGTCTACCTTCCATTTCTCCCTCTTTCCTTTACCTTTCTTGAGTTTTTATGTCTTCAGTTATTCACTGAATATGTAGTGTGTGCTAGTAGCTTCATTCAATGTGAAGAAGTAAAGCTCTGTCCCCTAAATCATAAAATATTATGAATTAATGGATAAAACACTGAGAAACATAGGAGGTAAAATAATAGCAAAGACCAGTATTATAAGAATAGTCAAATATCAATAAATGCAGTGGTGACATCCTTTAAGTATGAACAGAGAACATATGTGCTTAGGTGTAACTCATTTTATGTATTAACTTATTTAAAAAATAATCACATTACATGAAAAGGAGTCTAGAAAGAAATAGATCACTATGGGCTAAATTATGGGTCAAAAACTTTTTTTTTTAAAGTGAATATACTTATACTTCGGGTAGGTATAGCATGCAAATAGATAAAGAAGCTAAGGTGGGCCGTCCAGGTGAGAGAAATATAATCACAGAGTTAGAAATGAGAAAACGTGTTTAGATGATAATGAATGTATTTACCTACCTATAAAGCAAGGCTGTATTTATTTCTTTGTTTAATAAATTCTATGAGAGAGAAGGCTAAAAATACAAATTGGGGCAACATTCTTGGAGAACTTCGATTATCCACCGATAGAAGTTTTTACCATTCCAGATGCAATTAATTGATTCGAGCAAGTATTTACTGTGATCATAGTTACACCACAGATTGAAGACTCTCTTTCTACACAATTCTGCAACTTGCAGTCTCATCATCGTCTTTAAGAAACTTTTCTTGGTTGATTTTCAAACCATACCCATTTTCTTCTTAGCACATAAACATTAAATCTATGAAGACTTCACCTAAAAAATGCTTTAGTAATGTAACTATTTCTTTAATTGGAGGAAAATTACAGATTTTAAAAATCAAAATTCATGTGACAGGGCTGTATCCAACCTAGTTTTCTGCCCTTTGAGCAGTAAGAGAGGCCCTGTAGGGATGGAAAGGGTGTGATCCCTTTCTTCTTTTTTGTAAGAATTATGGTTGACACTCCTATAACAAAAGACAGGTTAACAAGAGAAAAGCGTAACACATTTAATCATAGTTTTATGTGAGATACCCGGTTTCATACATAGGTTTGATGAAGCAGGAACAGCCAGGTACTAATGTGATTGGATAAAAAGAGTATGATCTAATAGTAATAGACTGAGAGGCGAAACCCAACAAGGGCTGTTTATTCAGATTCCTATTGGTCTTTATGTGCAGCCTTCCTTTCTTTCTGATCTGGGGCAGGGATCTCTCTGGAATGTGGGTATTATGACCTACAATCAAACAAGGTAAGTCAGAGAACTTTTTTATTGCCAGTTCTTACACAAAAATGTGTGAGAATGTTATAACACTATGTTTAGATTTTATGACTGGCTTTGGAGAAAGGGAATTTTTGTTTCTATGACCTGCATAGGAAAGAGAGCTTTGAGTTTCTATGGCTAGCCTCTGGGAGAATGAGAGGTGAGTGACAGGAGAACAGGAAAATGTCAGAGAGAAACTTTACTTCTGATGATGCTTTTGAGGCTTTCACATTGGTGTGTTGTATTCTGAGCCTCAAAAGCTCCAATGGGTAAAGTGAGTAATTATTTATAGAATCAGTCTGGGAAAGGGATAAATATGCTTATAAAATGTTTCCTCTGAACAAAGAACTAATTTTAATGGGAATTATACTGGGAAAGAATTGAGGTTTACCCTGACATTTATTTCTCATTACTTAATGCCAAACGCCCAGAGCACTTTGGTTTTGTAGGAAATTTGTTCTTATCCAACCCCATGTTACATCAACATGTTCTAGCCTATGCTAGTCTTTATAAATAAATCTAAATCTAGATTTAGATTCAGAACTTTTTATTTCCCCTGTAGAAGAGGCAAAGCTGTACCTCTATTCTCTTAGGGTCTCTGGTTGTTCCTGAGAATTAACTTGATATAAGGCAGATTAACACTAGGAAAACATACACACATTTATTTAGTATGGGTTTATGTGACAAGTGAGGCATCATAAGGAAATGATTCCTGAAAGAACTGATAAAACTTAAATGCTTTTACACTATTTTGAACCAAGAAAGGCAGTTGTGGAAAAGTAAGTAAAATATGTTAGGAAGTGAAGGGAAGATAAGCATTGTTTTAATAAGGTTCGTTTGTACTGAATTCTCTTAGTCTCAGTCCCATCGTTCATTATAAGAATATTTCTTTCCTTGTGGAAGGCAGCTCTCACGGGAAAATTTCATCTCCTGTTTTTAAGAAAAAGAAGGATCAGAATATCCTTCTTGCATTTGTTGTTTTTCAATTGCCTTTAACTCAAAATAGTCAAGATGCCAGAGTGGCATATTTTGGGGTGGTATGTTACAAACTTTTTCACCACCTGAAGCAGAAGTCTCCTTGAGCAAAAGTCTCCTTCAGAAAATATGGGTAATAATTTCCATGGGTCTTTCACTGTGTTCACAAATTATCGCCTTGCAGTGAATGAAGACATCCTATGGTCTTTGAATTTAGATTTCAAAACCACAATTTTTTTCTCCATATTCTACCTGCCCCCAACAGCTCGGTGGAGTTGAATCTGTTATAGGTCTGAAGTGGTGTCACCTCACACCAATGATGAAGCTAAGTGAACTTGTCATTGTTATTCACAAAAAAATAGAGATTTGCTACTGTCACGAATCTACTGCTAACCAAGGCATGGCTTTTACTGAAAGTCTCTGCCCTGGTTCAGATATGGTTTCTTTGGCCCTTCCAGGTTTCATATCGATATTTGATCCGCAGTGTTGGAGGTAGGGCCTATTGGAAGGTGTTTCAGTCCTGGAGGCAGATCCCTCATGAACAGTTTGGCACTATTCTCATGGGAGTGAGTTAGTTCTCACTGTTAGTTCCCATGCAGTCTGGTTGTTAAATAAATAAATAAATACATAAACCCTGGCATCTTCCCCTCCTCTCTTCCTTTCTCTCTCACCATGTGATCTTCACATGTCATCTCCCCTTCATATTCTTCTAGGAGTAGAAATAGCGAGCCCCTAGCCAGAAGCAGATGCTGGCACCATGCTTCTTAAACAGTCCACAGAACCGTGAGGCAAAGAACCCCTTTTTAAAAAGAAATTACCCAGCATCAAGTATTCTTTTATAGCAGCACAGACTAAGACAGTCCCCAAAACATATGAGGGTTGCTGACATTGAATGAAAGAAGAGAAAAACATAAAAAATTATCTTAGATTCTCAATATTTAACAGTTGAACAGAAAAATCAAGAAAATATTTTCTTGATGCTACTCAATGCCAGTAGCATTGAGTGTCGTGAAAGCCAAGGAAAGAGAGTGTTTTAAAGTGGGATTGGCAAATAGTGAAAATACTAAAGACAATTAAGTAACATAAGATACGTGAAGTATCTGTTGAATTTAGACACATATAGTTCAGGAATCAAATTGGAAAGAACAGATTTTGGGTGTGCAGAGTGTAAAGCTATGTTATGTTGTGTCAAGGACATGTTAGAGGTGAAGCGTATGGAGTAGCAGCTAACTACACTCAAGGTCCAGGTATAAGAAAAGACTGAGGTTTAGAAAGCTGGGATGCTGTAGGAGAGGAGTCAGTAGATTTTAAAATGATGTAGAATCAGAATCAGTTTAGGGAGGAAAGAAAGGATAGGATTATGGGACTAAGAATGTGGGAGAAGTCAGAAGGCTGCAGATCTTGATGAAGCTGAAGAGTACTTGTAATGGAAATAACTCAAATAAGGTAGCCATAAAGATTTGGATTACATTGAGAAAGCGGGCAATTAATTTCTTATTTCAGAAAAAGAGCAATTTTGAGTGATATGAAAGGCTGTGGGGAAGCAATTGGAGCAAGTAGCCAAAGTGGAGTAAGAATGAAGTTCATGGAGATAATGAGATCAGAGATTTGAGAGTGAGTCTTTGTATAAATAATTCTAGTGGATTTGGATTCACTTAGGATTGAGGCAATTTACACATGTCAGTTTAGCTGTGGGGTTTTTAGCCATTAATACTCACATATGTTTTCTATTTTTTTCTTTCTTTTACGATTCCTGTTAAGCAAATATTAGGCTACTTGATGGTGTCCCACAGGTCTATTACACTCAGTTTCTCATTTTCTTTTATTTTTTTCTGCTTTGCAGACAGGAAAATATCAGCAATCCTATCCTCATGTTCCCTGATTCTGTCTAAATTTAGTCTGCTAAATCTGCTATTGCTTCTCTCCAGCAAATTTTTTATTCTAGTTACTGTGCTTTCTAGCTCTAGGAGTTCTGTTTAGTTCTTTTCATTATTTTAATTTCTTTGCTGATATTATTTTGTTTATACATTGTTTTCCTGATTTCCTTTAGTTCTTTGTCCATGTTTTCCTTTAGCTCTTTGAACATATTTAATAGAGTTGTTTTAAAGTCTCTGTCTTATAATTCTAATGTCTGAACTTCTTTAGGGCTGATTTGCATCAAATGTAAATGGGTCATACTTTCCTGTTTCTTTGTGTGCTTTATAATTTTTTTCTGGTAACTGGACATTTGAATATTATAATGTGGCAACTCTGGAAATAAGATTTTTTTTTTTTTTAATTTCTGAAGACTATGGTAATCCATTTATCTAGTGATTTTTCCCAATTATAGTTGCAGAAACTGTATTTCTTGTTATGTGTGGTCATTAAAGTCTCTATTTCTTAGTTAGTACTCAGCTAGTTGTTTGACAGAAGTTTCCTTAAATGCCAGAATCCCAGTCTTTACCAATAACTCTGTGCTGGGGCCTTCCCTCAATATTTAGCCAGACTTGTACTGAGACTAGATATTAGCCAGAGGTGAAAGCTTACAGTCTTTTGTGGTCTTTTCTCACCATGCATCTTGGCCTAGCCAAATCAGTGGCAAGGCCAAGTTTTTAAATTTCTTCGTAAACTTAGGTGTTTGTAACTGCCCTAATTTCCCAGAGAAACTCTCTCCTGAACCTTTTCTCTTAGGACTTACTTCATCTGTTGTGTGTCTCAACAATAATCTTTTGCCCCAGTCATCTGATGCTTTTCTGGCCAGAATGTGTTCCAAGGTAGGCAAAAAAAGGAAAAGTGCCTTGAGTCCTTCAGGCAGTCCTCAGCCAGATTAGAACAAACCTACATACTTATCTGCAAATAAGGTCTTCTATCTCCATCCAGATCCAGGGACCAAGGGCCCACACTGGAAATATGGGTTGTGCTCTTCAAGACTTTGAGCCAGAAAGGTAGTGGGACAAAAGCAAATAAAAATACTACAAATATTTTCTACTATTTTATTAAAGTTCCCTTTTTCTTAATTTAGCATTGACTTGGTTGCTGTAAATATTTTTCAGAGTTTTGACAGAGTTCTTTCTTACAATTTCTGATTATTTCGTCCTGAGACAGGAGCTTGGTGTAGCTCACTCTGCCATTTTACTTACATCATTCTGTATTATATTTTTTAACAGCATGTTCAAGAGATGTTTATTTATAATTCATATACCATTCAATTCACTCATTTAACACATACAACCTATTGATTTTTTGTATATTCATAGGATTGTGCAACCATCACTGGAAATAATTTTAGAACATTTTATTTTCCTTAAATGAAACTTCATGCCTCTTTCCCATCACTCCCCATTCTTTCATTCTTTCCATTCAACTCTTCAGCCAAAAAAAAAAAAAAAACAATAACAACAGCAAAAAAACCTACTAATCTACTTTCTGTCCCTATAAATTTTCCTATTCTGGACATTTTATAGGAATAGAATCATACAATATAGGGTCTCTTGTGATTTGCTTTCTGCACTTAGGATAATGTTTCAAGGTTGATCCATGTTGTAGTATGTATCAGTATTTCCTTTTCCATAGGTGAATAATATTAAATGATATTGATATGCCACGTTTTATTTATCCATTTATCCGTTCATGGACATTTGAGTTGCTGTTACTGTTTGTTATGAGTAATGCTGCTATAAACATATGTGTATATGTTTTTGTATGGCCATTTGTTTTCAATTTGTCTTGAGTATATACCTATGGGTAGAATTTCTGAATCACATGGCAATTCTGTGTTTCACATTTTAAGGAAGCACTAAACTGTTTTCCAAAATGACTGCCCATTTTACAATCTCTCTAGCAATGTATGAGAGTTTCAATTTCTCTGTATCTTTGCCAGCACGTGTTATTGTCTTTTTTATTGTATGCAGTTTAGTGGGTGTGAAGTGGTACCTCATTATGGTTTTGATTTGTATTTTTTTAATAACGAATGATGTTGAGCATCTTTACTTGTGCTTATTGGTCATTTGTATATATTTCTTGAAGAAATATCTATTCATATCCTTAGCTTACTTCCAACTGCACTATTTCTTATATTACTTTTGAATTTTAAGTTATCTTGTATATTCTGGATACAAGTTTCTTTTTAGGTATGTAATTTGCAAGTATTTTATACCACTCTATGCAATGATTTTGAGACCTATTCATACAAACACGTATTCACACACTCATTTGCTTCTCACTGTTGCATACCTCATGTGGCCTTTTACCACACATTATCTATTTTTTCCTCATATAATGAACACCTCCAACTAACCATTACCACAAATGGTGCTGTAATTAATATCCTTTTAGAATTGTGTGATGTATATCTTGGGAATATATATGCATAATGAGAATTTCTGTACCATAGACAATTTAACTACCTTCCACTGTGATTTCCAGATTAAGTGCACCAGTTGATACTCTCACTAGCAGTGTATGAAGAGTTCTATATCAGAGTTCCCACATCCACACCAACAGACACAATTCTAATTTTGTCAGTAGGATGCTTATAAAATACATCTTTGTTGGAATGTGTGTTTTTCTGACTCATTTTCTTAATTTTGTAGTTTATTTATGTAGTAAACTTCCTAAGTACCAATATGTTCAACTTTAAAACAAAAAATCTCTCTTTTACAAGGTTGCAAGAAATGAACGAGATAATGTATATAATGCCGTTTTTTAATGCTTGATGAATGTGAAGCATTTAGTAAATATAACATCTTATTTGTAGTATTTGTGTATTGTTGAAAAGTATAAGGATCTTTGCAGATAATACTACAGGTGGCTTTGTGAGAAAAGAATAAAACTAGAAAATTAATATTTCATAAAATGGCAGATAGTGTTCTGATAGAGATGTCTAATGTGCCAGCCTCTAAGTGAGTCTTTTCGATCATTTTACTTTTGTCTTTTTCTAATACTTTCCTATGCAATTATTTTAATTACCTGCTATCAAGAATTTCCTAAAGATCTGTTGATAGTCTTTCTATCAACTCTGCAGTCCTGGACTTAGCCTCCGTAAAATTAGAATTTGGCACATCGTGCGAAATGAAAAATTGTGTTACGTAGAACATAGATTCTAGAACTGTGTTACCTGAATTCAGATCCCAAATCCATCATCTAATAGCTATGTGATTCTTAGCAATTATCCACATTCTCTAATCTTCAGATTACTCAATGTAAAGTGAGGATCATAATAGTGCCTACCTTTACAATGGCCATGAAGATGAAATGTTAAGTGTACAGTACCTGCCACTAAGTAAGATAATTATGCTAGCTATTATCATAATTATTGTGAATATTATTAAGGAGGATGTATGTTAATGAACTGATAATTAATTGACAGCAGCTTGTATTCATAATGTACTTCATATCCCGTGTACCTGGTGATTTCTTTTGCGTGTGGGCAATTAATCATTGCTTAGCTCTACATTATGGAAGTTAATGCTAAAATCAGAACTATTCTTATTTTTTCTATCAATCAAGTACAGTTTTACCTCAGAGGAAGCAAGTGGGATTTTTTTTCTTTGTCTCCCTCATATACATTTTCTAATCCTAGCACTAGCAGATTCTGCAGCTTTCCATATCAAGCAAGCTCAGTAACCCAACGTGAAGGGATGTTACGCAGTATATAGTGTATGATGCATATGTGACAACTTAAATAAGTTCCTATTTAGAGAGAAAAAGATGATCTGCAAGTCATCACATGAGAGTGATCTGCATGTCAACGTTCAGTTTAAATGAAACGGGAGGAGAAAGTAAGAAAGTGAAGGTGGCGTTGCAGCTTGCCCAGTTCCACATAGATTCAGTAACTGCGAAAAGCTACTTTAAACACTTAATAATATTGATCTTTCCCCAAGGGTTTCTTTGTAGCTGACTTAATTAGTGTTTATTAACCATTCTCCACCAAATACTTGATTAATACCTTAAAAGTCTATTTCAGCAGCTACAATCTCTGCTAGTGCTAAGAAAATGCCTTCTCGTCATGCCTGCTCCAGTGGAATAACTTAACTTATATCTACGTACCTAATGTTCAAACAATTAGTTAAAAAGTTAAAAATTTATCAATCAACTGGTTATTTTGCTTACACAAAATTAAACAAATTATGTGTTTTTTTTAGTAAGCTGAAAAAAACAGCAAACTTGTAAAGATACAGCCTTCGGTACATTTTGATGCAAGGAGAACACAAAATATTTTAACCAGTTCATGATGAGTTTTAACCAGTTTATGATTGGTTTTAAGCCTTTTACTATGAACCTGGCAAAAATAAGTCTGGAAAATAACTCAAATAAAATTAAAAGTTAGAGATGACTGAGTACCCTCAGGTGAAATTAGAGCAAATATTCATTGATTAAATATTTATAAAGTTGAATTTTTAATTTTAAAACATATTTGTATTTCTTGCATTTGTTCCTATTTAAAAAGAGGAAGAAGAGGAAAAAGAGGGGAAAGAAGAGAAAAAGAAGAAGAAGGAAGAAGAGAGAAAGAAAAACAGGAAAAAAGGAGAAAAAAAAGAAGCAGGGAAGGAAGGGAGGAAGGTAGACAGGGAGAGAGAGAGGAAGAGATAACCCGGTAATCATTATGCCCAGTCCAGTGATGGTATTACAACTTTGGCTGCACTCTAAGAGTTAAGGAAGATTTTAGTGGCCTCTGTAATTCTCCACCAAATAGCCTTAGCAATTCAGAAGGGTTGCCAAGGCAGGGAAAAGATCAATGAATAGAGTTACTAAAGAAAAAAAGATAGTAAAAGGAATAAACAAATATTAATGAGTTACTACGTGTCCAATATGGAAGTAGACATTTTTCACATGTTACCTCATCAGTCTTGTGCCATTTCTCTACCCCTACTCATAAAGGTATGTGTAAAGATTCTTTCAAAAATGAGAAAAAGTAAATACACAGAGGGCTAAGAAATGAATCAAGGTTACACCCTAATGGGGAAAGTTATCAGGGTCACTCATTTAGAGGGTAAAGGAATTGAAGACATATTCATCTGACTCCAAAGCTTAAACCCTGTAGTACATCTTACTGCTGAAAAAAGGCAACTCATGCTGCAACTTGTTAATGATTTTTATCAATGGTCTGATTAATCTGTACCTTATCCAGAGGTAATTTCAGCTCTCAAGAAGCAGCTCCAAGTTTCCTGGCTAGTTTTAACCCCAGAGCAGGGGCTGAAATATCTAGTAAAGAAATCAGTGATCAAACTGCTTTGGTCATTAAAATAACTGAAATTATTGGTCTGTGATATAATGGCAATAGTTACAAACAAATGAATCGATTTACTGAATTACTTGCTTAGAAATTTCCTTGAAGTTCTGCGAAATTACGTGGCAATATACTGAGTCACCGAAGGGGTTGTCATTTTTCAGTTGTTTGTTCACCCATTTTCTCAGTTCTACAACGTCTATTCCATTGACTGCAGTCGATGTTAAATAAACCAGACACAATCTTTTGGCTCAAAGTGTTTGCAGATACTAAAAGACAAAGATAATAAAATCCATGATCTCAACACAGAACAATAATT
The DNA here is from genome assembly GCF_030222135.1 of Aotus nancymaae. Taxonomy (NCBI): domain Eukaryota; kingdom Metazoa; phylum Chordata; class Mammalia; order Primates; family Aotidae; genus Aotus; species Aotus nancymaae. The sequence continues at coordinate 9,431,671 of NW_026988438.1, forward strand.
ACTGATGGAGTTATGTAAAAAGTAACGAAAATGTTACAACTTTGAGGACTGCCAGACAATATCTCCATGAGAAGGAAATTCTTGATTTTGTTCCTGAAGGATGATTTACACTAAGGAATTTGACAGAGAAGGCCATTGCATTTACCAGAAGCCGTGTATTCAAAGGCATCCAGGAAGAAAGTAGCATAGCAATTTTCGGAAATGGCAAGCAGTTTGATAGGTCTGGAGGTGGACTACTGGAAAGAGCAATGCAAAAAAAAAAAAAAAAAAAAAAAAAAAAAAACAGAGAGAGAGAGAGAGATGAAGTAAACCAGTAATGATCAACCATAATTGAATATATAATTTATCCAATTTATAAGAAAATAAACATTATGTTAACGGATAAGCTGTTACTTTTATTTCTCTCTCTGGGTTGTTTTTTCCTTCTAATTTTAAAGTCAATTATCTCTTTTTAAGTAAGATGAAATGGACTCCATTTTTCAGTATCAAATAATGCGGTGTAACTAAGAATATAATTTGGTGATTACTATTTCTTCTCAGACCATTGAAGTTATAAGAAAGCAACCTAGAATGGATCAATAGAGTTTCAAATTGAGAAAGTAACTTGATTCAGCAATATTTAGGAGACGTCCCTGTTGGTTACAGTTTTTTAATAGGTGTTCAGGAATCGACACCTCATGGACTTTTGAAACTGTCTTGAGGAAAGTAAGTCTTAAGTGGTCATTCGTTTATTATCAGGAAGATTAAAAGCTAAATGTACTTAATTTTGCATGATCAAGTATTAAATGCTGTATCACAATGAGTTCAAAACTAAGGCAAGCATGAGAAATGCAATTGTTTGAGGAAATTAATATGCAGAGACTTAAAAATTAATGTAGCACACTGCTTGCTTATCTCTGTTCACAAAAACATTCCAGTATCTGTGATTTGCTCTTTATGAGTTCCAACTATTTATATATAAAATGCCAAGTTTTTAATGCTTAATTTGTATGTGCATACAAAGATTCTGGCTACCACCAAAGGGCCCCTCTGATATAAAATGTCCTAGGATGAACTTGAATGCTATTACCCAAGTTTGGAAGGACTACATGTAAATTCATAAAATCTGTTACCGGTTAGCTCAGTTACTTAGGAGGCAAAGCCTAGGAGCCACTCTTAGGGGGTAGCAGTTTAGCTACCTGAGCTTTGTTAATCAGTTAAAAGCAGGACTAGCAATATATATATTTCATTATTTTTAGGTCTGAACTCACTTGATCTGGCTATTAGCCATAGGCTTGGCCTTGCACCTCGAAAAATTAAAACTTTCTGAACCGTAGGTGTATAATTCATGAGAGAAAAGGGGCTGGATATTAACATTGTCATCACTCTCAGTTTTATTAATTTTTTTGCATTTTCCCTGGTTCTGTTTGGTGTTCAAGATTTTAGCCAATAGATAGTATCATTGGTTGTATAGTTAAACTGACAGTTTCCTCCTTTTCCCAAATACGTATTCTCTCAAATGGGCAAAGATAGGTTTGTTCCTGAAAAGGTGAAAGGAAAAAAGAGCAGAGGAAGAATCAAAGTGTGATTCTTAGAATGGTACGACCCTCATGATTGTTTTTTGGGGGGAAAATGCACTTTGTTTAGGATTTTGCTTATGGGAAAAAAATCTTGCTACTAGCATAAACTGTATTATGGGTAGGATGCTAAAGAAATTATGAATATCTATGCATAACCTAATATATTCTTTACCTAAAAGGAGCACTATTCTTTCACCCATATCTATCTGCCAGAATAAAACCATGTAACAAATGTGGAATTGTATTGAAAAAAAATTAGTGCTTTTTTTCTATACTAATCAAGTAGATTTGAGTCTTGCTTAGGTTTCTTCTGAAACATACTTTTTCCAGTGGTTACATTTTCAGTGGCTTAAAATATCATTTTCCAATGTTTTTCTCTTTTTGAGTAAGTTTGATTGAATTTAGTTTCTAACTACAAAGAGAAAATAGTGTGGTCAGTTTGACAGTAAGCGTGCTATTTTCCATTTTAGTCTATATCTGGGTGTGTTCATTTTTTCAAAAGAATCCAGGTTTTGAGATTTTCATGAGGGTCTAAAACCCTAATAAGGTTATAAGCCACCTATTTTTTTATTAAAGTGAACTTGAAACTAATCTTAATGCACTATGATAGTATCTGCTCCACGTTTTCCTTAGCAACTTCACTCAATTAATTCAAGATGCTTCCCTAAGTTGAAATCTGTCTTGAGCAGTGTCCTAGTCAGCTCAGGCTGCTAAAACAAAATATCATGGACTGGATGACTATTATAGAAAAAAAAAAAAAATCAATGACCTTGTTAAAGCATGGTAATGAAGACTTTATTCAGGATCGTTGTGATAGTTATAAGGAATAATACAACAGAGTCTTGAAGCTGGGGAAAGAGACTGGACTCAACTCTGCATACTGCATGAACAAGTAGGAATTTTTAGCCAAGGAGCAATGTGAGAGTCAGTGGGTGGAAAATTACTAAGAGGAAATGTCAGGGGTCAGGGGTATTCTGGCTAAACTGACTTAACAAGATTTTTACTAAAGACAGGCCACGATGATCAGACATCACTTGGGGGATGGTTAAACTGATTTAGCCAGGTTCCTTTGCTAAAACTGAATTTTACAAGGAAGTACACGGATGGGCCCAGGAGAAGTTGCAGAAGCCTGATTAAAATCTTTCCAACCAAAGAATCCTTATCCTGGCTTCCACAACAGACATTTATTTCTCACAGTTCTGGAGGCTGGGAAGTCTAATAGCAAAGTGCAGGCAGAGTTGGCTCTTGGTCAGAACACTGTTTCTGGCTTGTAGACGGCTGCCTCCTCACATGGCCTTTTCTCAGTGACAGCACACTGAGAGGACACTAATCCCATCATGGGGGCTCCACCTTCATGAATTCATCTAAACCTAGTTACCTCTTAAAGACCCCACCTCCAAATACCATTACATTGGGGGTTAACAGTCAACATGAATTTTGGGAGATCACAACATTCAGCCCATAACAGTCAAAATAGGGTTAACACTACTATTATTTTTAAAATGAGATTCATAGGTAATCAAACTCCATTACGTTTCCAGATATGCATTCTCAATTAATTCAATAACTTTGCTCGGCTCTGTGAAGTAGAGGATTAATAAAATTATGTAGATAATTGTGTCCATAGAATAATGTACATATTGGTTTAAATAACATCTTTACTAGAATGTTAATCTGAATTTTCTGTGTCAGCTCTCTGTTAGGTAAGTGAATGGATAGACAGAGGTCTTTCACTAGTAGAGAACCTACCAATTGATGGAGTCTAGGACAAAATGCTGGTATAATTAAAGTCAAGTAAAGGTGGGCAAACTTTAAAGGCCGGATATATAAGGAGAGGTTTTTAACGGAGGCGAGGCAGGGATTGTGAGTCAAATTCACTGTATGTTTCTGTCTAATGAAAAACACATTCTCTCTTCAGCAAGTATTTTATAAAGTTGTTTTATAATTGTTTTTCCCGCAAATATTATGAGTGAGTAATGTTAATCTTAACCATAGAGAATGTAAATATGTCTTTGATGAGTTTATAAAACCTGACATATCAACTGTTGTCCTACAAAAAAAAATTGTGATTTACAAGAGTTCTACAAAGTAAAATACTAGGTTTAGGGGTTTAATTTTATTTTCTAAAATTAAGCTGAATAGACCTGAATTTGTTGTCAAAAGTGAAGCAGTTTTATATTTGGTGGTTATGAAATATGTAACTATATAAATTGAATGTGGCAGTAAAAAACTCTAAAACCTATGATAAAGTGAATAAATTGTACTGGACAGAAAAGAGATATAGAAGTAATAAGTCTGATTAATCTGTACCTTATCCAGAGGTAATTTCAGCTCTCAAGAAGCAGCTCCAAGTTTCCTGGCTAGTTTTAACCCCAGAGCAGGGGCTGAAATATCTAGTAAAGAAATCAGTGATCAAACTGCTTTGGTCATTAAAATAACTGAAATTATTGGTCTGTGATATAATGGCAATAGTTACAACCAAATGAATCGATTTACTGAATTACTTGCTTAGAAATTTCCTTGAAGTTCTGCGAAATTACGTGGCAATATACTGAGTCATCGAAGGTGGTTGTCATTTTTCATTTGTTTGTTCACCCATTTTCTCAATTCTACAACGTCTACTCCGTTGTATATTCCAATATACATATATAATATGTATATTGACACAATATACATATAGCTCAAGTCTCACCCTGAGGTTCAAGAATATAGTTTATAATTGGGTACAGATCTGATATTTTCCTCTAATAGATCTAGTCCCCAGAAGGCATAGAACTTCCAGCACTCAAGTCTGACTTCTTTTCCAGATCATGGATTCCTTCTTCCATGCTCTGTGATCATTGAGTTGCTATTCTGGGAGTGGAACTGATATATTGTTGGGCAGCTGTAATTGCTGTTTTTACTGCACTAAGCTGAAATTGGACTCTGTAACTTTGCCCATTGGTCCTGGCTCATTTGCACAACACAGAGCAGCTTTCCTTTGTCTCCCTATAGACTACCCTTCAAATCTACATTTTAGTTAATAATTTTTTGTAGTTTGACTCTGTATGTTTTGATAATACAAAGCACTTGTCTTAGTCTGTATGGGTTGCTAGAGAATTAGCTTAGACAGAGTGGCTTACAAACAACAGATATTTATTTCTCACTCTTTTGGATGCTGGAAATCTGTGATTAGGATGCAGCAGGGTTGAGCTTTGTTGAGGGCCCTCTTCCTAGTTCAAATACTGGAGTCTTTTTGCTCTGTCCTCACATAGCAGAAGGGGCAACGGGTTTCTTTTGGGCCTTTTTTAAAAGGACATAAATCCCATTCATGAGGCCTCTGCCCTCATTACATAATTATCTCCTGAAGGCTCCACCTCTCAACATTATTACCCTGGGGAATCAGAATTTTAACACGCAAACTTTGCGGAGGACACAAACACTTAGACCACAGCAGCACTTGCAACCGTGTCTCAGTGTATTTCCTTTACTCCCTGGATGTTTTTCCATATTGAATGCTTCCTCTCAAAATTTGCCACTGAGAAATGAAATTGCTATTCCCAGACAAGCTCTGAACAAAGCCGTGTAAAATATTATAAGTTCAGTTTTTGTCAAACCATCATTTTATACGCTTATTTTGAACTTGTGGCCAACTAAAACAACTACAATTTTGTTGAACAGAAACTACTGCTAACCTAAGTCTAAAACAAAGGATTATTTTGGTAAAACTAATATTTTTTTTTTTCTGTAACTGAAATTAAAATGGTTGTCTGTATTTTCACTAAATTATGTTCCTAAATTTTAGGCTTTCTTTTAATATTACAGAAAAACATAGTTGTAATTCATATATATTAGATATTTCTTTCAATATTGTCTCCTAAAACTATATATCATGCATTCCATGGCATTTGCATGTCTTTGATCGGTGTGGAGAACTGGAAATGTCTTTAGAGAAACTTTTCCATATTGAAATCAATCTATTGATTGACAGTTTCGGGATATAGATATTAAATCAGCTATTGAATTCAATCTGTATTTTTAACCTTGTCCTTATATATATAATTAGAAGTAAACAAATATTTTATTGAAACCAGAGGAAATGAGGCCTTTTAACAGAATTTCTTTCTTTTTTTTTTTTTTTTTTGAGACAAAGTCTTGCTCTGTCACCCAGGCTGGAGTGCAATGGTATGATGTCGGTTCACTGCAACCTCTGCCTCCCAAGTTCAAGTGATTTTCCTGCCTTAGCCTCCCAAGTAGCTGGGATTATAGGCACCCACCACCATGCCCAGCTAATTTTTATATTTTTAGAAGAGATGTGGCTTCACCATGTTGGTTAGGCTAGTCTCAAACTCCAGACCTCATGATCCACCTGCCTTGGACTCCCAAAGTGCTGGGATTACAGAACTTCTTAAGAAACTCATATTAGCAGTAACAGACATTTTCTTTATTTCATTTCAATAATCCTAAAAACTGGCATGCGTGTCAGTTATAAAGCTGCTCTAAGACACTGGTTCAGAAGTATAATCAGAATGACATTTCCCAATAGCACTTTGTCTAAATGAAAATCAGAGGGATAATTTGGAACCACACAACTTGAGCTATTTCCTACCTTTGAGGAAGTTGCAGTGAAACTCTGCCATTAGGTACTATATCAGTCTGCATTCCAGCCATAAATGGATGGACTCAGGTCTTTCCTACTGGAATTTCTTTCTTAGTTTATTCAATTAATTTTTTAAATCGTTTTATCAAATCTTTAGCAGATGAAGAAGCAGCTACTTAGCATTCCCACAGGTTAAGTAAAAGCCAGGGATCAAATAGAGTCACATCTTACTCCAAAACTATATTATTTAACCCATGTAATAGGTCTCTAGATTTTGAATTTTACATTTATAAAATGAGGAGGATGCAGTAGAAGCTATCTAAAATTCCTTCAACCACTAACACTCAATTCAATTTTATACTGAATATAGTGATATAAGCCAAGTGTATCTATAGAAATAACCACTTGTATATTTGCTCTATTTAGAAGCAGTTTTATTCTCCCATTTTTCTTGACCAAATGTCAAGAAATACATATTTGTGTGTCTCCCACTCAACACACACTCTTTCTCTCCCTCTCTCCCTATTTTTCTGTAGATATCAGGCATTTTAAACATCAAGCAGTGACTGCAAAAGACTCCACACTGGGATACACTTTCAAAACAATTTAGCCACTTTGAAATGCAAATTTGATAAGCAAAAGCATTACTGACACAGTAACTGTACTCCTTGCAGAGCCTTAAACAGGTGCAAATGAAAGTTCACTTTGTGATAAGAACCTGCACTTGTTGGAGAACAGCATTTCGAAGTAGCGCATTAACAAATTCCAAGATATTTGAAATGAGAAGCCTGTATTAAATTGCAAAGGGAGATTTGAAGTGATATCTACCGTATTAGTCTGTTCCTGCACTGCTATGAAGAAATACCTGAAACTGGGTATTTCTTTATAAGAAAAGAGGTTTAATTGACTCATAGTTCCACAGGCTATACAGGAAGCCTGGCTGGGAGGCCTCAGGAAACTTACAATCATGATGGAAGGGGAAGGGGAAGAAGGCATATCTTACATGGCTGCAGAAGGAGGAAGAGAGTGAGCAGGGAGATGCCACACACTTTTAAACAGCCAGATCTCATGAGAACTCAGGCACTATCAGGAGAACAGCAATGGGGAATCTGAATCTGCACCATGATTCAATCACCTCCTACCAGGTCCCTCCTCCAAAATTGGAGATCATAATTCAACATGAGATTTGGGCAGGGACAAATCCAAATCATATAATCTACCTAATGTTGCGCAGATGTAATAATGGGTTCAAGACTCAACCTGAGTCCCTGCTAATTTTCTTTAATGATGTTGCCTCTGCAGTGTTGTCCTGCCAGTCAAGAGCTGCACTGTCAGAACCTGTTGTTGTAAATAGCCTGTGTCTGCCTGGTCACATCCTACTGTTGCGCAAAAAACTCTCAATATGATATGAGACTAGACTCCAGGGAATTGTATAGATAAATAGCTATTTTTGAATATTTGTATTTTTCTTGGTAAAAAGTTTTGTGTTTCTTATAATTTAAAAGCTTTTAAGCATTGGTTTTAAACAAAATATTAAAGTTTATTTTTAATCAAATTTATTATGTATATGGATAGAGCCTTCATGTGCTAATAATTTAACACCATTCTTTGATGTCAACTAATTTTCCTTTAGAGAATGAATTGTGCCTACAATTCTGCAGGTTTTATTAGAGTAAGAAACAATGAATAATAATATTTTAGAATTCCTGCAAAAAACATGGCTCCTTTGTCAATAATCCAGTATAAAATAAGTCTTTAGTTCTTTAAAAGAATAGATTAAACCAATTTTTATAATTTCTATTTGCCACATTCTATTAATTGTTCAATGTAAAAGATGCTAGACTTATTTTCAGAGCTGAAATTGATGAAGAAGGCACAGAAATAAATTTTATTTACTTCTGACATGAAAAATAGTAAATTCAATATGTCCATACTGCTACAGCTACTGTTATGATAGGTTGTTAAGAACAAATATTGATCAAGAAATGTCAACATTATTCTAAGTGTTGACACTCAAAATATTGAGCAACAGGCACACTATAGGCACTAATTACCCGGAAATGATTTTAGCCATTAATAACTCATAGCACTGTAAAGATTTGTGCCCCCTGAATATCAGTCCTGGTGGTAGTTGCTATTTATTTTTCCCACTTTTATAGATAAAGAACTGAGACTTTGAAAGATTAAATAATTTCTTTAAAGTCTCTAGTTAATATAAGATTGAAACCTTGTCTATTGAACCTAGGTAGAGCTAACTCTCAAATCTTTGCTGTAACCACTACATAGACATTGGCTATCTCTATGCAGAGTTTCAGCAGGTGGTAAACAATGTGTGTTAGACAAGAGGACTTGACCATAATAACATATCCTCCTGGATCTGGGAGTGACTTTATATTTTGTAAGCCAACACTATAATTTTACAAACTAAGAAAACAAAGTCTAAAGTAATTAAGTGATTCTCTTTCTTAGAGTGTGTTTCAAACCTTTGTCATTTAATGTGATTTCTGCATGTTGGATATTAGAAACACTCTTTACTTATTATCATTGCACTTATTCATAGAAATAATAGATGATAACAAGTAGATCTGGATGACTGATTGCTTGCAGGTATTTACCATTTCAAACAATTTATAGGTAAACCAATTTATAAACATAATTTAAATGTCTTACACTTTGCTAGACCAATTCCCATAAATAAACTTTGAAAGATACCAGAGGACTGTGTGGTGATTCAACTTATATTTTTTTCATACTTTTCTACCAAAAATAGAAGGATTGCAGCAGGTAGATGTGTCTGGAAGTCTTACCAACAGGCAGCCAGAGAATAGCTTCATCTCTCCTTCCCCACCCTACGAGGTCGTCAGTTTTTCAAGAATTAAAAAAGAGGAGAGTTGGATTCCAGGGAAATATTGTGTGCATAGGTTATTTCTTTTGTCATAAAATATCTTGGCTTTTAAAGTTAGACTTCATAGGTACTTTATATAGCATAACCTTAGCTCACTTCTTGCTTATCATATCATCCACACTTGCCATTTACATTCATATATATATATATATATATCCTACATATTTGAGACTTTAAAACTCAACCCATTCCTTTTCTAAATCATAGACTGCTTTATTCTTTAATTAATTTTTCCCGATTACTTTTGTTTTGCATTTTTTGGGTTTGAGTCAAAATCATGTGAAGACTCCAAGGAACAGCTATAACCTACATTATTGCCTGAAAATTAAAAAAAAAAAATGTTTAAAGCATGTGCTAAGAAAAATTGTTCTTTTGATCTGACTTACCTGATTTGGAGAGTTAGTGTTCATGGAGTTGTGCTGAGCTTCAAACAAATACTACGTGAACTGTTGAGGACAGACTCTCATTGATCTAACCACGAGCTTTAAAATTAAAAACAACAAGGCAAGGCACTATGGCTCATGCCTGTAATCCCAGCACTTTGGGAGCCCACAGGCCAAAGTAGAAAAGTAGAAAGATTGCTGAGTCCAGGAGTGTGAGACCAGCCTCGGCAATAAAATGAGAGCCTGTCTCTGCAAAAAATTTAAAGGAAAATTAGTTGGCTGTGGTGGTATGCATCTGGAGTTCCAGCTACTTGGGAGGCTGAGGTGGGAGGATAGCTTGAGGTGGTCAAGGCTGTAGTGAACCATGATCATACCACTGCCCTCCAGCCTGGGAGGCAAAGGGAGACTGTCTCAAAATAAAACAAAAACAATAAAAACAAACCCCAATGCCATGTAGCATTTTCTTTTGTATGTCATTTATCCTCTTTTGATTTCCTCCTTTGATTGTTTCACCTCTTCTCCCTTCTTCCCATAAATAACAGGATTTCCCTAGTGAGTCATACCTTAAATATACCCACAGGCATACATTCTAACAGGAACATAAAAAGCTCTTCCTTCGTGAAAATACATTAAAATGGAGTGAAGGACCATTTCCTACTCTTTGACTGCCAGTATTCATTGTCTAATAGAATACTGAATTATTTTCTTCCTGGTTCCCCATTTAAAAATCAATGTTCTGCTAGACTGAGCGAACTGACAGTAGTATAAGGCTTGCTAGACCAACAACGGGATACCCCGGGAAATGGAATGTAAGGCTGCCTCTGTCAATGATGAAAGAGATAAGAAAGAAAAAGCACAGTGGTATATACTTCATTTGCAGGCATGAGGACTTTTGCAAATTTTTTAGGGGAAGGAGAAATATGGATTAAGCTGAAGAGGATATTAAATCAAATAAAAGGATTAAAACTATTAATTACTTTTAGGGATGGATGAACTTTGCCATATTTTGGGTTTATTGAGTATCTCTAATTTTCCAAATGTCTGGAGTTTTTTTTAAAAAAGCTTCCTCAGTTACTTTTGTTCTACAGATCTTGCATAATTTATAGTAAATCCAAATTAAAATATTTTAATTTGGTTTGCAACTAAGAAAACATTTGGCTTTGTGCATTTTCCTATTAATGTTTCAAGTTTCATTTCAAGCCAAGATTTAAGTTTTCTAGAAGTTTTATGTGTAATAAAACAATGTTTATTTTTAGAAAATTGCTGTAGCCTTTGCTATATCAATATCACATTTATTATTAAGGAAGGAGAATAGCTGCGTTGATATTGTTTCAGACATAATCTATTGGTTTTAATAAGAATGAAATGTAGCCTTTCCAAATATGTGCTGAATGCACCAGCATTTATAAAATAAAACCTTTTAAATAAAAGTTTAGTTAATTTTTATTTTATGTCAATACTTTTGGAAAACATCATTTTTGTCACAGTGACCTGCTTTTGAAAATATAAATAAGAATATGATTTTTAAAAACTATATATTTGACGCAAATTTTATGTCTGTATTGAATTTAATGTAGTGGCGACTTTAAGTAAATTCATAAACATAATCGATCTTGCTTTGCATATTTGAATATATATATATGTACGTACATATATTTTGATTCTCAAAACACCATCAACAAAAGAGTGGTTTTCAGTATGTTTGAAAAGACTACTTGTCATCATATACTCAAGCCTCTTGTTAAGACTACTTCTGCTCAACCAACCCATTTTCTTCGTTGTTTCTTCTACTTCTGGGACTTACTTCGAATTCTAACTCAGTGATCAAACTAGCCTCATTTTGTGGATGGCAATAACATTTTTTTTTTTTTTGTCTAAAAAGAGCCATCTTACCTGTGAATATAGCAATCCAGAGCATCTTTTCCATTGCTATGACTTTCCAACTGCAGAAACCATTTTGTAGATTTCCACAGAAGATGTTTGTTACAGGCCATCAAAATAGCATCAGGGGCTCATTTTCGTTTGTGTAACAGAGATGTCATTTTTCTAATATTCCCACCAATGTACCCTGAAGTATTTTATCTTGTGTAACATTTTCTCAAAAGACAGATACTGTATTTTATCTAAAAATATATTTTTATCTTTAGGGACAACAAAAGTCTAGAATCAATTAAACTGTGGTTAGTAAATATATTTCTGAGAAGAAAAAAAATTCACTAGTGATCATTAGTCATTCAGCCCCACCAGGGGGCATCCCTGGCACAGGGTAGTTTCATCTAAGCATTTAGCTGGGTTTTCCTCAAACTAGCTATGCCTCTTAAAAAGATCGTGTTCTCAGATCTGCTGTGAATGGGCTATGGTGTAAGATTTCCAAAATCAATGTCTAAAGTATTCTTTCAATCCCTCTGGAAAGAATATACATGCAAGTACCACTTAGCTTCTTTAACAAATTTGAATTTGAAGTAAAGAAGTCAAGATAGGCCAAGGTCTGAGGAAATTAAAAGAAGTTGACAGGCTGCTTTTGATTTCTCTTGAGTGTGTGTGTGTGCGTGTATACACACACGTATATACATAATCACATAATGAAATATATGTATTTCATTAGATTTTGGGCACATAACCTTGTTAATTTATACAAACAGTTTCTTCTTACCTTATTTCACATCATTTCTAAAGTTGACTCTTAAGAAATTATATTTTAAGCCTGGGCTCGGTGACTCACACTTGTAATCCCAGCACTTTGGGAGGTCGAGGTGGGCAGATTACAATGTCAGGAACTTGAGACCAGCCTGACTAACATGGTGAAACCCTGTCTTTACTAAAAATGCAAAAATTAGCCAGGTGTGGTGTTGCGCGCTTGTAATCCCAGTTACTCAGGAGGCTGAGGCAGGAGAATTGCTTAAATCCACGAGGCAGAGATTGCAGTGAGCCAGTATCTACCACTGAACTCCAGCCTGGGTGACAGAGCGAGACTTCGTCTAAGAAAAAAAAAGGAAAATAAACAAATTATATTTTAAGACTCTTTGGTTTTTTGATAATGTTACGATTTTTTTTCTCTGTTTTTAATTGAGGATGGGAATGATCTGTAAACAAAAGCAGAAGTTTCAAAATTACTAATAATTTGTTCATAACTGCTGAAGATACAGGAAGCTTAGAGAAACAATTGTGATGTCCCGACTGGTTTGTGCCGTTACAGATAGAACCATTAAAATGCACTTGTGATATTTGTATTAGCTTTCCTTTTATTTTTATAAAAACTATTCTTGCCTAACATTTTTGTGCTAGGCGGGGTCTTTGATTCTTCTCAAATATGGCAATTCCTCTTTACCTCTTCTACATTGTAATTTTTAGGTCTTTTCTGAGTTAGTTTTCAATTCCTAAATTTAAAACACCAAGATGTCTCTTACTGCTTTTCCAGAAATGCATATTTCGTTTGGCCACAGACCTCTCAAGACAGATTCAATGAAACTTAAAACTGCTGAAAACATTTATTAATCTTTGATTGCTATTTGCAGTTGGAGGTAACTGTCTCCTATATCCCTTTCCCACTCAACTCAGTGAAAATTAAAATTGACAGAAACAATTTCTAGAAAGAAAGTGGAAAAAAATGAACAAAGGAGTTGCAAACATATATCCTCCTTTTTTACATTAAGGCTTTTTCACATTGCTATGAGTAAATTTCTTTTTTAATGATAGTTCAAATGTATAATATGCACACATTAAAATTACACAAAGAAAATTGTGTAAAGTCCCTTATTTGAATGATAAGAAAAATGCTTTTTGGGGTAGTCTTTATGTACACCTTTATATGAGTCAATTGCTTTTAAAAACTATAGTGATAAGACGTAAAATTAATGGACACAAATTGAAAAATACTTTTAAGGTCAGAATACATTAAAACCTACAAAACATCTTGTATTGCCACGGTTTTGTCAATAGGTGAAATGTGTAAAGCATTATAATAGAACTGATAATGTAGCATTATTATTTTTCACTTCTCTGCAATGAATATGTTGTTTTAACTATAAATAAAAGCTACCTGAAAAGATTTCAGGGGCAGATCTCACACTTCAGGGTTCTATGTCCAGATATTATTTTCTTCCATTAAAAAGGAGAGGCTGCAATGTGACACCTCATGGATAATCTATAACAAGATTGGTTTGTTTGTTTTTCATACACACTGTACTAAAATTTAGGAAATTGTATCAGTTGATTTAGATACTTTGCATTACTTGAAAACTAAGTGACAGCAACACTGGATTCTCATTCCACCAAGGCAATATTTGCTGAGACCAAATGGATCTTGCCTTCCTTATTTGGAATGTACATTACTAAATTTGCAGTAAGCCTCTCCATTCCTTACTGTTTTTACAGCTGACCGACTTCATTTATCTAGTAGCTACCTGGCCCTCTAAGCATTCCCTTTGCAATTTCTTCTATAAAATATGTAGCTTTAATGAAGTCCTCAAGCTGGAAGTCTCCTGGGACTCCCAGGGTATTCTGAGGCTTATATGGGACCGGAGTCTATTCCCAGATAGGCTTAGGATGGTGTATTGAGAGCAATGATTGTATCCAATGTCCTCTCCTATCACAAGTATTTTATGTTTGTTTTTCTAAAGTGAAATAAAATTTCAAGGTAATAGTCCCTACTTATGCGCACACTTTATACACGCTGTCCCCATTAATACGATGACGAATTGAAGAAGTGTGAGATAAATGCGTGGTCATGATTATATTAGAAGATACAATGAGTTAGATGATGTACACCTGTCAAAAATGCACTACAAATATGAAAGTTGTGAATGTGAACTGATCCACGTGTGTACCTGTGATGATTCTAATGGCTAAAACAGCATTGCTCTGAGCAACCTGATTTTCTGACATGGTTGGCATAGTAAAGAATTTCTGGTAAAGTTTCAAATGAAAGAAAATACACAATGTTTCTTCCATATACATGGTAGTACATTTACAGTGCTAAATGTAATTAAAACCAGGCAAAAACTACTTTGTGTAGCTATGAGAATGTGTGAGTAAGATCCTACTTGGCTCAGCTCGGGTAAACACATCTTTCACTATCATGCCATCTGTTATCTGGTGAGAACTTAGAGAGCAAAATGGCATCTGGAGAAATGCTTTGTTCAGAAGGACTTTCTTTCTCATTAGAAGAAATCTAAATCCTCAGACATAGACAAACCCTGGCCCAGTTAAATAAGTGGCAATAGTGTCTTCCAGTTGTTGTGCCAACCAAAACAAGGGAAAACAACAGATATCTCCCAGAATGTCTCCTGCAGATAGTACTGGACTCTGACGAAGAACAATTGTCTAATGGGAACAGCTGTCCAGAATTCCTGAGCAAATATAATCTGAAAGGTAAATAATTGGCCTTTTAAATTTGAATTGACAGAGAAAGAAAACTTTAATTTTTCTGTGGTTTATAAAATCTTATTATATTAGCATGTCAATGCATTTGCAAAAAATTCCTTGCTTTAAATTAAATAATTTCTAGTATTTGATTTCAAGTAATTTCTGATCATTTTTAGAAGTCCTATAACCCAACAAAAATATTTTATAATTTTTTTCAGAAATGAAAAAATATTGCAACTTTTATATATGCCATGAAATAAAGAAGTGAAAAGAAATAATTTGCAAGCAAAATTTTTAGTTTTGGGAAAGACTATTATTATTTATACATTTCATTTTTCATTTTTAATAATAAACATATATAAAAGTAATTTTGACTTTTCTCCAGTTCAATAGCTACTGCAAAATGCTTTGTTTATTTAAAGTCTCATTTGTAAACATAGATGTAAAAAATTAAATTTTATCTCAGGTTTGATTTGGAGATTAAATATAGATTAAAATTTAACTGCTAGTTTCAAAACAAAATATAAACTGATTTTAATTCTAATAATCAAATATTTTGCTCTAAAATAATTTCTTTGGTTTTTAAATTTATGCTGTTTTTTAAGTGAAAATGAGAAATGTTTTGTTGTATTTCTCAAATAATGCATTGTGAACATGTGTAGTCAAATCTTATAAATTAAAAAAAAAGGTATAATCATAGGTCCTTTTTCTCTTTATTTATGCAACATTACAGACTTTTTTTGATATTAGAATTTTGTTTATATCAATTTTATTTATAATCTGGGTAAGTATATCCCGAGACAAATTTGCAGAAATCATTCCTTTCATGATCCTCTTGTTTCCTATCATCAGTGTTCTTTATGTTACAATGGTCTCTGGTGGTATAAATTAAGCAACATATGGCCAAGAAAAGAATTAAAGTCATTGAACAGTGAAAATGCTGCTCAAATTCATTTGTGTAAGAAACTTTCTGGGTGCACTAGTTACCTGCAGGTACAACTGATCTCCAAAATTGCTCGTGATGCCCACTTGACATGCTCTCAATGAACTCTAAATTTGTCCATTGGTTATTTCAAAGGAAAAAAGTGAATTTTAAAATGTGAAATTTTAAAATTTCACATTCATTCATTTAAAGTAATTGAAATTGTCAACATTTTTTCTGGTTCCTCATCTGTCACCACCAGCAACAACTCTGTCTAGGAAATTAAAAATCTTTTATTTTAAGTTTTCCTTATGAACCCAATTTTGGATTATTGTGATCATTATCAGAAATCTCTTAAAGAATCAACATACTTTTTAACATTTGTGTTATGACATTTTTAATTCTTTACTCACTGTTAAGTATAATGCAATAATCTAAGATAGAGAGGCAAAGGAGAGACAAAGTGTTTAAGTAGTCTAGAAATCAAACCAGAAAATTCCAAGTGATAGAATACAGGTTGCTTATAGAGTTTCCAGGGGTTTTATTTTTGTTTTTCTTCTTTTGGTCACTATCAATGGGCACATCTGAATATATTCAGCATTAGAGCAGGGTGAGCGACAGTACATTCATCTTTAAATAATGAAGACCTAATGTATTTAATATTTAGTATCGCTGTACTAAAGATACTGTTTTCTAATATTGACACTGGTATTTTCCAAAAATGGCTAAAATGTTTTTTTGGTACCATATGCTCTTCAAGAACTTTTCAACTGCCCATCATGATGTGGATTCTATTTTCCCCTTGAACTTGGGCTTTGTGACTGCCTTGACAAAGAGAACTGCTGGAAATGATGCTGTGTGACTTACAAAGTGAGGTCACAAAAGGTTACATGTCTTCTAGCTGGCTCTTACTCTCTCAGGACACTCATTCTTAGAATCCAGTTACCATGCTATGAGGAAGTCCAGACCACGTGAGCTCATTTATAGACAACAACCCCAACTGAGATCTTAGCCAAGAGCCAACATCAATCACCTAAACTATGAGTGGACAAACTTACAGATGATTCTCACTTTCCACCTTCCAGCTGCCTCAGTGGACACAGAGTGAAGCAGAAATAAACTATATCTCCGCCAAGCCTTGCCCAAATTATTGAGAGATGGAGGGGAGGAAATGGAGGCTGTGGGAATTGGAACAAGTCATGAGTCTTTTTTTAATTGCCCCTCTCATTATATAAACCTTTACTAGACTCCAAGGCTACGTTTTGGGGGAGGAAACTAAATCAGCCCCTATGCTATAGTTTGAATGCTTATGTCCCCTCCAGAATTCATGTTGAAAGTCAATCCTCAATGCAATGGCATAGAAATCCCCACCGTATTCACAGTTTCACTGTCTATGGCCTCAGTTTCAGCAGTTTCGGTTACCTGCACTCCAAAAATATTAAATATAAAATTTCAGAAATAATTCATGCATTTTGAATTGTGTAATGTTCTGAGCGGTATGCTGCAATCTCATGTGTTCTGCTCTTTTCTGCCTAGGATGTGAATCATCTCTTTGTCCGACACAGTCATACTGCGTATACTACCTGCCCATTAGTCACTTAGCAGCTGCCTTGGTTATCAGAACAACAGATCACAAGAAGAAGGGTAAGTACAGATAAGACACATTGAGAGAGAGAGATAGGCCACATTCATATAACTTTCATAACAGTATATTTTGATAATAGTTTTATTGTATCATTAGTTATTGCTAACCTCTTACTGTGGCTAGTTTATAAACTAAACTTTATTATGTTTATATATGTATAGAAAAAACATAGTTTATAGAGCGTTTAGTACTAGCTATGGTTTCAGGCATCCACTGGGCTCTTGGAAGGTATTCCTCAATAACAAGGGAGAACTGCATTTGACCTTGAACAACGTAGGTTTGAACTGTGTGAGACCACTGTATATGCTGATATTTTTCAACCAAACACAGACTGAAAATACAAGATATGAGACCCACATATACAGAAGGCTGACTTTTCATATATGCAGGTTTCTCAGGGCTGACTGCAGGACTTGAGTATGCGTGGATATATGTAGGAGGTCCAGGAACAAATCCTCCACATACGTCAAGGGACCACTGTACTATATTAAAAAGTAGAGCCTTTTAGGAGGTAATTAGGCCACGAGGGCTCACTCTTATGAATGGGATTAATGCCTTGTAAAAGGGCTTGCGGGAGGGAGTTTGCCTGTTACGCTTCTTCTGCCATGAGGACGCAGAGTTCCTCCCCCATGAGGGAGCAGCATTCAAGGCATCATCCTGGAAGTAGAGACCAGGCCCTTACCATGCACCAGACTTGACAGTGTCTCAGTATTGGACTTCACAGCCTCCAGAACTGGGAGAAATATGTTTCTGTTTGTAATTCCTCAGCCTCTGGTACTTTGTTAGAGTAGTGGAAATGAACTAAATGCTTTAAAATCTTTTACCTATGTGATAAAATCCTTGCTAGTGATCTTCTTTCT
This sequence comes from Aotus nancymaae, assembly GCF_030222135.1. Lineage (NCBI taxonomy): Eukaryota > Metazoa > Chordata > Mammalia > Primates > Aotidae > Aotus > Aotus nancymaae. Next base: position 9,449,888 of record NW_026988438.1, read on the forward strand.
TCATTCCATCACATATTCACACCCTTGTATAACCTAGATCTCAGATACTACCTGGAGGAAGACATAAGCCACCATAGGTCATCATCATCTATCACGAAATGCTTATACAAATATAATTTTACCATATTTAAAATATTTAAGCCCACTAACTGTCTGTCTCTAACTTGTCTTTTTAGCAAAACCATTTTATGAATACCAAGCTCAAGATACCTGTTCCTGTCAATTTTTTAATGTATCAAAATATATAGAACAAATAACTTGAATGGGGCTTTCAAGTTTACGAAGGATAATCTACATGCTGGATTTATTTTGGTCCCTCGTCCTAGAATGGTACCTGTTTGTTCGAATGAACAGATATATGAGCTTTATGCAAACTGATTTTTATTTATTGTTTGCTCAGAGTGGGACACTTTGTATTTAAAAGGGGAATTACAGAATAACAGTGCCCTACAAGAATTATTTCATTATTATTTTTAACTTGAAGAATATTTACCACCTATCTCTCATAAATATTGTAAAATCATTCACTTTTTGACATCTTTAAATCTTTCTACAAAAAGTGTCATAAAAAGATACTACACCATTGTGGTTCTTTTATTTCTTTCTAAGCTGTCATCTTAGCTGTCAATTTTCCTCTGGGAAGGTGTTCTAAAGATGTTTTGCAGAGCATCATAGTAGGGCTTTAAACTAAGCATCTAAAACCATTCACTATGAACACAGGGTAAACCGGGTTACGTCGGAATGACAGTATATTCATTTGCAAGTCCCCTGACACAGTTATTTCAACAACTTAGCTTTTGCATTTATAGTCAGCTCGCAGCTGCAGAGGGGAATTCAATGGCCTCATTACTGTGTCTGAACTGAACTGTGTCATGCAGGAGGAAAGCCAGAGGCAGAGGCAGATTGGGCCTTCCGGTTCATCTGCACTTTGAGCTGGTTCAGCAGCAGCCCTGAAGTCTGGAGGTATGATAGCATCAGCTCTCACGTGATGAAGCTCTCGTTCCTCTTTAAATCCTAAAGGAAAAGCAATTTTTCCTCTTTGAGACGTACAGAATTCTTTTGAACTCCTGTTGGATTCAGGGATCACGGGGATCAGCTTGACTCTTGGAAGCAGGATGTATTCATTCAGAGGCAGCAGCTTTGGCAGCCAAAGAGGATTGTCAGAGCCTATTTTCCTTTTAGCAGCAGGAGTAAGTACTGTAAAGAAACAGGGCTCAGGGAGGCTGCATGATGCATAAACAGTATGTAATCCACTGAATGTGCCGGGAATTAGAGATTAAGGGAACAGGAGCACAATTCTGCTGCTGCTACACTGTATGGGCAACACTGTTCCACTGTGTGGACTACTGCTTGCTAAACAGGTTCTTGTTTTTTTGGAGGAAGTAAAATATTCCAATAGATATTGAGTTTCTCTCTCTCTTCATTATAAATTGAACCTCCATGGTTTGCACATTCCTGTCTTCCACAAAAATTAAGATTCTGTCACTGAATTCTAAACTGATGGCATACATGTCTCTTTCTTTACCCTAGTAAATCATGCCACTTACTAAAATCTATTAAAAGAAAATAAGAATGACAGGGAATATTGTGGTTTAATAGCAAAAATCAAGTCAAGCATCGGTAAGCGTAGGGCAATGCTGAGGGTGGCAAGGATGATACCGTTTTACACACACTAGAGAAATGACTTAACTAGTAAGTGGAAGGGAAAATATTTTCCTGATGATTTGTATTATGGCCAGGATTTGACTGAGTGGATTTGCAAACACTCTGGGCTTGAATACATAAAGAAGACTGCTATCAATCATTTGATATTTAAGCTAAGAAGGACTATTTTCTTCTTTCTTTGTCATTTGTTTAATGGGCCACACAGCATGGCTCCTGAAGACTATGGCTCCAGGCCCTGAAGCCACATGCCCCGATTCCAGCACATGCTCTCTCCCTGCTAATTTTCCAGCGCTATTCAGAAGGAAACTGGATGTAGGAAACAGCAATAGAAAGAAGAGGGGCTTGGCCAAGGATAATACTCGCAGCTGCGTTTCTGTTTCTGGGAGAGCTCTGATTTGCTGTTTCTTCACAGCAGCATGTCAGGAGAGTGAGATTTGGCATCGGCTTCCACATGGCTTTCTTCTTGTGGTGGAGAAGTAATGGCAGGAACTCTATTAGTACATTTTTAAATTGCCCTCTTATTTCCCATTGAAAGGGAAAGATTTTAGGCTATTTCACAGGATAATAAAATAATGAGTAGCAATTAGTCAAAGGTCATAAAAAGAATGCTTCCTAGTATGATGACATTTGTCAGCACAATTGTGTCATTTAGATAGAAAGGTGCCTTTCGTTTTTGCTGTCACTGTGTTTTTCAATTTCTAAACATTTTACATTCAGGAAAATAGTATCAATGTAAACCTTGCATTACTACCTTAGTCTTGGAAACAAAGGAGGGTGTTTAAGAAAAATACATTTTAATGTGTGAGCTTATCAGTAGATTTTGACTTTTTAAGCTATCATGCTTATTTTTTCTAAAATTTGTCAAATTGATTTTGACACAGTGTCTACGCTATGCATGGTGGATATAAATTAGGTCTGGGTAGCCAACATTTTAAATGTTTTAGTCCTCTTGTAAATATTCAAATGCATGGCTTCCAAAAGAATGTGAACTAATGGGCATTGGCAACATGTTTTCCAGTAACTGAATTAGCAGAATTGGGCATTGTGAGAAGTCTCTACTATTTGGTTATTGTGCAGTTTCAAGGCCAAGGAAAGGAGAACACGAAAGACACAAATGCTTCAGATTCCTCTCCCTTGTCATCAAGGCAGCAAATGTGTGAACGGAGATGACATGCTTCTGAACTGCAGAATATAAAATTATGCTTGCCTTTATAAGAAATCTAATATTGCTACAGTATTTCATTTAGGGCTCATAAGTCTGTACTAAGTATTGAATAATAAAAAGTTACCTAATAGTCCTATCTGAAATATGCGTTTCCTATTGTGTAACTGGTTGTAAATAAAATTTACATGTGTTCATTAGGCATTTATTGAGCATATATTATGCCAAAGAATATTTGTTAGACGCTAGAAGAATGAAGATCTGATCTCTTCCAGGTGTGTAATAAATAGCATATTGAAAGGTAGAATGTACTTTGTCCAATAAATCGTAGCAAAAGTATCATGCAATGGAAAGTTACTAACCAAAGGAGAAAACGTTAATTGTAACTGTTTTAATTTTAGAAAGTTTTATGAAGAAATTGGCATTTGAGTTAAGTCTGAAGCAGTGATCAGAATGTCCATAAAGTGAGAGAAATCATGAGCAAAGTCACCTAGTTATTAAAGCTCACGCTACACCCTAGAAAGACTGAATTATAGAATCCATGGAAAAATAATATGATAGTGATGAAAACATTCATCCTGAGTTTGTTAGAAAATAAATGTCAATAAATTTCAAACCAAAGCACACTGTACCTAGTGGTTAAAATGCACTTTGGGAGACAATGTGACATAAACTTTGATTCATAGCTTGCCTATTCCTCTCCCTGACAGGTGCATTTCTTAGCATCTTCAAGCTTCAACTGTAAAATATATCAAATGTAAAACCTATATAATAGGTCTGTTATGAAGGCTTTATTGAGATACTATATATAAAATATACAAATACTGTGCCTAATAGTCATTTCTGGTAACTTCAATTATATCAGCAATATTGGCTTTGTTGTCATTATTATGTAGTCTAAGATTAAGTTGGAACCATAGTTTATGACTAAATGTTATGGAAAGAATGGAAAGTTTTGCTAACCTCACTGTAAATTGACTGTTATTTGGAAAATCTATTTTGAAGAAGGCAGCTGTGATTTTATAAAAGCAGTTTTACAAGAGTGATTCCAGCATGTGAGGGTTGTGATGAAGGCGTGATCATCTGTCAGGAGGCTCCATTAATAATAGTCCAGTAATAGAAACTGTTGTCCATTACATAAGATTATGAAAAGTATGAAGTGCATAAGATATTGATTATATTCGTATCATGAGAAATTGGCCTCAAAGTAAGAAAAAGTACCTTAAAGGATATACAATGTGCTCAGTTTACTTTTAGTGTTTGAGCTTCAGATGATCTGAAATCAAAGTCTTAAACCAAACAGTGATAGAATTTATAATTAGTGCAAATGTAATCATGAAATAGGTGTAATTTCCCAGGGAGAGAAAATATTGTAAGAAGAGACTGAGGTTAGACTCTTGAAGAATTCCAACATTAAGAAAAGAAAGAGAGATAATAAGAACAAAACTGAACATTATCTGACCTCAATTATACTACAAGGCTACAATAATTAAAAGAGCATGATACTGGTATAAAAAAATAGATACATAGATCGGTGGAACAGAATTTAAAAACCCCAAAATAAGACTACATATCTACAGCCAACTGATCCTTGACAAAATCAACAAAAACATATACTGGAGAAGGATGCTCTCTACAATAAATGGTGCTGGGAAGAATTGCCATGTGCAAAGAATAAAACTAGACCCCTATCTCTTACCACATACAAAAATCAACTTAAACTGGGTTAGAGATTTAAATGTAAGACCCGAAACCATAAAAAATACTAAAAGAAAACCTAGGAAAAACTCTTCTGGACATTGGTATAGCCGAAGTTTTGACTAAGAGCTCAACATCACAGGCAACAACACAAAGATAGACAAATGGGACTTAATTAAACTGAAAAGCTTCCACATAGCCAAATAAATAATTAACAGAGTGGACAAACAACCTGAAGACTGGGAGAAAATGTTTGCAAACTATGAATTCAACATGGTATTAATACCTAGAATTTCTGAGGAACTCAAACAACTCAACAACAACAACAACAACAAAAACAAACAAACCCATTAAAAAGTAGCCAAGTCTGAGCATGGTGGCCCATCCCTGTACTCTCAGCACTTTGTGGGGCTGAGGCAGAAAGATTCCTTGAGTTGGAGACTAGTCTGAGAAACATTGGGATATCTCATCTCTACAAAAATTAAAACATCAGCTGGGCATGGTGACATGTGCTTGTGGTTCCAGCTAGCCTGAGCAACAAAGTGAAACCCTGTTTCTAAAAAAATAAAAGATAAAGAAAATGTGGGCAAAGGGCATGAATTGACATTTTTCAAAAGAAGACATGCAAATGGCCAAGAAGCATATGAAAAAATGTTCAGTATCACTAACCATCAAAGAAATGCAAATTAAATCCTCAATGAGATATTATCTGACACTAGATGTTGGCAAGGATTCAGAAAAAAGGGAATGTTTACACACCGTTGGTGGGAATGTAAATTAGTACAACCTCTGTGGAAAACAGTATGGAGGTTTCTCAAAGAACTAAACATGAAACTACCATTTGATCCAGCACTCCCACTACTAGTTATCAAACAAAAGGAACAGAAATCATTATATTAAAAAGGTACGTGCCCTTGTGTGTTTATTGTAGCACTATTCATAATAGCAACGATACAGACTCAACCTAAGTGTTCAATAACAATTGGGTAAAGAAAAGGTGACGCGCACATACAGTCACCATGGAATACTACTCAGCTACAAAAAAAGAATGAAATCATGTTTTTTACAGCAGCATGGATAAAACTGGAGGCTGTTACCTTAAGTGAAACAACTCAGAAACAGAAAGGCAAATACCACGTTTTCACTTAGAAGTGAGAGCATGGACATAGAGTGTGTGATGATAGACACTGGAGACTCAGAAAGGTAGGAAAATAAGAGAGAGGTGAGGGATTAAACATTACTTAATGAGTACAAGGTACATTATTCAGGTGATGGTTACATTAAAAGCCCAGGCTTCACCACTGCACACTATATCTACGTAACAAAAGTGCACATGTACTGCTTAAATTTATAGAAGAAACATATTTGGAGACAATACAGAAGATTCAAAAGTTTTGAAGAGATAGATTCATTCCTCAAATAATTTGTTTAGTTATAGGCATCACATTTTTTTTTAACAGGGTCTTTCTTACTCTGTCACCTGGGTTGGAGTGCAGTGACGCAATCTCTGCTCACTGCAACCTCAGCCCCCTGGATTCGAGTGATTCTCCTGCCTCAGTCTCCTGAATAGCTGGGAACACAGGCATCCACTACCACACTTGGATAATTTTTGTAATTTTAGTAGAGATGGGATTTCACCATGTCACCTTTTAAGAGAAATCTGGAATACTGAAATAACTTCATGAAAAGATAGGGAAGCATGATGACGTGCCCCCGTAGGCCTGACCATAGGGAGGCTGAGGAAGAGGATCACTTGAGCTGAGAAGTTCAAGACCAGCCTGGGAAACATAGTAAGAATTTGTCTTTGAAAATGATAAGGAAGGCAGGAAGGAAGGCAGGAAGGAAGGCAGGAAGGAAGGAAGGAAAGAAAACATTGAAGGGACTTGCAATGTGATGAGAAGGTAAAAAAAAATTTTTTAATTAGACAAAAAAAGACTCAAGAGGCTGTAAAGTCTTAAAGATCTGCTATGAGAAAGAAGCACTTGGCCTTCCTTTTCTTTCTTTCTCTTTTTCTTTTTTTGAGATGAAGTCTTGCTCTGTCTGTCACCAGGCTAGAGTGCAGGGGTGCGATCTCGGCTCACTGCAACCTCTACCTCCTCGGTTCAAGTGATTCTCCTGTCTCAGCCTCCCCAGGAGCCGGGACTACAGGTGCACCACACACCCAGCTAATCTTTTTTTTTTTTTTAAGTAGAGACAGGTTTTCACCATGTTGGCCAGGATGATATTGGTCTCTTGACCTCATGATCCTCCCACCTCAGCCTCCCAAAGTACTGAGACTACAGGCGTGAGACGGCACGTCCGCCTTCTCTTTCTCCTTCTTGTATTTCCTCTCTTTCTCCTTTCTTTGTATATTTTTTCTTCTACTTTTTCACGTAGAAAGGGGAAAATAATGTTTTAACTTAGGATTCAGCAAAGAAAATTGAGACAGGTCCACTAGATATAATACAATCTATTGATGCTACAAGTACCTAGCATCCCATGATTGTACATTTACTGCCACTCATGTTGTATTTTTCTTGCTGTGACTTCAGGGATTAAGTATTGCAAATGAAAGAAAACTTTTACAAAAATTTTTAACGAGGCCAGGAGCACGTGGAGGGTCATACCTGTAATCCTCGCACTTTGGGAAAGGCCAAGGCAAGCGGATCACCTAAGGTCGGGAGTTCAAGACCAGTCTAACCAACATGGAGAAACCCCGTCTCTATTAAAAATGCAAAATTAGCCAGGTCTGGTGGTGCATGCCTGAATCCCAGCTACTGGGGAGGCTGAGGCAGGAGAGTTGCTTGAAACCAGGAGGCAGGGCTTGCAGTGAGCCGAGATCACACCATTGCACTCCAGCCTGGGCAACAAGAGAAAAACTCCATCTCAAAAAAAGAAAAAAAAACATTTAATGAGAAAAATTATCCTATTTTAAAATCGCTCAGTTTTACACTTTTTTTCTTCAAAGGCTATTAAATATGTGCCAGCATAGTCATATAAACAGATTATATAGCTATATCTGTGCCTGTTTGTTATAGAATGATTTGATTGCAAAACATGAATATTTAGTTGGGATGTGATAGATATAATTCAATAACTTAATAGTTTAATCTAGGATTTCACTATATTTTGATTTGAAATATATTGCTATTTGTATATGAGCAATTTGAAGAAAGTTTCCAGAAAAGTGTTACAGTACGGGCTTGGCTTTTGCTTACTTCTCAAAGAAAAGAGTAGAAAGCAGGGACGATTGATTAAAATCATTAAAACATTTAATGAATATTTTATTAGCTATCACAAAGTGTTGTATTAACGGGCTCTTTGCAGTTGGGTTACTTGCATCTACAATATCAAAGATGGGAAATCTAAGTTACAGATAGGTTCAACATATTTCAATGTAATAGGTGTATTTTATTGACTGTTTTTTCAATAACTGTTACTGCAGGGCCTATCACTGTCTTTGTCTCTGAGTCTTCGCTCCAAATCACAATGTTGACTATGCCCCAATAAGACCTTTCTCTTTAATACTGTGTTCTAAGACAATTTCTCAGTTATGGTTGTGTCTCTATAGCCCACACCTAATTCTTTTAATTATATACTAAACTAAACGTAGTTTCAGACTGTACCCAAAAGTAAAAATAATTGAGAAAATTTCAAGGAATTGAGTTAATCAAAGGATGTATAATTTGTTGTCCACCATATTTTGACCAAAAAATTATAATTTAATAGCTTTAGTGAAAGAAAGTTATTTGACTATTTTAATTTTCTTTTTACCAGTCCTTATATATTGAACAGAATTATGAAACAGATTTATCAAATTCAGATTCCCTTGTAAAGGGCAACTCTTTACAAGGGAAACCAACCTATGGAAATATAATCCCTCAGAGCACATATTCTTAAACATTTGAATCCATAATTTTACCATATCCCCTAAGACTCCGCATTTACTTTACTCAGGGAACAACAAATATTAATGGAATAACTATGAGATTCAATCTACTAGAGAAAAAATAAGAGTGACAATACTTACACACCTGTTCAGAACACCTATACAAAACTAGTTTTTGGTTTTTTTTTTAACAGAGCCTGGTTGATATATAGAAGCCATTTAAATAACCATATAAATAAAAACAAAGTGATAACTGCTACATTATCTACCTGCACAGCATTTCATGCAGATCATAAGGAGAGACTGATTCATCCATTTAAAATTTAAGGAAGACTTCACCAAATCTCCATAAAGCCAGGGAAATGTATCTATTTGATTTATTACTATGTTTCCAATGTTACTTTATATTCCTGTGAAGGGTTCAACATGAGGGCTGAGTAGTTGAGTAATCAAATGTAATAATGAATTAACTGAATAGTGAATAAGTGACAGAGTTGAATCTTGAAGGGTCTTTAGGAGTTCTACAGTTTGAGGATCCAAATGATAAACCTAATTCAAAACAGTAGCAAACAAAATAGTATTGAAGAGGTGAATTCAAGAAAGAGCAACAAAATTTTACTTTGTTACACTATAAATTTGAGATGCTCACAGTAATTCAAATAAAGATATTAAGTAGAAGACTACAATTTATATTTACACCCTCAAGAGATTAAAGCCACTTATATAATTTGTAACTGAAACTATGGTGAAAAAAAAAAATGAATGAACCCTGTGACAGATAAAAGAGACTAAAGTGGATAATGAACTACCATTAAAAGTGACACAATCTTGGCCAGACCCAGTGGCTCAGGCCTTGTAATTCTAGCAATTTGGGAGGCCGAGGCAGGCAGATCACCTGAGGTCAGGAGCTCGAGACCAGCCTAAACAACATGGTGAAATCCCATCTCTACTAAAAATACAAAAATTATCTAGGTGTGGTGGCAGGTGCCTGGAATACTAGCTACTCGGGAGGCTGAGATAGGGGAATCGCTTGAACTTGGGAGACAGGTTGCAGTGAGCCAAGATCACACCATTGCACTCCATCCTGGGCAATAAGAGCAAAACTCTCTCAAAAAAAAAAAAAAGTGAAACAATCTCTATAGATGCCCCCAAAATTTCCATTCATAATAATTTTTCTCAAGATGTTAATGCAGTAAAAAGAGGCAGAATTCAGAATTCAGTAACTTAATGGGAGACACGGTTGAGCTATGTTTATTTGAGCGTTTTTTTGTTTTTTTGGGTTTTTTTGTCTAAGAGAATTAAGTCAGTGAGAAGTTGGAGACACAAGAACAGGGAAAATGATAGGCCAAGGAAATAGAATGAAGAAATGACTGTCATAATGAGCATCATTGAAAGGCTGATGCTTGGAAGAGGACACCACGTCCAACTCAAAGGTGGTACAGAAGAATCTGAGAACATTTTTGAAAGTGGGGAAGGAGTAAATTGCAGTGTTTCTATTCAGTTGCCTCCATTTTCATGATATAAGAAACTAAGTCAGTTATTAGCTCAAGGAAATATGTTGGTCTCGGTAAAAGGGGGCTTAAGAGAATGGTAGAAGCTTGGAATAACCTCTATGCTGAAGGTATGCGGTATCTAGTAGAAATGAGCCAGCTTGGTGTGATGGCTCACACTTGTAATCCCAGCACTTTGAGAGGCTGAGGCGGGTGGATCACTTGAGGTCAGGAGTTTGAGACCAGCCTGGCCAACATGGCAAAACCCCGTCTCTACTAAAAATACAAACATTAGCGGAGTGTAATGGTGTGAGCCTGTATCCCAGCTACTCAGGAGGCTGAGGCTGGAGAATTGCTTGAATCCAGGAGGCAGAGGTTGCAGTGAGCCAAGATCGTGCCACTTCACTCCAGCCTGGGAGGCGAGAATGAAATTCCGTCTCAAATAATAATAATAATTTTAAAAAGAAATGATCCCAATAATTACTGTCAAACGACTTCAAAGACACAAATAGATCTGCAAACCTAAATCTGTAACAGAGCCAAGAAGCACCTTGGAGCAATTTGTCTAGCAGTGTTTAGCAATGGAATACAGGAAAACTAGAAGTTGGTTTGTCTTAGAAAAAGGGACTGACTGAAAAAACAGGGGCAGGTCAAGGGAGTGAAGTAGCATTTTTCACAGATGCAGGTGGTAATAAGGCCAAAGAGCAGTACTATGAAGTAGCATAATTAGAAACCCAAGGCATCAGAGATTTTAAAGCGGTCCAACAGCAACTTTTGTGAGAGTAAGGACAAAGGAGATAAAACTGGTTAGGTATCAGGGATTTTCAAATTGGCAATTGGAGAGAAGGGGTGGATAGTATCCTGGAAATCAGCATAGACCCAAAGTGGGAGGAAACTTTGGTGGCAACGTTTTTCATTTTTAGATTAATTCATTTAAACCTATTAGTCTGCTCTGCCATTATTTTTTCTGTCAAGAAAATTAACGTGAAAAATAACAATGATTACATTTTTAGACAGGAGCCTCTCTAGCTAATGACAATAGAACAAACCATTATCATTATCATAATTGTCACCACCAGTATCATTCTTTATCTTTTTAAAAATCTTCACTTGGTAATATTTCTGCTATGTTGGCAATTTCAGATTCCTACTTTACAGATAAAAACAATAAGGAAATGAGATTATTGAATGTAGAACTGATATTCAGAATTTGAATACCAATACCAACATGATAAAGACTTTTGGATACATTTATAGCGTTCTTCCCATTTTTATATTTACACCATAGTTTTCTGTTTCAGCTACGGGGTAGTTTCACTCATTTTGAATCTGGAGAAGTTATTTGACACAAATCAGCCTTTTCAAAGTATGAAAGCAAACTCTCAGAAAATTTAGAAGTAAATTTACTACATATATATCTTGTTAATTATAAGCAGTATAATTTAATATGTTTGATTATTCATTAACATATGTTCTGACATATATTAATATATATTTATACTTATATTTAGAATATTTTGATGTATTTGTACATTTTTAGAGAGTAAATGAAATAGCAGTTAGGGTGAACCCCAAGGTGCTCAGACAAAATGTGTAGTCTAAACACTGAAGAAACGAATTTGCTAATCCTTCCAAAACAGATATTAGATACTTTTTGGGTAACTTTTTTTTAATCTCATTTTATTCCAGGATTCATTCATTGTATTGCCTTGCAAAAAAGATAATGAGAAAGATGAGCTCTAGAGTAATCAACAGAAAAACAGCACAATCATAGAAGCAAGCAAATTATTGTAACAGTGTGTCTTTTGAATAAAGTAATGGACAGAAGACATCAACTTTTAATCACCTGTTATTGAGATAGAAAGAGTACAATAGATTTTAAGCTAGTGCCGATGAAGAAGTCTTTACAAGGCTGGATTTCCGAAAACAGACAACAGTGTCTTAGTCACAAAATGTCTTACAACTTTAGCTGTCTTTTAAACCACAGTAATAACATAAGAACCCATCTGTATTTATGCATATCCTAAGAAGATTCAATGTATCAAGGATAATTTTCTTCCTAAAACCTTGTTTGCTTGCCGCTCGCAGGGAATTATTATTATTATTTTAAAATTTTATCTTTGAGGTCTTCTCCAGACTCAATTGCTACAATGTTGTTAAACATTTGGAAGGGCAGCTTTCATTTTCTAGATGCAGACTTCACAGATGATGATGTAAGTGGACGCAAAGTGTAGAGAGCTCCGGGAGCAAAAGCGTAAGTTTAGCCTGCTTGACGGTACTGGCTCAGGGCTCTTGGTGTGATGAAACATTTGCTTATCATGAAATGAATATACAGTTGACCCTTAAACAACACAGGTTTGAACTGCGTAGGTCTACTTATATGTGGATTTGCTTTCACCTCTGCCACCTCTGAGACAGCAAGACCAGCTCCTCCTCCTCCTCCATCTCAGCTTACTCAGTGTGAAGATGATGAGGATGAAAACTTTATGAGTATCCGCTTTCACTTAGTAAACGTATTTTCTCTTATTTTCTTAAGACCTTATTTTCTACCTTTTTGGTAGAAACGCAGTATCTAATACATATAATATACAAAACGTGTTAATAGACTGTTTATGTTATCAGTAAGACTTCTGGTCAATAGTAGGCTGTTACCAGTTAAGCTTTTGGAAGGAGTCAAAACTTATATTTAGATTCCAACTGTGTGGGGTCGATGTGCCAACTCTGCCTTGTTTAATGGTCAATTGTATATGCAAAATGTGCCTGCAGGTATTTTGAAGGAGATTATCATTTGAAGATTACTGGGTTAGCATTTATCTACAGGAAGGGTAAGAATGCTTCCAAATTTCATAAAATATAGTAATGAAATGCAGAATGCATGCTTCTGTGAATCCTCCCCCTGTTCTTAAATATCCTCTCTTTCTCCTCTCCCAATAATAACCTTGTAGGCAAAATTCATTAATGTTAAAGTGTGCAATTATAGTTTTTACTGTTTTTTGCATGCCTCCTAAGAAGACAATCGCCCTTGATATCATGGTGATATCTCAGCAGTTCTTTATAGCCTCTTTCCAGTCCCCTAATATTAAGTATTTCAACTTCATTAATAATTGATGTCCACATTTAAGTCACTGGTTAGAAAATACCTCTAAGATTCGACTTTATTAGCTTTTGAGTAAATGTTCCCCAAATCTCCTCTGCATTTTGTTAAAAATGAATGTTATATATCTTTTGATAAAACCTACAGAGTTAAGTGCCTAATAAAATACTACATGACTAAAATGACAATTAATATTTTAACATTATGCTGAAGTATGAAGATTCACCTACAAAGGTATGAATCACTGGTTTTTCATTTCTTTAATTCTGTATTAATTGGTACTTGAGGCAATAAACCATAACATATAACTCTGGCATCAGATAAGCTTTAATGAGAGCCTGACCTTTGCTTGGATACTTCTTTGACAGTGAAAGAGTTCAAGAGAACCCTTTGAAGCTCAAATTTATGAGATAAATGTTCTTAGCATTTCCTTATCTTGGCCTGAGCTGATTACTGGGGGATATTCAGGGATTTATAATTAAGATTTAGAAGAAAATTATATTCTATTATGCCCAATTCAGTGGCAGTCTAAATAGCATTAGTGTAATTTCTTTACTATATTGTCATAAAATCTTGTTTAGAAGAAGCCAGTTCTTATCCCTCTTTTTATGCCTTAGAGTACAGTGGAATCAGTGTGTACAGTGTGTTGTGTTACTGATTGACCGAATTTAAATCACAGAAATAGTTTATAGTTCAAGCATTTTAAAGCAAGTGCAACTAAAAATGTGAAATACAGAAGATTAGAAGTGTTTGGGCATACAATTGTAAACAAATACTTTCAATTTGAAAAGGTTCAAATGGTCTTATTTTTTCAGTTCTAAGGCAAAACCAGAACTGTAGCATCATATTGAGACAGGTTAAATTTGAGTTGACAGAGAAGACGTGGTGGATTGTAAATCTGGACAAGCTTGAATCCCTACAGACTAGTGATATCCCTCAGATTAAAACTTGAGGACAAAAAATTCTGTTAGAGTTCTTCCCCTGCTTATAAAATATTTTACTGCAATAGACAGCTTTAACCATTAGTAACTCCTGACACTACCCCCTGCCTTGACATAATTAACTTTGCTTTCCCCTGTTTCTTTTTATAATCTGGCCATTTTTTCTCAACCAGGTTTCCTATAAGATCCTCAGTATTTGCTGAATGAACAAATGGATTTCCCATGAGATTTTCCTTTTCATTCCTTCCCATATTTCAAGCTAACACAACTGCAAACCAATCAGCCACTAAGGAAGGGGTGAAACTACATGACTCACGTGTCATCTCGGTCAAGATCAAAGATCAGGTTTATAGATTTGCTTCATGTCCTTCTTGAGTTAAAACTGAAATGAAAATAAAAAGTATAATAAATAAGACCATGACAGAAGAACAGAGGAAAATTACAACAGGATAGAATATGTCTACAGTTTTCTTGAAGATAGGAAGTGTTAATGTATAGGTTGAAAATGAGAGAGGTGGAAAGATGGTAGCATTTGTTAAGGAAACTGCGGAAAAGTCTATGAGCAATTTGCCCAGCAGAATTTCAGAGATTCTGCGCTTAGAAGCGCTGATTTAGTGAAGGTTTGCCTAAGAAAAGCTTCTATATATGATGACTTCAGAAGTTAGTAATGCCACACTCATTCCTCTGTGCACCCTGATACACACAGGTTTAGATTTGTACCCTGACAGAGAATCTCATGCCTGTTCACCCTAAAGTGAAGCTTGTTACTAAGAAAGCCTCATTCCATCTAACATAGAAATCGTAGTGAGAATACCTCCTCAAGGGAGAGATCCAGTTGGGAATACACATACTAACTCAACAGCATAACAAATGCAAAATAGATGCCCAGATCTTTTGTGTTAATATCGATGAACAACCAAGGATCTGTAAGTACATAAGGAAAACTAGCAACACTCCTCAAAAGAATATCCATGCTGGGCATGTGGTTCATGCCCATGATCCCTGCACTTTGGGATGCCAAGGCAGGAGGATCACTTGAGTCCAGGAGTTTGAGGCCAGCATGGGCGATATGGTGAAATCTTGCCTTTACAAAAAGTACAAAAACTATTAGCCAGGCATGGTGGTGCAAGCCTGTTGTCCCCGCTACCCAGGAGGCGATGAAAGAGATAGACTTCAGCCTGGGAAGTTGAGGCTTCAGTTAGCTCTGATTGTGCTGCTGCCCTTTAGTGTGGGTGACAGAATGAGTTTCTGTCTCTCTGTATTTTTGAAAACCCAGGTAAACAGACTCTGAATGAAACAGATAATTCAGAGAATAGGAAAAATAGTGTAATTAATATATACTGAGATATTTGATAACATTTTACAAAAATGGAAGAAGTTTCTATGAAATATGAGTAACAAAAAAGAAAATTAGATTTGAAACAGGGTGATGCAAAAATTAAAGAGAAAAAATATGATTGCCAATAATGGAGAAGGAGTGTTTGTGGTGGTTACATGGGTAGCTTCTGAAACAAACTGCCAATATTTGAATAGGTCATTTTAATCATTGGTTGTGTAGCTTTGGTCAAGTGACTGAGAAACTCAGTTATTTTCTCTTATAAGAATACAGGTACTCTGAAAATTTTACTTTCATTTAAAGACACAATAGGTAATATGAAAGGCAAGCTTAAAGTGAAATAAGACACTGGAAACTATAATAGAATTAGAATCAATGGTATATCAAACTTTCTTACAAACCAATATGTATATAGCACTACTAGAAATCACATTAAAAACCCAAATAGTATTTAGAACAAGGGGAAATAATGTTCAACTTCTTATTAATCTGGGGAATTAAAATAAAAATGATAACTAGATGTTATTTTATGTGATTTGCATTGATTAAAAAGAGAACTAAAAGTCTGATAATACTAAGTGTCTGTGGAATGCTGAGAGGCATGAATTGTTTGATGGTAGTAGTTGAGATCTGATTTGACTCAATCATATTTTGGAAATAATTGTTATGGTCTTATAAAATTGAGAAATTAAATATTTGAAACGGCATTTTTCTATCAGGTCGATAACTGATAGAAAGCTGTATTTTTAAACTATGAATTTCAATTTCAATGATCTTACAAGCATTTAAAAAATTAAATATAACTATTACAAAACAATACATATAACTAATACATGTAATAAAGCAAAATATGGAAATAGAAAATGTTAGAGTACTATTTATGTAGGTAAAGATTAAAGGCATTTGTTTTACTTTTATTTATGTGTGTGCCTGTGTCTGTTACCTGTTAAAATGTGTGCCTCACTGTTGATTGTGGCCTAAAGATTTGAAATCTGCCTACTAAGGTCATTACATGTGGGAACAAAGTGCAGCAGCAGGAATGTTCATAATAGCATCACTATTAAGAGCAAAACAAACAAATTACCTGTAAATGACAAAAATATCTGTTGAAAGAAGAATAGCTAAATAAATCGCGGTATACTGACACAAGGAAATACTATTCAGCAGTGAAACAATGATGAGCAGCTTCACATAGTAACAAGGGTGAATCTTAGAGACCTAATGGCCATTGAAAACCATCACCTTGTAAAAGGATATACATACTGTGATTCCAATAGTATGTAAAAACGATCAAACCAAACAATTTCATCATAAGTCTTTGTATACCACATATATACATTTCTTTTAATGAAAATAAAAACTAGACAATCTTTTTCTGGCTTAAGATTATTTTCAGGACTAGAATTTTATCACAAATTATAGTAGTTTTTCGTGATTTAGAGTGATTTGAGCCAAATATCTTTTCCAATTTATGAATCTTGAAGAAGAAGGATCATGGAAGCTCTATCTTACAAAGATGATAAGGTGTCCCGTCAGTCCCCCAGAGATTAGAAAAATAGCACCCTGAAGGAGATGAACTGCTTCTTGATGGAAATCCTAGCTCACCCAAATTAGACCATCAGTGACTTTTCTTTAATACAGGAGGTAAAGGAATTAGAAATTCTTAAAATCAGAAACAAAATGCCCCTTAGGAAACAAAGGAAGGTAAAGGTCTAGAGCCGTTTAACAGCTTAGAAGCGAGAAAAGTGAAGGTTTCCCACATGTGGAAAGAAAACAAAGTTTAATGTGCCAAAGATTAATAGTTGACTTTATTGAGACTAAATTGCTTAACTTAACTCTAGCTGTTTGTGTTTCTTTAAATATTGCTCCAAGTTTTGTGTTGACTTAATTTTATAAAGCCAAAAAATTGCTAATGATTTAGACAACTCAGTTACATGTTTATGGGAAAATAACAAATGGCCAAATAAAGCTCTCGTCTTAATTCAATTATTTATGTTTGAGAAAACTCTGCAGCCCACAGTGGGCCTCAGCAGTCCTAAAAAGATATTTTCATTCACATCTTCACAGCTTTGAAAATTTGGGTGCATTTTGCCTGTCTCATTCGACTGGCCTTGAATTTTACCAATCTTTTAAATGTTAGAAAATTAAGAAATTTTTATGAATCTCATCAGTTAAAAAATTTTGAGCTTGTGTTTTTAATATATGCATATTTGTTTATAAATATATACATATATGTCTCCCTATATGTTAAATATAAAATCTAATTTTGTTCTAATTTTAGATTTTTTTAAATTCAAGTTCTAATGTTCTTTCATTTCCCCCAAGGAATTGCCTTACACTTTCCCTGGACAATGTAACCGATACCTTGAAGACTGATGCTCTAACTTAAAATTATCTTCTAAACCCATAGAGCCAGTTTGTGTTTCTTCGCCAACATCTGTGTTTTGCTGCAATTAGCATAGTTTCTCAAGGGGCGGGTCAATAACCACGGTGAATTATATGTGCTGCCATACCTTCACCTTCCAAATAAGGTATTAGGAAGAGGCTCAAATTCCCAACCGGCTCTACTGTGCAATAAAACCCAGCAAGATCAGTCTGAAATCTACCTGTGTCTTTACGGAGTTTGCTAGCTTTGCCTGGTTTCAAAGACCTATCTTAAGATTGTTAGGTTGTCACAGAGAAAGTGGGACTGGGAACCCAGCCTGGAGAAATAGTAAAGAACTGTTTGTTTTTCAGCTGAACCACTGCTTCTCTACAGTTTCGATGCTAAGAGCAGAGCTAAAGCAAGTGATGACAGCTGGATGTGGTGGTGCTTGCGTGCAGTCCCAGCTACTCCAGAGACTATGGAAGGAAGGTTGAATCACTGTAGCCCAGGAGTTTGAATCCAGCCTGGGCAACATAGCAAGACCCTGTCTATATAAAAAAGGAA
This sequence comes from Aotus nancymaae, assembly GCF_030222135.1. Classification (NCBI taxonomy): domain Eukaryota; kingdom Metazoa; phylum Chordata; class Mammalia; order Primates; family Aotidae; genus Aotus; species Aotus nancymaae. Next base: position 9,468,071 of record NW_026988438.1, read on the forward strand.
ATGATATTATAATAAAAAGGACGACATTAAATAAAAGGAAGACATGAAGTAAGAAATACCAGTAAGGCTTCTGTAAGACCAATTAGCTCCAGAGCTGAGTTGGTATTCCCTACTGCTAAAAGTAACTCACCCTGAACACAAGTTTATAAAAGTGATGGCAACAATATACACTTACAGTTTTTTATAAAAATATTTTGTTTCTGCCCACATCAATAACTGTTTTTAAGTTGGATACTCAAAACAACAACAAACCATACTTAGAACAGTTCTTGTGATAGATTATAAATTAATATTAAAAACAGCACTGTAGTGGGCAATAATTGTGAAGCATATTAACTCTACAGTTCTGACCACAGAAAAAGATTTTTTTAAAAACACCAGGAAAATAGGTGAGGTTAAAGGCAGAAAGATACGTAGCAAGTTGAAATTAAAATTTAAGAAATGACTTATTACTTGTAAGAGTGGTGGAAAAAGTTACTTTTATTAATAAGGTCAAGGAGAGAAGGTTAAGAGGGGTGGTTCTGAGAATCCCCTTGGGTAATTTTGCCAAAGTGAAATTTACCCTGTGGCCTTGTCAGTATCCCCTATCCCTTCTACTAAGTAGTTCTCTCAAACTATACCTCAGCCAAGTCAACTAACCACAAATACCTATTCTGATGTGCAACAAGTCATCCCTCTCTAACTCCAGCCTCCAGACTTAGGTGAGTCTAGGTATGTGATCCAGAACTTCTTCCTATGCCTGTGATATCATTTGGCTGTGTCCTCACCCAGATCTCATCTTGAATTACAGTTCTTATAGTCTCCACATGTCCTGGGAGGAACCCAGTGGGGTAATTTAATCACGGGGCAGTTACCCTCATACTGTTCTCCTGATAATGAGTGAGTTATCACGAGATCTGATGGTTTTATAAAGGATTTTTCCCCCTTTTGCTTGGCACTTCTCCTTTCTTCTACCACGTGAAGAAGGACATGTTTGCTTCCCCTTCTGACATAATTCTAAGTTTCCTGAGGCCTCCCCAGCTATGCTGAATTGTGATCAATTAATTCTCTTTTCTTTATAAGTTACGCAGTCTCAGGAATGTCCTTATTAGCACCATGAGAATGGACTATTGCATCCTCATTGAACGAAAAAGCCTCCACTTGAGATTTTATGTCTTCCTAATAAGACTTTCTAAGGGGTGGGGCTGGTATAAAGATTTATTTACCTTTATTTACCTTCTAATGTGCATTATGTAACTTACTTTAAAAGAATTGAATGTGTACATTTAAGACATACAACATGATGTTATGGTATACAGAAAGATAAGGATATGCTAGTGAAGCAAATTAACATATTCATCAGCTCACATAGTTATTCAGTTATTTTTATTACTTTTTATGTGCGTGTGTGACAAGAGCAGCTAAAAAATCTTTTTTTTTTTTTTAGCAGGAATCCCAAATGCAGTACAATTTTATTACATATTGTACATTAGATTTCTAGACTTGTTTATCCTGTATATCTGTGACTTTTTAACATTTTTGTTTGTTTGTTTGAGACAGGGCCTTGCTCTGTCACCTAGGCTGGAATTTAATGGTGTGATCATGACTCATTGAAGCCCCAACCTCCTGACCTCAAGTGATTCTTCTGCTCAGTCTTCCATGTAGCTGGGACCACAGGTGTGCACCAACACATCTAGCTAATTTTGTATGTTTTGTAGAGAGGAGGGTCTAGCTTTGTTTGCCAGTCTGGTTTCAAATTCCTGGACTCAAGTGATCCTCCTCTCTTGGCCTCTTGGGAGCAAAGTGCTGGGATTACAGGCATGATTCACAGTGCCATATATATGCTACTTTGTATCCTCTGTTTTACCTCCCCATTTTCTCTCCACCCCCACCCCCAGTAACCACTGTTTAGTTCTCTATCTTTGTATATTTGATTTTTTTAAAGATTATACATATAAGTGAGATTTTGCAATATTTTTCTTCCATGTCTGGCTTATTTCACTTAGCATAATATCCTCCAGCCTCATCCATGTTGTGGCAAATGGTAAGATCTCATTATTTTTTAAAGCTGAATAATATTCCATTATATATATGTGTGTATGTGTGTATATATATACATACATATGTATATATATGTGTGTGTGTGTGTGCATGTATATACACACACACACACACACACACACACTACAGTTTCTTTATTTGTCCACTGGCAGACACAGATTGTTTCCATATCCTGGCTATTGTGAATAATGCTGTGATGAATACGAGAGTGCAGATATATTTATGAAGTGGTCACTTCATTTCCTTTGGGTATGCATATATATATATATATATATATATATATATATATATATAGCCCAGAGTGATTGCTGGGTCATATTGCAGTTCTATTTTTAATTACTTTAGAAACCTACATACTGTTTTCTGTCATGGCTGTACCAATCTTTATTCCCACCAATAAAGTGGAGGAGTTCCCTCTTCTCTTCACTGTTGCCAACATTTTCTTCCTTTTGACTTTCTAATAGTTATTTTAACATATGTGAGATGGTATCTCTTAGTGGTTTTGATCTGCATTTCTCTGATGATTAATAATGTTGAGTGCCTTTCTCTAAGCCTTTTGGTGATTTTTACATTTTCTTTGGAAAAATGCCTATTCAGGTCTCTTGTCCATTTTTCAGTCAGATTGTTCTACTCTTAAGTTATTTGAGTTATTTAGAAATGTCAGATATTAACCTGTTATCAGATATATGGTTTGTAAATATTGTTTCCAATCCACAGGCTTTTCAGTTGGATGTAGTCCCGTGTATTTATTTTTACTTTTGTGGCCTGAGCTTTGAATGTAAAAATTACTACTATGAGTTTAGTTCTAAGTAAACTTTTATTTTCTCTCTCTTACACATGTCGTGTTTTCTACCTTAGGAATTACTTTGATATAGCAGAAGAAAATGGGTCTGATTTGAAAGTCAATTACAAGTGTGTGGATTAGAGTAATTAGCAAACTATTAACTGCCACAAAAATATTTACTATTGCTTTATTTAAGTTTAAAAATTTGTTCTATCCTATTCCAGAGAAAATTTAAAGTTACGTGCACACAAACACACACACACACACACACATGCACACACACACAATGTAATATGGCAGCTATTGGCCACATGTGGCTCCTGAGTACTTGAAATGTGGCTAGTCTGAATTGCCATGTGCTGTAAGTGTAAAATAAGCATCATATTTCATTGTAAAATATCTCATTAACAATTTTTGTATTTATTATATGTTAAAATGTTAGGATTTTGGATTTATTGATTTAAATAAAATATATTATTAAAATTAATTTCACCTTTTTCCTTACTGTTTTTAATGTGGCTACCAGAAAATAAAAATTACATTTGTACTGGATCATGTTATATTTCTATTGGGTAGCACTGATATATAAAATGCAGTAAATCAAATTTAACACTTCGTTTCTAACATCATCAAACATTTCTGTGGAAAGCATAGCTCAGGTACTTTATTCTAAACACAATGTTCAGTGCAGTGTGGGATAAAACTAAAACAAGGACTAAGTAGCCATATTACTAAGTTTTGAGATTTTTCTGCTTCCCAGACAGAGGGAGTAGAAGAATCTCTATGACTGGGAACTGTAGCAAAATTAGGTGGTGGTGCTGAATACAATTGATGAATGTTTCTCTCATTGATTTATTTTGGCAGTAGTAGACCAGCTAAGTGATGAAATAGATCAGAGCCTCTGTAGCATTTGCTTTAGTTAAGAATGGGGAAGAAAAGTTCCCACGCTACAGTTTTTGGACTGAATTGCAGAAATGGGAATTAATGAGGCTCATTTCCACACTGAGTTGCCCTGGACCTTGCAGGAGTCAGAGGGCAATGGAAGAATATAATTACTGGTGTTAAAGAGAAATTGCCATGGGATCTAGCTTGGTTTCAGTGTGATTTAAAAGGGTAGTCTTTAAACATATTTAATTTGATTAAGTGGCTTTTGGGAGGAGTGGGAGCTGGAAGAGACAGCGTTCTCTGTGTTAAGGTACTTACTGGATATCAATGGAAACACATATTCAGATACTTCATTGTAAAATACTAGAACATCTAGTTTCCACCTCAACCCCCTGCTCCACCTTAAGTCCAGCAGCTAAATTATGAGCTATCATTTACTCCTTGCTGATGGTTATGATGAAGACTGAAGTATAAAATGAAAATCACAAATTATAAACCATAGTTTAAAAATTTTAAAGATGCAACAAATTTTTCTTTTATCTCATAATGCATAAGCATTTAATTTTCATTTTTATGTGTTCAGCATATCAGTATAATAAAATTCATGGAAATGTTTCAGATAATTTGTTATCTTGACTAAAGGAAGATGCTAGATGACCCCATCTATAGATTTCTTAGCCCACCTTTGAGACTTCAGTTCTCAAAACCTTCCTATAAATATATATATAATAAACATGATATGTATGTATTTATAAAAATTATATGTATCAAATAATTTTGTTTTATTAATGTATTAGGTTACTTATTCTTACTTGTTCTGAACATGCTACTTTGTTTCATGACATACCTTTTTCATCTCTTATGGAATACTGACATCTTTTCAGTTGGACATCTTTCCAATGTTCAATTAGTCATTTAAAATCAGTCTTTTCCAGAGTGTGAGTTCCATAAACAGGGACGAGATGTCCCCAGTTCCTAACTAATTATGTGAAACATAATAACTGGCAAATAAATTTTGTTGAATTAGTGGACTAACAAATGAATAAATCTAGTAATAGTGAGTACATGAGGAAATTAATACTCTCTATGGGAAGGAATATATATTGGTATCAGTATTTCAATGGATACCAAACATTATCTACACATTTTAAATATTCACGGCTGTTGATTCAGAAATTACACTTAAAATATATAGAATATAGACATATTTATTCAACTGTAAAACTATATATATACATATATATACACAGCCACCCACACCCACACCCACAATTATATTTACTGCAGCAGTTTGTAATTAAAAAAATAAAATCAACTAAAAAGTCAAACAGAAGGAGATGGAGAAAATAAAATCAGACACTACACAACTTTTTCAAAAGATGGGATACTTCTGTATATACTCACAAAGAAAAAGATAACATCGAGGAACCAATAGATATCATATTTATTAACATTTATGGAGTCTTTTCTGTATTTCAGGCAACCTTCTAAGCATTTTTAATTCATTGAAATATTTAATCATCTTCACATTATGCCTATAAGGTAGGTACTATTATTACTTCCATTTTATAGAAGAAACTGAGGTGAAATGACATTAGGTTTTTTGCCAGGAATCATACATTTAGTAATTAGCAGAAACGGTATTGAAACTCAGGTTGTCTTGCTATATGAACCAAGTTTTGTTTTGTTTTATTTTTTGAGATGAAGTCTCGGTCTGTTGCCCAGGCTGGAGTGCAGTAGCGCAATCTTGGCTCACTGCAACCTCCTCCTCCCAGGCTTAAGCAATTCTCCTGCCTCAGCCTCCTGAGTAGCTGGGATTACAGGTACCTCCTACCACACCTGGCTAATTTTTGTATTTCTAGTAAAGACAGCGTTTCACTAGGTTGGCCAGGCTGATCTTGAACTCCTCACCTCAGGTGATCCGCCTGCCTCGGCCCCCCAAATTGCTGCGATTATAGGCGTGAGCCACCATGCCTAGCATGAACTAAAGTTTTAATAACCTCTCATCCTCTTTAAAAATATTACTAATTCCACATACGTATCTGGAAAATGTGGAAAGTAGTATTTCCAAACTCATAGTGTTCTTTTTTGGTTCTTGCGAAGGATAAAGTAGATAACGAATGTGAACTCTTAATTCAGTATCTGCCATATCATTATAAAACAAACATTTATATATTTATATTATATACGGAATTAAACATATATACAAATAACAGTATATAAAGTAAGTTTATTTTGGCCTCAAGATAGTAACAAGTTTTATATTCTATGTTAATACATTTTTGACTTATTTACAAAAAGCATTTATTGTTTTATTATCTAAAAAATAGTTTAAGGTTATATGTAAAAATGACAATGGCTAAGAGTAGTAATTATTTCTGGCTGTTATAAATACCTTCTAAAAATGTACTGATTGTTGTTAAGTCATTTCTACCAAACAATTCATTTGTAAATATTCATTGTATAAAAACATGAGATTCAGTTCAAGAGGACAAAAATTTTATTTAGTTTATTTCATTTTCTTCATTATAACTGTTTATAGAAGTATCTTGTTTTATAGTATGATGCAGATTGAATTTGATTATAGAATTGCAATTATTATTTTTTCTCCAATAGAATTAATATCAAAGTGTAAATTGTGCCCTCTTCTACCCAAACTATCACATAATTCCCACAAAGTAAAACTCTCAGTTATGACTTTGACACAGAGTGCCTGTTATTTGTTGAAAAATAGAATATTCTCTTGTAAGACTTATTTTGAGAATTTCTTTACACTTTTCTGTGTGGCTCTGTTAAGTTATAATACATTTATTCCACATTGCTATTTATAATTCACATTTAGGGTTTTAATTGTTTTAATTCTGTGGCAGACATTTTACAAAATTAACTCAATTTAGGCTAGGTAACTGGAGCAATATCTTTCATGGGAAGGACTCCACTTCATTCCATTGCTTCCTTTCTGCTGGTGATATCCCATTAAAAATAACATGTCTCGTTTCTTTTAATGAATGCCCTAAAGAAAAATGTGGACAGAAGTAAAAGACAGAAACAATAAGTGTCAGTCATGAAGGAGAACTGAAATCTAGCTTATAGAGCAAAATTTGAATGACTAAAAATATCTAATCAACAGTGACATTTTCAAGTACCAGCTGTGCAACGTGGCAGGATTTGTCTTAGTCTGCAAGAGAGCTTGTATAGCTCATCGGAGCCTAGTGAATAAAGTATAGAACCAGGAGTCAGGAAATACGTTGATGGTCCCAATTTTGGCACTCAAGGCAGTAATAAATCCAAGATTATTTATCTGTTTTAAGGGGATATTGTTAACTGAAAGTAAATCATTCATGAAGTAATATAAACTAACGTTTTTAGAAATATGAGCTCTGAAAGCTGAACGTCTTCAATGTATCATAGATATTTATTTCAGGAACCAGTTTTGTGACTCTGTATAAGTTATCTAATTTTTCTATGGCTTAGTGTCCTCATTGACAAGATGGGGATTATAATAGTATCTATCTCTTATGGTTGTATGCAGATTCAATGAGTGAATGCATGGAAGGAATTTAGCACAACAATCCTTCTATGGGAAGGAGAAGAAATTCCTCATTTTTTGGGAATTTGTATAAATAAAAATAAAATCGTATCTAATTTTCTAATCCAAAACAAAGACTAGAAATTGGTGCATACTGAAACAATGCATTGGTTGAAGATATTTATGGGTGTGGTGGATTTAGTAATGATGGCTAAAAGAGATGAAATGATTTGATAAAAACAATTTCCATCTGCTCTTTGAATTTTAAATAAATGTAGAAATTTTTATAAATTGTTACTTAAAGAAAAACATTAAATTTTTGTTTTATAATACATATTTATTATATACACATATAATGCAGTTTCTTATTGTTGAGTATTGGAATTGTTTCTAAATTTGTTATTTTAAATGCCACATTGAAGAGCAAATGCAGGCATAAATATGTTTCAGTATATAATATTGTTCAGGAGGGATTTGCATAACTGAATCTGTTGAATCAAAAAGAGTGTATATTTTAAGACTTTTGGTACCTAGACAAATGGCTTTTCAAATAATAGTCCTGTATTAGAATTCCTGTTTTACCATATGCCCATCAACATTGGACTTTTTTCCCTTTATATTTTAATAAGCTTATGAGTAAAATGTATTATATTTATTTTTCAGTTATTATTTATTATTTTGAATAATTTTCAATATATTTAATAGGTCTTTTTAAAATTAAGATTCAATTTTTTTTACCCTATCTATTGGAAGGATTTTTCTCTCCATTCTTATGGTAAAATTAACACTTCATTATTTAAAGACACAAAATATGTGTTATATATGCTACAGTTTCCCTGTTTGTTTTTATATTAGGTCTTGTTTTTTTTAAACATCTATAATGTTAAATTTTATATAGCTTAACTTTCTAGATATTATCTTATGATACAAGGTATTATCTTTTTTCAAGAAGATAAGTTTATTTTACTGTCTATTTTCTCAGAAATGTTTAATGTTTAATTAGATAAAACAAACTTTTAGTACCATAGAAATGTTTCAGTATGTGCAAGGACATATTATAACTATATACAACTTCAAAAACAAATTTTTCCAGCTTCAAGTAAAGTGATGTTAAGCATCCCGACTAATAGTTCAGTTATAGGAAATTTTCTGGATGGCCAATATTTTCCTTGGCTTGAAAAAAAATTACACAATTGAAAAATACAAATAAGACCTTCAATGATTTGGGAATCATAAAAATGCTATCTGAAGGTCAGTCATCTGCATCTTGAGAAGTTACAGTAGCTGTAAGAGTTCAACAAACAAAATGAAACTCTGTGAATTTGTAAGCTTCTGTCATCCAGGAGGGCTACTGTAGGCCATAATTGGTCCAGCACAAATAAAAGCTATTCCTATTGTGGTAGAATTTGGTATCTGGTTTCTTAATGTTTAAGAAAATATGTAGCTGACATTCTATTTGGTAGATATCTATAATTTAACTGAAATCCATGTATATAAAATATTTTGAAATTTAATCCTAAATTCATCTATGTTATTTAAGTATCAAAATTCTCTCTGTTAAAAATTAGGAAATTAAGACTCTCAAATTCGTAAGCAAGTAATGTCTTTGTGTTTCTGGTCTGGCAGGCATGTAAGAAGCTTAGAAGTCAGCACTCTGTCCTAAAAACAAATAAAAAGTGAAACAAAAGAAAAATCAACAAATCTTTTTAGATCCATCCCGGAAGTGAAGTCACAGGGCAAACCACTGCCCCCAGATTGGAGACAGACAGGCAAATACAGAGAATCACAGTTTACTAGAGCAGAAACTTATAAGCTGGAACTTCTGCAGGAACCAGTGCCAGGGTGGGAAATCTGAACTGTTACTGACAATAAATGTCGACAAGTCTAGAAATAAAAAATACTCCAGGGAGACCTAGTCATCGGCAGACCCACACAGCTTTATTAATGGTACTCCTAGGAGCCCTACCAGATTCTCTTAGTTAATATCAGATAAAAATTCTCTCTTACTTATGGCAAGCAACTGTTACAAAACACACGGAAGCATGCTGTTCTTCTTAATAAGGCCTGCTTTCAGGAGAAATTGTTTTATCAGAGTCTAATCTGCTGGGGTTTTATCAAAGCCTAACCTATCTACAGAAAAATGGAGACCTAACTCCAGCCTCCTCTAGCCATCCTGTCCCATCTATGAGGGATATGGGGGACTCAAGCACTCATAAGGTTCACAACCCAAGGACACAGCCTCACCAAAACCTGAGACCTAATCATAGGAATATATAACTCTTCTTTTTTTCTACATCTTACTACTACATTACTAAGGGCCAATTTTCTAATAGAGCTGCGAGGAGAAATAGATTAATCTATTCTTATAGTAGGAAATGTTACATCTTTATCAGAAGTGGAGATATCCAGCAGGCAGATAATCAGTAAGAACTTAGTTGAACTCAAAGACAGCATTGATCAATTGGACATAATTGACATTTATGGACTACTTAATCTAACAAAAGCAGTTTAAATATTCTCAAGTTTATATGAAACATACACCAAGATATAACACATTCTGGAACATAAAATACACCTCCATAAATTCAAAAAATGTAAAGGAATTGAACTTATACTATTCTGCTCTTACGCTGCAATGGAATTAGAATCAATAACAGAAAGGTATCTGGAAAATTCCAAAATGTTAAGAGATTATAACACACTTCTAAATAACACATGGGTTAATGAAAAAAATCTCAAAATTAAAACATATTTTGAACTAAATGAAGTGAATACAACTTCCAAAATTTCTGGGATTTTGATACAATAGAAGAAAGAAAAAATAATAGACTGATATCTCTCTTGAACATAAATGCAAAAATCTTCAACAAAATATTAGCAAAGTATACTCAACAATACATAAAAATAAGTATGCACCATGACCAAATGGAATCTATGCCAGGTATGCAGAGTTGGTTCAACTTTTGGAAATTAAGTAATGTTATCCATCACATCATTCTAAAGAAGAAAAATCACACGATCATATCAATATATGCAAAAAATCATCAAATGCAATACTTATTCATGATTAAAACTCTCAGTATATTAAAAATAGAGAAAAGTTTCCTTAATAAAGTACATCTATGAAAAATCTCCAGCTAACATTATACTTAATGGTGAGAAACTCAAAATTTTCTTATGAAGACCAAGAACAAGACAAGGATGTTCTGACAGCACTGTTTTCAACATTGTGCTAGTTATATTAGCTATGTAACAACACATTAAAAAGAAATGCAAGGTATATGCATTATGAAGAAATGAATCAAAGTTCTTGTTCTCAGATGACAAGATTGTCTATGCAGAAAAATAAAAAAATTGACAAAATATCTCTTGATACTAATAAACAATTACGACAAGTTTACATGATACAAGGTTAATAAATAAAGTCAGTTGCTTGACTATGGAGCAGTAATAAAAAATTGGAATTTGAAATTCAAAACACATTTTTATTTACATTAGCACCACAAAATTAAATACTTATGTATATATTCAAATATGTATAAGATATATATGAGAAAAATTACAAGAGTCTTGATGTCTGATAGTGTCATTCCTTTAAGTCTATTCTTCTCTTTTAGTATTGAGTTGGCACTCCTGGGTCTTCGTCCACGCTATGTAAATTTTACAACCAATTTGTCAATATCCACAAATTAACTTCATTGGCATTTTAAATCGGATTGTGCAGACTCTATAGATCAAGTTTGGAAGAAATGACATCTTGACACTATTGAGTCTATTCATATGTGCATGGAATATATATTAAAATGGCTATTCTAAAGCCCTGTCGATACCAAATACTGGTGAGGATGTGGAGTAACAGGAACTTTCATTCATTGATGGTGTACATGTACAAAGGTGCAGTCATTTTGGAAGACAGGTCAGCATTTTCTTACAAAACAAAATATTCTCTTACCCTACAGTCCAGCAATTGCATTTCATGCTATTTACCAAATGAATTGGAAACTTGTTTTTACACAAAACTCCGCACACAGATGTTTTCGGAGCTTTAGTCATATTGCCAAAAGTTGGATACAACCAAAATGTCTTTTAGTAGCCAAAAAGATTAACCGTGGAACATTCAGAGTTTCAAATATTATTTAGCATTAAAAAGAAATGAGTTATCAAGCCACGAAAAGAAACAGAGGAAATAGAAATGCTATTATTAAGTGGAAGACACCAATCAGAAAAAGCTACATACTGTATGATTCCAACTGTATGACATTCCAAAAAGGACAAAACTATAGACACATTAAAAGGATTAGTGGTAGCTAGTGGTTTGGGTTGTGGGGAGGGATGCATAGGTAGAGAACAGAATATTTTTAGGGTAATAAAACTATTCAGTATGACTGTACAATGGTGGATACGTGTAACTATGTAACTATACATTTCCCCAAATCCATTAGATGTACCCAAAGTAAACACTAATGTAAATGACGGACTTTGAGTGATAATGATGTATCAATTTAGATTCTTTGATTTTAGCAAATGCACTCACATGGTGCAGGATGTCAACAGTGGGAAACTGTATGTGTATGTAGGAACAAGAAGTATATGGAAACTATCTGTATTGTTCAACTTTCCTTTGAACCTAAAACCCCTCTAAAAATAAAGTTTATTATTTTTTAATAGCAAGCAACTTACCTAAGTGACACCATTAGGAATTAAAAAAAGATCTGTCTTACTCCAAATATTTCTGTTATGCCGTTATAACTATGACTCTTCACAATCATTTCTAGAGTGCTTAATACATGTTTAATGTTTTAATAATTATATATTTTTTCAAAATTGTGTCATCAAAAATTTATTTTGACTTACTCATGCAATGAGATGTTTAACACTTTTGAAACATCTACCAAACAATTTTAAAAATAAAAGATGAGAACTCACCTATTTTTATAAAAAAAAAAATTGTTTGGTAGATGTTTCAAAAGTAGTGAATAGAACTACCTTTCTTAATTTAATATAGCTTTCTCATCAGACATTAAATTATTTTTTTCATATCTATTTCACTTCACTGATATTTTCACACATTTTTATGTCAGTAATAGAGTGTTTTTAGTATTTATATACATAAAATGTACTTTTTTTTTTTCCCACAAATATAGTTGCTATCCACTCACATTCATTGTAAAACTGGCTATTCCACGTTTCACATCCTGTGTTAAAGGTTGTAGATGAAATGGTGAGCAAAACAGGCATAGGTAGTCTAATGCTGGAATCTTATACAGTCTTGTGAAGTAGATAGTTATCAATCAAATAATTAAATAAACAATTTCAAATCATGATAAGTGCTGTCAAGAAACTATAATTTAATGGGAACACTCGGGCAACGGACAAAATCTACGCTTTATAATCACAGAAATATTTCTGATGTGGTAATAATTGAACTTATGTATAAGCAAAATGCATAGTCAATTATGCAAAAATGATGGAAGAGAAGACTCAAATACTTAGGACAAAGCAGAGTGCATGCAATGGACATGCAATGGAAGGGAAGGTGAGTTGTTCAAAGCACTGATTCAAGGTCGGCATGGCTAAAACAGATAGCATGGGCATGCAGTTTAAGACAAAATATTAGAGAGTGGCAGGAAGTTGACCATATAAAACTATATATGACAAAGTAAGAATTTTTTGTATTTCTCCTAAGAGTAATGTGAGGATATTAGAGAATGATCTCACTCTAGACTGTGGCATAGAGAATTCCTTGGAAGAGGAATAATACTGATAAGAGACCAGACCATCAGAAGGCTATGGTAGAGTCCAGGTAAAAGATTCTAGTGACTTGATGTAAGTTATTTTTGGAGGAAATTAAGAAAATTGAATAGATTTGAAATATATTCAGGTGGCGAAACCAAATGTTTTGAAGATGAATTTCTGAACACTGTTGAATGTATGAAGGTATCGTGGGTGATTCAGGATCTCTTGTGAAAGTGGATGGAATTGTGGTAAGCTCTATAGAGAAAAGGAACCACAGAGAAGCACCTGTTCGGGGAATAGATTAGTTCAATTTTGGATTTATTGCTATAAGGAGCCTTTGTGATTTATTCCACAGTCTATATATATGTTGAGCAGACTGTGGAATATAGTGAGAGCACAGACAAGAGTTCTAGCCCAAGAATGTAGTAGCAAATCATAGATTTTTTTAAAATGTTGAATCGTGATTTGGATATTTTCTAGGAACTCTGTCTATTGAGTTTTGAAAGCATCTAGTACACATACTGGAGGAATGCCAATATTTAAAACCAAAAAAGAAAATTTGATGAAGGAGGCTAAAAGGAAACCTGAAGAAAAATGAGGAGAACATTATTACACGGGAGCTAAGAAAAGAGACTGTTGCCAAAAATAGGAGTTTGATCTTCTCAATGAACATTATAATCATTTTGTCAGGATTTGGTCCAGAATTGGATTACTTTTTATAAATACTGCCAAGACGATGATAACTTGTATTTGGCTTAATGTGAGGACATCATAGAAATGTCTGACAAATGTCTGTATGCATTCCTGTTCATTATGCACTTCCTCATGCATTCTTCCAGATGATTATAATTATTCAAATTATTGAGCAGGATGCCTAGTTCAGTATTCATTCTCTCTTCATCCTAACAGGCAAAATATGATATAGTTTGGTAATGTCAGATGTTTGCTGATCATTTGATATTTTGTTAGTAATATTTTAATATGAAATTCATTGCATTTTTTCCAAATAGTATTTATTTAAATTACTTTTTGTATTTGTAATATGGCCCAAAATTCTCTAATTATGTATTCTTTTAATTATTTATTCAGTACAGCTCTCTGGGACTGGTTTAAATACATCTAATCTGGAAAAAGATACCCTGAAGAACATAAGGAAAAAGTGAAATTTTTCCAGAGAAAGGAGGGAACGTACCAATAATAACTAACAATCTGCATATGGACTTTGTCACTGCTCTGTACTCGTTTAGAGGATTTTATTTCAATTTGTATTGTAAAGAGAGTATAGCATGATAAATTTCTGCCTAAATAATTTATTGCTTTCTTTTAAAAGTAGTCTATAGACCCTAGATGATAAAGTATATTCCCTGTAGGATGTAAGTATTGATAAGTTACTGCATAATGCTATTATAAGCTTGAGTAGATTAGCAAAGATACAATTAATTTTCTCAGGAAACATAACAGGTAATCACAGTATCTTAAAAAGAATTATTTTTATTTGTTTAAAGCATCATTTTTTGTTAACTGGGATGTGAGATTTTAAAAAAAAAACAGATAAATGACTCGACATGAAAAGAGAAAAATGTATTTTTATACTTGTAGCATAAAGGTTGAGGTATCCTATATTGTCTTTGCTTGATTGCAAATAGTACACGAAGTGCAAAGACATGTCATGTATAGAAACTTCTAAATCCCTACTGTCACATGCACTTTAGCAGATTTATAAGTTTCATCTCATTTTATCTGCAGTGTCTATTTCAGCTCCGTACACAGGCAGAGCGAAGCTTATTATAGTTCACCCTTGTTCTTATGTTTTAGTTTTCTGAATTTTTAAATCGCATGCTGACAAAGACCCTCTCATTGATAGTGTCTCACTGATAAGCCCCTCGAGCCCTGTTTTCGAATCAGTCTTGGTCTTGGGCTTCCATGTCGATCCTGTCTTTGCCAGGCCCACATATCCCAAATTTAGAAAGAATCCTGCCAAATCAGCTTAGTGATACTACCTCTCTCTGCCCTTAATATCTGATCGCCCTTGACATTTGAACAAGTTCCTCATCCCATCTTTGATTTATAAGTACTTGGCTTATCTTTAGCAAGAATCCTACTGGGTCACTTTAGCAAGAACCCCTACCCTTGATGTCTCTTCTTAGTACTTTTCTATCTACAGACCCCTCACTTTGCAAATTGGTCATAAATCCCCACTCGTTCTTATTGCATTCAGAGTTGAGCCCGATCTTTCTGCCCTGTTACAATAGTCTCTAATGAAGTCATTACTGTTTTAACAAGAATTAGAGTAATTTTTTTCTTTAACAGTGCCTGATCATTAAAACGATAGTAAAAAGAATTTAAAAATAAACACCTTAAAATAGGTTTTCGAAGGTAATAAACTATTGTCCAAGGAAGAAGTAATGAATAAGCAGCACGTTTTTCACCCAGCAGTACTCAGTTTCCTATACTGTGAACTGCCACGGTCTGTTTCTTTACTAATATAGTCTATCATGTTTTGGATGTTTGTGAAGATACATGTATGTGAAGTTCTGTTCATGTGGATGTTTGATGAATAAGAAACAAGTCTTCTCATTTCAATAAAGCAAAAATGTAAATGGAAACCATTGAGTTGTGAATGTGGGAAAACTGCAGGGAGAAAAAATATAATTTCCTCTACCCGTGTTAGGTTCATGTGTGAGGCCCCTACGGGAAAGACAAGTTAACAAAAGAAAAGCATACAGATTTACTGAATATGTTATATGTGCATGAGAGCCCATGTAAGGAAATAAAGTCCTGAAGAAACAATGAAATCTGAGTATTTCTTTTGCTGAATTTGATGAAGAATCTCAGAGACTCATGGAAAAATATAATAGGATGAAAATGGGTAATTTCTCCCTATACCCATTTATCCAGGTATAGAGAAGTCACCTCTCAAATGAGGGTCTTATAAACTGTTTCAGGAGAAGCTCAGAAAATCCTCCCTAGTTTTCATGACCTGCTGTAGGGAAGATGAACAAGAAAAATCTGTATCACCTTCCTGCTTCTGTGATTTCTCAAAATCCTTCACCTATTCAGTATGTCAAAGCACCATATTTTGGAATAGTGTGTTCTGAACTTCATCAAGATTCTTCCTTCTTTTACATGCACTGGCACGAGGGCATTTCTCAAGATTCTCTCTCCTGTTTGTGGTCATAGGTTTAGCCCATGATCCAGAACTCATTTTGTTTCATCATTATATCTGTTTATGAAGTATTGAAGTCCACAATGTGAAATGCACTGCACAAAGCCTTTAGTATGCTATTCTTATTTGGCTTTTTCTCATCTTCTGACAGTTTGAGGCTTGTGTTATATGCTCAAAGCTTGCATAATCACTCTATGGAATTTACTTTATGGAGGCTTTCACACATTTATTCTTACGTCTTTCTCATTTTTTACACTCTTTCTACATGAACCGTATGCATTTCTTTGCCTTTGTTTCTTTAACTCATCTGGTCTACTGTTCTCTTAGTACAAATGAACTTAATCTGACCTTGAAATGGTACAGAATATGCCACAATGCCGTAAGGATTATCTTGAGCTGAAGACATTTGAGGATCGACAAATGAATGAAGAGGCTTTCTGTGAAGGCCCCTTATCTGCCTAAAAATATATCCTCAAAAAAAAATTTACATTTTCCAAATTCCCTCCCTGGAAATTTCATTGACTAGGAAAAATTGACTCTGACTCTTGTCATAGGACAAGAGATGAGAAGTTTGTACCAAACCCAGACAGTTACTGCCCCAAACTCTGTCTCTCATTTATTCTTATAAGGTCCCATTTACATTTCCTAAAATTCATTTTTCTCTCCCGTAAGTGGCCTTAATCTCCCATCCTTTCCATTATTAAGGTAGCATATATGTTCCCAAATCTTGCTTCTTGTTTTAGAATTCATTTTTTAAAATAATGCCATGGTGCATGTAAAATTAAAAATTAATAAATATGTAAGCCTTTTTTTGTTAATCTGCTTGTCAGTTTAATTCACAGATCCCCCAGCCATTAATAAAAGCTTGGAGGAAAATTTGTTCCTCTCCTGCAACCTTCCATGATATTTTCCTGATCTCCTCAGAAAATCTGAGTTGCTTTTTTTCTGTCTTTCTAGAACTTTGTATATTTGTCCATCGTCAAAACGAGGTCAGTTTATGATGATATAAAGGAGGAAAATTGCTTTTCTTTTACCCAGGTAAAAGGTTTTAGGTTCATGACTGATGCCCTTAGAACAAAAGACAGGTTAACAAGAGAAAAGTAGACAGATTTACAGTCTACCCTCCATACCTGTGGGTTTCATATCCATAGATTTAATCAACTATGAACCAAAAATATTCAAAATAAATAAATAGCAACACAATAAAAATAATTTACATAAAAACAATACAGTATAACAACTATATAGCATTTACAGTATATTAGAATTATAAGTAATCTAGAGATTATTTAAGGTATATGAGAGGATGTGCATAGACTATGTGCCATTTTATAACAGGGACTTGAGCACCCTTAAATTTTGGTACCCTTAGGTGTTCTGAAGCCAATCTCCTGTGGATACTGAGGGATGATTGTTATTTATTATAAATTTTGGTGACATTGGAGACTTTGTAAGGGAAGACCCAAAGAAACAGTCAAACCTGAATATTTTTATGCTAGGTTTGATGTTGAGTGCAGAATCATGGAGAAACATGATAAAATGGAATATGGTCTAGTGGAAGTAAACTGAGGGAAACATCTTAAAACCTGTTTACTCAGATTCTTCTCTATGTCCTTGAGTCTTCAAAGACAAAAATGCTCATTTCTCTGGATATGAGGAAGGCACCTCTCACATGAAGCTTTTATAACCTATTTTAAGAGAAGGCCAGAAAACCCTTCCCAGTTTCTATGACCTGCTTCAGGAAGAAAGGGCGGGGGAAAGTCAGAGATACATCTCTTCTTCTGTGGTTTGCTCAAATTCCTTCAGCTGTAAATATTTTGAGATCTTGCATCCTAAACCCCATCTATTATATTCATGCCTGTCATTCATACAGAGAGGTAGGGAGGGGCTCTTATATTTACCTAAGGAATTGTAAAACCTTTCTAGATCTGCCATTAGTGTTTAAAACTATTTCATGAATTGATCAGAGCATTAATTCTGGCTAATATACACATTTAACATTGAGTCTCCCTGTGAATAGTCTACTTTCTTCTGTATCCACATTGAGGGCCGGCTCAGGGTTTAATTTCCAGCATCCCACAAAGAAGACCTAGAAGTAATAACAGGCTGCAAAATCATTGTATTAAATCCCCATCGTAGGTCTTTGGTTCTATTTCAACAATTATTTTCCACTCTTCATTCTCTTTCATCCTCTATATTATTGTCTCCCAAAACCTCTCTAATCCTCCTACTGTGTCAAGTAATCTGGCTCTGCTTTTGTTCATACCTATCTCAGGCTGCAGAGCAAATACTTCAGAAGATGAATCTTTTAAAAGCAGTTATTCAAATAGTCCTGTTAGCACAGGAAGCTAGGCTAACATGATCAGAGCAGGAGAGGGCTCTACTCCCAGATTACTGGGCAACCATCAGGTGATGGTCAGGCAGTTGTTAAACTGTCTCGCTAAGATAATAATTAGTTGCAGCCAATGCTAGGAAAACTCAGTCTCCCAACAGACAGAAAACACCTGAAGCATAGAAAACACCTGAAGCTGGTAATGAGCAGTGGCCCAGTAAGACCTCAGGTGAGGGGGGTGAGTGAGTTAAGGCATGCGCACTAAGAGGCAAAATGGCGTTTTAGCTGGTTTATAAGTTTCCTCTAGAACGCTCGACTGATAAAAGACGCCTCAGATGAGCATGTGCCTAACTCGAGCAAACACACTGCACAGACGGCGTCTCCCAGGTGCTGTCAGGCCACTGCACATGAGGACATCCAGCCCCAAAGGGAAGAATCGGGGGAGAAGAAATGCAAACCCCAGAGTCATGCCAAGGTATGAAAAACCCCTCGTCAAGCGTCGGGTGGGGCTTTTGGATCTTTTAAGTCGCCCGTTTGGGCTTCTTCCAACTTTTTTCATTTTGTTCCTGCTCTAAAACTTTTTAACAAAAAGTTAAAAAGTTCACTCCTGTTCTAAAACTTGCCTAGGTCTCTACATCTGCCCTATGCCCCTCAGTCAAATTCTTTCTTCCAAAAAGGCAAGAATTGAGTTGATGTAGACGCGTATGGATTTGCTGCTGCTGGTAATAATAGTCTGGTATGAGTGGGTACATTTTGTTTTCCAGTCTCATTTAAGTATTATCTTAGCAAATGGGTCGTCTGGGGAAAAGGATTAAGAAAATTATACCACAGAGAAAAAAATAATTTTTTTTCATTTTCTATAAACTCTTACTATTTTAGTCAAGCAGTTCACCATTACAATGATTTTTATGGGAAACAATTTGTATAATGAAGAATTCATTTCTAGTACAAATCATCATTCATTCTTATTAAAATTTGGATTTTTATATATTGGATTTGCTTAAAACAAAATTTTTTTTCTTCTGTTTTAAATTTCATTGTGGCTGTAGTGAAGTCGAGGAAATGACTCCCTAGAGTTGTCTCTCTGAAGCATTTACCTTTCATTAATTTAATGTTTCAAAAACTATGAGTGCCTACTAGTTTCTTCCCAAATAATTGCCGTTTACTGAATGAATAAATAGAAGAAATAATGCATGAAAGTGAGGATAAAGTACAATTTAAAGAGGGGGTATTCTGGAACTTTCCTTGTTTTTTAAGTAACTCGGTCAGTCCTTGACCTCTTTATTTCTGAACTTTATCACCAATAAACGCAATCATTTCCCTAACATCATATTGCAAACTATTAGAATATGTTAGTTTGAGGTTTTTAGTGGCAGTACTGAAAGAATTTGCAGCCACCCAGTTTACATATGGACATTTTCATCTGCAGCTTAAGGAATGCCGACCCTGTAATGACTTGAGTGGCAGCTGCTTAAAGTCAATGCAAAGCAGCAGGTATTTTTCTCTCCTTTCTGTGTGCCTCCCCTCCTCCATGCCTCTCACAAAGATTTACATTGATTTTTCCCATAGAGTTCTTCGTTTTTATGTATGTTTGTCCGGCTTTCTATTTTTTTAAATTTTGTGATAATCATTTGATGTGTTATGACATAATGGAAAACTTCAATTGAATACCATTTGAAATATTTTAAATAGTTTATTGAAAGAAAAGATCAGAGCACCCATATTCTTTTTCTTTTTTTGTTTTGAGAATACTAGCCAATCCTCTTCTTATATACTGATTTATATATCATTTATATAAAAATAATACAAATTCATACTAAAGTGAGTAAATCAAATGCTCGTCATAGAAAAATAGTTAACATTTGTAATGATAGGGCAAAAATCACTTTTTACAATATAATTATATTTAGTGTTTATGCTTAAACAAAATAGAGAATCCCTGAAGACTTGCTACAACAATGGTTTTCGGCCTTTTTGAATCATGTCTCCAGATTTAAGATTTCAGTGCTTTTGGAAAAGGGTAATACTTTCATGGGATACCCTGTAAAGTTTAAGAAAAAACAATACTCTTAAGCTAGAGAAATAGGCAGAGTTTAAAACACTGAAAATTAGAAAACAGTTGTAGGTATCCTTCATCATGGATATGGTGTTTCAGACATTGGATTTTTATCTTTTTAAAATAGATAATTGTGGGGTGAGCAAGGTGAAGAGGAGCTTTATTGTGAGATAGACCAGCTCAGAGGAGACCCACAGAGGGAAGCTCCTCTCTGCAGCCAGGGTGTCCTGATGGGTGTTAAGTTCTCCGCAGAGAGAAGACCCTGGGGTGGGTAGGTCCTCTCTGTAGCTGGTCATTCCATCGTCTTCTCATTTCTCAGCAGAGAGGAGACCCTGTGGAGACTCCTCCACACAGACAGGTTGTCCCATTGTCTCTTCAAGTCTGGCTGAGTCCAGAGTTTTTACAGGCTTTGGAGGGGAGAAAGTGCATGCTGATTGGTCTATGGGTGGGCTTGCCTTCTCCGTGGTTGGTATGCATGCCCTTTGCAGTTCTGCTTGTAAATAGCTTTCTTTTGGTCATCTCAGCAACAGTAACATTTTTATAGTTTTCATGAACATTTTCTTTGCTTGTGAATGAGGAGAATATTTGTAGGTGGTGCAGGCTTGGAGCAAGTATATTTCAACAGGTATTTTAGGTTGTCTGTAAGCTGTGGGTGGCAGGACCGTGCTTCTATCAGGTCTTGCTCTCCAGCATCTCTGACTACACTTGGCACACCACCAGAAGCTAATGAATACAGTTTTTTGGATCAAATGTATATACTTGGCTATATTTGTGTATTTGCCCTTGGGCACACAAGGAGAAACTGATAATTTTTTTTTTTTTTTTAAACTCCGTTGTAAATCTGAATCATAAACCTAAGGAAGAAATAAAACAAAATTATGTTTGTTTCTCATCTCCAAAATTTACTACTTCTTTGAAATTTGTCCAGTTATTTCATCCCCCAAAATCACCATTTTATCATCTGTCAAAAGGAAAAATGATAATCATATTTTAAGGTATTATAAGAATAGAGAAAGGATATTGAAAAATAGCACATAGTAAGTAATCAGTATACTTGTGGTTGTTTTCTATGTCATTCTTGTGGGGGACTGAAATTCTCATCAAGGTGGAACTACTTTCTCTAGTTCAATTATTAGTGACTGCATGCGAATCAATGATGAGTCAAAGAAATTATAAAGAAGCAGAAATGGTAATTTGCACTGTGGTGGGCTGTACACATTGGGTTTTCTAAGGAGAATAGCATTTCGTGGCTCGTTGTTGCAATATGTGTTGTACCACTGAAACCCTATAGCATATGGAAGCAATTGACAGACCCAAATGGTTTAAAGGCTAAGCGGTAAATAGCACAATTGGTGACCAGTTCACACTCGAGAAAAATTCAAGAAACATAACATCCTAATCTCTTCTGCTCATTCCACTGTGAGAGAATTGAGGCTAGCCCAGCATTGATTTAGAAATACAAAAAATGGTGTTTTTCTTTTGGATTTAGGTTTGAGAAGTTTATCATAGTACAGGCATTGAAAGACTGAAGAAGAAAGATGAGTAAGAAAAAAAAATAGAACAAAGACTTTTTTGCAAGTGCAGAGTTATAAAAGTATAGGATAGGAGTCAGGCAGAGTGCCAGCTCTATATGTGGTAGATGTAGTTTGCTGTCAAAATTATTATCTGGAAAGTGAAATCAGTACAAGAAGATTCAGGTTAAGTAGGGAGAGTTCGAGGAATTTGGCACAATTTTGCCTACAATATTTTCATATATTTTTAAAACATAGGATAATGTCTTTTTCAGTTGCCATTTTGCTGTGTAGTCCAATATATGAAATAGATAAAAGTACTTTGTATTAAGGCACTATAGAGATGTCGAACTGATGATCTTCAGTTTTTCTTCTCCTTATATCTGTGCTTTTTGTTATAGAACTTTGCACTGTCCTCTTACCTTAGATGGTGTGACCTGCACCAACCTTTTGTATGTGAGTCAGTCATATGATTTGTATTGACTAACTGGATGATAGCAGATGATTGAAATGGGCTAATGCATTGAAGCTTGGTATTCTACCTACACTTATGTCATCATGGTTAGCAGGATATACTACCAATAGCTTTCTAAGTACTAGAGGAGGATAAGGAATATACAAAAAATAGACAAGGCCAGCTCAGATCAGTCGAGAGTGAGGAATCTGCACACACATGAGCAGGCACAGCCCTAATAAACAGATCTACCTAACTGACTGTAAATGACTCCAGACACACGGGCATTAAACAATATTTTGTGACACTGAGTTTTGTGGCTGGTTTTTATGCAGTGTTATTGTAGCAACAAGTAACTGACATAGGAGCCTCAAGTGCTGCACATTCATTCCCCCAGTACGCCTGTGGGCCTCCTAAAGGAACCACTAGTGTCTTAGAAAGTGTAATTTGAAAATTACTAGCCTAGAATAAGCTTACGTGTGTGGCCTAGATTTTCATATATCAACAGTGGAAGAGCACATGGGTTAGTTACTATTAGATGATATACCTAGTTTTGATCAAATATAATAAAATAGTTCATAGCTCAATGGTACTTCAGAGGTCCTATAGGTAGTCTTTTAAGTCTGTAAGTGATAAGGCATAGGCTCAGCAAAGTTACAACTTATGGGAATTGAGAAGATTTCTGGAAACTAAAAGTATTCTTTATAAAAAATAATTCTGGCAAAAAATACACAAATATTTAAAGTTATTTAATCTCTCAATATGTAGTAAATTGTTATGTCTTTATTTCCTACTTTCAAGTAAAATTATAACCAAGAATGGTTTCCCTTTCCTTATTCTACTGTCACTCCAGTTCTATTATTTATGGCTGAATTGAAGCATTACTATGCTAATTCACTCAAACTTTAATAAATAGGTTTTGAGAAACTATCTTGAATTTCTCTCCGTCTCTTCTCCACCCTGTAAGAATTAAAGAAACAGGAAAGAAACATGAAAAGTGATTCAACAGTCAAAGGCAGGTTTACTTTGGTAATAAACCTGAGAGGGGCTTCTGGCCCAGTCAGGTCAGAGGCACTCTCTCTTACAGACTAAGAGTTTTTAAGGGTTCAGGGCAGGAGAGCCTATCACAGGATTGGAATGTTTCTATATTTCTTTGTCTTGCTTATCTGGGAGGGAGAATTTTGTGTCTTTCCCCATATATTTTCCTGCAGCTGCAGGCGTATACCCCAAGTCTGCTTTTAGCTTTCCTATTTTAGTGTACCTAAAGAGAAAGGAATGTGCTTATTAGGGCCCACTGTTTTACTGGGGCCCATTGTATGAGTGTGAAGTTTAGTGGTTACCCAAGAGACTTGCACCCCTCCCTCTGTGCCTGTGCTGTCTTATCTGTATTTTATTGCCTGTTATTTCTGGCTGCATGCTTGAAATGCATGAGGTTAGAAAGGGAGCTGGAACCTTAAGTAGCAGTGTTTGTCCTAGGTGATGATGCTCCTGCTCTGTCAAGTGCATTCTGCTGATTGAAGCATAGTCATATTTTAAAGTCTTTATTTATATACTTATATGCATATATATATAAACATATATGAGAAAGCTGACATAAGTATAGTATATATTTGTATATGTGTAGGTTTAATATTTCCTGTGTTGAAAATGAGGAAAGACTTGATACTTTGTATAATTTAAGGATTCTTTTTGTTACAGGATATTTGAGGTGTTGCTTTTCCAGCTAGAAAACCTCTGTGGCCAGTGACACCATTGCTTGAGTTTTTCTTGGGCCCACTCAGCCTGACAGAATGGGGTCAGCTTGTGTTACCAGCCTGGATCCCATGCCTCCAAGGGAGAGCAGAGCGGTGAAGGGTGTGTTAGCGGGAGAGCCTGGGGTCCAACCACTGTGCACAGCCAGGCACGCTGGCTGTGGTGAGGCACGCAGCTTCAAGTGCCAGTATGGACACTGGCTTGCTCCCTGTGAATCTTTGACTGGGCCAGGGATACTATAGGCGCTTCCATGGCTGGCATTGGGGAATGAGGTGGCATCTGGAAGCTTGGAGATGCCAGGGACCACAGAGCCCCAAAAAGGATGTCACAGCCTGGTTTGAGGAGCTCCTAGATCTGGGCTTTCTGAAGGGCCATAGCTCTTCTCTCCTTATCACCCACAATGTGGTGAGCAAGGGACATGTTTCAGCCATATTTGTGTTCTGGCTCTTTCAGCCCTGGCATTCGGTGGATCCCGAGTTCTTTTCCTGTGTCCATGAAGAATGAGGTGTGTGAACAATTGGGGGGTGAGCAAGGTGAAGAGGAGCTTTATTGAGCGATAGACCAGCTCACAGGAGACCCACAGAGGGAAGCTCCTCTCTGCAGCCAGGGTGTCCTGATGGGTGTTAAGCTCTCCGCAGAGAGAAGACCCTGGGGTGGGTAGGTCCTCTCTGTAGCTGGTCATTCCATCGTCTTCTCATTTCTCAGCAGAGAGGAGACCCTGTGGAGACTGCTCCACACAGACAGGTTGTCCCATTGTCTCTTCAAGTCTGGCTGAGTCCAGAGTTTTTACAGGCTTTGGAGGGGAGAAAGTGCATGCTGATTGGTCTATGGGTGGGCTTGCCTTCTCCGTGGTTGGTATGCATGCCCTTTGCAGTTCTGCTTGTAAATACAGATTCCAGAATCATTTGTGTATAAATGGTTACGAAGCCATGGGAGAGGGCAAAACTAACCACTAGAGTTAAAGGGGAAAATGGCTAATAGCAGAATTGTTAGAAAAATGATAAGAAATGGGTAAATAAATAAAATTATGCAAAAATATTCTGGGATGGTATACACAGCAAGGTGAGAAGAAACTATACAGAGAAAGTATACATTGAAATCAAGGCAAAATAATTTTCAAAAACGGAGATATGGTATAAAACACTGCTGAAGAGTCAAGAATTTTGGCTGATGAACTAACATTGGATTCAGCAACACTAAGGTCATTAGTGACTTTGAAGAGGGAATCTCATGTAGTGGTAAAATGACAGTAAGGGGTCCATTATAGTTCTTGAGAAAATCATCAATAGTATTTCTTGTCTCTTCTTTTTTTTTTTTTAAATTAAAAATACTTGCCTCTATGAGCAGTCTGATTTAATTACAAATTTGTCTCCTGTGATCAGTCAGATGCTCTAAATGTGAACTAATTAGAAAAGAGTGAACCGATACATAAAAAAAGAAAAATTAACATGCATGACAACATCTAATGATGAAATGCATAGTAAACCTTGCCAAGTCAACCACATTAAAAAAGCTTCATGTTTAGAATTCAACGACATTCTCTCAACTCTAACCTGATTACAAGGGGATTTTGTTGTTGTGAAGAATAATGAATGCACCATAGTTTAATAGCACTAAGACAAATTTGAGTTAAGTAGCTTCCCTGTTGTTACAGAGGGCAGTAGCAACGTTGCATACTTACCAATTATTCCCTCCAACCTTTATGTCTTTTCTTTTAATTTGCTGCTGACTTAGGACAGTGAGGAAGAGTTTTTTGTAAAAGGAAGCAGTCATTAGACTATATAGTCACACAGTTGTAAGAATAGATGATACCAAAGGTTTATATTATGTTTTGCAGGTTAAGATAGTCTTTTTGCATTGTAGCAGATGAACTATGTCCAGTCAGACTAAATGCTTCGTCACATGTTAAAATGATTAAAAATGAATTTTAAAACATGTAACTAAAATAGTATTTTGGAGTACTTTTTTGAATGCAATGAAAATTTCAAAATCACTTTAACTCATTTTAAAAATAGTGCTTTAAAATGGACTCAAATTTATTGAGAACCTACAATAAATAAAATATATGCAGTTTGCTGGAGACATGAAATATCTATATGTAGCATGCTTCTTGCATTCTAGACTGTAGTAGTCTGTGAGCAAACTGGCTATTTTGAAACGTAAAGTCTAGTAAAGTAAATATTGTTGCATTGAAAACAATATTCAATGAAAACACATAAAACGTAAAGCTTATTCAGTTCTATAAACATTGATCAAGTTTCATTCAAATGCAGGGCATTCTTATATGTACTTGTATTTCAAAAATGCATCTTACTGAATTTCTGTCTTCAGTGAATTTGAATTCCCCTGTAACAGTTAAATCTGTGGAATTCTCATAAGAAATTTTGTAACAGATTGGGTTGGAAAAATTAATAATTTTCCATAATACAAAATTTTAAAAGTAAACACATTTTAAAAGTAAATGTAAAATCACTCAAATCAAATACCCATCATCAGTAATTTTATATTATGGTTACTGTTTTGAGCAGAAATAGTTTCACTTAAACATGCAAGTTAAATTTTGTATCTTGAGAGATTTATACTTAATACCATAATTTTTCTATGGCATTCCCACTTCTTTAAATTTCAGGGTTTTCTTGCTGCTTAATTGTCTTAAGTAACTGTATAATAATTGATTATAAATTCCTATTGCTATTCAGTTCAATTTTTCTTTTTCAATTTTGAGAAGCACATGCATATAGACAAAAAGTCTTGGCTGGGCACGATGGCTCACACCTGTAATTCCAGCAGTTTGGGAGGCTGAGGCAGGTGGGGATTGCTTGAGGTCAGGAGTTCAAGACAAGCCTGGCCAACATGGTGAAACCCCGTCTCTACTAAAAATACAAAAAAATTAGCTGGGCGTGGTGGCACATGCCTGTAATCCTAGCTACATGGGAGGCTGAGAAAGGACAATTGCTTGAACCCAGGAGGCGGAGGTTGCAGTGAGCCAAGATCGCGCCACTGAACTCCAGCCTTGGGGAAAGAGTAAGACTGTCTCAAAAGAGAAAAAAAAAGGCTTTTGCTCTGTTAAAAACACTGTTAAGAAAATTAAAAAACAAGTTATAACAGAAGAAACTATGTTAAAAATCTAATGTCTCACAAGGACTTGTATACAGATCGTAAGAACCCTTAAAACTCCACAGCAAAATAAACCAACTAAAAATTTGAGTAGACATTTTACTAACAGTATACAAATGGCAAATAAGCAGTGAGACTGTTGGAGTGTCTGAGTTTATCCTTTCTTTTCCTGTAAAAGTATAATACATTTTTTTTTTTTTTCAAAACTGTACTTGAAAAATAAAAGACTTGGAGTCTCCAGGTTTAACAGTATCCTGACTCAGTTCTGTGTCAATAAAGTAACCTTAACAGAGTTTTATTTCTGATAGTCCATTTTATTTCTGGGTAAAATAATAAAATCTCTATCATTGCAGTGTATGGTGTGTGTGTTAGCAAGAGAAAAACAGATGCAGAGACAGAAGATGGAGAGAGAGAGGAAGAGAGAGAGAGAGCGAGAGAGAGAGAGAGGAAGAGTTAGACACAAAGGCAGAGAGAAATGCTATATCTAAAATACCCTGTTCTTAAAACCTGAGAAGTAGACATATTCCATAGATGCCAACTATCTCAAATTAGGATTACTACATGCCATGTGCCATTTTCACTATTTTACACACATTAATAACTTAACTGCTAAAATCACCTGTGAAACAGATACAATTATTTTACTGATAAAGAGAATGCAGTGTAGAATCGTGAATGAAATTTTACTTAGAATACTTAGGATATTCTGGGCATCAGATTTTGTCTTTATATGTCAATTTTTGTCATGAATTATTTGGTTTGTATTGATATTTAATGCACATTCAGAAGATTCAGAGGAGAATACGGGGGAAATAAATCTTGTTGAGATCATGTAGTTTTGTTCCTCTATAGTGTTCATTATTGTCAATTTATTCTTTTCTTTCCTGACTCTCCTTATATTAACAAGCAAAAATCTTACCTTTTTAACATTTGGTAATTATTTAATTCATTTTTAACATTTGGGAATTATTAATGTGATTTACTAAATAAATGCCATTGATGGCCTGGTGCAGGGGCTCACGCCTATAATCTGATCATTTCAAAAGGCTGGTGGGTGGATCACTTGAGCCCAGAATTTCAAAACCAGCTTGGGCAAAATGGCAAAAATCTGCCTGTACAAAAAAATAAAAAAAAATAGCCAGGGGTGGTGGTGCACACATGTGGTCCGAGCTATTTGAGAGGCTCACGCAAGAGGAATCCTTGATCCTGTGGAGGTCAAGGCTACAGTGAGCTGTCGGCATGCCACTACACTCCAGGTGACAGACTCCCTGTCTAAAAAAATAACATAAATAAATGCAGTTGATAATTTTGGCTTTCTAAAGGGCACCTGGTAGAAACCGATTAATTATCTTTTTGAAATTTGTTTTAAACAAAGCTTTGAAGACCAAGTACTTGTGCAACTGAGTTTATATCTAAATGAAGGCATTCATATTAATTTTAAAAATATGTATTGTCAGTTTTATCCCTTGCTCTGGGAGAAAGTGTAGCTAGTTAAATTCTGATTGTCATCTAAATTACCTATCTTTAAAAAGGTACAGTTTGATAAGTTTTAACGTGTGTGTACCTGTGAAATTATTGTCACAATCAAGATAATGAAATTATTCATCACTGAAAAAACTTTCTGTTGTTCTCTTATAATCGTCCCTTCAAGTCTCCGAGCATTCTTACTCCCACCTGTCATTCACTCTTCTGCTTTTTGTTGCTATAGATTAGTATGAAATATATAGGGTATCATATAAACTGAAGCAGACAGTGTATACTATTTTTTGCCTGTGTTCTTTGGCTCAGCATTTTTACTTTGCTATTCATTCACGTTGTGGCAGTTATCAATAGTTAACGCTTTTGATGTAGGTATTCTATGGTTATAGCTTTATTACAATGGTTTTTCTATTCTCCAGTTTGTGGCTCTTACAAATAAAGCTTTTAAAACATTAACATAAAACTCCTTCTGTAGACATGTGTTATATTAGTTAAGATTTGAATGAGTGGGTCATATAGTATGTTGATCTCTTAATTTCTTAAGAAATGTCAAATAATTTTTAAAAGTTGTTTCCCAATTTAATATTTCCACCATAACTGTTTAAGAGCTCTACATCCTTAGCAACACTTGCAATGGTTGTGTGCTTGGTTTTGCTGAAGTTTAGTATCTCAATCTTTTTTGACAGAGTATATTTTTATTGTTATATCTAAATATTTCCATAAAATAAGTTCACAAAGATTTGCTCTTGAGTTTTCTTCTAGAAATTTGAGAGTTTCACATTTTGTACTTAGCTCTATGATCCATTTTGAGTTAATCTTTATGGTACAAGGTATCAATAAAAATATTTTTTAAAAATTTGAATATGGAATTGTTTCAGTACCATTTGTTGGGAAGACTAACATTTCTCAAATGAATTGTCTGGCATCTTTGTTGAAAATCAGTTCGTTTATTTGAGAATCTCTTTCTGAGCTCTTTACGCCATTCCATTGGTTTGTCTATCTTTATGTTAATACTACATTGTCTTAATTTCTGTGGCTTTATAATAAGTCTTTAATCAGATAAAATTAGTTCTCTATCTCTGTTTTTTAATTCGAAGCTGGTTAGCTATTATATGCAATTTGCATTTCCGTATTAATTATAGACATAGTTTATCAATTTCAATAAAAAAGACTTGTAGGATTTTTACTGGGATTTCAGAACACTATAGATAATTTGAGAAGAATTGATGTATTTACTCAATATTGAGTATTCTGGCCTATGACTATGATAGGATATAATACATTCTCCATTTAAGTCTTTTATTTTTGTTGAGATATTTTACAATTTTTAGTGTGAAGGACTTGCACATCTTTTTTCAAATGTATCACTAAATTTTCATATTTAATATAAATATTTCACATATTTCAATGTCTACTTATTCCCTATTAATCTATAGAAACATAGTTTATGTTTTACATTGATTTTATATCCTAATACTTGTTAAACTCACTTACTAGTTGAAGTAGTTATTTTGTAGAATCCATTTAATTTTACCCATACCTGATCATATCATTTGGGAATAAAAAGACTTGATTTATTCCTTTTCAAATGAGAAGTCTTTTATTTGTCTTTCTTGCCTTATTTCCCTGTCTAGAACTTCCACTAAAATGCTGAACAATAGTGAAAACAGACATCCTTGTCTTATTTCTGATTTCTAGCATGTAATTATTCACTATTTCAACATTAAGTATATTATCTGTATGTTTTTCATATATGCTGTTTATCAAATTGAGGGCATTTCCTAGCTTCCTAAGTGTTTATTTTAAATCCGTAATGGATTCTGAATTTTGTAAGATGGGATTTTCTGCTTCTAAGAAGATTATTATATGGTTTATTAACATTTTTAATATGGTCAGTTATATCGTGTTTTGAATAATAAGCCCCATTTTGAATTTGTGAAGTAAATTCTAGCTGGTCTAATGAATTACTCTCTTTCTTAAAAATATATTTTGTTATTTGAAGAAATTTTATTGTTATAAAATAATTGAGCCATAAGTACAGACCTAACACTGTAAAAACCCTAGAAGAAAACCTAGGCAATGCCATTCAAGACATAGGCTTAGGCAAGGACTTCATGACTAAAACACCAAAAGCAATGGCAACAAAAGCCAATATAGACAAATGCGATCTAATTAAACTTAAGAGTTTCTGCACAGCAAAAGAAACAGAGTTTCTGCACAGCAAAATAAACAATCATTAGAGTGAACCAGCAACCAATAGAATAGGAATAAGTTTTTGCAAGCTACCCATCCTACAAAGGGCTAATATCTAGAATCTACATAGAACTTAAAGTTACAAGAAAAAAAACAGCCTAATGAAAAAGTGGGCAAAGGGTATGAACAGACACTTTTCAGAAGAAGACATTTACACAGCCAACAATCATATGAAAAAATGCTCATCACTGATCATTAAAGAAATGCAAATAAAAACCACATTAAGATACCATCTCGCACCAGTTAGAATGGTGATTATTAAAAAATCTGGAGACAACAATGTTGGAGAGGATGTAGAGAAATATGAATGCTTTTATACTGTTGGTGGGAGTATAAATTAGTTCAACCATTCTGGAAGACAATGTAGTGATTCCTTAAGGATCTAGAAATAGAAATTCCATTTGACCCAGCAATCCCATTACTGGGTAAATACTCAAAGAATTATAAATCATTCTGTTATAAAGACACATGCACACATATGTTCATTGCAGCACTGTTTACAATAGCAAAGACCTGGAACCAACCCAAATGCCCATCCATGATAGACTGGATAAAGAAAATGTGACACATATACACTATGGAATACTATGCAGCCATAAAAAGGATGACTTCATGTCCTTTGCACGGACATGGATGAATCTGGAAACCGTCATTCTCAGCAAACTGACACAAGAACAGAAGACCAAATACTGCATGTTCTCATTCAAAAGTGGGAGTTGAACAATGAGAACACATGGACACAGGGAGGTGAACATCACACACTGAGGCCTGCTGGGGGGTGGGGGAGCTAGGGGAGGAATAGCAGGGGGTGGAGGGATTGGGAAGGGATAACATTAGGAGAAATACCTAATGTAGATGACTGGGGGATGGATGCAGGAAACCACCATGGCATGGGTATACCTATGTAACAATCCTGCATAATCTGCACATATACCCCATAACACTGCCTTTTACAATGAAGGCTTTTATGAAAGTATTAAAATGAGAATAAGCTAAGAGAAAAAAAAAAAAAAGCAAAGAAGGCCCTCATGTGCTAGCTCTCCCCCAGTACACAGTTTGCCCTGTTAACATTTTCCACTTTCAGAGTGTGTTTGTTATAATTGGTGAACCAATATAGATTCATTTTTATTAATGAAGGTCAGTAGTTTACATTAGTGTTCAGACTGTGGGTGTATTGTTCTATCAGTTTAGAGAAATGAAAAATGTCCTGTTTCTGCCATTACAGTTTCATACAGAATAGTTTCACTGTACTGAAAATTCCGTGTTCTACCTATTTATTTCTTCTTTATCCCTCATCTCATTCCCCCAGCAAACACTGAGCATTGATTCTCTCTATAGTTCTGCCTTTTCCAGACTTTCATAAAGTTGAAATCATACAGTATATAGTTTTTTCCAAATCGACCTCTTTCATGTGAAAATATATATTTAAATTACCTCCACATCTTTCTGTGGCTTGATAGCTAATTTCTTCTTTTTTTGCAGAGTCATATTTATTATATGAATGAACCAGAGTTTACTTATTTATTTACCTATTGAAGGACATCTTGGTAGCTTCCAAGTTTTGTCAATTATTAATAAAGTTGCTATAAACATTTATTTGCCAGTATTTGTGTGGGCATAGTTTTCCAATTATTTGTGTAAGTTACCAGTAGTACAATTGCTGAATTACTTGGCAAGACTATTTTTTTTTTATTTTTATACTTTAAGTTCTGGAGTACATGTGCAGATCTTGCAGGATTGTTGCATAGGTACACACCTGCCATAGTGGCTTGCTGCCTCCATCCTCCTGTCACCTACTTCAGACATTTCTTCCAATGTTATCCCTCCCCAGTCTCCCCAACCCCTGTTATCCCTCCCCTAGCCCCACACCCCCCCCAACAGACCCCAATGTGTAATGTTCCCCTCCCTATGTCTATGTGTTCTCATTATTCAACACCCACCTATGAATAAGAACATGCAGTGTTTGGTTTTGTGTCCTTGTGTCAGTTTGCTAAGAATGATGGTTTCCAGATTTATCCATGTCCCTGCAAAGAACACAAACTCATCTTTTTTTTGGTTGCATAGTATTCCATGCTGTACATGTGCCACTTTTTTTTTTTTTTTTTTTTTTTTTTGAGATGGAGTTTCACTCTTGTTACCCAGGCTGGAGTGCAATGGTGTGATCTTGGCTCACCGCAACCTCTGCCTCCTGGGTTCAGGCAATTCTCCTGCCTCAGCCTCCTGAGTAGCTGGGATTACAGGCACGTGCCACCATGCCCAGCTAATTTTTTGTATTTTTAGTAGAGACAGGGTTTCACCATGTTGACCAGGATGGTCTCGATCTCTTGACCTCGTGATCCACCCACCTCAGCCTCCCAAAGTGCTGGGATTACAGGCGTGAGCTACCGCGCGCCACATTTTCTTTATCCATTCTATCATTGATGGGCAATTGGGTTGGTTCCAGATATTTGCTATTGTAAACAGTGCTGCAGTGAACATACATGTGCTTGTGTCTTTATAATAGAATGATTTATAATTCTTTGGGTATATAGCCAGTAATGGGATTGCTGGGTCATATGGAATTTCTATTTCTAGATCCTTGAGGAATGACCACACTGTCTTCCACAATGGTTGAACTAATTTACACTCCCACCAACAGTATAAA
Organism: Aotus nancymaae; assembly: GCF_030222135.1. NCBI lineage: Eukaryota > Metazoa > Chordata > Mammalia > Primates > Aotidae > Aotus > Aotus nancymaae. Next base: position 9,501,809 of record NW_026988438.1, read on the forward strand.
TGCATTCCTGTTTCTCTACATCCTCTCCAACATTGTTGTCTCCAGATTTTTTAATAATCACCATTCTAACTGGTGCGAGATGGTATCTCAATGTGGTTTTTATTTGCATTTCTTTAATGATCAGTGATGAGCATTTTATCATATGATTGTTGGCTGTGTGAATGTCTTCTTTTGAAAAGTGTTTGTTCATAATTTTTGACCACTTTTGGATGGAGTTGTTTGTTTTTATTTTGTAAATGTGCTTTAGTTCTTGGTAGATTTCTGGATATTAGCTCTTTGTCAGATGGGTAGCTTGCAAAAAACTTTTCCCATCCTGTTGGCTGCTGGTTCAGTCTAATGATGGTTTCTTTTGCTGTGCAGAAGCTCTTAAATTTAATTAGATCCCATTTGTCTATTTTGGCTTTTGTTGCCTTTGCTTTTGGAGTTTTAGTCATGAAGTCTTTGCCTATGCCTATATCCTTAATGGTATTGCCTAGGTTTCCTTCTAAGGTTTTTATGGTGTTAGGTCTTATGTTTAAATATTTGACATATCTGGAGTTAATTTTTGTATAACATGCAAGGAAGGGGTCCAGTTTCAGCTTTCTGCACATGGCCACCCAGTTTTCCCAACACAATTTATTAAACAGGGAATCCTTTCCCCATTTCTTGTTTTTGTCAGGTTTGTCGAAGATCACATGGTTGTAGATGTGTGACATTACTTCTGAGGCCTCTGTTTTGTTCCATTGGTCTATATCTCTATTTTGGTACTAGTACTATGCTGTTTTGATTACTGTAACCTTGTAGTATAGTTTGAAGTCAAGTAGCATGATGCCTCCAGCTTTGTTCTTTTTCTTAGGATTGTCTTGGCTATGCGGGCTCACTTTTGGTTCCATATGAAGTTTATAGTGTTTTTTTCCAGTTCTGTGAAGAAGGTCAATGGTAGCTTAATGAGGATAGCATTGAATCTATAAATTACTTTGGGCAGTATGGCCATTTTCACGATATTGATTCTTCCTGACCAGGATCATGGAATGTTTTTCCATCTGTATGTGTCCTCTCTTATTTCCTTGAGCAGTGGTTTGTAGTTCACCTTGAAGAGGTTTTTCACTTCACACCCTTTGTTAGTTTTATTCCTAGGTATTTTATTCTCTTTGTGGCAGTTGTGAATGTGAGTTCGTTCATGATTTGGCTGTTTGTCTGCTATTGGTGTATAGGAATGCTTGTGATTTTTGCACATTGATTTTGGATCCTGAGATTTGCTGAAGTTGCTTATCAGCTTCAGGAGATTTTCGGCTGAGACGATGAGGTCTTCTAAATATACAATCATGTCATCTGCAAATAGAGACAATTTGACTTCCTCTTTTCCTAATGGAATACCCTTTATTTCTCTTTCTTGCCTGATTGCTCTGGCTTGAACTTCCAGTACTATGTTGAATAGGAATGGTGAGAGAGGGTATCCTTGTCTAGTGCCTGTTTTCAAAGGGAATGCTTCCAGTTTTTGCACGTTCAGTATGATATCACCTGTGGGTTTGTCATAAATGGCTTTTGCTATTTTGTGATATGTTCCATTGATACCTAGTTTATTGAAAGTTTTTAGCATAAAGGCTGTTGAATTTTGTTGAAGACCTTTTCTACATCTATTGAGATAATCATGTGGTTTTTGTCTTTGGTTCTGTTTATGTGGTGGATTACATTTATAGATGTGCATATTTTGAACTAGCCTTGCATCCCTGGGATGAAGCCTACTTGATCATGATAGATAAGCTTTTTGACGTGCTGTTGCATTTGGTTTGCCAGTATTTTATTGAAGATTTTTGCATTGATGTTCATCATGTATGTTGACCTGATGCTTTCTTTTTTATTTGTGTCTCTGCAAGGTTTTGATATCAGAATGATGTTGGTCTCATAAAACAAGTTAGGGAGGATTCCTTCTTTTTGTGTTGTTTGGAATAGTTTCAGAAGGAATGGTACCAGGTCCTCTTTGTACATCTAGAAGAATTCTGCTGTGATTCCATCTGGACCTGGATATTTTTTTGGTTAGTAGGCTATTAATTTCTGCCTTGAGACCTTGTTATTGGTCTATTCAGGGATTCAGCTTCTTCCTGATTCAGTCTTGGGAGGGTGTAAGTATCCAGGATTTTAACCATTTCTTCTAGATTCACTGGTTTATGTGCGTAGAGTTGTTTGTAGTAATCTCTGATGGTAGTTTGTATTTCTGTGGAATCAGTGGTGATGTCCCCTTTATCATTTTTTATTGCATCTATTCAATTCTTCTCTCTTTCTTTTTTTATTAGTATGGCTAGCAGTCTGTTTATTTTGTTGATCTTTTGAAAACAACAGCTCCTGGCTTCATTGCTTTTTTTGAAGGGCTTTTTGTGTCTCTATCTTCATTTCTGCTCTGATCTTAGTTGTTTCTTGTCTTCTGCTAGCTTTTGAATTTGTTTGATCTTGCTCCTCTAGCTCTTTCAATTTTGATGATAGGGTGTCAATTTTAGATCTTTCTTCGCTTCTCATATGGGCATTTATTGCTATAAATTTTCCTCTAGACACTGCTTTAAATGTGTCCCAGAGATTCTGGTACATTGTGTCTTCATTCTCATCTTTATTTCTGCCTTCATTTCTTTGTTTATCCAGTTGTCATTCAAGAGCAGGTTGTTCAGTTTCCTTGTAGTTGTGCACTTTTGAATGAGCTTCTTAATTCTGAGTTCTAATGTGATTACACTGTGGTCTGAGAGACTGTTTGCTATGATTTCCATTCTTTTGCATTTGCTAAGGAGTGATTTACTTCCAATTATGTGGTCAATTTTAGAGTAGGTGTGATGTGGTGCTGAGAAGAATGTATATTCTGTGGATTTGGTGTTCAAAGTTTTGTAGATGTCTGTTAAGTCCGCTTGGTCCAGATCTGTGTTCAAGTCCTGGATATCCTTGTTAATTTTATGTTTCCTTGATCTGTCTAATATTGACAGTGGAGTGTTGAAAGTCTCCCACTATTATTGTGTGGTAGTCTAAGTCTCTTTGTAGGTCACTGAGAACTTGCTTTATGTATCTGGGTGCTGCTATATTGGGTGCATACATATTTAGGATAATTAGCTCTTCCTATTGCATTGATCCTTTTACCATTATGTAATGCCCTTCTTTGTCTCTATTGATCTTTGTTGATTTAAGGTCCATTTTATCAGAGACTAGGATTGCAACACCTGATTTTTTTTTTTTTTTTTGCTTTCCATTTGCATGGTAAATCTTCTTCCATCCCTTTATTTTGAGTCTTTATGTGTCTTTGCATAAGAGATGGGTCTCCTAAATACAGCACACCGATGAGTCTTGACTTTTCATCTACTTCGCCAGTCTGTATCTTTTGATTGGGGCATTTAGGTTATTTACATTTAATGTTAATATTGTTATATGTGAATTTGATCCTGTTATTTTGATAGTAACTGATTGTTTTGCCATTAGTTGACACACATTCTTCATTATGTCGATGGTCTTTACCATTTTCTACATTTTTGCGGTGGCTGGTCCTGGTCGTCCCTTTTCATGTTTAGTGCTTCCTTAAGGAGCTCTTGTAAGGCAGGTCTGGTGGTGACAGACTCTCTCAGCAATTGTTTGTCCAGAAAGGATTTTATTTGTCCTTCACTTAAGAAGATTCATTTGGCTGGATATGAAATTCTGGGTTGAAAGTTTGTTTCTTAAAGGATGTTGAATAATGGCCCCACTCTCTTCTGGCTTGTAGGGATTCTGCCAAGAGATCCACTGTGAGTCTGGTTAGCTTCCCTTTGTGGGTAACCTGATGTTTCTCTCTGGCTGTGCTTAGCACTTTTTCCTTCGTTTCAACCCTGGTGAATCTGATGATTATGTCCCTTGGGGTTGCTCTTTTTGAAGACTATCTTTGTAGTGTTTTCTGTATTTCCTGGATTTGTATGTTGGCCTGTCTTGCTAAGTTGGGGAAGGTCTCTGGGTAATATCCTGAAGAGTGTTTTCCAGCTTGGGTTTATTCTCCCCATCACATTCAGGTACACTTATCAAATGTAGATTAGATCTTTTCAAATAATCCCATATTTCTTGGAGGCTTTGTTCATTTCTTTTCACTCTTTTTTCTCTAATATTGCCTTCTCATTTTATTTCATTGAGTTGATCTTCAATCTCTGATATCCTTTCTTCTGCTTGTTCGATTCCATTAAAACTTGTGTATGCTTCACGAAGTTCTTGTGCTGTGTTTTTCAGCTCTATCAAGTTGTTTATGTTCTTCTCTAAGGTGATTATTCTAGAGCGCATTTCATGTAACCTTTTTTCAAGGTTTTCAGTTTCTTTGCATTGAATTAGAACTTGTTCCTTTAGATCAGAGAAGGTTTTTATTACCCACCTTCTGAAGCCTGCTTCTGACAGTTCATCAAACTCATTCTCCATCCTGTTTTGTTCCCTTGCCAGTGAGGAATTGTGATCCCTTGGAGGAGGAGAGGCATTCTGGTCTTTGGTGATTTCTTCTTTTTTGCACTGGTTTCTTCCTATCTTTGTGGATTTATCTACCTTTGGTTTTTTAAATTAGTGATTTTGGATGGGATCCCTGAGTGGGACATCCTTTCTGTTGATGTCAAAGCTATTTCTTTTTGTTTTTCAGTTTTCCTTCTAACAGTCAGTCCTTTCTGCTGTAGGACTGCTGGAGGTCCACTCCAGACCTTGCTTGCCTGGGAATCACTCATAGAGGCTGCTAAACAGCAAAGATTGCTGTCTGTTCTTTCCTCTGTTATCTTCATCCTAGAAGGGTACCTGCTGAATGTCAGCCAGAGCTCTCCTATATGAGGCATCTTTTTGGTTATGTGGGGGTCAGGGAGCTGCTTGAGGTGGTAGTCTGTGCCTTATCAGAACTCAAGTGCTGTGCTGGGAGCTCTGTTGCTTCCTTTAGGGCTGTTGGGCAGGGACACTTAAGTCTGCTGCAGCAGAACTCACCCCTTTTCCCAGGTGCTCTGTCCCAGGAAAGTGGGGTTTTATTTATAAGTCCCTGATGTGCTGCTGCCTTTTTTTCAGAGATTCCCTGCCCAGCAAGAAGGGAGTCTAGTCACAGTCTGCCTTCAGAGGCACTGCTGGGCTGCCATGAGCTCAGTCCAGCTGCTATGTGAGCTTCCTCTGGCTTTTGTTTACACAGGTAAGATTAGAACTGCCTCAGCAATGGCAGACACACTTGCTGCAATGAGCTGAATCGTCCCTGGTGGAGCTCATACTGATGTGCTGGCTGTGAAACTCTCAAACCAGAGGGTTTCAGTTTGCTGGTCTTTTTGGGAGTGGGACCCATCAAGCTGTATCACTTGGCTCCCTGCTTTCAGCTCCCCATCTTTCTGGGGAGGGGGAAGCTCTGTCTTGCAGGTGCTCCAGGCACCAGCCAAATTGTCCACCCACATTTGCACTGACAGACCATGGCGCTAGCTGGAGCGGCCATTCAGATCTGTGCTGGTAATTCACGCTGCTTGTCAGCTCAGTGGGGATCTTGTCTTTAGGTTGTAAAGACTTTGGGAGAAGTACAGTATTTGAACCGGAGTGCTGGAAGGGAAAAGTCCCCAATGGCCTCCATTTGGTAGGAGGGGAGTCCTCCAGCCAGTTGTACTTCCTGGGTGAGGCAGCACCCCTACCCTGCCTTGGTTTGCCTTTCTTGTTCTACACCCACTGTTCAACCAGTCCCATTGAGATGAATGTGGTACTTTGGTTGGAAGTACAGAGATCGCTCGCATTCTGGGTTGCTCTCACTGGGAACTGCACTCCAGAGCTGTTTCTATTTGGCCATCTTGGCAGAAGTCCCCAGCAAAGCTGTTGTTGGCTTCACTAAAAAGCTGAACAGAGAACTAATGTCCAAAGTGGCTATATCACTGTGTAGTCACACCAGCAATGAAAAGGGTTCCTATTGAACCTCATCAGTGCTCTCATCTGGTATTAGTGGTCTGGATTTTAGTCATTCCAATATGTATGTAATAGTCGCCCATTATTGTTTTAGTTTGTAATTACCTAAGGAAATATGTTGATCATTATTTCATCTGCTTATTTCCCATCTATATATAGTGAACATATATATTTGGTGAATATTCTTTGGGGTCTGTTCAGATGTTTTGCCTATTTTTTTAAAACAGGGTTTTCTTTTTGCTGAGTTTTGAGAGTTCTTTGTATATTTTGGATAATAGCTATTATCAGATATATCTTTGCAAATGTTTTCTCCCAGTTGATGTCTTGTCTTTGTGTTCTCTTAACAATTCTTTTACAGAGTAGAAATTTTTAATTTTAATAAAGTCTAGCTTATCTTTATAAATGAATTATGGTTTGGGTATTATATATAAAAAGTCATTGCCAAACCCAAGGTCACCTAGATATTGTTGTAAGTTATATTTTAGAAGTTTTCTGATTTTCTGTCTTAAAGTCTATGATCTCTTTCAATTATTTTTGGTAAAAGAATTAAAGTATATGTCTACGTTAACTTTTATTGCATGTGGATGTCCAGTTACTTAGTCTTTTTAAGAAATGGTGCCTAAACGACTGGACTTTGCTCCTTTCGTCAGTTGATCATCTTTGTGAGAATCAGTTTCTGGGCTCCATTAAGTTTCATTACTTTTTCTGTCTATTATGTCAACAATACTACATTGTCTTGACTACTGTAGCTTCATAGTAAACCTTAAAGTTTGATGATATCAGCCCTATGATTTTGTTCTCCTTCAGTATTGTGTTGGCTTTATGAGTCCTTTGCTTTTCTATGTAAACTGTAGAGTCAGTTGTTTGATACCCACAAAATAGTTCAGTAAGATATTGGTTGGAATTGCATCAAATCTATAGACCGTATTGGGAAGAACTAACATCTTAACAATACTGTTCGTATCTATATACATAAAATCTCTCTCCATTTATTTAGATACCTTTTGCTTTCTTTCGTTAGCACTTGTAGTTTTTCTCATGTAAATCTTGTACATATTTCATGAGATTATACATATTTCTTTTTCATGTGTTAATATAAATAGCAGTATAGTTTAATTCAAATTGTAGTTGTTGCTGACATACAAGAACACAAGTGACTTTTCTATGTTACCTTGTAACTTGTAACTTGGCTATGATTGCTTATTAGTGTTCCAGGATTGCTGTTGTACTGTCTTTAGAAATTTCTTTGGATTGTGGTTGTACTATCTTTAGAACTAACTTTTCTTTCTCCCCTCCCCTCCCCCCTTCCCTCCCCCTTCCCTCCCCTTTCCTCTTTCCCTCCCCTCCCCTCCCCTTTCTTTCCCTTTCCTTTCCTTTCTTTCCCTCTCCTCTCCCCTCCCCCTCCCTTCCTACTTCCCCTCTCCCCCTCCCTCCCTCCCCCCCCTTTCTCCTTTCTTTATTTTCTTGAGATGAACTCTCACTCAGGAGACCAGGCTGGAGTGCAGTGGCAGGATCTTATTGGAACCACTATCTCCTTGGTTCAAGCAATTGTCCCATCTCAGTCTTCCGAGGTGCTGAGATTACAGGCACCTTCCATCTATACCTGGCTAATTTTTATAGAGAGTGAGTTTTACCATATTGGCCAGGCTGATCTTGAACTCCTGGCCTCAGGTAATCTTCCTATCTCGGCCTGCAAAAGTGCTAGGATTACAGGTGTGAGCCACTACACCCAGCCATCTTTAGAAATTTCTATGTAGGCAATCATGTCATCCATAAGCAAAAATAGTTTTATTTCTTCCTTTTCCAATTTATATGTTTTTTTCTTTCCTTGTCTTATCTTACTACATAAGCTGAAACTTCCAGTATTGTGTTGGCTATTATGAGTCCATTGCTTTTCTATATAAGCTTTAGATTCAGTTTTTTGATATCCACAAAATAATTCATTGAGATATTTGTTTGAATTGCATCAAATCTGTAGACCATATTGGGAAGAATTAACATCTTAACAATATCAAGTATTTGTATCTATATATGTGAAATGTCTCTCCATTTATTTAGATATTTTTTGCTTTCTTTCATTAGAGCTTTGTAGTTTTTCTCATGTAAATCTTGTACATATTTCATAAGGTTATATGTATTTCTTTTAAGAGTGTTCTTGATGAAGTATCTATTTCCCACCATTAAGTATGATTTTAGCTATAGTTTTTATTTCTTCTGTTTGTATTTTCTCTGTTAAGTGCAGAAGTTGAGACGCCCCTCTGATTTTGTTCTTCAGTATTGTCTTGAAGAAGTTCCTCTTTATTCCTACTTTGCTGGTATAAAATTCCTTCAGCTGGTGACAAATTCCTTCAGCATCTATATTTCTGAAATTTTTTTTATTTCATTGCTAATGATTGTTATAAAAATGTCAAATCTTTTCCTGTATCTATTGGTATCATCATATGACATTTTTCTTTAGCTTATTGATGTGATTAATTATATTCATTGATCAATGTTGAACTTGCTTTGAATTCCTGGAGTAAATCCAAGTAAGCTGTGATTATAATTCTTTACTATATTATGGGGTTTGATTTGCTAATATTTTGTTTAGGATGCTTGCACTTATTTTCAAGACAGATATTGGTCTGTAATTTTTCTTTCTTTTAATGTCTTTGCCTGGTTTTGGTAATGGGATAATGCTGGCCTCAAAATGAATTAGAAAATGTTTCCTCTGCCTTCCTGGAACAGATTGTGTAGAATTGGAATAATTTCTCCCTAAATGTTTAGTAGAATTCAACAGGGAAATCTTCTAGGCCTGGTGTTATCCCTTTTGGAAGGTTATTTGAATTTGATTCACTTTCTTTAGTATATTTAGGCCTATTCAGATGGTCTGTTTGTCTAGTTCTCCTAGTGTGAGTTTTGTTAGATTGTATCTTTCAGTTGTTTGTTTATTTCATCTAAGATATCAAATTGGTGAGCATACAGTTTTTCATTCTCCTTCATTATTCTTTTAGTGTTCATTGAATAATTGGTGATGGCCCCTTTTTCATTAGTGATATTACTAGTTGGTGTCTTTTTTCTTTCTTTTTTCTGTTAATCTGACTAGAGATTCATCAATTTATTTACCTTTTAAAAGTACCAGCTTTTGGTTTCATTCATTTTTCTGTTAATTTTCTGTTTCCAATTTTACTGATTTTTGCTCTATTTATTTCTTTTCTTGTAACTTGCGACCTAATTTTTTTTTCCTGGTTGCCCAAGGCAAAGACTTAGATGATCAATTTTATTCCTTTAGTTTTTTAGTATATGCATTCTGTGATATAAATTTCACTGTACTCATGGTTTTTTTCTGAATCCAGCATGTTTTAATAAGTTGTACTTTTATTTAGTTCAACATATTTTTATATTTCTCTTGAAAGTTCTTCTTTGACTCATGTATTATTAGAAGTGTGTTGTGTAGTCTCCAAGTATTTTTGGAAGCTTAGTATATCTTCTGTTATTCATTTCTAATTTAATTTGATGATTGTATATGAACAGACATTGTATAATTTATATATTTTTTTAATTAAGTTGTGTTTTGTGGCCCAGAATAATCTAGTATGGTGAATGTTTGTGTTATCTGTTCTTTGTTCTTATCTTTCCCTTTTTTTATTTTGCCTTTTCAATTAATTGAATAAATTTTATAATTCTACTTTATGTTCATATTTAACTTATATGCTATAGTTCTTGGTTTTGTTATTTTAGTGGTTACTTTACAACTGGCTAATTTTTTGTAGGGTTTTTTTTTTTTATTTTTTATTTTTTTTTTGTAGAGATGGGGTCTTGCCATGTTTCCCAGACTGGTTTGAACTCCTGGGTTCAAGTGATCTACAGGCCTAGGCCTCCCAAAGTGTTGGGATTATAGTCATGAGGCACTGCACCCAGCCAAACTGTTAAATAATTTTTAAATAAATTAAAAGAATAAAAACCTTACTTAGGTATACAAAAATACACCAATGTGTTTGCTATTTCTGGTGCTCATTTTTTTTGTGTGTGTGTAGATCATTGTTTCCTTGTGATATCACTTTCTGTGTAAACATTTTTAGCATTCATTTCTTGAAGTGTGGGTATGCTGGTGATAAATTCCTTCAGCATCTGTCTTTCTGAAATATTTTTTATTTCACCAACAGTTTTGAAATACTGTTTTGCTGAGAGTAGAAAGCTAGGTTAACAGTTTATAAAAATTACTTTAAAGATACTGCTTCACTGTCTTCTCATTTACATTATTTTCCATGAGAAATCTACGGTGATCATTATTTTAGTTCCTCTGTATACAATGTGTCTTTTCTAAATGCTTATAAGAGTGTCATTTGATCACTTGTTTTGAGAAATTTGCTTATTATGTGTATAGGTATGGTTTTATTTATAGATCTTAGACTTGGAATCTTGGATCATTTACATTTACAATTTAACAAAATTTGGAAAAATTTTAATAATTATATCTTAAAAAATGTTTGTGTTCCTTTTTGATTTACTCAACTCTATATATTAGTAATTTGTTCTACAAATTATTGATGTTGAATTTGTTTTTTTATTTTATCACTTGATGTTCATTGTGGATAGTTTTCAATTGCTAGGTCTTCAAGGTCACTATTTTTTTTTCTTCTGCAAATTATAATTGACCTTTAAGCCCATACAGTATATTTTTCATTTAAGGCATTGCTTTATCCCTAGAAGATTGATTTGGGTCTTTTTAATATCTTCCATGTCTATACTTATCCTTTGAACACATATAAGGCAGTTTAAATAAATATTTTAATGTTGTTGATTGTAATTTCTTTTTTTAATATGGTTTAAGTTCTGGGATACATTTGCAGAACATGCAGGTTTGTTACATAGGTATACATGTGCCATGGTGGTTTGCTGCATCCATCACCCCATCATCTACATTAGGTATTTCTCCTAATGCTATTCCTCCTCTATCCCCCCAACCGCTGCTATCGCTCCTCTAGCCTCCCACCCCCAACAGGCCCTGGTATGTGATGTTTACCTCTCTGCGTCCATGTGTTCTCATTGTTCGACACCCACTTATGAGTGTTCTCACTTATGAGTGAGAACATGCAGTGTTTTGTTTTCTGTTCTTGTGTCAGTTTGCTGAGAATGATGGTTTCCAGATTCATCCACGTCCCTGCAAAGGACATGAAGTAATCCTTTTATATGACTGCATAGTATTCCATAGTGTATATGTGCCACATTTTCTTTATCTAGTCTATCATTGCTGGGCGTTTGGGTTGGTTCCAAGTCTTTGCATTGTGAACAGTGCCACAATAAACATACATGTACATGTGTCTTTATAATAGAATGAGTGATAATTCTATTGGTATATACTCAGTAATGGGATTGCTGGGTCAAATGGAATTTCTATTTCTAGTTCTTGAGCAATCTCTACACTGTCTTCTACAATGGCTGAACTGATTTACCCCCCCACCAACAGTGTAAAAGCATTCCTATTTCTCCACATTCTCACCAGCATCTGTTGTCTCCAGATTTTTTAATGATCGTCATTCTAACTGGCATGAGATGGTATCTCAATGTGGTTTTTATTTGCATTTCTCTAATGACCGGTGATGATGAGCATTTTTTCATATGTTTGTTGGCTACATGAATGTCTTCATTTGAGAAGTGTCTGTTCATATCCTCTGCCCACTTTTTGATGGGGTTGTTTGTTTTCTTCTTGTAAATTTGTTTAAGTTCTTTGTAGATTCTGTATATTTGCCCTTTGTCAGATGAGTAGATTGCAAAAAGTTTTTCCCATTCTGTTGGTTGCCTGTTCTGCTTTTTGGGGGCACTGAGAACATTTTTATCTAATGTGATCACTGATATTAGTTGACTTACATTTGTCATCTTATTTGCTTCTATTTGTCTAATGATAGTTTCTTTTGCTGTGCAGAAGCTCTTTAGTTGAATTAGATCCCATTTGTCTATTTTGGCTTTTGTTGCCATTGCTTTTGGTGTTTTAGTTATGAAGTCCTTGCCTGTGGCTATATCCTGAATGGTATTGCCTAGTTTTTCTTCTAGGATTTTTATGATGTTAGATCTTATGTTTAAATCTTTAATCCATCTGGAGTTAATTTTTATATAAGGTACAAGGAAGGGATCCAGTTTCAGTTTTCTGCATATAGCTAGCCAGTTTTCCCAACATCATTTATTAAATAGGGAATCATTTCCCCATTGCTTGTTTTTGTCAGGTTTGTCAAAGATCAGATGGTCGTAGATGTGTGGCATTTTTTCTGAGGCCTCTGTTTTGTGATCTGTGTCCATTTAGATCTGTTTCCATTGATTAATTTTTTTCTTTTTATATTTTTCACCTTTTGTCCTCCTAATTTCCTTCATTACTTAGGCAAAACAGTTTTGAGAAAACTATCTATTTTCCCATGAATTAAGAGGTTTATAAATCTGACCATTAGATTTAAAGTGACACAAGCACTATTCCCAGTCCTGTGTAAATGTCACATAGTGTTAATCCTTTAGCAAGATCCTATCCTCAGCCTCAGTTAGTTTTCTCATAGGCTTGTGCTGATTGGTACTCTGCAGAATACCCTAGGAGAAACAATTCTAAAATCATCTGATATTCTGTTTTTTGGGGGCACTGAGAACATTTTTATCTAATGTGATCACTGATATTGTTTGACTTATATCTATCATCTTATTTATTCTATTTGTGAAATCTAATTTTTGTTCCTATTTTTCTCTTGGAAATGTCATCTTCTTTCGGATAAACTGAGTAATACTGATTCTCTTGTTTTTCTCCCTGTGTCGTTATCTCACTTCTGCTATTCCCGTGAATAGTAGCTTCCTTGCTTCCCCATCGTTGTCTCCTTTCCTCAGACAAATCCTACAGGCTTCACCTGGCATCCCCATCCCTGCACCGTGACCTGGAAATTTTTTCAAGGTGGAAACTTTGTGCAACCATAGGACTAACCCTGTTGTCTTTCTATTTCTGAGGAATTCACCCTGCTTTGATGCCTGATGTCCATTTGTAATTAGATACAGAACTGCAAAGTGTATTTATATAATGTTTCACACTTGTGGCAATATTTTCACGCTTTAATGCAATGTATTCCCTAATTACAAAATAAGGGCAAAAAAAATGTGTGCATTTCAACTTCTTTTCCCTTTTTTCTACCACCAACTGTTAACTGGTTACATTGTTTTTCTTAATGATTACTTTGTACTGGTATACTTAGTTATATCTGTATTATTCAATTTATCAAGTATAAATAGCATCTTTTGAACCCTTGCTTTGAAAGATGAAGGTATCAAAATCCATCGATGCATGTTACCCCTGTTTCTCTCCTTCATTCATTTCCAAATTTAGTTGTTATGTTACTTCTACATTTTCAGAATATAAAACAAATATATTATATGTGATAATCATGGCTCAGTGTTTAGAATCTGCCCCTTTTCTGTAATTTCTTCATTTATCTCTTGCTTGCCAAAAGATTTTTTTATAGAAGTTTCTTCAAGAAGACTTCTTGGAAACTCTTTTATAAATTACAGTGTGTTAAGAAAATGTTTGCTTCTTTTTTTTTTTTTTTTTTTTTTTTTTTTTTTTTTTTTTTTTGGAGACGGAGTTTCGCTCTCGTTACCCAGGCTGGAGTGCAATGGCGCGATCTCGGCTCACCGCAACCTCCGCCTCCTGGGTTCAGGCAATTCTCCTGCCTCAGCTTCCTGAGTAGCTGGGATTACAGGCACGCGCCACCATGCCCAGCTAATTTTTTTGTATTAGTAGAGACGGGGTTTCACAATGTTGACCAGGATGGTCTCGATCTCTTGACCTCGTGATCCACCCGCCTCGGCCTCCCAAAGTGCTGGGATTACAGGCTTGAGCCACCGCGCCCGGCCCTGTTTGCTTCTTTTTTACTAGAATAAGAATTTATCTATGTTTAAAATTGTTTAAATCAGGCAGGGTGGCTCATGCTTGTAATTCCAGTGCTTTGGGAGGCTGAGGCAGGAGGGTTATTTGAGCACAAGAGTTCAAGACCAGCCTGGGTAACGTGGCAAGACCTCCTCTGTTTTAAAAAAAATAAAGAAATGAGTTGGGCATGGTGGTGTGCACTTGTGGTACCAGCTACTTGGGTGACTGAGGTAGGAGGGTTTCTTGAACCCAGGAGGTCAAGGCTGAAGGGAGCTGTGTTCACGTCACTGCAATCCAACCTGAGCAACAGAGGAAGGACAAAAAAATGGAATAGACATTCTTTCTCAAAGGATTCTCTCAATTTTGAATTTTGGTATTAATCTTCATTTTCCCATTTTAATTTCAAAACTGTGACCAGTCCACATACAGTTTTAAGTTGTTTTATATTTCTGAATAAATTTTCTTGAAATAGGTTATTCAAATATGTTATATATTAATCTAATTATTCAAATATGTTATATATTAATCTAATATCTGTCATCTGCCTTGTTTTATCATCTGTGTAGCTACCTGTTCTTTTTGATCAGTTCTTTCTTCAGTGACACTATCACTTTTTTATTTTAGTTATTTAATTTTCATATATGTCATTTTCTAAATATTTTAATTTTATGTTATTTTCCATTTCATTTTGCTTTAGTTAATTCACCTATAGATTATCAATGTTTACCATCAAAGTTTCAGCAATGATTACGTTTCCTTGTACTGTTCAAATTGTGATCTTCTTTAAAATTTTTGCTTTTATCTTGTGTCCCTGCCATCTCAAATTTGGACACTTTGAATGTAATCTTTCATAATCTCCCATATATTTTCTAAATTGTCCCTCTAAAAGAAAAATCCTAGGCTTTATTTTAACTTCTTATAATTCATTATAATAATTTTGTCTAATTTAATGATTATTTAATAATATTTGAATAATTTAATAATTTTTGATAATTTAAGTCCACGTTAATTTTGATTGCAATTTTTATCTGGCTGATGGCAAATTTTTCTAGTGAGGATTCTTAACCTGTTGCTTTTTCTATTTTCATCTTCTCTTTCTGTTTTTTTTTTCTTATAGTACTTTTATATAAAGTCCTTGCTAATTCTTGTTTGCTTAGCACTTATGGTCTAAAGACTGGATAAGGCCTTTGAAGGAAATTACTAGGAAATTGGAGACAATGCATGATTTTCACAGCAGCAGCAATTCTCCTTTGTTTATAAGACAGTTTTTAATAACACAATTTTTTCGGGGGGTGTGCTGTCTAATCTTTACTTCCTTCGATCAACAGATTGACAACCATAGAGTTACTTAGAGTGAATGATATTTGTCCTTCTCTCTTCTTCACCAAGAGACTGCATTCTGCAAACCATGCGAAAGTATGCAGTTTCTTGTTAATTCTTCTGCCTTTATCTTGGCTTATTCTTTAGGACAAACTTGATCCAGGAAAGATTCTACCAATATCCCATGTACTCTTTTATCATCATTCTAAAATATCATATTTGGGCTTCTGTCCCTGAGCATAACATCTGCATTTGGAGAACAGTATTCTCTCTCAACGTCTGTCTAAATGCAATGTTACTTTTATTGAATTGGGCAGCATCTGCTCGAATAATGCTATTTGGGATCATAGGTGTCTTAGAGGATAGAATTCTCACCTCTGTTTTATATTCTTTGGTATCCTGAGGAAATTCTGGGTGAAGGTGATAACATTACATTTACTGGTGCCATAGTATTTCTTATTTATGTATTTATTTATTTCAGATGAATGTTTTCAGACCAGGGATCTGCTGAAGGCTGATTGCATTGCAGGAGAGTAATTAATTAATTGATTTATTTCCCTAGTGGGGGAAACACCACTTTGTCAGGACAAATTGTAGGAACCTCTCTACCCTTTATGTATAAGAAGTAATTAAAACTCTTAAATAAAAACTTACACTTAATGGCAGTTCAATATCATGCTTACAGTTCAAATGTTATCCTAATCTCTAGGAAATTATGTTTTTTATAAAGAGTAAACTACTGCGTCAGTTAAGAATACAACTGAAACTTTGGAGTTAAGTCATTGTCTTAGGCAATTTAGAGAAGATAAAGATCACAAAGTTATTTATTGAACACTTACTATGTGCAAGGACCTATTTTATGTTCTTTATAAAGATGAATTTACATTCATCTTAACTTACGGGGTAGAAACTATACTTATCCTCAAATTACTGATGACAAAATTAAGATTTAATAAGGTTGTGTACTTTGTCAAAAAGAATATGTTTAAAAAGTGGAAAAATGAAAGTTACTGTTAAGCATTGCTAAAAACTGTCTTGTAACAAAGACAAAAACAATTTAAATGTGTTTATTAATTTACTCTTTCATCCATGTATATATCCAACAAATACAGCACAGCAGTAAAACCAAGTCCAAACAGTCTCAGTCTTTAATTTATAGTTGAGTTGAGAAAATAAATATTGGTCCAACAATAGCTCTTATACATGAAAAGTAGCAACAGTGATGAAGTTTGTAAAACAAAAAGTACATGGTCTGCAGAAGCATCTAACATTGAATCTAGTGTATTCTAGCAGGTTGTGGCCAATGTGGATAATTCTCCTTTGGAATGAAATATGGAGGGTAAATACGGATTAGGTAAGTAAAGAAGCTGAAGATAAAGTTCCAGTCTAAAGAACAGGATTGCATGTGTGAAAGCCCTGTTGCAGCAGCATGTCATTTGAGGAACTGAAAGAAAGTTAGCTTGTCTGGAACATAAGACAAGGAAAAAAGGCAGTTGTGGCTGGTGTAGCCAGAGAGGCTATAGTAATCAGATAGTAATGCTTTGCATTCCATATTAAGCATTCAGAATTTTGACAGAAAAGCATGGAGGCTATTAAGAGATTTAAAAATTTTTTTTTTATTTTAAATTATTTAATTGACCTATTAAAATTGTACCTATCAAAAGGAAAATTTTAAAACATCGGATGAAATCTACAGTTAACCTGACTACAATGTAAATAACTTTTTAAAGAAAGGAAGGGTTTGAATAATGTTTCATTATTCCAGGTGAGAGATTATAGTTCCTTGGATTAGAGAAGAGAAAAATGGAGGCATCGTTAAGATGTTAACTTAAAAAAAAAACCTGATGATTGATGGGCTGTGTGTGATGAAAGAATGAGTTATGGATGATACCTATCAAACTTTTTGGCTGGGAAAATCTAAAGAAAGATACTGTCATTCAGTAAGCTAGAGATCACTAGAAGCAAGACCATTTTTCTTGTAGAAAATCAAGAGGAGATTTTTGAACACAATGAGTATAAGGTATATTTGAGACATCCAAAATGTGATTCAAGTTGGCAGTTTGATATGTAAGTCATTAACTCAAAGAATAGGTTTTAACTAGAGATATCCATATAGATAACCATTGACACCGTTTTTTTAGATAAAATATCAAGAGAAGAATTTTACAAAGAGAAGAAAAAGCAAAGCACCATTTTTAAAAATATATATATTTTATTGCACTTTAGGTTCTGAGGTACATGTACAGAACATGCAGGATTGTTGCATAGGTACATACATGGCAATGTGGTTTGCTGCCTCTGTCCCCCTGTTACATATATCTGGCATTTCTCCCCATGTTATCCCTCCCCGACCTCCCTACCCCCTGCTGTCCCTCCCCTATTCCCCCCAATAGACCCCAGTGTGTGATGCTTCCCTCCCTGTATCCAAGTGTTCTCTTGTTCAACACCTGCCTATGAGTGAGAACATGTGGCAAAGCACCATTTTTAAAGCATTACAACATATAGATTGGAAAGAGAAGAAGCCTGCAAGAAAGGAGAAAACATATGACAAGAGAGTTAAGAGTGGACCAAGGAATGTGCGATGGTACAAGAGAGAATGTTCAACAGTCTGATTTTGAGCATTAAAATTGTGCCAGTGGAACCTTTTCTTAACATTCTCTTTAAATACGGATTTCACATTCCAAACTCACCACAGGTGAGTTTCTCTTTATTTCTCTACTTTGCTTTTTTTAAATCTAAAATATTACTCACTTTGTTTCTCTTATTATCTGTCTCCTTTCCTCCTTGAGTTATGGTGTTTGTAACTTTTGCTCACTGCAGTAGCCCCTATATCTAGTTTAATGCCTGGCACATAGAATATCCTCCAGGAATCAATAATGATGAGTGAATGAATGAATGAATGAATGATGGGCAGTAGCAAACACCACGGAGAGGGCAAGCATGTAATGCAAGGACTGACAGGCATTAACTGAATTCAGGGTGGTAGCAGCAACGGCCAGGCAGGAGTGGGTTGGAGAATTAGTGGTAGGCAAGAAAGGAAAAATCGTGAATACATACAACTGTTTTTACAAGTATTTCAATAGAGAAGAAGAAAAATAAATATGGCAGTATCTGGATGAGATGGGAACATTGGATAGAGGGAGAACTTTTTATTTCCGTTTAAAGTATTTCTGAAAATGGACAAAGTATAGAACATGTTTAAAATGCCACTGGGCAGACGTGGTTGAGAGGGAGCAGTGGAATCCAAGGTAGGCAGATGTACACAGAAAATACAGCTGAAGGCCAGTGAGAAGGGGTCATTAATAGATTCAGATTTTGGAAAAGGTTGAAGACTCCCAGAGAGGGAGTGGTTTTCCAAGGCGGAGGGTGCTTCTGCTCCTTCTATTGCGGAGGGAGAGGTGAGGGCAAGGTGATGTTTTCGGTAGCAGAAGTTAGTGATTTCCTAGTGAGGTAATAAACGAAGACCGTCTGGGGTTAGACCTGTTTGAGGTGGAATATTTGAAAGTAATAATTAAAATAGAAGTTTCAAAATGTCACAGAGAGTTGAATAGAGAAATAAAACATTTTTTTGTCAGTATGTATTTTGCATAAGCAACTTGTACTAAGTAAAAGTAGACATCAGTTGGTTTTAGAGAAAACTTTAATCAATAAAATAAAAATAGATAGTAATTGGAAAATTGTTAAAAATGAGACAACTGATAATTTCAAACTCTAATAAAAATAGTATCTTTCTAAATGAGTTATTTAAAATAAGTTCCTCATGTCCAATTTAAGCGATAAAATTTTGTTTATAAATATTCTTTCTTCCAAGAGCACTTTCAGATTGCTGAGTATGAAAGTATATACACTTGTGATATACATTTAAAATATTAAAGTTTTCTCAGTATTTCTCAACATACATATACATATATATGCACTCACAAAGGCAAATGATGCCTTGTTAATGTTTGATGTTAGTTCCTGTTGCACTTTAACAAAATACTATGGTTTGATATATTTCCCTGATTGTTTTGGGTGCACGATTTAAATAAGCTACTCTATCTCCAGCATTTCAACTGACATAACTTTCTCTGGAATTTGATCTGTCATCCTTCCAATTAGCAAAGCCCTGCAGCAGTGCTATAGAACGGCTTTGTAATATATCTTTATCTTTAACAAGGAACTTTTTGATGTATTTCAATTATGATGTACAAAGTAACATCTTAATTAAAGAAGAAATTCCATTTTGAGGCTGTTTAAAGTGCTATTAAAGTTTATGGTTGAAAGCCTGTTAAGCTGAATCTGCCCTCTGTGTTTAGAGATAGGGATATGGAGCACTTAGGCTGGAGGAGTGAGAACAACAGCCAAGAAATAATGCTGAGTACTACTGAGGTTAAAGAATAAATTTAGTTATAAGGTGATGATTTCTAAGAGGGCAGATTACATATCGGTAGACATTTCAGCATAGCTCTGTCAGCAGTAATTTTTTAATAAAAATCTGAAAAGAACAAAAAATTCCATTTGAATCCGAGAGAATTATTAAAATTAGATATGATAAATGCTTTCTGATGTAGTAATCCTGGGAATATACACAGAAGAAATCCCATTTGATATGTGTCTCGTACAAAAAAAAATCTTAAATAAAAATAAATTGGTATATAGTCCTCTTCAGAGACATATACAGGTACACACATATATTAAATTCCCAAATAAAAATTGAGCCATAAAATACATCTGTGTATTAGCTTAAGTGAAATAAATATAATGTGTTCTCTTTCTTCCAAATTAATTCTGCATATTTCAAAGAAAGCTTTAAATGAGTGCCCTGGCAGTGTATATTTTTAGGCTTAAAGAATTCCTAATACAGATGAGATCATGTAGCTAACAATGCTCATGGTTCAGTTTAAAAAATGGTTGGATTGCTAGTAAGAATGAACAAGAAAAGGAAGGTTTGTGATACATACATAGGAAAACGCTATATACAAAACACTCAAAATAGGTGCTCCTTAGATGCACACACACACGCATACCTATATATACACATACAGTATATATATAAATATATGATACATACATATATAATATGAATATGTAATTATATATATATATACACACATGTACATATATTTCATATGCATGAGTGCTCTTTACTGAATATAAACACAAATTTGTAGCATTCAGTATCCTGCATTGCAAACACAATATATACTGGTGTGAAGTTTTTCTACTGTCTAATGATTTTCTGATTAGCCCAATGCTAATATATTCTAACCAACCTAAAGAGTTAATATGCCTAATGTCATTTAGCCTCCAAGGAGTAACTGCTTATCAGTGAAATTTACATTCATTGAAACAATGTCCTGACTAATGTAACCCTTGGTAGACTGTATGTAGAATGCATATTGTCTTAGTCTTCTAAAAATTATAAAAGTTGCATATTACTGTGGTTTTAGTTTTTATCTCTCTTTAAACATACTTTTTACTATTACCTGTATAAATTTTCTCAAAATTGGAGAAATATTAAAAAATTATATTAAGGATTCCTTGTTAACTCATAATTTAAGAAGAGTAATGAAAAACTCAGTCACATAAAATAGAATATCTCTGATGTGCATGTCCGTGGGTACCAATATTAAATATAAGGCGGTCTTAGTAGGCGAAGTAATAAACTGTAAAATTTTGTACAAAGTTATCGTCTTATTCAATTTTACTGTATTTTTTAGTTTAACAGATTAAAATAAGATAACAGAAGAAAACATTTGCTGTTGCGATGTTAAAATATTCACTCCTTTAGAACTAGTTTTATGACTTATTTTCTTTTCTCATATGTTATTCACATTCTATTCGTATTTTATCTTACATATCCTCCAAATGAGACCACAATAGAATAAAATCATTTTTTATTGAATAAGATTAATTTATTGCTGTTGTGAGAAGCACTCTTGGAAATTGAAAATGGAGAATGGCTGCATGTGGACATACTGTATTTCTGGATGTATTGAAGGTGATACGTCAGGGATTATTCATGTACATTTTTAAAACTTGTTTTAGAATATTCAGTTCTTCAGAAAAAAAAATAAGATGGTTGAAACTCATAAGATGTGCTAAGTATAAATATGCTGTTATGTGTAGAGTATTATATTAGTCTGTTCTCACGCTACTAATAAAGACATACATGAATAATTTACAAAGAAAAAGAGGTTTAATAGACTTACAGTTCCACATGGCTGGGGAGGTCTCACAATCATTGTGGAAGGCAAAAGGCACATCTTACATGGCAGCAGACAAGAGAGAATGAGAGTCAAGTGAAATGGGAAACTCCTTATAAAACCATGAGATCTCACGAGACTTATTCACTACCATAAGAACAGTATGGGGGAACTGCTCCCATGATTCAGTTACCTCCCACTGAGTCCCTCTCACAACATGTGGGAATTACGGGAGCTTCAATTCAAAATAAGAATTAGGTGGGGACAGAGCCAAAACGTATCATTCTACCCCGACCCCTCCCAAATCTCATATCCTCACATTTCAGAACCAATCATGCTTTCCCAACAGTCCCCCAAAGTCTGAACTAATTTCAGCATTAACTCAGAAGTCCACAGTCCAAAGTCTCATCTAAAACAAGTCAAGTCCCTTCTGTCTATGAGTCTGTAAAATCAAAGGCAAGTTTATTACTTCCTAGATACAATGGGGGTACAGACATTGGTTAAGTACATCCATCCCAAATAGAAGAAATTGGCCAAAACGAAGGGTCTACAGGCCCCATGCAAATCTGAAATCCAGTGGGGCTGTCAAATATTAAAGCTCTGAAATGATCTCCTGTGACCCCATGTCTCACATCCAGGTTATGCTGATCCAAGAGGTGGGCTCCTATGGTCTTGGGCGTGGCTTTGCAGGGTACATCCTCCATCTCAGTTTCTTTTCTGGGCTGGCGTTGTCTGTAGCTTTTCCAAGCACATAATGCAAGCTGTTGACAGATCTACGATTCTGGGGTCTGGAGGACAGAGTCCCTCTTCTCACAGCTCCGCTAGGCAGTGCCCCACTGGGGAGTCTGTCAGGGCCGCTTCAGCCCCACGTTTCTCTTCACACTGCCCTAGTGGAGGTTCTCCGTGAGGTGCCCGCCCCTCCAGCAAACTTCTGCCTGGACACCCAGGAATTTCCATACATCCTCTGAAATCTAGGCAGAGGTTCTCAAACCTCAGTTCTTGACTTCTGTGCACCCACAGACTCAACACTGTGTGGAAGCTGCCAAGGCTTGGGGCTTGCTTCCCGCTGAAGCTGTGGCCCAAGCTGTACCTTGGCCCCTTTAGCCACGGCTAGAACAGCTGGAACACTGGGTACCAGGTCCTTAGGCTACACACAGCAGAAGGGCTCTGAACTTAGCCCACAAAATCATTTTTTCCCTTCTAGGCCTCTGGGCCTGTGATTGGAGGGGCTCCCACAAAGTTCTCTGACATGCCTTAGAGATGTTTTCCCCATGGTTTTGGATACTAATATTAGGCTCCTCATTAGTTAGGCAAATTTCTGCAGCCAACTTACATTTCTCCTCAGAAAATGGGCTTTTCTTTTCTATTGCATCATCACACTGCAAATTTTCCAAACTTTTGTGCTCTGCTTCCCTTTTAAAATGGATTGCCTTTAGCAATACCCAAAACAACTCTTGAATACTTGTTCTTCCACCACATACCCTAAATCATCTCCCTCAAGTTCAAAGTTCCACAAATCTCTGAGTCAGGGACAAAAATGCTGCCAGTCTCTTTGCTGAATCATAGCAAGTGTCACCTTTGCTCCAGTTTCCAACAGTTTCCTCATCTCCATCTGTGACCACCTCAGCCTGGATTTCATTGTCCATATCATCATCAGCATTTTTGTCACAGCCATTCAACAAGTGTCTAGGAAGTTCCAAACTTTCCCACATCTTCCTGTCTTCTTCTGAGTCCTCTAAACTGTTTCAGCCTCAGCCTGTTACCTAGTTCCAAAGTCACTTCCACATTCTCAGGTATCTTTACAGCAGTGCCCTACTCCCGGTACCAGTTTACTATATTAGTGTGTTCTCACACTGCTAATGAAGACATACCTAAAAAGGTTTAATGGACTCACAGTTCCACATGCTGGAGATACCTCACAATCATGGAGGAAGGTGAAAGGCATGTCTTACATGGCAGCAGGCAAGAAAGAATGAAAGCCAAGCGAAAAGGGAAACCTCTTAAACACTAAGATTTCATGAGACTTATTCACTACCATGAAAACCGTCCCCATAATTCAATTATCTCTCACCGGGTTCTGCCCACAACACGTGGGAGTTATGGGAGCTGCAATTCAAGATGAGATAGGGGTGGGGACACAACCAAACCATATCAAGTATGGGCATGTTAAACACTGGAGAGAGAGATGGAAGGAAGAAAGTTTAATATTCATGAATAAATATACATATACTCTAACATTTATGAGACATTATATATAAGGGATATATATGAGACATTGGAGACATTTAATATTCACAAGGCCTTAATTTGACCACTTATTGATGATACCAAGTATAATTTCATATATCCTTTACCCCAAAGTAAAAAGAAAACCCGTGGCTCTTGACCAAGCTACAGACCTCCTTGTTCTCTGTTGCTCTGGTAGAGCGAGTGTGTGTACTTGGCCTAGGCAACTTCTGTCTGTGAGCTCTTTTGCTCAATCACAACTCTGGATCTTGTAACCTCACCAATTTGATGCTGCTCAGAGATAGGACATACAAATGAACATTATATTACTCAAGATTCAGACAGCATGATCTTTCCATCACTTTTATCTTATCCTAAGTGTGCTAACCTATCCGAGTTTTACCCTTGTTTCTTAAACTGATTTAATACTCTGTGGGACTAGAGTACTTTAATTTGGTCTGTGAGTGCTTCTGTTTCATATAGTAATATTCAACAGTAATTTTCATAATAGTACATTTGAAGCCTACCATTAAGTTGTTAATTTCCCACACAAAAGCCACCTGTGTGAATGAAGCAGAGATCATATCTCTAGAGAACTTACATTCATCCTTGAACACAGTTGAAGTTTTTAATTCACTCACCTTCAAAACTTTCCTGGTTATCAAAAATGATATCTTGCTACCCTTTATATGGCTCATGGTACTATTCTAGGACTTCACAAAAATATAATTTCATCAAAAAACTTTTCAGTGTCCCAACATTTAATAAGGTTACTTTTTCTAAAAAAAAAAAAAAGAAAGCCCCTGGGTATAACCAAAGTGGCCTCTCTACTTTGCTAGAATGTAATATTTAAAATGTATCTATCCTTAACCAGGATGGAGGTCTATGAACATCTGAAAATATGAAAAATAGTCATTCTTTTCTCTGGAAGTCTGCTGGCCCAATTAGATCAACTGTCTCTTTATGACACTTAGGGGAACAAAGGGTGTCCTTAATTTTCAGGCCTTCTTTTCCTTATTTGGGGACTCCTTGATGATGCAATAACAAGAGTTTTCTTTCAAGTCTTCAGAGAAGCCCATCACATGTGAGCTGTGACCTTAGGCAAATTATGTAAAACTTTAATAATTCCTACTTGGAAAAGGTTGCTATAAACAGTAAATGGGATGATCTATGTTGAATGTATTTATAACCTATAAAATAATATGCAGTTATTATACTGTGCTCTCTGTCAGAATGACTTTTATTAGTGGAAAGAATGTTATTTGGTTGGGACCTGTGCAGGAAAACTATTGCTTTTCTCCTTGTGCTGTGCAAGCTGTTTCTTGATAGTTGATTAAAGCTTTATGCCGTTGGCCTGGTGTGGTGGCTCACACATGTAATCCCAGTGTTTTGAAAAGGTGGCATGGGAGGATCACTTGAATCCAGGAGTTTGAGACCAGCCTGGGCAACAGAGCAAGACCACTTCTCTACAAAAAATTTAAAGATTAGGTGAGCATAGTGTTAAGAACCTATCATTCCAGCTTCTTAGGAGGCTGAGGTGGGAGGATTGCTTGTGCCTAAGAGTTCAAGGTTACAGTGAATTATGATTTTACCACTTCACCTCATCCTGCAAGACAAGACCCTAAGAAAACAAAACAAAAAATGATATCTATTGGCAAAGCACAAAAATATGCATAGATCGCTGAATTCCTCATTATACTGTTGTCCGAATGTGTTGGGAATGTTAGAAGGGATGATTAGCAGTGAAATACTCTCTACTTTTCTGTCACAACATATCAAAGCATATACTTTTAAATACTCTTCTTACTGGAAAAATTCCAGAATGTAAAGTCCATGGGAACAGTCTTGAACTTGGAATGGTTCATGCTCATTCCAGGTCTGTAATGTTGGGGCCCACACATATTTCCTCTTCACTGCTTCCGTTTTGCTCCAACGCCTCCTTTCTTTATCTTTCCATTTATTTGACATAAAAATTTGACATGGCCTTGGCTTTCAGCCACTTTAAACTCAATTGCAATTACTATCATTATGAAAAATTACTTGCCCCCTAAGGATTTTATAACAGACTATTAGAAAAAGGAGATACAAAAATACATTCTACATTTGTATTAGCTTGCCTATGCTCAAGGCAAATCTCCGGTTGAATATTTTTGAAAACAGTTACATCCTGAGTTGACCTTTTGAGTTTGATTTTCTTTTCCAAAAACTCAATAATGTAAAGTATTTTTGCATCTAATAATTTAGTAAGTACACTTCAAGGACTTTTTGTAGAATGATTAATCTTCTTCTTTTAAGAAACATATTCTTCATGGATTCAGCCTTCTCAACAATGTCCCTTGAACACCAATATGATTAATTGACCCCACAGAATACAGGGAGGAAAACTGAAAATTAGTGTTGGCGGATGCTAATTTTATAATCTCGGGCTTTAAAATAACTTATCAAAATCACAGATTAAGTCTTTTGATTTTGTTATCCTAAATTTGCATGCTTCTAAAATAGCACTGATCAGATAATGAAGAAGAAACAAATTCTAGCACCTTATTTTACATGAAAAACGATTGGGACATTAGGTTTCATTCCCACAGTATAAAAAGCTTGAAAATCACCACTCTTGTGCATACAGCAAGAAAAAGCTGAACAAACTGAAAATCAACAACTTTTCTTGGACATATGAGACAACTGAGGTAGTAGGGCAAACCACCATCCTTAAATCTGGAAAGACGGGGCAGAGTGACCGCTGAAATATGCTTATCTCTGGCAGAAACTCTGCAGCCATAAGATAGTAGGAATACTTCAATGGTGAGACCCAGTAACAGGCTGTTTCTCAAATGAGAAATAGTTATCTTCAGAGGACGACAGTGCTATGCTCTGAAATTCTAGAGGCCTGCACTATGATTCACCTATATGACCCTGCCACAGGCTCCAAGCAGCATCCTGTGTGCCACTGACACTCCAAGCACCATTGGATATGCTGAGTCATATGGACCAGCACAGCCCTGTATTCTTCAGTTCTTTGACAGTGTGACTAATCATATGCAGTATTATTTTTGTATTTAAAGAAAAATATGTTGCTTTGAATTACTCTTCTCTTAGGTACAAAGTAGTAGAACTATTCATTATGAGACTCTAATGTAAAATACTTGGCCCTATGCATTTGTGAAAACTCATAGAACTTGTAGCACAGAAAGTGAGCCTTAATATATGCACATTTTAAAAAAAGATTAGGAAATTGAGAGTTCCTAGGATGAAATGCAGAATGTGACATAAACTAACTACATTTACAAATGTACAAAACCGTATCATTTATGGGTATGAAAGAAAAGGGACTGGCCTGAGTAACTTAGGAAATGAGTGGCATATAGAAGACTAAAGACAAAAGAAACTTTGTATAAACAGTATTCCCTGGTTGGTAAATTTGTTTCCCATGACAGTACAGGCTAACAATTGTTATATTGCTATAAATGTATACTGGAATTGAACAATTAAGTAAATTCATGTTGTGAGCCAAGCGTTTCCCTATTGGAGTTTGGAGTCACAGATCGTTAAGGGTTGGAGGCTGAGGTGTTCCATCTGGTTATGGAATAGAATTGGAAACATAAGACTGAATTCAAGTTTAACATAATACAGATACAGATGATTGCATATAGAGATATTTATTGATATGTATATATACACAGTTAAGTAGTCTAGACATACATGTATTTCCTTCCTTTGTCAGCTGGGAAAGCATAAAAGCTGCAGCACTCCAGTGATGATTAGCACATATCAAATTACCTCTTGGTTTATGGTACTGTTCTCTAATAAAGGAAACCAGAAATCCTTGGAGAAATGGCTGATTTAAGACTGTGTCAAGAAACATACAATAAGCCTAAATCATCTTATTGTGCTCAAAAATAGTTTCAACAAAACACTACTACCACAATGATTATAATACATCAAAGAGTCACAGAAGCTAACTCAAAGAGTTTCCGACGGCCAGTGTTGGAACAATTTGAACAGCAGAATAAAGTTATATCAGATTATAATCCAAAGCATAAAATAAAATATGATTTAATATTTGCATATATAAGTGATTGCATAAACATTATATAGGAGGACCATAGACATATCTTTTAACCAGAAGAATTCCAAATTGTTTATGCAGTTGACTATCCTTCAAAGTGCAATGGGTTAATTTCCCACTCCTTAAGTGTGATAAACACATAGTGAACTCCTTCTAAAGAATACAGTATGGGGAGGGGAAAAAGATAAACTTTTCTTATAGCACAACCTCAGTCAAGCAACAAAGTCGAACCTCAGTAGTGCTGTGTCGTGTAAAATACTGATAGCATATTCCTTTGACATAAGATAATGAAAATGGCACTTTACCTTTGTCATCTTCCTCCCCAAAACATAGCCCCAGTATGATCATGAGACAAACATCAGACATTCAAAATTTAGGGACATTCTGTGGCATACTTTTCGGTACTTTACTCTTCAAAGCTGTTAAGCTCATCATAAGCAAGGAAAGTCTGAGAAACAGTCACAGTGAAGAGGAGCCCAAGGAGACGTGATGGCTGACTATAATATGATAACCTGAAAAGGATCCCAGAACAGAACAAAATTGTTAGATAAACTCCAGGGAGACTATAAAAAAATATTGACTTCATTAATAATAATGTGTCAATATTGACTCAATAATTGTAACACAATATACCATACTAATAAAAGGTGATAGTGGAAACTGGGTGTGGGATATATGTGAACTCTACTACATTCACAATTTTCTTGTAAATTCATAATTTTTCTTTTTTTAAATTATATTTTAAGTTTTGGGGTACATGTGCAGATCTTGCAGGATTGTTGCATAAGTACACACATACCATGGTGGTTTGCTATCTCCATTCCCCCTTCACCTACATCAGACGTTTCTCCCAGTGTTATCCCTCCCCAAACTCTCCACCCCCCACTAGCCCTCCCCTAGACCCCTATCCCCTCAGACCTCAGTGTGTGATGTTTCCCTCCCTGTATCCATGTGTTCTCATTGTTCAACAACTGCCTATGAGTGAGAACATGTGGTGTGGTTTTCTATTCTTGTCAGTTTGCTGAGAGTGATGGTTTCCAGATTAATTCGTGTCCCTACAAGGGACACAAACTCATCATTTTTTATGGCTGCATAGTATTCCATGGTGTATATGTGCCACATTTTCTTTGTCCAGTCTATCATTGATGGGCATTTGGGTTGCTTCCAGGGTTTTACTATTGTAAGCAGTGCTACAATGAACATAAGTGTGCATGTGTCTTTATAGTAGAATAATTTACAATCCTTTGGGTGTATACCCAGTAATGGGATTGCTGGGTCAAATGCTATTTCTGTTTCTAGGTCCTTGCAGAATCCCCACACTGTCTTCCACAATGGTTGAACTAATTTACACTCCTACCAACAGGGTAAAAGTGTTCCTATTTCTCCACATCCTCTCCAGCATCTGTTGTCTCCAGGTTTTTTAATGCTCGTCATTCTAACTGGCATGAGATGGTATCTCAATGTGGTTTTGATTTGCATTTCTCTAATGACCAGTGATGATGAGCATTTTTTCATATGTCTTGGCCTCATATATGTCTTCTTTTGAAAAGTGTCTGTTCATATCCTTTCCCACTGTTGAATGGATTTGTTTTTTTTGTTGTTGTTGTAAATCTTGTAGATTCTGGATATTAGCTCTTTGTCAGGCAGGTAGATTGCAAAAATTTTTTCCCATCCTGTTGGCTTCCCGTTCACTCTAATGACTGTTTCTTTTGCTGTACATAAGCTCTGGAGTTTAATTAGAACCCATTTGTCTATTTTGGCTTTTGTTGCCATTGCTTTTGGTGTTTTAGTCATGAAGTCCTTGCCTATGCCTATGTCCTGAATGGTATTGCCTAGGTTTTCTTCTAGGATCTTTATGGTGTTAGGTCTTATGTTTAAATATTTAATCCATCCGGAGTTAATTTTAGTGTAAGTTGTAAAATCAAAAATTAATTTAAAAGGAAAATCAAAATTTTTAGTACTTGAAAAATGATTTGGAGACTTTGAGGGAAGAAAGGAGTTAGTGATGGAAAAGACTAAATTAATTCCTGACAGATGTATTATATGTATGCCTTAATTTACATGAGTAAATAATTTTTATATTCTAAATATATATATTTATATATTTATTAATATAATAAATATGTAAATATAAATGTATTTATATAATTAATATAAATATTATATTTATGTTTATATATATTTATATATATTTATATTTAGAATATATATATTCTAAATATATATATTTAGAATATAAATATATATATATTTTTATATTCTAAATATATATATATTTCACACATTATTCCCTGACATACTAATCTAAATTATTTGCAGTGGCCAATGTTGTAAACATTGAATCAAACTCAATTGAATCAAACTATAGATGATATGATATTTAAAAGTGCATGACTCTTAGGAAGTACCACTAAATTGTTTGATTCCATTATTCCTTTATATATGCCATCAAACTTTTATAATGGGAGGAAATATTGTGCATAGATTATTCTGTGTTTAAGTCCTGATTCCAGTGTTAGTAGTCATGGGACCTTTGATAAGTTCTATAATTTCTGTGAGTCACAAATTCATCTCTTATAAAATTGTGCCACTTTTGTGTTTGAGTGCTGCCATGAGGACTGGAGAGAGTGTATATAACAGCTCCTTATAATGCTTAGTATAGTAGATGCCTAATACATGGGAAATTTAATGTTTAATATTTTAATATTTAATATTAAAATTTCTCACATTCTCATCCAACTGACCTTCATATGCTTTCCACTTTTCCCCAGGGCTTATAAGCTTATAATATTTTATTTTAAATTTCTTATTACAATGATGAACAAGAGAGCCACTATCCCTTCTTTCTTGAATCTTACATTTTTTAGTTGAAAAAATAGACAATAAAAATAAGTGAATAAACAGGAGAATAGATTGAAAAGTGCTACACAGGGTGTTGTATAGGGAGTGGCTAGGTAGCTATTATGGGTCGAGTGTTTAGAGCAACGCTTCCTGAAATTTAAATAACAACTAGGAGTCAGGCATGCAGGAAACAGAACTAGTCCACAAGCTCCATGTAGGAAATAAACTTGGTATGGTCAAGGAAAGAAGCTGGATCTCTGTTTGTGAGTGGCTAAAAGGGAGAGGTGTTGGTGGAGAGATAGCCTGGGCTTTTTAGACCAGACTAAGAAGCTTGAGGGCTTTTTGTTTGTTTTGCTTTGATTTTAATAAAATGAAATGCTGTTTGAGAATTTATTCAGGGAAATTTTGTGATAAGATTATGTTTCTGAAATGATTGTCTGCTGTTTGATTAAGAATAAGAAAAATGAAAGCAAAAAACTTTCAACCAAATTTTCACATTATATAAGTCTACTTGGGGTCTTTGAAAATTTATATTGGCTCTTATGGAAGATAGAGATTAGCGAACTTATAGATTTATAATTTCTGTATAATCTATGAAAATGTTATTCATGTCACTAATGTTGATTATAAGGTTTAGATAGTGTTGAAAACCATAGTTGTGGACCACGTCAGCTATAAACCAAACATACTTATGATATTGCCTAGAGCTAAAATACTATAAGCAATAGGACTTATGAGTACAATTCTGGAAATGTCCAGAGAATTCTAAAACAATCAGCTAATTTTAATCTTGCTTAATTTTGAGCAGAAACTGACAGAATACCTGTTGTGCAATATTATTCAGATTTGCATGGTGGCTTTGTGATAATGGGATATTGATGAGGTAGACCATTAAATTCATTTTCACCCAAGAGTGAAGCAAAGATTTGAATGGAGGTTTCCAGAGGTGAAAAATGAATGTGTGATGAGCCCGTTCATATTCATATATTGAGTTAACTCATTGTCTCTATAAGTGGTATTTAGATAACGTGTAGTCAAATGACTGTAAATAGAAATTATTTTTTTTTAAAGTGAAAAAATTCATTTTGGGATTCTTCTGCAGGCAATGGAAAGTTATTTTAGAATAAACACATTCTGATATAACGACTACTAATAATAACTACTTAGTACTATGTGCAAAGTGTTATATATAATATGTATAATAGTCTCCTCATTTTATATGAGGAGGCAGTTCAGAATCAGATAAATTAAACAATCTTTTCATGTCTGCACAGCTTGTATGAGGCAGAGATAATATTTAACTCATTTATCGGACTCCAAAGTCTGTGTATTTTCATGTCTAGCTCATCACTTCTAGAGCTATTTGAAATGCTAACTAGTCAGTGTGTTAATTTACATACATAATGCTTCTAGAGAATAAGTTAGAACACATAGAAAATACTTTAAATATCACCAGGAAGCATTTTTTTCAAAGTCAGATCTATGCCTGTGTGCACTATAACTCTTTACAATGACGCTTTCATTTTAGAAAGTAGAAGCTTAGGTACCTAGGTAAGTATGGTTACACATTTTAGTCCAGGAATGCAATGAAGTTTGCTTTTTGCTTAGTGACTCTAAAAAATATATACTTAGTTCCTCATTCTGTCATTAATTCTAACTTCTAGTCTCATGTTTGACAGTGAAACTTTGCTTTAAAACGTTGGTTTTCCCATATAGCAAAAGAACTTGTCTGTGGGCTGCCACCCAGATATGCCAAATATACATGTATAAACATACATATAAAATATTTACAAGTAAATTTTATCTCTATAATAAAATATTGAAGAAAATTATATATACATATATTTACAATTAAATTTTATGCCTATAATAAAATTTTAAAGAAAATTATATTTTAATCATATGTACAAGTACATATATAATTTGAAATATATTACAAATATGCTTTTATAATATATATTATAAACAATATATAAACATACATAGCACTAAAATATTTGAAGAAAAATATAGATTTATATATGCATATAATTTTAAATGTTTAAGCATATCTATTTTAATATATATTATAAACATATAGACATAGAGTAATAAAATATTTAAAGAAAAATATAGATTTGTATATGTATATATATAATTTTAAATGTTTTAGCATAGCTTATTCAAAAATATGATTTTATTACAACAGCTTAACAATTTGATAACAATTTTTAACATACTTTAACATAATTGAATATATTTTGAACATGATATTTAATGTTCAATTGTCTTCCTTATTCTTTTTCTTTTCCTTCCATTTCTCTTCCCTCTCCACCTTCTCCTGTTACTCTTTCTCAATTTAATTATATGGATCAGGATTTTTAAAAAGTAATCAAATTAAAGCATTATTATTAGGTTGCTGTATCTTCTAAATCCCTTTCAATTCATACTTACCCCTTCACCACCTGTTTTCTTTTTGACATCCTTGTTTTTGTTATTAAACACATTGAAATATTTTTCCAGTACAGCTTCTTACAGCTTGGAGTTTCATAATTTTTAGATACATGTTATTTTTACATTTTCCTTTGTCCCTTATATTTTTTGTAAGTTCTTAATTAGAACTGAAGGTTGATCAAATTTAGAAAAAAACATTTTTCCCAAAATTACTTCATAAAGACATATGTAATTTTTTTATATGATATTAAAATCTGTTGATCATAATTATCTAGATGTAATAATCAGAGGTTCCAAGATGGTGGCTTTTACAATTATTATTTTTTTATTGTACTTTAAGTTCTTTGGTACATGTGCAGAATGTCCAAGTTTGTCACATAGGTATACATGTGCCATGGTGGTTTGCTGCACCCATCAGCCGTCATCTACATTAGGTATTTCTCCTAATGCTATCTCTCCCCTAACCACTCCATCCTGACAGGCCCCAGTGTGTGATGTGCCCCTTCCTGTGTCCATGTGATCTCATTGTTCAACTCCCACTTATGAGTGAGAACATGCAGTGTTTGGTTTTCTGTTCTTTTGTTACTTTGCTGAGAATGATGGTTTCTAGCTTCATCCATGTCCCTGAAAAGGACATGAAGTCAGCCGTTTTTATGGCTGCATAGTATTCCATGGTGTATATGTGCCACATTTTCTTTATCCAGTCTATCAGTGATGGGCATTTGGGTTGGTTGCAAGTCTTTTTTATTGTGAATAGTGCTGCAATAAACTTACATGTGCATGTGTTTTTAGAGTAGTATGATTTATAATCCTTTAGGTATATACCCAGTAGTGGGATTGCCGGGTCAAATGGAATTTCTATTTCTAGATCCTGGAGGCATTGCCACAGTTTTCCACAATGGTTGAACTAATATACACTCCCACCAACAGTGTAAAAGCATTCCTGTTTCTCTGCATCCTCTCCAGCATCTGTTGTCTGCTGATTTTTAAATGATTGCCATTCTAACTAGTGTGAGATGGTATCTCAATGTGGTTTTGATTTGCATTTCTCTAATGACCAGTGATAATGAGCTTTTTCTGTAATTATGACACTTCTCATTCATATGTTTGTTGGCTGCATAAATGTCTTCTTCTGAGAAGTGTTTTTATATCCTTTGTCCACTTTTTGATGTGGTTTTTTTGTTTAAGTTCTTTGTAGATTCTGGATATTAGCCCTTTGTCAGATGGATAGATTGCAAGAATTTTCTCCCATTCCGTAGGTTACCTGTTCACTCTGATGATTATTTCTTTTGCTGTGCAGAAGCTCTTTAGTTTAATTAGACCGCTTTGTCAATTTTGGCTTTTGTTGCCATTGCTTTTGGTGTTTTAGTCATGAAGTCTTTGCAAAATCTCCTTAAGCTGATAAGCAACTTCAGCAAAGTCTCAGGATATAAAATCAATGTGAAAAAATGACAAACATTCCTGTACACCAATAACAGACAAACAGAGAGCCAAATCATGAGTGAACTCCTATTCACAATTGCTACAAAGAGAATAAAATACCCAGGAATATAACTTACAGAGGATGTGAAGGATCTCTTCATGGAGAGCTACAAACCACTGCTCAACAAAATAAGAGAGGACACAAACAAATGGAAAAACATTCCATGCTCATGGATAGAAAGAA
The DNA here is from genome assembly GCF_030222135.1 of Aotus nancymaae. NCBI lineage: Eukaryota > Metazoa > Chordata > Mammalia > Primates > Aotidae > Aotus > Aotus nancymaae. The sequence continues at coordinate 9,536,287 of NW_026988438.1, forward strand.
TCATTATCGTGAAAATCGTCATACTGTCCAAAGTAATTTATAGATTCACTGCTATCGCCATCAAGCTACCACTGACTTCCTTCACAGAATTAAAAAAAAAAAAACTACTTTAAATTTCATATGGAACCAAAAAAGAGCCCGCATAGACAAGACAATTCTAAGCAAAAAGAACAAAGATGAAGGCATCATGCTACCTGAGTTCAAACTATACTACAGGGCCACAGTAACAAAAACAGTATGGTACTGGTACCAAAACAGATATATAGATCAATGGAACAGAACAGAGGACTCAGAAATAATGCCATACATCTACAATCATCTAATCTTTGACAGGCTTGACAAAAATAAGCAATGGGGAAATGATTCCAAATTCAATAAATGGTGTTGGGAAAACTGGCTAGCCATATGCAGAAAGCTCAAACTGGATCCCTTCCTTACAAACTTATAGAAAAATTAACTCAAGATGTATTGAAGAATTTAATGCAAGACCTAAAACCATAAAAACCCTAGAAGAAAACCTAGGCAATATCATTCAGGACAAAATTTCTTATCCCTTTATTGGCTGGAATATTTTTCTGTAATTATGATACTTCTGATTCTCAACTCAGTAAATCTAAAGTACAGCTTATATAGGAAAGATAAATTTTATTTATTAGTTTCCAAAGTAATGAGTTGATTTCCCATCACCATTCAAATTACCTATAAAGATATTTTTCTTTTTCTTTAGCATTATTTTAATTCCAAAGAATTAAATATATTTGACTTACTTCAATTTAGTACAGCCTACAACTGGAGAGCCTATTTTATCTGGCTTTTAATCTTGAATACTCTCATCATAATCATCCTGGTCATGATACATTCTTTGCTTTCTTTCATGAAAAAATGTCAGAGCTACATTGGTGCATTGTTTTCAGGCCTTCTAAGGGAGCAGAGTTAGTTGTATATACACTTTTAAAACAAAAAATTCATCATAAGTTTATAGTGACATTTTAGAATCAATTCTAATACCAACAAGTTTTAACCCTACATCACAGATTTCAGATGTTTCCTTTCTTGTAAACTGAAAGTCTCAATTGTAAAGATCAACTTAAATTATTTATCACATAAATTTCCAAAATAGTCTCAGAATAAAAGTAAGGTGAAAACCACCATCAATATTATTACTGAAACTAGTTTCCAAATTAATATTTAATTTTTCCCTACTGTATATCTCTTTAGAGTTGTACAATCAAGTTACAGTATATTAGAGCCACTTAAAGTGACTTGGCTTCCTGTAATGTTGCCACCATGTGGATATACAATTTGTTTAATTTCCTTTTCAATTTTGGGTGTTAAATTTTAAATTATGTAAAGTTCATGTTAGTATAGTAAAATTTGCAAATCAAAGTATATTCTAATAAATCTAGATTCTATTCCTGTCCCTTTGAGTTGATTTCACCTGTCTAACTATATGCATGTTTTTAAAGTTTTCTTTTATTTCAACATTATTTAGTATTCAGAAACATTTGTTTCTTTGTTCTAATGGTTACATAATAACCTTAGCGTCACTCCTTTTCTTAGCAAGAAAAAGTTCACTTCTGTAAACAACATTGAAATTAGCTGGTAACCATGTGTTTTGCTACTCTCATCACCATCACATTTTTAAGATAGAGCAGAGTAGGTGAAAATAAGAACATCTGTACACATTCATTCAGGTTTGAATTCATTCATTCCACAGATACTTACTGAGCACTCCTATGTATAAAGCACGTTGCTAAGGACCTGGAAAAAAAAAAGCTAAATAAGACTGAGAGATTTTATTCCAGGTGCTTAGCATTATGTTTTCTGTTCAGGAGAATTCTTCCTGAGGAGTATGTGCAGAACATGCTTAAATGATTCTAGTATTCACAAACCCTTTTTGAAAAAAATTTAAGAAGTAATCATTGTAATAACTACAATAGCTAAATTTTCATTGTGTGCCTGTTTTTCTGAGACTTTCACACAAATTACATAATTTCACCTTGATGATTATTGTATAAACCAGGTTTTGGTTAACAAGCAACAGAAAAAAGAGAGACCTCTTTCTATATGCAGTTTTTAAAAAGAATTGCTTAGGAACAGTTTGTGTGAGAAGCTAATAGAATTAAGAGGTTTAGAGATGAGGTTTAAAAAAATAGGAAAGAAGGGTATTCATGGGTTTAAACAGTAGGAGTCAGTCAAGATTATGCCCCTGTTCTTCTAGTGCTCGTGTCCTGGCCCACCTACATCACCTCAACTCTCAGTCCCCTCCACTGTGATGAATCTGGTCTGGCTTCTAAATATCCTCTCCTTTTTGTGTTACACTTTCTAAAGTCCTGTGTTCAGCCTCTGATTTGTCATGCTTTGAACATATGCCCCCTTCAGTGTATTCTCAGGTGAAGGAAGATAAAGGATCTCTGTTTCTTTGGGTTAGATTGTGAGAGTGAGCAGAGGAAAGTATGGTCCTACTAAGGCCATAAACCATGGAGAATTTGCATAAGAATAAATCAGATACCACTAGAAAAAATGGAAAATGATATGGAAAACTCTATAAAGTATCAAATTGTTTCCAAGAATTAGAGGATCTCTTTTTAAGATTAAGAAACTGAAGCATACAGAAGTAAATTGCCTAATGTGAGCAAACTAGTGAAGGCAGGTGCTGAAATTTGAAACAAATATATACATATATTTGATTTCAAAGCCTATGTTCTTACAGTATCTGTCACTTCTTATGTCTGATTAATTGAATTTAAAAATTTATATTATGATTTTATTTAAATTTATTTTAAAGTAATTTAATAAAATACATTCCTAAGTTAGCGTTCTTTGAATACAATTTAAATCTAAATGTAGTTCATAAAAATGACAATTATTGTAATTATTAGCATCACAATGCTGTGGGAAAGGGCTTTCAAATGCCATGAATTCACATAATCAAGTTTTCTATCTAATAAGCAAGATTAAAGATGGGCTTACTGCCCACTAGAGCAGATTTGAAATTCTAGCTCTACCACATACTACCTGTATGTTCTTAAAAATCTTATAGAATTTTTCTGAAGTTTATTGTCTTATCTATAAAATATTTAGAATCCAGGAATACATAACATATAAAATGAAAAATATTAACCTATGTATATATATAAAACATAAAATAGTATTTTTCTTTTGAGACGGAGTTTCGCTTTTGTTGCCCAGGCTGGAGTGCAATGGCGCGATCTCGGCTCACCACAAGCTCCGCCTCCTGGGTTCAGGCAATTCTCCTGCCTCAACCTCCTGAGTAGCTGGGATTACAGGCACGCGCCACCATGCCCAGCTAATTTTTTGTATTTTTAGTAGAGACGGGGTTTCACCATGTTGACTGGGATGGTCTCGATCTCTTGACCTCGTGATCCACTCGCCTTGGCCTCCCAAAGTGCTAGGATTACAGGCGTGAGCCATAAAATAGTATTTTAAAGTACATATGAATAACAGTAGTATTTCCCTTTCCTTTTACAATTTTTTTAAAAGAAAATGAAGAGTGACAATTTTTTCGTGTACATATCCAAATAATAGCAGAATTGTTTTTCACTTTACTTTTTTAAACATATCAGTTATAGCAAATTTATGTCTTGCTATTCTACTTGATACTTTGAAGAAGGTTGATAGTAATGAAATCACGTGTTCTTGAAATGGCTGAAAACATGTGCTGAAATTCATAATTTTATGAAAGCCATGCAACTGAAAGACATTTTGTGCATTACATTTGACCTGAAGTTGTTCTTACCTATGTAGCAATTCTTGAAATGACCTCAAGAAACAGTCATGGATCTTTTAAACTCTTGAAATAATTAAGACTTTCAAGTAAAGATAGAAAAGAAGCACAAAAGTATCCATGACAGGAGGCAAGACTCAAGCATCCCACTGAAGATAAATGGGTACTTGTCATCTCAAGCTTTTTCGGGCTTCTATGGTAAAAATGTTTACTAAAGCTTGCTTTCTATGTTTATTAAGCATTACTTATCATAAGGCAATAAAACTGAATGGCTCAATTTTCTAAGCCTCAGTTTAGTCATTGAAGGTAATAGGAAAAGAAAATCCTGACAAGTCTGGGATCATGATACAAAAAACATTGACCAGTCATCAGCCCCAAGGGAGACTGAATCTCACAAATCTGCAGTGACAAAGGGTTTTATGAAAGTTTGCATCACTTAGTTCTAAAAGCAAAGGCACCCTAGAGGCAAAATGGCTCTTACTACTCCCTGAAACGTCGCAATTTTGGACCTCATCCATTTGATGTAATCGTTCGGGGTTTTGAGATTTAGAGTGAACTATGGAACTCTTGTTTTTCTTTGGCTAGAAAATTAACTAAATAGACATCCTGTTCAGGTGCCAGTAATGAAGAGAGATTGGGTTTTTTTATGAGGTAGACTGGTTTCTGAAGAGAAGTAATGGTGTTATTCCCTGAGATGGAGGTGGTTGATATTGTTCTTGTCAGTGAAAGAATCACAGTAAATTCCAAGGACTAGTTCTTTTTGATGATCCGTCGTTACCAACTTAGAAGTTGGGTCCCTGATTGATAGCATAAATCCCATTGTGCCTTTAAGAGAGACATTTTTGCTTTTAAATAAAAAAGTTGTTAGAGATATTTTTTCTTTTCTTAAATAATTTTAATATTTTTAAAAAAACATCCTTCACCTAAAAGCTGAGGATGTATGCATACAGCTTTATGTGTACAGTGAAAAGCACCCATAATTGCATATTTTAGAAATAAAATGTTGCACTTTGGAGTCTCTCCTTGGCTTTTTTTCTTTGCATATATACTCAATTTTTTAAAAAATAGGATCATATTTCACTGTCACTTGTTTAATATATTGTTGATAATTTCTTTATATGGAGATCGATATAATTTTACTAATTTATATTCTATAGTAAAGACGTGTCATAATTTACATTACAAAGATTTGATTGGTGAATATTTGGGTTGCTTGTTTTTCATAATCTTTAATAGCTATTTTAACATCCTAAAATAATAGCTATTTAACATGTTGTAATTGTGCTACAACATTACAATGGCCACAATTTTACTAGGCAATTGGAATTTTTCATTATAATCTTATGGGACAACTGTAGTGAGTATGTATATATGTCTGTGTGTGTCTGTATATACATACATAGTGTGTGTGTGTACATGTGTTTGTGTATCCCATTGATTCTGTTTCTCTAGAGAGCAGTGACTAACACATATTTTAACCCTGAGCGTGGGTCTAGAAAAATAGAATGCTAATAATAATATTCTGAATTGATTCTGGGTTTTTTTTTTGAAATTGGCTCTCTAATCTGATTAGAATTAAAGAAACTAATGACTTTATTTCCAGTAGTAAAGAGAGCAGTGACATTCTATGATATGATCTGGCAATAGAGATTTACAAAATCTTTATTGGAGACTTCAGATTAAGAATTTATAAGAAGCAAAATGTTGAGTGACTATCTGTGTGATACTTGCAAATATTGTTTGGAAAACTAATGAATATAATTGAGGTTAGCTAGTTGCTTCTAATATTACTGGTCCAAATGGTGAAAAAAAAAAATGAGCTCATAGATGGAAACTCACAGCTCAAGGGTTGCATAAGTGATCCGAAACCTTTCTTGTGTGCTCTGAAAGAAACCCTTATGTCTGTCGTGTAGCCTCAGGAAATAGATTGCTAAAAATCAAGCATAGAATCTCATCCTGGAGCTGGCTGAATTATAATGCAAATTGAACTGCTAGCCTTGTGGAATGTTTACTGCTAAAATGAGGGCATTGTTTAGAAAAGAATGGGATCCTGTATGTTGGGATGAGGATGTGTAGGAAGACCATGGTGAAGCTGACAACATTGAACTTGTAAATTCTGATCAGTCTTCTTTGCCAGTGTATGTGATCTCTCCATTGTAAGTGAAATTGCCTTCCTCATTCTAGTGGAAGAGACTTTCTACTCCTAGTTGTGTGGCTCCACCAGTCTCAGTAGTAGCAGCCTTTTCACTTGAATTCTGAGGGAAATCACCCTGCATTGTGTGAGGAAGTTGTGATGACTTCCTCTGAGGCAGCTGCCTTGCAAGGGAATGCTGATTCTTTTTGGGATCCACCCGCATCACACTTCTTTGTGTCTAGACCTATATCTAGACTTACATCCCAGTGGGGACCCAGAGGTGAAGTACAAAGTGTGAGGAAGTGAGGTAAACACCAAAAGACTTACTTGAGTTTTCTAATTTATTTACACAGACAGTAATCCAGTGAACATATGTGGGAAGGGATGCTAGAGGAGTGATATAATGGTGAAAGAAACATAAAGCTGAATTCATTGATATAAGCCCACTAAGCAGAAATTCTGCATTCAATATTGCAGCTTGGGGAGTTAGAAAAGGCTCTCACAGTTAGGTTGGTGGACTGAAACGTGGGTTAAAAGGTGGCCCACAGTGAGCAACTTAAAGATGCCATACCTTCCTTGGTTTAATGTAGAGCAAGCCATTCAATTCTTAGGGAGATTAAAATGTTAGAATGGATTTGTCTTTGAAGACCTCACCCACACTGAGGAAGTCCAGAAGAGATAACTTTCACCAATATTGTGAGAAATACATTGTGAGGGAGGCCCCAGCACCCTTAACAAGCTCTTTGATCATCCTCCTCCGTAGGACAAACCTCACAGTGGAAACTGCAGTTACCAAATTGGAAAACATAAATACAATGAGAAGCAGTTGAGTCTTGGGACAGCAGGGACCAAGTGATGGCACTCAACCTTTAAAGACAAGGTGGATATGGTCATCATAACGGACAGCAGAGACGAAGAAGCAGTTAGAATAGTCTGACTCACACAGACGTATGGTGTTGGCTACTTGATCTCAGTGTTTCTAAAAGTGAAATAGAGAAGGCTACTAAATTCTTACTTCATTTGTATAGGGAGAAAACATTATGGTCAACTGAACAAATCAGATCTGAATCATAAAAACACAGTGTCACAGTTTGTCAATCAATTACCAGACTTGATCTTGTTTAAAGACCCAGAACCCCTTAAATAAAGGAGAGGCTGGGTCCTCTTATACTCAGAAATCATCTGGGTACAATACCAAAAATGTATATTGTTGATCCTTCTCCCAGCTTTCTCTAAAGAGATTTATTGCCTTTTACCAGGATAACTGTATATTGGGCAAAAGGAAATGATCATACCTTTGGGAGGTTACTGGGCACTGACTCTGAACTGATGCTTATTTCAGGAGTCTCATAATGTCACTGTGGTCCACTAGGCAAACTAGATGCTTTTGAAGGCAAGATGATCAATGTCATTTTAGCTCAAGTATATCTCACAGTAGGCCCAGTGCATCCCTAAGCCCATCCTGTGGCAATTTCCCAGGTTCTGAAATGCATAATTGGAATGGAAATACTCAGTAGCTGGCACAGTCCCCACAGTGGGTCTTTGACCTGTGAAGTAAGAGCTATTATGGTGGGGAAGCTCAAGCAGAAGCCACTACAACCGCCTTTACCTAGAAAAATAGTAAACAATAATAAATGCAACATTCATGGAAGAATTGCAAGATTATTACCACCATCAAAGATGTGAAAGATACTAGGATAATGATTTCTACTAAATCTCCACTTGGCTTTTCTATTTGACCTGAGCAAAACATAGATGGCTCTTGGGGCATTATAGTAGAGTATCACAAGCTTAAGTAGGTGGTAACTCCAACTACGACTTCTGTACCAACCGTGGTTTTGTTGCTTGAGCAAATTAACACATCCCCGGGTACCTAGTATGTAGATATTGGTCTAGCAAATGTCTTTTTCTCCATCCTTATCAGTCATACCTGCCAGAAACAGCTTTCTTCCAGTTGTCAAGGCCAGAAATGCACCTTCACTGTATTGCCTTAGGGGTGTATTAACTCTCCAGCCCTATTTATAATTTAGTTTACAGGTATCTTAATTGCCTTTTCCTTCGATAAGAGATCACACTGATCCATTACATTGATGACATTATACTCATTGGACTTAGTGAACAAGAAATACCAACTATTCTAGACTTGTTGGTAAGATGCTCACATGCCAAAGGGTAGCAAATAAATCTGACAAAAATTCAAAAATTGTTTGTCATTAAAATTTCTAGGAGTCCAATGCCATGGGACATGTTGAAGTATTCCTTCTAAGGTAAAAGGATGAGCTTGTATATCTGGCCTCTTTTACAACCAAAAAAGGTACAATGGTTAGTATTCCTTTTTTGATTTTGGAGGTAACATATTTCTCATTTGGGTGTGTTACCGTAACCCATTTGCCAAGTGACTGAAAAAGCTGCTAGATTTTTGTGGGACCCAGAACAGGAGGAGGCTCTGCAATAGATCTAGGCTGCTGTACAAGCTTCTCTGCTTCTTGGACCATATGATCTGCAGATCCAATGGTGCTTGAAATGTCAGTGGCAGATAGGAATGCTATTTGGAGGCAATATCAGACCCTTGTATGTGAATCACAGCAAAGAGCATCAGAATTTTGGAGCAATACCTGGCCATTCTCCACAGAAAATGCCTCACTTTGATAAACAACTCTTGGCCTGCTACTGAGCAAAAGTAGACTGAATGTTTAATCATGGGCCTCCAAGTTACCATGTGACCTAAACTACCTATCATTAAATAGATGTTATCTGACCCACTGAACCATAAAGTTGAGGGTACACAGCAGTACTGCATCATCAAATGGAAATGTTATATGCATAATCAGGCTTGAACAGGTCCTGAAGGCACAAGTATGTTACATGAAGAAGTGGTCCAAATGCTTATAGACCCCACTGCTGATACACAAGCCTTCCTCTTCCAGCTTGCACCTATGGCCTCATGGGAAGTTTCCTGTGCAGTTGACAGACAAATAGAAGCTTTGGACCTGGTTTATAAATCTGCATAATATGCAGGCATCACTTGAACATGGACAATTATAGTACTACAGTTGCTTCCTAGGACATCCTTAAGGACAGTGGTGAAGGGAAATCCTCCCAGTGAACATATATTTAAGCAGTTTCTTGTTATAAACTTTACTTAGAAGGAGAAATAGCCAGACTTATGATTATATGCCAATTCATGAACTGTGTTTAATGGTTTGGGTGAATGGTCAGGTCTAAGAAGGAATGTAATAAAAAATTGATGACAAGGAAAATTGGGAAACAAATTGGGGGAAGAGGTATGTGGATAGATCTTTTTGAATGGACAACATGAAGATATTTGTATTCCGTATGAATGCTTGCCAAAGGCTGATTTCAGATGAAGAGGATTTCAGTAATCAAGTAGGTAGGATTACCTATTCTGTGGATACCAGTCTGCCTCTTTCCCCAGCTACTCCTGTCATTGCCCAACGTGCTCATGAAAAAAGTGACTATGGAAGCAGGAAAAGAGATTTTTCATGAGCTCAGCAACATTGACTTTCACTCACCAAGGCCAATTTTTCTATGGTTACTTTTGAATTCCCAACCTGTCAGCAACTGAGCCTCCAATATGGCATCATTATCTGCGTGTGATCAACAGCTACCTGGTGGTAGGTTGATTATATTGGATTGCTTCCATCGTGGAAGAGGCAATGTTTTCTTATTGAAATAGGCACTTACTCTGGATACAAATTTGCCTTTCCCACATACAATGCTCCTCCTGCTAAAACTACCATTCATAGACTTACCGAATGCTGTAACCACTGTCATGATATTCCATACAGCATCACTACTGATTAAGGAATTTACTTCCCAGCAAAAGATGGTGGTAATGGTCTCTTTGTTATGAAATTCACTGTTTTTACCATGCATCCTCCGGTCCTTTATCTTGAAGCAGCTGGTATGATACAACAGTGAAATGGCCTTTTGATGCCCAGCTAGGTGACTATCATTTGTCAGGATGGGACAGTGTTCTCCAGAAGACTGTATGTGTTCTGAATTATTCAATATTCGGTTCTTTTCTCTGATACCCAAGATTCATGGGTCCAAGAATCAAGGCCGGGTAATGGAATGACACTACTCACTCACATTCACCTACTAGCAAAATTCTTGATTCCTGTTTCTATAATCTTAAGCTCTGCTGGCCCAGAGGTCTTAGTTCTAGAGGGAGGAATTCTTTTACCAAGCGATGCAACCAACAATGACTTCATTGAAATGGAAGTTAAGACTGCTACCTAGCCACTTTGGGCTCCTCAAGACTTGAATCAAGAGGCAAAGAAGGGAGTCACAGAGCTGGCTGGAGTGAGTAATTGATCCTGACAAAGGGAAATTAGACAACTATTCCACAATGAAGGTATGGAAGAGTATGTCTGGAATACAAGAGACTCATTAGGGTGTCTTTTAGTATTACCATACCCTTGATTAAAGTCAATGGAAAACCATAATAATCCAATCCAGGAAGAACTACTAATGCCCCAGAACCCTCAGGTATAAAGGTGTAGGTCACCCTACCAGGTAAAGAACCACTGCCAGCTTAAGTACTTGCTGATGGAAAAATAAGTAAGTAGTAAGAGAAGTAGTTATAAATACCAGCTATAAACACATGACCAGTTACAGAAACAAGGACTATAACTGTCATGAGTATTTTCTTCTTAGTTTGTTATAAATACAGCTTTGTGTATCAAATATATTTATTTTCTTTCCTTTTTATTTCCTTATTATGTAATATAAGCTACATTTGACTCTGTATCATAGTATTTAAGTATTGTTAACTTTACATCACAGTATTTAAGTTATAGGATATCAAAGCAATGAATTAATAAAATTGAAGGACATTACCTCCTCTTTGAGGAAAGAGATCATGTGTCGTCAGTTGTGTGTAGGATGATTCTATCATGTTAAGCAGATTTATGATTTATGATCTTGTTATTATCTTTATTTGGAGAGTAAGTATGGTTTAGGGAGATGTGTATTGGTGCCAAGTTGGCAAGGAGTAGACTTTGTGATGGTTAATTATATGTGTTAATTTATCTGGTTAAACAATCCTGGTGTGGCCGTGAGGGTGTTTACAGATGAGATTAGATTTGAATCAGGAGCATCAGTTTTCCCCTGTCCTTGGTCTGAGATTTACATTATCAGCTCCACTCATTATTACATCTCTGGAATAGAACTGAATTGATACCACGTGCTTTCTTTGGTCTCCAGACTGCTGATTGTGGGACTTCCCAAACTTCAGAAACATGAAAGCCAATTCCTCATACTAAATCTCTTTACTACACTTATATAAATATATTCTGTGTGTGAGTGTGCATGTGTAAATCTTTCAGGAGAAAACTTACTACAAATAAGCAACAAACCATTTTTTTTTTTACACTTTAAGTTCTGGGGTACATGTGCAGAACCTGGAGGTTTGTTGCACAAGGATACATATGCCATCGTGGTTTGCTGCATCCATCATCTGGTCATCTGCATTAGGTGTTTCTCCTAATGCTATCCCACCCCCGACCCGCTACCCACTGACAGGCCCACTCCCTGTGTCCATGTGTTCTCATTTTTTAACTCCCACTTATGAATGAGAACATGTGGTGTTCGGTTTTATGTTCTTCTGTTAGTTTACTGAGAATGATGGTTTCCAGCTTTGTCCATGTCCCTGCAAAGGATATGAACTCATCCATTTTTATGGCTGCATAGTATTCCATGGCGTATATGTGCCACATTTTCTTTATCCAGTCTCTCATTGATGGGCATTTGAGTTGGTTCCAAGTCTTTGCTATTGTGAACAGTGCTGCAGTAAACATACACATGTGTGTGTCTTTATAGTTGAGGGATTTATAATCCTTTGGGTATATACCTAGTAATGGGATTGCTGGGTCAAATGGTATTTCTGGTTCTAGATCCTTGAGGAATTCGCCACACTGCCTTCCACAATGGTTGAACTAATTTACACTCCCACCAACAGTGTAAAAGCATTCCTAGTTCTCCACATCTTCTCCAGCATCTACTGTTTCCTGCCTTTTTAATTATCGTCATTCTAACTGGCATGAGATGGTATCTCATTGTGGTTTTGATTTGCATTTCTCTAATGACCAGTGATGATGAGCATTTTTTCATGTTTGTTGACTGCATAAATGTCATGTTTTGAGAAATGTCTGTTCATATCCTCCACCCACTTTTTGATGGGTTGTTTTTTTTTTTCTTGTAAATCTTTAGTCTTTTGTAGATCTAGATATTGGCCCTTTGTCAGATGGATAGAGTGCAAAAATTTTCCCCCATTCTGTCAGCTGCCTGTTCACTCTGATGATAGTTTCTTTTGGGGTGCAGAAACTCTTTAGTTTAATTAGATCCCATTTGTCAATTTCGGCTTTTGTTGCTGTTGTTTTTGGTATTTTAGTCATAAAGACTTTTCCCATGCTTATGTCCTTAATGGTAATTCCTAGGTTTTTTCTAGGGTTTTTATGGTTTAGGTCCTACATTTAAGTCTTTAATCCATCTTGAGTTAATTTTTGTGTAAGGTGTAAGGAAGGGATCCAGTTTTAGCTTTCTGCATATGGCTAACCAGTTTTCCCAACCCCATTTATTAAATAGGGAATCCTTTCCCCATTGCTTTTTTTTTTTTTTTTTTTGGTGAGGGTTGTCAAAGATCAGATGGTTGTAGATGTGTGGTGTTATTTCTGAGGCCTCTGTTCTGTGTCATTGGTCTATATATCTGTTTTGATACAGGTATCATGCTGTTTTGGTTACTGTAGCCGTGTAGTATAGTTTGAAGTCAGGTAGCATGGAGCCTCAAGCTTTGTTCTTTTTGCTTAGGATTGTCTTTTCTCTGTGGGTTGGTTCTTTTTTGATTCCATATGAAATTTAAAGTAGTTATTTTTTTCAATTCAGTTAGAAAGTCAGTGGTAGTTTGATGGGGTAGCATTGAATTTACAAATTACTTCAGGAAGTATGGTCATTTTCATGATATTGACTCTTCCTATCCATGAGCATGGGCTATTTTTCCATTTGTTTGTGTCTTCTCTTATTTTGCTGAGCAGTGGTTTGTAGTTCTCCTAGAAGAGGTCCTTCACATCCCCTGTAAGTTGTATTCATGTGTCTTTTATTCTCTTTGTACCAGTTGTAAATGGGAATGCATTCATGATATGACTCTGTTTTTCTGTTATTGGTGTATAGGAATGCTTGTGATTTTTGCACATTGATTTTGTATCCTGAGACTTTGCTGAAGTTGCTTATCAGTTTAAGGACATTTTGGGCTAAGATAATGGTGTTTTCTAAATATACAATCATGTCATCTGCAAACAGAGACAATTTGACTTTCTCTTTTTCTAATTGAATACCCTTTATTTCTTTCTCTTGCCTGAATGCCCTGGCCAGAACTTCCAATTTTACGTTGAATTGGAGTGGTGAGAGAGGGCATCCTTGTCTTGTGCCAGTTTTCAAAGGGAATGCTTCCAGTTTTTGCCCATTCAGTATGATATTGACTGTGGGTTTGTCATAAATAGCTCTTATTATTTTGAGATACTATTCATCAATACCTAGTTTATTGAGAGTTTTTAGCTTGAAAGGCTGTTGAATTTTGTTGAAGGTCTTCTGTATATGTATTGAGATAATCGTGGTTTTTGTCATTGGTTCTGCTAATGTAATGGATTATGTTCATTGATTGGTGTGTGTTGAACCGGCCTTGCATTCCAGGGATGAAGCTGACTTGTTCATGGTGGACAGGCTTTTTGATGAGCTACTGGATTCAATTTGCCAGTAATTTATTGAGGATTTTTGCACTGATGTTCATTAGGGATATTGGCCTAAATTTTTTTTGTTGTTGTGCTCTGCCAAAGTTTGGTATTAGAATGATGCTGGCTCTTAAAATGAGTTAGGGAGAATTTCCTTTTTTTTTTTTTTTTGTATTGTTTGGGATAGTTTCAGAAGGAATGGTACCAGCTCCTCTTTGTACCTCTGGTAGAATTTGACTGTAAATTCTTCTGGCCTGAACTTTTTTTTGGTTGGTAGGCTATAGTTACTGTTTAATTTAACTTTTTATTGGTCTATTCAGTGATTCAACTTATTCCTGTTTTAGTCTTGAGAGTGTGTATGTATCCAGGAATTTATCCATTTCTTCTAGATTTTCTAGTTTATTTGCATAGAGGTGTTTATAGTATTCTCTGATGGTAGTTTGTATTTCTGTGGTATTGGTGGTGATAGCCCCTTTATTTTTTATTGCATCTGTTTGATTCTTCTATCTTTTCTTCTTTATTAATCTGGTTAGTGGTCTATCTATTTTTTTGATCTTTTCAAAAAACCAGCTCCTGGATTCATTGATTTTTTTTTTTTTTTTTTTGAAGGCTTTTTTTGTCTCTGTCTCCTTCAGTTCTGCTCTGATCTTAGTTATTTCTTGTCTTCTGCTGGCTTTTGAATTTGTTTGGTCTTGCTTCTCAAGTTCTTTTAATTGTGATGTTACTGCATCAATTTTAGATCTTTCCTCATTTCTGTTGTGGGCATTTATTGCTATAAATTTGCCTCTACACATTGCTTTAGCTGTGTCCTAGAGATTCTGGTATGCTTTGTTTTTGTTCTCATTGATTTCAAAGAAACATCTTTATTTCTGCCTTCATTTCTTCATTTACCCAGAAGTCATTCAGGACCAGATTGTTCAGTTTTCATGTAGTTATGCAGTTCTGAGTGAGTGTCTTAATCCTGAGTTCTAATTTGATTGCACTGTAGTCTGATAGACTGTTTGTTATGATTTCCATTCTTTTGCATTTGCTGAGAAGTGTTTTACTTTAATTATGTGGTCAATTTTAGAATAAGTGCAATGTGCTGCTGAGAATAATATATATTCTGTTGATTTGGGGTGGAGAGTTCTATAGCTCTCTGTTAGGTCCACTTGGTCAGAGCTGAGTTCAAGTCCTGGATGTCCTAATATAATAAACTATCATCAGAGTGAACAGACAATCTGCAGAATGGAGAAAACATTTGCAAACTATGCATGTGACAAAAGTGTAATATCTAGCCTCTGTAAAGAAGTTAAACAAACTTACAAAAAAAAAAGCTTAACAACCCTAGTGAAAAGTGGTCAAATGACATGAACAGACTCTTTTCTAAGGAAGATATACATTCTCACCTCCTGATCACTTCTCACAATGTCCCTTACAAAAAACAAAAAAAGAAGACATACATGCAGCCAAAAAAGATATGAAAAAAGCAAGCTCAGTATCACTGATCATTAGATAAATGCAAATCAACAACACAATGAGATACCATCTAACACCAGTCAGCATGGCTATTACTAAAAAGAGTCAGTTATATTTTTTAACATGATATTTGTAATGGTTCTTGCTGGTGCATAGGAACCATTGATTTTTATGTAAACTTTTTATTAAAGTATAACACACATAAATACTTAAGTCATAAGCATAAAGTTTATTACATTTTCAGTTTTTGTTTTGAGATGGAGTTTTGCTCTTGTAGCCCAGGGTGGAGTGCAGTGGCGTGATCTTGGCTCACTGCAACCTCTGCCTCTTGGGTTCAAGTGATTCCCTTGCCTCACCCTCCCAAGTATCTGGGATTATACACACCCCCTACCATGCTGGGTTAATTTTTTGTATTTTTAGAAGAGACAGCGTTTCACCATATTGATCAGGCTGGTCTTGAACTACTTACCTCAGGTGATCCACTGGCCTCAGCCTCCCAAAGTGCTGGGATTTTAGGTGTAAGCCTCCGACACTCTAGCAAGAAGTAGGTTATTACAAGAACCTCCAAAGTCCTCTTCTTCTCCCTTCCAATTACAGCTTTTCCTTTTCCACAAATACTAATCTATATGTTAGTTTTGCCTGATTTTGAGATTCAAATAAATGGAATCACATAGTGTGTATTCTTTGTGTCTGTTTCTTTGGAAATCACTTAATAAGTCATAAATAAAATGACTATGCATGTGTATGTCTATTTCTGAACTTTCTATTTTATCCATGAGTACATTTGTCTGTCTTTAGGCTAACTTCAGGCTTGTTAATTTTTGTAGCTTTGTAGTAAGTTTTAAGATCAGGTAGGATAATTCCTGAACTTTTTCTTCTTCATCATTGTCTGTGTTATTCTAGATACATTGTATTTTCATACACATTTTATATCACAGGATAGATAGCCATAAGAATGTGCTAGGGTTCTGCTGGGAGGGAATTAAACGTTTATGTCAAATTGTGAAAGTAAAAGTGAAATCTTAAAAATACTGAGTTTTCTAATTCATGAACATAGAATTATTCTTCATTTACCTTTTAAAATTTATCTTACTTGTGTTTTGTTATTTTCATTTTAGAGATACTGGGCTTTTTTTTTTGTATTCCTAATATTTGATTTTTTAAAATTCTATTGTAAGTAGTATTTTTATTTCACTTGTCAAAACTTTCTAGTTTAAAAAATAAAATTGCTTTCATATGTTGATATTTTAATTATTATAGTTATGAATGACTCGATACTTGGTTTCCACAAATGTATTAAAATGTAAATTCCGATACATTCGGCTTTTGAAAAGTAACTTGTTTCCAAAATAAACCTCAGAATGTTTAAATTCCTAGAACTTTAAAAATGTTTGCCACATAATAGGTGATTTATGAATTATTGTTGAATGAATGATAATTCTTTTTATATCAAGGATAACATAATTCATTAAATGATTCTTGAAAATAAATTCTGTGGGCTTACTGCAAACATTTTGTGTAATGTTATGCTTAGTGAAACAGGCATGGTTTACTGCTTTCACATTATTCATTCTTCTCTTTATTTGGTATAGCAATGTACCTATCCCTACATAATGGATAATGCCTTGCTTATAACTACAAAGGACTAAGTTCTGCACAATAAAATTGATAGTGATATCTGATGTCCTGTTAAAAGGAATAAAATACATCTGGGCCCTTCCTTTCCCTTCTACCATTCTTTATTTTTTTTTTTTGAGCTTGGACTTGGTGTCCTGTGCTATACCAGTCTTTGCAACCAGAAGCCAATAAACATGAGGTGAGACACTAGCATGCTTTTGGTGGATAAGGGAGTTAGAAACAGATGATGTTACTGTGTCATCACTAAAAGTCAGAAGGAATGTGAGCGACTGTATATCTATGGATTTTTTCATAGGTGGGGAAAAGTATTCCTCTTTGTTTAACTTATAGTCAGTCAAGTAGCTATAACTGAAAATAAATGCATTCTCAACTGATTTGCTTAGTTTGTTATCTGTGTAGATAGGATGGAAACTATCTGACCAAATATAACATTTACAAATAAGTTGATCCACAATACTAATAGAATCCAGGGACAGCTTAACAAAATAATAGGTAAAACTAGGTAAATTGGAATAAACATTGAATAATGCAACATTAAAACTTAAATTGTAATAAAAATGTTCTCATTTTTAAAGGAGTTCTATTCTTCTAAAGCTTCCTGTAATAGTCAAATCTTAACATTTTAAATATTTTAAAAAATTTAAATAATTGTTACTGTAAATGTATCACAGCTTGAGCTAACATAATCGCTTTATGGTCCTCTTTTCCTGAGTATTCTGCCTCTTCTATCATATACAGATGCGGCAAATAGCACGCACAAATGCCACCTCTTTTCTCTCTTGTTGCCGTGGTAGACATTCCAAAATGATGATGGCACAATTCTTCTGTAAACCCAGATATAGCCTCTGTTCCTCTCCAACACAGATATCTAGGCAATTACTCTCACTTCATCAGAGTTGGAATGCTAAACATAACCTAATATCCATGACTGAGCTAGAGTATAAACTCAAGAAAATTATACACTTTCATCTTTGTGTCTCAGATACAATTTTTTTCTCTTTTTGCATGTATTCAATTGATTTTTAATAATGAATCAACAGTGAAATAGCGTTACAAGGGCATCTTAACCGACAATACAGATGTTTTTGCAAAACCATGAATATATCAAAATTGTTAACACTTCCACAAAAGCATATATGAGTGTTTAGAGAAATTGTGGTTTCCCAAATCACCTAATTTGTGCTAGACTTGGAATATTAATACATTCTATGTCTCGTGAATAAGTATTATTTTGTAATCTATTACATATGCCACTATGTACCTAGTCCAACTGTTTTTTCTAATTTCTTGTACACTCTGTACTTTACCACTCTTATGCATTTGTGCAAACTTGGTCTTCATTTTGGAATGCCTTGACCTGTACAAGTCATAGTCATCAGCCACTTATCAGTTCACTTGCAGCATTTATATATAGCTTTATGCAGATCCTCAACAAAAATGACTCTGCTTCCTATGTTTCCGTGTCATTTTCTTAGTATCGTTATTTTAGTACACATTTTTTTCTTGATGGGCTTATGTTATTTGTATATATCTTAATTTTTTAAACTAGATTGTAAATACAGTAAGCATTCACATGCTGTCCATTCTTTATTATCAAGCATGATGTTTCTTGGGTACATTTGGCTAGATATGTCACCTGGTGTATTTATCAATTGCTGCATAACAAATTTTCCCAAAATTCAGGAGAATAAAATAAATATTTATTATCTTACAGTTTCTGTGAATCAGAAATCTGGGAGAATCTTAACTGAATAGTTCTGATGCAAGGTCCCACATGAAATGTATTGTTGCCACAGTTTTGTCTGAAGAGTTGACTAGGGAAGTACCACTTGCAAACTCACTTTCCTGGTTATTGACAGCATCTGTTTTTTTTCACTGGCTGTTAGCCAAGGACTTCAATTCTTCATCACAGTGGCCTCTTCTGGTACTGTTTCAAATGGAATCTGGCTTCCCTCAGAGTGAACAATCAGAAAAGCTGGGCCAGGGCGGTGGGAGTGGGGAAGAAAGAGAGAGAGGGACCAACACTGAAGCTACAGACTTTTCATAATCACATGTCAAAAGTCACATACTAACTACACAAAGGTTTGAATAGCAGAAAGAATGGATTGTTGGGGACCATGCTAGAGGCTGGTTACCTTTCTTGAAAATTGTGATAGCTCCAATTATCATTTGATTTGGTCTTTAAACTTACTGAAAAACATAACCTATGCTTTACAGTGTTTATCCTAAATATATTTGTGTCATAATAAAATAATGGCTGAAATATGTAAATTTTATTAACAAAATTTCATTTGGAAAAATTGCAAAAATTATTAAGGCTTTTCACATTATTTCAGTCTTGTGTCAGGGATCAGTTAATGTTTGACTCACCTGTGTGTGTGTGTGTGCACTCGCTACAATTTGAGGTTTATAAAACAGTAGTTGTCATTACAAGAGATGATTCTAGTAATGCCAATTTCATAGTAATAATACAAAAATTCAAGCATATTTTTAATAAATATCAAGAATAATATTAAAAAGTAATTAGAATGAATTTGTTATATACTAAGTAAAAGCAAAACTCAATTAATTGTTCACTCCTAGGTGACACTGTGCATACTACCTCATTCTTTCATATAGGCGGTTGTTTTTCTTATTTATTTTTAAACAACTCCATAATGTTCTTTATATATCAGTTAAGTACCTTTGTATTTAATGCAAGAAAAATACCTTAACTTTGGGGTCTTGCTCTGTGCATTAAATTACATTTGTAAATGCTTCACTGAACAGTATTTTTCAAATATAATCCACATATAGTAATCGTGTTTAAAATATAATTTTTCATAGTTATGACCCATCTGCTCAATACTGATAAGAAGTTCAATAAAGCAGGCTGTAAAAATCAATGCTGTTAAATGTTTATTAATTATCTAACACATTGCTTAGCTTACTGAGCTCATTTAACACCCCAATACATATTTCAAGATATATATGGAAATCTTGCACTTAGGTTTAAAGATACATTTTAAGCATCCTTTCAGCTGCTCTCTTTTAATCCAAATTTACAAGCATGCACTTATTCCATTTAATCTCATCTTTCATTGAGGATACAATTTCTCTGAAGGTAAGGCAGAGAATTTCTATCTGGAGAAAAAAAATCTTAAAGCACATTGTACATTAAAAACCACTGAAGCATAATGGGCTAAGCTGCCCATGGACCCGATTTCGACATCTGCCAAAATTATCAGTAAATTTAAGACTTATTCTAATATTCTCAGTTATTATTTTAAGCTCCAGTAGCACCAGGACCTGATTTAATCAGTCAGTGGGGCATGCAGCATTCGGGACAAGTGGATCGGCATAACAATATTTTTTGATCCCTTTCATTCTCATCTCTTGGAGGCCCTTTGTCATCAAGACTAACAGTGTTTGAGTTCTAAAATTATTTCTCCTTCCAAACCATGCTATTGTAAAGTGCTTTAAGATGGTAAGAAAACCAGTGAAACTACTGAAGAACTAAAAGTGGAAACACAAAAGCTAATTCATGTCCATCAGTAGCCTTTTTTCATCTTTACTCTTTGATTTTATTCCATTTCTTCCCCTGCCCCTGCATCTAATATAATGCCTTAGCATCTAACATAATACCTAATATAATGGCTTAGCATGTAATGACTAAACTTAGTAGCAGTCAGAAACACACATTTTTAAAATGCACTGGCTTTATTGAAATATATGTTTCCACTTCCAGTGTTCATCTCGTGAGGTGAGAAATTCACCTGCTTCTGGTGAGTTTGTTGAATTGGGTATGTTTTGACCTTTTCTTGTCTTTTTCTGTTAACATACTAGCTAGCAATAACTTTGTACATTGTGATCTTAAAAAAACTAGATAAAATCTTAGTCACAGAATATCTTTACAACTCATAGGACCTGAAATTCTATAATTAGAGATGTATCCCTTTGGATCTTGAAGCTTCTGAGATGTCCAAAAGTTCTGGCTGACCTGTTTTGACGTCCTAATCACCTCTGGTTTCCTGGCCATTCATTCTTCAGATAGCTATCAGGGTGATCTCTCTTTGATTTGCATATTTGATCATTTCTTTTCCTGTTTAAGATTCTTTGGTGTCTCCTCGTTTGAAGAATAAAATTAAAACTCCATTGTAATATCCACAACATTTTCATGTTCTTACCCTAACTTCTTTCAACATATTCACCTCCATGCGCCCTATATTCTCTCCCCACTCACCCATGTGTTCTCTGTCATCTGCCCTAAATTTCTTATTTATTCATTTATATATTTAGAACTGGATCTAAATGTCTCAAATTCTGGCAAGCTGTGCAGAGGCTGCTCTTCTATGACTTTTCCATTGTAATCTGTCTCTGCTGGTGAGGTACTCTCATTGAACCATTCAAACTCCAAAACGGGTCTTTTAGGAGCTTCCGAGGAAGTAGAGAGAGCTTCCAGGCCAATATATGGTTATACTCACCCATCTACTCTGAAGTGTGCACACACTGGGATTTATTGATATTATCTGATTAAATATTGAACATCTTAAATATGAAGTGGACATTATTTAAACTGTATTCATTTTTACCACAGACTTTATTAACCTCCTTCTTTTTGAAGAGAAGAGTATCACTGTAGACTTAAAATTGTCTTTCCAAACTAGGTAATTTAGAGAAGGTAGGAACTAGGGCAATATAAAATAAGTACAATGAAGTAATAGAGCTATCATTTGAATATTGTAACATATTATTTTATACAAGTGTTTTATTTATATATTATTTATAATATAGTGAACCACAACTATAATGCATTCTTTCTCTAATATAATTACTACAAAAAAACTTAAATTGGTAATAGAAGGCTAACTACTTGGGGCAATATCCTACTGACGGATGAGTAGGAAATGATAATAAATGAACCTCATTCTGAATTCTGTCAACAAAATGAATAACTTATGTCATCGGTGTTATTAATATATTAACATTCCACTCAATCAATATAGTTCTTGTCTTCTTGACTTTTACAAGGAAGCCCGTTCATTTTATTCATATTTGTTCTGAGCTTTATAGAACTGGAAACCTATTATTAATTGTGGTCACTCTACGTACGTGGGAAAGTTCCTTAGTTGGCATCACTTGTTGGGGATTGGCCTTTGTTTTCTGACTGCATGGTTAGTCATCCCTGAGGTGATGAAAACATAATGTCTCCACAGAATGGACACAGTTCCTGGTAAATACGTGCACGTTGAAGAGTTCCTATTTCTTGATAGAGTGTCTGCAATATAGACATGGGAAATAGTTGGCTTACATAGAGGTAGAAATAGTCACGTGTGAGCAGCTTTGCATGAAAGCAAAATGGAAGATACTGAAAGATAGATGTTCCCTACATAACCTACATCTGGAATGAAAACAATTTTAAAGTGAGGTAATATTTTGTTTAAACACGTATTTTATGTAAATTAACTAATATACTGAATTCTAGAGATTTATGTAAGTTCAAATGCAGAGTTTTAGGGTTGTTTAAAAGGAAGTTCTATTCAGGGTTTCATGCAATACAACCTTTTAGTGTTTCCTATATAACAGATAGCAATAGGAATGCCAAATAATAAAATATCAATCAAAACAATGATCTTAAGTTACCTAAAGGGAATGTTGATAATTTTAAGACTTACACTTTAATTTATAAACAGAATTTACTACAACATTTTATAATTTTTGGTTTACATAGAGGACAAGCCAGGGAATGCTCTTACTTAGTATAGATGATACCTTAACTTTATGTATGCACATGTTTCCTCATTCAGTCACTTGATAAATATTTATTCCACACATACTGTGTGCCAGGCACTGTAGATGCAGCTGTACAGAAGACAAGTCACAGCATTTTACATTTTAGCAGGGATAAATATAATTAACAAATAAATGCATCTGTATATGCTCTATTAATATGTTGATGTCTGGCTGCAGATGTATCTGATAGTCACTATTGACCAGGAAATAAGAATAACATGATTTTTATCACCTGACAGCCTGGTAAGAGTGAGAAATCACCAACAACAAAACTTGCATAATGAGGGTCAACCACCTAGAAGAAAAGTTGAAAGAAAATAGTCTAATTCCTTTAAAAAATGCTCCTCATCAACACTTCTAAGGACACTGCAGATGTCTTGTGTTGAAAAACGCAGATGCTGATAACACTAAGTTGAAAATATAGTCAGAGAAATTGGATACTAAATGTGAAGAAGCTTTAAGTTTATCATCATCAATTTCTTTCAGTTGCAATTTCTTTTTATGAGTATGCACAAGAGTAATATATAATTAAAATCTGAGTCTAAATTAGTTTCAAAGATCTCTTTCATTAAATATAAAATGGAATTGTGTGTGATAAGAGAGAATTTTGTTAGTAAAATTGGCAGTACTTTTTCATTAGTGGTATTAGCTATGTATTGATTTGTGACAACATCAGGAATTATGGAGTTTCTTTGCTGGGTAGTTTGGGCTTGTATTCTTTCATGAGATTACAATCAAAATGTTGCCAGGTATTGTAATTTTCTGAAAGCTTGACTGGAGTTAAGTGGTTCACTTACCTGGCTGGCAAGTTGGTGATGACTGTCGGCAGGAAGCCTTACTTGTTTCCTGCATGGGCCTTTCTGCACAGGCTTCATGAATATCCCTGGGGGCTGGCTGACTTCCCTCAGGGGTGGCCACTGGAAAGGCTTACACTCATTGCCAATTCTGCCACATTCTGTTCATCAGTAGTAATCAAGTCTGACCTACATTCAAGAGTATTGAAATTGGGCTCACCTTTTGAAGGAAGGAGACTCAGGGAATTTTTAAAAATCTATTTTAAAGCCACCAAGTAGAAAACAAACTACTGGGAATTCCTAGATATGCTAGTGTTATAGGTTCATTGAAATATGGTAAATGGCCAGGTGTGGTGGTTCATGCCTGTGATCCCGGAACTTTGGGAGGCCTAGGTGTGTGGATCACCAAGATCGTGCCATTGCCCTTCAGCCTGGGCAACAAGAGTGAAACTCCGTCTCAAAAAATAATAAAGAGAAATTAAAAATTATAAAAAAAAGTTGTGTTAATAAATCAAGCTAACAGGAATTTTAGAAATGGTCTTTTTTGAAGAGATGGCATTTGAGCAGAGTGAGATACTGAAAGAAGTGATGGTCCGTGCCAGGAGAGGTCCTAACACAGGAAGATGTCAGTGCAAGCCAAGAAGCATCTGAGTCCCTCAGTGTATCGGAAACAAGGAGGCCAGTAGAGCATCCTCATGTCTTTTTCTGTAGCCTGCTTTTAAAAATGGTAACAATTTTAATTAACAAATGATACAAATTTAGTTGTTTTTATTAACATAAAGGTTAAGTGTTAGTAGGAGTGATGAATCTTTTATTGGATTATTCGAGATTGTCTTTTATGACATTTTCTACTGGTAAAGGGTACTGATAAGAGCTTTTCTCCAGCTTTTCTGGGCACAAACAATTGAAGAATAAACAATAGCTTTACAGCACACAGTGGTGTAAGTTATCCATAGGCACTTTTCCATGTCAAGGACCACTTAGTGACCAAGGGTCAAGTTAAGTTCCTTCCTTAACTTTTGCCATATATGAGTTGCACTTTGTTTTATTTGTCTGAAAATTATGTTTGTGATCTCCCACTTTTATTCATCCAACTCACTAGTAAATATATGAAAATCTTTTCTCATTGTCAACTTCATGCCTGGGTAGGCAACAAATACTAATTCCACAGTGAAAAAATACTCAGAACATTCATATGATTAGTGGTCTCTGACAAAGGGAAGGACCATATTCACTAAAGCAGTAAGTGTCCCCTAAACTCCCACAATAAAAGGGGCTGAGTCTGCCTCTTGAAATGTCTGCAAGCTAATTTTCATAGTCTTACAATGTGATTTTCTTCCCTTAAAATTTATGAAACTAAAAAATTTAAACTACCCTAATTTCTATAATTATTTTCTCCTTCTCAGTTTCAAGACTGTCTTAGCGTCGAGATCCAAATAAAAGTTTTAATGAAATGAGCATGTTTTATATAGATACAAATATTTGTATATTTTGTTAACTCTCATTAATCGATAATTGCTTTGTAATAACGATGATTAACAAAGTAGGCCAGTGATTTTCAAAGTGTGTTTCCAAGACCAGCAGCATCAACAACAGCAGTGAAGTATTAGAAATGAAAATTATCGGGAGTCAGCCCAGTCTTACTGAGTTAGAAGCTCTAGAAATGTAGCCCAGAAATCTGGATTTTAACAAACCTTTCAGATGATTCTAATGTTTGTTAAAGTTTTAGAACCACCGAGAAAGACACTACTAGACTTTACTTTTTGCTGATTATATTAATTATAAGATTTGAGATAGCTTATCAACATTATTAAAGTTTGTGCTTATGTCTAACTGACATTGAGTATATATGAACACCAAGTCTCCATAATAAATAAAAAGAGAAAACTAAGAAAACAAATGTATTCATTTGTGGATTGACTCTGTTCATTCCAGCTATTCCCTTGCATGATGTTAACCATCATAAAAACTGAAAATACTTCAGGTAGACCTAATGAAGGTTATTTCTGCATTGGTGGATTTGAGTGAAATATAAATCCAATCTGTCCTCAAAGAGATTTGCATACCTATAAGGCATCAACACAAAGAACAATTTATATAGACTTTTTTTAAATTGTACTTTAAGTTTTGGGGTACATGCGCAGATCTTGCAGGATTGAGGCATAGTACACACATGCCATGGGGGTTTGCTGCCTCCATCCCCCTCGTCACCTACATCAGGCATTTCTCCCAGTGTAATCACTCCCCAGCCTCCCCACCCATCCCCCACTTTCTCTCCCCTACCCACCCTGGTCCCCAATAGACCTCAGTGTGTGATGCTCCCCTCCCTGTGTCCATGTGTTCTCATTGTTCAACACCCACCTATGAGTGAGAACATGTGGTATTTGGTTTTCTGCTGTTGTGTCAGTTTGCTGAGAATTATGGTTTCCAGATTCATCCATGCCCCTACAAAGAACACAAAATCACATTTTTTATAACTGCATAGTATTACATAGTGTATATGTGCCATATTTGGTTTGTCCAGTCTATCATTGATGGGCATTTGGGTTGGGTCCAAGTCTTTGCTATTGGAAACAGTGCTGCGATGAACATAACTGCTCATGTGTTTTTGTAATAGAAGGATTTATAATCCTTTGGGTATATACCCAGTAAGGGGATTGCTGAGTCAAATGAAATTTCTATTTATAGATCCTTGAGGAATCACAAGACTGTCTTGCACAATGGTTGAACCAATTTACACTCCTACCAACAGTGGAAAAGTGCTTCTATTTCTCTACATACTCTCTAGCATCTGTTGTCTCTATATTTTTTAATGATCGCCATTCTAACTGGCCTGAGATGGTATTGTAAACAGTGCTGCAATGAACATACGTATGCATGTGTCTTTATAATGGGATGATTTATAATCCTTTGAGTTTATAGCCAGTAATGGGATTGCTGGGTCAAATGGTGTTTATAGTTCTAGGTCCTTGAGGAATTGCCACACTGTCTTCCACAATGGTTGAATTAATTTGCACTCTCAAACAGTTTAAAAGTGTTCCTATTTCTCTACATCCTCTCCAGCATCAGTTGTCTCCAGATTTTTTAATGATCACCATTCTAACTGGCGTGAGATGGTATCTCAATGTGGTTTTGATTTGCATTTCTCTGATGACCAGTTGTGATGAGCATATTTTCATGTTTGTTGGCCTCATATATGTCTTCTTTTGAAAAATGTCTGTTCTTTCACTCAATTTTGAATGGGTTTGTTTTTTTCTTGTAAATCTGTTTTAGTTCTTTGTAGATTCTGGATATTAGCCCTTTGTCAGATGGGCTGATTGCAAAAATTTTTGCCCATTCTATTGGTTGCCAGTTTACTCGAGTGATTGTTTCTTTTGCTGTACAGAAGCTCTGGAGTTTAATTAGATCCCATTTGTCTATTTTGGCTTTTGTTGCCATTGCTTTTAGTGTTTTAGTCATGAAGTCCTTGCCTATGCCTATGTCCTGAATGGTTTTGCCTGGGTTTTCTTCTAAGGTTTTTATGGTTTTAGGGCTTATGTTTAAATCTTTAAACCATCTGGAATTAATTTTAGTGTAAGGTGTCAGGCAGAGGTCCAGTTTCTGCTTTCTGCACATGGCTACCCAGTCTTCCCAACACCATTTATTAAACAGGGAATCCTTTCCTCATGCTTCTTTTTGTCAGGTTTGTCAAAGATCAGATGGTTGTAGATGTGTGGTGTTACTTCAGAGGCCTCTGTTCTGTCCCCTTGGTGTATATCTCTGTTTTGGTACCAGTACCATACTGTTTTGATTACTGTAGCCTTGTAGTGTAGTTTGAAATCAGATAGCATGATGCCTCCAGCTTTTTTTTTTTTTTTTTTTTTTTTGCTTAGGATTGTCTTGGCTATGCAGGCTCTTTTTTGGTTCCATACAAAGTTTAAAGTATTTTTTTCCAGTTCTGTGAAGAAGGTCAATGGTAGCTTGATGGTGATAGCATTGAATTTATAAATTACTTTGGGCAGTATGGCCATTTTCACAATATTGATTCTTTTTAACCATGAGCATGGATTGTTTTTCCATCTGTTTGTGTCCTCTGTTATTTCCTTGAACAGTGGTTTGTAGTTCTCCTAGAAGAGGTCCTTCACATACTTTGTTAATTGTATTCCTTTGTATTTTATTCTCTCTGTGACTGTTGTGAATGGGAGTTCACTCTTGATTTGGCTCTCTTTTAGTCTGTTATTGGTTTATAGGAATGATTGTGATTTCTGTACATTGATTTTATATCCTGAGACTGCTGAATTTCCTTATCAGCTTAAGGAGATTTTTGGCTGAGATGATGGGGTCTTCTAAATATACAATCATGTCATCTGCAAATAGAGACAATTTGACTTCCTTTTTTCCTAATGGAATACCCTCTATTTCTTTTTCTTGCCTAAGTGCTCTGGCTAGAACTTCCAATACTGTATTCAATAGGAATAGTGAGATAGGGCATCCTCATCTTGTGCCAGTTTTCAAAGGGAATACTTCCCATTTTTGCCCCTTTAGTATGATATTGGCTGGCAGTTGTCATAAATAGCTTTTATCATTTTGAGATACATTCCATGAATACCTAGTTTATTGAAAGTTTTTAGCACAAAGGCTGTTGGATTTTGTTGAAGGCCTTCTCTGCATCTATTGAGATAATCATGTGGTTTTTGTCTTTGATTCTGTGTCTGTGAAGGATTACATTTATAGGTTTGCATATGTTGAACCAGCCTTGCATCCCAGGATGAAGCCTACTTGATCTTGATGGATAAGCTTTTTGATGTGCTGTTGCATTCGGTTTGCCAGTATTTTATTGAAGATTTTTGCATCATTATTCATCACTGATATTGCCTGAAATTTTCTTTTTTAATTGTGTCTCTGCCAGATTTTGGTATCAGGATGCTATTGGCCTCATAAAATGAGTTAGGGAGGATTCCCTCTTTTTGTATTGTTTGGAATAATTTCAGAAGGAGTGGTACCAGTTCTTTGTATGTCTGGTAGAATTTAACTATGAACCCATCTGGACCTGGGATTTTTTTGGTTGATAGGCTATTAATTACTGCCTCTACTTCAGACCTTGTTGTTAGTCTATTCAGGGATTCAACTTCTTCCTAGTTTAGTCTTTGGAGGTTGTAAATGTCCAGGAACTTACCCATTTTTTCCATGTTTACTGGTTCATATGCATAGAGTTGTTTGTAGCAATCTTTGATGGTAATTTGTATTTCTGTGGAATAGGTGGTAATACCCCCTTTATCATTTGTTATTGCATGTATTCAATTCTTCTCTGTTTTATTTTTTATTAATCTGCCTCGTGGTCTATTTTGTTGATCTTTTCAGAAAACCAGCACCTGGATTTACTGATTTTTTTGAAGGATTTCTTTGTGTCTCCTTTAGTTCTGCTCTGATCTTAATTATTTCTTATCTTCTGCTAGCTTTGGAAGTTTTTTGCTCTTGCTCCCCTAGCTCTTTCAATTTTGACAATAGGGTGTTGATTTTAGATATTTCCTCACATCTCATCGGGCATTTATTGCTATAAATTTCCCTCTAGAAATTACTTTAAATGTGTACCAAAGATTCTGGTATGTTGTGTCTTTGTTCTTAATGGTTTTGAAGAACGTCTTTATTTCTACCTTCATTTCATTGTTTATCCAGTCATCATTCAGGAGCTAGTTGTTCAGTTTCCATGTGGTTGTGTGGTTTTGGTGAGTTTCTTAATCCTGAGTTCTAATTTGATTACACTGTGGTCTGAGAGACTGTTATGATTTCTGTTCTTTTTCATTTGCTGAGGAGTGATTTACTTTCAATTATGTGGTCAATTTTAGAGTAAGTGTGACGTGGTGCTGAGAAGAATGAATATTCTGTGGATTTGGGGTAGAGAGTTGTGTAGATGTCTATTAGTTCCACTTGGTCCAGATCTGCATTCAAGTCCTAGATATCCTTATTGATTTTCTGTCTCATTGATCTGTCTAATATTGACAGTGGAGTATTAAAGTCTCCCACTATTATTGTGTGGGAGTCAAAGTCTCTTTCTAGGATGTTAAGAACTTGCTTTATGTATCTGGGTGCTCCTGTATTGGGTGCATATATATTTAGGATAGTTAGCTCTACTTGTTGTATTGATCCTTTTACCATTATATAATGTGCCCTTCTTTGTCTCTTTTGATCTTTGTTGATTTAAAGTCCGTTTTATCAGAGACTAGGATTGCAACCCGTTTTTTTTTTTTGCTCTCCATTTGCATGGTAAATTGTCTTCCATCCCTTTATTTTGAGTCTTGTCTTTACACGTGAGATGAGTTTCCTGAATACAGCACACCTATGGATCTTGACTTTTTATCCAGTTTGCCAGTGTGTGTCTTTTAATTGGGGCACTTAGGCTATTTACATTTAATGTTAATACTGTTATGTCTGGATTTGATCCTGGCATTTTGTTACTGGCTGGTTGTTTTGCGTATTAGTTGATGCAGTTTCTTCATTGGGTTGTTTGTCTTTACCATTTGGTATGTTTTTGCAGTGGCTGGTACTGGTTGTTCTTTTCCATATTTAGTGTGTTCTTCAGAAGCTCTTGTAAGGCAGGTCTGGTGGCGATGAAATCTCTTGGCAATTGCTTCTCTGAAAAGGATTTTATTTCTCCTTTGCTTATGAAGCTTAGTTTGGCTAGATATAAAATTCTGGGTTGAAAGTTCTTTTCTTTAAAGATGTTACATATTGGCGTGCACCCTCTTCTGGCTTTTAGAAATTCTGCCAAGAGATCCACTGTGAATCTGATGGGCTTCCCTTTGTGGGTAACCTGACCTTTCTTTCTGGCTGCCCTTAGCATTTTTTCCTTCATTTCAACCCTGGTGAATCTGATGATTATGTGCCTTGGGGAAGCTTTTCTTGAGGAATGTCTTTGTGGTGTTGTCTGTATTTCCTGGATTTGAATGTTGGCCTGCTTTGCTAGGTTGGGGAAGTTCTCCTGGATAATATCCTGAAGAGTGTTTTCCAAGTTGAATTCATTCTGCCCGTCACATTCAGGTACACCAGTCAAGTGTAGATTAGGTCTTTTCACATAATCCCATATTTCTTGGAGGCTTTGTTCATTTCTTTTTACTCTTTTTTCTCTAATCTTGCCTTCTCATTTTATTTCATTGAGTTGATCTTCAATCTCCGATATTCCTTTTTTCTGCTTGATTGATTTGGCTGTTGAAACTTGTGTATGCTTCACGAAGTTCTTGTGCTGTGTTTTTTAGCTCCATCAAGTCATTTATGTTTTTTCTAAGCTGGTTATTCTAGTTAGCATTTCATCTAACCTTTTTTTCAAGGTTTTTAATTTCTTTTCATTGGGTTAGAATATGTTCCTTTAGCTCAGAGAATTTTGTCATTACCCACCTTCTGAAGCCTGCTTCTGACAGTTCATCAAACTCATTCTCCATTCAGTTTTGTTCCCTTGCTGGTGAGGAGTTGTGATCACTTGGAGGAAGAGACGTGTTCTGGTCTTATGGTTTCATCTTTCTTGCACTGATTTCTTCCTATCTTTGTGGATTTATCTACCTTTGATCTTTGAAGTTGGTGATTTCAGATGTGGTCTCTGAGTGGACATCCTTTCTGTTGATGTTGTAGCTATTTCTTTTTGTTTTATAATTTTCCTTCTAACAGTCAGGTTCCTCTGTTGTAGGACTTGCTTGCCTGGGAATCACCTGTGGGGATTACAGATCAGCAAGGATTGATGCCTGATCTTTCCTCTGGTGGCTTTGTCCCAGAAGGGTGCCCTCCAGGTGTCAGCCAGAGCTTTCCTGTATGAGGCATCTTTTTGGTTATACAGGGATCAGGGAGCCGATTGAGAAGGCAGTGTGTCCCTTTTCTGCCCACAGAGGTGCTGCTGTGCTGTCATAGACTCAGTCCAGCTGCTGTGTAAGCTTCCTCTGGCTTTTGTTTACACAGGTGGGTTTAGACCCATCTGAGCAGTGGCAGACACCCTTCCCCACACCGAGCTCGATCATTCTGGGTCGTTGCTGGCTGCAAAAAAGCAAGAGGGCTTCAGTTTGCTGGTCTTTGTGGGGGTGGGATCCACCCAGCCATATCATCTGTCTCCCTGCTTTCAGCTCCCCCTCTTTCTGGGGAGGGGGTAGCTCCATCCTGCAGGCCTCTTTGTGCTAGTCAAAATGTCTGCCCAGATCTTTTTTGACAACCTGCAGCTGTGACCGGAGCTGCCACTCAGATCTGTGTTGGTAACTCATGGCACTTTTCAGTCTGGTGGGGATCTCCTGGTCTGTGTGTTGCAGAGGCCATGGGAGAAGTGCAGTATCTGAATTGGAGTGCCAGCGAGGGGTGGGAGGGGAAGGTCCCCGATCCTCTGGTAGTTACACTTCCAGGGTAAGGGAGTACCGCACCCTGCCTCTGTTTGGCCTCCTTGGGCTACACCTGCTGTCTCTCCAGTCCCATCAAAATGAACCTGGTACCTTGGTTGGAAATGTGGAGATCACTCACCTTCTGCATCTGTTTTGCTGGGAACTGTGCTCTGGAGCTGTTCCTATTCAGCCGTCTTGGCAGAATCCTCTACATAGACATTTTAATCCTTATTTCCAAAAATTAAAAGAAAATCAGAAAATGAAAATGTTAATTTGCATATACATTTTCTAATATACCCAAGGAAATGTTTGCTAAAATTCCTAGTATTTGTATCTTAGTCAGACCAAGAAACTCTGTTGTTAATAGAAGTTCTCCATTGTGGACAGTGGAGCAAAGGCTTTCAGGAACAATACATTATAGGTTAAGAAATATAAACATTTGGCTTTAATTGGGTTGGGAAAAGTAAATAATGTTATCTAGAAATCTTGAAACCTGATACTTGTGATTTTTGTTGTCATTATTTCTATTCATTCAAATGTTTAGCAAAATAATGTGTTATTGGGACAGTGTTTCCTTTTAATGTATTCACTAATTGCCAAGACTGGAGAGAATGGTTAACTTGTTGCCAATTTAAGGAAAATGAGTTGTCTTTCTAAAACGTACTTTATGCTTTCCTAAGCTTCCTAACAAATAAGTAACGTTTCACTTCATAAAAAATCAATTAATAAAAAAATCTCTTTTAGAAAACATCAGAAAATTATTTCATTATTCTCTTCTTTTGTAAAAGAAATGCTACTTTAGCTTTGTAAATTTCCATCCCTTCTCTGCTCTTACTTTCGATTAACTTTCACTGTTACATAAGTTCAATAGGTAAATATCACATATCCTTGGGGAGAAAAATAAATAAATGGCAGCTGTAGTCAAATAAGCTTATTATCCACTGTAGAACATATTAATAGTTGGATTTTAATCACAATGGATAAGAGAAAAACTTCAGGGCACAATAACACAATAAAATGAAGTAGATGACACATGAGATAGGGAAGGAAGTTTTTGATAGTTAACATCTGGAGACTACAGAAACTAGGGGGAATATATATTAGAGTGCTCCTTGTTTTACAATTCCAGGGAAACAATGTCAAATTAATTTTATGTAGACATAAGAAATTATAACTGTTTATTCTTTTGGTGAAGATTTTATGCCTGTAGACTTTTAGTTATCATATCAAACAGTACAAGAAACAAAATAGTTTTAAATGACTACAAATATTTTAAATCTGATTGTTGCATTTGCTATTCTTTTGATTACAATTGATTAAGGTGGGAGCTTTTGTACATTGCTGTGAAATTTTCTAAATAACAGCATGTATTTATTTTTTCAATTAGAATAATATTGCCAGCATATGTAAGTGGGTAAAGAAACATTACTTTCATAGAAATACTGAAAATATGTGTGAGCATTCTACTTGCTCTAGAATGGTCATTAAAGTAACCAAGTCATTTGACTAATTTGTCATGTACAGTTGAGTTCTGTTGCAGGGCAGTATTAGGCTAAAACATTTTTGACTAGAAATGGTCATTGCTTTTCCTAATGAAAGATTCATGAGAAGTTTTCTTGCCTTACAGATTTGGAGACACAGTTGGTATCTTTGTTAAGGAAAGAATTAGGATGGATAAAAATCACATATATGAAATTACCCTAAATTTAATATTTTTGAAGTTTTATATGTGAAATATTTTTCTTTAGTCTCTTCAGATGTACCCATTAAAAGTTAAAATACCTGAAATTATATTTTATTTTGCTTATCTTTCAAGGAATAATAAATATAGCACACACTTCAGTATACTTTTAACTTTCAAATATGACACAAATGCAAACTTTTGAACAGACTTTTTCTTATTTCATAAAACAAGGGTCTCATTTAGGAATAATTATTTCCACTGAAAATACATAGGTTCTGACACCTAGCAACTCAAAATTGCCACAATACCAAATCAGATGTCTTAACAAGATTACCAAACTTATTCAATAACTAATTACATGACATTGAATTTAAAACTCAAAACTAGGTGTAACATAAGTTTTTGTAGTTCGTAGTTTGCTCTGATTTTTAAAAAATCTGAGGTAGTGTCTGAAGATCAAAGGATTATCAAATTTAGTTTTTGAGAGAGATTGATTTTTCTTTTCCTGCTGGAATATCCAAATTATATATCATCATTGCTTTAACTGAAAAAAAGTTTTAGGCAAAAACAAAAATTAGCTTAAGTCCATTTGTAAGTATGATTTTTATCTGAGTTCTCATTGTGACAGTCCTAACTTGTAAGACTGTGAATATGTGTGTAACAACAGCGATAACACAAACAGAGATAAGATGTCTACAAGAGTAAAGATTTACACATATCTTTCATAAGGTCATATTTTTAAAATGTTTAAAGCAATAGAATATTAAGCGTTATCATTTTCTGCTATATTTTACTTTTGTCTAATAAGCAGCAAGCTTAGTGTGTGTCTGGTGTGAAGTACATAACAAAATAGCCAATTCATTCTCAGTTTACATTAACAGAGTATTGTATTAATACTGGTAAGTAGCAGAGAACAAAGACTGAATTCAAATTGCTCTACCGTTAGTAGCTGTGTGACCTAGGGCAAGTTATATATCCTTTCTCAGTCACAAAAATTGGGATCAATAATATTACTTCATGTTTGTTGTACAGTTGCATGAAACAATGTGTGTAAATGTTTTGCACAAAGTCTGGCACAATTTTTTGAACTCCTAGGTATAATAAGAGTTATTATTTTCAGTATGAAGGTGATAATGATTTGAAACTCTGTCCTATTCAGATTTCAACCGGAGAGGTTATTTAACTCTTCACACACATATGTGCATGCACGCGCACACACACACCACACACACCTGTATATATATATCTATTTATTGAGAGTAAGAAAATTCATAAATTAGGATCATTGGGAGAAATTTATTGGAAGATAGTTTAAATAATTTTAAAATTTAAAATTTAGAATTATTCAAAGATGCAGCCATAAAAGATGAAATTATGTCCTTTGCAGCAACATGAATGCAGCTGGAGGCCCTTTTCCTAAGTGAATTAACACAGGAACAGAACACTAAATACCACATGCTCTCACTGATAAATGGGAACTGAACATTGGGTACCTATAGACATAAAAATGAGAAAAGCAGACACTAGGGAATCGTATGGTGGGGGAGGAGAAGGAGGGTAATGGCTGAAATACTACTTATTGGGTACTATGCTCAATACCTGGGTGACGGGATTATTTGTACCCCAAACCACAGTGTAATGCAATATAACCATGTAACAAACCTGCAAATTGACCCCCTTGTATCAGTCCATTCTCATGCTGCTATGAAGAAATACCCAAGACTAGGTAATTTAGAAAGAAAAGAGGTTTAATTACCTCACAGTTCCACATGGGTGGGGAGGCGTCAGAAAACTTGTAATCATGTCAGGAATCGCTGTTTCAAAGGACAGCATGAGAAAGAATGAGTGTCAGCAGGGGAACTGCCAGATGTTTATAAAGCCATCGGATTTTGCAAGAACTCACTATTATGAGAACAGTATGGGGGAAACTAGCCCTATGATTGATTCAGTTTCCTCCTACCAAGTCCCTCCCATGACACAAGGGCATTATGGGGATTACAATTCAAGATGAGATTTGAGTGAGGACAAAGCCAAACTATATCATTCTGCCTCTGGCCCCTCACAAATCTCATGTCCTTATATTTCAAAACAAAATCATGCCTTCCTGACAGACTACCAAGGTCTTAACTCATTTCAACATTGATCCAAAAATCTAAGTTCAAAGTCTCATCTGAGAGAAGTCAAGACCCTTTTGCCTATGAGCTTGTAAAATCAAAAGCAGGTTAGTTACTTCCTAGACATAATGAGGATACAGGCATTGGGTAAATACACTCATGCTAAATGGGAGAAATTGGCCAAAATAAAGGGACTATGGGCCCCATGCAAGTCCAAAATCCAGTAGAGCAATAATTCAAACCTTAAAGTTCTAAAATGATCTCCTTTGACTCCATGTCTCACATCCAGGTCACACTGATACAAGACTTGGCTTCCCAACAACTTGGGCAGCTCTGTCTCTGTGGCTTTGCTGGGTACCACCTACCTTCTGGCTGATTTAATGAGTTGGCATTGAGTGTCTGCAGCTTTTCCAGGTGCACAATACAAGCTGTCAGTGGATCTACCATTCTGGGGTCTGGAGGACAGTGGCCCTCTTTTCACAGCTTCACTAGGCAGTGACTTAGCAGGGACTCTGTGTAGAGTCTCCATTCCCACATTTCCTTTCTCCACTGCCCTAGCAGAGGTTCTCCCTGAGGGCTCTGCCCCTGCAGCATACGTCTGCGTGGACATCCAGGTTTATCCATACACCCTTTGAAGTCTGGGTGGTTGTTCCCCAACCTTAGTTCTTGATTTCTATGCACCTGTAGGCCCAATGCCCTTTGTAAGCCACTAAAGTTTGGGGCTTATACCCTTCGAAGCAATGTCCTGAGGTATACCTTGGCTCCTCTTAGCCATGGTTGAAGCTGAAGCAGTTGGGATGGAGGGCATCATGTGCTGAGGCTGCACATAGCAGAGAGACCCTGGGCCCAGCCGACAAAACCATTTTTCACTCCTAGGCCTCTGGGCCTGTGATGGGAGGGGCTGCCATAAAGGTTTCTGACATGTTCTGGAGACATTGTCACTATTCTCTTGGTGATTAACCATCAGCTCCTTGTTAATTATGCAAATTTTTGCAGCAGGCTTGAATTTATCCCCACAATATGGGTTTTTTTCTTTTCTATTGCATTGTCAGGCTGCAAATTTTCCAATGTTTTATGATTTGGAATGCTTTGCTGCTTAGAAATTTCTTATGCCAGATACCTTAAATCATCTCTCTCAAGTTCAAAGTTCCACAGATCTCTAGGGCAGGGACAAAAAGGCACCAGTCTATTTCTCATCTCTGTCTGAGATCACCTCAGCCTGGATTTCATTGTTCATAGCACTATCAGCATTTTGTTCAATGCCATTCAACAAGTCTCTAGGAAGTTCCAAACTTTCCCACATATTTCTGTCTTCTTCTGAGCCTCTGTTCATTACCCAGTTCCAATGTTGCTTCCACATTCTCAGGTATCTTGTAGCAATACTCCACTCCTGGTAGCAATTTATTATACTAGTTTATTTTCAGGATGCTATGAAGAAATATCTGAGACTGGTTAATTTACAAAGAAGAGGCTTAATTGACTCACAGTTCTGCATGCCTGGGGAGACCTCAGGAAACTTACAATCTTGGCAGAAGCCACCTCTTCACAGGGTCGCAGGAGAGTGAATGAGTGCCAGCAGGGGAAATGCCAGATGCTTATAAAACCGTTAGATCTCTTGAGAACTCACTCACTATCGAGATAACAGCATGTGTAAACCATCCCCATGATTCAATTATCTACCACTGGGTGTCTCCCACAACATGTGGGGATTATGCGGATTACAATTCAAGATGAGATTTGGTTGGGGACACACCCAGACCATATCACTCTTGAACATAAAAGTTTTAAAGGGAATCATTCAAAGTTATAAAGGTATTTCATAAGAAATAATATTTCTATTTTCACAAAAATATGTCTAGTCATAACCTAGAAAAGCACTTGAAAAACATTCTGTAGAGATTCACACATGTCTTTTGTGAAATAGCATCAAACAGTCTTTAAGATCCCTTCCTACTGAGATTGTACAATAATAAGTGGTAGCTTTGACTAGAGAATAGATAACCTGCTCCATTTTTATGTCCATCTTCTTCTGTGTTTTAGCCTCTCTCATCACTTTTAACATTGAGACAGTTGAGACAACACCCTATTTTGGCAACTGCCAACCTAGGAGTGAAATCTGGAATTAAGTAACTCATAAAGAAGAAAGTAATGATCAGTGACATGTTCTTATCCCTGACTGATGGCTATCTCCCATCTTCTTGAGTTCACAAGTTTTGGATATCTTGGGTTATATGGCTAGTTTCAGGATTTCTGTTTACATTAAAGAACATAGCCAAAGTGTACATGACAATGCCAATTTAGGAAAATTGGGCATCATCAATTATGCAATAATAAGCAATAAATGATGTGTTAGGAATACTAACTTCAAGCATTTCTTTTATTAATTTTTGCTGTCAAACTGAAGAAAAGTGGTTTGTGGTCCCTGAGTCTGTTTTCTTATGGAATATGAAAGAAAGTGTTCCTTATATGCTCTTTGTTTCTTTAAATCTCTAATAGTCCATGAATTGATGGTAAATTATGGGGATGTAGAATATTACCTCCAAATTTTATGTATGGCATCCATTTACTCATAATAACTAGGAAAGCAAAAATACTAAATACTGAATCTGCATTAATTTGAACCTTTACATTTTCAGTTTAATGACATGGTAATACAGCTTTTATTTTCAGGTTTTCAATATGGTCATTTTCAATAGTGATGTTTCCAGGTATGTCTTCTATCTTTTTAAAAATATTTGAATACAAATAGAAGGAATTTTTTATGCTCTTGGATATTTTGAAATAAACTATGTAACTTAGCAATTATTTTCATATACAATAAAAGATAATAGGTATTTTTCTGACACTCTTTCTGTATAATCTTGTTAATTTCACTCTGCAATAAATGAAATAAAATATATATTGCAGTGGAACAAACTGTTTCTCATTTTAAAATGTCTTTTAAATGTTCTTTTCTTCTTATAAAAGTGTTAACTCTTTTTATCATCTTAACATGCCAAGACAATGTATTCCAATATATTGAAAATAGGATATATACACATATATGTATATAGTATTTCTTTTTCAGGTGGAATAAATGATTATATGATTATTGTAGAAAATTAAAAATGCATAGGACTCTAGAAATAAATATTAAGGCCATGTTAATT
This sequence comes from Aotus nancymaae, assembly GCF_030222135.1. Classification (NCBI taxonomy): domain Eukaryota; kingdom Metazoa; phylum Chordata; class Mammalia; order Primates; family Aotidae; genus Aotus; species Aotus nancymaae. The sequence goes on from NW_026988438.1 coordinate 9,574,856, forward strand.
GTAACTTATCAAGAAGGCTCTTTTGATTTCTTTGGATTTCTTCCATTGGGGAATATTAGATCAAGGTGGTGACATAATTTGACATATTAAGTAGATTTACTTTGGCTTTTATAGTAGAATGTAGGGCTAAGAGTGGAAGCAGGGAGATCAGATAAGAGGCTATTAAAGGAATGTAAGGGAGAGAGTGTATGTCTTGATGGGTTGGTAGCAGCAAAAGTGGACAGAAATGGTAGCTTACGTCGGAGATATATTTGAAGACATAGTCAAAAGAATTTGATAATGGAATGCATATGGGTTTCAAAAAAAAAGGATGGAGATGAGAATTATAAACCTCAGCAAATGGGTGAATGGTGGAGCCAGATTCTGAGATAAAGAACACTACAGAAGAGATGATTTAATCTTTACTTTCGACATAAGAAGTTTGAGATGGCTAGGCTGGGCACAGTAGCTCACGCCTGTAATCCTAGCACTTTGGGAGGCTGAGGCGGGCAAATCACCAGAGACCAGGAGTTTGAGACCAGCTTGGCCAACAAGGTAAAACCCTGTCTCTATAAAAAATACAAAAATTAGCCAGGTATGGTAGCACACGTCTGTAATCGCAGCTACTTGGGAGGCTGAGGCATGACAGTCACTTGAAGATGGGAGGCAGAGGCTGCAGTGAGCTGAGATGGTGCCACTGTACTCCAGCCTAGGTGATAGGACAAGACACTGTTTCAAGAGAGAAAAAAAAAGTTTGAAATACCTAAAGAATGTACAAGTAAAGGTGTTCATTTTTAGATAAACATTTGGAGTGGAGAGGCCATGTGCAGGCTGGAGATATAATTTTGGTGGTCTTCCATGTCTGGGTAAATTTAAACCCATGAAAAATATGGGCTCACTAAAAGGTGAGTTTTGATAGAGAAATGAAGAGGTATGGAGGTTGGGACTCTTCAACATCTAGAGGGAGAGGATCTAACAAAGAACACCAAAGGAGAAGAACACTGTAGTGTAGAAGAAACACAGGGTGTAGTGTTCCAGAAGCCAAGTGAGGAAAGTATTCAAGTGAGACTACAGCTATGACAAAGAAAGCTGAAAAGCTAAGTTACCATTTCCCTACTTCAAAGATGGTTTTAAAACATAATTCCCAATGTTTGCAGTAATATTCCATCATTTGTCTGCAAAGTAAGTTCACCAATTACTTGCAGCTGAATACTAGTTTTCATTTATTATTGCTTCTTTTGCAAATGACATGACAATAGCCTGATAATGTTTTTGACTGCAGAAGTGAAATTTTCCATAGATAAAACATCAACATTTGTTAGAAACACGAGAAAAAGGGAAAAATGAAAATGAAATAAAATGATATATATTTTAGTTTTTTCTTTATTTCCATTATTTCTCAATTGATTTCAATTATATTTTGTAGTTACACTAAGCCGTCTATGATCCCTAACATGTATAGAAACAAGAACTTTCATCTGTTAACAATGCATTGCTCTTGATTTCTCCCCAACTTTTAATTTTATATAGATCATGAGATTTCAAAATTTGAATGTAGGAATTTATATCTTCTACTTGGTTAAATCCTTGATTTTCTATATATACATTTCTGCCTACAAAGTCTGCTCTATAAATTTCCACTATGATGAAAACATAACTGATATTTTGTCAAAATTTTAATACCTTCGCAGATACTCATATTGACTGATTTCATTTTGTGCAATTTCAGAGACAGCTACGTAAGTAGAAATCAATGAAGTAAGGGTTTAGGTTACAAATATTGTACTTCTTTTATCTGTCTACTTTTTTTCTTCTCTCTTTCCAACACAATTTACATTCTACTCTAGTCACCCTCCAAGCCTGGAGTTTTTGCTTTGTATTTCATCTACCTTTTTTTTTCCCCTCCAAGTTTTCTTTCATATTTCTTGTCGTTGTGACAGGTGGCTTAAAGGATCTGAGCAGTGGCTGATGAGACGTATAAATAGGGCAGAAAACTGGGATAGCTGGTACAGGAGAATATTACTTCTAGGTGGTCTGAGGTACATGCCACCTGAGGGACCTTTGGAGTGACCAGGAGAGATACTCCTGGATATGTAATTCACAGAGTGCTGTATAAATCTGCTCAACTCCAGTGTTAATCCTTAAAGTTGCGTAACTAAACTTAGGAAAACGGTTGTGTAAGAGTTTACTTGAAAGCTAAGAAATAATTTAAAGATGAGGGAAATCCCAGCACTTTGGGAGGCTGAGGCGGGTGGATCATGAGGTCAAGAGATTGGGACCATCCTGGTCAACATGGTGAAACCCCGTCTCTACTAAAAATACAAAAAACTTAGCTGGGCACGGTGGCGCGTGCCTGTAATCCCAGCTACTCAGGAAGCTGAGGCAGGAGAATTGCTTGAACCCAGGAGGCGGAGGTTGCGGTGAGCCGAGATCGCGCCATTGCACTCCAGCCTGGTAACAAGAGCTGTCTCATAAAAAAAAAAAAAAAAAAAAAGATGAGGGAAAAAGAGGAAAGCTTAAGTGACTTGAAAGGGAAAAGCGCTAAAAACTAGTTTAGGTTAACCACTACAAAAACACTGAGTTAGCAAAAGTAAAGGATAAAAGTAAAGAAGAAACGAATGAAGGGAGGAAAAAGGAAAAAAGGAAGAAAGAAGAAAGGAGCAAAGAAAGAGAAGGAAGGAAAGATAGACATTGTACCGTCTATTTGATACCAGCAAAAAAAAAAAAAAAAAATGTTTAAGATTTTAGCCATGGAAATGACAAAAAAGACACATTTCTCAGTAAAATTGATTTGTCATTATTTCTAAGGCTTATTGTAGTAAGCATTTTTTAAATAATTGAGGTTATCTAAGATTCTTTAATCATAAAGATAAATTCACCTTGTAAAAGACATTGTCACCTCCCATTTAAATTTACTGGTACAAGGAAAAACACCCACTGGAATTGTATCTCAAAGTAGCCTTTGCAAATAAATAATTATGTTCGTTTTTTTCTTCTCAAAACTGTAAAATTCTTAACATCCTAAAAGTGTTATGTACATAAATTTTTAATCATTGCAAAATTAGTTGAACATACAGACTTCTGTTCCACTGAAAAGGCATCATGTTACAGAAACGCAACGTCAGTTGGATCAGCTATTTCTGGAATCTGTAGTTTTTAAAAAATAAAAATGAAAAATAAGGGAACTGTAGCTGAAAACAATAAAAGAGGTATTAAAAACATAAAATGATTTTTTAAAGATTTATATTCTTATATTTGGATATGCATTAGGTTTACATATTTGAGTGGATATTGATAACAGGAACTACTCACAATTCTAGTTATCTACAATAATGAAGTATAAAAGAATGAGAATGCAAAAATATCACTCTAGAGAAGGAAAATTATCCATAGCTGATGAAAGAGAATTTTAACCTATTATTAAAAGAGGAAAATATATGATAGAATGTATCATACAATCAGAGAAGACTCTTCCCCATATTCAGCAATGTATTTCTCACTGACTTTGCCAGTGCAAACATGAAGCTAAATTTGAGAGTTGGGAAAGTAGAGAAGTGGGATCGTTTCCAGCTTCTGTATTTTCTTTGCACTCAGGAATCTCACATTTTATATAGCCTATATGTTGGATTCCTATGTTTTTTACTGTCATTTTTTTAATGTAAAGATGTCTAAGTAATGGCATAAGTCATCTTTTGAGTTGAAAAAGTAAATGCACAAGTAAATGCACAAGTCATCTTCTGAGTTGAAAATACAGGTGGAATTTCAATGTATTAAGTGAGGCATGAGACTAATGAATAATGCCAGGCTTTAAGAAAAATTAGTTCATAAGAAGCAAATAATTGCAGCGTATTTTTGAAACTGTTAACATGATCCTTCAAAATTTTGCATGGCAGTGTGAAAACAACGAACAAAAGAGAAGACCCCACCCTTAGCTCCTAATTGTCATACAAACAATTTATATTGAGAAGGAAGAAAATTATATGTTCTAAGAATGTGACAGTAACGAATGCTTAGAATGGTTTGTATTATTGAAAATTACAATTAGTAAAATAATAATTCCTTTTTCTGCCTTAACATTTGGCTGAAAACCTATTATGCTATCTATTATAAATTATACTCAGATATATTTAAGTATAATGCTCATTGAGCTCCTATGCACAGATGTCCTCTTCTATGATTGCCTTTATCATTTAGTGCCCATTCAACACTCGGTTCAGTCAGTGTATAATCTTGTCTTATGGAGTAAGCTACTAAGTATTCATATAATCTTTCAAAATTTTCCTAAACACATCTGAAATAATTGTTTCCATAGTTATATTGATTATGTAAGTTCAGAAAGTCATTTCTTTGAAAAATGTGTCCGGGAAAATGTAGCATATTATGAAATAAAATGCTATAGCTCATAACTGTATATTATTTAAAGCAAGAGGTTGCAAACAATGGTTCCCCAGGATAAATCTGTCCTGTAATCTGATTATTTTTGTAAATAACATTTTATTGGAACTCAGCCAGACTCATTTATTTGCTTATTGTTTTTCTTTTTCTTTTCTTTTTTTTCTTTTTTTTTTTTTTTTGACAGTTTCACTCTGTAGCCTCGGTAAGAGTGCCATGGCACGATCTTGCCTCACTGCAACCTCTGCTTCCCAGGTTGGAGTGACTGTAAGGTATATTGCTGAGTCGAAATGAGGAAACTGAGACCAGTGAGAAAAAATGAGAATCCAATTTATTCAGCTCTCGGGTGAGGTTCTGTGGTCCAGGAAGGGGCCAGAGAAGTCGCAATGGGCTTCTCAGGGCATGGGGTTTTATAAGAAGTGAAGGTAGTTGATTGGTTATTGGGAAACAAAGAGCAGACAATTTCATTGGTAAGGAGATTTGATTGATTGTTAGGGAAACAAAGAGCAGACAGTTTCATTGGTTAGGTGGAGTTGAGATGCCAATGGGGTGAGTAACCATTGGTAGTCAGGATGGGCTAAGGAAACAAAGAGTAGACAGGTTCATTGGTGGGGAGGTTTGATTGATTGTTAGGGAAACAAAGAGCAGACAGTTTTATTGGTAGGCTGACTGGCTGGGGAGGTTAATGTTAAACTGCCGTTGGATAAATCTTCCGTGGGCTTTTTAAATTTTGAAAGGGTTGAGTGAGGAATGCAGGAGTGGGCGTGTGGAGCCTGCATGGAGAAGCCAGATAGGAGCAGGTGTGGGGAGCCAGTGCAGAGAGGCCTGATAGGAGTGTGTGTGGGGAGTCAGCATAGAGAGATAAGTGTGTCCATTTGGCTCTTCAGCGAGGCAGCCGGCGTTACAGTAACTCTCCTGCCTCAGCCTCCTGAGTAGATGGGTTTACAGGTGCCCGTCACCATGCCTGGCTAAATTTTGTATTTTTAGTTGAGGCAGAGTTTTACCATTTTGGCCAGGCTGGTCTCAAATTCCTGACCTCAAATGATCAAGCTACCTTGGGCTTCCAAAGTGCTGGGATTACAGGTGTGAGGTACCAGGCCTGGCCTGTGGCTGCTTTTGCGCTACAACAGCATAGTTGGGTAATTGTGACAGAGAATGTAAGGTCCTCAGAGCCTAAAATAGTTACTTCCTGGCCCCTTACAGAAAATATTCGTTAATTTAAAGCATTTAATACAAAATAAGTTATAGGCTAAAGAATGCAAATGACACTATATTTTCAGACATCTAAATGATACATATTCCAGCATTTAAACACTAAATAAATTTGTGTATATTTCGGTAGCTAAATAATGAAAACATGAAGAGTATACTCTTTTATTTTGATGTCTTTTTACAGTTTTCTTCTTGTATCATTGATGTATTGCTTTTTCTTAGAAATTAACTCAAGGAGGACTTGATCATGTGAATTTTTCAGTTATGAATTTTCTATTTGGTAACCATTGTTGTGAATTATCAAAGCACCTTAAGGTTGTTAAATTGACCTTTTAGAATCGACGTGGAACTTACAAATAGTCAAATGCATGGTTTAAAATGAGCAGCTTAACTTACAAATAGTAAAATGCACTGGTTAACCTGAGCAGCTTCATGTATTTTGAGGAATGGTTTTACCCATACAATCTACACCTCTATGAAGATTTCCGTCACCCCAGATATTTCCCTGTACTTTATTTCTGCCAATCCCCACTTCCTTCTCCTGGAGGCAGTAATTTTATTGATAGTGATAGTGTTACCAAAACGTCAAAGATTAGGTTTAGGTTCTGTTGCTAACAGCACAGAAAGCCAATCAGTGAGGCCACAAGTATTGCTGGGGAAGAAGGCGTTAATCGGGTGCTGCAGTTAAGATGGTAGGAGATCAGTCTCAAATCTATCTTTCTGACAGACTAACATTGGAGGTTTATATGTCAGAGAAGGAATGCAACTATATGCCTGAAAACAGGAATTAGGAAGAGTCAAGGAAATCATGAGAAATGAGGGGCCTGGCTTCTCATTGTCTGGATGTGGTGATCTGGTGATTTTCAGTTTCTTCTTACTGTCTGGGAGGCCTGAGGGTCGATTTCTTGAGAAAGGAATTTAGATAAGACAAATAAAAGTTTCAAGCTTTAAGGGAGGATCAATTTCTATGTTTACTTAAAAAGACTATAAACATCAGTTCTATGGGACAATTGGGCCAGTCTCAATAGAGCTAATCCATCATCGTAGCTTAGTTTTTCTGTACACATAACTGAAGTTAACAAGTATCATGCTAAAGTCAGAATCAGGTATTACGTCTGACGTCTTTTGCTCTGTATGATATTTTTGGTACACATCTATGTTAATTCCTTCCAATTGCTGAGGGGATTCCCCATTGTATATAACAACTTATCAACTTACAGACATTTGGGTTGATTCCAGTTTAGGGATACTATAAATAAAGCTGCAATGAACATTCTTATATAAGTCTTCTATGAACACACCTTTTTATTTCTCTCAGGTAAATGTCTTGAGAAGAAATTGCTGGGTCTTGGAGTAGGTAGGGATTTAAATTTATGAAAAGACTGCCAAAAAAGTTTTTCAAGAGGGTTGTGCCATTTTATACTCCCACAGGACTGCACACCTGTTCTAGTTGCTTCACGTCTGCCAACATTTGATACTGTGAATAATTTAAAAATATAGCCATTCTAGTGAATGTGTAGTAAAGTATTATTGCTATTTTAATTTGCAGTTGCAACTAATAACGCTTAGCAAAATGTTTCAGGTGTTTATTGGCCATTTTAATATCTTCTTTTGCACATTATCTCTTCATAGTCTTTAGCCCAATTTTAACTAGAAATTTGTCTTTTATTAAGTATAATTTTTCTTTATATATTCTAGATGCAAGTCCTCTGTCAGCTACTACAAATATATTTGCTTAAGCTATGATTTAGCTATTAGAAGTGTTTCTAGTTTGTACAAGTTTTTAATTTTAATGAAGTACAATTAACCAATTTTTTATTTTATGGTTTTGAACATTTCTGTATCCTAGGAAATTTTTACTTACTCATCACAGTCCTTACAAGATTTTCTTATTATTTTTCTTGAAGGTTTATAATTTTAACTCTTGTATCAGGTCTTTAATCTATGTTGAAATCTGTGTACAGTGTGAGTTAAGAGAAAGACTGTGTGTGTGTGTGTGTGTGTGTGTGTGTGTGTGTGTGTGGTGTTGTAGTTTTCAGCACCATTGAATTGCTTCGGTGTCTTTTTTAGAAAACAAATTATAAGTATCTATTTATGGATTCTATTTTTTCTGTTGATTCATGTGTTTATCATCTTGCCAATAGCAGACTCTCTTGATTACTGTAGTTTTATAGTAAGTTTTGAAATTAGTAGCAGTAGTTCTCCAACTTTATTATTTCTTTTGCATTGTTTTAGCCATTACAGGTTCTTTTATGTTCATATACAATTTATAATTTGCATATCAATTTCTTCAAGAAAGTTTGCTTGGATTTTGATTAGGGTTACATACACAGAATCTACCAGATTTAAGTGAGTAGTTATCGTATTAATTTGCTAGGGATTCCATAGGATAATTCTACAGACTGGGTGGCTTAAACAACATAAATTTATTTTCTCACAGTTAAAGAGGATAGAAGTCCAAGATAAAGGTTCTTGTATGATTGCTTTTTTCTGCGGCCTCTCTCCTTGACTTGCATATGGTTGCCTTCTTGCTGTATCCTCACATAGTCTTTTTCCCTGTACACACACACCCTGTCTTTTTGCACGTCCTTAATTTACCTTATCAGGACATAAGTCAGATTGAATTAGGATTCACCATAGTAGCCTCATTTTAGCTTAATGACTGTTTTAAAAGCCTTGTCTCCCCAAAATTATATTCTAAAGCACTGGGAGTTAGGGCTTCAACATGTGAATTTTGCACAGGGGCTCAGTGATGAGGAGGTACATAATTTAACCCAAAACATGCATCTGACAATATTGAATTTTTTATTATGAATATGGCACATTTCTTGATTTATAAGGATTTTCTTCAATTTCTCTCACTAAAGTTTTGTAGTTTTAGTACAGGTCTTGCCCATGTTAGGTTTTCTGTATGTATTTTATTATTTTGTATTTTTGATGCTATCGAAAATGGCATTTTAAAAATATCACCTATAATTATCATTCCTAGTGCGTACAAATACAATGAATTTTCTGACACTGAAATATATTCTCTGACCTTAATAAATAAATAGTATATTTGTTATGTGTAGTAAGTCTTTTGGTTAGATTTTTTGGGACGTTTAACAAATACAGTCATGTTTCTCGTGAGTGGAGATGGTTTTCTTATACTTTTCCAATCATATCCTTCTATCTTGTAACTTTCTTATACCTTTCTTGTCATTTTTTGGTCTTATTACATTAGCCAGGTAGTACAAGACTGAACAGATACGACAGAAATGAACATTCATGCCTTGTTTTATATCTTAATTTAAAAACACAACTAGTCATCCAGCATTATGATAGCATTTGTAGGTTTTTCTAGTTGGTCTTTATCACACTGAAGCTATTCTGTTTTCTTCCTAGTTTGCTAAGAGTGTCTATTTTACTTATTTTGTTTTCAGTGGATGCTGAATTTTATTTAAACTTTTTAATTTTATTAAAAACTAATAAAAACTGTATTATAATTTTCACTCATTAGTAAAATTAAATCAGTTTTCTCTTATTTAGTTAGTTTGGTGAATTACAGTGATATTTGAATGCCCAATCTTACATTTCTGGATTTGCTTTGCAAATATTTTGTTAAGGACTTTTACATCTCTATAAATGAGCAATACTAATGTGTGATTATCTTTCGATACAATGGCCTTGTCTGTTTTTTTCTTTAAAATTTTGTTGCCTTGAGGATATGAGTTGGGAAATGATTCTTCCTCCTCTGTTTCTAAAGGACCCTTATATTGGTATTTTTTTTTTATTACTTTTTTTGGTAGTAGTTGAGTGGGAGTGTTGCTCTGTTGCCTAGGCTGGAGTGCGATGGTATGATCTCGGCTTACTGCAACCACCGCCGGTTCAATGAATTCTCCTGCCTCAGTCTCCCAGGTAGCTGGGACTACAGGCATGTGCCACCACATCCAGCTAATTTTTGTATTTTTAGAGACAGGGTTTCACCATGTTGGCCAGGATGATCTTGCTCTCTTGAACTTGTGATCTGCCTGCCTTGGCCTCCCAAAGGGCTGGGATTACAGACGTGAGCCACCACGCCCGGCCCTATTTCTTAAATATTTGAAAGAATTCACCAGATAAACAATCTGTACCTGAAGTGTTTGTTGGGGAAAGATATTTAATTATAAATTCAGTTTTTTTGAAGATGGGTTTTCTTGGTCTGTTTGGGCTGCTGTAACAAAATATCATAGACTGGGTAATTTGCGAGCAATAGAAATTTATTGCTTATAATTCTGGAGCATAGATGGCCCAAGATCAAGGCACTGGCAAATACAATGTCTGGTGAGGACCCTGTTCTTCATAGATTGTGACTTCTCTGTGTTCTCACCTGTAGTAAGGGCAATCCTCATTTATAAGGCTATTCCATTAATGAGGGCAGATCTCTCTTAAACTAACTAATCATTCTCCAGATGCCTCACGTTTTAGCATCATCACCATGGAAGTTACGTTTCAACATATAATTTTTAGGAGGACACAAACATTAAGATAATAAGGGGTTCTTTATTTTTTTTAGATAAGTTTTGGTAATTTTCTTGTTTTTATAAATAATTTTATTTTATCTAAGTTGAATTTACTGACATAAATAGCTTATGAGCCTAGAAGCCACAGTTAACATTCTTCATTTTACATCTGTTTTGGGCAACATTTTTTTCCGTTTAGTCTAACCAGCAGTTTATCAACTATATTGATTTTTTTTTCAACTTTTCAGGATTTAGATTTGTTGATTTTTTTTTGTAATGTTGGTATGTGTCTGTTTCACTGATTTCCACTCTTATTATTTGCTTTCTCCTATATATTTTCCAACTGATTTGGTCTTGTTTTTAAGATTATTAAAGTAGAAATTTCAACCATGGATTTTAAACTTATTAGAAATAATATAAGCATTCAAAGATATGTTTTTGTCTCTAAGCATGATTTTGGATGTATACTGCAATTTTATTTTATTCTTTTTCAACTTTTACTTTAGGTTCAATATGTAGTACATGTGCAAATTTGCTACATGGGTAAATTGTGTGTCACTGGGGTTTGGTATACAGGTTATTCCATCACCCAGGTAGTGAGCATAGTACCCAGTTGGTAGTTTTTTCAGCCTCACGCTCCTCCAATCCCGACTGGGGCGTGTAGTCCCCAGGGTCAATTAGTTCCCCCTCTGTCCGCGTGTACTCAATGTTTAGCTTCCACTTATAAGTGAGAACATGCATATTTGGTTTACCATTCCTGCATTAATTCACTTAGGATAATGGTCTGCAGATGCATCCATGTTACTGCAAAGGACATGATTTCATTCTCTTTTACAGCTGTGTAGTTTTCATGTTGTTTATGTACCACATTTTCTTTATCCAGTCCACCATTGATGGGCATCTAGGTTGACTCCGTATCTTTGCTATCCAACAAGATTTTATTTGTTGTGTTTTCATTTCCTTTCAATTTAAACTGTTTTTTAGTTTCTCTTGAATGGTATCCTTTGAGCTAAAGCTTATTACTTAAATATTGGTTAATTTTCAAATATTTGAGGATTTCTTAAGAGATATTTAAATTAATTTCTAATTTAATTGTATTTATTGTGGTCACAAAACATACTCTGTATGATATATAATCTTTGATATTTGTTAATACTTGTTTTACATGAACTTATAATACTTATTTTGTAGTGTTTGGGTGTAGTGTTCTTTGCATGCTAATTGAGGAAAGTTGGTTAGATTAAGTAAGTAATTTATAACCATACATGACTGTTTATTTTTGTATATTGTATCATCAATTTTAGAGGTATGCTTGTTGAACTTTTCAATCATTTTTGACTTTTTCCCTCTTTAGTTTTATCAGTTTTGTTTAATATATTTTGAGCTCCATTAGTAGATAGATATACATTTGGGATTGCTATGTTTTCTTGAACCATTTATCATTATAAAGTTTTCTTTGTAATACTCTCTCTCATGAACTCTCCCAATTTAAAATCTGTCTTTTGTAAGTAACATTTATTTGGTTTCTTCCCTTTTCATCTACTCAGTAACATTTGGACTATAATTAAAGTGTTTATATTTAATTATTGATTTATTTAGATCTATCATCTTGCTATTTGTTCTTTGTAAAATTGTTATCCATTCTTGATTTTTGAAATTAATTTAATATTTTTGCTGTTCTATTTTATCTCCTCTACTAGCCTTTTAGTTACACCAATTAGATAATTTATTTTTATTTTGTTATGTTTCTCCTGGGATTAAAATATGTTTCTGTAACTTATCACTGTCTGTCTTGAAATAAAGTTAAACTACCTCACATGTAATATTTATACTATACATCCATCATGCTATTTTTGTGATAATATATACCTTGTCAGAAATGCCTCAATGCATTTTCATTATTGTCATAAGCAGTCCCTTGTCCTTTCATAAAATTAAGATAAACTAAAACATATTCTTAAAAAATCACATACTAAATATTTCTAGTGATCCTCATTTATATAGATCAAAGTTATTATCTGGTATCATTTCACTCAAGCCTCAAGAACCTTTTAAAAAATATCTTATAATACTTATCTGATAATGGCAAATTTTTCAGTTAAATTCTGATAATCTTTGAATAAGTAGTATCCTTGTATTTGCAGAATAAAAATTCACCCATTACCTTCTCTTTCTAAAAATTGTGCCCTGAGAGTGAAGGCAGAAGTAAAATATTCTTTTTTCATGGTGGCATTGAGAAAAAAAAACTGATTTTGATAAACTTTATTACAAATAATAATAAAGATCATGCTGAATAAAGATCATGCTGTGTTTTCTTTTATATTGCATAATAGTAATCTAAAATAAGGGAAAGCATGAAAGATTAAAACAAGTTGACTATATACTGTATGCAGAAAGTATGATGATCATTTAAAAAATATAATCCTGGTGACTGTCGAGCTTTTATTATACATACCATTTTCTTCTAGTACTTATTGTTATCTTTTATAAGAATGTTTTTTGTTTTTTGGCTACATATAGAGAAAAACATTTTAACTTTCCATTACTAATAGTTTTGAAAATTATTTTTCTATTTTATTCTTATCTTTCTAAATAACATTTTTAAGGTTTAATGCTCATTGTGTTTGCCATATGTAAATGAACAAACTAACAATTAATTTAAAAAAACCCAGAATATCTTGGTCTTACAGTAAATTTTTCAACTGCTTTACTTACCATGTTTATTGAAACTGTCAAACAAGGCACTCTATTAAAAGACATAGCATTAGATGACTCACAAAGGCTAATGGTTAAACATTTTAGTTCCTGTTTAGTTATTATGTTATAAAATCTAGAACTACAAAAATAAGCATTTACTTGTAGTCATAATAACTGCCAAGTTCTGTCATGGTGTCTAATCAAGTATATAATTGAGTAAAATAACAAGCTCACAAATACGTATTTACAGCACAATTTTTGCTAGTTAGAAGCTGTTAAAGTGCAAAGCCCGTGCTGTTACAAATAGTATTAATATTAAATATCTTTTGGCACTTTTAACCTTTGTTAAGGAAAATAAGTAAAATGCTAAAATACCAAACATTTGCAAAATTTCTCTTCTCCAAAAAATAGACTACTTTTTTCTTTTACAGAAAATGTAGACATTCTATTTTTAATAGTTTTCTTTCCTTCAGTACCCAGGAATTACAGATTATGGATATATTTAATAGATGGACCAATAGAATTTCCTGATAGGTTGGATGAAGGCTCTGAAAGAAATAGGCATTGCAAATGCTTCAACGTTTCTTGAATGACCAGCTGGAAAGCTGGAATTGCCATCAGCTGAGAAAAGGAATATAGTGAGTGGTACATATTTGTGAAGAACATAAACCAGGCCAGGCGCGGTGGCTCGCGTCTGTAATCCCAGCACTTTGGGAGGCCAAGTCTGGTGGATTACGAGGCGGAAGTTTGAGACCAGACTGCCCAACGTGGTGAAACCCTGTTTCTACTAAAAATACAAAAAATTAGCCGGGCATAGTGGCGCACGTCTGTAATCCCAGCTACCCAGGTGGCTGAAGCAGAAGAATTGCTTGAACCCGGGAGGCATAGGTTACATTGAGCTGAGATCATGCCATTGCATTTCACTCCAGCCTGGGCAACAAAGTGAGACTCCATTTCAAAAAAAAAAAAAAAAAAAAAAAAAAATAGATAAAGCGAAGAAAGACGACTGGAAGAAGTTAGTGAGTAGGAGCAAAAAATGAGAAAAATGTGACATCCTAGAAGCCACTTGAACTAAGTGCAGTATTAAAATGAGAAGGTTGTGAATTACACTGTCAAATGCTGTGATTTGTTAAGTTCCAAGAGGACTAAGAATTGATCATATGGTTTATCAAAACAGGAGAAATTTGCTCCATGTAAAATTTATTCAATTTTGAAATTTTATTTTATTGTGGTAAGAACACTTAAAATGAGATTTACCCTTTAAAATTTTTAAGTGTACAGTACAATGCTTTGACTATAGATGCAAAGTTTCACAGCAAATCTCTTATTCATCTTACTTAACTGGTGTGTTGTATTTATGGATCCATGTCCTTCTCCTTCCCCCACCCAACCCTAAGCAACTACCACATCATTGTTGCGTTCTGTGAATTTGATTAATTTAGATATTTCATATAAGTAGAGTCATGTAGTATTTGTCTTTGTGTGACTGGCTTATTTCACTTGACATAATGTCTTCCAGGTTCATTGTGGTGTTGCATGTTGTGGAATTTTGTTTTTAAATTTTCTTATTATAGTTTAAGTTCTGGGATATATGTGCAGAATATGCAGGTTTGTTACATAGGTATACATGGTGTTTTGCTGCACCCATCATCCCATAATCTACATTAAGTATTTCTCCTAATGCTATCCCTCCCCTAGACCTTCACCCCCTGGACAGGCCCCAGGGTGTGATATTCCCCTCCCTGTGTCCCTGTGTTCTCATTTTCCAGCTTCCACTTATGAGGGAAAACATGCGGTGTTTGGTTTTCTGTTTTTAAGGGTTAATAATGTTACATTGTATATTTACCACATTAAATTTAACCATTCTTCTGCCCATGAACATTTAGGCTGTTTCTACATCTTGGCTATTGTAAATAGTGCTGCAATGTGCTTGAGTATGCTAATGTTTCTTCAAGATCTTGATTTTATTTATTTTGGCTAAATAAGCAGAAGTGGGATTACTGAATTATATCATATTTCTAATTTTATTTTTTTAAGAATCCCCCCATACTGGATTCCATAATTAGTGCATTATTTTGTAGTCCCACCAACAATGTGCAAGCGTTTGCATTTTTCACATATCCATTGATACTTGTCTTATTATTTTTTTATAATTGCCCTCCTGATTGGTGTGAGGTGATACGTCATTATTGCTTTGATTTACATTTCTCTAATGATTACTGACATTTAGCTTTTTTCACATGTAATTATTGGCCATCTGTATGTTTTCTTTTTTCTTTTTTTTTAAATTGTACTTTAGTGTCTGGGGTACATGTGCATATCATGCAGAATTGCTGCATAGGTACACACATAGCAAAGTGGTTTGCTGCCTTCATCCCCCAGTCACCTACATCTGGCATTTCTCCCAATATTATCCCTCCCCAACCTCCCCAACCCCTGCTGTCCCTCCCTTGGCCTCCACCAACAGACCCCAGTGTGTGATGCTCCTCTCTCCCTGTGTCCCTGTTTTCTCATTGTTCAACACTTGCCTATGAGTGAGAAGATGGGGCGTTTGATTTTCTGTTTTTGTGTCAGTTTGCTGAGAATGATGGTTTCCAGATTGATCCATGTCCCTACAAAGGACACGAACTCATCATTTTTTATGGCTGCATAGTATTCCATGGTGTATATGTGCCACATTTTCCCTGTCCAGTCTATCATCCGTGGGCATTTAGGTTGGTTTCAGTCTTTGCTATTGTAAACAGTGCCGCTATGAACATACCAGTGCATATGTCTTTATAATAGAATGATTTATAATCCTTTGGGTATATATCCAGTAATGGGATTGCTGGGTCAAATGGAATTTCTATTTCTAGGTCCTTGAGGAATCGCCACACTGTCTTCCACAATGGTTGAACTAATTTACACTCCCACCAACAGTGTAAAAGTGTTCCTATTTCTCCACATCCTCTCCAGCATCTGTTGTCTCCAGATTTTTTAATGATTGCCATTCTAACTGGCATGAGATGGAATCTCAATGTAGTTTTGATTTGCATTTCTCTAATGACCAGTGATGATGAGCATTTTTTCATGTTTGTTGGCATCATATATGTCTTCTTTTGAAAAGTGTCTGTTCATATCCTTCACCCACTTTCGGATGGGTTTTTTATTTTTATTTTTTATTTTTATGTATGTGTTTTAGTTCTTTGTAGATTCTGGATATTAGCCCTTTGTCAGATGGGTAGATTGCAAAAATTTTCCCCATTCTTTGGGTTGCTGATTCACTCTAATGATTGTTTCCTTTGCTGTGAAGAAGCTGTGGAGTTTGATTAGGTCTCATTTGTCTATTTTGGCTTTTGTTGCCAATGCTTTTGGTGTTTTGGTCATGAAGTCCTTGCCTATGCCTATGTCCTGAATGGTTTTGCCTAGGTTTTCTTCTAGGCTTTTATGGTGTTACGTCTTATGTTTACATCTTTAATCCATCTGGAGTTAATTTTAGTGTCAGGTGTCAGGAAAGGATCCAGTTTCTGCTTTCTGCACACTGCTAGCCAGTTTTCCCAACACCATTTATTAAACAGGGAATTCTTTCCCCATTGCTTATTTTTGTCACGTTTGTCAAAGATCACATGGTTTTAGAAGTGTGGCGTTGCCTCCAAGGACTCTGTTCTGTTCCATGGGTCTATATCTCTGTTTTGGTACCAGTACCATGCTATTTTGATTACTGTAGCCTTGTAGTATAGTTTGAAATCATAGGTAGCGTGTTGCCTCCAGCATTGTTCTTTTTGCTTAGGATGGTCTTGGCTATGCAGGCTCTCTTTTGGTTCCATATGAAGTTTAAGGTGATTTTTTTACAGTTCTCTGAAGAAGGTCAATTGGTAGTTTGATGGGATAGTGTTGAATCTATAAATTACCTTGGGCAGTATGGCCATTTAAATGATACTGATTTTTGCTAACCATAAGCATGGAATGTTTTTCCATCTGTTTATATCCTCTCTTATTTCCTTGAGCAGTGGTTTGTAGTTCTCCTTGAAGAGGTCCTTTACATCCTTTGTTGTATTCCTAGGTATTTTATTCTCTTTGTAGCAATTGTGAATGGGAGTTCTCTCATATTTGGCTCTCTTTACGTCTGTTATTGATGTATAGAAAATGCTTGTGATTTCTGCACATTGATTTTGTATCCTGAGACTTTGCTGAAGTTGTTTATCAGTTTAAGGAGATTTTGGGCTGAGATGTTAGGGTCTTCTAAATGTACAGTCATGTCATCTGCAAATAGAGACAATTTGACTTCCTCCTTTCCTGATTGAATACCCTTTATTTATTTATTTTTTTGTTGCCTTATTGCTCTGGCTAGATCTTCCAGTACTATATTGAATAGGAGTGGTGAGAGAGGGCATCCTTGTCTAGTGCCAGATTTCAAAGGGAAAGCTTCCAGTTTTTGCCCATTCAGTATGATATTGGCTGTGGGTTTGTGGTAAATAGCTTTTATTATTTTGAGATATGTTCCTTTGATACCTAGTTTATTGAGAGTTTTTAGCACAAAGGGCTGTTGAATTTTGTTGAAGGCCTTCTCTGCATCTATTGAGATAATCATGTGGTTTTTGTCTTTGGTTCTGTTTATGTGGTGGATTACATTTATAGACTTGCATATGTTGAACCAGACTTGCATCCCTGGGATGAAGCCTACTTGATTGTGATGGATAAACCTTTTGATGTGCTGTTGCAATCGGTTTGCCAGTATTTTATTGAAGATTTTTGCATGTATGTTCATCATGAATATTGGCCTGAAGTTTTCTTTTTTTGTTGAGTCTCTGCCGGGTTTTGATATCTGGATGATATTGGTCTCATAAAATGATTTGGGTAGGATTCCCTCTTTTTGTATTGTTTGGAATAGTTTCAGAAGGAGTGGTAGCAGCTTCTCTTTATAAGTATGGTAGAATTCAGTTGTGACGCCATCTGGACCTGGACTTTTTTGGTTGGTAGGCTATTAATTGCTGCCTCATCTTCAGCCCTTGTTATTGTTCTGTTCAAGGTTTCAACTTTCTGGTTTAGGCTTGGGAGGGTACAAGTGTCTAGGAATTTATCTATTTCTTCCAGGTTTACTGGTTTGCGTACATAGAGTTGTTTGTAGAAATCTCTGATGGTAGTTTGTATTTCTGTGGAATCAGTGGTGATATTACTTTTTTCATTGTTTATTGCATCTATTTGATTCTTCTCCCTTTTCTTTTTTTATTAATCTGGCTAGTGGTCTATTTTCTTGATCTTTTCAAAAAACCAGCTCCTGGATTTATTGATTTTTTTGAAGGGTTTTTGTGTGTCTGTCTCCTTCAGTTCTGCTCTGATCTTAGTTATTTCTTGTCTTCTGCTAGCTTTTGAGTTTTTTTTGATCTTGCTCCTCTAGCTCTTTCAATTTTGATGATAGGGTGTCGATTTTAGATCTTTCCTTGCTTCTCATGTGGGCATTTATTGCTATAAATTTCCCTCTGACACTGTTTTAAATGTGTCCCAGAGATTCTGTTACATTGTGTGTTCGTTCTCGTTGGCTTCAAAAAACATCTTTATTTTTGCCTTCATTTCATTGTTTATTCAGTTGACATTCAGGAGCAGGTTGTTCAGTTTCCATGAAGTTTCTGAGTTTCTTAATTCTGAGTTCTAATTTGATTACCCTGTGGTCTGAGAGACTGTTGGTTATGATTTCCGTTCTTTGCATTTGTTGAGATTGGTTTACTACCAATTTTGTCATTAGTTTTACAGTAGGTATGTTGCAGTGCTAAGAAGAATGTATGTTCTTTGGATTTGGGGTGTAGATTCCTGTAGATGTCTATTAGGTCTGCTTGGTTCAGATTTGAGTTCAAGTACTGGATATCCTTGTTAATTTTCTGTCTCATTGATCTGTCTAATATTGACAGTAGAGTGTTAAGGTCTTCCACTAATATTGTGTGGGAGTCTAAGTCTCTTTGTAGGTCATTAGGAAATTGCTTTATGTACCTGGGTGCTCCTATATTGGGTGTGTATATGTTTAGGATCCTTAGCTCTTCTTGATGCATTGGTCATTTTACCATTATGTAATGCCCGTCTTTGTCTCTTGATCTTTGTTGATTAAAAGTTCATTTTGTCAGAGACTAGGACTGCAACTCCTGCTTTTTTTTTGCTCTCCATTAGCTTGGTATATATTCCTCCATCCCTTTATTTTCTGCCTATTTGTGTCATTGCACATGAGATTGGTTTCATGAACACAGCACACCGATGGGTTTTGACTTTTTATCCAATTTGCCAGTCTGTGTCTTTTGATTGGGGCATTTAGCCCATTTACATTTAAGGTTAATATTGTTATGGGTGAATTTGATCCTGCAGTTTTGATGCTAGCTGGTTGTTTTGCCCATTAGTTGACTCAGTTTATTCATTGTGTTGATGCTCTTTACTATTTGGTATGTTTTTGGAGTGGCTGGTACTGGTTGTACCTTTCTATATTTAGTGCTTCTTTCAGGAGCTCTTGTAAGGCAGGCCTGGTGGTGACAAAATCTCTCAGCAATTGCTTGTCCATAAAGGATTTTATTTTTCCTTCACTTATGAAGCTTAGTTTGGCTGGATATGAAATTCTAGGTTGAAAGTTCTTTTCTTTAAGGATGTTGAATATTGGCCCCCACTCTCTTCTGGCTTGTAGGGTTTCTGCCAAGAGATCCACTGTGAGTCTGATGGGCTTCCCTTTGTGGGTAACCCGATCTTTCTCTCTGGCTGCCCTTAGCGTTTATTCCTTCATTTCAAACCTGGTGAATCTGATGATTATGTGCCTTGGGGTTGCTCTTCTTGAGGAATATCTTTGTGGTGTTCTCTGTTTCCTGGACTTGAATGTTGGCCTGCCTTGCTAGGTTGGGGAAGTTCTCCTGGATAATATTCTGAAGAGTATTTTCCAGCTTGGATTCACAGTCTCTCCGTCACATTCAGGTACACCTATCAAATGTAGATTAGGTCTTTTCACATAATCCCACATTTCTTCATTTCTTGGAGGCTTTGTTCATTTCTTTTCACTCCTTTTTCTCTAATCTTGCCTTCTCATTTTATGTCATTGAGTTGATTTTCAATCTCTGATATCCTTTCTTCTGCTTGGTCGATTAGGCTATTGATACTTGTTTATGCTTCATGAAGTTCTCGTACTGCATTTTTCAGCTCCATCAAGTTGTTTATATTCTTCTCTAAGCTGTTTATTCAAGTTAGCATCTCATCTAACCTTTCTTCTAGGTTCTTAGTATTCTTTGCACTGGGTTAGCACATGTTCTTTTAGTTCTGAGAAGTTTGTTATTACCTACCTTCTGAAGCCTGTTTCTGTCAGTTCATCAGATTTATTCCCCGTCCATCTTTGATCCCTAGCTGGTAAAGAGTTGTGATCCCTTGGAGGAGGAGATGTGTTCTGGTTTTTTGTGTTTTCATCCTTTTTGCACTGGTTTCTTCCCATCTTAGTAGTTTTATCTACCTGTGGTCTTTGTAGTTGGTGAGTTTCGGATGGGATCTCTAAGTGGACGCCCTTTTTGTTGATGTTGAAGCTATTTCTTTCTGTTTCTCCGTTTTCCTTCTAACAGTCAGGCCCCTCTGCTGTAGGACTACTGGAGGTCCATTCCAGACCCTGCTTGCCTGGGGGTCACGCACGGGGGCTGCAGAACAGTAAGGGTTGCTTCTGGTTTCTTCTTCTGTTATCTTCATCACAGAAGGTTACCTGCCAGATGTCGGCCTGAGCTCTCTTTCATGAGGTGTCTATTTGGTTATAAGGGGGTTGGGAGCTGCTTGAGGAGACAGTCTGTCCCTTATAGGAGTTCAGGTGCTGTGATGGGAGCTTCGTTGTTCCTTGCAGAACTGCTGGACAGGTACCTTTAAGTCTGCTGCAGCAGAACTCATAACCGCCTCTTTTCCCAGGTGCTCTGACCTAGGAAGGTTGGCTTTATTTATACATTCCTGAGGTGCTGTTGCCTTTTTTCAGAGATGCCCTGCCCCACACAGAGTAGTCTAGTCACAGTCTGCCAGAAGAGGCATTTTTGAGCTGCTGTGGGCTCTGCCCAGCTTCTGTGTGAACTGCCTTGGTGCTGGCGGACTGCCTCAGTAGTGGCAGACGCCCTTCCCCCTACTGAGCTGGACCATCCCAGGTCCAGCTGGGCTTGCTGGGAAACTCTCAATCCAGAGTGTTTCAGATTGCTTGTTTTGTGGGGGTGGTACCCACCGAGCCAGATCACATGGCTCCCTGTCTCATCCCCCACGCTTTCAGTTGAATGGGCGGTTCTGTCTCCCAGTTGTTCCAGGTGCCAGTTAAAATGGCCGCCCAGATTTCTGTGAGTTTCTGTGTGCCAACCTGCGGCACAGAAGCTGTGCTGAAAACTTGTGGCACTCTTCGGCCGAGGAATCTCCTGGTGTGTGGGCAGTGAAAATTTTTTGGAAATGCAGTGAGCACTCACGCCCTGCATTTTTCTTCCTGGGAACTGCACTCCGGAGCTGTTCCTATTAGGCCATCTTGAATCCTCCTCCGTGTATGTTTTCTTTAAAGAAATTAATATCCTTTACTCATTTTTTAATTGAGTTAATAGGTTTTTTTGCTACTGAATTGTAGGATTTGTTATATATTTTAGAGATTAACCTCTTGTTAGTTATATGATTTGCACATATTTTCTTACATTCCATAAGTTGCCTTTTGTGCTGTTGATTGTTTGCTGTGCAGAAACTTTTTAGTGTAATATAGTGCTAATTGGTGGTTTATTTATTTATTTGGTTGCCTGTGTTTTGGGTATTATATCAACAAAACTTGTTAAGAAACTTTTTCTCTATGTTTTCTTTATTTTATAGTTTCTGATTTTACATTTATATTTCAGATCTATTTTGAGTTGAATTTTTTAACATAAGGGTTCTATTTCATTATTTCATATACAAATGTCTATGTTTCCAAACACTATTTACTGTAGAGATGATTCTATCCCCATTGTGTGTTTTTGACATCTATGTTGAAAATTACTTGAGTGTATACTAATGGACTTATATCTGGGCTCTCTATTCTTTTCCACTGGTGGATTCCCCCATTCTTCTTTTTGTTTTTGCTTTGGCTAGGACCTCAGGTAATATTTTGAATAGAAATGGTGGATGAGCTTCTTTGCTTCATTTCTGATTTTAGAGGGAAAAGCTTTTAGTTATACTGTATGGTTTGGAT
This sequence comes from Aotus nancymaae, assembly GCF_030222135.1. Lineage (NCBI taxonomy): Eukaryota > Metazoa > Chordata > Mammalia > Primates > Aotidae > Aotus > Aotus nancymaae. Next base: position 9,596,777 of record NW_026988438.1, read on the forward strand.
TATTGTAGCTTTGAACTGTTATTTTGAAAGTGGAAAGTGTGATGTCTCCTTTTTTCTTTCTTCTTAAGCTTATTAGTTTTCTACTTACGTAAGAAATTTCATTTAAGATTTTGCTGGAATTGCACTGAATCAGTGTACAGCTTTGGATACTTTGAACATATTAACAATATTAAACCTTTTAATCCATGAACACATAATGTATTTCTATTTGTGTGTGTATTCATTCATTCCTTTCATCAATATTTTGTAGTGTTTGGTATAGAAGTGTTTCGCCTCTTTAGTTAGATTTATTCCTGAGTATTTTACTCTTTTTGCTGTTACTGTAAATTTGGCTGTTTTCCTAACTTACTTTTTATATAGTTTTTGCTAGTGTATAGAAACACAACTGATTTTGCATATTGGCTCTGTACTCTGCAATTTTGCTGAATTAATTTATTCTTCAAATTTTTAATGGAGACTTTAGGGTTTTCTACTTTTCTGTTTATAAGATCATGTCATTTTCAAACAAAGACAATTTTGCTTCTTCCTTTTTTAAAAAATAAATATTTTTTCTTACTCTGGCTAAGATTTCAAGTACTATGTTGAATAGAAGTGCTGGGAAAACTTCTCATTTCTGATCTTAGAGGAAAAGCTTTCACTTTCATCACTGAATGTAATGTTAAGCTGTGGGCTTTTCAGATACAGCCTTTGTTATGTTGAAGTACTTTCCTCACATTTTGAGGTTTCAGTGAGTTTTTATTTTGAAAGGGTGTTGAATTTTGTTAAACGTTTTTTTCTGCATCTATTGAGATGATCACATGAGTTTTATCCTTCATTCTGTTAATGTGGTGAATCACATTTGTATCTGTTGAAAAATCCTTGAATACTAGAGATAAATCCAACTTGGTCATAGTGTGTGACACTTTTAATTTTCGTTGGATTTGGTTTACTAACATCTGTGAGGACTCTCATGTCTATATTTATCATGTATACTTGACTGTAGTTTTATATCTTTGTCTGGCTTAGGTCTCAAGATAATGCTGGCCCCATAAAATTAATTTAGAGTTGCTCCTTTCTCTTCAGGTTTTTGGAAAAGTTTGAAAAAATTTGGAGTCAATTGTTTTTTAAATGTTGATAGAATTCAATAAGGAAGCTATCTAGGCCTGAAATTTTCTTTGCTTTGGAAAATTTTTTGTTTACTGATTCAATCTCCATACTAGTAATAGATTGGTAGACTGTACCTATAGACTATATAGACTTTCTATTTCTTTATGATTTAGTACTGGTAGGTTGTATGTTTATAGGAATTTGCCCATTTCTCCTAGGTTATCCAGTTTGTTGGGATGTATTATTTATAGTAGTCTCTTGTGATTATCAGTATTTATGGTGCATCAGTTGTAATGTCTCCACTTTGATTTCTAATTTTATTTATTTATTTCAGTCTCTTTTTTCTTTGCTTATTCTATCTAAGGGTTTGTCAATATTGTACATCTTTTTTTTTTTTTAAAAAAAACTCATTAATTTTAAAATAGTTTTCTATTTTTCATTTGTTTAGAAAAGAAACAAAATTCTACTTTTTAATTTCTTTTGTTTCACTTTTTGTTGTTTCTTTTCTTCTTCTAACTTTGAGCTTACTTTATTCTTATTATAGTTCCTTGAGGTATAAAGTTAGGTTGTTTACTTGTTTTTTTTTTTTTTCATTTTAAAGGCAGGGTTATCCCAGTAAACTTCCTTCTTAGGACTGCTTTTGATGCATCCCATAAGTTTTGGTATAGTGTGTTCTCATTTTATCTTCTTTTTTTGTGTTTTTTTTTTTTCTTCTAATTTTCTTTTTGGTTTCTTCATGACACAGTGTTTGTTCAAGAGGGTGTTGTTTATTTTCCACACAGTTGTGAATTTTCTAATCTTTTTTTCTATTACTGATTTCTAGGCTTATTTTATTGTGGTGAGAAAAGATATTTTGTTAAATACTATTTTTTACAAAATGTGTTAATACTTGTTTTATGGCTTAACATGTGATCTATCCTGGAGAATATACTATGTGTTCTTGAGAAGAATGTGTACTTTGATGTTTTAAGTGGAATGTTTTATGTAGTTTCCTAGGTCCATTTGGTCTATAGTGTTGTTGAAGTTCTCTTCTTGCTCGTTGATCTTCAGTCTGGATGTCCTATCTATTACTGAAAGTGGTATTTTGAAGTTTATACCATTATTGTTGCTATAGTCTGAATGCTTTTGTTTCCCAAAATTCATGTTTAAAGCCTGACCCTTAAGTAATGTTATTAGGAGGCACTGTCTTTTAGAGGTGATTAGAATACAATGACATGCAATGTCACAGTGACACAGCAGCTCAAAAATGCCTCTTATGAATTGAGTCAGTGCCTTGTAAGAAGCCCAGAAGTGTTTAACTATATGTGACACAGCAGGAATGTGATTTCTATGAACCAGAAAGTAGGCACTCACCAGACACCAAATTTGCTGATGCCTTGATCTTGGACTTTATTCAGAACTTTGAGAAATTGGGTGAACTACCAACTTAATAATATTTTCTTTTAGCAGCTCAAATAGAGTAAGACAGTTGTATTGCTCTATTTCTCCCTTAAGTTTTGTCAAGGCACCAACAAATTTAGTGTCAGGTGAGGTCCTACTTGAGACTCAAGTTTTTCAAATGCGTGCTACATGCTCTGTACTTCTTCTCCTGCAGTCTTTTTCATTTCCTTTTATTTATTTTTTTTCAATTTTAGTAAGCCCAAATCCTAATTATTGCTTACAAGGTACTTTCAACAGCCTCTTTGTCTTTGCAAGTTTATCTCCCATTATTTTTACCGTGTCTCTCAATAATCTAGACACTGGCTGCCTTACTCTTCCTTCACTACATCAGGCATACTCCTGGCATTAGGAAACCTGTACCTGTGTTTCCTGTTCAGAAATCTCTTCTCAGATAGCCATATGTCTAATTCGTTCTGTGCTATTGAGTCTTTGTTCTATTGTGACTTGTAATCTAGGCATCCTTCAAGCATTCCTTTTAAAATTGAAACCTACCCCCTTAAGCAGTGGCAATCCTGATTCCCTTTATATTGATCTTTATTTTCCTGTAGCTTTTAGCGCCTTCCAGAATGCTACAGAATTAACTTATGTGTATCACCCTCCTCTGTGCTGAAGAGCTACTATTTGCAAAGATATTAGTTTTGTTTATTCACTTATCCAAACAATTAGTGTCTGAAATAATAAATTATGTAGTAAATATTTTTTGGATGGAAGAGTGAATGAACTAATATTTTTCTGACAATCTCCCTCTTGGTAACATAAACCAAAGTTTTCACTCTTGACTTCAAAGAGAGATACATCTTTTTCATTCATACTGATCTCTCAACTCTTTACCAAACCTAGAAGTTATATATTTTTTGGCATCCTTTTTTTTTTTTTTTGTCAGAGTTATCATTAAAAAAATTAAGCCTGAAACATTCCATTCTGGTTTCAGTTTTTTACTTGATTCATTGATGGCAATAAATCACAAATTTGCCAAACTCCCATTTGTCTACATGATTTTAAAAAGTCTATAAGTTCTATATTTCCTTCAGATTTTATCACAAAATCAGTAAATATCTGGTATAAAAATTTTATGAGTCCTGTTTAAATGTATATCCATGTTATCAAATATAACATGAATAATACATTTAAACATACTCATTTATGTATGTGCAAATTTGTCTAATTTTAAAGATACATAGTTGTTTTCTATTTTTCACTTTTAAAACTGAATGTATACTTAATATTTACAACTGGTCAAGCTTTTGCACAATGGATCTAAGTTAGTAAGAAGTAATACAGAAGAAAAACAAAGAAAAGAGATAAGAAATATCATGAAGAAGGCAGTGAAGGTAGAGAGGAAGGAATAAGTGAAGGAGAAAAATAGCTACAAAATTAAGGATTGATTAAAGGAATTAATACCTGAAAAATATAGAATGAGTCTTTTTAAAAAATCTTTATTTAAAATACAGTAGAATTTGCTCTTTTTGGTGTATACTTTTTACACGTGCGCTGATTCTTGTAACTCCTACCATAGACAGGTGACTCCTTAGTATTTTTTGTAACAACATGAGGAAGTCTCTTACAAATAAAACCTACTTATAATAGGAGCCGGAGGAATAATATTGTGTGTTACAGTTGCTCAAGTTCAAATAAAAATGGTTTCTATGTCCGAATCATCTAAAATATCACTTGAAATCTTAGAAACGTAGATTAGTATCTTATAAAATTATAAATATTTATATGTTACTTTAAAATGAATAACTTTGTCACTTTTCAAGTGAGTAAAATGCTTCGTATTTTGATAGACTTCTTCAGAGTCCTGGCATATGTTCTAAGCCTATTGGAAGTGTGTTTAAGAAAATTTGGAAAAGTTCTATATTACTTAGTAAAATAATGAGAAGCATTTCCTCATACTTTCAGTTTTTATTTCTCTAAGGCTTCTTTATCTTTCACCCGTAAAGATGCTTAGTTTTTAGGTCTTCATGCAGAGTATCAATGTCACTTTTCGTGCTGATGATTTTTGTATATTCCTCTTCACTCACCTTAGCTTAACTTGTCTTCTTAATCAATACAGTATTCCTGGTTATTCATAGGATGCTTCCACATGTGTGTTCTAGTTGTACTTTATGTTTAACAAAAATCTCAAACCCGATTTCACTCAAACAAGCTCAAAATCTGAAAGCTTGATCTGCCTTTTTAGTCTCCCTTGCTTTTTATATCCGATGAGTGGTTAGGTTCTACAAAATTTATTTCTACTATGATTTTTAACTTCTATCATCTTTTCTATTTTTCAGGGCTTCTGCACTGACTCAGATTTATGTAGCGTCTTATTTATATTAACTTCTTCCCCTCCTGGTTTTGTACCTTCAATGTAACCAACATATTATTGTCAAATTAATGTTTCTAAGGTATTCTCCATACCATAACTTGTACTTAATTGTTGACTGTTGCCCATTGTATAAATTTTAAATTCCTTACCGGGTATTTAGAACTCTGTAGCTTCCCAAACAATATATCGCAGGAATGTAGCACAACAATATTAGGAATTTCTCTCTGGTCCACTTTCCAGCATATTAAAGGTATGCTTGGAGTTCATTGGAGAAACAGAAAACCCAACTATTTTTCAATTTTACATTTTATGAATATGGAAAGCCCTCAACCTAAATTTTTAATTTCCTCTTTTTAATTTTCTGGAATAACATATGTTCTTTGCATTTTTCTAGCCAAAAGCATTCTTGATGGATTTATTTATCTTTCTTTTTTGTCAATTCTTAAATATAAAATAATGTAGTGACAGATTTTTTTTTTTTTGGTAAGAAACACGGTCCCACTGTGTTGCCTAGGCTGGTGGAGTTCAGTGATAAAATCACAGCTCACAGTTCATCAAACCCCTGGGTTGAAGTCATCCTCTTGCCTCAGCCTCTCTATCTGCTGGGACCATAGGCTTGTGGCACCATGTTCAGCTAAACAAAAATGTTTTAAAAACTTAGCTGACTCTAGCCCAGAAGCATAAGTTACAAGAAGCATTGCATGACTGAGTTTTTCAAAATAACAAGGACATGATTCTCACTCATCCATTTCTTCCTGCAGTAATTCTCTCCCAACAACCATTCAAAAGCTGCATTTCCAGAAACCAAGTAAGCGAGATGTGGAAGATGCTGATAGTTATGTACTGCACATCGTGGGTGTCTTTTCTGGAAATAAAGTGTTTTATGACAGAAATGTAATCTGGAGAACTCAGAGCAGTGCAGTGTTTTTCACATACTTTTAATACACTATACATGCAGTAAAACAAACAGTAGGTAGAAAAGGAGTTTCCAAGATAGACCTATAGAAATAATTAAATAAAATCTTACTAGTAGTAAATGAATCTTACTGGTAAATGAAATCTTATTAGAGTCTGAAGATGCAATTAAAATTCCTGACATAGGAGGCTGCTATTTTGTTTTCGATGTGATAAAGGGACTTGTCCAGGTTGACAGACAAGAGAAAAAGGCTATACAAAGAGGCTATGTGATTAATCCAGGTTTGGAAAGATCCCCTTCAGGGAAGACTAACAAGCAATTCTATGGTGTGGGTGGCTTTGCAGTTAGATAAATATGGATGTAAATCTCAGCTTTCCTACCCACATGTGTATTTGTTGAGTTATTTTTGAAGATTGTACAGCATTTGACATCTATCTGGCTTTAAAAATTGAGATATTGTCATAATTACTATTATTCAATAATTTTTGAAAAATAAAACAACTATATATGACATGTGGAACAATTTTGCAAAAGCAAAGAGAGCATATTTACTTAAAGAACAGATTGTCAGGAAATGGTTTAATACAGAGACCGTAAGAAGTTTTAAAAAAATGGTATGTCATGCATAGTGTGTCCCAGGTAAATATGACTGCTTGTGAAAAAGGAACATTATACTATAAACAGATATAAGGATCAGATTAAGATAAATAGGATTAGATAGCAATGGATGTGAGTTGAAAAAAATCATAACAAAATTTGAAATATAAGAAAAACATTAAACTATACATTAGAGACCACTAAAAAGATAACTGGAACTGATGGTAATAGAATAAGTACAAGTAAAACTTGTACCTTTTTGAGAAAAAAATTAAATAAATGGTGTTGGGAAAACTGGCTAGCCATGTGCGGAAAGCAGAAACTGGACCCATTCCTGACACCTTACACTAAAATTAACTCCAGATGGATTAAAGATGTAAACATAAGACCTAACACCATAAAAACCCTAGAAGAAAATCTAGGCAAAACCATTCAGGACATAGGCGTAGGCAAGGTCTTCATGACCAAAACACCAAAAGCATTGGCAACAAAAGCCAAAATAGACAAATGGGATCTAATCAAAATCCACAGCTTCTTCACAGCAAAAGAAACAGTCATTAGAGTGAATCGGCAACCAACAGAACGAGAAAAAATTTTTGCACTCTACTCATCTGACAAAGGGCTGATACCCAGAATCTACAAAGAACTAAAACAGATTTACAAGAAAAAAACAAACAAGCCCATTCAAAAGTGGGTGAAGGATATGAACAGACACTTTACAAAAGAAGACATACATGAGGCCAACAAACATGAAAAAATGCTCATCATCACTGGTCTTTAGAGAAATGCAAATCAAAACTACATTGAGATACCATCTCATGCCAGTTAGAATGGCGATCATTAAAAAATCTGGAGACAACAGATGCTGGAGAGGATGTGGAGAAATAGGAACACTTTTACACTGTTGGTGGGAGTGTAAATTAGTTCAACCATTGTGGAAGACAGTGTGGCGATTCCTCAAGGACCTAGAAATAGAAATTCCATTTGACCCAGCAATCCCATTACTGGGTATATATCCAAAGGATTATAAATCGTTCTACTATAAGGACACATGCACATGAATGTTCATTGCAGCACAGTTTGCAATAGCAAAGACCTGGAACCAACCCAATGCCCATCGATGATAAACTGGATGCAGCAAACCACCATGGCACGTGTATACCTATGTGACAATCCTGCACAATCTGCACGTGTACCCCAGAACTTAAAGTATAATAATAAAAAAAAGAGGGAAAAAAGGAAACAGTAACATTATTGTAATCTTTTCAGAGATAAATCTTCAGTGAAATAAGTAAAACAGTTATCAGGTGTCCCGGTTTTTCAAGAAATAGACTTTTAACTGCTCTTAGGAGAATTCAGTTTCCTCTTCACAACTCTATTGTGCCTTTGTACCAGTTTTGTAATTAAATTGACGAATCTTAGCAGCTAGGTGTTTCCTGAAATCTTATACAGAAGAATTTTGCTGCTTTTGTGTTTGATTCATTTTCTATTTTACTTGCTGTATTCTAAGATACTATGAAAGATGTATATAAATTCTTTTTCTTAAAGAAAATGTTCTGCAGTTCTTGTATGCAGTGACATAACTCTTAGTATACACACTATATCTTCATTAAGTTATAATTCCTATTAATGTTGCTTAGCTCTTCTAGTCAATTGTTATTAACCTGTGCCCTTTGTTCTATCAAGAAGAGAATTCCATTAACATTTAAAAATATAATTACCAAATCATTTTTTTCTATTTTTAGTTCTATAACCTTTTGCTTCATATATGGTGAGCTGATATTAATTTGTTGCAAATAAAATTCAAATTATTATATTTTACTGTTAAATTGAATCTCTTACCACCACTAAATTTGCAGCTCTTTATTTAGGAATGCTCTTTATCTAAATGTTTCCTTTGTCTCATGTTAATAATGCCTTCTCAGTTTTGTTTTAATTTGTCTTTATGTAGGGTAACGTTTTTGCATTGTTTTATTCTTATATTTCCTCTATCTTAATTTTCTGTAAATAGCAAATAGAACTGATAAAAGATCAAGCATAGCAACTTTTACTTTGATTAGATTTTTATCCATTTGTATTTAATGTAATTAAAAATATAATTGGATTTAAATTTATTTTACTGAGATCTGTCTATATTTCACCCTTGTAGTTTTCTGTGGTCATGTCCTACTTTTAAAAAATGTTGTGTGTTTAACCTAAAAATTATCATGTTAATCTTGACTTATCAAAGTCTACCTTTTTTTAAGGACCTTGGAATCTTATTACTGCCTCATTAGTTATATGCTACCATTGTGTTCGTTAATACATGTAAATGCCAGCAAGTGATGGAATATTTTCCTTTTCTTGGTATTTATTTTATATATTTATTTTGCTTTTACAAAATGCAATTTTTATACATTTTTCCTTCTTCCTGTAGAGTTCCTTTTAGTTTTTCCTTTGCTGTAGATTCTCCAGAGATGTATTTTCTGTTATGCTTGTCCATAAATGTATTTATTTTGTCTTAATACTTAGTGAATATTTGTAATAGACACAGAATTCTAATTTAACAGTTATGTTTTAGTACATTAAAAAACAATTTCAAAAGGGTTTATCTTCTAGTCTCTATAGAATTGGTTAATAACTTCTCAGTATTACTGAGTTTTCTTTGAAGACAATCTTTAATTCTGTGGTTGACTTTAAAATGTTCTGCTTTAGTCCTTTTGTTTGCAGAAATATTACTAGAATGCAATTCAAATTACACTTTTCTTTTTGTATTATACTTTAAGTTCTGGGGTACATGTACAGAACGTGCAGGTTTGTTACATAGGTATATATGTGCCATGGTGGTTTGCTGCATCCAAGCCACTGTTATCAAAATTAGTTATTTCTCCTAATTTTATCCCTCCCTAATCCTCCCACCCCCTGCTATCCCAGCCCTAGGCTCCATCATCCAGACAGGCTACAATGTGTGATATTCCCCTCCCTGTGTCTATGTGTTCTCACTGTTCAACACCCACTCATGAGTGAGAATGTGGAGTGTTTGGATTTCTGTTCTGTGTCAGTTTGCTGAGAAGACGGTTTCCAGATTCATCCATGGCCCTGCAGAGGACATAAACTCATCCCTTTTTATGTCTTCATAGTATTCCATGGTGTATATGTGCCACATTTTCTTTATCCAGTCTATCATTGATGGATGTTTGGGTTGGTTCCACGTATTTGTTATTGTGAACAGTGCCACAATAAACTTACATGTGCCTGTCTCTTTATAATAGAAAATTTTATAATCCTCTGGATATATACCAAATAATGGGATTGCTGGGTCAAATGGTATTTCTATTTCTAAATCCTTGAGGAATCACCACACTGTCTTCCACAGTGGTTGAACTAATATACACTTCCACCAACGGTGTAAAAGCATTCCTAGTTTTCCATATCCTCTCCAGCATCTGTAGTCTCCAGAATTTTTAATGATCACCATTCTAAGTGGTGTGAGGTGGTATCTCAATGTGGTTTTGGTTTGCATTTCTCTAATGACCAGTGATGATGAGCATTATTTGTATGTTGGCTGCATAAATGTCTTATTTTGAAAAGTGTCTGTTCATATCCTTCACTCACTTTTTGAAGAGGTTGTTTGTTTTTTTCTTGTAAATTTGTTTAAGTTCTTTGTAGATTCTGGATATTAGCCCTTTGTCAGATGGGTAGCTTGCAAAAATGTTTTTCCATTCTGTTAGTTGCTGATTCACTCTAATGATAGTTTCTTTTGCTGTGCAGAAGGTCTTAAGTTTAATTCAATCCCATTTGTCTATTTTGGCTTTTGTTGCCATTGCTTTTGGTGTTTTAATCATGAAGTCCTTGCCTATGCCTATGTCCTGAATGGTATTGCCTAGGTTTTCTTCTAGGGTTTTTATGGTGTTAGGTCTTATATTTAAATCTTTACTTTATCTGGAGTTAATTTTTGTATAAGGTGTAAGGAAGGGATCCAGTTTCAACTTTCTGCATATGGCTAGCCAGTTTTCCCAACACCATTTATTAAATAGGGAATCCTTTCCCCAATGCTTGTATTTTTCAGGTTGGTCAAAGATCAGATGGATCAGATGGTTGTACATGTGTGGAGTTATTTCTGAGGCTTCTGTTCTGTTGCATTGGTCTGTATCTCTGTTTTGGTACCAGTACCATGCTGTTTTGATGACTGTAGCCTATAGTATAGCTTGAAGTCAGGTAACATAATGCCTCCAGTTTTTTTTTTTTTTTTTTTTTTTTTTTTTTTTTCTTATAATTGTCTTGGCTCTACGGGCTCTTTTTTGCTTCCATATGAAGTTTAAGGTGGTTTTTTCCAGTTCTGTGAAGACGGTCAATGGTATCTTGATGGGGATAGGATTGACTCTATAAATTACTTTGAGTAGTATGGCCGTTTTCACAATGTTGATTCTTTCTGATGATGAGCATGGAATATTTTTCCATCTGATTGTGTCCTCTCTTATTTCCTTGAGCAGTGGTTTGTAGTTCTCTTGAAGAGGTCCTTTATATCTGTTTTTAGTTGTATTCCTTGGTATTTTATTCTCTTTGTAGTAATTGTGAATGAGAGTTCCCTCATGAGTTGCCTCTCTGTTTGTCTGTTATTGGTGTATAGGAATGCTTGTGATTTTTTCACATTGATTTTGTATCCTGAGAGTTTGCTGAAGTTGCTTATCAGCTTAAGGAGATTTTGGGCAGAGACAATGGGACCTTTTAAATATTCAATCATGTCATCTGCAAATAGAGACAATTTGACTTTCTGTTTTCCTAATTGAATACTCTCTATTTCTTTTTCTTGCCTGATTGCCCTGGCCAGAACTTACCATACTATGTTAAATAGGTGTGATGAGAGAGGGCATCCTTGTCCTGTGCCAGTTTCCAAAGGTAATGCTTCCAGTTTTTGCCCATTCAGTATGATATTGGCAGTGGGTTTGTCATAAATAGCTTTTGTTATTTTGAGATATGTTCCATGTAATTTATTGAGAGCGTTTAGCATAAAGGGCTGTTGAATTTTGTCAGAGGCCTTCTCTGCACCTATTGAGATAATCGTGGGGTTTTTGTCTTTAGTTCTGTTTATATAATGGTATACATTTATAGATTTGCATATGTTGAACCAGCCTTGTATCCCAGGGATGAAGCCAACTTGATCATGATGCATAAGCTTTTTGATGTGCTGTTGCCATCCATTTGCCAGTATTTTATTGAAGTTTTCCACATCTATGTTCATCATGGATATTGGCCTGAAATTTTCTTTTTTAATTGTGTCTCTGCCAGGTTTTGGTATCAGGATGACGTTGAGCTTATAAAATGAGTTAGGGAGGATTCCCTCTTTTTGTATTGTTTGGAATAGTTTCAGAAGGAATGATACCAGTTCCTCTTTTTACTTCTGGTAGAATTTCTCTGTGAACCCATCTGGTCCTGTACTTTTTTTGGTTAAGTAGGCTATTAATTGCTGTGTCAACTTCAGACCTTGTTATTCATCTCTTCAGAGATTCAGCTTGTTCCTGGTTAGTCTTGGGAGGGCATAAGTGTGCAGAAATGTATCCATTTCTTCTAGATTTACTGGTTTATGTGCATAGAGGTGTTTGTAGTAATCTCTGATGGTAGTTTGTATTTCCGTGGAATTGGTGGTGATACCCTCTTCATCGTTTTTTATTGCATCTATTTGATTCTTCTCTCTTTTCTGTTAGTCTGACTAGTGGTCTATCTATTTTGTTGATCTTTTCAGAAAACCAGCTCCTGGTTTTATTGATTTTTTGAAGGGCTTTTTGTGTCTCTATATTCTTCAGTTCTACTCTGATCTTAGTTATTCCTTGTCTTCTGATACCTTTTGAATTTGTTTGATCTTGCTCCTCTAGTTCCTTTAATTGTGATGTTAGGGTGTCATTTTAGATCTTTTCCAGCATCTCTTATGAGCATTTAGTGCTACGACTTTCTCTCTAGACACTGCTTTAAGTGTGTCCCAGAGATTCTAGTAAGTTGTGTCTTCATCTTCCTTGGTTTTGAAGAACATCTTTATTTCTGCTTTCATTTCATTGTTTATCCAGTAGTCATTCAGGAGCAGGTTGTTCACTTTCCATATAGTTGTGTTGCTTTTGAGTGAGTTTTTAATCCTGAGTTCTAATTTGATTGCACTCTGGTCTGAGAGACTGTTTCTTATTATTTTCATTCTTTTACATTTACTGAGGAATGATTTAATACCAGTTATGTGCTCCATTTTAGAGTAAGTGCAATGTTGTGCCGGAAGAATGTGTATTCTGTGGATTTGGGGTGGTGAGTTCTGTAGACGTCTATTAGGTGTACTTGGTTCAGATCTGAGTTTAAGTGCTGAATATCCTTGTTAATTTTCTGTCTTGTTTATCTGTCTAATATTGGCAGTGGGGTGTTAAAGTTTCCCACCATTAATGTGTGGGAGTGTAAGTCTCTTTGTAGGTCATTAAGAACTTGCTTTATGTATCTGGGTGCACTTGTAGTGGGTGCATATATATTTAGGATAGGTACCTGTTCTTGTTACTTTGATCCCTTTACCATTATGTAATGCCCTTCTCCTTCTCTTTTGATCTTTTTTGGTTTAAAGTCTGTTTTGTCAGAGACTAGGATTGCAACTCCTGTTTTTTTTTTTGTTGTTGTTGTTGTTCTCCATTTGCTTGGTAAATTTTCCTCCATCCCTTTATTTTGAGCCTATGTGTGTTTTTGTATGTGAAATGGGTCTTCTGAATACAGCACACTGATGGGTGTTGACTCTTTATCTAATTTGCCAGTCTGTGTCTTTTGATTGGTGCATTTAGGCCATTTACACTTAAGGTTAATATTGTTATGTGTGAATTTAATCCTGCCATTTTGATGCTAGCTGGTTGATACAGTTTCTTCATAGTGTCAATGATCTTTACAATTTGGTATGTTTCTGCAGTGGCTGGTACTGGTTTTTCTTTTCCATGTTTAGTGCTTCCTTCAGGAGTTCTTGTATGGCAGGCCTGGTGGTGACAATATCTCTCAGCATTTGCTTGTTGGTAAAGGATTTTATTTCTCTTTCACTTACGAAAGAGATAATATAAAGGATTTTATTTCTCTTTCACTTAGTTTGGCTGGATATGAAATTCTAGGTTGAAAATTCTTTTTTTTAAGAATGTTGAATATTGGCCCCCACTCTTCTGGCCTGTCGGGTTTCTGCTGAGAGATCCACTGTGAGTCTGATGGGGTTCTTTTTGTGAGTATCCCAACCTCTCTCTCTGGCTGCCGTTAACATTTTTTCCTTCATTTGAACCCTGGTGAATCTGACAATTATATGCCTTTGGATTAATCTTCTTGAGGAGTATCTTTATGGTAGTCTGTGTATTTCCTGTATTTGAATGTTGGCCCACCTTACTATGTTGGGGAAGTTCTCTGGATGATATCTTTATGAGTGTTTTCCAACTTGGTTTCATTCTCCCTGTCACATTCAGGTACACTGATCAAATGTAAATTTGGTCTTTTCACATAATCTCATATTTCTTGGAGACTTTATTCACTTCTTTTCACTCTATTTTCTCTAATCTTGCTTTCTTGCTTTATTTCATTGAGTTGATCTTCAATCTCTGATATCCTTTCTTCTATTTGATCCATCCAGCTATTAACACTTGTTTATCCTTCATGAAGTGTTATGCTGTGTTTTTCAGTTCCATGAAGTTGTTTATGTTCCTAGCGTTCTTTCTAACCTTTTTTCAAGGTTGTTAGCTTCCTTGAATTCAGTTAGAACATGCTCTGTATCTCAGAGAAGTTTGTTCCTACCCACCTTCTGAAGCCTGCTTCTATCCATTTGTTAAACTCATTCTCCATCTAGTTTTGTTCCCTTGCTGGTGATGATTTGTGATCCCTTGGAGGAGAAGAGGCCTTCTGGTTTTTGGTGATTTCAAACCTTTTTTCACTGGTTTCTTCCTATCTTCGTGGATTTATCTACCTTTTGTCTTTGAAGTTGGTGTTCTTTGGATGGGGTCTCTGAGTGGACATCTTTTCTGTTGATGATGAAGTTATTTCTTTTTTTTTTTATAGTTTTCCTTCCAGCAGTCAGGGCCCTCTGCTGTAGGTCTGCGGGAGGTCCACTCCAGACCCTGCTTGCCTGGGAATCACCTGTGGGGCTGCAGAAAAGCAAAGATTGCTGCCTGTTCCTTCCTCTGGTAGCTTCATCCCAGAATGGTACTCACCAGATGTCAGCCAGATCTCTCCTGTATGAAGTGTCTCTTAGTCAGTATAAACAGGGGTTAGAGAGCCGCTTGAGGAGACATTCTGTCCCTTATCAGAACTCAGGTGCTATGCTGAGAGATCCATTGCTTTCTTCAGAGCTGCCTGGCAGGGATGTTTAAGTCTGCTGAAGTGGAACCCACACTGCCCCTTTTCCCAGGTACTCTGTCCCAGGAAGGTGGGGGCTTCATTTAAAAGTCTCTGATGGGCTGCTGCCTTTTTTCAGAGATGCCCTGCCTAGCAAGAAGGGACTCTAGTCACAGTCTGCCTGCAGAGGCCTTGCTGAGCTGCAGTGGGCTCCACCCAGTTGCTATGTTAACATCCCTGGACTTTGTTTACACTGGTGAATTTAGAACTGCCTACCTGAGCCTCAGAAATGGTGGACATCCCTCTCTCCACCAATCTGGAAGGTCTCAATTCAAGCTCAGACTGCCATGCTGGCTGTGAGATTTTCAAGCCAGTGGGTCTTAGCTTGCTGGTCTTTGTGGGGGGTAGGACCTGCTGAGCTAGATCACTTGGCTTCCTGGATTCAACCCTCTTGTTTTCAGGAGAATGAGTGGTTATGTCTCACTGGCATTCCAGGCACCACTGGGAAATGAGAAAAAAAAGAAAATAAACTGCTGTGGCTAAAATGGCTGCCTAGTTTTGTGCTGAAATCCTGGGCTGCTGGTGGTGTAGGCACCAGAGGGAATCTCCTGGTCTGTGGGTTGTGAAGACCGTGGGAAAAGCACAGTATCTGAGCCAGAGTGCCAGAGTGTCCGGAAAAGTCTCTAATGGTTTCCCTTGGCTAGGAGAGGGATTTCTCTGTCCCCTTGTACTTCCTGGGTGAGACGATGCCCCACCCTGCTTGGCTTTGCCCTCCTTGGGCTACACCTACTGTCTAACCAGTTCCAATGAGATGAACCTGATACCTTGGTTAGAAATGTGGAGATCACTCTCCTTCTGCCTTGCTCTTTCTAGGAACTGTAGACCAGAGCTGTTCCTATTTGGCCATATTCCTATTTCTCTTTTCTTTTAAAAATGAGGAATTTTTAGGGATGCCTGAATTTGTGGCTTGTTCAGTCACTACTTTGGAAAGTTATCATTAACCAAGTCTTCAGATACTAAGATATAGAGTTTATCCCATCCTTTTTTATTTTCCTTTGGAATCTAAATAGCTGCCTGTTAGAAATTTTCACCTTATCCTTTATGTAATTTGCTTTCCTTTTTATATTTTCCTTTCTTTTGTCTTTCCATATTTCAATCTGAATATTTTCTTCTTTTGAGCTATGAAGAACACCCATTGAGTTCTTAATTTTTGTTATTGTCACTCTTAATACTACACTTTTTGCTACTATTTTTGTCAGAATTTCCAAAGAGTATTTTTGTACCCTGCATACATTAAGTGTAATTAGCCACATAAAGGAAGCTTTATGTTCCTAATGGACATTAGCTTATGTCTAATGACTCTAAAATATGGAGAACCTCTAAATCTTTCTTTTGTTTTTATTTCTCTGACCATGTAATTCTATCACTATTCATTTTAAATTTTGTGACACACAATATATTTTCTAACTTTTGAAATAATTGATGGCTTAGGATGTCATCTTCATACACAAAAGTTTTATCTTTGCTTCTCTCATGTCTGGAGCATTAACAATCTGAAACCATCTTAATAGAATTTCAGGTATTAAGATAATTTGAAGTTGGGGTAAAGTCTTTGGGAGTAGCAATTAACTTCTAGTTTAGCCTTATATGAAGGATATAGCCCTGTTGGGTCTCATGCAAATTCAAATAGTTTACTAAGGCCTCCCATATTTAGGTGAAGATATTCTTCCACCTTTGTTTCTTTAGCAGAAAGAGGCTATTAATTAATGTGCTGTAAATCTCTTAAATAAGCAAACACACCAAGGTTGAGTAAGTTCCAGATAGCAAGCCCTTATCTCTGGATCTCTGTCTTCTTCATTTGGGCCTAGAGCAACTATTTATTTAGTTCTTTTTTTCCTTAATAAAGAAAAAGAGGTTTATTTAGTTCACATTTTTGCAGGTTGAGAAGTTCAAGAGCATTACCCTGGTTTCTGGTGAGGGCTTTCCTGTTACATCACAAGATGGTGCAAAAAGTCAAAAGTGAGTGGACATGTGCAGAGACACGAAAGCCTGAGGGACAGTCCTGTCTTTATAGCAATCCACTCTCCAGGACTGAAGAAGTTTCTGCAAGAACTCCTTCAATCCTAGAGAGTGAGAACTCACTAACTACTGGGATAACAGCACCAAGCTGTCTTTTGCCTTTAAGAAGAATATTTTCCTACAGTTTTCTAGTTTTCTTCAGAAGGAGTATTGTTCTGAAATTATGTAATCTGCAATTGTCAAAGTCACATATACTTTTTACTAATTGAAAAGGAAAATATATAAAAAGAAATAATATAGTTTCTCAAAGTCTTTGTATTTTGATTATATCTTAAACAACCAATCAGTCTGGGGTCCAGACTTATTAAGCCATGGCTGCTCTAGCAATAACACTGTTTTTCTTTTATTCTACTATATAAATGTTCAACCTGGGATATCTGGCACTCTAAGTATGCACAGATTGTCAGTTCTTTCCTGCATCCCTTTATTCATTAGCTAGCTTAGTCAGTTCATGTATTCTTTTATTCAAATGTTCATGTCAGTTATGACTCATGTTTCAGTTTGTAATTTCATTAGCAATATCTTTAATAGAAAGCTTCCTTTATGTGGTAAATTTAAAAAATAACTTATAGAATATACTATAAAAGAGAGAAGTTAAGGAATGGTAAATTCCATTAAAAAGCAAGATTTAAATAGGCTAGATTTAGGTCTTTCCTTTATGTATATTTTGGCTATTTCAGTTCATTTTATTAACAACTGATAGTAGCTGTCATTTATCATGATATAATTTATAGTAGATATTTTCTGCACATTTTTCTTTTTGTTTTCTCCTAAATTTAAGGCTTATTGCTAGTTTGACTATAATTACACTTTAAAATCTAGAGAGGTTTACACATTTTAAATCTTTTTTTTAAATTATACTTTAAGTTCTGGGGTACATGTGCAGAACATGCAGGTTTGCTTAAATCCTATCCATATTAGAAATCTACTTTTAAGTAAGTCTAAGTACTATTTTCTATCTTTTATAGATAGAAAATGCCTTGTAATATCATTGCTCATCCAATTATCATAAAAATCTTCTCCAATATTCACTTACTGATCTTATGGGAAGGCAGATGTCGGTATCATATCATATATGTAACTATCATATATGATTTGTATTTGGACCATCTTCTAGTTGCATAAATTGTTCTTCAGAGAGATTACCTGTTGTTTTAAATCTGATTAATTTAATATTATCAGTGCCAAAAAAAGAATATATTTCACATGATGACATCACAAGGCAGAGTAGAGAAAAACCATTGACATTTTTCCCAGAGATAATGAAATTGTAACTGAAAAAGAAATATTTAAGCTATCTAAGTCTAGAACTTGTGTATTTCACAGCTGTGCTAGACTGTCTCCTATTATGAAAAATAAATAATTGGAGAAGGCTTAAGCTAAATAGTAGAGTTTTTAGCACCAACAATTCTATTGAAATGGAGAAGATGGAACAGATATGAGAGATATTTATGGTAAGTATTGCTGTTTTATGGTGATTACTTAGATAATGGGAGTTTAAAAATTAAAGTATAGCTTTGGTTTGGAGACTGTGTAAGCACTGAGTAATTCAACCGCTAGTGAAAAATACGCCACTACCCTGCCTATTGCAGAGAACCATGGCCTGTTGCCCCAGGGATATTCATATGAAGTTTCAGGGGTGTGTCTATAGGTTTATTTCTAATTATTCTGATGCTTTGTGATATTATTTGAATAAAATTCTAAAAGTGTTAAGAAACTTGTATAAACATCATAGCCTGATCTTAGGTATGTTTTACTATTGTAAGAGATGAGTGTGGATCATTAATTGAGTATGGTGGTGCTGGAAATGCAAAAGAAGTTAGCCTAAATAATTAGAGGTTTTCAAGAAGTTACCTGCCAAAAAGCATGTTCAGCACAAGATGGGGTAACCCTCATGTCTTCAGCCTTCATGTACTCAGTTCTTACTCGTCTAAGTAAGAATCAAATCAGGTTGAGAAGCCTAATTTCTTATTGACTATACCTGCCTATGCACCAACTCGGACTTACTCAAATATCTAGACCAGTTGTATACCAGTTCTTAGGAAATATGCTAGAGATGCACCCAAATATATCTATTTATACTCTTCCTCTTTGGACTTCTTACTGAAAGACAGCTTCTTAGGTGGTGAAACTACTATTGTTCAAAACTTTCAAACTGCCTTTGAAAGTCTGTCTTTACATATGTGAAGTTGTCTTAAATATGGAATTATAAATCGTTAAGTTCCTTTCCGGTTTCAAGACTATGTTTCCATAATTCTATGTCATAAATAGGATGATACTAAACTACATGTGAGCTTAATAATAGAGGATGAAGAGAAAGATAGTTCTTTAGAGTCTCAAATCCTTAATTCCTTGGAGTGGATCAGTAAACAGTCCTCAGTTGCCTTCATACATTTTGAAGTTGTAAGTGACATGTATCTTTTCAGCGTCCTTGATTAGTCTTTTGAATGACAGTGATGAGAAGATATGAAATTTTTGTTCTTGGGTTAAATGTAATATATTCCAGTCCATTGGTTCTTTATGTGGTTGATATTATTTGAACAGGAGATGAATAAAAGAATTTTTTTTCTTTCAGAAAAAGATACAACTCTGTTTCCAAGAAGTTTCTAAGGATTAAGTAGTTCATTAATTTATACTCCTCTTCCTCCTTTTATTTTTAAAGAAAAAAAATAGTTTCCCCGTGCTATGGCCTATGACTTCAAACTATTTTCGACTTACTGGAAGCCTAACACCTATGACAACTATTAGACATCCTTTCTGTAGCAATTGTTTAAGTCATCTATAATTCCAGTAGAGAAAAGAAAAACTACATCAAATGTATGAATCTAAGATGAAAGTAACTGCTTTTGTATATTGATTTTTTCTTAATCCTGAAATTTTACAAAATTTATTAGTTTAACAGTTTTTTTTTTTTATATGTAGAGATTTAGGGTTTTCTGCATATAGAATCATGTGATGTGCAAACAGGTATAAGTTTACTTCTTTTCCAACATGGAAGGCTTTCTCTTTTTTTCTTGTTTGATTGTTTTTGCTAGTAATTTCAGTACTATGTTGAATAGAAGTGGTGAGAGTAAGCATCTTTGCCTTTTACCAGATCTTAGAGGAAAAGCTTTCATTTCCCCAATTGATTATGAAGTTAGCTGTGGGATTTCATAAATAGCCTTTGTTGTATTGAGGAAATGTTCTTCTGTAAGTATTTTGTTGAGAGTTTTATATCAAGAATCGATGTTGAGCTCTGTTAAACATTTTTTCCTGCATCTATTGAGATGATCATGTGGTTTTAGTCTTTAATTTTGTTAATGTGGTGTTTCACATTGATTAATTTGCACGTTAAGCCAGCCTGGCATCCCAGGGATAAATCCCACTTAGTCTTGGTAAATTATCTTTCTTTTTGTTGTGAATTCAATTTGCTGGTGTTTTATAGAAGATTTTTGCATCTGTTTTTGTCAGAGATATTGGCCTACAGTCTTACTGTTTTTGTTGTTTGTTTTTTAAATTATGGGATCTTTGTATGGTGTTGGACCAGAATGAAGCTGGCCTTATGAGTTTCAAAGTATTCCCTTTACTTTTAACTTTTGGAAGAGTTTAAGAATGGCTTGTATTAATTATTCTTTGAATGTTTGATATAATTCAGCTGTGAAGCCATCTGAAAAATATAATAAAAGGTTAATGTCAAAAATATATAAGAAACATACAACTCAATAACATAAAACCCCAAATAACCCAATTTAAAATGGGAAAATAAATTAAATAGATATTTCTCAAAAGGAGACATACAAATGGCTAACAGTTATATAAAAATGTGATTGGGGTTTGAGGAAAAGGAAACCCTTGTACATGACTGGGAATGTGAATTAGTACAGCTTTGATTGAGAACAGTTTGGAGGTTCCTAAAAAAATTAAAAATAAAATTATCATGTGATCCAACAATTCCACTTCTGCATATACACCCAAAGGAAGTAAAGTCAGTACCTTAAAGAGATATCTACTCTCTCATCTGTACTGAAGTATTATTCACAACAGCTAAGTTGTGATATATAAGCAACCTTAGTGACCATCAGTGGATAAATGGATTACAATGTTTATGCATGTTTGTGTACACATACACAAGAATGAAATATAAAATGTTATTTAGCGCTAAGAAAGGAGATCCTGCCATTTGCGATGACACAAATTAACCTGGAAAATATTACACTAAATAAGCCAGACACAGAAAATAAATACTGCATATGATGAATTTTAAAAAGACAAATACAAAGAAACAGCAAATAGAACAGTGATTACTGGGGCTAAAAGGTGAGAGAAATATAATGATGTTAGTTAAAGGATACAAAGTTATAGTTAGGTCGGATGAATAAATTTAGAGATCTAATATATAGCTCATTGACTAGTAATAATACTGAATTGTGTGGAAATTTGCTAAGAGAGTAGATTTCAGGTGGTCTCACCACACACACACACACACACACACACGCATGCAAAAGGTAAGTGTAAGGAGATAGACATATTAATTTGTTTGACTGTAGTAATCGCTCTCCATTTATATATATATCAAAACATCATTTTGTATCCCTTAAATATTTATAATTTTGATTTTCAGTGTACTTTTACATACATATGAATGTTAAAAACCACTCAGGAGTAGGCTGTACTGTATTGAGAAGTTCCAGTTAATGAAATTCACTGAATAGAACCCAACTCAAAATCAAATGATCAATTTGAAACGAATGATAGCCGGGCGCGGTGGCTCACGTCTGTAATCCCAGCAGTTTGGGACGCCGAGGCGGGTGGATCACGAGGTCAAGAGATCGAGACCATCCTGGTCAACATGGTGAAACCCCGTCTCTACTAGAAATACAAAAAAATTAGCTGGGCATGGTGGCGCGTGCCTGTAATCCCAGCTACTCAGGAGGCTGAAGCAGGAGAATTGCCTGAACCCAGGAGGCGGAGGTTGCGGTGAGCCGAGATCGCGCCATTGCACTCCAGCCTGGGTAACAAGAGCGAAACTCTGTCTCAAAAAAAAACAAAAAAACAAACAAGAAAAACGAATGATAGTAAGCAAGACTCTATTATACTAGGTAAATCTGGATATATTTATATAAAGTCATATGAAGTTTAAGAAGTAAAAAAGTAAAAGCAATAAATATACTCAGTTATGCTATACAATGTAAAGTATAACCCAATATTCAACATTAATATGGTAGATTCCTGAAGTATCTTTGGAGTTTTTTCTATTATAATTGCAAACCTACCAACACAGGTAACATATAAAGTTAGAGAAATAAGATCAAGTAAAGAGAAATATGCATGCTTTAAGATAACGGTGGCATATTTGTAAGCAATGGATTGATTTTTCCCAGTAAATGATAGCAGCAGGTGGCCAACCTAGTACAAAGAAGTCAGAACAGTATAAAGAATAATCCTGAAAAACAATATATAAGTCTGTATGTCTCTACTAAAGCAGAAATAGCTGCCCAAATTATGTATTACTTTTCTTTAGACATCCCCAGAAGTCACAAATGTACTGCCCATCAGTTGTGTTTGTAACTCAGAAACAATGTTTAGCCTATTCAATTCTGCTTCAGTTTTTTTAAAAATAATAACTGTTAGACAAAAAGTGACATTTATATGCACATGACATCCAAATTAACTGTTTTAGACACATTTCCACATGAAGAAAATATTTATCATCAGTAATGATACCTTGAAATATTTAAGCGGTAAAGGATAGCTGCTGAATAGAAGCTTTCTGAGGAGAAATCTAAAACAGAGTTGCAGCGGCCATAGGAATAGGACTCAGCAGAACACATAGAGTATAACACCATCTAACATGTAATATCCAGTCAAAATACTCATTTAAAATGTGCTATAACAATCTTACACCATACTCAGTATATTTCTTATGTCAAATGTGTGGTGCATTTTTATTGAAAGCTAATATGCTTAGTATTTTCCCCCACCCGTACTACCAGTCATAATATGGCGAGTTCACTATTCCAGACAAGAAGATCTGTGTGTTATTTAAAGATAATAAAGTCGACCCATCATTATAATGACTCAATAGGCTGTGGTACTTGAAATTCACCAATGTTACAGTCTTTGAATAGCTCTTTTGCATAAACTTCTTCACTTTTTTAAACCATTCTGAGTAACAATTCATCTTTAAGATGCTCTGTCAGGCAAGCTGCAGTTATATCTTTGAATGCAATGTTACAGAAAAAATTTCTATAATAAGCACTTCACAGTTTAAAAGTTGTAATGTTGTGACACAATCTGGTAACAGCCATTGGTTCTGGATCTGAGGTAAACACCGTTCTCTATTTCTGACACGATGAGGGGAATAAAAAAAGTTGTACAAGTGATGCAAGCTGTGCCAGATGTAATGTGAAGTTCTAGGGTTTGATCAGTTTTAGTCACTTGTGCAGAAAGGAAGGTTTCAAAATGTTTTATAATTTGTATTAGCATTATTTCATCATGACTTCATATGAAGGACAGCAAATACCTTTACAAATTCAGTTCCTCCATTTTGATGAAAATGCTTTTAATATTTTAAATATTACCTTTATTTGTTTAACTTTTAAAGGTACTAAGTTTAATAGAGAATTAAATTATTAATCTTAATAGAATTTTGAATAACAGCACCACTGGAGGCAATAAAAGTCCTCTTCCCTAACCACCCATGATGCCTTGCCCCCAGCATCACTTACCTCTGTGGACTAATGAAAGATAACCCTACATGATCTTCTTGACTCTGCAGTCTAGGACACTTCATATGATGATTTAGATCAGGATGTTGTATAAAAACTTCACAGTTAGAACCTATTTTAGTAGTATTTTAAAGTAGAAGATAACATTAGAATTTTCAAAAAATGAGGCTAAATATTTTTCTTAGCAACCAAACCCATATTTGGATGCAATAGATATTTCCTCTTCATAACTAGATTTGTTCTGTTGACATATGAGAAACAAATTATTCAGAATAAATATACAAAAATTATGTAAGTGAAATAAAAACATCCATATGTACTAAGGTAAAATAAATTTCCTATGAATGTGATTTTATTCATATGTCAAATTACATATGCTACCTCAGCAACTGGAATGATGGGATAAAATGAGTGATTAGTATAAAGTGATGATATGTATGTTCCTTGTTGAACAATAAGTTAACTTGTTAATGTATACATTGTAAGTTTATTTGTTCTTCATTCAATTTGAAAACATACTATGGGCAAAAGTAGATATACATCACTGGGAATTAAACTGAGAAAGATGTGATCGCTGTCTCTCTTGACTTTGTCTTATTTAAAACACATTTCCAAAAGCACACAGTGGTATTTACCTAACTGCAATTTATATAAATAACATGAACTAAAAAATAAGATGTTACATAATCTGTAATTTGGGCTCTAACATATTATTTTTAAATATTAATGCAAAATATTGTATATATTATAATTTTCCATTTGCATGTTGCCTATGAGTACTGTATATTTCCAAACATTTCTGAATTATTTAATTTTATTTTTATTGGTCATCCACTTTTGCAAGGGCCTTACTATTGCACATATAATTAGTGTGTTTGCTGTTTGATACATGGACAACTCTGGTAAGCATTTAAAAATATTATTCAATTATTTTTTATTAAACAAGTGAATTTTTAAAGAATAATTTTGGTGGGTTTACAGCTTTGCTGTAAACTCACACAAAAGAGATTTTATAATTAAAGTGCTGACACAATGAGTACTATAAAAGCATGAACAGCCTTGCTATAAAAATGCTTATGATTGCTTTGGCTTCCTTTGCAGAGCCTGTGCTACAGAACTGCTACAGTAGGAGCAGTTGTGGTTGCTGATAATAGCGTGCCTTACATAGGATTCTTATCTGCTCATCAGATGCTATTTTTACATTATGGCTGAAACTTTTTCCTCCTCCACTTAAAGTGGCATTCACTCTATATTTCCATTCTGGGAAGATAGGTTGTAATGAGCAATCTCAATTAAGCTGAACCTCACGATGTCCAACTTTTCATTAAAGTAATAAATTATATTTGATGGCAATTGACTTTGACATGTACTGTCACACCCTATCAAACCAAAGGAATTTACCACGCTTGTAATCCACTTGGAGTTTGGATTAAAAAATTACCAATAGATTTTCAGGAAATTCAAGAACTGTTGGAATTAAAGCAGTTAGGTGAAGTTTCTTCTACTGAATCTTGTTCCACTCTCCCTGTAACCTGATGAGAAAATAACAAGCATAGGTTTAAAAAGTCTTCAGGGAGTAATGTGGCTTGAATGTGAGAAGAGCAGAGACAGTAAAACCTGATAGCTGAGACTGAATGGTGAAAATGTAGCCTTGATTTCTAAAAGTCAAATAATTTTCACCTCAAAAACATAAGCAATACACAATTTGTTAACTTGATCACTCAGTTGTAAATTTAATAAACTAGAGATGGCAGTGTTTATTGATTGGTTAATTTTAAGGGACTCTTTCTTTGATAGAAACATTCACATTTGTCAATACTTTTCAGTTCTAGGACCTTTCTTCTCCTTTTTATTTTTTCCAGATTGTGTTTTTGTAATTGTCTTGAGTTCTCTGAAAACTTAGTATGAGAATATTGTGCACGTGTAGAAATAATATGATGTCATATATCAACTTAAAAATAGTCAAAGACAGTACACTGGGGAGTGTGTGTGTGTAAAACTCAGTAAAATGTTTGGAAGGTAAATCCAAAGGAACGTTTCAGAATATATGATCAAAGTAGAGTCGGAAAATTTGGGAAGAAGTTAAAACTTAGAGAACTTTTTTTGTAATACCAGATCTCAAGCTATTTGATATATATCTAAAACTAAAATAACTAAACCTATTTCTTAGCAATTAGCAGAACAGGAACAAAAGAACAAAAGAAATAATTACTTTTTTTTTGCATGTACATTTCATCAGTTAGCTCAAGACATTTTTTTCTGTGGTGGTTAATTTTTCAGTATTAGCGGGCAAGACTGACACAGATCTATTTAATTAATTGGTGAGAAATTATTAAAAACACACTTTTTGAAATGATTTTTATTTTATGCTCAGAAAGTTATTTACAAACAGACTTTATTCACCATAATGTTGATAGATTATTTAATTATTTGTCAGAAATAAGAGAAGCAGTCTTTGGCCAGGTGCAGTGGCTCACGCTTGTAATCCCAGCACTTTGAGAGGGTTAGGTGGGCAGATCATGATGTCAGGAGTTCAAGACCAGCCTGGCCAACGTGGTGAAACCCCTTCTCTACTTAAGATACAAAAATTAACTGTGCATGGTGACACATGCCTGTAATCCCAGCTACTCAGGAAACCGAGGCAGGAGAATCACTTGAACCTGGGAGGCTGAGGTTGCAGTTAGCCCATATCGTGCTGTTGCACTCTAGCCTGGGCGACGGAGAGAGACTTCATCTCAAAAAAAGAAAAAAAAAAAAGGGCAGTCTTCTAAATTATGGGTCAGCAAACTACATCTGTAGACCAAATTCAGCCCACTGCCTGTTTTCGAAAACATCATTTTA
The DNA here is from genome assembly GCF_030222135.1 of Aotus nancymaae. NCBI lineage: Eukaryota > Metazoa > Chordata > Mammalia > Primates > Aotidae > Aotus > Aotus nancymaae. Next base: position 9,623,052 of record NW_026988438.1, read on the forward strand.
CAACACAGCGTATCTACTCATTTATGTATGGTCTGTTGCTGCTTTTGTGCTACAGTGGCAGAGTTTAACAGTTAAAACAGACACCTCATAGTCTGAAAAGCTGAAAATATTTATTATCTGCCTCTTTTTAGAAGTCTGCCAATCTCTGATCTAGATCTGTGGTTCTCAAAAGTGTGGTTCCCAGAGCAGCAACATTAGTATCACCTGGGAACTTCTTAGAGATAAAAACTCTTGTGCCCCATTCAGAATCACTGTGTCAGAAATTTTGGAGGTAAAGCCAAACAATCTGTTTAAAGTAGTCTTCTAGGTGATTCCAGTATACATTCAAGCTTGATAATCACTGCTTAGGGTAAGTGTTGGTAAAATATGGCTTGTGTACTAAACCTGGCCCTTCTGATGTTCTTTGTAAAGTTTCATGCTAAGGATGGTTCTTACATGATTTTACTGATTGCAAAAATTCAAAAAGAGAATATTTTATCCAAATTGTAGAACATTTGAATTTCAGTTGTGCATAAAGTTTTACCAGAACACAGCCACATTCATTTGCTTACACATTGTCTCTGATTCCCTTCACACTATAACAACAGAATTGAGTACTTACAACAGATACCATATAGCTCATAGAAACTTATATATTTGCTTATCTGGCACTTCATAACAAAAATTGTCAACCCCTGGCTTAAATCATAATCAAAGTGTATTTTATAGTACTGCTGAATTAGAAAAATACGGGACTATAGAGGTTGGAAATTTACACATTGAGGTAAAGTGTCTCCCCCAAGACCCTATCAAGTATCAGTGTGGAGTCTAATCTGAGGGCATGTCTGGGCAACACTGAGCTGTCAGAAGCCGAGGCTCTGTGTTCGTTAGGGCTCCTAGGCTCCTGAGAAGAAAAGAGAAAGAGCAAATAAGGTAGAGAAAAATTATAAGTAAGCAAATAACAGATAAGTGTTAAAAAGTAAGAGAATAATTACGGTATCAGCAGAAATTAAGATGTCATTTCTAGCATGAGGGTCTAAAAAGTGAGAAGTGGTAACAGGTATAAAATATTGATCTTTATTCCACTTTCTTTTTGAAGCTTTCTTGCTTCTATGAGGAGACCACTGAAACACACTCCAAACCTATTTGAAATGTGTTTTTTACTGTTAGTAGGGTTATGCATAAAGAATTAGTATTTTTAAAGGAGACGGATTTTAAAAAGTCAAAAAGAAAAGGTAGAAACTAATAAATAAATGATGTAAAATTTCCCCCACCTTGCTAAATCCAAACTAACAAAACCTTCTTGTTAATAATTCAGAGCTCTTGAACTTAAATTCTTGAGAATTTCACATACACCCATTGCTCAGCTTATATTTGAATGTAGTGGTTGCTATGAGTGATCCAGAAATGAAACCATTCATGACACTTAATTTAAAACTAAAACAGTTGGCAAAAATCTTTCCTCTCAGAGCATGTTGTCGTAGAAGTAAATGTAAAGGTCGGGAGACTTTTCATTTGCTTCTGTGATAACGTGGACTACTTGAACTGAGAAACATATTAATGTTTCCTCTGAAGCTTTCTATTATGTGTCAGGAGCCCCATTCCAGGATATCACACTGGAGGTGATAGAAAAAGACAGATGATAGAATGAACGGTTGGTCCTAACACAAAATAATCAGGCATCTTTATATTTCCACTTTACATTATAACAGGAAGCCTGATTAGATTCTGTGGTTTTACCTAAAAATAAACCTGGCTCAGGAGGAAGTTTTTTTTTTTTTTTTTTTCTATATGCACTGATTCTTATTATAAAAGAATTTCTTTTAAAGGCACAGGCAGATCTTCACAGGATACACATTATACATCTCATATTAAAATCCAATAAGCTCCAGAAGAGAGTTCTTACATATCGTCTCATATGTAATAAAGTTTTTCTTAGAAATCTCCATTTGAGATTCTTGAATATGACCTATCACAAAAAAACTGTAAAAAAATACATTTTTATTAAAAAATGCAAAACTGTATATTTAAAATTACAATACGGATTCTACTAACCACATCCTTTTCACAGAGTCTGAAATAGAATCTAAAAATTTATATGAAAGACTAGATGGTAATTTTAGCCTACAGTGGCAAGTAGCTTCTAAATAAATGGTCTTTTGATTGTGTTTTGGCTACCTAGAAGGAAATAGTCCATAAAAGAATATTGTAATTTAAAGGTTATAATGAAGAATTCTGCAGAAAAAATATTGATACTCTGAATACAGGATAAAATTAATATTTGATGGCCAATTTATATAAGAAACAAAGCTGTAAATATACAAAACAAAAATATGTGTAAACATCTTAAAAATCATGGACTGGCACTGTGGAAGGCTGAGGTGGGTGGATCACCTGAGGTCAGGGGTTCAGGACCAGCTTGGCCAACATGGTGAAACCCTGTCTCTGATAAAAAATACAAAAATTAGCCAGGTGTGGTGGTGGGTGCCTGAAACCCCAGCTACTTAGGCTTAGACAGGAGAATTACTTCAACCTGAGAGACAGAGGTTGCAGTAAGCAGAGATGTTGCCATTGCACACCAGCCTGGGTGACAAGAGTGAAACTCTGTCTCAGAAAAAAGAAAATCCATGCAAAACATGCAGGATTGTTATGGTACATATATGGCAATCTGGTTTGCTGCATCCATACCCCATCACCTATATCTGGCATTTCTCCCCATTATCCCTCCCCAACCTACCTACCCCACGCTGTCCCTCCCCTATTCCCCCCAACAGACCCCACTGTGTGATGCTCCCCTCCATGTGTCCATGTGTTCTCTTTGTACAACACCCGCCTATGAGTGAGAACATGCAGTGTTTGATTTTCTGTTCTTGTGTCAGTTTACTGAGAATGATGGTTTCCAGATTCATCCATGTCCCTACAAAGGACACGATCTCATCAATTTTTATGGCTGCATAGTATTCCATGGTGTATATGTGCCACATTTTCCCTGCCCAGTCTATCATCAATGGGCATTTGGGTTGATTCCAGGCCTTTGCTATTGTAAACAGTGCTGCAGTGAACATACATATCCATGTGTCTTTATAATAGAATGATTTATAAACCTTTGGATATATACCCAGTAATGGGATTGCTGAGTCAAATGGAATTTCTATTTCTAGGTCCTTGAGGAATCACCACACTGTCTTCCGCAATGGCTGAACCAATGTACACTCCCACCAACAGTGTTAAAGTTTTCCTATTTCTCCACATCCTCTTCAGCATCTGTTGTCTCCAGATTTTTTAATGATCGTCATTCTAACTTGCATAAGGTGGTATCTCAATGTGGTTTTGATTTGCATTTCTTTAATGACCAGTGATGATGAGCATTTTTTCATGTTTTTTGACTTCATAAATGTCTTCTTTTGAAAAGTGTCTGTTCAAGTCCTTCACCCAGTTTTGAATGGGTTTGTTTTTTTTCTTGTAAATCTATTTTAGTTATTTGTAGATTCTGGATATTAGCCCTTTGTCAGATGGATAGATTGGAAAAATTTATTGCCATTCTGGTTGTTGCCGGTTCACTCTAATGATTGTTTCTTTTGCTGTACAGTAGCTCTGGAGTTTAATTAGATCCCGTTTATCTATTTTGGCTTTTGCTGGCAATGCTTTTTGTGTTTTAGTCAAGACGTTCTTGCCTATGCCTATGTCCTGAATGGTTTTGCCTAGGTTTTCTTCTAGGATTTTTATGGTGTTAGGTCTAATTTTTAAGTCTTTAATCCATCTGCTGTTAATTTTTGTGTAAGGTGTCAGGAAGGGATTCAGTTTCAGCTTTCTGCACATAGCCGGTTTTCCCAACACCATTTATTAAACAGGGAATTCTTTCCCCATTGCTTGTTTTTGTCAGGTTTGTCAAATATCAGATGGTTATAAATGTGTGGCATTTCCTCTGAGGCCTCTGTTCTGTTCCATTGGTGTATGTCTCTGTTTTGGTACCAGTACCGTGCTGTTTTGATTACTGTGGTCTTGTAGTACAGTTTTAAGTCAGGTAGTGTGATGCCTCCAGCATTGTTCTTTTTGCTTAGAATTGTCTTAGCCATGCAGGCTCACTTTTGGTTCCATATGAAGTTTAAGGTGGTTGTTTCCAGTTCTGTGAAGAGGATCATAGGTAGCTTGATGAAGATAGCATTGAATCCATAAATGACTTTGGATAGTATGGCTATTTTCACAATATTGATTCTTCCTAACCATGAGCATGGAATGTTTTTCCATCTGTTTGTGTCCTCTCTTATTTCCTTGAGCAGTGGTTTGTAGTTCTCATAGAAGAGGTCCGTCACATCCTTTGTTAGTTGTATTGCTTTATATTGGCTGTGGGTTTGTCATAAATAACTTTATGATTTTGAGAGATATTCTGTTGATACCCAGTTTATTGAGAGTTTTTAGCATTAAGGGCTGTTGAATTTTGTGGAAGGCCTTCTCTGCATCTATTCAGATAATCATGTGATTTTTGTCTTTGGTTCTGTTTATGTGGTGGATTACGATTATAGACTTGTGTATGTTGAACCAGCCTTGCATCCCCAGGATGAAGCCTACTTGATCGTGAAGGATAAGCTTTTGGATGTGCTATTGCTATCAGTTTGCCAGCATTTTATTGAAGATTTTTGCATCTCTGTTCATCATGGCTGTTGGCCTGAAGTTTTCTTTTTTTGTTGAGTCTCTGCTGGGTTATGGTATCAGGATGATGTTGGTCTCATAAAATGATTGGGAAGGATTCTCTCTTTTTGGAATTGTTTCAGAAGGAGTGGTACCGCCTCCTCTTTGTATGTCTGGTAGAATTTGGCTGTGAACCCATTTGGACCTGGGCTTTTTTTGGTTGGTAGTCTATTAATTGCTGCCTCAACTTCAGCCCTTGTTACTAGTCTATTCAGGGTTTCAACTTCTTCCTGGTTGAGGCTTGGGAGGGTGCAAATGTCCAGGTATTTATCCATTTCTTCCAGGTTTACTGGTTTGTCTGCATAGAGTTGTTTGTAGTAATCTCTGATGCTGGTTTGTATTTCTGTAGAATCAGTGATGATATCCCCTTTACCATTTTTTATTGCATCTATGTGATTCTTCTCTCCTTTCTTTATTAATCTGGCTAGCAGTCTGTCTGTTTTGCTGATCTTTTCATAAAACCAACTCCTGGATTTATTGATTTTTTGAAGGAGTTTTTGCGTCTCTATCTCCTTCAGTTCTGCTCTGATCTTAGTTATTTCTTGTCTTCTTCTAGCTTTTGAGTTTTTTTGATCTTGCACCTCTAGCTCTTTCAATTTTGATGATAGGGTGTCGATTTTAGATCTTTCCTTGCTTATCTAGTGGGCATTTGTTGCTATAAATTTTCTTCTAGACACTACTTTAAGTGTGTCCCAGAGATTCTGGTATGTTGTGTCTTCATTTTCATTGGTTTCAAAGAACATCTTTGTTTCTGCCTTCAGTGGAGTGTTAAAGTCTCCCACTATTATTGTGTGTGAGTCTAAGTCTCTTTGTAGGTCATTAAGAACTTGCTTTATGTATCTGGGTGCTCCTGTATTGGGTGCATATATATTTAGGATCCTTAGCTCTTCTTGTTGCATTGATCATTTTACCATTATGTAATGCCCTTTGTCTCTTTTGATCTTTGTTGATTAAAGTCTATTTTGTCAGAGACTAGGATTACAACTCCTGCTTTTTTTTTTTGTTCTCCATTTGCTTGGTAAATCTTCCTCCATCCCTTTATTTTGAGCCTATGTGTGTCCTTGCACGTGAGATGGGTTTCCTGGATACAGTACACTGATGGGTTTTGACTTTTTATCCAATTTGCTAGTCTGTGTCTTTTGATTGGGTTATTTAGTCCATTTACATTTAAGGTTAATATTGTTATGTGTGAATTTGATCCTGCCATTTTGATGCTAGCTGGTTGTTTTGCCCATTTATTGATGCAGTTTCTTCATTGTGTCAATGGTATTTTACCATTTGGTACGTTTTTGGAGTGGCTGTTACTGGTTGTTCCTTTCTATGTTGAGTGCTTCTTTCAGGAGCTCTTGTAAGACAGGCCTGGTGGTGACAAAATCTCCCAGCAATTTCTTGTTCGTAAAGGATTTTATTTTTCCTTCACTTATGAAGCTTAGTTTGGCTGGAGATGAAATTCTGGGTTGAAAGTTCTTTTCTTTAAGGATGTTGAATATTGGCCCCCACTCTCTTCTGGCTTGTAGAATTTCTGTTGAGAGATCTGCTGTGAATCTGATGGGCTTCCCTTTGTGGGTAACCCGACCTTTCTCTCTTGCTGCCCTTAGCATTTTTTCTTCATTTCCACCCTGGTGAATCTGACTATTATGTGCCTTGGGATTGCTCTTCTTGAGGAATATCTTTGTGGTGTTCTCTGGATTTCCTGGACTTGAATATTGGCCTGCTTTGCTAGGTTGAGGAAGTTCTCCTGCATAATATCCTGAAGAGTATTTTCTAGCTTGGATTCATTCTCCCCATCACATTCAGGTACACCTATCAAGCATAGATTAGATCTTTTCACATGATCCCATATTTCTTGGAGGCTTTGTTCATTTTTCACTCTTTTTTCTCTAATCTTGCCTTCTCATTTTATTTCATTGAGTTGATCTTCATTCTCTGATATCCCTTCTTCTGCTTGGTCAATTCAACTATTGAATCTTGTGTATGCTTCTTGAAGTTCTCGTGTTATGTTTTTCAGCTCCATTAAGTCATTTATAGTCTCCTATAAGCTGTTTATTCTGTTTAGCATTTCATCAAACCTTTTTTCAAGGTTCTTAGTTTCTTTGCGTTAGGTTAGAACATGTTCTTTTAACTTAGAGAAGTTTGTTATTACCCGTCTTCTGAAGCCTGTTTCTATCAAATTATCAGGCTAATTGTCCATCCAGATTTATTGCTTTGCTGGTGATGAGTTGTGATCCCTTAGAGGAGAAGAGGCATTCTGGTTTTGGGTGTTTTCATCCTTTGTATGCTGGTTTATTCCCATTTTTGTGAATTTATCTACCTATGGTCTTTGTAACCAGTGACTTTTGTATGGGGTCTCTGAGTGGATGTCCTTTTTGTTGATTATGAAGCTATTTCTTTCTGTTTTTTAGTTTTCCTTCTAACAGTCAGGCCACTCTGCTATAGGACTCTGGAGGTCCACTCCAAACCCTGCTTTCCTAGGGATCACCCAGGGTGGCTGCAGAACATTAAGCATTGCTGCCATTTTCTTTTTCTGTTATCTTCATCCTAGAATAATACCCACCAGATGTCAGCCTGAGCTCTTCTTTTTGAGGTGACTCTTTGGATATACAGGTGTCAGGGAGCTACTTGAGGAGACAGTCTTTCCCTTATAGGAGGTCAAGTGCTGAGCTGTGAGCTTCATTGTTCTGTTCAGAGCTGAGGGGCAGGTACATTTACATCTGCTGCAGTGGAACTCATAATCACCTTTTTTCCCAGGTGCTCTGTCCTGGGAAGTTGGGGCTTTATTTATAAGTTCCTGACATGCTGCTGCCTTTTTTCAGAGCTGTCCTGCCCAGAAAATAGGTAGCCTAGTCACAATGTGCCAGTAGAGGCATTGTTGAGCTTCCCTGGGCTCTGCCCAGCTACTGTGTGAACTTCCTTGTGGTTTTGTTTATAGAGGTATAGTTAGGACTGCCTCTGTAATGGTGAACTGTATTGGTAATGATGGATTGCCTTGGTAATGGTGGACTGTCTCGGTAGTGGCCAACTGCCTCGGTAATGGTGGATGCCTTCCCCCAGCAGAGCTGGACCATCCCGGATCCAGCTGTGCTTGCTGCGAAATTCTCAATCTAGAGCGTTTTAGATTGCTGATCTTTGGGGGGTGGGACCTGCTGAGCCAGATCACCTGGCTCCCTGTTTCAGCCCCCTTTTCTTCAGTTGAATGGGTGGCTCTGTCTCCCAGGCATTCCAGGTGCCAGTTGAAACGGCTGCCCAGATTTGTGTGAGTTTTTGTGTGGAGACATGCTGCACTGGCTGAAAATAGCCGTGTTAGAAACTCCTGGTGCTTTTCAGCTCGGGAATCTCCTGGTCTGTGAGCAGTAATAACTCATTTGGAAATGAGGTGTTCACTCACCCTCTGCATTTTTCTCGCTGGGAACTGCACTCCAGAGCTGTTCCTATTTGGCCATCTTGGATCCCTCTCCCAAAAAGAAAAAATTTAGTGGGGTGGCTCTTGCCTGTAATCCCAGCACTTTGGGAGGACCAGGCAGGTAGATCACAAGGTTAGGACTTTGAGACTAGCCTGGCCAGCATGGTGAAACCCTGTCTCTACTAACAATACAAAATTAGCTGGGCATTGTGGCATGCACCTATAATCCCAGCTACTCAGAAATCTGAGGTAGGAGAATTGCTTAAATCCAGGAGGCAGAGGTTTCAGTGAGCTGAGATTATGCCACTGCGCTCCAGCCTGGCGACAGAGGGAGACTCCGTCTCAAAAACAAAAACAAAAATCATGAACTGAGGAAGCCTTTCCAATTTTGACTCAAAATTCAAAAGTCATAAGATTAAAGATTTATAAATTCCACCAAATGAAAGATTTTTTTAAAATAAGCATAATTGGCCAGGCGCGGTGGCTCATGCCTGTAATCTCAGCACTTTGGGAAGCCAAGGCTGGTTGATCAGGAGGTCAGGAGTTCGAGACCAGCCTGACCAATATGGTGAAACACCGTCTCTACTAAAAATACAAAATTAGCCGGACGTGGTGGCACATGCCTGTAGTCCCAGCTACTCGGCAGGTTGAGGCAGAAGAAATACTTCAACCTGGGAGGTAGAGGTTGTGATGAGCCAAAATCGTGCCATTGCACTCAGCCTGGGTGACAGAGTGAGACTCTGGTTTAAAAACAAAAGCAAAAACAAAAAAAAACCCCATAATCATAGCACCATAATGAAAGCTGGAAAACAAATGCCTAACTCAAAAAAGCATACTCAATTTGTATTTCAAAGAAACTACCTCTCTAATATATGAAAGCCTTAAAAATTGAAAAAAATTAATCAATTCAGTTGAAAGTACAAATAGACTAACAATAAAATAAAAAGTGTAAAGAAAATGTATACAGAGGGTAAAAAATAACAGGATGCTTATTCTCTTATAATAAGAGAAATTAAAATTGAAATGTTGTAGATATTCTATTCCTTTTTGATAAAATTGTCAAAAACTTCAAACTGTGATTATATGCCTTGTTGCTAAGAAAAATAGATAATCTTACCCAGCAGACAGTGCTGTAAATTGGTAAAACACCCCAGAACAGAAGTTCTGAATTACAATGATTCTATCCTCCCAGAAAAAAATTTGGCAATAGCTGTACATATTTTTGATTGTCATAACTGGAGAGAGAGTTGCTATTGGTATTCAATGGGTAAAGGTCAAGGATACTGCTTAATGCCCTGAAATATATAGGATGGCTTCCATAACAAAGAATTATCTGGCCCAAAAGGTCAATAGTGTTGCTGTTAAGAAACTTTGCCCTAGATTTTAATTTTACAATATTATTCAAACATTACAGCACATGTGTAATATATCTGTCACATCTAGGAATTTATTTTCCATTGGGCAATAAATGCTATATATACAGGATTATTCAATGAAGCATGATATAGTGCAGCAAAAAACAACAACAACATTCAATAAGTATTAAAATATGATGCATCTAGAAATACCAGTAAAATGAATTGAGATGCTCAACATGTTTTATTAAAAAACTATCTCTAAGTGAAAAAGTGCTGGTAGTGGCATACAATATGCTAACATTTATATTGGAAAAGAGGAAAATAAGCATTTATGTTCATATTCTTTATGCATTTATGTAATAAGAAAGCTCTGGACTGGGCACAGTGGCTTATGCCTGTAATCCCAGCACTTTGGGAGGCTGAGGCCACTGGATTGCTTGAGATCAAGAGTTTGAAACCAACCTGACCAACATAGTGAAACACCATCGCTACTAAAAATACAAATTTAGCTGGGCGTGGTGGCGCGCTCCTGTAATCCCAGCTACTTGGAAGGCTGAGGTGGGAGAATCTGTTGAACCTGGGAGATGGAGGTTGCAGTGAGCCAATATCACACCACTGTACTCCAACCTGGGTAAGAAGAGCCAGACCCTGTCTCAAAAAAAGAAAACGAAAAAAAAAAAAAAAAAAGGAAAGCTCTGGAAAGATTCAGACTGCCACAAGGAGGATGCTTGATTTTGGTTCTACCAAGCATTCATAACAGAAAACATTGTCATCTCCTTATGGTATGAGGGCAGTGATCAATCATTTTCCGAAAAATATCCTTTAAGGGTAGAATATGGAAGACAATTGTCTCTAAAAAACCCTTAATAAATGGAACAGAAACTGATAAGAAGAATAAATAACAAATGAAGGAACACATCAGAGTTTTTACTATGTTGTCAATCTAAACAGATCAAACTTATGTTTTTCGTGTATTTATTTTTTAAAAAAAAGCGTACTGTGGTAATACCCCATGGGTGTTCCATGTATCTTCATTAGGGAACTGATTTTGCCAGGACAGCTGAGAAGGGAAACTCAAAATACTATCTTGGCTAATTCTAAGACATCCAAATAATGGGGGAAAAGGGCAACTATGAATAATTCTTCAAGATAGGAATGGAATTTGAAGTCACTGGATCTGTGAAAATTGGCAATTAAAGTACAGGCAAATCTTGTAATTGTAATTATTTTTAACATTAGCCACAATCAGTGAGGAAACAGAGTGATTTTCTTCACAGTTCCAACTTCCAAGACACACTGCTGTGTGGTGTTTCTTCCAAGCTTTAATAAGAAATATGATGATAAATGGCCCCTGCTAATGTTTTTAAGGCAGCCAAGATTAGAGATAGAGTTTTTGTTATTAATTGTGTATTAGATGAAAGGAATCTCTGAACATGCAGAGAATGACAAAGGGCTGCTATTGGTTTTGAAGGATACTTTCTAAATGACTTAAAAACACCTTGGCATCCCTACTGTCAGAACTGTAAAAGTTAATTTCCTTTCTATTCTTTCTACTTCCCCCAAAATAAGCTGCCATATGCCTGGATTTTCAGTTGCCTACTGTATCAGAGTATTACTATTTTTATAAAAAAATCTGCTTGTGGAGACAACATGTATTTATGGTAATAATGAAAACTTTGAGACAATAAAATAGAAACATTGAGACATGTTGTCCTGCTATTAAGTGATCATATGATATAATAGTTCTTTTTATAACAGGTTATATTGCTATCTGTCAACTATTAGGATTGAAAATAATGTCATCTTGACAATTACACATAATCTCATGACCAGACCAAATATATATTCATTTGTAATATCTCTTAAAGGAGAGACGTTTTTAGTCCCTGAAAGAGCACGTGTAGTATAATATTATTGATTGTTTAAAAATACTGCCTTATCTTCTTAAATATACTAACATGCAACTATAATCTGCTGTCTGTTTGATAACCAAAACTATCTTAAGTTTGAAAACAAACATTTCATTTTAGAATTACTTAGAATTAATTCTGCTCAGATATTGTTCTTACTGATTCTGTTAACAATTAAAGTACAGGCAAATTTTATAGTTATTATTATCATCAGCCACAATCATTGAGAAAATAACAGAGAGTGATCACCATAGAGGCTGTCTTGAAAAACAGGGAGAACAAGATGGTACCTCAAAGTGGACAGCCTGCAGCACATGCAGAGAGTTACTCAAAGTAACAAATCTCCATCATATCTTTTACAAATGAGAGTAGTAGTAGCTACTCCTCAATCATCATATTACTAGAAATGGGAAAGAATGTTAAAATATTTACAAAAACCAGGAAGATTTTCTTCTCAGCAGGAATTATGCTACAATTCACTTAGGGTGTTAAATGTGTTATTTATTTCTTCTCGGTGTATTCATTGCTAGCACAACTGTCCTACAACCAGGATATTCCACAGTAGAAGGCTTCCTTCTGTTTCTCCAGCATGCTGCCTGAGCTGGAAATGTCTTTTAAACATTATTAGACAGCCCTGGTTCCCTCCATGAAGTCTATAGACTAACACCAAGAAGCTGACATTTAGCTAATAAATTTTCACTGAGATGAGTGATTTGAGTCAAGTGGCATAAAATGACTTCAAAGTGTTCAGAAATTGAATCCAAGAATCAAACTATGCTGAACAGCAGCCTTCTGGGTCTGCTTTATATCCATGTCAAAACTTCAACTTTTCTTGTACTGGGGGACTTGAGAGCAATGCTCTGCATGATAATTCCTGTAGTCTTAATAATTCTGTCAAATCTTAATGCCAATTAGAATTTTCAAGGACCAGAAAGCTCTAACATTATTAGGAGAACAAATAAATGTACACACTACATACATTCTAGACATAATGCTATACAGAATCTTGAGTCAGGTGCTCATTCATAATTTTTAATTCCCCTATTGATAGTAAAATCACAAAGTCAAGGAATCAATTTATATTCTCTCATGTTAGTCCTATTGACATTTTAATTAAACTTTTGTTTCAAGATAATTGTACATTCAACACATGTAAGAAATAATAGATAATTGTAGAGTCAAGATAATTGTAGATTAAGTGCTTATACCCTGCACCCAGTCCTCCACAATGATAAAATCTTGCATAACTACAGTACAGGATGTTGGCATTGATTCAATACATCTATCAAACTCAAATTTCACTAGTTTTATATGCACTCTCTTTTGTACTGTGTACTACAGTCAATATAAAGAACAATTCTGTCCCCCTAAGAATTAATTGTGCTGCCTCTTTATAACCACATCTGTCTCCTTTGAGCCATGCTTGTCTCTAATACCTGGTAACCACTAATATTTTTCATCTGTATAGTTATTCAGTTCAGGAATGTTGCATAAATGGAATTGTATAGTATGTGTAACCTTTTGGAATTGGCTTTTGGCTTTTTTTTTTTTTCTCAGCACAACTCTCTTAATATCTATCCAAGTTGTTGCAAGTACCAATAATTCCTTCTTTTCATTGTTGAGTAGTATTTCATGCTATAGATGTACCACAGGGTTTGTTTAACAATTTACCAGTTGAAGAAACTTTTGATATATTTTTTTTCTTTTTTGGAGACAGAGTCTCACTCTGGCACCAGGCTGGAGTGCAGTGTCACAATCTTGGCTCACTGCAACCTCCACCTCCTGGGTTCAAGCAATTCTCCTGCCTCAGCCTCCCGAGTAACTGGGACTACAGGTGCATGCCACCACACCCAGCTAATTTTTGTATTTTTAGTAGTGATGGGGTTTCACCATGTTGGCCACAATGGTCTCGATCTCTTGACCTCGTGATCTGCCCACCTTGGCCTCCCAAAGTGCTGGGATTACAGATTATTTTTTTTTTTATTTTATGCTATTTAAAATAGAGTTGGTATGAACATTTATGTACAGGTTGTTACGTAGGCAAAATTTTTCATTTATCTGGGATAAGTGCCCAAGACTGCGATTGCTAGGCCACGTGGTAATTATGTGTTATGTGTTTAGGTTTATTAGAATTTGTCAAACTGATTTCCAGAGTGGGTGTATCATTGTACATTCCTATCAGCAGTGTATGAATGATCCTGCTTTTTACATCTTGTTCAGCATTTGGCGGTGTCATTTTTCTAAAAAAAATTAGCCATTCTGACAGGTGTACAGTAATCTCATTGTAGCTTAAATTTGCATTTTTAATAGATTTTATCAGCTTATTTTTATCTGTATGTCCTCTTCTATGAAATGACTGTTCATGTTTTTCCCCTTATTTTCTAATTGAATTGTCTATGGGATTTTTGTTGTTGAGTGTGAGAAATCTAAACACTAGTTCTAAATCCTAGTCCTTTATTGAATATGTCATGTATTAGTCCGTTTTCGCATTGCTATAAAGAAATACCTGATACTGGGTAATTTATAAACAAAAGGGTTTATAACTCAGTTCCTCATGGCTGTAAGACCTCAGGAAATTACAGTCATGGTTGAAAATGAATGGGAAGCAAGACACATTTTACATGGCAGCAGGAGTGCAAGAGCAAGAGAAAGAAAATAAGCCAGCAGGGAACTGCCAAACACTTTTAAACCACCAGATCTTTGGAGAACTCACTCACTATGATGATAATACCATGATAGGAATGGCATCCATGATTCAAAACCTCTCACCAGGTCCCTTCATTGACATATGGGGATTATAATTTGAGATGTGATTTGGGAGAAGACCCAGAGACAACCATATCATTCCACTCCTGGACCCTCCAAAAGCTTAGGTCTTTTTCACATTTCAAAATGAATCATGCCTTCCTCACAGTTCCCTAAAGTCTTAACTCCTTTCAGCATTAACTCAAAAATCTATATCCAAAGTCTCATCTGAGACAAGGGAAATCCCTTCCACCTATAAGCCTGTAAAACCAAAACGAGTTAGCTACTTCAAAGATACAATGGGGGAATAGGCATGGGGTAGGTACTCCCATTCCAAATGGAAGAAATTGGCGAAAACACAGGGGCCACAGGTCCCATGCAAGTCTAAAACCCAGAAGATCAATCATTAAATCTTAAAGCTTTAAAATGATCTTCTTTGACATCATGTCTTACATCCAGGGCACACAGATGCAAGCGGTGGGATCTCAAGGCCTTGGGCAGCTCTACCCCTGTGGATCTGCAGGGTGCAGTACCCAGGTTCTTTATACAGGCTGGTTGAGTGTCTGTGGCTTTTCCAAGTATATGGTGCAAGCTGTCAGTGGATTTACCATTTTGGAATCTGGAGAATTGTGGCCTTCCTCTCACAGCTCCACTAGGCAGTGCCCCAGTGAGGACTCTTTGGTGGGTCTCCAACCTCACATTTCCCTTCTGCACTGCCCGAGTAGAGGTTTGCCATGAGGGCTCCACCCCTGAAGAAGACTTCTGCCTGGACATCCAGATATTTCCTTACACCCTTGAAATACAGGCATAGGCTCTCAAAGCTAAACTCTTGTCTTCTGTGCACCTACAGCTCAACATCATGTGCAAGCTGCCGTGGTTTAGGGCTTGCACCATCAGAACCAATGTCTTAAACTGTACCTTGGCCCATTTTAGCTGTGGCTGGTACTAGAGTGACTGGGAAGCAGGACACCAAGTCTTGAGGCTGCACAGAAAAGCATGGGTCCTGGGCCTGGCTAAGAAAACAATTTTTCCATTCTAGGCCTCTGGGCCTGTGATGGAAGGGTTGTTGTGAAGATCTCTGACATGCCTTGGAGACATTCTCCCCCATTGTCTTGGCTATGAACATTTGGCTCCTCATTACTTATGCAAATTTCTGCATCTGGCTTGAATTGCTCCCCTGAAAATAGAATTTTCTATTCTACCTCATGGCCAGGCTGTAAATTTTTCATACTTTTATCCTCTGCCTCCCTTTTAAATATAAGTTCCAGTTTCAGATCATCTTTATGAATACATATGACTAAACACTTTAAGAATCAGCCAGGTTACATCTTGAATGCTTTCCTTCTTAAAAATTTTGTTTTTCAGTTACCTTAAATCACCTTTCTCAAGTTTAGCCTTCCACAGATCTCTACGGCAGGGGCAAAATGCCACCAGTCTCTTTGATAAAGCATGGCAAGAGTGACCTTTACTTCAGTTTCCAATAAGTTACTCATCTCCATCTGAGTCCACCTCAGCCTGGACTTTATTGTTCATTTTACTATCAGCATTTTGGTCAAAACCATTCAGTGAGTCTCTAGGAAGTTTCAAACATTCCCACATCTTCCTGTCTTCTTCTGAGCCCTCCAGACTGTTCGAACCTCTGCCTGTTACCTAGTTCCAAAGTCATTTCCATATTTTTAGGTTTCTTTATAGCAGTACCCCTCTCTTGGTACTGCTGTAAAGTTTCATGTATTAGTTCATTTTTACACTGCTATATATAACTCCTTGAGACTGGGTAATTTATAAACAAAAAAGACTTAATTGACTCACAGTTCCACACAGCTGGGGAGGCCTCAGGAAACTTACAATTATGGTGGAAGGGGAATGGGAAGTGAAGTAGATCTTACATGGCAGCAGGAGACAGAGCAACAAAGAGGGAGAGCAAGAGAGAAAGAGAGTGCCGGGGGAGGTGTCAAACACTTGAAACCATCAGATCTCAGGAGAACTGACTCACTCTCATGAGGACAGCAGGGGGAAAACCACCCCCATGATCCAATAGCCTTCCACCAGATCCCTTCCTCAACCCATGAAGCCTACAATTTGAGATGAGATTTGGGTGGAGACACAGCTAAACCACATCACATGTCATGCAGATACTTTCAATCAGTAGCTTGCCTTTGCATCTTCTGCACAGAGAAAATAGTTTCATTACAAAGAAAAAGTTTTAAATTTTGATGAGATCCAATGTATCAATTTTTTTTTTTTATTGGATAGGCTGCGCTTTTGCGGCAAAATTTGAATATTCTTAGAGTTAGATATGAAGATTTTCTCTTATACTTTTTCTGAATGTTTTGTGGTTTTACATTTAAGTTCATGAAATATTTTAAGTTAATGTTTGAATATGGTGTCAGGTTTACTTCAGGATTCACTTTTATGCCTACTGCTCCAGCACCACTTAGTGAAATCAAATTTATTGAACTGAATTTATTAAATTGATTTTATAACTTTTTTCAAAAATCAATTGGCAATCTATGACGATCTATTTCTGGATTCTTTATTTTATTCCATTATTCTGTGTGTCTGTCTGCCAACCAGTATTGCACTATCTTCATTACTGTATCTATTTGTCAAACTTAATAAGAGGTAGACTGGTTCCTACTACATCCTATTCCTTTTTGAAGGTAGTTTTAGCTATTCTGGGGCCTGTGCCTTTTCATAAATATTTTAGAATAAGATTTTCTATGTCTTAAAAAAACCTTGTTGAGATTTTGATTGAAATCTTATTAAGCTACAGATTAATGTTCCTTTTAATTTTGAGTGTACAGCCTTTTTACCTAATTTTAAGGCTCTTTTTTCTGTTGGGTTAATATATCTTTTTATAAGTCACCTTAATTAGAAATTTAGGTCAGAATAAAAACTATTCTAATTTCAGAAAAATAAAATTTAAAAAATATAGAACATAAAACCCTGAAATAAAAATCTCATTGAGTAAAATAAATGTTTTCTGCTAATTTTTAAAATTATATTACAAAGTAAAGATCATATATTAATTAGCTCAGGCTTCCCTAAGAATATACCACAGACTAGTGGCTTAGAGAGTAGAATTTTATTTTCTAACAGTTCTGGAGATTGAAAGTCTAAGATTAAGGTGCCAGCATGATTGGTGTCTAGTGAGGGCTCCCCTTTCAAGTTGCAGACAGTTGCCTTTCTGCTGCGTGCTCAGTAGCCTTTCTTGAGACACAGTGCTCATGAAGAGAATGGCTCTTATTATAAGGACACCAGCCCTATCAGATCAGAACCCCATCTTTAGGACCTCATTTAACCTTGATAACTTTCTTAGAGGCCCCGTCACCAAATACAGCCACACATGGGGGTTAGGGCCTCAGCATATGAAATGGGAGAGGGTGCACAAACATTCAGTCCATAACAGATGAGGTAACCAAAGTCTCCGAAAATTTTTAATAATTGTTAGCAGTTTCATGGGTGTAACAGGAGCTATCCTTAATATTTTATATAAGTAATGATTTCCCTAATCCTGTAGCTGCCTTTAAGATATAGGGGCACTATTGTTATCCCCCTTTATAAACTTAGGCCTTGAAAGTCTTTTTTTTTTTTTAAGATGGAGTCTCACTCTGTCTCCCAGGCTGGAATGCAGTGGCATGATACCAGCTCACTGCAACCTCTGCCTGCCAGGTTCAAGTGATTCTCTTGCCTCAGCCTCTGAGTAGCTGAAATTATAGGCATGTGCCACCATGTCTGTCTCTGTTTTGTATTTTTCACAGAGATGGGATTTCACCATGTTGGCAGGCTAGTCTCAAACTCCTGACCTCAGGTGATTTGCCCACCTTGGCCTCCCAAAGTTGTGAGATTACAGTCATAAGCCACCATGCCCAGTCTGGATAGTCTTAATTAAGTAAGTTGCTCTAGGCTACTCAAATAAAATGGGTTGAGTTTATATTTGAATTCAGCTCATCTGTCTTCGGAGTCTGAGCTTTTAAATGCGGTAGCATTCTGCCTCTCTGTAGTGAATTATTGGTAAGAATGTGAAAGAAATTTTGGTTGTTATATGTATTTCAAATAATTCCTAAAAAAAAGTAAATGCTTTCAATAGAAATGTGAAATAGGATATATGGCAGAAGTATTATGATTTTTTCGCCCTACAGCAATTCTACTTTTTAGTATCATTAATAAGGATGCAAAATGACAAGGGAAACCTAGAGATGACCAGAGAGTCCATTTCTATAGGAGGAGATCAACCAAACAGACTCATTTTTCTTTTGTGGAGTTCAAAATAAACCAATAAGCAGTAAACACACAATCTGAGTTGAACAAGAAATGAAAGCATGCCAAGGGCAACAAATCGATTTTTAATTTTTGTGTGTACAGCTTTCCTCTCCTTGGTGTCTCACTGTGATGAATGAGGTGAACAACAGACCCTCTGTAAATTACAAGCCCTAGATAAATTATGAGGAGAGTAACAATGCATAAAACCACAACTTTCTTTTTCAGCAACTGCTTTGGCCTTATTATATGGGATTTTCTGCCCAGAGACAGAATCTGTGCCATTTAGAGTCTCATATATACACTTTAAACTTCAGCCAATGCATATTGGTGAAGAGTTAAGTTTGAGTCCATTTAAATGTGTTAACCTTTTGCTACCTATCCTTCTCCATTTAACGCCTTCTAACCAGCAAGAATTAGGGAGAGATTGAAGTTGCCTGTAAAATTTTTAAGTAATGATTTTCCTTTTAAAAATCAAATATGTGATTGAATTACATTAAAATTATATTCCTCTCTAACCTACATTTTGGTTAACATTACTTTTTATTATTTAGATTCTCAAATAATCATAATATAAAACCTAAATTTATTATAAAATATTTTGCACTTATTTTATTATTATAACTAATAATATATTTTATAGGCATTTTCTTCCTTCCTTGGTTTACTTAAAAAAAAAAAACTGGCTTACAGTGTAGTTCCTCTTTCTACTCTTGGTAGAGCACCTGGCAATATGAAATGGAAATGCATTCCAAGAATTGCAGAAATTTAGAAATGGGAAGAACTGTATAGAGCATACAGTGTGACTTTCTCAGTATGCACGTATTTTTTAAATAAAGGAAAAAGAAAGTAGAAATCGTCTCATGGCTTACCCACTAGAGGCAGACTATATACATAATATTTTATCCATCCAAAGAAAATCTATGCAGGGAAAAAATAAAGCAAAAAGAAAAGTTACTGTGTATTGAGTTTGATAGGTGTCCATGATATGTTCATAACTGACACTAAAATCAATCAGTATAAAAACAGTACAAGTACAGAAAAATATAGGATAATGTAATTACTATAAAATAAAATCAAAATAAATCTAAGTGACTCCTCTCACACAGATATATATTTATACTTAAAATGTTTATCAGTGTACGCCACACACAGAAGCATTTATTCCAGGAGAAGGGTAATAGAAGGAAGAAATGAAGATAGAATATTGCTCTTTATTTAAAATTTTTCTGTGTCCACTACATATTAATCTTTAATTAATTTGAAGAACAAAACCTGGGAAAGTAAGGGGAAAAGGAGGGAAGAAAATCAAGATTAGGTAATATTAAAGCAGCTTTGCGATACGGAAAGAGAAAAGGAAAAGGGGATGTTGAGCTTTTACATAAATGACAGTTGCCTGCCCTGCCATTACTGTTCAGGTGGTACCCATGGAGAGCTGTGGGATAAATTTAGCTTGCACTAGTTACACCCCAAGAAACTTCCAGTTTTATTTTCCGCCGAACACAGTGAAGCTGTGTAGTAGAAGTTCACTCCTTTCATCTTCCGTGATATAAGCGAGAAGAGAAATGTCACCGGTTTGCCTCTGCTTAACATTTTTCTGTGTAATTGGGTGCTCCTCATAGGACTTCTAA
This sequence comes from Aotus nancymaae, assembly GCF_030222135.1. Classification (NCBI taxonomy): domain Eukaryota; kingdom Metazoa; phylum Chordata; class Mammalia; order Primates; family Aotidae; genus Aotus; species Aotus nancymaae. The sequence goes on from NW_026988438.1 coordinate 9,643,024, forward strand.
TTCCCTATCCTGTACCCCTAAGTTAGACTGATTCTTAAGGTTCTACCATTTCTCCCACCTTTACTGTTTCCATTCTAAATCCATTAGTGTAAGACCTGTGCAAATACACAATGAAATGCTGGTTTGGCAAAAATCAACATAGATAATCTGCATCTTCCTCTGTAGATTTTAAAAAATATCTCATGGATACTGGCTTTTACAAAACTTGTTTTGGCAGTAATGGGGAAGGAGCTTTGGTTCAGAATTTATGCTATAGATTATAGAGCAGACTACTGCTAATTACTGAGTTTATTTTGTAGGTTTACTCAGGATCAGATTGAATTCAAATTTCAGTTAACTCTGTTTCAGAGGTCTACAAACTAGAGTTACAACAGAGTTTACAATTTTTTAATATATATAACTGTTGAATCTATATCTATATATATCTATTTGTCTATATATAAAAGTTTCAAGTATCCTTGAGGTAAAACAGTCTGTGATATATATATGTACACACACACGTATATATACATACATATATATAAACATATGTATCATATATATAATATATGATATATGATATAATATATAAATACATATTCATAATATATAAAGATATAAATATTTATTAAATATATATGATATATATGACTGTTTTACCTCCAGGATACTTGAAACTTTTTCTAACATTGTTTATTCCTTCTTTTCCGTGCTCCATCCCTACTCCAAATAGAAATGGAATGACTGAGACGGACTTTTATCTTCAAGGTTCAGAAATTCTCTCAAATGAGCAATTTCTCTGGATTACTAAACAAGTGATTGAACAATTATCACATGATTTCAAAGTAAAAGAACATTCAGAAATATGTTTTATTTTTCTGTCACTTGTCAGCGTTTTTTCTCTTCAGGTGGGCAGTGTCCAGTGCGTGCAGTTATAGACTGAGACTGGTCCCTTCCCACCTGGCTATAGGGCCGTCCCTTACTTTCACTAATGTTTTCCCACTTGCTGTTAAATTTTTTTTTCTGAGAAAAATTTCAATTCCAACTTACACTTATCATTAAGAGCAAACACCATTCTTTATCATCATCAAAGACAGTTAATAAAAATGGACATCACAGTGACTCAGGTGGGAATGCGAACTCCCCACTCATCCTGTGCTAAGACGTTTTTCTCTATTCCTATTAGAAAAAAGCATTTCCCTTCCCAGACCTTTCTGCACCAGCCAGAAAGTGTAACTGTTTTTGTTGGTGAGTTTAGAGAACTTAAATGTGCAGGCTCAGCCTTTTGGATTGCCTGTTCACAAAGCCCTCCTGACTTGTCTACTCTGCCATCATGTACTTTCCTTGAGTGGTATCTATTGCTCTTGTAAACAATGCATAAAGTTGTTAAGGGATGAAGTTTTAGGGAACTTGATTTAACTGTGGCATCTCAGCCACATTCTCCCATCAGTTTATGCTTAGTAAGAACAATACCTTGACCCTCCATCATTGTATCTCAGGTATCATATTTTCAGTTCGGTTTCACACTCAGGAGGGGAAAAATGGGTGTTGGTAATTTTCTTCCCAGTCCCCAGAAACATATACATAAATATTTACTTATCACCTTATACTGTTTTTACACTGAAACATGTACTGTTAAATATATTTTTCTATAGGAATCTTGAATTTCAAATGAATTTAATACAAAGTGTTGAAAATGTAAAAGTTAAGATCTTCTAATGCATTGATGGTCCCCTCCTCCAATTTCCTCTGTACTAGAAGATTATTCAGCATCAAGAAAAGTCCATTTTAAAAAAGAACTCCTGAGGATTCATTAGATGCAAGGCAGCATGCTAGGGAATGCAGTAAACTAAAAAACAAAATATAAAATGAAACCAAAAACTGAAGCTATGATACGAGACAGTGTAATAAGTGCCACAGGAAAGAAGATAGAATGCCATAGCATTTCAAAGGAAAGCGAGGTTAGCCAAATCAGAATAAATTTCATGTGTTGAATACTAGATATATAGAACTAAAAGATTTTAATGGGAAGAGAATGCAGGGCGGGGATTCTGAAAATGAAGAGCTATAATGTAGAAAGAATGCACTTGAAAATATCTTCCCATATCAGTTCTTTTCTTATTGACAATCACAAATATTTAACTATGAAGTCTGGGCTTTTCAATGGAGTACACTTTGCTTCTTTATTTTCTTTCCCCTACTTTTTTAAAGACAGCATCTCACTCTGTTTGCCAGGTTGGAATGTAACGGTGAAATCACGACTCACTCACTGCAGCCTTGACTTCCTAGGCTCAGGTGATCCTCCCACCTCAGCCTCTTAAGTAACTGGGATCACAGGCACACAGCACCACGCCCAGCTCATAAAAAAAAAAAAAAAAAAAAAAAACGCAGAGAATGGTTCTCTCTATATTGCCCAGCTACTCTTAAAACTTCTGGGCTCAAGTGACCCTCTCACTTGGCTCCCCAAAATGTTGGGAGTATAGGTGTGAGCCACCATGCCCAACTTGCTTTCTTATTCTTTCTTCCTGTTCCCCTGAAGAGTTATCTATACAGTGGGAAGTGATGTAGGATAATTTCCCTATTCCATCTGTCCTTCAGGATTGCCAAATTTGGCATTGATTAATTGACTGTGACAGTGCCTGTCCCAGTGATAGGGCATGATGATGGTCATAAACAAGAGATTTCACTGGGGGTGAAAAATTGAGCTACCAAGCTGGATAATTAAGGGAAGCTGCTGACACATTATCCTATAAAGTTCAGGATATTTTGTGCAGTGGGCTTGGCCTTATTACATTGAAAATAGATAGAAATGAATGACTCTTAAAGCCTGCCTACAATCAGTGTGAGATGCAACAGAAATCCAAGGTTTGCGGCCCCGTGAACTGGAAAAGATGGAATTCCCTGGTTCCTTGTCTTGTGTTTAGTGTTGCTCTTCCACATTGCCAGGAGGGTCACCCTGTTTTCTAAAGTAAGAGGCAGGTCAGTTAATCTTCTTTATGGTACACTGCGGGAGAGACAAACCACTTTTTTAACACGCACTTTGATACTACATAACTGACAGTCCCTCAATATTCCTCTGGGGCTCTGATTGTTCAGAGGAACAGCCCACTAAATGCAAGCAAGTGTCAGATATTAACACTGAATTAAAACTGAAGGTAAAAATGGGGACACTGGCATATTCCTGTCCATGAGCTTGACAGGAAATTTATTTTGCTGTAGCTGAAAAGTAATTAACCTCCACTGTGAGAGAATTCTATTACTAGTAGCTATTCCGCCATGCAAAGTGCACTACATGGAAATGTTACAGGCTATCAAGCAGAAACGGCAAATTTGTCTGCATTTTAAACTGAATTTCCATTACCCCATTCTCTTCTCTTCTGTACCTCTCCTTCCACACCAACTTCTCTCTTGTTTTCACTGAAGCTGGAAATTGAGACACATAGGAAACTTGAAAAAAGGATTAAATCAAAAGAGTGCTTATAAGGATTTTGTAAGATGTATTTTGGTGTGCTGGAAAAAATGCAGCATTATGCAAAGGTACTCAACCATGAATAATTTTATTATGATCACAGTGAAGAAAATCATAATTTATGCAATTCTATTCATCTTTTCATCTTCAATGTTATATATACAGACATGTACATATACATATATAAATAATCTTTATAAGGAATACATTTGAAGAAATCTACATATTGTCATTTCTGCTGTAATGCTTGTTTTGGAAACACAGATTATTTCCAACGAAATTGATATATTAACAAACAATTTGAGCATAATGCCAATATCATGTTTGATTATGCCGGATTTTGTCAGTGAGAAACACCAAATGAAGGCAGAAAGCTACACCGCTGGACTGAGCCCAGTAGGAATGTACAAAATGCACACAGACACTCAGCTCAACTGTCTCTTAGTTCATCACGCTTGTTATGAGCTACCTCAGTTCATCACACATGTTATGAGCCACAGACACCCACATCTGGTGTTAGATCAATCCTTCCAGTTTCAGATAACCCCCTTCCATGACTCCACAATAACTTACATGCTACAATCCTTCCAACAGCAGCCCCACCTCATTTTTAGGGTAAAGTTGCATATTTCTTGAAGTTTTTCTGCATTCCTTAATCATTCAACTGTGCTACTATCTTCATGATATTACTACCAGTCTTTCATGGGTCACTAATGAAATTTCTGAGTATTGTTCTCCTAACATCTTTTCTCCCCAAGCCCTGTGTTTTTTATTGCATAATTTTGCGAAGAGACACATACACTGTATTACAGTAGAACTGACTACACTTCTCTTTTCCTTTTATTATTGTGATTAATGTATGTTACTCTTGTTTCGTCAATAATGAATGTTTCTGAGCTTGCTATGCATTTGTCACGTAGGTACAACAATAGAGTAACCAATCCTACTTCCAGTTGTTACACCAGGAAAAGGGAAGATCTCTTCTCCTAGAAGGAGTTGCTAATGAGAGGAAAGGATAATTTTCAGTACTACTACTGATTTCCTAAAACAGTAACAATGGTCACCATTCATAGACAGCTTACCTTGACTTGGCACATGGCTGTGTCCTTCTTTGTGGATTTCCATGCCAACATGGGCAATAGGGTAGGATTATCTTTTATGTCTTACACATGAAGAAACTAAGGCTAGAGAGCCCAAATAGCTTGTCCTGTATTTCCTGAGGTATTCAGAACAGAACAGAAAACTTAGAAGAAGAATTCCAAAGTGAAAACTCAAGTTTTCTTATCTCTAACATCTTTCTTGTTGACTTCAAATATATCAAAGGCTATTAGAATTTGTACTTAAACATTATTGGTTTTAATCTCCTTATTTCTAAAGTAAGAAAATTTAGGCTCAGGGGATCCATGCATCTGATCCTAGCTTTCCTGGTCAGAACTAGAATTTGGAACCCAGATCATCTACTCAAAGTTCATTTCTCCTAGCCTGTTGCATTGTGTTTTAAAATGTCAGGGTGAAAACATAATTAACTCTGAGAGGCTGTTTGGTCTCGTACCTACTATATGAGAATTCAGCTAATGAATCCTTTCCTTCCATTCTTAAATAATCTCCATATATGTGAACTTACTAAAATAAAGAGTGGAATGAGGAGTGGCTCTGTCACATTTGTACATTTCCAGGAAAAAAAAACAAAACAAAAGCCAATTCTATATTTTTTCTTGGAACAACGTGTAGATGTGAAGTATTTTATGGATTACTATTTATAGCCTAGTATTCTGGGAATTGAACTTTGCAGACATGAAAGCCAACTTGTAAATTTTTTCTGACAGAGAATAACACTGAGCTCCAGAAAGCAGAAAGTGTTGTACATTCTCTCTGGGATCTGTCACTGTTCATGATCATTAAAGAAGGCAGATGGGATAAACAAATTTCTGTTATTTGACTGTCACAGGGAAGTTGAGATGCAAAACAAAATCACCTTTTTTTTTTTTTTTTGATTCTGAAATACATAACTGGCTGTCTTTACTATAGTAAAATGCCATGAATTGGTCGTGGTAGTGGTGGCTTAGTCTATGTTAGGTACTAAAAAAGGAAAGCCTTCGCTGAAAATTACACAGGATATAAATTTTAAGAATTACAGACTAATGGCTCCCTTCTTCTCCCCAGTTGCCCACCAACCACATGTGTGAGTGACAGTTACGGATTAGCAGCATGCTGACCTTCTCAGGAAGAGATGGCTGATGGCATGTTGCAGGTATGAAATGACTTTGACTTAATGGTGGGCTATGGGGGATTGGGATTGCTTTCTTTCTTTCTTTCTATTAAATAAAGCAGCACTTTAAAGTGACAGGAAGCTCTAGGATTCAAGATTACTATTATTAATGATAAATGCCTGAATACTTTCGTGATAGGGGTTTTGAATTTATAATACATTTTGGAAAGTTTTCTATTTCTCTTTCCTTTAAAAAACTTTTTGAGAAAGACTAATTAAAGTTTATAATCTACTACTGTGGAATTATTCAGAAGCCTTTTATTCTGCTTTTACAAATTATTTTGTGTGGTGTGAGAAAGTGAGAGTAAGAGAGAGAGAGAGCGATGAATTGAATTGTAATTGATCAATTTAGTTGTCTCATGATTTAACACTCAGTCTTCTCCTCACCCAGGTTACAATCTGTAAATTTTTTTTGTCAAGAGTTTAGTTCAAGGTCATATGGAACAAATAAAAAGTGTACTAGGATTAAAAAAAAACTCCCATCAAAAGATTTTTTACCTATATAATGCACTAATTGCAAAGTATTTGAAATAAGTGATTACTCTGCAAATGTTTATTTGTTATTTATTTATTTATTTTACTGTCAGTTCTGGGGTACATGTGCTGTACACGCAGGTTTGTTACATAGGTATATACGTGCCATGATGGTTTGCTGCATCCATTACCCTGTCATCTACATTAAATATTTCTCCTAATGCTATCCCTCCCCAATTCCCCCAACGTCCTGCTGTCCCTCCCCTGTCTCCCACCCCACTACAGGCCCCAGTATATGATGTTCCCGTCCCTGTGTTCATGTGTTTTCATTGTTCTATACCCACTTATGAGTGAGAACATGCAGTGTTTGATTTTCTGTTCTTGTGTCAGTTTGCTGAGAATGATGGTTTCCAGCTTCATCCTTGTCCCTGCAAAGGACATAAACTCATCCTTTTTTATAGCTGCATAGTATTCCATTGTGTATATGTGCCACGTTTTCTTTATGCAGTCTATCTTTGATAGGCATTTGGGTTGGTTCCAAGTCTTTGCTATGGTGAAGAGTGCTGCAGTAAACAAACGTGTGCATGTGTCTTTATAACAGAATGATTTATAGTCCTTTGAGTGTATACCCAGTAATGGGGTTGCTGGGTCAAATGGTATTTCTATTTCTAGATCCTTGAGGAATTGCCACACTGTCTTCCACAATGGTTGAACTAATTCACACTTCTACCAACAGTGTAAAAGTGTTTCTCCACTTCCTCTCCAGCATACGTTGTCTCCTGATTTTTTAATGATCGCCATTCTAACTGGAGTGAGATGGTATCCAAATGTTGTTTTAATTTGCATTTCTCTAATGACCAGTGATGAGGAGCTTTTTTCATATGTTTGTTGGCTGCATAAATGTCAGCTTATGAAAAGTGTCTGTTCATATTCTTTGCCCACTTTTTGATGTGGTTGTTTTGTTTTGTAAATTTGTTTAAGTTCTTTGTAGATTCTGGATGTTAGCCCTTTGTCAGATGGGTAGATTGCAAAAATTTTTACCCATTCTGTTGGTTGCCAGTTGACTCTAATGATTGTTTCTTTTGCTGTGCAGAAGCTCTTTAGTTTAATTAGATCCCATTTATCTATTTTGGCTTTCATTGCCATTGCTTTTTGTGTTTTAGTCATGAAGTCTTTGCCTATGCGTATGTCCTGAATGATACTGCCTAGGTTTTCTTCTAGGGTTTTTATGGTGTTAGGTCTTATGTTTAAATCTTTAATCCATCTGGAGTTACTTTTTGTATAAGGTTTAAGGAAGGGGTCCAGTTTCAGCTTTCTGCATATAGCTAGTCAGTTTTCCCAACACCATTTATTAAATAAGAATTCTTTCCCCATTGCTTGTTTTTGTCCGGTTTGTCAAAGATCAGATGGTTATAGATGTTTGGTGTTATTTCTGAGGCCTCTATTCTGTTCCATTGGTCCAGATCTCTTTTTTGGTACCAGTGTCATGCTGTTTTGATTACTATAGGCTTGTGGTATATTTTGAAGTCAGGTAATATGATGTCTCCAGCTTTTTTTTTTTTTTTTTGGCTTATGATTGTCTTGGCTGTGGGCTTTTTTTTTGGTTCCATATGAAATTCAAGGTGTTTTATTTAGAATTCTGTGAAGGAAGTCAATGATATTTTGATGGGAATAGCATTGAATCTATAAATTACCTTAAAAACCTTGATTTCTAAATGATTTTAGTCTTGAAAACTCCCAATTGACTCCAACTCTAATGTTCTGGGGGATCAATATGTGTATAATTAATTGTACACTAGGATTTTTGCCTGGATTAGCAACAGAGAGGGAAGGCCAGAAATCCAACTGGTTCTGGATCTAAAAGCTTCTATTTAAGAACTAAGAGAAAAACTATTTATTTTCTTTCAAAGTTTGCACTGTCTCTCTCTAGTGAATAGATTTCAGATTCAGAAGTAATTTAATATCACTTTTAATTTCTTAAATTTGCAGACAGAATACAAGTCACCTCTCAGAAGTCACAAAGAACAATGTGGTGACATATGACATTTAAACTTTAAAACAGGAGCAACAGAAAGAGTTCGAAGGGAATATAGGAAGCTAATTTTCTTTAAGATTAATGCATGACCTTAGTCTTAAGTCTGGATAAAAATTGGAATAGAAGCAGTATATGCAGATTATGTGGACAGGACTATTTAATAGCTATCTTTGTAAAATTTTAAAATAAAAGCATAATTTTTAGGCAAAAATCATGCATAGGAATAGATAAGAAAACCAAGAAGCAAATTTCTTTTCAACAAAGACCTCTCAGGAGAAGCTGATAGGAACAGATAGAGGATTTCTAAGCAAAAAAATTTTTAGGATACTTAGGATGGGTCTTTCTTTTCTTTCTTTTTTCTTTCTTTTCCTTCTGGACTAAATGAGGAAAAGAAAGGGAGTATTTTGTGAAAAATATTCAGGGGAAAGAAGAAAGATGGAAACTCACATACGAACATCTGCTCTGCAAAGCATCTTGAAAAATAACTGAGTATTAATGTGGAAGAAAATGTGCTCAGCATGAAACTAACCACAAGTAATGTAGTAGCAGGGAGGCAGGAAGAGTGACATATGGAACTGGCGCCCTACAGAGCGTAACTTCTGACTGTCCGAGTCCAAGTCACCCCCTCAGCTAATCGGAGGGGAAGTAGGGGCAGGCATTATCCAGGCAAATTGCCCGTGAAGTGGCACAGTTGCAATTGAATCAAGATCTAGAGATTCAAAAGCCATATCAGAACAAATGAGATTACAAATTAAAGCTTGGGTTTCTTTTTTTTTTCCCTTTACACAACAGATACGTTTATAACATTGAGATAGATTTTAAAAAAAAATAATTTCTCCTTTTAAATTAGAGGGATATTTTATGAATATGCAATTTTGAAAGTACAATGTAAAACTATGTCTTATTCTTGAACTTCTCTTTATATGAAATTCACATATTTCTGAGTCACTTTTAACTATTGAAAAGTACAATCAAATGTTTTAAATTTCCTACAATTCTAAAAATAATTGATTTTTGTATTAGGAATAAGAATATGCCTAAAGTTTGCTATTATTCCCAAAAGAGACATAATTGGAAAGCACTGATTTTCAAAGAAATTTCACAATCTCTTTTAATTCGAGACAGTTTTAAAACATCTTTTCTATATTTAGTTTCATCTTTTAAGGAAATAGGAAAGAATTTATAGCCTAGTTACTTTCACAAACGTAGTACCTTTTAAACAAAAATGGCTGGATACAGCAGCTCACGCCTGTAATCCCAGCACTTTGGGAAGCCGAAGTGAGCAGATCATGAGATCAGGAGATTGAGACCATCCTGGCAAACATGGTGAAACCTCATCTCTACTAAAAATACAAAAAAAAAAAAAAAAAAAATAGCTGGGCATGAGCATGCACCTATAGTCCCAGATACTTGGGAGGCTGAGGCAGGAGAATTGCTTGAACCCGGGAGGTGGAGGTTACAGTGAGCCAAGATCAAGCCAGTGCACTCCAGCCTGGTCACAGAGTGAGACTGTGTCTCAAAAACAAAATGAAATAAAACAAAACAAAACCAACCTCTTTCAAGTTGACACGTTGTGCACTCTAATCTGTGACAAATTTCTCTACAAAATAAAAAGGTCTCAAAGGAAAGAAGTGCTTCTACTTAAGGTCACCTGTAGTAGTATTATACTAGTATTTTTCATATTCAGGCTACCAGATTTCAGTGTTTATTTTCCTTGCCTTAAATGTGTTGTCTGCACTAGTATATTCTCAGGAATTACTGGTACTTGTTTTGTTTTTGAAGCTAAGTGGTGAGTTAATAAGTATTTACATTTTTATCAAGCTTTGAATTATGCATATACGTTGTATGAAGAGTATTATATATGATTTAGCTAAGAGTAAGCATTTTTTAAAAGTGATGCCTCTTCTCATCTCTAACGTTGTCTTGTAGCTACTGATCTCTCTTCCTCTTTCCTTCTCTGTATCCCCTGTCCCCTACATTTAAAGACCTTTAAAACAACATAATTTAAAATGTGAGAACTAGGCCAGTGTAGGCCTCATTCACACTCTTATATTCCCAATAATCTTTTCTTAACGTGCTTGCATTGATAGCACCTAAAGACAACAACAGTAAAATCTATATTATAATTTTACTTCGTAAGTAAACTGTCAAAACCCAATGCAGCTGATTTCTTCTAAGTTAGATGAATCCCATACATGACAAAGTAAGTTTATGGATTTCATTGCACTGAAAGAAAAAGAAAATTTACAAAGCAGCGAGTCTGTGTTAATGGAGGATATAAAAGCAGAAACACTGCTATTATTACAGATTCCTTATTGGCTATTGGGATTCTGGTTATATTCAACTGCTATTTTAATAGATTTTACTGAGCAAGCCACTGCTGTGCTTGTGTTCTTTAGGAAAGCAGACTTGAGGCAAAGTCATATGTGTGAGGCCTTTCCTGAAGAGGGAGGGCCAGTGGGAGCAATCTAGGGAGTGTCAAAGCCGAATCAATAATGAGGGAACCGGCCCGGCAACACTGAAGGCAACTGGCTTCTCTACAATGCGGAACTTTCCAAGCCATCTTGTGAACTATGTTTCAGGACCATCTCTCTGTTCAAGGAAGGGGAATGCATTTGCTCTGCAAGTCATATGCAGAGTAAGTCATAAGTCATTTTGACAAACAGGTTTCTTCTGAATCTTATATTCATTCCTCAACAATGAAGTCCACAGACAGGAGTTGAAAGGCACAAATGCAATCTGGATGCCACCAGGCTGCCCAACCTGAGGCTGACTGGAACTCTTACAGAAATGATCACTACTTTGCAAAATAGTTGCTTTATGAAAGACAGAAGAAGGTTGGGGGATCTAAAGTGGTGCATGAGAGATGTTCAAAGCAGTAAGCTTTAATGTAAACTTAGAAGCAGTCTACATAATGTCCCTAAAAGAGAGACAAAAAGACAAACAAATGAAAAACAAAGAAGGTTGCACATAAGCAGAGATAACAGACAGGAAATAGAATACTTTTAGAAGATAAATTCGGAATACTTCATAACTGTTATAGAAAATCAAAAGTTAAAAATTACTAAATCAATTTGATAACAGGGAAAATATTTAGATTCTAACGATAAATTATCTGTCCTTCAACAAATTTTTATTTAATTCCTAGTAGGCACCAGATAATATGTTACATATTGGAATACAGTGGTGGTCCACAAGGCAAAATTTGTCTGACATCTCTTATGAATATTGAATCCACTGGGAAGATATACACTAAACAGACCATGCATCTACAACTATTTATTAAAGTATACAAGAAATGTTACTAGGAAAAATGAAAGGCACAATGTTAATATTTTTAGGGGGGACATAATTGGTCCTGTAGCCCAGTTATGTTTATGCAGAGACCTAAGAGGAGGAGGCGAAGGCAGTGTTGCTGTATTCCACACAGCTGGGATGGCTGCATCATTCTTTCATTTCTGTGTACTTTAAACCTTTTGTTTTAATTATATATATATATATATATATATATATATATATATATATATATATACACACACATTCTTTCATTTCTGTGTACTTTAAACCTTTTGTTTTAATTATATATATATATATGTATATATACACACACACACACACACACACGCACACACACATTTTAGGTTCTGGGGTACATGTGCAGAACATGCAGGATTGTTTCCTAAGTACATATGTGGCAATGTGGTTTGCTGCCTCTATCCTCCCGTCACCTATATCTGGCATTTCTCCCCATGTTATTCCTTCCCAACCTCCCTACCCTACGCCATCCCTCCCCTAACCTCCCCAACAGACCCCAGTGTGTGATGCGTCCCTCCCTGTGTCCATGTGTTCTCATTGTTCAACGCCTGCCTGTGAGTGAAAACATGCAGTGTTTGATGTTCTGTTCTTGTGTCAGTGTACTGAGAATGATGGTTTCCAGATTGATCCATGTCCCTACAAAGGACATGAACTCATCGTTTTTTATGGCTGCATAGTATTCCATGGTGTATATGTGCTACATTTTCCTTGTCCAGTCTATCATCGATGGGCATTTGTGTTGGTTCCAGGTCTTTGCTATTGTAAACAGAGCTGCAATGAACATACATGTGCATGTGTCTTTATAATAGAACAGTGTATAATCCTTTGGGAATATACCTAGTAATGGTATTGCTGGGTCAAATGGTATTTATTTCTAGATCCTTGAGGAAGCACCACACTGTGTTCCACAGTGGTTGAACTAATTTACATTCTCACCAACAGTGTAAAAGTGTTCCTATTTCTCCACATCCTCTCCGGTATCTGTTATCTCCAGATTTTTTTAATGATTGCCCTTCTAACTGGTGTGAGATGGTATCTCAATGTGGTTTTGATTTGCATTTCTCTAGTGACCAGTGATGAGCATTTTTTTATGTTTGTTGGCCTCATATATGTCTTCTTTTGAAAAGTGTCTGTTCATGTCCTTTGCCCACTTTTGAATGGATTGTTTGTTTTTTTCTTGTAAATCTGTTTTAGTGCTTTGTAGATTCTGGATATTAGCCTTTTGTCAGATGGGTAGATTGCAAATTATTTTTCCCATTCTGTTGGTTGCTGCTTCACTCTAATGATTGTTTCTTTTGCTGTACAGAAGCTCTGGAGTTAAATTAGATCCTGTTTGTCTATTTTGGCTTTTGCCAATGCTTTTGGTGTTTTAGTCATGAAGCCCTTGCCTATGCCTATGTCCCGAATGGTTTTGCCTAGGTTTTCTTCTAGGATTTATATAGTGTTAGGTCTTATGTTTAAGTCTTTACTCCATCTGGAGTTAATTTTAGTGTAAGGTGTCAGGAAGGGGTCCAGTTTCTGCTTTCTGCACATGGCTAGCCAGTTATCCCAACACCATTTATTAAACAAGGAATCCTTTCCACATTGCTTGTTTTTGTCAGGTTTGTCAAAGATCAGATGGCTGTAGATGTGTGGCCTTGCCTCCGAGGCCTCTGTTCTGTTCCATTGGTGTATATCTCTGTTTTGATATCAGTACCATGCTGTTTTGATTAGTGTAGCCTTGTAGAATAGTTTGAAGTCACGTAGCATGATGTCTCCACCTTTGTTCATTTTGCTTAGGATTGTCTTGCCAATGTGGGCTCTCTTTTGGTTCCATGTGAAGTTTAAGGTGCTTTATGCCAGTTCTGTGAAGAGTGTCATAGGTAGCTTGATGGGGATAGTGTTGAATCTATAAATTACTTTGGGCAGTGTGGCCATTTTCACAATTTTGATTCTTCCTAACCATGAGCATGGAATGTTTTTCCATCTGTTTGTGTCCTCTCTTATTTCCTTGAGCAGTGGTTTGTAGTTCTTGAAGAAGATCCTTTACATCCTTTGTTAGTTGTATTCCTAGGTATTTTATTCTCTTTGTAGCAATTGTGAATGGCAATTCGTTCTTGATTTGGCTCTCTTTTAGTCTATTATTGGTGTATAGGAATGCTTGTCATTTCTGCAGATTGATTTTGTATGCTGAGACTTTGCTGAAGTTGCTTATGAGTTTAAGGAGATTTTGGGCTGATATAATGGGGTCTTCTAAATATACAATCATATTGTCTGCTAATAGAGACAATTTTGACTTCCTCCTTTCCTAATTGAATACTCTTTATTTCTTTTTCTTGCCTGATTGCTTTGGCTAGAACTTCCAACACTATATTGAATAGGAGTGGTGAGAGAGGGCACCCTTGTCTAGTGCCAGATTTCAAAGGGAATGCTTCCAGTTTTTGCCGATTCAGTATGATATTGGCTGTGGGTTTGTCAAAAATAGCTTTTATTATTTTGAGATACATTCCATTGAAACCTAGTTTATTGAGAGTTTTTAGCATAAAGGGCTGTTGAATTTTTTTGAAGACCTTTTCTGCATCTATTGAGATAATCATGTGGTTTTTTTCTTTGGTTCTATTTATGTGGTGGATTATGTTTGTACACTCGTGTATGTTGAACCAGCCTTGCATCCTCGGGATGAAGCCTACTTGATCGTGATGGATAAGCTTTTTGATGTTCTGTTGAAATTGGTTTGCCAGTATTTTATTGGAGATTTTTGCATCTATATTCATCATGGATATTGGCCTGAAGTTTTTGTTGTTGTTGTTGAGTCTCTACCGGGTTTTGGTATTGGAATGATATCGGTCTCATAAAATGATTTGAGAAGGATTCACTCTGTTTGTATTGTTTGGAATAGTTTCAGAAGGAGTTGTACCAGCTCTTCTTTGTATATTTGGTAGAATTCAGCTGTGAACTTATCTGGACCTGGGCTGTTTTTGGTTGGTAGGCTATTAATTGCTGCCTCAACTTCAGCCTTTGTTATTGGTCTGTTCAGGGTTTCAACTTCTTCCTGGTTTAGGGTTGGGAGGGTGCAAGTGTCCAGGAATTTATCCATTTCTTCTAGGTTTACTGGTTTGTGTGCATAGAGTTGTTTGTAGTAATCTCTGATGGTAGTTTGTATTTCTGTGGAATCAGTGGTGATATCCCATTTATCAGTTTTTATTGCATCTATTTGATTCATCTCTCTTTTCTTTTTTGTTAATCTGACTAGTGGTCTATTTTGTTGATCTTTTCAAAAGACCAGCTCCTGGATTTATTGATTTTTTTGAAGAGTTTTTTGTGCCTCTGTCTCCTTCAGTTCTTCTCTAATCTTAGTTATTTCTTGTCTTCTGCTAGCTTTTGAGGTTTTTTTTTTGATCTTGCTCCTCTAGCTCTTTCATTTTTGATGATAGGTTGTGCATTTTAGATCTTTCCTTGCTTCTCATGTGGACATTTATTGCTATAAATTTTTCTCTAGACACTGCTTTAAATGTGTCCCAGAGATTCTGGTACATTGTGTCTTCATTCTCCCTGGTTTCAAAGAACATCTTTGTTTCTGCCTTCATTTCCTTGTTTATCCAGTCAGCATTCAAAAGCCAGTTGTTCGGTTTCCATGAATTTGTATGATTCTGAGTTACTTTCCTAATCCTGAGCTCTAATTTGATGGCACAGTGGTCTGAGAGACTGTTCGTTATGATTTCCATTCTTTTGCGTTTGCTGAGGAGTGATTTACTTCCAATTATGTGGACAATTTTAGAGTAGGTGGGATGTTGTGCTGAGAAGAATGTATATCCTGTGGATTTGGGTGGAGAGTTCTGTAGATGTCTATTAGGTTTGCTTGGTAGATCTGAGTTCACGTCCTGGATATCCTTGTTAATGTTCTGTCTTGTTGATCTGTCTAATATTGATGGTGGAGTGTTAAAGTCTCCCACTATTATTGTGTGGGAGTCTAAGTCTCTTTGTAGGTCATTGAGAACTTGCTTTATGGATCTGAGTGCTCCTGTATTGGGTGCGTGTATATTTAGGATCATTAGCTCTTCTTGTTGCATTGATCATTTTACCATTATGTAAATGTCCTTTGTTGTCTCTTTTGATCTTTGTTGTTTTAAAGTCTGTTTTATCAGAGACTAGGATTGCAACTCCTACTTTTTTGCTCTCCATTTGCTTGGTAACTCTTCCTCCATCCCTTTATTTTGAGCCTATGTGTGTCCTTGCATGTGAGATGGGTTTCCTGGATACAGCACACCGATGGGTTTTGACTTTTTATCCAATTTGCCAGTCTGTGTCTTTTGACTAGGTCATGTAGCCTATTTACATTTAAGGTTAATATTGTTATGTGTGAATTTGATCCTGCCATTTTGATGCTAGCTGGTTGTTTTGCCCATTTGTTGATGCTATTTCTTCATTGTGTCAGTGTTCTTTACCATTTGGCATATTTTTGGTGTGGCTAGTACTGGTTGTTCCTTTCTGTGCTGAGTGCTTCTTTCAGGAGCTCTTGTAAGGCAGACCTGGTGGTGACAAAATCTCTCAGCAATTGATTGTTCATAAAGAATTTTATTTCTCCTTCACTTATGAAGCTTAGGTTGGCTGGATATGAAATTCTACGTTGAAATTTCTTTTCTTTAAGGATGTTGAATATTGGCCCCCACTCTCTTCTGGCTTGTAGGGTTTCTGCTGAGAGGTCCCCTGTGCGTCTGATGGGCTTCCCTTTGTGGGTAAACCAACCTTTCTCTCTGGCTGCCCTTAGCATTTTTTCCTTCATTTCAACCCTAGTGAATCTGACGATTATTTGCCTTGGGGTTGCTCTTGTTGAGGAATAGCTTTGTGCTGTTCTCTGTATTTTCTGGACTTGAATATTGGCCTGCCCTGCTAGGTTGAGGAAGTTCTCCTGGATAATATCCTGAAGAGTGTTTTCCAAGTTGAATTCATTCTGTTCGTCACATTTAGGTACACCTATCAAACATAGGTTAGGTCTTTTCATATAATCCCATATATCTTGGAGGCTTTGTTCATTTATTTTCACTCTTTCTTTCTCTAATCTTGCCTTCTCATTTTATTTCATTGAGTTGATCTTCAGTCTCTGATATCCTTTCTTCTGCTTGGTTGATTTGGCTTTTGAAACTTTTGTGTGCTTTGCAAGTTTCTTGTGTTGTGTTTTTCAGCTCCATCAGGTCATTTATATTCTTCTCTAAGCTGTTTTTTCTGAAGGAATGAAAGTCTAACATATGCAGTATTCTGTAAAAGGTATAAAGTGAACTTTGTTATCTATATTAAATTAAGAATATCTGAGTAATATTGTCTTTTATCTGAAATCTCATCATCAATAAAAATTTAAATTTCTGATGATAAAATTACTATTTTAAACAATAACAATAATTACAGGCACAGTGCTTCCACACTACAGTGCTCATAGAATAAAATATTTTATGACTGTAAAGGAGGTAATTTTAATTGAAGCATCATATAAAAGAAAAGGTGATTGAACAAAATTAGTAAAGTTAGAAGTTATTGTTTTTATGTTAATCTTTAGATTTTCTGAGGTACAAGAACATGTTGTAATACCTTATTCTTCAAGTTCACTGCAGAATCTTTTCCATGAAGATATTGTTTATAAAGTTAAGCTAAGTGTCTTTATTTAAATTAAGCCAAGTGTCTTAAATTAATCCACAGTCTATGTTTTTAAAATTTTGGTATTTTTACTTCTTGAGCTGAGCCTTATATGTGTTGCATTATCTGACTGATTTTATACATGTCAGTCCACTTTTTTTCCAGAAACACAAACTCTGTCCTTAAGAATTTCCAAGTTTCTAAGTACAGAGAAGTTAGTTGATAGTTTCCATATTTTTTTTAAGAAAAATATTTTATTTTCATTTTTTCCATCTCTCAAGCTCCTTCTTTTATATGCACATCACGATTTCTGACCTATATTATTATTCTTCTTTCCAAAGAATTTTTACCTTTCTTGCAAATGATGTTTATGGGTGACAAATTCTCCAATTTTTTGTGTGAGGAAATTTTTTTCGCTATACTTTTGAAGGATAATTTTGCTGCATATAGAATTTTAGGTTGATAAGTTTTTTTTTTGTTGTTGTTTTTTGTACTTTATATTCTGGGTTATATGTGCAGATCATGCAATATGGTTGCATAGGTACATTAATGGCAAGATGGTTTGCTGCCTCCATCCCCCCATCACCTATACCTGACATTTCTCCCCATGTTATTCCTCCCGACCCTCCATCCCACTATCCCTCCTCTAGCTGCCCACAACAGACCCCAGTGTATGATGCTCCCCTCTCTGTGTCCACATGTTCTCATTGTTCAACACCCGCCTATGAGTGAGAACATGTGGTGTTTGATTTTCTGTTCTTGTGTCAGTTTGCTGAGAATGATGATTTCCAGGTTCATCCATGTCCCTACAAAGGACACTAACCCACTGTTTTTTTATGGCTGCATAGTATTCCATGGTGTATATGTGCCACAATTTCTTTGTCTAGTCTATCATCGATGGGCATTTGGGTTGGTTCCAGGTCTTTACTATTGTAAAGAGTACCGCGATGAACCTGGGTGTGCCTGTATCTTTATAATAGAACGATTTATAGTCCTTTGGATATATACCCAGTAATGGGATTGCTGGGTCAAATGGAGTTTCTGTTTCTAGATCCTTGAGGAATCACCACATTGTCTTCCACAATGGTTGAACTAATTTATGCTCCTACCAATGGTGTAAAAGTGTTCCTATTTCTCCATATCCTCTCCAGCATCTGTTGTCTCCAGATTTTTTAATCATCACCATTCTAATTGGCATGAGATGAAACATTTACCCCGCCTCTTTTTCGTTCTAATTTTTTGTTTCTCTCTTCAGCTGCCATTCTTCTTTGCTGGAAAGTACCTGTGCAGGTTTCTTTTTTTTTTTTTTTCCCGGTTGTTTTGTCTCAGTACCTTTGGTCATTTTGTATTCAGTCTCTTAGGTGAGTTTTCTCTTCTTCCTCCTCCACTTCTCTTCCTCCTCTTTCTCATCCTCTCCTTCCTTCTCCCTCCTTCCTCCTCCCTCCTCTTTCTTCTTCCCTCCTCCTTCTTTTTCTGTGATACCATGTATTATCTAAGCAATATATTAAGATAACCCAGAGGAATTTTCCTGCTGTCATATTTTAGAAACTATAAAAAATTTTAACGATCATTATGGATGCAGAATAGTTGCACATATTTATGGGATACATGTGATATTTATAGATACAAACATATAGAATGTAATAACCAAATCAGTGTAATTGTGGGTATACATGACCTAAATAATTTACTTTTTCTTTGTATTAGGAACATCCTAATTCCACTCTGTTTTTTGAAAGGAAATGAATTATTATTAATTATAGTCATCCTGTTGTGTTTTTGAACACCAGATCTTATTCCTCTTATAACTGTACTTTTGTATACCTCAACACTCCCCTCTTTTTCTTCCTTCCTCACTACCCTTTCCAGCCTCAGGTAGCCATCTTCCGCTCTCTCCTTTCACATAAGAATGAGAATATGCAATATTTCTCCTTCTGTGTCTGGTTTATTTCAGTTAACATAATGTCCTCCGTTTCCATCCATGTTGTTGCAAATTACAAGCTTTCATTTTATTTTGTGACCAAATAATATTCTATTTTATATACACCATGTTTTCTTTATCAGTTCTTTTGCTAATAAACACTTAGGTTAACTCCATATCTTGGCTATTGTGAATAATGTTGTAATGAACATGAAAGTGCAGACGTCCCTGCTATATACGAATTTTCTTTCTTTTGAATATGTACCCTATCAGTGGGTTTACTGGATCAAATATGGTAGTTCTGTTTTTAGTCTTTTGAGAAACCTCTATACTGTTCTGCATGGTAGCTGTAGTAATATATATTCCTACCAACAATGTGTGAGGATTCCTTTTTCTCCACATCCTTGCCAGCATTTGTTATTGCCTGTCTTTGCATGAAAGCCATCATTGCTGAAATGATATTTGTATATAGGCATACCACAAATAATAATTACATCAGGGTAAATGGGATATCCATTACCTCAAGCATTTATCATTTATTCATTTTAAAAACATTCCTGTTTTTTAGTTATTTTCAAACATGCAATAAACTATTGTTGACTGTGTTCACTCTGTTCTGCTATGAAATACTAGATCTTCTTCATTGTATCTAAGTATACTTGTGTACCCATTAACCATTTCCACTGACTCCATCCCCTACTACCGTCTGGTAACCATTAGTCTACTTTCTGTCTCCCTGAGTTCAATTGTTATGTTTTTTAGATCCCACAAATGAATGAGAATATGTAAAGTTGTTCTTTCTGTGTCTGCCTGGTTTCAGTTATCATAATGTCCTCCAATTCCACTCATGTTGTTGCAAATGACAGGATCTCATTATTTTTATGACTGAATTTATGATGCCATTGTGTATATGTACCACATTTTTTTTATCCAGTCATCTGCTGATGGATACTTAGGTTGCTTTCAAATCTTGGCTATTGGGAATCATGTAGGCAGAAAGTTAATAAAGAAACAACAGACCTAATCTGTACATAGAGGAAATGGACCTAATAGATGTTTATAGAACATTTCATCCAACAACTACAACAGAGTACGTGTTCTTCTCTTTAGGTCATGCATGGAATAGTCTCAAAGACAGGTCACATGTTAGGATAAAAAACAAGTCTCCAATTTTTAAAAAATATTTAAATCGTATCAATTATTTTCCCCAACAACAAAGCAACAAAACTGGAATTCAGTAAGAGGGACTTTAAAAACTATACAAACACATGGATTTTAAACAATATTTTTCTGAATGACCACTGGGTCAATGAATAAATTACAATAGAGGATGGGTAACACAGGCACTGCTGTGGTCACTACAGTTGGCACTGCACAAGGTTGCACTTGAGGCCTTGCAGGCCAACACAGTACTGGAGTTTGCACAAGTCCTGTGTCCACTACTGCCTGACTACCACTGATACTAATTTAAAGCCCAAGAGCACTTTAATCAGTAGTGATGAATTCTTCCAGAACTATGTTCATCCCAGCAGGGCAGTGGATTCCCTTCTGATCCAAGGTGGACCTAGAAACACCATCAAGGAGCAAAGAAATCTGGGGCTTTCAGAATCTGCTTGGTGCTTTATTTTACTGTGGCTGAGCTGGTACCCAAGGTACAAAACACAGTTTTCTTTACTCTTCCTTCATCTTGCCCCCAGCAGAAGGAGTCTCTCCCGGAGTTACACTACCTCAAGTTGGGGGATAGGCAACACAGGTACTCCACTGGCTGCCACAACTAGTGTTGCATTGGGTAACAACCAAAGTCCACTGTCTCTGAGGTGAGTGCAGCACCAGGGCTTGCCTTAGGATTGCATTCTTTGTGACATGACTGTCATTCAAATTTACTCCATTTCCCAAGTCATTTTCATCAGCTGGTGGTAAAACCAACTCACACTTGAGTTCATCCATTTCAGGTGGGGAATGTCCCTCTGGCACAGGACTGGTGTAAATACTCCTTCCATGAGCATTGGCAGAATCCTACCCTCTGTGGTATTCCACTTTGACAGAGCAGCCCTGAATCCCAATGGAAAGTTTCACACTCGCTTCTATCCCCCTCTCCCAAAGCACATAGATTTTCTTTCTGCTGAGCTGCCTAAGGTTGAGAGAGGGGTAGTATAGGCAATATAAGACTGTCCATTGTACCTTCTGCAATTCTTCTTTCCCTGATAGCATGTTGAAGCCACGTACTGTAATATCTCACTTGATTTTTGGGGATCTGCAAAGGTACTTGCTTTCATGGATAGTTGTTTAAGACAATTGCTAAAGAGCTTTATTCTACCATTTTGTTCTACTTCCTTCTCCTGCAGAAATTTTGTCACCAGCGAATTCACTTGCCTTAAGTTTTCTTTAAAAAGTAGCTAAATAAAATAATAATAATAAATAAATAAAGTAGCATTTATGGCTGGGCACATGGCTCACACCTGTAATTCCAGCACTTTGGGAGGCCGAGGTGGGTGGATCACCTTAGATCAGAAGTTTTAGACTAGCCTGACCAACATGATGAAACCCCGTCTCTACTAAAAATACAAAAAATTACCCAGGCATGGGGGTGGGCACCTGTAATCTCAGCAACTCAGGAGGCTGAGGTGGGAGAGTCACTTGAACCCAGGAGATGAAGGTTGCAGTGATTAGAGATCCTGTCGTTGCACTCCAGCCAGATGACAAGAACGAAACACCACCTCAAAAAGTAAAGTTTAAAATAACATGTGAAAAGTAGCATTTATGTAATTTAATAAGAGATTTTTCATAAAAATTCAGTATCCCAGCCTAATAACATTACAGTTAACCTGTTGTTCAGAAAAGAAGTACCTTGGATTGTCTCAATACTTAGATGAAGAAAAATTTTATCTAGATACTTTCTCCATAGAAGACCAAAGTTATTAATGGCTGAATGTTTTCCTTTCCATCCACATATTTTGAAGTGTACACCAATAGTCAAAATCTTTCTTTTACTAGTTGAATTGTTATGTCAATAGCAGCAGGAGTACGCTTTGGTAGACTGTTCTCTTAAAATTGCTAAAATAGTTGATGGGCTATAAGCAGCTCATCATTAAGTCATGGATGAGTCACAAATGTCCTTTGTCCTATCTGAGTCACCAGTCAATTATCATATTTACTTCTGCCCAATTGGGTGGGAGTCTAGGTTTTAGTTGGAATTAAGAATTCAGTGCCTACATCATAAGGCTCATTATTTGAGTCTGAAACACCTGCTGCAAGAGAATAGAAGGCCGTCTTGTAACGGACCATTTAATAATTGAGTTAGGATAAAGCAAATGGTCTTTTGTTGGTTCTTGATGTCATCACTCATCTTTTGAAAGTGGCAGTGGGCACAGTAAGAATATAATTCTTATTAGATGGAGAAGTATCAAATTCAGTTTGATGTGGTTTTTTAGTAATTTGGTATTTTACCCTTAATACTTAAAACACAGGTTGCCCAGGTCCTGTTCAGACTTTCATGTTTTAATTTATTGTATGGTTTATGAGTAGCAGTGCTGATTTGTAGAGATCTTCAATACTCAATGCAAGTGTTAGACTGAAGTAAAACAGAGTGAATCCTGGTAGTTACCCATCAATAGCATTCGAAAGCATACAACCCAAATTCACATGTCCCTGGGGAACCCTGAAGCTTCACTAAACACAATTAATAGGTTTCTTTGAAATTCTCAGATGCAAAGGTAATTAGTTACCTCTGTGGTCCAAGTATAATATAGTGGTTACAAAGCTCTCCTTTTCTTTGAGCTATAATCTCTATCTAAAATCCTAGCTGACAACAAGCTCTGACAGTAAGCAAAAGAGGTACTATTGGCAAGTCAAAATTATGAATCAGGTTTCCGGATGATTGGGCCTCAAATGGCTTCCACAGTTAAGTCGTTTTGAGCTTAGTACAATTACACTACTGCCCAAATGTGGCTCAGTCCTGAGCTAAAAATCCTGTTATGTTGACACAGAACTCATGTTTACTAAGGAAAACTAGAAATAACAAGAGGATTTGAGTGTTGTGGAAGATTAATCTAAATTTTTTCAATGTGCAGAGTGGAAGAATAGGGTGATTTTATTAAGGAAAATGAGTGCAACAAAAACAAAATAAAACTTGATCTGTATTGGGAGAAGCATCATATTTACACCTAGGAGTGAATAAACCTACGTGCTGAATTGTCAAGAACTTACAGAAAATAGTTTATTCAGGTTCAGAAACTATATTTGATTAATATTAGTCTTTAAGCTAGATTTCCTTTGTAAATATTTTCTTTCTAAAAATACAGTTTTCGTCTGGCTATAAACGTAGTTAATATATTATTCTTGACAAAAATTCATGTAATATGGTATACAGATTAAGCATCCCTAATTAAAAAAATAACTGAAATCTGAAATGCACCCCAATCTAAAAATTTTTGATTGCAAACATGATGCCACAAGTAGAAAATCTCATACTTGATACATTCATTTTCTGATAGTTCAATGTACAGAAACTTTCATTCACAAAATTATTTCACGCACAAAATTATTTATTTAAAATATTATATAAAATTACCTTCAGGCTATGTATATAAGGTGAATATGGAATTATAAATGAATTATGTTTAGAGTTGGGCTCATCTTCAGGACATCTCATATATACATGTAAATATTCTAAAATCTGAAAAAGTCAGAAATATGAAACACTTCTTGTCCCAAGTATTTTGGATAAAATATGCTCAACTTGTATTAGTATAACTTAAGGACAGAGCCAGAACTTGTCCATCGGGATTGAGTTAAAAAATGGGCCCAAAAATATAGTTGGAGAGCAGGAATAAGATCTAGTATTCAATAGCACGGTAGGGCAACTATAGTTAACAATGGTTCATTTTGTATTTCAAAAAACTCAAAGAGTGGAATTGAAATGTTCCCAACCCAAAGAAATGATAAATGCTTGAGGTAATGTATATCCCAGTTATCCTGATTTGATCATTACACATTTCGCGCCTGTATCAAAGCATCACATGTACCACATAAATATGTACAACTATTATGCATTACAATAATTGTACAAACTCAGCCCTTAATGCTTCTAAATTGACATATGTGAAAAATTGACTGATGATATTAGCATAGCTCAGGAAAGATTTCAAAGAAATTCATCTGTGAGTGTGTTTGTTGACAGATGACTGATTAGTAAAAGAAAAATAGGGACAAAGGAAGCCAGAGAAACCATTGTGATGATTCCCCTGGAAGAACATGTTCATTCACAGCCTTGTTTCTTAAGGTCTTCCTCTCAGTTGCATTCCTCTTAGTGAGTGGGAAACAGTATGCTCCCAAAGTTAGCTGAGCTTGAGTAATTACATATTGAATCACAGAGCTACTCATTTTATTCTGACAGTAACTTTAGTCTCACCAAGCCACCTCATAATAAACAGGTTTCCTGCTTGTCTTAGAAGGAGAATCCACTAATTACACTAACACAAATGTTCAGTCCATTGACATTTTTATTTCTCTTGTAATATATAAATTAACATTGGCTTTAAGCATTTGTTTCTTAGAAATTTTGTGAATGTGAATCAACATCTGCCCTGAAACAACAGCAAAATCAAGTGTCAGGCTTGCTATGCTGAAAGCAAGACTTTTGATAACGCTTAAATTTTTGCTGCTCATTGGCCTCTTCCTGGATGGCAGTGGTCTGTAGCAATATACAGTTCTTCCCCTGCCCCATTAGAAATTGTGCAACAGCAACAAAAATATTTCAAGAAAAGAAAACTTTCCTGTAGATTTCGAGGGGCTTTTGAGAGATGTTTTTCATATATTTCATAGTTAAGACATTTCTAAATGTAAGTTGTTGCCATATTCATACAATAATTAACAAACTTGAAAGTCCATTACTTGTAAAAAACTGTTTATAATTTACCTGATGTGTACATTTAAATGGTGTCCACTTGAAAGCTGGTGTGCAGGATTTGTGAATTACATAAACAAACTGACTAAATGTCCAAAATTCGCATCTGTTTGTTTCTCTCTTCATTTTCCAGGGACTTTTATACATTTTTTATGTGAGAAAGATAACTGGCAACCATAGCAGCAAGACTGACAGCTAGTGTAGAAAGAGAAATTCAAAATATATATTTTATTTAAACTTTTTATGTAATAATCATTTTCCTATGTCATTAAAATTATTTTAGACAGATTTATATAAACTGATTTCTTTTTTTTAGTACATAGATGTACCATATCTATTTCAATACTTCCCTTAGTGGGGGATGTTTTGCTCATTTTTCACTCTTACTACTTTAATGAAGTCTCAGTGGATGTATTTACATGTAAAAAAAAATCTCTTAAGGTGCAAAAGACAATTTTCTTAAAATATCTGAAATGTTTTTGTTTGGGGAAGAAAGCTGTTATCAAGTTTCTGGAAATGTTCACCAGATTAGAGGCTGTGTTCTATAGTGTAGTCCGTGATGTTAAATTTGACTTGGCTTACAACCCTTTCAGAAGTAAATGCTGAGACTTCACTGTCCATCATAGTGAGCGACAGAAAATTCAGCACTATCAAAAGTCTTGCTTACAGCTTACCAAGCCTGGTGCTTGATTTTACTGGTGTTTCAGGGCAGATGTTGATTCACATTCACAAAATGTCTAAGAAACAAATGCTTAAAGCCAATGTCAGTTTATGTATTACAAGAAAAATAAAGATGCCAATGGATTAAATGTATTTGTTAGTGTAGCTAGTGGATTCTCCTTCTAAGACAAGCAGGAATCCTATTTACTATGAGGTGGCTTGGTGAGACAAGTTACTGAAGACTTGCAGATACTCTCAGCACTTTGAGACTCACCTAGAAATCTGTTATATCCAGGAGTAATAAACATATTATGAAAATATATGTGGCTTTCTTTTCATGATTTTAGACAAGACTACCATTCATTTCTCACTACTTGATAAAGAGAGTAGGTGAATTTTTACAAACATTCTTCGATGTTGAGTATGAACAATATTAATGTATTCTATCATTGGAGCCAGTCATGTGTGTAGTTCCAATTCTAATTCCTGAGATGTTTGTTTACCTTTCTTTTAAGATATGAAACTTTCCTAGTTAAAGCTTATTTTGCTTTATTTAGTAATCACAGTGCTTTTAATCTTGAATATGTATCTTAGGCTCTTTGCCAAGATGAATTTTCTCTCATTTAAAAAATTAGCATCTGGTGATAGTGATTGTGTATCTCTTTCAGCGACTATAGTGGACCAATATGTTGTATGATAGTGGAGGGATTTTAAAAATTACAAAGTACTTAATATACACTTTTTATTTTATTTGGAGTATGCAGTATCTTAACATCAGGGAAAGCATGTACACTTACACTTTCACTTATAGTCCTCTTCTTGAAATTAGCATCTTAATAAAATATCTTTCACATTTTATATGTTGCTTTTTGACAATGAATGAAAAGCACTTTTTATTGAACTGTTTTGTTATCTTCCATAAGTCATTTCTCTCTCTCTCTCTCTCTATATATAAATATACACACACACACATATATATACACACACATATATATATGTTGACATAGTTTTTGAAACCTAGAGAATATATAAAATATAGAAATATGCAATACTGAATATAGAAAACATATAAAAATATTTACTGTTTGACTTGTAATACACAAGATTGAATATTTTCCATTAAGTGGAGATTTCTTCTGGTCATAATTTTCCTCACTTTAGCATTGCATTTAAAAGCACAGATTCTGATACTAGCCAGCCTCAGTTTTATGAAGTATAAATTGTATGACCCTACAAGAATTATTGTTGTACTACAGTTTTCTCATCTACAAAATAGGGGAGAGTTGTAATAACCTCTTATGCAGCTATTGAGATGATCACAAGGATATGTAAATTAGTTAGCATGGTCTTAGTCAAACAGATTGATGAAAGAGCAAATATTTCTTTAATTATTGTTATATTTTCCAGGATTAGGCTTTATAAATAATGGAAAAGGAAATATGTCATTTCCTTTTTAACTTTCAGTATGTATAAATAGTTGTGATTAGGTGATTGAAAGTAGCATATTATAATTATTATTACTGTTATTATTTTAAGCATATACAAATGTTCTATGGTTTTGTGTTATGATGCCTTAATGAAATGTAAACGTGTTTTGAATTACAATATATTGTAGGTTTTCTTATTTCAAACTGGAATTTAAAAAATTTCTTAAAAGCCTAGCCCCAATTCTCTTCTCTAAATAGAGTTGCCACGTGACAGATTCACTTAAAGCTTTGGTTACCACTTAGAAACATGATTTGAATTGAGATTCTCTGTGTCATTTACTAGCCTAACTCATGCTTCTCATAGAATTATATCAATCAATACTAATTGAGGACTCAGAATGTTCATGGCTCTGGTTAAGCTATTTTAATTTAAAAGGTAGAAATGCATTAAATACCTGTGGCATTTAGCTTGAAGTAGTTTTTGATAATTAGACCTAATCAGAACAATTTCATTTTTCTTTTTATGTATTTGGTCAAATTTGCTTAATGATTTAGTCTTTCATTTTTTCCAAAAACTATTGTTAGTGCTATGATGAGTCAAGTACTGTGCGAATCCAGAGAGTGGAAAGATGATCTAATCACAGCCTTTCTCTTTGGATGCTCAAAATCACCTGGTGAATCTGTCAAGGAAACATATATGATACCCATGTGATAAGTGAACAAAGTACCTTTGGAACATGGAATAAAGATCTTTAACTGCCTGAAAGAGCCACTAAAAGCTTGCTAGATGAAGTACTTGAAGAAAAGTTAAATGACTTTATATTTCTAGCAATAATTAATACCATCAGAGAAATTTTCGTAAATGTAACTAAGCTAAGTGATTAAATTCAACTTTCAAGACCCCACTACTCAAAGGTAATTATTGCCAGCATATTGGTGATTGCACTTCTTGTCAGTGAAAATAATATATCTGTATGTGTATATACACACCCACGCAGACATGCCCATGCGCGCGCACGTGCGCACACACACACGTGTATATATATCTGTGGTTATATATACACATACATATATGTATACACACAAACACAATCACAGAAACATATACAATTATGTTCCAGTTAGTATTTAATACTTTGTATTTTTGCTTTGTAATTTTTCTTGATCATATTTGCGTGTAAAAATATCTACTTGATATGATTTTCTAATGAATGACTAGAATTCTATGACACAGAGGTACCATAAATTATTAACTAATCTTATTTTGTGGGACATTTAGATATGTAGATTTTTTCACTGTAACCTACTGTAATGATCAAACTTGCCGAATACATTTATTACACTGATTATTATTTTCATAAGTACTTAAAAATTGCGAAATAAAATAGTATCTGTATTTTAACCACAGTTAAGTATGGCCAACTAGCTTATTAAAAATGTAAGCCAGTTTTCAATTTCACTACTAGCTTACAAGTTTCCAAACACATTCATTTTTGTTTTTAAAACTTTTATTGTAGAAAAGAACTAAGGTTGTTTTAATTTTTATTTCTTAATTACTGTTGGAAAAAGCAATTTCCTTTCTTTAAACCTTGCTTTTACACATCTTAGTTTCTTTTTCTAAGGAAGTCTATTTCCCTATTGGTTTGTAAGGTCCGTCTGTGTATTAAAAGCCTAAGACTTTGCATATACTAGAGAAGCACTGTGTATCAAATAAATTAAGGAAATATGGATTTTTTTCAATGGATATTTATTCTGAAACTTTATGCTCTAAAAATGGATATAATGTTTTATACGACTGTAAGATAGGAATATTGTTAGGAGCATTTACCAAAACATATTTGATTATGGACACATTTATTTTCCTATTAACAATCTCAACACTGAAGATACTCTATCCAAAGTATTGAGTACTGTATATGTTTGTAACAAAGGTCAAAAATACCTCATTATAGTTTAATTAGCATGCTAAAAGACACACCCTAACATGCCATGGCACTGTCATGCCATGACAGTTTGCAAATGCTATGGCAACCTCCGGAAGTTACACTAGATGGTCTAAAAAGGGGAGGAATCCTCAGTTCTGGGAAATTCCTTTCCTGGAAAACTCATGAATAATACACTCCTTGTTTGGCATATGATCAAGATATAACTAAGTTGAGCAGTCCATGCCACTGCTCTGCCTATGGAGTAGCCATTCTTTAATCCTTTAGTTTCTTAACAAACTTGCTTTCACTAGAAAGTAAAAGAAACAGTATAAGCAAAGGAGTAGAGAAAGGAAAATGTGAGAAAATGAAGGAATTTTTGATCAAGATGCAAGATGCATGAATGGAGAGCTAATATAAATAGTATAGAGCTGGGTTTGGTCAAATGCGTATTTGAATCAAAATCAGTGTTCCCTGGGAAAGCAACAGGTTTCTGCATAAGGGATACACAATCAGAGAAAACAACAATAAAGTAAGAAAGAAAATGCATACTGATTTATGATGGCATCATAAGAGTCTTAAATTATGTGCATTTGAATGTGTTACACAGTAGTTTCTTCCCTTAGAGAGTTTACCTTTCATCAGAGAGAATCAAGGAAACCTTAAGAAACCATTTGAGAAATCTCACTTTTAAATGATCTGGCATTAAATTATATTAATGGTTTGTAAGTACAGTAAGATTACTGAAATAATTAGTTAGCATTATCACAGGAACTTTAGATTCCTTTCACTGAATTATAAAATTTCCTTAAGCTGAATAAGAACAAGGCAGAAACCATCTTCAGGATCGAGAAGCTTATAGGGTAGGAGAACTGCCGTTTAAAGTTGTTATGAGTATATTTCATATAAGCAAACGGTTTCAAAACTGTTCAAATATTTAGGATGAGATATTTGTTGTAATTGTCTCAAATATGAGGAAAATGTCTCTTTTTCCTAGTAGCTTTGGTTAAGTGGTAGTTAGAATCTCTGCATCTTCATTGAAATTTCTCGCTGACAAGGGAAGAATGTTGGCATCTTGACTTTCACTTTCCAAAAGCATGCTCAATGTTGTCTACAGATAGAAAGCCAGGCCTGAATTCTGGAATATCTAATCCTTATATGCTTTTATATATAATTCAAGTAACTCTGTGCAAGGATAATCTTGACTCCTGGATTTACTGCAGGTGGGTTTGGAAGGGAACTAATTTGGATCCAGGATTAGCTGGATATGTTAGAAACAACAATTTGCTAGATTGCTGATTCTGATGTTAATAACCCAGATGTTAGTAAAAGCTGCCAGCTGGGAACACAATGACCAAATTCCCTGTGTATGTACTCTAATGATAATGAGTGAGTCATTTGACCACAACTAGCATTCTTAGCTTAACTATTAAGGTTGTAATATCGTTGCCTCAGTTGAAGACTCAGTGTAGATATTTAACAATATGAATGCTATTAAAAATCCAGTCTGTTTGTATTTTTTGTATTATATTTTATATTCAAAATATAACCTGCTTTTATGTTTTGATTTTTTCATCCTTATGATGAATTATGCCTAAATCATGCATACAAAGTATAATTTTATTTCACTTCCACTCACTATTGGAAAGTACATAAATGTAGGGGAATTTACAGACATCAGTCCTCAACCATATCCCTACCCAGCTCTTAACAGCAATGCTTCAGGAAATCATTTGAATTAGATATAAAAGAGCCAGTATTTGAAATTATAGTAAATATTCTCTCTCGCCTTCATTACACGCTTACAAGGAATTAGAAAAGTTATGGATATGGTGAAAGAAAGCTTCATCAACAAGTAAAAATGAAGATAAAACAAAAGTGACATTAACTCTTACATTAGCATTGTTTCCATTAGTGGATGAATGAACCACGTCAATGGGAATTTAGCTCAGCATGTTGGTCATTACTGTACAGCTGATTCAATTGTATAGTATAGAGTCTAAAAGTATGTCTCTGTCGGATGTGGGTCTTTTTATTTTTCATGGTTCAAGACAATGCGATCTATAGCTGTGGTGCCCCATATTTTACTGCTAATACATTTTTTTCATATAGAAAAAATCATCTGGGAAGATATCTGAAATTAAACTACAAATATCTGTGTAGAATTCAAAATGAGACATGTAATAATGCATTTTTATTTTTCTTTTTGTTATGAAAGACAAAGGGAATCAATGTAATTAGAGTATTTTTTCAAGCTTAATTAAAATTATGTGAATACTTTTTTCAATTGCCCACCTATATCCTTCTGAGTAAAATGTGAGCTAAACACTAAGGAGATCGTCAACTTCCCAAGTCTATTGATTTACATATGGATGAAAATGGAGGACGTTTATAGTCAACTAGATTCTATAAACTCTCATCTTTGTGCACAGCATGAAAATGTTTCAGAGCTCCTCAGACTGATTAAGAGAAACGCCTCATTAAATAACATAGAACTTCATGCAGTATTATAAAAACAGCATGGAATGTGTTATAAAAAGTTATTTCTTACATCAAGCCAAGAGAAATATCTGTATAGAAACCAGAGAATTTTTGGAACCCAAAGAAAGAATAGCAAAACTATTAAGTTGAAGTGAATAAAATGATTTCTTTGTGCACACACAGTATTTCAATACATAAGCAAGTAATGAGTCAACAGGTGGTATGGAGTACAATATGGGAAATATATTCTTCCTCTTGAATGTAAAGAAAATACTTCAAGCATATTATGTTAAAATATGATGTTTACTCTGGGTTTTTATCATCAAACTACAGTTCCTTTCTGGTCTGTTTTTTCCTGAGATATTTTATTATTAATAATTAGAGATTTCTTGAATTCCTTAAAATAATTAAATTGGTTTTCCCCTTTAATCTATTACAACAGTAATTACATTATTAAATTTTCTAAGTCTAAATAATATTTTCACTTTAAGAATTAAATATTATTTGGTCTTAATATCTTTATGTATATATCCTGGATTTTATTTATTTGAGATTTCTGCAGGTATGGCACAAGTGAATTTGAGCTACATTACATTTTGCACCCTAGCAATTTTTTGTATGTGTATATTAAAATTAGGTGAACCTAACAGAGCTTAGAAGTCTTCCAATTCTGCTTTGATTCTGGACCATTTGTTGAACTTTTGGTATTGCTTACCTATAGATTTTCAAATTCTTGTGCTTTTTAAATGACTTTAAAATAAAACACTGATTAAAATTTTAAAGGAGTTATAGGTAATTGTGTTTTATATTTATTCTTCAACCAATTTGGGCAGCTTATTTTTCAAAAAATTTTCCTGGAAGAAATTTATTTACTTATTGTTATTTGTGATTCCATTAGGATATCTCAGTCAGTATAGTTTCTATGTTTAGATGCCATTTAAAATTCTACTGACCTGTTTTTTTTTTTTTTTTTTTTTACAATAAATTTATGTATTGCTTTTCAGAAACCAAGGAGGATAAAAGAAAGCAATATATATTTAAAGTGTTATAGAAAAAACTGTCACCTGAGTTGCTTATCGTGTTATAATATTCTTTAGGAATGAAAGATAAATAAAAATGTTCTCAGTCAAATTAAATACAAGACAATTACTAGCCTTAATACCTGCTGTAAATTAATAGTTAAAAAGTAGCTCTTAAAGAAAATATTAGAAGGAAACTTAGAACATCAGAAAAAAGACATTAAAAAAGGTTAAATATCTGGCTCAGTTTAAAAAGTATTCTCTTCTACTTGAGCTATTTCAAGTGTTTGTTAATTGAAAGCAAAATTTATGATTGGTTAAAAGAGAATCAATGTATATAGATGTAGTTTAGAAGAAAATAATAGCCTAAAGGAAGAGAGGATAGAGGAAAATATAAGGTAGTGACATTTCACCATTGAAACTGCAATAGTAAACTATTGATTATTAGTAAACTACAAAAAGTTGAGAACTTTCTGTGTAATCCCTAAAGCAATTACTAAAATAATATATTAAATGACATAGTCAAAATCACAATACATATTTTAAAATAAAATACATAAAAAGTCATAATAATCCAAATTTTTGAAAAAAAAGAATAAATGGAAGAAAAAATACTAGAAGGAACAAAGAGAAAACAAGAAAACTGGTCGACTTAAATGTATACATATCAAAAAATGCATTAAACGTACATGGTCTAAGTGTAGCAATAAAAAGACAGAAAAGGGAGTGGGGCATGGAGGAACTATGTGCTCTATACAAGAAATTCACTTTAACTATAATGGTGTTGATAACAAAGATAAACTGATGGGAAAAGTTATATATGACAAACATTTGTAAATAACTGAAATGACTGTATCGGTATCAAAGTAGGGAGTAGAAGAAAGAAATCAGAAATAAAGACAGACACTACGTATGACAGAAGTATTGATTAATCAAGATGACACAGCTATCCTAAATGTGTATGTACCTAACAACACAGCTTCAGAATACATAGAGCTAAAACAGATAATACAGAAAGGATAAATAGATAAGGCCAGAATTATAGTTGGAGACATAAATATTTATTTCTAAGTAATAGAAAGAACCAGTAGAGAAAAAAATCAGCAAGGATGTAGAGGAATTTAAAATACCACCAAACAACATAATATAATTGGCATTTATAGGGCATTCTATACAGCCAAGGCAATAGCATATGAAAAATTAACCTAGGTATACATTTTAGGTCATAAGGAAACCTAAACTACTTAAAAATTAATATAATTTAAAATATTCTTCTGAACACAAAGAATAAATTTTAAAAAGAATATATAGAAAATACCCAAATATTGGTGAATTAAAAAACATATATCTACCTACTGGAGAAAAGAAGTAACCTTAAGAAAATTAGAAATATTTTTAACAAAAATACAAAACAAAAATGCATTATATCAAAATTTGAGAGAGAGCTGAAGCAAAAATGTAAAGTGAAGTTTGGAACATAAAATGTGTATATTGAAAACAATAAACATCTCTAATCAGTCATCTATACCTCTAAAAAATGTAGGAGTGAAAAGAGAAAATTAGACCCAGTTGTGCTGTAGGAAAAAATAATGAAGACTAGATGAGCAATTAATGAAATGGAAAATAAAGAAAAAATAGAACACAATAAAGGCAAGTTTTACAGATACCCAAATCAGACAAAAGTATAACAAGAAAGAAAGTATGGGCATCAAAAAAATATGAACACAAACATTTTCAACAAAATATTAAGTTCAGCAATGCTTAAAAAAAAGATAATGCATCATGTCTCACCTGAGAATGCAAAGCTACTAAACTGTTGAAAACATCGTGATACACTTCACCATATATAACAGACTAAAGCAGAAAAAAATTACATGATTATTATAACAGAAATAGAAAAGGGAAATACAAGATCTCTTTATGCAAAAAGTTCTCAAACATTAGAAATAAAATGGAACTTTCTTAAAACGATATTGAATCCTTACAAAAATGTCTAAAGATAATATCACATTTAATGGTGAAAAACTGAATGACTTCTAATATTAGTAAGAAAAAATGTCCACTTTTGCCACTCCTATTCAATATTATACTACAACTGTATTCAGTGCAATAGGGTAACAAATGTGTGCATGATATATAGATAGATAATAATTGCTATATAGATAAATGATGACTATATAATCTAATTCTGATAGAAATTGATAACCATATTCCATATTTGTTAAAATTAAATTTATTAAAGACAAACTTCCAACAAAGAAAATTACAGGTTTATAAATCACATTGATGATTTGTAAATACTTATATAGATACATAGATGGATAGAAAAACATTTAGAAAGATAAATAAAATAATCTCAATTGCTATATTGATTAAATAAAAGCAAAAAACACATGGTTATCTCAAAAAGTGCAGAAAAGATATTTGAAAAAAATTAGTACCCTTCCCTGATGAAAACACTAAAAAAACTGGAACTATAATTCAAGTTATTCAATTGATAAAGAACACAACCCCCGACAAGCTAACATCATGCTTAGTGTTGGAAGACTAGGTACTTTCTCCCTGGGTTCAGGAACAAGTTAGAAACATCCACTGTCATTATTTCTAGCCAGAAAAATTAGGCAATAAAATAGAATAAAATTGATATATACATTACAATGGAAATAATAAAATAATCCCTGTCTGCCAATGGCAGCATCTTGTAAATAGAAAATCCTAAGAACTTAGAATTTTCTAAAATATATTAGAACTAATAAACTGGTTCAGTAAGGTGGCAGGATACAAGATCAATGTACAAAAATTAATTGCAATACATCTATGAACACAAGCGGGTGGGGGAAGAGAGAGAGAAAAAGAGAAAGGTATTAGTTTATATAATTTTGAGGGTTGACAAATCAAAAATCTGCAGAGCAGGCTGGCACACTTTAGATTCAGGGAAATAGTAATGGTGAAGTTCCATTCTGATGGTATCTGGGTGCAGAATTCTTTCTTCAGGAAACTTCAGATTTTCCCTTAAGCCTTCAACAATTTGGATGAGGACCACACAAGTTATGTAAGATAATCCCCCTTTTCTCAAAGATCATTAATTAAATCTTAATATCATCTAAGAAATAGCTTCATGGAAATATTTAGTGTCTGGCCCAAAACTGGATTCCATGACCTAGCCAATGTACCACAAAAGTAATCGTTACAGGCCAGGCACAGTGGTTCGTGCCTGTAATCACAGCACTTTGGGAGGCCAAGGTGGGTGGGTCATGAGGTCAGGAGTTTGAGACCAGCCTGGCCAATATGGTGAAACCCTGTCTCTACTAAAAAATAAAGTTATTTGGGTGTGGCGGTGCATGCCTGTAGTTCCAGCTACTCAGGACTCTGAGGCAGGAGAATCACTGGAACCTAGGAGGTGGAGGTTGCAGTGAGCCAAGATTGCACCGCTGCACTGCAGCCTGGGCGACAGACCGAGTCTCTGTCTCAAAAATAATAATAATAATAATAAATATTACAATTAGCAATAAAAGTCCAAAATGAAATTAAGAAACTTACTCATTTTACAATAGCCCCCAAAATAAAATTTTTAGAAATAAATGTTTAGAAATAAATTTAATAAAAATTTACAACACTTATACTCTGAAAATGATAAAACTTTACAGAAAAAATTAAATAAGATCTCAATAAATGGAAAGATATTTCATGGATCAAAAGACTTAATGTTATTAAGATGATTATATTCTCTAAATTGATCTATGAATTCAACCCAGTTCTTTCAGAAATGCAGGAAGCTTCTTGCAGAAATTGACCAGCTGATCCTAAGATTAATTTTGAAATTCAAGGAAACTAGCCAAAATAATCTTGAAAAAGAAGTTGGAGGACTGACACTTTATAATTTTGAAACGTACTATAAAGCAACAGTAATTGAGGCATATCGGTAGAATGTAACTGAAAATAAGAAATAGACCTAAACATCTATTGTCAGCTGATTTTCAGCAAAGGTACCAAGACCACTTCATGAATAAAAAAATGTCTTTTAAATACACCATTCTAGAACACTGAATAAACATATGGAAAACACTGAAATCCAACCTATACTTAACACTATATAAAGTTAATTCAAAATGTATCAAATACCTAAATGTAAAAGCAGAACTATAGAAATCTTAGAAAATAGCAATAATCTTTATTATTTTGAAGTTGAAAATGGAGTCATATATGATACCACCACCACAAGCAACAAAACAAAAAATTATACAATTGGACTTCACATAAAATAAAAACATTTGTGTTTCAAAGGACACTATTAAGAAAGTGAATAAACAATTCACAAAATAGAAGACAATAATAAAAAATTATATACCTAACAAGGGACTTGCATCCCTAGAACATATAAGGAACTGTCCCAGCTCTAAAATTCCAGATAAAGGAGCCAATTAAAAATAAGCAAAGAACCTGAATAAAAACATTTTAAAAGAAGTTGTACAGATAACCAAGAAGCCCATGAAAAGATTCTCAACATTGTTAAGTCATCAGGGAAATACAAATGGAAATCATATTGCAGTGCTTTGTATCCACTTGAATTAATGGAATAAAAAAGATTATACTTAGTCTTGCTGAGAATGTGGATAAATAAGAACTCCTCATACATAGCTTTCATGAATATAAAATGATGTAGCTATTTTGGAAATATCTGGAAGTTTCTCAGAAAGTTAAATATAGAACTAATAATATACCTAGCAATTCCACTCCTAGGTGCAATTATATAATACTTCAAAAAAAAAAGACATATTCACACAAAAACTTGTACACAAATGTTTAGTGCTGTAATAATCATATTAAAAGATGAAATCAGCCTATGTATTAGTTAATGTATAGATAGTAAAATGTGAGATATCCACACAATGGAATATCGTTTGACCTTAAAAAGGAATGGTGTACTGATGCGTGCTACAATATGAATAAACTTTACAAACATTATGCTAAGTGAAAGAAGTCTATCACAAAAAACTAGATCTTCTCTGACTCCATTTATATAAAATGTCCAGAATAGGCAAATCTATAAAGCTATAACATAGATTATTGATTGCTTAAGGATGAGAGAATAGGGGATTGGGAGTGATAACTAAAGGTTAAGGAGATTATTTGGAGGTCATGAAAATGTGTTAACATTGACAATGACTGCGTAACTTTGACAATTAACTAAAATGTATTTTAAACTATACATTTTAAATGGGTGGGTTGAATGTTATGCAAATTATATCTCAATAAAATTGTCACAAAAAAAACTAGAGAAAACACGATCGTCTTGATAGAAAAATCTGAGTTGTCTGCATAAGCTAAATTCTCACTTAAAACTAATAAGTGAGTTAACTGTGTCTTAGTACTCAAGGTTAATTTTATGGTTTTAGTTGTATCCCTCCTGAAAATATAAATGTTGAAGTCCAAAACCCTAGTACCTTAATGTGTGACCTTGTTTGGTAGGGCATAGAAGATAGGAATTAACATTAGATCAGACTGGAATAGGATGGGCTTCTCACTGATGTCCTTTTTTAAAAAAATTTTTGAAACACACACACACAGAATATTACGTGGAGAGATTATGGTGATGCTTTTACAAGACAAGAAACAGCAAGAATATGATAAAATCACCAGAAGCTAGAGAAGAGACATGGAACATATTTTGGTATTGGGAAGTGAGGTGCTGATAGATAAAAATACCCAATAATGATGAAGTAATTTTGGAGTTGTGTAAAGGTAGAGACTGAAAAAGTTTTGAGGTCATGATAGAAAAACCTTAGATTGGCTTAAAGAGACTGTTGGTAAAATATTGACATTCGACATTAAAGGAGATTCTAGTGAAGGCTCAGAAACAAGAGTAGAACTACATGGATAACTTCTCTCTTAGAGAACACATATTATTATAAGCAGAATGGTGCTAGAAATATAAATGGTGCTTCTGATGAAGTTTCATATAGAAATTATGAACATGTTGTACACTAATAAAAAGGTCATCATTGTTACTACGTGGCACAGAACTTGAAAAAGTTGTATTCTGATTGATGGAAAGTAGAACTTTAACTGATCAACTTTAATATATAACTGAAGAAATTTCTAAACAGAGTATCAAAACTGCAGCCTGGTCCTTCCTTTGGCTTGTGGTAAGATGGGAGAAAACAATAAAACTGAAGAGGTAATGGATAAGCAAAAAGAAAACAGAACTTGAAAATGTGGAAAACTTTTAGCCTATCCGTACTGCAAAATGTTAGAAAGCTTGCTCTAGAGAGAACATCATGGGTGTGGCTGAACCAGTTGAGAAAGACATCAGTTATGAGATTTGTGGATCCAATCAACCATCTTGGCAGAAATAGTGCAATTTTCAACTGAAAAGGACAGAGATGAGATGAAATAAAGGAAGACTTATGGGATTGTATAGGCAGGATGGGTCAATGAAGATATCTGGCTGTGGACATATGTTATCCTTCAATAAAGGGAAAAATTGATGCTAAGGGTCGGGCTACTTCTTGGGTTCACAAGAGTGGGCTACATCTCAGGGAAAAGGAAGCAGAGCCACTTCCCAATGCTGAGAGGGTAGGGTGGCCCCTGAGTGGGCCAGAAAAAGAGAGCATCAAGGTAAGAGGATTATTTCTTAAGCCTTTAAATCTAGTGGAATTTCCTTGCTAGGTTTTAAACT
Organism: Aotus nancymaae; assembly: GCF_030222135.1. NCBI lineage: Eukaryota > Metazoa > Chordata > Mammalia > Primates > Aotidae > Aotus > Aotus nancymaae. The sequence continues at coordinate 9,682,186 of NW_026988438.1, forward strand.
TTTCTGGGATACATGATCTTTTTTTTCTCTGAATTCTTCCCTTTGAAATGGAAACATCTATCCTATGCCTATCCCATCATTGTATTTTGGAAGCAGGAAATGCTCAGTTTCACTGATAAGGAGAAATTTTCTGCCAGAATAAATATTCCCAGTTTCACCCATACCTAATTTAAATAATATTTGGATGAAATTAGGGATTTAGGGTTAATGCTGACAAGACTTCAAAGGATGTTGGAATGGGGTGAATGCATTTAGCATTTGAAAAAAGGTGAATTTTTTGGGGGAAATTGTAAACTATTATGAGTTGAGTTGCATACTCTCAAATTTTTTATGCTAAAGTCCTAACTTCCAGTATACCAGTTTATGACCTTATTTGGAAAAAGGGTTCCTGCATATACAATTAGTTAAGATGAAGTTGTACCACAGTATTGTAGTCCCCTAATCCAACATGAGTGAGGTCCTTACTAGAAGTGGAAATTTGGACACAGACACAGAATTGCATAGAAGAAAGGCAACGTGAAGAGACACAGGGAGAACATGGCCATCTATAAACCAGAGAGAGAAGCCTGGAACAGATTATTCCTGTACAGCCCTAGGAAGAAATGAACTCTGTTGAGAATTTAATTGGGGACTTCTAGTTTGCAAAACTAAAAGATAATAATTTTTTGCCATTTTATCAAACCAATTTGTGCTAATTTGTTACGGCAGTCCTAGTAAACTAATAAAATATACTGAAATTGATGTCATTTCTATCTGCTAGCAAAAAACTATTTGAAATTTAAATTAAACAATCATTTAAAATAGCACTAGTAAAATACTTATAAATCTAATTATACATTTACGTATATACAAGATGTGCATAGTGAAAATGACACAAGACTGATAAAAGAAATGAAAGAGGTCCTGACTCAGTGGATATATTGTCTTCATGCATTTAAAGACTTAAGTTGCCAAATTCTCCCAAACTGATTCTAATTTCAACACTATTCCAATGAAAATCATAGCAATTTTTTTTGTAGATACTGACAAACTCATTTTCAGATCTGTTTGAAATGGCAAAAAGTCAAAATAATTATATAAGAAAGACCTTTTTAAAAAATGATCAAATATGGAGGAGTCATACCACCTGATTTCAAAACTAAGAAACTGAAGTAATGTTTTAAAGTCTGGTTTCGGTAAAAGGGTACCATATTTAAATTAAAAATTGACAGAATAATATTTGTCTTACATGTAAGTATTACCCTAGTCCAACAATAGATTTTCTGTAAAATTTAATGTATGCATTAGACAGAAAGAAATCTTAAATTGCAAATACTGGTATTCTTTAGGTCTAATTCATTGACTAAAAATTTAACAATATTTTAAACTAAGAAATGGAAGTTGAAAAAAGTCTCTAACCTAAATGTTCTAAAACATAGTTTAAATTATTATTCGAGAAGAAGAAGAAGGAATTGTTTCTAAAAAGTGCCACTGCCAGTTTTTAAGCAGAGGAGGAGCATGCTGAATCTGCATTTTGGCTAACAGTGCCATGCATAGAGTTTGGACTGGAGAGGGACGATGAAAGCAGCTTGAAGAAGAAGTCAAAAGGAAAGTCAAAGTGCTTTGAATGAAATGACAGTGGTAGTTCTAAATATTAAACCTGTGGGAAGAAGTCAAAGTAGTTTTCTGACAAATAGATTGCATTTACTGTAATGATTGCAAATATTTGAACAAAAGCTTCTATCCAGAATTAGCCAAATTCAAACTCATGGTTAAGGGCACAATCCTCTAGAATGCCAAGTTTCCCCAAGATTTTCAACTCCAGCTGTAAGAAGTTAGAGTCATATACACAGTAAGAGGCAAGAGTCCATATAGGATTACCCTCACTTCAGACACCAAATGCAAATTCAAGGGTTTCTCCAGATCACTTTTTGTTTTGATGATTCACTAAAAAGACTCACAGAACTTAGGGAAAGCTAAGGTCATCCCTACTCTTGAGAAGTGAAAGCACTGATTGTTTCTAATAAGAGATGAGTGCCTATCTCAGTTTTTAAGTGGAGAAGGAGCATGCTGAATCTGTATTTTGAACAGGTAACTGTCGTACGTAGAGTTTGAAGTGGAGGGGGAAGATGAAAGCAGGAAGAGAAGTTGATTAGAGTCTGAACTCTTAGAGATAAAACAGGAATATTTGCTTGCTTACTTTTAAACGTGATGGTATTTAAATGTAGTTTATCTGAGTTAATTTCTCTGCTTTTAAAATTAGTTTTATCCTGCATTTTCTTATTAGCATAATTTGATCTAATTGCATGTTTAATGTAAATAGTTTTAATCACATAATTTGTATGTGTTAATTACACAATTAGATGATGCACAATTATAATTTTACTAATGTCATAAAATCTTTAAAAGGCATGGCTAAACATAAGCCTATCACACAGCAGGGATGTGCTCTTTGAGGTCAGAAACTGTGGGAAATGGAAGGAAGCATATATTGTCCAGTTCAACCCACACATTTAACAAGTGACACTTTACCATTTATTACAGAATGTTCATTTATGTACCATCTGTCTAAGTCCATTTAAAAAAATACAGTAAGTAGGATTAGTTTGTTAAAAGCAAACAAGGCTTTTAAGGAATGTACTAGGTAGGGAAGATGTGGGTATAAAGAATAGTTTGATGCATAGGATGATTCTCAGTTCATTTAATTCATTCAATTATTCATTCATCTGAGATTTACCAGAAATCTAGCTTATTCTAGGATTTTGTGTCCAGGTCTTGTTGACCACAGAATATTAGATGAATGACTGTATTGCACTGCTTCTCATGAATAAGACCTTCCTATGCAGTAATAAATGTAGGCAGAGATGTGAATCACACAATATAAAGTAGAATGTTCCAACATAATATAGCAAAGAACTAAGTGTTATAATAAAGAAATTAATAATTAATGTTGCTTTTAGGAATTTAGGAAGACTGAAGAAGGGATGATAAATGAGTTACATCTTAAATGAGAAGCAAGAATTTAACAGATAAAATAGAGTACAAAGCCAATTCTGTCAGAAGTAGTGACTTTTTATTATTTATTGTACTTTAGGTTCTGGGGTACATGTGCAGATTATGCAGGATTGTTGCATAGGTACATACGTGGCAAGGTGGTTTGCTGCCTTCACTCATCACCTATATCAGGTATTTCTCCCCCCGTTATACCTCCCCTAGTCTCCCCGAACTGACCGCAGTGTGTGGTGCTCCCCTTCCTGTGTCCACGTGTTCTAATTGTTCAACACCCAAGTATGAGTGATACCATGCAGTGTTTGATTTTCTGTTCTTGTGTCAGTTTCCTGAGAATGATGGTTTCCAGATTCATCCATGTCCCTATGAAGGACAGGAACTCATTGTTTTTTATGGCTGCGTAATATTCCGTGGTGTATATGTGCCACATTTTCTTTATCCAGTCTATCATTGATGGACATTTGGGTTGGTTCCAGTTCTTTACTATTGTAAACAGTGCTGCAATGAACCTACGTATGCATGTGTCTTATTAATAGAATAATTTATAATTCTTTGGGTATGTACCCAGTAATGGGATTACTGAGACAAATGGAATTTCTATTTCTAGGTCCTTGAGGAATTGCCACAGTCTTCCACAATGGTTGCACTAATTTGCACTCCCACCAACAGTGTAAAAGTGTTCCTATTTCTCCACATCCTCTCCACCATCTGTTGTCTCCAAATTATTTAATGATTGCTATTCTAATTGACGTGAGATGGTATCTCAATGTGGTTTTCATTTGCATTTCTCTAATGACCAGCAATGATGAGTATTTTTTCATGTTTGTTGGCCTCATGGATGTCTTCTTTTGTAAAGTGTCTATTCATATCCTTCACCCACTTTTGAATGGGTTTGTTTTTTTCCTGTAAATCTGTTTTAGTTCTTTATAGATTCTGGATATTAGCCCTTTTTCAGATGAGTAGATTGCAAAAATTTTTTCCCATTCTGTTGGTTGCCAGTTTGCTCTAATGATTTTCCTTTGCTGTACAGAAACTCTGGAGTTTAATTAGATCCCATTTGTCTATTTTGGCTTTTGTTGCCATTGCTTTTGGTGTTTTAGCCATGAAGACCTTGCTATGCCTATGTCCTGAATGGTTTTGCCTCGGTTTTCTTCTAGGGTTTTTATGGTGTTAGGTGTTATGTTTAGATCTTTAATCTATCTAGAGTTAATTTTAGTGTAAGGTGTAAGGAATGGGTCCAGTTCTGCTTTCTGCACATTGCTAGCCAATTTTCCCAACACCATTTATTAAACAGGGAATCATTTCCCCATTGCTTGTTTTTGTCTGGTTTGTCAAATCAGATGATTGTAGATGTGTGGTGTTGCTTCTGAGGCCTCTGATCTGTTCCGTTGGTCTATGTCTCTGTTTTGGTACCAGTACCATGCTGTTTTGATTACTATGGCCTTGTAGTATAGTTTGAAGTCAGGCAGCGTGATGCCTCCAGCTTTGTTCTTTTTGCTTAGGATTGTTTTGGCTATGTGGGCTCTCTTTTGCTTCCATATGAAATTTGAAGTGGTTTTTTTCCCAGTTCTATGAAGAAAGTCATTGGAAGTTTGATGGGATAGCATTGAATTTATAAATTACTTTGGGCAGTATGGCCATTTTCATGATGTTGATTCTTCCCAACCATGAGCATGGAATGTTTTTCCATCTGTTTGTGTCTTCTTTTATTTCCTTGAGCAGTGGTTTGTAGTTCTCCTTGAAGAGGTCCTTTACATCCTTTGTTAGTTGTATTCCTAGGTATTTTATTCTCTTTGTAGCAATTGTGAATTGGAGTTCACTTTTGATTTGGCTTTGTTTGTCTGTTATTGGTGTATAGAAATAAGCTTGTGAATTCTGCACATTGATTTTGTATCCTGAGACTTTGCTGAATTTGTTTATCAGTTTCAAGAGATTTTGGGCTGAGACAATGGGGTCTTCTAAATATACAATCATGTCATCTGCAAATAGAGACAATTTGGCTTCCTCGTCTCCTAATTGAATACCCTTTATTTCTTTTTCTTGCCTGGTTGCTCTGGCTAGAACTTCCAATACTATATTGAATAGGAGTGGTGAGAGAGGACATCCTTGTCCTGTGCCAGATTTCAAAGGGAATGCTTCCAGTTTTTGCCCATTCCATATGATATTGGCTGTGGATCTGTCATTATTTTGTGAAACATTCCATCAATACCTAGTTTATTGAGGGTTTTTAGCATAAAGGACTGTTGAATTTTGTCGAAGGCTTTCTCTGCATCTGTTGAGATAATGTGGTTTTTGTCTTTGGTTCTGTTTATATGATGGATTACATTTATAGACTTAGGTATGTTGAACCAGCTTTGCATCCCAAGGATGAAGCCTACTTGATCATGATAAACAAGCTTTTTGATTTGCTGTTGCATTCTGTTTGCCAGTATTTTATTGAAGATTTTTGCATCTATGTTCATCATGGATATTGACCTGAAGTTTCCTCTTTTAGTTGTGTCTCTGCCCAGTTTTGGTATTAGGATGATGTTGGTCTCCTAAAATGAGTTGGGGAGGATTCCCTCTTTTTGTATTGTTTGGAGTAGTTTCACAAGGAATGATATCAGCTCCTCCTTGTACATCTGGTAGAATTCTGCTGTAAACCCGTCTGGACATGGGCTTTGTTTAGTTGGTAGGCTATTAATTGCTGCCTCAACTTCAGCCCTTGTTATTGGTCTATTCAGGATTTCAACTTCTTCCTGGTTTAGTCTTATGAGAGTGCAAGTGTCCAGGAATTTATCCATTTCTTCCGGATTTACTGGTTTGTGTGTATATAGTTGTTTGTAGTAATCTCTGATGGCAGCTTGTATTTCTGTGGAATCAGTGGTGATGTCCCCTTTATCATTTTTTATTGCATCTATTTGATTCTTCTCTCTTTTCTTTTTTATTAATCTAGTTAATGGTCTGTCTTTTCTGTTGATCTTTTCAAAAAACCAGCTCCTAGATTTGTTGATTTTTTTGAAGAGTTTTTGTGTCTCTATCTCCTTTAGTTCTGCTCTGATCTTAGTTATTTCTTGTCTTCTGCTAACTTTTGAGTTTTTTTTATCTTGCTCTGTAGTAGTCACTTTTTTTAAAGATAAATTATTATTGCAAAGCCTGGCATGCCTGGATGCTACCCTAGGATTTGTGTGGAGAGAGTGATGATATTGAACATCTAGTCTGGGGCTAGAATATAAAGGACACAACTTGCTATACTGAGGTTGAGTTCTGCTTTGTAGACAATAAAAAATTGGCAAAGGCTTTTAAATCTATAAATTTACGTGATCAGAATTATATTTTAGAATGACAGTTCTGGGGATAACATGAGGGTGGCTTAGAGTTACAACATGAGTTGCAAAGCATTAACACTGATGGTTTTAAAATATTCATTTAAACAAAAGATGAGTTAAACTATGGAGTTTGAAAAAGAAATCAATATGTAAAATATGCATATTCCAGTGATATAATACATATCATAAATACAGATGGAGATCAAATATAATACTAAAGATACATATAGAGATAACATTATGACTTACAACAAATGGGAAACAATAATGGAAAGAGGAAAGAGAATCACTGGTAGACTGATAGATGATAATGTCAACAGCTAAGAAATAGGACAAGCAGCTTAGGGTCAAAGACGGGGATTTCATTATACATCTGTTGAAAATCTGGGATAACTAAGATTACATATTCATTCAGCAAATATTTTTATAGTTTAGGCATTTGAGTAGCATTTTCACAATTTTTGTTAAATTTCACCATCTGTACTATAATTTGCTTAATATTTATCTTTAAATTGATTCAGTTTTACTTACATTTATTTTAAAAAGAAAACCTACCTGTGTCTTTAATGAAAATAAGTATCATCAATTGTCACATATGGATATAAATATTAAAATAATGCAATTAAACTGTAAAGTATAACTAATTAGTTATAAGCACAATTTTAAATGATTTTATTAATTTATCAAAAATGTTTTATGCCTAAATTTTTTTCTCAGTGGGAATAAAATGCTTTAAGGAGTGAACTGTCTTTCTTGGTTTAAAATGAAGATGAGGCTCTATGCTCACATAATAATTCTACCATTTAGTTCAGAAAGTCATTGACACTGAGAAAATATATTCGCGGTGAGAAAGGGTGACATTATTAGCCAGATTGTAATTTCAGTTCTTACTAAGTAATGGGAACGCTTTGAACAGTCATAAAGAGGCTAGAGGCAATCTGGTGCCTGTCTTCATTTTCTCCTGAGGAAAAGACATTTCAAGCAATGTAATAAATTAAAAGATTTCCTTTTTTTCTCCTCCACCATCTAAAGCTTTCAGGTTCTAGCAGACTCAAAAAGTAGCTCTGAGGGTAAGTCAGGGGCTTAAAGCATGAGTTGCCTTTGTGTTTCTTAAGCTTAGTGCAACCTGAAGTGAGGGAAGTACATTGTGGTCAGAGCTGTCTAAACCTTGATAACAAAGGGCACTCATTATTACGTCATAGCCCTGTCATGCAAAATCGAACAGAATCAAGGCCACAGCTGGAGTTCTAGAGGAAAAGAATAAGTCTGCAGATGCCTCAAGAGGCTCAGCTTAATCCTAAAATAATCTCCTGAATTACCAGTGATTTGGATTCTGCATCTTAGGAAATAATGTAGTTAATAAAAGTGCAACCAGAACTAGAACTGTGAAGAACTGGGAAATGTAGGCATCAGGTAGTAATTGGAATCATGGCAGTGGATTGATAAGTATTTTGTATACCTCTCAACATTTGACCTCTCTTGTGTCCGTGACTGAGGCCCATGCATGTATGATCATGGTTAATCAGGCCATATTTTTATTATATAGCTGATTTTATTTCATTATCTAACGTATCTAAATTTACTTACTATGAAAGAATTTCAGGTTGCATATGTGTGTGTGTTTATTTGTCCATAGATGGCAATTGCCATTGTTCAGCTAGAAATTGAGATCTTTGAAGTTAAATGAAGGATTTGAATCTAAGGATGAGTAGCAAGTACGAATTTCTTTTTCGAATTACAGTATTCAAATTTATCATATTTATATTTATATAAAATCACTTATACAAACATTTAGCTGGACACTTTGGGTTTTCTTAATAATAAAGAATTTATAATGATCTCATGTAATCAAATATATTAAGATTTTTTTTGAAATGTAAAGAAGTGATTCTATAATTTTTTCCTTAAATTTGTCAATATGATAAATGTCAATGGGTTTCCTCATTTTAATTACTGCCTTGTTCCTGAGATGAACTTCACTTGGGTTATCTTAATGGATTATTTTTATAATATCCTTTGGCTCTGATTTGCAAATATTTTATTTTTGCATAAATATTTATTATTTGGTTTTTCTGTTTCACATTTATCAGGGTTTGACATCAGTTTATAATTGGCCTGTAAATTTTTTTATGTTGCAAGTGATTGAAATAGTTTAAATAGCAATGGCATCTCTAGTTTTGGATATTTGATAAAATTCCTAGCAATTACCAGGAATTAGTCATTTTGGCGGTGGGCAGGGGGATCCTTTACCACTTTTTCTTTTGTCTTTTAGACATTTGATCTCTATTGTAGTTTCCAATGATGATGGAATTCTGAAAAGTTATCCAGTTTATCAGGGCTTTCAACTTTATTTTCATAGTTTTGCACAAAGTAATTTCCTGTTTAAATTATTTTTGTTTTAATAGTTATTTTCCACTTTTAATTTCTTTACATATTTGTGCTTTCTGTTTTTCAAAATGAGGTTACTTGATGGTTTGTTACTTTTTAAAAGATTAATTTATTTAATTATTATTTGGTCTATATTTCTCTTTTGTCATTAGTTTCTTCTTTTTCCCTTGTCTTTTGCTTTTTATGCCTCTTTTCCTTTAAATTTGTGCTTAATTTAATTATTTTATTTGTATTTAAGTTTTATTTATATGTGTATTTAAGGTTTAAAAAATAAAATATGTATTTTATTCTTCCACACATGCACCTTTTATTTTGCTTTTATTTTTAACTCTGGATTTAAATATTAAATAGAAATTTTAAAAAAGAAAATTAATTTAAAAATTTGGAAAGAATTAGAGAAAAAGTGATAGATATAGAAGATAGGCCAGGATGACCCAAAATGCTTATAATTGCCTAAAAGTGAAAATAAAAGATTAATCTGAACCAAAATTTACAATCAGGATTCAAGACCACTTTCCTGATATTAAAGTGGAACTAATTCCTGAAAGACTTCACTGTTTACCTGGGAAAACTGACAGAAAATAATACTAGCTATTAAAGACAAAGTGGGAAAAATTAACAAAGGAAAAGAAAATCAAGTTGTTATCAAGCATGTTGACAGTAGCATATATTCAAGACAACGTTGGAACATCCAACTTTAAAATAACGTGGATATTCTATTTAGAAAGGAAAACCAAGACTTTTCAGCAGTGAAACTCACAAAGAGAAGAAAGCAATGAAACAGAAAAAATTTGAACAGGGTAAAATTTGATACAATATAATTAAAACTTCAGATTAGAAATTAAGTGACTTAGAGTATACAACTCAAATGGGGTAGAGGATAGTATACCTGTTAATATAATGTTGACTTTGGAAATGTACATTTCTATATTTTTAAAATTACATCACATACCATTAAGTTAAAAATGAAGAAGAAAAGCCTTAAAATTAATAAAATATGGAAGCATGTATTTATTTGATATCAAATAAAGACACAAAAATGATTTCACATGACTTTTGGATAAAGCATTTTGATGCATGGTGTTAAAAAAACATTGTTCCTCAGGACTTTTATTATGTTTTATAATTGTGAGATTTTAATTATTTTATGTAAATTCCAGTAAGATCTGGTTGACAGATAAGTTAAATGTTACCAGAATAATTCTCATTCACTTTAAAAGAGACACAATTATAAAATGGAGAGGCTGGGCCTGGTGAGGCTGGGCCTGGTGGTTCAAGCCTGTTATCTCAGTACTTCCAGAGGCTGAAACAGTAGAATCACTTACTTCAGGCCAGTAATTAACACCAGCCTGTGCAACGTAACAGGAACCTGTCTCTACACACACACACACACACACACACACACACCCTAAAAAAAATTAGCAGGGTGTGGTGGCATGTGCCTGTAGTCCTAGGTACTTGAGATAGGAGAATTGCTGCAGCCCAGGAGTTTGAGGCTGCAGTGAGTTATGATGATGTCATTGCACTCCAGTCTGAATGACAGCCAGACCCTGTCTCTAAAACAAACAAAATTTAAAAACACAAATGGAAAAGAAATGAGAAATTCTTCTTATTAAATTAGGAACCTGAAAATACCCATATGAACTGTAACATAAAATTGGAAATACCAATACGAGTTAACATTTGTTGCTTTAGTATAGTTAATAACTAAGATTAGAAACAATATTCTTTCAGTATCAATGAGCAAAGCTACTGCCCAGATCTTCATTTTCCAGTAGACTCTGTATGGCGAATTCATTTCCTGGTCCAGGTTGTAGTCTTACCACTAACTTTCAGATAATAAGAAATTATTCTGTCACTTTAAACAAGTCAGTCTTTTAATACCGTAATGTCCAGTTCAATATGATAATCAGCAGTAACCTTCTAATTTTAATGCCCTTCCCCATTTGAGCTGGCCACAGGCAAAGGGAAAACTGATTAGATTATCCCATCTCTTCAAATAGAGCTTACTTCTTAGCTTGCTAATTGTAGTCTCTGACATTAGACTACAATTGATCATCTAACATTTTGGGTAAAAATAAGAGGCAATGAGCCATGGAATTCTCATTTGGCCTTCCAATTGTAAACTGAGTGTCACATTTTATTGTTGGATATGTGAATGTGGAACTTTGTGATTTCCTCATGTACCACCCCCTTCTCAGTAGTCCATTTTCCCATAACCTCTAAACAACCAGAAGTAGATCTCCTCAGCATTTAACTGCTGAGTTATCCTTTCTCTTCCAGATATCCTTCTTTGGAAGGACACAAAGCAACACAGTCCTATTTCTTTGCCATGTGTGATCATCATCTGACCCTCTAGTGTGCTGGCACGTGTTGTTTTAGATATAATCTTGTCATTTGAATAAATGCCAAATAATTATCACAGTTGTTTCAATAGAATTATTATATCTCTACCCATTTTTTGGCCTTTCCAGTCTAATTAACAAGCGGAAACGGAATAGTTACCTAAGGGCTAAAACATCAGTTTTCAGTCAACATCTGTGTGAGTCAATCCTAGAGGGTCCAGCATATCATTTTGAAATATGGGAGTAGGTAATACTTAATATCATGGGCTCTCAGATAAAACTAAGCCAAAAAAAAAATCACATAAATCATGTGTACATTTTAATGTGTATTACCATGAAATACATTATTGCAGTTAAGCTAAATAATATTTGCTATTTCAAGGTCTGATTTTTTACTCCACCTCATGGGAACTGATCTCTTGTACATCCATATCGTCATTTAATATAACAAGAATTAAGTTGGTGCAAAGCAGAAAACAAATTTTCACCCTTTTTACTGATGCCTGTTTTTAGTTAATATCTCAGTAAATTAGTCATGAAGTCTTGGTTAGTATTATGCCAAATAGAAATCACTTCTTAAATTGAGGATTTGTCTTTATTATTAGAGGAGGAAGAGTGGGACTCTACTATTATTTCTTGATTTTGAGTTTAATCTTTGCTCTTATATATTTTATAGTTACCCAAGGCACTAGATTTGGAACAGCACCTTAGATTTCTAAGTAGTCATATAATTTCTTCTCTATAAACTTTCTATAGTTGCAAGATGCTTTTCGGTCCAGTGTAAGAAAATTTTATGTTATTTGTTTTAGTGCTACCTTGTCCTTTCTTGTATCTGCTATTGATAGTACTTGCCACTTGAATAAGTTACTAGGAAGAATAAGAGATGAGAATAGCACAAAATTTTGCAAGATGGCTATCAAAAATGCCATATTACAACTCCCTACCTTGGTTCAGGGTTCAGTAGAAAATATTTTACAGTGCCCATTGTCATAGGAACGTATGAATTACAAGTTGCTGTTTACAATCAAATTTCTAACTCTGCCCTTCCTAATTGAGTCTGACAGAAGAAAATACTACAGTAGATTAGATTTATGTTTACCAGAAAATCTTGTCAAATGAAGCTTAGAAAAGCCTTTTACCTTTGGATATCTACTTGAGCTACAAAGATATAAATATTACCAACAAAAAAGACTTAAACAGTAACCAAACTTCTATTCAATGACCTATCTGTACAAGTATTCATAAAAGATATACTATAATAGTAGTTCCCTTACACCAGGCCATCAGTTATTTCTGACATCAATATCAAATATACCTAGATTTTCTACCTAGACATTTAGATGTACCTAAGGAAATACAATTTATATTTCATGAAATAATCACACATAAAACTACACATTAATATACAAAAGTTCTAAGGAATATTCTAAATAAAGAGTTGTTCTTTGTGAATGAATTAATTCAGCATTTATAGATGGTGGGAAAAACAAAATGAATAAGAGCAAAGTTTTGTCAAGTAGAAGAAAGCCTACATGTGTCTAATTATAATCCACTTCAAGCTTTGGAAATAACAGTAATCATGGTATAAAGAAGAAAATAGATGTCCAGAAAAAGACATATTAATATGACAATAGTATTCATGAAGATTTTACAAGGAAGATAAATTTTAAGCAAAAATTGAACTTCTTCCCAGGTAAATAAGGTGCAATTTTTATTATAAGTATAGGAGACAGAATGAAAATATGTTAAATAATTCAGAGAATAAGAATAAAAGTGAGTTAAGGGTGAAAGCTGACATATGAAATATCATCAACATACTAATCATTAGGAAAAGCAAATCAAAACCATAATGAGATATCACTTTACACACATTATGATGGTTATTATAAAAGACCAAGCAACAAAGTAAAACAGCATGAACTATTAACCAGGATGTGGAGAAATTGAAATCCTTGTTCACTGCTTGTGAAAATGCAAAATAGTACAGCTGCTATGAATGACAGCCTGGCCCTTCCTCAAAAATTTAAAAGTATAATATGACCTAGAAATTCCACTTTTGGGTATCTACTAAAAACATTAAAAACAATAATTTGAACAGAATTTTTTATGTTAGTCTTCTTCAACTGTCATAATAAAATACCATAGACTAGGTGGGGTAACCAACAGCAGTTTATTTCTCATAGTTCTAGAGGCTGGTAAGTCCAAGTTTAAAGTGTTAGCCACTTTCATTCCTGGTGATGTCTCTCTTCCTTGCTTGCACACTGCTGCATTCTCCCTATGTGATCAGATGTCCTTTCCTCTGTGCATTGAAAGAGAGAAATTATTTAATCTCTTTATCTTCTAAGGCCAAAAGTCCTATCAGATAAAGACCCCATCCTTTTGATCGTATTGAATCATAATTTTATCCTAAAAACACTGTCTCCAAATACTATCACATTGAAGGTTAAAGTTTCCAAATACACGTTTTATGGGTAAACAATTCAGTCCATAGCCTTGTGTACCCAAATTCATAGCAGTACTATTTGCAATAGGTAAAATGTGGAAGCAATCTAAGCATCTACCTTCAGATGATTAGATAAACAAAATACATACAAAGAAACATTACTAGCCTTAAAAAAGGAAGAAAATTCTGAAACATACTATGATGTGGACAAATCTTGAGACAATATGCTAAGTGAATAAGCCAGGCATAAGATTCATATACAGCATGATTGCACTTATATGAGATACCTAACATAGTCAAATTCATAGAGTAAGTCTACGGAATTTAGAAGAGTTTCTTACAGGATCTGAGGGAGTGAGAATGGGGAGTTATTGTTTAATGAGAAAATAGTTTAAGTTCTTCTTGATGAAAAGAATTATAGAGATGGATGGTGACAATTTGTAAAATTATATGCATGTACTTAATGCCATTGAAAGTACAGTAAAAATGGTTAAAACAGGGAGAGGATGTAGAGCAGGAAGGCTGAATAGAAGTTTCCACCAAGTGTCCTCCTTGCAGGAACACCAAACAGAACAACTATCCACACAAAAAATCAAGAAGTATTTAGACTCATAAGGACCAAAAAATCAGCTGAGTGGTCAAAGCACCTGGTTTTAACTTCATTTAAGTGAGAAAGACACTGAAAGGGGCAAAAAAGATAGTCTTGAATTGCTGACGCCACTCCTTCCTCAACCCTCAGCAGTGGCCACATGGCACAAAGAATCTGCATGTTTGAGGAAGGGAGAGTATAATGATTGTGGGACTTTGCATTGGAACTCAGTGCTGCCCTGTAACAGCAGAAGGGAATACTGAGAATAACTCAGCTGGTACCCATAGTGGGAAGATTTAGAACAGCCCTAGTCAGAGAGAAATTTCCCATCCTAGCAGTCAGAACCTGAGTTTTGGCAAGCCTCTCCACTGTAGGCTAAGGTGTTCTGGGGTTCTAAATAAACTTTAAAGGCAATCTAGACCTCAAAAACTGCCATTCCTGGGAAAGCACTGGTACCATACTGTGTTCAGGGCCAGTGGACTTGGGAGGCAGAGAGGCATGCAACCCAATGAAACATCAGCTGAGGCAGCCAAGGGAGTGCTTGCACCAGCCATCCCTCAACCCGAGGCATCACGCCTTGAAGCTCCAGGAGAGACTCCTTCCTTCTGCTTAAGGAGAAGGGAGGGAAGAGCAACTTGAAACTTGGATAGCAACTCAGCTACAGTGGTATAGAGCACCAGACAGAGTCCTAAGGTCTCCATTCCAGACTCTAGCCTCCAGATAACAATTCTAGACATACCCTGAACTAGAAAGGACTCTGCTGCATCGAAGGGAAGATCCAAGTCCAGATATAATTGGGTCTAAATCTTGCTGACTAAAGAGCTCTTGGCCCTGAATAATCAGAAGTGGGGTCCAGGCAGCATTCATAATGGGTCTTGGGTGAGACTTGGGTACATGCTGGATTCATGTGTGACCCAATGCATTCTGGGATGTGATGGCTATGGGGAGTCACTCATTTTGCTTGAGTAAAGGATAGAAGAGTATAAAGAAGTTGTTGTTTTGCTGCTAAAGTATCAGGTTGGCCACAGTGGGGTAGAGCATCAAGCAGATTTTTGTGGTCTCCAGTTCAAGGTCTTGGCTTTGGGATAACTTTTCTGGACCTTCTCTGGATAATAGGGGAGCTCACTTCCCTGAAGGGAGAGTCCTAGGCCTCGTAGCATTCAGGACACGCTGACTGGAGAGCCCTTGGCCTCAAATAAACATTGACAGTAGCCAGGAATTACTTGTTATGGGCCTAGATTGATGGTGGCCATGGGGAGAGAAACCTCTGGTTGTGGAAAAGGAAGGGAAGAGTGGGAAGAACTTTGCCTTGTGGTTTGGGTGCCAGTTTAGTTGCAGAAGAATAGAGCAACAGGTAAATAGATAAAGTTTGACTATAGGCCTTTGTTTCAAGATGGCATCTCTGGACTCACCTGGGATTGGGAGGATCTCACTACCCTGAAGGGAAGGACACAAGCCTGGCTGGCTTCACCACCTGCTAATTGTAGAGCCTTAGGGCTTTGAATGAACATGGGTGGTAGACAAGTAGTAGTTACCATGGGCCTTGGATGAGACACAAAAATGTGCAAGCATCAGGTCTGACCCAATCCAGATAGGGTGGTCATGGCCAAAAGGTACTTATGTCGCATATCCCAAAGTTCCAGGAAGTTCATCATAGAAAGAAACACTCCATTTGTTTGGGAGGAAAACGAAAAAAGAAAAAGAATATATGCCTGGTAATCCAGAGAATTCTTCTGGATCTTATTCAAGACCACTAAGATAGTACTTCTATGAGTCTTTAAGAGCCACAGCATTATTGGGCTTGAGGCACCTTTATTTTATTATTTATTTATTTATTTTATTGTTATTCTTTATGTTCTGAGATACATGTGCAAAACGTGGAGATTCGTTAAATAGGTATACATGTGTCATGGTGGTTTGCTGCACCCATCAACCCATACTCTACATTAGGTATTTCTCCTAATGCTATCCCTTCCCTAGCACTCCATCCCTCGACAATCCCTAGTGTGTGATGTTTCCCTCCCTGTGACCATGTGTTCTCATTGTTCAGCTCCCACTTATGAGTGAGAACATGAGGTGTTTGGTTTTCTGTTCTTGGGTCAGTTTGCTGAGGATGACGGTTTCCAGCTTCATCCATGTCCCTGCAAAGGACATGAACTCATCCTTTTTTATGACTGTATAGTACTCCATGATGTATATGTGCCACATTTTCTTTATCCAGTTTATCACTAATGGATGTTGGAGTTGGTTCCCAGTTTTTGCTATTGTAAACAGTGCTGCAGTAAGCATACACATGCAAGTGTCTTTACAATAGAATGATTTATAATCCTTTGGGTATATACCCAGTAATATTGCTGAGTATTGCAATATTACATTGTTGGGTCAAATGAGATTGTTGAGTCAAATGGTATTTCTGGTTTTAGATCCTTAAGGAATCACCACACTGTCTTCCACAGTGGTTGAATTAATTGACACTCTCACCAACAGTGTAAAAGCATTTCTATTTCTCCACATCCTCTCCAGCATCTGTTGTTTCCTGACTTTTTAATGGTCATCATTCTAACTGGGATGAGATGGTATCTCATTGTGGTTTTGATTTGCATTTCTCTAATGACCAGTGATGATAAGCTTTTTTTCATATGTTTGTTGACAACATGAAAGACTTCTTTTGCGAAGTGTCCATTCATATCCTTCACTCACTTTTGGATGGGGTTGTTTTTTTCTTGTAAATTGTTTAAGTTCTTTGTAGATTCTGGATATTAACCCTTTATCCATCTGATATCCAGATGGATAAATTTTCTCCCATTCTGTAGTTTGCCTGTTAACTCTGATGATAGTTTCTTTTGCTGTACAGAAGCTCTTTAGTTTAATTAGGTCCTGTTTGTTAATTTTGGCTTTTGTTGCCATTGCTTTTGGTGTTTTAGACATGAAGTCTTTTCCCATGCCTGTATCCTAAATAGTATTGCCTTGGTTTTATTCTAGGGTTTTTATGATTTTAAGTCTTACTTATGTTAAAGTCTTTATTCCATCTTGAGTTAATTTTTATATAAGGTGTAAAGAAGGTGTCCGGTTTTAGTTTTCTGCTTATGGCTAGCCCATTTTCCCAACACCATTTATTTAGGAGAGGATCCTTTCCCCATTGCTTGTTTTTGTCAGGTTTGTCAAAGATTGATGGTGGTATCTGGGTGATGCTTTTTCTTCTGCCTCTTTTCTGTTCCATTGGTCTATATATCTGTTTTGGTACTTGTACCATGCTGTTTTGGTTACTGTAGCCTTGTAGTATAGTTTAAAATAAGGTCACATGATGCCTCCAGCTCCATTCTTTTTCCTTACAATTGTCTTGGCTATATGAGATCTTTTTTGGTTCTATATGAAATTTAAAGTAGTTTTTTCTATTTATGTGAAGAAAGTCAATGGTAGCTTGACAGGGATAGCATTGAATCTATAAATTACTTTGGGTTGTGGTACCTGTTAATGCAGATATGGCACAATGACCAAAGACTTAGATCACAACATCCAAGTCCCTTCAAATACATTGAAATCATTCCCAAGGATGGATACAAACAAGA
The DNA here is from genome assembly GCF_030222135.1 of Aotus nancymaae. NCBI lineage: Eukaryota > Metazoa > Chordata > Mammalia > Primates > Aotidae > Aotus > Aotus nancymaae. Next base: position 9,699,816 of record NW_026988438.1, read on the forward strand.
CTAGACTGTAAAGACTTCAATAAAGTCCTAATTATTCAATATCTAGACAGCAAGGAATATCTACAACATCAAGGGACTGGTGACCAATCATGAAGTGTCAGAGATATGTGACCTTTCAAACAGAAAATTTAAAGCAGCTTCTTTTTTGAGAAAACTCAATGAAATTTGGAAAAATGTACATAGAAGGGATTCAGAATTCTATTAGATAAATTTAACAAATAGCTTAAAAGAATTAAAAAAAAGCATCAAGCAGAAATTCTGGAGTAGAAAAATGGAATGACATACTGAAGAATTACATCAGATTCTCTTAACAGAAAAGTTAGCCAAGCAGAAGAAAGAATTACTCAGCTTGAAGACAGGCTATTTAGAAATACACACCAAAAAAACCAAAAGAGTTTATAAAAAGAAGCATGCCTACACCATCTAGAAAACAAGCCAGCCTCACACTAGCAAATCTAAGAGTTATTGGTCTTAAAAAGTTGGGAGAGAACAAGATAGAGGTAGACAGTTTATTCAAAGGTATAGTAACAAAGAACTTCCCAAATGTAGAAAACGATATTAATATTCAATTATAAGAAGGTTTTGAAAAGTCAGGATTAACAAATGATTCTAAAAGCAGCAACAAAAAGGAAACAAGATACAGTGAAGTTTCAATATGTTTGGCAGCAAATTTCTCAGTGAAATACTTGAAGGCTAGGAGAGAGTGGCATAAGTGTAGAAGAAAAAAACACACAAGCAAACAAACAGTATATCTAGCAAAAATATCCTTCAAACTGGAAAGATAAACAATTCCCCCCCCCAAAAGAAAAACCTGAGGGATTTTACCAACACCAGACCTGTCCTGCAAGAAATACTAAAGAATGTCCTTCCGTCTGAAAGAAAAAATTATTATAAGAAATCACCTGAAGATACAAAACTTACTGACAATAGTAAATATACAGAAAAACACGGAACATTATAATATCATAATTTTAGTGTGCAAATTACTCATATATTGAAAAGAAAGACTAAAAAATGAACTAATCAAAATAATAATTACAACAGCTTTTCAAGATATGGGCAGTACAATAAGGTGTGAATAGAAAAAAAGTTAAAAAACAGAATTACCACATTAAAATGTAGAGCTTCTGTTAGTTTACTATTTGCTTGTATGTTTATGAAATTAGTGATAAATTGTCATCAGCTTAAAATAATGGGTTATAAGATATTATCTGCAAGCCTCATGGTAAGTTGAATGAAAAATCATAGAACAGACACACAAAAATATAAAAAGCAAAAAATTAAAACATACTGCCACAGAAAATCACCTTTAATTAAAGGAAGACGAAGAGAAGACTACAAAACAATCAGAAAACAAATAAGAAAATGGTGGAGGTAAGACCTTACTTATCAATAATATTACTGAATGTAAACAGACTAACCTCTCCACTCCAAAGAGGCATAGAGTGGCTGAATGAAAAATAAAAAGAAAGAAAAAAAGACCCAGTAATATGTTCCCTACTAAAAACATTTCATTTGTAAAGACAAACATATACTGAAAATAAAGGGATAGAAAAAGATATTTAGCAGAAGTAGCTATACTTCTATCAGGAAAAAAAATTGATTTCAAGACAAAAATTATAAAAAGAGAAATGTCATTAATAATAAAAGGGACAATTCAACAAGAGAATATAGCAATATGGAATACATATGCACCCAACACTAGAGCACCCAATTATAAAAAACAAATATTATTAGAGCTAAAGAGAGAGATAGATCACAGTACAATAATGGTTGGACACTTCAATACCACATGGACAGACCTACGAGACAGAAAATCAACAAAGAAACATTAAATTTAATTTGCATTATAGACCAAGTGGACTTAATAGAGCTCTACAGAACATTTCATCCAATGGCTGTAGAATACAAATTCTTTGGAGCCCATGACTTATTCTCAAGGATAAAATACAGGGTAGGTCATGAAACAAGCCTTAAAAATGTAAAGAAATTGAAATTATATCAAGTATCTTCTCTAGCCACAATGGAATGAAACTAGAAATTAATAATAATAATGATTTTGGAAACTCTACAAACAAATGGAAATTAAACAATATGCTCCTGGATGACCAGTGGATCAGTAAAGAAATTAAAAAGGAACTTAAAAAATTTTGAAACAAATGATAATGAAAACACAACATACCAAAACCTGTGGGATATGATAAAACCAGTACTAAGAAGAAAGTTATAGCTATAAGTGCTTACATTAAAAAAGTAAAAATATTTCAAATAAACAACCTAATGATGCATTTTTGAGTACTAGGAAAGCAAGACCAAACCAAACCCCAAATGAGTAGAAGAAATAAATAATAAAGAACAGAGCAGAAATAAATAAAATTGAACTGAAAAAACAGTATGAAAGACTGATGAAACAACAAGTTGGTTTTTTAAAAACATACACAAAATTGACAAAACTTTAGCCTGAGAGACAAAGAAAGAAAACCCAGATAAAATCTCATGCGTGTGTATGTTCATCACAGCACTATTTAAAATTTCCTCCTTCCTTGTGCTTGCAGGCTATTCTATTTGGGATAACCTTTGATATAAAGGTCATTTAAGTTAAAAAATCTTCCAAGAATGATTTCAGCATTATCATAGTACGTACTTGGAAAATTTCCATTCATTCACCTCCCACACCATCTCCAATAACTTTTCATCCATGCATTTTTAGCTTTCCCAAACATACTTGGCAGTGAGAATTTAATTACTGAGAAGGCTTTTCCTAAAAATGAAAAGTTTTAACCATTGAACAATTAAATACTAACTTAGAATGACTTTATGGCTGCTCATGTGATAGCTGTTTTTACATAGTGTATATATTAGATTTTTTAATGAGGATTAATAAGAGTTATGGGAACTACTTAACTCTGGTGGCAGAAGTTGTTTGTGTCTTATCCAACAGCCATTATTTCTTGAAATGTGTTCAGATTTTAGGTTAGCAGCAACATACACACCAAAGGCATGCCCCTCTCCCATCTTTAAGCGTAAGCCTTAACTGGGCTATGACATTATGGTTGGCTCATTCATCTTTGCCAGTGATTGATTTCAGGATGGATGTATGACCCAGTTTTCACCAATGAGAATAAAAGTCTGCTGGCAGATAACTGAGAAATAGTTTCCTTTGTGCTAAAAAGTGAAGTAGGAGCAACAATCTCTTTTCACTCTTTTCTTTCCTGCTTTTGTTGCTGATATGTGAGAATGTGATTTCCAGAGTGGAGACAGATATGCTGAACCATGGGAGGAAAAGTTGTTAATACACTGAGGATTGGAGAGCAGAGATGATGAAAGAGCTGGGTTCATGTTAACATCACTAAATTGCTACTCTGGAATTGCCTAATTCCTACTTTGGGCTTTTTGCAATGTGAGAAAATACATGTTCTTGTTGCCTAAGACACTTTTATTTGAACATATTTTAATTTGATTATATCATAACGGATAGGATATTTTTTCATGTATTCATTTACTTACTTATTTTGAAGGTGTAATCACTGTACTAATAGAAATTTCTCCAAGGAAGAGTAAAATAATGCATTTTTGTGGGCTCATGTGGGTGGTAAATTACACATAATAACTCTAGATATTTTCAGTTAATAAATAAATATTAACAGATTAGCCATCTGTAAAAGCAGGAAAAAAGGAGCAAGTCAGTATTTGCCTATCTTTTGCCATTCTATTACCATTGTCTTTTGTAGATTGCATTTACCTACTCCTTTCCAATGTTACGGGAAGTTGTCAATATTTTAATTGGTAGGCACTTGAAAAAAAAATACTGATTGTACTAATTCATAGAACAATTTATAGTTTGGTTTTGAAGAAATAATTAATCCTTAGTTTCAACTATAATAAGGGATTTCCGAAATACATATTTTTCAACCACTTACTATTTTCTCAGGTCTAAAGAGCAGACATAATTTTCACTTACAGTATTTTTTCCTCCTAAGAGAAAAGAATAAAGATGTATTATGGAGGCTGAAATTCTGTTAGTTTTCACCAGTGATTGCTATATAGCTGCAAATAAGTGATTACTCTTTAATAAACCGAGATGAGAATCTTAATCATTAATAAAATTTGTCAGGCGTGGCTGAATCCCAGAAGCTTGCATGCTTTTTCTCATCCTCCTGCTTAAGCAAAATCATCTGGGAAATATGGTTTATGGGTTGTAGCATGAAAATATGTCTATGCAGAGTTGTGAAAAAATAATATGACAAAGATCTAATTTGCAGACTTGCATTCAATAACTGCCAAACAAATAAGACTTGGGGGGAAAAGCCGGCACACAAAAAGATCAGATCTAGGATTGGTTAGGATATTAAATAATACTCCTGTTTGAAAATGACAGGAAAGGAAAATCAGTCAGGTGGTCTCCAACAGTTGAAATAATGACCTGCTTCTGAAAGTGGAATACAATAGTTTGGAAAAGTACTTGAGTGGACCAGCCTAGCCAACATGGTGAAACTCCATCTCTATGCAAAATACAAAACTCAGCTGGGCACGAGGGTGGGTGTCTGTAATCCCAGCTACTTAGGAGGCTGAGGCAGGAGAGTAACTTGAACCCAGGAGGCAGAAGTTGCAGTGAGCCAAGATAGTGCCACTGCACTACAGCCTGTGTGACAGAGCAAGATTCTATCTCAAATAATGATAATAATAATAAATAAAAAGAACTTGAGCAGAAACGTTGTTTCATGATCTAAAGGAGTAGGTATATTGAACCAAACTGAGCATATGTCGACACAATAATTTGGATTGCCATCTCCTCCAACAGGTGATAAAAATGTGTCAGTGGATCTCAAAAAAGATAAAATTAAACTCACCTGAAAGTACTCTATTATTATTTTCCTTTTTATTTGTACAACTTTATAAGGTGCACGCACAATTTTATTACATGCATAGATTGTGTACGAGTCAGGAATTTTAGAGTATCCATCACCAAAATAACTTACATTGGACCCATTAATAAATTTCTCATTTTTCTTGCCTTTCCGTTCTCTTGCCCATCCAAGTCTTCATTGTGTATCATTTCACTCTTTATGTTCATGGGAGCACAGTTTAGCACCCACTTATGAAACAGAACATACGATGTTTGTGTTTTGTGTTTCTGTGTCTTGTTTATTTGGATTAAGTTATGAACCTCCAGTTCTATCCTTGTTGCTTCAAAATACATGCCTTTATTCTTTTTTCTGGTTGTATAGTATTCCATTTTGTATATATACCACCTTTTCTTTATCTGTTCATCTGTTAATGGACACTTAGGTTGATTACATATTGTAAATAGTATTGTGATAAGCATATGAGTACAAGTTTTCTTTTGATATATTAATTTCTTTTCCTTGGGGTAGGTAGCCAGCAGTGGGATTGCTGGAGTGAAGAGTAGTCCTATTTTCAGTTCTTTGGGAAATCACTGTAATGTTTTCCATAAAGATAATACTAATTTATATTACCACCAACAGTGTAAATGAGGTTCCTTCTCTCGGAATCCTAGTCAACACCTGTTATTTTTAATCTTTATTTTAGCCATTCTGACTGAGCTTAGATAATATTTTATTTTGGTTTTGATTTGCATGTCTTCTGATGATTAAAAATGTTAAGCACTTTTGTATACTTGTTGACCATTTGTATGTCTTATTTGAAAAAAACTCTACTGATGTTTTTTCCTACTTTTTAAATGGGATTATTAGTGATATTTTTGTTGTTGTTGAGGTGTTTGAGTTTCTTGTTATTATTCACCTGTTGGATGATAGTTTGCAAAAGTTTTCTCACATTCAAGAGATTGTATCTTCACTTTGTTGATTGTTTCTTTCACTGTATAGAAGTTTTTAATTAAGTCCCATTCATATATTTTTGTTTTTGTTATATGTGCTTTTGAAGTCTTACTCATAAATTATTTGCCTAGACCAATGTCCACAAGAGTTTTCCCTAGGTTTTCTGTAAGTACTTTTATAGTTTTGGGTTTTCTGTTTTAAGTCTTTAATCAATCCTGAATTAATCCATGCTGAGTTGAAAGACACAGGTTCAGTTTTATTCTTCTGCATATGGCAATTCAGTTTTCACAGCACCATTTATTGAAGAAGATATCTTTTCTCCAGTGTATGTTCTTGTTGGCTTCATCCAAGATCAATTTGCTGCATAATATGTAGCTTTCTTTCTCATTTCTCTATTCTGTTTGATTGGTTTATATGTCTGTTTTTATACCAGTATCATGCTGTTTTGGTTACTATAGTTTTGTAACATAATTTGAAGTCAGATAATGTGATCTCTCCAGCTCTGGTTTTTTTTTTTTTTTTTTAGCTCAGAATTGCTTTGGATATCCAGGTTCTTTTTTGGTTTCTTACTTATTTTAGGATGATTTTTCTAATTCTGTGAAAAAATGACTTTGGTATTTTTTCAGGGATTTCCCTGAATCTATGGATTTATTTGGGCAGGACAGCATTTTAATGGTACCAATTCTTCCCATCCAAGAGCATGGGATATTAATTTGTTTGTGTCCTCTTCAGTTTCTTTCATCAGTGTTTCGTAGCTTTCCTTGTAAAGAAACATTCACTTTCTTGGTTAAATAAATTCCTAGGTTTTTCTTTGCAGCTATTGTAAATGAAATTGCTTTCTTAATTTCTTTTTTACCTAAATTGTTATTGATGTGTGAAAATGTTACTAATTTTTTTATTTCATATCCTGCAACTTTAATTAATTCATTTATCAAATTTAAAAGTTTTTGGGTGGATTCTGTAGGTTTACCTACATATAAGATCACAACATCAGTAAATAGATAATTTGACTTCTTCTTTTCCAATTTAGATGCCTTTTATTTCTTTATCTTACCTAATTGCTCTTGCTAGAACTTCCAGTACTAGGCTCAATAGGAATGGTGAAAGTGGGCACCTTTACCTTCTTTCTGTTCTTAGAAAAATGCTTTTAAGTTTCCTCCATTCACTATGTTAATTATGGTTTTATCATGTATAGCCTCTATTATTTTGAGGTATGTTCCTTCTTTGTCTGTTGTCTTGAAAGTTTTATCATATAAGGATGCTGAATTTTGTCATATGCTTTTTCTGCATCTATAAAGATGATCATATGCTTTTTGTCCTTCATTCTGTGTATGTAATATATAACATTTATTGATTTGAACATTTTGAACCATCTTTGCATCCCAGATATAAAACTCACTTGACCGTGGTCTTATTATATTTTCATTTAATTTTTAATTTCTAATTTTTATAGGTACATAATAGGTATATATATTTATAGAATACATAAGATGTTTTGATATAGACATGCAATGTGTAATAACCACGTTATGGAACATACAGGATTCATCCACTCAAGTACTTATCCTTTGTGTTACAAAAAATTCAATCAGGTGGTTTCTCCACTTTGTTCCTATATCTGGGCTATAAAATCTCACTGCTCACATGGCTTGGAAGAGTTTTCTGAACCACTTCTGTTTCTGAGTTCTGCCCTATTTATGAATCATTTTTTGTTCAAGTAAACACTGTTAAATTTTAACAAAATCGCCTTACACTATTTTAGTTATTTTAACATGTATCATTAAATTATTATTGACTATTGTTACCCTGTTGTCCTATCAAAACTAGGCCTTATTCATTCTTTCTAGTTTTTGTATTCATTAACCATGCCTTTCATCCTATCCCCCACCATTACCATTCCCACCCTATAGTAACCATCTGTCTACTCTTTATCTCCATGAATTCAATGTTTTTAATTTTAGCACTGATAATTAAGAGAGAGTGAGGAAAGTTTGTCCTTCTGTGCCTGGCTTATTTTAATGACCTTCAGTTTCATCCATGTTGTTGCAGATGATAGGATCTCCTTCTTTTATGACTGAATACTACTAGTACTTCGTTGTGTATAGTACCACATTTCCTTTACCATTCATCTGTTGATGAACACTTAAGTTGCTTACAAATCTTGGCTATTGTGAACAGTGCTGCAACAAACATGGAAGTGCAGAAATAGATTTCCTTTCCTTTGTGTTATATAACCCAGCTCTAGGATTGCTGGATCATGTGGCAGCTCAATTTTCAGTGTTTCAAGGAACCTCTATACTATTCTTCCTAGTTCTTGTACTACTTTACATTGCCACCAACAATATGCAAGCATTACTTCTCCACATCTTATTGCCTGGTTTTTGGATATAAACCATTTTAACTGGGGTGAGATGATATCTCTTTGTAATTTTGATTTGTATTTATCTGATGATCAGTGATGTCAAGCACCTTGCATAGGCTTGTTTGCCATTTGCTTGTCTTCTTTTGGGAAATGTCTATTTAAATCTTTTGTCCATTTTCTAATCAAATTATTACATTTATTCCTGTAGAGTTGTTTGAGCACCTTATACATCTGGTTGTTAATCTCTTGTCACATGAGGAGTTTGAAAATATTTTTTCTCATTATTTTGGTTGTTTCTTCACATACTTTGTTGTTTCCTTTGCTATGCCCATTTTTTATGTGATCTCGTTTGTCCATTTTTGCCTTGGTTGTCTGTCCTTGTGAACTATTATTTAAGAAATCTTTGTCTAGTCCAATGTCCAGTAGAGCTCCCCCAATGTTTTATTCTATATAATAATAGTTTCATAGTTTGAGGTCTTAGATTTAAGTCTTTAAACCATTTTGATTTGATTGTTTTCTACGGTGAGTCTCTTAGTTCATTCTGTCACTTCTATAAAGAAATACCTGAGGCAAAGGAGAAGCAGGCACTTCTTACATGGACTAAGTGGGAGCAAGAGAGAGAGGGTAGGGGGACGTGCCACACAATTTTAAACAATCAGATACCCTAAATCATCACTCTCAACTTCAAAGTCCCACAGATTCCTAGGGCAGAGGCACAATGCTTCAAGGTTCTTCACTAAAGCAAAACAACTCGACCTTTGCTCTAGTTATCAATAAGTTCCTCTTCTCCATCTGAGCCCTCATCATCCTGGACTTCATTGTCCATATCTGTATCAGCATTTTGGTCACAAACATTCAACAAGTCTCTAGTAAGTTTCAATTTTTCCTTCATGTATGCCTGTCTTCTTCTGAGCTCTTCACACTCTCCCACCTCTGCCCATTACTCAATTCCAATGTCATTTCCACATTTTCAGGTATATTTATAGCAATGTCCCACTTTTTAGTACCAAGGGGGCGTGGTGCTAAACCATTCATGAGAACTCTACCCCCATGACTCAATCATCTTTCACTAGACCCCACCTCCAACAATGGGGATTACAATTTGACATTAAATTTGGGTGGGGATGTAGATCCAAACCATATCAGTGAGAGAGACAGTGGTCTAGTGTCATTCTTCTGTATATGTTTATCCAGTTTTCCCAGCACCATTATTGAAGAGACTATCTTTTCCCCAGTGTACGTTCTTCGCACTTTTGTTGAAAATGAGTTCACTCTAGGTGTGTTAATTTATTTCTGGGTTCTCTATTTTATTTCATTAATCTATGTGTTTGTTTTTATGCCAGTACCATACTGTTTTGGTAACTATAGCTTGGCAGTGTAATTTGAAGTCAGTTAATGTGGTTCCTCCAGTTTTGCTCTTTTTTCCTAAGATAGCTTTGTCTATTCTGATTCTTTTGTGGTTCCATATAAATTTTAGGATGTTTTTCCTATTTCTGTGAAGAATGTCATTGCTATTTTGATAGGGATTGCATTGAATCTGTAGATTCCTTTGGGTAATGTGTATATCTTAAAACTACTGATACTTGCAATCAATGAACATGGAATATTTTTTCATGTCTTTGTGTCATCTTCAAAATCCTTCATCAGTGTTTTTATTTTAGAGATATTTAATTTATTTTGTTAATTCCTAGGTACTGAATTTTATATGTGGCTATTGTAAAAGAGATTACATTTTCAAACATTTCTTTTTTAGGTAGTTCACTGACAGCATATATAAATGCTACTCATTTTTATATATTGATTTTGTATCTTGCAGTTTACTGAATTTATTTATTAGTTATAATAGTTTATTGGTAGAGTCTAGGTATTTTGAAAATACAAGATCATATTATCTGCAAACAAGAAAAATTTGACTTCTTCTTTTCCAGTTTGGATGTTTTTTATTTCTTTTTCTTTTCTGATTGCTCTGGCTAGGAGTTTCAGTACTATGTGGAGTAACAGTGGTGAAAGTGGGCATCCTTGTCATGTTCCAGATCTTAGAGGAAAGGCTTTCAGTTTTTTATATATCTGGATCCTACAGTGTTGGGTGCATGTATATTTTAAATTGTTTTATCCTTTTTGCCGAATTGACCCTTTTATCATTATATAAAGATTTGTCTCCTGTTATAGTTTATGTCTTAAACTTTATTTTGCCTGATATAAATATAGCTATTTCTGCTCTTTTTTAGTTTCCATTGGAATTAAATATTATTTTTATCATTTTATTTTCAATCTATATGTCTTTATAGTTGAGTATGTTTCTTGTAGGCAAGTGATTACTGGGGCTTTGTTTCTTAATCCATTCAGTAACTTTGCTTTTTCATTGGAGAGTTTAGGCCATTTACTTTTAATGTTATGCTGATAAGGAGGGAATTACTCTTGCTATTTGATTGTTTGTTTTCTTGTTGTTTTGTGGTCTTCTCTTTCTTTGTTTTTTCATGTCTTTTTTTTAGTGAAAAGTGTTTTTCTCTGGTAATATGATTTAGTTTCTTGCATTTTATTTTTTGTATGTCTGTTCTGTGTTTTTTGGTTTGAGTTTACCATGAGTCATACCACTTCTATAACGATTATTTTAAGCTTCTAAAAACTTAACATTGTTTTCATAAACAAACATTAAAAGTCAAAAAAACTAATAAAATCTCTAAACTTAAACATTGTTCACCTAATTTTTAACATTTGTTTATTCGATTTATATCTTATTATTCCATCTATGTTTTGAAAAGTTGTAGTTATTTTTGAATGGTTCATTGTTTAGTTTTTCTACTTAGGATAAGAGTAGGTTACACACCATAGTTACAATGTTATAATAGTCTGTATTTTTCTGTGTACTTACTATTACCAGTGAGTTTTGTACCTTTCACTGATTTCTTATTTCTCATTAATATCCTTTTTCTTTCTACATGAAGTATTCCCTTTAGCATTTCTTATAGACCAGGTCTGATATTCTTAAAAACCTTCAGCTTTTGTTTGTCTTGGAAAGTCTTTATTTCTCTTTCACTTTTGAAGGATAATGTTTCTTTCTTAGTGTAAAACTATTTTCTTCAGCATTTTAAATATGTCATGCCACTTTCTCCTGGCCTGGAAGGTTTCTACTGAAAAGTCTGCTGCCAGATGTATTGGAGCTCCATTATATGCTATTTGTTTCTTTTCTCTTGCTGCTTTTTGAATCCTTTCTTTATTCTTGACCTTTGAGAGTTTAATTATTAAATACTTTGAAGTAGTCTTCTTTGGGTAACATTTTCCTGGTGTTCTATTACCTTCTTGTACTTACATATTAATATCTTTCTCTATGGTTGGGAAATTCTTTCTTATTTTCTCTTTGAATAAACTTTCTGCCCCTATCCTTCTCTTTTTTCTACATCTTCTTTAAGACCAATAACTCTTAGATTTGCCCTTTTGAGACTGTTTTCTAAATTCTGTAGGCATGCCTTATTGTTTTTATTCTTTTCTATTTTGTCTCCTCTGACTGTGTATTTTCAAGTAACCTGCCTTCGAGTTCACTAATTCTTTCTCCTATTTGATCAAGTCTGCAGGGTAGATGCAAAAATAATTGCAGTTTTGTCATTAAAAGTAGGTATTAAAATAATGGCAAAAAAGCAATTACTTTTGCACCAAACTAATATTAAAGACTCTGATGCATTCTTCACTATGCCAGTTGCATTTTTTAGCTCCCAAATTTCTGCTTGATTATTTTTAATTATCTTAATCTCTTTGCTAAATTTAGCTTACTGGATTCTGAATTCCTGTCTTAGTTCATTTGGTGCAGTCATCTTTGCCTGATCATCTTGGTATTTGTAGATGTTCATCTGTGTCTGGCCATTGAAAATTTAGGTATCTTTTATAGTCTACACAGTTTGGGCTTACCTGCACTTGTCCTTCTTGGGAATTCTTTCTATATATTTGAAAGAACTTGGGTGTCATGCTCTAAGCTGTATCTGCTATAGGGGGCACTCTAAGCCCAATAATTCTGTCATTCTTACAGACTTGTAGACATACCAACTTGATGTTTTTAGACTAAACCTGTAAGAATTCTACAGATTAATCAAGTAGAGACTCTTGTTCTCTTCTCTTCCACAAATGGAATCTCTCTTTCTGTTCTGAGCCACCTGGAGCTGGGTGGCCGCAGGTGTGACACAAGTACCCCTGTGGCCACCACCACTATTACTGTGCTGGGTCAGATCTGATGCCAGCATAGTACTGGGTCTCTCCCAAGGACTTCTTTAACCACTCACTCTTTAGCACCTATGTTTGCTCAAGGCCACGAAGCTCTACAATCAGCAGGAGACAAAGCCAGCTGGTTTATTTCCTTTTTGAGGGGGGCAGTAAAATCCCCAAGACCCCATGCAGGTGCAGTGGTGCTGCCTGGGAGCCAGGGACTATATTCAAAAATCTTAGAAATCTACTGGGTGTCATACTATACTGTTGCTGAGCTGACACTCAAACCACAAGACACAATCCTTCCCATCTTCTGTCCCCCTTCTGTTGGCAGAGAAACTTCACTCAGTGGCCATCACCACCAGTTTATAAGAGTACTGCCAGATTATTGACGATGTTCCCTGAAGGCCCAAGGTCTTTTCAGTCAATTTGTGGTTAATGCTGCCTGGCCTGACACTCACCCTTCAAGGCAGTAACCTCCTCTCTGCCCCAGAGCAGATCCAGAAATGACATCTAGGAACCAAGGCCTAGAACTGGAGTCCCTAAGAGCCCACTTGGTACTCTAGCCCCCTTGTGGCCAAGCTGATACTTCATGTGCAAGAAAAAGTCCCTTTTAATTTTCCCTTTTTTTTTTTTTTTTTTTCCGGAAGGAGAAAAATAATCTCATTCCATGGCCCACACGGCTGGGAATGTGTGGAATCTACCTTGAAGCCAACAAGTCTCAGTCTCACCCAAGACCCTCAACATAGTAGCAGGGTGTTTTCACTGGTTACGCAGGGTCCAAGGACTCTTCAGTTAGCGGGAGATGAATTCTTCCAGGACTGGGTTTTTCCATTCAAGGCAGCAGGTCTTCAGTTCCAGAGTGTGTCTAGAAATGTTGTCTCTGAGGTAGGGCCTGGAAAGAAAGCCTCATGACTCTGACCAGTGCCCCATCCTTCTGTGACTGAGCTGGTTTTCAAGATGTACGATACAATCCTTCCCCTTCTTCCCTCACCTCTTCTCAAGAGGAACAAAGGGGTCTCTTTCGGAGCCATGAGCAGTGCAACCTGAATTTATAAAAGGGGTAATGCCAGCACTTTTTTAGCTGACCTAGCTGGTGTTTCAGTAGGTCATATGCCCTGCCAAACCTCTGGCTCTGGGCCCAGTTCAGCAATAGGACTTGCCTCCAAGTTGCAGTGCTTGTGACCCAGACTGCCTTTCAAGTTTATTTATAATCCCAGAGCACTTTTGCCCACAGTGGCAAGGCTTGCAGGAACTCAAGTTCTGACCTCTGGGATGAGTGATTCCCCTCTGGCTAGGGCTGGTTTAAATGCTGTCTCCGTGGGCAGGCATCAGCTGAGTTTGGTCCAGTTTTTCTATCTATTATAAGAGGCCAGCACTGAGTTTAATGCCTCACAGTTGCTTCACTCTCCCTCTCCCCACGGCACAGAAATGCTCTCCACACCACACTGCCACTGCTGGGAGTTGGGAAAGGGGTGACATTGGTGATTCGAAGACAGTTTTACCTACTTCTCAGTGCCTTTTTTAGTGATATAAAGTTAAAGCCAAGTATTGTAAGTGCTTGTCTAATTTTTGGTTCTTGTGAAGCTGCTGCTTTGTGTAGTTAGTTGTTAAATTCATGTCTTTGTCGGGGGGTAGGGGTAGGTCATCAGTGGAGCCTTCTATTCTGCCATCTTTCCCTGCCTACCTTTTGATGAAAAGCACTCTATTATCCAGCAGTTTTATTAAGTTTATTTCTCTGTTGGTCATATCTTTTCACAACATAGGACTTGTGTTTAAATAGCATTAAATTCCATTTGTTAGAATATTACTCTGATATGTTCTCTTTTAAATTTTTTAACATACATTTTTCACTTAACACACAAATTCTCAAATATTTCCTTAGATAAATATGTGCTTAAATGCTGTGGTAAGGAAATATAGTCTTTATTTTCTACAGATTTTTAAATCTTTTCTTCTCTCCTTACCACTCTGTCTGGCACAGTGTTTTGTACAGGTTGAAATTACAAAATTTAAATTTACCAATTGCATAGTTTTTTAAACTCATAAACATTTGGCAAAATTTAGCTTCATGCAAGTTGTTCATTTAACCAACCTATTGCTCAAGTTTTAAATATAAATAAAAATTAATACATTTAAAAAATTTTGAATTTACTAAGCACACAAATTTTATCTCCTACAGTTTCGACATAAATCCTTGAAGTCAAATTGTTGCTTGACAGCATAGTTGCTAAGTGTGAATGTCATTGACAGCTTTTAATACAGCATTTTTTAAAAGATATCATTTCCTATGAACTTGGGAGAGTCAAGTCAAGCATTCTGTACTGTTAATCTTAAGAAACAATTGCATTACAAGATTTCTAAGATGAATCAAAAGTGAATCTACATATATAGTTGATTGTAATGTTCTTATTTTTAAAAAGAGCAATTTCTTTGTACAGAGTGAGATTTATACCACATTAAACTTTCAGTATATCCATGAAGCAAGCCTCAATAGTGTTATTAGTCATGTTTTTATTTTAGCAGAATATTGATTTGTTTTATATAAATGTTCTGTGAGATAACAGATTATCAATGTTTAACCTATGAAATAATATTATTTATCTATTTAAACTGAAGTTTTATATTCATATTTATTGTGTAATGTTGATATCTTTCCAAACAATTTTTAAGGGGATTTGAGATGTATTCTTTATAGAAGAGCATATTTGAGAGGAATGTATTTTAATTTAATCAAGAGTATAAATAAGAGCATCAAATTGTAAAGGCATTAAAAAATTCAAAGTGTGTGTTTTAATAAAGCCATTTATCTGTGTTACATGTGTAGGACTAAGGTTAAAAAATATCTTATAGCTTATTGGTCCTTGGGTTTTCCTTGCTAACATAGTTATAAACATGGATGATTGGTTAAAATTGGAGAAAGGCAATATTAATCTTAGGAAGAGTTTTCTAACTTGCATTTGCAGTCGACCATTTCCTCATAGTGATCATAAGCTTTATGCACTATCCCTATAACATATAATCTCTGGTTTCATCAGCAATTATAAGACATCATCTTTCAGGATGTGATAAACTCAGCAAGTTAAAATGGATGCAGTTCACTAAAACCTTAACTATAGCTTTAAGTAAAACTTTTCCTATTTAATAGGTTAAAAAATACATTAAAAAGGAAAAAAAGCTTTTAGATTGTTAATTTGCAATATTGCACAGTCAATACTCAGGAAATTTGTGAAAGCATTAGGACATGTTCTTTTCCCTTGTTGATATTATCTGACAAATATAAAATATAAACAGAGTCTGAAAAGTATAGTATATCAGAACATAATATTAAAATGTATAGTATAAACATATGTGATCTTCTTTTAAACTGTAAAAAGAGTCATCAGAGTATAACTTCTAATACAATGACAACTAGAACAGTGCTAGCTACATAGTATATATCATATTACCTGGCAAAGTTATTATGAAGTTATAATAAGATGATAATTTTCAGACTTGTTCTCCAACTACTAGTTTACAAGTGCTTCCTTGTAAAACTCAGTATCCTAAGATGGTAGTTTTGTGTATTCATTTTAGAAGTGTCCCAGTCAGATTATATTACCCTGTATTTTCTTCATTCAATACTTAATCAGTTTGAGTTGTCATCAAGGCCACAGATACCAATGAACATTTTTGAGGTTGAGACTTTTTTTCAGATCGGTGTAGAAGAGAGAGATACACAAACCTTTTACACTTTTTGATTTGTAATGATGTTTTATAAATCTACCTTACCATTTTAGATTTGCCTGAAGAGTTACAATCATATGTAAATATTCTGTGTATATTGTTTCCCCTACCAGATACATTTCAGGCTTACCAAGCATAGAATAGATTTGAGAACGTCAGGAAGAAATCTGAAGATAAAATTTTAAAACCTTACATTTAATTTATTTAACATATAACAAGTATGTACTATGTTCAAAATTATAATTTTTAATGTTTTTATTTGTAATAACAAAAACCATCTAATTATAAAGGCAATTGCCTTTGCATTGTGGGAAAAATTCGTTCTGATTTCTTAGAATCCTTGCCCTCCTGCTGTTATGCAAATAGTTACTTAGCAGGAGTCATTGCCCAGTGAATATTATCATAAAGCATTAATGGTCTGATACAAAAATGTTCCATAGAATAGACCTGTAGTTTTCGAACCAGAAAAAGCTTTTGAAATAATTTAGTTAAATCTCTTTATCTAATAAACAGGAAATGTAGAGTCCAGAAATATTAAATAATGTCCCACAACCAAATAGATTCAGCCCAGGTTTAGAACTCATCTCTCCTAATTTAGAGGTCAATACCCTTTCCATTAACATACAAATCTTCATTGGATAAATTATAATCTTGTTTTACTTTTTCTCTTGGAAACTCCTGACTTTGTGTCAGCATTGATGTGAAGAAACTCAGTATGATTTTATACCATGAATTGGCTTTTCAAATCAGTTTCTCAGAAACAATTCAGGTTAGTTTGAGTACTATTATAACAAATAAAATAAAAACCTGAAACTTAGAGATTGAAATTATAAATTAAAAGTCATCAGATTAGCCTGTCAGTATTTATCATTATGCAACATGTGCTTGGTAAATTTTTGTCTTGCACAAAGTTTCCTTTAATATAGTTTAATATCTAATTTGATGTTTCAGAACAGGGATACAGTCACGATCGAAGGAAATACACAGCAATTGATAACACAGTAACATTTAAGGGTTTAAATCTGAAATTGGAATGAAAGTGAGGCTGCTAAAGATCTGGTGATAAGCTCAACAGAGGAGGAAATGTGATTATCTTACCAACCAAAGCCTCCTGCTTTGAGGTGAATAAGTTTGTCCAACCTGTAAGAGGAGCTTTGCTCAGTGATGCCGAGAGAAGCAAGCTGAGAATTACCAGCAGTCTCTTGAGTGGACATGGCTCAGCTGTGTCTAATCCAAGGAGAAATGATTAGGCCGACTGCCCTGGTCAAGGCTGAGATTCAGAGGATTGCAGCCAAAGATAAGCATGGGGAGAAGTGTTTAGGAGGAAGCAGCAGAGGTGGATTAGGCACAGGTGTATAGGCAGCAGTTCAGGGCAAGATGAATCATTTTTCAAATTGTGTATATAGGAAAGAACGAGTCTAAGTAACATTATTTAGGAAATACAGAATATTGTCACCATTTCTGAGAGTAGAGATTTTCATCCATCTGGAATTTGCTTAACTAACCAACTGAAATATGTTTCTCAGTGGAGTCTCAACCCAGTCTGATCAGAAAGAAAGGAGGTTCTCAAAGATTGTGGGCTGCCATTACAGAGGTCTCGTTTAGTTTATTCTACTCTAACAATCTCTGCTGAGAAATATCCATTGGCTGACATCTGAAAGAGGAAATATATTATCTTTGCAGCTTGACATTAAAATCAAATTTGAGTGAGAGAACTTACTCATGAATGCCTCCTGTTCATTCTGATTTAATTCAACAAACAGACACTGAGAAGCAACACTGCTAGAACAGATGCTGTGAAGACTACAACGTGGAGGAGAAGTTAAGGCAGGTGTGAGTCATTATTTGAAAAAAAAAGTGACTTGCACATGAATTTTATTTTTATTTTTATTTACTTTTTAGTTTTATTTTAGGTGCATACTACATCTGGCATTTCTCCCCATATTATCCCTCCCAACCCCCGTCTCTCCCATACCCCCTCAACCATCCCCAGTGTGTGCTGCTCCTTTCCCTGAGTCCACGTGTTCTCATTGTTCAACACCCACCTATGAGTGAGAACATGCGGTGTTTGATTTTCTGTTCTTGTTCAGTTTGCTGAGAATGATGGTTTCCAGATTCATCCAAGTCCCTACAAAGGACACGAACTCATGGTTTTTTATGGCTATGTAGTATTCCATCATGTATATGTGCCACATTTTCTTTGTCCAGTCTATCATTGATGGGCATTGGGGTTGGTTCCAAGTCTTTGCTATTGTACACAGGGCTGCAATGACCATACGTGCTGCACATGAATTTTTTATGTAACATTCCAGAAGAGTGGAACTTAATACACTTTCTCTCCACCTAATGGCATTTTCCTTTTTAGCACCAACTTCCTATTTTATGTGCAACCTTTTCTCTTGGCATGCCTGTATCATCTCTGAAATACAACCATTAAACATCCTAAATAGATGTGTCCTGTTCCTAAATATTATTTCATCTTGCATTTCCTACGATGGGTAACATTCGAATCTATAAAATTGAGTATCTTCATCTGTTCCTTTCTCCCTCACTCTCTCACTATTTTTGCTCTCCTTTTAACTTAAATTCTGCTCCTACGGGCCATGGAATATTCTTTCCTAAATGGATCTGGGCGAGAATGATCATAACTTTTTCCAGTTAGAAAGGTCGAGGTATGATGATATCTCACTGTAGATGAATAAAATTGGTCCAATTTTTAAATGGCACATTGGCTATATTTATTTTTTAAATCACTAAGCCCGATTAAATGTAGTGCCAATGATGAAGAATCATAGGGTCGAATGCCATTAAAATAGAGCCAATAAAATGGACTTAAAATGTTTTACCTTCTTAACACTTCACAGATTTTGAAATGCGACAAGATATACAGATTTATTTATCTCTATGAAAAATATTAATTACCTTTGTCTTTAAAGTTTGACTGAATTGGTTTCCAGAATACCTATTTCTTAGCTTTGCAGTTTTCTCATATTTAAGATTCTGAGCAATAACAATAAGTATATCTAATTTCATGGTCAAGTTTTTTTTTGGTGAGAAGCAAAAGCACTCTGAATAGTTACTGAATTGCAGATTTAGTTCTCAGTCAACTGAAGACCCATTATACAGAGAAAGAAGAATAGGAGTGATTCCACGATAAGAGAACCCACTGATTGTATCAGATCCTACTCCATCAGTAAGCTCTAGGCTCGATAGTGTATTGGTATGCTTGCTAATGGCACAACTAGAGTGCCACTTTTGAAGCAATGCATATAGAGATGGGCTACCATTCTTCAGGAAGTACTATATGCAGTGAGTCAAATATTTTTATATGGACTTGTATCTTAATAGGAAGAATATATGGGTACAGAACAAAAATCTTGAAGCAGGAGTGGCCCTACTTACTATTATTTCCAGTGATCCATTGTGGGGATTTGTATTGGTCTCCAAAGGAGACACACTTTCATCAGAGAACACGGCAAAACCCCATTGAATTATAAACTATGGCTACCACCTGGACAAGGAGTCTCCTTGTGTCCAGGGACCAGTAGACAAAGGAAGGAATCACTGTCTTTGCAGAAAGAATTGACTCTGGGCATTAGAAAGAGGTAGAGATACCATGCAATGAGGAAAGAGAAGAATATGTGTGGAATTCAAGTGACTTACCTGGCTGCCTCTTTGTACCCTCGTCCTACAGTGAGTTAAATGTTCAGGTGAAGTTAAAGTTGCCCAATGAGGGCCTGGTAACCAAGGGTTTAGTCTTCTCAGGGATGTGGATCTTTCATACCACTAGGGTAAGCCACTGAGTCCAGAAGAGGTGGTAGCTAAGAGTGAGGGAATTACATAATGAATTGTTGAAGAGCGAGATGCTGATTTTCTATTTTAGCTGATAACCACAGCAGCAATAGCTAGAGTTTGTTGCACTAGTTTTGTTTTTCTAAGTTTCTCCTGAGAAAAAGAAGCTTACCAGAATCCCTGATGACCTGTTTCAGGGTGGACTGTGGTAGACACGAAGATGTGTTGTCCTGGCTCCCCTTAAAAAGGACTTGCTGCCAAACAATGGGGAGGGTAAGCAGAAGGCAACTTCCACTTCTCAGCTCTTTTAGAGTCTGCCTTATCTTCAGGGAGCTGTCCAAAGCTCAGGGAGGGTCCCAAATCCTGGATCCAGTGACGTAGGAAAGCAGAGATACAAAGCTACAGCCGTTTGGCTTGATGGATAGCTCTTGCTTCAGAGCTTCCCACTAGGCTGCCAAGGATATGTTGCATCTCCTTCACTCATTTCTTCCTCTTCTCAATTCCAGGGCTTTGTCCTCCCAGGCATTGATACCAGATACACATCTTTTACCCCAATCTCCATCTCGGCATTTTCTTCATGAGAAGATAGCTTGTAATATTTGCCTTGTGCTAGCCATCCAAACTTTATAACAAGAAATAATAATTCGTAAATTGGTCCTAATAATACCAAATTTTTCCGCTAAGGAGAAAATAATAACTAGCTGAGACAAAGATAATTAAGACTCCACTTTGCTTAAAGGTATTTTAAATAAATAACCTGAGGAAAAGTAAGCCACCATTTCAGATATAACATTTGTGTTTGTTTGATTCATGTCTTACTTTTCAGTTCTATAAGAAATAGTGTCATGATAAATTTCAGACTCTGAGTACAATACAAATGCATCTTGACATATGATAAGGTTAATACATTATTAAATATCTCAGGTAACTTGATGTTTTACTGAATGTGTATCACTTTGCACCACTGTAAACTTGAAAATTCCTTAAAGTGGAACCATCACAAGTCAGCGACCATCTGTAATTAATTTTTACTCTGAGAAACACCTTTAGAAACATAAAAATCAGAAAATGTAAAATGTTTTATGAGTGGTTAGAATGTTTTATTGGTTTTAACTAGATTCGGAGATATAAAAAAATCAAAATACCTTAAAGACTCTTCAGTGGTCACTCATCCTTTATAATTAATCTTACACAAGAGAAAAATTTTATTAACCTTAACTGGCTAATTAGTCACTTACCTACCGTTGGGATTTGTTAAGTACATGCTGATTTAATTAGAATGCCTTTTAAATGTCTTGATTTCTGTTAGCTTCATTTTCTCATTTATATAAATATATTCCTTAATAAAGATGAATTTTTGATTAGATACAATGATAAAGTCTACATCATCTTATTAGATTTCTTTTTTAAATGCTCAGTAAAAAATTCACTATAATAGGGTTAGTGATTAAAAATTAACCCTACCTCCAAATTAATTTCAGGGGAAAATTAAGTTTTAAAGTTATAATATTTGTTTATATTATTCTTGTTTGTATCAGGGCCACTATAATCTGCGAATTCTAGAAAATACAAATGTTTAAAAATGTCTCTTAGTCTTCATTTTGTTGGAGAATATTATTTCATAGCCACTTGTTTTCTCAAAATGTTTCATCCAATTAAAGCCCAAGGATATTTGCATTATTATTTCTTTAATAGTCATAGTTCAAATAATCTGCTCTATATGGCTAAAAGTTAAACATTAGAATTTTAGTGCCAGATTTCAATTGGCACATTTCATTTAACACCATGCAAACATATACAAATTCAAGTTTGTGATATAGAACATTTTAGAAATTAGATAAATACTATGATTCAGAAGAAAATGAAAACATAAAGTTTATAAAATTAAGCAAAGATCATTTTTTTATTAAGAACAATAAAGAACATGTCAGTCTTTTGATATAAAAACCACAAAAATACTCTGGGTAAGAATTTTGTTGTTGCCTCTGACACTGTAATTTATTAAAAGACATTCTGTACTTTTCAAAGATGTTCACAGTTAATTGAAGTTATTATATTAGGAAATGTTTTCTGTTTTTCATATCAATCGGCATATGTTGCTACTCCAAATAATTTTTGTTTGTTACTTCAAATGTTAGAGCAAATGTAATGGCAATGATAACATTTGAGTCTATGGTGGTTCATTGTACCTATATCTAATGAAAAAAATAAATTTAAAAAACATATTTAATTTGGACAAAGGTGCATTTCATATCTTTAAATCAAAAAGAAAAAGAGACATTCATAAAGGCAAGCTATCCCTGTGTAAATAAACAAATGAATGCATAAAAATAAAATTTCAATTTATAATTGAAAAAATTCATAAATTAGTTCTGAAAAATATTGGTATATCTAAAACATAATGTCTAAATGAAAGCACCATTGACAGAATTGGGTAATTCTGTGGTGGACTGCTGTGTGCATTAGAGCCTGTTAAATAGCATCCTTGTCCTCTCCAAACTAGATGTCTATAACACTTCCCTGGTTATGAGAACCAAGAATGTCTCCAGACATTGCCAAGTATCCCCAGGGAGGAAAGGACAGAAAATATCCTACAGTTGATAAGCAGAGATCTATAGTAACTGAGAAATGTATTTTAATATTTTACACATAAATATACCAAATATGATTTGTTAGCTATAATAAGCATTATATTTGACATGTCAGTAATTTCAGATGTGGTGTAAATCGTAGTCACACAATATAGCACTGACTTCTGTAGCAATATCTACTGCTAGCAATTTCACCTTTCTTCTTGTTGTTCAGATGCTTGTATAATATACAACTGCTATTTTTTCTTAGGTCTAATCGGCTTCTTCAATGCCGTTTTGAAATTGCTGTTTGTAGACGTTTTCTACAGATGTTTTACTTATTCATATTTGAAAGTAATTTTTAAAATTTTAATTAGTTTTATAACATATTTTCATGTTGTGCCTTCCAGACCATTGGTAGGGTATGCTTATGTTTGTATTCACTGTTATTATTTTTAATTGAATGATAGTTCTATGAGAAATAGTCCTTTATTATTTGTTTCAAAATAAACACTGAATAACTAAAACATTTACCATGTAGTTTCAATGATCATAGAACTTATCTTATTTCATCTTTGCTTTTGTTTAATATAAGGAAATAATATTTATTAAAACAGCATTTTAATTTTATTATAGTAAACTTAGAGAAGACAGAGTAGCATACATCTATAGGTCAGTTATCGAACTTTAAGAATGAATAACACAGAGACAAACTTGATTCATTGATGCTGTCATGCATTTCCCAAACTACCCCAATTATTTTGTCAAAATCCAGATATTTTATTACTTCTTTTGTAAATATTTTTAGCATAAATCTCTAAAATATTATCATACTGTTCATATTATCAACTAATGAACTGTTCATATTATCAAATATTTGGTCAGTATTCAAATTTCCCTGACTGCCTCATAAGTTTAGTATTATTTGTTCATTTTAGGATCCAAATAAACATTATTTCAGTTAATCTCTTAGAACTCATTTCATTTATAAGTTCTATCTCTATCATTAATTTTTCCTTAGAATTTATTTTTTAAGGAAACCAAAGTATTTATTCTATAGTTTCTCATAATCAGGATTTTGCTCATTGCATTCCCATACTACTGTTTCTCTGTTCTTCTGAAATAAATACTTTCAAGAATATTGGGGAAGGACACTTTATAGCTGGCATTGTATGTTTTCATCAGAAGATACATTCTTTCTGGAATGTCAGCCACCATTAGTATGGTTGCTAGTATTCATTAATTCATTATGCATCACAAAATGCAAATATTCTAATTCAATGACTTCTTATTTATTGGAATACTTTTACATAGAGAAATTTCTCCTGAACAGCTATTTGGTTACTTTGAGGTAGAATTTGTCAACAAAAGATAAATTTTTATTATATATATCCGTTTTTAAAATAATGAGTTGCTTCCCTAGCACTCTCTACATGTAACCCTCAGAACACATTTTTTTGTTAAAATATAATATATGCATAATATATTGCAATTCATTACCATTATCATTCTTATGGATACTTATGCTCAACTCATCTCCACCTTTGCCCATGAGGAGCCACTTCAGGTTTGCTTGTGTGCTCGTTTAACATAATCCTTGGTGATGATAGTCTATGAGACCTCTATTACCTTTTTTGTATATGGTAAGATATTTCGGGCTCATCTCTTAAATTTTTAGCTCCAGATCTAGAAGCTTACTGACCCCTTCAGGCTAAGTAAACAACTTGTATGTTTGTTGAAAGAAAAAAACAAGGCGTAGTGTTGACTAAAATTATAGAAGAATAAACTTCTACAAATTACATAATAAGAACTAAATATCTTAGTAGCTTCACTGTGCAGAGATGTATAAATTCACTTTTTCTGTGCTCACTAAAGATTTTACTTTCTCTACACTTGTATATTTTTTCTTCCTCCCCCCTTCTCTCTCCCTTCCTTTCTCCATTCCTTCCTTCCTCTTTCACTTCCTCCCTCCTTCCTTGATCCCTTCCCTCTTTACTTTCTTCCTTATTCATTATTCCATCTAGTCTTTATTTATGTGTTAGAAGATAACAATCTAAATTTATTTTCTTCCTCCAAATTTGCCAGTACCATTCATTGACTCTCTTTTTTCCCTTATTGCTATGAAATTATATTGTAATACTATATAAAAGTTCATTGCTATCTCTTATCTGATACCATTACCTTAACTTTTTTTAAAAAAAAAATTTAGTTTAATATCCAATTCTATAGGTGCTTTCTCATTGTTTTGGTTTTATACATTTTGTTATCTACCATTGTCAATTTTTTCTTCCAAGTAACATTTAACAGTCTTTGCTAGGTTAAAAATTGCTTTGGGATTTTAATAAATATTGGAAGTCAATTTAGAGGTAAGATTCAAGGTGGAAATTGTAAATCACTTTATGAATAATTAAAATCCACCAATTTGAAAGTCTTTATACATTAGCTTGATATAGCTTTCCATTTATACAAATAGTACTGGATGACTTAGAAAACTATTACAATTTTCTGGTTCATTTTGAGAAAATATATCTTTTCATTGCTAATGAAGATGATTATTTTCATTGTACTTTCTAATTAGTTATTAGTACGTTGAAAAACCATTTTTGGTGTATTTGTTTTGTAAAAACTACTGTACTTTAGGAAGGATTGTTCTTAAGATTACCTTTCCTTTAGTTTGAAAAGGATCTATGCAAACATTCATAAAATCAAGGCATAATGAAAAATAGTAATTTTCTGCTGCTTGCTGAGTGCTCAGATATAATCAGATTAATAACCAACTAAACTTTCTGCCCAAGCTTGACCACAGCTCAGATAAAAAGATTTCTTATGCTACTTTTGTTGATACTCTGATTTTTTAAAACTCTATATTCAACATTTTCAGAGGAGCAGTTATTTAAAATACCATGGAGGAAGTATCCATTGATTTCTAAACTGGTGTTCATTCAACTATTAAATTAATAGGAATATGTTGTCAGCATATCAGGATTCCCACTACATGGTCTATGCCTTAGTATTGGAAGAGACTTGTGACCCCAGGCAGATATGAAAGTAAGTTTACCATGACAGATCTCTCAGCCTTGTTTGAAATGTTATACTATTACATAATACACAAAGATTGGCAAGTATAAAGTTTCTAAAAATAGCTTTTACAATAGTTAATTTTTTTTGAAGTATAGACTTGCTGAAAAGCAAGGTGAATTAACTGCTAATACATTATACTCACAATAAATCTTTCATTTTGTAAATTTAAAAATGTATAAAGCTGTGAGTGTGTGTAGCATGTGTTATAGAAATAATTTTCTCAAACCTTGTCTCTGTTTTGTGTATGTGTTATGTATTTAAATTTTATGTATATTTAAGGTATATAACATGATGTAAGAAATACATATAGATAGTTAAAAGGGTTACTATAGTGAAGCATACTAACATATCTATCATCTCACATGGTTACTCATTTTTTCTTTTTACACAAAGAGCTACTGAAATCTACCCAGCTAACGGGAATCTCAAACACAGTATGATTTTATTTACTATAGTTTCCATCTTATACATTTTATCTCTAGTCTTATTCATCTTACATGTCTGCTACTTCGTAATCTCGAATCCACATCTTGCCCATTTTTCCTCCTCCCTGCCCCTGTTTTATTCTCTATTTTGTATATTTGAATTTTTTTTTTTTAGATTTTACATATAAGTGAGATCAAGCTATATTTTTCTTTCTGTTTCTGGCTTATTTCACTTGGCATAATATCCTCTAGTTTCGTTGACTCTGAAACGTCAAGAATTCCATGGGAATAGACAGGGCAGACATAATATTAATCACTATTATTCATTCAGCATATATTTGTTGCCATGCTCTAAACTGAACTCAAGGACTCAAGTCAGATAAGATTCCTTGCTCTTCAGATGTTTTTGGTTTTTTTTCTTTCTTTCTTTCTTTTTTTTTTTTTTTTTCCAGATGGAGTTTCGCTTGTTACCCAGGCTGGAGTGCAATGGCGCGATCTCGGCTCACCACAACCTCTGCCTCCTGGGTTCAGGCAATTCTCCTGCCTCAGCCTCCTGAGTAGCTTGGATTACAGGCACGCACCACCGTGCCCAGATAATTTTTTGTATTAGTAGAGACAGGGTTTCACCATGTTGACGAGGATGGTCTCGATCTCTTGACCTCGTGATCCACCCGCCTCGGCCTCCCAAAGTGCTGGGATTACAGGCTTGAGCCACCGCACCTGGCCCTGCTCTTCAGATGTTCACAATCCATTGAGAGAAATAGATAAGAAAATGTATGATGATAGCAGTGTGATAAATATTGTGAGAAGTATAGAAGAATGAGATGATGTTCTGTACCCAGAATGGAGGAATGAGGACCCCTACTCAAAAAAATGATAGATAAGCCAAGTCTTGGGTGTTAAATAGAAAAGTCAAATAAAGGATGAAAGAAAAAGTGGACAGTTAACCAGTGATAGAATAATGCCACTTATCTAGGAAAACAGTACACTTATGAAAGGTTTTCACTAGGAAAATGATAGTATGACCACCTTTTTGACAGAATATACTCACTAATATGTAGAAATTTCTATGAATAAGGTAAAGAATATGAGTTTGTACTATAGCAGTAAATGGATATTCAAAGTAAGAGATGGATTTAAAAATAGTGAAGCGAAGGTAAGACTTTACAGAGCTAAAATTAGCAGTTGTGAACATGAGAAATTAAGATTTATTGCAGAGACTGCAGTATTTAGTTAGAGATAGGAAATAGAATGAGGGAGTAAAATTGACATTGGGAGATGATAGGTAAGCTTGGTGAAATCAATACTGGACCTACAAAATTTGGGCTCTGTTACTCTGAAAGCTTGTTGTCAAAAGCTTAACTACTGTCTGTAGTCAGTGTAATGGTTCCCCAAAATGTTGATGTCTTAATCCCCCAGAATCTGTCACTCCATTAAGTTAGATGGCAAAGAGAACCAAAGCTGTAGATGAAATTAAGATTATGTGTCTCCTGAGCTTAAAATAGGCAGGTTATCCTGATCCTGGGTTATCCAGATGGGCCTAATTTAATCACGTAAGTCCTTAAAAGTAGTAGTGGAAGGCAGAAAGATGGATCTGAGAGATGCAATATGAGTAGGACTTGACTCCTCCTCATCTTCTTGCTAACTTTGAAGATGGAGGAAGGGGGTCATAAATGCTGGTAGCCGCTAGAAGCTGGGAAGACCGTTCAGCTTACATGCAGCAAAAAGTAATAACCTTGGTCCTACAGCTACAAGTTACTGAATTTTGCCAGCAACCTGAAAGAGTAGTAAAGATATTCTCTTCCCTGGAGCTTCCAGATAGGAACACAACCCTGCCAATTCCTTTATCTTAGTCCAGTGACACCCGTACATACTAGATTTTTTGATCTTCTGAATTGTAAACTAATAAATTTGTTGTTTCAAACCATTTATTTTGTTGTCATTTGTTATGGCAGCATAGAAAATAAATGGACAAGAAGAGTTAGAAAAAATCAGAATAAGATGTAATCATGTATACATTCACTCTCAGAACTATTTTCTTTTTGTATAGGTACATATTTCATTTCAGCCATTGTCCATACACTTTTTCCCACACACTTAAAATAATTTTCAATCAAAAACTACTTATATTTTTGGAGAGGTACTTATTTTTTAGTATGAAACAAATAAACTTCAGCAGGAGTGGTGTGGATCTTCCTGAAGATGCAACGTTGCCACATGAGCAATACAATCCCAGTGGCAGGGCTGCCCAGAGATTTATCCAGGAAAAGGAATTATTGTTTTGTCTCTTAGTTTTATTGGTTCCTTTGTTTACTTGGGCCAATTTTCAGCAAAGAAAAGAAGGTGAGTATTAACAAATTTAAACAATAATTACCATGAAGTGATTACTTATCATTTAGGAACTGAGTTATGCATTTTACATGAATAAGCTCATTTCTTCCTTCTGATACCAGATCTGGCCGTAACCACTCTGGGGTCTGTTTTGCTTACAATTATAGGAAAAAACTAAATTTAGAGCCAGGAAAGCCATTTTTATTTGCTAAGATTTATTTATTTATTATTTTACCAAAATATTCTTGCATGTCCAGGGAGGATTTGAAGTGATGTTATCCTGGATGAAATAATAATTCACTTGAGTCTCATTTGAGTCCAAGTTATCAACAACTGTAGTGTGGTTCTACATTGTAGTGTGTTCTCGTTTAAATGTTAACTTCAGTTCTCTCCAGTCTGAGAATATTGGAGATACAAAAGTCTTCTCTGTATATGTAATTTCGGTAAATGGTTATTTTAAATTGTACCTATTTGAGTTGCAGCTTTAATATTAATGATAAACCTATAATCTATTTTCACAAAACACTCATCTATTATTATTGTCAAAATTGCTCATTCTCTTTCAATTTTTTTGTCCTTCTGGCACTGTGTTATTTGTCATCTCTTAAGTGATCCTGACAATGAGCAAGAAAAACACCTTCCAAATTTACTAAGTTAAAAAAATTGGTAAGTTCCCTTTAATAATTGTGTTGTCCTGAATACGTGTAATAATGAAAAATCTACAGTTAAACATTTACTTTCTCAGGTCAACTATTGACTGTTATATTTTAAAAACAGGTACTATCTAAGCAAAATTGCAGATGGAAAATTTTTATCTGTTAGAACAACTTTTTCATCAAATGGGACTTGTAAGAGTTTGTCCTTTAAAAAAAAAATAAAAATTAAAAAAATGGTCACTTTTGGAGCAACTAAAAGAAGTACTAAAGGGGAGATATAGACAAACATTTTAAACGCAGGACTCTGATATTTGGTAAAACAGAAGGTAACTTCTTCATTATCAGCAAAGTAGGTGAATGAATCCTGAGGGCCTATAAATAGCAAAACAAATTATTTTGGCCTGCTAAAACTCATGAATAAAATAAGAACATTGTAAAAATACAATATAGCAAAATAGAGCCAGATTGCCAGCATTCCAAGGCGATTGCCAGGGTCTCAGGGGCCTAAGGATAGATTATTAAGTAATGCGTACTCAAAACAGGAGAAGACCCCTGACTGAAGATACCCTTATCTCCAATGCCCGGCACATACAGTTTGCATTTTGGGTTGTAATGGTTTTCTGAAACTTGAAAATCCAGGAATTACTGGTACATTTCTGCCTTTCTCACTTCACTGTTCACATGAAGCTATATTGCACAGAGTTATTTATATCAAATATTACAAGAGGTTAATAGGATGATATGTCAAAATAAAAGTGGGCTGAGGACATCTTGTGAAGTTGATTCCACACCTAGAGGTACACTGAAATGACATGAAAATGGTCATAAAAATTATAGTCCTTGGGCTTCACTACTTACCTATTGAGTGTGAATAATCTGAGCTGGGTCTTTGCAATGTTTATACAATTTCCCAGGTGATTCCTATTTTCTACTCATTTTCTGTTTCCTTTTAGGCCACTTTAGATAATTGGGAAATTGTTCTCTTGTAGAGTTTAAAGCAAGGAAAAGATATCAATAACTCCCTTCAGTAAGTCGTTTAAAAATTAACATCACTATATGTATTCTAATGTGCATTTTTCATAAGAAATCTGAACCAATCTGTATTTCTGCCCTTTGTAGCTATGGAAAACAATTTACTACATTGCACCTTTTGATATCTTTCAAAGACTTATTTTAGGTCTACTGATTCTCCTAGCCTATTGTAGAAACAAAAACAAAAGACAAAGTAACAAGTTTAACTTTTCTATTAAGTTCTGTTTTCCAAGCCATCTTTTTTACTCACTTTAGAATATTACATATCGAGCAAAAATACGTACTGATTCTCTAGTTGAATAATTAAAATTTTTACCGTTTTATATTTAGATGTCTACATTTAGGTGTATTTCACATCTTTTAATAAGATTCAGAATACGGCTCTATACAGGTTATACCATGCATATCTAAACTATTGTCATGCATTTTGTAGGAAGAAAAATAACTGACTAAAAGAGACCTCTTGAGAAGCTTCTTCAG
The DNA here is from genome assembly GCF_030222135.1 of Aotus nancymaae. Classification (NCBI taxonomy): domain Eukaryota; kingdom Metazoa; phylum Chordata; class Mammalia; order Primates; family Aotidae; genus Aotus; species Aotus nancymaae. The sequence goes on from NW_026988438.1 coordinate 9,730,263, forward strand.
AAGTCATGAGAATGTGCCACACAAGAACTATTTTTAAACTTTCTTGGCCTATGGATACCCTAAAATATCCTGATCTTGAAGTACCACCAACATTGCATTAGAGCAGCAGCGTGTTAGGACCTCTATCTAAATATGTAGAAGGAAGTTTGTGTTTCCAAAAGAAAGTATATGCATTGTTGGGAGGACACCGATTCAAGTTATTTGATTCAAGTCTTTCGTTATCTTGAGAGATTTTAATACTCTTTGAAAGTTGTGTGTCATCAATAGACATACAAATGCTGTCTTGCCTAGTGGAGGTTTAATTGTGTTCCTCCTATGAAGGGGAAAAATGACTTTTCTCTCATTTGCATTTTAATAGTCCTAATCTATAATTGTTTCCATTTTCAGATTCTCTTTTGAACCAGTGGTAGCATCTGTCTGGTTCCCTCATGAGTTAAATATAATCTTTAACATACGTTCTTTTTATATGAGAGTTACAATTTTGCATTTTCCTGAAAGTTCTTTCTTAATATATATTGTCTAGTGTGAATTGTGTATATTTTAAGTTTTACTGATACTAATTAGATAACTCAGTGTCAAATATCTGAAGGCTTTCATCGTCTAACTTTTAGAGGCCAACCTATCATAAATATGTTACATATTTGATTTGCTTTATAAAAGGGAGAAAAACTTGAATTACAAATGGCACAAAGGGCATTTATAATTAGGTTTAGGTAGAAGCAAATTAACTACTTGGGGATGTTATTTAGTCATGGAGTTCATTGGAATTTTATTTTATTTTATGTCTACACTTTGATCTCCTGTTTCTTATCATGTCTCTTCCAAACATTTTTTCCGCCCCTCAAGCTCTGAACTTGAATGTCCCCTTTCATGATTAACAAAAAATTTCTTTTCTCTTCACACACAAAAACCACTGCTGTTAGCTTTAGTATTTATGATAATCATAGCAGGTTTAAATGTAAGCATTATTCTTCAAATATAGATAAACAAGTAGAAATTGGAAGATGTCAGCTTGTTCAAAGCCTGCATAGATTCCACTCAGCTTTCATGGGCTAGAGGTTATAGTAGCTGCGAATATGTTTGCTAGGGCTGCTGTAACAGCATACCACACAGTGAGTGGCTTAAACAACAGAACTGATTTTCTCATATTTCTAGAAACTGGAAGCCAAGGAACTAGGTGTCAGCAGGTTCATGTTTTCCTGGTGCTTGTCTCCTTGGCTTGTGGGTGGCCACCTTCCCACTGTGTCCTCGTGTGGCCTTTTCTCTTGGTGATGCTCCAGTGTCTTCATATCCTTAGGACAACAGTCTATTTGGATCAGAGCCCATCCTAATAGGCTCCTCTTAACTTAGTTATCTCTTTAAAGGTCCTGTCTCCAAATACTGTCATATTCTGAGGTACAGGGGTTAGGACCTCAGCATTTAAATTTTGAGTACAAACAGTTCAGTCCATAGCACTCTGACTTCCTGTATCCCATTTAAAAGAAATTAGTAGTCTTGTTTCTAACTGCAACACCAAAATGAAACTGCTCAGTTACTTCTCAACAATGAAAATTTTATTTAATACTTTGTATTTTCAAAAAAAAGATACATTTACAAAAGAGTTGCAAACATAGTAGAGATGTCTCATATACCTTATTCCCCACTTTTCCAAAGGTTGTCATATCTATAGTATAATTACTAAAATAAATAGTAATTTGGTAAATATTTTAATATTTGGTAATAGTATTACCATTGTTATTATACTATTAACTAATCTAAAGGCTTTATTCAGATTTCATTAGTTTTCCCCCTAATATTCCCTTTTGTTCCAGGATGCAAACCCATGTCTTCAATTTTCCTCTTTTTATAAGGACATTAGTAGAGTCATATGTCACTTAACGACAGAGATACATTCTGAAAAAGACATCACAGAGTGCACTTAGACAAACCTAGATGGTATAGCCTACTACACACCTAGGTTATATGGCATAGCCTGTTGCTTCTAGGTTAAAAACCTGTACAGCATGTTACTGTACTGAATATTATGGGAAATTGTAACATAATTGTCAGTACTTGTGTACTTTTCTAAACATAAAAAAGACACAGTCAAAACATTATAAAAGATAAAAATGGTCCACTTGTAGAGGGAGCTTACCATGAAAGGAGTTCGCAGGACTGAAAGTTGCTCTGAGTGAGTCAGTCTGTGAGTGGTGAGTGAATGAGAAGGCCTGGGACACAACTGGACACTACTGTAGACTTCATAAACACTGCACACCAGCATCACCACAAACACATGGTAATGCATTGCATTATGACTTTACGATGGCTAGGATGGCTCCGGGCAATGGGAAATTTTCTGCTTTATTATAATTTTATAGGTCTATCTTGTATGCAGTCTGTTTTTGACTGAAATGTTGTTATATAGCATATGACTGTGATTGGATTTAATGTCCATATCCTAAACCAAAATGATATCGTCTCAGGATACTTAATTATATCTCTTAAGACCCCATTTCAAATAATGTCATATTCACAGGTAGCTATTTTGTTGGGGGATAAATTAACTTAGAGTTGCCATTGATTCCTTTGTAGTTAATAAGTAACTTGGGGGAGTTTTTTTGAGACTTTATATCTTGTTTCTCCACAGCCTTGTAACCCACTAATTTTAGCAGCCATGACTTAAACTCGTCTGAGACAAATATTACTATGGTGTCCTGTTGGTGATTGTCTATTTCTCTTATTTTGCCTATCGTCATTAATTGGAATCCTTCTGCAATAAAATATTCTAGTATCTTTACTTGTCTTTCTATCATTCATCTATGTATATCTATCAATCATCTATTTATATCAGGATTGTGTCTGCCCAATTTCATAAATGAAACTACAGAACACCCAGTTAGATTTTTAATTTCAGCCAAGTGGCAAATAAATTTTAGTATAAGTATGTTCTATATATATTTGAAATGTACTTTGATAAAAATATTCATTGTTTAGTTGCAACTAAAATTTGTGTGTCTTACATTTTAACTGGCAACCTTATTTGGTACAGATACATAGGTATATGTTTTACTTTATTGATCATTATTATACAATATGATAATAGGTCATTATAATGCATTAAAATCATTATTTGTTTTGTTGCGTAATTATTTCCAGCTTTTGCCTTTGGGAGTTCTTTCATATTGACATCTGCACCCTTTTAGTATGCCTCCATTATTTTGGATAACTTTTCTGTTTTGGAATCACCACAGATTATTCCAGGTGCATCTTGTATTTTCAGTGCTACAGCTCTGAAATAAACAGCTTCTTCAAAGACCCTGAGCTCTTTGCATTGAAGAATGTTATTGCTGAACTAGGATCTGAGATGAAAATATGTTGTTTGCTATTGTGGTATCTCTGTTGCCAGGCCCTTTCAGCAGTCAAATCTCGGAAATATATCTAGAGAGAGAGAAAAACTTTTGGCCTCTGCAAATACATACATATGGAGGTTTATTTCTGACCTGTCTATCTGTGTAGGCAGAGTAATGACCTCCTAAATATGTCTACATTGCAATTAATACTCAGACTTTTGTGAATATGTTACCATACATGGCAAAAGAGATTATGTGATAAGTTAAGGATCTTGAGCTAGGAGGGATTATCTGGGTAGACCCAATGTAATCATAAGGGTTTGTATAAGTGAAGAGAGGGGAGAGAAAGGTCAGAATTGAAGAGAAATTTGGATATGCTATGCTGATAGCTTTGAAAATCGGGGAGGGGAGCCACAAGCCAAGGAATGTGGACAGCCTTTGGAAGCTGGAACAGGCAAGCAAGTTAGATTTTCTTCTAGATCTTTCAAAACAAAATGCAGCCCTGAAAACATCTTGATATTAACCCAGCCCTTTTGGAATTATGACCTTCAGAACTGTAAATAACCAATCAGTGTTGTCGTAACCTACTACATTTATGCTAATTTGTACAGCAATAATGGGAAACTGGTATACTATCTATACTGATATTTAAAAACATTGAGTTCTTACTGCTTCCTCCAATTCCAGTCCAGCAACACACGGTTAATTCTTTTCTCATCTCTTATTTGTAACCTTTCTTCAACAATAAGAAGCCTAGCTATCACTATCTTCAGCATATTTATTTATATGTTCAATCTAATATACATATAAATTTGTTCCATATTTTCTAACCCATCCTCTGTAAGAAGCACATTTACTAATTATAGTACAGACTTTATGTGTAGTGCACATTATATTTTAGCTTTATAACCTGGAGTCAAATGCTGCAAATAACTTTTTCTTTACATTGAAAACTTGGCTAACTGTTTGACACAGGAGACCTAGCTTTCAGTCTGACTCATCTTTCCTTCCTCAATACATTTAATTATTTTTAGCCTTTGATTGAAGGTGAGGGCTGTGTGACTCTTCCTTTCATATGAACACTTAGAGGCCATGGTAGTTTTATTAATCGACCTTATTTCAGTATTTTTATGACTCAGGGACACAGAGACACAAAGTAAGCACATGTTGTTTTAAAAATGATGCCAATAGACTTTCTTGAGCAGGGTTGTCAGAAGTCCACATTTTTTTCAAAAAAGAAGTATCTGCCAAACACGATAAATTAACATGAAATAAATCAAAATATAGCCTATACAATTGTACTGTGGGTTAGACTTCAATATAGGAATTCTGGGTGGGATACAATTCTGACCATAACAATATCTCTTTCAACCTGGGTGTCTCAGTGGTTAAATGATAGCATAGCTCCCTTCAAATCCATATTGAACTTGATGATGGGCGAAAAATAAACTACCATGTTAGAAGTATTTTTAAAATATCTTGTATACTGGATAGTTGACATAGTTCCTGATAAACAATTTAAATGCTATTTTTGTTGAGTTTGCATGTCATTTATCATATAATACAGCCCAGCAAAGAACACAAAGCAATAACAAAATTTATAACAGAAATGTACATTTAACAGTAAAAACCAGCTAATATCTGGAAATAAACTGTTTGTTCACTAATGAAGTGAAGCCTTAAAGATTAAAAAAATTCAGAAGAAAGATGCTAAGGATGGTTGACACTTCATTGTTTGTCACTAATTACAGATAATGGTGAAGTTGAGATGATGATCAAGGTCTTACTTCAGACGAGTCATGAGTCTCAGAGGAAGCGATGACAGAAATGGCTGTGGAAACTACGGAAGAGGAAGGCTTTGCTAAATCTTCTTAAAGGTAATGGGCACTTAGCATAAAAGTGTTGCAAAATGGGACTTTGACTTAATTCTCATTAAGTGCAGTTATAAGCTTTTGGTCTTCTGCTAAGGCAATATCGAATTATGTTTTGAATGAAAGCTCATAGTGCCACACTGAATGTGACCCTGAGATACCTCTCCTATAGCCAGCCATATCCACAATACAACAGCTTTTTGTTAATATTCAGTATGCTTTACAAAATGTGTGACCATGGTACAGATGTATTTAAAATGTACCAAGATTTTCAGCAAACTGACGCAAGAACAGAAAATCAAACACCACATGTTCTCACTCATAGGTGGGTGTTGAACAATGAGAACACATGGACACAGGGAGGGGAGCAGCACACACTGGGGTCTGTTGGGGGGAAATAGGGGAGGGACAGCAGGGAGTGGGGAGTTGGGGAGAGATAGCATGGGGAGAAATGCCAGATATAGGTGAAGGGGAGGAAGGCAGCAAATCACACTGCCATGTGTGTACCTATGCAACAATTTTGCATGTTCTCCACATGTACCCCAAAACCTAAAATACAATAAAAAAAGTACCAAGATTTAAATTTTGCTTAAAAATAGTGCATTGTGTTTTACAGAGATAACAATTTACCTCTATAAATGAGTGAAAAACATTATAATAAAAGAAAAACACATATGACATTTTAATATTGAAAACCAGAAGACATTCTTTTCAGAAAACCCTAGCTGGAAAGATCTTTCTTGCGGTTTGCCTTTATTCCTCTATTGTTGAATACTATGCTTGTTTCTATTATTTCATTCATTATTTTCAGTAATAGTTTAGTGAATATATTTGAGGGGAGATTTTCCTATAGTTTGAAGTATTTGTTTAGTTATTTCACTAGAATAGAATCATTGTGCTTTGTAAAAACATTCTTAGTTTTTTTTCTTTTTTTCAAATAAGTTTAAATTTCTTTCTGGGAGCTTATATAATGAGACATCCTGTAGAACCTAGCAGGAAAAACTGCCAATTTCCAAGTCATAAGCGTATTATATCATCCAAAAATATGATTGGAATTTACCTTTTAGAGCTAAGGGCTTCTTTATACTGGGGAAATCACTTTATCAGGTTGGTTAATCAAACAGATTTAAAGTAAATACCCTCTGTTTTCTTTGGAAAAGTTTGAGGGGTTCGAAAGTCAACTAAATGGGCAATTTATAAATATGCGAAGTGATCTGCTTCATGAAAGAAATAGGTGCAAATTTAGGACACACTTAAGACTCTCTAGATTACATGAAACAAATTACATTATTTTTGATAATCTGGATTTGAGTTGTCCTATGCCAAAGAACTACTGTTTATTCTTACAAGATGTGCTACATACTGAGAGAATGTGAGAGATACTGGACTATTGCAACAGTGGGTGGGTCAGGATAATCTTCTCCCAACACAGGAGATATTACCAGGGCTAAATAGCCTGTGTCTGGTATTGTAAGTGTGCACATGGTGTGATTTTAACACTCCATAACTCATACTTTTGAAAACTGTACTTTCTGGCTACAGTAATTATCCACTGTAGATCAAAGAATCGATTATTTCTTTTTGAGTAGAGACCAGAATTTATCCTAACAATCATGAATATGTTTTCTGCTTACCAGCTTTGGACAAATATTAGATGTATCCTGGATTAGGAAGGGTGGGAATAAAAGAGATTTATTACTTCTTTGGGAGTACTGGGTCAATTTTTCTGAAATCCCATGCACTGAGTTATTTTAGAGCAGTGATTAATCAATTAAATATGAATCTGATTCAGAGAGAAAAATCTGCAAAACTCAGAAGTTTCTTTTCACATCATAGAGTAAGGCATTGGTATAAGGTTGTGATTGTATCATTTTACACTAATATTAAAAGTGTATAAAGGTGCTCATTTAGTTTTTCATATTCATTATTTTTATTAAAAATAAAAAGAAGCAGTGTTATTCAGTTTTAGAGTTTGAATCTAGTACTTAATTTTACACTAATATTAAAAGTGTATAAAGGTGCTCATTTAGTTTTTCATATTCATTATTTTTATTAAAAATAAAAAGAAGCACTGTTATTCAATTTTAGAGTTTGAATCTAGTACTTAATGAGTTATGGTAAAAAAGTAGTACATTCTGTTTCTCACATGTAGAAAATTAAGAGTAGAATAGTATATGAATACAGAGAAAAATTAGAAGATTAATAAACTACGACTTAAACATATAGGGCTCAAATTCAATTCAGAGATCTCTGAGAACTTATTTTTAAGCTCTGCTATTTTAAAGACTACAGTTCACACAGTAGTCATCTGGCTCTTGGTTAATGGCAATTGTAAATGTATCTCCAGAGTCACATAATTCTAGTATTGCTATTTTACAGTATGCAAAATGATGATTAATATTGAAGATAAAAACAATTCTATATTATATGGTCTCATATAGTATCACTAAGAGAAGAGATGTAGGAACTTAATATTCAATAAAATTCCAAAATGTTTTGTCAATGCGTTTTCTGATGAAGAAAGAAAATGATTTTCACTCTATAGTATATTTGTCTGAATGTCTGCTTTTAGAAACAAATAGAATGTAAGTCTTATGACAAAATAGTTAATGATGGGTTAAAACTTAGCCAAAAGATAATGAATGTTTTTTTAAATGAAGCCCTCTCCAGAGAAAGTATTCTCTGTAGTAACTAAAAGTATTCCTGAATTCAGTTCTACACAGCACCATTTTTAGAGTAATAGATCATCGAAGCACCTTTTCCTGGTGATGTATTACTCAAATGCATCATCAAGCAGATCAGTGTTTCTAATGATTTATAAGTCCACTAAATCATTAGTAAGGTGCAGCAATAATAGAATGTTCAAAGGTGGTTCCATATGAACAAGAAGTATTCAGTAAATTTTAAAATTTGCAAAACAAAATTAGACACAACAGGAAAAGAACAGTATGCTGAATACTAGTCTCATTTTAAAGAAAATACTGCATTTGATTGTTTAGTGCTGTGTAGTGTGTTAGCAGTATAGCAGTAGTCACTAATGTATTATTTGTTTTCATTATTATTGTCTTAGTTAATAAGTACATGATAATACATAAAGGAATGTCTATTTGAAATGATTAATAACAAATCTGAATTATGGTGTTATTTAAAAACCAAAATAAAAAATAATAGAGCTACAACTTCTAATGCATCTACATGTAGAGAAGGTTCATTATAAGCAGTCTTAGAAATCAGAAGTTGGCCGGGCGCGGTGGCTCAAGCCTGTAATCCCAGCACTTTGGGAGGCCGAGGCGGGTGGATCACGAGGTCAAGAGATCGAGACCATCCTGGTCAACATGGTGAAACCCCGTCTCTACTAATACAAAAAATTAGCTGGGCACAGTGGCGCGTGCCTGTAATCCCAGCTACTCAGGAGGCTGAGGTAGGAGAATTGCCTGAACCCAGGAGGCGGAGGTTGCGGTGAGCCGAGATCGCGCCATTGCGCTCCAGCCTGGGTATCAAGAGCGAAACTCCGTCTCAAAAAAAAAAAAAAAAAAAAAAAGAAATCAGAAGTTATAATATTTTGGTGCAACATTTCTTTTACATTGGAGAAAAAGCCAGTTTGATGTATTTTTAAGACAGTTAACTTTCAAAAATATATTTTTTTACTTTTAAAGAGAATTACACAATAAATATGTTAATAGTAAAACAAAATTCAGAATAGTAAAAGAAAATACAGAAACGTATAAATTATATCCAGACTTCCTTTTCAACACTCAAACTCATTTACAGGCTTACAGTAATTCCAGTAAACAGTTTTGTGTGTAACTTTACAGATCAATGCATACTATCTATAGTATCTCTATTTTTTAGATATACATATCTTTATGCTATACATATTTTATGATACATTTTAAATGTGAAATGTTTCTTTGTGGAAGAAGACAATACAACTCTAATATGTAAGATATGATTACTTAACTACATGAAACCAAATACAACACATATTTTTATAAAATGTTGTTATAAAAAGCAATAGAAAAATATTTCATATAAAAAATCACACTTGGCCAGGTTCAGTGGCTCACGCCTGTAATCCCAGCACTTTGAGAGGCCAAGTGGGTCACTTAAGGCCAGGAAATGGAGTCTAGCCTGGGCAACATGGCAAAACCACATCTCTACCAAAAATACAAAAATTAGCCAGGCATGGTGGCACGCGCCAGTAATCCCAGCTACTTGGAAGGCTGAGGCAGGAGAATCAATTGAACCTGGGAGGTGGAGGTTGCAGTGAGCTGGGAATGGGTCACTGCACTCCATCCAGCCTGGGTGATAGAATGAGCTCCTGTGTCAAAAAAATAAAAATAAAAAAATGAAAAAAATCACACTTTAGGTTCGAGCGAAAATAGCTGTTTATTTCTTTCATTCTGTCCCTTTCTTTTCCTTCCTTACCATAAATCTCAGGGCTTATCTATGTGTAATATGCCTAGGAGAGCTAGAAAATTTCTCCCATTATATCAGAAAATTACTGTTCATAAGCTTTGTCTTTACTAGATGGAGACTTCTCACTGGGAGCCTCCATGATTACTGGGCATAGACATCGTCCCACTCTTGTTAGGTAGAGAAAGAAGGAGGTCCTACTGAGCGTTCTTCCTCCCTTCCAAAAGTTCATGCATTGTTCAGTCATTTCATTTGATTCAGTTCATTCCAGGTCACATAGCTAGTAAGAAACAGAGCCCACTTCCAAACTGAAAATGTCCAACTCCAAAGACACTTGGTCAGGGAATCCCAATGAGGAAGAAGTTAGGAAATAAAAATGGTTTTCCTCTTCCCCAAAGTTGGAGCCAGAGGCCTCAGAGCAAAGGCAGCAAGGGTTGATGCTGCCCTAGTAAACTTGTTAAAAGATTTCACAGAGCTTCCCTGAATCTTTTTGTAGATCATCTGGACGATTTACAAAGCATACAAAAACTGCTCTTTCTTCTCAGTCCCTTCATGTCTCAAATAATCAGCTTCTTGAAATGGTGCCTGTAAGAAGTGATTTTCACTGACAACATGTGTGAATGTGATATAATAATGTTAACAAAGAAAAATGGAGTTTCCACCAAGTACTAGAGGAACATATGCCATGAATTTGCATATTTTGCATACTTTATCTTATTTTTAATCCTCACAGCCCTAGGAGTAGTTATGATAAACACTGCTGGACAAATGAGAAAACTGAGTCTCAGATAATCTGAGCAATTGATCCATGTTTATATAACAAGTAAAAGGGTTAAATTCCAAATCAGAATAATCCGGCTTTTAAGGCCTTTACTCCCCAGATTATACGGCAGAGTCACAGGCCTTTATAAAAGGTCTTCAACTAGATATTAAATTGATTAATTAAATAGCAAAGTTGATCAATCTAGAGTTGTTTATTGACTTGTAAATTTCTATAAATGCTTACAATGTCTTTATAAATGTGCACAAATGCTTATAAAAGTAGATAAAGACTTGGAAAAACTGAAAGTAAAAACGAAGGCTATGTAAAAAATAATCTTACGGCATTTTGTTTAGAAAAACACAGCTTGGCATATCTTTAAGTGAACAAAATCTTTTTGACAGATTTTGCTCTTACTTTTGAAAAGAGTCAAATGATATACTACATAGAGTAAAGAAGAAAGAAAATGGGTAATGTACATGACATGGCAAATTTGGATAACCTTGTTGCTTTCTGCTATTGATAATATTATTTATATTAATAGATTTTAAAAATAACTTTTAGGTTCAAAGGTATATGTATAGTTTTGTTATATATGGTTTTTTTGTTTTTGTTTTCTTTTGAGACGGAGTCTCACTCTGTCACCCAGGCTGGAGTGCAATGGCACGATCTTGGCTCACTCTGCCTCCCAGGTTCAAGTGATTCTCCTGCCTTGGCCTCCTGAGTAGCTGGGATTACAGGCGCATGCCACCATGCCCAGCTAATTTTTGTATTTTTAGTAGAGACAGGGTTTCAACATCTTGGCCAGGCTGGTCTTGAACTCCTGACCTTGTGATCCACCCACCTCGGCCTCCCAAAGTGCTGGTATTACAGGTGTGAGCCACTGCGCCCAGCCAGTTTTGTTATATATGTAAATTGTGTCTGATGGGGATTTTGTGTACAGATTATTTCATTACCCACATAATAATCATATAATACCTAATAGGTAGTGTTTCAGTCTTCACCTCCTCTCACAGTTCACCTTCAAGTAGGCCCCAGTGTCTGTTGTTCTCTTCTTTTTGTTCGTGTATACTCAATGATTAGCTCTCATATACAAATGAGAACATGTGGCATTCAGTTTCTGTTTCTGTGTTAGTTTGCTTAGGATAATGGCCTTCTGCTCCATCCATGTTGCTACAAAGAACATGATCTTGTTTTTGATGATTGCATAGTATTCTGTGGTGTATATGTACCGTATTTTCTTTATCCAGTCTACCATTGATGGGCATTTAGGTTGATTCCATGTCTCTGTTACTGTGACTAGTGCTGCAATGAACATACACATACATATGTCTTTATGGTAGAATGATTTATATTCCCTTGGGTATATACTCAATAATGGGATTGCTGGGTTGAATGAAATGTTTTAAGTTATTTGAGAAATCATCAAATTTCTTTCCATAATGGCTGAATATTAATAGATTTTTCAGTTCTGTATAAATATATGTAAACTGTAAAAAAAACTATCTTCTCTGTGTTGAGATGTAACTAGCATTATTAAATTTCATATTTATTAGGAAATTCATTCTAGCAGTATTAGTGATGCTATAGTAGAAATCACATATGGACTATAAGAGAAAAAAAGTCTCTGAAATGGCTTTATAGAGAATGTGACATTGGAGCTCAGTTCAAATATTTTAGATGCCTGCCAGAGGAAAAAGGACATTTCAAGTTGAAAGAAAAATTTAAGCAAAAGTAAAAAAAAAAAAAGCAAAAAAGAACCTATGTTTTGGCATCCCTAAAGTTTAAGGTGAGATGAGTAGTTAAAAAAAAAAAAAAGAAATAGTGAGGGGGTAAAAAATGACCAAGCTATTAATATCCTTATATATTATCCATAGATGGTGGGAAACTACTGAGCTTGAAAAGAAAAAAAAAATCCCTATTGATTTTTTTTTTTATTTTTTATTTTTTTAAATTTGTTTATTTTACTTTAGGTACATACTATATCTGGCATTTCTCCCCATGTTATCCCTCCTCACTCTCCCCTCCCTCCCCACCCATCGCTGTCTCTCCCCTACCCCCCACAACTGTCCCCAGTGTGTGATGCTCCTCTCCCTAAGTTCACGTTTTCTCATTGTTCAACACCCACCTATGAAATTAGTAATTATTCTGGGTACATAAAAATTGTATATATTTATGGAATGTATGTGCTATATTGATAAAAGCATACCTTGTAATGATCAAAATAGATTAATTAGGATATCCATCACCTCGAACACTTATCACTTCTTTATTGTAAGAATATTCCAACTCCACTCTTTTAGTTCTTTAAAAATATACAATAAATCATTAAGTATAGTTGCCCTATGGTGCTACCGAATACTAGATTTATCACTTCTCTCTAACTCTATTTCTGTGTCTGTTAAGAATCCCTTCTTTATTTCCCCCTCCCCATGACCCTTCCCAACCTCTGGTAATCATCATCTACCCTCTAACTTCATGAGTTTAATTTTATTTGCTTCACATATGAGTGAGAACGTGCAATATTTGTCTCTATCCATGGTTCATTTCACTTTACATAATGCCTTCTACTTCCATCTATGTTGCTGCAAATGAAGGGATTTCATTCTTCTTTATGCTGAATAATGGTCCACTTTGTATATGTACACATTTCTTAATGCATTCTTCTATTAATGGATTCTTAGATTGATTGTATATCTTGGCTGTTGTGAACAGTGCTGCAGTAACATGAGAGTGCAACTGTCTCTTCTAAATAGTAATTTCCTTTCTTTTGGAAATACACCAGCAGAATTGCTGGATTACATATGGTTGATCTATTTTTAGTTTTTGAGAAACCTCCATACTGTTCTTCATAGTGGCTGCACTGGTTTACATTCTCACCAACAGTGTGTAAGTGTTTCCCTTTCCCTGTATCCTTGCTGGCATCTGTTGCCTTTTTTTGATAAAAGCCATTTTGACTGGAGTGAAATAATATCTCATATAGTCTTGATTTTTATTTTCTGTAAAGATTAGTGATTTTGAGCATTTTTAATGTAAATGTTGGCCATTTGTATTTTTTTTTGAGAATTATCCAAGTATTTTCCCTATTTTTAACTGGATTATTTGTTTTGTTTATTGAGTTGTTTGAATGCCTTATATAATCTGGTTAATAATTCCTTGTCAGATGGATATTTTACAGATATTTTCTCCCTTGCTTTGGTTTGTCACTATTTTGATTGTTTTCTTTGCTGTACAACAGGCTTTTTGCTTGATGTGATTACATTTGTACATTTTTAATTTAATTGCCTGTGATTTTGAGATCTTAAGAAATCTGTCTAGAAAAATGTTCTGAAGTTTTTTCAGATGTTTTCTTCTAGTGGTTTCATAGTTTTAGGTGTCAGATTTAAATCTTTAATACATTTGTATTTGATTTTTATGTATGGCAAGAAAGATGAGTCTAGTTTTATTTTCTGAATATGGATATCCAATTTTCCAAGTACCATTTATTGAAGAAATTGAACTTTTCTTAATGTATGTTTTTGGCTTCTTTGCCAAAGGTGAGTTGACTATAAATGTGCAGATTTATTTCTGAGTTTTCTATTCTGTTCCATTGGTCTATATCTTATGGCAGTACTATGCTGTTTTTGTGACTATAGCTTTGTACTATAATTTGAATCAGACAGTGTCTCCAGTTTTGTTCTGTTTGCTTAAGATTGCTTTGGTTTTTGGATCTTTTGTGATTCCATTTACATTTTAGGATATTGTTTTTATTTCTGTGAAGGATATCATTGGTATTTAAATAGAGTTTGTATTATGAATGTATAGATTGTTTGGGGAAATATTGAACAATATAGATTCCTCTAAACCATGGACATGGAATATCTTTCCATTTTTTTGTGCCCTCTTTAACTTTTTCATCAATGTTTTATAGTTTTCATTGTAGAAATACTTTAGAAAGTTGTGTAGTATGTTAGGAGAGTGACAGAATTAGCATGGAAAAGGCCAACTGTGGCCCTATGCAGTTGGTTAGGTAAAAAGATGATAATGTTCTGCTTTAACAAAGTAGCAATGAGTTTTTTACGTTGGACTTATAATTAAGGAAATTAATGAAGTAGAAGTTTGAAGATTTAGGGTCTGTTTACGTATTTGGAGTTAAAGAGAGGAAAAAATGTTAGGCGAAACTTGGGTTTTGAATTTAGAATAGGTGAGTTTTGCTGCTGTTCACCAAGATAGGATATGCAGAGGGAAGAACAACAACAATAACAGAAAATAAGCTTACTTCTAGTTGTCTTTAGAGTTCCTTTGATATCCAGGAAAAGAAGTGCGGGACGTGTGAGGAAGATCTCAGATATGGTTAGAGATTTAAATGTCATTAAAGATGATAGCTGAATATATTTTCATAGATGGCGTTGTAGACTTTATAGAGAGGTAAAAGAAGCTCATGACGAAACTCTGAGGGCACAGAGACAACGGAGATAACCAGAAGGAGGAAAATGTCAAAAAATAAAACTAATAGAAAATGTTTAAAAGATTAGTATGTCCCAGAAATAGCAAAGGCAGGGTAGTTATTTAGTTGATGATTAGCAAGAACTTGGCAATTAGAATCTCACTGACACTTCCAGTTTTCACTGAAGCGTCCTTCAGTGAAACGATGGAAAATATCATTATCAAATTCAGAACGATAGAAAATATCATTTTTTTTTTTTTTTTTTTTTTTTTTGAGACGGAGTTTCGCTCTTGATACCCAGGCTGGAGTGCAATGGCGCGATCTCGGCTCACCGCAACCTCCGCCTCCTGGGTTCAGGCAATTCTCCTGCCTCAGCCTCCTGAGTAGCTGGGATTACAGGCACGCGCCACCGTGCCCAGCTAATTTTTTTTTTGTATTAGTAGAGACGGGGTTTCACCATGTTGACCAGGATGGTCTCGATCTCTTGACCTCGTGATCCACCCGCCTCGGCCTCCCAGAAAATATCATTATTAAACTTAAAAGACAAAAGACAGAAATCAAGTTTGCAATTTTTCTGAATCCATCAGAAAGCTGAGGTCTCAAGGCAACCAACTGACAAAAATCTGGAGATAAACAGGTACCTACAGGGAGGGGGCGGGATGTATGCACTTGGTTATGTTTGGCAAACACCAATAAGAAGAATTCAGCGAGAGTAATTAACAAATTGATTGAGGTCAAGTATGGAAAGTATGAAGCACCTGGCGATTGCAGATATAAAATATATATAGTTATATCTGGCACGCATATATAGTTTTATATGTCATATAATTTCATAAATGATATATATATTTTATAATTATTATCTCTCATGTTTTTGCGGTATCTTCATGTTGTTACACATAAAACTAGTCTATTCATTTTAACTAGTATATTATATATACCATATTGCTATATCCCTGCAACACAACACCCAACCTGCAGCCAATGGATCAGGAAGTCATTTTGACTTTCAAGTCTCATTACTTATGAAATACATTTCAAAGACTATAGCTGCCATACATAGTGATTCCTTTGATGGACCTTGGCAAAATAAGTCAAAGATCTTCTGGAAAGGATTCACCATTCTATTCGTTTTTTTTTTTTTTTTTTTTTTTTGAGACCAAGTCTCACTCTGCCACCCAGGCTGGAGTGCAGTGGCCCACCATTCTATATGTGATTAGGAACATTCATGATTCATAGGAGGATGTCTAAATATTAATAGTAACAGGAATTTTTAAGAAGTTAATTCCAACTATCATGGATAGCTTTGAAGGGTTCAAGACTTCAGCGAAGGAATTCAGCGAGGATGTGATAGAAGCAGTAAGAGAATTAGAATTAGAAATGAAGCTAGAGACTGTGACAGATTTGCTGCAATCACATGATAAAACTTGAATGGATGAGAAACTGCTTTATCCAGATGACCAAAAAAGCTGACTTATTGAGATGAAATGTGCCACAGTAAATATGCTGTGAATATGGCTGAAGTGACAACAAAGCGTTTAGCCTACTATATAAACTTGGATAATAAAGCAGCACACAGCAGGGTTTGAGAAGATTGATTCCAATTTTGAAAGAAAGTTTACTGTGGATAAAATGCTATCAAACAGCATCACATACTACAGAGAACTCTTTCATGAAGAGTCTTTGTAACGTAATGATTTATAATCCTTTGGGTATACTGCATGATCTGCACGTGTACCCCAAAACTTAAAGTATAATAATAAAGAAAAAAGAGTCAATAGATGTAGCAAATATCATTATTGTCTAATTTTAAAAAATTGCCTCAGCCACCCAGCCTTAAGCAGTCACCTCCCTGATCAGTCAGCAGCTATCAACATGGAGGCAAGACCCTCTACTAGCAAAATATTACAGCTCAGGTGATCGTTAGGGTTTGCTTGTTTTAGGAATAAAGTGTTTTCAGTTAAGGTATGTACATTGCTATTTTAGAGGTAATGATATTGCACACATTAAGACTATGGTAAAGTATAAATATAATTTTTATACGCCCTGGAAAACAAAAAGACCTAGTTCACTCATTTTATTTTGATACTCGCTTTATTGCGGTGGTCTGCTACCAAACTCACAGTATCTCTGAGGTACGCCTCTATTTGGAGATAGATTATTTTGTGTGTTACTAAAGTTAATTGTGGTCCTAAGTGTGGGAACCTAATCTAGTAGGATTCATTGTTTTATAAGTATAGTCATAGGAAAGCCAGATGAGGACATTGAGAAGGTAGCTACCTACAAGTCAGAAAGCTAGCCTGTACCAAGACCTGAATCCCACAGGACCTTGATCTGGGACTTGGAGCTTCCAGAACTCAGAGATACAAATTTCTGCTGTATAAGCCATGCAGTCTGTGGTATTTTGTTGTGGAAACCCTAGCATACTCATACAAAGATCATCTCTAGACTGATGCTTCCAGTCACTATAACAATCAGAGGGAACTCTGGAATGTGCTATACCAGAAATCTACTCAACTATTGCAGTCACTGCATTGGCTGGGACTAGTTGCCTTTGTTCAGCCAACTACAGTGGAACCTATAATGGCAGAAGAGTTAGCTATCGGTGAGAAACTTTCACGATGATCACTCTGGACAGGCATGACTTCCTACAATAGTTAATAGTAATTAGCCCCAGTATTTTACAGATAACACTAATTAGGAATAATATTTATAGAAAACATGTATTAAGCATTTACTGTGTACAAGATGATGCTCTAAGATTTTTACATTCAGTAGCTCATTTAATCCTCACAATAAGCACTGTACAACAAACAGAAAATACCTTTTCCTCAACTCCCTAGCAAAAACCATGATTTACACTGTTCTATGTTGAAGCATGAATTCAAGATAGACCAGTTCTTTCCTTAACAATTGTCCTTTAATCTGGTCCTTGAAATTTAATATAATTTGATATTTAGAAAATTAGATATAATTCAGTTCTTGTAGCAGAGGCCCTCAAGTTAAAAATTATGTGTATACTTACATTCTTGGAGGGCATGACCTAGTACTGTTCTATATTTGTTTTTATGTTTTTATTACATGTAAGTTTTCTAGAAATAGGATAAATATGTGATTCTTACCCTTGTTTCATATACCTTTAGTATATTGCCCTATTTTCAGCACTCTCTAAAATATAGCATGTGTTTTAGAAATTCACTATTTTTCTTTCTTAATTTTTCCTTTTATTAGTTATAAAATTAATATCAACACTCATATAAATACTAAATATACAGTTGGTGTTACATATATTTTAAAATACATTGCAATAGGCATTGAAAAATGAATGAGTGTATTAGTTATTTGGTTTATACCCAGGGATGGAAATTGCTCAATTAGTAGTAGACATTCAGGGTGGATTAACAAGCATTTAGTCAAAAGACTACATTCCAGAAGTACCAGAGCAAGTGTTGTAACTCTCTTAATCCATAGAATATTGAAAGTCAAAAGCGAACTTTCACTGATGAAACTAGTAGTACTCAAGATAGGTAGGTTGGCTAAAATACATTAAAAATGGTTTCCAATTTATCACTAATTTAAAATCAATGATTTAGAAGGCTATTCCACTCTCATCTTTGAGGATGAAACCCAATGTTCACTAAGCAGAATCTAACAATTGCTTAAACAAAATAGATTCATTTATAATAAAGAAGAGGATGATGTCACATTGTTTTATTACAAATAGTAGGTTTTTTAAATGTTATTTAATAGACTAGATGGTAAAAATCATGTGAACCACAGTTTCTAATCTGTCGCCATCTTTAGCTTTCTTTACTTTTAAAGGAAAAGCATGTTACAGCCATTGCTAAGCTCTTACTGCCTCGTGCTTTGTCCCTCATTCCTTTCTCAGACATAACGAACATTACAAAGTTAATATATCATTTATATGCAGATATAGTTGTATTTTGCACACATATAATTATGTAGTTTTGTGTCATATAATTTCATAAATGATATATATATTTTATAATTGGCTATTTTCTCTCATGTTTTTGCAGTATCTCTATGTTGTTACACATCAAACTAGTCTATTCATTTTAAGTAGTATATATACCATATTGAGATTACACTGATCCCCTATATTTGAATAATTAACATATTTTCATTTCTTTCAATGTTTTAAAATTGTAAAATGTTACAATGAACATCTTTATCTCTCTTTTTCTGTGGTACGTGTTTTTATGTAGAGTTTCTGGTTTTAGAAAATAATGCAACTCTAATTTGGCTAGTTATGGACGAATTGCTCTCCAGAAGCAGTTGCACTCACCTAAGCCTCTAGTAGCAATATACCAGATCCTGTTCCCTCCCAATCTGGACAACATTTAGAATTATCAATTGTTTAAACTTATTTCAATCTAATGTGTGCGAAATGTATCTCACTGCTTTTCATATGCATTTCTTAATTACCAGTGATTCCGGTTAATATATTTTCTCTGCATAAGCAAAATGTAGTTAATATATGCACAAAGATATAGTAAATATCATATAATTGTGTCTTTTTCATTTCACAGGTAAACGACATGTTTTCATGTTATTAAAAGCTTTTAAAATAAAATGTAATAATTTAATATAATGCACCCTATGTCTATAATCACTTTGCCACTTAGTTAACAATTACTTTATTATAGAATTTCTACATTCATTATGGAAAAAATATGGTTTTTATGTACAGATTACTGCTTCCATGAGGATGTATTCGATATATATTTCCCTACGTGTTCTGGTAAGTTCATCTAAAATCCTTGGGTATCACATATAAAACAATATGAAGAATTCTTTGAAGGGAGGAAAGAAGAGGCAAGCTGTTTGGGGGCCGTGGCCCTGAGGAATGATATGCTGGTGAGCTCCTGGATTTTCTTTTTGCCTCATTTCTCCTAACCTGGAGATGAAGTTTCTGGCAACTGACAACCTGGAAACACATGTTAGAGCAGACCAAAGAACAACAACAAAAATTCCTACTCATCGTAGCTAAAAGACCAAGAATGGGGCAGCCTCACTAAATGAAAAGTTTTAGACAATAACCACTGTATTTTAGATCGAAGTACCTAGACCTCCATTCACGCCAGTCGATAAGGTGGCACCCAATGCGTTGGCCAGTGTGGTGTCATAGAAGGCTGGGTAGAGAATAGAGACTTCCATCCCCTCTAGGTGATAATAAGCCCCCATCCTGTGGTGTCAGTGGAGACCACACAAGTTGCACAAGTTGCCTAGGATTCCATCTCTACTCAGCAGTAATTAAGTGCCTGTCCCTTTCCTCAGTAGGGTGAGTCAGAAAACTTCGTGGAGAGACCATGGTTTTAATGTACCATTAAAGAGAGACTTTTCATTTCTGCCCAGTAGAGGTCACTTCTGGAGCAATAATAAAGCACTCCAATCACTTCCCGGCAAGGAGGTATCAGAGGAGGTCTAGTGGGGAGTCAGAACTCCCGCCCCTGGCCAGCAGTAATGAGGAGCCCCTCTTTCCAGTGTCAGTGGAGACTGGGTGGGAAACTGAGGAGACTTTTACCACCACCTGACTTTGGGCACTCATCCAGAGTCCATGATGAGACTCTGGATCTTATTAAACCTTCTGTTTTAGCTGCCTTCCTCTGAAAGGTGCCCTTTTTCAGCTGTCAGAGTGATGGGCAAAGGCAGCTAAAACACAGGGTTTAATAAGATCCAGAAAATAGAGGGTTTAATAAGATCCAGAGTCCCGTCATGAGAGATTTAGTAGAAAATCACTGATCATACAAAGAACCAGGAAGACCTCAAACTGGATTTAAAAAGGGCAATGAATAGATGCCAACATTGAGAAGAAAGAAATGTTAGAATTATTTGATAATGATTTTTAAAGCAGCCATCATAAAAAAATTTGAAGGAACAATTAGAAATATGCTTGAAACACTAACAAAAGATTCAGAGAAATAGAAGGTAAAAAAAAAAATAAAATTTTTAAGAATTAAAAAATACAATAACACCAAAAACCTCTCAATGAATGTATTCAACTAGAGAATAAAGACAGAAGGATTAGTGAATTTTTCAGTTTGTTTTATATATCATATCCAAGGATTTTAGATGGACTTAGCAGCACACATAGAATGAAGAAGACAGGTAAAAGAATTAGTGAATTCAAAAACAGAGCAATAGAGATTTTCCAGTCTGAACAACAGAAAGGAAACAGACGAATCAAAAATCAGACAGAATCTCAGTGACCTGTGGGAGTATTAAAAACAAAACAAAACAAAACTGGATTCTCACAACAACCGGGATCGATCTCCACAGAATTATGCTGAATGAAAAAATATACACATAATCTCAGAAAACTATATGCTGTATGAATACATTTATATAACATGCTTGAAATGAAAACAAACTAGAGAGAGTAGATTAGTGGTAGCCAATAGTTAAAGAGGAAGTTAAGATGCCACAGATGTGAGTATGTCTCTAAAAGAACAACATTGAGGTACTCATGTTTTAATGGATATTCTGTATCTTGACTGTGTCAGTGCCCATACTTCTGTTGTGATTATATACAATGGATTTTGTTTTCAAATGCTACTATTGGGAGTAACTTTGTAAAGGATACACAGAATCTCTCTAGCCATATTATTTCTTACAACTCCATATGAATCTGTAATTATTTCAAAATGTTTGGGCCATGCACGTGGCCCACGCCCGTAATCTCAAATGTTTGGGAGGCTGAGGCAGGCAGATTGCTTGAGCCCAGGAGTTCATAATTAGCCTGGACAAGATAGTGAAACCTTGTCTCTACAAAAAAATAAAAATAAATAAACAGTTGGTGTGGTGGCGTGACTGTAGTCCCAGCTATTCCAGAGGCTGATGTGGGAGGATTACGTGAGTTGGGAAGTAGATGCTGTAGGGAGACATGATCGTGCCACTACACTCCAGCCTGGAAGACAAAGTGGGACCCCCATCTCAGGAAAACAAAAAATATAATAAAATATGCATCTATATCTGTCTTTCTATTTAGTGATCTCTGAATGGATGGATACCTAGACATATGTCTTTGTTGTTGAAATGACAACAAAGCTTCTAGACTACTACATAAATTTAGTTAATAAAGCATCAAGCAGCAGGGTTTGAGATTGATTCCAATTTTGAAAGAAGTTCTGTGAATAATATGCTATCAAACCGCATCACATTCTACAGAGGAATCTTTCATGAAAAGAAGAGTCAATATATGTAGCAAACATTGTTGTCTAATTTTAAGAAATTATGTCTATCATATCCTTCACCGACTTTTGGATGGGTTTGTTTATTTTTTTCTTGTAAATCTGTTTCAGTTCTTCATAGATTCTGGATATTAGCCCTTTGTCAGATGGGTAGATTGCAAAAATTTTTTCCCATTCTGTTGGTTGCTGGTTCACTCTAATGATTGTTTCTTTTGCTGTGCAGAAGCTCTGGAGTTTAATTAGGTCCCATTTGTCTATTTTGGCTTTTGTTGCCAATGCTTTCAGTGTTTTAGTCATGAAGTCCTTGCCTATGCCTATGTCCTGAATGGTTTTGCCTAGGTTTTCTTTTAGGGTGTTTATGGTGTTAGGTCTTACGTTTAGATCTTTGATCCATCTGGAGTTAATTTTAGTGTAAGGTATCAGGCAGTATTCTGCTTTCTGCACATTGCTAGCCAATTTTACCAACACCATTTATTAAACAGGGGATCATTTCCACATTGCTTGTTTTTCTCTGGTTTATCAAAGATCAGATGATTGTAGATGTGTGGTGTTGCTCCGAAGGTCTCTGTTCTAGTCTATTGGTCTCTTTCTCTATTTTGATACCAGTACCATGCTGTTTTGATTACTGTAGCCTTGTATTATAGCTTGAAGTCCAGCAATGTGATACTGCCAACTTTGTTCTTTTTGCTTAGGATTGTCTTGGCTTTGCAGCCTCTTTTTTGGCTACATATGAAGTTTAAAGTGGTTTTTTTCCAGTTATGTGAACGGCTGTTGGTAGTTTGATGGGATAGAGTTAAATCTATAAATTCCTTTGGGGAGTATGGCCATTTTCACAATATTGATTCTTCCTAACCATGAGCATGGAATGTTTTTCCATCTGTTTGTGTCTTCTCTTACTTCATTGAGCAGTGGTTTGTAGTTCTCCATGAAGAGGTTCTTTACAGCCTTTGTTAATTGTACTCCTAGGTATTTTATTCTCTTTGTAGCAATTATGAATGGGAGTTCACTCTTGATTTGGCTCTCTGTCTGTTAGTGGTGTATAGGAATGCTTGTAATTTCTGCACATTGGTTTTGTATCTTGAGACTTTGAAGTTGCTTATCAGCTTAAGGAGAGTTTGGGCTGAGGCGATGGGGTCTTCTAAATATACAGTCATGTTGTCTGCAAATAGAGACAATTTGACTTCCTCCTTTCCTGATTGAACACCCTTTATTTCTTTTTCTTGCCTGATTGCTCTGGCTCAAACTTCCAATACTATATTTAATAAGAGTGGAGAGAGAGAGGGCATCCTTGTCTAGTGCCAGATTTCAAAGGGAGTGCTTCCAGTTTTTCCCCATTCAGTATGATATTGGCAGTGGGTTTGTCATAAATAGCTTTTATTATTTTGAGAAACGTTCTGTTGATACCTAGTTTATTGAGAGTTTTTAGCATAAAGCACTGTTGAATTTTGTTGAAGGCCTTCTCTGCATCTGTTGAGATAATCATGTGGTTTTTGTCTTTGGTTCTGTTTATGTGATGGATTACATTTATGGACTTACGTATGTTGAACCGGTCTTGCATCCCCTGGATGAAGCCTACTTGATTGTGATGGATAAGCTTTTTGATGTGCTGTTGCAGTCGGTTTGCCAACATTTTATTGAAGATTTTTGCATTGATGTTTATTATGGATACTGGCCTGAAATTTTCTTTTTTAATTGAGTCTCTGCTGGGTTTTGTTATCAGGATGATGTTGGTCTCATAAAATGATTTGGGAAGGATTCTCTCTTTTTGTATTGTTTGGAATAGTTTCATAAGGAATGGTACCAGCTCCTCTTTGTATGTCTGGCAGAATTCAGCTGCGAACCTGTCTGGACCTGGACTTTTTTTGGTTGGTAGTTTGTTAATTGCTGCCTCAACTTCAGCCCTTGTTATTGGTCTATTCAGGATTTCAGCTTCTTTCTGGTTTAGTTTTGGTAGGGTGCAAGTGTCCATGAATTTATCTATCTCTTCCAGGTTTATTGGTTTATGTGCATAGAGTTGTTTGTAGTAATCTCTGATGGTAGTTTATATTTCTGTGGGATTGGTGCTGAACAGACACTTTTCAAAAGAAGACATATATGAAGCCAACAAGCATATGAAAAAATGTTCATCATCACTGGTCATTAGAAAAATGCAAATCAAAACCACATTGAGATAGCATCTTATACCAGTTAGAATGGCGTACATTAAAAAATCTGGAGACAACAGATGCTGGAGAGGATGTGGAGAAATAGGAACACTTTTACACTGTTGGTGGGAGTGTAAATTAGTTCAACCATTGTGGAAGACAGTGTGGCGATTCCTTAAGGACCTAGAAATAGAAATTCCATTTGACCCAGCAATCCCATTATGGTTATATACCCAAGGGACTATAAATCATTCTATTATAAAGTCACATGCACATGTATGTTCATTGCAGCACTCTTTACAATAGCAAAGACCTGGAACCAACCCAAATGCCCATCAATGATAGACTGGACAAATAAATTGTGGCACATATACACCATGGACTACTCTACAGCCATAAAAACTGATGAGTTTGTGTCTTTTGTGGGGACATGGATGAACCTGGAAACCATCATTCTCAGTAAACTGACACATGAACAGAAAATCAAACACTGTATGTTCTCACTCATAGGTGGGTGTTGAACAGTGAGAACACTTGGATACAAAGAGGGGAGCATCACACACTGGGGTCTGTTGGTGGGGACTATGGGAGAAATAGTGGGAGGGAGAGTAGGGGAGGGAAAATGTGGGGAGAAATATCAGGTATAGGTGATGGGGGGATGGTGGCAACAAACCACCTTGCCATGAATGTACCTATGCAACAGTCTTGCATGATCTGCACATGTACCCCAGAATCTAAAGTACAGTAAAAATTATGTCTATGCATTCATATATATATGTTCACACGTGTTTTTGTGTGTATGTATTTGTGTGTTATATACACTTATTCAACATTAAGATGGAACTGCTTATTAAAACTCTGTACAGTTTTAGACATCTTAATATATGTTGATGAATTATTTTACAAGTATAGTCCACACACTGTAACCAACATTGATGATTATCATTTTCCCTACATTCTTTCTCTTTCAGCTTTGTTTCAATAGCTCTCAAAATACTATGACAGATTTTCCTCAAGTTACTTCCATTTAGAAAATATTAATTTTGAAAATTAATAACTTAAAACTTATGCACAATACATATCAAATGGCCCATAAAACATCCCTTTCTCTTTGATGCTTTTAACATGCATTTTCTTTAATCAGAATGTCCCTAAGAAATGTAAGTGGCAATTGACAAATAGTTCTGGAACCATTCTTCCACCAGTTGGTTAAAATGGCAGAAGAGGTAGGGTGGTAGTGTAAGTGTTACAAGTAATACCCATTCCACTTTCCTCAGCTTTTTTGGCTGACATGGTGACCTTGCCAATTCAGGCAGTTTCCTTGTCCACTGCCTTGATGGTACCTACGGCAATTTATGTCTCATATTTTAAGTAGTAAAATGAACCAAAGAATGACAGAGAATCCAGGAACCATATGAATAATGGAAGCTTGAGCAGATTTCAATAATCTGGAGTTACTATCCATAGAGCAACCTTTTCCTTCAGCTAAAAATTTATCAAGTAATATGTCAATCCAGCATGTTTGCATAGCAAGCACTGTGACAATCCAGCATGACTGCATAGCCACCACTGATTTAGCTTAGATGACTCAGAATAATATCCTGACCAGTGAAGCCAGGTACTTTCATTGGTGGTCCATCTTTTCTGTCACCAGCCACACTGCCTTGGTGAATATCTTCAACAGACAGACTCTTGACATTAAACCCTGTATTGTAGTCAGTAAGAGCTACACTGAATCAGTGCTGCATGGTGTCCTTCCTTCTTTTCTTTCCTTTTTTCCTTCTTTTCTTCCTTCCTTCCTTCTTCCCTCCCTCCCTCTGTCCTTCCTTCTTTCCTTCCCTCCTTCCTTCCCTCCTTCCCTTCCTCTTTCCCTCCCTCTTTCTCTCTTTCATTCTTATTTCTCTCTCTCTTTCTGCCTTTCTCTCTTTCCCCCTTTTGTTCTGTCTCTCTCTTTACCTCTTGTTTCCTTTATCTCTCTCGTCTTTTTTTTGAGACAGTATCTTACTGTGTTGCCCAGGCTGGAGTGGAGTGATATTATCACAGCTTACTGTAGAATCGACCTCCTGGGTTCAGGTGATCCTCCCACCTTAGCCTCCCAAGTAGCTAGGACTATAGGTGCTCACCACTACACCTAGCTAATTTTTGTATTTTGTAGAGACAGGGGCTGGGGTGAGGTGAGTGGGGTTTTTGTAATGTTGCCCATGTTGGTCTTGAACTCCTGAACTCAAGGATCCTCCCGCCGCGGCCCACCAGAATGCTAAGATTACAGGCGGCATCAGCCGTGCCCAGACACATGCTGTGTCTCAGCAGACTTTATTTCAGTAACGTATTAAATAAAAACAGGTTTAGATTGTTGATTATACTTGAATCTTCAAGTTAATTTACAAAATTAGACTTTATATACTTCACATATTTATGTTATTATATATTAATATTTTCATTTATTTATCTGTCCTTTACACATACTGACTTTGTAAATTCTATCCACCTGATATTTGGGGTCTTATCCTTATCAACTCAAGACTCTAAAAACATTTTAAAGATTTTTAGTTCTTACAATATTTTGGTAAATATTTCTTCCTTTTTTTGTTTGCCTTTCCATTCAGTTCATGTTTTGCTTTTAAGTATTTTTGATGCACAGAGATTTAAAAGATCTGTTTAGAAATGAATTATCGTGTCCTCTGTGAGTTTTTTCCATTGCTCTGACAGATAGGAAGTCCTCACCTATCCTGTGATAGACAAATATTCAATTATATTTTATTTTAAGATTTTTACATTTTTAAAAAAGATCTTATATTTTATCTATCTAGAATTTATTTTTGCTCCAGTTAGAGATCTTGAGTGATACTTTTTTCATGAGAGCTAGACAATTAGTTCTTTGTTTCCTATGTTGTAAGGTCGTATATTCTTTTCTATATTATTAAAAACAGAAGAGTTAGTTTCTGCATTCACATTTTCTATTGCAGATATTTAATAAAAAAACAGATGTTTTTACTAGTATGAAGTTTTCATAATTTTTCTAGATGCATGTGTATGGATACATGGCGGTAATTGTCCTCCTGTTTTCTCCCCAACAAAAGCTTTCTTTTTCAAATTTTATTTACTTTTTTGTTTTACTTTTAAGGAGGCTACTTAAACATACCATAAATTTGACAGATTTTAATATTTGTTTACTTTAAGCAGTTTATATAGCATACACAGCATGAGAATTAAATGCCTACTTAGGAATAATAATTGCTCAAAATCTCGCGAATACTGATTACTCAGGACATTAGAAGGTAAATATCTAATAAATTTTTAAAGAACATCAACATATTCTGAATATTTTACTTAACTAATTTAGAAAATGTATATATTATCCAGAAAAATTACCATTTCACTGATTTTGAAATTTATCTTGATCAAGTTTTATAAAGTACTTTCTAAAAATTTTTCATGCACACTTTTTTCTCAAATTGATTTTGGATTTTTAATATGTATTTTTCTCTTTTTAATTGATTATCTTCATAAAGGTTTTATCTGTGTTGAATTTTTAAAAAATTATGATTCTGTTTATCAGATCTATTTATCATGAGATAATCTACTGAACTTCCTTTCTAATTAAGTTTAATATTTAATATTTTATTAATCAATTCATATTTTTCCTGATAATGTATGGTCAGTGATAATATTAACTTTATAGTCAATGTATATTTATACATAATTCACATACAGTAATCTATACACATATGTAAAATGTATAATTATACCTATTTCTAATTAAACTGTAGTTTATATATTATTAAAAATAAGTGATTTATTTATAAATAAATACAAATTATCTATAAATTAAATATGTATATATGTAATTTATACATTATAAATTACATATATACATAAATTAAACATGTCATTAAAATTCTAGTACCAGTTTAATTTATTAATTTGAATAAAGTCTAACTATTTTCCTCTTCATATCAATTGGATAAATGTCATAATTTTTGATGCTCTGAGTTTAGTACAGTTCCAAGGGTTTTAATGCATTTTTTGTGTACGTGACTTTCTCTTTGACATCATAGTTAATTGAGAATTTTAAAAATATCCAATAAGTGTAATATATTTGTTTACTTATATTTTCAAATGCTAATACTTTGTTGTTTTGTAATGCCTTCTTTTTCAAGAATTGGTGGTCTCCTTAGTGGCATAGTATATTATAATATTTTTTAAATATTTTGAGCCTTTTCAAATGTTGAATACCCTGAAATATAAATACATATACTCTGAATGAATATGTATGCATATATAAAAATACAAACATTGAATTTGAATATATGAAGGTGTATTATATTAAATTATGTTTTTATACTCATATTTACTGCTAAAGCAATAGGCTTGTAAAAATAAGTTATGGAAACTATAAAGTCTACAAAGCTTTTGAGAACTTGTTCCGTATGAAAAGGTATTTTAAAATATTCTTTCTTATATTGTGAGAAACAGAATCACATTTAGGAATTGTTAATATTGAGAATTGTTTTCTTTTAAATTTTACATTATTAATGGTATAAAGATCAATAAAATGAATTTCTTTAACATAAGCCTTTAAAATTAATTTTTTAGAGTAAGTTTATTTGTGCAGTTCCAGTGCATGTGAATAAAAATAATTCCTCATACGGAAATGCAGGACTTCCTTTTGTTCGTCAGAGGTGTCCTATCTCTTAACTTTTTAATTTTTTTTTCCTAAATGCAGTAGTTTGACTATATGAAGGACGTTTCCCTTAATTTACTTTTGGATTATCTAGCTCTCTGGGTTTAAATTTAAAGTTTAAAAGAACCATTTGATTTTAATAACTTTTATGTGTAGTGCTCCATTGAGTTTGGGCTTCAGCACATAGAACTACTTTTCCATAAGGTGATTTCTAGCAAATCCCTGTGTGTAAAAGCAAGATAAACACACATCACTGAGTTTGTTATTGCAATTAAATTATTGGATTTTTACATTTGAATATGTTTTGAGCATTGAAAAGCATGAAGAGACTGTTTTCTTATGTTGGTCATGGACACTTTTTGACACTTAATAACTTGAAATAAGCCTGCCAATATTCTTAAATGTCTGAGAATATGAAAATGCTACATATTTAATATAGGAAAAACAAACTCAGTAAACCACTTCTGCTTAATAAAAACCTCGATAAACCTTTCCAAAGAATCTATTTTGTAAATTCTACATTCTCATTTAGTATAGTCTAATTTTTATTTTCCCATTAAAATCTTTGCTCTTTCACATATTTTTAAAAGTTTCACTTATTTTGATCAAACCAATGAACTAAAATTGCTCCTGTTGGAATCTCTTTACTAATTACTCTCCTGATGCAGTACTAAACATGACCTACATGTGTTCTGGGGTAGGTACTCTTGGTCAATGAAGATTTTAACATGAAGTGTGTATGTAAGTTATCTCTTCACATATTTAGTCATTCATTTATTCAATGTATTCACTTATCCATGGATTCACTTATATACTTACTCAGAAATAGTTATTCATTAATCAAACATTAGTTTGTGTTGACACCATGTTAGATGTAGATGAATTAGGAAGTTTAATTTCCCCTTGTAAAATGACTATGAGTAGACAGTGTAAATTTCTAAAATGATGCTGTCATCATTTTCACATGTGACTTCCTTAAAAGCTACATACGGCCTCCACTACAACCAACACTTTGGATGAAACCAAATGCTTCATTGACTCTATTCTCACTGTAATTTCTTCAGAAAGTTTTCACACCACACTTGGGCATACGTGTATAATGAGGGGATGATGGTAGGTAACATTTTAGTCGCAGTATAGTTTTGGGTAGGTATAAGACCACTGACTTTTCACTGACCTTAGAATTCTTATTTATTTATTTATTCATTGTATTTATTATACTTTAAGTTCTGGGATACATGTGCGGAACATGCAGGTTTGTTACATAGATATACACGTGCCATGGTGGTTTGCTGCATCCAACACACCATCATCTACATTAGATACTTCTCCTAATGCTATCCTTTCCCAATTCTGCCACCCCCTGCTATCCCTCCCCTAGCCCCTACCCCACAACATGCCTCTGTGTATGATGTTTCCCTCCCTGTGTCCATGTGTTCTCATTGTCCAACACCCACCTATGAGTGAGAAAATACAGTGTTTGGTTTTCTGTTCTTGTGTCAGTTTGTTAAGAAAGGTGGTTTCCAGCTTCATCCATGTCCCTGCAAAGGACATGAATTCATCCTTTTTTATGGCTGCATAGTATTCCATGGTGTATATGTGCCTCATTTTCTGCTATGGTGAACACTGCCACAGTGAACATATGTGTGCATGTGTCTTTATAATAGAATGATTTATAATCTTTTGGATATATACTAAGTAATGGGATTGCTGGTCAAATGATATTTCTGGTTCTAGATCCTTGAAGAATTGCCACACTGTCTTCCACAATGGTTGAACTAATTTTACACTCCTACCAACAGTGTAAAATTATTCCTATTTCTCCACATCCTCTCCAGCTTCTGTTGTCTCCTGATTCAATGATCTCTGTTCTAACTGGCGTGAGGTGGTATCTCAAAGTGGTTTTGATTTGCATTTCTGTAATGACCAGTGATGAGCTTTTTTTAATATGTTTGTTAGCTGCATAAATGTCTTCTCTTGAAAAGTATCTGTTCATACCCTTTGCCCACTTTTTGATGAGGTTTTTTTTTTTTTTTGTAAATTTGTTTAAGTTATTTGTAGATTCTGGATATTAGCCCTTTGTCAGATGGGTAGATTACAAAATTATTTTCTCATTCCGTTGGTTTCCAGTTCACTCTAGTGATAGTTTCTTTTGCTGTGCAGAAGCTCTTAAGTTTAATTAGATCCCATTTGTGTATTTTGACTTTTGTTGCCATTGCTTTTGGTGTTTTAGTTATGAAGTCCTTTCCCATGCCTATGTCCTGAATGGTATTGCCTAGGTTTTCTCGTATGGTTTTTATGGTGTTAGGGCTTATGTTTAAGTCTTTAATCCATCTGGAGTTAGTTTTTGTATCAGGTTTAAGAAAAGGATCCAGTTTCAGCTTAGATTATATTAAGGATACCAGTCTACATAACTGAGAAAGCAAGCATATTAGACTGCACAATCCCACATACCTTAATTGGAAACTATTTGGATTATACATACATGTGTGTGTGTGTGTGTGTGTGTGTGTGTGTGTGTGTGTATGGCTAGTTTTAAGTAAGAAAATATACTGACAATATTATAAAATTTTAGAAACACAAATGGAGAAGTACAATGTGACTCTAGAATACAACGTTTTAGATGATGGATATGTTAATTACCTTGATCTGATCACTAAACGTGTACAAAACATCACTATGCTTCTATGAATATGTAAACTTATTGTTTGCCAGTTAAAATTGAATTTTAAAAATAGAAACAAATTGGGAAAAAAGAAAACTAATACTACTGCCTCTTGTTTTCTAAGACTTCAGGATATCTTATGTTCTTTTCTTTCTTTCTTTTTCCACTTAAAGAGGTATGTTTTTTTTATTCTATCTAATATTTTAACGAATTTTATTTATGTATTTATAATTGTACTTTAAGTTCTGGGGTACATGTGCTGATCTTGCAGAATTGTTGCATAGGTACACATATGCCATGGTGGTTTGCTATCTCCATCTCCCGTCACCTGCATCAAGCATTTCTCCCAATGTTATCCCTACCCAACCTCCCCAACCCCTGCTGTCCCTCCCCTAGTCCCCCAGCCCCCAACATATCCTAGTGTGTGATGCTCCCCTCCCTGTGCCCATGTGTTCTCATTGTTCAACACCCACATATGAGAGAAAACATGTGGCGTTTGGTTTTCTGTTCTTGTGTCTATTTGCTAAAAACGTTGGCTTCCAAATTCATCCATGTCTCTACAAAGGACACAAACTCATCATTTTTTATGGCTGCATAGTATTCCATGGTGTATATGTGCCACATTTGCTTTGTCCAGTCTATCATTGATGGGCATTTGGGTTAGTTCCAGGTCTTTGCTATTGTAAATAGTGCCACAGTGAACATATGTGTGCATGTTTCTTTATAATAGAATGATTTATAATCTTTTGAGTATATACTCAGTAATGAGATTTCTGGGTCAAATGGGATTTCTATTTCTATATCCTTGAGGAATTGCCACACTGTCTTCCACAATGGTTGAATTAATTTACACTCCCGCCAACAGTATAAAAGCGTTCCTATTTCTCCACATCCTCTCCAGCATCTGTTGTCCAGAATTTTTTAATGATCGCCATTCTAACTGGCATGAGATGGTATCTCAGTGTGGTTCTGATTTGCATTTCTCTAATGATCACTGATGATGAGGTTTTTTTTCATGTATTTCTTGGCCTCATATATGTCTTTCAAAAGGCCATTCTTTCTATTCTGCTGACCTCTAGCTTAGTATTGATAAATTAGAGTTTGTGTTCTAAATCCTAATTCCCAGGAAGGAAAATATAATGGGCATGGGTTAGATCAGGAAACCACTCATGGCTAGTCATCGGTGAACTGTGACTGGGGACAGGGCAAGCTTATATCATGTACTGGAGCTATAATTTTCTGGCCATATGTGGACAAAGTGTCCTAAAAGCGGATCATAAAAGCAAGGGAGGCAGGAGTCATGGATCACTAGATTCAGAAAATATAGACATTTGGTTTTAAACTGTCCAAATTTCTTAGTCTGATCATAATTTACTTTGGATGGCACCTAAAATGATCATACTCATGAAAGGTAGGTTTTCTTTTTGTAATGGCACCTGCTAAGCTCAGCAAAATTTCTAAGCTGCTAAGATAGTTCATGCTTTCCTTGAGAGGTGAAATAGTTTCACTGGGTATATGCAAGTAAAAAATAATATAATAATTACAAAATAGCCTAGGAGCGTAAAATATCAACGACTCTATTGTGATAATTCAAAACCTAGTGACCACAGTTGGAAATAAACTGATATTTGGGCATTTTCTCACATGAGCTGACAGCTACCTTAGGACACGCCATAAATCAATGTCGTTTATACACCTAGTGTCTTTCTTTTCTACCTTAATACATCCTGTAATCATTAGAGGTCAGGTTGTGTTCTATTTGCACTTATCTAAAACCAAAACAAAGCAAACTTCGATTTTCCGAGTTCCAGCATAAACAACTAAGAAGTCTTCACGTGATGTAGGTCTGTATCATCAGACCACCTCTAAACCTCCCACAATCTAAAGCTTATGAGTCAGAAAATAAAGTGTGGTCATCAGTGTTCTGCTTAGCAATTAAGAGCCACTCAGACATTTGAGTTGCACACATAAAAACTTAGAATCAATTTTCCATTTTCTCACCTTTTTCTTTTCCAAATTTAAATTATTTTATTTGCTGCTAAGTCCTGTAACTCTCTTTCTTGTCCCCTCAAGGCTTGGGCATCCTCACAAACTGTTATTTTAACAGAGGTTTAAAAAAGAGAGAGAGAGAGAGAAAAAAAACCAACTACTCAATTCTTACTAAAGAATAAGAAGGGTAGCAGCTGGAATCTTATTGTTAGTCAAAATGGCTTTATTTAAGTTCCTAATCTGCTTAAATTGGCAATAATTTGGTTGCAGAGAGCTGAAACCCACTGAGAGAAATGTAATAAAATGGGAATTATTATGTAAACATAGGAGAATCTTGAGGAATCCAAATTAAAGAAATATGGCTAGACTTTACAGCAATTGGATATTAGAAAATTAACCTTTCTCTAACTCCATGTGTCCCTCCTTCCCTTCCTTCCCATAGCTCTGCTCCGCTATTCTCTCTGCTTCTTTCCATTGCCTTCACGTTCAGGCTTCTCCTTCATTCTCAACTGTAAATGTTTAATCACAGGCAACTCAAAGTGGTGAGCTGAGCCCCCAAGATTCAATAAAAGTCTAGCTGAACACTGCAGAGCTAAAATATTTATTTTCAGATTTTGTCCCAAATTTTGAAAAGTTTGTTCCGAATCTCATGAGCATCAAGTATCTATAGCTGGTTCATGTAGACATGGTTACGTATGGGGGCAGAGTGAGTACTAAAGACTTCTCTTCCAGGAATTTGGACAAGTCAGATCCTCAAGGAAAGTTCAGTGTGATGGGAAATCATTTCCATTTCCAGTATGTAACTTCTGCAGCTCTGAATAAAGTTTTAGCAAATGATTATGTATCTACTAGATACTAGGCATCTATTTTAAGTTTTATTATATTATTTAACATCATTTTCACAATAATATGTGATGATTGAACACTTCTACCTATTGAAAGAGAAATATTGGGACTCAGAAATTTTAATTAAATTCTTTGGGGGGAGTATGGTTATAGTGAATGAGGGAAGAAAGTTAAATTAAAATGAAACATTTCTTGATTTTATTTTCTTATACAAACTCAGATTTGTTGCGTAATTTTTCTTCTCTTTTTTATAATTCTGGCTATATGGCATGTGTTATATGTTGAATGTTCGTGTCCTTATGGATTTAAACATGTTGAAATCCTAAACCCTAATGTGATGGTATTAGGAGATGAGGGTAACTAGGATACAAGAGTGGAACTTTCATGAATGAGATCAGCACTCTTACAAGAAGAGACACTCTTTCTTTCTTTCTCTGTTTTCTGACACCTGAAGATAAAATGAGAATACAACCTTCTGTAAACCAGAGGAGCTCTCATCAAACACTGGATCTGCCAGCACCTTGACCTGAAATTTTCTAGGCTACAGAACTATGAGAAATAAGTGTATTTTCTTTAGGTCATCTAGCCCAGGATATGGTTGTTATAACAGCCAGAACTAAGACACCATGTCAAGAGACATTAATTATTTTTTCTTTTTCAGTAGTTTTTAAGATGTTTGGGTAATTTTTTCAAACATTTCTATAAAGTATTTGACATTGGCTGATATATTGCCCATTTCTTCCACTTATTGGTTTCTACCATTTTATATATATATCATATATATATATCACATATATATATCATATATAATATATATCAATATCATATATATCAATGTGATATATAAGATATATAAATGTGATATATATGAGTGATATATATGATATATATGTGATATATA
Organism: Aotus nancymaae; assembly: GCF_030222135.1. Lineage (NCBI taxonomy): Eukaryota > Metazoa > Chordata > Mammalia > Primates > Aotidae > Aotus > Aotus nancymaae. Next base: position 9,765,505 of record NW_026988438.1, read on the forward strand.
TGTGCATACCTATGTGATATATATATGATTTTGTGTATATATACTATATATTTTTACATATATAGATGCCTATATACCTTATACATATTATATAAATATATATGGATCTATATATATAAATGTAAATATATGTCTTTTATATAATATGCATATATACACACACACACACACACAGACATGTATTTGTCTTTGATCTTTTGATTACTGAGCAAGTGATGACTATCATTTTATTACTGATCTCTCCTTACTGGTATCTGGTGAAAAGCTTTAACTTAGATTTTGATAAAGGTAACTTAGATTTTGTATTTGGAAACAAATATGGGGAATAACAGCAGAGACTTTGAGGTTGGATAAGCATCTATGTATGATTCTGAAAAAGTTATTTAAAGTCTTTAGACCCTGAAATAGGTATATTAATATCTACCACATAAGACGATTTTAAGAATAAAATCAGAAAACTGTGTACTGAAAATAAATGCATAAGTTGTAGTGATTATTAATAAAAAGGTGCGGATGTCATATGTTAAATACTAAGTGGACAAGGATTTGGGACAATAAGAGAACAATGAGTTTGGGGCCCTGATAGAGAAAAGGCTGCATCTTTCATACGTTTTTAGGAATAGAAAGAAATGGCAAAGAGGTTCCTACTCATTTTCTCACACATGTATGAATAGTTATTTTTCTAAACTGGTATTAATAAAAATAAATTCACCAATGTTGCCTAAATTTTCCTGGATGTTCTTTTGTATATTAATAGATATTGCACAGGAGAAAGTTTGGAAATGCTGAATAATTTCCCAAAGTTTTAAAAATGCTATTCTGTAGTGTAAACATCCCCAGGAGTTACTGTAAGTGGTATTTTTCAGAACAATTTGATGTGGAGACCCTGTTCTCAAGGAAAGCTCTTGGGAATATCCTTCACAAAATGTACGTTGGAAAATACTACCCAGAAATCACTTCTATGCTCTCATTCACAGTATCAGCTTCTGAGTCTCAACCAGGTTTTTTGTGGCTAGGCTACTCTAGGTCCTTGAAACACATTATACCGAGCACCAAAAGATCATGCTGTCTAACCTTGTTTATTTTACCTGCATTTTCAATCATTTACTCTCTAATGATTCTCTCTCCTATTGTCAGAAAGCGTACTCAGGTCTCCCTATACAACTTCACCTTCATTAAAAAATAAAGTTTAAAAAAAACCTTTTTCTTAACTCCACAATATATTTAAGACAGTGGTTCTTAATCTAAGGTGATTTTTACCTCCCATAGGACATTTGGCAAAGTGTGAAGAAATTTTGGAGTGTTAAAATCCTACCTGGAGAAGGTGCCACTTGCATCAAGTGGGCAGAAGCCAGGGATGTTTTTGAACAACCTGCAGCACCCAGGACATCCTCCTACTGAAAACATTTGTCCAGCCCAATATATCAATAGAGCCAAGGTTGATAAACCCTGATTATAAGGAATCATCACGTCATTTTTCTAATGAACAAATGCCTTGAAATCATTGATTTAAACCCACTCCACTTATATCTTTACCTTCTCAGTCTTTAAATCTTTGCAATTTGATTACCAGCATTCACAGTAGAAGGATCATAGGTATTGAAACCAAACAAATCTGTGTTCAGATCTCAGCCCTATTAGTTCCAGTCATGAGCAACTTAAAACATTTCCCTGGATGTCAGTTGTGTATGTAAAGTTTGAATATCTTTGTGCAAAGATTGTTTTGAGACATATGGCCATTGTTCAAGTCTAACCCATTTCTTGCAATATTTTTAAAAATCAAGAAAATTGAATACAAAAGTATTACTTTTATGACATTGATTCTCTTCCCACTGTCTTTTCAGATGTCATTATTGATACATTAGTTGCCAAATTCTGATAAACACTTGCAGACTTTATTCACTCGTAACCTCTCTATATTTGCTTCTGATAAGCTCTCATTCCTATTGCTTTTTCTTTATTATATTTCTGTTGGTACTATGCCAAATTACCACAAACTTCATGGCTTAAAACACTAAAAACATATTGCCTCACTCTTTTGAAGGCCAGAAATCCAAAATGGGGTCATTGGGTGTCAAGGTGTTAGCAGGGCTATGTTCTTTTTCAAGGTACTTGTAGAGAATTTTCTTCCTCACCTTTTTCATGTAGTGACCACCTGCTTTCCTTGGCTTATGGTCCTCTTCCTTCAACTTCACAGTTGATAAGTCAGGCCAAGTCGTCTCACTCTGAGTCCCTGTGACCTACTCTAGGCCTTCCCTTTCCACTTTTACAGACTGTGATTATATTGCACTGGCTCAGGTAATCCAGTATAATCTATTTATCTTAAAATCAGCTGATTAGCAAAAGTGTTTTATCTTTTACTTTAAATTCCTTCGCCGTATAGGGCAACATAGTCACAGATTCGGAGGATCAGGACCCAGTATCTTTCAGAAAAGGACATTATTTCATCTATCGCATTCGTTTTCTTCCTCCCCATAGTCACAGCTGTAGTGATCCCTTCTATGTGGGAGGAACACATTTTCTAACTTTTGGGACCTACTTGCCAGCTGGACAGCTCTACCGAGATATTTCCTCAAACTCATAATGAAATTTCATCTTCAAAATAAAAGAGTCTTTCCCCGCTAACACATATTTCTCTTAAAATGTCATTGTATTATGAAGCAATAAACCTCATGTTTTTTTTATAAATCAGCCTTGTTATAAGTGTTTGTTGACATTACAAACATTATATGTCACATATGTTGTCTCTTTTATTTTTTTTAATGCCAACCTCCCTGACTGAGGTCATTACTTCTAATTTGAGGTAATAAAATTACTTACTAACTGGTCACCTAAGCTTGTATTTACACAACCTCTATCCATTTTATGTATTGTAATCTAATCTCCAAAGACTCCCCACTCTTACAGAATTCTTATGAACTTGTTACATTGGCAGATAAGGCCCTCCACAACCTGGTTCACATCCACATCTCCATCTTGTCTTCTGTTCATTCTAAAAACAAAGGTTCTCTCCAATGCTTAGAAGTTCTCCTATGTTTATGGGTGTGCTTTCACCCATGCTAGTATTTCTTCATTTAGTACTCTCCTCTCTTTATACAACTCAAAGTTAACATGAATCTGAAGTGTTACCTTTATTCATTCCTTCAGCCAAATGTACTGGGCTTCTGTCACATGCTAAGAAATGTGAGATATATGGTTTAAATATAAACATGACTTATTCAGCCATCAAAAAACTTGCAGAAGTAAAAAGAACATGAATGACTAGTATCCTTGATACTAATAGTTATTTGTGAAGAAAAGATACAGATAAAGTACTTTGGAAATCCAGAAAGTAATGACTTAGGGTATGTTTTACAAAAGTAATTTAGTTGTGTCTTATGAAGTAGTAGGATGTAGTCGATACAAATGCATCAGGGGCAGATAAAGGAGACTATCATAGGTAAAAAAAGAAATAAATATGGAAAGCTACAGAAGCAAAGACTATCAAGGAATTAATGAAATAATAGAGTTTGGCTACAGAAGTGATTTTTTTTAATTGTATTTGTTTCAAAGCCCTGATTACAAAATATTACAACTCTTTTGCCATTCTCTTTTTACTATCTTAAAATGAAATTCACACAAAGCGTTATAATCTACTAACACATGATTTTTAAAAAAACAATTCAATACTTAAATTTTAATATATGCAAAACCTCAAATATTGAAAACAAGATAGCATACATAGCAATATGTAAAGGACACATGGCTACAGACACATCTAATATCTGGCTATAATCTAGTGTATTCTACTGGCCTCCCTTTTTTCTTTAAACACTATGTCATATTATATCTGATATTATAAATGTGAATATGCAATTTATAAAATATAACATCCACTACACTTTTACTAATTTAAATGAGAATTGCATAAACATGTCAGAGTTTCGATATTTACACTTTGTATGATGATATTTGTAGCTGTTTTCAACTTTATTATTGGTAAAATTGGACATAGTATTCTGTTAATTTGATATGTGCACGTAAGGCCAAACCCACACATAAAACATCAAATGTGGAAAAAGATAACGTATTTTAAACAACATGCTATTTTTGATGCTTGCTTGCTGTCTGGCAGTGTAATAGCTCCAGATTTTCACTATGTCACTGTGGGTTGATAGAGGCCAGGAATGCTTCTGTAATGCTGCAGTTACTAATTGGAAACACAGCAATACAACTATTCATAGGGAAACCAGCATTTCCAGTTTGGCAGTGAGGGTTCCAGTTCATGTTCTTGTTCTGTTGTTCCATTCAATTTACCATTTGTCTGAATTCTTTTTCATTTTGAGTAAAGAATTGTTAAAAAAAAAAAAAATAGAAAATGGTGATGATAAACCTTTTCTTTTTTACTTCGATGTGTTTGCCATGATCTTGCTTTTTAGGGTTTCAAATACACGTGCAGGGAAATAACATTCTCTCTTGTGGTTAAATCAGATACATGACAAGCGATAACTTCTTTCTCATTTACTAATTTTTCCCACGTATAATAACTGGCACCCATTTCAATGAAAATATGAAGGGCACTTGATAATAAAGCAAAGTGGGTTGATACAGGAATGGTTAGTGTATTAGTCTGTTCTCACTCTGCTATAAAGAAATGGATAAGACTGGATACTTTACAAAGAAGGGAGTTTTACTTGGCTCATAGTTCTGCAAACTGACAGGAATTAGGGTGAGGAGGCCTCAGGAAACTACAATTAAGGCGGAAGGCAGTGGCGAAGCAGGCATGTATTATGGGGAGAAGGAGAGTCAGGGAGGGGATCTGCCACACACTTTTAAACTATCAAATCTCATGAGAACTGACTCACTATTAGGACAGCATAAGGGAAATCTGCCCCTATGGTTCAGTCACCTCCCACAAGGCCCCTCTTCCAATTTGCCATGAGATTTAGGCAAGATTTGCTATGGTTGGCCAATCCAAACCATATCATCTGTATTTTTCTCTGTATCAAATGACTATTTAAAATTAACTTTACTCACTTATAACTGCAAGTTGCTTTCTGCAGCTAGGAAAAGTGAAGCAATAAGCAATAATATGTTGACTACATTAGTAGAACTTCATAAGTAGTTAAATAATACTAGTTTTAACCAAATGTCATCAGAAGCCTAAAATACAAAATTAGTCTTAACAATTCATGGTTTTTAAATCCAATTTATGAAACCAGACTGGTTCGCTCTTGAATGTTAAATATCAGATATTAGTTTGAATTCAGATAATAAATTCAACATTAGAGATTAATTTATTTTGTAGTTTTCATATGAAGATAACTTTTGTGGTACTAGTAAAAATAATTTTCTTAGTAAGTATAAAAACTTAAGGTTCACACATAATTCATATCAGATTCAAACAAGTTATATGAATATTTTTTATGAATCAAAGTAGAAGCTATCATTGATAAATTGAAAATGTTTTTACATACACATTTGAATCAAGATTGACATTGAATACAAACAAAAAACAAAGACCTCCTTAACCATGGAGGTATGAAATCTTTCTTTACTGCTTATTATTAATTAGATTTTAGAAATATCCGAGCTGTCAAAGGATTGCTTTTTAATTTACTCTAAAAATGGCACTGAGGTTTTTTATAAATGAGCTTTATGAATTTTGCTTCTCTGTTCAAATTCAGTTAGAAATGCTTAACAAAAATATTCAATAAGTGAAACACAGAAATCTAAAAACCTGCATAACTTATAGTGAAATATAGTTATTGAAAACAAATTTGCATACAGGAAGACACTATAATTTAATCCCACAAAAGTAAGGTAGAATGGAATAAACTCAATACTTAGTATTTAAACAGCATAAAAATTAATTTTTAAGTGTTATAATTGTGTTTTAGAATGACCTTTCTTGTGAGAAATATTAATAGCTTTTGATTGAGATAAAATTTTTAATTAACTTATATTCTGTAATTGAATGAAATGAATTTAATAGGTCTTATATGTTATAGCACCTAAATTTGTCAAAACATTCAAAATAATGATCGAGACCAGCAATTTTTAAAATTTTTGTTTTATAAAAACACTTGTTGAAGATGATATTTGGAATTTTAGGAAAAACAGATTTTAGTAAAAATATTTGGGGCTAAAATGCTTATGCATTTCTAGTAGGGATTAGAATTTAAAATATCCTCCAGAAGTGCTCTGAGTGTACAACATGCCTGAGCACCTACAAAGATAATATTTTCTCATCTGAAGATATAGTCAGCCATGGAGCAAACTACATTAAAGGTATTAATAATTTTAATGTATTAAAACTAAAATGAAACTCTGAAAATAGCTATAGGCAATTTTATTTTAAAAAGTAAAAAGATCTTTTTTAAAATGATTACTTCTGAAAAATATACATAATATTAGAAACAAACGAAATGTCTAATATACATAAATAGTTTTATGTATGTAATTTTTATTGTTTAGATAATCATCTCATGATTTTTGGCAAACAAGTAAATAGATATCATTATTCTTTTTAGAGATAATTTAATTTTAGTAGATATTTTATAGTCTTTCCAAGCAAATTAAATATATTTATGGTTAATAAACAATTACTACAATTAATAAATTAAACTCAATTAGCTAAACTTAAAAAACATTTTCACACCCTGAAAAAAAAAATTTACACTAAATTCATTCTCAAAACTATCCCATTTTGAGACAATAAATTATATGATCATTCTAGCCACAAAGGAAATTGTGACAGTTAGCTATTCTAAGCCTGAGCCATCATTCCCAGTTGTACTTTTAAAGAAAATGAGCAATATCATAAAAACAAAATATACCAAGGAATTGCAAGAAGTTTGTGTTTAGAATTAAAATTTTAATAAAATCCATAAAGAAATAAAGCCTCAAACTCCGATGCAGTCCCACATTTCAACAGACTCCAGTCTCTGCAGAGTCCTGCAGGTTCAGCTGGAGAACTAACCCTGGTTATCCCTTGGACTTTCATTATTTACCTGAATTCCCTAGAAGCTATAAACATCAGAAAAGGGATGACAGCAAAACAACTTGGGTTACAGTAATCGTTTCCAAAAATGATTACAAAGACATTAGGATTGAAAAGAAGATTATATCATATGTAAAACGAACCTATTTTATGAATGCAGAAATTCTAAGCAATCCAGAGGCACCTGTGCCATCAAGATTCTATGAAGTTTCTTTGAACTTTAATAATTTGGGTTTAATACAGCCATTTGTTTAAAATGTTTAATAACTGATTTACTAATTGCTTGTTTAAATCCATACTGACTGGCATGCTTTCTGTTACTTCTGATAAAATATAGATCACCCTGAATATTTATGTGAAATTTTTATGTGAGTGACATTTATGATTAGCGCAAACTTTGTTAGTGAAATAAAATTTAAGAAATGCCACATATTCTATTAAAAGGATTAGCAGGCCGGGCGCGGTGGCTCAAGCCTGTAATCCCAGCACTTTGGGAGGCCGAGGCGGGTGGATCACGAGGTCGAGATATCGAGACCATCCTGGTCAACATTGTGAAACCCCGTCTCTATTAATACAAAAAAATTAGCTGGGCACGGTGGCGCGTGCCTGTAATCCCAGCTACTCAGGAGGCTGAGGCAGGAGAATTGCCTGAACCCAGGAGGCGGAGGTTGCGGTGAGCCGAGATCGCGCCATTGCACTCCAGCCTGGGTAACAAGAGCGAGACTCCGTCTCAAAAAAAAAAAAAAAAAAAAAAAAAAAAAAAAAGGATTAGCAGAGGCCATTAATCAAAGAAGTTTCTTTTGTTTTCAATTTTATGCCAGGTAAATGAATAAAGACAGAAAAGATTATTTGTTTAGTCTTGGGCTTTCATTAAAAAGACTTAATTTTTTAATGAACCAGATAATTTCAGACCTTAAACTACTATGGTGATGTCAAGCATTTTAGAAAACTTCCTTAACATTTTCATATCTTTCTGTCTTGCAAAATTCATTCTTTCTTCTTAAAAGCTATTCTATGGAACATTTTTAAGAAATATAAATTTTACCTCACCTCACTGTCCCTTTCAAGTTATGGAAAGGACATTAATTTAATGTGAAACAAATCAAAACTTAAAAATTTATTCCAATAAACTAATGAAAGACAGGTTCTGATCTATTAAAAAATTCCTCAAACCATGTTATGCAGCCCAATTTTTTAGCTCTTTGCTAAATATAAGTTAGATCATTTATTATGATTCTGGGATTACAATTATAAATTTATTGATTCATATAGCTTCATTTACCCTAAATTCCCCTCCGCCTCTCATTTTCTGAATAACAATACACTAGATTTTCTCCAGTTATATTTGAGTTTCCTGCTAATATCACTACTACTTTCTCTCTGTTAATATTTAGTGGCAGGAAAACTCACCAACTCAGAAGGTACCAATCCTTAAGTACCCGGCTGCTATTTGGGAATTTCTGAAATTGAGAGCCTTTCTATATTCTAAAATGGTTGTTAAAACAAGGTCCTTTATTTGGGGAGCAAAGATTTTCTTTATTTTTAAAAACCTGACTTGTCACCAAGTCAAAAAGTGGTTCAGAAATTTTGCTTTTGGAAATAACAATCCAATATGAGTAATGCAGGAAAGAGTGCTCTCACTCTTGTAAATACTCAGAAGAGTAGAGTCATTTCATTTTCACTATAGGAATAATATGTATTCTGTCTAGTAATGTAGGAAAATGCAAAAAATAGAATACAAAAAAATTAAGACTGAAAAATATGTTAATTTTGTTAGACTAGAAAGTGATCTTATTTTAGATAAGTGGCTTCTATTTTGAGTATAGTAGACATGAATATATACAGAAGTGCTGGAAAACGGATTCATCATGGCACAAAAAAAGAATGAATAAATATCACCTTCCTTAAGACAGTTCAACTCTTTCATTTTGTGATTTTTATTTCATTAATATAGTTTTCTGTAAATTCATTCTTGTTATAGGTCTGGGGCTAGTAATCGTTTTCATGTATAAATTGTTAGCTATTATTTTTATTTTTGTTTAAGGCTGCTTAACATTGACTTGTCAGTTTATTTACAGATAATAATCTACCTTCAGAAAGGTAATATGTGAGTTTCAAATCTATAAGTTTGAGGAAACAGACTATGAATTAATGAGGACCACTAAGGTAACATGCAACATTAACTCCTGTCTCAGAAATATGGCACTGATATTTCTAAAGAAAAGGTGAGTCAAAGAGAGGTCTTCTTTAGCACTCTTGTGTAGCCATTTTCATCAAGTCTATTAACAGGGCTATATGTTTCCTTATTTTAAAATATCTAGATATTAAATACAGCATTGTCAACAATATTGAAGACCTTTCTTTTACTCAAGGAACTGTGCTAAATACCTGAACTACAGAGAGCTACATAACTTATCCATAGCTCTCTACCAAGTGATTTAATTGCAGGGTAGGATGATTAACTGATGGAAAAATGATGCATCATGGCATATGATCGTTGCTAAATGATGAGAAGGATTTTTGGTTACAGAGAGAAAAATGATCCTTTACCTTGGGACAGTCATAGAAGATGTCACAGAAAAGGCAAACAAGCATACTTTTCCTAGTTGTTGCCCAAAGTTCCCTGTATGTTCCAGAATCCCATCCTTGACTGGCTACATTTCGAGCTCATGTCTTAGGATCTTGGCTGTGACAGTTTATCAGACATTTTTTATATTTGATTTTAAGACATTTTTAGTATTAGGTATTTTTTAGGATGTCCCCCATTGGAATTTCTTTGTTTTTCTTTTCACATTTTATCTCAAGATGAATATTTCCTTCAGTGCTCTTTTCACTTCTAGTTTCCTATTTTGTCGTATTTTGAATGTTAAGTATTACTCACTTCCTACATCACTGATGCTTAAACAGATACAGGGTTTAACCACGTTTTTCGTTGTTTATACTAAAATGAATAGTCTGAAATCAGTCATGATACCTAATCGGCCATATTTCTGGGAAGAGAATACTCTTTGATTTCTGATTTTTCTTGCTTCAGCAAATTCTGCCCTTTATAGTTTCTTGTTTCCCCAAAGTAAACATATACATCCTGTTGTTATTTAAGATTATAATATGACTATAGTGAGAATATAGTATTATATAAATTATAGTAATATGTAGTTGCCTCTGATAATAACTGGTAGGAGCTTAGATTTCTTATATCCTAAGATTGCTACTAACACCATCATAAGTGATATTTAAAAAGCCTGTTTAACCTCTATGCAAATAAACCAGAAAATCTAGAAGAATTTGATAAATACCTGGACATATACACTGCACCAAGACTAAACCAGGAAGAAGTTGAATCCCTGAATAGACCAATAACAAATCCGGAAATTGAGGCAGTAATTAACAGCCTACCAATCAAAAAAAGCCCAGGACCAGATGGATTCACAGCCTAATTCTACTAGAGGTACAAAGAAGAGCTGGTACCATTCCTTCTGAAACTATTCCAAACAATAGAAAAAGAGGAACTCCTCCCCAACTCATTTTATGAGGCTAGCATCATCCTGATAACCTAACCTGGCAGAGACACAATGAAAAAAGAAAATTTTAGGCTAATATCCCTGATGAACATTGATGCAAAAATCCTCAATAAAATACGGCAAAACAAATCCAGCAGCACATCAAAAAGTAAGTCAAGTTATCTCTCTTTGCAGATGGCGTGATTGTATTTTTTTTTTTTTTTTTTTGAGATGGAGTCTCCTTCTGTCACCAGGCTGGAGTGCAGTGGGGCTATCTGGGCTCACTACAACCTCTGCCTCCCAGGTTCAAGCAATTCTCCTGCCTCACCGTCCTGAGTAGCTGGGACTACAGGTGCACATCACCATGCCCAGGTAATTTTCATATTCTTAGAGATGGAGTTTCACCATGTTGGCCAGGATGGTCTCAGTCTCTTGACCTTGTAATCCACCTGCCTCATCCTCTCAAAGTGCTGGGATTACAGATGTGAGCTACTGCACCTGGCCAACATGATTGTATATTTAAAGAACCCCATCATCTCAGCCCAAAAACTCCTTAAGCTGATAAGCAACTTCAGCAAAGTCTCAGAATACAAAATCAATGTGCAAAAATCTCAAACATTCCTATTATACCAACAATAGAAAAGGAGAGAGTCGTCATGAATTCCAATTTACAATAGCTACAAAAAGAATAAAATGCCTAGGAACACAACTTACAAGGGACATGAAGAACCTCTTCAAGGAGAACTACAAACCACTGCTCAAGGAAATAAGAAAGTATATAAACAAATGAAAAAACATCCATGCTCATGGATACAGAGAATCAAGATCCTGAAAGTGGCCATGCTGCCCAATGTAATTTGTAGATTCAGTGCTATTCCCATCAAGCTACCATTGACTTTCTTCAAAAAAGTAGAAAAACTACTTTAAATGTTATATGAACCAAAAAAGAGCCCATGTAGCCAAGACAATCCTAAGCAAAAAGAACTAGGCAGGCATCATATTCCCTGACTTCAAACTATACTACAAAGTTACAGTAACCAAAACAGCATGGTACTGGTACCAAAAAGATCTAGTCTAAAGGAACAGAAAAGAGATCTCAGAAATAATGCCACACACCTACAACCATCTGATCTTCAATAAACCTGATAAAAACAAGCAATGGGGAAAGGATTCCCTATTTAATAAATGGTGCCAGGAAAATTGGCTAGCCATAAGCAGAAGATGGAAACTGTACCTCTTCCTTATACCTTATACCAAAATTAACTCAATTGGATTAAAGAATTAAATGTAAAACCCAGAACCATAAAAACCCTTAATGAAAATTTGGGAAATACCATCCAGGGCACAGGCATCAGCAAAGACTTCATGACTGAAACACCAAAAGCGTTTCCAACAAAAGCCAAAATTGACAAATGGGACCTAATTAAACTAAAAAGCATCTTCACAGCAAGAGAAACTAGCATCAGAATGAACAGGCAACCCACAGAATGGGAGAAAATTTTTGCAATCTACCCATCCAACAAAGGTCTAATATTCAGAATGTACAAAGAAGTTAAATTCATGGCCAGGCATGGTGGCTCATGCCTGTAATCCCAATACTTTGGGACACTGAGGCAGGCAGATCAGGAGGTCAGGAGTTTAAGACCAACCTGACCAACATGAGGCAACCCCGTCTCTACTAAAAATACAAAAATTAGCTGGTCATGGTGTCATGCACCTATAATCCGAGGTACTTGGGCAGCTGAAGCAGGAAAATTGCTTCAACAGGGACACGAAAGATTGCAATGAGCCAAGATTCTGCTACTACACTCCAGCCTGGGCTACAAAGCAAGAATCTGTCTCAAAAAGAAAAGAAAAAAAATTCACAAGAAAAAGACAAACAACCCCATCAAAAAATACACAAAGGGTATGAACAGACACTTCTCAGAAGACGATTTATGCAGCCAACAAACATAGGTAAAAAAGCTCGTCATCACTGATCATTAGAGAAGTGCAAATCAAAACCACAATGAGATACCATCTCATGCCAGTCAGAATAGTGATTATCAAAAAGTCAGGAAACAACAGATGCTGGAGAGAATATGGAGAAATAGAAATGCTTTTACACCATTGGTGAGAGTATAAATTAGTTCAACCATTGTGGAAGATAGTGTGGCAATTCCTCAAGGATCTAGAACCAGAAATACCATTTGACTCAGCAATCCCATTACTGAGTATATACCCAAAAGATTAAAATAATTCCATTATAAAGACACATGTACACGTATGTTTACTGCAGCACTGTTTACAAAAAACAAAGACTTGGAACCAACCAAATACCCATCAGTGGTAGACTGGATAAAGAAAATGTGGCATACATACACCATGGAATACTACACAGCCATAAAAAAGTGAGTTCATGTCCTTTGCAGGGATATGGATGAAGCTGGAAGCCATCATTTTCAGCAAACTAACACAAGAACAGAAAGCCAAACACCACATGTTCTCACTCATAAGTGGGAGCTGAACAGTGAGAATACATGGATACAGGGAGGGGAACATCACACACCAAGGTTTGTGGGAGATGGGGAGAAAGGGGAGGGAGAGCATTAGAACAAATACCGAATGCATGTGGGACTTAAAACGTAGACAATGGGTTGACAGGTGCAGCAAACCACCATGGCACATGTATACTTATGTAAAATACCCTGCACATACGTCACGTGTCCCAGAACTTAAAAAAATAAAAAAATAATAATTTTTTAAAAACGAACAACATTCAGAAAAAAAAGTGTGTGACCCCTCTACCCTCAAAAAAAAAAGAAAGAAAAAGAAATGATAGCTGGTCTAGGTGATGAATACCTTAAATACTGTGTCTAAATTATTATACATTCTGGGCATGTAACAAAATATCACATGTACCTAGTATAAATATACAAATATATATCAATAAACATTTGAAAAAATCAGAAATCATGTTTAATCGATTAGAATAATGCAAAGGAAAACAGGGGCTTGAGACAAAAATTATATATTATGCTAAAGTGAAATTACAAATAAAGAGACATGATGTATTTTAACATCAGGGAATAACCTGAGATGTGCCAACTGGGTGTGGGATAGAAATGTTTAAAGTAGTTTGGATTAATTGTGTATATTTTTGGAAAATTTAGTGGAATTTGTAGACTCTCATTTGTGAACAAACCAGTATTTTAAAATTACAACTATATTAAGAGAAAATAAAATTGACATGAATTAAATACCTTAAATGTGTAATTACATATTGACATATTTGTTCTTCTAGGAATATGCCTGTTATGCTGTTGAAACAAGATTCATAGCAATAGCTTAAAAGGATAGTTTATACTATCACGGGGAAAGAAACCATATTGAGAAAAGGAGGTGTTTATAAGGTGAATGGCTTTTTATTGTGTTTTATATTACAGTCTTTTTATATCTTATATCTCAAAGATAAATTACTTTTTTCTAGCAATAATTTACCTCTTAAAAGTAACTGTATTTTATTAACCATAAACTATTAAATGATTAACTTGAGTAGCCCATAGTAAGTAGTGTAAATGGTTGGGTGACCAGGAGTAAACTTTAAATCACCAGCCATATACAACAAGGATTTTGGCTGCATCCGTGTTTTAAAACCAGAGGCATTTTCACTGAAAAGTGCCGCCGTGATGTTCTGGAATGAGCACGTCTTTTTGAAAATAGTATGAAATGCATAAATAAGGCAGTTTTAAAGGTGATATTTTAAGTACAGATGGTTAAAACACAGTAAAATTAGAATGAGAGATGCAAAATTTTAATATTCATTAATATAAAAATTTGAAAAATGTTGAAATTACATTGGATAAATAACATATCATGGAAGTATCTTCCAGATCAAATGGACAATACTTGTTCAGCATATTCAGGGTGAAGATTATTCTTTTGATCCAAATTTGATCCAAATTTTTCAACTACCTGTTTTTCTAATCCATGTGAAGGAAGCATTTGTTTAGGAGCACCTGTTTTAATACTGATGGCAGTGGCTGCTGCCATCACCCCTGTTGCAGCAAAAAGGCATGGCTGAAGGCTGTGTACTCCATGGAGCCATTGGGAGCTCTGCCCCTTCTGAATTGGGGCGGGAGCTTCCCTGGTGCCACTGCAGCAGCCCAGTCGCAGCTGCAGACCCAGGCCTCCTGCTCTGCAGGGCTCGCCTAACTGCAGCTGTAGATCAGGGCCTCCCTGTACTCTTGACAGGGAGGCTGGGAACAGGCAGGATTTGCCTTCCTGGGTGAAGCTGCAGCCACAAGACCTGCAGCTGCAGACCTGGGCCTCCAGCTTCACAGGGCAGGCAGGAGTCAGGGACAAGAGGGAGACTGACCCTTTCTGAGTTGGCGGGGTGGGACCTCCCTGGGTGCAGCTGCTACTGCCCTCCCAGGTCTCAGACCTCTGGGTATCTCTGCAGCCTGCATCCTTGAGTGAGAGGGAAGGCTTCCTCACTCTCCTCCTGGCTCGATGGTGTTTGCTCATCTTTTCCTGCTGCCTGGCCTCTCTCTTTTCCCCACAATCAGCCCCAATCAGGGAATGAGGTTGGGGTCAAGCCCTGGGGCCATGAATGGCAGCAGGAGGCAGACAGATCCCTGGGTGGAAGTGGATGGGTCCTGGGAAGGCCCCACCTTCAGGCCAGGGAGGGCCTGAAGGCTGGAAGCTGAGCCAGTCCTTTTGATGAGAGTGGGGACTTGTGATGCCTCTTCCGGGCAACCCATGCTTGCCAATGGACCAATTGGCAGGCACTTCCTCCCCTCTGAGGTCCATAAAAGCCCAGGATCAGCCAGAGCGATGAAGGGATGACCAACTGCATAGAGGAGCTACCCTCTCTGCTGAGAGCTTCTAACACCTGCAGAGATGTCCAATGACCTGCCTATGGAGAGGAGCCATCCTCTCTCCAAGGCCTCCTCTCTGCTGAGAGCTGAACACACAACAGGACAACCTGCCTACAGAGAGGAGCTACCCACTGGGGGTCTATTCTGAGCTGTTCTAACACTAAATGAATCTCTTTGTCTATCTTCACTGATCTCTTGTCTGCATACCTCAATACCTCATTCTTCCTGGATACAGGAGAAGAATTTTGGCAAAGGCTTCACTGGCCACAGAGGTTTCCAGGAAGAAAATTGACACCCCAAAGATCTCGTAATGGTACCCCACAGTGAGCTTTACAAGGAGACTTTTGATTTTTCTGTTTTAGCTGTTTCTGGTTTACCATTACCAAAATGTGTTCTTTGACTCAGGGCTCTCCATATAACTACCACCACAATAGAGCAACAAAAGGGATACACGTCAACCTATTTTTAGTTAATTTTGGCTTCAAAATATAATTAAGTGATTACAAGCACATGTGGCACCTTACTTAGGCCATTGCCTTTCTGATCATGGTTTGAACCCCCTTTCTGACGTGCTGTTTTCTTTATTCACATCCCTTATGAGTTCTCAGTGATCGAGGTTTGCAGTTTTTCTCTACAGTACTTTCAGTGTGAAGTTAGACCTAAGTGTGTATTACTACTAGACATACATGATGTTTCTTCTTCTACGTATTTGTGCCTATATGATTTTATTGTTTCATTCCCATCTTTTTTGTTCCATGTCACTCCCTTTTTTCTTCCTTTCTTTTTATTCTTTCTTCTTTCCTTTCTTCCTGAATTTGTTTATTTATCCATTTAATACAACTTAACTTATGGCACCTACTTCATATTGAAAATATGTTAAAAGTAGGAATGTGGTAATATAATTATTAACCTCACTGTTCATAGCCTACAATGCAACCAAATGAATCACAATACAGTTTGCTAAGTGTGAAAATGGTAGACAGTTCTCAGAGAATATAAAATGGGTACCTATGCCAGTGGACAGTTGAGGATCAAAGATTTCTCCAAAAGTTAACATAGCATATGATTGGCTTATATAAACAAAATTTTAAGACAAGAATGGGAAAGGAAAGTTGGAGGAAATAAGCAATATTGTTGCCAATTACATATATCACTAAAATTAAAATGACAGGTTAAGAATGAGGATGGTGCTTTAGCAGGAACTAGAGTGTTATAGAAGGGAGTGGGAGATGGAGTTAAAGTCCTATGGGTTTATATTTGGGGGTGGGGGGTACACAGATGACATAGATCTGAAAAGTGATTAGCCTCCTGGCTTCTAATTGAAAGTGTCTAAACAGGGTTTCATAAATGAAAGCATTTCTGATGACTTTATTTCAGGTTTGTTTATTGTAATTCTGAGGGACTCATCTCAAATTGACAAGAGATTTGATGAGCTAGTTCTTAGAACAACAACAAAAAAAATAGTATTGTCCAAAGCAGGATCCCATAGGAAGATTTTAGTTCTAGGATAAATTGATGTTTGGTCTTCTACCTGCTAGATGGATGCATGAGGCTCTTTATATTTTAATAAATTATTTTCAAATTATTTCCCAGCTCCATCAGTATTGATTTTATTTCAATAGGTTGACAATGGATTATAAAATGTCTTAGTTCTGTTTGTATAACTGAATAGTTTTGTAAACTCTTAGTATTAAAGTCATTTACCAACTTTTAAAAATCTTTCAGTTATTAAGTCGTTACAAAAATCATAATAAATTATTTGTGAATTAGATGTAACAAGTTGTAAGAGTTTGTTGAGTATTGCATCTTGGTACCCTACTGAAAAGTCAAGCTGCTTTAGAAACTACAGTTCTTGACAATGATGTAAAATTATTACTGAGTGTTGAGAGCCTGTTTCAGGAATGGCACTTTAGAGTCTTGAGTTCAGTTGTGGGTTTTATTTACTGTGTTCTTTCTATTTATTTTACCTTCCTGTTTGTTGTCTTTATTATTTTTCATTTGTTTAGATGTGAATTGTTTTGGTAACCTTATGTTATATAATAGAGTATATTTGCATATGTATTATAATGCATGCTGCATTGTATACCAGTATTCAATTCTTTAGTTTTTCAAAACATAATCTCTAAAGTGTAGATAAATTATATTTTACGTAGGAATCATCCACACTATTATCACTAAAGCAAATAAGGTCATATTGCCATATTCTACCCTTATTTGTGTGTTGCAGTGGCACGTTAGTAGTAAGGTGCAATTGTAAGTCTGTGCTACTTAAATAATTTGCAGTAATATAATTCTAAGCAATTGAATCATTCAGTTATAAAGGTAATAAATGGCATGATATTATAACAGCATTTTTATTTTGTTTTTCTATAATTTTTGTATGGTCAATTTCTTATAAGTAATATAGTATATGTACCTTTTACAATTTCTTTAAGAATAATTTTTCTTGTTCTGACACATTGTTCTTTCTATCTCTATTAGTCAATATTCCTTCAATTGAAAATTACACAACTCTTCTTCAGTCTGTCTCTAGCTAAAAGGGTATTTATTGGCTTATTTAGTTGAGGTGCATACTTGCAGAATGAAAGAAGTAGAGAAATCAGGTATCAGAGACTGAATGGGTATTTCATTGTTACTAGTAGTCTATCTCCAGCTCTTCCTATTCCCTGATCTTTTATGTTTGTTGATTCTCAACATGGAGCAGGAAACAGAGTCATTGCATCAGGTACAAACCCTTTGAATTTGTAATCCACAGATGTAAAGAGATTCTAATTTGTAAAGTTCTGGAGAAGAACCATTAGCGTTGTTTGCACCATGTGGTCATTTTTGTGACTAGGAGAATATGAGATCATGATTGACAGCTACACAAGTACTACTGAATTGGGAAGGAATTTCCAAAGGAAATAATTTGTTAGCAAATAATTTGTCTCAAATGATAGGTCCAACTCACCAAATATGCAAATTTATTTCTTTGTAATTGTGGTTTGCAGTTACTTGATCTATTATAATTTAGAAGGATTTAAAGGGAAATATGTGTTTTCCTTTAGAAATAGTGTACAATAAGTGTAAACTGTTATTTTTAAACAAATTCCAAAATAAGGTAATTGAAGAACTGAAGGATGTGAGTCGGTAATAAATAAGAAAAAAGTAAGTATTATTTTGCCCAAAGCATCTAGGAGGTTGTGATGATTAATACTTAGTGTCAAGGATGGAGTTCTTTCATTGGTTTGTGGGTTTTTGTAGTTGGCTGTTTAATATGGTTAGACCCCCAAATGCTAAGGATTCTACTGTTAATAGTATGGAGAACATTGATAGTCCTTGGCAGAAACTGTTTAGAGAGTTATGCCAAAGAAATGCATTTGACCCTCCTGATACACCACTTGTGAGAGGCAAGAAGTTAAGTGTTTCTATACCTAATACCTTTTACTATATGTGGAGAATTAAGGAACATAATGAAGTTGCTTGGTTGCTCCTAAGTTCACTTTGTCCAGTGAACTGAATGAAAGAAAATGATGTACTCAGGGATTCTAACTTCCAGCTTCAGAAGCAGATTCTGAGCCTCAAATCTGCTAAGATAGCCCTGAGTAAGAGAGTCTTATCTCCTGAAGAGAAAGAGTTGATATTGTGGAAAATCAGACACAAGCTCAATGAAGGTGCATGCACAACCTCATCAGCTGTCTATTGTTTAAGTGAGGGAATTAACTGGAAAATAATGGGACCCTGCCACTTGGAATGGGGATGTGTAGGAGATCCCTGATGTAGCTGGGGACACTGAGCTTATAAACTCTGATGAACCTTTTTTCCCAGAAGAAAGAGCTTCAACATCCCCAGTATTGGCAACATTTCCTCCAGACCCACACTGCCATCAGCCTTTGCACCTTTATCTGAGAAGATAAACCCTGCACTGCCTGAGGCAACAGTGATACCCTCCCCTGAGGCAGTTGCCAGGCAAGATAATGATGATTCTCCTTAGGAGCCACCCCCAACACCCCTGTTTGCTTTTAGACCTATAACTAGGCTAAAGTCCCAGTGGGCCCCTCGAGGTGAAGTTCTGAGTGTGACCCATGAGGAGGTGCACTACACTAAAAAAAAACTGCTTAAGTTTTCCGATTTATATCAACAAATCTGGAGAATAGGCATGGGAATGGATATTAAGGGTTTGGGATAATGGTGGAAGGAGCATAGCCTTGGATCAGGCTGAATGTATTGATTTGGGCCCACTAAACAGGGACTCTGCATTTAATGTTGGAGATTGGGAATTAAAAAAGGTTTAAATAGTTTATTTGCTTGGTTCGCTGAAATATGGATTAAAAGATGGCCCATTGTGAGCAAGGTGGAAAAATGCCTTATCTCCCTTGGTTTAATGTAGTGGAAGGGATCCAAAGGCTTAGGGAGATTGGGTTGCTAGTGTGAATTAGTAACTTTAGACCTACTCATCCCAGCTGGGAGGGTCCAGAAGATATAATCTTGACCAATGCTTTGTGAAATAGATTTGTGAGGGCAGCACCTGCATCTTTGAAGAGTCCTATAATTGTTCTTCTCTCTATGTGAGATGTAACAGTGGAAACCATAGGCACTCAACTACAAAATTTAAATGCAATGGGAATAATTGGGTCCCAGGGCAGCAGGGGTCAAGTGGTGGCACTCAACAGCCAAAGGCAATGGGGGCATAGCTACTGTAAAGAACAGCAGAGGCAAAGCAGCAATCAGAATAGTCTGACTGGTGTACAGCTCTGGCTTTGGGTAATTAATCACAGGTCTAGGAATCAAGAGTTGGAAGTGGAAGTGGCACCACTCACCATCACCCTTAGTGATCCACTAGCAAAAGTTTTGCTTCCTGTTTCCATGACATTACGCTACGCTGGCCTAGAGGTCTTAGTTCCAGAGGGAGGAATGCTGCCAACAGGAGACACAACAATGATTCCATTAAACTGGAAGTTAAGATTGCCACCTGGACACTTTGGGTTCCTCTTACCTTTAGGTAAACAGGCTAACAAGGCAGTTACAGTGTTGGCTGGGGTGATTGGCCCAGACTATCGAGATAAAATCAGTCTATTACTCCACAGTGGAGATAAGGAAGAGTACGTGTCAAATACAGGAGATCCCTTGGGGTGTCTCTTCGTATTGCCATATCCTGTAATTAAGGTCAATGAGAAACTACAACAGCCCAATCCAGGCAGGGCAACAAATGGCCCAGACCCTTCAGGAATGAAGAAATGAAGGTTTGGGTCACTCAACCAATAAGAAAACCATGCCCTGCTATTGTGTTTGCTGAAGGCAAAGGGAATACAGAATGGGTAGTAGAAGCAGGTAGCCATCAATACAGTTTATGATCACATGACCAGTTACAGAAATGAGGACTATAATTGTCATGAGTATTTCCTTCTCCTCTTGTTAAAAACATGTTTGTGGATGTATACAGTTGTGCTGAGAAAATATCTTCATTTATTTCCTTTTTCCTTTTTTATGTGACATAAGAATTATTGACTTCATATCAGCATTTAAGTGTTGTTAACTTTATGTAATAGCATTTTGATTGGGAGTTAGTGCGTTTCTGGTTGTGCAAAGGATAGTTGTATTATGTTAGGCATAATTACGACCATGCCATTGTCTTTATTTCAAGATTATATGTGATCTCAGGAGATGTATATGAGTTCAAGTTGACAAAGGGTGGACTTTTGATGGTTAATACTATCAACTTGATTGGATTGAAGGATGCAAAGTACTGATTCTGGGTGTGTCTGTGAGGGTGTTGCTAAAGGAGATTAATATTTGAGTCACTGGGCTGGAAAAGGCAGACCCACCCTTAATCTGGGTGGGCACAATCTAATCAGCTGCCACTGCCACCAGAATAAAAAGCAGGCAGAAGAAAGTGAAAAGACTAGACTGCCTTAGCCTCCCAGCTTACATATTTCTCCTGTGCTGTATGCTTGCTTCCTGCCCAGGAACATTGGACTCCAAGTTCTTCAGCTTTGGGACTTGGACAGGCATCCTTGCTCCTGAGCTTGCAGAGGGCTTATTGTGGGACCTTGTGATCGTATGAGTTAATACTCCTTAATAAACTCCCCTTTATATATACATACTTTAATTTATATCCTGTTAGTTCTGTTCCTCTAGAGAACCCTGACCAATACAGAGGTTCAGTTACAGAGAGTGTTTAGTGTCATTTGAATTAAATTTTACTAGTTTACATTTATCCATTTTATCTAGCACTTGTCCTGTCTTTATCTTGTATTTGGTTTCTGCTTCATATAAGTCATCTATTTAATAAAAATCAGTTAATGAAATGCCAAATCTATTTATAATATTAAAGCATAACTCCTTTGTTTGTGACATACAGCCCACCGTTACTGCCATAGTTATATCTGAATTTACTGAATAGTTGAGGGAAAACTTTTTAAAAATTACTGTATTCATGAAACACATTCAGAATTGGTTACTGATATTACTTTCTACAGCTTATTCACAGAAGATCTCCTCTAAAGTTTATGCAGTCCTTCCACTTATTCCTCTGTCCATAGGCCCACCTTCTTCAGAATGACACTGTGAGAATATCATTCAAATCCTCTTTTATCCCCCATAGCTCATTTTGCTTCAAATTTATTTGTCTTCACAAACCAGCACATTTATCAGATAGGACTCATTCAATTTAGAAAAACACTTGGCACCCCGTTATGATTACTGCATCACATGCACACAAATAGGTGAGCACATGCATACTTAGGTACTTAGGCAAATTAATTATTAAAGTCAATACTCAACTGGAAACTGCCAGGACATATAGACCTTAATGCCTGCTCTTTTAGCTAACATTAAACACAACCAAAGACAAGAATCATGTTAATGATGAATAAATGCATTAATTAACTTAATTGAGCTTTTATGTAACAGATTATTCTTTTAACCAGTCTTTTGGTTTTGGAGGGCAAAGGACATGGCAAGGATTTTTCATTCATCAAATTACATTTGGTTTAGACAGCTTTGTAATTCTCAGGAGTAGATGGATAGTACTGCAACAGATATTGGTCAAAGGGAAATCAAGCTCAACACACTTAGAAGTAAATTTTCCACTGTCTCTAATTCTGCTTAGGACACATTCAACACTAAAAAATACAACTGTAAAAGTATATTAATATATAACATAAAGTCATTGATAACATAAACACTTTTAATTATATTTAACAAATAAATAAGCCATTTTCTTATCTTTCTCTCCAGAAAAATAGTACCAGTTACTACAATATTTTAAGTAACTTATCCCTGATTTTAGAGAGATATTTATTAGCTTCCTTAATAGCAAAGTTATCATAGCATGTTCTTTTTTTCTACCTGGTAAAAAAACAAATTGCCACGTATTTTTCTTTACCATACTTGTTTAAATTCATTTTGCTGCTTCTATGTCAAGCATGAGTTGCTTAAAGTTTATGTTTTTTTTAAAAATCAACACATATAGCAGCAAAAAGGTTCAATAAAATACAAATATGTTAACTTTATGCAGAAGTGAAACAGTTTGTTGCCAAATTCTGTAATACAATTTTAAAGCATATATACACGTATAATGTGCAAACAAACAGTGGCACAATATTAAACCAAGAAGCAAACACTGTGTTTGCAAGCTCTGGCAACTTCCTTTATAGAAGTGAGAATAGGACATAGAATCCCTGGAAGCATTGATTTTCCAAGCTTTACCCCAGATTTTAGTGTAGTGCTTAAGAACCATTTAAGGAAAGTATAGAATTCATTAAGCCTAGCAATTTAGACCCCAAATCAAATTTAAAGTAATTTTTTACATTGCAGGGCCCAAGAAAGCCTAGCCCATATGAAATACTTGACAGAAGTTCTCATTTTCCATTTATGTTGGGCAAACTAATAGTTAAGACAAGGAAGGAAGGAAGGCAATAAAATTGTTTTCTGTAATTCCTAGCTCTGTGCCCCATACCAATAGGATTAATAAATGATGTATTTTTCTTTGCTTTTTCATTTTGTTTGTTTTTATGAATTTAGGGGTACAAGTGCAGTTGTGTTACATAGATATATTTTGTAGTGATGAAGTCTGGGGTTTTAGTGTACCCATCACCTGAATAATGTACATTGTAAATTATTTTTGATAAAGAACCTTAGTATATCGTACAAAATTCAAAAAGCATAATATTATTTCTCCCTCTCCTGTCTTCCAAAGTTTTAGTTCCCTACACAAAAAGGCAACTACTATTAGTAGTTTCTTGTGTTTTCTTGTGTATTTATTTACATATATATGTATATATTTACATATATGTGTATGTTATAGATACATGTATAAACAAACACACATCTTTCAGTGTGTATAGTTTTTATTATATCAAATTTGAAGCATATAATGTATATTCCAGCCAGTTGCTTTATTCACTTAAAATATTTGGAGTTTTTTTTGTAGCAGTGCATGTAAAATGACTATCATTTATGCATTGTATTTCTTCATGTAAACATTCCATAAAAATATTTTATATTAATAGGCATCTTTGTCCTATTTAAACTTTTGATATTACAAAAAAGCCCACCTGCGGTGATTTCACTTACACATATGTAATTACATTATATGTGAACATGCCAATAAGATAGATTCCTAGAACTTAAAGGGTAATGTATAGGTATTTATCTATTTAATGTTTCAGTGTTACACCAATTTATTTTTCTACAAATAATATGTAAGTATGCCCTGCACCCTTATCCACATGGTATATTATAAGGCTTTTTGATCTATACCAATCCATTTAATAAAAATGACATCTTATCATAGATTTAAGTTACATTCATTTGTTATAAATACCTTCAAGCATATTTTCATTCATCTCAAATTGATATGTGATTAATAAAGTTATGATTTTGACTTCTAACACGTAAGTGATAAAATGTCAGCACAGGTAGAATAATTGTCTGTGTTGCATGAAGAGATGTTCCTGTAGTCGTACTGTCTGTGTGTGGAGCCATGATCTGGAAGTTAGAATTTTTGTCCACCCACCATCTTCCTTTGAGTCTTGCTTCTAGGAACTATGTAGGGTTGTGCTAAAAGTATCCTCGTTCATGAAGCTCCAGGTTAATTGGTTACAGATGCTGTAATCTCCCAGGGGCCATTGAGACTTTGATCCACTTCTGCTCTTAAATAAGAGTTGACAGTTTTCATAATGATACTGACAAAAAGTTTGCCTTTGCTTAAAAAAGTTTTTCTCTTTTTCTTTTGTGGCTGTGCCGTGGGAACAATGACTATCTCAAGCATGTGGTTCACCACTTACTATGTGTCATACATAACAGTAATGCAAATCTTTCAAATTATTTGGTTTTGTCAGCTGAAAGATTGGTATTCACAGGTGATTAAAAAAATGGAAAGTTCAGTTAGACAGCTTTTTTGTTTCTATTTGCCCTTTTAACAATTAAGCAATAATCAGAGCAGAAATTGAACACAGCAACCAGCAAGTTGCAGGCATCACAAACAATGGTCATTGTTCTCAGTACTGGAGGAGTGTCTGTGTCCCCTCCCCTTTCCTTGTGGGGACTTCCGGGAATTCTAAAGGGAGTCTGGCGCCCAAGGTGAGTCAGTGGATGAACTCAGAAAAGTACATTTTCTCTAATCTCAGAAATATCTCAATAATTTAGAAATGGGCATGATGTGTGCCCAGTGAAAGCAGATCCTACTCACTTTGGCTTTTGAATGTACAAGGCATTCTAGCTCTCTAATCAAAGTCGGAATCTCTGAAATTCTTTCTAACTTCGTCAAATGCTTGAGAAATTTAATTAAGTGTCCGAATTCATCTATTGGGCTGCTAATACACGCATTAGGAAGGAATTAACAGTACGTGTGAGTGAAGAACTTGGCATATGCACTGCTCTAAAGAAATGTTTCATCAAGTAGATAATTCATGATAATGCATTGCCCTAACAGGTCTAGGGGCTGTTTTCTGCCTCCTCATTAATCACCTTCACTAACACCAGATAGTGTTTTAAAAAATCTTTGACTGGGCCTGGTGGCACTTTGAGAGGCCTAGGTGGGAGGATACCTTGAGCCCAAGATTCTGTGACCAGCCTGGGCAACATAGTGAGAATTCCTCTCTGCTAAAAATAACTTTTAAAAAATTAGCCAGTCATGGTGATGCATGCCTGTAATCTCAGCTACTTGAGAGGCTGAGGTGAGAGGATCACTTGAGCCCAGGAGTTCAAGATTGCAGTGAACTATGATTGAACTACTGCACTTCAGCTTGGGCAACAGAGTGAGAACCTGCCTCAAAAATAAATAAATAAATAAATATAAAAATCTTAAAAGATTGAAAACAAAAACCTGAAAATATGTGTGACAAAATAATACTGACAGGTAAGTATTTTTTAAATGATCCATGTAAACATGGTATTTGCTTCCATTTTTATACTCCCAAATTTAAACAGAAAATGTGTACTTAATAATAAAGCAAGGGTAATAGGTGTTTGATTAAAAAAAAATAGAAGATAAATGTACCTGACTCCCCTCACTGAAGCATGCATCCCCTTTTCTCCATTGTGTAGAGTCTGATTATTCTGTAACTGAATGAAGCATAACGTGGTTTGGCTCTGTGTCCCCACCCAAATCTGATTTTCAGTTGTAATCCCCACGTGTTAGGGGAGGAAACTGGTAGGAGGTGATTGGATCACAGGGGTGGATTTCCCCATGCTGTTCTGATAGGGAGTTTTCACAAGAGCTGGTAGTTTTAAGTGTGGCACTTACTTGCTCGTGCTCTCTTTCCTGCTGCCATGTAAGCTGTGCATTGCTTCCTCTTTGCCTTCCATCATAATTGTAAGTTTCCTGTTGCCTCCCAGCCATACAGAACTGGGAATCAGTTAAACCTTCTTTCTTTATAAAATACCCAGTCTCAGGTAGTATCTTTATAGCAGTTTGAAAATAGATTAATACAGAGCACTAATTTATCACTGTATCAAGTAACTGGTACATGCTGTCCTGGTTACTGATTCATCACGTTCTAAATATTTTTGAACACATCAAACAGGTACATAGGATTTAATTATTATAATTTTTTTTCAAAATGTAAATGACCTCCATAAAAATTCCTTAAGGTAAGAAAAGGAAAAAAATACACAAATGTTATTTAAAATTCTACATTGTTTGTTATCTTTTAGCTGTTTTATTTCCTCATTCATCCTTTCTGCTATTTTCCCCCATTTATTAGTTTAATGTGTGACTATGAGTATCAAACATGAATTGTGGATATCTTCTAAAGCACACTTTGTTTCACAGTACAATGAAGAAAGACTATAAATTACCAATTTGCCAAATTAGGTGTTATTATAATTTTTACTTATTTTATATTAAAATGCTGTGATGAAATTATATGAAGTCTCATTCATTAATTGAATATATTGAATGAATCAATGCAATTATTGATTGCTTGCTATTAGAAGAACATAAGTAAAATGAGTAAACTCAGAATACCTTCAACAGCTAACTTGAATGAAAGTAACGTGTTCGATCTCTCAGCAGCATTTTCTTCAGTGCATCTTCTACTCTGTCCTGGCATATGGGGCAAGTTAACTAAATCTAATAGGAGTTTTTCTGCTTACCAAATAGCTATAATTCATTTTCTCCTCCCATTCAGAAGGACAGAATCTCTTTAAAAGCTAGTAAAGAGAAGCTGGGACACCTGAATGAATGATTCTGTGGACACAGTAAACGTGAATTCATACTTCATTTTACTTGGTGTTGACTCTAGATCTAGTTTTTCCCTTCTCTGGTTTCTTCCCTTAGCTACAAGCCTTAAGTTTGGAGAGAGTCAAATCCTTTCCATATTTGGTTTTGAAATAACATTTTTGTTTGATTTAATGCCAGTTGCCATCATGGAGCTGTTTTCAGCTACATCTTCCTCATTGAATTTGTAGCTTTTGATAGAGTTGCTGAGGTTTGTAGCCCCTGGCTATACCATGTTGATTTCTCATTTGTTACCTACAATAACTGTGACTAAGTTAAAATGTTCTCCTCCAAGAAAACTTAATCCTACACTGTTTGCCATTGTGACACACCTCCAGAAAATAAAAATAAAATGTATGAAGTCACAAATAGATTGCTTGCAATTCTGTCCTAGTTTCTGTTCACCTTCCTTCTTTATTTACATTAATAAGTGTAGCCCTAAGTTCTCCCTCGCAAAAGTCACAAGCACCCTACAACTTTAGAGATCAGCTTTACAGTGTTCACTCCCAAATGTTTGCCAAGAGAAACTCATCCCTCACCCTTGTATTTCCCAATAATTATTTAATATTTCTTGAGAGATGTAGCAGATACTTAATTTCAAATGCTTAGACCTGAATTCTACAAATTCCCTTTAAAACTATCTCAGTTATTCTGCATTTTCTATATAGTTAGAAAGAAGAGAAAAAGGGAAGAAATGAAGAAGAAGAAAGGCAATATGAATAGGAAAAATGCTGAGACAGAATCGTAGGTAACACCAAAATTTTATAGAAAATTCAGGAAACAACACTTTTATGAAATAATTTGGTAATTGATAGATGCATAGGAGAATTATTGAGTGGCATCATGGAAGCCAGAAGTGAGAGTTACTTAATTTTAGTCTGTATCTACACAAATGGTGGTGGGAGAGTTTTTAGAAAAACCTTGTCCAATTTTAAATCAGATAATCCAGGTAGACTTGTATAAAAAGAGGTAAAATCTTTTTGTACCTCAAACTGTTTTCATTCATTGTAGTTGATGAGATGCATTACAATGACAGCCAAAATGCTTGTTTTCACTTACAGTCAGGACCAGTAGCCAAAGGAGGAAGGTACTGTCCATGCCTAACAAAGAGCTATCAAATTATCATACAGCATTACTCTCTTAGGGCTAATACACAAGAGTGAAACGCTTTTCTGCTCTGAAATATTTTAGCCACCTTGTTGCGTCATTTGATGCCTCAGCCATTTACTACTACTGCCATTTTAAAAAGTAAAATTGGGGAGGCATTTGCGTAGCTTTTTTTTTCCTCTGCCCAACTTTCCTCATACTGCTCTATTCTTCCTGAATAGGATGTTCAATTAGGGAACAGTGGGAATTAAAGATCACTTGAGCTTTCAGTATTCATTAGTACATGGGACATTGGCAAGATTTCTGGGGATGGAGGGTTCTGATAATAAACAATCACAATATGACTACAAAGAAAAGCTTAAGATTTAAGTGAAGCGCTGCAAAACAACTAGAAATAACCTTTTTGTGTGTACTGTTCATTTACAGCTTCATCTGTGTAGTGTCAGGGACAAACTAAGGTCCCAGCTGCCTTTATTCATTTAATAAATTGTGATAATTAATAGCTATTATTCATGCATTTCAGCCTTTTCACATTTAATAACAGTTCATTCCAATCAAAAATATAAAAACATGATCAGAGTGGAGTGTGCGTGGGTGTCACAATGCAAATAGTAGATTGGAAACCTGCTTATGTACTGTCATTTGATTTCTTTCCAGCAGAGCGTATTTTCCATTACCTCTGGAAAATGAAATGGGAAGCATTTTTGTGTAATTTTAAGAAAGATTTGACTGGCATCATAGTCAATTGGCCTCTTTTAAAATTTTTCCTCCTGTTCATTTGTTCAGATATAATTAGAGATTCTTTGCAAAATTTCAATGTCAATCCTTATTAATCTCTAATTTCTAATCATAGGCATAAGGGGTTTAGAAGCTGCATTTCACATTTTATGGCTTTGGAGAGAAAAAAATTGACATGCTTCTGGTTCGGTAAATTCCTGAATACATTCCTCTTCATGTTTCCCCCAGGAGACAGTGAGAATAAAATGGACTTTGTGGGAAGTGGAAGCTGAGTTCCAGCTCTTAAAACAATTATGGCTAGATTTATTGGTGGGCGTGATAGTTCTTGGTTGTACAACTCCAGTGAGAAAGAAGATAAATGAGGCGACAGCACCTGCAAGACATAGAGGCAAGATTAGCCAAGAATTAAGAGCCTCTTCTGAGAGTCACAGATACCTCTGAAAAGCCTGGCAAGAGCTAAGTATGTGAGGGGGCAGTGAAGACTACAGGATGGGAAGTAAAAACAAATTTGCTATTTTTAGGTTGCTACCTGATATGAAATCAAATACTGATAGTTAAGTTATAACAAAAAGGCCAATCAGGAATTTAGTGTACAAGTCTTAGCACTTGCTATTGGACAATTATATGTAATTCAGTATCCCAAGATGAGGAAAACTTTTTGGTAGTGATTCAACAGCACATTTTTATACATATACATTTATTGTGATCACTGGTTGCACTACTACAGTTTCAATAGTTTTCTATGAAATTTAAGGGGACATACCTTCTATATGAGAATGATCTATATATAAAGTACTTTGCAATCCTAATTTAAAAAACTGTTTTTAAGAGCAGTTTTGAGGTAACAACAAAACAGAAAAGTACAGAGAAATCCCATAGACCCATGTCCCTAATTATGCATAGTCTCCTCATTGTCAATATCCTCAATCACAATGGCAATTTTATTATAATTGAAGTTACATTGACACATTATCACCCAAAGTTTGTAGTTTACATTGGGGTTCACTCTTGGTATTGTCTATTTCATGGATTTGGGCAAATGTAATAATGACATGTATCCACTATAATTTTCATTGACCTAAAAATCCTATGTACTTTTTCCTTTGACTTCTCCCTCTCCCCTAACCCCAAGCAATCATTGATCTTCTTGTTTCCATAATTTTGACTTTTCAAGAATGTCAGTAGTTACAATCATATAGTATGTAGCCTTTTCAGATTAGCTTCTTTCACTTAGTGATATGAATTTAAGTTTCCTCCATGTCTTTTCATAGGTCAATAGTTCATTTCTCTTTAGTGCATAATGATACTTCATTATCTGGGTGTACTACTGTTTATTTATTCATTTGCATATTGAAGGACCATCTTAGTTGCTTCCAAGTTTTAATAAACTATGTATAAAGCTGGTCTAAACTCTGTGCAGGTTTTATCTGTAAATAAGTATTCAACTCCTTGGGAAGTAAGATAACAGTATGGTAAGAGTATGTTTAGTTTTGTAAGAAACTTCCAAACTGTCTTCAAAAATGGCTTTATTATAGTCTGCATTTCCCTAAACAGCAAGTGAGAATTCTTGTTGTTCCACACCCTTACCAGGATTTAGTGTTGTCAGTGTTCTGGATTTTAGCCATTCTAGTAGTAACTAATTATCCTTTTAATTCAATTCGCTGATGGCATATAATGTTGAACATCTTTTCATATGCTTAATTGTCATGTGTGTGTCTTCTTTGGTGAGATGTTTGTTCAGGTCTTTCGCCCGTTTTAAAATCAGGTTGCCTGTTTTCTTATCAAGTTTTAATAGTTCTTTATGTATTTTAGATAATGGTTCTTTATCAGAGATGTCTTTTTAGCTGCTTTCTCCCAGTCTGTATGTAATCTTTTCATTCTCTTCAACATTGTCTTTTATAGAGAAGTTGGTCTTTTGTTGTTGTTTCTTTTGTTTTGTTTTTCTGGAGAGGAGGCCTATGAATATTTGCAACAAACTCCAGAGGGATTGTGATGCACAACCAGGTTTGAGAACCAAAAGCAGAGTTTCTAAGTTAACTGAGGTCTGTCTGATTAACTCTTTCATGGATCATGCCTTTGGTGTTGTATATTAAAAAATCATCAGCATACCCAAAGTAATTGAGGTTTTCTCCTATGTTTTCCACTAGAAATTTTATAGCATCACTTTTTACCTTTAGGTCTCTGATCCGTTTTGAATTAATTTTTATGACACATGTAGGGTTTGTGTCTAGATTCTATTTTTTTTTTTTTTTTGCATGTGAATATCCAGCTGTACCAGCACCATTTGTTGAAAAGGCAATCTTTGTTCTATTGTTTTACCTGTGTTCCCTTGTCTCAGATCAGTGGATTTGATCTGAAATATAGAAATATTGAAATGTTTATATGTCTATTGGTCTATTTTTCTGTTCTTTTGCCAATACCACACTGTCTTGAATACTGTTGCTTTATATAATTCTTGATGTTGGGTGGTGACAGTCTTCAGACTTTGTTGTCTTTTGGTATTGAGTTGGCTGCTTTGGGTCTTTTGCCTCTGTAATAACCAAGTAAGTCAGAAGGAAAGTGTCATGCTCTGAGTTCCAAATTAAGAGTCCTTTATTTGCCAGCAACCAAGAGACAGCTAACGCTCTAAATTCTCTTGGCTCTGAGTAAGGGGCTTGATTCCCTTTTATACCTTGATTTAGGTAGGGGAGGGGGAGCCTAGCTGAAGCAGAATTTTACAGAAGCATAACAGGCAAGTTAGATAAGGAAGCTGGTAACCAGGGGACAGGAGGTTCCCAGCATTGTTGGTTGCTAAGAGTATTTCCATACAATCATCAAGGGGTGTAGCAGGGGGATCTTTCCATACAATCAGTCACCAAGGAAGGTATTCACAACAGCAGGTAGATTTGCCAAGCAGGATGTGGTTACAGTAGTTATAGGTACTATAAACAGTGTGAACCACTTTTAACAGTTCAAAGCTTTGAGAGCAGCGTGACCCAGTAATGCACCTGAGGGGCCATGGCAGGGAGGGAGAGGCTCAAGAGAGCTTGTCAGGTTTGCAGCTAAGCTGGAGTCAGTTAGGCTAACCCAGGTTAGGTTATTACACCTCTTCATATAAACTTTAGAATCTGTTTGTCAACATCCACCAGATAACTTGGTAAAATTTTGCTTGGAATGGGGTAGAACATTTTTAATTCATTTAGCTCTTGTTTGATATATTTTATCAGAATGTTGTAGTTTTCCTCCTATAGATCTTGTACATATTTTGTTGGATATATAATGAAGTATTTTAGTTTTTCATTGCTAATGTAAATTATAATGTATCTTAGTTTCATATTCCACTTGTTCATTGTTAGTATATACCAAATCAAAAACTCAAATTTTTGAAATCTGAATTTTATAAGATAAAACATTTATTTAATGAATTGCCTGTATTATATATGAAAATGAGCATATTTACATAAGGGTTCGTGACAAATTATGTTTAATATAATGCTCAGATAAATTTAAGGCACTCTTTGTATGAAAAGTCATTGTCATATCTATTGTTATCATTACAAGTCAAATATTAAATGGTTATCTATAAATCGTATGTTAAATACTCCATTCTTATTAAATACTTCATTATTAGTATCATGAAACTTCTTTTAAGCTCTCAATTTGTACAGTCTGGAGTTTGAGTGTGAGATTCACTACTTATTAACAATATGGCTTCTGATTATCAACTTTATCATCTGGAGTTAAAAATGGATTGTTGTCTGTGGGTAGGATGTAAAGATTAAATAAATTAATGTATGTTAAAATTTTACAAAGTTGCTCATAACATGTAACATAAAAAGAGATCCAGAAAAGCTAGCTGCTTTACTACTACCGTTACTACCATCACTATTACTACCAATACCGCTGGTTCTGATGCTACTATTACATAGCCAAGTGTAATTTAAAAAAGCTCTGGAGGTAGAATCAGGACAACTGAAACTGCCCTAACTAGATGTATAACTTCAGGTAAGTCAAAGAAGTCTTAGCCTCCAGGATTAACTGTGTGACATAAAATTCATTTTTCAGGCCAACAAGTATATGAGAAAATATTATGCAATAATTAGAAAAAAGATATATTGACATAAGAAGAAAATTATAGTGCAAAGAGTATGTTTGTTGCTACAATTTGAATTTCCATTAGTTATATAGAATGCAAAGATAAATAACTAATTAATGACCTAAGAGGTCAGTTATTAATGTTCATAAAAGTTATAGAGAATATCTTAGAAACTTCCTTGAGTTGTCCTTCATTAACTATTAATAGTTTTCTATGATTTATTCTTTTTTATTACGTAGGCCTTTAATTATTTGACCTACCTCTGTATTTCGGCTTGTCTAAACTTTTGTTTTTTTTTTTTTTTTCAAAATAAAGCATGGCAATGCGATCAGCTATTGTTGGTTTCTGATGATAGCCTAGTGAGAATTTTTAATTAAAACACTAAATATCTTAAATCTTCAACAACGGAAAAAGAGCTCAGTAAACTATAACATAATGACTTGACGAAACTCCATGTAAACATTTGGAGTTCTAATTACCAGCTAGGTAGAACTTCATGTAAGAATAATCACTTCTGACTTGTCATGAGTTCATGTTAAGGGAATACAAGGAGAGTATAAAAGTTTGCAGATTATACAAAATTACAAACATACATAGAAAGAAATATGCCCAGGAATATGTCACATACTAATTGTATTTACAGTGGATTGTTGAATTTATAGTAAGTACTATTTTTCATCACTAACAAATTTACTTAATTCAGTGTATTATTTTGCTGATAAAAAGTAAAATATTTTAAACTAGTCATCATGCTGTATATTGTCTCCAGTACTTTTTCATCATTACAACTAAAGGTTTGTACCCTTTCACCAATACTTCCCCTTTCACTGTTAAGATTCTACATGTGAGATCACACAATATCTGCTATTGCGTGTCTGGTTATTTCACTCAGTATAATGTCTTCAAGATTCATGCATGTTATAGAAAAAGTCAGGATTTTCTTTTTTCTAGGAATCAATCATATTTCATTGAGTGTATTTGTATGTATCTATGTCACATTTTTAAAATCTATTTATCTGTTGACATACATAGACCACCTCCATATCTTAGCTGTTGCAAATAATGCTGTAATGAACACGAGAGAGCAAATATCTGATTGAGATGGTAATTTATTCCTTTGGATGTATATCCAGAAGTGAGTTTGCCAGATCACGTGGTTATTTTTTAAATTTTGGGGAAACCTGCATACTGTTCTCCATGATAGTTGTACGAATTATCATTTTTGCCAATAGTGTATGAACATTTCCTTTGTTTCACATTGTTGCCGATGTTACTATCTTTTGTCTTTTGGAAAATAGCCATCTTTTTTTTTAACTTTTAATTTGTTTATTCTTATTTTTTAATTGTCATGTATGTACCTATGCAACAATTCTGCATGATCTGCACATGTACCCCAGAATCTGAAGTACAACAAAAAATATATTTTTTTTAAAAAAATAAGCAAATTAAAAGGAGAATAGCCATCTTAACATATGTAAAGACATAGCTCATGATTTTGATTTTCATTTTCTGATGATTAGTGATGTTGGGCACATTTTTATATCCATGTTGTCCATTTGTATGTCTGTTTTGAAAAAAAAAAATGTCTGTTCAGATACTTTTCCCATTTTTGTATTGGAATATACATATTTTCTATTTAGTTGTATGAGTTTCTTATATATTTTGGATAGTAACATCTTATCAGATATATGGTTTACAAATATTTTCTACTATTGTGTAAGTTGCCTTTTCCTTTGATTGATGTGAGCCACCATGCCCGGGCCCCATATCCTTTTCAAGTCAACAAGTCAATAACACCTTCCTCCACCCCCACCCCTAGCAACCACTGGTCTGTGTGTTTTTGTTTTAAATCTTGGTAGTTTTATCTTTGCAAGAATGTCATATATCAAATAATGCACCTTTGAGCCTGACTTCTTTCATATAGCATAAGGAACTTGAGATCTATTTACGTTGTTGCATGTATCAATAGGTAATTCGTTTGTTATTGAAGAATTTTACTCCATTGGATGGAAGTGTCTGAATTTGCATATACATTTTCCAGTGGA
This sequence comes from Aotus nancymaae, assembly GCF_030222135.1. Taxonomy (NCBI): domain Eukaryota; kingdom Metazoa; phylum Chordata; class Mammalia; order Primates; family Aotidae; genus Aotus; species Aotus nancymaae. The sequence continues at coordinate 9,800,515 of NW_026988438.1, forward strand.
GTAACACTCTTATTTCCAAGTGTGGTCAATTATGAAAAAGGCTGCTATAAGAATTCACATATGGGTATTTGTATTAACATAAGTTTTCATTTCAGTTGAGTTAGTGAATAGGACTGTGATTGTTGGTTCATATGGTAAATTTATGTAAACTTTTTGTTGTTGTTGTTGTTGTTTTTTTTTTTTTTTTTTTTTGAGACAGAGTTTTGCTCTGTTGCCAAGGCTGGAATGCAGTGGTGTGATTCCAGCTCACTGCAACCTCCGCCTCCCTGGCTCAAATTATTCTTGTGCCTCAGCCTCCCAAATAGCTGGGATTACAGACATGCGCTACCACGCCCAGCTTATTTTGGTATTTTTTTTTTTTTTTTTCTGTAGAGACAGGGTTTCAGCATGTTGGCCAGTCTGGTCTCAAACTCCTGGCCTCAACTGATCCACTCATCTCATCCTTCCAGAGTGCTCAGAGTACAAGCTTTTGCCGCTGCAACCAACCTATGTAAACCTTTGAAAAAAACTGCCAAACTATCTTTCAAAGTAGCTGTGTTATTTTGCATTTGAACAATAGATGAAGCAGATTTGTTCAGCATCTTCCCTATAACTTGTCAGTAATGTCAGGCTTTTAAAAATATGTATATTTTGAAAAATACAACAAACAACATAATTTTCCTTCATCTTAAACTCTTTTGTAAAAAATTAATTTTTTAAAAAAATTGAAAAATCTACATGGACCACATAGCAATTTTATTTAGAGAGAAATAAATAAACAGATGTGGTGGTGGACTCTTGTAATCCCAGTTACTTAGGAGGCTGAGGCATAAGAGTCACTTGAACCTGGGAGGTGGAGATTGCAGTGAGCTGAGATCATCACACCATTGCATGCACTCCAGCCTGGGCAGTAGAGCCAAACTCTGTCTAAACAAACAAACAAACAAACAAAATGTTTACATAGGTTTACCATATGACCCAACAATCACAGTTCTAGACAATAAGTCTTATGTTAATACAATTTTATTTAGCGATAAATACAATTTCTCAGAAATGAGGATTTATTATATAACAGGATTTTCCTTTCCTTTGCTCTGAAACACCCATTGAGCTGATCTAAAACCCATTAACTGTAAATTTACTTCAGCTTTATATCAACTAATAAAGTATATATATACTTTTATACTAATATAAATAAATAAAAAGTATATATATGATAAAAGCATTATATATATATACTTTTATTAGAAAATGTAGTAAGCAGACTTCTGCCAGCATTCCCTGAACAAAACGGACTTTATGAATTCCAGTGTTTGCCCACCTTTGTCAGAAACTCAAGTATGCAAAGTTTTTTTCTAAGTAAAGAATTATAAAATTTCAACCTCATGATAATTGGTGGCATATATTGAAGTCACACAAGGAACACAATACCCACTTTATCCCCTGAGTCTTCCTCGGTCATGGAGCACATGAAGACCTCTGTGGCATTACCCAGCACATTTTGACCCTGGTTTATCGTGGCTTAGGTAAAGTGAAGATGCAGAGTTCTACTATGCTTATAAATTAGTCAGATGATTTTTAGTGTAAATCAAAATTGTTTTTATTAGCTTTGACTGTAACTGCTTTGAACTAGAAAATATTTTCAATCCTGGAAAAATTAGCTCTTTTCTTCTGAATGTTGAAAATCAGTCTTTTAATTAGTAAAATGTGCATCTAAATATCTTATTTCTGCAATCATTTTAAATATTTTCTATTCAATATTTTAAGTAGAAAAATATTTTAAGAAGTTTGAGTAAAGAAATGTGTAATTCTTCATATTCTCATTGATCATATTTTAAGTTCTATACATATGTAAGTATTCTGATATTTATAGTAAAATTAACTTAAATTTATCATTAAGGAAAGTAATTCTATGGCAAAGATTGTGTTACCAGGAACAAAGATCTTTGGGGAGTGTATCATTATGGGATATTTAATAATGTGTTTTATTATACTTTCTTGCTTAATTAAGTCCTTATGATGTAGCAACTAAAATGTACACAATTCTAACTTCTTTAACCATTTACATGCTTATCCTGTGCCCAGGATAAGTAAGTAAATTGTCTCAATATCTTCTGCCCCACACATCCCCATTACTGGAGAGAACCAGCAACAGAAAGCCTAGTGTCCACAGTCTAACAAGATGATCCATATTTGTTCATAACTTCATTCAGCTCCTGTGTTTGAATCTATATTGAAGAGTGAGAGAGAGGGAGAGAGAGAAATCTGAAAGAGGAAAGATTTCTTATTTTTAGATGCCTAGTACCAATAATTGCTCTGGAATTAAATTACAGAGAATGAGTCATAACATAAGCCACCACAATGGCTCTCTAAGGGCTCTATTCACTAACATATGCTCATTTGTGTACATTTTCAAGTGGCTTGCTCAAAAGGACCTCATGATCCACTGCTTCTTAGGAAATTATAGGTCAGTAATAGCCTTCACCTAAGAGTTTGCTTCCCATTTAATGGTTATTGCAGCTGTATTTGAGACATCATAAAAGGAGAGAAAGGATTAGTGAAGAGAGTAAAATAGAATGAGGGATGGCAATGTGGAGTAAATTGCTTTCCACTGTACATAAAATGGAGGAAGAGAAGGGACTGATTTAATCAGTTCTCGAATTTACTCATGATAATACACAAGCATTCAAGTTTAATGTATACTTGCTATGTAAAAACAAAATCAGATGCAACAAAAAGGCGTTCACGTGAAAGCAACAGAAATATGTGTTTGGTCTATGAAAATCATATAAGAAAGCATCAGAATCAGAGTATCTTTTCAGAATCTCATCTGATGGATACCTGAATCCATACTGCAAATGTACTCTTCTGTTTAGTCACTAGTCGAATGGCTTTCAGGATTGATGTGTCTTGTTACTGAGTGGACAGTCCTAAATCCAAAAGCACAAACAGTTAATATTTTACTCTGCCAAAATTCAAAGCTAAGTATCAGTGTGAATCATTCTGGACTGCAGTCAGGAACACTGAGAGAGCATTTCTGTCCTCTGAATACCAAAGGTGACACTCACAGAAAGCAGAATTAAAGATGAAGACATTGCTGATCACATAGCATGTTGGGTCCATTAAGGGTGGGCAATACTTGGGAGTGAGTGCTTGTCAAGTCAAAACAAGAAAATGGGGAAAACAGGCAAAAAGGAATAAAGTATCAGAGAAGTGGCACACATAGAGTAACAAAAGTGTCAGACAAATGTCTCAAATATGTGGGCTGATTGAGGAGTCTGCCAATGGTGAGAGATGGAGTTAACAATTACGTTGGAAACAGGTTATGTACAAAATTGCTTGTAATGATAATTAGTGTTCCGGGTAGGGTATTTACTATCATTTCATTCTAATGCTTAAAACTGTTCAATGGTTCCCCCTGACTCGTTTGGTTAATAAACATGTTTTGAACGAATATTATGGCCAGGTATAGTACTTGGTGCAGTGGTGAACAAAACAGAAAGAACAGAATGCTATGGTAATATGTAAGGAAAAGCTTCTGGTGAGGGTTTGAGAGGTCTATTAGTTTCCTATGGATGCATCAAAATTATATATTTAGCAGCTTAAATAAACAATAAATTTACTTCTCATTTTTTTCAGGAGTTTAGACACATAACTGGGTTTTTGCTCAGGGTATTGTAAGACAGAAATCAAGATGTTGGCTGGGGCTGCAGTCTCATTTGGTGTTCAGAGTCTGGGATGGTTAGGCCCTGTGTCCCCACCCAAATCTCATCTTGAATTATAATCCCCATAATCCCCATGTGCCAAGGGAGAGACCAGGTGGAGGTAAACAAATCATGAGGGTGTTTTTTTCCCATGTCGTTCTCCCGATAGTGAGTGAGTTCTCGGGAGATCTGATGGTTCTATAAGGGGCTCTTTCTCCTTTGCTTGCGACTTCTCCTTCCTGCTGCCTTATGGAGAATGTGCCTTGCTTCCCCTTCTCCTTCTGCCATGATTGTAAGTTTTCTGAGGACTCACCAGCCATGCTCAACTGTGAATCAGTTAAATCTCTTTCCTTTATTAATTACCCAGTGTTGGGGAGTTCTTTATAGCGTCAGGAAAATGGGTTAATATTGGGCCCTTTTACAAGCTTAATCAAAATTGCTGACAGAATTCAGTTCCTAGTGGTTATATGACTGAGGTTTCCTGTGACCTTCTGTAAAGACAGCTCACGGTGTAACTGTTTGCTTTCTTCTAGGCCAGCAGTGAGAGTTCTCTGATACTTCACCTTCTTTTAAGTGTTACTCTGGCTAGGTCAGGCCTACCCTGGATAATATCCCTTTGAATGAACAGAAAAACAGCTGATCAGAAACCTAATCTTAGAGAGATATTCCATATTAGTAGGACTTGCCCACACTCAAGGAATAGAGATTATGTAGAGTGTGGGTTATTGTAGACTATCTTTGGATTCAGTATGTCACTCTAAAATTTCCCTGAGGAAATGATATACTACATGGGACCTAAAAGATGGGTTGAAATTATGCAGGCAAAGAATGGGAGTAGGTTTACTGAAGCTTGGGGAACCAGTATGTGTACATCTGGAGGTAGAAGAGAGCACAGAGAATCTAAGAAACTTGTAGAATCTTAGCTTAGTTTGGGGGAAGAAATATATATGATGGAAGAGTTTACAAGACCATATATGCTCTAACACCAGTAATGCAACACCTGCTTCATTTATCGCCACTTTCAGCCTTGAACTCTGTACTTGAGCTACACTAAATTTCATTCTCTTCTTTCATGTAGTCATATTAAATTTCCTTTAGTTCTTCAAAGCCCCATGCTCTATCTTACCCCAGAGTTCCAGTGTGACTCTTTAGCAGATTAACTAAACTGAAATAACAGGGAGGAACAGGAATTATCCTGATGAAATTATGGACAGCAAACACAGGTTAAGTGCCCTTATTTTGTACTACGTTGGCAGGCTATACTGACACGTACCGTCACATACTACACTGCATTGAAATAGTCAATTTTTCCATTTTGTGTTGCCTTAACAAATGTAAGATCTGTATTCGCTATTTGCTATGGTCTGAGTGCCCTTCAGAATTCCGGTGTTGAAGCTTAATCTCCATTATATTGGTATTAAGAAGTGGTGCCTTTTAGGAGGTAATTTTCTCATGAGGACTCTGCCATCATGAATAGATTAGTGCTTTACCAAGGGCTGGAATGAACTAGGCTCTTTTTGCTCTTCTGCTTTTCAGCTATGTGAGGACACAGCATTTGAGGCACCATCTTAAAAGCAGAGAGATGGGGCCCTCGCCAGACATAAACCTGCTGGTGCCTTGATCTGGGACTTCGCAGGCTCCAGAACTGTAAGAAACAAATTTCTATTGTTTATAAATTAATTAGTCTATGGTATTTTTTATATCAGTACAGATAGACCAAGACATTATTATATCTGTATCAGTTAAAGTTATCAGCTAGTCTAACTTGAAGTAATAGATGTTGAATGAGGATTATGATGACAATGAGGATAAGAACAAGAAGGATAAAAGAAATTGCTACAGTATTAAGAATAAACTTTTAGAAAAGATCAAATTACTTAGCCCCAAACCATGATAACATTGTTTACTCACTGATAAACTGCAGTCAATTTCAGCAATAATTGAGTCAAAGCAAAGCTCAGTCAGAATACCAGTAGCCATCAAAAGCTGTTGATTTTATGTGTCTAATGCTGTTTAAGAGCTGAAAGGTTTGCTACATTTTGAACGTATTTAAATAAGCAAAGTGTTTCTTTCATTGTTAGCACTTAACAAAAAAGCGCTAGAAGGTTAGAATGCTGCTGAAGAGACATGCTTACCTTGAGGCTATGCACATACACAAGGAAGAATATATCACTGACTCACTTTGCAGCTCAGTAAGCTTCACAAAGCCTCCAAAGTCAATACATAGAAGTCATTTTTTTATTCTTGGTAATGGTTTGACAACATTAACTGATTAAGTTAATAAAAGAATAGTTTAAAAAGTCTTCAGATAGAGATTGCTCCCCTAGGAGCAATTATTATTCTTCTTTTCCCCAAAAGCTCTCAGAGTTAAAATAATTCTCAGTCAAAATGTTTTGTGATTAGGTTTGGAGACTATAATAGAGGGGGCAACTCAGAACCAATATCTGTCAGCCAGTGAGCACTTGTTCTGTAACCATGGCTAATGCAGTATATTCAAAGACAAGTATTAATGACAGTATGAAATCAAACATCAATAGTAATTATTTTATACTCCATAGAGTTGAATGTTGTTTTCCTAAACATTTCATCATAAAGAGTCATATGACCTCAGAAGGATACTTTTGTCATGTAACACTGACATTTCCATATAATAGATGAACTATTGGACATTGTAAAATATTGTATATATTTTTAATTGCCTTAGTTTACTAGGGTAGCCATACGGAGTATAACAAACTGGATGTCTTTCAACAACAGAAATTTATTCTTTCACTCTCTGGAGGCTACCAGTACAAAATTAAGGTGTTGGTAGGGTTATGTGCCTTCTAAAGGCTCTAGGGAAGAACACTTCTTTGTGTCTTTCTAACTTCTCATGGTTCCAGGTAGTCCTTGACATTCATTGGCTTATACCTGCATCATTCCAGTCTTTACCTCTGTTGTCACGTGGCTTTCTTCTCCCATGTGTGTCTTCACATGGCCTTCTATAAGGATACCAGTCCTTGGATTTAGGGCCCACCCTAATCCACTATGACATCATTTTATATAACAACATCTGCAAATACCCTACTTCCAAAGGAAGATTGCATTCTGATGTTTCAGGCAGACATAAATTTTAGGGGAACACTCTTCAACCCCACACCTTAATGTGGAAACTTTCATTTTTTCTTCATTGGGACAGGGTAAATTTTAAATTTAATATTTGCCCAAGATTTCAGTATTTCATTATTTTATTCTTTTATTTAAGTGATATCCATTTCAATTTTATTTTATAAATGTTCATATTTAACTTGCATATATTTAGTATTTAATATTTATATAAAGAGTTTATTGTGGTTATACACTAGCTATATTGAATACAAATGTATAAAATGTCTAATCGTAACTTTACCTCTTCTTTATCAAAGTATTCTTCTATTCAGTTTAAATTCTTAATTTATAATTTAGATTCAGAATTTCAAAATAATATTAAATTATAATGGTGATCATGGGCCTCCATAGCTAATCTGTGTCTCCTTTTACACAAACACACACATACACACATACACACACACACACACACACACACACATGCACACACCATACCTAACTTTGTGGCTTATTGAATCCCTTTCCAAAAATTAGTAAGCTGACAATAAGATTATAATTTTATTTTTCTCAGTTGATCCTGCTAGACTCTAACTGTAAGCTGCTTCACGGCAGGGTCATAATACTTGTTTTATTTATGAATATTTCTAGTGCCTAGAATAGTGCCTTCATGGAGAAAGCACACAACACAACAAACGTTTGCAATACATTAAGAACATAGGTCACGATTTAACACATTAATAGGTTTCTTGATATTAAATAATTCTATACCAGTCTGTTATATAATGGTAAAGTATTTAAGTATATTACCGATTTTTACTTATTTAGAATTTTCCCATCTGGTTCTTTCTTTCTGCTTTTTTTCCTGAATATAGAAATTCTAACCATTCCTCAGAAGCAGAATATTAGTAAAAAAAATTTTTTTTAACTTTAAGTTATGTGGTACATGTGTAGAACCTGCAGGTTAGTTACCTAAGTATACATGTGCCATGGTAGTTTGCTGCATCTATCCCTTGGTCATCTACATTAGGTATTTCTCCTAATGCTATCCCTCCCCAATCCCCCGACCCCCACTCTGCTCTCCCTCCCCTAGCCTCCCACCCCCACCCCACAGGCTTCCATGTGTAATATTCCCCTCCCTGTGTCCATGTGTTATTGTTCAACACCCACTTATGAATGAGAACACTTCTTGTGTCTGCCGTGTCAAGTTTTGATAAATATTTTTAATGTTTCTTAGATTTTTCTTTTTGTTGATTCACTTTTCTATAGAAATTTAAAATGGATACACCCTGTTTCTAATTTGATTTAGTAGCAAACTTGTAATTCCCAGAAATAGACACTAAGCTTTCTTTCAAACTAAAAATCATTGGTGCTTATAGGGTATACAGAGAAGTAGAAATGGCGAACAACATGTTAGAGGGGAGAGAGACATAACTGGCTTTAGCCAACTCAGAAAACAATATTTAAGCAGATTCCATTCCCTTTTCAGATCAGTGTTCTTTTTTCACCAAGCCAGGCCCACATGGAACAAGTGACTCAAAGTTTTTCTTCCCTTCTTCCTTCCTAGCCATGCTTCTCTGGCTCTTTTGAGAAACTTGTGCACTGTTATAAAGCAGAATTTATCTCAAGATCCTGTAATGTTGTTGAATCTTCAATCTCCATGTTGAGATGGATAGCATATTGAGTAACCCATGTGTATTTCAGTGGGAAGATGGAAAGTGTTAAATGATTGTGAGGCAGACTTTTATAATAAATTTAGATATTTTATATTAGAATGATACCATAGGTAACATCTGTGTTATTAAGTATGCTTTTATAAATTAGGGTATCAATTTTGTTTCATTAGGAGAGAAAATATAGTTATATTTTATTTTATATATAATAAATATAAAAGAGTTTATTTTATACATAAAACAGTCCCTCAAATCTGTTTTATTTTAGTTATTTTAGAAATAAAGTATAAATCTGAAGAATTCTCATACAATTTTGCATGAATTTGCTATATAGAGATAAAAATTTTTAAAATTGTTGAAATTGATGTATTCCTTCAATAGTTGCCTCTAGAGACCCATTTTCTGTCATCCCATGGAGTATTACAAGATGACAAGGCTGACAATTGTGCTGGCCTGACATTTTATAATAATAGGAAATTAATATTCAGAATAATGTATATTCATTAAATGGCTATGTCTCTTGCAAATGATAGCAACGATATGGGACTAAAGGGGCTAATTTCTAGTTTATTATAAAATAGCTTTCACTTCTCCAGGCTGGAAATCTGAAGCATTTGAATAGCATTGTTTGCTCTTCAGCTTTATGTTTAGCATCCTCTTAATGAGCTTACATAATGTTATCTAGCAGCAGCCAAAAAAATTTGGTGAATTTGCTTTTTTTGAGGCATATCTGAAAAGTAGGAATTAGGTATTTGTTAAATATTACCAAAAAAAAGTCTTTTTTCATTCTCCAGGGAACATTAACGAGATCAGCATTTTCAAATCTCAACAAATGGTTATTAGATTGGATTTAATCAATTTCCTATACATTACATAGTGTTTGGCAACGTATACATATGGAGATGTTAAAAAAATATTGAAATTTTAGTGAAATGAGACTTCCCACTTAGCTGTTTCTCAACGAGATAATATTTCTCAACAAATATTACAGATGGGATTCATAATTACTTTCAAGGGGATACAGAATAATCTTAATGGCTACTAAAATGTTGTGCTTTTACAACTCATACTAATGCCTGCAAATGTCACTTGCAATCTCTTCTGACCATATTTGGCAAACTAGAGAAATTTTAATACCAGTCATTGCAAGTTTGAAAAGGCCATTACTGCATGGCATGCCTATTATTTTACTTCACTTATGTTTTAATGACATAGCAGTTAGATTTACTCCACCAATGCTAATAAATTTTTAATGCCATTTAAACTTAATTATTTGGCTACAAGTATTTGGTTTAGATATTTTTATTTTGATAATTCGAAAATTCGTTGTAATTTTGTAAAGTGGCATCTTCCTCCATAAAATAATATGGGAATTCCATTATTTCAATAGCATGGATAAATCTGGAGGGCTGTTTTGAGAGTGCCCAGCTAAATTTGGGTCAGTACCAGAGAAGTTAGCGACCCTTAAAGGAAATGCCATAAAAGGAAATGAAGGTGATATTGTTCGGATATTTGTCCCTTCCAAATCTCAAGTTAGAAATGTAACTCCCAATATTGGAGGTAGGCCTTATGGGAAGTGTTTGGGTTATGGTGGTGGATCCCTCAGGAATGGCTTTGTGCCTTCCCTACAGCAAAGAGTTCTTACCATATTAGTTCACACAAGAGGTAGTTGTTATAAAGACCCTTGCATTGGCCAGGTGCATTGGCTCTTGCCTGCAATCCCAACATTTTGGGAGGCTGAGACAGGCGGATCGCGAGGTCAGGAGCTGGAGACCTGCCTGACCAATATGGTGAAACACCATGTCTAGTAAAAATACAAATATTAGCCAGGAGTGGTGGTATGGGCCTGTAGTGCCAGCTACTCAGGAGGCTGAGGCAGAAGAATCACTTGAAGTGGGGAGATGGAGGTTGTAGTGAGCTGAGATTGCTCTAGCCTGGCAACAGAGCGAGAGTCCATCTCAAAGAAAGAAAGAAAGAAAAAAAAAACAAAACTAGCCTGGTATCTCTCTTGCTTACTCTTTCACTGTGTGATATACCTGCTTCCCCTCCATCTTCTGCTATGATTGAAAGCTCTCCGAGGTCTTCACCAGAAGCAGATGCTGGCATCATGCTTTCTGTAAAGCCTGCAGCATCATAAGCTGAAATATAACTCTTTTCTTTCTAAATTACTGAGTCTTGGATATTCCTTTACAGCAACACAATAAACTAACACAGAAAATTGGTACTAAGGAGTGGAGCATTGCAATAAAAGGTACCTGAAAATGTGGGAGGGGATTTGGAACTGGGTAACAGAGGTTGGAAGACTTTGCAGAACTTAGAAGAGGACAGGAAGATGAGGGAAACTTTGGAACTTCTTAGAGACTGGTTAAATGGTTGCAAGCAAAATGGTGATAGAAAATACGGATAGTGAAGGCCAGGCTGACAAGTCCTTAGATGGAAATGATGAAGTTACTGGAAAATGGAGCAAAGGTTGCCCATGTCATGCCTTAGCAAAAAAAAAAAAAAAAAAAAAAAAAAAAAATTGGCTGCATTGTGTCCATGGACAGTGGGATTTATGGAAGGTAAAACTTAAGAGTGATGATTTAGGGTGCCTGGCAGAAGATATTTCTAAGCAGCAAAGTGTCCGAGATGTAGTGTGGTTGCTTCTAACAGCCCATGATTAAATATGAGAACTAAGAAATGACTTCAATTTTGGAACTTATAATTGAAACAATGTGTAAACATTTGGAAAATGTGTAGCCTGGCCTTGTGTTAGACAAGGCAAAAGAATTTTCAAAAAAGAAATACAAGTGGGCTGTGGAGAAACCACGTGTTAGAGAAATTAGCATGAATGAAAGACAGCCAAGTGCTAATATAAGGACAATGGGAAAAGGGCCTGGAAAACATTTCAGAAGTCTTCAGAACAGTTCCTCTTATCACAGGCCTAGAGGCCTAGGAGGATAAAACAGTTTTGTGGGGCAATCCCAGGGTGCTACTGCCCTGTGCCAGGCTGGGAGGCTGCTCCCCACATCCTCACAGCTCTGGCTTCAGCCTAAACTCAAAGGGTAGAGTCCAGGCTGCTGCTTCAGATGGTGCAAGCTGTAAGCCTTGGCAGCTTCCATGCGGTGTTGAGCCTGCAGGTGCACAGAATGAAAGAGTGAAGGAGACTTGTCAGCTACCACCTGGATTTCAGAAGCCTTCCACAGGGGAGAAGTCCCTGTGGAGAAACTCTGCTAGGGGTAGTGCTGAGGGAGAATGCAGGGTTGGAGCCCCCACATAGATTCCCCACTGGGGCACTTCCTTGTGAAGCTGTGGGAAGGAGACCACCACCATCCAGGGTCAAGAATGGTTGAACCACTTGCAGCATGCATCTTGGGCCTGGAAAAGCGCAGATACTTAACTCCAGCCTGTGAGAGCAGCCACAGAGGCAGAGCTGCCCAATGCCTTGGGAGCCCACTGCTCGAGCCAGGATCCTCTGGATGTGGGACATGGAGTCAAAGATTCTGTTGGAGTTCTAAGGTTTAATGTATGCCTTACTGGGTTTTGGATATGTGCCTGTTTCCTTTCTCTTTTGGCTAGTTTTTTTGTTTGGAATGGGGATGTTAACCCAATGCCGGTGCCATCATTGTATATTGGAAGTAAATAACTTATTGTTAATCTCACAAGCTCATAGTTGAAAGGAACTTGCCTTAAATCTCAGATGAGATGTTGGACTTGATGTCAGAACAAGTTAAGAATTTGGGAAACTGTTGATAAGAAATTATTGTATTTTGCAATGTTAGAAGGACATGAGACTTGGGGAGCCAGGATTACAATAATATGGTTTGGATATATATATACATATATATATTTTGGTTTGGATATTTATCCCCTCTAAATCTCATGCTGAAATGTGACATCCCCAGTGTTGGAGGTGGAGCCTAGTGAGAAGTGTTTGGTCATGAGGGTGGATTCCTCATGAATGGCTTGGTGCCCTCCCCACAGTAATAAGTTCTCACTCGGTTAGTTCGCACAAGAGCTGGTTGTTTAAGAGAGTCTGGTGTCTCTCTCTTGCTCACTCTTTTGCCATGTGATATGCCTGCTTTCCCTTTGTTTTCTGCCAGTAGCTGTAAGAATCCTGAACTCTCATCAGAAGCAGTTGCTGGCAGCATACTTCCTGTAAAGCTTGAGGGGTCATGAAATAGAACTTCTTTATAAATTACTCAGTCTCAAGTATTCCTTTATAGAAACACAAACAGACTAACACAAAAGGGAGCTAAAACTGAGGGTTTTTTTAATAAATTATACTTTAAGATCTGGGGTACATGTGCAGATCATACAGGATTATAACATAGGTATACACATGCCATGGTGGTTTGCTGCATCCATACCCCTACCCACCCCCTTTCACCTGTATTAGGTATTTCTCCTAATGTTATCCCTCCCTAATACCCTGACCCCCAGCTATGCCTCTCCTAACCCCCCACCCCCCATCAGGTCCCAGTGTGTGATGTTCCCCTCCCTGTGTCCATGTGTTCTCATTGTTCAACACCCACTTATGAGTGAGAACATGTGGTGTTTGGTTTTCTATTCTTGTGACAGTTTGCTGAGAATGATGGTTTCCAGTTTCATCCATGTCCCTGCATAGGACATAAACTTACCCATTTTTCTGGCTGCATAGTATTCCATGGTGTATATGTGCCACATTTTCTTTAACCAGTCTATCATCGATGGGCATTTGGGTTGGTTCCAGGTGTTTGCTATTGTGAACAGTGCCACAGTGAACACAAGTGGGCATATGTCTTTATAATAGGATGATTTATAATCCTTTGAGTATATACCCAGTAATGGGATTGCTGGGTCAAATGGAATTTCTATTTCTAGATCCTTGAGGAATTGTCACACTGTCTTCCACAATGGTTGAATTAATATACACTCTCAAACAGTGTAAAAGTGTTCCTATTTCTTCACATCCTCTCCAGCATCTGTGGTCTCCAGACTTTTTAATGATCACAATTCTAAGTGGTGTAAGATGATATCTCTGTGTGGTTTTGATTTGCATTTCTCTAATGACCAGTGATGATGAGCAATTTTCCATGTTTGTTGGCTGCATAAATGTCTTCTTTTGAGAAGTATCTGTTCATATCCTTTGCCAACTTTTTGATGCTACTTCTTTGTAGATCATGGACATTAGCCCTTTGTCAGATGGGTAGCTTGCAAATATTTTTTCCATTCTGTTGATTGCCTGTTCACTCTAATGATAGTTTCCTTGCTGTGCAGAAGCTCTTAAGTTTAATTGATCCCCTTTGTCTATTTTGGCTTTTGTTGCCATTGCTTTTGGTGTTTTAGTCATGAAGTCCTTGCCTATGCCTATGTCCTAAAGGGTATTACCTAGGTTTTCTTCTAGTGTTTTTATGGTGTTAGGTGTTATGTTTAAATCTTCAATCCATCTGGAGTGAATTTTTGTATAAGGTGTAAGGAAGGGGTCCAAGTTCAGCTTTCTGCACATGGCTACCCCATTCTCCCAACACCATTTATTAAACAGGGAATCCTTTCCCCATTGCTTGTTTTTGTCTGGTTTGTCAAAGATCAGATGGTTGTAGATATGCAGCGCTACTTCCAAGAACCCTGTTCTGTTCCCTAGGTCTATATCTCTGTTTTGGTACCAGTACCATGCTGTTTTGATTACTGTAGCCATGTAGTATAGTTTGAAGTCAGGTAGTGTGATGCTTCCAGCTTTGTTCTTTTTGCTTAGGATTGTCTTGGCTATGTGGGCTCTGTTTTGGTTCCATATGAAGTTTGAGGTGTTTTTTTCCAATTCTGTGAAGAGGGTCATAGGTAGCTTGATGGGGATAGCATTGAATCTATAAATTACTTTGGGCAGTATGGCTATTTTCATGATAGTGATTTTTCCTAACCATGAGCATGGAATGTATTTCATCTGTTTGTGTCCTCTCTTATTTTCTTGAGCAGTGGTTTGTAGTTCTCCTTGAAGAGTTCCTTCACGTCCCTTGTTAGTTGTATCCCTAGGTATTTTATTCTATTTGTAGCAATTGTGAATGGCAGGAGATTTTGGGCTGAGACGATGGGGTCTTCTAAATATACAATCATGTCATCTGAAAATAAAGACAATTTAACTTCCTCTTTTCCTAATTGAATACCTTTATTTTTTTTTTTCTTGCCTGATTGCTCTGGCTAGAACTTTCAATACTATATTGAATAGGAGTGGTGAGAGAGTACATCCTTGTCTACTACCAGTTTTCAAAGGGAATGCTTCCAGTTTTTGCCCATTCAGTATGATACTGGCTGTGGGTTTGTCATAAATAGCTTTTATTATTTTGAGATAGCTTCTATCAATACCTAGTTTATTGAGAGTTATTAGCATAAAGGACTGTTGAATTTTGTCCAAGGCCTTTTCTGCATCTATTGAGATAATCATGGAGCTATGAGCTTTGTTGTTCTGTTCAGAGCTGCTGGGCAGGCACATTTAAATCTGCTGCATCGGAACTCATAATCACCTTTTTTCCTAGGTGCTCTGTCCTGGGAAGGTGGGGATTTATTTATAAGTTCCTGATGTGCTGCTGCCTTTCTTTAGAGATGCCCTGCCCAGCAAGGAGGTAGCCTAGTGACAGTCTGCCAGCAGCAGTGTTGCTGAGCTGTCATGGGCTCTGCCCAGCTGCTGTGTGGACTTCCTTGCGGTTTGGTTTATAGAGGTATAGTTTGAACTGCCTTGGTAATGGCAGATTGCCTTGGTAATGGCAGATTGCCATGGTAATGGTGGAATGCCTGGGTATTGGCAGACTGTGTAAGTAATAGTGGATGCCCTTCACCCCACAGAGCTAGACCATCCCAGGTCCAGCTGTGCTTGCTGTGAAACTCTCAATTCAGAGCATTTCAGATTGCTGGTCTTTGTACGGGTGAGAGCCGCTGAGCCAGATCATCTGGTTCCCTGTTTCAGCCCCCTTTTTTGCAGTTGAATGGGCAGCTCTGTCTCCCAGGCATTCCAGGTTCCAGTTGTAGCAGTCGCCCAGAGTTTTTGAGTTTTTGTGCAGAGACCTGCTCTGCCAGCTGAAACAGCCATGCTCGAAACTCGTGGTGCTTCTCAGCCCGGGAATCTCCTGGTCTGTGGGCAGTAAAAACTCATTTGAAAATGCAGTGATCACTCATCCTCTGCGTTGTTCTCACTGGGAACTGCACTCCAGAGCTGTTCCTATTCAGCCATCTTTGATCCACTCTTTCCTGTGTTCTTTTCTAAGTTTCTTGTTCACTTGACTACAGAACCTCATGGAGTCATGAAACCACATATTGAAAAGGCAAGTTACTATCTCTTCAACTCAATATAAACTGAAATGTAGACCAGAATCAGAAGCTATTAAAGTCCCATTGTGCATATACAGGTGCATCTTTTTAATTTTATGGCATAAATTAGAGAACAAAATAATGACTTTTATTAAAAAATTATAAATAAAATAGAAACTAGGTATATGTATGTCTATACATTTATACCTATCCTTATCTATATGGCTTTAGAATTTGCTTATATTTGTGAGATAATAGGAAAAGAAAATATCACTGTATTATCTTCTATATAAACTTACCCTCATGGGCACCTTCTATTAGAATGGCTTGTGGTTCATTCATTCCGTAAAATACAGATTTTCCAACTCTGCCAATAAATCAGATTCGTTGGGCATGAAGTGTAAGAGTCTCCGTTTTTAATAAGTACTTCAGATAAGTCTTGTTCTCACTTATATTTGAGTACCACTGTCCTATTCAGCATGAAATGTGTTAATTTCCTTGAAAACCACATAGAATCAATGAAAGTGTTTATGTCCTGATGGTTCTTAAAATTCTAATCAGAGGAATTATATTCTCTAGTAATTATCATATTTAGGTAGATACATAAAGAGGCCATTAAACTAAAACTGTGTTCTAAACTAATCTAAAGGGCTAAATCATTTGATTGTTGACCACTCTCTCATGACAACATAGTCTAAGCTTTATATGCTTGATGTTTGAAAAGAAGACTACTTTGGCTTGGCACAGTGGCTCATGCCTGTAATCCCAGCACTTTGGGTGGCTGAGGTAGGCAGATCACCCTGAGGTCAGGAATTTGAGACCAGCTTGGCCAACATGGCAAAACGCCATCTCTACCAAAAATTACAAAAATTAGCTGGGTGTGCTGGTGCATGCCTGTAATCCTGGCTACCCAGGAGGCTGAGGCAGGAGAATTGCTTGAACCTGGGAGGTGGAGGTTGCAGTGAGCTGAGTTTGTGACACTGCACGCCAGCCTGGCTGACACAGCAAGACTCCATCTCAAAAAACAACAACAACAAAAAAGGAAGACTATTTTAAATTTTATTATTAGCATGATCTATTACAGGTTAAAAACAATCACCATTTATCAATAAAAAAACAGTATTTGGATAGATCAAAGATAGAGGTCAGTAAGGCAGGTATTTAATATTAAAAGGTGTATACTAAGGTTCCTAAGACTCAGTGTGTTCATTAGAGAGACTTGGGTTTTGGTGTCTGTTTTTCTTGAGTGGACTTGTGCAAATTAGTTTTGTATTTTTTATTAAAATATGAAATTCAAAGTTGAGATTTTAACATTATCATGAGTGGCATCATTTACAGTCCTACTCAAAATTTCTTTATTTTTTTCTATAAAACAAGAATAGTAATTGTTTACAAATAATCTCTAGAAATAAACATAATTCATTTATAAACTAATGGCTTTTTAAAAATATTTCTTCTCAGAGATGCCCCATCTTTAAGAAAATAATTGGTTTATTTGTAAAACTTTAAAATTATTTCAAGAATAAACACTGTTTATTGTTCATTTTGTTTGGTTTGTATGCCTCCAAATGCTATCTGCTCAGTATAAGTTATTTAAGCAATATAGATAAGTGCAAAGAAGGAAATAACAACAAATCACTAAAATTCTCTCCACCCAAAAGTAAGTAATGTAACAGAAAATTGCATTCTGGGTAGACACGGCCTGGGCACATGTTGATTAGTGCCTGAAGGGGTTGTCTGAGGATGTGATTTATTTCCAGGCTAAAATTAAGAGTGCAAGTTGGAGTTGTATTTGCTCTATTGAGGGGAGACCACAACTTTGCAATGAGCTGCAAAGGAGAGGTTTGTCTCTCTTAGAAATCAAGGGCAGAGCTCATAGGTCTGAGTGATCAGAGGGCAAAGCCTGCTGCAGCCTGTCATGAAGGCTGAATAGGCCTTCAGATTTGGACAGGGTGTCCAATTTTGTTGATCCCAGTAGGACTGGAGGATATTACTATGGTGGATGAAATTTCTCCTAGCTTTTTTAACATAAACACGTTTACACTCCCACCAACAATGCAGGGGAGTTCCTGGGGCTAGATCCATACCAACCCATGCTAATACAAAACTTGACAACTTTGATGCCCTGAAGTGTATAAATAATATCTTATTATAGTGCTATATGTACTATAATGCATGTATATGTATGCATTATAGCAGCTTGCTTTTTCTAATTACTAGTGAATTTTTCTTTGAAGTGTTTCCTCTATAATCTACATATTTTGACTGTTTTTTACTTTTCTTAGTGAATGCTGACTTGAAAAAGCAAATAGACTATAAATAAGGCAAGCATGTTTGACAGCTATTTAGCATCAAACCAAGTTCCATCACTCAGAGCAGCCAAGCCAACAATGCTTTTGAAATCAATAGTCAGGCAGCGTGCTGCTTATTATCTGCTTGGACCTTCAGGTCCGTTATGTGTTTGTTTCTGCTTTTCTCTGTGCGTCAGGAGTTTGATGACGTGGTCTTGCATCATCTGACCTTTCCAGTTCTCTGTTTCTGTTTAGGATTGGCCAAAGACATTTCCAAGGGCAGTTGGAGGATGGAAATATTTCTTTCTATCCCCTTGCTTTTGTAGCCATTGGTGTGGCAACAGTTTTTATCTTCTAGTCTCTGTGTGTTTTCTCAGTCTTGGTGAATCCCTTAATCTCTTCCCAAACTTTATAAACCGTCCTTTCATTAAACCTTCTTTAAGAACCACTTTAAGTACATATCTATGTCCTGGAGGACTCTGATGGAGACAGTCATGACAGATTTCTTGAAACACATTTGGCAGAATTGTATTTTTGAATGATGCAAAATCTGAAAAGTAGTCTATTCTCTGTTGACAGAGGTCATTGGTAGAGCTACTGAAACTAAATTCAAAGGAAAAAAATGTATCTTTTTAAAGAATATCACCGTTTTCTTAAAGTTTTACAAGTCAGCACTATGTACTAAGAACCCAAGGTCTGAAAGTTGACTTATTTATAAGGGCAATCCGCAGAGCCTATGATTTTTTTCCTTGAACTTGGGCAATGGTCTGTTTGATATATATTACAGGGATCACCTTTACATCTCAGGAAGGATTTAAAATGACTGAATACAGGCTGCATAGGCTATGAAGTAGGAATTATGAGGCTAGGCTGAAATACAAAACTCCAAAATAGGTAAAATACTAAGCAAACTACATTTGCTAACGGAGACTATCACCTAAGCTGTATACCAGAAAATGTACTGAAAAAAAGTGCTCACATTTTGCCATTTTAACTTTATGATAAATCTTAGAAGTTATTACGATATTTTACTTACAAGCAAACTGTGCCATGGAAATTTACTTAATTTGCAGTCATTCAGCAAGTGATAAACCTAGGGTTTAAACTCCATTCAGTCTGGTTTATTTGGTAACAGATGCCATGAAAAATAATGCTATTTTCCTTGATATCAAACTGAAGTCCAAGGAAACAGCCTCCAACAGTCTTAACTTTTAAAATTTATTTCACAACTCTTTAATTCCCGTTTGCATTTTCAATTTTGAGTAGAAACTGTTTCAGTTATCTATTACTACATAAGTAACTACCCTAAACTTTAGTGGTTTAAAGCAATTGTACTTTGCTTGTGATTTCACAGTTCAGGAAGTTGGGAAGGCTGGGTGATTACTGTCTGATCCATATGATGTTGGCTGGGATAACTGGAGATGGAGGATGCACTTTCAGAATGACTTCTTCACTCCCATGTTTGGCACCTCAGTGTTTCTTGTTCTTCTATCCATGTGGATCCTCACAAAGAGTGGTCTCGGGGTATTCATGCTGATTACCTGGTAGTCTCTAGAAGACTGAGGTATAAGGTATAAGCTGCCTGTACTATTGAAGTTAGGCTAAGAACTGGCAAATTATTATTGCACTATTAACCAAAGCAGTTAAAAGCCAGTCCAGATTTATGAGAATAGAAAAGAGATTCTTTCTCAATGGGAGGAGTGTCAAATAAGTTGGGACCATCTTTAAACTGTTATCTTTCTTTTGAACATAAACTGAGCATTTACTACATTCTTATCAAGTACAGTGCTTACAGCTTTGCACTTTCGTCCGTTAAATTTTCTCAGCAGTCCTTAAAGGGGTTATGGAAAAAATAACAACTGATTACACATTAATGCTGACCTTAAATTACTATTACGGCCTCACTAGTGTTTATAGCAAATATTTATTCTATTAACTATTGTGATGCTTATTTTTAAACTGAGGAAGCTAAGGCTAAGAGGTGTTAAGTAACTTGACCCAAATTATATAGTTCGTAAGTAAAAGTGTCAGAAAGCATTTGATAGCAGGTCTGCCTGACTAGCACCATTGTATTTTGTAGAATGTCCCATCACTTTTCTGGGAAGATAATTCCATGAATATGCAATCTGCAAGGTCATTTTGTTTTTTACTTGAGCTCTGAAATACATACGTTTTCCCTTTATCTTGTGTGTTTTCATTGATTTTTGTCAGTTAAAAAGTCAATTTTGTAGTTGTGTCCCTTCAGGCCCTGTAAGAAGCAACACCAGGGCAATTTTAGATGTGTTAGAGGTATTAATAGAGATCTATTAGTGAAAATGCCTGTGAAAGGCAAAGAGGGAGGGGGCCAGCGTAGACATGGAGTGCCTTCAGAATGTGATTCATGTGTGCCCATTGTGAAAGAAAGAAACATAGAAAAAACTGAATATTACATTTTCCAGTTTTGCTGACTCTCTCATGAGAATCAGCAAGCCTGGTGCAGAGTATCCAAGCAAGGGTTACCCACTGGAGGAATCTCATGTCGGACAGAAATGGACCAGCTCTAAGGTCCCCCCTCCATGTTTAGGCATTGGCTAGAGGAAGCCTAGGGTAAGTGGCCTTGTTATGAGCACTGTGGTAGATTAAAAAGGAAGTAGCTGGAGACTGTTAGAAAGCTGCTCCCTGTAGGAGATTCTCTTGAATGAGATCTGAGCAGTGTATCTCCATAGCCTTCAGGGTTTATACCTTGCAGAGATTCACAGATTTATACAGATGCTCGGGAAAAAACCTTGTGGGTTTTATGGGCCACTCTTTCTGAAGAGAATCTTTTAAAAAAACCTGAGCAGAATGATCTACAGCCCCCATCACTTTATTTGGTCTCATGGCCACAGCTAGTAGTCTGCCTTTCCCTCCTCCTCTCCCTATTCCCCTCTGCTTCTGCTATCATCTTGGTGGGTAATAGAGGCTTACCGGGTGGTATAAACCAAATCTTTATTCCTCGGGGATTTGTGAATACATGGTAATCACTCCTCAGCGGTCTGAACACACAGTAATCACAATTTCACAGGCCAAGGTGCTGCACATGTCCACTCAAAGTTACAACTGGCCAAGGAAATACAGAGTCACCCAAGTAGATCACTCGAGTTCTAGATGTATTCTAATTTGCAAAGGCTTCCTTATTTCCTCTTGCTGATCAGGGTCATTAACCCTGTCAAGATAGTAAACACTCTTCCCTCCTGAAATTCAGTGGTGCCCCTTCTATGTCTGGACAGAAGAAACATGCTCCCCTTCCGCACCAGGACCTCCAACTCTGTAGAGCTCAGAATTTCGAGAATGAAAGGTAAAAAGACCCAAAGTGAACTACTTGGAATGATGGTAAGTTGGGTCATTCCTGCTTCTACTCTTTTTACATAGCACCACACATGCTTCCTGTTGGGGACATAGAGGTCTCCGATGTAATGCATATGCATCATCCTGACATATGACTTTCAATCCTCAGAGATTTGTGTTCAAGATGGTACTTCTGCAGTGCGGTTCTTTGGTAGGTTGTAGTGCTCGATGAAGCTGGCTACTTCTGAGTGGTGCAGCACTTGGTATGACCAGTTGGTCCCATGGTCATGGGCTCATTCACAAAACCTCTTCACTATGATGTTAGCTTCCTGCTTAGATGCTGTATTTTGTGGGCTTCTGTGCCTGTGAACCAGACATTCTATCAGCCCCTGTAGCATTGTGATGAATGAAAACCTGAAAGCAAGGAAAGTGAAATGGACTGAATATTTTTTTCTCCCCAAATTTATATGCTGAAACATTAACCCCCAATGTGATACTATTAGGATATTAGACTTCTGTAGATTCATTAGGTTATGAGGCCCTCATGAATAAAATTTGTGTCCTTATTAAAAGGTACAAGAGAGCTTGTTTCTTCTTTGTTCTCTGCCATGTGAAGACAGATATCTGCAAACCAGGAAGAGGGTCTTGACTTTACCATGCCAATACCCTGATCTCAGACTTCCAGCCTCCAGAACTGTGAGAAGTAAATTTATTTTGTTTGTAAGCCATCTAGTTTGTGGTACTTTGTTATAGAAACCTGAGCTAAGATAAAAAGCAAACCCATACCAGAATAGGTGTCTACATCTATAGGGACAAACTGGTTGCCCTTACAGATGAGAAAGGGACCTAATATATTTCATTAGATCTAAGTGTCTGGTTTTTATCTTCTCAAAATATATTACTACTTTGTTGGCTTAGCTCTGGTTTTTGTTGTGGCAAGTTGGACATTCAGCAGTACTGATAGCTTAGCATTTCATTATATTAATGATCCTATTATGCAAATTCTGAGACGACGAATGAGGAAGTGTGGGTAATGCCAAGTAGGTAAGTTATTTAGTCTGCTTGGGTCTTCAGTACCTATTGCATGGAGGAGGCTTTCGGTGGGAATGAAGCTGGTAGTCTTATGTAGCATGTAGTATATAGGTTAAAGCTGTAACAAAGATATATAGGATATGTTGTTTCCAGAACCTGCAATGACCTACCATGCACTATGCTTCCTTCTTTGTCGTAGGGAATGCTAAATGCAGCAATCTGTGTTGTAGATTGGGTAGATATACCATCACACCCCTAATCACTGGATTCCTAACTTCACTAAGGTGACAGGCTCCTAAATTATTGTGGGGAATATCTGATCCTCTGGAACACATGTATCATATCAAGAACTTTGATGTACTAGTCATTTTTTCTCTCATATTGCCCAAACTGCATGATGTCATTCATGAAGTGGATCAGTATCATGTCTGCGAGATTTCCAGACAGTCCAGACATCTTTGAATTACAATAAAGCAAGAAAGTTAACAGAGCTATGAGTAAAATTGTGAATAAGGATTGTTTTTCCCAGGTGAATGTAAACTGCTGCTGATCCCCTTTTCTGATTAGGATAGGAGAGAAGACATTTTCCCAATTAATGACAGCATACTATGTATCAGAGAATTAGTAAACTGCTTTCACAGTGCATGCCTCTGGCACAGCCACTGAAGTCAATGCTATTATTTGGCTATGTTTGTAATAGTTTACAGTCTTCTCCAGCTGTCATCTGGTTGGTAAAGGGACCAAAAAGGTCAATTTAAAAGGGATGATATGAGAATTCCTTGTGTATATCCTTTACAGTTTTAAAGGTAGCACAGATCTGTCTACCTCACCTATATTTTTCTCTGCCACCTCACCTGTATTTCTCAGCCTATAGATTTCCTCATGGTCTGATATTGTTCTCAATTTAATATAATTGCAAGGACAAAGTAGCAAATGAAGCATGTGGTTTCGGAAACTTCTGCTTGGCCTTCTCTACTGTGATAGCTCTTACCATGATACATGCCAAGCTTGTACCAACTTTCAAGTTATTAATCCTGATTATAGACTCAGGTGCTGGGAAATGACCACCTGGTGGGTCAGCAGACCCAGTGGACTTACTTACCGTAGGCTAGACTTTAGCCAGAAGTGCATTTATTACCTGCCCTCTGTAAACCTCATGTATTAGTTCATTAGGGCTGCTATTGATAGAGGCAGGAGGCAGAGAAATTCTAAGCAGACAGGATCAGGTCCCTGGTGAAACCGCACCTTCAAACCAAAGTAGCCTGAAACCTGCAGCTCGAAGTGAGAACTTCTATTCCTGTTTGTTTACTGTCTCCTAGTTGGTTCTTTCTGAATAATGTCTTTTTACCAGTCAAATGTTGCCTTTTCCATAACTACCTATGGCCTGCCCCACCCCAATCTCAGGCCTATCAAGACCCCAGACTCAGTCAGTAGAAGGGAGAGATGGCTTGACTTTGGAGAGAAGATAGCCAGACTTTAGGCAAGATGAGACAACTTCACTTCAGGGAAGGGACAGTTGGACTTCAAGGAAAGCTATCTGCCCTTCCTGTTCCCTCTCCAGCTACCCTCTCTGCTGAGAGCCAGTCCATCACTCAATAAAATTTTTTGCCTTCACCATCCTTCAAGTGGCTGCATGACTTCATTCTTCTTGGATGCTAGAGAAGAGCTTGGGACCCACTGAGTATGGGTACCCAAAACATGCTGTCACATCGACCCTTTGCCCTTGACGGCAGAGGGAAACTGCCCAATGTGATGAGGCAAGGCACCAACTGAGCAGCTAACACACAGCCATTCACAAACAGCAGAACTAAAGGACCATAGTAATACCCACTCTGGGGCCTTGGGGTTGCAGGCACCCCACTTACCTGGGCACCACCACAAGGAACTTGCTTCTACCAGCACCCAGCATGCCTGGCCAGGTCCTACACTCATTCACTTCATGTGCTCTCTCCGGCAAGGGGTTGAGGACAGGCCCAGTAAATATTCATCCTTGTCACATGTCCAACAAAAGGGCCAAGAAAAATCCTGCATCACAATCTAATGACAGAAATTCATTTTTCACAGTATTAGAGGCTGGAAACGCTGAGATCAAGGTGCCAGAAGATTAGGTATCTGACAGGGACTGTTTTTCTCATAAGCGGCACCTTCTCACCCTGTCCTTAAATGGTGGAAAGGGCAAAGTTGCTCTCAGGGGCCTCTTTACAAGAGCACTGATGTAATTTTTGAGGGTTCAGACCTCATGACCTAATTATCTCCCAAAGGCCCCACCTCCTAATACTATCAGAGGGCCTCTCTCCATGCACGCTAGCTAATACTTACAGTGGCTTCAGAATGCAACCTACTTTCTCTCTTACCAAGTCCAGTCTTTCTTCAGATGAATTAAATCCTAGTTACCAGCCAAACCTTCAGCACTGAAGGTTTTAGCATGTGAAATGCCATGGCACTCCTACCTGTGAAGAGAGAGGGACAATATGATGATGCTTTGGCTCATCACATGTAAATGTCAGTTAAGACTGTGTGTAATTGTTCTGTAAGTAGTCCCCTTTTCTCAGTGTGTAGTCACCAGAGTAAACAATGTCTCTAGGTCCCTTTGCAGAAAGGCTGAGAGGATCATTAAAATATATACTTGCTGCAATGTTGCAGGGTCCTTTCTCCTGGGCATCTGGTCACCTCTTCAGCATATAGATTTAAAACTGAAAACTTAAGTCTAGAACATGAGGAAGGGATTATGACTTTTAATCTAGCCTTTTCATTGTAGATGCTAAGCAGTGCCCCTTGTTGGCTGACATGGCTTTTGCCCTAGGGATGGTATAGTCTATAAACCCCCTTCATAAGTCTACGGGGGTTGTTCCTCTAACCTTGCTAATATCCATCAGTTGCATCCCCCTGATTTGTGGCAGTTAGGCACTGCCACCTCACTTGTATTTTTCAAGGTCTCACTATGCTCATGGATATTAATGAGCCCAGCTCTGTGTCCACCTCTCTTATGGTCAGGCCTAGCTGTAGTAATGCCAGTGTCCTTATACCTATGTGCTCTTGATAGCTTTAAATCACAGAAAGGATTCTAGCCCTCCCAGGGATTAGAATTATTTGACGGGGCTTCTGATGCCATCTAATAAATACACTCTACTCCCAGGGATTAGAATTATTTGATGGGGCTTCTGATGCCATCTAATAAAGACACTCTAGCATGATGGTATTTTTGAGCCTTTTTGTTCCTTTCACTATGTTCTACCAGAAAAATGGAGGCATTGCTATTTCACTTAGCATAGACTACCACTTTCTGTAGGCTTCTTGGAGTGCATAGCAGCTAATTTACCTGATCATCTATTCTTATATTCAGATCCCTTTAATCACAAAAATATCAAAATCCAATCAGAGGGCTTCTCTCTATGCATGCTAGCTAATACTTCACTAATACTTACAGTGGCTTCAGAATGAAACCTATTTTCTCTCTTACCAAGTCAAATCTTTCTTCAGATAAATTAAATGATAGTTATCAGCCAAACCTTCAGCACTGAAGGTGTGGACAGCTCCTTCAGGGGGAATCTACCAGCAGCAGTTGCACCTACCACCTTGTCGGCAATGTACCCATTCTCTGTGAAACAATGCATCTGTCCCCTGTCAGCAGCATACCCATTCCGTGGTCCGCAATGCACCCATCCACCTGGTCAGCAACATGCCCTTCCTCTTTGAGCAATGCATCCACTGACCAGGTCAGCAGTGCATCCAGTCCCCTGTTAACAGTTTATACATCTCCTCTCAGCATTGGACCCATTCCCTGTCAGCAATGGTCAGTCATTTACCCATTTCCTGTCAGAATAGCGCACCCATCCCCTTGTCTTCGATGCACACATCCATCTGGTGAGCAATGCACTCATCCCCTTTCAGCAGTGCACCCATCCCACTGGTTTGGTGCACTGTACTTCCATGCTCCTGTTTGCAGTGCTACCATTCTTCTCATCAGCAGTACACTCATTGCCTGTCAACAGTGTACCCAACATTTGTCAGCAGGGTACTCATCTTGTATCAGGAGTGTACCCATCCCTTTGCAATAGTGAACTCATCCATGTGGGCAGCAGTGAAACAACCCCCTGCCAGCTTTGTAGTAATCGTCTGTCAGCAATGGGTCTTCTGAAAAGAAGAGAAAGGGGACTCAGACAATCAAGCTGAGTCTATGAGAATAGAGTCTTTTTTCTCTAGTTCAAATGCTGGGCAAGTGTGAGCATGGAAGCTGTGTAATTTCAGGGCACAAGAAAAAAAAATCACACATCCATGTCCTTCCACAAATAAGCCAATCATGGCTAGCAGATATTTTTAAATGAGCTTGACTTAGGATTATGACTGTGGCAAATAATCAAGTTGATTAAAAGAGACTTTTAAAAATGTACTTAAATTTTAAAGAATTAACTAAAATCTCTGTGGATTAGGCCCTTCATCTATAAAACCCTATCTCCTAGGGTTGTTTTGAGGATGAAGTGAGTTTTTGGTGAAGGAAAATATTTGAACAGGGCCTGCATTGTAAGCACTCAATACAGACTAGCTATTATTATTAGTTCCTCAGTATTTATTTATTGTAATATCACAGATTTTGGAGATGAAAAAAATACCATTAAATATTTATTACATATATCACTTAACGTAACTACAAATTCAAGTACAGTTTTGTAAATTTTTGTTATTTGAGTTAAAGAAGCAATAATGCATTATTTTATTAATTTCATTTTGTTATTTAAATTATGAATATCTGAAATATGAATACATAAAAAACTCAATAGTTGCTCAATAAATATTTACTGAAACTATTCACAATTCAGAATCTCAAAAGTTAATGAGAAAAAGTCTTTATTGATCCATAAAATGTAGGAGGTATGTTTCAGTTTCTAAAAATATGGTGCAAGAAATGTCATATGAATGCAATTTTGTGCATTTTATTATAGCTTTATGGATTGATGTATAAGGTGACACACAAATTGAACAGGTGCTTTGTGTCTTCAATTATTATTGTGCTAATATTTTACATTAGCAGAACAAAAACACAATTCAAAACAAAATATTTTACAAATCAGGTTCAAGACATTAGTTTTTTTCTCTATATCTAAAGATAATTTGAAGTTCAAATTAATCTTACAGTCTTTAAAAATGCTTTAAAATATAAAGCACTGGATGTGATTCCACATTTAACAGCATCACCTAGAAATACAGAATCCTGACATCCAAGATAAATGAACAACAAATAGAAAAGGCTACAGAAAGGGTCAAATCCATTTGATGTCTGGACAGTTGTAAAGAATGTTGAGCTTTCTATTTTTTACTTGTTTGGATCTATAGACTGCAAATACACATCTGGAAACATTTCTTAATGTATCAGTTTAGAAAAACCCTTTATATATATTTTAGTTAATAATCACAAAAACACTCCAACACAGTAATTTATTGTAGAAAATAATAAAACCATCATAAGTCATTCCTAAAACTTTCTGTGGAAAGAAATAATCAAATAAGATATAATATGTAACACTTGAAAATATAAGTGTCCAGTAAAAACGTGGCAATAATGAGGAAATTTTGAGAAAGTGTTTTTCTAAATGGTTCCACGAGGAACTCCCTTCCCCACACACCCACCACACAGTCTCTAAGAGGTAATCAGAAACTTTGGGAAATTTTTAATTGAATCATTTGTTTAGTGAAATTAGCAAAGCACAGACCGACAAATATTTTATGTTTTCACTCATATGGAGGAGCTAAAAGTGTAGATCTCATGAAGATAGTAGATTGGTATCTATCAGAGGCCAAGAAGGATAGAGGAGGAGAATATGAAGAGAGAGGTTTATTAATAGGTACAAGTACATAGTTAGATAGAAAAAATAAGATACAGCATTTGGCACATCAGCAGAGTAACTATAGCTTACAGTAATTTGTTATATATTTCAGAATAGCTAGAAGAGAATAATTCAAATATTTTTAGAAAAAAGGCACATCTTTAAGGTAATAGATATATACTTACACTGATTTGATCTTTGCAAATTTTGTGATTATCACATGTCCCCCCAAACTACATACATTATTAGATATGAAGAAACTGAATTTTAAAATTTGAGACATTATTTTTAAAATTTTCACAGTAACTGATTCTATAGGTGAGGCATTTTCAAGTTTACCTATTTGAGTGTTAAATTCAGAGGTTAAGTTCTAATACATTTAATATTAAAGCTCATACTCTTTACATTCCAACAGATAGGAAAACTAAAATAAATTTGGAAATGCATCTCTGTCTCCCTGTGTTCTCAACATGGACTGTTGATGGTCATACGTGGAAGATGAACACTAAATGCCATTGAAGAGGCTACTAGGATTTCAGGGTCAAGTGACAGGATTATGCAAGGGTGAAAAGGGGGCTGTTTAGATAAAGGAAATAAAAAAGGAATTAAAAATGTTTTGATTCTAGCTTTAGAGAGGTAAAATCAATGGCACCATTAACAAGAATTACCAGTTGTGATTTCAGCAAGGTTAGCGCCAATAAAAGTTCAAGAACAAGCTTAAGATAAAGGAGCTTAATCCCACATTGCCCATTAGCCCTCATAACAAGGTGCTTCCCAAAACCCCATTCCTCCCATCCATTACCCACCTCCCCCCACACTATGTAAATAATACAATATATGCTTGGTGGACATATCCCTGGATTTCCAACTCACATATTTTCTGCTTGTAACTTTGAATTCCTCTTATTTTTTTTCTTTTTATTGTACTTTAGATTCTGGTGTACATGTGCAGATCATGCAGGATTGTTGCATAGGTACACACATGGCAATGTGGTTTGCTTCCTCCATCCCCCCTGTCACCTACATCAGGCATTTTTCCCCATGTTATCCCTCCCTGACCTCCCCAGGCCCTGCTGTCCCTCCTTTGCCCTCCCTCAACAGATCCCAGTGTGTGATGCTCCTCTCCCTGTGTCCATGTGTTCTCATTGTTCATCACCCGCCTATAAGTGAGAACATGCAGTGTTTGATTTTCTGTTCTTGTGTCAATTTGCTGAGAATGATGCTTTCCCGATTCATCGATGTCCCTACAAAGGACACAAACTCATCATTTTTTATGACTGCATAGTATTCCATGGTGTATACGTGCCACATTTTCCTTGTCCAGTCTATTGTCGATGGGCATTTGGGTTGGTTCCAGGTCTTTGCTATTGTAAACAGTTCCGCTATCAACATATGTGTGCATGTGTCTTTATAATAGAGTGATTTATAATTCGTTGGGTATATACCCAGTAATGGGATTGCTGGGTCAAATGGAATTTCTATTTCTAGGTCCTTGAGGAATTGCCACACTGTCTTCCACAATGTTTGAGCTAATTTACACTCCCACTAACAGTGTAAAAGTGTTCCTATTTCTCCACATCCTCTCCAGTATCTGTTGTCTCCAGATTTTTTAATGATCACCATTCTAACTGGCGTGAGGTGGTATCTCAGTGTGGTTTTGATTTGCATTTCTCTAATAATCAGTGATGATGTGCATATTTTCATATGTTTATTGGCCTCATATACGTCTTCTTTTGAAAAGTGACTGTTGATATCCTTCACCCGCTTTTGGATGGGTTTGTTTTTTACTCGTAAATCTGTTTTAGTTCTTTGTAGATTCTGCGTATTAGCCCTTTGTCAGATCGGTAGATTGCAAACATTTTTTCCCATTCTGTTGGTTGCTGGTTCACTCTAATGATTGTTTTGCTGTATAGAAGCTCTGGAGTTTAATTAGGTCCCATTTGTGTTTTGGCTTTTGTTGTCAATGCTTTTGGTGTTTTAGTCATGAAAGAAACTTTGGAGGTAGCACTTTTTGGAAGAGAATATTAAGTTATTTTTTTGATGTGTTGAAGTGATTTTGAGAATCAGAATCAGTAATACTTCCTTGATGGAAATCCATAAGTGTGGAGAGTAGAAGAAAATTTGAAAAGGAAATCTGGTGTTTGTTGACAGCCCATTTTAGAATATGGTTTGAGAGCAGAGATTTAAAAACAGCAAAATTTTTTTTATAAAAATTCAAAACCACATCAGATTGATTTTGATTTGACTTGGGCTGTGTTTTTTCAGCTGACAAAACTATATCTAAAGGCTCCATAATGATGGACAAAATGAGTAACAAAAGGGTACATTTTAATTTCGTAGAACAGTAAAACCCTTAGATGTGATGGAAGTGTCACAAATGGCAACTGCCTTCTCTGTTGCTGTGCCCCTGACAGTGCACCCGCCTCTGTCTTTTTGAAGGCCACTCTTGATGTGTTTGTTTTTCTAGCAGCCTGAATACGACTCTCAAAAACCTTTACTTCTGAAAAATATGACTTCCATTTACAGTTCTTTGGGAATGCAACATTTCTAGTGTTGTAAAAATAGAACATTTCAATGCAAGTTCTGCTGGCTTCTAACCTCCCCCATTGGTCTATTACTTTTATTATTATTTAACTAGAACTCAGTCTTCCAAATTCCCTTATTCTCCACATCCTTTAAATCCTCAGCACCATTAACAAATAGTAAAATAACCTCCACTACAAACTATGACTATGAACTTGAATATTAACAAAAATAATGCTATAAATAGCCAAAAGATGCCACAGTACTCATATTCTAAAATCCATGCATGTAACTCAAAGGAGAGCTTATATTTTTTATTTAATATTATTTTGGACATGATTCTAAGTGTGTCCTAATGATTTCTAACTATGAATCTATTTAATTTTCAATAAACAAATACAAATCCAACTCAAAGCTCAGAATAAAACAAGAGAATATAGAATAAATGTGAAAGCTTTTATTGCAAAGAAATACCCAGCTAATGTCATTATAACTTATGTAATATCTCAGCTTGTAGTGTATTTGAAACAAAACATGGGAAGGCTTTAGGTATGCTACAGTGAGATACACTGTCAGCAGAATAAACTTAGAGTGGACAGCTTTCTGGTGAGGGAAGGGAAAGAAAAAGAGTAGAACAGCATACACAACTGAAAATAGGCCAATATTGTTATTTACTATTTTACATTACTCCAACACTCCTATGTATAATTGTATTAGGATTCGGGTTGTATATAGTGTTGGCTGTTACTGTGTAGGAATTAAGTTACAACAAATACATACCATTTCAGAAAGCAGGGCAACATAGCTTCAAGGACTTATCTGCCTCAAATTTATTTCACATTCACACTACTCTTGACACTGGATGCCCTGGGCCTCCTGGGCCTGCTTTTGATGGTCTTCAATGCACTCTTTTCATTGTGCTTAAATTTTCTCCTAAGCTCAGTTGATGGCAGTGATGGATATATTTTTGTCAAAATAATTGGCTGCTTGAAAGAAAAAATTTCACTAACTAAAATTAACTGACTTGGAATACCTGCTCTTCTGGAAATGTCAGACAAAGGCCATGTTGTGGAGTAGGAGGCAAAAGTCATGTTAGATGAATTTGTTATGCGTTATTTTTCATTTCTAACTTTCAATAGCCAACTTCCAATGAAATTTATTAGCTTGACATAGTTCTCATTTACATCATGTCTAATTTATACTAATAAACCCAACTGGATAGGTAACAAATTGACTATTTTAAGCAAAATGAAGTAAACCTTAATTTAGTAATTATTCTGGGGGAAAATATTTTGTTTCATTGATCAGTTTAATTATCTCAGTTGTGACCCTTTCATTTATAGGATATATACTTTATCCTAACAGAATTGCCCAGCTATTTTAAAGAAAGTAAACCTCAAGTTTGCAAACATTTCAGGAAGAGGAATATTTGTGATGCCTTTTATCAATACTGACATTTTTGTCTTTTGTAGACGAGGAATAAAAATGGAACAGACAGTTCACATTGCTTTTTTATGCAAACCTCAGCATTAAAATGTACAATTACTTCTCACTTTTGTCAATGGCAACATTTTCAAGATACAGAATTCTATTTAATACCAGATACTTTTCTTGAGGAGCAAGAGAAAATATAGGTGTAAAGTGAAAACAACAGTTTAACAATCTGATTTTTGTTGAGAGCTCATCAGGATGCTTGGAAACACAGGGTGGATCGTTACTATGAGAGCTCTGTGTCCACGTGATGCCATCAAATCAAATTCTTTGAGGAAGTGTTTGTTTCTGTTGATGTAAAGGGAAAGGGAAACAACCAAAATTTTAATCAGTGAAAATTTAATATATAGTGTGTCCACATAAAAAAAATCTAACTCAAAAATTTTGATCAAAAACACTCCTGATCAAAAAATAAACAAAGAACACTCCTGGCAGTCTAGCGCTTTCTCTCTCGCTCTCTCTCTGTGTATGTGTGATATAGAAGCAATGTTTTGAAGAGAAATTCATTATTTATAATGAATCTTCCATCAGCCTAAACTATTTAGCTATAGAAGCAATGCAATGCAATACAGCATAGCTATACAGTAATATCTTTTCTCTATAACTTGGGAACAAAAGTCCAAAAAACACTTTGTATTTAATTAGGACTTCCACGCTGCAGAGCCGTTGACATATCAAGTTATTTCATCTTTCCTGATGAAGCCCCAGATGACCCCCATCATTTCTTCTTTTCTGTGCTAGTCTGTTACTCACCTGTGCTTCCATTTTAGTACATTCAGGCTGTTAAAATATTACAAACTGGGTGACTTATAAACTACAGAAGTTTCTCACAATTCTAGAGTCTGGGAAGTCCTAGATCAAGGCAGATTTGGTGTCTCGTTAGGGCCTGACTTTTGGCTTACACAGGGCAACTTCTCTCACATGGTGGAAGGGGCAGCTAAGCTCATTTGGGTTTCTTTCATAAGGGCACTAATCCCACTCCTGAGACCCCCACCATCATGATCCAACCACCTTTCCAAAATCTTACCTACTAATATTTCCACCTAGGAAGTTGAGATTTCAACACATGAATTTGGAAAGACACAGTCTGTAAATAGCTGCTTCTATCCCTGGTGTCTTTAATCAGTAGCCACTGCCCCCATGACCATTGATAGAGCAACTCATGCTGACTTTCCACAATTTTGGTTACTTTTAATGATATTTCTGCTCTCATAGCCAGTGTGCTACTCCCTGTGGGCTTGAAAGGAGAGGGCTACCAAGCCTATAAAGCTGGGGTTATT
This sequence comes from Aotus nancymaae, assembly GCF_030222135.1. Taxonomy (NCBI): domain Eukaryota; kingdom Metazoa; phylum Chordata; class Mammalia; order Primates; family Aotidae; genus Aotus; species Aotus nancymaae. The sequence goes on from NW_026988438.1 coordinate 9,833,957, forward strand.
TTATGATGAGGGTGGCCTTGGATTATTCCTGTTTCTTATTACTTTCTATTTAAAAGCACAGAAAGAATTTCTCCATTGACGACTATGAGATTTGAAAGGCTACATCCCATTTTTCACACAAAATTACCTTTTCCTTTTTGACCAAGAATTGATATTCTAGGACAGAATCCAGGCAGCATTCCACAATAAGAAAACCTTAATTAAAATTTAGAGAAATATTTGTTCTGTTCATTTAATCCCACAGTATAGGAGCCTGGTAGTCTTCTTTCAAATAGGCGTAACATTCTGGAACTTTTCTTACCTTGAAATAGCAATGTAACTTCACATTTTTTATCACAACCCTCCCAATGACCCCCTTTGATAATTTTAAGATTTTTAAATTTTTTATATCATTCCTTTTTCATTGTAATATAAATCAGCTTGTTTTGATCAACAGTCAAGCGATAAGAGAGAAGCAAGATTAGGAGTGTTTTTTTGTCTGTTAAGGCTGAAGGTCTCAGATGTCAATAATATTAAATAATTGTCTTGGGGGATCTTAATTGCCCTAACACTAGTGCTATTATTATTTTCTCAGTTAGGAAATATTTTGGCAGTCAGGTTTACTTTGCAGAGTTTTAAGAGTATTAGAGTGGCTTCCCAGATTCAGACCATAAGTTAGCAATGGAATGGGGACTGCCAACAGCTCTAATCTATCAGACTCAGCTGGTCCCTCGTTACTTGGCCATGACTGTCATGGTGAAAGATGAACTCTCTTATACTTGGACTGTTAATACAAATGAGCTCTATTTCACATTGAGATGTCTTGATTGAGAATTCCTGAGATGACTCAGGTCAATTTTCTGAGAGGTTACAAGTAATTTAGAACTTACAAGTGAGTATAAATAGCTTAAGCTGATCGTTTTAATATGACATACTTTACTCTTGGGTTGAATTTCATTTGCTACCCTGAAACCAATTATTTTGGTTTTTAAAATCTTTCCAGAGATCTTACAAAGTCCGAACTAACCAAAGCATAAATTTCTCTCCTAGTAACAGACATTTTGGAGATATATTGAATTGCAGTGTGCAGTACTGATCCCTTGGGCACCCCACTGGAAAATTCTGTGTCCTGAGAATTACCTAATTATTCCTTTTCTTTGTTTCCTATCTTTTAATCAGACCTTAAATTCTCTATGATTTCCTTAGTTTTATTAATTGAACTACAGGAAAAACTAAACCAAAACCCTCTTTTGCAAGTTTGAACAAATTAAACTGGTTTTTCTTCATATGTAATTTATTTTTGATAGTTTTTCTTTGATGATTTTATTACATTTTTACAGACTCAAGATAGATTATAGACCTGACAGTTATCTATCCCTGCTAATATTACTTTTCTGTAATTAAAAATAATATCCTTTTAAAAAGATTGATTTATAATTTTATATATATATAATTTTATTACAAAATATATTTTTATTGGGTTTTGTAAAAGAAAAATGACACTGGACAAGTTAGACAAGACTATTCAAAACTATTACAAACAAGAGAGAAATTAAACTTCACTTTCTTGAAGAAAAAGGTGGGAAGGTCTTAGGCATCCAGATGAGCAAGTGGAAAAGTACTGGAGGACTTTGGAGAAGGGTCGGTCATGGCGATTAGGGTTCTTCAATGGTGTTTGCTAATGGGCTCTTATTGAAGTTAGGCTCCTCCCCTGTCACAGAGAAGGGAATAGGGGCTCTATCTTTCTTGATGATTTTATTATAAAGGGATGGCTCTCAGGTGAAAAGATATTCCTGGTTTGTAAAATGACAAGAAGCTAGGAGAAGATTTACACGTCAAAGAGGCAGAGAAAGAATTTACAACTGCAAATTCTCTAATGTAAATGCTGTAAGAAAAGGGAGGTCAGGGGCCTATTGCCAGGAAAAGGCTTGTCTGAACTTTAGTCAAGTTGAGAGGAATAATTAAGGTCATCTAGGTCAGTTCTATAATTACTAATATAAATAAGAAAATGAATTCAATATGACCAGTAGTTCTTTACATAGATGAATATTTTCAAATTAATATTTCAGTGTCAAAGCACAAGGTTGTATTTTGCTAATGGCTGTAAGTGTGCCAATGCAGAATCTAATGATGAAGCTGAGCCCACAAAGTAGTGTTGAAGTTTTCTAAAATGTCTTTATATTTCAATCTATGAAAGAAAAATGATTAGTATTTTATATCAGGTCCATAAAATTATTGACAAATATAATGAATTAACTTGTAACTTATTTATAAATGTGTTATCTTTAAATCTCGATTGAGTGTCCTGGCTTCTGATAAAATCTTAGGTTCTCTACTTTTCTGCAGTGTCATGACCTGTGAAGGATCTGAGATTTTGTGCCACTTGCAAGCTAATAAGTTAATTGCTATAGTTTTACAGATGCTAGTGAAAGACAAGACTCCAGGACCATAGAGACACAGGACTTTATTACTAATAGTGTAGCAGGCAGCAGAAGCTTCATGTTCTCATCTGTTCTCTTGGCCTTCAAGTCCCATGGGGAGTGATGTGGAGGCAGGCCCATTTCATATCACATACAATTGATATGTATCGTAGCTGAAAAACTCTGAATTTAGGAAATCCCCAATCTTACAAAGGTAATCTTTATTTTCCTAATCAAGGAACAAATCTTCCCTCTGTCCTGAAGAAAGACACAATCTTTATCTTTCAACGATAATCTTGAAAGATGTTCTAACAGTAAAAACGTGCATAACATACACAAACATCATGAAGAATTGTCTTCTAACCTTCAGAACTATTATTTACTTCGATTTTTTTTTTTTTGCCATCATATCTTATTGTCCATCATCTGGTAATACCATTTTATTATAAAAGTTAAATATATGTATATATACACCAGCTGGAATCTATGGTTAGTATAGGGTTTGTTGCATCCTAATCAGAAATTCGTGTTCCAGAGAAGGCTACATAAGTATGCCAAATATCATTTTTAAAATCTACATTACAGAATTATTAGCATAAGAGATGTTTTGATGATTTTTCTTGGTAAAGGAAGGGGTGTTCACAATATGTGATTGATTAGAAAAATAGTACCAGCATTCTATATGCTTGCAAAAGGCCTAAGAATATTTTCAGACCAGGATTCTAAGTGAGCAATTTTTTTTTGCCACTTTATCTAAGAGAACTCTGTAAACTTAACTTAAATGGCTTATAATTTTGATTAGGTCTTCTATCTTGATGTGTCATCCTAGGAGCAAATCTTAAAAACAGGATTCTTGTCAGAATGTCTATAGACAGAGTGGGGATTTTACAAAGCCTAGGATAACTGGTCATGTAAATGTTTTCTTTTCTTCTTCTTTAATGCATATAAGATTGCCAGAATGAGGTCTAATACGATATGAGACTTGGTTTCATTCTCACATATCACCTAACTACAAAGTTGTGGAGAAAGAGAAAGGCATATTAACCTTCACCTCTCATCATCTGTGTCTTCTGACATTTATCTAAAGCATCGGATACATGTTGTATGACTATACTGGTTTAAATCAATTTATAATCTAATCTCAGGAGGATGCCAGTAAATGATTCACACCTGGCCTGGGGAAGGGAAGGGGAATATGACATCCTAATAACTTTGATGCTGTAAGTACTCCCACTTTGGCCTATTTTAAGCTATTATAATGACACCACTGAACAGAAAGTTGGGAAGATTCGTGCATAATTGGCTTTCATGGAACAGTAAAATCCATCTCCAGTAAGAGCTAACTTTAGCACACCATTGTATGGTACTCTAGTTTTTCTTATAAGCTAGTTATAAAAAGTGGAAATATTCATTTTTGGAGACTAATTCTCATTTATTTGGGGGAAATCAATAACTCAGTTGTAGGAACATTAAGTTACACTGCAATTTAATTGAAACCTCAAAAAACCTACATATAAATTTTTATTGTTGACACTTTCATCATGAAATTTGACAAGCATTCCCACTTTTTATATGTTTCCAAAGCATATTTGTCCATGTAAAAATAGTAAAAATTTATAGTTATCTAGGTTTAATAGTGGGAAAAGAAAGACTAATACATTACTACAGGTAGACATCATCAAATTTAACAAATAGAAAAGTTCTTGGATTTGAGACAAGAACATTTTGAAGTAAAGGTAAAGACTCAGACTGTTTAAATGCTGTAAGTTCCTTTGCCAATGCATTAACCTCCCTTTGTTACTTTGGAATCTGTGTGTCTGCTGCAGGCACCACTACAGAGTAGTTGATAGGTACAGTCTGCGATCTAGACTGACACATTCTGCAGCAGCAGTCAAGAGTAAGTTATTTCAATCTGTGCTAGTGTGGCTGGAAAATTTACCTTCACACAGCTGCAATTCCATTTCACTCTGTCATGATACACTACACTGTGCCTACTTCTTCATGAGCCAGAGCAGCATTACAACGTGGTGGCTAAAATTTCTACCTCTCAAACATAATAGCTAAAGCCAAATGTCAAAAGGAAGAGGAAAAACTACAAAAAAAAAGAATACCTTCTTAAGGTAAATACCAAAATAATCGAGGGATGCAAAAACAAATGTATAAATATTATATTTTCATTTTAATTTTAGTAACTTCTGTGCTTCATCAAATGCCTGAAAAATGATGAAAGAGTGAGATTATCTCTTTTTTTTTCACAATTTTTGACTTTTAAGTTCAGGGGTACAAGTGCAGGTTTGTTACCTCAGTAAACTTGTGTTATGGGGTTTGTCGAACAGAGTTTTACCCAGGTATTAAGCCTAGTACCCATTAGTTACTTCTCCTGATCCTCTCCCTCCTCGTACCCTCCACTCTCTGAAATGCCCTAGTGTTTGTTGTTCCCCTTCATGTGTGCATGTGTTTTCACCATTTAGCCCCCACTTACAAGTGAGAACACGTGGCATTTGATTTTTTTTCCTGTGTAAATTTGCTACAGATAATAGCTTCCAGCTCCATCCATGTCCCTGCAAAAGACATGATCTCCAAGAAATACAGGATTAGGTGAAGAGACCAATTCTACGACTGACTGGTGTGTCTGAAAGAAATCAGGAGAATCAAATCAATTTGGAAAATGTATTTCAGGATATCATTCATGAGAACGTCCCCAACCTAGTTAGACAGGTCAACATTCCAATTCAGGAAATGCAGAGAATCCCAGTAAGATACTTCATGAGAAGATCATCACCAAACACAATCATCACATTCCCCAGGTAAAAATGAAAAAATAAAAAATAACAAAACAACTTAAAGGCAGTTAGTTAGAGATAAAGACCTTGTCACTTACAAAGGGGAGCTCGTCAGACTTCACTTTTTTTTAAAATTTTGTTATTTGTGAAGTTAAAAATGAGTGATAAAAAGTAAAAACTGCCATACAATTTTTTTTCTCATTTTCAGTTTCAATCTCCTCTTGAACAGATGAAAAGACAACAGACCAGTCCTGTTTTTTTTTTTCTATTTTTTTTTTTTGGAGACAACAGAGTCTTGCTTTGTCACCTAGACTGGAGTATAGTGGCATAATCTCAGCTCACTGCAACTTCTGTCTCCTGGATTCAAAAGAGTCTTGTGCCCTAGCCTCCTTGAGTAGCTGGGATTATAGGTGCCTGCCACCATGCCCAGCTAATTTTTTTGTATTTTTAGTAGAGACAGGGTTTCTCCATGTTGGCCAGGCTGGTCTTCAACTCCTGACCTCGGTGATCTGCCTGCTTCGGCCACCCAGAGTGCTTGGATTACAGGTGTGAACCAAGGCACAACTTTTTAGAAGATATCTTAATACAATAAGAAATCTGTACCTATATAAAGTAAAAATTAACAGTCCCTTGGTTAATTATTTGATTTAATAATCGTTTATGACAGAGAATCTTCTTTGTTTAAAATCAGTGTGCTTAAGTGACTTTGATATAGATTTTATAAAATTTTATTTATTTCATTTCTGTTTTTAGAGACGGGTCTCACTCTGTTGCCCAGGCTGTAGTTTGGTGGTGTGATCACAGCTCGCTTTAGCCTCAAACTCCTATGCTTATGTTATCCTTCCTTATGTTATGTTAGCCTTCTGAGTAGTTTAGACTACTGGTGTGGATCAACATGTCCTGCTAATTAAAAAAAAAAATTGTAGAGATGGTATCATCTCACTTTGTTGGCTAGTTCTGGTTTTGAACTCCTGGACTCATGTGATCCTCCTGCAGGGATTACAGGTGTAGACCAACAGGCTGGGCCTGATTTTGTAAGTAATTGATAATGGGGCCTTACATCACTAGAGTATGGGAATGGGATTCAATGAGTATGTGAATATTGTGAAATTATGTGAAAAGTTTTGTAGATATGGGTAGTTTTACTTTTATTGGAAGATATTCAGGAACATTTATCAGTTTCTCAAAAGGGAATGTGACTTTGGAAAATTAGGAACCAGTACTCTAATTTGTCTATTGCAGTAATAAATGGTTACGTAAACATGGAAATACAAATATGTCTACTAAATTAATGCCGCTCATCAACTTGATGGGGTACTATTTCCCTTTTAGCTTGAGCTAACAGTGCAAGCAGTAGTCATCCCACTGATTTGGATAGGAAGACTGTTACAGAAAACCAAAGTAAAGTTACAATATTTCTTGTAGAAAAGACACTTATACTGATCTTATTAGCAGATTATTACAAATAAGCTTCCAAGCTGAGGTAGTTAACATTTATGATGCCAAAATGAGGAAATCTGTGGCAGAGAATAATTACAGCCTGAATAATGTTTTTAAATTTAAGAAGTCAAAGGTCTGTGAAATCAATAGATAAAGCACCCAAGCATGGACCAGGTATCGGTATTTTTATAAAACTGATAGGTATATATAAGGTGAAGCAAAATTTGAGAAAAGCCATTCTAAGAGAAAAAAAACCGCTTCATTATCTCTCTGTGTCTAAGGAGGCCTTACCATCACTCTCAGCCTGGCTAAACTTTAGGCAGCCTTCTTTCTGACTCAAGGGTCTGACCTCCTTTTCCTCAGACTATTATTTACTTTAGAAAAGCTTGTAAATTCTTTCTACTTCTTTTGAGGTATAAATCTTTCTTTTTAAAAGCTTCTTGACAGTTTTACAACCAAACAGTGGCTCCACTAGTAGGTCATTCTCAAGGACCTACTAGTGGAGCCAGTTCTTTGAAACTGAAGGCGATCCCACTTCCATCTTCCAGTCTCTATTAGAGAGTAGGACTCTAAGGTGGATCCCTTGTTCCAAAGTGTGAAAACTACATTCTGTCATGGAAATAAGAGACAGCTTACTCTCTGTTGGGTAAGGCCTAAGATCTTCCTGCCCCAGGCCTTAACATCTGTTCTGCTTTTTGTTTAGTGGAGTGTAGACTGCATTTTCATTTCTCCCCACTATTGCATAGCCTTGAATAAAGTCTTAACTGCTTGTTAAACTTTGGTGCAATTTTTGCTTTGATTACTGTAAGAATGGGGATTAGCCAATGAGACTATTGTTTCCATACTAATTTACTTATCCTTTGCATAAAGCAGATGGTAAGACCTACTTGTCCTATATGTTCTCAATCATAGAGCATGTGAGAATCACCTGGGGCAACTAAAAAGAACTCTGATGATTAGACATTTCCCAAAGTGATTCCAGTTTTCTCTGTTAGTGGGTACGATCTCATGGTGGATAGTTTCATATTTCCCCAGTTGATCATAATGTGTACCTTGGATTGCAAAACAGTTAAATAATCATTTTGTACTGATGCATTCGTAAGAATGTCACAGAAAAGGAAGAACAAAAGATTCAGGAAAAACAATTTGAAATGCAAACCTGAAATTGTGTTGACCATTAAATAATTTTCTTTTGGATAGAGTTATTATTGGATTGTATTTGTTACTAAAGATTATAATTAAGTTTTTACCAAGTGATGTAAGTACCATTGTAGCAAAGTTAATTTATGAATAATCTAAGTAATTGAGAAGTAAACAAGAAATTGCCATTTATATCTACAATGTTAAGACCCTAATTGTCTATATAAGAGATTGTGCATTTCTGAGGGGTCTGTTGATTACTCAAGGCTTATATAGAGATATAAAGATTATCTTTTATTCCTTTAGATATTAGTTAATAAGGTTTTCTACAAATCATTGACAGAAAAATTCTATTGATAATTTCCAAATGACATAAAATTATAAATATTTTTCTGCAAAGAAAATTATTTACTAAAATGTAAAGTAAAATCAGAATTTCTTAACAGTGATACTATTGAAATTTTAGGCCAGCAACTTCTACATTGTGGCAGAGGTGGTTGTGTAGAAACTGTCTTGTGCATTGTAGGATGTTCAGCTGCATCCCTGGATTCTACCCATTCAATGCTTTTTTTTTTCTCACAAGATGAAATGTGATTGTAGAGAGTCATTTCTATGGAGAAGACATTATGCTAACATTTTCACATAGATTATTTCATTTAATTTTAGGAACTACTCTATGAAACAGGCATGATCATCACCTTCATTGTTTTACAGGTAAGAAAACTGAAGTTTACAGTAAATTGCTTATCCTTAGTTGCATGTGTAGTAAGAGGGGCTAGAGAGTAGGAATTTGATATTATTTTGAGCTCTTCAGTTAGTAACCATTGTTTTCCTTTAGAGTTATCTCATGGTTTTCCATGATAGTAAGTCTTTCTTGGACTTTTGTTCAGGCACCAATATTCCTCTACATACTTGAATTCCTCACAAATAGCACTGACCTTTCTATTAACTCTAAAGTGTAGTCTATAGTCCAACAAACTGTAAAAGTAAGAAGTGTTTTTAAAAGCATTCATTAGTGTAAATGAATGTAAGAAAGGCAATAACTTAGCAAACAAAGTTCAATCAGATTTGCTCAGGCAGGGGTCTTATGGTATTTCAATGAGGAATGATGTCCATTCCATGGCTAAAGTGGCAGGACACAAAATGTAATGGAATTGCACAAATTCAGAATATGTTTTCCTAATTTCAGGATTTATGAACTTCTGCATTATCCATGAATCAGAGAAAAATAAGGCATTCCAAGCTATAAAATGTGCCTCTCTTGATTAGCTAAGTTACCATACTACGGCTCTGTTCCTGTTTATACTTGCATTTGTTCAGAGTTGTGCTTTTGAAGGAAATCAAAATATTTCAGCCCAAAATATACTTAACATATTTTGACATTGCTATTCAAAAGGCCTATAAACAGAAGGAGTCCTGCAAAGCTGTCTTTTGTTGGGGAGACTTGCATCTGTAGCAAATGTGCATTGATGTGGCCAGGTTTTCTCTGAAGCCTTCCCTTGCAGAACAACCCTAACAAAGATTAACTGAGAGTCAGACAGCTTTCAAGATCTCAAAGAAACATTTACCACTTCCTTTCAGGTCTGCAACCTGTGGGATTCCATCTACATAACAAAACTAGTTTTTGCTAGTCAGGTCTCCTCTTCTCCCCTCCTGTAACCTGTTTTGCGAGAGCCAAGCCCCATTCTTTCTGTAATCTCAGTATGGCACATGTGCTTTTGAACTACACTCGAAGGTTGGAGGTAATCACTTTGTGATTCTTCCAGATGTGCACGTGAACACATTTGGATGCCTTTTCACAAATCAATCAGTCTTTTGTGAGTTGACTCTAAAGCAAAATTTCAGAGGACAAAGAGAAATGTTTCCATTAGTCCCTTCACCTTAAATTTAAAATTTTTAAATTTATTTCCATTGCATGAAGCAGGAACAGCCACAAACAAACCTCTCAAACACCGAACTGGGAAGGAAGTGGTGATTTCTTCGGCCGCGAGCTGCGCAGGCATACACATCCTAACAACCGAGCTCCCTGACTAGAAAATCTTTGCCCCTTATAAAGGCTTACAATTCTAGAAATTACATGTGAAAGGGTCTTGATCCATGAAGTAGGCATGGGGTACGTGACTTAGGTGGGGGTCTGATCGTGTTTAAGTAAAAACACGATCAGAATGTATCAGTAAATGCCTTTTGGAAAGATTCCTCCATACCATGCCTGCCATCTATGGGAGTGCCATTAAGGGTGGTGCCCAGTCTGCCAGCTTTTACCTCTCCTATTGAAATGCAATGTAGAAGGCTATGGGGAAGTGGTCTTAGAAGCTTGAGAGGATTAAGGGTCTACTTCCTCATGACTATATGCTTATATTTTAACAATGCTACTGCAAAGTAATAAAAATATAAAATATTGAATGTTAAGAGAGCTACAGTAAATGATTATGTGAAGTTTTGCTTTGTGATTCTGACTACCATGTGTGTCTGTGTTTATCAAAAAAAATTTTAATTCTTAAAGCAGTGTGAGTTTGATCTAGAGTTATTTCTGATTCGGTCAATGCTGAGCTTGAGTATTAATTTTCTGAATTTAGTTGCAAGAATAAAAGGTAGCTGGAGTGGCTGGGGGTTCAGGAGAATGCCTCATAGTCTTCACTGACTCACACAGTAACACCAAATAAACAAGAACCTAGGAAAACACCATTTCCTTCATATGCAGTTTCAGACTATTTCACCTCACTTTTGTTACTCAGTGTTTGTTTGCTATTATTTTTAGCTATTTGCAGCTTTTTAGAAATGCAGAAACTTAGGTTCCATTCCAAACATGTCACTCAAAATTTGTTTTTAACTCTGTCTTTGGGGATGAGACTTACCATTTCCTATGTCCACCAGAACACAACTCATAAGCCCTTCTTTTCCTTGTCTAGAGATTCTGGCTTTTCCACTGTAAGAACTGAAGATCCCACAGCTGAAATGACATCATGAAAAGGCCTTCATTCAGGTAGAGTTGGTTTACTTGTGTGGTCTCTATTTAATAACTTCCACTTTTGTACATTTCAGTTTCTGTGTGTGAACACTGAGCTAAATAGCCAGAGTCTTTAAGTAAGAGAGACAACAACTAAAAACAGCAATGAAAACTTACTCAGTTACAGCCACAGCGATATATAGGTCTTTACAAAAGTAGCAGTTCCATTATGCAGGCAGTGATAAATGTGAAAGCATAAAATCTGGAAACAGTCGTGGTGGTAAATAGATAGAAACAAGAGTGGTTCACAGATAAGGATATGAAGCATACACTCTGTATTTTACCAAAAATGATGTTCATATATTTTGTAGACTAGAGAGCCTTTTTAAAGAAAAAAAAATCATAACCAAATGCCTTCTAGAATTCTCTATTAATAAATTGTCAATGTAGTATTTTATTTAAAACATAGCACTATTACATATTTTATCTATCATTTTATAAAATATCTATAGGAAAGAAAACAATGGAATGTATGTCCTTTAACATTTTCTACATAATTTATTTATTATACTCTTTCTAATCTCTACAGATCTTTGCTCATTTTAAAAACCTATATATGCATGGCTATAATTTTATTCAAATGAGATTTGTAATTTATTGCTTCATATTCTCTTTATTAAATCTCTTCTAGAACAATAGAAGTTGAAAGATAAATGCTCAGCATACTTGCTTATTTCCTACATATAACTGCAGTATATTAGCATATTTACTTCTAAATTGATACCAAAAAGACTAGAAGATAACATCAAAGAAGCAATTTAATTAATTTCCTTAAAGTCATTTTTGATGTCTTAATTAAGGTTATGGTTTCTCCAGCCCAGTGGACTTGAAGTTCACTAAGTGTGAAAATACCAGTATAAATTATTTTACTTTTAATAAGCTACAGTTTTAGCAAGGTAAAATTTGATAAATTTTTAAATAAAATGTATTTTTACTTGTTACCAATAAATTATGCTATTAATAGTACATAGGCTTTAACTTTATCCATGTCACTGTATTATCAGTTTTTACTTATAAATTAGTAGAGACTTTTTTTTTTATTTCTAAGGTTTATGATACTATGTGTACTTAAATCATTTTTAACATGTTATCCCTCATTATATTAGTTTGCTAATTATCCTAAGGCCATCAACTTTGTAAAACAATTAAAAATTAAGACATAGAGCAAATTAGAGAAACTGTATAGATGTCAGTTTACTATAAAGAACACTTTTAAGTTCTTTATAGTAAACTGACAACTATTTGTGGAATACATTGTTTGTGCAGTCAAACAACATTTTCAAAAATAATGAGGGCTCCAAAATTTTTATTGCTCTTCTTGCCTCTCAAACATATTAAAAAATAGAAAGTTAATAGAAGAGAGACTAAAGGGAAGGAAGAATTAAAGTACCAAAAAGAGATAAGACAGGTGGGGGTCTGATGACTGATGAGGAGAACAAGAAATAATGGGAGACTTTAACACCCCACTGTCAATATTAGACAGATAAACAGGACAGAAAATTAACAAGGATATCCAGGACTTGAACTCAGATCTGGACCAAGCAAACCTAATAGACATTTACAGAATTCTCCACCCCAAATCCACAGAATATACATTCTTCTCAGCACCACATCACACCTACTCTAAAATTGACCACATAATTGGAAGTAAATCACTCCTCAGCAAATGCAAAAGAATGAAAATCATAACAAACAGTCTCTCAGACCTGCACAGCTTCATGGAAACTGAACAACTGGCTCAACAATGAAATGAAGGCAGAAATAAAGATGATGTTCTTCGAAACCACTGAGAATGAAGACACAACATACCAGAATCTCTGAGAAACATTTAAAGCAGTGTCTAGAGGAAAATATATAGCAATAAATGCCCATATGAGAAACAAGGAAAGATCTAAAATCAACACCCTAGCATCAAAATTGAAAGAGCTAGAGGAGCAAGATCAAAAAAACTCAAAACCTAGCAGAAGACAAGAAATAACTAAGATCAGAGCATAACTTAAGGAAATAGAGACACAAAAAACTCTTCAAAAAAATAATAAATCCAGGAGCTGTTTTTTTAAAAAGATCAACAAAATAGACCGCTAGCCAGATTAATAAAAAAGAAAAGAGAGAAGAATCAAATAGATGCAACAAAAAACGATAAAGGGGATATCACCACAGATTCCACAAAAATACAAACTATCGTAAGAGAGAGATTATTACAAACAACTCTATGCATATAAACTGGTAAACCTGTAAGAAATGGATAAATTTCTGGACACTTGCATCCTCTCAAGCCTTAACCAGGAAGTAGTCAAAACCCTGAATAGACCAATAACAAGGGCTGAAGTTGAGGCAGCAATTAATAGCCTACCAACCATAAACAGCCCAGGTACAGATGGGTTCACAGCTGAACTCTACCAGACATACAAAGAGGAGCTGGTACAACTCCTTCTGAAACTATTCCAAAAACATCCAAAAAGAAGGAATCCTTCCCAAATGATTTTATGAGACCAATATCATCCTGATACCAAAACCCAGCAGAGACAACAAGAAAAGAAAACTTCAGGCCAATATCCATGATGAACATAGATGCAAAAATCTTCAATAAAATATGGAAAACTGATTGCAACAGCACATCAAAAAGCTTATCCATCACAATCAAGTAGGCTTCATCCCAGGGATGCAGGGCTGGTTCAACATACACAAGTCTGTAATCGTAATCTACCACATAAACAGAACCAAAGACAAAAAGCACATGATTATCTCAACAGATTCAGAGAAGGCCTTCAACAAAATTCAGAAGCTCTTTATGCTAAAACTCTCAATAAACTAGGTATTGACAGAATGTATCTCAAAATAATAAAAGCTATTTATGACAAACCCACAGCCAATATCATACTGAATGGGCAAAAACTGGAAGCATTCCCTTTGAAATCTGGCACTACACAAGAATGCCCTCTGTCACCACTCCTATTCAATATAGTATTAGAACTTCTGGCCAGAGCAATCAGGCAAGAAAAATAAATAAAGGATGTTCAATTAGGAAAGGAGGAAGTCAAACTGTCTCTATTTGCAGACAATATGATTGTATATTTAGAAGACCGCATCATCTCAGCCCAAAATCTCCTGAAACTGATAAGCAACTTCAGCAAAGTCTCAGGATACAAAAATCAATGTGCAAAAATCACAAGCATTCCTATACACAAATAACAGACTTAAAGAGAGCCAAATCAAGAATGAACTGCCATTCACAATTCCTACAAAGAGAATAAAATATCTAGGAATACAACTAACAAAGAATGTAAAGGACATCTTCAAGGAGAACTACAAACCACTGCTCAACAAAATGAGAAGACACAAACAGATGGAGAAACATTCCATGCTCATGATTAGGAAGAATCAATATCATGAAAATGGCCATACTGCCCAAAGTAATTTATAGATTCAATGCTATCCCTATGAAGCTACCAATGACCTTCTTCACAGAACTGGAAAAACCACCTTAAACTCATATGGAACCAAAAGAGAGCCAACATAGCCAAGTCAATTCTAAGCAAAAAGAACAAAGCTGGGAGGCCTCCCACTACCTGACTTCAAACTATATTACAAGGCTACAGTAATGAAAACAGCATGGTACTGGTACCAAAACAGAGACATAGATCAATGGACCAGAACAGAGGCCTTGGAGGCAGTGCCACACATCTACAACCATCTGATCCTTGACAGACCTGACAAAAACAAGCAATGGGGAAAGGATTCCCTGTTCAATAAGTGGTGTTGGGAAAACTGGCTAGCCATGCACAGAAAGCAGAAACTGAACCCCTTCCTGACACCTTACACTAAAATTAACTCCAGATGGATTAAAGATTTAAGCTTAAGAACTAACACCATAAAAACCCTAGAAGAAAACCTATGCAAAACCATTCAGGACATAGGCATAGGCAAGGACTTCATAACTAAAATGCCAAAATAGACAAATAGGACCTAATTAAACTCCAGAGCTTCTATACAGCAAAAGAAACAATCATTAGAGTGAATCGGCAACCAACAGAATGGGAAAAAAATTTGCAATCTACCCATCTGACAAAGGGCTAATATCCAGAATCTACAAAGAACTAAAACAGATTCACAAGAAAAAAACAAGCCCATTCAAAAGTGGGCAAAGGATATAAACAGACACCTTACAAAAGAAGATATATATGAGGGCAACAGATACGAAAAAATGCTCATTATCACTGGTCATTAGAGAAATACAAATCAAAACCACAATGAGATAGCATTCCACTCCAGTTAGAATGGCAATCATTAAAATATCTGGAGACAACAGATGCTGGAGAGGATGTGGAGAAATAGAAACACTTTTACACTGTTGGTGGGAGTGTAAATTAGTTCAACCATTGTGGAAGCCTGTGTGGCAATTCCTCAAGGACCTAGAAATAGAAATTCCATTTGACCCAGCAATCCCATTACGGGGCATATATCTAAAGGATTATAAATCATTCTATTATAAGGACATATGTACCTGAATGTTCACTGCAGCACTGTTTACAGTACCAAAGACTTGGAACCAACCCAAATGCCCATCGATGACAGACTGGACAGGGAAAATGTGGCACATATACACCATGGAATACTATGCAGCCATAAAAAACAATGAGTTTGTGTCCTTTTTAGGGACATGGATGAACCTGGAAACCATCATTCCCAGCAAACTGACACAAGAACAGAAAATCAAGCACCACATGTTCTCACTCATAGGCGGCTGTTGAACAGTGAGAACACATGGACACAGGGAGGGGAGCATCACACACGAGTCTGTGGGGGGGAATCTAGGGGAGGGGAGGGAAAGTGGGGGATGGGGAGTTGGAGAGGGATAACATGGGGAGAAATGCCAGATATAGGTGATGGGGAGGAAGGCAGCAAACCACATTGCCAAGTATGTACCTATGCAACAATCTTGCATGTTCTTCACATGTACCCCAAAACTTAAACGCAATAAAATAAATAAAAGCATGGTCTTTGAATGTCCAACACTGAAGAATGGTGACCTTAATAAATGTGCAACCATAAGATATGTAGAAATCTTAATAAATGTGAAACCTGACCACTGTAAGACTTAACTAAATATTGAACCCACTCTTATTACTTTTGCCCTGCAGAATGCATAGATCTATTTGGAAATAGCATATAGTAAAACAAAAAGGCAACAAAATTGACCTATACTCAGCACTAAGTAAACTATACTTCCAAACAATCAGTAAAACAAATCCAAGTCCTGATTGATGGATTTCTGTCAAATACTTGCAGAAGGATAGCATGGGGAGAAATGCCAGATATAGGTGAAGGGGAGGGAGGCAGCAAATCATACTGCCACGTATGCCCCTATGCAACAACCTTGCATGTTTTTCACATGTACTCCAAAACCTAAAATGCAATTAAAAAAAAAAAAAAAAAGATACCAGCAGCACAGCTTTCTCTTATAGGTGTACAGATTTCTGGAGTCTGTTACATTTTGTGCAGTATATTCTATACTATCTCTTTTCTTCTGGGGTTAAACAATTTCATACCAATATGTGAGTGCTTTTGTACTAATAAAGAAAAGAAACATTGCTTTTTGTTCTTTGACTATAGCGTTGTAGAAATTCTCATTCCAAACCCCACTGCAATTTCCCATTTAAAATTTATGTCTAAAGTAAATGTGTTATATAATCTAATTATTCTTAAGTATGAGAAATACTTTTCATACAAAATGGGATAATTAATAATTTATGTCAATAGCCAAATACATGCATTTATTTTTTATAGTGGAAAGTTCATCTTCACCATAGAACTGAGAGAGACCAGTTCTCTTTTTAAAGTAGAGATGAAGAGACCCAGATTAAACTTTGGTATGCTTCCCTATCCTCACCTAAATATGGGGATAGCAACCAGTATTTGAGGATTCTTCTGAAGGGTAAATTAAAAAATATATGTTTAGCAGTGTCCTAACATATATTTGGTGCTAAATTGTTACTAATGCCTGTCTTTCTTACTTAAAAAATGGCAGGAAAAACATCAATAAAATAAAATTCAACTGGAAAACTAGAGAAAATAAGTTTCTATACAAATACAACTTGCCAAGACTGAATCAGAAATAAATCTGAACTGGCCAGTAACAACTAGAAAGATTTAATCAATCGGTAATAAAATGTCTTCCAACAAAGGTAAGGCCAGGAATGGATTGGCATCACTGTTGAATTCTACCAAAGATATAAAGAAGACCTAACAGCCATTATCCTAAAACTTTTTCAAAAATTTTAAGAGGAGGAAATTACTCCTAATTTATTCTACAAAGCCAGCATTTATACTAATATCAAAACCAGACCAAGACAAAAGAACAACAAAAAAAGGCAAACTAAAGGCCAATATCCCTGATAAACATAGACACAAATATCCTTAAGAAAATACCAGGAAACTGAATCCAACAGAACATCAAAAACGTAAGACACCATGATCAAGTGGAATATAAAGATAGTTTAACATATACAAACCAATAAATACATCACAACAACAGAATGAAGGAGGAAATTCATGATTATCTCAATAGATGCAGAAAAATAATTTGAAAACATTTAAGAGCCTATCATGATAACAACTCTTAACAAACTAGGCATAGAAGGGACTTTCCCCAACATCATAAAGGCCATATATGACACACTCAGAGCTAACAACATACTAAACCAGGAAAAGCTGAAAGCCTTTCCTTTAGGAACTAGAACAAGATGAGGATGCCCACTTTTTCACCGTTTGTTTTCAAACAAGTGCTGACAGTTCCTGCCATGGTAATTAGAAGGAAAAAAAAAGCGGGGGGGCAACGAAAATTTAAAAAGTAAAGGAGGAATTCAGGTTGTTCCTTTTTGAGGATGACGTGATCTTGTATTTAGAAAAACTTAAAGACTCCACCAAAAACCTCTTAGATTTGATAAAGAAATTTCGTGTCATTGCAGGATACAAAATCGAAATATAAAAATCAGGAGTTTTCTATAATCCAATTGATATGGTTTGGCTGTGCCCCCACCCAATTCTTATCTTGAATTGTGCTCTCATAATCCCCACATGTTGTGGGAGGGACATGGTGCGAGTCAATTAAATGATGGGAGAGATTTTCCTTATGCTATTCCTGTGATAGTAAGTTCTCACAAGATTTTATGGCTTTTGTGCCGGGCACAGTGGCTCATGCCTGTAATCCCAGCACTTTGGGAGACCGAGGCAGGTGGATCATGAGGTCAACAGATTGAGACCAGCCTGGCTAACATGGTGAAACCCCATCTCTACTAAAAATACAAAAAATTAGCCAGGCGTGGTGGTGCATGCCTATAGTCCCAGCTACTCGGGAGGCTGAGGCAGGAGAATTGCTTGAAACCGGAAAACGGAAGTTGCAGTGAGCCGAGATCACGCCACTGCACTCCAGCCTGGTGATAGAGCGAGACTGTCTCCAAAAAAAAAAAAAAGATTTTATGGCTTTTAAGGGGCTTCCCCTTTCACATGGTTCTCATTCTTCTCTCTCCTGCTGTCATGTGAAGAGGGACATGTTTGCTTCTCCTTCCACCATAATTGTAAGTATTTTGAGGCCTCCCAAGCTCTGCAGAGCTCTGAGTCAATTAAACCTCTTTTCTTTATGAATTACCCAGTCTTAGGCAGTTCTTTGTAGTAGCATGAGTACTGATTAATACACAAATAATGAAATAACTCAGAAAGAAAACAGGCAATCTCATTTATAGTAGCTGTAAGGCCGGCTGCCTTACCGGGAGTTAAACGGAAACACTTATCTCTCCCCGTGCCAGCCTCTCCATGCTGACACACTTATCTCTCCCCATGCTGACCTCTCTATGCTGGCTCCCCACACCCACTCCTGCATTCCTCACTCAACCCCTTCAAAATTTAAAAAGCCCACCAAAGATTTGTCCAATGGCAGCTTAACATTGACCTCCCCAGCCGGATAGCCCACCAGTAGTCCCGCCTGGCAACCAATGGCAGCTCGCCCCATTGGCACCTTGACTTCCCCTCACCAATGAAACTCTCTGCTCTTTGTTTCCCTAGTAATCAATCAAACCCCCTCACCAATGAAACTCACCAATGAAACTGTCTGCTCTTTGTTTCCCTAAAGACCAATCAATTACCTCCACTCCCTATAAAACCCCACACCCTGAGAAGCCCAGCACGACTTCTCTGGCCCCTTCCCAGACCACAGAACCTCGCCCAGGAGCTGAATAAATTGGATTCTCATTTTCTCACACTGGCCTCAGTTTCCTCATTTTAACTCGGCAATATACCTTACAGCTGGTGCTGAAACCCGGGAGGGGTTGTGAGACCCCCTCCTAAGGGGGTAACCGACTCCTCCATCTGAAGCCAGACCAGGGAGCCGCTCTGCCGCAAGGTAAGATTTCTGTTGCCCATAGCCTCTCCCGCTGCCTGCTTCTGGACTCCCTGTCTGTAACCGCGGCTGCGTCAGGGACTCCTTTCCGCCGTGGGCCCAGGGCCCCGGCTCCGTCCCGAGGACCTGAGTGTAGAGGAGACGTCCCTACGCTCTTGTCTTCCCCCCATAAGGGGTCTGCGGAGGGTCAGGAACCTGAGGGAGACGTCCCCTTCTTCCTGAACCCTCTCTGGTGTCCGGTAGTGCCATCCGGGATGCCTACCGGTCATCTCTGCAGCAGCGAGTGAGGCTGGGGTGACCAGAAGCCCTGTTTACTCCTCCAGGCCCTTAAGGCCTGGATTAGACCTTGGCTCCTAACCCCAAAACTCGCCCTTTGGCAAGTCAGCTCCCATTTAAATATTTTCAGTTTCTCTTTCTGATTCTCCTTCTGTTCCCGAGTGAATGTGTGAGTTTTTTCCCTTCCAGTAAAATTGTATCCTGCTTTGCAAGTTTTATAAGTTCACAAATTCTTGTATTCTTGTTCTCTATTGCTAATAACTGTAAGTTTCTACAGTGAAGGTCATAAAAAATGCCCAAGCAGGCAGGACTCTAGCTTTCTAAACACTGTGTCAAAAAGAAATAGATAAGGCCTGTGCTAAAATCCTTGAGCTCTACAGATAGCAAACATCTGGGTCACATAGCAACTATCACATGTAAGCCTAAGTTAAATACCTATTACTGCTTAATGAATTGTCTTTGTTCTATGCCTGCAAACTTGTTTTAGTGCCACTGTGTACTTCATGTATAAAAAGCCAAGCCCTGTCTTTGTTAAGTGCTTAATATTAAGATGCTAATCTGCTAAGCCAGTAGCCACCTTAATAAAATCCTCCTGTTTCACAAAAAGAAGAAAAAAAAAAAGAAAAAATCATGGGTAACCAGAAATCCCACCCAAACCCTAAGTCACCACTGGGATGCCTAGTTCTAAACCTACCCAAGCTAGGCCTCTCTATAAAAAAGAAAAGGCTACTCTTCCTCTCCACTGTAGCCTGGCCACAGTATCCGCTGAACAACCAGTCCAAGTGGCCTCCAGAGGGCACGCTTAACTTTAATGTCCTCACTAATTTAAACAATTTTTGCCAAAGGAACGGCAAGTGGGCCGAGGTTCCCTACATTCAAGCATTCTGCTATCTCTGTGCCCACCCCAACCTCTGTTCCTCTTGTACTATAGCTCAGGTGCTCCTAGCAAAGGACTTACCCAAACAGCCTTCAGCCCCACAAGCGACCTCCTCCACCTCCTTCTCTAATCCCAACTTGCCTAAAAAACTCTCCCTACCCCCAACCCAACCTAATAATCCTCCACCCTATGCAGAACCCCAAACCCCTCCCGCTTCCCCAGGTCTTAACCTCTCCGGTCAGCACCCACACTCGCTCACACAGCACTCCCACCAATGGGGGTTCCCCCCTTTGTCCCCTCTATACCGAATCTCAAATCCCTTCTGCTCCTCCCCTTTCAAAACCCCAGCCACCTCCTGCCCTCCCAAGTCCTAATGTAACCCCACCCGCTAGTGCTCACATTCACCTGCACGGCACGTCCACTAATAAGAACTCCCTCCTTTGTCCTCTCCGTGAAATGGCTGGAATGGAGGGTGTAGTCCAGGTACACGTTCCTGTCTCTCTAACTTGTCCACCATTAAAAATGCCTAAGGTCATTCTCCACCAATCCTACTGTTTACACTAAAGAATTTCTCTATTTCACTCAAGCCTATAACTTAACCTAGCACAACATTTATGTAATTCTGTCCTCTACCCTTACGCCTAATAAAAATAACCACCACCGCCAAGACCAAATGCTGCAGTAACTCCTAGTAAACATGCAAGGCACAGCTCATAAGGTAGTTAATTATAATAAACTGCATGAAATAACCCAGGGTCCTACTGAAAACCCAGCTGCCTTCCTTAACCAATTAACCAATGCTATAGTCCTACATACCCAAGTAGACCCAGACTCCCCAGCCAGAACCACCCTCCTAGCGGCCCATTTTATCTCCCAGTCAGCACCAAATATTAAAAAAAAAAAAAAAAAAAAAAAAAAAAAACCTAAAGAAAGCAGAGGACGGCACCCAAACTCCCATACGAGACCTGGTAAACTTGGCATTTAAAGTTTTTAATGACTGGGAGGAAAAGGCTAAGGCCGTCCGCCAAGCCCATTTACAGCAACAGGTAAGCCTCCAAACCCAAGCTATCATAGCAGCCCTAAGGCCGGCAGCGCGCCCAGCATCTGGTGGTGGAAACTCCTCAAAGTTCCTCCACAAAGGTCCCCTAGGACCTGCCCAGACTGCTTCAAAGGTCCCGCCCGGGCCCTGCTTCAAATGTGGCCAAGAGGGACACTGGGCCCAGCAGTGCCCCTGTCCACGTCCACCTCCCAGACACTGTCCAATCTGCAAATGAACTGGACACTAGAAGGTAGACTGCCCATTCCGGACTACAGGCTCACCCCCTGCATCTCCATGTGAGGGGCAAGCCAGTCCAAAGGATGCAGTCCCTTCACTTGAACTCCTTGGCCTCATGGATAATTAACGCAACCTGGACTCGAAGACCCCTATCACCCCTGCTGAGCCCAGGGCGCTACGAAGAGCAGGTAAGTCCATTTCCTTCTTAATGGACATGGGGGTTACCTGTTCTGTATTGCCTTCCTACTCAGGGCCTAGTATACCTTCCCAGGTTTCAGTTATGGGAGTTAATAAAGAGCCTTCCTACCCTAATCAAACTCATCCTTTAGCCTGTGTCCTCCAAAAACACCCCTTTTCTCACTCTTTTCTAATCATACCCTCATGCCCAGTTCCCCTATTAAAACAAAATATTATCCAAACTGTGGAGGCCACTCTCCAACTTACTGGCCCCCACACTCAAACCCATCACCCACTCACCTCCTACTGCCCCTCCTAACTAACCCTATGCCCAGGCTCAACCCCTTGTCTCAACCCCCTATCCCTCCTAATGTAGTTAATCCCTGAGTATGGAATATCTCTAAGCCTGTAGTGGCCAGACATCACACACCAGCTAAGATACTTCTTAAAAATCCTACTCACTTTCCCTCACGTCCTCAGTTTCCCATCTCAAAAACCCACCGCCAGGGCCTAAAGCCTATCATCACCTAAACCCTAGCACAGGGACTCCTTACTCATATCCCCTTGCAACACTCCTATCTTGCCAGTCCGAAAGCCGTGCGGCTTTCACCTGGTTCAGGACCTGCGCCTTATCAATGAGGCAGTAATTCCCCTCCACCCTGTAGTTCCCAATCCATACACCCTATTATCGAATATTCCCTCCACTACTTCTCATTTTACAGTCCTTAACCTCAAGGACACCTTCTTTACCATTCCTCTTCACCCTAAGTCCTATTTCCTCTTTGCCTTTACTTAGACCAATCCAGACACTAACCTCTCGCAGCAGTTAACCTAAACGGTCCTGCCCCAGGGCTTTAGAGACAGCCCTCACATATTTAAACAAGCATTAGTAGCTAACCTAACCTCTTGCCCCCCTCAGCCTAGTCTCCTCTTACAGTATGTGGACAACCTGCTGCTTTGCAGCCCTTCCCTCTCCATGTCACGGCAGCATACTGCCGCTCTCCTTAATTTCCTTGGGTCTAGGGAATACCAGATTTCCCCCTCCAAAGCACAGCTGTCGGTCACCTCAGTAATCTATTTAAGTATTCACCTTACTCCCCAGACTAAGGGCTTAAGAACAGACAGTCAAAAGGCACTACTTGCACTGCAGCCCCCCAAAACAGCTAACAAAATCCTCTCCTTTCTAAAATTTGTGGGATTTTTTTTGTCACTGAATTCCTAACTTCGCTACTCTGGCTAAGCCCTTGTATGCGGCAGCCAAAAATACCCCCAGGAAACATAGCTAATATTCCAGTCCTATACCTGCATTGTCCCTAAAGTTATAAAACAACTTGGCTCTGTGAGCCATACAATCCTAAAAATAAAGCCACCCTAACTAACCAAATCAAACCCTCAAATAACACCTCTCATCCTTTCTCCTAGTTAACTCTAGTACAGCAGAGAGCCAACATGTTAAACTTAATCAAAACCGTAAACTTCACTCACTGCTTTTTATGTGCCTCTCTTAACACCCCCCCCCGCCCCCGCTTAGCCACAGTTCCCCTCCGGACAGGATTCAACCTGTCACTAATGCCCACAGGACCTAACACCACCTTAACAGGAATCCCCTTATTCAATATACACTCCCAGTCTCTCTCTCTCTGTTACAAGACAGCTAACAACCCCAGCCTCAGGTGCAACACCACAGTAAATGTAAAATCTTCCCTTTATGCACCTCCAGGGGAATACTTTTAGTGTAATGAAACCCTAACCAAAGTTATCAAAACGTCCTTCACATTCCCCTGTGTTCCCGTTACCCTAGTCCCACAGTTAAAAGTGTATGGACAATCCGAGTTCCTGTCCCTCATTACACTGTTCCCTAATCACCAGGACAAACGAACAGTCTTCTTCCCAATAGTAATAGGCCTCTCTTTAGCATCCTCTCTAGCAGCAGCTAAAATAGGAAGTGAAGCCATGGGCTACAGCGTCACTTCGGCCGCTCAACTGGAGGACAAGCTCCGTGTGGCCATTAAGGCATCAGCCGCCTCTCTGGCATCCCTCCAGTAGCAGATAATGTCACTGGCTCAGGTAACTCTCCAAAACCAGCAGGCCCTAAACCTGTTAATGGCAGAAAAAGGGGGTACCTGTCTGTTTCTCCAGGAACAGTGTTGCTATTTCATCAACAAAACAAGCCTAGTAGAAGAAAATGTCAATACTCTCTGCCACCTCCGAGAAGACCTCTAAAGGAAACAGAATACACCGGGCTCTTCCCTTAACTGGTGGCATTCTCCCATATTTACCTGGCTAGCTCCCGTTATCATTCCCCTCATTGTGGTATGCCTTCTACTAACGTTAACTCCGTTTTTTCTCAGGTTTTTACAAGCTCGCATGAAAAATCTCCAGAGTGGCTGTAAATCAAATGCTACTTCACCCCTATGTCCAACTCCCAACCAAGGCACCGGCCAACTAACCTCCCCACTCCGCCCCCATTCAGCAGGAAGTAGCCAGAAAGAAGCGGCATCCTATATCATCAAAAAGGTTGGGATGTAAGGCCGGCTGCCTCACTGGGAGTTAAATGGACACACTTATCTCTCCCCGTGCCAGCCTCTCCATGCTGACACACTTATCTCTCCCCATGCTGGCCTCTCTATGCTGGCTCCCCACACCCACTCCTGCATTCCTCACTCGACCCCTTCAAAATTTAAAAAGCCCACCAAAGATTTGTCCAACGGCAGCTTAACATTGACCTCCCCAGCAGGTTAGCCCACCAGTAGTCCCGCCTGGCAACCAATGGCAGCTCGCCCCATCGGCACCTTGACTTCCCCTCACCAATGAAACTCTCTGCTCTTTGTTTCCCTAGTAATCAATCAAACCCCCTCACCAATGAAACTCACCAATGAAACTGTCTTCTCTTTGTTTCCCTAATAATCAATCAACCCTCCTCACCAATGAAACTGTCTACTCTTTGTTTCCCTAAAGACCAATCAATTACCTCCACTCCCTATAAAACCCCACACCCTGAGAAGCCCAGCGCGACTTCTCTGGCCCCTTCCCGGACCACAGAACCTCGCCCGGGAGCTGAATAAATTGGATTCTCATTTTCTCACACTGGCCTCAGTTTCCTCATTTTAACTCGGCAATATACCTTACAGTAGCTACAGAAAATTAAAACATTTTGGAACACATTTAACCAAGAAGGTGGAAGACCTCTAAAAGGAAAAATACAAAACACTGATGAAAGAAATTACAGAGAACACAAATGGAAAGACATCTCATGCCCGTGGATCCAAAGATTTAATATCATTGTAATGACCATATAATCCAAATCAGTCTACAGATTCAATGCAAATCCTATCAATATATCTGTCATTTTCACTGAAATAGAAAAGTACATTATAAAATTTGTATGGTATTTAAAAAGAGCCTGAATAGCCAAAGTGATTCACACTACCTGACTGCAAAAATATATTACAAAGCTATTTAACCAAAATAGCATGGTGTTGATATAAAACCAGACATCTATATGACCAATTGAATAAAATAGTGAACCCAGAAGTAAATCCATGTATTCAAAATCAACTGATTTGCATCAAATGCACCAAGAACATACATTGGAAAAAAGACACCCTCTAAAATAAATGCTATTGGAAAAACTCGATATTCATAAGCACAAGAATAAAATTAGACCCCTTATTTCTCATAATACATAGAAATTAACTCAAAATCAACTAAAGATATAAATTTAAGACCTGAAACTATGAAATTCCTAAAAGATAACAAAGGAGAAAAACTCCAGGACATTGTTTCTAGGCAAAGATTGTATGGCTAAGAACTCAAAGGCACAGTCAACAAAACTAAAACATGTTGGACTATATTAAACTAAAAATTTTCTGCACAGCAATGGAAACATTGACAGAAAAAAGACACAATCTGTTGAATGTGAAAAAATATTTGCACACTATTTGTCCAACAAGGAACTAACATCCAGAATATACAAAGAATACAAACAACTCAACAACATAGAAGCAAATAACCCCATTAAAAAGTGGTCTGAAACCATGAATTAGACATTTCTCAAAAGAACAATTGCTGATCAGTATATTTTTAAAAGTTCCACGTAACTTATCAGAGAAATGCAAATTAAAACCACAGTGTAGTATCATCTTACTCCACTTAGCATGGTTATTATTTTAAAAATTTAAAAACAACCAAAAAACAAAAGATGCTGATGAGGATGCAGAGAAAAAGAAAGCTCTTAAACTCTGTTGGTGAGAATGTAAATTAGTACAGACATTATGAGAAACAGCATGGCAGTTTTTGAAAACACAAAAAAATTGAACGACCATATGATCTAGCACTTCTGCTACTAGCTATCTGTTCAAAGGAGAGGAAATCAGTATGTCAAAGAAATATCTGCACTCCAGTTTATTGCAGCAGTATTTACAATAGCCACAATATGGCATCGACCTATACCCATTGGAATACTGCTTGTTCATAAAGAATGAAATTCTGTCATTTGTAGCAATATGTGTGGAACTAGAGCCCATGATGTTAAGTGAAATAAGCCAGGTACAGAATGAGGAATATTACATGTTTTTCCTTATATGTGAGAGCTAAGAAAGTTGATTTTATGGATGTAGAGAGCAGAATGATAGTTAACAGAGGCTAGAGAGTGTATGGTGTCGGGGGTGGTGATAAAGAGCTACTGGTTAATGGCACAAGCATACAGTTGGATAAAAGAAGTAAGTTTTAATGTTTGATAGTAGAGTGACTAGTTAAGGTGTTATATATTTCAAAAGAGCTAGGTGGGAGGGCTCGAAATGTTCCCAACACATGGAAATCATAATAACTTGAGCACCTTAAATATGTTACATATGCTGACTCAATCATTACACATTCTACGCATGTATTGAAATATTACATGTATCCTCCCCTCACCAAAAGAGAAAGATAAATAGAAGAAAAAGAATTCAGCATAGTATTGTGGTACCCACACAAGAAACAATTCTTTATATAAAATAGTTTTCTGCCTCACACATTCTTTTATAAAGGTATATATTTCACTCTTGCATTGGGCTCAAAGAGGAATTTTTCGGGAATTCTTGGTCTTAGTAAGAGGAAAATACACTTTCCCACTGAGAAATATAAAAGTGCATTAAGTAGCACAACTGTCTTTTAAAATTTCAGAGGTTAAAAAGCCAAGGTTGGTAAACATTTGAACTACAAGTCTGTCACCTGGAAGCTAGATTTTTACAGCTTCTCTAATGAGCCTTAAAAATAAGAATTTTTCAACCTATAACACTCTCACCTTTTAAATTAAAACCTGTGGTGAAGCAATTTTTACAGATGCATTGCTTTTAATAATCATAAATACATTAAACTCTTCAGATATGTGCATGTACATTTAATGTGCCATTTCTCAAAGCAAAATATATTAATCATTTAAGGAAGACTGTTATAAAGAGAAGTTCACAACTAATTAAAATATGTTAAGTTATACAAAGAGTTTTCATAAAAATTTAGCCAAATATTAACATAATATCCCTACATTACCTAGCATTCTGTAGGGAACATTACTAATTTAAAGTGTTCCTATTTGCTCAATGAAAGTCTTATTAAATACGTATTTCATTTCTATAAGAGTTTAATGTAAGCCACATACTCTTCTGAGAGTAGCATATTTTAGTACCATATTATCTCTTATACTAGTCATTGCAATGACAAGAAAATAAATAGAAAATTTAGGCCCAAAGGTATCTATCAAAAGTAATTTTTAAAAATTCACGGAAAAAAAAAAACTACCTTTTAGGTATGTTTACATTTTAAAAAAAAAAACTATTTTCTAACTTTTAAAATTGTATCCTTGATATAGTGAGAAAATGTGATTCAAAACCAGTGATTAACAGTGTCTCCCCAGTAACAAATAAAAGATAACCAATAAAAGATAGGAAATTAAGGGGCTTATGCTATAAACATGAATTTCAGACTTCCACTATGATGACTCCACAGAATACATTTAATTCACCCCCTCAGCTCCAGTGGAAGATAAAAATAGGAACTAGAAAAAATAAATAGGTTCAGAACATAACAAAATAAAACTACAAAATTGTCAGTGAGATCACTGGGTTCTTAGCTAAAAAAAAAAAAAAAAAAAAAAAAGGAAATAGATACCAGTGTTTTAGTTCATTCAAGGTAAGAGTTTAAAGGGATTTGACAATAGGTCTCTAATTCATTATTTGGAGTCAGATGCTGAGAATGGATCTCCTTATGTGTGAATAGATAGAAATTAAAATAAACAATAAGTAGGAGCAAATCATCAAAACTACTATTTCCAACCATCATCATCAAGGTAGACTTAGAAAAGCAGGAAGACACAGATAAAGCCATTTAACCTGAAACTATATGAAGCAACTCAGGAGTATTTTACCTGAATCTTTGATATCCTTGACTTAACCATGTCACAGGAGCCCAAAAATACAACTTTAAAGCCTGTTTCTGACTGGAGAGTCTTGGAAGCTGGCAAAGGGCATCACAAAGTGTTAGATGAGGAGGAGTTAATGCAAAGAAATTACAAGTGAGGAAACAATCCTCTAAACATGTGTCTTTGCCAAAATTTTGAGATTCAGGAAAACTGCTCACAAAGTCAATATAATCAATAACCAGAAAATGAATAAATTCTAGAAAAATAGCTTTGATGGAATATGTGATAAAGTCTTCAAAATATATGCCAAAATTTCTTAATGAGATAAGTAAAGGGCTATCATCCCTTTACAAAAGACTGTACAATAGACAAGACAAAATAAAACTAGAAAAGTAAGATATATAAGAACATCAATTAGAAATATTGGGGAAAAAAATAACAACCAAAAACATCAACTAATTAAACTAACTCCATACTAAACACAAAGACATAGTGACTGGTAAAAATTTACTTGGGAAATCACCCAGAATGTACTTGTGAATTAATCCCCAGTTCAGCCATGGTTTGTGGGACTCCTTATATAAAGAAGAACAAAGGTAAGTATTTTCAACTTCTCCTCAGCAGCCATTCAAACAAGAATAGAGTGGTGTAAAATATTTAGTGTTCAGAGCACAAAACTTCCCCACCAATCTAGAATTCTGCACCTTGCAATATTATCCTTGAAAAGGGAAGGATAAATAGTTTATCAGACAAACAAAAATTGAAGGAATTTGGTACCAGTAGACCCACCATGCAAGAAATGTTAAAAGTAGTTCTTTAGAGAGAAGGAAAATAATATAGTTCAGAAGCTTGGCTGTGATAAAGAAAGGAAGAACATTAGAGAGGGAATAAGTACAGGTAAAATAAAAACTTTTTTTAAAACATTGTTATATTTGCTTATGTATAAGTAAAATGAATGACAGCAATGATACAAGAAATGGGAGTGGAGAATTATGATTATTTTGTCATTATAATGTACTCTTGTATGCATGAAGTGGTATATTATTATTCAAAAATGTAGTTATGTTACTTGTATATATATATTGCAAATTCTAGGGCTACTACTTAAAATATAAAAAAAAATACAACTTATGAGCTAAGAAAGGAGAGAAAACATAACCATATAAAATGCTTAATTAAAACCAAAAAACGTAGAAAAAGAGTAGAATAAAAAATAGAGACACAGAACAAGGATAAGAAAACTTTTAAAGTAGCAAATATGGTAAATAATAATCCAACTATATTCATAGTCATTTAGAATATTAATAATCTAAATACACCAATTAAAAGACTGATTTTTCAGAAGGGATCAAAAACTAAATCACAAATATATATTGTCTAGAAGGAAACTACTTTAAGTATAAAGACACATATAATGACACATATAAATGGAAAGTAAATAGCTGGAGGAGAAAAATACACCATACTAAAACTAACCCAAAGAAAGTGGGATAGCTATATTGTTTTTGACAGAGCAGATTTCAAAGCCAGGAAAGATATTAGGGATAAAGAGGGGCACTATACAATAATAAAAGGATTTTTTATGAAAAATAATTTTTAATGTATATACATCTGACAAGAGATCATCAAACTATGTAAACAATAGAATGGCAAGGAGAAATGTATTAATCCAATATCATAGTTGTTGGAAACTTCGAATCCTTCTATCAGAAAGAGAAAGATCTAGCAGGCAGAAAATTATTAAGGACATAGTTGAACTTAGTAACATCATCAATCATCTGGATATAATGAAAATCTATAATCTATTTCATCCAATAAAGCAGAATATGCTTTCTTCCTTCACTGGCTCACATGAAGCATTCACCGAAACATTTATATTGGGCTATAAAACACATCTTAATAACTTAATAGAAATCATACAATATTGATTTTCAGACCATAATGAGATTGAACTAGAAATCATTATTAGAAAGACAACTGGAAAATTCCAAAATGTGTAAAAGTTAAACAATGTGTCTGTAAATAAAATATAAGTTAAACAAGAAATCTCAAAAGAAAAGTAAAAATATTTTGAACTTAATAAAAATGAAAACACAACTTATCAAAATTTGTGGGATGCAGTCAAACCAATGCTTAGAGGGACATTTATAGCATTAAGTATATTAGAAAAGAAGAAAGATCTAAAGCAGGAATCTGCAATTTCACCTTTAGGAGACTAGCAGAAGAGAAAATGAGATCTAAAGTAAGCGGAATAAAGGAAATGATAAAAAAAATTGCATCAATGATACTGAAAATAGAAAAGCAGTAGAGAAAATCAACATCAAAAGCTATTTGAAAAATTGATAAAATTAATAAATCTCTTGGCAAAGCTATGAAAAAGGAGAGAGAACA
Source organism: Aotus nancymaae (assembly GCF_030222135.1). NCBI lineage: Eukaryota > Metazoa > Chordata > Mammalia > Primates > Aotidae > Aotus > Aotus nancymaae. The sequence continues at coordinate 9,864,518 of NW_026988438.1, forward strand.
TTAATTATTAATACTGGAAATAAAAAAACATCATTGCAGATCCCATAAACCTTAAAATAATGACATAATTCTATGACAGATAAATTATTGTTAACAATTACTCTGATAGAGAAAGCAAGGAAGGGTGCAATTAGGACAAGAGCAGCAGCCAGAAACATATACTTGGCAAAAAGAGTCTTATAGGAGATAGCCAATTCATCCCTTGAACCTTTATGAAATGTCTTGCATGCATTGCTGAAATAGGCCTATTTTTCTTCCTATAGCGCTAACACTGAGAGAGCCAGCCAAGATGAAAGTAGAATAATTCAGCAGGAGTTTGAATCTGGATTCTGCCACTTTCTGCAGTGCAACCTTAATCCAAACTTCTTTAAATTGCAGTTATATAATCTGTAGAATGTGGTTATTAGATAACTTACATCATAGAAATGATAGGATCAAATTAGAAAGAGACTGATTTTACAAAAGCATAGCCCCAAACTTGGTGGCATACAGGAAACTTCTCTGGATAAGCATAAACATTTGTCAGAATTATTCTTCGCAACTTTTCCCATCTGAATCTAACATCAAAATTTGTAAACAGTGAAGTCATATTCAATTTGTGTATTATTTCTAACAGTCCCAATGCAACTATATGGTTTTCTTTTATTCCTTGTCCCAATGTTGCCGACACATACTGTGCTAAATACAAAGCAGTGATCTAAGTTTAAAAATGGGGAGTTATTTGGTATATAATAAAAAACTACCAATTACTTTTTAGAACTAGTTTAGACAATTAGCCAAGGATAAGCATAAACATTTAACTGTTCTGCAATGTGTTAATATTTTGTACTTTTAGTAGCAACACTCCTCACATTTCTGTGTTGACAAAGTCACCTAAGACTAACTTAAAATGGGCCTATGAAAATCCATCACCTTTTAAGATCCTCTCTTTTATAGTTATTTAATATATTTTCTTAATTATACAACAGGAATCTTCAATCCTTCCATTCTAAAGGGAGTCAAAAGTGGTGGACTGTTCACAAATTGGCTCAGGCCTCTTGGGAAACATCATTCATTAGTTCAAGAACAGAAGATACATAATACATAAGTCATCTCTAACTTCAAGAGGATGTCTTTGGAAAAAACAGTTATCATTGGTTTTTATCACCTAAAGACATTTTCTACTATTAAGAGAGATATAAATAATTTTGTATTAACTTTATATAAAATTTGTTAAATATATTTAAAAATACTCCAAGAATGAATTTTATTGCAATGCTGCAGATGTGGTATTAATAGTGAATGATTAAATGCATGTATTAACAAAATATATGTAAGACATGATATTGCAAATAAAAAATCAGAAATCCTTAATGATAAGCATAGAACAGTATAATTTATAGAAAATATTTTTAAGAACCCACATCTAGCAGCACAAAAACACTGGACCTAGAAATGCACATTATTGTCCAACTTTGAATCACTATCATTTTGTATTTCATACCCTGAGTAGATTTCAAAATGAAATAAAAGATGACATTACACATGAAGTACTTTAGCTCTGGATACCATTATGAAACTGCCTAAACATATAACCCCAAAACGAGAATAGTTATTAAGGATTTAAGTGATCATCACTTCTGTTTTCAAATTGCACAATGAAATGTCCTGTAAAAAGCAGTAAATCCTAAATGCTGGACTATTCTAGCTAATTAGCAAATAATCATGCCCTGGCGTTTTGCCAAATTCACAAATGTTCCATTGCTAATGTATTTTATATATGATGCACACATTATTTAGGGGTACTCTTATTATCCTTTCCTTTCAAACAGGCCTTGGGATACTTGCTATGACAACAATACACATTTGGTAAATGCAGGATAAAGTCTTTTGAACATCTAACTAGGTTAAAAAGCTCAGCCAAAAAATTAGTACTAAACAGTATTTGGGCAATTTGGGTCCAAAAGAGAGACTGAAAAGATCAAGTCAAACAAATGGGATCCAAATGGCAAGTTAGGATAGCAGATACAGAGAAACAATTTTTGGACCGTGAGCAGTTCAACACAGTTTAATATTTACATGGGATTCTAGAAATTAATTGGCTAACTAAAGCAAACTAGAGCTGGGGATAGAAATGACCAATTTAGTAACTTAAACACTGCTTTTTGGCAAGTGAATGAAACTTTTTTGGTGACTTTCTTCAGGAGAAAATTAAAAATAGATTATGGACTTGAAGCACAAAAGGTATGTAGATTGGATATATACAAACATTGCATATGGCAACAGTACTCATCAAAATATTTCTAGATTTTCACTAATTTTTGTTTATTGAAATATTGCAAAGATACAAAAATTGGGAAAAATTTATTTTGACAAATTGCTTTTAAAGTTTAAATTGAATTCCATTTCCCTTCAAGTTTACTATTTTTGCCATTGAAAAGTATAGAAAAGTATATTGTTATAATTTGATATTAGGCAATTTTCGATGAAAGCAACTTGATAAAATCAATTCAATCACCCTAGCTAATAATGGGTCTACAGTACATATAAATATTTTTTTTCAAACTTCTTTGTGAATTTCCTTTTTCTAGCCTCTACAAGAACATTTGCAGGTGTGCCAAAAAGCATTAAGCACAGCACATCCCTGATAAATTTCACTAGTCCATCCTCTCTAAAATAAATGAAATTCAGGCTCCATTTATTGACATGAGGCAATACTACAATATGCTTTGAGTAATTTTTAGGTGTTATGTCAATTAGAAAACTTAGGATCACTGATTACATCACTAGAGGTTACTAATGATAAAACCTTCCAATGATAATTAAAAATCTATTATAATTAATGACAAAATGTTAAAATGAGTTCATTATGTCAGCAATTTGAGTATTTTAGATAAATTCTCTCATACTTTTCATTCCCAGTCTAAAATGACTAAAAATAATCTTGTAGAAAGGTCATATGTTGTGTTTACAAATGAAAAATGAAGTAGAGAAATCAATCGAATATATGAGTAGTTTAATGCCCTGGTTCTTAAACTGTTTGAAATATTCAGATATATAGGATACTTTTCAAAATATATATATATTTATATAAGCTTTAAATTTCATTTTCTGTATATACATGCAAATTTCCATTTGTTAATTTGATTCATATAAGTCAGTATAGATTTGGCTTAATCAAGAAGCCTATGCTTGCATTTACTTTTCACTTATCTGTAATTTCTTTCAGCCAGTCCCCAGGCAACAGCTTCTTTAGGTGGGTAAAGTCCTTTAAAACTATATAATTAAAAATTTTAAAAAACAATTTAGCAATAACAAAACAGAATCAATTCTTGTATAAGCACATATTCTATGAGACTGGCAGAAAGGCAACCTTGACTCTGCCAAAGAAAAACTGCACAGAACCAACATAAATGTTTAGACAGGAAAGACTTTATTCAAGACTACTGCAACAGGGGAGAGAGATTAAATTCACATCCTTTGAAACAATGGGCAAGAGAGTTTTAAGCACTGGGGTGAGCTAGTGGAAATATACTGGAGGACACTGGAGGAACGTTGATTAGTATAATTAGGCATTCTGTGCTTGCTAGTTAGCATTTATTGAAGTTAGGCTTCCACCCTCCCACAGACACCATGGGGATAGGGATCCTGTATTTCTTCATAATTTTATTTCAAAGAGATGCTCTGAGTTCTTTGAGAAAGACATTTCTATGTTGTCAAAATGGCAAGGAGATTTATAGCTCAAAGAAGCAGGGAAACAATATATAACTGTAATTTTTCTAAATTAAATGCTCTAGAAAATGAGGTCAAGGATCTATAGCCAGGAAATAATCTGTTTAAAGTTTAGTTAAGCTGAGGATAATAGCAAGGCTTTCTCTGTCAACTCTGAATATTTCACAACCCTTTGGGACTTAATATTTGAGTTTCTCTCTAACAATAGGAGAGAGCAAGTTTCTTCCCTGGATGTGAACCAGCAAATTTCTAGCTAATTTACAAGCTTTATGTATAAGTTTTATATATTTTTTGACAATCACGTAAGTGTAGAGAGCCAGAGTAGCCCACTCCCTCTGAGGGGATCAGCAGCAAGGCTGCTGTGAACTTTAGGTGAACTCCAGAGAAGTGAAACCGTAATAGGAGAATGTGTATGTTTTAGGGTGGAGCAGACAGGCCTAGAAAGAGATAACCAGTTTTCACTGACCTTGCTGCAAGATAGTTTCTTAGCTAAAGTATGTTAACTGAAATGTGAGAATAATAGTCACAGGCTGTTCTAAGTAACTGCACCCTCCCTTTGCTTTGTGCTTTGTGAACATATTAAATAAAGTACTCTGAGATAGGCCGGGGCTGGAGAGACTGATATCCTTCACCTCCCGGACCGCCTGGCCCAGCTTTTCTCAATGTGTATGTTTGTGTCTTTAACCCTCACCATTCCCTCTTAGGTCTTTGAACCCTTGTGCAGCGTGGGACGCAGCATGCACCAGACATAAGCATACAGGATTTCTGGGAGAAGAAAGCCAACCTAATAAATTAACTACTATTTCAGAATGAGTAATGAGGCAAAAATTAACCAAACAACATACATACACCCAGCAAGGGCTTTTTCCTCTCTGTTTCCCATTGTTCCCAAGATTGGAACACATTATAAAAAAAAATTAGCATTTTTTGAAATATTAAATAGCAAATGGGTCTTAACCTCTATAATTGTTTTCCTATCTGTAAAGGTAAAGTGCATAAAATAATCAAATTTTAAAATAACTTTCAGTGGAGAATCTAGGTAGAAATATTGTTGGCACAAATTAAGGGTGGTTTTCTACTTCTAATATGTTTAATGTCTTTGTAATTGTTCAGTTCAGAAGTTCACTTAGGATGCAATCTTTATAATGAACTATGAATGATCTTGTTTCTCATATGTATAATATGTGTAAGTAGGCTCTTTAATTGAGTGGCTTACTGTCTTTAATATTTTTGGATATTACCATGAAGAAATATTCAAAATAAAAATAAGCTTGCAAAAAGCACTGTGACCCCTTCCTCGGTGGATAGTCACACATGAATCAATTTGATAATTAAAAATCAATTTGAAAATCACAAATCAGAACACTTTTCCCTTAAATCAGGCCTATTCCCATTCTTTCCCACCGATTTGTCCATTGATGTAAAATATGCTACTTAAATACAGCATCAGGAAATTATTTCTGAAATAATGTTTACTCAAGCGCAGCAAGAAAATATGATGCAGATACTGTAACTGCCTCTTGTGAAGGAAGGTCAGACGGAGAAATAAATACAAAGTTGTTTGAAAATAAGAAAAACTACAGAAAAAAAAAAGGCTAGCAATATTTCGTTAGATGCTTCACTTAAAAACTAGGAGTTTGCCAAAAGAAACTGATGCTTTGAAAACTCATAGCCATGTTTAAGTTTAGTTTTGTTGCCAAAGTTATTTGATAAATAATGGTGAAGCTAGATGTTTAGATTTATGTCAAAAAATTTTTTTTGCTATTGTGAAAACTGAAAATAAATAAAAAAGAGTGAAATATACATTATTGCTCGTAAGGGAACAGAATTATATTGGCCATAATAAACAAGTTTTATTTTACACAACTTTTCTACACTAAATGTTTTAAATCGGCATTTTAGCTACTTTTAGTCTTTTCAATTAGAAAGTTATAGCCAAGTTTGTGATTCAGGTATGATTAAGTATTGTTATCATAATGAAAAAAGGCGGCTTTTCAACAGTTCTTTAGATGGTCCCTTTTAAAGGAAAGTTTATCCAGATAAAAACACATAGAAGATGACCAACACCAAATTGGAATGATTTAACACTTGGTGACTAAACTTGATGTCACCTTTCTCACTGGATCATCTGACTAAATGAGATAAAAATGTTTTATTCACATTACTGCATCAGTGCAATTCAAAAATCTTTTCTAAAATATCCAAGACGGGCTAGAGTAGTAGTCCTAGCTCTTACATAGCTTCCTCAAGCATCTTTATAAAAAACATTAAGAAAGAATTCATAAAGGTATTTCCTTGAAGTTAAATCTGGTGAATCTAGACTGGAAATATAGTTGAAACAGTGATTTCCTAACTGCTGAGTATTAGAATCACCTGAGAAATTTTTTAAATTCTCCATACCATGGTTACACTCAATACCAATTAAATCAAAATGTCTAGGAGTGGAAGTGAGTCTTTTTTTTAAAAAAAGATGCCCAAGTGGATTAAATATGGAGTAAAGGATAGGAACAATCAAGTTAAAACATACCTTGCCTGGCATCAGGAAAAAGTAATGAAACTACTAAACATCTAATAAAAGACTGTATTTGGATGGCATAACCACCACATTTTTTGCAGCATTAAAGTGTAAGCTGAGTGACTAACGAACAAAGTTCTTTCTAAGGGCTTTGATGAAATAAATAAGATGGATTGAAAGTTCACTTTAACTTTGAGTTCTTGACAATTTATTTCATTTTGTCAATCTTTAGGTTATGCTAAATTCCATTCAGAGTCTCCTTCAATCTCCTTTTATGGGTAAAAATCAGTCAGTAATAGCATGTTGAACTATATATCATTTTGCTGTGATTTTTGTCTTGTTACATAAACCTCTCTTTAATAATGTAGTGAATCTAATGTGAGGTTTGACAAATTAGAATACTATTAGAAGAATTAAAAGATAACCAACATGATTAATTCACCATGTTTCAAAAGAGAAGACTGAAATTTCTAGTTTTCAGAATCTTGCATTTCAAAATTATTACCCATAAAAAGAGAATAATATTATCTGATTGGAATGTCAGAGCAATCATTAAAAAAAGGCATAGTCCAAAATCAAGAGTAAAGCCTAGTGCATTTTCTCTGGTAAATGGGAAACTTGATTAGCTGATGGATCCTAAATCACCAAACCTAATATATCTTGCGATATATTAAAATTTATTTTTATACCATGTATAAATGTCACTATATAGTGTTTCAAGATTGTGTGTGTTTTTAATCACTGTGTTTATCAACATAGGTAAACTGCTAATGCTAAAAATTCACTGGTTTACCAAAATACAGGCTTATTTGTGGGGCCTATCCAGTACAGGGTGATAGAAGAGAGGAGTGCTAAGTTACTTTGCTCTGTCATTTAGACCTGCTTCTTTTCATCCATGGCTTCTCCATCTCCACCAAGGGCTTGGTGCCTTCTTCTGGCTCCTCTGTTACCAGCTCTGAGATAAGGGAGAGTAAGTGTGGAGAATGGTGGAGAAGTGTGATATGCAGACATTTCTGAAATGTCAAGTTAGCTGACACCTTGCTCTTGAACTTCCTTCCCTTCAGAATGAGAAGCAAATTTGTGTTAAGTCGCCCAATCTGTAATATATTATAGCAGCCTCAGAAGATTAAAATAGTCATAGACCCTTCTGTCTGATTTCTGATGGTCAGAATTCAGTCACATGACCTGGCTTGAAAAAGACTGGGAAATTAGTCTAACTTTTAAAAGAGGAGAAATGTGGATTCTGTCGTCTTGATCAATAAATATCTTTTGTTCCATTTATTCTATCTATGGGACACCGAAAGCCTCTCTCCAAGGGATTCAACACAAAGTCTAAGATTTCTAGGCAATATAACATATTGTTCACTATTCTCTTTGATCTTGGCTTTGACCTGGAAGATTTTTTTTTCCTTCTGTTGTTAACTTCTTGTCTCTGTCTTTAATAAGCATGTTTAATCCTGTATAACTTTTTCAGACTGGTTCCTATGGAATCAAACTTGAGTCCAAAGATTGTGTTACAGGTTGAATAATAAAAGGCAATAAAATTCCCTAAAGTATTGATAGGCTCTTAATCTATGCAGTCCACAATATTCTCTTGATACATTTCTTTGCTTTCTCACTTCTAAGTTTCTCTTTTTTAGCCTACTGGCACACCCACACCCTTAGTCTAAACATGTTCCAGATCTGAGTTAAGGAGGAAATCTTACAAAAGGCTTTTGAAATTCTTATAAAGAATTGGAGTCCAGGCAAGTACTTCACAACCTGAATAAACCCAAGTTTCTGGTTTTTTTTTTCTATTCATTTTCATTTAATGTTTCCTCTTCTTTTCTAAACTTATCTTTTTAGGTAATACATTGTTCAGCATAGTAAATAACCATATCCAGTAGATATCAACATTTTTTAACTAACCTCCTTTCTTAAAGGTAGATCTCAGGAGACATATCTTCTCTCTTCTACTAGTGTTTAAATGTTTGACACTGAATAACACAGATATATAGCTGTCCATCCTCTTTGTTCCTTCACTACCTACCTCCAGTCTGATAAGTCAGTAATTAAATGTTGGAAGTTTCAGTTAAAAAGCAGCTGTTAATATCTTTATTAAATTAAATCACACTAACCATTGAAATAATCAGCCTCAGAATGTTGAGTTCCTTTGACATTCACATCACCATCTACTACTTGTTAGCTGTGGCAGGGAGAAATGGGAAGTTCATTCTCTGTTCCATGTAGTCACTCAGGTACCCAGCCCCCTTCCATATTTTGACAGTGTTATTATAAAGGCTCCAGGTCTTCCCATTGGAGGCTTTACCTCAAACAGTCAGACAAGGAAAAGGATATGGAGAGTGGGGACTAGAAGAAGTGAACACCACTTTTGCCCACATTCTTTTATCTAGAACTGAGTCATATGGCTTTACCTAACTTCAAGAGGGTTGTACAATGATCTCCAGTAATGTTTCCTGGAAGAATAAGTGATACACAAATACTGCTCGGCTGTATCATTATCTCCCTCAATTATCATCTATTTCAAATGATTGTTTCATCTAAAGATAAAGTAATATACAGTTAGGCCTATTTAATTTACTCACTAAAGCACCATGCATACAATTCATTTTTATTACCATTTGCCTGAACCTAGGTTTACCATATAAAATAAAGGATTCCCAGTTAAACCTGAATTTCAGGTACATCATAGATAATTTTTAGTATAGGTATTCTCCAAAATTGCATGTGTCAAACTTATAAAAAAATCATTGTTTATCCAGAATTTAAATGTTACTGAATATCTTTCTTATTTGATTGTATTGCCAACTCTGTCAATCCCAGCCTGAACACTTTTATTTTCATTATTATTGTGAAGCATGCTCAAAGATGTCAATATGAATTACGTCAAGTGTCAATATCGTATGTCTTCCCTCAATTACCTTTAAACAAACACTACTTCAAACAAAAGGTATAGTCTTGACTAACATCTGCTATTTAAATCTAATTTATATATGCCTAGAATTGTTATTTATAACTAGTCTTTAGTGTGATATAAGACTTGATATTTTAATTAAATTTCAGTACAAACCCCTTAAAATAATATTATGCTACTTTTATTTCAATGTATGTGTTCTCCTTTGTTAGGGGAAAAGTTGCAGAGAAGTGCAAATTACCAGGCTTAAGATAAATTAAGAAGCACTGGCACCTTCACTGATCTTCATACCAAGAGCTGCCCATAAAGTGGTGCTGCCAAGATTGGATTGCTCCTGCATACTCCCTTAGTGATTTTTATATTTTAATAAGACTGTTCATTATAGTTAGCTCCGTGTGTTGGAGCCATTAGATATTTATGGGAAATAGCATATCATTATCTCAGTTGCATTCTGAGCCATTTGGGATGCTTTTAACTTAGGGTGATTTTTTCCCTGTCTCAATTTTACACACACTAGTGCCTATGTGCCTGTTCAGCTTATTTCTGTCTTTAGGTTCTTTGATCCTATTTTTCAACTTTATTGTGTTAAAATGGCTAATGAACAGTGTTGCTGACTGCTAGACAGGAGTAGCCTCAAATTCAGTTAATTCAAAAATTTACTCTCTTAAGAGAGGGGCTGACATTCTAAGTCCTTTATTTATTCTCTCACTCATCTAAAATTCCATCAGGGAACATTCACACACATCCTCTTATCTCTTCAAATTTACCATTAGGGATCTAAGAACGGAAACGATAATTTTCACATTACATGACCATAAGAAGCAAGGATGTTAATAGGAATTCTTAGAGCTTATAAAGGCAAAAAGCAAACACAACACACACTTGAAGATTATTAGTGAGCAATCAAACCAAAGGTAGCTCTAGTACAACTGAGTAATTTTCAGTGTTAACGTGAACCTATAGAAGGTTCTAAGTTATATCTGCGATTTTCATGTAATAAAGTATATATTAAGTTTAGATTGGGATGTAGCAAATCTGTATTGTTATTCTTGTAACTGTATTCAAGTTTGGATTGGGGTTGGATAAAGATTATACAGCAAAATCCTTTTCTGTCTCTTATTCGTTATTTGTTTATATTAAAGATCTATTATCTGAATTGTTTTAAAATTTTTATTTGCTATCCCATCTGGTGTGGCTAGCATCCACATCAAATCCAGAAGTTTTCAAACTCATACATATTATTTTATTTCATATTCCTTATGTTTATTGTGACAGTAGCCTGGAATTGTTTATTTAGTAAACATTTGTTGCACATATACTATTTCCAAATATGAGTACTAGGAATGCATACATAAAATATAGAATTAATCTCTATCCCAATGACTTCACAAACAAGTACATATGTGCATCTATAATCATTCCTCTTATTTACTACTATATTGCCAATGAGAGAAGTTCTAGAGCATTGATTTTATCCAGTTAAAATTCTCATCTTCCTCAAATTCAGATCTTTAAGTAGGATTACTAAGTTCTGTAGTTGCCAAATACATAACCAGAAAAACAGTATTACTTTTTGAATTGAATATCATTTTGTAATAGGCATTATGAAACTAAAAGAAAATATCATAATTCCAAAAGACTATCTTACAAGCAATATATTTAGTTTTCCAGTAATTAACTGTGTTCCTCTGATGTGGTTCATCTGACTGTGGACCGTGAAAACTTTGTCATGGTTTTTGCAATCCAGTTTTATTTGGGAGTTAGTAAGGAATAAAATAGTCAGATATTTTAACTCTGTCTGTTTGGAATTAAATTGTTATATGCCAATATTAAATGCAGCAATTATTTCATAGAAAAATGAAACCTTAACACAAATCCGTAATCCTAAGTGTGGAAGAAGACAATGGGCCTAAATACAGAGGAAGACTAGTTTCTGGAGGAAGAAATCAAGACAGAGAGTTATTTCAAACAGATGGGCCATGGGGCTTTGGAAACTGATATACTAGTCAGGCACAGAGTCAGTATGGATGAAGAGAGTAGATAAGAGCCCCAAACAATAACTTGTATAAAGCTACATTCTATTTCTTTATTCTGCGTTATTTTTCAGCATGATATTTACCACTATCCACATTATTTCATACCTTTATTTTACTCAAGAAATATTTGTCAGGACCCCTTAAACCTTCTCTGGGACCTAGGATAAAATGAGAGAACAGAAAAGTCTCTCTTCATGAAGCTTCCATTCTGGTTTCGGCATTGACTGTCCCAACATAACAGAATTTCTGTCGAAGTAGGGACTGTGGTTCTGTTTCAATATGTTGTATATAAATACATTTGCAATCCAGCCATTGCATAGTAGGTGCTCAATATTTTTTGTTGAATTGATAAATAGAGGGCTTTGTGTACATGGAGCAGGGGAGTGGTTCTAGATACTCAAGTATGTTGAGAGTAGTTTACTTCTACCGCAGAAGACTGAGAGGCAACAAGGCTATAAAAATGATACCAAATATAATGGTAGCCCATGGAATATGTCAGAAATTCCAGCCATCTACTGCTATTTTTGTGTGTGTGTTTAAGGATTTTTTACATGAGGATGTAAGTTCTAGTAATGAAAGCTGGTTAGGAAGAGCTATTGTTATCTTGTATCCCAGCTATGCAGTTAGACTCATGTTCCTATGAAAATTGTCTATTTAAAAAATGACAATGTTTATCTTGTCTATGACGATGTTTATCTTGTCTGTGACGATGTTTATCTTGTCTGTAGGACTATGGGAGTAAATTTACATCTAAAACCACACATTCCACTTCAAATACCCTTTTTCAGGAAAGTCTGGGCCTATGATTTCTTACAAACTGAATCAGCTCTTTTGGAAATAATCATCCTTCTTTACCGTGGCAAGGGTGACATTGATAAAGAGAATGAAAATAATAAATCTATAAACCCTGGTCTTTATTGTAGGAGAAGAAAAGTGCTACAGAGAACAGAATCACTACCATAAAATGGACAGAGATGAAAGGTGGCAAAATGATTTAAGTAAGAATTAATGGCAAAGATTTTAGGGGCAGTTTAAAAATTCAGTTAACACAACTGTTCGAAGATTAAGAAGTGAGGCAACAGGGGATTCAAGTACACTGACGACTGATTATGTGCCTGACAGTATGCTAGCCATTCCAAGTGCACAAACACATTTCACAGTCACCGAGGTGATTATTACCCCGCCAAAATAGTGACTGAAAAATGTGGTACAGATCCTTACTATAGCTTGCCTCAGGCCACATGTCTAATGTGGGACAGGTAGAATTGCAATCCTGTGCAGTCAAATGACTCCTAAGCCCACATACACCATTTGATATTTTGGTATGAATATAAAATATGAATATAAAATAAATTACACATCTCTGGGTCATAGTAATTTATTGACACCTAATAAAAGGTTTCCAAGCCTCACGGAAGTATTTTAAGATAAATCTCATACATATGACTTTCAATATATTTTCTTTGATCCTAATTTAGTAAGTCTGGAATCACTTGAAAGCCATGTGTGCAAAATACAGGCAAGCCACCTCCCTAAAATTAATTAAGGCCTGTGTTTAAATCATCTTCATTTTTGCAAATCAGGAGAAATTAGATTAACAAGAACTATGCAGGGCCCCAATCTATACTACTTGAAAAATTCTGAAATACTGCCAGGAAAGTGGTGAAAAATAGCTGTAGTGATTAAGATTAATATTTAGATACAATTCTCTGGCTGGCATGTTGTTAAAACATTGAAGTAAAGTTCCAGAATGGATGTAAAACTCCAATTCTGGAGAACTTTTAAGAAGTTACATTAATATTTGAGTGATAATTTTTGATGTTGTGTTTCACTAAATTATTTTTAACTTTGCCTTATACTTGTACTTCTATATTTAACCTACTACTGGAGGCCAGGTGTGGTGGTTTACATCTGTAATCCTAGCACTTTGGAAGGCTGAGGCAGGAGGATCACCTGAGGTTGGGAGTTCAAGACCAGCCTCACCAACATGGAGAAACCTTGTCTCTACTAAAAATACAAAATTGGCTGGGCATGCTAGCGCGTGCCTGTAATCCCAGCTACTTGGGAGTCTGAGGCAGGAGAACAGCTTGAACCCAGGAGACGGATGTTGCGGTGAGCCAAGATTGCAGCATTGCACTCCATTCTGGGCAACAAGAACGAAAACTCGGTCTCAAAAAAAAAAAAAATTAATCTACCAGAGACTTCACATTCTGTTTTATTATTGTTCCTATCTATTCTCACTGCCGTTAACAGTAGGTCTAACACACTGGTAAGCCGGATAACTTTCCTTCTGGTTTCTGACCCTCATCTCTTCATCTGCTGCTTTCCTCCCATTCTTTCCACATCACATAAGCAAAGACGGTTTCTCTGAAATCTTGGTTTTTATCAAGTTACTCCACTGCTCTAAAAACTAATGTCTTCTCACTGCTTATAGCTATAGTTGTGCAAGGCATTTGGTGAGAACAGAGAAAACTAAACAAGAAGTCAGTGCTCAAATAACTGAAACAATGCTGGGTTAAGCAAAGCTGAAGAGGAATAGAAATTTTACTCTATGGATTCTCAGTACCTTTAAAAGGACAAAATATATAGACATATCTCATTTGATTTTGCTGAGGGAGACTTCATTCAAAAATACCTTCTGTATTTCCAAGAAGTAATGATGTTTCATGGGGCAAAAGGTTGGTTTATACAATTTTATAATCTGGTATTTAAAATCGTATTTGTCCAGTTATGCCAAACTAGACTCCTGTGATCCAATTTGTTCTTTACCATCTTGTCCTTTGAATACACTTGATAATATCCCATTTCCTTCTTTTGCATATATAGTTTAATCTGTCTAGAATACTTACTCATTATCAATTCTAACTATCTTTAAATTCTTACCTGAATGCATTTTTCTTTATGTAGCCTTTCCCAAATGGTTCTGTTGTGCCATTCTCTTTCCTAAACACTATAAACACTACATATATAGACCTCATGGTTATGTATGTATTTACATCTGAGATATGCTAAATACCTTGATTTTATCAACCATAAATAATATTTTCTGTATTCCTTATCGTTTAGTATGTATTTTTGTATTTCAATAACTGAAGTCAAATTTGACATAAAAATTTTATCCAAGGCAATTTTTTCTATTAGTACTAGCTAAGTGATGTTATGACATCATTCCAGCTAAAAATTAAAACAGTATTACTGACACCAATCAATGTTACAGAGCAAATATTTAAAAGTGCTTCAAAAAAGTATCAGTGATTACTATCCCAGATTACATCCTGACCTTTTTTTGATATCTTAAACAATTTACACATACTATAAACATAGATTGTACAGAATTTGCCTACTGTGGTAGTGAATTTTGCCTAGTCAAAAAAACTTTTTCCTACATGCTATAAAAAAGCAACTCTAGACATATGGGGTATTTATGCAAAAATTTTGCAAAAATGGTTTTATAAGGACAAAACATATACACGTATATTCAAGACTAGTAATTATTACAAAGCTTTAAAATTAACAAAAGTATATACCTTATATATGTATACCTAATATTTGTATGTATTTAAAAATATATACATATATATTCTTAAAAATTATGTTAAAAAGTTAGTATTCCAGTTGTCTACACTGTTTTATCTGCAGTTTACAATCCAAAACAAAATTTATTACTGAAGGAGATCAACTAAAACAATTCTTTGTAAATAACATGCAATATTAACAAGCCTATAATTTTAGATTCTAGAATTTTAATAATAAAGATATAATTTATACATTTTCTTAATTGGGGCACACTGTGTTAACACTCTCTAAGATAGTTTCCATCACTTACAAAGAACAGCAGATTTATAGAAAATCTGGGAGCTGATGCAGGTGCAGTACACTGATACTCAATCCCATTGTCAATCTGTTTAGGGTCATAAGTTGACATGTTTGATTGCCGATGCCTTGCCTCCATTGAACAGAAATGACATGTAAAACTCCAAAGTAATATCTGAATCTTTGTGACTCTGTTGTCACAAGCTCAAGTTTGCTTAATCCTGCAAAATTTTCAGGTATCCATTTTGCTTTTCCATTTCATCTAAACATAATTAGTTTTCCACATCCACTTTGGCACATGATTCAGTGAGCACATATTCCAAGGCTGTATCACAAGTCTCCCATAAACCAGTGATTACAGTGTCTCTAAAACATTTTGCCTATGTGGCATTTATCTGTGATATCTATTTCTTATTTAACCAAATGGAAGCAGCTTGTCAAACACAAACAGCCCTATTTCTGAGATCTTTGCCCTTTCAAATAGCATCTCCAGACCCCTTTCCAAGCCATTCACACAGTAAAGGTTTCTTTTCATAATGTAGTTGTATCCCACAAGAGGCTTTTAAAAACTATGAACATACTTATTGGTGTGAGAGCTAGAATTTGCTTTTCTTTCAGTAATTGTCAAAATGCTTCACAGATACATCTAATGACAGCTACAGGAAATACTTAATTTCAATTTCAGATATGGCAAGGATAGAGCTCTTATACTTCATCTGTCCAACCTCAATTTTCTCATCTATAAAATGGAAATATCTATATTATGTGACTAAGTTCACTATTGAATAAGATAATGCAGCTATAAAATAAGCGCTATTATTCCTAATATTATGGACAATATGCAAATTATGTCTCATATTAAAAACCATATAATAAATTGCTTTCTGTGTTTGTTTGAATATAGAATACATATAAAATAAGCACATAATAAATATTAATTTTGGTGGGGAGCACGGTATTGATTAATCAACAAGTATTTTATTGACCTCTTGTGGTACTCCAGGAACCATGCTAAGTGTTGAGTGTAAAATCATGGGAAAATTCTAGTGGAAGAGAAAGACAACAGTATACAAAAACTGTGAGCTTTATATAAATGACAGCTAGTGAATATTAAATATTTTCTAGAAGTGAAGAGCTATGCTAAGCATTTCAAATGCATTACCATGTTTATATTAACATAGTCAAATGTGAGCAAAATGTGATTCACCCATTAATGCTACATTTACAGTTTTCATGCTTACAATAAAATAAAGCTGGCTTTTGTTTCAAATAAACCTGCAATAAGGCCAATTACTGGACTAATGTCATTCACTTTGGCAATCACTAAAAATTATTGTCTGCACATGATATATATTAGTACCACAGTAAGTGCCTAAACTTTCCTATGACCTCATGTCTATGTGTTTGCAGAATTAGCACAACAGACCATGGATCAGACACCCTCATTGTTCTCTGATAACCATTTAAGCCAAATACATTCCCTTTCTTTCATTAGGTAGTTTTTGTGAGAAACTGTAGAAAAAATAAATAGTAAAAAAAAAAAATAACTACCATTGTGGAAGACAGTGTGGCGATTCCTCAAGGACCTAGAAATAGAAATTCCATTTGACCCAGCAATCCCATTACTGGGCATATATCCAAAGGATTATAAATCGTTCTACTATAAGGACACATGCACACGAATGTTCATTGCAGCACTGTTTACAATAGCAAAGACCTGGAACCAACCCACATGCCTATTGATGATAGACTGGACAGGGAAAATGTGGCATATATACACTATGGAATATTATGCAGCCATCAAAAACGATGAGTTCGTGTCCTTTGTAGGGACATGGATGAACCTGGAAACCATCATTCTCAGCAAACTGACACAAGAACAGAAAATCAGACACCGCATGTTCTCACTCTTAGGTGGATGTTAAACAATGCGAATACATGGACACAGGGAGAGGAGCACCACACACTGGGGTCTGTCTGGGGAAATAGGGGAGGGACAGCAGGGGGTGGGGAGTTGGGGAGAGATAGCATGGGGAGAAATGCCAGATATAGGTGATGGAGAGGAAGGCAGCAAATCACACTGCCATGTGTGTACCTATGCAACAATCTTGCAAGTTCTTCACATGTACCCCAAAACCTGAAATGCAATAAAAAAAAAATACTA
Source organism: Aotus nancymaae (assembly GCF_030222135.1). NCBI lineage: Eukaryota > Metazoa > Chordata > Mammalia > Primates > Aotidae > Aotus > Aotus nancymaae. Next base: position 9,881,671 of record NW_026988438.1, read on the forward strand.
TTCCTACCCAAATTGACTATTACTCATCTAGGATCTACAACAGATCCCTTTCTGAGTATACTAAGACAAAGGTCTTACCACTTCCAAACACAGTAAAAAGAAAATTCCTGGGAATGTAAGGAGACTAGCCATGCTGTAACAGCTATTTAAAAAAAAATCAAGTTTATTCAAAACACAGAAAGATACGTTTGATTCTGAAAAGCAAGGCTTTAAGAAAATATATGTAAAAACAATGAAACAAACTACAGTAAATCTACAGTCACATGTATATTCCACAGAGTTAACCTTCATCTGGACTAAGAAGAAACTGGACGTTAAAAAATTTTTTTTTCAAAAAATGGTGGCACATGGGCTATACTTAAAACTTGGTTAACAGAAGAGAGCCTTATAAACCAGCTGTGCAGACTAAAGTCTTACTATATTAGTATCATTCAAAAGGTGTGGGTAAAAATGAAAAAACATAATTTTATATAGTTCACTATTAAAGATTCATTCTTTAAGTATTATACCTTTCCCACATCTTCATTATAATAATTCTGAAAGGGGTGATGATGTCACTCATATTTTAGGAGGTATGTTGTCGATGTATTCTGAAAAATGACCAGAGGCACAGAATTTCCAAGATCAAGAAGAAGAGAAGGAGACAGATGAAAGAGAAAAGAGGGAAGAGACAGAAGATTGGGGGCCTTCTACATAACTGTTCTTAAAGCCTTTCATTCCTCTAAACTTTGGACACATACACACACTCACACACACATATACTTATGTATGTATAATTCAATGGCATTTAAATCCTTTCATACAGTTTTTTTTCTAAATGCCTATTTGGCCATAGTAAGCCCTGTAAGCCAGTTCTGGTATCATTTTAAACTAGGTTCATTACTATTTGAGCATTTCTTTGTTTTGTAAAACAAGACTCATATTTTGCTTTCCAGGACTCAGATTTTGAATTAGCCATTGCTCAAGGTACCCTGGCTCCTTTCATTGGAAATTGCTATTGAGAAAAAGTATCTGCGTATTAGGTATGCTCATTACTAACAGGATGTCATTGCTTCTGGTCCCTTTCATTGGAGAATACTAAGAAACAGATACATGCATATATACATGCATACATGGATGGATGATAGATGATGATAGATAGTTGTAGACATGTAACGATTTCATATTGATACTTCCACATCAGTAACAGTATCACAGTGTTCTTCACTTTCTTCATTACATGTCTGTCTTTCTCTAAGTTGAAACTCTGGTAACTATCGGCATCAATATATCTAACAATATCCCCAATATTTTGACACCCATTTTATTAAAACCAAAAAATAGTCTTGAAGATTTATTTGTAGTACTTCTCTCTCATATGAAAAAAGAATACTGAGTTCAAAAGTTACTTGAGTCTTACTACTGGATGATTATTTTATCAATATAGCAAGCAGTTTGTTTCTATTTGGGTTAAGCATAATAAATGATGTTTCAAAAGACCAAATTATATTTTAAAAATACTCCAAAAGGCCTTGCTCATATTCTCATTTCCCTATAGTTCCCACCTATCCCTTACAAGTTAGCATTTCACTTGGTTTCTTATCTTTTACATGAAAGTAAAAACAAGCACTCGTGTTCATATTTTTTCTTCTTACACTAAACTTAATATTCACTTTTTCTAAAACTAAGCATAATGACAAAGCAACAGATCTCATTTTGAAATTAGAATTACTTAAGAGATTTGAAAAATGGATTCTCACAGAGGGGTAAATTAATAACTGTAGTCTTTCTAGAAGAAACTCTTTTAGAGGTGAGAAAATCTAAAACTTTCATCATGGACAATAAACATAAGCATAGTAAGAAAGTGAAATAAAGGATAAATCGATTTGACTCTTACTAGCATATTCAACATGTTTGGTAGTCTCTTAATCCCCAACCACTGCCCAACTCTCTCTTTCTCTTCTTGCTCTCTCTCCTTCTCAACTCCTCATTCTTTTCACCCTTCAAATTCTTTTTAATGGCTAAAGTCCACCTATGTAAGCTCAATCAGTTTCAATCATCTGTTTTGGGTGTCTTCTCTCTCTTCTTTTCACAAATTATATGCACTCATCGATGTATGATCTGTGCCTTTCAGTATTTACATATTATCTGCACATTTTCAAGGAACTTTACAATCACATCTAACATTTACCTCCCAGTTCTTAGCAGTGTTAACCTCATTTTACAGCTGTGGTAGCAGTCATTAAGCAGCTAAGTGACTTGCCCATTCCTAAACCGTACCTCCCAGCATGCAAGTCCCCAGTGTGTTGTTGAGCTCCATGTGTCACTGCCTGAGTCTAGCCTTTATTTACTGCATCATCCTCGAGATGTGGGCAACAGTCACATGAACTTTCAAGGTGTAGTTAAAATACACATTAAATTGACCTTGTACTAGCCACTGTCTAAACCTTAACTTTCCAAAAGTTTTCCTCCTTTTGCTCTTCTATGAGAAAACTATCAACAATAATTCAAGTAAAAGTAAAATATGAAAGTAAAATGTCAAATCTAAGAAAGATATGTCCAATTGTCTTCTGAGATCTGTGCTAAGAACAAACATTTAAAATATCCTCCACACTTTAGAAAGATTCGAGTGGGCCTTATAAGTAGTTTATTTAGAACACAGAAATGCAGCATTTACTCAAAGACTCATTATAGCCAAAGCTTAATCTCAATAATTCCCTGGACTCGAGAAACTGGACTCTGTTTCTGAAATGTCACCATCCCTTTCAAATCAGAGTGAAATCAGAATTAAAGTGAAGACAGCAGTATTTATTTTGTTTTGCTCATTTTTAAAACCTAATCCTATAAGCACACTTTTATCTGTTGCATATTTATATTTTCAGGCACTCTAGAAATTTCAGTCTTGAGTTTTGGAAGGAGAACAAAGCATAGTAAAAACAAACTCATTTGACTGCATGAGTCTTCTTTTGTGACTAACTTAATGGCTTCCATTCCTGGAAGTTCCTAATAAATTATGAAGGTGTTTCTCTCGAGTGTAATAAACAATATCTTTTACTAAGGGAGATCTTATGTTCTATATACACCCAAGATATCAATTAAACCTCTGTGAACCTGGCTGGAAGTGACTGCTGGGATCAAGTGAGGCAAGCCATGAAGTGGCAGTGTGAAGGGAGATTTTACTCTTTTCTCTTCTTTGAAGGAAATATCTATCATATTCTTTATTTTATTGGCTGATGCTTTGCTGACCCAGGGTTTAAGAATGCTTCTCTGCTCACCACCGTTTTACAGAAACCCAGAAGCTGAGTTCTGCTCTGTGAACAATGAGGCCTTTGTTTGCCAAAGCAGCATAGCCCAACACTTCAGAGCTTTTTAACCTTTTTCATATTGGTGATTACATTTGCAATTCATGCCAGTAGGATTATGGAGACTTTCTCTAAATCCCTGGTAGGAAAGAAAAAAAACCTCTTAATTTTTCCTGAACTAGGACGACAGCCAATTTTTCCTTCCTCGTTTGCAGGTTTAAAAAATGAGCCTCATGACTAGGCATTATCCTGAAAATCTCTGTGAATTAATAAACCTAATCTAGGCATGAGAGATCTGCTCCAATAAGAAAGAGATGCAGCATGCAGGCAAATTCATTCAGAAACTACAGGTAGAAGGATACTTGTGTTGGAGGAGAAAAGGCAGTAAAACTTTAAAATGATTTCTACTAGGAATAATTGGTTCAAATACGTAGATACATACACAACACAGAAAGAGACAGGCAGTGATGAAGGACTTTATAGTGTTCAGAGCAGATCACTTACACTGTTTTGTAAGTTCTCTTTGAGAAAAAAATACTACAAATCTATAAGAAGAAAGGCATGAAAGTAAACATTTGTTTGAGAAAATAAATTCCAACAAATTAAAAAGCAAAAGCAAACCGGCAATATCACAAACATTGCAACATTCAAAAATAATGCATTGATATTATGATACTATGAGTTAGCTGCCTGACATCTCCACATGTTTTGGCTTCACAGCCTTTGTTCTTCCATATGTGGCAATTTTAGAGTATTTTCTGTGGGCACACTAGAAAGTTAATTCAGTCTAGCATAATCAAGTTCAAAAAAACAAGTAGTTCATAGTTTAGAAAAGTTCCTTTTAGCTCCACAACTCTTTCCTGGTAATGACACATCCAAAAATTGCTGTCTAGTTGCTTATTTAGCCAATGATTCTTGCCCTAAGAAAAACTCTTGAAGGCTTCCGTACTTTTGATTAACTAGACATGGTTTCCAATGACTCTGAGAAAGGCTATGGGCCATGCCCTCCTGCTTTATTCTCCATGCCAGTTCCATTCTTACCTTCACTGGGTTGATCCTCACAGGTCACTTCACATGGCACCTTGGCCCAGTGGTCCCTCTTTTTATTCTTCTCCTTGGGATCAAAGTTGCTTGATCCCAGCTTTGTAGCTTGAGGACCTGTGGGGCAAATGTTAATTAAGGACTGTTTAGATATGAAGATCTCCACTAGGATGATCTAGTGACACCTACTGTGGGGCAGTGCTCTGAAGCTCTGGCTTTTGCTCCAGTCACTGCCCCTAAGTCCCTGGAGTAGAGAGCATCAAAACATTCAAAAAGGCCTGTCCAAGTGAAGGGCCCTGAAGCTTAACCTTCATTAGCTTCACAGCAAAGCATCCTATAGTAAACTTTCTGTTAACAATGTGAGATTTTAAATGTAGGCAAGTATTAAAACCTTTACTTCTTTTAACCCATAGAACATTAAACACTGTACTACTGGAACTCATACCCCTTGCTGTTTGGAGGTCATTCCAATACAACACAATATATGTTTTTGATCTGAGGCATTTTGACATAATGAACACTTGCTGGATAATTTCTTTTTGAGTTATCCTTATAGCTCGACTTGTAATTATCAGTGAGATCAGCAATGTGAACTGTGAGTCAAAAGTAATTTCCCAAGTAACAGGTAGGTTTTTGATCTGGGACTAAAATTTCTTATAGTAAAGGGAGGAATAAAACAGTTTATCAATAATAAAGCAGAAAATAAATTACAAGGCAAACCAAAAGTCAAGTTAGCAAGTTTCCCTGGGAGAATAACCGTCCTTTCTACAAATGTGTGAGATTAAAGGGAAAGCAACACTCACTGTTTAGGAGCCAAGAAATTGTATTTTGTGACCTGTCTTTATGTTTCTATAGAGTATTTCTCTACCCTTCTTTATTCATCCCACTGTGGTAAAATCATAAGTGATTCAATATAGAAGATTATTATTAAAAATGTGTGGTAGATGTTCTTCAACACACTTCACCTCTTGGTATTCACACATTTGTTCAATCCAACTCCCCTTGCGTGTGGGCTAGATCTGTGACTTGCCTCTAACTGATATAATATAGCAAAGATTATCTGATATTGTTGTCAAGAATGGATTATACAGGATTCTGACCCCCATATCTTGCTAGCAAACTCTCTCCATTGCCGTCTTTGATAAAACAAGCTGTCATTTTGTAAGGCGCTCTATAGAGAGGCACGCTGGGTAAATAACTGAGAGCAGCTGTCAGGTTACAGCCAGTAAAAACAAAGTCCTCAATCTGGCAACCAGCAAAGAGCTGAATTCTGCTACCATCCATCTTACCTTGGAAATGGATTCTTCCCCTGTCTACCTTTCAGATGACACCTCAGCCTTGACCAACACTTTGAATGCAGTTTTGTGGGAAAAACAAACAGAAAATCCAGCTAAGTTGAGCCCAAATTTCTTACCTATCAAAATTCTAAGATTATAAAGGTGTTGATGTGTGGTTTTGTGTGTGTTTAACTGCCAAGTTTGTGGTAGTTAATATGGCAATAGCAGTAAGTAATATAGAACATTACAAGCCTTTGTAATATAAACACATTAAGTAAAATGAAATGTTAATGTTGAGTCTTATTTACTATTTAACTTTCAAAACCATCGTTTTGGTAAATAAACCTTCTTCTCTCAAGTTCTTGCTATGCTATTTTTGTCATTCCTTATAAATTTCTTTATCAGCACTGTTCACAGTCTCTAGATCTGGGCATCTAATTCACCATTTTCCTCTTTGTCATCCCTGTATGATCATACTGGGCACCACTCATGTTCACCACGGGTATTCTAACTTCATTTCTGTACTCCACTAGAGTAGTCCTCTACATGGCCACCTCCTGTCAACCAGAAGCATATTAATACAGAAGATGATATTAACATAATTAAGACTTACAATTCTAGATTCACGCTGACATTTTCTTATTACTTGATATTTTGCAAATTATTTAAACACTTGAAACCTGTTACTCTTGACCATAACATGAGAATAAATATCTGATTAGACTCTGAATAAAATTCTATAAGAATTTAATGTATTTATGGTTTAATGCATTTACAGTGTTATTTTCTGAGTTTAATTTCTAACGGGAATATCCTCTGTGTCAATATCACTTAGCAAACTTGTTCTTCCATTCCTTTGCAACAAGTTCCCTGACTGCTTCCTGTTTTTCAGATCCATCAGCCTGCTCTTATTTTCTTCTCGATAGTTGGTCAACTATTGCAACTGTGTTGTCATCAAGAGTTTTAATTATCTAATGTTCTTAGCTTAATCCTAAGCCTGGTATCAGACCTCTTAAAGTTTCCTGAAAAGATAATAAAACCATCCTGATTGGCACTTGTAAATATTTATGACTTTTAATCTCAGCTGAACCTTCAAAATTCTTTAATATACTCCCTCTGTTTAAAAATGCATTAGTGCCAAAAGTAGAAATAGTCTGAATACAATAAGAAAATAAAATTAAAACGTAATGGTGGTCCAAAGAACATTTTCTTACACAATGGAATTTGTTCTTGAATGCTGACATGTCATGCCCACCTATGACCCACCTTTTACCCTTCTTCCAGCTTAAAGTGTTATAAAAGGCAGTGATCCTGTAATTTGGGGCTACTATGACCTGGAAGACTTCTCATTCTAAAAAAGAAAATTACCGAATTTGGAGACTGACTGTAAGAACCAGTGTGAGAAGTGGCTCTACTATGTAGACTCCTCATCACAGTCCTCATCCCATCCACTGCACTCATTTAACTGCCCAATGAACACTGGAGTTCAACAACATTTTTCTATGTTCTTCCCGATAAATGATTTTGGCTGTTCATTTCTCTTTAGAGTTTTTAAAAGTTAAATAATACAAAATGCTCCCTTCCAAAACAAAAGCATTTAATTAAAACTTTTATCAGACTTTGTCAGTATGACAAAAAATGCTTTTGCCTCACATAACCATTTAGTCCTTGCCAGTCTTTAAAAGGAACATTATAAAGGTACATCTATTTTCCCTAGGATTTTCTATTACAGTATAGCTTAAACTTGATGTCAAGTTTTACTTCAAAATTTGTGTTATACAAGGTCACAAATTTCAAATTGCAACTCAGGAGAACTGAGGCCTATACTATTTGTGTGGAAAATATTTCTCTTTCTATACTTATGAGACTTCTAATACCTCATACTATAAACTTGGATTTGAAGTGCTATGAACACTTTGGATTTTCCCCTGTAGTTTCTGATGGTTTTGGTTTCAGGCATGATACTTTCATAAAAATACAGTGTCAACTGGACGAATATTTATAAGAATGCCTGAATTCTATCACATTCAATATACTCCTGAAGAAAATTTAATTTTAACAAACAAATTGCTGCCTAAGATCACACAGAAGCGTCAGCTGAAATGGCAGATAACAACACACATCTTGTACCGGTGCCTGGATTCGTGCACCAGCGCCATGACTTTGTGACCTAGGGCAGGTTACTTTTCCTTCATTCTTCTGTTTCCTTAATGCAAAATGGGGATTACAGTAACATCTCTTTTAGAAAGTGCATGTTGAAATGAAATGAGCTAGTATTTTCAAAATGCTTAAATTTTCAAAATTCTATGTACCTGGTACATAATATTAAGTACTATATAAGTATTTGTTAAAGAATTTAAGTTTTAAAATGCATTACTGCTATCAGTATTTAGAACACATTCAAAAACCAAAGAAAATTAGATGCAAAGTATGATTTCCTTCTTTTTAAACTCTACAGTATCAAAATAAGTATAATTATGAAATCTCCATGTTATTCCTCTATGGAGATATGATCTTCCTCAAAAAAGAAATAGTTATAGTTGTATCAAAATATATTTTAGTATCTCAGGATACCAAAACCCAAGTTATAAAGAGATATATTTTAATCAATGTTAATAAAAGCAAAATAATTTACACTCCTATTTAATTTTGGGTAAGCTATTAATTCTACATATAGTTAATAAGTTTGAAATTAAACTCTCAAATTTAGATTAAATATCACTCTTACATCTATTTCCTTATCAAAGAATAAATTATATTTTCCCTTGGGATTTATCAACTTCAACTTTAGTTTCCAGGGGAAATAAAGTAGAAAACAAATAACAAATAGATATAAATTATATTATGTTGGCAAAGACCACAATTACTTCTGCACCAATCTAATACTATTTAAATATACTTCATTATGTTTGGAGTCCATATTAGTTTTATGTTACAATACTTGATTTTGAGTCATTGAATTTTAGATAGGAATATATATTTTTAAATTTCATTTGCATCAGATTTTTGTTTTTGTGAGTTTTATGACTTGCCAGTTATAACCCAAAGAATAGGACTTCTTTAAAATATATAGTTTGTTCACAGATCAGTATAGATTTTTGAGCCTTGCCTATTGCATGAAGTATAAACTTATCTGTTCCTTTGTGATTATTTTGAACAACTTTTTATTTTTCAGGTTGTACTATGAAGAGGAAATGGGCTCTTTTTCTTGAAAAGTACTCCCAATCTGCTACCTGTCTTGCAGGAAAGAAGCTGTTTTAAACCAAATCCATTGAGATCCAGTGATAAGATCCTCTTACGTGTCATTGGGGCTTGTTCTACAGAATGTAAAATTAAAGGTTAGGTTTCATTCTGCTTGAGTCGAATTTCTTAACCGGGAAAACACAGGCAAAGACAGCCTGTGGAGATTTGACATGACAACCATTCTCATTTTATTGAAGTACAGCATGGACTGCAGATGTCCATTTATAGCTTATTTGAAAATCTTTAACATTCCTTGAAGCTTTTAAAAGTATATTCTTAGGGGACTTTTTTTGTTACAAGAAGCTTCTACCATTTTTATAACTCCAGGTGTAACTGCACAGTATTCTGTTTCCTACTGCAGTGAAAAGTGATCAAATGCATTACAACTAAGTCTTACTGATGACCAAAAGAGAGCAAATTCAGAGTCTTATGATTTGCTGATGACTACAGACATAATTATTAGTTGAAAAAAATCATATGCTTATAGAATATATCATTCATCATTTTCATAATTACTGTGTTTAAACTTACATGGAGACTTTTCAAAGATTCTGTTTTCTACATATTGTGTACAGAACATCTGAGTTGAGGAAAGCTGCAGTGGTAGTTTATGTGGACTATTCTTCATCATTAGCCTCTCCTACAATGAAAGACTTTAAATACGACTCAACTTATTCTATTAGGAGGGTAAATAGATTTCTGAACCTTAATCAATATTGTATATACACTGACTTGTAAAATAAAAATAAAACAAATGTATAAAAAGGCAATATTCTACTTCTTCCTTGCAAAATACAATTCTTAAAGGTTCTCTACATTTGTATTTCTAATAAAATCTTTTTAATTAAGAAAACAAGATCCCTAAACCATTTTATTATTTTTGAATATACCTGATACAATGCAAGTAATTTTGGCAAATGTTATTTCATGCTTTGCCCAATATGTTCACAAGTGTCCTGTGGTGTATGCACTGCTATTGTCATTCCAAAGGGAATATCTGACAATATAAAATATATGAAAATATAATTTCAGTTCTTTACTGTGGCTGTGATCTGCAAAATACAAAAGGAAGTTAGGAGTCTCTCAGCCTGAGATGTTTTCTAATAGTAAATGTAAGAAAAGACGTCTTCAAGTACAGAGCAATCGTTACTGGAGAATGGTTAAACAAATATCAAATGGGCTTTTCTTTGTTGCTCACTGTTATTGCAGGTACTGAAAATACAGCTAAGAGCAGATCAGAGCACCGCTTCTCACAATTTACTATGTACAGTAATTGCACAGCAAACTTATTAAAACACGTATTACTGGGTCCCACACAGAAATTCTGCTCCAGGAGATCTGGAGTGGAGCCGGGTGATCCTGACATTGTTGGGCCCTGGACCACACTCTAGCTGGTGCTGGCCAAACATCACTGTCCTCCCAATGTCATTCTGGTGGACTTTTAAGTATTAATAAAATTACCATTACTACTTCACTATTTTGTATGTATTATCTTTATTTAATTCTCACAATGACTATACCAGTGCAAGACAGGGATTCACTTACTGTCGTTACTATAAATGAAGAAACTCTTGATTAAGGAAATAAAGTGTGACACATGTCACTAATTCAAACAGCTAGAGGCTGCAGGGCCAGGGTTCAAATTTAGCTTTTCTCTCAAATCAAAATTGAGGTCATTGCATTATTCTCTGCCACCTTTTGTATTTCTTCAGACGTTTTCACGTTGAAAGCCAAAAGGAAACATTTTGCAGTTTTGAAATGCGCAACAAATGTTACTAGAGCCAAAGGGTTCAGAGGTTAAAAAATTTGTTACCATCTTATGACATGGTAAATCAAATGATTATAGGTAGTACACATATTTAAGGTTTAGGGACTTTTATTCTGTATTTGTGATTGTAATTCAGTCTCACCTTTAACGCGAGATGTAAATGTGATTTGTAACTTTAAGTATCAATAGAAAGTTGCAGTTTTCCAGGGGAAAAAATAATAATCAGTATCATTCTCAGTTGGAAAGTTTGAAGTGTTTTCTTTATAGTATGAGGGTCTCTGGGGCATGAACAGCTGCTTTTAATCTTTTGTAACCCAGTACCTATTATACTATGTGTGGAAAGTTCTATAAATGTTGACTAAGCAAGCAAATCAAATTAGAGCATATGAGCATCCCATGGACTGTAGCATTCTCACAAATGTCCTTTGGTAGAAAATATTTATCTAAATTAACTCACCATAATTTTACACTGATATTTATTTCAACATATGTTGCTAATATACTGGTTTCTTAATGCAAGCTGTTTTTGCTTCTTTAAAAATCTGCTAGCTAACTCATAGGTAACCTAAGTATCATGAAGCACAGTAGTTGCTAAAGCAAGCTCCTTTTTCATGAACAACAGAGTAAACAGGGTCATAAAACCCACATAAACTGTCATTTCTCAAGTTTATGATTTCCCTGAGGCTGAAGCAATTAAAACTTGAGTTTTAAGGAAAAACTGTGAGGATTCTTTTAACTTGGTGTATACTGACCTAACAAACTTATTTTTTTGTAGTGTTTTTGGGGGATTTGTGTGTGTTCCTGGTGACTTTATATTGTTTTACAATTCTTTATCAGACAAGGAAATTCAGAGTTTGCCCTTGGAAAAACCATTTTTCCAGCATCTGAAGCATCCATTGGCTCCTAAATGTTTCTAAATTAGAAATTTGGCCAAATAGGAATAGCTCTTGAGTGCAGTTCCCAGAAAGAACAGTACAGAGGGTGAGTGCTCCCTGCATTTCCAAACGAGTTATCACTGCCCACAGACCAGGAGATTCCCTGGCCGAAAAGCACCAGGAGTTTTGAGTGCAGCGGTTTCAGCCGGTGCCTGGTTGGCGCACAGAAACTCACACAAGTCTGGGCAGCTGTTTCGACTGGCACCTAGATTGCCTGGGAGACAGAGCCATCCATTCATCTGAAAGGGAGGGGGCTGAGACAGGGAGCCAGGTGATCTATCTCAGTGGGTACCACCCCCACAAAACAAGCAATCTGAAATGCTCTGGATGAGAGTTTTGCAGCAAACGCAGCTGTACCCAGGATGATTCAGCTCAGTGGGGGGAAGGGTGTCGCCCACTACCGAGGCAGTTCACACAGCAGCTGGGCAGAGCCTGCAGCAGCTCAGCAAAGCCTCTGCTGGCAGACTGTGACTAGACTACTCTGTGTGGGGCAGGGCATCTCTGAAAAAAGGCAGCAGCATGACAGGAACTTATAAATAAAGCTGACCTTCCTAGGACAGAGCAACTGGGGAAAGAGGTGGTTATGATTCAGCTGCAGCAGACTTAAAGGTACCTGCCCAGCAGCTCTGCACGGACAACAGAGCTCCTAGCACAGCACTTGAGCTCATATAAGGGAAAGACTGCCTCCTCAAGCAACTCCCCAATCCCCATGTACCCAAAGAGACACCTCAAGAAGGAGAGCTCAGGCCGACATCTGGCAGGTACCCTTCTGGGACGAGAATAGCAGAGGAAGAAACTGGCGGCAACCATTGCTGTTCTGCAGCCCCCACAGGTGATCCCCAGGGAAGCCAAGGTGTAGAGTAGACCCACAGCGGTCCTGCAGCAGAGGGGCCTGACTGTTAGAAGAAAAAATAAGAAGCAGAAAAAAATAGCTTCAACATCAATAAAAAGGACATCCACTCAGAGACCCCATCTGAAAGTCACCAACTACAAAGACCACAGGTAGATAAAGCCACTAAGATGGGAACAAACCAGTGCAAAAAGGATGAAAACACCAAAAACCAGAACGCCTCTCCTCCTCCAAGGGATCACAACTCCTCACCAGCTCGGGATCAAAAATGGATAGAGAATGAATCTGGCCGGGCACGGTGGCTCACGCCTGTAATCCCAGCACTTTGGGAAGCCGAAGCGGGTGGATCACGAGGTCAAGAGATCGAGACCATCCTGGTCAACATAGTGAAATCCCATCTCTACTAAAAATACAAAAAATTAGCTGGGCATGGTGATGCGCGCCTGTAATCCCAGCTACTCAGGAGGCTGAAGCAGGATAATTGCCTGAACCCAGGAGGCGGAGGTTGCGGTGAGCCGAGATCGCGCCATTGCACTCCAGCCTGGGTAACAAGAGCGAAACTCCGTCTCAAAAAAAAAAAAAAAAAAAAAAAAAGAGAATGAATCTGATGATGAATTGACAGACACAGACTTCAGAAGGTAGGTAATAACAAACTTCTCAGAGCTAAAAGAACATGTGCTAACCCAATGCAAAGAAACTAGAACCTAGAAAAATGATTAGATGAGATGCTAACTAGAATAAACAGCTTAGAGAAGAATATAAACAACTTGCACAAGAATATAAACATAGCACAAGAACTTCACAAAGCATACACAAGTTTCAACCAAGCAGAAGAAAGGATATCAGAGACTGAAGATCAACTCAATGAAATAAAATGAGAAGCCAAGATTAGAGAAAAAAGAGTGAAAAGAAATGAACAAAGCCTCCAAGAAATATGGGATTATGTGAAAAGACCTAATCTATGTTTGATAGGTGTACCTGAATGTGATGGAGAGAATGAATCCAAGCTGGAAAACACTCTTCAGGATACTATCCAAGAGAACTTCCCCAACCTAGCAAGGCAGGCCACCATTCAAATCCAGAAAATACAGAAAACAGCACAAAGATATTCCTCAAGAAGAGCAACCCCAAGGCACATAATTATGAAGGAAAAAATGCCAAGGGCAGCCAGAGAGAAACATTGGTTTACCCACAAAGGGAAGCCCATCAGACTCACAGTGGATCTCTCTGCAGAAACCCTATAAGCCAGAAGAGAGTGGGGGCCAATATTCAACATCCTTAAAGAAAAGAACTTTCAACCTGGAATTTCATATCCAGCCAAACTAAGCTTCATAAGTAAAGAAGAAAGACAATCCTTTATGGACAAGCAATTGCTGAGAGATTTCATCACCACCAGGCCTGCCCTACAAGAGCTCCTGAAAGAAGCACTAAACAAGGAAAGGAACAATCAGTACCAGCCACTCCAAACACGTACCAAATGGTAAAGACCATCGACATAATGAAGAAAATGTGTCAACTAATGGGCAAAACATCCAGCTAGCTTCAAAATGGTAGGATCAAATTCACACATAACAGTATTAACCTTAAATGAAAATGGACTAAATGCCCCAATCAAAAGACACAGACTGGCAAATTGGATAAAAAGTCAAAACCCATCAGTGTGCTGTATCCAGGAAACCTATCTCACATGCAAGGACACACATAGGCTCAAAATAAAGGGATGGAGGAAGATTTATCAAGCAAATGGAGAGTGAAAAAAAGGAGGAGTTGCAATTCTAGTCTCTAATAAAATGGACTTTAAACCAACAAAGATCAAAAAAGACAAAGAAGGGCATTACATAATGGTAAAAGTCTCAATGCATCAAGAAGAACTAACGATCCTAAATATATACATATCCAATACTGGAACACCCAGGTACATAAAGCAAGTTATTAATGACCTACAAAGAGACTTAGACTTAAGCTCCCACACAATAATTGTGGGAGACTTTAACACTCCACTGTCAATATTAGAGAGATCAGCAAGACAGAAAATTAACAATGATATCCAGGACTTGAACTCAGATTTGGACAAAGTGGACCTAATATACATCTACAGAACTTTCCACCCCAAATCCACAGAATATACATTCTTCTCAGCACAGGATGGCACATACTCTTAAATTGACCACATAATTGGAAGTAAATCACTCCTCAGCAAATGCAAAAGAAAGGAAATCATAACAAACAGTCTCTCAGACCACAGTGCAATCAAATTAGAAATTAGAATTAAGACATTAACTCAGAACCACACAACTTCATGGAAACTGAACAACTGGCTCCCAAATGTTGACTGGATAAACAATGAAATGAAAGCAGATATAAAGACTTTTTTTTGAAACCAATGAAAATGAAGATACAATGTACCAGAATCTCTGGGTCACATTTAAAACAGTGTCTAGAGGGAAATTTATAGCAATAAATGCCCACAGGAGAAGTGAGGAAAGATCTAAAATCGACACCCTATCATCAAAATTGAAAGAGCTAGAGGAGCAAGATCAAAAAATCTCAAAAGTGAGCAGAAGACAAGAACTAACTAAGATCAGAGTAGAACTGAAGGAGATAGAGAAACAAAAAAAATCCTTCAAAAAAAAATCAATAAATCCAGGAGCTAGTTTTTTTAAAATATCAACAAAATAGACCACTAGCCAGATTAATAGAAAAGGGAGAAGAATCAAATAGATGCAATAAAAAACAATAAAGGGGATATCACCACCGACACCACAGAAATCAAACTCCCATCAGAGATTACTACAAACAACTCTATGCACGTAAACGAGTAAACCTGGAAGAATTGGATAAATTCCTGGACATTTGCACCCTCCCAAGCCTAAACCAGGAAGAATTTGTATTCCAATTCTTTATCAAAAGGATGATGATAGGCCTTAAGTATGGATACATCACTTCCTTAATTTTATGCTTCCTTAAAGTCTGAAGAAAAATATCAGTAGGCTTTCACCAAATATTCTTTTATTAATTATACTGTATTTTATTGGTGGATTAGTTAAAAATAAACAAAATATAATGGCCCAATAAACTCAGCCAATCACTTAAAATATTTAAAATTTAAAATACGTCTTTCCTAGTTTTAAACATTTAGTGTCCATTGTCATCTTAATTTTTTTTTCTTCTCTAAGAAGAAACATAGAGGGGTCACCCTTAGATTTTAATAGGTTTTGCCTGCCATTTAACTCCTTGGACTTCCAAATCATGGACCCACTGCATTGCAAAAAATGTTAATTACAGAAAAGAATATGCTTGAAAGTCAAAGATAGGTAAGGTTTCTAAAACCTATTTTTCATAATTTTATCTCTAGTAAGATAATGTCTATCCTAGTATTTTTTATTACAGAATCTTTAGTCAAAACTATAGCCCTTTATAGTTATTATCTTTACAACTCAAAAACAACCCTTCCAGAATATTAATCTACCCCTTTACCTAGTCTATGAGATTATTTACTTTAAAAGGATCACGTATATATTATTTGAAAATGTTTTTATAACTTTTCATTATAGCTTGTTTAAAAATGCCAATGACATGCCATATTTTCATAAATAAGAAACTTTAATCATGTTAGACATTTGTCTTATGTTGACTGTCTCATAATGATTAGATGATTTGAGAAAATACAGAACTATGAAAATATTAGCAATTATTTTTAAAAACTTGTGTTCCATTGTAGCATGCTATTACCAATTCATGTTCAAGTTAGTCCATTTGTCTTTCCTATTTTAAAGAAGTTTAAATCCCAGTAAGGGGTTGAAATAACTGATGTCTTTGTGGCCCTTTATAAATATGCAAACAGAGGATGATTTGCTGACCTGTCCTTCAATGATTGCTGAGCTTCAGTGCCCCAGACCAAGGCACTGAGTCCTATTCAAGTACCCACTTTATCATCCATTAGATGCTTTGCCATCCTGGAGAGTTCATCTCCAGAACTGATCCTAGGACCTATTGAATTCAGAGACAAAAATGGGTACTTTGGTTTCATATATATATATATCTTCAAAACATTTTATTACCCCTTCACTTCTGCCTTCCTAAATGTTATTCTTTGATTAGTATCTTAAAGTTTTTAGTATAGCTTTAATGAGGAAATTAAAGAACAAACCAATGTTAGTCAATGTTGTTTCTCTCTTTAAGCCAATTTCTGCCCAACTTTTCCTTCTGAATTAACTGGTTCATTATTTATATGTACAAGGATGGATGTACTTTGTCAAAGGACTGATACCAGGTAGCCTGCTCATTTCCTAAGCTACTGAAACTCTTCCTTTATTTGATACTATGGTTTTGCTCTCTGGAAATACTGTCCTCTTACAAAGGCACTTGTCAGTATTTTCAGAATTTTATATTCAGGGTCAATCAATTATATTCAGGGACAATATGATATGTTAACATTGCCATATCAAAAAGTCAGCAATTTTAGTATTTTGGGCTGTTAACAGCCATTTTAATTTTCAGTTATTATGAGGTAATATTTGCTTGACATTAACACCTCTCTCTACTCAAAAAAGTTATTTGATGAGCATCTATAGACATTACCACTTGTGAATTCAAGAGCTTTCTGGAATAGAGGTTCACTTCTGTTGTAAGATAAGTCAGCAATGTTAGAGGTTTGGGTTAGCCATACATCGATGTGGTGGGGGTTTGTTTGTATATGGGGATAGTTCACAAAAGAAAAGTTAAGGAATCATATACAAATTTTTTATTACTTTCTGAAAACACCTTCCATTCTTCTACTTAACAATAAACAGCATCCTAGTTTTCTTCTAATGAATTACCACCTCTCTATTTGGTACAGTTAAGGTTTAGATCTGCCATCCCACTAAGAAATCTGGAGATTCCTTCTACTCTATCTTTCTTTTGCATAGATCAGTAGCCAAGACTAACTGACCTATCCGTCAATGAGACTCTGTGATACAAACTTTTAATATTGAACTGAGTACTGGAAAGACAGAAGAAATGGAATTAATTCATTCTAACTGGGTTACCCCAAATTGTTACTCAATTCATGTTACTAAGATCTTTGTGCTGATTTTCTGTACTCTCTAAACCTAGTGTGTATAGGCTTCTCTTTAAGCTTGTGAGTACCCTTATCTGAATCTTTCCATAAATTCACCTTTCTTAGGTTTGACAGAGACAATATCTGTCAGTTACAACCAGAGAACCCTAAGATACACTTCGTGGCATTCTGAAGCATAATCTTATCTATTAGGAGTCATAAGCAAGTAAAGCAAAGGGAAGTGAACACTAACATTAACTCCTGTTAGAAACAATTTTCAAAAGAATGATCTCTTACATTTTAATATAGGAAATTAAAAATTTGTTAATGATCAAAACTTACATGGGCATAAAAGCAACTTTCTATGCAGCACAGAGCTCTGCACACCACAGGGGTCCAATATAGATTTTTGAGTTTGTAAAAGGTGCTAATGTTTTAAAAATTGAGAATTTATGGCATTAATGGATTGAACTGGGGTTACTGATGCAAGGAGTAATACCTCTGTTTCCAAACTAGCTCAAAGAAATTAACTATATGTCAAATGCTATTCTTGGAAAACATGAGTAGTAGAGTAGATATTTGTGGAATTTGGGGTAAGCATTTGAATTTTCTAAATTTGATCACACCAATTAATGGTGATAAGAAGGACTTAATGTCTGCGAATAACTTTAAGCATAGTTATAGTGGAATATCTAGGGACAAGTTCTATAGAGGACAGTGTTTTTCAGTATGAAATAATTCAGATATTATTTTAAACAGTTAATTAACTTTGGACTTCTCTTTCAATAAATGTAAGCACAAACACCTAATAATATAAACATTTTTATAATTTAAATTAAAATAGATTAAAATCAGAATAAGAATTATCAAAAGTTACAAACTATTTTAAGTATTTGAAGAGTTTTTAGAGATAGTAAGAATACATTGTTGGCCCTCCATGTCTGTGGGTTCTGCATCTGTGAATTCAACCAACAGCAAATCAAAAATGTTGAGCAAAAAAATGGCACCTGTACTGAAGATGTACAGACTTTGTGTGTCATTATTCCCAGTGCACTATATTATAACAACTATTTAGGTAGCATTTCCATTGTAACATTATAAGCAATCTAGTGATTATTGAAAGGATACAGGAGGATATGCACAAGTTATATGCAAATGCTGTACCATTTTATATCAAGGGACTGGCATAAGATGGATTTTGGTATCCGCTGATGTGTTGGAACCAATTCCCCACCAAGGGATGACTGTACTAATACAAGGACAAGAGCTATTGAAAACAAAATCATTCTCAGTATTGCACATTTGTTGACATTTGGTTGTATGTAAAAGAAAGTCTGCTTTTTATCACATTTTAGCTTTTATTTAAAAAATACTAGCTTAGACAACTTGAAAGAAATAAACTGCATCTCCATAATGAATTTGTTTTCTATTTCATATTTGGGGGTCTATGACACTAAAACGTAACAAAATTTTCTAACTTCACGAAAGGGTTTCAATACAGACTGCATAATGTATTGATATATTTACCCCTGCAATCTCTGAAATGCATGCTTGAACCTCCTCTCCAGGGGGTAGTAATTAGTTGCGTGGTAAGCAATGGCCAGGGCCACAGCTTGCTTAACAGAATAATGGTAGTATCTTGTAGCTTTGTCACTTTACATAAACGCCACATCCTTCCTCAGTGGATAGGCAAAGAGCAGCTGACTACTGAAGAGCAAGCCTCTAATTTTCTGTATGTCAGTGAGAAAGAGGGAAAAATAAAGCTGCTACAAAAGACATTTAGTCACAGGCCTAATACATAAATACGCGCTTTAACATATATTGTTATATGACTAATTTTGACTTTAAAACTTGTTCCAACTTGTACAGGACAGCACCCTAAACATAGTGGATGCTCAAATAATGCAAATGACAATACACTACACCCGAATAGCTACTTAGTCCAATTTATTCAATAATTCTAATGGACTCCTATCCTCAGACTGTATTATATGATGGCCTTCGTAAAATCTGCCCTCTCCCGTCTACTTTCAAGGAGTGCTATTACAGTCAACTAACAGGGCAAGAAGAAATGTGACTGGTCAGTAAAAATTTTTACCTTGTAAACTCTAGACCATGTGAAAATCATTTTGGTGGGCAGCAAAGACATGAAGAGTTTTAGAGGTAGTAAATGATAGAAGAAATGTGTGTTGAATACTCATAAAATGTCTCATTCATTCTCAAAATGTCATAAATCAAGTAATGCAAAGAGGAGGTAAACCCATTTTAGTTCATCAGCATCGTCCTAGCTCAACCCCAGATTACCCTAAACAAAGGGCTGAGAAGAAGCATTGTGACCCATGTGCAAGCTACCAAGTAATAAGATTCTTTGACAGTTACCCAAGAAGAATGGCATGGAAATAAATGAGAGGGAAGTGGAATTGTCAAAGGCAACATGGAATATGCGTACATGTTTTTCACTTTACCTTAAGGAAAAGATGAAATTAACAACAAAAAAAAAGATACTTAGTAGAAGTACTTAGAAAAAGTACTTAGTAGAAGAAGTATAAATTTTATAGATTTTAAAATCTCTACAATTACTTGATGCCTTTAATGGGCCTTGAGAAGAATTACCTTAGGAAATAATCCAAATATGTAAGAGTCCAAAATGAAAGGACAAAATATGACACCCAAAGAAATGATCTCAAGATGAGAAGACTGTGCAAACTAACCATGTAAGATTGTAAACAAAATGCAATCACAGTTTTAAAAAAGACACAAAAGGTTTGGAAACATGGAAAATGGACTCATTTACAGAAGAGATCAACTTATTTGTCTTGGAAATGGAAAAATTCAAATGGAAATAAGCAACTGCATAAAACACAGAGAAGACAGAAAATAAAGATGATTAAATTTTGATGTATCATTTGGTTGATTATGCAAACAATTTTTAAAAGCATATTTATGTTAACATTAAACAGGCAAGATATTATAAACTGTACATATATATAGTACATATGATGTATATATGATATATAATGTACATAAGAGTTAGTTTATATATATTTGGACATAAAATATATAAATACCTATTTACACATAAATGGTTCAAGTGAAAAATAAACTACCTTGCATATACATGCTCATAATTCTGCGTTGGAGATTGATTTTTCTTCTAATTTGTAATTTCCTGTGTTTTCTGAAGGTTTCATAAAGCATGTAATAGTTTCACAACTAGAAAGACTGCTTTTTAAAAATGTGTAGGAGATATGGGATGAAACACCAGGAAGTCCCCCAAACACAAACTATTAAAAGCGAATGTGTCTAGGGAGTAGGAACTGGAGTAGGAAATGAGGGCACATGACTTAGATTTGGCATAAGCCTTTTTAAAGGTTGTCCTGTCATTTTGATAAAACATTTTAAAAGGAATTATATGCAGCAAGAGAATGTGAGCATTTCGACAAGAGTTTTAGTATTATTCTTAACAGAGTAAAAATTCCTTTTTCTTCTGTAGCTAAGAAATCCACTGATTTTCCCAATTCATTAATGAGTTTCTCTTTGGTTACCATCAAGTTAAAACAATCTTATATTAATCATGTTATATACTGTTATGCTTTCAAATAATACTGGGTGCCACAGAATATGTCCAAGCTAGAAATTCCCCTGCCTAGGATTTTGAGCCCAGATCTTCTCACCTGGCTGCTTTTCTGACTCACCTCCATATTAAGCACTCATCATCATCCTTATTTGGAGAAACTCATATTCTAATAATCCAATAATCCAATATTAATTGGCACTAGGTGTTTATCACACTCTTTTATGTGTGATTCTTTGCTAGGTGGCATTCCACCACTACTGCAACTCCAAACACTGTGAGGAGAGATCTTAAAGGATCAAACATCAATAGCCTTTTTATACAATGGTGTTGCCAAAAGCTTTTGAAACCTGTTTAAAGGAAAAAAATTTCTGAAATTATACTAATTACCACCTAGTTTAATTTAGCAACTTATTCAAAGAATGATGCCCAGCTCATACTCCAGAAGGGGGGTATAAATTATTGACAGATCACAGAATATCATTATGTACATATATACATTTTGTAACTTCCCGATTACTAATTATACTTTATTTACAAACAGTGTTTGCCATTTATTACTGATTACAATATACAAAAATAGTAATTATGCTCATTAATGTCATATGAATTTTTTGTTCATTCTATTTAATTATAATACTATTCTCTGGTTTTCTGCACCCTGTCTTTTTTTTTTTTTTTTTGCAAAATTATGGACAGTGGTCATTTAACTTTTTAAAAAATTTTTAACAAAGAAAAACATACAAAACAGGAAAAAACAATTTAATGACTAATGTTGTCTTGTTTAAGTATGTTTTCCTGACAATCCAAACCTTATCAATCAAAACTGTATTCTCAAGGATATTTTTCACTTCAGATAGTTTACCTACACATGGTACCATTGTAGGACATTAGATTTTAAACGTAGGCAAGGGGCCAGATCATGTAGAGCCTTCTGTAACATAACAGCCATTGAGAAGTATAAATAACTATAAGATCTGTAAGACTGAAGGCCCAGAATCTACGACCGTATGAGTTTCCCAGTGCCGTCATAACAAAGTACTACATTCTGGGTTGCTTAAATGAAACAACAGAAATGTATTCTCTTACAGTTCTAGTGACTTGAAGTCCAGAATCAAGCTGTTAGCAGGGTCATGCTGTATATGAAGGCTTCGGAGGAGGATCCTTCCTCATTTATCCCTAACTCTGGATGGTGGCTGTTTTCCCTGGTGTTCCTTGGCTTGCGGTTGTACTACTCCCATCCCTGCTTCTGTCCTGAGACAGCATTCTCCCTGTGCATCAGGGTTTCCCTTCTCCTCTGATAAGAACTCCAGTCACATTGGATTAGGGTGTACCCTAATCCAGCATGAAAGCCTTCATTTGATTACAACTGCAAATACTCTATTCCCAAATAACATTACATCCATAGGTATGGGGTTTTAGACTTCAACTCTTTTTTCGGGGACATACTTCAATCCTTAACACTTAGAAAATCATTGCCATGATCAAATTAAGAAAAGATGAGCCAGCCATGGAAGTGACTGATGATATTGGTGAGAATGAATCAGAAATATTTATGTGACAGAATTATCAGGAATTAGTGACATATTAATTGAGATCCATTTTTCATCCAAATTTTAAGAAGATAGCAGCATGAATGCAATGATGTTATTAACTAAGAATGGCAGTCCAGGAAGAGCAGATGATTTGAAATTGAAAAATGTTAACAAAAGTTTTATGCATAAATTGAATTGGCAATATTCTCTCTGCTCATGGAGCTTATTTATTAAGATATGTTGAGAGAACAAATTTTTTAACGCATACAATTCTGTATCAGTCACAGTTATTTTGGGACCATCTCAGATTTCCTTGGTCTTCTCTACTTCCTACATGGGCTGAGTTTCCACAACTGGGGCCAGTCAACCCTGAGAGTGTTGGGCCTTCCTATTTGCTATAATTAAACTGGGCTGATTAGCTATATGTGCAGAGTTTATGGTTTATTCACTACAATGGAATAAAGCGTCACCTCATAGGAAAGGTTATCTGCTGTTGCTGAGAGGCAGAAAGAAGCTTGATATCACCCAAAAGTACAGAATTCATCACCTATGGGGTAAACTTTGGGCACTGAGATGAATTAAAAAAAAAAAAAAAAAAAAGGCGAATCAGATAAATTTTCTTCATCTTTTTTTGTTGATTACTGTCTCAAGTCATTATTTCCTCCTACAGCCTCGTGATGGAATTTCCTGTGTATTGAGTGGGAATTCAACTTAATGAGGGACCCACTGTGTTTCTTTGTGGAATAAAAAGGGGCAAAAGTATGAGAAAAAAGATCAGTTAACAAACATTTGGGCCAGGCATGGTTGCTCAGGCCAGTACTTTGGGAGGCCAAGGAGGGCAGATCCCTTGAGGTCAGGAGTTCGAGATCAGCCTGGCCAACATGGTGAAACCCCATCTTTACCAAAATACAAAAATTAACCAGGCATGGTGGCATAAGCCTGTAATCCCAGCTACTGGAGAGGCTGAGGCAGGAGAATTGGTTGAGCCAGGGAGGCAGAGGTTGCAGCAGGCTGAGATCACACCACTGCACTCCAGCCTGGGCGACAGAGGGAGGCTCTGCCTCCAAAAATAAAAAAATATAAACAACAGTTGAAATAGTCTAGGAGATAGATGATAGTTACTTAGGATAGAAGGATGGCAGTGAAAACAGACCATGAGAAAGGGGTAGATATGGGATATGTGTTACTGGCAGAGCTGAAAAGATTTTAATGGCTTAGATGTTCAAGCTATAAAAAATGACGACTTGGACAGCTGGATGGGTACTGGATGCTAAATTCTAATATAGATAAGGATATAATAAAGAAACTTGCTTTTTGAGTCTATTAATTTGCTATGTTAAAAACTACCACTAATTTTGCAGCTCAGCACACATTTATGATCCCACAGCTTCTCTGAGTCAGGAGTCTTACACACTACTAAGACCTCTGCAACACTGCAACCAAGGTTCTGGCTAGACTGCATTCTCATTTGGAGACTTTACTTGGAAAGAATCCATTTCCAAGTTTAATCAGTGTTGACAGAATATATTTCCCTGTGACTGTGAGAGTAGAGACCATTTGCTTCCTGCCTTCTACTGTAGACTATGTGAGCTCCTAGAAATCTCCTAAAATTACAAGGGGCTGCTTGTCATTCTTAGAATAATCTGTAGTTCCTGGCTATGGGGGATTTCCAAACATGGATGCTAACTTCAGCAATCCAGCAGGGAGAATATCTATAGTAATTCTGTTAACATAAGAAGGATAGAGAAACACATCCACGTATCTTTGCCATGTTTTGTTAGAAGTCACAGATCCTGTACACACTCAAAACTTGAACATCAGGAGATGGAGAACTTGGGAGGTCCCCTCAGTGTCTGTCAACCACATTGTATATTAAATTCTTAAAACCCATTAAATTGAATACATCAGTTTTGAAAACAGAAAGGTCAAAACTGAAAATTTAAAAATATTCCAAATTAATCTCTTTATTTTGTCTAGAACTAATTGAAGCATAAAGTATTTTCATGAATTCTAACTACTAGTTAGCACCAACACTTGGTCTCAAATTAACTTTTTTTAACTTCTAGCTCAGGAAGCTATATAACCTTTAAAAAATTGCCTTTCAAGGCCACAAAAGCACACTGATGCACAAAAATACTGGCATTCAACACCACTAATATTTTCATACAGATACCATGTTTTCAGTGGCATGAAGTAAGTAGCAGAATGTAAAACAGTACCTAAAATGTTGCCCGGTTATATAGCAAGGGAGCAGGATTTTAATCCTTAATTATTTTCAACTAATTTTCTCACATCTTAAATTCTTTAAATGTTACCTTTAGTTTGCTTATTTCTTGGAGATGGCCAGAAGAGAACCAAACAGATTTTGTTGCCAGGATAGTGCTTGAAGAACACCTAGAGAGAAATGTCCTACACAGCAGAGGAATTGAGAGCATTGCCCCATCCGGGATAGAGATACCTTCAGGAAAGGAATTTAAGAGTCACATGCGGGCCAGAAAGTGAAGTAGGGCAGAGAGATGTTTGCTGTCTGATGCTAGCTTGACTGATGTTATACTCTTGTATCTAGAAGCATTGCTTAATATAAGTGAAAATAATTGGTATCTGAAGAATCAAGCCCTTGAAATATTTAAAAATAAACTCTCAAATATTTTAAACGTTATATATAACTTTACTATTGTGGGAGATATTAGTTTTGTCAGTGATGTTCAGAAATCATTTGAGAAGGAGGGTATGTCAGTTTAACATGGATTTAGGAAACTCAGTTAACTGGTTTATTGCATAAATTTAGGCATGACTTGATTTGAGTTCGGCTAAGTTTGGTAGTGGTAAAAATGAAGATAAAAGAATGAACACAACTGATATATTACAGAATAACTGGCAAGACTTATTACAAAGTAAAATAAATTCAATATTAAATAAAATATGAGTCTAAGGAGTTGATTCTGTTGGTTAAATTATTGGGGCCGTCACTAACAGGAAAAATTTATATATGTGTGATAGATGTATTATTTACATTGTATATTACATGTTACCTGCCATTTTGACTATTCTAATAACAAAACATGTCAAGAGTCTTTACAAGGAGTGACTTGATATATAAAAAGGCTTATATTTGGTTCTTCTAGACATAGCAGAAAGTTTTTTGGGTAAAAATTGGTTGAATCTGATATAGCCTTAGGCCACTGTATCCATATATGTTTTATGTCTGGTTTTTCTGTCGCTAAAACAAAGTTACCATGGGAACTGAAGTTCAGTACCACAATTCTAAAAGCACAGCCTTCGAGAACTTTGTAGAAAAGAAAAACAAATCATGTCTGTACTATAAGTTATTTCAATATTTTGCTGCAAATATTAAAAATGATTATTTTTCTAAAGCAAATGAGTGGTGGATGGTTTTCTATTTCCTCTATGAACAAAATGAAATCAATTATATCACTAAACTTGATGTTGCGGTATATTTTATTCATAGTTTTATTCACTCATTTCCAATTCCTATAATCATTCTTGTGTGTGTTTGAACACACCACCCTCTGAGTGGCATGGAGTGAAATGAGGGTTGGTAGTAACTTAATCCTGAAAGCATAGGAAGCTTCAGACATGTCAATTACTAATTTCATGTTTAGGTGTAACACAGGTTCCATATGTCAGGAATATTGGCAACATTATCGTATCTTTGATTACTTTAAAATATTTTAGATAAACAATTTTAAGTTTTAATTTGCTATACTCCAGGTGAATTAAACTTTCTTACGTAGAATAAATACTCCCAAGATTGTGAGTTAGCTTTGTTTCTAGACAGAATGTATCTGGAAAAATTCTGTGAATTAGTACCTCTATTTTCCACATTTAATAGATGAATGACCTGAGGGACAGAGATTAAATTGCTTATCCAAATTGAAGAGATAGGGAGTTGGGAAGCTGGAATTAGAGCCTCAGTCATCTGGCTTCAGAGCCTCTGACTTTAATCACTAGAGAGTATGACCATTTTAATCCTGATCTAGTCTCAAGATTCTGCAATACATAGTTAACAAAAATAGGAGTGTATAGATGTATCATTGCTGTGGTTTAAATGTATAAAAAGTATGTTCCATTTATATTCTAAATCAAATTCCAGCACTAACGCTAAGGAATTGTTTGACTTTCAGAAAATTGCTTAATGCCTCTGGGACTTTTCCAAATCTACAACATGTGGATAGAAAGACAACTTGCAGTCACCTGCTGCAATGTTGAAACGTGGTTAAAAAAAACTGTGAAAGATTTAGTATACATTTACTTTAAGAATATTGACAGTTGAAAGTTACTATTTACCCAGCTTCTGAAAATTTTCAGGTATCGAAAAACAGATGTTGCCCTTTTAAGACCTAATGCACTTCAGGTAATGTTGTCCTGGAATAGACTTAATGTTAGTTTACTCAACCTTGGCAGTATCTCAGGCCCTTCACCTATCAAAAAGTTACCTGTTGTGAGATATTTGTCAAGATGGCCGACTGGAGACTTCAGACACCACTTCTCATAAAAAAAACCAAAGCTGCAGCTGAATAATCATAAATTGAATGAATGCCAAGGGGAGAGTACTGCAACCTAGTAGGAACTCACAGAAAGCCAGGGCACAGAAAAAGAAACAAGAAGCTGGAAGAGATTAGCTAGGAACCTCAAGGGACTTGATATGTTGTTGAAAAGGTATGTCAGAGTGTTGTTGGCTCCCCTTGCTTCTGTGGCAGACCACCTGTAGCCCAACTGTTGGAGAACTCCTCTGTTCTTGCAAACCCAAACACTTGTGTGGGCAGAGATTCGGGGTCTTCCTGCATGAGACATATTACTTGCATGAGACCCATCACTTGCCCTCCCCCTAGACCCAAGCAATGTGGTAAGTGCAATACTTGGAGCACAGCCTTTGCTCCAAGGGACGCACTGCTTTAAATGTATCCCAGAGATTCTGGTACGTTGTGTCTTTGTACTCATTGGTTTTGAGTAACATCTTTATTTCCGCCTTCATTTCATCATTTACCCAGTATTCATTCAGGAGCAGGTTGTTCAGTTTCCATGTAGTTGTGCGGTTGTGAATGAGTTAATCCTCAGTTCTAATTTGATTGCGCTGTGGTCTGAGAGACCGAGATTCCTGTTCTTTTGCATTTGCTGAGGAGTGTTTTACTTCCAATTATGTGGTAAATTTTAGAATAAGTGTGATGTGGTGCTGAGAAGAATGTATATTCTGTGTATTTGGGGTGGAGAGTTCTATAATGTCTATTAAGTTCTGATTGGTCCAGATCTGAGTTCAAGACCTTCATTGTTCATTTTGTCTTATTGATCTAGAAACAGTGGGGTGTTAAAGTCTCCCGCTAGTATTGTGTGGGAGTCTAAGCCTCTGTAGGTCATTAAGAACTTGCTTATGTATCTGGGTGCTCCTGTATTGTATACCTATTTATTTAGGACACTAACTTGATATAGGCCACTATTATATCTCAGTTGGATTCTTGCAATGGTCCCACTGAAAATTTGACATGTGATCAAGGACCTAAGGAATGTGGAGAATGAGCTCTGCAGTTTTATGGGCTGTTCCGAGTTCTCCCAACAGACAGAACAAATGCCCTTATGCATGTGGCAAATCTGAATAACAGAAAAGCCAATGTATCTGGAACACAGGGAGAAAACTGGGGAAACATACTCCTTAGAAGCTCAGAATGCCGTATTATGGATTTTGGGTTTTACTTTGAGTGAACTGAGGAGCACAGGACATTTTGAGTAGAGGCATCATGTGCTAACGTTTCGAAATGGCCACGGTGGCTCTTGTGTTGAGAGCAACCACCAGGAAAGAAAGGTGACTCAAGGAGATGAACTAGCGCACATACTGGCAAGCACCAGTACAAGGATCTAATCTCGCCTGGCTGTTCTGGTAAATGAAACCTTATTGGGACACAGACCTGCTCATTCAATGCATAGTCTTGATGGCAGTTTTCACACTGTGGCAGAATTAAGTAGTTGCAATGAAGATCCTGTGGCTTATTTTATCTAAAACAACCTTAGATCTAAGTTTGAAGATCTCTGAATTAAAAAACTATTGCAATAATCCAACTGAGATATAATGGTAGATTATATCAAGTTAGAAGTGAAAATATTTAGATGCTGCATATATTGAATGTAGAGCCAACAAATATGCCAACAGAGGAAAGGTATAAAAGAGAAGATAAAAATGACTTTCAGCTGAGCAATGGGAAGACAGAACTGCCATTTACTTAGTTGAAAGACTGTGGGAAGAGCATGTTCGGAGGTTGAGATCATGACTTTGGTCTTGAGATAGCTAACACATGCCAACAAATAGGTATAGTACACAGTTGCACATCTAAGTCTAGAGTTCAGCAGAAAGATCTTGGCTAGTGATATAAATTTGAGAGTTTTTAGGCATGTAGGTGGTATTACAAATCATGGATGAGATCTCAGGTGACTGATGTTGAAGGAGAGGTTCAGAGGTTAGGCCTGAGGCTTGAGGCTTTCCAGATTTTGGAGGTCATGCAGATATGGTAAAAACAGCAAAATACAATGATAAAGAGCAGCTAAATGAGGAGACAGACACGAGCACACGAAATCTTTGATGTCTCGAAAGTAAGATTATCAGTGAAGTGCTGCTGCTTTCTCAGGTAAGATTGGGATGGAAAATTTATTACCAGCTTATAACAATGTCAATGGAAATCATTGATAACTTTGAGGGACATCTTAGTGGCATATGGGGCAAAATCCTGATAGCAATGACTTTGAGAGAATCTGAGAAGAAAACCTCAAGATGGCTCAAAGAAAATTGTCTCAAAGATTTTCTATGAAGAAGAGAGTAGAAGGTAGCAAAAGAACGTGGTATTGAGAATTCTTTTCAAATTTATTTTTCAGATAAGATAAATAGCAAGATGGTTGATGCTATTGGAATAATTCAGTCAAAAGGTAAAAGGACAATAATACCTAACAAAGAAAAAAAAACAGCAATGTATTTCAGCAGGTGCACAAGTGGAAGGGATGTCCTTCAATGAGAGCACAGGTTGATCCATCAAAGAGAAGGAAAAGCAGAGTATATTGGCAATATAGAAACAGGTGAGTAAACAGGAGTAGAGCAGCTAAGGATAGTCTCTTCTGATTACTTTCTAAACAACTTTTTTTCTTTTTAACCCAAGAAACAAAGTCAAAAAGCTGAGGAGAAAGATGTCTTGAAGGTACAAGAGAGTGGAGGGTAAGCAATATCCATTGAGGAGGCAAGTGAAGAGACTAGGGGAATATAGAATTTCTGCCTAATATGTTGGGCTAAGAGTCACAACAAAGGATATGTTAAAAAATATGAAATAAAAAGATTCTAAATATCCAACAAGAGGATAATAGTGATAAATTAATCTAGAACTTACCGTAAATGAACTATTCTGAAATTAAAATTTTCTAATATGCTTGGTAACATAGAAAAATATTAATGTGGAAAAATAAAAGTTCAATTCTTTGTATTCTGTACTACTGCTACCAGGAAGTGTGGGAATCCTTAGTTCTTGGTCTTACTTGGAGCAAGAATTCTGCCAAGTGATTGAGTTAGCCATAAACGGAGAATTGAAGGAAAGTCGAGGGCAGAGAGTTTGTTTAAAGCAACAGTACACTCTGAAAAGACGAGTCAGAGCCAACTGCTGGAAGGGAATGGGCCAGCAGCAGCCCCTGAGAGTTACACGTTGGGTTTTCACTATGTCAGATTTTTTAAGTTCTCGCTTCTGTCTTAAGCCTCTGCCTTTTTACTTTGTCTAGTTTTTCTACACCTGCCTTAAGTCCCCTTTCTTTCCCCACACCAACTTCCCAATGCAGGCTTGTGGGACCCTCCCTTACTATAGTTTGTGTGCAGGCACGGGTCTGGTGTCAGATACATATGACACTTGCATTATTCTTTATAACTTTCTTCTTTGCCTTTTGCCTCTCATTAGGCACGTAGCTAGCTCCATTCTGACAGGTAAAATGCAGAGCGAATGATTACTGGGCATCTTAATGGGCATTCCTTTCCTCAGAGGAATTTCTTCTCCTCTCTGTTCACGTCTAGTAGAATTCAGGTTCCAGGTGGTGCCTGGGCTGTGAGATTTTCCAGACCACCCCTTTCTCAGGAGCTTCCCTCCCCTGCTCATGTCTGGTTATCTGCCTACTCTACCATTAGGCAATTTGACAAGTTACAAAGACATGAAGACTCCAAAGTCACATTACTGGGATAGCCTAGGTTACTACCCAGGTTTGGCTGACTTCAAACTGGTTTCCAGACCACTTAATTTGAATTTTAAGTATCTGCATCATACAGTTACTTGAAGTTTAGCTTTTACATTTAAAACCTCCAAAATTTCAGGATAAAAATTATTAGAGATAAATATCCTGTATTTTCTAACTGAGCAATTGTTTCAGCTGCACTGTAGATATTCATATACGTTAAGTTTCAAAAGTTCCAGGTCAGTCACCTTAAACTGCCAGGTCAATCACCTTAAACTGAGTTTTTGTGAAACTGTTATTCAATCCCCTAGTCACACTTTTGTCAAAACTTTGGCTCTGTCATTTATGAAGTGTTTCAATGATATCTTCCTATAAATCACCAAAATCACTAACATGCTAATTCGTTCTTGAAAATAGAAAAATATAGAATTAAAGAAGCTTATTTGGACAATGCAAAAGGTGTTATGTAACTAAAAGAAACTGTTACTGAAAAGAGTTGTCCAAGTCCAGCATGTTGAACACAGAATTAAACAAAACTCACAAAGTAGCAAAAAAAGAAAGCAAAGAAAGATAGACACAGTAACAAAAGAACTTAGTAAAGAAACCACAGACTTACCCAAGATAATTCAGAGAGAAGCAGAGCTCAAGCAAACAGCTTAAGATCTCCTGACTGCAACGCTCCCAGAGTTTTTACAAAATCAAAAGAACTTGGCAACAGGTGTCTTTAGAGGCCTCCAGTTGGTTACGCCCTATGACCAATCAGAGGCTGAAGTGGATGCTTGGCCCACAGTTGATCAGAGGCTGAAGTGGAAACTTCTGTCTCCTTATCACAGGAGGGAGGGTGTGGCCTGTATGCGCCCAGTCTTGCCAAGAACTGGCTGCACCTGCTGTTTTGTTGCTGCCTTAACCCCAAGTTACACTAATTCCCTGTTCTGCCCTAGAGTGAATTTCAGGCATAAATGAATCAAGAAACAAAACCTAAATTTTGTATAGTTTGCTCCTCTTTAAGCAAACATAGTTTAAGTTTCAGGTTGTATCCTCCAAAGACTTTTTTTTTTTTCCACATGTGAGACTTACCTCTGACTTCTAACAGCTGATGCTTAAATGATTTTACTTTTCTCATGACCATTAATATTTTCTTATACACTAATGACTTCCAAATTTATATCTTCTGTCCAGTTCTTTTCTTCTGAGTTTCAGTCAGGCATATTTATCTGTCTTCTTGACGTCTCCCTTAGGGTAATTCAAGCATAATGTGTTGAAAACAGATCATCTGAGTGTTTTGCCACATCTGCAAGAATAAAGATCATACTCAGTGTTCAGACTGCTGGCATTCCAGAAAATGTTGACATCACTCTGAAGGGAGGCATAGTTATTCTGAAGGAGCCCCGAGAAACTCTGTGGAGGGACTTTAATTATGTGAATATAGAATTCAGTCTCTGGAGAAGAAAAAAAAGAGGCGAGGCTCCAGCTTGACAAATGGCATAGAAATATAAAGAAACTGGCTACTGTGCACATTATCTGTGGTCATCCACAGAACATGATCAAGGCATTACAATGAGCTTCCATTACAAGATGAGATCTGTACATGCTTACTTTCCCATCAATGTCATTATTCAGGAGAATGGGTTTCCTCTTGAAATTCAAAATTTCTTAGTGAAAAAACGCATCCACAAGGTTCAGGTGGGTCTGGGTTGCTTGTTTAATATCACAAAGCTGGTAAAATGAGTTAATTCTTGAAGAAAATGTCATTGAACTTATATCGAATTCAGCTGCTTTGATTCAGCAAGCCACAACAGTTAAAAACAGAAATATCAGAAACATTTTGTATGGTATCTACATCTCTGAAAAAGGAACAGTTTAGCCACTGGTAAGTAAAACCTAAAAGTTGTCTAGTTTTGGAAACAAAATGCTGATGATTCCTCAACTCTGTTTGTGATATTTTAAAGATTTAATAAAAACCCTCTACTAAAAATAAATAAATAAAGCAACAAGCAACCAACTAATCAGACTCTCTGAATTAGAGCTCTCCCATCCAGTTATTTTCCATTTTTATAATTGCACCATCATTTGCTCCAGCTAAGAAGCATTTTTAATTCCTCTCTTTCTCTAAAAACCACATGTACTAAATGAACAAGTTTTCCAGGACTATTTCCAAAATATATACCTATTCAGGCCTTTCTTCCCTTGCAACTCTCTAGTCCAAGCTCTAATTATCTTCAGCTTGTTTTATTATAATAGTCTTCTAAATAGTCTAAATATTTTTAAAGCTCCTCTAATTTATCCAGAAAAATATTCTTTTTAAAAGATCATTCAGATAACATCACTTTCCCATTTAAAACATCTCAATGCTTTTTATCATGCTAGCATAAAATGTAAACTCACTATTCTGGTCTGTAAGACACCACAGGATTTGGATTCTGTCTGAATTTCTACCCATCATCCTACCCCCCTGGCTTTTTCTTCAGTTGCGCGGTTCTTTGTGTTCTTTGAAGACATTAAGTTGTCTGGTCTTAGATTTATTGTATGCACTCCCACCACTGCCTGGACCACTTCCCATGGTTCTTAAATTTTAGGTCTCCTATGAAATGTCACACACTGGGAGAGTTGTTTCTGGACCATTCTATCTAGGATAGATTTCCCACCTCTGAATGTATCTTTACCAAAGCATCTGCTTATATCTCCTATGGAACTGAACACAATCTTTAGGTATTTTTTTTATCCATGTGTTTCTTTGTTTATTTTGTGTCTTACTAATTTTTCATAGGTTACTGAAACTACAGTGCCTATCACATATCACATTCTTAATAATTTTCAAATGAATGGATAAATGAATAAATTAATATACCATTTTCACTCATTACAGAAGCAATAGTTCATTTTCATAGTTTATAAATTCATAAGTTTTCATGCACAGTCAACTGATAGTTGATTATAGGTGAAAATTGCCTTCTTAACATTTCTTTACTCACCATTTATACCTGGTAAGTATTGTGTTTTAGTCCATTTCTACAGCCATTTGGTACATCAAACTTCTCAGTCTTTTTTTTTTTTTCTTTTTTGGCTTTCTTCCTGTATAATTACAATGGATATTTATAAGGAAACTATTTAGTGGAACATTTTCAGCTATTTCTCATTTTCACTCAAGCCCTAACCTATGGGTGGATGGTTCCCCTATTTTAACCACCTCTGACCAGTTTTAACATTGCATAAATCAAAATACAAATTCACAAAACATAGGATCACTACATAAATTTGTAGAAGGAGTAAAGATATTTTAAAAAATGAGCTTGAATCAGAGGGAAAAGGGTTTAATCTTAAAAGTTCATTCTAAGTGACTAAAATCACAGCATGAGACAATTTATTATAAAGACACTACATAGCCAGCTGTCGGCTCACAGTTCTGCAGGCTGTACAAGGATGGTGCCAGCATCTGTTCAGCTTTTGGTGAGCCTCGGGAACCTTTTAGTCACGGCAGAAGGATAGGGAAGCCAGGGTGACACATGGTGAGAGACACAGCAAGAGAGATGGGGTGGGGGTGGGGCGTCTCAGACTCGATGTAAACAATCAGCTCTCGGGGTAACTCATTACTGTGGGAAGGCACCAAGCCATCCACAAGGGATTTGCCTCCATGACCAAACACTTTCCACCAGGGTCCACCTACATCCAACACCGGGATCACATTTCAAAAGAGATTTGCAGGGGACAAACATCCAAACCATCTCAGCCAGTTATTCAACCTCTTGTGCCTCAGTATCCTTATCCATTACATTTAAATAAGAATGACAATAATCATACCTTCCTAGGGGATTTCCGCCAAGATGGCCAAATAGAAACAGCTCCGGTCTGCAGTTCTCAGCAAGAACAATCCAGAAGGTGAGTGATCTCCACATTTCCAACCAAGGTACAAGGTTCATCTCACTGGCGCTGGTTAGATAGTGGGTGCAGCCCAAGGAGGGCAAGCCAAAGTAGGGTGGGGTGTCTTCTCACCAGGGAAGCACAGGTGGCTGGAGAACACCGTCTCTTAGCCAAGGGAAGCCATTAAGGATGTTTCCCGACACTCTGGCACTCTGGCTCAGATACTGTGCTTTTCCCATGGTCTTCACAACCTGCAAACCAGGAGATTCCCTCTGGTGTCTACAACACCAGTGCCCCAGATTTCCAACACAAAACCTGGTGGCCATTTTAGCTACAGAAGATGTTTTTTTTCCTCATACCCCAGAGGCACCTGAAATGCCAGCAAGACAGAACTGCTCATTTTCCTGAATAAGGGCCTGAAGCCAGAGAGCCAAGTGATGTGGCTCTGGGGGTCTCACTCCCATGAAGACCAGAAGCTAAGATCCACTGGCTTGAAATTGTTGCAGCCAGCACAGCAGTCTGAGCTTGTCCTGAGATTGTTGAGCTCAGTGTAGGGAGTGGCATCCACAATTGCTGAGGTTAGGGTAGGTGATTTTAACCTCACCTGTGTAAATAAAGTCACCAGAAAGTTTACACAACAAATGGTGGAGCCTACAGCAGCTCAGCAAGGCCTCTTCAGGAAGACTGTCAACTAGACTCACTTCTTGCTGGACAGGGCATCTCTAAAAAAAGGCAGCAGCCCATCAGGGACTTATAAACAAAGCCCCCACTTTCCTGGGACACAGCACCTGGGAAAAGGGGTGGTTGTGAGTTTCACTTCAGCAGACTTAATGTCCCTTCCTGGCAGCTCTGAAAGGAGCAACAGATCTCCCAGCACAGCACCTGAGCTCTGATAAGGGACAGACTGCCTCCAGAAGTGCTCCCTGACCCTGTGTATCCTGACTGGGAGAACCTCATACAGGAGAGCTCTGTCTGACATCTGGCAGGTACCCTTCTGGGATGAAGCTACCAAAGGAAGGAACAGGCAGCAATATTTGCTGTTCTGCAGCCCTGCAGGTGATTCCCAGGCAAGGAGGATCTGCAGTAGACCTCCAGCAAACTCCAGCAGACCTGCAGCAGAGGTGCCTGACTATTAGAAGGAAAACTAACAAATAGAAAAAAATAGCTTCAATATCAACAGAAAGGACATCCACTCAGAGACCCCATCTAAAAGTCACCAATTTGAAAGACCAATGGTAGATAAATCCATGAAGATGGGAATAAACAAGCACAAAAAGGCTGAAATTGCCAAAAACAAAAAAAAAGCCTCTTCTCCTCCAAGGGATCACAACTCCTCACCAGCAAGGGAACAAAACTGGAGGGAGAATGAGTTTGATGAATTGACAAAAGCAGGCTTCAGAAAGTGCGTAATAACAAACTTCTCCAAGCTGATGAAGCATGTTCTAACCCAATGTAAGGAAACTAAGAACCTTGAAAAAAGGTTAGATGAAATGCTAACTAGAATAACCAGCATAGAGAACAATGTAAACAACTTGATGGAGATGAAAAATACAGCACAAGAATTTCACAAAGCATACTCAAGTTTCAATAGCCAAATTGATCAAGTGGAAGAAAGGACATCAGAGATTTAAGATCAACTCAATGAAATAAAACGAGAAGGCAAGATTAGAGAGAAAAAGAATGAAAAGAAATGAACAAAGCCTCCAAGTAATATGGGATCAAACCTACATTTGATTGGTGTACCTGAAAGTGACTGGGAGAATGAAAACAAGTAGAAAAATATTCTTCAGGATACTATCCAAGAACATCCCCAGTCAACAAGGCAGGGCAACGTTCAAATTCAGGAAACACAAAGAATACCACAAAGATATTTCTCCAGAAGAGCAACCCAAGGGCACATAATCACCAGATTCATCAGGGTTAAAATGAAGGAAAAAATGCTAAGGGCAGCTAGAGAGAAAGGTTGGGTTACCCACAAAGGGAAGCCCATCAGACTCACAGTGGACCTCTTGACAGAAACCCTACAAGCCAGAAGAGAGTGGGGGCCAATATTCAACATCCTTAAAGAAAAGAATTTTCAACCCAGAATTTTATATCCAGCCAAACTAAGCTTCATAAGTAAAGAAGAAATAAAATCACTTATGGACAGCAACTGCTGAGAGAGTCTGTCACCACCAGGCCTGCCTTACAAGAGCTCCTGAAGGAAACACTAAACATGGAAAGGAACAACTAGTACCAGCCACTGCAAAAACATACTAAATTGTAAAGACAATCAACACTATGAAGAAACTGCATCAACGAATGGGCAAAACAACCAGGTAGCATTAAAATGTCAGGATCAAATTCACACAAAACAATATTAACCTTAAATGTAAATGGCCTAAATGCCCCAATCAAAAGACACAGACTGGGAAACTGGATAAAGAGTCAAGACCCATCAGTGTGCTGTATTCAGGAGACCCATCTCATGTGCTAAGAAACATATAGGCTCAAAATAAAGTGATGGAGAAAGATTTACCAAGCAATTGGAGAGAAAAAAAAGCAGGGGTTACACTCATAGTCTCTGAAAAAAGATACTATGAACCAACAAAGACCAAAAGAGACAAAGAAGGGCATTACATAATGGTAAAGGGATTAATGCAACAAGAAAAGCTAACTACCCTAAATATATATGCACCCAATACAAGAGCACCCAGATACATAAAGGAAGTTCTTAATGACCTACAAAGAGACTTAGACTCCCACACAATAATAGTGGGATACTTTAACACCCCACTGTCAATGTTAGACAGATCAAAAAGACAGAAAATTAATAAGGATATCCAGGACTTGAACTCAGATCTGGACCAAGTGAACCTAAGAGACATCTGCAGAACTCTCCACCACAAATCCAAAGAATATACATTCTTCTCAGTACCACATCACACTTATTCTAAAATTGACCACATATTTGGAAGTTAAACACTCCTCAGCAGATACAAAAGAATGAAAATTATAACAGTCTCTCAGACCACCATGCTATTAAATTAGAACTCAGGATTAAAAAACTCACTCAAAACTGCATTACTACATGGAAAATGGACAACCTGCTCCTGAGTCATTGCTGGATAAATAATGAAATGAAGGCAGAAATAAAGATGTTCTTTGAATCCAGTGACAATGAAGAAAAATCTTAGCAGAATCTCTGGGAAACATTTAAAGCAGTGTGTAGAAGGAAATTTATAGAACTAAATGCCCACAAGAGAAGTGAAGAAAGATCTAAAATCAACACCCTAATGTCACCATTAAAAGAACTAGAGGAGCAAGATCAAACAAATTCAAAAGCTAGGAGAAGACAAGAAGTAACTAAGATCAGAGCAGAAGTGAAGAAGAAAGAGATACAAAAAAAACCCTTCAAAAAATCTATAAATCCATGAGCCGGTTTTTTGAAAAGATCAACAAAATAGACTGCTAACCAGACTAATAAAAAATAAAAGAGAGAAGAATCAAATAGATGCAGTAAAAAATGATAAAGGAGTATCACCACTGACTCCACAGAAATACAAACTACCATCAGAGATTACTACAAACATATCTATGCAAATAAACCAGTAAATCTAGAAGAAATAGATAAATTCCTGGACACTTATACCCTCCCAAGACTAAACCAGGAAGAAGTTTAATGCCTGAATGTACCAATAACAAGGTCTGAAGTTAAGGCAGCAATTAATTGCCTACCAAGCAAAAAAAGTCCGGGACCAGATGAGTTCACAGCTGAATTCTACCAGAGGTACAAAGAGGAGCTGGTACCATTTCTTCTGAAACTATTCCAAATAATACAAAAAGAGAGAATCCTTCCTAACTCATTTTATGAGACCAACATCATCCTGATACCAAAACCTGGCAGAGACACAACTAAAAAAGAAATTTTCAGGCAATTATCCATGATGAATGTTGATGTGAAAATCTTCAATAAAATACGGTGAACTGAATCCAACAGCACATCAAAAAGCTTATCCATCATGATCACGTTGGCTTTATCCCTGGGATGCAAGGCTGGTTTAATATATGCAAACCTATAAACCTAATCCATCACATAAACATAACCAAAGACAAAAACATGATTATCTCAATAGATGCAGAGAAGGCCTTCGACAAAATTCAGCAGCCCTTTATGCTAAAAACTCTCAATATTGAGTTATTGATGGACCGTATCTCAAAACAATAAGAGCTATTTATGAAAAACCCACAACCAATACCATACTGAATGTGCAAAAACTAGAAGCATTCACTGTGAAAACACAAGACAAGGATGCCCTCTCTCACAACTCCTATTGAGCATGGTATTGGAAGTTCTAGCCAGGGCAATCAGGCAAGAAAAAGAAATAAAGGGTATTCAATTAGGAAAAAATGAAGTAAAATCGTTACTATTTGCAGACGACATAATTACATATTAAACAGACCCCATCATCTCAGCCCAAAATCTCCTTAAGCTTGATAAGCAACTTCAGCAAAGTCTTAGGGTGCAAAATCAGTGTGCAAAAATCACAGGCATTCCTATACACAAATAACAGACAAACAGAGAGCCAAATCATAAGTGAACTGTCATTCACAATTGCTACAAAAGGAACAAAATACCTAGGAATACAACTAGCAAGGGGCGTGAAGGACTTCTTCAAGGAGAAGTACAAACCACTGCCCAAGGCGATAAGAGGACACAAACAGATGGAAAAACATTCCATGCTCACGGTTAGGAAGACTCAATATCATGAAAATGGCCATACTGCCCAAAGTAATTTATAGATACAGTGCTATTCCCATCAAGCTACTATTGACTTTCTTCACAGAATTGGAAAACACCACCTTAAACTTCATATGGAACCAAAAAAGAGCCCACATAGCCAAGACAATCTTAAGTAACAAAAAACCAAAGCTGAAGGCATCACACTACCTGACTTCAAACTATTTTACAAGGCTACAGTAATCAAAACAGTGTGGTACTGGTACCAAAACAGAGATATAGACCAATGGAACAGAACAGAGGCCCCAGAAATAATGCCATACATCTATTACTATCTGATCTTTGACAAACCTGACAAAAACAAGCAATGGGAAAAGGATTCCCTATTTAATAAATGGTTTTAGGAAAACTGGCTAGCCATATGGATCCCTTTCTTACACATTATACAAAAATTAACAACAGATGGATTAAAGATTTTAACATAAGACCTAACACCATAAAATCCCTAGAAGAAAAGCTAGGAATAGCATTCAGGACATATGCATAGGCAAGTATTTCACGACTAAAACATCAAAAGCAATGGCAACAAAAGCCAGAATAGACAAATGGGATCTAATTAAACTTAAGAGCTTCTGCACAGCAAAAGAAACTATCATTAGAGTGAACTGGCAACCAACAGAATGGGAAAAAATTTTTGCAATTTACCCATCTGTCAAACAGCTAATATCCATAATCTACAAAGAAGTAAAACAAATTTACGAAAAAAAACCCAAACAACTACATCAAAAAGTGGGCAAAATTTTCAAAAGAAGAGATTTATGCTGTCAACAAACATATGAAGAAAAAGCTCCTCATCACTGGTCATTATAGAAATGCAAATCAAAACCACACTGAGATATCATCTCACACCACTTAAAATGGTGATCATGAAAAAATCAGGAGACAACAGATGCTGGAGAGGATGTGGAGAGATAGGAACACATTTACACTGTTGGTGGGGTTTAGTTCAACTATTGTAGAAGCCTGTGTGTCGATTCCTCAAGTATCTAGAACCAGAAATACCATTTGACCCAGCAATCCCATTACTGGATATATACCCAGAGGATTATAAATCATTCTATTTTAAAGATATACACACATGTATGTTTATTGTGTCGCTGTTCACAATAACAAAGACTTGGAACCAATCCAAATGCCCATCTGTGATAGACTGGATAAAGAAAATGTGGCACATATACACCATGGAATACTATGCAGCCATAAAAAAGGATGAGTTCATGTCCTTTACAGGGACATGGATGAAGCTGGAAACCATCATTTTCAGCAAACTGACACAAGATCAGAAAACCAAACACCACATGTTCTCACTCATAAGTGGGTGTTGAACAATGGGAACACATGGACACACTGAGGGGAACATCACACACTGGGGCCTGTGGTGGGAGCCGGGGGCTGAGGGAGGGATAGCAGCAGGTGAGGGCACTGGGGAGGAATAGCATTAGGAGTAATACCTACTGTAGATGTCAGAGTGATGGATGCAGCAAACCACTATGGCACATGTATACCTATGTAACAAACCTGCATGTTCTGCACATGTACTCCAGAACTTAAAGTATAATAAATTTTTTAAAGAAAGATGGATCGTGGTTCTGGATTACAATTATAGAAATTTACTAAAATACTTAATCCTATGTCTACATTGGGACATTTTATATCATGTGTCTTATACCTTAATAAAATTATTATAAGAATAAAAAAATTGTTGAATATTGGCCCCCACTCTCTTCTGGTTTCTGGGGTTTCTGCTGAGAGATCCACTGTTAGTCTGATGGGCTTCCCTTTGAAGGTGACCTGACCTTTCTCTCTGGCTGCCCTTAACATTTTTTTCTTCATTTCGACCTTGGAGAATCTGATGATTATATATCTTGGAGCTGATCTTCTCCTAGAGTACCTTAGTGATGTTCTCTGTGTTTCCTGAATTTGAGTGTTGGTCTCTCTTGCCAGGGTAGTTCTCCTTGATGATATCCTAAAGTGGGTTTTCCAACTTGGTTCCATTCTCTCTGTTTCATTCAGATACTCCAATCAATCATAGGTTTGATCTTTTACCATAGACCCATATTTCTTGTAGACTTTGTTCATTCCTTTTTATCTTTTTTCTCTAATGTTGTCTGCATGCTTTATTTCTGCAAGGTGTTTTTCAAACTCTGATGTGCTTTCTTCCACTTGATTGATTTGGCTATTGATACTTGTGTATACGTCACTAAGTTCTCATGGTGTGCTGTTTTTTTCCGCTCCATAGGGTCATTTATGTTCCTCTCTTAAGAGGTTACTCTAGTTAGCAGCTTCTGTAACCTTTTATGAAGGTTCTTAGCTTCTTTGCACTGGATTAGAACAATGCTCCTTTAGCTCAGCAGAGTTTGTTATTACACACCTTCCGAAGACTACTTCTGTCAATTCATCCATGTCATCCTCCACCCAGGTCTGTGATCTTGCTGGAGAGGCATTGCGATCATTTGGAAGAAAAGAGACATTCTGGCTTTTGGAATTTTCAGCATTTTTTTGGTGCTGTTTTTTCCTCATCTTCATGATTTATCTACCTTTGATCTTTGAGGCTGTTGACCTTTGGATGGGGTTTTTGTGGGGGCATCATTTTTTGCTGATGTTGCTGTTGTTGTGCCTTCTGTTTGTTGATTTTTCTTCTAACAGTCATGCCCGTTTTCTGCAGGTCTGCTGCAGTTTGCTGGAAGTCCACTCTAGACCCTGTTCACCTGGATATCATCAGTGGAGACTGCAGAACACCAAAGATTGCTGCCTGATCCTTCGTCTGGAATCTTTGTCCCAGAGTGGCACCGGCCTGAAGCCAGCTGGAGCTCCCTGTATGAGGTGTCTGTTGACTCCTGTTGGGAGATCTCTCCCAGACAGAAGGTATGGGGGTCAGGGACCCATTGGAGGAGGCAGTCTGTCCCTTAGAAGAGCTGGTTCCCTGTGCTGGGAGAATCCCCTTTATCAGAATCACCCTCTCTCTTCAGAGCCTGCAGGCAGGAAAAATTAAGTGTGCTGGACCTGCGACCGCCGTTGCCCCTCCCCTGAGGTGCTCTGTCCCAGGGAGATGAGAGTTTTGACTGTAAGCCCCTGACTGGAAATGCTGTATTTCTTGCAGATATGCCCTGCCCTGTGAGGAGGTATCTAGACAGTCTGGCTACAACCAGTTTGCTGTGCTGTGGTGATTTCTGTATAGTCCAAACCTTCCTGTCTCAGTCCTGTCAGGGGAAAACCGCCTACTAAAGCCACAGTAAAGTTGGTAGCCCCTTTCCCCACCAAACTGGATCATTCCAGGCTGACTCCAGACTGCTGTGCTGGCAATGAGAATTTCAAGTCAGTGGTTTTGGGACCTGCTGAGCAAGACTGCATGGCTCCCTGGCATCAGCCCCTATTCCAGGAGAGTGAACCGTTCTGTCTCACTGGAGTTCCAGGTGTCACTGGACAATGAAAAAACTCCTGCGGGTCAGTGCCTGCCCAAGCAGCCACCCAGTTTTGTGCTTGAAACCCAGGGCCCTTCTGGTATATGCTCATCAGGGAATCTCCTGATCTGCAAATTGCAACAATCCATTTGCACTGTTGGTGAAAATGGAGATTGTTTCGACCATTGTGGAGGACAGTGCAATGATTCCTTATTTATGTAGAAACAGAAATACCACCTGACCCTACAATCCCATTACTAGATATATGTCTAAAGGAATATAAATCATTTGACCATAAAGACATTTGCACACATATGCTTATTGAAGCACTATTTACAATAGCAAAGACATGGAACCAACCCAAATGCACATCAATGATAGACTGGATAAAGAAAATGTGTACACATGTACCATGCAATACCATGCAACCATAAAAAAGAATGAGATCATGTCTTTTGCAGAGACATGGATGAAGCCAGAAGCCATCATTCTCAGCAAACTGACACAGGAACAGAAAACCAAACACCACATGTTCTCACTCATAAGTGGGAGTTGAACAATGAGAACACATGGACACAGGGAAGGGAACATCACACACCAGGGCCTGCTGGTGGGTGAGGGTTGAAGGGAGAGAACTTAAGAGAATGTGTCAATGGGTGCATGGTACATGTATACCTGTGTAATAAACCTGCATGCTTTGCACACGTATCCCTTTTTTTTTTTTTTAGAAGAAATATAGAAAAATAAATAAATAAGTTGCCTTTTCCATAAAGAAACATCTGCTTGGTTTCTTGTGAAGCCTCAGGGAGCTTTTACTCATGGTGGAAGGTAAAGCACAAGCAGGCACCTCAAATGGTGAGAGAGGAAGCAAGAGAGAGAAAGCAAGGTCCCATACTCTTAAACCACCAGATCTCATGTGAAGTAACTGCATAAGAACTCACTTGTCACCAAGGGGATGGTGCTAAACCATTCAAGAGGGATCCACCCTATGAACCAGTTACCTCCCAACAGGCCTCTTCAACATTGGAAATCTCATTTTAACATAAGATTTAGAGAGGACAAATATCCAAACCCTGTCACCTCCTAAGAACTGTAACAAGACAAGGATGCCCACTTTCAACAGTCTTATTCAACATTGTACTGACAGTACTCACCAAAGCAATCAGGCAGGAGAAAGAATAAACAAATAAGATACCCAAATTAGAAAAGAAGTTAAATTATTCGTTTGCTGATTATGTAATCTTATATCTAGAAAACCCTAAGTCCACCAAAAGACTACTAGATTTCATAAACGAATTAAGTAAATTTGCAAAATCAACATACAAAAATCAGTTACATTTCTATACATCAATAAACAACCATGCTAAGAACTAAATCATGAACTCAATTCGATATGCTCTGTCTCAGGGAGATGAGAGTTTTGTCTGTAAGCCCCTCTGGAGCTGCTGTATTTCTTCAGATATGCCCTGCCCTGTGAGGAGGAATCTAGACAAGTAGTCTGGCCACAACCACTTTGCTGTGTTCTGGTGAATTCTGTACAGTCCAAACCTTCCAGTCTCCTTAGTCCTGTCAGGGGAAACCACCTACTAAAGCCACAGTAAAGTTGGTAGCCCCTTTCCCCACCAAAATGAATCATCCCAGGCTGACTCCAGACTGCTGACATTTGTCTAGGCAAATAATTTATGCCTAAGACCTCAAAATCAAGGACAACAAAAAACAAAATAAACGTAGAATTTAATTAAACTTAAAAGCTTCTGCACAACAAAAAGAAATAATCAATAGAGTAAAAATACAATCTATAAAATGGAAGAGAATATATGCAAACTATGCATCTGACAATGGATTAATATCTAGAATCCATAAGAAACTCAAACAATTCAACAAGAAAAAAAAAAACCCATTAAAAAATTGGCAAAGAATATGAACAGACATTT
This sequence comes from Aotus nancymaae, assembly GCF_030222135.1. Lineage (NCBI taxonomy): Eukaryota > Metazoa > Chordata > Mammalia > Primates > Aotidae > Aotus > Aotus nancymaae. The sequence goes on from NW_026988438.1 coordinate 9,926,394, forward strand.
TTCAAAAGAAGACATACAAATGGCCAACAATAAAGGAAAAAATGGTCAACATCAGTAATCATCAGAGAAATGCAAATTAAACGCACTATGACATTCCGTCTTACACCAGTCAGAGTGGATATTACTGAAAAGACAAAAACAAGAGTTGTTGGGGAGGATGCGTAAAGAAGAAAATACTTATACACTGTTGGTGGTAATGTAAATTGTACAACTTTATGGGAGACAGTATGGAGATTTGTTAAAGAAGTAACAATAGAACTAGTATTTGATCCAGCAATCCCACTACTGGATATTTACCCTAAAGTGAAGTAATTATTATATCCAAAAGACACTTGCACTTGTATGTTTATTGCAGCACAATTTATAATAACAAAGATCAAGAATCAACCTAAGGTTTCAAAAACAGATAATTGGATAAAAAAATGTACTGTATATATTCACACACATATACATACACATATACCTCATGGAATACAGAAATCATGTGTTTTGCAGAAATATACATAGAACTAGAGGTCATTATCTTTATGAGAAATAACTCAGAAATAGAAACTAAAATACCACATGATCTCACATAAAAGTAAGAGCTAAATAACGTGCACACGTGGACATAGAGAGTGGAAGAATAGACGTGGGCTGGGGGTGAGGTACAGTGTATAGCATTTGGATGACTGTTACACTCATAACCAAGACTTCACCACTAAACGATATATTCATGTGATAAAAATGCATTTGTAACCCCCTAATCTATTTTTAAAAATCAGGTTGCATCAAACAGTATGGGTAAAAAAACAAACAGAAAAAATCGACATATTATGTATTCCATTTTCTATCAGCATGCTGCATTTTTGGTAAGAAATTTGACCAACAAATCCTCACTCACTTTTTGAGGATAAAAACTTGCTCAGTATAAAGCATACTACATACTCAACAATCCTAAAACTCTAATCAATGAAGATAACCTGAATTCATTTTAACAGTGGTTATTTCAAATTTGTTTAAATATATTAATTCAATTTGCCACTGATTAAATAGGTATAGAGAACTTTCTAATTTGTCAGGTATTCCATCCAGAAGAAAACAGATCCAGCAGAAAACAGAGCTTATCTCTGTCATGCCAAGTAATGTCAGGACATATGATGGAGGAGAATAATTCTATTTGTTAGCTTGGGAAAGGCTTATCTGAGCATTTTCCATTTAAACTAGACTTGAAATATGAGTAACAGTTGACAAGACAAAGGGTAGAGAAGATCTTTTCTGTACTATATTTCAAAGGTATTTGCCTGGAGACAGAGCAAGACTCCATCTCAAAAAAAAAAAAAATAAATAAATAAATAAAAATAAACTTCCACAAAGACCACTTCAACTTATTGTTCTTTTTCTATTCAAAGACATCTGAGCATCTAATGTGGCAAAGCAAAACTAAATTAAGTTTAATATGTTCTCTTCTCATCTGGGTTTAAAATATTTGCGTCCAAGTACCTTTGCCATCTCTGACAAAACATATCTCAAACTCTAATCATGGTCAGACACACGGCTCTTTAGAAGTATACAGAAAATCAATAAATTATTATGTTGAATTCTTCTTTCTTTTTTGTTTTGCTTGTTACAAAATCTACAGTTAACACATATTACCATTGCAGAAGAATAAAATTGTTAATTTCAAAAAACATTCCCTTTATTCTTTTAACAGATTTAGTTCTTCTAATTAAAAAAGTAAAATTCACTAACCAGTTAAAATAAAACACTTCCTTTCCTTTAAAAATAATCGAGTGGCTACTGTGTTTTTGCACATACAGTACTCGTCACCCTCGGGAGAAGATAATCTGGGTATGCCTGGGACAATATTTAGGATTAATTTTGCATATAACAGAATAACAAAAGAACAATATAAGAGTGACTTATGAAAGATAAATATTCATTTCTTTCTCATATAACAGGCACAATTAAATTTAATCTTTTTCTTACATAAATTGAATTTGGAATTAAGCAATCAGGCCTTGTGTTACATGTTCACAAAGTTGCATAGACTACTGATTTGTAAAAATTTATCATCTTGATCCAAAATGATGCCTGGAGCACCAGCCATCATATCAAAGCTCCGAGGAAGAGGAAGGGAGAAAAGAATGAAGAGACTTCTCTTTCTGTAAGGATAATTCCTGAAAGTATCACATATTATTTTCATATACAGTTTTACTGGCCATTCCTGACAACAACAGAGGATGGAAAATGTACTTTTGTCATAATACAACCAGTTAAAAATCAGGGTCCAAGACAGAAAGGAATATTAAGAATGAAGTATAATCAACAAGTATGTCACTTTCTGCTTTATGAAGTCAGAGAGTTTAATAAATTTTTCATGTATTTTTCTAGATTAAGGCACTAAAACTAGAAGAACTAGCATTTGCTAAAACCCATGTACATGTCACGCATGTTCGTCTCTGTTAATATTTATATTGTCTTGTGAGAAACACAGCATTCTTTATTTACGTATTCCCAAACAGATGAATGTAATTACAGTCCAGTTTGCCCTTCTGGAGTCTGCGAGTTTAATCATGTGGTGTACCACTCCCTAACAAGAGTTACTGTTGCTCCTGTTCTAGAATAGCTAAGCACTGGCAAAGGATAACAGTGGAATAATGTTGACACATTCTTCTGTGCTTATCAGAAGAGTATGGATTTAGGAGAGTTAAGAAATCTCCTCATTTCCATCTTCTTTTTTGGGTAGTGCTTTTGAAAAAAATGGCTCAAAAGCAAGCAAGACCCCATTAGGAGTTAGGATTACAAAATCATTGAGGACAACTGGTGAATTTTTATTACATTAATCAACCTGGTGGTAAAGAAGACCTCCTGCCAGAATAGTTTATCTCAATTTGAGCCAAATAAGCTGGTTAAACTTTTACTTTAGCAAAATGATCCAGAAAGGTTGAGCAAGTGCAGCTGACTCGGTACTTAGGAGAAGAGGCCTTTGTTAAGCTGTACTCTCCTATACATAAGATGAGTAAAATGCAACTCTCATCCTCTGTGTTATCACACTGAGTCCAATCTTAGATATTTTATTTATTATTTTTTTGAGACACAGTTTACCTGTTGCCCAGGCTGGAGGGCAATGGCACGATCTCAGCTCACTGCAACTTCTGCCTCCCAGGTGCAAGCAATTCTCGTGCCTCAGCTCCCCAGTAGCTAGGATTATGGGCACGTGCCACCATGTCCGGCTAATTTTGGTACTGTTAGTAGAGATGGGATTTCACCATGTTTGCCAGGCTGCTCTCGAACTTCTGACCTCATGTGATCTGCCCGTCTTGTCTTCCCAAAGTGCTATGATTATAGACGTGAGCCATTGTGCCTAATGCCTATCATATTTTAGAAAAGTCAAAATAAAAAGGAAAACAAGAAAAGATTTTTATTTTTGGATCATACATGTATTAGTCCATTTTCAAGCTGCTGATAAACACATACCTGTGACTGGGTAATTTACAAAGAAAAATAGGTTTAATGAACTCACAGTTCCACGTGGTTGGGGAGGTCTCACAATCCTGTGGAAGGCAAAAGACAAATCTTACATGATGGCTGGAAAGAGAAAAATGAGAGCCAAAAGAAAGGTGTTTCCCCTTTAAAACCATCAGATCTCATGAGATTTATTCACTACCACAAGAACAGGATGGTGGAATGATTCAATTATCTTCCACCTGGTCCCTCCCACAACATGTGGGAATTATGGGAGTTACAATTCAAGAGTAGATTTTGGTGGGAACACTGCCAAACCATATCAATGCATCAGAATGTAGTCTATCCAAAGAGGTTTTATTTCCTCTCTGCTCTTCCTTTAAGAGGGAATTCTATTGTAAACAGTGCTGCAATGAACATATGTGTGCATGTTTCTTTATAATAGAACAATTTGTAATTCTTTGGGTATATACCTAGTAATGGGATTTCTGGGTCAAATGGTATTTCTATTTATAGGTCCTTGAGGAATCACCACACTGTCTTCCACAATGTTTGCAATAGCAAAGATCTGGAAACAACCCAAGTGTCCATCAACAATAGACTGGATAAAGAAAATGTGGCACATATATACCATGGAATACTATGCAGCAATAAAAAAACAATGAGTTCGTGTCCTTCATAGGGACATGGATGAATCTGGAAACCATCATTCTCAGCAAACTGACACAAGAACAGAAAACCAAACACTGCACGTTATCATCATTCATAGGCAGGTGTTGAACAATTAGAACACGTGGACACAGGGAGGGGAGCATCACACACTGTGATCAGTTGTGGGGGGCTAGGGGAGGGACAGCATCGGGTGGGGAGGGCAGGGAGGGATAACGAGGGGAGAAATACCAGATACAGGTGATGGGTAGATGAAGGCAGCAAGCCACCTTGCCATGTACGTACCTATGCAACAATCCTGTATGATCTGCACATGTATCCCAGCACCTAAAGTACAATTTAAAAAAAAAAAAGAGGGAATTCTCTTACATTCTTCACAATTGGTGTCAATCCCAACAGACAAGTGCCTAGTGGCACATAACACCTGAAGCAGTAGCTTTTCACTCTGACCTCTATTTTTCAATAACTAAGAAATAATGTGAAAAATAAATGTTTAATTACCTCTTTCCAAAGGGTAAAAATATGTTTCAACTAGAGTTGATTGCAACTACCATGGAAATGGGAGAGTTCCCTGATTTCCTCTTGCAGAATGTGTGTCAGGGACAACCTTTTAGGTGCAAAAACAGAACCGCCTGTTTTCATTTAGGGAAGCAGGTCTTCAGGCTTGAGGGTGGGGCCTTTGCCAGGGAACCACCCTCTTCTACCCAATATTGCCCATCTCCTGTCCATATCACCAATTTATACCTTTAAGCATATATGGTCTATGAAAAAAATTGAGTGTTCCCTTAGTACACTTCGTTTTCCATGACTCCTTGTGTAACCAAACCAGGTAGTAAGTTTATATAAAACTGTCATTTTTTTAAAGTTCATAGGTATGTCTTTTACTTACATGCTACCTAAGGCAACTGCTTTCAGTATTAATTTTGCCCACGGCATGAAAACGAATCTTTTCCTAAAGCACCTGTGGAGATATATACATACATATATGTGTGTGTGTATATATACATAGATATAAAACCAGGGACAAATAGCTCAAATGTTAAAACAAGCACAACCAGTGGGAAACACTAAATAACTAAAGAGTGAAGTGTTGGGGTTTATAGTTGAGACTGACTGTTTCCAATTAGTATCAGGCTTGTATGTGGTTAGTACATGAGAACCACAGTGCTGACTCATCTGATAATGATTGGCCTAACTGAAAATTTATAAAACTTGACCTATTGTTACACTGATTGAACTGAAATTCAAATACACTGATTAAATTGAAATACACTGACTATATTACCAATGATATATTTTATTCACAATAAATATGTCACTTCTTCCAAATTCATGTGCATTCTTCCAAGAGCTCTTTTTAATGTGTATTACCAAGGACCTTTTGGAAGGAAGTGCATTTTACCTTGAACAGGACAATGAGAGATTGCCCATACCCAGCTACAGATGAAATATATTTTGAAGCGATCAGCAGGTGCTTGGTCTCATGTGAGATGATGTGCTTAAGGGCCACGGAGACCACATGAGCTATAAAATCTATTTAGGAATTCACTGTTTTTTTTTCTTTTTTTCTTAGACAATTCACTTGCTCTGGAAGCATTCATGGAGAGCACCTCAGGTAATTGCTTCAAATGACCAAAAGTTGTGGTCAGAACTGTTCTTAGAATCTTTCTGATTCCCTGTACTTACAAACATGCTTAAGGGCACTTAATGAATAACCTTTTACCGATGTACCACCCTTTCATTACCACCTGGGCTTAGAAGCAAAAGCTATAAAGGTGAGAATTATTTTCTTATGGGTTCAGCCCAACCCTTCAATAGCAATGGCACTTTGTAGATGGCATCAGTCAGTGGGAGGAAAATTATACCTTAGGTCATTTTAGGCAGAGTAGACCATAAAACGAAACACTATAAAATCTCTGGGTTTATAATAGCACCATGTCATAAATTCTCCCTGTGGGGAGACAGTACTGGTGCCTGCTTTACATTTCTAATGTATACAGTGGAACAATGTGCTAAGAATATCCTAATTCAGGAATTATTCTTTCTATATTATTAAAAAAATCACTTAAATGCTTGGGCACATGAATTTTGCATCTCATGGTGGGAGTCTTTTACAGAAAACACACATACATACAGATCAAAAAGATGGAGCCTATTTAAAAATAAAAGCAAATGAATAAGTGAACAAAAAATAACGTTTCTCAATTTGGATAATTTAAATCACATCTTTTTGAGGAAATAAGAAAACCATTGTGCTGGCTTAACAATAGACATTCTTTCTCTGTTTTCCTTCCATTTTTTTCTTTCTGCTGTTCCTTACTATGAAGGCTATTTTTTAAATTAACTAATGGAGAGATAGTTCTGTAACTGCTGTGGCTGCTATGGTTTGTCTTCGCCAAAACTAATGTTGCTGGTTGATCCTCAATGAGGCAGTGTGGAGAGGCAGAGTCTAGTGGGGGGTGTTTGGGTTATGGGGTGGGTTCCTCATGAATAGATTACTGCTGTCTCCCGAGAATGAGCAAATGGGTTCTGCCTCTCGCAGATCTGGATCCTTTCCTGTAAGAGTGAGTTGTTAGCTCTCATATGTTCCTCTTTGTACATGCCCACTCCCCTTTATGCTTCATCATGCTGTAAAACATCACGTGGCCCTTACCAGAGGCCAATGAGGTGCCAGCACCATGATTCTTGAACCTCTCAGTCTCAGAATTATGAGCCAGATAAACTTATTTTCTTTATAAATTACCCAGTATCAGATATTTTGTTACAGCAAAACAAACTGGATTAATACAATAACCCAAGATAAATTGCAAAAGAGTTGTAAGATGTAACTATCAGGTTGTCTTTTCAGGCAAAACATTTCAGAAGCCTTCATCAAAGAGTTATTAAAAAAAAAACTTTATTTTTATGTTATTATTTTTAACTTTTATATTAAATTCAGAGGTACAATCACAGGTTTGTTACACAGGTAAACCTGTGGCATGAGGGTTGGTTGTACAGTCATTTCATCACCCAGGTATTAAGCCTAGCACCCATTAATTTTTTTTTTTTCTGATTTTCTCCTTCCCACCCTCCACCCTCTGAAAGGCTCCAGGATGTGTTGTTCCCTTGTATGTTTCTATGTGTTCTCATCATTTAGAGCTCACTTATTAGTGAGAACATGTAGTATTTGGTTTTGGATGAAGAAAATGTAGTACATATATATCATGGAATACTATGCATCCATAATAAAGAATGAGATCATGTCCTTTGCAGAGACATGCAAGGAGCTGGAGGCCATTATCCTTAGCTAACAACCACAGGAACAGAAAAGTAATTATATTTTAAATGGACTAATGTCGGACCTACCTCTCGTATGGGGAATTCTTAGTTTTCTATTGTAAGTAAGGTCTCTCACTTTATCCTAGCATTGCCCTCTTGAAGGTCATGCTCCTCTGATTAATACTGCCATAGTTCTTTAACCTTGATAACTCAGAAAAGAAAACTTAGGTCATTCTTTTGTTTTTTTCTCAAATATCTTTCTTAGATAGGAGTATATCCATCAGAACACCTCTTTCCTACCAGGGGTATTTAAATCCAGGGAAGTTGAGGACAGAGTAACTGATAGTCCCAACCCTTAGGTGACTTTTTTGTTTCCTTCCTTTAGTTGTGCGTATAATTCATAGCGCCTTGCCACATATGGCTACTGAATACTTAAAAAGTAACTCGACAAATTTGAGATGTTTTATAAGTATTTTATAAGATGTTGTACAGAAAATGTACATCTCATTAATAATTGATTATACTGATTATACACTGAAATAATTTTGACATATTGGATTAAATAACATGTATTATTACAAGTAATTTTATCTGTCTCCTTTCTTCTTAAAAATGTGGCTACTAGAAAGTATAAAATGACATGTGTAGCTTATATTCGTGAGTCACATTCTATTTCTCTTGGACAGTGCTGGGCTATAAAAGATCTTCTCAGTAATTAAGACATTCAGAGAAAGGGGAAGTTTTCTAGTCCAGCCATTGAAAACTCTTCCTTGATTACGGAAAGCTCCCACTCAAACATCTGTTTAGAACAATTTTAACTGTTTTAGCTTACTAATCTTACTACACTTATCCCAGGTCCACTCGGTCCTCCCACTATGTCTTGTCCTGTCCCAGTGAAATCCCAGCCCATTCTATTTCTTACTTATTGTTGCTTTATGCGAAACTTTTCTATCAATGACTTAAATCAGTTATGCTGATTCTCTTCTTCTACCAATGGAATCCCTGTTACCAGGGTTCATGCAGAGCCTAGCACTCTTTCTGCCTTTGTCAGATATGCATAATATAATAGTACCCTCACTTTCTTATTCTCCCTATGGCGACCATGCTCTCTTTTGTGTTACATAACTATTTCTTTACCAGAAGACTTCCTTGATGGATGTCTTGATTTTTTCTGCTTTCTAAGCTCCAAGAGCAGAAAATTTTCCAACACAATCCAATAAGGCTCATCTTTTTTTTTTTTTTCTTGGTTGCATAACTGTAAGAGAACCAGGTTTTGTTAGACCACATTTTGGGAATATGTTAGTTCATTCTTGCATTGATATAAAGAAATACTTGAGGCTAGGTAATTTATACAGAAAAGAGCTTTAATTGACTCACTGTTCTGCAGGCTGTATGGGAAGCATAATGCTGGCATATGCTGGGATTCTGATGAAGCCACAGGAAGCTGTCAATCATGGTAGAAGGTGAAGGTGACATAGCCACATCACATGTCAAAAGCAGAAGAAAATGAGAAAGAGCTGGGGGACAGGATGTGCCACACGCTCTTAAATGACTAGGTCTTGTGTCAACTCGGAGTGCGAGTTCACTTATCACCAAGGGGATGGCTACATGGTTCATGAGGGATCTGTCCCCATGATCCAAACACATCTCATCAGGCCCCACATCCAGCACTGAAGATTAAAGTTCAACATGAGATTTGGGCAGGTACAAACATCCAAAGTATATAAGGGATATTCTTTTTAAAGAGGAAAACAAGACTATTAATAAAAATTAGATTCAAGATCTTGGAGAGGAACTGTGCAAGTGAGAGAAGTGGATATTACACTTCATTTGATTCACTATTAACTTGCCTCTGGAAATAGTATTCGCCTCTAAAATTCTGATTTTTTTTCCGGATTTGTGAGCATGTTTTTCCCAAAAAGTCATCTGCAAAAAGTTTCCCTTGATCCTCCACTTGATAGAGGCCTATGTCTTAATAATTACAGCAAATTGCCTTAAACTTCCACTGCCCATTTTCCCTATTCCCAGGTCCTTTTACTCTGAAGTCCAATAAAATACATTCCATTCATCAAGTTTTTAATCATATACTTTGGCTTTCAGATACCTAAAACTATCTCGAATTGGAGTTAATCAACAGGATTGTTGATAATAAAGTAACTATCTCATTTATTGTCTCACAATTTTGATCATAATTTATAACAAATACATTAAAAGAACTATCTTTGTAGTTATGTGACACTGAAAATATAAGAACATTCATTTTCTACAATTTTGAGAAAGATGTTTAGAGAAAAGCTTTGCCTCCACTTTCTATCTAAAAATGCTCCATAGAATATACTATACATAAATGTAATATTGTATGTGAGCAGTGTGTGTTTGTAAGTGGATAGGTGACTAGTCGGCTTATTCAGCTTAGGCTGCCATAAAAAACCAACATACTGGGTAGCTTAAACAATTGAAATCTATTTTCTCACCATTCTGGAAACTGGAAAGTCCAAAATTAAGATGTCAGCAAAGTAGGTTTTTATTCTTAAGCCTCTTCTCTTGGCTTATAGGTTGCTGCCATCTCTCTGTATACTTAACAGGACCTCTTCTTTGTGGCTATATGGAAAGAGAAAGCTCTCTGGTGCCTCTCCTTGTAAGGACATTAATACCATTATGAAGGTTCTACCTTCATAATTTCATTTTGTTAGAGGAGGCAGATAGCCAGATACGAGCAAGTAGAAATCCTGGAAAGTCTGCCCACTGATTGTCAGTGCTGCCCATTGTCAGTCAGCAAAAAAGACAATGGCTACACAGGCTACTTCTGGCCTTATAATTGGGCTGCTCTGGCCATGAAGGGTGCTTAATCAAGCACTAGCCAAGATGGGGACATTCCCTACTGATGAGCATGTGCACTCCTCCCATAACTCACCCTTTTGTTCATTATAATCGAAAACAAAAATGCTCCAGGTGGAGATTTTAAATGCTGTTCAGGTGTGATGTGTGTACTGGCATGTACAACCACAGAGTTTGCACACCCAGGAGAACCACCTTAAACCTGATTTCAGGAGGCACCCCCTCACAAAGATAATTTTGTAAGATTCTCATAAAGAGAGTTCCCCAGTACTGGCTGCTGCGGAATCATCACTCTCTCATCTTTCAGAGTGCACCGTCTCTTTAAAAAAACACTACTATTGCTCTTGTTCCAGCTGGACCAGTCCGGAGGTGTTTCCCAGCCAGGCCAGCCCAGCCCACTCTTTTCTTGGAATATACTTTATCTTCCTTCAATAAACTATCCTACTTAATCCTTGCTGTGTGTTTCTAGGCTGAAATCTTTCTAGAAAACAAGAACCACAGATTCTCACAGTTCCTGATAATAATTTAATCCTTATTACTTCCTAAAGGGCCCATTTTAAATATCATTACAAGGGAGGTTAGAACTTTAACATAGAAATTTGGGAGAAATAGATAAATAGATATAATTGAGTTAGCGTCACAGTAAAAGAAGGGTGGCTAATACAATTCTATAAAATAGGAAACAGAAGGTCAATATTCTTATAAGTAACATTTTAATTAGGGAAATACAAATTAAAGACCATAATAAGACATCAGCAGATAGATAAAAATTTGTGTCTGGCAATCATAAGTATTACTCAAGATATAGAAAAGGAGAACTTTCACAGGCTGCTAATGAGAGCATAAACTGGTCAACCATTTTGTACGCTACTGTTGGGCACATACACTGGTACAATCACTTTGGAAAATAATTTGCTATAACTTGCTAAGTTTCAATATATTATGTATACCTTATAAGAAAGACTTGAAAATCTGCACCAGGAGCTATTTAAAATTATCCATGAATCATTGTTAAGAGCAAGATAATGCATTAATCTTCAAATCCATTAAATACATTGTTGCATTATATATGTCATATATCCTATGACATATATTATGCAACAGTGAATGTGAATAAGCAATAGATATAATGTTGAGATAAAATTGCAGAAAAACACATACTTTTGGTCTAACTTATATAAAGCTCAAACTTAAAATAATATTGAGCAAGATGTTTTTCAAACATATACAAATTGTGGCAATCTATAAAACAGTGGTTCTCAAATTGGCTGCATATAAGAATCACGTGGGAGGCTTTTAAAAGCGCAATACCTTGTACTCACCTGTGGCCAATTAAATCATAATGGTAATAGATGGTATTCTAGGGGCTAGGTACTGTCCTGTAATTCTCATCTTGGTGATTTTAATATGCAGCTATATTTGGGAATCACCCTTAAAAAATAAACCAGGGAATCATTAAAGAGGATGTTGTCTTGCTTAGGAAAGTATCCAGGTAATTCCACATAATTGAGTGGGACATGAGAAGCATGAATATGTCAAAGAAGATTTGAGCATGTTGAGACATAAGAAAAGTGGTTTCTTAAGGAAGTGGTAAAAGGGCTCAGTTTCATACCTTCATCAGAATGACACAGAAGTGATACAGCATGCATGGAAGCAGAAGCCAGGTGAAAGAACCTGAGAGATATACCTCTGGCAATTCATGTTCACTCTAGAGAGACACTGAATTCTATAGAATGTTGGAATTGGGATTCAGAACAAGGGCCAGCTGATATATACATTGTGCGTAATACTTTGCAAATCCGGAAATTGAGAAATACCCCTTAAAATAACACCAATTAATACTCCTCTAACTCAGATAAACTAAAGAGGCAAATTGAAATTTATGAAAAACATTTTTAAATTCAGGAATCTAAGCCAAAGAGTAGGGGAAACAGGAAGTTGGAGTCAACATTAATATTTGCATACATATCCATTTTTCTATGTTAGACTTATTTCACTGATGTCCCCGGAAATGCCTATTAATCGTGTAAGACTGCTCAATATTTACCACATAAGAAGCTTTCTTCTGTTTTCCCGTACAGTTTAGTTTCTTTCTTCGGTTTGTTCTCATAACATATTGTGTAATCATTTGTTTGCATGTTTTCCTCTTCTACTAAACTGTTAGTAGCTCAAAGACAGAAAATGCATATTTTTATATTTGTATACCTGGTACTTGTGAGGTTCTTCAAATAAGTTTGAATGAATTCATTAAATTCCATCAGTTCAATCATACAAACTCAGTCTAAAAGAAGCAAATATATTCATACTCTTCAGAATTATAGCTAGCTTTCAACTATATTTGAATGCTTAATGAGGAAAGAAACATTCAGAAAAATCATTGCTATGATTTATTTATTTGTTCTTAGTTACCTTTTTGGTTATTTTCTGTCTCTCCTACAGACCTCTCCTCGTAATTAGGAAAATAATGTACTTTCCTCTTTCTTTAAGAAAATTATAATTGTCATCCATATTGTAAATTTAAGGTGCTTTTGCAATTTTAGGCGTCTGATCATGTTGCACACATCTCTAGGTATCCAAACGAATCACCAGAAAGAATCTGGTGAAGTGGACTTGCCCCTAGGATATGCAGAATCCTGGAAACAATAATTCTTGAAGGGTTTCTATCTATATCAACACTTCGATTAAATATGTATTAAAAACGTGTGGGCCTATTTGAGGCTTACTGACTTACTGGTGGAGATTTAAAATCATGGTAGATGAGAAGTATAGGTATTTGTTTATTCAGTCAGTGCATGTCATAAGTTTTGTAGTGTGCAGGCACAATTTCTCTATGTTGAGGTCCAGGAGCCATTTTTTTCATGTCCTCTTCTTTCAAATATGTCATAACTGGTTAACTTCATATCTCCCATTTTGAAAAAGGTAGCAACACTATTATTACTCACAATGTCAGGCTCTCCACAACGTGTTTGTATTGAAACAATATAGATCTTCTTGCTACCACAGTTCCCTAATACCATTTATTTAGTGCTGGTTACATCATTAGTCATGACTGCACCATCCATCATGCTGCCCAAAGAAATGGCTTCCAACGGCTCTCTCCAAACATGTTACTGTACTGTTTTGAAGATGACCAATAATACAAATCTGACCTAGAATATTCAGGAAACTATCTGGTTAAGTTAAATTCAGTATATAAAATTTGATAGCATAAAAATCAAATAATCCATTTTCCAACCATATATTTCCTTAAAATTTTAAGGCTGTGATCACTGCATTCTTAAAGATGTGAGATGTTTTTATATATACTACCACCAGCTGGAAGGGAGTATAGTTAAGGGCCTGTCTTGGTCAGTTTGGGTTTGCTAGAACAACTTTTCACAGACTGGGTAGTATAAAATAAAAACATTTATTTCTCACAGTTCTTGAGGCTGCAAGTCTAAGATCAGGGTACCAGTATGGTTGTGTAATTGGTGACCATCCTCTTGCTGGCTTAGAGGGCTGTGTTCTTGATGTGTCCTCATGTGGCAAAAAGCAAAGAGAGCCTGCTTTCTGACCTCTTTTTATAAGGCACTAATAAAAAGGGCATTTATCAGGTCTCCACGTCCATGACCTACTTATTTCCCAAACACTCCGCATCCAAATTCTATGACATTGAGGATTTGATTTCAACATCTGGCTTTTTTTGGGAGACAAACACTCTATCTATCACAGGATCTGTGGTGGAGTGACATTAGTGGTCCTATTCACACAAGAAACAGACTTCCCCTTTCTGCCATGCTTTAAGACTGACCCAGGAGAGCACCATGTCACCACATCACTTAGAGAAAAATGAAGACATTGCTTAAAAACATCCATTGGCATTATGGAACAACGAAAAAATGGAAGTGACAACCCCTGGAAGATTTGATCAAGATTTATTTTACCCTGTGTATTCTTTGCTGAGGGATGGATGCCAGTATTTGGTGGGTGGGAGGGAGAACGCAGGATAAAAAAAAGATGAAAGTGATTGTCACCTCAAATTGATATGTGAGCACCAATGTGCCAGCCTGATTTCATATGATCCCATTAGAGAAATGCTTAAGTAGCTGAAGTGAATAATTCACATACCAGCCTGCCCTTCTAGAACCAGGATGCAAGAACCTGGACAGAGTGTTCTGGAATGTCTTCACATTTGCAAATCTTGGGGCCCCTCAGGTATTCTAGATGACCTCAGTTTTGATGGGGGCAGGGACAGAGAAACCCCATCATATAGAAACAGAGACCAAGCCCATCTCAGGTCCCAGTCTAGGCTTGGGGTGCCCCAGCAAAGTAGTACAATCAGCCTAGATTTTCAGAGACACTGAAGCACGATGTAGAAATTTTTAAAGATGACACCTCAGAGGGTAAGGGCCATCTGAAGAAAGGGGGCTCTGCTTGTTGGGGATTTCAGAGCAGTATTGGCTACAATTTTTGCATCAGCTCCAGTTTCTTCCTCATTATAGCTTCTATCCCCATACTCTCATCTTTCCACAGTCCCCTGTCCTGTTGCAAACCATTTAAACTGCTCCTCTCCACCCCCACCCTCCCTGCACACACGCACATTCACACATACCCTTCTTTTTCTCTCACATACTATTTCTACAGATTCAGCCTCCTATTTTTGACTTTCTACTGTTTATCCGTCTAAATTAAAGGAGAGGAAAAAGAAACAGACAGATTTCATATCTGTCTATTTCTAATTTCTTGGCCACTCAGAGAGGCAAATGACCAAGACAAAGAAAAAAGGCAATTGAACTGATTCTTATTAATACTAATTACACGAAAAGAGAAAAATAAAGGACTTTGAAAGGCTTCGTTATTCTTTTTGTTTATGTATGTGCGTGTTTGTTGGGAAGAGATAAGGCATGAAAGAAAAATAATGTGCAGGAAAAGAATTGTAGAATGTGAATGCTTAAAGCACCATAGAAGTAATTTGTTAGAATTCATATATTCAGCAGATATTTCTCTTATAAAACTGGAAAAAATCTATTACTTTAAAAATGTCTTTAGACTTAAAATCCCAAATATTTAAGTAAAAATACATATAATTTAATTGCATCCAGAAACTATGATAGATAGGAAAATACAATAAGTAGAAAAATAATATAATACAGACTCCTAAAATCAAGTCAAACAGCAAAAGAACAAGACAGCTGATAGTCAAGAGACAGAGCAAAAAAGCTTACTTTAACTTAAAACATAAGAATTCCAATTTAAAATTAGATTTTAAGATAGAAAACTCTCAGAGATTGCAGGGAAAAGTCTTGATTCAGTTTTCTGCAATCAGATAGCTGACTAATGGCCACTGCAATCTGAATTAATTAACATCAATTTGTTTTTAATAAAAAAGCTCCTAAAGCCCATTTTGATAATGAATACTGTCTAGAGAAAAATCAAACAAAGCTATCTGATATACGTGGAGCCACAGCTGTACATATTTGACCCCTATTTTGCACAGTTGCGCCTCATTGATTTCTTCTGTTAAACTCCTGGACTGAACACTGAACAACGGTGGGAGGACTCATATATCTTCTAGAGAGACTCAGTCTATGAACTGTAACCCTGCAGTGGGGCCAGAATGTTTCTGTACCTCCAACACTGGCTGCCTGTCCTGATGACATATAACCTAGATATTGTTCTTAAGAACAAATAACCTCAAACCTGTGACCATGAAATCAGTCTTTATGGACACAAACAAAAATGAAGGCTTGAGACAAATCTGATGTGTAGCTGTACTTCAAGTTAGTTGGCTTCAAATTTAAATCCACACAGAGTGTGCTTATTACACAAGGAATTTTTGTATTGAAAGATAATGCAAAATAGAACAGGAAACTATTACAGACACTTGCATGTGTCTTTTCATGACTGTGAAGTAAGGAAGGCTGCATCCATTAAAGAAGAAGCTTATTTGTCAGTGTCTCCATTAAAATGTTCCCTAGCCATCAGAGAAAGTCACGCATCTATTTATGTTAACTCACACTCAAAGTGATTATAGTAATGATACAAATGAGCAATTTAAATCAATTCTATCTCACTGCTTGTATATTTATTAAAAAGTAAGTGTTTCAATAACTGTGGGAAAACATCTTGCATACATTTATCCAACTAGGATGGCAATGAAAAGACATAAGCTTTATTTTAGTTCTAGTTTTTTGTCCATTGCTTTGAATAAAGAGTGTAGTGGTGAAAATAAAATAAACCAAAAGAGTCAGAAGCCAAAGGCTTTGGCTTGGAAATTTAGAAATTAACAGTATGAATTAGTGTGCTCATTATTAGGCATGTGATGTGTCCTTTGCTACCACTGAGTGCCTACCAAAAACTACAACTTGAGCTGGGAGCAGTGGCTCATCCCAGCACTTTGGGAGCCTGAGGTGGGAGAATCCTTTGCAGCCAGAAATTTGAGATCACCCTAAGAAGCACAGTGAGATCTCATCTCTGCCATGGAATATTATGCAGCCATCAAAAATGATGAGTTCGCATCCTTTGTAGGGATATTGATAAACCTGGAAACCATCATTCTCAGCAAACTGACACAAGAACACAAAATCAAACATTGCATGTTCTCACTCATAGACGGGTATTGAACAATGGGAACACATGGACACAGGGAGGGGAGCACTATACACTGGGGTCTGTTGGCGGGGAGTGAGGGGGACAGTGGGGGGTGGGGAGTTGGGGAGAGATAGCATGGGGAGAAATGCCAGATATAGGTGAAGGGGAGGAAGGCAGCAAATCACACTGCCACGTATGCACCTATGTAACAATCTTGCGTATTTTTCACATGTACCCCAAAACCTAAAATGCAATTAAAAAAAAAAAAGGTAGCTTGTTATGGTGGTGCATGCCCATAGCACCAGCTACCCAGGGAGGCTAGGGCCAGAGGATCACTTCAGCCAAGGGGTTCAAGGTGGCAGTGAGCCATGATCGCACCTGCATCCCTGCCTGGGCAACAGAGCTAGACCCTGCCTCTAAATCAAAATCAAAACCAAACCGAAACTAAACAAAAAACCCCTACAACTTAGACTTGCAAAAAGCCATCTTAATACTTTATTGTCAGTGCAAAAAATCAACCTCAGTTGTCTAGAAGACAGGTAGACAGAGATCCCAGCTCTGCTTTTATTTTCTAACTGGCATGATGATTACATTATGAAGGTTGGCACTGTATATGATTCCTTTTATTTCTGCAATTTCTGATCTCCCATTTCAGAAAATTCCCGTTTATTATAATATAGTTTCTGCTAGCATAGGGAATTTTAAAACATGATTTTTTTTTTTTTTTTGAGATGAAATCTCGCTCTCTCACCAGGCTGGAGTGCAGTGGCGTGATCTCGGCTCACTGCAATCTCTACTTCCTAGGTTCAAGAGATTCCCCTGCCTCAGCCTCCCGAGTAGCTGGGACTATAGGCATGTACCACCATGCCTGGCTAATTTTTTGTATTTTACTAGAGACAGGGTTTTACCATGTTGGCTAGAAGGGTCTCAATCTCCTATATTTTTATATCATATCTATCATTTTAATAAAAAACTATTGATATGGATTGGCTCAGTGTCCCCACCCGAACCTCATGTTTAATTGTAATTTTCAATGTTAGGGGTGGGTCTGGGTGAGAGGTGATGGGATCATGGGGGTGGTTTCTAATGGCTTAGCATCATCCCCTGAGTGCTGTCTCATGATAGAGTTCTCACAGATCTGGTTGTTTAAAAGTGTGTAGCACCTCCCACTTCCTTTTCTTCCTCCTGCTCCCACCACGTAAGGTATGCTTGCTTCCCCTTCATCTTCAACCATGACTGTAAGTTTCCTGAGACCTCCCCAGAAGCAGAAGCCTGTACAGGCAATTAAGCCTCTTTTCTTAGTAAATTATCCAGTCTTAGGTAGTTATTTATAGCAATGTGAGAATGAACTAATACAAGTATACTGAATAGAAATATAATATTTCTTTCTGTCCTGATTTACTTTATATTAATAGAGAAATGCCAAATATTATCACATAAATTCCTGGAAAGTAGGGTATATAGCTCCATCTCTATGTCTTTCCACAGTACTTTGTCCCTGGTTGGCTCTCAATGAATATTTGTTAAATGAATGAATGAAAAAATAAATAAATGCTGTTTATACTGAACAAGAGTTAGTTACTATTAGATTTTAGAAATTAATACAATTTTTATCTTTGAAGCTTAGTATAGTGCAAACATTTTGGAATGGTCTTAATCCTGGTTGCTGTCACTTTTATGAAGTGAAATATCTTTTCAAAATTTCGGTCTCATATCAAAATATTGACGTATCTTTAGCAAATAAAAAGTGTTAGTATGCAATTTAAGTGTTATAATACTAAATTATATCTACTATTTTCAGAGATAATTTTCTTCTACAAAAAAACAAAGAAATACAGTTGACACTTGAACATCACAGGTTTAATTTGTGCAGGCCTACTTACAGGGGAATTTTTTTTTTAAAAAAAATGATGTAAAGAGTGACTTCCTCTTCTGCCTCCTCTTCCCCCTTCTCCACCTATTATGCTTGTGTGACCCCTGAGAGAGCAAGACCAACCTGTTCCTCCTCCTCCTCAGCCTACTTAATGTGGAGAGGGGAAGGATAAAGACCTTTGTGATGATACAATTCAACTTAATGGATAGTAAATGTATTTTCTTTTCCATTGTCTCAGCTCAAAATCTCCTTAAGCCGATAAGCAACTTCAGCAAAGTCTCAGGATACAAAATCAATTTTCCTCATGATTTCTTAATAAAATTTTCTTTTCTTTAGCTTACTAAAGTATGAAAAAAGTACATAATACATACAACAAACAAAATACGTGTTAATTGATTGTTTAAATTATCAGTATGTCCTTCAATCAATGGTAAACTACTAGTAAAGGTTTTGGGTAGTCAAAAGTTACATGCAAATTTTCAACTGCATGGAGGTAGAGCTGGGGGGGGCACCATTAATCCCTGCGTTGTTCAGTGGCAAACTATGTGTCATATAAAACATTTCACAAAAAAATTGGACTTTGTATGACCAACATTCTTTTCCCACTTCTCTCCTTAACTATGTGAACTTGCAAAAATTAATGTGTCCCCAATCCTCAACAATCAAGTGAGAAAAGCATTATTTATACTGTAGTGTTCACAGGATCAAGAAAATATAAAACATTTTCAAAATGTATTAAAAAGTATCCAGATAAGCACAGAAATAAGCAATCATAGTTGATTAAAATATAAAATACTTTTCATTTATAAAAAGGATAAATTGGCAAAACATACCCAAAATCTAAAAAATAGAGAATTCTGCAAATAATTCCATCTCTAAGAATTTACTCTTAGTAAGAAAGTAAACATATATATGTACTACTTATAATAAAATAAATAAATATTAATTGGAAAAATTTTCAAAACTCCAGTAAGGAATTGGCTAATTATAAATATTTACCCACATATATATAATGAAATGCCATGTAGTCGTTAGCAAACATGTTCAGAAAACATCACTAAAAACAAAAGAGGAAGATAGGAAACATTAACCATTTATGGTACCACTTATATAAAATACTGCTATCACTGACTGACCACTTCAAATATCTCTAGTGATGTGTTTGTTCTTCACACTTATGAATTGATTTAACCCTTGTGGGTCTATGAGGCAAAGATTTTATCCTTGTATTACAGATGAGAAAATTGTGGCATAAAGAGGTGATAGAATATTATCATATTTGTATAATATATCACAATGCTGGAATTTCAACTTTAATAGATCTGACTCCAGAGTTCAAGACTAATCTCTGCTTTATTGTTGGCAGTCTGACCCTGAGGTAAATACAGCAAACAAAACAGAGGTCATTTTGTTTATTAGGCCTTTATGGTATTTGTACACATTTTGGTTTTTATTGTAAATGGAATCTGTTGCCAGCATATTTAGTCATGAACATGTAATTCTCTGTTTGTATTAAAAATTGAAAGATCTATGAACACTTGACCATAATATGTCATAGGTATTAGCAGCAGCTTTTCTTCTTAAATGGCACTTTAACTTCACAATTTGCCATAGTTAGTCTTAGCCATTCTTTGAGGTTCTATGCTTGGAATGTTTAGGCATTTGAGCTTGAGATCTCTTTCTCTCTACATATAATATTGATTTAAAAAGCATAAAAATACACATGCCAAAATAGGTGGTCAAACTATAGAAAAATTGGTGTTTTGTTTGCTCTTTTGTGTATGTGTGCACGTCTTCCAAGTTTTTTATCGTTAACATTAACTACTTAATGAAATAAATCATACACTACTTAAAGTGTAAAGTTTCCAATAAATGCAGGAATGCATTTTATATGAAAGCAGTTTTGGGTACAATTTCAGTTTCTTTCTTAGTACAATTGTTCAATTTCCTGAATTCATCTTTCTAAATTACAGCTTTCAAAAAATTCCTTCCCTACTAAAAATATTTCACTAGTGTCTAAGTTACCTTTGTAACCTTCTCTCTTATGTCTTGTGTATACAATGATATATTAAACATGGTTAATGCTTTCTTTCTTTTTTGATGGAGTCTCGCTCTGTCACCCAGGCTGGAGTGTGGTGGCGTGACCTCAACTCACTGCAACCTTCACCTCCCGGGTTCAGGAGATTCTCGTGCCTCAGTTTCCAAGTAGCTGGGATTATAGGCACATGCCACCATGCCCGGCTAAATTTTGTATTTCTAGTAGAGATGGAGTTTTGCCATGTAGGATAGGTTGATCTCGAACTGCAGGTCTCAAGTGATCTGCCCATCTCGGCCTCCCACAGTGCTGGGATTACAGGCATGAGCCAAGGTGCCCTGGCCACTAGTGCTCTTGTTTCTATCTCTTGTAACTTGATCTTGAGAGTGTCCCTGAGTTTATCTCAGGGTATGTTTTACACTTTATGTTAAATTATGCAGATATTGTTGATTATGATCCATGATTAAGATAAATATTCACCTTTAAAATAAACTTTCTTCACTGTTTTCATCTACCTATAGACACATTTCGGGCTTCCTACTATGAACACTCATGTCATTTAATGATTTAACAGCCACTTAATACAGTGTTTATATGATGTTTTACTTAATAAACGAAATTTTCCACAAATACATAATTTACTGGTTTGAATTTGTTAATGCTTCAAGAATGGAGCCTGTTGCCCTTTACTGTACCTCTTGGTTATGGAAAACAAAGGAGGAGTATGTTTCATAAAGAAACTGACAAAGGGTGTTGCCGAATACCATCCCTTTCTATGTAGCTGCAGTGTTGAAAGACCAGTGACCCTAGGGCTAAGAAGACCTGGAGATTTGTTTCATGAAAGTGTAGTTGCATGAAGAGGACTGACTGAAAACATGCTTTGGCATTCAGTAGAATAACCTAGCAAATTTTCATTTTCCTTTATGGGCCAGTCTGTGACTGGTGCCTCCTCTTAGCACAACACAACTGGAAGCCAAAGGCAAGGGTGCAGTTGATGCAGCCTGCACCTGTCAGCTGCCTGGTATACAGGAAGGATAGAGAGTAGGAGGTGAGTCTGGAAAAACAAATGAAAAATACTCATCATATTATACAAATTTCAGAGTCTGATTTCCTGAAGTCAAATTACGTTTACTGTCAATAAAGAGAGGTAGTGAAACTAATCCTGTGTTGTAACAAAAGTGAGGAATTGGGGCAATTCTAGAGCAGACCGCATTTGACCAACGTAATTACATTACATTGTAATACACATTAATACATTTCATAAGGAATATCCTTTTCAACTTGCTTTATCTTGTTCATGTGTGTAATCAGTAGAGCATTTAAGTAATATAGTTGATACTACATTGTTTTTAAGATGTTTTAAATGGATATTTCCTTCGAACTTATTGAAAAGTTCTACCATCCAATATTCTAAACTTTAAAATGTATAGAAACATTGTGTCTGTAAAACATTCAACTTGCTAGGCAATAGTCAAATTCATCAGCCTCCAGAATTTTGAAAAGGAATGTTTCAAGCTAGATTGTCTATGTAGTGCTATATATGACTTTTATTAAAAAGCCAATAATGAACTAGTTCACTCCTGGTCTGGCAGGCACAAGTGCTCCTACTTCCACTATAGACAACACAGGGTGAGTCCCAGATGTGTGTCTCCTAGTAGTAAACCAAGAAAGCACTTGCTAATAGCACAAGAATGGACAAAAATCCACAGAGCTAGTGTTTTCTTCTTAGGCATCCACAGACAAACAAGACCATTTGGTAAATCAAAAGAACATATAATCTGTTTCTGGGCAGAACCTATACAGCTGAAACGTAATCTTTGATAAATTAAAAGCAAGAAGCAGGGAAGGGAGTTTTATCCATCATTATTTTACTACTTCTGGTCTAGGACTTGTATTAGCATGATTCGATTCCACTGAGTCCATTAGGAAGAAAATCTCCTTTCCATGATTACAATTTTTTTTTTTTTTTTTTTTTTTTGAGACGGAGTTTCACTCTTGTTACCCAGGCTGGAGTGCAATGGCATGATCTCGGCTCACTGCAACCTCTGCCTCCTGGGTTCAGGCAATTCTCCTGCCTCAGCCTCCTGAGTAGCTGGGATTACAGGCACGTGCCACCATGCCCAGCTAATTTTTTGTATTTTTAGTAGAGACAGGGTTTCACCAGGTTGACCAGGATGACCTCGTGATCCACCTGCCTCAGCCTCCCAAAGTGCTGGGATTACAGGCTTGAGCTACCGAGCCCGGCAGATTACAAATATTTTTAAATACACTTACTAACCTTTCTTAAAAAGAGAAAAAATGATAGAATGGTTTCATTGTCAACAAAACAGGATAGATTTTATGTGGGAAAGCACTGAAATAGCTGATAAATGATACATTGGATTAAATGGGAAATAGTAAATTTTGTGTCTTATTACTTGTGAATTGATTATATTTTTGTTGCCTAAGTATACTTTTTAACCTTGAACTCACACGTTGATAAAACAGAAGAAAGTTAAAATTAAATATTAGAGGAAAACAATACAATTTCAAAGCCATTCTTAGAAATCTTGTAGTGAGTGACTTTTAAAAAGAGGCTTTCTGGGACATAAAGTAAAAATGAATTTTGGCAATTTATTTTTCCAATGCTTTGTTCATTTCAGCATTTCCCACTTTCCATACCCTAGTTTGTCATCGAAGCCTGTATATTCCAAGGACATTTCTGTAGAGCTAACAGGGCTCAGGATTCATGTTATTAAAACTCTGCTTGGTTTTACTTTTTACTATGTAGTTTCTCCCAGCTATGACTGTCACTCATTAGAGCCTCAATGTGCTGCATAAGGCAATGCTTTGTAAACAAGGTACAGGGGGTCAAACGCTTTGTTACCAGTGAGGAAAGCAAGGAGACAGCAGAAAACCAAAGAGCTGTACTGCAGGGAACAATATATATGTCATAAAGTTTGGAGTTGTGTGGTGTTTAAATGAAGTTGCTTAACATTCAAATCCCCAGAGTTTTCACTTGGGGCATTTGCTAGTGAGGCTATGGCTCATTCATCCATACTGGCTTCTCTAAAGACTCCCCTTGTTTCCCAAGAACTTAATAGTGCAGACATTGAGCAGTGCATCCAACAAATCACAAAGCATGTCTGCATTCTGCTATGTATCAAAGTCTCTTAATATGTCAACAAAGTTCTTCAAGGTCAGGAAAGCAGTTTATCAACATTTTATATACCTTATAGCAGCAATAAATTTATTCTAGTGTGGGACCTATGAATATTTCAGATGCTCTATGAGAAAAATTCTTTGGCTTTAAATAATCCCTGTATCTCAAAATTTGGATACAAGACACAGTCATTGTTCTCTATACCATATTTTAAATGTTATTCAGCTCCAGTTAATGTAAAGCTATTCAGGTACTTTCTATAATATATACTATTTAATAATACAATTTTTTTAAAGAAATGAAACCCATTGATTTTTGTACATTAAATTTATTTTTATTCATATTCTGATCATGTGCTACATTAGTTCAAGAAATAGGTTTCAAATGATTTTCTCAAGTGTCCCAAAGAAAATTAGTTTTCATGTTTTGAGTTTAGCCTATTTGCTTTTTTCCTCTTTTTCACATTATAATTTAGAACTCAGAACAACTATAATATAGTCAGATAAAGAATCTTTCATTTCAGATTCAATGATATTAACATTTTATTCATTTTTCGGATTAGGTGGTGTAAGTTGTCAGGCATCCTTGAAAGTTCTCTTACAATGTCTTCTTATTATAAAAGGATAATTCTAAGACCTATATTTTGGGGAAAATACTTTTTCAAGAAAAGCTGAAATAATAATGAGAAAGGAATGGAAGTAGAATTTTGTTTTTTACCTTTTCAGCCAACTTCAAAATCATTTGCTGTCATACCTGAGATAGGAGCGAGGTTGTTTAAAGATGGATGAATCGAAAATTGAGAATCAAGATTTATCTTTTTTCATTTCTTTTACACACACACGCACGCATGCATGCACACACACACACACACACACATGCACACACTTCGTACATATCTACCTCCCCTCAGCAATTTATTTCCAAATATGCTTCCCTGTAGTCAAGACCCACTAAGCAATATTTAGATGAATCCCACATTTAGAAGGAGTCTTAACAAATTTGGCTTTAGGTGAAGCCTATTTTTATTTGAAGTTTATTTTTTGTTTTGTTTTGTCTTTTATCTATAATTCGTCCTTCCTGACCATATACTTTGCCCATATTTATGAATTTGCTGTTACGTAGAACACTGTTGTCTTGAACCTAGTATTATTTGCTAAATTTCTTGGCACTTTTAATCCAACTCATTTTTTTCATATTCATGACTTTTATTCACAAAGGTGCCACCATCAAATATGTTACCTAATATCTGCTGTGAACTTTATAACTGACTGCTCAGTTTTATTTTACTGACTTTATATTTTTTATTCATCTCTTGGCATTGAGATATTTTATACTAAAGTTAGCCTCCTCTCTGCAATACTCACTTGTTTCTTATCAGATGTGCTTTCAGCTCACATGTGATCTCTATTCAAACACAGCTAACTGAATTGGACCATGGGATATGAGATCTCAGTATGAGAGCTTTCTGTGTTTTTGTTTGTTTGTTTGCCATTGTTCTTTTCTTTATAATTTAAACCCTATGGCTAAATTACAGATGAATAAGGGTAAGGGAAAATATATAATTGTTTACAAGCACCTCCTCTCTCCTAACTAACGGAAAATTCTATTTCTTAAATTGTTGGGTCTCTTTCTCACTCATGCTATCAAACATGGTATATTAAAAATGAGTGAAAACTATTAAAAATTATCTATAATTCAGGTTGTAGTTGACCTATTGTCAGGAATAAAATATATATTTACCCAATAAATTAGTACAAAACAAACTCACTTGAGTACCATTACTCTGTTCTTAAAATAGAACATTAGCAGCACACTGTAATCTCCTTTCGAGTTCTTTGTCCAACTATTATCCTTTTCGTCTCCAAACTTAAACTGTCTTTTAAAATACTGAGTAATTTTTACCTGTTTTACACTTTCATAAATGGAATATTAAAGTATGTATTCTTATCCATCTGGCTTCTGTCAATGTATTTATGTAGCTATACTTTTAATCGGCTTTATTGCTCTACCATATTCCATTAAATTGACATTGATTTATTATTTGCAATATTGATAAATATAGGTTGTTTTTAGCATCTATTGTAGATAATGCTGCTGGAAACATTTCTGTACATGTTTCTTCAAGTACTTGTGCACATATTTCTGTGATATATATATTAATAAATAGAGTGGAATTTCTAGGTCTTAAGGGATACATATGCTTAACCTGAAAGTCAAACCGTTGTCTAAACTTATTAGAACAATTTATATTCCTGTTGCTCATGTCGGCACAGACATTTGTCTATTAGCTATTTTGGTATACATGTAGTGCTATCTCATGTGGTTTTAGTCTTCATTTCCCTGATGATAACGAGGTTGAGTACCCATGTGTTTTCCACTTGGTTATCCAAAATTACCTAGTATTTAGTCAAGTCTGTTTAATAATTTTCCTTTTCCTTTCTTTTAACATTGATAACTAGGTGTTTTTCATACCTTATGGATATAGGCATGTATTTCAAATATCCTCCCTTATTCTGAGATGCTTTTCACATTGTTTGTGATATCTTTTGATGCCTAGATTGTATTAATTTTAGAGTAGACCAATTTGACAATCTTTTTCTTCACGAAAAGTATACATTTTCTTTTCAATAAAAATCTATTTTATCCTATGGAAATGATAAAATGTTATTATATACTAGCATTACTCTTTCTCTTTCACATTCAGAACTGTGACAAACCTATAATATCAAATAAGGCTTTCTGCACATGGCTAGCCAGTTTTCCCAACACCACTTATTAAACAGGGAATCCTTTCCCCATTGCTTGTTTTTGTGAGGTTTGTCAAAGATCAGATGCCTGTAGACGTGTAGCATTGCCTCCGAGGCCTCTGTTCTGTTCCACTGGTCTAAATCTCTGTTTTGATACAAGTACTATGCTGTTTTGATTACTGTAGTCTTATACTATAGTTTGAAGTCAGGTAGCATGATGCCTCCAGCTTTATTCTTTCTGCTTAGGATTGTTGGCTATACAGGCTCTCTTTTGGTTCCGTATGAAGTTTAAGGTGGTTTTTTCCAGTTCTGTGAAGAGGGTCATTGGTAGCTTGATGGGGAGAGCATTGAATCTATAAATTACTTTGGGCAGTATGGCCATGATTCTTCTTAACCGTGAGCATTGAATGTTTTTCCATTTGTTTGTCTCCTGTCTTATTTCCTTGAGCAGTGGTTTGGTTTGCAGTTCTCCTTGAAGAGGTCCTTTACATCCTTTGTTATACTACAGTTAACTCCAGATGGATTAAAGACTTAAACATGAGACCTAACAGCATAAAAACCCTAGAAGAAAACCTAGGCAAAACCATTCAGGACATAGGCATAGTCAAGGACTTCATGACTAAAACACCAAAAGCATTGGCAACAAAAGCCAAAATAGACAAATGGGATCTGATTAAACTCCAGAGCTTCAGTACAGCAAAAGAAACAATCATTAGAGTGAACTAGCAACCAACAGAATGGGGAAAAATGTTTGCAATCTACCCATCTTACAAAGGGCTAATATCCAGAATCTACAAAGAACTAAAACAGATTTATAAGAAAAAAACAAGCAAACCCATTCAAAAATGGGCAAAGGACATGAATAGACAATTTTCAAAAGAATATGAGGCCATATATGAGGACAACAAATAGATTAAAAAATGCTCATTATCACTGGTCATTAGAGAAATGCAAATCAAAACAGCATTGAGATACCATCTCACATCAGTTAGAATAGCGATCATTAAAAAATCTGGAGACAACAGATGCTGGAGAGGATGTGGAGAAATAGGAACACTTTTACACTGTTGGTGGGAGTGTAAATTAGTTCAACCATTATGGAAGACTGTGTGGTGATTCCTCAAGGATCTAGAAATAGAAATTCCATTTGACCCAGTAATCCCATTATTGGGTGTATGCCCAAAAATTATAAATCATTCTATTATAAAGACACATACACACATATGTTCATTGCAGCACTGTTTACAATAGCAAAGACCAGAAACCAACCCCAATGCCCGTCGATGATAGACTGGACAAGGAAAATGTGGCATATATATACCGTGGAATACTATGCAGCCATAAAAAACAATGAGTTCGTGTCCTTTGTAGGGACACGCATTTATCTGGAAACCATCATTCTCAGAAAAGACACAAGAAGAGAAAATCAAACATGGCATGTTCTCACTCATAAGTGGGTGTTGAACAGTGAGAACACATGGACACAGGGAGGGAAGCATCATACACTGGGTTCTGTTGGTGGGGACTAGGGGAGGGACAGCAAGTGATGGGGAGGTTGGAGAGGGATAACATGGGGAGAAATGCCAGATAGGTGACAGTGGGATGGAGGCAGCAAACCACCTTGCCATGTATGTACCTATGCAACAATCCTTCAAGATCTACACATGTACCCCAGAACCTAAAGTACAATTAAAAAAAAAAAATAAAAAAAAATAAAATAAGGTAAAATTTTTTTAAAAACAATATTTTTTTATATATTTAGTAAAAGTTTAATTTTCTATATTGAAGAGCCACTTTTTTGGTCATAGTTTCATGTTTGTCTGTTTCACCCTTTCTGTTCCATTCTGTTGGTTAGTTTGCCTATTTCCACACCAGTACTATACTTAATTATTAAAGCTTTATGATTCCTTATATCTTATAGAGCAAGTCTTCTTGCATTGTTCTTCCTCTTCCAGATTATGCCCAATATCAGCTAATTACCTCTCAGTTTCAAATTCACCCCACTATACCTGTGATAATGGGTTGGATTCATGCATTTCAGTTCTGCAGTAGGCTCCATGTTAAGCTTGGTCAGTAGAGGGCAGGAGAGAAATTTAGGAAGAATAGTTTGAATCGGGTGTACTTGCTCTTTTAAAACAGTAACTTTTCTTCTACTGCTGCTCCTGCGAGACTGAAGCAGTTCATGTGAAGAACATGCAGTTGTGCACTGCCCACACCCTGATCCCAAAGGGACCGATTCTTAAACAAACTCTCCATCCTGGCCTGACCTTTTTTGCCATAGCTTTCCTGATGTGTATACCGTGCACTCCAAGCCTCATGTCTCCCTGCTTGCAGGCAGACTCTTGACTTCCTCTGCACATACACCCTTTAGGATCCCAACTGTTTCTGTGTACCCAACTGCTGTGCTTGGCTGCCGACACTCCCTTGAGTAGTCTCCTGTAGACCTGAGTGCAGTCACTGCATAGTTTATGTCTCATGCTGGCCTGCCAATGGGTGGGCTCACACATCCTGAGCACTCTGCATGTTCTCACATCAGCCTTGCCCATGTGCACCTCAACTGCCTGTACACTCCTGTCTGCCAGCCCCAGTGTACCTTCACTGCAGAGTGGTGTTTCTTTTTTGTCCGCTTATTGTGGATCAGCTCTGGCCTGGCACCCAGTGAACTTCTCTGCTATTCAATGTGCTATATAACCTCTTTTCCATGGAGATATGAATGTAAACCTTGGAGAGAATGCTTCTCTATTGGTTATTCAGTCCTAGTGTAGGCGAAAAGCATATTTACTTAGTAGCCCTGGCTAGAACCTCCCAAACAGTGTTGAATAGAACTATCTAGCAGGAACATGTTGCAAGCATTATAACTGAACTCTGACACTCAATGAGATTATTTGATCCTTGTTGTTGTTATGACTTCAACATGTTTCAAATTCTGGGATCTTTACTTTTTATTATCTGATCAAATTATTATTATTGTAGAGCAGAAGACAGAGATGGATCTCATCTGTTCTAATGGTATCATCTAGTTGACATAGGAAAGACACAAACTATTCACACTAGAGCTGAGAAGTATGGGGTATAATAAGGATTCGGATACAAGGTATGATAAAAAAGTATTTCAGTGCCATGATCCCCAAATGTAAGACAATGTTTACCATTCTGATTGGACAATGCATTGTTTCTTGAAAACTGCCATCAAAAATGCTTTGCAAAATAAGGACACAGAAACAAAATCCCAGACTTTATTTCTGAGATGTGTGTGGCAGCCTTTGACTTTATAGTTCCAATTTGCCTACTGACCTAATAACACAGAGCAAAGAGTAAGACATTAGCAAAGTGAAATGGCTCATTAAGTACTCACAAAGTCCCTTGGCAGTGTTAAAATCTTGCTATTTACCATGTCACTGCCAGATGTTGTTCCCTCATTAGTAAGGAGGGCCATAAAAGATGGAAAAGAATGTATGGACAGTCTTGTGCTGTTAACCTCAGCCAGCATAATCAGTCCAGCACACAACTGTGGTGGACTATGAAAACCATGACATTCCTAATAAGGTGTTGCTTTTCCACCTACAGAAGGACAACGTGATAAAAGCCTAAGTGCAAATAACATACCCCTGATAAGTTAATGCTCTTCTTTTTGAAAAATAAAGTAAAAACAGTATTGACAATACTAAGGAAGATGCAGTTAGACCTTTGTGGACTATCAAAGAAAATGAAATGACAAATTTTCTCTAATGACAACTTTACAAGTGGCAAAATCTCATTTGCTGCTAGGGATAAGAATATATTTGTGAGAGGAGAATAAAAGTATAAATCGTGATTTGAAAAATTAACTTCCTGGAAGGCTAGATAATCTGGATGGACCCATAACTTTGATATTTACTACAAAAATAGACATTCCCTGAAAATCTGTAAATATGATGATGGTTAATAAAGTTGCATTGTTTTAAAAAATGATGCTTTGCATTTTTTATCCTGAAAATAATTTTGGTAAATTTAACAAGATATTGTTTGTTACATTACCCAAATTTGAAGAACCACAGGTGATACTCTACATGCTTTAGAAATATTAAGGAAGAATAAACTAAGACAGAGAGAGAGTGAGTAATTTGTGCAAAGTTCCACAGTAACAAGTAAGGCAACCTGAATTCAAGTATAGCATTTTTTCTCATCTACTACTTTAGAGGTCAATAAAAGTTTTCTGTAAAGGATCAGATAGTAACTATTTTCAACACACAGGTTTTAATGTTCTCTGTTGCAACCAGTCAATGAGGCTACTGTGTTACGAATGCAGACATAGACATTCATAAATGAAGAGTCATGGCTGTATTCAAGTAAAACTTTCTTTACAAAAATAAGTAATATGCCACATGAACACTGGTGTGAAGAACCCTGTACTACTTAGTGATATTTCCTCAGACTAATATTCAGAAAACATTGCTATTATAATGATCAGAAAGTTTTTCTTAGATTTGTACTATTAGACACATATTTACCTGACTTCTCTTTTATTTATGTTACCGTTGAGAAGCTGTCTGTATGTGTTATTCTGGGGCACAGACAGATGAAAGCTCTTAAACATAGATCTGAATTTATATCTCTTAGGATCTTATCCTCTTTGATATCTGGCTCAAATTCCTATGTACATACAAACCCAGATCAATCAAATCAATGCTGATGTGACAATCATAGGATTCAGATGTCACTTATATCCTTGCTACTTTAATATTATTTTCCCACCAAAAAATGAAACAGAATAAAACAACAGAAATATCATCCTTGTAGTAATTCTAGATAATCTTGGATATGCCTTACTGTAGTTTGGAATAACATGGCAACTTAAATAAATAAAATGATATTCAAACATAGCAGATGCACGCTCCTTTTCAATAACCTATTTTGAGTGGTATTCTTTGCCATCACTGTCAGAAAAAGTATAATCACTTCAATGTGACTAGATTTATGTCAATTACTTATAAAATATTGACATAATCAGCAAATTCCTCATCTATTTTCTTAATATAAACTGCCATTTAATGGAAAATATTTTCTTTTTTTTCTTTCTTTTTTTTTGAAAGAAAAAAAAAGAATGAAGGAGAGGAAGAAAAAGGAAGAGAAAGAGCCCAGGCTAGAATGCAGTCTAAAATGGGAATTGAAAACCTCTTTTATGCCAATAATTGTGCTTAACAATGAAGACAGGAAGGAATAAGGGAAGAAAATAACAAACAAGCAGCCAACCAATATTTCATTTAAACCTATGAAATACTATGCAATTACCGATGAGTGATTTACTTCCAGTTATATAGTCACTTTTAGAATAGGTGTGATATGATACTGATAAGAATGTATGTTTTATGTATTTGAAGTGGAGAGTTCTATTAATGTTTATTAAGTCTACTTGTTCCGGGTCTGAGTTCAAGTCCTGGATATCCTTGTTAATTTTCTGTCTCGTTGATCTGTCTAGTATTGACAATGTGATGTTACAGTCTCCTACTATTATTGTGTGGGAGTCTAAGTCTCTTTATAAGTCATTAAGAACTTGTCATTAAGAACTTGTCTTATGTATCTGGGTGCTTCTGTATTGGGTGCATATATATTTGGAATCTTTAGCTCTTTGTTTTGCATTGATCCTTTTACCATTATGTAATGTCCTTCTTTGCCTCTTTTGATCTTTGTTGCTTTAAAGTCTATTTTATCAAAGGTGAGAATTGCAACTCCTGCCTTTTATTTATTTATTTATTTTTGCTCTCCGTTTGGTTGGTAAATCTTCCTCCTTCCCTTTGTTTTGAGTCTTTGTGTATCGTTGTATGTGAGATGGGTCTGGATGCAGCATACCGATGGGTTTTGGCTTTTTCCTGTCTGTATCTTTTGATTGGGGGATGTAGCTGATTTAAATTTAAGATTAATAATAACATATGTGAGTTTAATACTGCCATTTGATGCTAGCTGGCTGTTTTGCCCATTAGTTGATGTAAATTCTTCATTGTGTTAATGTTCTTTACTTTTTGATAGATTTTTGGAAAGGCTAATACTGGTTCTTCCTTTATATGTGTAGTGCTTCTTTCAGAAGCTCTTGTAAAGCAGGCCTGGTTGTGGTGAAATCTCTAAGTACTTGCTTGTTCATGAAAGATTTTTATTTTTCCTTCACTTGTGAAGCTTAATTTGGCTGGATATGAAATTCTGGGTTGAAAGTTCTTTTCTTTAAGGATGTTGAATATTGGTCCCCACTCTTTTCTGGCTTGTAGAGTTTCTGCTGAGAGATCTGCTGTAAGTCTGATAGGCTTCCCTTTGTGTGTAACCTGACCTTTCTCTCTGGCTGCTCTTAGTATTTTCTCCTTCATTTCAACCCTAATGAATCTGACGATTATGTGCCTTGGGGTTGGTCTTCTTGAGGAATATCTTTGTGGTGTTCTCTGTATTACCTGGAGTTGAATATTGTCCTGCCTTACTAGATTGGGAAAGTTCTCCTGAATAATATCCTGAAGAGTATTTTCCAACTTGAATTCATTCTCTTCATCACATTCAGGTACACCTATCAAATGTAGATTAGGTCTTTTCACATAGTCCCATATTTCTTGGAGACTTTGCTCATTTCTTTTTATTGTTTTTTTCTCTAATCTTGTCTTCTCGTTTTATTTCGAGTTGGTCTTTGATCTCTGATAACCTTTCTTCTGCTTGATCAATTCGACTGTTAAAACTTGTGCTTACTTCATGAAGTTCTCGTGGTGTTTTTCAGCTCCATTAATTCACTTATATTCCTCTCTAAATTGTCTATTCTCATTAGCATTTCATCAAACCTTTTTTCAGAGTTCTTAGTTTCTTTGCATTGGGTTAGAACAAGTTCTTTTAATTCACAGAAGTTTGTTATCATCCACCTTTTGAAGCCTACTTCTGTTTTTCTTCTTCTTTTTTTTTTTTTTTTTGAGACGGAGTTTCGCTCTTGTTACCCAGGCTGGAGAGCAATGGCGTGATCTCGGCTCACCGCAACCTCCGCCTCCTGGGTTCAGGCAATTCTCCTGCCTCAGTCTCCTGAGTAGCTGGGATTACAGACATGCGCCACCATGCCCAGCTAATTTTTTGTATTTTTAGTAGAGACAGGGTTTCACCATGTTGACCAGGATGGTCTCGATCTCTTGACCTCGTGATCCACCCGCCTCGGCCTCCCAAAGTGCTGGGATTACAGGTGTGAGCCACCACGCCCGGCGAAGCCTACTTCTGTTAATGGAATGCACTCGTTCTCCATCAGGCCTTGTTCCGTTGCTGATGAGGATCTGTGATCCCCTGTAGAGGGAGAGGCATTTCTCTGTAGATGGAAAATATTTCCCCGTAGAGGGAAAACATTTTCTGCAAGAGGTGAAAAGGGATTCAGTATTCACCTGGTTATGACAGGGGAACATTAAGATTTAGCTGCCGAATTTTAACAGGACTTTGGCAGGCAGTACAATAAGAGTCCTGGAATTGGTGTTCTTAATGCGTATCTTAGTATCTTGTGGGTAGAGGAAAGAGTAAATGCCAACTCTTCTTTAGTGAGGTATCCAGTAGCTCTAAGAAAGGGCATTTGCCAGTTCAAGAGCCACTCAGCAACAGCAGAATTTCTGAAATGCTAAGTTTTTTTTTCTCATTCATAGAA
The DNA here is from genome assembly GCF_030222135.1 of Aotus nancymaae. NCBI lineage: Eukaryota > Metazoa > Chordata > Mammalia > Primates > Aotidae > Aotus > Aotus nancymaae. Next base: position 9,960,597 of record NW_026988438.1, read on the forward strand.
GAGAAAAAGACGCTGCATATAAGTTTCTGTTGTTGTTATTGTTTTTAAGACCATGACATTCATTATGAAAATTTTTTTCTCTCCATCCAATAAATTATCTTAGCTCATGTTGTGTTATACCAATTGATTTTTTTGAGAACTTTGTTGTTTACATACAGGCTGTGTAAGTAATTGGGTTAGCTGCATCTAAGTAATTATATATGTGTTGGCATTGATGACTGAAATGATCTCTCTTAAATGGATTATTAAAATAAAAGGCTCATCTATCTTCCTGAATTTTATAAATTATTTTTAAATTACCATCTCATTCAAAAAAGAATATATGTAAAGTACAGTCAGGAGACTTATTGATAGTCATATTAAGATAATAGTAAGATTAGTAAAACCTAACACATCATTGCCCACCTTGCAATACAGTATGCCAACATGCTTAAGTCCCTTTCTGAGTGCATTTCTCTCTTTCCCCTTGCCAGAAGCAATCACTAAACTGAATATTCTTGTTACTATTCCCTTGTTTTTATTTATAGTGGTGGCTATCAATCTGGACTACACATTCAACTTATCTGGGAAGGCGTCAAAAATACTGATGCCCAAGAGCCACCCTCAGTGCCTCTGATTTCATTGGTCTAGAAATTAAATCCTATTCTATATATAGGATGACGTATGGTTAATATATAGGATGACATTACTTTCCAAACAAAGTCTTAGCTGATGAGATCTTTGTGTAAAGAATAAACAAGCATTGTAAGATGCCCTCTGATTCCCTTACAAAGAAATGATGCCAAGGCCACAACGCATTCACTTTAAATCTCCTCTTTCACATAAAAACACATGGACAATTTCGACTCCTATTTTTCCTCTTTATCTTCCTTTTCCCTTCCAAAGTCCTCATTTCTTCTTGCTACTTAGTTTTTATCAATATTAAGCATGGAGCATTTAGGGAATGGGAAACTTGATTGGAAGAAAAGGTTGCCTTTGGAAAAGGCAGCAGCAGCTGATGACCTGTCAGGTAGGAGGAGAAAAGCAGGCAGGGTCTTGCAAGCCCTGTCCAAAGTACTGGATGGACTGATGTAGGCAAAGGAAAATCAGTGAAGCAATGTCAATGTGCTCTTTAGACCAAAATGAATACACCTATAATTAACAAGTCGGATTTATTGTTGCAATGAGGGGAAACACTCACCATGGGGAAAGGTGATCATCTTGATAAGAAGTGTTAGGAACAGACTATAGTAGGGTTGGGCTCTTGTCAGGCAATTTTGAGTATCTACAGAAGCAGGAGTTCATTCTAGATTAGGTTCTGTCAGAAAGAGGGGCAATTCCACCACTGAGTATCTCAATCAGTCTTACAGGTTAGGTAGACTAGAGCAAGGACACAGCTGTCATTGGTGAAGAGACAGCAGTTACTCATTTTAGCTGGGTCAGGGATTGTGCAGTATATTGTGGCTTATGGAGTAACCTTGTTTTATGTTACTTTATGATGATCTCCAAATGACCTTGCCCGGTGTTTATGGGCTCTGGAATTGTTTGCATTCAAAAGGAGAAACATATGGCTTCACTGTGAGTATCAGAGTAGTTCCTGGATGTTAGAGTTATTGTTTCAGTTTCATCATAAAAGTGATCAAATTATTGACTTAACTAAAAAAAAAAAAAAAATGTGGAGAATGGTTTGGATTAAGAAAATCCCGAATAAAGAGACCAGGCTAAAAAATATTATTTTAACAGATACTAAAATCTCTTTGAATGCAAAACATAAAGAGTTGTTTAACATTATATACACTCTAAATTTAGAGTTTGCATGAGAGACAATCAACATTTCAATGTGATGTATTAACAAGATCATTCTTAATTTATTCACAATATTGAAATAAAGTTTTCATTAAATACTGGTGATGTCAAGGATTTATATATTCTGAAGAATTAAAATAGAAAGCTGACCTTTTGAAACTGGGTTATTAAATATTTTTTATTTAACTATGTTTCACACTCCAGCTAAGTGTCTTAAATAAAACATAGTTTATGTGTATATTTATCCGAGGATGGTAAATGAAATGTTCACTTAATGCACTAACAATTCAGCAGCATTGGGATATTTTAAGAAGTTCATTGTAAGAACCTAAGATATTTGAAAACAGGAAATAGGCCATTCAGTTTAATAGAGCTACTTTTCATCAGGAATATTAAATGCATTTTTCACACGGCAAATTAAGTGCATACTGGGTCATTTTGATACCATCTCACTATTGTAAAATAAAAATGCCTGAATGTATTTTAAGTTAAAATAGTCAAACTTTACATTTTATGCTTAACAGAATTTGGAAACTTGATTGCCACAGTTCATTTATTACAGAAGATTGTAAGAGAGAACTATTGACTCATACACTCTTAATATTTTTATGTCACAGAACCATTTAAATAAGTCAGATTCTATGCAATGGGAAAAACATTAACTTTAATACATACAGAAAAATTCCTTAAGTGTGGGAGTGTAAGGATGAGTAAACATCAGTGAAGCCTGAATGCATCTCTTGAAAATTCCCTAAAATTCCATATATCGGGTATTAGTAGCTTTCTTAGTTATATACAGCAAGTGAGCAACACCTTGAAATAAAACTAGGGATTTGTTCTTTTTTTCTGTTCATTCCAAATTGGTATCATATACATTTTAGAGAAAGTTACATATTTATAAGAAAAATGTAAAAAAATAGAAACAAAACATAAAATATCTGGTGGTGTGTTAACAAACAATTTTGTGTATTTTTTTCCTTTTTGTATTCACATTCATCAACAATTTTAAATCCTGGATCTTTGTGCAATTTATCAAATAAAGAAATGCAATGTTAAGATGGCTTCTGAAAATAGGAAATTCATCTGGGACCTATAGAAACAACCCTTGTTGATTTGGTAATGTTTTTGCCAAATTAAGTGGCAAGGAAACTTAGATATTCAGTAAATTATCATTAATATAAGGCAAAAAATAACAATAACATATTTATTCTATTACATGCACTTTTATTTCCTTCTGATGCTTTGTTCATCCCTCTTAATCACTCTCTCTCTGTTTCTCTCTGTCTCTATTTTTTTCAATTTCTGTTACTTTATCTCTCAGTCTCTCTTTCAAATTTTCTTTGTTTGTCCCTCTTCCAGAAAATCAAAGAAAGAAATATAAAACCACCCATGGTAATCAAACCTGTAATGTGACTCTGAAACAAAATGTGCAAGTGGAGAAATACGCAGCTCAGATCTGGAGAGCCAACACAGGAGGCCATGCCAGAATAAAATAGCAAGTAGAAACTGAATGGAGAAGAGAAAACTGCAGCCCCATCTGAGCAAGAGGGGAATGCAGATAAATGTCACCTCAGAGAGAAAGCAAAGGGGAAAATATTGACACCATGTCTCACACCTGGAGGAATCTAAACAAAGGTGAAAGAGGCTTTGAAGGAGAAGAGTTATCAGCCTTGGGAAGGTTTTGTTTCAAGAAAAGTTAGTGGAAGCATAAAGCACCTCAAGAATTAAAAGAAAACTATCTCCATAATAATTATTCAGACAATGGATGCTAAAACCAGTGGGTTAATAGGATAGTTATACAGTCTCAAAGTGTCTCCCCATAGGTTACATATTAATTAGAAAGGAAAAAGTGGAGCAATCTGGTAGACACCATGGTAACCAAGTAATCAACATTTTCATGACAAATAAGGGGACACAATTAGTGTAATATGATACTCTGGGAAGGACATCATATCACCTTTTTGGTATTTCTGCCAAAAATACTTGACTTGAATCTAATCCTGGGAAAATAATTAATACTTACAAACTGAGGAACATGCTCCAAAACATTTGGCCTGTTCTCGTAAAAAAAAAAAAGTCAAATTAAGGAAGAGAAAGAAATTGTGTAAGATTAAAGAAAATTTAAAAGACATAAAACAAATGCAATTTGGGCATGGTGGCTCACACCTGTAATCCCAGCATTTTGGAAGGCCAAGGCGGGTGGATCACCTGAGGTCAGGAGCTCCAGACCAGGCTGGCCAACATGGTAAAACCCTGTCTCTACTAAAAATACAAAAAATTACCCAGGCATTGTGGTGGGCGCCTGTAATCCCAGCTACTTGGGAGACTGAGGCAGGAGAATCCCTTGAACCTAAGAGGTGGCAGTTGCAGTGAGCTGCGATCATACCATTGCACTCCAGCCTGGGCAACAAGAGTGAAATTCCATCTCAAAAAAAAAAAAAAATTTTAATTCATGATCCTGGATTGTATTGTGGATCAGGAAAAAATATCCTATAAATTATGAATGGAGGCATTGTAAAAATTTTAATATGAATTATATCAAATAATGTGTTATTAAACTTAAAATTGTTGAATTTAATAATTGTACATAATTAGGGAATGAGATTTTTGTGGAGAGGTGAGAGGTTATGATGCCCATTAGTTACTTCTGCTGGCTCATAAAAATAATAATAGTATTAACGATTTATAAACAGGTAAAAGTGTATGCCTTTTCAACATTTTATTATTATAATTTTTGTTTGGATAGGATATTTTAAAAAATTAAAGAGCAAAAAATTGCTCTCATATGAATATTGCAATTAGAAAAATAAAGTCTCTACTTATAAACAGGACCTGTATATTTTTGCTTGTATCTTATTTGTGTTTTATGCTCAAGAGCTTAATTATTTACTAAGACCAGTGTCCCAGGGTATTTCCTCTATTCTTTTTTTTTTGAAATTTCATAATTTTGGGTCCTTCATTTAAGTCTTTAATCCACTTTGGGTTGTTTTTTTTATGGTGAGTGGTAGGAGTCTAGTTTCATTCTTCTACATATGGATATACGGCTTTTTCAGCACTATTTATTGAAAAGACCAATGAATGTTCTTGGCGCCTTTGTCAAAAATCAGTTGGCTGCAAATACATAGATTAATTTGGGGGTTCTCTATTTTGTTCCATTGGTCCATGTGTCTGTTTTTATAAGTATTACGCTGTTTTGGTTACTATAGCTTTGTAGAATATTTTGAAGACAGGTAATATAATATCTTCAGATTTGTTTTTCTTACTCAGGATTACTTTGACTATTTGGTGCCTTTTGTGGTTTGTGCAAATTTTAGGATTGCATTATTTCTATTTCTGTAAATAATGCAGTTGGTATTTTGATAGGGGTTGCATTGAATCTGTAGATCACTTGGAGTATCATGGTAATTTTAACAATATTTTCCCTTCCAATTTATGACATGAGATGCCTTTTCATTTTTGTGGGAGTCCTCTTCAATGTCTTTCATCAATGTTTTACAGTTTCCTTTGTGGATATTTTTCATCTCCTTTGTTAAATTTATTCTTAGGTATTTTATTTATCGAGTAGCCATTATACATGAAATTGCTTTCTTGAATTCTTTTTCACCTTGTTTATTATTGGTATGAAAATGCTACTAATTTTTGTATGTTGATTTTGTATTCTGGAACTTTACTGAATTCATCTATCCATTCTACAAGATTTTTTGGTGGAGTCTAGGTTTTTCTGTATTTAAGGTCATATTGGCAAAGAGAGACAATTCAACTTTCTCCTTTTTAATTTGGATGCTTTTTACTTCTTTCTTTTGCCTAATTGCTATGGCTAGGACTTTCAGTTCTATGTTGAGTAAAAGTGGTGAGAATGAGCATCCTTGTCTTGTTCCAGTTCTCAGAAAAAGAACTTTCAGTTTTTCCTTGCACAATATAATGTTAACTGTTGCTTTGTCATATTTGGCTTTCATTTCATTATACACTGGAACTCCTGTTCTTAACCTTATCTATACAATCCTTCTTTGAGATAAAAGCATAAAATGTCATATAAATGAGCTATTGGTATGAATATTTTTTTTTCATATTGTGACTGGCTTTCGCATAAACAAAGATAAAAGAAACATCCTCTCCACAAGATTTCTGAGCATGCTACACTGAAAACAAATCAGACAAGTAAGACTCTATGTCACCTACCTTTGCCTCAGAAAATAATTTCAGAAGCTAATAATTTTCAGAACCTGAAAATAGTCCTCAGGTATGCAATTTATATTCTTCATTAGGTAGTGTAATTTAGGCCTGCTTGTTTTATCTTTGTAAAGATCTACAGGTGATTATATCTTTTATGACTTCTTGAGGACCCTTTAGCCTTCTAGTCTTAGGCTTCTAATTTTTTACCATGTATTTCTTTCTCCAGTGCTCTGCACATCATTGAAATATTTTTGACAACAATAAACAATTGGCTCCACAGTATCTACAAATACCATCAATAAAAGATTGACAAAACACCTTTGTTCACTATTGCTGGTGGATTTTTTTAATGTCATCATTTTCTCATGCGCTCAAGTAAAAATGAAAAACAAAATTTACTTGGTTCAGATCCTGAGACTTAATAGATCCTTTAGCCTTAAATTACAGATTAGAGATGGAGACTCCCCTGAAAATAAGTGAATGAGAAAATATGCCAACCTTTTTTTTTAAACAAGGGATTTTGTCAGGAAGAAAAAAACACATATTCTTTTTATTTCTTTGTGTCTTTAGCAGATTAACAAAACCTTCTCTGTTCAATGTGCACCAGTCTCACATGGTTCAATGAAAGCGAACAGTAAGAATCACACAACTGAAAAGAATAATGAGACACCATGTATGTATTCCCCTCACTAGGTTTTCTTTACCTAAATCTTCCCTGGAGTTTTCATAAAAGCCTGTAAAATTCTTAGGAGAGCCGTAGTACTTTACTAAATCTCCACCATGGTGTTCATAAACAATTTTCATATGTGCATATAGACTATTTACCATCTGTGATTTTCCAGTTCTCAAGCTAAAATGTTAATTACCATCACAACTTAAGTTTGCCTTTTTCAGTTCTAGCTCCTCTGCTCTTTCTGGTGTTTTACACAGAATATTAGTACATTAAGAAAATAAACTATCAGAATGCAGTTAAAAGAAAACATCAGTTATTATAATAGTTTCCAGTACAATTTTTTAAACAGCCTTACTGGGGTATAGTTGACATATGATAAACCACACATTGTTAAAAAGCAACATTTGATAAATTGTTATATATACATCTAGGAAACATTATAATAATCAAGATAAAGAACATATTTATCTTCCTCAAAGTTTCTTGGTGCACCAGTAAAATCTCTCCCTTTGTCACTGCCCATCTTATTACATCGCAGGCAAATACTGGTCTTTTTTTTTTTGCATCATTGTAGATCAAATGACATTTTGTAGTTTCATTTGAATGGAATCATAAATGATGTGTTCTTTTCTGTTTCTGTCATTTTATTTAGCATAATTATTTTCAGAATCATAAGCATTATTGTATGTATCAATACTTTGTTTATTTCTATTACCTGGTGGTATTCCATTTTATGAACATAACCATAACTTTTAAATATCTTTGCCTCTTGATGCAAATTAGTTTTGTTTCTACTTGTTTGCTATTCAAAATGAAGTTGCTGTAAATATGCACACAGATTTTTGTATACATATACAGTCATTCCTCAATATGCATGGGGGATTTGTTTGAGAACTCCCTGCAGATACCAAAATCCATGGACGGTATAAAATGGTGCAGGACTTGTGTACAAACCATGCAAACATGTAAAACATATAAATGGTGCACAGCCTCCCGTATACTTAAATAATATATAGATTACTTATAACACTTAATACAATGTAAATGCTATGTAAATAGAAGTTTTACTGTATTGTTTAGGGAATAATAACAAGAAAAAATCTTTATGCATTCAATACAGATGCACTCATCTATTATTTTAATTTTAAATATTTTAAATATATGTGGTTTGTTGAAGCCACATATATGGTACAGATACAGAGGGCTGAACGTAGTTTTATTTCTCCTGTGTAAATATCTGGAAGTGGAGATTCTTGGTCATATGGTAGGTTTATCATTAATCTTTTTAGAAATTACAAAATTGTTTACAAAATGTTGGGCTTTTTTACATTTCCACCAGTAGTATATGGCAGTTCCAGTTGCTCCCTATCCTTATCAAAAACTGATATGGTAAATCTTTCTAATTTTAGCTTTTCTAATAGGTTTGTAGATGTGTCATTGGGTTTAAATTTGCTTTTCCTAATAACTAATGATCTTGAGGATTTAAAAAATGTATTTGCTACTCATGTATGTTTTTTGATATTCAGATTTTTACTTATTTTTTAAAAATAGGCTTTTTTCTATTTTTGAGTTATAAGGGTTTAATATATTATAGATATAAATCATATGCCAAATATATGGTATGCAAATACTGTAATTCAGTAGCTTGTCTCTTTTCATTTTTTTAACTGTATCTTTTGAGTTTTTAATCTTAAAAGTAAAAGTTATAATCTTGATGAAGTCTGATTTATTTTTCTTTTCTTTGCATATCATGCTATTGGTGTGATGAATAAAAAAATCTTAGCTGTATTCTGTCATTTCTGAAATCTCTATAATGATTTATGATATAATTGTCTGTCTCAAAGCCAAAACCACACTGTCTTGATACTGCTTTTGAAATTATTTTTTAAATCATGGAGTATTAAGTGTCCAACTTAATTCTTCTTTTTCAAAGTTATTTTGGATATTATGAGTTCTTAATGTTTTCATGTGCATCTTAGAACATTCTTGTTATTTTCAACAAAACAAAAACCTGCTTGGCTTTTGATACGTGTTGTACTGAATCTATAGATAAATTTTGAGATAATTTACATCTTAACAGTATTGAGTCTTCTGACACATGTATATAGTCTCTCTCTGCATTTCTTTAGGAATGTTTTGCTCTCAGTTTGCCTTGTAATTTTCCATGTATGTGTCTTGCACATACTTTATCAGCTTCACCCCTAGATACTTCAAGTTTTTGATGCTATTGTAGGTGATACTTAAAAATTAAATTTCTGATCTAGAAATGCACTTGCCTTTGCATACGTATTGCTTAACCATGATTCACTTAGTTCTAGATTTTTAATAAATGTTTTCAATGTATTCTCTACACTGATGATCATGTGGTCTGTCAATAGTCATTTCTTCCCTTTCCATTCTGTATGATTTTCATGTCTTTTTTTATTGCTCCAGAGAGAACCTCCAAAATAATGTTGAATAGAATTTATACATATAATCTAAAAGTATATAATGTATATATTTTATGAAATATGTATCATGTTGTGTTATTTTATCTTATATTTGCTGAGATTTTGTTTACAGGTTTTATATTTACATTCATGAGAGATGTTTGTCTTTAATATTTTACTCTTATACTATATGGTTTTTGTAAAAGGGCAATACTAGTGTCAGAAACTGATCTAGTAAACATTTCCTCCTCTTCAATATTTTGTAAGTTTTTGTATAGAACCAGTATTATATCTTCCTTAAGTATTGGGTAGAAATCATTAACGAAGACTTTGAGCTTTATTTTCTACTTGTGAGATTTTTAAAAATAGTAATTCAATTTCTTTAATGAGAATAATAAAATTGTCTATTTCTTCCTGTGGGAGTTTAGTAGTTTATGTCTTTCAACAATATGTTCATTTTATCTAAAATATCAAACTTATTTACATATAGGTGTTAATAATGTTTTTCTATTATATATTTGGTATTTGTAGAATCCATAGTGATGCCACAAGTATCATTCATAATACTGTGATTTTTTTCTGAAAAATTTTGGACAAGTTTTATAAGTTTATTTATCTCAAAGAATTTATTCTTAGTTTCATTTTCTGAAATTTTTTTGTTTTTTTTGTTCATTTATTATATCTTTAATTTTTATCATGTCTTTCTTTCTCCTTGATTTGTTTTATTTTCTCTTCTTTTTTCAGTTCATCAAGGTGAAATAGGGTTGTCATTGTTTTTAGACCTTCATATTTTTAGACCTTCATATTTTTCCTAATATAATTGTTTACTCTTATAATTATTTTCTAATTGTTGCTTCAGCCAAATTGCATAACTTCTGATAAGTTATCTATCTTTCTTTATTTAACAATATTTTAAAATTTATTTTATGATGTATTATTTAAGCCTTAGATTATTTTGATGCATACCTTCTGGTTCCCAAATACTTAAAGGTTTTTTTTAACGTATTTTTCTGTCATACATTATTTAGTGGGGTCAGAGAAAATACTTTATATAATTTCATTCTTTTTAAATACATTGAGGATTATATTATGGCCCAGAATATGGTTCTTTTAGGTTAGTGGTTTGTGTATACTTGAAAAACAGGCATATTCTGCTTTAGTTTGGACATATGTTCTTAAAACATTAGTTAAATTTGATTGCTAACTTTCTATATTCTAGCTAATTTTTTGTCTACTTGTTTTAGCAATTTTAAAGTATTAAAATAACTATTATAAGTATAGATTTGTCTGTTTATTCTTGCATTTCTATCATATTTTGCTTTACATATTTTGTAGCTCTCCACTTAAGGCCATAAATGTTTATGATAATTATGTCTTCTTTATTAATTTACCTCATTATTATACAACATCCTTCTGTATCTTTGAAAATAATTTTTAATGAAATCTATCATGTCTCAATAGCCACTCAAGTTCTTCTTTTATTTTATTACTGATAGCAGGATATAATTTTTATCATCCTTTTCCTTATTTATTATTGCCTTATAAAGTAAGCTAAATTTTTTGTAGATAGCACATAAATAGATCTGGCTTATCAAAATACTTTCTGTCTTTTAATTGTTTGGTTAGATTATATATAGTTAATAGGATTATCAATGTGCCTGACTTGTACCATTTATTTTTTGTTCCCTTTTCTCTTTTTTGTCTTTTTTTAGTACTTGATTATCTTTGATAATTACTTTTTATCTCCTATTTGCTTACTCAGTAAAATTCTTTGTTATGCTATTTTAGTGATTGCTTTAGAGTACAGTATGTCTAGCTTCCTGCCTTCCACTTGGTGATATTATAACATTTTACTACGGTAAGAAAACCCTGCAACATCATATTTCACGTGTTCCCTTCTGACTTTTCTTCTGTAGTTTCCATGGACTCTGCCTCTATATTTGTTATATACTTTATACAGCATTGTTACTATTTTTTAACTGCCAGTGTATTTTTAAAAATGTAAGTGTTTTAAAAAGTCATGTATTAATGAGTTACCACTTTCAGTGCTCTTCGTTTATCTGTGTTAGTTACGGACTTTCATGTTTAGCATTAATTTTTTTTCAGAAACACTGTCATTAACATGCCCCTTATTTCTGATCTGATGATGATAATTTCTTCATGTTTTTCCATGTCTGAAAAAATCTATTTTTCCTAGTGAATTTTAATTTGCTTGGTATAGAATTCTAAGTTGACAGCATTTTTTTCTTTTAGTACTTATTTCATTGTTTCTGAAGATAAATTTGCAATTAACCTTATCTTTGTTCCTCTGTAAGTAATATGTCTACTTTCATCTCTGCTTGTAAGATTTTCACATTATCACAGATTTTTAGTAATTTGCTTACAATGGCCTTGAATTATTTTTTCATTTTTCTTATTATTAAAGTTAGTTAAGCTTTTCAGATCTGTGTGTATATATATATATACACACACACACATACACACATATATTTCATTATATTTGAAAATAATTTGGCTGTTACAGCTTCAAATATTTCTCCCTATCTACCTACAATGAGATCAAATTACACTTATATTGGATTGAAGTTACTTCACAACTCACACTCTGTTTATTTTTATTTTTTCTCTCTCCCTGAATTTAATTTTTAATAGTTTGCCTTTCTAGGTTGTCAAGTTCTCAAATAATTTCCTGCTTAAGCTGCCATAAATCTTGAGTCTTTTTTCAAAAAGAAATTACATATATTATTTATAATAGAATTTTCAAAGTTTTATTTGGATCATTTTAACATACAAAAAAAACTTCCGTAATTCTAATGAAACTAAAGTCCTAATATTCTTTTCTGCTAATTTGATTACTTTTTTAGTTGTGGATTGATTTTAATTTATTCTCTCTCCCACACTCCAATTATGGATCATATTTCCTTAATTCATTGTAATCTAGCAATTTTTATATTGTGACAGAAATTGTGAATTTTATGTTGTTAATGCTGTATATTATGTTTATATTATAAATAATCTGGAGAGTTGTTCTGATACAAAGTTAGATTATTTGGAAATAGTTTATTCTTTTGAGTTTTCATTTTAAGATATCTTAATGTCAGTAAGAACAGAGTTTAGTGTGGGCCAAATTATTCCACACTAATGCAAGGCACTTCAAACCTTCTTAGTTTGTGAATTCTTAGTTTATGAATTGTGAGTTTCCTAGGTTAGCCGGTAGGAAGAAACACTATTGTCAGCTCACTGTTAAATCCAGGTGCCACTTCTAAAGAGGTTCCCTGCCCCACCCCACCCATTCCCAATATTTGACCTTGGAGAGTTTCCTCATGTACATGTGCTAATCAATATTTTGAATACATTAGGGACACTGTCTGAAGATCTTTGGTGCTTTTTAGGCAGCTCACGTCTCTGGTACTCTTCCCTATGAACTCAACTTTTATTCCCAATTTTTCAGCTATATATCTCTTCTACTTCTTGAGCCATCTAGTTCCTTCTACATTTGCCACATACTGGAAACTTTTTCAGGACACTAAGTCTAATCAGTAGTAGAATTTATCTTATTTGTTTCCTATTTCTCATGGATCTCACAAGTTTCTTTCAGTGTCAGATACTCAATTTCTTGAAACCATTGTCTTATGTATTTTATCATGTTTTATAGTTTTTTCAAGGTGGAGGTACTGATTTCTGATAGACACTCCATTTTCACTGGATTTGGAAGTATTCTTTTGACTTGTTATTGTCAGTTCCTTGGAAAGGACCTCAAGAATTATTCTGTGATAGAAGGGTTAATGATGAATAGACATCTGGATAAAGTACTTGCCCAGGCCCACAATTTCTAACCCTCATTTCTGGAAGTATTCATGCAGGATTAAAAATAGACAAAGGCAAGGTCTAGCATGATGGAGACTGCTGTGAGGATGCCAGAAATTGTTTATTAATCCTTCAAGAATAACATGTTGGAGAATACTAGTCTAAGCTACTTTAGATAGAAAAAAACCAGAGACAAGAATGTGAATGTTGCAATGAAACTTACTTAATTTCAAATCCTAGCCTGTTCATTTAGTAAGTATTTACCCTGAGAAATCAATTGAGAGTTTCTCTGTAAGATAAACTCAAGGAAATCCTTGAGGGATCAACCCTTGAAAGGGGTTGAAAGTTTCCCTTTAAAATATTTTTTTGTGTCAGTATCTCATAAGTGTGACTGGTCCTCAAACAAAGATTAAGAATTACAGATATTTGGTGTTTTTGTCATTTGGGTTTTGTGAATGCATTTTTTTCTCCAGCATCATTCTCCTAGTGAATTTTGTGTGTAACATTTAAGTGTTTTTCCTTGAAAAGCATGAAGGAATTAGCAACAAAATGGCACAAGTAGGTGATAGGCAAAGTTTCTGATTTTGTTTGTTGGGTTTAAAAATTCATGGTTCAGTTATTAAGACATATAAAACAAACTTACTGAAATCCATTTTATATTGTCAGATAAAGCAAATAAATGTTTTGTTTTCTTTGCTTAGAGTCAAGGTTTTCAATATAAAAGAGATACATACTTATTCAACCAAAGAGATACAGTGAGAATAGTTCAAAGCCAAATTAGACATGTAGATATATACTCTTTTGTAAAATATTATTCCTCACTTTGTTTACTAAAATAATCTAGAGGTAAAGTCACCTTAATATGCAAACCTGGCAAACAGATGATTTCAATCCATTTCCCACTAAAATAAATTATGTCTAGGGCATGATTGAATTTAAAGCATCTGAAATATCTTAGCAATTGGAAATAAGAATCTTTTCAAAGACCAATAAAACTTATAAAAGGCCCCCCTTAGACCAAAATCATTACTAATTGAATATTCAGGGCAGAAGAATGTCAGTTGATAAATTAATAACACAAAGCCTGCCAAGAGCCATGAGTCCCTAAAAATGCAAAAAAAAGAGAAAAAAGAAAAAGAGAGAGAAATAATAAAAAATTCTCAAAGCAGAGTGGAAAACAGAATGTATTATTGAGTTTTGTTACCCATCTATTGTATGAATGAAGAATAAAGAAGTTAATAAATGTCAAATTTAAAGACACTAAAAATTATGTAATTATTACAGAATTAAAAATGTAATACAGTTATGTATATTAGCTAGCTCATTATCAAAAAGGGGACAATTATGTTTGCTGATAGTATGAAAATATGACAAGATATTTTATAACAAATATGAAAAAAGAATCAGTACTCTCAAAGGTTCATGAATGGACAATACATAAAGAAGATAAGCAACTGTCTAATGAGTAATATAAAATATATTCAATTTCATGCTAATAAAAACATGTATAATATTATTTATTTATTAAATTAGCCAGCCTTTTAAAGTCTTGGTTAGATTGGTCTCCTTCTGGTTCACCTCCGCTTTACCTGAGTGTCTTAAATGTTTCTTAGAGCCCTTTTTTCTTGGCAGATCCAATTCTGATTTTTCTGTCTCCGGAATCATAGTACCACTGCAGACTCAGCATAAGGGTTACTTCCATCTGTTTTCCTGGCTCTTGGACCTTGGCCTCTTAAGACTTGGCTGCCTCTGAAGCTCTCTGATTTCTCCAGTTAGATATTTTTAGTATTTTGTATAGCTTTGATTTGTGTTCTTGGTGGCAGGCATATTGGTGTACTATAAGCTAACCCATCACAGTCAGGGGAAAAATGAATGACAGTATTATTTTAAAATGCTATTTTAGTTTTTATTTATTTTTAACTGTATTCTTCTATGTTGATGAATAAAATGGCACTATAAGCTTCTGTCTTCCTATTCTTTATCCAATTTCAAAAATATGGTTTACATCCTTCTCAGGTCAGAGAAGCTGTGTGTTAAGTTTTCAAGACACACCTCCTCTGCTGCAGTCGATTCTGACTCTGGTAATGAGGCATCACCAGTGCTACTGTAACTGCACTGGCTTATGCCTGATACCAGCTTCAGGAATTCAGTGGAGAGGGTCCTTGAAAGTCTTTATTCCACATCTATGGACTGGCCCTTTGTTATCATTTCTGAGTTAGCTATGACTGAAATCTGAGAAAAGCCTGAGCTGGTCGAGTATTGTCAGTCATGCAGATTCGTTTGTCTCCGAGGAATAAAAACACATATTTGTAAAGAATATACACTTTTCTCTTAAAGCTGGACGTTGTAGTTCTGATAATACTATCAATGCAGTTTGCGGATAAGATGAGCTATGTTGATCTTAGAATCAGCTTATATGCTATTACTTTTCGATGTCTGGGAGACAAAAATAATAGCTTTATTCTTATTATCTGAATGTCCTATGTACCTGTCACTTACTGGATTGGTGTGGTAGTCATTGATTACATGAGGAGCTGCTGACCCAGATACTTAATTCTGTTTATATGGTCACAGACCTGCTACAATGTCATTGGCTTTTTTATATTTACTCTATGCAGTGTGACTGAAGTTGCTACAAGAGTCAGTGCTAATATCGTTTTCCTATGAAGTACTGTTTTGTTGACTTCCATACCCACTGGAAACACTCAGGTGAATCCAGCTGTAAAAGAAGTTTGTGAATTTTTTTTCTTGTAATTCTGTTATGTCTTTGTAGTTTTTGTTTACCATATGTATTCTGCTAACAAAAACATTCTCCTTCAGTGGATTTATTCAGACTTTATGAGAACCAACAATGAACAAAGTCTTATGGCTCCACGAATTCAAAAAGCTAGATCAGTTGGAATCCAATATGATGTAGTCTCCATTTTAATACAAAATGTAGTGAATGAATGTTCAAAGAGAAGGTGGCCTACAAATATCAAGACTTTTTGGTATGTATCAACAAGGAATTACATCCTGGGTACAAATACATTAAGAATGATATTCCAACCAGATTTTGAGGAAAGTCACCCAGCAAAGACACCACTACCTAACCTGCCACTCTTTTAAAGAAAAGCAGATCCTGGAGTGTGTGTGGTGGTAAAAATTACTTTAACCACTAGTATTTGAGGAGCTTCATAGTCAGAGATAATCTTCCTAACCAGTGTGAGACAGAAAGATTCAGATTCTGTTTGAATAGAGCTGTGTATATAGATTTAAAGGATAATAATGTAGATTAAGTAATTAGTAGTCTGCCCTTAACCATGGGGACTACATTTCAAGATGCCTAGTTGATGCCTGAAACCGAGGATAGTACCAAACCCTGTATACACTATGCATTAATTTCTTCTTCTTTATCCACAATTATACAGATAGAAGGTTGGTTCTTATAATGTAGATCTTAGCCACCTTAGGATATATGTTTTTTTTTTCTTTCCTTATTGAGTTGAAAGAACTTAAAGGAAGCATTCTATGGCTTCTCTTTGGTATATCTAATCGTTAGCATCACTGCTCTTGTGCTTTGGGGACATTAAGAAATACAATGAGGGTTTCTTGAACACAATCACTGAAATATTGGGACAGGCAATCTGATAACCCTACGTGACTAATAAGCAGGGAGCACCTATAAAGCAGATAATCTGAGGTGCTGCTTTTACATTTCATCGGGTTACTCAGAACGGTGTGTACATTTACAACTTATGAATTATGTCCAGAATTTTCTATTTAGTATTTTCTGACCACAGTTGACTATAGATAATTGAAACTGTAGAAAGCCAAACCAAAGATATGGTGGGACTACTGTACTATTTCTCTTCCTCTGTGTCTTTACCTCCATGGATTATGAAATAAAAAAAAAAAAAAAAAGAATTTCACTGGCGCATACGCATGCTGTGAAGATACTTTTGTAGGTATAGTTGCTCCAGAAAGAAAGCTGGGACTGGGTATCATGTGCGTAGAATACTCACTCTCACATATTAAAGGCACACATTTCAGCAAAATGAGAGGACTCCAAGATATATATGTATATATGTACAGACACACACACACACACACACACACACATACACACACACACACACACACACAGAGTTTCAGGACTGACCTTCTAGACAGAAATAACAAATTGCCACAAGGCTATCTGTGTTTTTGTAAGTGCATTACGAATCAATGGTGTCTAGCCACTCAAGATTGAACACAGTCATATGTGCTTGAGGTACTCAGTTTTAACTGGAAAATCTCACTGTTTGCTTGCACACTGTCCATACAGGGAAGGGCGTGGTTGAAGGCATAGAAAGGATATAATTTACTGTGTCTCCATGATGGAGAGTATGTTATCATATCCTTTACCCTCCTCATAAGTTATTCAGAAAGCTTTTTGTTTTTTAACTGTGCTGTTTCTTCTAGTATGCTCTAGTTATTTCCTTCAATTTCCTATATCTTCTCATTCTAAATTGTTGAGTCTCCACTAAACTTTTTCCTAGGATGTTGCTATTCTCCATGTTACTCTGCCATTTGTATTCTGGCTTCACATTTCTTCAGGTTATTCCCAAAGGAACTCAATACCACTGGATTGTGGTCCATGTTATTAGGGTCATTTCTGCTGGAATCATTTTCACAAGATTTACTGTTTGTTGTCTGTTGATCTTTAGAGTAGTCCATCCTTTGCTCTCCAGTCCTTGATTCTGTTGCCTGCTTCTTTTTTATTTTGGAATCAGTCACTGAATTTATTTGGTCCATACATTTGGATAGAGAGAGAGTTATTAGTCATAATATACTACAGCTATCTCTGCAGGCAAAACAGACCATGCTAATAATATATGCTATTCCAGTAAAAAATGCTATTTCAACAGTTCTCATCTATGATAATAGTGGTTTGGAACAGGAATGTCATTAAGTTGCTATGAAAAGTATTTGAGTTATGGGTATATTTAGAAAATAAAACTGGCAGGATTGGATTTGGGGTATAAGGAAAAGTAAAAAGACAAAAACGTCAAAAATTTTTAGCCTGAATACTATGCAGAATAAATTTACCATTTCAGAGATTTGCAGGTTGTGGGAAGAAGAGGTTTGGCAGAGGAGATCAAGAGTTTCATTAGGAGATTTAAGTTTAAGGTAGTTACAGGCTTTAGGATAATAAAGTGTCACAGCTAATCCTCTTTTGTGAATATTATTAAAATATAGTTTATATTTCTATGAAGCAATTGCAAAGGTTATATGGAATATGTTGACAATCACTTGCATTAAGTGCAATTATGTGGGAGGAAAGCATTTTAGCGTGCTCCTGGCTGACTATCAGGCATCTATACTTTGGTTTCTTTTTCTTCTTTGACATTCAAACACAAATTAATTAAATATAACATGTTAAAATCATTTAAATAAAATAACTATAAAATGTTTTACATCTCTTTATTCCTTTCAATATGAATATAGAAAGATTATTGAGATGATAGTCAAGAAATACCAGTAACATTTAGTAACCAAGTGCTGGAAATTGTGGTTGTATATTCATTATTTATTTATTTATTTATTTTTGTGAAATTACTTTTTAAAAAATTTTTCTACTTTTTTCCATTTCTTTTTACAATGAGAACATGTTACTTTTACAAGACTATATATACCAAAATGTAAAGAAAAGAGTAAAATTACTGGTACACACTTAGATTAGCAGTTATATCTCCAGGGAGATATGATTGATCAAAAGAAAAGGACTGGATAATCCCCAAACTTCATCCATGCCTTCCCTCTAGAAGATGCAACCTCTTTCCAGGAAACAAGTAAGCACTAAGAATTGTCATATCTTTAAGGATGTAGAAGTTTTAAAAGAATCATAATAACCCTACCATTTGTCTACAATAATAAAATGTAACATATTAACAACAGATTAATCCACAACAAAGGATTGGAACCAAGGTAGAACAGTCAACCAAATTAGAAAAAATATTTTTCAGAATAGAGACTAAAAAGGAATAGCCAGTGAACTGAGGGTAAACCTGAGATTTTTATGTCCATGAAAAAAATGATCAGGAATTCAAAAAGAAAGCACTAAATTTCTACTAGATTTGGTGGACTGGTATTTTTTCCTTTCAAAACAAACATGTTTCCTGGATGAAACATAAGAAACAAACAAACAAACAAAAAATAGTAAGAAAGTGAATACCTAAGTGTCGGAGGTAATAGAGACAGAGTGGTGAGTAGTATTTGATAATTAGTGGCTCAACAGAGTACAAAGTCTATATACAGGCCTTAAAACTAGATGCTAAGGTTGAAATGTCCATGAAATACTGGGTGATGATTATCTGGTCTGTGAAAGCCACAAGCTAAAACTTAGATTTCTGTGAAAAATCGGCATCCATAAAGGGATATTTCCTCAATATGCTAGGAAACACAGCATCCACTAGCTCAGGAAAGTGATAAGTAAACTTAAAATCTACTTGGGTCATGGGTAGATGAGGAGCAGGGCTGATTCCAGCCCATAATAGACCCTTGCATGGATTGTGAAAAAAGTGTCTCTTTTTCTGGATGATTACCTTTTCACATCAGAAGAGACGGCTTGATTAATCCACAAGACTGAATTTCTAGCACCAGTATCCCCTCAGTTGGGTGCTCTTCTTCAATGTATGATCTATACAACTGTATGCTGTTTATACAGAAGCCCGAGCTGAGAATTTACAAGAAAAACTTATTAGAGAATAGGTGAAAAATTGTAAGGCCACATTTAGACAAAACAAAATTGATCTTTAGAGAAGACTCCAAAACCAAGGTTATATAATTTCATAGAACACGATATCCCAGAGAATAAACTCACAGTAGGAAATTGCAAAATACACAAGGAGAAAGAACCAACAGATGCAACATTTGAGAGTATTTATGCCCCCAGTACTAGAGAATAAAATAATCTGAAGAGATTTAAAAATAAGTGTATGTAACTGAAACTTTCAGAGCTAATAAAGAGATATTGAAGTTATTAAACAAAAAGAAGTATTAGAAAAATGCAGTAATGAACCATCTATAAACAAGTAGTATACCCATGCTGTGTGGGACAGATATGTTAAGGAGTCAGATTAATATTGTTGTAAATAAAATTAGTGAATTGGAAGATAATCTAAAGAAATAGCTCACAAGAGAGGCAGAAAATATCAAAGATAAGTTAAGAGATACAGAAAATTAGGAAAATTTCAAGATCTGTTTAATACTATTTTTAGAACAGGAAAACAGGAAAATAAATGGGGCAACACAGTTTTCAAAAACGGAAACTTTAAATGAGACCAAAAGAAATAGGAGCATTTACATGGAAGATCATAATTAGATTCACTGAGAAACTAGGTGTTGAAGCCAGAGAACGTGAAAGACAAAGGAAAATCTTAAAATATATAAATTTGACTTTATGCCTTAAAAGAGTTACTGATGGCTAGACTTTCAGTAGAGTTTTAATCAGTAATACTTAAAGATCAGATGCAAAATAAATTACTACCCTCCAAGTATGAAATTTAAATATTTTCATTATACAATTTTATGTACAGCTATCATTTAAGAATGCAGGCAAAATAAGGATATATTCCAAGATGTAAAGCTTCCTTATCATTGGTAACATTAATTGTATATTTATTTGAAACTCTTAAGAACCTTTGTTTCTGGAGTGCTTTCCCATTTTGTATCAGGTATGCATTTCCTTTTTGCTTCCTGTATTTTCCCTTTCCTCTATTCCTATGTGTACCTTGTCACCAAGCACCTTCCTTTCTAGTAATACTGTTGAGTGTGAGCTAACTGTTTATTCAAATATTGTTACAGAATTGTGTGAAGAAGGAGATATGGGAAAGAGGAATGTTCTACTCTTCCATTCAACTTTCAGTCTTGCATACTCCCTCAGCATGAACTATCATATACCTGCCATCAACCCCTGTTTTGTGCACATTTTTCTCTCCTTTTTTCATTCTTCTATATCTGCAGTTTGTAAACCTTACCGTAGTAACCCAAGAGAGCTGGCAAGCATGTTTTTGAAAACCTCACTTGCTGCTCTGCAGTGTGCAGTGGGGATCTGCTGCTATTTTCAGAGTACAGTTGGGAGGACCCAGGGGGCATTTCCCAATTAGGGAGTATCTTGCCATAATAAGGACATTTCAGTGCTAAAAACTTTTATTTTTTATTTTTTGAGTCCATATCCTTTCTGATTTTGAGGAGCTCAAGCTCTGAGTTCGATTTCTTTTTTTATTCAGTTTCCCTTTTGGGTATATGTTCTTCTTGATTTGTGGTTTACATTTTGATAATTTACTTTTTTGCTTTGACTAAGGAGTTTGATTCTTTTCATTATATGTTTATTTTGTTGTATACAATGATGTTCAAGGGGTGAAAACAGATTACAAATATCTATCATCTTTATTCAAAACTGCCTTACTTGTATTTTGAGGCTTTTTACATTGTATATATTTTTGTACCCTAATTAATTTTTAAAGGACAATATTGTCTCAGCCACTGATTCTCAAATCATAAGAGCTGAAAAACATTAATAGTCAGATGTTCAGTGCATACTGTGTGTCAGTCACTGTCCTAACTGCTATATTTGCACTATCTCATTTAATCCTTATAGATTCTAATAGCATCATTATGCTCATTTCAAGTCTGGAGAAATGTAAAGGTGATGCAGTAAATTGGTGGAAATCTCACAACTAACAGATAGCTGAACTGTGATTTGAACCTTTGCTATGTTAATACACAGATTGCATTCCAATCTCAATGCTGTATTCTCATTTGTATGACTCAAGGAAAAATATCTATAATTCTCTTTATTCAAAAAGTCATTCTCAACTCTCAAAATAAAATTCATTTAAATGGACTTTAATGCAAAATACTTAGGATGACTAAGGTACTTGTATAGCAAAATCAAACTAGTCATCCATACAACAATTTTGCATCTCCTTACGGTTATATATCTCAATCCTTTAAATAACTTATTGTTAATGAGAATAGCTAATAAAGTCAGAAATTAGTAGATCATCATTTATATGTACACTTCTGGAGTTTAGAGAGAAAATCTCTAGCGTGCATCTGCTGTTTACAAGAGTGAAAAAACTATAGCATAAAGTTGCTTCTTAGGTAAGTGGAAAATGAATTGAAGATTAAGTAAATACAACAATAAAAACTAGGACGTTAAATTCTTTCTTATTACAGTAAAATCTCATTAGTTTAAAATAAGATTTTATAATGATTTGCACATAGGCTCTGTTAAAACTTACCCTTAAACTATTTTTAAATTATGAAAATTGCTAAGCCAATTAACTTTTAAATAAGCTTATAGGTGAAATGTCTAACTTATTTAATAGTTTTTTGTCAAGTACAATACCCTGTTTTAAAATAAAATAGTACTCAGCTAATTTTCTGGTCATAATAGCTGATGTGTCAGGACCTCTACTTTGTACTTTCCTATCCATTTGTTTAAATTCCTCTATGTATGTTTAGTAAAATAAAACATTGTCTCCTTAATATATAATTTGAGATTTCTATTAACTCTGAAAAAAATAGTTACAAGTATTTTATATTCTAAATGAGATTAATATGCAATAATTTTTATCCCTGCAGGAGAACAGTCCCCATATTATGAAGATTTAATGGTATGGTTTGGCTCTGTCCCTACCCAAATTTAATTTTGAACTGTAGTTCCCATAATCCCTGCATGTTGTGGGAGGGATCTTGTGGGAGGTAATTGAATCATGGGGGTGGTCATCTCCATACTGTTCTCGTGATAGGGAGTGTGTTCTCATGAAACCTGATAGTTTTGTAAAGGGCTTTTGTGCCACTTTGCTCTGCACTTCTCCTTGTTGCCATCATGTGTAGGAGGATGTATTTGCTTCCCCTTTCACCATGATTGTAAGTTTCCTGAGTCCTCCCTACCCATGCTGAACCATGAGTCAATTAAACCTCTTTTCTTTATAAATTACCCAGTCTTAGGTATGTCTTCATTAGCAGCATGAGAATGGACTAATTCAAGGGTCAATTCTGTTTTAATGAAGCATAATCTGTAATCTGGTATCTGTGCCTACATGTTTTCAATGGAGTTTTATGTCCTATACATATTAGAGACAGCGGTCTTTGTACAGCTATTTCTTCAGGAAAATATAAATTAGACGAGAAGGAGGAAGACAAATTTGTAAATTTCTATGTGGCAGTGTGACACATACATTCTGGAACCAACAATACAAACGGGGACTTTGATCTAGATATAAATTACTATGACACTATGACTCAGGACATTTGGATACTAGGTACATTTGTGTCATTTATAGGACCTTGAGCAAATCACTTCACCCACTGAGTTTTAGCCTTAACATCTAATAAGATAATCAAACTAAAAATACATAATTTAACTTTCTAATAATTTTAATTTATTACTTCTTAAAATATTGTTGAATTTTTTATAAACTAGGGAAGAAGAATGAATGACATCAAATAATTCAAGCTTTTATATTCAAAAAAGTTTGGGGCAACTATGGACTTTGATAGTTTGCAGCCTGCTTGACAATGCAACTTATTCCCAGTCTCCACTTGATAAGCAAAATGCATGTAAGCTCATTCTGCTGTGCTGTTTTTTTTTTAATCTGTCAAAGGAGCACTTCATTACTAATGATTTGTGTCCCTACTAAAGTTCATTCATGCTTAGAATATTGCTATAATGTATTGACAAAGGATTTTATTGCTGCCAGTGTGCTAATTGAAACTCTTTAGACCACAGTTAAGTAAAACAAAACTGCATAAATCCAGTATAGTAATCTGACCAATAAAATTTCCCTGATATTGCTGGCCTTCAAATTCAGGCAATTAAAATGTAGCAGAAAGTTAGGAAATTATCTGTATAACACAGAAAATAAAGTTTTCAATGAATAATATCATAACCATCACTGCTATTTAGGGCAGAATGTATGGCTACTGTCTAGGACTCATATTCAAGTTATAATGTAAAAAGTAGACATGTTAAGATTGTTAATTAAAATATTTCTAATGCATTGGGTCAGCAGAAGTATATATACTTTTATTCAAGAAATGCAAGTTAAGCATTTGTAGTTCTGGAGGATGTACTGATAAGCAAAAGGTACAAATTGTTTACTTTCATAGAGGTGATGACGTAGTAAAGAGTAAATTATATAAACAAATAATAAAAATATAGCATCATAAAGAATGTGCAAGGGGAGGATTTGCAGAAGCACAGCAAGCCCTCCAACTGATCTGATAGAAAAATAAGAACACAGAGAAGTCAAGAGGTCAAGAAGTAATTGGCCTCTAAAGGGAAACCTCTGATAGTTAAATTCTAGAGGAGACAGTGAAAAAAAAAGTTGAAAATAAAAGAGTATGTAGAAATGTCCAAGGACGGCTTGATGCATTCAAGGACCTAACAAAGAGGACATGAGTTGTGATTTTAATAGGTGGGACTCAACTTAGAAGACTTGAACTTGCAGAGGTAAACCTGAGCCAGAGTTAGATAAGTAGCTATTTCTCTAGTTGATATTTTTCAAATAAAGCAAGAGAAGATGTAAAGCTATTAAAGTAAGAAAGATGAACTCTAAATAATGTAAGAGCTAAAATAAATGACTAACATTTTCTCTGATATCATCTAAAAGTAACAGAGGAAGCTTATATTAAATAGTATCAGTATACGTGGTTCACTGAAATAAGGTCCAACAGAATAAGAACAAGGACTGAGGCTGATTAAAAATTATTATATTCTAAAACAGCAATTAGGAATTAGCCTGTGAGAAACTATTGTATTGGGACGTGCAAATTAGTTTGCATTTCCCATCATCCAAGCAAAAAAGGGAAATATTACTTCATTACTTAATAGAGAGGGGAGAGATTCCTCCTACCAGCATTTAATACCAAAAGCAAAATAAATATATAAGAGAAGTTGAACAACTATAGTTCCAAATATTGCCCATCTTCCATTAAGTGACCATTAGTATTTACTCTCATATAACTTGCATGCTCATTTCCTCCATGCTGAGCAGAATTCTAGGATTTACAAGTCATCAGTCACCACTCATTTAGTCCCTTATGCCTTTGAACATAAAATCTGTATCACCCTACCACTTCTAATGTACCCTCAAACTCCACACTTACTCTACTGTCAAATGCTTCTTAAAATTATTTTCTTTCTTTTTTTCTAATTCAGTTACACCATCACTATTTATGGAGTCCTAAGTATGGCCCAAAGGTAAACTTCTCTCCCTATTTTACCATGCCACTCTCTGAGATCACTATCTCAAGTTCTCTTTCAAACTTTCACTACCTCTTTCTTTTTCTACTTTCAGATGATAATCTTGCTTCTTGCAGTATTCTGCTTGGCCAAAGGTAGCTTTCATTTGGAAGCCTCTTCTCTTGCCTTGGAGGCAGCTATCCTTTTGCTGTGTGCTTACATGATTTTTGAGTGTGGGTGGGATTTGAGGGGTGGGGAGCATTTTTTTTTTTTTTTGGAGATGGAATGTCGCTTAGTTGCCTAGGCTGTAGTGCAGTGGTCTAGTCTCAGCTCACAGCAACCTCTGCCTCCTGGATTCAAGGGATTCTCCTGCCTCAGCCTCCCAAATAGCTGGGACAACAGGTGTTTGCCACCATGCCTGACTAATTTTTGTATTTTTAGTAGAGACAAGCTTTTACCATGTTGGCCAGGCTGGTCTCTATCTCCTGAACTCAAACGATCTGCCCACTTTGGCCTCCCAAAGTGCTGAGATTACAGGTGTCAGCCACCACGTCCTGCCCGAAGCATGTTTCTTGATGCAGTGGTTATTCTTTCTTATATACTTAGTTGCCTTCTCTTTTTTCAGGCACTATTAATTATGTAGGGTTCCAAGATGCAGCTCTTTTCTCCATCTTCACTCTCTCCATAAGTAACATCATTGCTTTAAGTATCATTTTTATGCTAACTCCCCACTTTATATTCTCAGACCTGACCTTACTCTTGACTTCTAACTTATACATTCAGTTGCCTACTTGATATGTTGTTGAACACCTGATACCATAAATTTGAATATTAAAGACATAACTCCTTTTAAACTCCCAGTTTAATTCTTTCTTGAATCTATTTCTTGCTCGACATTACTCCATGAAATATATTGCCAAAGCCAAAAACATAGGAGTTGTTTATGATTTCCCAGTTCTTATCCTTGGAAAATTCTGTTAGCCATAATTTTTAAAAACTATCCTAATCCAACCACTCTTCACTTGGTGACTACTGTCCAAGCCACATGGTTAAGTCCAAGCCATAACCATCTTGCACCTGGACCATTATCTTATGCTCTGGATTTCTGCTTTCAGATTCTATTCATATCATAAAAAACTTTTTTCAAAACATTTTATTATTCAATTACTTAAAAAATTTAAGAAACAAAAATACAAAATAATAAAAGGATGCCTCCTATACTCACTGGTTGTCTTACATTTCAGGAAAATTATATTTCCTTCAGTTTTTTTATTTTAAGACATAGAACATTATAATTACAGTTAAGTTCCTGAAGGTGTATTTTTATCTTACTGCAATTTCCTCTATTTTCTCTAGAATTAAAACTGGTCTGACACACTCTTAAATCCTTACATATGTATTTATACATTTATAATATATGAGTGTTGTGTATGCTTTCAATTTTATGTAAATTATATTTTTATCTTATATTTTTCTTTTTAATGAATTATCTTTTTGTAACCTTTGGTATTTATATTTAGATTTAAAAGAATTTTTATACATTCTTAATAGAAGTCTTTGTCAGTTACTGTGCAATCTGGGATTTCTTTCTACTGATATCTACAAGAAATCTGCAAGCATTTTAAACAAAAACAACCTTCTTCTAACTAATGCCATCTCTGTTAGAATGATGATGTTTCTCATTTCTATCGTTCTTCAATCTTTTGAACTTTCCCATCCCTGTACGTAAGAGCAAATTTCTTCTTCCCATAGAACTCTTTTAGTATTTTTTATAGAGTTTATCTTTTAGGAATGGATTTTCTCATAGTTTTTTTTGATCTGGGAATATTTTTTATTATTTTCACATTAGTTGGTTATAGAACTTTATGCATTCTGTTTCATTAATCTCTGGTTTCTTATATTTCTGTTGAAGAAAACATTGTAAATGTTTTAGTGGGTCCTTTGCAGAATATATGCCTTTTTTCTTCTGGCTGGTTATCAGTTTTCTCTTTATTTTTGAATTTTAGTATTTTTATTATGATGTACCCAGGTTTGGTAATCTTCGTATTTAGTCTTCTTGAGCATTACTGCTTTGAAATCTGTAGTTTGGTATCTTTCATTCATTCTGGAAACATGTTTATTATATGTCTTCAAAAAGCCCCTGTATTCTGTTTTTTTCAATCCTCCCTCTCTGTGACTTCTATTACATGTAATTAGATTTTTCACCAAGTTAAATTTATATCTCTCTCTATATATATTTGTATAATTCTACTTCATTCTATATTTATCTTGTTGTTTATTTCTCTGTGATTTATCTGAATATTGTCTACTAATCTTTTTTAATATTATGCATCATCCTTTTAGGTGTATCTAGTTTATTCTTGAACCCATTTATTGTATGCTTTAAATCAGTTATTTTTCTTATTTCTAGAATTTGTAATTAATTATATAATTTTATAGATTCCAAATCTATAGTAAAATCTTTTATATTGATATATTTTTTCTAATATATATTAATATTTATTTTAAAGTTGGATAATGATCATCTATATATCTATCACCTGTGAGTTTGTTTACACTGTCATTTAAACATTTTTTATCCTAATTTTTTCTCTTATTTGTGTTCCAACTTTTAATTCCAAACATTGTGTATGAAAAATTTTAGAGGATTTAGAGTATGTCTCTTCCTTTAGAGAGTATTTTCTTTTGCTTCTGACTGACAGCATTGGATTAAGTTTATTCAAGGCTAAGTGTCAGTTTTTATTAGTCCTTATGTATTTTCAGTCTATTCTTATTATTGGTTGTAGTCTTTCAGGCATCCCAACTAAAAACCTGTCATGTCTACTGGGGCCCTTCCACCTGAGTGTGCCTGCACTCCATTTGTGAGTGTGTGTGTCTGTGTGTGTGTTTGCACGTGCGTGGTCATAGAAGGCTGCTAAAAGCTCTGCTGAAGTTCTCCCTGCCAATAGCTTCCTACCACATACTGCTAGCAAATGGTTTTGGGAGAAAGAGGGGCAGATATAAGGTTTACCTTATTATCTGTGGGCTCTGACCTCCTCAAATCCCAGTTCCCTTGGTAGCTCTCCAAAGCAATATATTTTTCTAATTCATCCAGTGTCCTTTGTTTCTCCAGAGGACTGGTAGTCTGTCACAGTCATCCTGCATTGTGTCTTTTGACTTTATTTTTACGATACCTATTCTTTTGGCAGATTTCCTGACAAGGAAAGTTTGATTTATCAGCCTTCATTATTTGTTCTTTTGGTGTCCTGCTAAAACATATTTTGTTTCTGAAAATGATCAAGATAGTCTCATTAAGTTTTTAATTTTTTAAATAAAATTATCTTTTTAATGGAGAGAAATGTTAGCAGTGATTTTTAAAAGAAGTTCTTTACCATGAAAGGAGGGGTCTCAAACTTCATATGTATAGTGCTTTTAATCATATGTATTATGCATTTATTATTGTGTATTTTGTATTGATATTTAAATATGTGCATGTGTTTGTTTTTCTTGATTTTGAACAAGTCTTGGAGGAGGAGGGAGATGTGATTATGAATGATGCAAAGCACAAAATAGCAAGAGTCCTAGAGCTTTCCGTGAAGAGCAAGGATTTTTTGACTTTTTAAAAAATGTTTTTTACTCACAGTTGAGATACTGAGGGTATTTGAGAAAGCTAAAATCCCAGAGAATGATACACATTTGCTTACACATAAATACGCTCAAAAAATTAATAAAATATAAATATTATCTCTGTTATATAAGAGATAAACATTTCTTTGGGGACTGATTTAAGGACAAAATAAATCAAAAATAAAACCAAGAGGAGGCTTTAAGGATAGAAAAGTAGAAAGGATCGCAGAACAATGGAAATGAAAAACAAGTCATCACTTTTAATAGAGATGATACTAGTAAGAAGAATGTTGTGCACATTTAAAATGCAAGCAGATTTCATTATAGAAAAATGTTTCTTAGTTTATACAAGCTGTTGAAAACAAGGGTGTCCTGTCAAAAACACAAGCACAATCAGAAATTGAGAAAACATAAGAAATTGGTATTTGAAAAGAGTACTATTATTTCAGCTTCAAAAGATCAAATTAAAAGATAACCTTTTGACCGTATAGTTAAAATAGAAACTATGGACAAGAAAAGAGGTAAATAAGTAAAACTACAAAGGCAAGTATATGGGCCCACCATATAATGAAAATTAAAGACAACAAAATTGAAAGTTGCCATAACCCTACTGAAACCGTATGTATATGGGGAGATATTTCAATGCCAAAGCAAGCAGAGAACAAGTCTTTCAGCAATGAGAAAAGCAATGTGTTTTTCTGTTGTCTCTGTCGATTTTTTCTTATGTATGGCTCATTAATAACTAGTAAGAGTTAAACATTATTTTGATTTTTTATCTCTTAAATTGACTTTTCATTCCTTTTTCTCATTTTTAAATTGTGTTTAGTTATTTCTTATTAATTTAAAAAGCTCTTAATAAAGGTAATGAAAGTAATGGCAAAGCTGTAATTACTTTTGAGCCAACCTAATAAGAATATTGTACCTCTTCCTTTTGTATTTAATGCAAGCCATTTCCCAAATGATTGTTACATATTTGTATGTTTTTACAAACTGTATATTGGATATGTTTATGCCATAAGATCTTCAGTCTTTGTATGTTCTTTAGTTATCATTATGTTTAGAAGTACTTCCATTGGGAAAAGTAAGACAAATATTGTCATATATTTTCTTCAACTTGTTATGCTTGCATCTTTCCATGAGTTTTATTTATCTATTTATGTATAAAAAATACACCAAAGCATAGTAACTTAAAGGCACCAACATTGTCTTATAGTTTCTGTGGGCAAGGAATTCAGGTATAAGTTAGCTAGGTCCTCAGGCTGTGACTGTCTCACAGGCTGCAGTCATGGTGTCAGCTGGGGCTGCGGTCATCTCAAAACCTGACTTTGTTCATTCATTCATTCAGCAAATTTTTATTTAGCACCTACACACACACACATACATACAAACACACACACACACACACACACTCATATATATATATGTATATATGATATATATATATATAAATGTACATATATATATATATATATATATATATATATATAAATGTACATATTTGAAAAAGATGGATGTAGGCTTTGCCCCATAAAATTCACTAAATTTTTCTGCTTATAAATCTGTTAATCTGACAGTTCTTTAGACTTTACTTATTAAATATTTATAGCCAGTGCCAACCTTTTTCCTTTTAAAAATGCTGATGGTTATTTTAGAACATTTCCCATAGGAAATTTAAATATTAATACATGCCTCTTAAACTCACCAAAATTGAATTTTAATTAAAATTGATATCCATTTATAGCTTAATAGGACAACATACATAGTTCGCACTATCAAGTAACATAGTAGATCTCTTCAATAAGTGTCTTTCATGTGTTTCAGTCAGATTTTGAGATACCTCTTTGTATACCACAAATATCTGGCAAATTTTATACCTACTTATTTTAATGTCTTTTAATACAGGGTTGAGAATGTACACTGCAGTTTATATTATAAACTAAGTATTCTAAGTTTTCCAGTAAGAATTCTTATGTTTTTATGTTATTTTAATAGCCTTCTTAGTAACGGTTAATATTTATACATTCTAAGAGTTATTACAATGTTTATGTAGTCTTCAATCAAATCAAAGAAATGATTATCTTGACACTATTTTTTCAATTATTACACATTGAAAATTATATTATTTTCTTAGTTATTGACCTTTCCAGAACACACAGTAGAATACCAAATGACAGCACAGTTAGTATGCAGACATGTGCTGTATAACAACATTTTGCTCAACAATGGATCACAAATACAGTGGTGATAATATAAGATTACAATGGAGCTGAAAAATTTCTATCACTTAGTGACATCGTGACATTACAGCCATCGTAACATCGTAGTGCAATATGCTACTCACATGTTTGTGATGATGCTGGTGTAAACAAACCCACTGCGTTGCCAGTGATATAAAAGTACAACAAATACAATTTATGTACAGCATGTTGTACTTGATAATGAAAACAAAAGAATGTAAATGGCCTATGTATTTAGTGCACTATGCTTTTAATCATTATTTTAGAGCATACTTTTAAATCTTAAGAGAAAATTAATGGTAGAACAGCCTCAGGCAGGTTCTTCAGGAAGTGTTCCAGAAGAAGGAATTGTTATCATAGATGACAGCTCCACGTGTGTTATTGCCCCGATGACCTTCTAGTGGGACGAGATTCAGAGGTGGGTAACAGTGAAACTGATGATCCTGACTCTGTGCAGACGTAGGCTAATGTGTATTTGTGTCTTAGTCTTTAATTAAAAAAAAACTTTAAAAAGTAAAAAAAAAAAAGGAGAAAAGGCTTATAGAATAAGCATTAAGACAGAAAATACTTTTGTACATCTGTTTAATGTGTTTGTGTTTTAAACTAAGTGTGGTTACAATAGAGTCAAGAAATTTAAAAAAAGTTTATAAAGAAGTTATAGTAAACTAAGATTAATTTATTATTAAAAAAATAAACTTTTAAAAATATATTTAGTGTGCCCTAATCGTATAGTGATAAAGTATATAGTGCCTTACAGGCTTTCACATTCACTCACCACTCACTGACTCACCCAGAGCAACATCCAATCCTGAAAGCCCTGTTCATGGTAAATGCCATCTACAGGAGTATAATTTTTTTTAAATCTTTTATACTATACTTTGAGCATATCTTTTCCATGTTTAGATACACAAATACTGACCATTGTGTTAAAACTGCCTATATAATTGAGCACAGTACATGCTGTACAGGTTTTTATCCAAGAAGCTACAATCTGTAGCATCTAGCCTAGGCTATACCACCTAGGTTTGTGTAAGTACACTCTGTGATTTTCTCAGAATGACAAAATTACCTAATGATGCATTTCTCAGAATGTATTCTCATCATTAAGCAATTTGTGTTTCTAAAATTAGCATGAAGCCTCTAGGTTATTATTATGACAAATGTTGTCCATAGAATTCCAATAGATAATTTAAAACAGCATTATAAGAATCTCTTTACTCTCTCTAGTCTTCTAAAAATTATTCTTAGAAATTATTGAAAATTTTAGAAATAATTTTTCATATTTTTAGATTCCTATTGTTATCAATATTTTCACACAATAAACTAATTTAATAGATATTTAAACAAGTTTCACAGTTTAAAAATAACCCCAATGTATAATGAAATGTGATTTTAGTATAGTCTTAATTTTTGCCAGTGTGATATTTTTAATTTTTGTGTCTTAATTTTAATTGAAATTGGCTATAAATTTCTTTAGTTTTTGTTGTTGTTTAGGTGAGCACAGGGGACTTTATTGATGGTAACTGATAAGGTGGGGCTCCCTAAGGTGGGGCTCCCTAGGCTCCTCCCTCTTCACAGGGTCTGCATGAAAATTGTGAGGAAGGGAGATTCTCAGTGTAGTGGGGAACTGCGTGAAGCAGGGATTCCCCAGCATCTGAGGGCCTCTGTCTTCCTTTTACACTCTCACTGGGGCTGGTGGTCCGGGGGTCTCACTTCTTGGAGGCCATATGGGCTATGAGGTTCACCACCCTGTTGCTGTAGCCAGATTCACTGTCATATCAGGAGATGAGCTTGACAAAGTGGTCACTGAGTGCAATACCAGCCCCAGCATCAAAGGTGGAAGAATGAGTGTTGCTGTTAAAGTTGGGGGAGATGACCTTGTGCTCCGTGTAGCCAAGGATGCACTTGAGGGGCACCCGATGCCTGCTTCACCACCTACTTGATGTCATCATATTTGGCAGGTTTTTCTAGATGGCAGGTCAGGTCCACGACTGACACGTTGGCAGTGGGGACATGGGAGGCCATGCCAGCGAGCTTCTCTTTTTGCTCAGGGATAACCTAGCCCACAGCCTTTGCAGTGCTAGTAGATGCAGGGATGATGCTCTGGTGAGCCCACAGCCATCATGCCACAGTTTCCCGGAGGGACCATCTACAGTTTTTTGGGTGGCAGTGATGGCGAGGACTGTGGTGATGAGTCCTTCCACAATACCAAAGTTGTCATGGATTACCTTGGCCAGAGGTGCTAAGCAGTTGGTGGTACAGAAGGCATTGCTGATAATCTTGAAGTTGTTATCATAATTCTCATGGTTCATGACCACAATGAACATGGGGGGATTGACAAAGGGGGCAGAGATTATGACCCTTTTGGCTCCCCACTGCAAGTGAGACCCAGCCTTCTCCATGGTGGTGAAGAAACCAGTGGACTAAACTATATAATCAGTACCAGCATCACCCCATTTGATTTTGGTAGGATCTCAATCCTGGAAGAAGATGATGGCATTTCCATTGATGACAAACTTCCCATTCTCAACCTTGACGCTGCCATGGAATTTGCCATGAGTAGAATCATATTGGAACATGAAAAGCATGTAGTTGAGGTCAATGAGGGGGTCATTGATGGCGACAATATCCACTTTACCAGACTTAAAAGCAACCCTGGTGACCAGGTACCCACTACGGGGAAATCCATTGACTCGGGCCTTTGCCTCCCCCATAGTGTCTCAGGGATGCAGCTGATGCTGCACAAGAAGATGCAGCTGTCTGTCGAACAGGAAGAGCAGAGAGCTTCTAATTTTTATGTTGAACTATTTTATGTTAATTTTATTAAGTTATGCTAGTATAAAATGTCAATTTTAAAAAATACGTATTTTTCTAGGCTTTGGAATACTTTAATACAATAAAAGTTATTCAGTTATTTGACTTTTGAAAGAAAATTCATTGGTTTTAGAGGCAGTACTCTGATGCAATTTTGAAGGTCCTCTGCATTTATGAGGGTATTCAGGTGTTTTAATTCGTATGCCAGTTTTGTTCATTTATGTTTAACATAAAAATCATCTATTTTTTCTAGGTTTTTAAATATATTAGCATATAGGCTTGAAGTTGATTACCTCATATTTTAAATATCTTCCAAAAATTCTTGTTTATCTCTTCTTTTTCATATGTTTTTCATTTAAAAACACTTCTTATTTCCAATATTATCTCTTTCCAGCTTTCTTTTTGACTTCACTACACTTACAAGTATATGTGAATGATATTAGTATCTTCAAAGTAAATCCTGTATTTCTTTATAATAAATAGTTAAGCTCCCATGTTTCTTATTTGGTTACTTTCTAACAGAGTTTTAATTCCTAGTTTTTGCTTTTCTGTTTTCTTTGGGACTATTTCTTGGATATCCTGAGTCAATCACTCCAGTAATTATTTTTTTACATGCTTAAGTGTGACTATTCAAGGTAAAGCACATTTTGTACTAAGTACAATATTGGCTGAATGTCATAAAATATAGCGTGCTTATGTTGTAATTATTCTGTAACTGGACTATAATTGAAATTTCATTTTCTTTTTAACCCAGTATTTACGAAAATGTTCTGTATTATCCATTTTTTTTGAAATTTTAAGATGTTAATTTTAGTGTTATAGCTTGGTGGTTGTAGAGTGTGACCCCTACAATTTTTACTTTTAAAATTTGTTTAGAATTTCTTTTTTTAAATTTATTTAGTATACTTTAAGTTCTGGGTTACATGTGCAGAATGTGCAGGTTTGTTACATAGACATACATATGCCATGGTGGTTTACTGCATCCATCACCCCAACATCTACATTAGGTATTTCACCTAATCCTATCCCTCCCCAATACCCCACCCCCTACTATTCCTCCCCTAGCCCCCCACCCCCCATAAAAAGATCTATTTAAAATAATTTTGGGAGTGTAGTAGATTAGATTATTGGCCTCAATACTTTATCCTTTCATGCTTCCATACTTCTCCCTACAGTTCATCATAGCTTGCCTCTTGACTTGACTTTTTCTTTGGCAGTGCATATTAGTTTCCTGGGGCTGTGGTAACAAAATGCCATAAACTGGGTGACTTAAATGATAGATATTTATATTCTTACAGTTCTGCTGTCTGAAATTCTGGAATGAAACTGCTGGCAAGATTGGTTTCTTCTGAGGGCTGTGAAGGAGAATTAGTTCCATCCTTCTTCTCTACCTTAACCAACTGAACCACAGCTATCTTGCATATATGTGAACAGAAACAAATGTTGTTTTCAGGTACTTAGTTTGAACATGGTTTGTGATTTGGCGATTTTTAGCAATACTTAACTGATACAATTAGTATCTAAATTGTTTCCCTACTAAGTTTATTAGCTGTCTTGATATCAGAAAATTTCATTCATTTCAATATGATGAATGCTATTTTTTTTCTATTGTGCTATATATTTAAATAAACTTTAATAAAATTTGTAAACAGTAAAAGCAGTAATAAGAAAAATATGGAGGAACACCTTTTGAGTTTTACATATCTAAAACATTTGTACAGAGAAAGGAGATATGCTTATTGATTTACTGAGTTCACAGGTATTTTGTTATAATCCTCTCACTTTCACCTGAATTATAAATCTATTCATCCTAAACAGAAAAGTAAATATCTAGATAGTAGACTTTTTGGTTACCTAAACTATCCCACTCACTTCTACTTAGTAGAATCTAGAATTCTGAAAAGTAGAGGAATGTAGAATATTTAAGAAGTTAAATGTTCTGTGGTATGCTATTTTGTCTTTCAGGGATAGAGATCTTTGAAGAGATATGTGTAGAACTAGCATTCAGATAGAATGGTTTTTCATCCCTAGACCAACCCTGTCCTCATGAGTCATCCTAGCTAGAATGTTTGTGGACTTTTTTTTATATAGAGAAAACATAAGTATTAACTATAAGTTAAGGTGTTAAACAGAACTGCAATGGGTCCTCACTCTACTGAAAGGATTCAACCATAAAGTGATGCATTATTACCCAAGGATTTGCTCCTCACCATAGGGATGACTAGAGATAGTATCACTTCCAAATTCATAAACTTACAGATTAAGTTCAACATGCAAATGAGTATAAATGCAAATATATTTCTATTATTACCTCTGAAAATTTTATCTATTTATTATCAGTTTCTGGTTTAAAAACTAAGAATACAGAAAAATCAAAACCCATATTGTTTTTTGCATGTGTTTCAGGAAGGCTTCACATGGGCAAGTTCAACTAGCCCTTATAAAGTAGTTGAAAATTATCTAATCCCAAACTCTCTCCCTAGATAGACAGATATAACTGCCATTTGGACTTCTTTGCACATCTTAAATCTCATGTAAGTCTCATGACTTATTAAATTTAGCCTATTACAAAAGATTTCAGTTTCTTTTTCAAATTCTTTCTTCTTAATACAAAAATCAATACCATGGTTGACTTTCTATATTTCTTTGTCACTTAATGGTATATGGTGTCACTGTAAAACATGCTTTCAAGTGAAAAACATGCATTTAGTCTCAAATGTTTCTTTTCTTTTCCATCCAATCTCAAATATTTGTTCTGTTTTACTGTTTTCCTATTTATCCACTTTCATTAATAATCTTGCATTAATATTCCTAAAATATACTTATTATCACTCCATTATTTTAAAATACTTTGATAATTCTACCTTTCCTAGAATTAGACATGTATCTTATATTTGCCAATGTGTTTGCTTTTCAGTTTCTGAAGTTAATCTCACTACTGCTTCCTATTTTAACCTTGGAGGTAAAGAGACAACTTCCAAGGAACAACAGGAACTGTTCTTTTTATTACTATATTTATTTCTTTGTTTCCATTTGTTTCTCATTAGTTTGAGGAGCTTTGAAAGGCATACAAAAGCTCTATGTATATCCTAAATGTCAGCAGAGAGATCTTACATCTCATCTTAATGAATCAAGGGACATTTAAAAATTTCACTCTTGTCCAACTTAGCCCCAGACTACATGGGAAAAGGGCAGTCACATAATCACTGAAACCTAAGGCCTTGAAACTACATTTTCATGAATATATTTAAGAAATAAGTAGAATTAAGGAAAAAAGATTGTGGGTAACAGCCATGACACAGACAATTTATTTTATGAGAAATACCCACATTGAACATGCTTTATTTAAAAAGATTAATCATATGTATAAATATAGCAGAACAGAAAAGAAATGCTTAGTTTTCTCCATTTGTCAGATATACTGACTTTTTGTATATTACATCAAATTAAAGGTACAAGCACTTAATGAAGGCATTTTACAAAGCAAAGTCCGACACACATGGCTGTGAGTTAAGTTTCAATCTCATAGAAGCTGATTTTTTAAAACAAATCCTTTGGGCTACATTTCAATATATAGGCTCTCAGACTGGCAAGATAGCTTCAAAATTTGATAAAAATCAGCACATTCAAAAAATTAGGAAGTAAATAACTTAGTTTTATATAGTTCAAGACATTATTTCATACCTTAAGCAAAAAAATAAAACAGCTAAGCTTAAAATTTGGCAGACACTCAGCCCTTAATCTAGAACATTTACTATATTTAAAACATAAATTAAATTTCTCACATCTGGATACATTATAAGGAACTGGATGGAATCCTAATGTAACTTCTCTGGGAAAAAATGAATTCCCCAACCAACTAAATCAGCCAAATGATTCTTTTTTATAGATTTATCTTTGTTAATAAGGCAAAACAAGCATTTTCAAGTGTAGTGTTTTATTTGTTGCTACACAATTTTTTCCTACAACTTCTTACTCTTGCCCACACAGCACATGTGTAAGCATTGAATGACCTACAGGAAAAGCTTCATCTTTATCTTATAAATGACCTACTGGTATGTGCACTGAGATAGATCTCAGCATCTGCCCTAAAACCTAGGACACCAACATATCTCTCTGACACATAACTTTTAGCTTATTTACAAAGATAGACGAGAAAGATAAGTAAGTATAGCAGAATAGCAAGTTCAAGGCCCTTGTTATACTAATTACTGAAATAAAGCAAAATCTTCTCTGTATCTCTTTACTTTTAGATGGGAATTTGTTATTTTTTAATTGACTTTTTTTTTCTGTACATGTAGTTACCCAATGGGGCTATCAACACCCTTAGAAAGCCAAGAATATAAAAATATCAATAATTCCATTTTCATCCTGTGTTAGTCCATTTTCACACTGCTGATAAAAACATATCTGCATCTGGGTAATTTATAAGGAAAAGAGGTTTAATGGACTCACAGTTCCACGTGGCTGGGGAGGCCTCAAAATCATGGCAGAAGGAGAAAGGCATAACTTACATGGCAGCAGAGAAGAAAAAATGAGAGTCAAGGGAAAGGGGAAACCCCTTATAAAATCATCAGATCTCATGAGACTTTTTCACTACTATGAGAACAATATGGGAAATACCTCTCATATAATTCAATTGTCTCCCATTGGGTCCCTCCAACAACACATGGGAATGACGGGAGCTACAATTCAAGATAATATATGGTTGGGAACACAGTCAAACTATATCACACCCATTACATTCATAAATAAAAACAAAATATTGTAAAAAGAAAGATTCAGATAAATGGCTACATTTAAGAAGTGATTGCGGAAATGTACATTGTCTTACTGTAGGGCAATTTGATAAATAAAACATGCTAGAATATTATGTAGTATTTGCATATATGATTCCATATATACAATTTCTTAGTAAAATAATTGTGAATATGTGCAATCATAGAACTGCTGTGATATTCATTGAGGGGAAATGTGGGTATGTGTGTGTATAACATGTGGAAAACTATATATATATAAATATAGATATATAATGTATATATAATGGGGTCATTTAATATATATGTACATAATGGGAAATTTATAAATAATTTAAAAGCATAAACATATGGAGTTGATTCAGAAAATCACAAAACATAAATAATGAACTTTAAAATATGAAAGGTAGCAGTTTTCCAAAATTCTTTAGCAGTTGTATCCCCTAACCCAGTGAAATTCATGTAGTGCTCAATTCGCTAAGAATGCTACTTCATTTTTCCCTAACACAAAGGACATCCCATGAAGCACTTCTATGGAACCCAGGGGCATTCTGAAACTCTATTGGTGTATCACTGTTAAAGAACGCTGTTTAATAAGTCTACATCTATTCAAAGTATGTGGCTTCAACAAATTAAACACAGGTTACAAAAAACAAAAACATATACATATAAGCTTAGGACAGCTTATGCTTTTTTGATATGATGATTATGCAAAACTGATACATATGTTTCAATACACAAGAATGTATTCAATAAATTACATAATATATTGAATACTTCATTATTAAATAGGTTTTGTGCTATACGATTTTGCTCAAATGTAGGCTAATGTAAACGTCCTGGGTAAATTTAAGGTAGGCTAAGGCTAAGCTATAATGTTTGGTAGGTCAGGTATGTTAAATACATTTTTGGCTTTGCACATTTTATACTTACAGTGAGTTTATGGAGATACAACCTCATCATTAGTTGAGAACCATCTCTGCATATATATATCTTTAGAAAAAAACTGAACACATATGTTAAAACAATTAATAGAAATTATTCCTTAGAGTTGACTTTTCTTTTGTGACTTTTCCAAGTGTTTGCATCCAATTTTTTCTCAACTGTCATTTTCTTGGTAGGCCTCCCTAGAACGTCTATTTATTTATTTATCTTTTTCCACTTTTAGTTTATAATTGCGGTATGTATGTAAGTTTGTTACAAAGATACATTACGTGATACTGAGTTTTGGGGTAAGACTAAATCTGTTATCCAAGAAATGAGCATAGTACCCGTGAGGTAGCTCTGCAGCCCTTGGTCCGTCCCCTCCCACTTACCCCCTCTAGTGGTCTCCAGGGTCTATTTTGCCCATTTTTATGTTTGTACGTACCCAGTGTTTAGCTCTCACTTGTAAGTGACAACATGTCATATATGGTTTTCAGTTTCTGGTAATTTCACTTAAGAGAATGGCCTCGAGCTGTATCTATGTTACTGAAAATGACATGATTTCACTCTTTTGTGGTGGTATAGTATTCCATGGTGTATGTGTACCATATTTCCTTTATTCAACCTGCCATCGATGGGCACCTGGATTGATTTCATGTTTAACTTACAGATGCATGTATCTTTCGGGAGAATTATTTATTTGGGGTATATAATCGATAATGGGATTCCTGAGTTGAAGGGTAGTTCAATCCTTAGTTCTTTACAATATCTCCAAACTGCTCTCCACATCAGTATTCATTTACATTACCACCGACAGTGTATAACTGTTCCCTTTTCTCTGCAGCCTGACCAACGTCTTGTGAATTTTTAATAGTAGCCATTCTGACTGGTGTGAGATGATACTTTATTGTAGTTTTGATTTGCATTTATCTAATGATTAGTGATGATGAGCATTTTTTCATGTTTGTTGGCTGCTTTTATGTCTTCTTTTGAGAAGTGTCTGTTCATATCTTTTGACCATTTTTAAATGAAGTTAGATGATTTTTTTGTTGAATTAAGTTTCTTATAGATTCTGGATATTAGACTTTTGTTAAATTATAGTTTGCAATTTTTTTCCCATTCTGTACGATGTCTGTTCACTGTTTATTATTTCTTTTGCTGTGCAGAATTTCTTTAACCTAGTTAGGTTCTACTTATCAATTTTGGGGGTTTTTGTGCAGTTCAGGTAAGCCTATTTAAAATTGCACCCACAGCCAATATTTCTGACCCATTTAATCTGCTCTACTTTCTTATTTTTCCCATAACACCTAATATATTTTATCTTACAATATGATTTACTTATTGATTTTTTAAATATCTGTTGTTTTTCTCCACCACAGTAGAATGTAAACTCCATACAGGAAGCAACATATTTTGATCACTGATGTATTTTTTTGTGCCCAGCAGTGCCTGATATGTAGTCAGACATTAAATAGTAACAAAAGTTCATTCCTTCTTTATGAATATTCTAAAATATATACATTTAATTTAAAAGAATTTTTCATTTGAAGTATCTTTGTTTTGAATTCATAGAAAGTCCCTGGCTCTAGGAAATTGAAGGAAACTTGGTTCTTTATGAAGCCATGACTTCATGGATAACATCTAATCATCATTACAGCATCACAGAATTGCTTCAGGGTTGTTTATTTTAGTTTATACAAAATAAATATACAACACACTATACTTTAACTATAATTTGGCTTTTGTATAAAAATCATTGCAAATCTTTTCCTAATTGTTTAGGAATTATGTAACAGAATAGTATAACTATATGAGGAATAAAATGCTAGGCCATTGATCTCAAGATCATTGTTGTGTAACAATAAGAATTCTTTAGGGATGATGAAAATGAATACATGTTAAAGGTCAGCCATAGAGAACATTATTATTTTTGGTAGAGGGGCCATATGTCTAAATTGTCACATTACAGTCCCAAAGACAGAAATCTGTTAGAAAAGCATTGGCATTTATTCTAAGTTAATCATTATTTTAAGAAGACTGTGTGTAGAAACCTAAGCATTTCAGATTAGGACACAGGAAATTAGAAGTGACTGTTAAATCCACGTAAACAATAAGCAAATATTTAACATGCATTTTTAAACCCATCGGATCTAGATAAAAACAAAGTCTAAATGAACAAAATTCCAATGTTGTACAATCCTTTTTAGGTGAGAAAAGACAAATGGCCTTATATTTCTCTAGGGAGACATGCTGGAAAAAATAAATAAAACTGTCAGAGGTATAGGAGTAAGGGGGAAAAAGCCAAACTTCATTTTGTTAAATTTTTAGTGTGATACATTTTTAAACTTAAAAGTTGCAATAATAGTACAAAGAACTTCTGTCTTTTCTTAGATTGATCTTTTGTTTATATTTCGCCTCATTTGCTTTATCACCTGCTCTCTCTCCTATTGATCTAGCAATCTATTTACACATATATTTCTTTCCTGAAATATTTTAGAGTAATTTGGAGACATCTACCTGAAATAATTCAGTGTGCATTTTTTAAGAATATGAACATTCCCTTAACCACAGTCTAGTTGACACAATTATTATAATAATCAAAATCAAAACAGCCATTCTATAGTTAACATTAATAAAATTATATTACCCAATCTACAATACATATTCAAATTTTGTCAGTTTTCCTAATAATGTTCTTTGTAGTATTTTTCTTCCCTAGTACATGCTTTGAATTGCTTTTAATTTTAATGTCCCTTTATTCTTCTTTACTCCAGAATATTTCACCTGTATTTTTTTTGTGTGTTCCTTAGTGTTGACTTTTTTTTTAAGAGTATAGGCCAGGTGTTTTTTGTTTGTTTTGTACAATATTTCTTTATTTGCCTTTGCTGGTATTTCCTCATGATTAGACCCAAGTTAAGCAATTTGTCAGAATACATCACATCAGAAGGCACAAGATACCACCTTGGTTTAATAGTGGTCATGTCAGTATTGACTAATTAGTTATGAGCCATGTTTCTGTGAACGTGTAGACAAAAATGACATATTTTACTTCCAGAAGCAGAGACCAAAGTCTTTCCTTTCCACCTTTGTTCTTCCTGGATTTTCATCAAGAACACCACAGTACACAGGAAGTCAAGGCAGGGATGGAAAGCAGATAAATCTCTCTGTAATCTAGTGATGTTTCAATTGTAGCCCTTTGGAAGGCAGGGGGACCTAAAATTGACTTTAAATTATTTAAAATAAGTAGTGAATTGACATTAGCTGGAGGTACAGCGTAGCACACAAAAAGATCTACTCTAGATAAATTTGTAGAAGTAAGCACATCACATTTAATACTTTATAAAAAGGGGTTATTATTTACTAAAAATAAATATTATCTACCAGCATCTGTTCAGTTATTTCCAGCATAGAATGCAAAATCTGAGATACACACACACACACACACACACACACACACACACAAAATGGAACTCCCAATAAAGTAAATGATTGAACACCAAGATTTAAAACAACTGTTAGGATTTGTTAATGTATGTATGAGG
Organism: Aotus nancymaae; assembly: GCF_030222135.1. Classification (NCBI taxonomy): domain Eukaryota; kingdom Metazoa; phylum Chordata; class Mammalia; order Primates; family Aotidae; genus Aotus; species Aotus nancymaae. The sequence goes on from NW_026988438.1 coordinate 10,003,561, forward strand.
AAACGGTGGACTTAATGTGGAAAAGATAGAGAATTTTATCAGAGAAACTAAAATCCTAAAAAGAACAAAATCGAAACTTTAGTACTGAATCATATAATATCTAAAATAATAAATAGACTAGATGGATATATCAACAGACTAGCTAAAAAAAGGGAAAGATTAATAAAATCTCATCTGAACACAGAGAAAAAATATTAAACTCAGTAGAACTTCAGAGACCTATGGTAAAATATTAAACAGTCTAATGTATGCATATTTAGAATTCTAAAAGGAGAAAGATTTTTTTGATGTGTAAGTTATCAACTTTATCAATTTTGTAAAATTATACAAAAGACCTCACTTACTATGATGAGAACACCACAAGGGAAACTGCCCTTATAATTCAATCTCCTCCCACCAACTCTCTCCTTCAACACCTGGAGATTACAATTCAAGATGAGATTTGGTGGGGACACAAAGCCTAATCATATGATTCTGCCCCGGCCCCTCTAAAACCTCATGTATTTTCACATTTCAAAACCTATCATGCCTTCCCAACAGTCACTGAAAGTCTTAACTCACTTCAGCATTAACTCAAAAGTCCACAGTCCAATGTCTCATCTGAGACAACGCAAGTCCCTTCTGCCTATAAGCATATAAAACTAAAAGCAAGATAGTATTAAAAAATCAAGTTATTTACTTCCAAGATATAATGGGGTTACAGGCATTGGGTAAATATTTCCATTCCAAATGGGAGAAGTTGCCCAAAACAAAGGGGCTACAGGCCCCATGCAAGTGTGAAATCCAGTGGGGCAGCTATTGCATCTTAAAGCTGCTATATAATCTCTTTTGATTCTACGTCTCGTGTCCAGGTCACTATCCAGGTCACACTGATGCAAGAGGTGGGCTCCCATGGTCTTGGGTAGCTCCACCCCTGTTGCTTTGCAGGGTACAGCAACCCTCCTGGCTGCTTTTATGTGCTGGCATTGAGTGTCTATGGCTTTTCCATGTGCACAATGGAAGCTGTTAGTGTGTGGATCTATCATCCTGGGATCTGGAGGACAGTGACTCTTTTCTCACAGCTCTGCTAGGCAGCTTCCCAGTGTGGACTCTGTGGGGCCTCTGAACCCACATTTCCCTTCCACACAGCCCTAGCAGACGTTCTCTATGAGGGCTCTGCCCATGCAGCAAACTTTTTCCTTGACATCCAGGTATTTCCATACATCCTCTGAAATCTAGACGGAGGTTCCTAAACATCAATTTTTCTTTCTGTTACCTGCAGACCCAATACCACAAGGCTTGGGGATTGCACTTTCTGAAGCAACAGCCTTAGCTGTACCTTGGCCCCTTCTAGCCACCACTGGGATACAGGGATGTGCTGGGATACAGGGCATCAGGTCTCAAGCCTCACACTGCAGGTGTGCTCTGGGCCCAGCCCATAAAATCATATCTCCATTTCAGGCGTCTGGGCCTGTGATGGGAGGGACTGCCATCAAGATCTCTGATATGCCCTAGAGACATTTTCCTATTGTATTAATAGTCACATTCTGCTCCTTATTACTTATGCATATTTTTACAGCATGCATTTCTCCCCAGAAAATGGGTTCTTTTCTACCACATCATCAGACTGCAAATTTTTCAAACTTTTATGCTCTACTTTCCTTTTCAACATAAATTTCAATTTCAGATCATCTCTCTCAAGTTCGAAGTTCCACAGATTCCTAGGGCAGGGGCAAAATGCCAGTAGTCTCTTTGCTAAAGCATAGCAAGACTGACCTTTGCCCCAGTTCTCAAGGGATTCCTCATATTCATCTGTGACCACCTCAGCATGGACTTCATTGTCCATATTACTATCAGCATTTTGGTCAAAACCATTCAAAAAGTCTGTACAAAGTTCCAGACTTTCTTATATCTTCCCATCTTCTTCTGAGCCCTCCAAACTATTCCAACTTCTACCCATTACTTAGATCCAAAGATGCTTCCATATTTTTACATTTCTTTATAGCAATACCTCACTCTTGGTACCAACTGCTTGTATGATTAGGTTGGTACAATAGTAATTGCAGTTTTTGCCATTACTTTTAATTACTTTGCCATTATTTTTAATGGCAAAAACTGCGATTACTTTTGCACCAACATAATAGTTTGTTTTGCACTGCTATAAAGAGTCCCTGAGACTGGGTAAATAAACAAAGAAAGAAAGATTAAATTGACTCACAGTTCTGCAGGTCTGGGGAGGCCTCGGGAAACTTAGAATTATGGCAGAAGTCAGCTCTTCAGAAGGTGGCAGGAGAGAGAAGAAGAGAGCAAGAGAGAAACTATCAAACACTTATAAAGCCATCAGATCTCATGAGAACTCACTATCGGGAGAAACAGCTTAGGGGAAATAAGCCCCATCATCCAATCACTGCCCATCCGGTCTGTCCCTCAACATCTGGGGATTACAATTCAAGATGAGATGGGGGTGGGAACACAGCCTAACTATATCAAACACTGTAAGTTCAGTGGTCTACAGAGATGTCATAAACCACAAATATTTGGACTAGCAATAGACAAAATATGTAGTTTCTTTTACATGGTCGCATCACCTATAAATTATTCTTAATAAAGAGTCAAATATATTGATTTTCTAAAATGAACCAATGAATTAAAATAAAATGTGCAAAAGAATATTCTATTTTCCTAGGTTATGAAATTATAAATCAGATTTTTTTTAAAACTTAAACTTCAGAAATGAGATTGTAAAGTGATTGGCCATAGCAATATACTACAGAAGATTTGATAGGAAGAGGAACATTTGGAAAAGAGAAAAAGCAATCATACTTAACAGTAGTCAAGAATGATGGGAAATATTGCTACAGAAATTGCTTATTATGAGTAATGGATAATGATTCGCAGGACATAGTGACAAATCATTGCTAAAAGCATAGAAGAAGGAAAAGCTAAATGTGTGGCAGTTAGCTGTACCTTAAAGCTTTATATACATATAAACATTTAGAGAGATCTCTGCAATATAAGCAATGGGGACAAAGGGGAATAGCATTTAAAACTCAAGATGGAAATCTCTACTAAAACTCAAGGTTTGATGCAAACCTCACATCCCTACTCCTCAGAATAGTGACGCCTTCCCAGAATCATCTTTGATTACAATTAATGTGATGATGTTATGTGTCTCATTATCTGAGGCAATCTATTACAGTCGTAGCTAAACAAATTACCTTTTATAACTTTCTGCCAGAATTTCAGTGTTCAAATTATATCTTGTATCTAATACTTGAATTCCCATTCATCTAAGGTTATTTAAAAAAAATAAAAGTGGCAGATGTTTCTTCTATTTTCACAGTTGAGGTAAGCATATGTTCTATTCGAAGTCATGGATGGCTACTGCAATAGCTATCTTACTACTTAAATCAAGTAATTATTAAGTATTAATTTGGAAGACAAATAGTGAAAAGATGACATTAAATTGAAAGGTAACTTCTAATTGCCTCTGTGTTAATCTCAAATATTTTCCATAACTGAGTCAGAATATGTTTCTGAAACTATGAATTCCTTAGTATCCTATAGTAAGAAAATCAGTGTATTATTGGGAACAATGTGATCAATAGGGCTAATTACTGGAACTTCTCTTTTTTAACTTTTATTTTAGATTCATCAGTACAGGTGCAAGTTTATTATATAGGTAAATTGCATGTCATGATGATTTAACGTACAAATTATTTTGTCACCCAGATAATTAGCATAGTAAGTGCTTATTGACCATCACTCTCCTCCCACCCTCCACACTCAAGAAGGCCCAGGTGTCTGTTGTTCTATTCCTTGTGTCTATATATCCTCAATATTTAGCTCCCACTTTTAAGTGAGAACATGTCATATTTGATTTTCTCTTCTTGTGTTAATGTGCTTAGGATAAAGGCCTCCAGCTTCATCCATGTTGCTACAAAGGACATAATCTCATTCTTTTTAATAGATACTTAGTAGTTCATGGTACATATTTACCACATTTTTTTCCTTTAGTCTACCATAAATGAGCATTTAGGTTGATTTTGTGTGTTTGCTATTATGAACAGTGCTGCCATAAACATACATCTGCATGTGTTTTCACAGTAGAAAGATTATATTCCTCTAAGTATATACTCAACAATGAGTTGCCAGGTGGCATAGTAATTCTGGTTATTTGAGAAGTCTCCAAACTATTTTTCACAGTGATGGAACTAATTTACATAACTACCAGGAGTATATAAGCATTCCCTTTACTCCACAACCTTACCAACAATTGATGTTTTTTTGGACTTTTTAGTAATAGCCATTCCAGCTGGTGTGAGATAGTATTTCATTGGGGTTTTGATTTCCATTTCTGTAATGATCATTGATGTTGAGGATTTTTTCTTGTCTGCATGTATGTATTTTGAAAAATGTCTGTTCATGTCTTTTGTCCATTTTTTAATAAAGTTGTTAGTTTTTTTTGCTTGTAAATTTGTTTAACTTCCTTAGAGATTATGGACATCAGACGTTTGTTGGAAGCACACTTTGCAAATATTTTCTCCCATTCTGTAAGCTGTCTGTTTACTCTGACGATAGATTATTTTGTGGTGCAGAATGTATTTACTTTAATTGGGTTCCAATTGTCAATTTTTGTTTCAGTAGCAACAGCTCTTGGCATCTTTGTCATGAAATCTTTGCCTAGTCTTATGTCCAGGATGGTACTTCTTAGGTTATCTTCCAGGGTTTTTATATTTTTAGGTTTTACATTTAAGTCTTTAGTCCATCTTGAACTGATTTTTGTACATGGTGTAAGAAAGGGTTTCAGTTTCAATCTTCTGCATATGGCTAGCCAGTTATCCCAGGACAATTTATTGAATAGGGAGTTCTTTCCCCATGCTTGTTTTTGTCAATTTTGTCAAAGATCAAATGGTTGTAGGTTTGCTGCATTTCTAGTCTCTCTATTCTGATCTATTGATCTATGTGTCTGTTCTTTTACCAGTACCATGTTGTTTTGGTTACTATAGCCTTGTATTATAGTTTGAAGTCAGGTAATGTGATACTTCCAGGTATAGTCTTTTGCTTAGGATTGCCTTGGCTATGTGGGCTTCTTTCCATTTCACATGAATTTTAAAATAGTTTTTTTTTTTCTTCTAATTCTGTTAAGATTGTCACTGGTAGTTTGATAGGTATAGCATCGAATCTGTAAATTGTTTTGGATGATATGGCCATTTTAACAATATTGATTCTTCCAAATCATGAGCATGGCATATTTTCTCATTTGTTTGTGATTTCTTTTAGAAGTGCTTTTTAATTATTTATTGTAGAGATATTTCACCTTCAAGGTTAACTATATTCCTAGGTATTTTATATTTTTGGCTATTGTGAATGGGATTTTGTTTGTGATTTTGCTCTCAGCTTAGAGGTTGTTGGTGTATAGAATTGCTACTGATTTTACATGAATAGTGTATACTGAAAATTCCCTGAAGTTGTTTATGAGATCAAGAAGCTTCTGGACAGATATTATGGGGGTTTTGAGGTATAGAATTACATAATCTACAAAGAGGAATAGTTTGACTTTCTCTTTGAGGGTTTTTTTTCTTTTTTTGTATTTCTGTGTGGCCAGTCATAATATCGGTTTTGTCATTTCTAATTGTGTTTATTTAGATCTTCTCTCTTTTTTCTTAATTAGTCTAGCTAGTAGTCTACCTATCATGAGTCTTTCAACAAATCAGTTGCTGGATTGGTTGATCTTTTGTATGTTTTTTCGATCTTTGATATCATCTTAATATCCTACAGCTCAGCTCTAATTGTAGTTATTTCTTGTATTCTGTTAGCTATGGGATTGGTTCACTTTTGTTTATCTTGTTTCTCTTGCTGTAATGTTAGTTTGTTAGTGAAATATCTTTCCAACTTTTGGATGTAGGCATTTAGTGCTATAAACTTCCCTCTTAATACTGATTTAGCTGTGTCCCACAGATTCTGTTATGTTGTAATTTTGTTCTCATTAGTTTAAAAAATTTTGATCTCTGCCTTAATATAATTATTAAGCAGGGTTTTTATTCTTTCCATATAATTTTATGGTTTTGAGCAATTTTCTTAGCATTGATTTGTGTTTTTACTGCACTATGGTCTGAGAAAGTGGTTGGTTTACATTAGATTTTTTTTAATTTGATGAGGATAATTTTATGCCCAATCCTGTGGTCAATTTTAGAGTAGTGCCATATGCACATGCAAAGAACATATACTCCGTTTTTGTTTTGTTTTTTGGTGAGGGGAGTGGAGAGTTCTGAAGATGTCTATGACATCTATTTGTTCAAGTGTTGAGTTCAGGTCCCAAATATCTTTGCTGTTTTTCTGTATTGTTGATCTGTATAATTCTCTCAGTGGTATGTTGAATTCTACCACTATTACTGTGTGCTCATCTAAGTCTCAACATAGGTCTCTAAGCACTTCATGAATCTGGGTAATCCTGTGTTGAATGCACATATGTATTTAGGATAGTTAGGTCTTCTTGTTGAATTGAGCCTTTTACCATTATGGAATGTCCTTCTTTATCTTTTGGATCATTGTTAAAGTCTGTTTTGCCCAAAATTAATACCAAATCCTGCTTTTCATTGTTTTCTGTTTATTCAGTATATTTTTCTCCACCTCCTTACTTTGAGCCTATGGGTGTGACATGGGTCTCTTGAAGACAGCATACAATTAGTTCTTGTTTCTTTATCCAGTTTGCCACACTGTGCCTTTTAATTATAGCATTAAGCTCATTTACATTCAAGGTTAATGTTGATATATGCAGTGTTTTTAGCTGTTTATTATCCCGACTTGTTTGTGTGGGTGCTTTATAGTGTCTCCATTCTATGTACTTAAGTGTGTTTTTGTACTAGCCAGTAACAGTCATTCCTTTCTATATATCACACTATCTTCAGGACTTTTTATAAAGCAGGTCTGGTGGTTAAAAAAAAACAAAACAAAAAACCTTTAGCATTTGTTTTTCTGAAAAAAATTTCATTTCTCCTTTGTTTATGAAGCTTAGGTTGGCTGGATATGAAATTTTTGGATATAAATTATTTTCTTTTAGAATGCTGAATGTAAGTTCCCTATCTCTTCTGGCTTCTGGGTTTCCACTGGAAAATTTGCTATCAGCCTGATGTACTTCCCTTTGTAGGTGACCTGCCTCTCCTAACTGCCATTAATATTTTTTCTTTCATTTTGACCTTGGAGACTCTGACAACTATCTATCTTTGGGATGATCTTCTTGTTAGTATTTCACAGGGTTCTTTTTTGTTTTGTTTTGTTTTGTTTTGCATTTCCTGAATTTGAATGTTGACCACTCAAGAGAAGTTGAGGAAATTTTCATGGATGATATATTAAAATATGTTTTCAAATCTGCTTGGTTTCTCTCCCTCTCTTTCAAGGATGACAATATAGGTCATAGGTTTAGTCCCTTTACATAATCCTGTATTTCATGGAGGCTTTGTTCAAGCTTCTTTATAGTTTTTATTTTTGTTAGACTGAGTTATTTTGGAGAGCCAGTCTTTGAGCTCTGAGACTCTTTCTTCGGTTTGTTCAATCCTGCTGTTAATATTTGTGATTGTACTCTGAAATTCTTGAAGTGAATTTTTCACTTCTACAATATCAGTTTGTTTCTTGCCTAAAATCGAAATTTTGTCTTTTAACTCCTGTATCATTTTACTGCACACTTTAGAGTCCTTGAATTGGGTTTCAAATTTTTCCTGAAGCTTGATGATCTTCATTTTTATCAATATTCTGAATTCTTTTTGCATCATTTCAGCCATTTTAGCCTGGCTCAGAACTATTGCTAGGAAACTAGTGCAGTGGCTTGGATATAAGAAGACACTCTGGCTTTTTGAGATGCCAGAGTTCTTGAGCTGTTTTTTTATCACTTAGATTTAAATGAATGATTTGACTTTACTGTAATCCAATTATTTTATGGTTCAGAATTAGCCACCAAGTTCCTGAATTTGTTTTTACACAAGACTGGTCATTTATAGTTTGAAAAGCTATGGATCACAACCACAGTTTATTGATGCTTTTGTTCAATGTCTTTGTAAAAGTGATCTGAGTAAGACTCCTACTACTTCCAATTGGTGATAGAAATTGGATGAATTTCACAGTTTCACCTTACAATGTTACAGAATCATACATTAATCTCCACACCAATAAACAAACAAAAAATAAACTACTACATTATCAAATGAGCAAATTACCTCAGTGAGCTGCCTTAGTAGCCTGAATACTAAATTTTATTGGGACTTGTAGTCATAAAGTTAGTTGGTATATCCATTTAATTATACGAATTGACACAATACAAGTATCAATCATCCTAAGATTAATCTATAAATTTAACACGATTGCAATCAAAATCTTAAGAAAATTTTGGTATTGATAAACTAATACTAAAATTTATATACAAAGTAAAGTACTTAAAATAGGTAAACAAAGTAGAATATGAAATGGAGATCATACGTGGCCCACAAAACAAAAAATATTTATGATGTGACCCTTTACAGAAAAGTTTGCTGGCTCTTCATGTAAAGTAGCAGTAATTGTAATAGTGTGGTACTGACAAAGGATAAATAAAGGAACAAAATAAATGTCTAAAACTCAGGCTATATAGTCAAATTATCATTGACAATGGTATTTTGGTAATTCAGTTGGGGCAGGCATTTTTTTTTCAAAAATGTTTCTTTAGTATCTAGATATTATATTTTAACAAGGTCCATACCTCATATCATCTGCTAAAATGCAGACTGATCTTGTCACTCCATGGTTGGAAGCAAGTATGAAAAGGACTAAAAGAAGGTCATTGTGGCTGGAGAAGAGGGAAATGATTTGAGAAGAGCCGGTAGAGAAGAGAAAGTGACTCAAGTACACACAAGGATTGAGCTATTTTGGACAGAATATTCAGGTAAAGCTTCTATTGATAAAGTGGCATTTGAGCAGAAGCTGGAAGGACTCGAGAGGGTCAAGTGAGTGACTAAAAAAGAGCAAAGGCCATAAAGTTGGCAAAAGTTTGTTGTGTTTTGGAAAGCAAAAAAGTAATGATGGCTTTAGTAGAATAAGCAAAGGAGAAGGGTGTAAAAACATTTGGAAAGGAGTTAGTTCATGAATAGGCTTGAAAGTAATAGTAAGAACTTCAGATTTTATTTTAATGTGATTGCAAGCAATTAGAAGATTTTAAGCAGAGAAATGACATAGTTTGATCTACGTTTTAAAACCTGAATTTCTTTACTATTCAGATAACAGACTGAATGGGGAACAAGAGTGAAAACAAAAGTAGTCAGAGAACAATTTTTATTTCCAGGTGTGAAACGATAGGGACAGAGTATAAAGTACTTCAGTAATTAATTTAACAGACATCAAAGTTCTTTCCCTGAAATAGGTAACTCAATTATTTACACTTTTCAGATGAGAAATTAAGGTTCTTCAAGATCACGGAACTAGAAAATTATAGAGCACATATCAATAGATATCAACTTGCTATAAATAAATCCACCTTTCTATCCCATAAACATAGGAACATGAAAAACATAAGGTAGTTTGTAATTTCAATAGTGTAATTTCTTTAAAAATGCTACATACAATTAAATACAAAATAGAAATCAGAATAAAGAGTTAGATAGCTTGTTGGTTCCATTTGATTATACAGCATGTAATGCATTTTTAATCTGATTGAGAATGTACCCTGGGGAAAGCAAAATAAAATAAATAAAGCGTGTTTGAGGTATATCTTCACATCTTCAACAAAAGATGTAAATAATGCCAAAGTAACTAATTATATTATGATTTTTGTTAGGCAATGCTGCTCATCAGGAAGGCAAAAGAAACAGAAAGCATGTAACTTCTGCTAGGTTTTATATTTGAATTCTTGCTGTCTGTTGAGACTACTGGTCCATCTAATAAGACGCGTTACTACAAAAAGAAAGCTTTGCTAACAGTATGGCTGGATCGACTTTCCCTTCACGCAGCACCTGCTTTTATGATAACATTGATTTTCATGAGTCTCTTTGTCAATTTCCCTTCCTAAGTCAACAATGGATATAGCAGCCCCTCTTTCCCTTAACGGAAGACAATTTTTAAAAAGCTCAGCATTCTTTTGTTCTGTTGCTCAGAATGTTTATGTCGTCTTTTCTTTCAGATTCCTGAATAGATGGTACCAATCCATTAACATAAAGTAAAGCACAAACAGATGAATTAAATATCATAAATTAAAATTTACATGTGTATGTGAGGGATTTTATGGGGGTAATTTATTTCCATTTGGTAACTAAGAAGATAGTGTATTAAATATGTTTTTTAATTTTCCTAATTACTTTCTAAATATCTATAGTTACAGAAACTTAGAAACTAGGAAGATCCAGACTGTAATCTATATCAGGATTTGGCATATTACTTTCCTGGAGCCAAATTCAGCATGCTGCCTGTCTTTGTAAATAAAGTTTTATTGGAACTCAGCAATATCCATCTATTTACACACAGTTAAGTTGTGTAGTAGTGATAGAGGACCTATGGCCTGCAAAACAAGTCTATATGGTAGACATCTATACAGTGGTCTACTTAATGGACTGGTGTTTACTAGTAAATCTTTGACTTTTATTTAAACGTTACTTTGTCAATCTATCCGATTTGCTGGCATCTCTAACTTGTCCCTCTTTCATAGTGCCACTACCAAAATTATTCTGACATTCTGTTATTAAGTATAACCTATCTATATTATATTAAAATATAATTTTACAAGTTATACCAATAAAATTATTCTGAGTAGCAAAGGATTTATCATTCCTTTATCATTCTTTGAATGTTTGGCAAACATTTAAAGCTTATTTAAAACATGCATTGATTTATTAGGAAATAAACACATGACTCACCAGTATACATTTGTCATAAAGGAAATTCTGGTGAACATGAAGAATGTTGAGTCCCTTGTTTTATTAACAATAGGTAACAGGAGGACATGCTAACCAATATGGATTATACTTGAGTTAAAAAAAAAAAACAAATAATATGCTCTTTTCAGTGGTGTGTTCATATTTGTTGGTTTAAAATAGTGGATTAGTTCTTGTTGGTTTTGTAGAATCAAAAAGGAAGATTTTTCATGTTTAAATGTCTTCTGTATAGTTAAAAATATGATGAGGTCTGATGTAATAAATCAGTTTTTCATCTATTGCTGTTGATTTATATTTTGGTTTTGTATCCCATCATTTTATAAGGAAACTCTTGGCAGTAATTTTCTGTAAAAAGAGCCAAAAAGTCAATATTTTAATCTTTGAGCCACTTACATTTTCTGTTATATTCTTTCTTGCTACCTTTCACAAGTGTAAAAAAATTCTTTTATCTTTCAGACATTACAAACATAAGCCTCAACCCAGATTTGCCCCATCAAATGTGGTTTGCCAACCTTGGTTTTAATAAGCCAGCCTTGTTCTAGGCAAATACTTTGTAGAACAAGGTGGGTTAATGTGTAGCAGTCAAGCTGGCATGCCAGAACTGATGCTTTTGCGTTCTGAGTGTTCGTCTTTTGCATTACTTGTTATATTGCCATACATTTCACAGCAATAGAATTCCAGAGCTTGTGGAGGGAACTTTAAATAAGTACCAATATCTGTATGTACCTGACACATGACTATCTATGTCACATGATTTGCAGGACATTGGGGTAGCTATTCCCAAGCTAATAACTTTAGAAATATACAACAGGCTGCCAATCTTCAATAAATGAATGACATTAGTGCACAGCTTACTCCTTATGAAATATAAAAATCCAGATGTTATATTTTGAAAATCCAATATGGTTATTAATTCCTTGTCAGGTGAGTAATTTGCAACTATGTTCTCCCATTCTTTTTGGATTGTCTCTTCACTTTGTTGATTGTATATATACCTAATATGTACCCACAAAAATTAAATATATATATATATATAATAAAATAAAAATAACACATCATGATATATTTCTACAATGGTTAAAAGTATTTCAACATTAATCAACTTAAAGTCAACAAGGCAAAAAGCTGAGAAAGGATTTTGCACAATGTAGTAAAATATTACATTTGTAAAAGAACGTTTGGAACACAGGAGGGGAGATCGTGATAACTGTAGAGTCGCTGACCTAACTGTTATAAAATTGGGGGCTCTAAGAACTATGAAAAGTTAATATGGACCCTTGTTATTCAAGCAGGAACATAGTCAAATGAGGAGGAAGGAACTAGGTGGAGAGAGAATAGAAGGCAAATAGTATAAGAGAATCAGCTTTGTTGAGTATGAACATGCATAAAATTTCTTCAACTTTTTAGTTTTTATAAAATTACATTTTACATTTCATTTATTGTATTCCTTCAATTCTCCTTGAAGTGATAGACTTGGATAAAACAAAATAAAATTACCAAAGTCCTCTTTCAGGTACCCCATAAGCAAAACAAACAAATTAAAAGATACACATTTTTCAAGCATAAAAATGCAAGATGGTTGAGCTATAGCAAAAATGGTGACAGAGTTGAAACCTGCAGAATTTCATCATGGAAAAACTATGTTCCTAAGTACTATATTATGCTTTTCATTACTTGAACGTTATTTCATGCCCAAGTCTATTCTAACTTGAGTTCTGCATGCAGGGCTTTGAGGATATTTGAGGACACTAAGAGGTCTTATTTTGTCACATATTACAACCCTGAAATGGTGGTAACAATGACATTAATAAAAATCATTTCAACATATTTTATTTCCTCATCTTCTTTTTATGGTGAATGTTTCTCAAATTGACATGAGTTTTGTTATAAAGAGAAGTGAGAGTCAGATGTTCAAGGCCAAAAGGAATGCTGCTTTGGACAGGCAAGAAGGGAATTGGTTTGACTTTGCTCCAAGCAGGTAATTAAAGGATGATGAATTAGAATCCTCTCAAAGCAGGAACCCTATTACTCTCAAACATGTCATGCACTCTGAGGTGTAAAATGCCTGATCATAAATAATAATGTCACTAATTGTGTAAAAAAAAAAAAACCTGAAAAGAAATACAACTTCTATATAAAAGTGGCATCACTGATTAAGAAAATAAACATGTCTACTGAAACTTTCTTACTGTGGTTGTAGCCACATAATTTTTACTCCTTTAAACTGAAATACAAGTTGAGGGACAGAATAATGATGCTGCAACGATGTCTAGTGTTTTACCTAAAAAGATCCAAATGTCATTTTTATCTGATATAGTAATCAAAAGCAACTTATTGAAAAATCAAATCCACTACACTAATGTTTGTGTTATAACCCTATGAGGGCCTAGTTGAAGTTTCAACAAGTAGGATATTCATATAACATATTATGAGATAAGGCAACACAATGGTTGTATTTGTGAATATATACACACACATACATGCATATATACACAGTATATAGCTATGTATAAATATACATGTATTCTGGCAGAGCGTTCATCGTAAGAGTACACATACACATACCCCATATACAAAGAAAGAGTAATCTATTGGCAAAACACAGCTTCAGCTGTCTTTTGTTTGATTTGTATAACCTTTTAGACTTAAAACATAATGCAATTTTGTGGGTTCATTTTTTACGGCTTATTAAGAAAGACAAAAAGTACTTTTTAACTTTATTTTTACCATAAATATTATGTTATCCCTTAGTCTACATAACATTTTTACACAGTAATTGTTTATTTCTGTCTCTCCTTGTTGAAGTCTAAATATATTCAGAGAGCATTGTATATTAAAAGTAATTATGATAAAAATAAACTCGGGTAAGTTACTAAAAGAATCTTATGTAGAAGACACAATAAATTAGTAGAATAACGTTGAATTTTTTCCCTTTACAAGAAACCGAGTACAGTTATCACAGATTCACTTAAGTAGAATTAGATATGTGCTTTATTTCATTTTATATTCTAAACCAGTTTTGTTATCGGATATAAGTGGTAGAAATGTGACAGTTATGCTAACTGAGGATGACAATAGGGTAAAGGACAAAGAAAAAACCTTTTGTAATTTAATTTTTAAAGGTGCTATTATTTATTTTCAGTTGGCATTCAATTTTCAATACATTCACTTTAAAATGCATTACTGTTAAGTTTTGAATGTTATGGTAATTCTGGAATTGACTTAGCTTTTCTCAGAGTCACAGATATGAGGCATATTAATGCACATGAGTTCCAGATGACAAATGGTGCTTGAAGTTTCCATGTCTGCTAATTCATTTTTTATTATAACATGGACGTCTTCTGAAATATAAATGGCATTTGCCTAGCTAAACAGTCATCTGATCTGAACATACGATGTGATGCTTCACTGATGTTTGAACTTGGGAGTCATTTCAAATTCATTGATAACAGTGCTTCTAAAGGCCATGTTCCCTGACTCAGAACGAAATAAACTAAGGGACTGTATCATCTGCTTCTCAGGGACAATGTTCCCTTAATCTATTTCATTTACGAAAAGTATTTGGAATTAATTTCTCACTAACCTTTACAATAATAAAATGTTTCACATTGCTTACCTTTTCAAAACCAAATTTAAATGGCCCAGATTGTATTCTGTAAGGAGATTTCAACTACATTTGTGTATTAGTTATTAGTTTTTTGACAAATAATGGCAGCTTTAATGTTTATTAGGAAAAAAAGTTAAAACAACTTAAAGATTTTAAAGTAGATTTAATTTACATCATTAACCATCTAAATCAGCTTGAGACTGAGAAAAAAAGGGTAAAATGCCCACTATGTTTATTTTTATACTATAAATTATTTTCATGTATCTAAAAATTTCTTATACATTTTCAAAATAATTACTTTGTGTCTAATAAAATTTTAAAAAGTAAAAGCATTTGTTTCAAAGGTTTTCTTAATCATACTCTTTGAAGTTCTTATTTCATTCAAATTTCAAAATTTAACATAATTTTATTCTTGAGTGTTAGAATGATAGAAAAAACCATCACACTATCAATTCTCAAAAAGGCAGATGTGTAACAAAATAAGGCTATAGCAAATGATCTCGAGATTTTTAAAATTAATAAAAGACCTACTGTCAATTAGCTTTCTATTATCTCCATGAATCTAGATAAACTATTTCTTATTGAAATAATCTGTTGCATAAAGCCTCTAATAATTACTGAGTTACAATTGAATTTTAATAATATATTTCTAAGATCCAAATGAACACCTTTTTGTATTTATTAAATGTCTTCTTTGAGAAAGTTAATTTGAAGAAATACTAGTAAGACAGTTGACTATCACATAGAGGGATTAAGCTTCATGCATTTGTTTTGCGATAACTTTGTAATGTTTGAAAACTATGTTAGCTTTATGGGAGATTTTGTGCCTCTAAGCACAGTCATACACAAAATTCTTACATTCAGAAATTAGACTTAAAATATAAAATCACAGTTCAGTGACTGTGCTAAAATAGAACTTGAAATGCTTCAATTTTATTATATAAAAATAAAAATATTTGAAATATTTGTTAAAATATTTTTCATCATTATTCTTATATTCAAGACTTTTTCTAACTTATGAAAAGCTGCTCCTTCATGTGAAAGTATCATTTAAAAGATAGACTTATAAAAACATACTTCAATCAAGTATGAATTAAATCAGGTTGGTAAATCTCATTAAAATGTTTATAAACTAGAATCTGCAGAAATTGTGAATTTTGATAAAGTCCTTGACAAATCGGCAGAAGTTTAGGCTCTTAAACTTGAATGATGCTATGCATTACTGTGGCAGACCACTACTTAACTGCAATTTTATGTTTTTGAAAAATTACATTAATTGAATTAAAAATACTAATCTGATCTGTTTTCTTTTTTTGTATAGTGATATTTTATTTTTATTGACATGATTACATATAAAGTAAAATATTAAAAATTTCACTATTTTTTGCCTGCCATTATTAATTTTATTACATGAATTGTTTAAAAATAATTTTGTTCTATTGAAGGGGAAGCATTTAAAACTTATTCTCTATGGGAAAACATTCCCACTACACCACTGTTAGGAACTGTAACAGTGAAAAATAAATGAAGAAAAAATAATTTAGGAATTTACTTAAAAGGAGTAAATTGAATGCCTGTTTGTCTTTTCTTTTTTTTTTTTTTTTTACATTACAAAGGCATTAATTATAAGCCCTGTGTGGAGTATCCTTGTTTAAAGTATTTCTAAGTGAAAGAAAAAGTGAGAGAAAGATGTATTAATTATTGCTGTAACTTTTATAGCTTACTATTAGTTACACATGTCTCAAAATCAACATTTACCTTATTTCAACACCATTAATTTAAGTCCCCCAACTCCTACCCCTGTTTAAGTGATGGTGAAATGAAAACAATATCATTTAGTAAAGAGAAACCATATTCTAC
The DNA here is from genome assembly GCF_030222135.1 of Aotus nancymaae. Classification (NCBI taxonomy): domain Eukaryota; kingdom Metazoa; phylum Chordata; class Mammalia; order Primates; family Aotidae; genus Aotus; species Aotus nancymaae. The sequence goes on from NW_026988438.1 coordinate 10,019,899, forward strand.
AATTAGAATGGTGGCAATCCATATCCAAAGTTCAATTAAGTAAAAGAAGGTAAGTACATTGTCTGAATTCTAAAATGGAAATTGGTATTTTAATGTACAAGTTTGCTATTGAATTGTATATACAATGGAATTAGAACACAGAAATAAATTTGAGTTCCTTTGTTTCAAGGGTTGAAACCCATATTTATCCAGTTATTTTAATTTAAATATATGTTTATTCAATGGTGTTTCATTGTAATATACTTTATTAAAGGGGCATAAATGAGATATTAGGTTTGATATGGTTAAATCTTGATGCCATATTTCTTAAGAAGTTAGAAGCAAAGATATTTACCCATTCTCAAATACAACAACACCAGAGACAAATTTCTACATTACAGCAAACAAAGCAAGGCAACTCTTATTTCTGGAAATGTGTGGTTTTCACACGTTTATGATTACACTTTTCCAAAATAAAAAGTAATAATTATAATTAGCTACAAGATGTATCCTATTAAATTTAGATGTAACAAAAGTCTGATGAAATAAATATATTGCTACCTACTTGAAATATGATGTGAAAGCATTTACAAGCTCTTTTGAGCAAGTATTGAACCTCCCAGGCATTGTAATAGACAATGCAATCTCATTTATGAAGATACTATTGCAACAGTAAAGAATATACAATTTAGTGAAAGAAACACATTTTAAAAATCATAATTATCACTACAGGACAAATATAGTCTATAATTTTATTGAGTAACCTATGATCTAAATCTGGTAACGTGATGGCAGTGATTAATGAGACAGAAAATGATTTTAACAGCTTGCAGTATGAAATTTGCATCAAAAATAATTATTTGTAACTTTCAGTTGAATAAATACCTACCTATCAATCTTAAAAAAAACTTTTTCATAAGAGCTATCATGAATAAAATTGAGAGGAAGAGGAATATACTAATTATTGTTCCAGAAAAAAATTTTAAGGAAGAAGTTGCTATTGACAGCTTATTGGGATTGTATCTCAAAGAGAATTCTGATTTGGAAATATAAGACTAACTGATATTTTTACTGTATCACAGGAGTCACTAACAGTCTATTTTTTCTTTGTATAGAATAAGATTTGATGTGAAAGCTCATGTTTTATGGTTTTGTTATATGTAAAAAGTATGAAATATCTGAAAATTGACATTTGTTCCTGAAAAGTATGGCAGATAAGTTGACAATAAAATCAATTTTATCAAAATAATTTTTTGGACTAAGTAAGCTCAGTGAAAATCAGAAAGAGTTTACAGCCTAATATTAAAAAAAATTAGTTTTGAATATAATTTCAGTTTGGAACATTGGAAGATATTGTTTTACAAATATATTCTAAGCACACATTTTCATGAGAACTAGACTACAAGATAAATTTATTGTAGCTAACTACAGTTCCCGTTTTATGAGTAGATGCTAAAAAAGTTGTATTTCTTCAGGAAAACATATTCCAAGCTCTGCAAGTGTCATATCTACTTTGCAATTAGTTTAATTTTCATTTGAAATACTCCAACTTTCTTCCTTTGTCACACAAAAATTGTGAAATGTGGGCAATAAATAAGTAGCCTTGTTTTTGCAAAAAAAGTCAGAATTCAAGATTTCCAAGTCACCTGTACATAACTAAGTGCTTCTAAATTTGCTTTTATGATTTTTTTATGACTCTCAGACTCTCAAAGACATATTTGTTTCTGCCTCTGTGGCATTTAAAGAAACTAGAATTTATTTTTGAACCCATTTGTAGAAGGCCCAGTCTAGAAAAAAAAAGTATAGCTACAAACATATACCGATAGTCATTCCCCTTTATTTCCCTACTGTTTGACTCATATGTTATTTATTTATTTACATTTTGGTAACTTTTTACCCCTTAAAGAAGTGTGTAAAGGTAAATTGTTTTATAGAGGATATATTTTTAATTTTTTTTTTTAGCTGTTTCTGTTGCTGTTGTTTATTTTTATCTTAGTGTTTGGCTAACATTTTTTTGTCTTCTGATAAGAAAATCTCTGTTTATAGAGGGAAGAACCAACCTCCAATTACATGTGTTTATGGGGATGTTGATTCTCTAGCTGAGATGTGGGCATAAAATCCTTTCAGTGCCCTTGGATTAATCTAAGCATTGGGTAAGAGTCCCGCTTTTCTGTAGGAGCAGTGGTTTGAAAACAGGCAAGCCTAAAATTCTTGATGCCTCAATATGGAGGACATGTAAAGGCAACAAAGAAGATTAGAGAACTAGTAAAAGTAATGAAAGGGAAAAAGAAAATGAGAGAGAGAGAGAGAGGGAGAACAAAAGAAAGAGAGACAAACATCTATTGAAGTTTCTGCTAATCTTAACCTAATTTACTTGAATTTGAGTTTCTGGTTTCTATTACCTAAAAACAACAGGGAAAATTTTGACATACCCATTTTTTTTTTCTTTTGTAAAGATGGTTCTCACCATGTTAACCAGTGTGGTTTTGAACTCCTGGTGTCAAGGGTTCCTCCTGCCTCAGCTTCCCAAATTGTTGGATTAGAGGCATGAGCCACAACATTCAGCAAGCTATTTCTTAATAAGATTGCACCTACATATGTGTGTTGCCAGCAAAACAATCAATGGTATAAACTCATCTAATTCCCTTGTCTACAAACACAGGATTAAAAAAAAAAAATGTTGGCCGGGCACGGTGGCTCATGCCTATAATCCCAGCACTTTGGGAGGCCAAGGCGGGTGGATCACTAGGTCAAGAGATGGAGACCATCCTGGTCAACATGGTGAAACCCCGTCTCTACTAAAAATACAAAAATTAGCTGGGCATGGTGGCGCGTGCCTGTAATCCCAGCTACTCAGGAGGCTGAGGCAGGAGAATTGCCTGAACCCAGGAGGCGGAGGTTGCGGTGAGCAGAGATCGCGCCATTGCACTCCAGCCTAGGTAATAAGAGCGAAACTCCATCTCAAAAAAAAAAAAAAAAAAAATGTTATCCAATTATAGTTTACTTCTTAAACCATGAAAGGCAGTAATTAGTGGGAGATTGATTTTACATAATCACTCCTAATTCTGACCTAATAAAAACCAAGCATGTAATTTCAAGTATAGTTTGATCTGATATAAATTAAGCACATGTTCATCATAGAGTTAGATATCTCGTTTTTTCACATAAGATTCTGTGTTGGCTTTATCGAATATTATTCAGTTGAAACCTGGTTTCCACACTAACTGTTTTTTTAAGAGAAAACTTTAGTCATGAATCTATTTTAATATGATAGTGACTCTTACATATAGGCAGACCTTATTTAATTGTGTGTCAGTTTATTGTGTTTGGCAAATATTGTGTTTTTTAAAAAATTGAAAATTGGTAGCAACCCTAGATTGAACAAGTCTATGAGTGGAATTTTTTCAACTTTATATGCATGCTTTGTGTCTCTGTGTCACATTTTGGTAATTCTCACAATATTTCAAACATTTCATTATTATTTTATCTGTTATGGTGATCTGTGGACGGTGCCTTTGATGTTACCTTTGTAATTGTTTTGGGGCACTGCAAATCATGCCCATCTCAGACTGTGAACTTACTGGGTAAATGCAATGTGTGTTCTGGTCGGTGTTCCACCGACCATTCTTCTGTGCCTCTCCCTCTCTTCAGGCCTCTCTATTCTATGAGACATGATGATATTAAAATGAGGCCAATTAATAACTGTACAACATCCTCTAAGTGTTCAAGCTAAAAAAAAAGTATGTCTCTCACTTTAAATCAAAATCTAGAAATGATTAATCTCAATGAGTAAAATAATTCAAAAGCTGAGATAAAGTAAAACCGAAGCCTTGTGTGCCATTAGTCGAGTTGTGAATGCAAAGGAAAAGTTCTCGAAGGAAATTACAAGTGCTACTGCAATGAGCACATCAAGGATTGGAAAGCAAAGCAGTCTTATTGGCTGATAGGGAGAAAGTTTGAGTGGTCTGGATAGGATATCACCCTAGCCAAAATGTTCCCTTAAGCTAAAGCCTAATCCACAGCAAAGCCCTAACTCGCACTCCATGAAGGCTGAGAGAGGTGACAAAGCTTCAGAATATAAGCTAAAGCTAGCAGAGGATGACTCACAAAGTTTAAGAAAAGAAGTGATGTCTGAACTTCAAAGTGCGAAGTGAGGAACCGGTGCTGTGGAGAAGCTGCAGCAACTATTTAGAAGATGTAGCTAACATCACTGATGAAGGCAGTTACACTAAGTAACTGATTTTCAACGTAAATGAAACAGCATAATATCGGAAAAAGATGCCATCCTGGAATTTCATAGCTAGAGAGGAGAAGTTACTGCCTGCCTTCAAAGCTTCAAAGGATTGGCTGACTTTCTCATTAGGGGTTAATGCAGCTGGTGACTTTAAATTGAAGCCAATGCTCAGTTACCATTCTGAGAAACCTAGGGCTTTTAAGAATTATGCTACATCTATTTTGCCTGTGCAATATAAAAGGAACAACACTGCCTAGATGATAGCACATCTTTTTACAGTATAGTTCACTGAATATTTTAAGCCCATTGTAGAGACCAACTGTTTAGAGAAAAAAAAAATCCTTTTAAAATATTACAGTTCATTGACAATATACGTAGTCATACAAGAGCTCTGATGAAGATGTCCAGGAGATCAGTGTTTTCATGCCTGCTAACACAGTATCCATTCTTTAGCCCATGGATTAAGGAGTAATTTTGACTTTTAAGTCTTATTATTTAAGAAATACATTTTGTAAGGCTATAGTGATAGTAGATAGTGGATCCTCTGATGGGTCTGGGCAAAGTACACTGAAAATCTTTTGGGAAGGATCCACCATTCTAGGTCCCATTAAGAAGATTTGTGATTCATGAGAGGAGGGGAAAATATCAACAGCAGTTTGCAAAACGTTGATTTCCGCTCTCAAGAATAACTTGGAAAGATTCAAGATTTCAGTGGAGAAAGTAATCACATATGTGGTGGAATAAATGAAGTCAATAAACTCACAGTAAGCTACTTTATATATGTGTGTATACACGTATACAACAAGTAAACTCCTTCCTTTTATATGAAGTATTCTTGGGCATATTTGTATAAATCAATCAAATAATATATCAGTTTTATAATTTTGCATGCTTTACATCTGATTTTTTGTTTTTAAGAAAGAGTCTTGCTCTGTCACCCAGGCTGTAGTGCACTGGCATGATCTTGGCTCACTGCAACCTCTACCTCCCGGGTTTAAGTGATTCTCCTGCCTCAGCCTCCAAAGTAGCTGGTATTACAGGCACACACTACTACAACCAGCTAATTTTTTTGTATTTTTAGTAGAGACAGGGTTTCACCATGTTGTCCAGGCTGGTTTCAGTAGAAGTAATTAAGGTTTTTTAACTTTCCTCTGATTTTGTGATCTTCTGATCATACTCTAATCTAGCCTAAGTATCAGGTATTCAATTATCATTAAAGAATCCTTACATCATTAGAGGAGCTAACATTTTCTTTACCTCAATATTTTAAAAATATTGTCTCTTTTATAAGATGCATTGCCATTCCTTCATTTATATAGTTTTAAACAAAATATTTTTGAATAATTTAAATATATACAGTATGTTTTATACATATATTGTGCATATGATATAAAGATATAAAAACATAGCTATATATCTATTTCTTTTTTTCTACCAATTTATTAAACTCCTGTATATCCTAAAGGACAAGTTCAAGTTACTTATCCTTTTTGATACCTCGTAAGTTCTGCGTCAGAATATAATTGAGCCATCCTCTTAATTTCAAAGCATTTCAGTTCATTATATCTCTATTATGTGAGTTATTGCTTTCTTTCTTGTATTGCTGTGGGTTGTTGATGAATATATTCACCTATAGATTTCAAACTCCTTGAGCAAAACCTCCTTTAACATTTGAGGTTACCAGGGCATGAGTATATATGAAGTATATATACCAATACTGTATGTATAAATGTTATACATCATGAATAAAGGTAATCATCTAGTAAATAAAATATGCTCTAGTCTCCTAAGTGATGACTATAGCTTCATAATTAACTAGTAAGCCAAATATAAAGTAATAATTATAGAGTTTCCTTGAATTCCATACGAGACGCCATAACATAGGACAGCCAGTCCCTGACCACAACATCATGGCCTGTCTCACTTCTCCCATCCCAACCTTCATCAAATGCAATGACGAGCTTTGTATAACTGCATACAAATAACCCTGACCCTCAAATGTAAGCAATGTCATCACTCTCAGCAAAAGACTGCTCAACTTTACCACCTCTAGGGCCTAGAGGCATAACACATTAATAGAGTAGTTTGCCCTAAGACGGATTGTCCTGAGAAAGAAGCATGTGCAAGCTATTAAAGTGAGTTGAGGGACCCCAGAGAGGGAGATTCAGAAGTCCAAATAACATGGCTTGTGCTGCCAAAGGTGGTTCATAATTTCTCATGGTGTGCACATGGCCTGAAAAGACAAGGAGAAGGTTTTCTATAGCACCAGCCCTGGGCCGGGGACCCCCCAGTGCATGTATCTAAGACCATTAATATCCTCGGACTAGAACATGTAATTCCTAATCTTCTGTTCTATACATATTATTAGATTTGCATTCAGGCAAACTTAATAAATATTTACTGAGTTACAATTAAGTATATAATAGTATTTTGCCATATTTTTAATATCTGGAATAAATTTTATGTAATCATTGAATATTATTCTGTTAAAATATCATTCTATTATATACACCAATGTTTCATTAAATGTCTAAGCCAAAATCCTTTATTTTCAGAGAAAAAATAATAAAATTATAAGGTAATTCAGATGAATAAATAACTTTCAAGATTTTACTCTTCTTGTAGTGTAATTATCTGGCATAGAATAAATATTCTTACAGCGTAACACAGACCACACTTGTCAAATAGATGTGTCTTGTATGTCCGCATAGTTTGCAAGCAAAGATATGGTCTACCTTTCCCTGGACTATCTTTTCAAGAATGTTTATGTACCAAACAACCTTAGAAGACATAGTATCTCTCTCTGGAGCAAAGGGCAGATGTGCTTATTGCTCATTATATATGATTCAGTTTTCTTAAACTCTACGTTTCTCTTCTGTAATGCCACCCACTGCATGTTCAAGTATCAGCTGGTCCTTCTCAGGTTACCCAGTGGGAATTCAGTCTTGGGAATTGGTACAAAATAATGTGTCCACTCTGGACATGCTACTTCTGTGATTAATAAACTGTCCTTTGTCTTTGATCCAGGAGTCATATGTTGTCTGTCAACATTCATTGAACCGTGGTGACCTAACTTTTTAGCTTACAGGTAGGGTAAAATATCAGATTTTTCACAGTTGTTAATATATAGCAGATGACATACACTTATTTGTCAAATGGCTGCAGAAATTATTTTATTTACACAATGATCTATTGATCATGGCTGTAGAAACTAACTTATATATTTATTTGTTTGGCTTAGTTTGTTTCTGTATATTTTTCTTTTTGGATAATATAGTACAAATATAAATATTTTCATTTAATAAAAAGTAAAACTCATGGATAAAATAAGAAAACTTCCCAATGTTACATGAAAACTACTCTAGATAGAGTCTTGGTCTCCAGATTCTTCCTATATAATGAAATATCTATAAATCTACCAAAGTGCAGCACATTCTCCTTTCTCACTGACATGATCACTATAATTCAACAGTAACTTGAAAGTTAAGTACAGTAAGAAAGCTAAAAGAAAAATTTCACTCAAAATATTTATATCAACAAGCATTAGAGTATATCTATTTTCCATTAACAGTTACAAAGAACCACTTTGAGAAAAAAGATTTAAGTTCTTTTTGAGGTGATCTCTTTTGGCATTATAGATAATGAAGTATTTTGTTTGCAAATACCCACACTCTGAAAATCATGTTACTGGCTACATTATGCAATTCAATTAGTTACTTTATTCTCTGCTGGACACCATTAGTTTCTACTGAATGAGCTTTCATATGTGTAGGCATTTTCAAACAAATGCTTTTATGAATGCATATTGAAATACTTAACTAAAGTATGCTACTTAATGCACATTTATTTGGAACCGTGCACATTAAAACTATATAGAATTATTAGAAGAACAGGAAAATTCACCTTAATTTAAAATATAGAGATGATTTCACCATGCAGGCATATTAAATTCAGTGTAACCACTAAAGATTTTAAATATTTCATTTTTTCTTTGTGATTTCAGCAGGCAGCATATTTCAGTAAATTATGTTGATGGCTTCTCTTTCTGCTATGTGACATTGACCAAATTACTAACATAATGTTCCTCTAGCGCCTAGTTTTGGAAGATGCTTAGAGTTGGTGTTCAGTAAATGATCATTGATTGGCTGGAAAATAATATATCATGCCTTCAACATGTCAAGACACTAGAAAGAATGAAACAATTGTGATTTTGGTATTTAGCCTCCATAATGTATTTAGTTTTAGGTTGGTTACTGTGCAATTATCTCAGCACCAAAGTTCTCATGCTTACTGGGGTTTGGCTCTGATTTCATTTTTGGTTATGACCAACATCCTTTTGTATAATGCAACAGGCGGAGCATTATAACTCTGTAGAGCTGATATTCTGTATTTTAAAATCAGTAGACATAAATCTGATGACTTAACACTATTTATTGGTGCAATTATAATCTTTCTCACTCGTTCCTACTTGTCCTGGCTGACCTCTCTGTATGTGGTCTATTGAACAACTTGTGTTTGGTTGTCATTGTCTTGGTCAACTCTGTCTCATTTCTGTCTTCTCTCAGAGAATCTTAGTAGATACATACTGATTGTTTTTAAAACAGACTTTCTAATTCAAGAGTGAGGCAGAAACTTCTGTATTTCCCAAACACTTTAAGAACGGAGTGAAGTTTGATTTGAATAGAGTTTAGGTAATTTCTAGTTTCATAGCCTCAGCAAAAGCTGACAGGAGTGGGAACCAGCTCTAAGCAGGACTTGTTCAAATACAATGAAATCATCAACCATAGTTCTTAGGTCTTGATATAAAAAGGGGTTGAAATGGCCAGAAGTGAGAATTTCTTTGAAGAGAGTAGTGACCGTTCTTCCTGATCCTTAAGGATTTGATGGGTAGTAAGTTTCTTTCTCACCTTAAACCATGTCATAAGGGTCTAGGAAGGAGGATAACTTAAAGCTCTTTGAAGAGATTGGCATACAGTTTCTGGAATTGGGAGAATAAAGGTAATGTTAACAGATGCTTTAAAATCTCAAGGTTTGAAATGGTCTGGCTTGAGTGACTTGCCTGATAACAATGAAGGATAAAGTATGATGTAAATGGTTCTCTTCTAGAGAACATTTTGACAAAGATATAAATTCCTGGTGATTCAGATTTGAACTCATAAACAGATCCATAACACCCTCATGGACAGGCAAGATTAGGGCCAAGTTTTAGAGTGTTACAGTTGGTGCCTTGCACAGGGATTCAAGATGGGTTTTGCAAAATGGGTATCAAGGGATAGCACTGTGTCCGAATAGAGCAAACTTAAGCTCATTGGAACTGAGCTTAGTGTTGAGGTCAATCATCACTTGGCTATGAGATTTCATCTTCAACTAGGGACCTGAAGATGGAATATCTGGTTACACTGGGGTCTCTAAGAAAGAGAAAATGAAAGAGAGAAAGAGAAAGATCTTTTGAGTGAAAGAGACAGTGTTTGGACTAGCACTGGTTTATAGTAACATAAGCTGTAGGGTTTGAGTCTTTATATCTAACTCTCCCTTGCTTATCTCTGTGGATTCAGCTCTAAGATAAAGAATTGCAATCACTACAAGAAAGAAGTGTGTAGTCAGGAAAAGGTAGCAAACTGATCTCCACCTTCCCTTTCCCACTGAAAGATACAGGTTAGAATTTTACAGTAGATGTAGTGAGGTTGAGAATAAAGAGGGCTGAAGAGAGTGGAGAAGTTTGAAAGATATCAACAGGTATATAGCAAATTAGCTTGGACTTTTTAATACCTGAAAAGGTACGAGTACTTGCTAATACCCACAAATCACAGGGAAAGAAAGCTATGAAATTTGCTTAGGAATATGTACAGAAGTAGGAAAGAACAAGCCTCCAGAATGTGTTCAAAAGAATATGTGAGAACAAAAAACACTTTTTTTTCACACCTAACTAAATTCAGTAAGTACGTTGGATCCACTGTCTACTATGTCCACTATAATTTCTATGAATTGCTTTTTTCTAAAACTAACAATCCTCTTTTACTAATATGTGCTGCAAAAAAACCCAGCTTTTATTTCCTGAATAAACATTATAGTGATCACGTCATTGAGAAAGGAGTGTTTGAGGTGCTCTGTTTAGCTCTCTAACCATTAACTTCATCAGATAACGGCTAAAGACACTAAAAGAAAAGTTTTAACGTATTTACTTGACATTCTATCAACAGGAATTCTGTATTAATTAGCCAGTCATGTTACTTATGTGTAATATAGTAATTAATTTTTTAAGAATACTGTGATCTCAAAAAAGTCCTTTGTACTATTAAAATAATATGAAACTATATAATCAGGCAAATAACTTCCAGATACGAGAAAGTACCTAGATTGCCAAAACATTCTTACTGGTTTAATATTTCTGGTTTAATGCCTTTGGTCTAAAATGCTGACAAAGAGGCTATTAAAAATATGATGTATACAGTGAACATATTTGAATTATGTAGAGTAAATTACATTAAGCAGATGGCACCACACTGTCCATTAAGATCAAAACCTTAGCTTGCTTTTTTTGCTTCTGCCTTTCTGAGCTCTTTTTAATCTGAGAAATTTTGAGATTAAACCTCCTCCATTAAATGTCCTATTAACCAGCTTGTTTATTTTCCCAATCTTGGCATTAAGTCTCCTGCCATATTGCTAGATACCGAATATGTCCACCATAATACTCATCCAGATTTTGTGACATTAAGAGTGCAGAACAGTTTATGTAATCATATTTCTAGTTCTTGTTAGTCCACAATTATTTGGCAGTTGAATTCTTGTTATTTTAACTGGGTAGAAATAACTTATTTTTCTTTGTGCTTATTTTCACGTGCTCTTATGCAGTATACACGTGTTCTATTCCTGCGTTACTCTATTCTAACTCAGAAAAAGGCGATGTTCAGGAACAGTTTAGGACACTGGATTAAGCTTTACCACAATTCTAAATTATGTTTTGAAATGACTCCAAATGGTAGTTTTCATCTCATAATAAAGCAAGAATTCCAGTAAAAGAGGAGTGAAATAGACATACAAACACTCCTAATACTGGTTCATTTTTCCATTTACTCAGAACATCATTAAAAAGAGCAGGGTTGTTTTTCCAGTTTAAAATAATTACTGAGTGAGTTTACCATCTATATAATAAAATGGCAAAAATCAAAGATACTGGGAATCAAAATGTGTCTCTATATATCTATGCATTATGAAGTAGCCAAATCTAATGTCAGCCAAGGAATGCACAACTAAGGGGTATAAAGTGTTTTCGTTTGTTATAAATTGAGAATTTGGGAAAAGAAAAAGAAAAGCTTCAGAATATAATTCAAAGTCTTATTTGACAGTCATCTATAATCATACTAACAAATGAACTATTCAAAGGTAACACTCTCTCATTTTGGTTTTCCTCTTGACTACATTTACTAATTTCCTCAGGGTTTCTTAAATGCCACCTTAAGATCTGAGTACTTAGGTTAATTGCTGATCATTTTTATTTTTGAACAACTTGTTTATATCTTTATGCCTTGAGTAAGGAGACTCACTCACTAAACATAGCACTCATGTGAGTTTTTTTTTTTCATGTCCTCAGGCTTGATATTGGAAGATTCAAGCTTTAAAATGCAAGATTAATGTTTGGTTTGATTTTCATAGTTTTTATAATAATATAACAAAAAAATTCAAGTTGCAGTTTAGATATTAATCCTGGATCATTTTTAGGTTGTGATTTGTTAATAAGAAAAACAGCTAATCAATATTTTCTTTAAAATAATGTATTTTTAAAAACACCCAGGTACCTGTTAGAACCAATGTAAACTGTCTAACAAGTAATGCAACTGAAACACAAGAAGACAAATATTTAAACATTTCCATAGAATAAGTTCAAAACAACATAAGGTTACACTTTTTTAAAAAGACAATTCTAAAGAAACAAAGCAATGATGAATAAAAATTACCTGAAAAAAAAAAACCTATAGATTTTATTACCATACCTTTCTGATAATTCTTAAAATTAGGAAACACTAATCTTCCAATTTTATTATTATTTTTATTGTTTTGGCTATTCTAGGTTTTTTTTGGCTATTCTCTGAGTTTTTTTCTACATAAAAATTCAGCTTCTTAATGTCTAGAAAAATAAGTCTGTTAGCATTTTGATTGGGATGGCAGTAAATCTTTAATAAAAAACTCAGGAGTGTAGAATATTACATATTAACATGTTTGAAATCTTGACTTATTGACATGGAAATATTCTACTCCATTTGTATGAATATAGTTTCACTTATTAAATCTTCTTACATTTTTCTAGCAATATTTTGTAATTTTAAAGAATTGGTCTTACAGATTTATTATGGATTTTTTTTATATCTTTTAATTTCTGGTTACTTATTGCTGGTATTGAAATATATGATTGATTTTTGTTATTAACATTTTGTCTTACAAACTTTAAAAACTATTTCAAGTGGATTTTTAAAAAATACACTAGAATTTTTTTTATTTACAAAAACAATTATGCTTTCTATATAGTTTTACTTACCCTACCCAGTACTGATGTCTTTCTTTTATTTATGTTTTCATCTTACTGCAGTAGCTAAACCTCTAGTACGATGTTGTGTACAACTGGTCATAGCAGACATTGTGCTTGTTTTTTGATCGTTTAGAAAAAGACCCAGTTTTCTACCAATACGTACAATGTTTCCTTTAAGTGCTTATTGATTTTCTTCATCAGATTCAGAAAGTTGATAAGCATTTTTACACTGCTGAGTTTTTTATTTTTATTATTTTTAAGGCAAAATAAATTTTTGATTTTGTTGAAGTAATTTTTGGTGTGTCTATTGAGATGATCATATAGCTTTGGTATTGAGTTTGTAATACAATGACATTCATTGATTCATTTTAAACATTAAGAGAATGTTACATTCTTAAACTCTACTTGATAATAAAATACTGTATTTATATTCTGTGAAATTAAATTTTGTATGCTTTCAGGAATCACGATGGGCATTGGTCATTTGTTTTCTTGCAATGGCTTTGATATAAGGTTTTTACTGACCTCATAGAATGAGTTGGGAAGTTCTTTTTTTTATTATTCTAGGTTTTAGAATAATTTTTGGATGGTTGGTATATTTCTTCTTTAAATGTTTGGGAAAATTATCTATTAAACCATCTAAGCTTGAAGGTTGTTTTGTTCTTGTTTCTGTTTTGTGGAGGAGGTTTTTAGCTATAAATTCAAGTGTAATAAATACTGATTATTTTAGTATGCTAATCGTTCTTGAGCACAATTTTTCAGTTTGTACCTTTCAAGGAATTAGCTCATTTCATTAAAATTGCAAATTTTGTTGTATAAATTTGATTATAATATTGTACTTTTAACATCTATAGAATTTGTAAATCTGTGACTTTTCTCATAATTAATATGGATATTTTAGGTCTCTATTGTTTTTCTTTATCATTCTAACTAAAAATGTGACATCATTGATCTCAGAAAAATAGCTCTTGTTTGGGCATGGTGGCCATTGCCTGTAATCCCAGGACTTTGGGAGACTGAGGCAGGAGGACTGTTGGAGCGTAGGCATTTGAAACCAGCCTGAGCAAAACAGAGACTGTATGAAAAAACTGTAAAAATTAGACAGGCATTATGGTACATGCTTGTTGTCCTAGCTTCTTGGAAGGCTAAGGTGGGAGGATTCCTTGAACACAGAAGGTCAAGGCTGCATGGGTGACAGAGTGAGAAACTGTAAAAAATTAAATTAAATAAATTTAAAACTCACCTCTTGATTTTATTTTTTACTATGTTTTGTTTTCTATTTTGTTGATTTCCATATTGATATTTACTATTTTCTTATTCTTTAGGTTTAAATTTTCTTGTCTTAAAATTTTTAAAGATGAAAATAAAGCGATTAAGTTGAAACTTTATTTTTAATATAGTCATTTTGTTACAATTTCATCTCTACATTAGCAAAATTGCACAAATTTTTACATGTTTTCATTTTTATTATAAAAATTATATTCTAATTACCATTTGATTTTTTTCTTTGAACTGTGAGTCACTTAAAAGTGGTTGATTTTGTTTTCTAATTTTTGCATATTTTCCAAAGATCTTTCTGTAATTATCTAATTTAATTTCATTGTACTCAAAAATCATATTTATGTGAGTTGAATCATTTTTAATTCATTAGTATTTATTTATCCTAAAATATACTTTATCTTGGTAAATATTCTAACTGGAAAACAAATGTGTATCTGCTATTGTGCAGTAAAGTATTATATATGTGCTGAGTGGGTCAGTTTGGCTGACGTTCAAGTCCTCTGTGTTATTAAATTTCCATTTATTTGATGTATTAGTCACTCAGATATTGAGATAATTTTGTTTTTGTCTAATTATCTGCCATCTGTAAGTTTTTGCTTCCTTTTATTTTGGAAAAGGTTTGTTGTTATGGTGCATAATTTCTTATGATTATCTATTAAGAGGTCACTCTTAATAGATTAACCAACTTATGAGTGTGAAATGACCTTTTGGGGGAATATTCTGTGCTCTCCAATTTACTGTTTATAATATTAATATAGTCACTCCAGCTTTCATTAGATTTTTATTAACATGATCTATAGTTTTCTAATCCTTACTTTTTGACATTTTATATTTCAGGTATATTTATATTTAAACTATACCTCTTGTAGGCAGTATACTAGTCTTTCTTTTTTTATTCAATCTGACAATCTCTGATGTTTTATTAAATGCCTTACACAATTTATATTCAATGTGTTTATTAATATGGTTAAATTCAATCATGTTACTAATCCTTTTTTATTTCATAGTGATTATTTTTATTTCTACTTTTATATTATTGTTAAATGGTTGCATTTTTATCTCATTCATTATCTTGTTAGCTTTTTTTTTAGTGGTTGCTTTAGGGTATCTAATATACATTTTTAACTTATTACAATTTATCTTCAAGTAATATTAAACCACTTAATGAAAGCCTAAAAGTTTCAAAATGCTATGTACTTATTAACAGAACAAAATATATTTTTGTACACATAATTTAAAACATGGCAGTGAAAGTAATGAATTAATTATTGATCTATACATTGCCATGTCTAGTTCTCAAAAACCCATTTGAAAGAGATAGTGTAAGTCACAGAAGAGTCTCTGCAATCTTATTTTATAATACAACATGTTAAAAAAAGTAAAATAAGATGATATATTCTTAAATGATGAAGAAACACATGGTAAAGTTATTAAAAATAGCAAAGGAATTATTAATGTCAAATTTGGAATAATGGTTACCTTGGGGCCTGGAGAAGTGAGATATGGAGATATTCACTAATGGTATGAAATATGAGTGACCTTCTATTTGAAGCTCAGCGATAAACAGATAATTTATTAATATTCTTTTGTGTATAAAAGTCATATATACATAGGCACGCACACACACATATATAGTACAGTATATTTTATGGCATAAAATCCGTATGTCAATATCTTTTTTCACACAATACCTTTAATCTTGTCAGTAGCAATTTATTGCTGGTCCAGTTATATAGGTAGCCTCTTAAAATTAAGAGGAGTGTTGCATTAAATATTTATTTGGTGGGGGGATGAAAAAAATTTGCCTGTTTTTCTCAAAATTTGTCCTCTAGAATATTGATCTAAGAAAGATTCTGAGAAAAAGCTGTCCTCAAAACACGAGAAAGATGTGCATACTTGCCCACAGACATAATTCACAATATATAGTCGAATATTAGAAACTTTCGGCAATTCTTTAATAAAAATGTTTTCAATGCTTGGTCATTTCTAAAACTTTTTTGTAAGAGTTGATCTTTGTATACTGTGGACTGCCTTCCTGGAAACAACTCTTTTAAAATTGCATTTATGTTTCCAGACCAAACTCTTAGAAATGTATGCTTCTGTTTTCTGTATCCAACCGTTCCAGGATTCCTAGCCTTGCATTACATATTCCATCCATGAACCTATTAGGACACATTGCAGATTGTGGACAGGAAAAAACAATATATAGGATATATTAAGTAAAAACTGACTCTGGCATTACAAAATTTTTTTTATAAGAGAAATTTTACTTTTCATATCTGACATGGACCTGATCAACATGTTAGTCATGTATGCCTAAGAACGAATCATGATATCAATAAATAAATGAATGTATAAATAGCTTACTAATGTCTGAAAATAAAGGAAATTACCAACTCTGATCATTTTGTTAGGTGCCAGATTCTGTGTTGTGTGCTAGACCTCTGGCTTACTAGTCTTAGTCCTTTAAGGGAGATAATATTATCTACAATTGCATAGGAGGAATCTTACTGGTGTGAAGATTAAGGAACTTCACCACGTGCTCAACACTCAATACCTGGTGAGTTGAGCGTCAAACTCAGGTATGTTCAGCTTCCAAGTCTGAGCTACTCTTATTAAATTACCTTATCAGGAGAGCTAAGTAAGTCCCAGTTTACTTGCTTTTGCTATAACATAATTTTTCACTGAAAACCAACTGCCTTTTTCTATTCGTTTTTTTGTGAGACAGAGTCTCACTCTGTCACCAGGCTGGAGTGAGGTGGCACAACCTCAGCTCACTGCAACCTCCACCTCCCGGGTTCAAGCAATTTTTCTGCCTCAGCCTCCTGAGTAGCTGGTACTACAGGTGCACACCACCACGCCCAGCTAATTTTTTTTATATTTTTAGTAGAAATGGGGTTTCACCATGTTGGCCAGGATGGTCTCGATCTCTTGACCTCGTGATCGGCCCACCTCAGCCTCCCAAAGTGCTGGGATTACAGGCATGAGCCACCGCACCTGGCCAACTGCTTTTTTCTTAATGATGAAATTATGTTAGTCCTAATACCTCCTTGTGACCTAACTCAGCGATTCAATTAGACTCAGGTGAGCCAAAATGCAAAAAAATTACTTGCAAACTGGCGTATGCAAATCTTGGCTTTGTTGTTTTAAAAAATGTTTCACATTGTGACCTGTAGCAGGCACTTTGCAGCCTTGGATGAATTAATGAACCCATGTACTAGAAACAAACTTGAATGTCTGTTTGTATGGGTAAAATGTAGCAAAGTAGACTCACTGTATCTTGCAGCCTTCCATGTTTCCAGGAAGATAAGTGGTGGAAATTTCTTTTGGAAGAATAAAATGGCAAATGGAGTAACTGTATATTCCATGCACTGCCTCATACAACACTGCATGTGGGGTCTTTGGGGGAAAATGCAGCCGGGTTCCTAGTGCACACAGGCAACCTATTTAGACTCACTTTGCTCTAAAAAAATCCAAGGGCCTCTGTTATAGCAAGCGGGAGAGACTTGACACAGGTGGTGGTCATGACTAATGTGCATCTGCACTACTGGCCCGGCATCTCATTTCTTAATGAGTTTTGTCTGTTTTATGGTTCCATAATTAAACAAATTGTTATAAGTGACTAAAAAATTGTTGCCAAGAAGCCCATTTCCGCAGCTGGCAGCCTGATACATCAGAAGTTTAATCCTTGAAATGCTGTCAGGGGCCAAATTCTTTATTATTGTTTGCCTAACAATTTCAGATAAGTTGGTGAGTAGAAGTAGCACTTTGGGCACTATTAGATTTCTTTTATGACTGATTTTTTTTCCCCCCAAATACCTGCTTTGTAAGTGGCTGACTTGCTGGGGAATGTATTAGGATAATCCACTTTTTAAAAAACAAGGATGAATCTTTCAACCAATGATTCTTTTTGCCACCAAAGAAGTTTAAATCGTTAAGAGCTAGTCTGGGTATTTTCTCCAGAGAATCACCAGATAAAGAAAGATGGACTGCATTCTAATCTCTGTCAAATCCTTGGAGAGCAGAGCATCTTCTTGGGAGCTGTTTTCCTCTACTATGAATGAAAATCACTGATGCTGTCCTCTTTTTCTTACTTTAAAGCCCACACACAGTGAGGTCTCAGATACACAAGTCTCCCATGTCTATACAAAGAACTGTAGCTTCTAAGTTTAGACACTGTTCTTGGTACCATTTAATTTTTATTGTTTGCTACAACTTAAACTTATTTTTAAAATTATCTTTTATTTGAGTAAAAGTGTATCAGAAAATAGAATTTTTTCCAGTCTTATTGAGGTATTAAGTGACATATAAAATTGTATGAATGTAAGGTGTGCAATGTGATGATTTCTTGTATGTATATATTGTGAGGTGATTACCACAATCAAGTTAGTTAACACATCCATCACCTCATACTTACCATTTATATGTGAGTGTGTTTGTGTGTCTGTATGTGTGTGTGGTGAGAACATTTCAGATCTATTCTCTTAGCAAATTTCAACTATACAATACAGTATGATTAATCATACTCCCCATGCTGTACATTCAATCCCTATGATTTATTCTTCTTTCTATATGGTCCCAAATAGGTACCTTTTGTTTATTTACTATATTAAGTAAGATATTTTCAATAGGACTTTATGGTTTTTTTTTGTGGTTTTAAATTATATGCTTTTCTGGTTAAACTAGTACATCTTTAGTTTAGAAAAATTTAAAAATATATAAGAAATAAAACATTCAAAATCCCACACTGGTATACTGGATTTTTTCTCAGCAAAGAGTCACTCCCCTCCTCCTTAACATAGAATATACTTCTTGATCCACTGAGTTTGGGATTGACCATGAGCTTTCCTTTGAACCTGGGAAAGTAGGAAAAAGTGACATGTTGAATGTGGGCAGAAGTGCCAGTTCACAGTAAAGGCTTTAAGAGGCTTGCCTTCTGCTCTCCTGGTGTCCACCGTGACACCCACAGGTCCTGCTACTTCAGGCTAGGTCCCAGAATGAAACAGATGTGCACCAGACCTGGATCCGATCAGACCTAGTGAAGTTCTAAGTGGTACCTTTTCAAGCCTAAAATAAGTATCTCTTCTTATAAGCCCCTAAGATTATGAGATTGTCTATTACACAGCAAAAAATGACATATACATCCACTTTCAATGGAGATTGTGTGTGTATATAAAAATGTATGCAGTAAATCACATGCACACACACATGCATAGATTTAAAATAGATTGCTTCTAATGCAACCAACTCATTCTAGTTTGCCTGAAACTTCCCTGGTTTTAGCATGGTAAGTACCCTGTCCTGGGACACTCCTCAGTCTCAGGCAAACCAGGAATGTTATATCACTCCTACTTCTTACATTTTATTTTTACTTAATAAACCTACTTTTCTTGTTTAGTAAACTTTGAATAGAAACCTATGCTGTTGCATATTCTTTTTAGTTTGTAGTAACTGAGTAATACCCAGTCACTTTCACAGACCAAGAAACTAATTTAACCAATCACCTAATGTTAGGTATTCATTAATAAGTTATTTTTGAGGTTATTTCTGCTTATAAATTAGGAAAACATTTCCTGTATTTTATTCATTTTTTAAAATTATTTTATCATAATTATTCATAATTGAATTTTATAATTTGAGGTCAAATTGTTTTATAAAACCAACAGCTTAATTTAAAAATATTTTAGCAGACAATAAAATTTTTAGAATCCTGTCATTAAATGACAGTATCATTCTTTTTAATGACAGAATGGCAACTTCTTGTGTATCTATACCACATTTTCTTTATCCATTCATCCACTGATGGACAGTTAGGTTGCTTCCAAATCTTGGCTATTGTTAATGATGCTACCAAAAAAAAAAAAAAAAAAAAACATGGAAGTGCTGATGAATCTTCAATATACTGATTTCCTTTATTTGGGTATATACCTAGTGATGGGAATGCTGGAACATACAGTAGCTCTATTTTTAATTTTTTGTGGAACTTCCAAACTGTTCTCCATAGTATTTGGTTTTAATTTACATTCCTACCAATAGCGTTTGGGAATCACCTTTTCTAAACATCCTCACCAGCATTTATTATGGCTTGTCTTTTGGATACAAACCATTTTAACTGTGGTGAGGTGAGATGATATCTCATTGTAGTTTTGATTTGCCTTGCTCTGATGATAAATGATTTTGAGCACTTTTTGTATATCTTACTGTTACTTATATGTCTTCTTTTGAGAAATATCTATTAAGATATTTTCCCATCTTTAAATCAAATTACTCATTTTTTCCTCTAGAGTTGTGTGAGCTCCTTATATATTCTGGTTATTGATGCCTTGTCAGATAGATGGCATACAAATATTTTCTCCCATTTTGTGTGTTGTCTTTTTACTTCATTGTTTTCCTTGCTGTGCAGAAGGTTTTTAACGGATGAATCCCATTTGTCTATTTTTGCTTTAGTTGCCAGTGACAGCAGGTTTTAACTCAAAAAATATTGGCCCAGTCCAATGTCCTTAATAATTTCCCTAATGTTCTAGTAGTTTCATAGTTTCAGATATTAGATTTAAGCCCTTAATCTATTTTGATTTGATTTTTGTATATGATGAGATACAGTGGTCTAGTTCCATTGTTCTGCATATGGATATCCAGTTCTCCCAGCGCCATTTATTGAAGAGACTGTCTTTTCCCCAGTGTATGTTCTTGACACCTCTGTTGAAAATGAGTTCACTGCAGATGCATGTATTTGTTCCTGGGCTCTCTCTCTGTTCCATTGGTCTATTTGTCTGTATTTATGTCAGCATGATGCTGCTTTGGTCACTATAGTTCCATAGTATAACTTGAAGTCAGATAATGTGATTCCTTCCATTTTTCTCTTTTTGCTTAGGATGTTTGATTATTCTGGGTCTCAAATGATTTCATGTGAATTTTGGAATAAATTTTTCTATTTTTGTGAAGAATGTCGAAGGTGTTTTGATAGGGATTGCATTGAATCAGTAGATGCCTTTGGGTATAATGGACACTTTAAGAATATTGATTCTTCCAATCCATGAACATGAAATATATTTCAATTTTTTTTATCATCTTCAATTGCTTTCATCAGTGTTTTAGAGTTTTCATTGTCAATGTATTTCATATATTTAGCTAAGTTAAATTCTAGGTACTTAATTTAATTTGTAGTTATTGAAAATGGCAATACTGTTTTGATTTCTTTTTCAAATTGTTCACTGTTGGCATATAGAAATGTTACTAATTTTTGTATGTTAATTTTGTATCCTGCAACATAGTGAAATTGATTATCATTTCCAAAAATTTTTTTGGGTGGAATCTTTAGGTTGTTCCAAATATAAGACCATGTCATTCACAAACAAAAATAACTGGACTTCTTTCTTTTCAATTTGAATTCATTTTATTTCTTTCTCTTGTGTGGCTGCTCTAGATAGGACTTCCAGTACAATGTTTAGTAACAGTGGTGAAAGTAGGCATCCTTGATGTGTTCCAGATCTTAGAGGAAGAGTGTTCAGTTTTTCCCATTCAGTATGACACTAGCTATAGGTATGTCAAATATGGTTTTTATTATGTTGAGGTATGTTCCTTCTGTACACAGATTTCTGAAAGTTTTTATCATGAAGTGATGTTGAATTTTAGCAAACACTTTTTCATTATCAATGGAAATAATCATATTTTTTCCTTCATTCTGTTGATAAAATGTATCACATTGATTGAATTGCATATGCTGAACCATCCCTGGGATGAATCTCACCTGGTCAAGATGAAAAATATTTTTAATGTGTTACTGCATTCAGTTTGCTAGTATTTCGTTGAAGATGTTTCAACCAATATTCATCAGCAATATTGGCCTGTACTTTTCTTTTTTTTGACGTGTCTTGGCTTTTGTAATTTATTTTTTTGATGTGTCTTGGCTTTGGTATCAGGGTAATATTGGCCTTGTAGAATGTGTGTGGAGCTATTTCCTCCTCCTTTAGTTTTTAAAATAGTTTGAGCAGGATGGTTATTTTTTTTTTTCAAATGTTTGGCAAGATTCAGTAGTGAAGTCATTGAGTCCTGGGCTTTCCTTTGCTGGGAGACTTTTATTACAGCTTTGACTTTGTTTCATGTTACTGGTCTGTTCAGGTTTTAGATTTCTTCATAGTTTAATCTTGGTAGATGTTATGGGTCCAGGAATTTATCCCTTTCTTTTATTGCTGTGTATCTTCCAGATTTTGTTGTCAAGATAATGCTTGCCTCAGAATAAAGTTAGGAGGAGTCCTTCCTCCTCAATTTTTTGGAAGAGTTTCAGTAGGAATTGTACCAGCTCTTCTTTATATATCTGGTAGAATTTAGCTGTAAATCCATCTGAACCGGGCTTTTTGTTTGTATGCTATTTATACTCAATTTCAGAGCTCATTATTTGTCTGTTTAGGCATTCTGTTTCTTCCTGGTACAGTCTTGGGTGGGTTTTTGTGTCTAGGAATTTATTCATTTCTCCTAGATTTTCCAGTTTGTGTACACAGATGTCTTTACAATACTCTCTGATAGTTATTTGATTTCTGTGGGGTGATAGTATCCCCTTTATCATTGCTGATTGTCTTTATTTGTAGATTATTTATTTTCTTATTAGTCTAGCTAGTAGTCTCTCTCTCTCCCTCTCTCCCTCTCTTTTTTTCTCCTAAAAAACAGCTCCTGGCTTTGTTGATCTTTTTAATGATTTTTCCTATTTCAATCTCCTCCAGTTTAGTTCTGATTTTGATTATTTCTTGTTTTCTGCTAGCTTTGGGGTTGGTTTGCTCTTGCTTGTCTAGGTCTTTTCTTCGTGATATTTGGTTGGGAATTTGAGATCTTTCTCACTTTTTCATGTGGGCATTGAGTGCTGTAATATTTCCTATTAACTCTTCCTTATCTATGTCTGGGAAATTCTGGTATGCTGTATCTTTGTTATGGTTAATTTCAAAGTACATGTTGATTTCTGACTTAATTTCATCATGTACCCAGAAGGCATTCAGGAGCTTTTTGTTTAATTTTCCTGTAATTTTATGATTTTGAGAGATTTTTAGATTCTTGACTTCTGTTTTTATTATGCTGTGAGCTGGGAGAGTGGTTGGTATAATTTCAGTTCTTTTGCATCTGCTGAAGATTGTTTTATGCATGATTGAGTGGTCAATTTAGAGTATGTGACATGTGCAGGTGAGGAGACTGTATATTCTGCCATTTTGGGGTGGAAAGTTCTACAAAGGTCTATCAGATCCATTCGGTTCAGCGTTGATTTCAGGTCCTGAAACTCTTGGTTAGTTTTCTGCCTTGATGATCTGTCTAATACTGTCATTAAGTTATTGAAATCCCCTAGTATTATTGTGTGGTAGCCTAAGTCTCTTTGAAGGTCTCTAAGGACTTTTTTTATGAATCTGGGTGCTCCTGTGTTGGGTGCATATATATTTAGAATGGATATAAACCATTTACCACTATATAATCCTCTTCTTGGTCTTTTTTGATCTCTGTTGGTTTAAAATCTCTGCCTGAAATTAGGATTGCAACGATTGATTTTTCTTTTTTTTTCTATTTGCTTAGATTTTTCCCCACCTCTTATATTGAGCCTATGATGTCATTGCATGTGAGATGGGTCTCTTGAAGACAGCATACCACTGGGTCTTCAGTATTCAGTTTGCTATTCTGCCTTTTAATTGTGGCATTTAGTCCATTTAAATTCAAAGTTAGTATTGATAATGCAGATTTGATCTAGTCAACATGTTGTTAACTTTATTATTCTAGATTTTCTAGTTTGTGTGCATAGATGTCTTTACAAGAGTCTCTGATAGTTATTTGTATTTCTGTGGGGTCAGTGATAATATCCCCTTTGTTATTGCTGGTTGTCTTTATTTGGAGCTTAGTTAGTGTGTTGCTTTATAGTGTTACTTGTCTGTGTACATAAATGTGTTTTTTTTAGTGGCTGGTAATGGTCTTTTTCATATTTAGTGCTCCCTTCAGTAGCTTTTGTAAGGCAGGCCTAGTGGTAACAGATTCCCTTAGCATTTGCTTGTCTGAAAAGGATCTTATTTTTCTTTCACTTATTCAGCTTAGTTTGACCAGATATTAAATTCTTGGTTGGAATTTCTTATCTTTGCCTCCAGTATCTTCTGGCTCATATGGTTTCTGCTGAGAGGTCCACTGTTAGGCTGATGAGATTCCCTTTGTAGGTGTCCTGTCCTTTCTCTCTAGCTGCCCTTAATATCTCTTTTGGGGATGCCAATGAGACATAGATTTGGTCTTTTTAAATAACTCCATATTTATCAGAGGTTTTGTTAATTCCTTTTTATTCTGAATATTTTCTTTATTCTTGTCTGAGCACATATTTCAGAAAGCCAGTCTTCAAGCTATGAGATTCTATCCTTATCTTGGTCCATTCTGCTGTTAACTCTTGTGATTGCATTAAGAAATTCTTGTAGACTGTTTTTCAGCTCTATCATGTCAGTTACATTCTTTTTTTTTTTTTTGAGACAGACTCTTATTCTGTGGTCCAGGTTGGAATGCAGTGGTGTGATCTTAATTCACTGCAACTTCTACCTCCTGGGTTCAAGCAATTCTCATGCCTCAGCCTCCCAAGTACCTGGGATTACAGCCATGTGCCACCATGCCCTTCTAACTTTTTTTTTTGTTTGTTTGATATTTTTTTTTGTAGTGGAGAGTTTTGCCATGTTGGCCAGACTGGTCTTGAACTCCTGACTGCAAGTGGTCTGCCTGCCTTGTCCTCTCAAAGTGCTTGAGATTATAGGCACGAGCCATCATGCCTGTCCTTAAACTGGCTATTTTATCTCTTAACTCCTGTTATCTTTTCATTATGATTCATAGCTTCTTTAGATTGGATTTCAAAGTTCTCCTGAATCTCAATGATCTTCATTCCTATCCATGTTCTGAATTTTATTTCTGTCACTTCAGCCATATCAGACTGGTTAAGAATCCTTGCTCAAAGATTAGTGTAGGCATTTGGAAGAAAGAAAACACTCTGGCTTTTTGAGTTGTCAGAGTTCTTGTGTTTGTTCTTTCTCATTTTTGTGAGACAATCTTTCTTCAATCTTTGAAGTTGCTGTCCTTTGTATTTTTTCTTTTATTTTATTTAATGACCTTGAGAATTTAATAAGGTAGGTGCAATTGACTGGCTTCATTACTGGAAGATTTTAGGAGGCCAAGGCTCAGCTCAAGACTTCTATACTGAGTGTTCTATCACTAGGGAACTAGTATTGGGCCCCAGCTTTGATTTATGACTGCTTGAGGTTAGGAACCTGCTGCACTGGAGCAGTTGAGGTGACCCCAGACAACTGGTCCTAATGCTTCCATGAGTGGTGCCAGTCAAAGCACTTCATAGGGCAATGGCAGCATGTTCCCTCCTCATTCACACGTGCCAGCAGCAGTGGCAGTGGCAGCACTGTAGGGTGCACACTCCTTGGCTGTGGCAGAGTGCTAGCAGGTTCCAGAGTGCTGGTCTCTGTGAGGATGCTTGCAGCAATGGCAGTGACAGTGTGGCTTTGGAGGTTGAAGGCCCTCCCACAGACAACTGCTCATGAATTTACACTGGTGGACATGTTAGCATGGGGGCAGGGTGCTGGTGGGCACAGGACTGTGTGCACCTTCTGTGGACATTCATGCTGGCAGCAATGGTCCCTCAGGGCTGGGAACAGTTTGCTATTTTCTGTGCTTATTTATGTGCTGGCAGCTCCAGTGGAGGGGCGATGAGCTGGCAGAGGCAGGGTTGGTGGGTTCCATGCCTGCCAATGTTCTAAAAACAATGATGTTTCAGAAGAAGAAGAGAAGCAAGCTGCATTCATGCTGGCAGCAGTGGCACAGCAGGGTGCATACATTCACATGTGCCAGTCAGGAAGGGAAGGCTAGGCCTGTCCATGTACACATTCAACATTCACTGGCAAAGCAATGTGGGGGGTGGCCATGACTGAGTGCCGTGCCTCCATTAGATCAACAATGTGGCACAGGGTCGGCTGCAGTGGAGGGGAGGCATGGGTGGGCTGTATGTGTCTGCAGTGGCCACTCTGCTGGAGCACTGTGCTGGAAAGGTACAACCTGCCAACACAGGAGCAATGATGGGGGCCCCTAGGATGTACCTAGAGGCAGCTCTGCAAGCAGACAGGGTCAGGCTGGAGCCCTGGGATATAGGCCAGTGGACTGAGGGGTGCTCAGATCAGATGGGTCCCATATGTGGGCAAGATTTCCCTGTAGAGTTCAGTTTTGACAGCTCACCTATGGCTAAAGCCTCTTGTAAGAAAAAGTTGAGTTTTGGGGGATGGGCATCCCTGGCCATGCTCCCCACTACAGATGCTCCTGTACCAAACCATCTGGCCTCTGCCCCATCCCCAGTTGGAGTTCTGCCCCTACCACTTCTCTAAGCTGCTTCCCCTGCCATCTCCTCCTGCCAGGAATCTAGAGGCCCAAGGTGAGAGGGGGTTGCTTCTTACCCATTCAACTAAGTCCTTCTCAGAGGAGTCATTGGGGGCCAGGAATGAGTCTGCATCTGCGGGAGACACATGCAGGGTTCCCAGCTTCCTCTCCCTTCAGCCCAGCCTCTGTGTCTTCCCTCTCTCCACTCTCAGTGCCCTCTCTCTGAAAATCTGCTGTAAGTGTGCCAGTCTTTCCAATGTCCCAGTCTTTCAGTGGGAGATGTTCCTCCTGGCTGTGTCTAGCTGGCTATTTTAGAGTAAGAAAAAACTTCTGGGATATTTTTAAGAAGAAATATCTAATCCAAGTATTTTTCCAGATAATAGTATCACTTTAAAAATAGACTACAAATAAGCTTTGTCAAATGTAGGGTTAAGAGATTTACATTCAAATCATAATTCCATGTATAAATATCTTAATTAAACCTCTAAAAATGCATATTATATTTTGAGTATGTTCTCATTCTTACTAGGATCACTAAATACGTTTATGTATTTTGATGTGCAGTAGTAAAATGGCCCGTTTTAGATCACAGCCCTGGAAGGAACATGGAAACATGGTTCATGGTATAACAGACTATACAAAATACAGTAGTGAACAGCATGCTGCCAATTCCTATAAGGACACTACATTCAAAATAAAACCCTATATTGCACAGGAAAATAAAACCAAAATACTACTTCTTATATCTTTACCAAGACAATTGTCATGGACAGGTGGGTGCTGGTCACAAGAGTGCAATCACTCCCAAACACACATTTTAAGTCAACCAAGCAGTTAGTAAACCAGACATTTAAGGTGTCATATACATTTCAAGAGGAAATAATATATTGTATAGAAAAATTTCTTGATCAGTTTTCAGATATATTAGTTATCCTCCAATACCTTGAAACCAATTCAATTTGCCACAGCTCAATATCCTTGTCATTTCACATAGACTGTTGGGTTTTAAATCAAGGCCAACACTGCAACTCATCTTTGGTGGGAAACAAAATTTATAGTATTACAATAAGATCCAATTCTCAGGGGATTTAAACCACTTGAATAATTCATTCTGAGTTTTTCCCTAGAATTGTAAAAAAAAAAAAAAAAAAACCAAGTACAAGTATGTTTAGCATTATAAGTAATAATATTACAGGAGAAGCAAGAATGTTGAACAAAACACATTGTATTTCACGGTTGCTAGACATTGGATATAAAGAAAAAAATGTTTTCATATAAGTTACTTATGTGAGTGAAGGAGCTATTTAAATCCCTTTACCTTCTTAATTCCTGGGATGGCCATCATTCAAGGAGAGTCTTAAACAACCAAAGATATACATGAAGTGTCCAGAGAGATCAGAAATAGCTCATTAAGTGTCAACTACCAATTCTTTTCTCATTATCTTAAAAATATAAAATATAATACATTGAATATGTATATGATTTCTTTATATTAAAATATTTATGCACTGAGAGAATTTCAGACTTCAACATCAAAAGATTACGTAGGTGGTAACATTACACACATTATAAAGCAAATAGAATATGCATTTGTCTAAGTTATTCAGATTGTTTAAGCAAATCATGTTAAGTTTTGAAATTTCTGTGTCATTGTGTACCTGTAGGAATTTTGGTAACAGGAGATGCAGTAGATAACCCGCTATGCTAAAATATGCTGTGCCTATTTGGTAACAACCCATTCCTGTTTTCTCTCCCTCCTTTCCTACTTAATTTTCCCTTTACCTGACTTCTGCCTCCTTGAGTCTGCATACTGTATTAGGGAACTTCAACTCCCATAACAAAATAGCATAGACAGGGTATCTTAAGATAGTCCAAGAACAGGGTGCCAGCATGGCTGGGTGCTGGCAAGCATTCTCTTCCTAGCTTGTAGATAGCTGCTTTTCTGCTATGTTCTCATGGTAAAGAGAGATCAATCTCTGGTCTGGTGTCTCTTCTTCTTATAAGGGTACTAATTCTATTGCATCAGGACTCTACTCCTACAACCTCATTTGACCTTAATTACCTTCTTATTAAAGGCTGTATCCCCAAAACAGTTTCACAAGGGTTTAGTGCTTCAACATGATTTTGGAGGAGGCACAAATATTTAATCCATGGTATTCTGTTCCTGCCCTGCCAACCCATGCCCTTCTCATATTCGAAATATGTTCATTCCATCACAAAAGTCCAAAAATCTTAACTCACTCCAACATCAACTCTAAAGTATAAAGTCAAAGTCTAATGTAAATATTAGATACTAGTGAGACTTTAGGTATGATTTATCCTGAGACAATATTTCTCTCTAGCCTTGAACCTGGGAAAGCAGACAACCTATGTGCTTTCAAAATGCACTAGTGTATAGGTAAGGACAGACACTCTCATTGCAAAAGGAAAATTGGAGGAGGAAGAAAAATGACAGGTTTCAGCAAGTCAAAAACCAAGTAAGGCAAATTCCATTAGATCTCAAGACTCCAGAATTTTCTCTTTGGTGGTCTCTTAAAGTTCTGCTCTTTAATCTGTCCCATGTATAGTCTTCCTCATCTTAACTGCTGGTAACCCCATCCTTATAATTCAATGAGCCCCAACCACTGAATTATAAGGGCACCAGGGACCATTTATTTGTTTGTTTTCATACTGCTAATAAAGACATACCCGAAACTGGGAACAAAGAGAGATTTAATTGAACTAACAATTCCACATGATGGGAGGCTTCAGAATCATGGTGGGAAGTGAAAGGCACTTCTTACATGGTGGCAGCAAGAAAAAAATGAGGAAGCAAAAGCAGAAATCCCTGATAAACCCATCAGATCTTCTGAGAATTATTCACTATCATGAGAAGAGCACAGGAAAGACTGGTCCCCTATGATTCAATTACCTCCCGCTGGGTCTCTCCCACAACGTTGGAAATTCTAGGAGATACAATTCAATTGATATTTGGGTGAGGACACAGCCAAACCATATCAGACCAATTTTGTTGAAGACAATTTTTCCACGGATGGAAGTGGGAGTTGGATGGTTTGAGGATGAAAATGTTCCACCTCAGACATTATTTAGATTCTCATAAGAGGCATGCAATTTAGATCCCTTGTGTGTACAGTTTACAATAGGGTTCCTGTTCTTAAGAGAATCTAGTGCAGCTACTGATCTGACAGGAGGCAGAGCTCAGGCTGTAATGCTTGCTGGCACACGCTTCACCTCCTGCTGTGCAATACGGTCCCTAACAGGCCATAAACCAGTACCAGTGCACAGCCCTGAGATTGGGAATCCCTTTTCTAATTGATAAGTGTATGTACCTTCTTTCTCTAACATCACGTACCCAATACAATGCCATTAGATCTCAAGGCACCAGAATTTGGAAGGGAGATAGATAACAGGATGGTAGGCAAAGTGTTTCTTCATACTTCTGCCTTTAAATGGCACTTGCCAATTCTGCCTGAAGTCAACCTAGCATAACTAGTCATCTTTACCTGTAAAATGATGATGTAAGTGGAGGAGCAGATGAACTATTTGAGGACCACCATCATCTCGACCACAGCTCTTCCTTGGTCTGCATAAAGAGCAACAATATAAAAATTTCATGAATTATTTATTTTAGTTTTTCCTCATACTCTAAACATTATTATTTTTACACAAAAAAAGTAGTCAATATTGTACATATTCATTTTATGTCAGAATTACTCACATATTCATATCAGAATACTTGGAGTTTAGTCATTTAATTTTCTTAGGACATATTTCAAAGCTGTTTTTGAAGTCAAGTAGCAAAAACTGTTAACTCTGCCCTACAGAAGTTTTTAGTGAATGGATTAATCTAATGATGTCACCCAATCACCCTCCTTTAGGGAAGCAGCACACTTTAGACATTTAAAATTGGAGATTGGTAGAGATTTCTTGTAAATGTTTATCTTATCTGGAAATCCTATATTATAAACTACTACTTTTCATTTTTCCTTCCCTTTTGGACTGATATTTTATTGCTTGAAGAAGCCTTTAACTTGTGTATATATGTAATGGATTAAATCACAGAAATTATTATGTCTCTTCAAAATACAATTGCCAATAAATAAGTGTGTTGCAAACTCCACTTATCGGAGGCCTCACAACATCTATAATCAACTCTGAAAATACATTATGACAGAACAATATTACTCAGAACTACTTAATCATTGAAATATTTTAAATATCATAAAAATTCGTGAGAAAATATTTTGTCTGTTTATTGTATAAGCATCTTGCATGTTATGCCATTTCTCAATAATTTTTTAGCAAAAAAAGTAATGTTAAAACACAAGAGATGCATGTTTCATTAGTTTTTCTTATTAAACAAATAAGTCAATAATTTTAAAACTGAAAATTTGTGAAAAATTAATCTCATTGCTTAATCAAGGCAATCATTGCTCGATATTTTTTATGTTATTAAAATGTTATTCTAAATAATATTCTAGAAAGTACACTAATTTCTTTTTATTTTTGAGATTGAGTTTTGCCCAGACTGGAGTGCAGTGGCACGATCACGGTTCACTATAACCTCCACAACTTGGGTTCAAGTGATTCTCCTGCCTCAGCCTCCTGAGTAGCTGGGATTACAGGTCCTTGGCACCATGCCTGGCTAATTTTTGTATTGTTAGTAGAGACGGGGTTTCACCATGTTGGCAAGATTTGTCTCGAACTCCTGACCTCAGGTGATTCATCCATCTCAGCCTTCCAAACTGCTGGGATTATAGGTGTAAGCCACTGTGCCCAATCACCTAATAATTTCTTGAGGTTAAACACCCCATATGATTCATCTCAAAGTCATCCATACCCTATAGTACCCCATAATGAACAGGAAATAAAAGTGACCATATCTGCATTCTCAACTAAAAAACTCTTCATGATTTTTGATGCTAATTTTATGCATATATTTATTTTTACACAACCATTGTAGCTCTATTTTATAACTTCTACAATGGAAAGGCTGAAAATATATTGCTGTGTAAGAATTAGTTTTAGTCAAGATCACCATTTGAAGATATCAGTGTACATAATGTCAGTATTTTTACCTCGAGAAATCATTCTATTTATTTTTGACTCTTGAACTTAAATTAATTACTCTATGACACTTTCCTCTCCCATATAAAAACCATGGTCTTGTAAGTTTTCCAGTGGATTCATGGCTATCCTGTGCTTTCTATGCCCTCTTCTTTTTACATGTTACTGTCTCTAATAGATGCAAACATATACTCAGAAATAAAACCAGCAGCTGGATCTCTGGAATTTACAGTTCCCAGAGATCTCAGTAAGCTATTATATATATTTGAACCAGCCCACAATTTTATCAACATTCTCAGCTCCTGAGCATCACATATAACTAAAAGTGCCTTAGGGACAAAGTTATAGTGAGTAGCAATAGACATATACTTTCATAAACAACTCTGGGATTTCATTGCAGGAATTAGAGTGTGTATTACTCATTTATGAATGAGAGTAATAGGCACTCTCATTTCTAAACGTAACAATGTCCCCAGCAACTTTCCTCTCTCACGCCTGTGAGCACATCTACATGATGACAATTGCTTGATCAATCATGGGATTTTCAGTTGGTTCATGGGGCACGAGTAGTGTGTGTGCAGCATAATTATTTTTATTGCATAAACAGAATGACCATATGTGTATATGTCACCACTAACAGAATTTAGCATGGTGCGTGGCACACAGTAGGCAACCAATAAAAATATATTTACTGAGTATAAAGTAGTGAAGATATTAACTCTAATTTCACTATACTGAAAAACATATCACTCATGTAATATGAATTATCAAAACAATGTGATCTTCCAAGACACACCACATATTAACTACGTGATCCTAAACAACATACTTACGTAATACATCATATAATGTTGATGTGAAGATTAAGTAAATGTGTATACAAATCACCTAACGTCTACCAGGCACATTGGAATAATTCGGTCTACATTTAAAACAAAAATAGATAGCATCAAAAACAAAAATTCACAAAAAGGGATTTTAGAAATTCTTTTTGAAAGGAAGGTTAAAAATATTTTCTTAAGGCTTAACATAAATTAAGTATTTTTATATTTTCTTAATATAAAAATAATATTTGTAAGAAAGACCTGCTCTAAATCTTTGCAAGAAATACTAGCTATTGTATTTATAAACACACCATGCTTATAAATTGTCAGGTTATCAAACTTTTCTAAGTTCCACCAGTAAGCAATAAACAAAAGGAGAGATACAATGCCAGCAAAATATTTCACCGGAATAGCAAGTTTAAAATATGCCGTATTAACTTCTCAAATTCTACAAGTATGTGACATGTATTCCATTAATTTCTCTGGTGTATTACTTCTATGCCAGAGATTACAAAGTGTTTACATAAACGTCAGGTACTTAAGTAGCTTTGTCTCTTTTTATATAAACATTGAATACAGGCTTTGTTTTCTTCCTTCACAAAAACTAAGCTCATACATTTTATTTCAATCCTCTGGACAGTGTTCAAAAATAAAACAGGCTTCTTTCCATATTCTCAATTTAACATTGATCCATCTGCTGGATCAGAACAAACTAAATAACTGATGTAATTCAAGTCCTCATGGAAGACAAACTATACCTTTTAAAGTTGAATCATTAAAAATTTTATTTATTTTTTATTGCATTTTAGGTTTTGGGGTACATGTGAAGAACATGCAAGATTGTTGCATAGGTACACACGTGGCAGTGTGATTTGCTGCCTTCTTCCCCTTCACCTATATCTCGCATTTCTCCCCATGCTATCTCTCCCCAACTCCCCACCCTCTGCTGTCCCTCCCCTATTTCCCCCCAACAGACCCCAGTGTGTAGTGCTCCCCTCCCTGTGTCCATGTGTTCTCATTGTTCAACACCTGCCTGTGAGTGAGAACATGTGGTGTTCGATTTTGTGTTCTTGTGTCAGTTTGCTGAGAATGATGGTTTTGATTTCTATCTTCCTTGCCTAGTTTATTTAGAAATGATTTTCTTTTCTTTCCTCTATCTCAACTTCTTTACTTGTGAGTTTTTAGAATATGAACATGTCCATTCTCTCTTCTAAGCTTCGTGAACTCTACCTTATTCTTCTGCATAGAAGCATCTAGAAAATGCCCAAACCTTTCCAATCCCTTTTACTTGTCTCTAAATTCTTCCTTAGAAACCTGTTTCATTTTCTTATCTAAGATCATGGGGACAAAATAAGAATTTTCTCTGATAAAAAGTTGTTTGAAAATACTATTATATGCCATTCTGAGAATAACAAATGAAACATCCAAAGAGCAGTGAATTTTATTGTTAGAATCTCAATAATGAGTCAGGAGCAGAGGTTCACACTTGCAATCCTAGCACTTAGGGAGGCCTGAGGTGGGCATATGTCTTGGGCTCAGGAGCTTAGCCAGGCCAACATGGTGAAACCTCGTCTTTAATAAAGATACAAGAAATAGCCAGATGTTGTGGCATGCACCTGTAGCCCCTGCTACTCAGGGGACTGAAGCAGGAGGATCGCTGGCACCTGGGAGGTTGAGGCTGCAATGAGCCAAGATGGTGCCATAGCACTCCAGCCCAGGTGACAAAATAAGACCGTCTGGAAAAAGAAAAATAGAATCTCAATAATGAATTTTGCCTGTGCATACCCTTTTTAAACTTAGGCACATTATATACTTCAGCTTTTTTACTCCAAAAGTACACATTGAGATCATACTATGTCCCAGGCATGATGATAAATGCATTTAAAACATACACAAAATGGGTTGGGCATGGTAGCTCTTGCCTGTAATCCCAGCACTTTGGGAGGCTGAGGTGGGTGGATCACGAGGTCAGGAGTTCAAGATCAGCCTGATTAACATGGTGAAACCCCGTCTCTACTAAAAATTAAAAAATTAGCGGGTGTGGTGGCATGTGCCTGTAATTCCAGCTACTCACGAGTCTGAAGCAGGGGTATCTCTTGTACCTTGGAGGCGGAGGTTGCAGTGAGGTGAGATAGCACCACTACACTCCAGCCTGGATGACAGAGTGAGACTCTGTCCCCAAAAACAAAAAAAAGTATACAAAATGTTTCTCCCCGTTGAACTTTAAGACTATTGAAGGCTAATGAAAATATAGTTGAATATAAATAATGATACTTTGAAAATATAATGGTATTTTGAAAGTAATGCTTTCAAAAACGATGAAAAAAAAATCCAAATTTGAACTACAAAACAAACATTGCAACAATGAAAGACAAAAAGAAATGAGAACCAAAGCAGGGAAAGAAAAAATCAGATAAGTCAGTTTAGTATCTCCTAGCTTCTATAAAATATAGTAGAAAGCAATCATCTGGTTCTTTGCACACTTATTAAGAAAAATAGCATTTGTTCTTCAGATTACTATGAAGAAAGAACTGTACATACATAGCCAAATTATTGTAGTAAATAAACCACACAGCTTTCAGGCCATGTTGCCTCACTACTCATTACTACAGATGGAATACTGAGATGGAAGAGGGTGGGTAACTATTATTCAAAAGATATTGGGAGCTGGGATTGCCACAAACTGGTCAGTCTTTTGCCTTCCACTAGAGGTGGTAATAAAACAGGAAACCAAAAATGCAATAAGCACTAAACAAGTCATCACATATATAAATATACAATGAAAATTTTTATGAATAGAAGATAAAGTTTAAAGAATCTTTTTATTACAAAGATACATGCATGCATATGTTTATTGCAGCACTATTCACAATAGCAAAAACACTGTATCAACCCAAATGTCCGTCAATGATAGACTGGATTTAAAAAAATGTGGTACATATACAGCATGGAATACTATGCAGCCATAAAAAGGAAAGAAGCTCTACATCATTGATCATTAGAGAACTGCCAATCAAAACCAAAACGAGATACCATCTCATGCCAGTCAGAATGGCATAGTATTCCATGCCCTTTGCAGGGACATGGATGGAGCTGGAAACCATTATCCTCAGCAAACTAATTCAACAACAGAAAACCAAATACTACATGTTCTTACTTATAAGTGGGAGCCGAACAATGAGAATACATGGAAACATGGAGGGGAACAACACACATTGGGGCCTGTCAGAAGTGGGATAGAGAAAGGAAGAGCATTAGGATAAATAGCTAATGCATGCTGGGCTTAATACCTAGGTGATGGGTTGATAGATGCAGCAAACTACTGTGGCAAATGTTTACCTATGTAACAAACCTATATATCCTGCACATGTACCCCAGAACTTAAAGATAGAAATTAAAAAAAAGTTAAAAATAATATATGTATTATATAAATTATATATATATAACATAAACATATATTTAAGTTTAATTTATAAATATTTTAATTATATATGTTATACTCATATATTCTTTATTATATATGTGTGTATATATATATTTATATACATATATACACAGTTTAGAAAGTCTTGTAGTGAGAGGGTTTGTGATCTAATATAGCCAGGGAAAAAAACAACTTTCATTTTTAGTAGTTATATTCTTTTGTGTATCAATTCAGTATTCAGGCATTATAACCCAAAATAAGTTAAATAACATTTAGTGAAACATTTAGATATTGCTAAAAATGTATCTCCAGTGCCTCTCTTTATTGGTACTCTTATGCTGCCAATTTGTGCACATTGAACTGTATCAATCACAAAATATACACATTTATTTTTCTATCCATTAGTCTTCCTACCTTAACTCTAAATTATGTTAGGTCTAACTCCTGACCCAATAACCCAATAATATAGGTATCCAATACATGCTAATGGATAATGGGATTTACTTCTTAAGAGTGTAATCTGTGTGGGAAGGGAACATCACACACTGGGGTCTGTTGGGGGGTGTGGGGTTAGGGGAGAGATAGCATTAGAAGGAAGAATACCTAATGCAGATAATGGGTTGATGGGTTCAGCAAACCGCCATGGCACGGGTGTACTTATGTAACAAACCTGCACATTTTGCACATGTATCCCAGATTTTAAAATATATATATTAAAAAAACAATGTAACCTGTGTAAATTGCATCTTTTTTGAAATGTGGAATCCATACACACACACTCACATAGTAACTGTATGTAGTAGTTGATACAGTGTATGCATGTACCAAAATATCCAGTTGCATGCTCTAAATATACGTAAGTTTTATTTGTCCGTCATTCCTCAAGAAATCTGGGGAAAATGTGGGATCAAATGAAACTTCTGGTTACTTATGTCAGAACCAAGTTATTTTTCCAGTACTCTATTATGAATTTAGTGTTTCACAAAGCTGCATAAAAATTTTGATGTGCACGTGTTGGCTTTTAATTGCTTTGAATAGAATGAAACATGTTTTTTATTGACACATAATAATTTTTTTATTTATGGGATACAATGTGATGTTTTGATATATGTGCTTGTTGTAGAAATATTGAATGAAGCTGATGGGCTTATCCATCAACTCATCTACTCATTTTTTGTTGTGAGAACATTTAAAATCTACTATTTTAGCAATACCCGCTTTTTTGAGGGACCAATACTTGCATCTCTTTACTTATTTGAAAACATCCTTACTCTTTATCAGTTAATTACTCTTCACATTAAACTGCTTCACTTTCTGAGACACTTAATCCAATAATCTTCTGGAGTTTGCTCCTTTATAATCACAAGATTATACAAAGCTAAATGACTAGTTCAAGATAATTTCAGCCTGACTGGAGTACCATAAATGTCTTCCTGAGAAAATTGTCAGCAGTCTCTCTCTCTCTCTTTCTCTCTCATTCTCTCTCTCTCTCTCTCTCCTCTCTCTCTCTCTCTCTTCTCTCTTCTCTCTCCTCTCTCCTCTCTCTCTCCTCTCTCCTCTCTCCTCTCTCTCTCTCTCTGAGACGGTGTTGCTCTGTCGCCAAGGCTGGTGTTCAGTACTGCGATCTGGGCTCATGGAAGCCTTGACTTCCTAGGCTCAAGTGATCCTCCCACCTCAGCCTCCCAAGTAGCTTATACTACAGGCATATTCCACCATATCCAGTTTCTTTTTTTTTTCTTTGTTTGTTTTGTAGAGGTGAGGTCTTGCTGTGTTGCCAGTGCTGGTCTCCAACTCCTGAGCTCAAGCCATCTGCTTGCTTTGGGCTCCCAAAGTGCTAGGATTGCAGGTGTGAGCCCCCATGCCTGGCCAAATAGCCTCTGTGTTCCAAGCATCCAAAGTTCAATTAAGATTTTTAGGAAATATATGGATTCTCTCAGATTTTTACAGATGTTTCTAATTAAATTTTAATATGATATATATCTTCGTCATTCCTAACATGTTAAACAATTTAAAAAAGAAAACACAAAGCCATATGGAAAATATTACTCAATGAATTTCTACCTTAACATTTTTTTACTTTGTATAGAATACCTTTCTTCTCTTTATCTGTATTATGTAAAAATCATGGCTGGTCAGTGGGCATTATGGTTAATAGATAGACTGAGTAAAAACTGAACTATAGCTAGGTATAGATATGCCACAGGAAAGTTAACTGTGCTTAACATGTAATTTAATTTCTGAATTTCTAAGTGACATTAAACATCTCATGTTTCATCATCAATCTACCTTTCAATGAGTACAAAATTTCAGCATTTCTAATCACATTTACTTAAGAATTAGTAAAGTGAAGAGGATATTTTAATAATGTGCTACATGATTTTGGACCTACAATTATGAACATGATTTAAGTTTTGTTTCAGAAAGTCATTTAACATATTACAAAAAAAACTAAAAAATAAATGTTAACACAATACTATACATTCTCGGTTATATCTCACTGACAGCATAGACTTATTTCCTGGTGCTGCTGTAATTTACCTTTAGGCATTTTCATGTATTTAGTAATCTAATTTAACCTTAAATAGCTTTCGCTGTCATTTGAGCACAACAATGATATTTAGCTTGATTTGCTTTTATTACATTCAGTAGGGAATCTACTTTTTGTGTGTTTTCATTTCTCTTTATCTATTACCCAGAGGTTTCTTTTTTCTTTTATTCTTTTCTGTGCAATTGTTAAAGCACAGCAAAACCTGAAAGAGCCATGAGAGCCCTCTTTTGGAGAAAGCACTACTATTCAGACACACATTCACACACACACACACACACACACAATTCTGCCTGTTTCACAGTGATATTTTCAAAATCAGGTTTTTCTAATTTTACAAGTTGTGCAATACAGGCTGAAGTCATCAGCATATGCATGTGTGTGTGTGCGTGCGACAGATTTAAAGACAGGTAAAGGGAGAAGTATAGAGTAATTTAAGCTGTAGACTAAATTGATAGTGTGACTAACTTTTATACTTGCTTGCTGCTCATCGGTATCTTCCATATAAACTTCCATAGACCTTGAAAACCTTTAAAATTCTGTTATTCATAATAAAATAAAGCAGAAGTAAATTTAAAATAAATAAAAGCTTGGTAATGTTAGCATTATCATAATTTAAATCTCAGTTTATTTTATGATGTCTATGGCAGATATTGAAAATGTGGATAAAGATTTTTAAAAGGGAGATAGAAATCGTTAACACATTTATTCATTTTTTTCACTGATTTATTGATTTGATATACTTTTTAAACTTTTGTTTTAGGTTCATGGGTGTATGTGCAGGTTTCTTATACAGGTAAATTGCATGTTACAGGAGTTTTGTTGTACAGATTAGTCTCCCAAGTAATGAGCATAGTATCCAATAGATAGCTTTTTAATCCTCACTTCCTTTCATCCTGCACCCTCAAGTAGGTCCCAGTGTCTGTTGTTTTCTTCTTTGGTCTTGTATACTCAGTGTTTAGCTCCCAATTATAAAGTGAGAACATGTGGTATTTGGTTTTCTTTTCCTGTGTAAGTACACTTAGGATAATGGTCCCCAGCTCCATCCATGTTGCTGCTGAGGACATGATCTCATTTCTTTTTATGGCTTTGCAGTATTCCATGGTGTATCTGTACTATCTTTTCTTTATCCAGTCTGCCACTGATGGGCCTTTAAGTTGATTTTATATCTTGGCTATGATAAATACTGCTGCAATGAACATATGCATGCACGTGTTTTTATGGTAGAATGATATTCCTTTGTGTATAAATCCAATAATAGGATCCCTGGACCAAATGAGAATTCTGCTTTGAGTTCTGTGAGAAATATCCAAACTTCTCTCCACATGGCTGAATTAATTTACATTCAAATCACCTGTATATAAGTGTTCCCTTTTCTCTGGAACCTGTCTAACATCTGTAATTGGTTGACTTTTTAATAATAGCAACTCTGACTGGTGGGACATGTTATCTTATTTTGTCTTTCATTTGCATTTCTCTAATGGTTAGTGGTATTGAGCATTTTTTTCATAGATTTTTTTGGCCACTATAGGGTTCTTTTGAGAAGTATCTGTTTATATCCTTTGCTACTTTTTAATGGGATTTTATATTTTTGCTTGTTTAAATTCCTTAGAGATTCTGAATATTAGACTTTTGTTGGAAGCATAGTGTTGAAATATTTTCTTCAATTCTGTAGTGGTCCAGTTTCAATTTTCTGTATACAACTAGTTAGTTATCCAAGCTCCATTTATTGAATATGGAGTCATTTTCCCATTGCCTGTATTTGTTGAGTTTGTGGAAGATCAGATGGTTGTAGGTGTGTGGCCTTTTTTTGTTTCTGGGATTCCTATTCTGTTCTATGTGTCTGTTTTTATACCAATACCACACTGTTTTAGTTACTGTAGCCTTGTAGTATAGATTAAAGTTAGGTAATGTGATGTCTCTGGCTTCATTCTTTTTGTTTAAGATTGCCTTGGCTATTTTGGCTTTTTTCGGTTCCATCTAAATTTAAAAATAGTTTTTCTAATTCTTTGAAGAATGTCATTGTTAATCTAGTAAGAACAGCATTGAATCTATAAATTGCTTTGGGCAATATTGCCATTTTAACAATATTGAGCCTTCCTATCCATGAGCATGTAATATTTTTCCATTTGTTTGTGTAATTTCTGATTTTTTTGAGCAGTGTTTTGTAATTATCATTGCAAAAATCTTTCACTTCCCTAGTTAGTTCTATTCATAAGTATTCTATTCTTTCTGTGGTTATTGTAAATGGGATTTCACTCTTGATTTACCTCTCAGCTCGGATGTCGTTAGTGTATAGGAATGCTACTGATTTTGGTACATTAGTGGTATTCTCAGACTTTCCTGAAGTTTTTTATGAGATCAAGGAGCTTTAGGGCACAGACTACAGGCTTTTCTAGGTATATGCTCGTATCATCTGTAAATAGGAATAGTTTGACTTCCTCTCTTCCTATATGAATACCTTTTCTTTCTCTTGCTTGATTGCTCTGGCCAAAATTTCATAAAAATTTTTACAAAATGTATTGTGAATGCTGTGTTAAGAGGTAGGCAATCTTTGGGGCTTTACATGAATTTTGTCTTTAACCTGTGTCTTTAAACCTTGCTTTCTAGTTGGGAGATAGGTTAAAAAATGCAAGCATAATAAAATAATAAAATAAATAAAACAAGTATGACTTCCCGTAAGTGCTGTAAAGAAAGAAAATATAGTATTGAAATAGAGAATAAATTGCCTGTTTGAGGTGACTTACATTTGATAGGAATGGCTGGACTCTGGTACTCTTGCTATATACACAGTCATTGGTGGGGGGCTTGCCTGGCAACAAGTTGTCTCAGTTTAAAAGCTGTAGCAGGTTTTGGAGGCACTGAGGATGAAGACTATCAGCTGATTTCACTCCTTGTAGTCACATGGAATTACTCATTTGAAAGAACATCTGAGTGTTGTATTTTCATGACTACTTACAAATTACAAGTTTGGTATACAAGCCTTTGAGTTGCTTGGATGCTGAGTAAGAATATGTAGGAATTAAGGAATAAACTTGTCAACAGCAATGTATGAAAGAGAACAAATAAGTTTCGTAGCAGTTTATCTGGTTTGTAAGTTGAGGAAATTGTGTTTTCAGTATTTTTAAAATTTCTTCCTTCAGTTTTATATAACAGATAGTACAGAATTTTTGATCACCAAATAGGACAGCAGAGAAGTGAATGAAATGCAGAAGAAGAAAAATAATTTTTAAAAAGCCACAAGATCAATTCACAAAAGAAGATAATTAGGCCCAGAACAGAAATAGAGTAAACAGAATTTAATAGGACAAGGAGTAGTTATTTTACTGCTTTGAGGAGGAAAAGAAGTTGAGTACTTTTGCAAGGGAAAAAGTAGATTTACTGTTGCAAATATAAGAGGGTTTCAGATTTTGCACTTATATTTTCTCAGTGGATTATGATGTAGAAATGTGAGAGAAGGAACCAATTCTCATCCCAAAAAGAAAGAGTGCAAGCTTAAGAGTAAGGAATAGTTGATTTTCAGATAGCATTAAATGACCAACTAAGATCTGTGAACATATATGACAAATATGGTTGAAATTTTGTAAGGCATTATCAATGGGAGATGAGAGAGGCAAGGGACTTTCAAAAACAACTACAGTGATGGACAATACATTACCAATAATATTGTTATGAAGTCAAAGAATTTTAGCTGTAAATTTCCAAGAACAAGTTATCTGAAAGGGTAGGAGATGCTTGTGTAGACAGTAAAATATTTGCAGTAGAGATTTCAAAAGTGATTCACTCTGTTGTAAAACTGGAATGGCTGGCTGAGGTGGAATGGGGGAAATTGCCAGTAGAAATAAGAACACCAAAGAATGAACAAGCCCTGGGACTGACAGGTCATCTTCCAAGATGACAGGGGTAGGCATTAGAATAAAGACTGTTATCCAGGAGCTAAAATCTTTAAGAAATGAAATGGAATGGCTAGAAGATTAGATTGGTTAAGGTCAGGGACTGTCAAGAGGGATAGATGGTATCAGGAGGAATGGATGATATCATACATACTCTGAGGAGTAGGATTGATTTATTTTATTCCCTCCACTCCTATCCTACCCAGCCAAGAGGTGAAGAAATGAAATGCAAAGTAAAATGCGGAACCAAAAGGTCACCGACCTTATCTTGCATTTGCTTTCTGCTGGGCATCAAGTCCATGAGGTCACTGATATTTGGATAAACTTCACAAACTGATAGAGGCAGAAACAAAAAGAAGAAAAAGTATCTAGATGTAGTCTTTGTAAAAACAAACAAACAAAAAAAAAAAAAACTACTTGGTGTCTAGATGAGTCATCCAATTTTAGAAGTTTTTTAGTCTACATTCTTTATTTCACCTTTGAGAAAACCAAAGCATGTACAAAATAAGTGATTCTCAAGGGCATTCAACTTGATACTGGCAAAGTCTGGACTAACCTTAGGCTTCTGATACTCAGTCCATATTCTTTCCTGTAGTTAGGTTTATTCAGAAGAATTTATAGGAGACAACACATCTCCTAGATTAATCTTAATATACACTGTAAAACCTATGGGAAGCAGTAAGTAATGTTCTTTGGTTGCAGAGAGTGCTTTTCCATAAGGATTCCTGACAATGAGGAAATAGTGATAGCTCTATTACGCATACATTATTTGAATATAGTAACTTTTTAATTCTAAAATTCCATGGCATTTACACAAATTGATGTTTCGAAAGTAGCAACATTACCAAAATGTTGTCAATATAATCTCAAAGTGAGTATACTTGCAACTGGTTATTTTACCAATTTTG
This sequence comes from Aotus nancymaae, assembly GCF_030222135.1. Lineage (NCBI taxonomy): Eukaryota > Metazoa > Chordata > Mammalia > Primates > Aotidae > Aotus > Aotus nancymaae. Next base: position 10,062,944 of record NW_026988438.1, read on the forward strand.
TTTCTGTCTGAAAAGATCCTTTCCCTGGCTGAAGGTAAGTGGGAAGAAAACACAATGATGTTCTTATTTGTGGTTTAGAGACTGATCATAGCTTTGCTCCATCTATAAATAAGCTTCTATGAGAGTCCCAGAAGTCCTGCCACAAGTCCACTGTCACAGTTTATTGGCTAATCAGCAAGGAATTGAAATCTTGATTGCCTTTATTTGTTGGCTGATTGCAACACTGAGATAGGAAGTAGTGGACAGATTAATTAATTTGTGCTGGAGAATCCAAAGTTAATCTAAGAAATGCTGTCACTTTGATTGATGGCTGTGGGAGAGAAGAAGTCTTTTAAAATCCTCATGAATCGTCACTCTGTAAGCACATAAATACAAGACTTTTTGTCTGTGTAACTGATTGAATTCTGCTGAATGATACTGCATACTAATGTTTATGTGTGCATAACAATTACCCACATGTTTTAATAATGGACTACGAAGGATATAGAAGAATGGACAAAATATATCACTAGAAAACAACTGCATCTGTAAAAACTGTCATACCCAAGAAATATAAAGTGCCACTTTACTAACATATTACCTCACAATTTTTGTGTAATTCTTTGTGGAACGTTTTAACTTGATTGTCAAAATAATTTATTTTACAAATTGGTACTACCTTCTACTTATACACCTATAATTGCTGGATAGTGTTTTTTTCTAAAAGAACCAAAGCAAAGCTTTCACGCTTACACAATCTGTAAGAAAAGTGAGGAAGCACAGGTTCTTAATGATTCTTTTACCTTGCTCATGGCTTTCTGCTGAGCATTGGAGAGGAGAGAGAATGAAAATTACATGAACTTTGATAGATTGAATTACTTATCTCCAAATTTAATCACACTTAAAGATGAAGCATCAGTAAGGGACCTTCATATTTTATATCTATAATTTTTTTCATGACCACTAAGATGAAAGAAAACTAGAATCATAGATTTACTATTTTTCTCCAAGTGCAACTTTATTCCTTTATTTTATATATAAAGAATATAGGTTACCCAGTGTTTTAATTTCTTGCAGTTAATCACCTTAACTAATGACATCCTGGGAGAAGCTTCTGGTTTTGTTTTCTACATCATAAGTTATCTTCTCTTTTCATAAAAGAGAAAAAACATTCTCAAAAATGGGAAAAATAAAATTGGAAGAGGAGAGTTAATGTATCACCATTGAATCATTTGACAGGCATTTGTGGACCACCTAAAATCATCAGGACTTGTGCTAGATAATGTGCTAGGAACTGTTTAAACAAATAAGCCTTGGTTTTATGGGCTTCAAACAACATAAAGCAAGTAAACACATAAACACATATATGAGAAAAGTTTGACTAATATGCATAGATTATTTCCTGGGGAAAACTGTTAAGAAACCTTACTGTTTTTAATATACTTTTCCTAAGTTTTTTTTTTTTCCCAAGTAATTTTTACCTCTCCTGCTTCTGGCTTTTTAAGATAAATAAAGTGTGCACAGAAATTAACTTGCATTTTTGAATCATTTTGGGGATATTTGAGTTAAAGCGTCCCATCAAATGTGAAAAGTGCAGCTCCTGTTACTGAAGTCAGAGTCATTCAGGAATTCCATTCTTGGGGTAGAGAGAACTGTTATTCCACATTTTCTTCCATTTTTTTCAAACCTTTGTATTTTCTTTTGCTGGAAGTGTGTCTCAGAGAGATCTTCCCTGGGTGGTTCCCAGCTTCACTTCTCTGCATTTTTCTGTCATTTCCCTTCCTTTATGTCCTCTCATAGGGATATAAATACATAAAGATTTAGCATGTCACCTCTGAAACTTCTAATTTAGAAAATTCAACAAGATGTAAGAATATATAAAGTGTATTTTATATATAGTCACATTTATAAGTAAATTGTTAGTATGTTGTTCATAATGAAGAAAATGAAGTTCAATTTTTTGCTGTGAGTCTTATGTAGAAAAGAGTAGGAATTTCAGTAACAGTATCAACAATAGTAATATGATGAGCTATGAGTTATCTCACTGCGTCAGGAAGAACTTGTGTGTATTAGCTCATTTAATCTTAATAGGACTATGAGATAGGCACTATTAAACTCCTTAAGTTCTTCCCTACTTCATTTACAGGGCTGATGTGAAACATCAAAAATAATAAACAAATTATCTAAAAAAGTAATATCCAAACGTTGAAAATCATATTTTTGGTCATTATAAGGATTTCAGTCGGGAGCTTTGAATTTAAACCTGCCTTTATGATGGCCCTAGAAAGTCTTCTCTGTGAGAACTGCACTATGAAAAATGATTCCCTTTGACACCAAATGCTGGTGATGAAGTGGAGCAACATTTCACTCTCTGCACTGCTGATGGGAATGAGACGTGACACGGCCACTTTAGAAGATAGTTTGGCAGGTTAAAACCAAACATACTCCTATTATGTGATCCAGCAATCACACTTCTGCACACAAACAAGGACATCTATAGAAACTTTATTTCAGTCCACCTTACTCCTGGGAAACGCATTCCAAGACCTCCAGTGGATACCTGAAACTATGGATAGTACTGAGATCTATTGGTACTCTATTTTCCCATACATATATATCTGTGATTAATTTATAAGTTAGACACAGTAAGAGATTGACAACAATCAAATAGAACAATTATAATAATATAATCTAATAAACGTTATGTGACTGTGGTCTCTCTCACTCTGTTATTGCACTTAACCTATTTTAGGACCCCCATTGTCCACTGTGGACAATTGAAACTATGGAAAGTAGAACAGTGGATAAACTGGGGGGTACTACTGTATTGCCAAAACTTAGAAGCAACCAAGATGTTCTTCAGCAGGCAAATGAATAATTGAGAAACTGCCCACACAATGGAATGTTACTCATGGCTTTTGAATGCTTGATCATTTATTTTTATGAATTAAGAAGCTTAAATGCATGTAAGTCCAGTAAACCAATCTGAAAAGGCTATTTACTGTGTGATTTCAACTGTGTGACACTCTCCAAAAGCATCACTGGGGATACCGTAAAATGATCAATGGTTGTCCACGGGTTGGGGAAGGAAACCATGAATAAGTGGAGCACAGAGGAATTTTAAGATAGCAAAACTATTTTGTATGATACTATAATCTTAGATACATGTCATCATGTACATTGTCAATACCCATAGAATTCACACGAAGAGTTAATCCTGATGTAAACTGTGGACTTTGAATGATGATGATGTGTCAATTTAGGTTCATCAGCTGTAAAAATGTATCACTCTGGTATGGGTTCTTGAGGCTATGAGGGAGTCCATGGGTGTGCAGGAGCCAGCGGGTATATAAGAACTCTGATTTCCATTCAGTTTTGCTGTGAACCTAAAATTTTTCTAAAAAGAAATCTAATCCAAAATATTTTATCACTTTTGGGATTTACATGCTGCTTTAGACATTTTCAGCTTTTTCTATTTGTCATTTCTGGTGATACAGTTTCAATTGTAAATAAGTATTTACTTCATTTCAAAAAAGTGGTTAGTTTTTCAGCTTTGTTTTAAGTATCAGTGTGAAGCATAGGAAAATTAAAGTTTAAATTTTCATGCTATTTTATATGCTTTTACCACAGCTGTTGTCTTTTTACAAAAATAGTTATTGAAGTATAATTGATGTAGATTAAAAGCATACAAATAAATACAGCTTGATACATGTATATGTCTGATACATCATCCTAACAGTGATGATAAATACGTTTTTTACCCCGAAAGTTTTCCTCAAATGCTGTATTAATCCCTATGTTTCTTTTCTCCCTGGTCCCACTCAATTCTGGACAAAAACTGTTGTGGTTTATGTCACTACAGACTAGTTTGATTTTCTTGGGTTTTAATAAAGAGAATTGTAAAGTATTCATTGATTTTTTTGTGTGCAGTTTCTTTCACTCGGCATAACTATGGTAAAATATATTGATGTTATATATGCAAATAGTTAATTATATCTTATTATTAAATAGTATTATCTTGTTGAGTATGTTATAAATTGTTTACTCACATTTTGGTGAACAGTTAGAGTTATTTCCAGTTTTGGCATATTTGAAATAACTACAATCATCTGTGCACAAATATGTACGGATATATACATTTATTTTGAGTAAAATCCAGGAATAAAGTGGCTGAATCATATGGCTGATACATTGTGAGAAAATGCCAAATTTTTTGCCAAGTATAACATTTTACACATCCACCAGCATTTTAGCAGAGTTACAGTTTCTCCATATCTTTAACAACACTTAGTATGGTCAGTCTTATTAAATTTAGTCATTCTAAACAGAATCTTGAATTGAATCTTGTTGCAGTTTTCACTTACATTTCTTTTATTTATTTATTTATTTATTTTTGAGCCTGAGTCTGGCTCTGTCACCCAGGCTGGAGTGCAGTGGCGTGATCTCAGCTCACTGCAACCTCCACCTCTTGGGTTCAAGCAATTCTGCCTCAGCCTCCTGAGTAGCTGGGATTACAGGCACCCACCACCATGCCCGGCTAATTTTTGTACTGTTAGTATAGACAGCGTTTCACCATGTTGGCCAGGCTGGTCTCAAACTCCTGACCTCAGGTGATCGACCTGCCTCAGCCTCCCAAAGTGTTAGGATTACAGGCATGAGCTACCGTGCCCAGCCTTACATTTCTTTATTGATGCTGTTGAGCATCTTTTCACGTGCTTATTTGCCATTGACTTATCTTAGCTGATGAAATGTCTGTTCAAATTTTTGCTCCTCTTAAAACAGACTTTTAGAAGTTCTTTGTGTCTTCCACATATAACTCCTTTATCAGATACTTGATTTCCAAATATTTTCTCCCAGTTTTTTTGTTTACTTGCTATTTGCTTTCTATTCATCTGTTCTTATTTTCTCTGCCTTTTTGAATTAATTAGGTATTTTTCATTACCTAATTTTATTCATTGGTTTATGAGTTGTATCTCATTGTGCTATCATTTTGGTGGTTGTTTTAAGGTTCATTGTAAGTACTTTTAACTTATTCAGGTCTTCCTCAAAGTAACATTCCACCGTATTCTACGTAACATTCAAACTTTACTGTGTTTCCTTCTTTCTTTTTACAGATCCATATTACCATCTGATACCATTACCCTTCTACTTGAACAACTTTATTATATCTTATAGTGTGGGTCTGTGGGCGATTAACTCTTTCAGCTTTTGTATATTTGAAAGTGTTTTGCTTTATTTTTGAAAGATATTTATGCTAGATATGAAATTCTAGGTTGACAGTATTATTTCCTTCATTATTCTAAAAATCTTGAATCACTGCTTTCTCATGTGTTGCTTCTGTTCAATCACACTGATTTTATTTCTGATTTAGCTTAAGATTTTCTCTTTCTCCCTGATTTTGGACAATTAGATTATAGTATGAGCAGTAGGAGCAATATGGTGCGATGAGGTAATATTTTCTCCATTTATTTTGTCTTCGGGTTTTTAAAAATTGTTTTCAATCTGTGAGTTTATAGTTTACATCATGTTTGAAAATTATTTTTTACCCTTATTCGTTCAAATATTTTTGTCTTCTTCCTTTTGTCCTCGAATTAGACACACATTAAGGCTACTTAATGTCTCAGTTGTCTGATACTGTGTTCAGTTTTTTGTTTTATAGTTTGATTTTTTATATATTTCAGTTTAGTTTGTATTGCTATGTTATCAAGTTAACTTTTTTCTCTTTTGTAATATCTAGTCTGCTACTAATCCCATTGAATATATTGTCTTTTTCAACTCAGATTTTAGTGTTCAGTTCTAGATGTTCAATGTGGACCATTTGGAGTATTAACTTTCCATCTGTCTACTTAGCTCTTTGACAATATAGAATACATTATAATTGTTTTATGTCATTTTCTACCAATTCTAACATCTGTGTCAGTTCTGAGTAAGTTTTGAGTTTAAACTATCATTATATTTTATTGTTTCTTTGGATATTAACCTTCTATGCATAGCAAGCATTGTAAATACTGCTGGGAAGAGCTGAATATTTTAATAATATTTCTACCTTATATTGTATAAAGCATTGTTTATATTAGCTTTGTTCTAGGATACACTAACGTTACTCACAAAGATAAGAAAAAGTAAGTTTATTTGTTAGGCAAGACCAGAGCAGCATTTAAGCTAGGTCTAATTACTCCCCACTAGAGAGGCAAGACCCTTCTTCATTCTAGCCAGTTCTCTGAGTTTAGGTATGTTCTAGTCTAGTTGATCTAAACAGGTATTATTCCAGTTTGTATATGAAGGCTAGGAGAACTTCCTTATAACATTTCACATGCTTCTTTCCTCAGATTCAGAAAGTTTCCTTACATGCATTCATTTTAATCATTGCTATGCTGTAAGTTCCATTTGGACTCTTTATAGATCACTGGGGTTTTTATTCTGTGCACCTTTCTTCTAGCTGTTATTCTGTCTTACAAAGTTTATCTATCTTAATCATTAATTTTCTGTCTCTCAGGGATTTCTTTCCCTTGTTGTCTGATGTCTAGTGCCTCGAATGCTATCATTTTAATGTTTCACCTATTTTCTCTTGTGGATTTGTTTCAGGCGAGAAAATAAATCCAGCCCCATTGATTTCATCTTGACTGGAGTCTCTTCTCTCATATTTTAACATATTTAGAATATAAGGTTTATGTTAGCTTCTAATCTATGAGAAAATAATTATGTAACAAAAGCTCTCAGCCATTCAAGATAATCAGAGGTAAGAAAGCTTACACAAAAAACTAGGCAAAATGTAATCTATATTTGAAAAGACATACTGATATGTCTTGAACTTGAGAAAAGGAAAAAAAACTTCATAAATCCATAAATCAAAGAAAAACTGAAAATATATACATTTCCTGTTTTAAAAGTTTCTATCTAACATGTAAATTGACAAATAGAGTTTATTTTTGAATAATGTACAAATACAACTAATTCTGCAATCAATAGGTCAAAATCAATCGGTTTCTACATTATTTGCAAGGATGGTGAATTCTGTCAGTTATCTCAAACACTATCTAACACAAACAACTATACAAAATGTATCTGGGGTAAGTAAAATTAGAATCCATTTTCTAAAATATTATCTTCATTGGTAGTTCAAAAAGTAAACCTTACAGCGTGATTAGTATTGTCAAATATATTATGTGTAAAATACCAATTAAATTACTACAACACTTGAAAAGATATCTTTTTTATCACTAATGTTATTTATTTTATTTCTTATATTTCTAGTCTCTGAAGAAAAACCAGGATGTAAAGAAAGAAAAATATATCTCTAAGAATATTTTGTTTGAAATCAGCCTTCCAATATATCTCTGCATGCACAATTATTTTACTGCCATTTAAAATGTGAATCAATACTAATATATTGACAGTTTTGTCAATACTTACTGTTCATGGTCAAACATTTTACTGACATTAAAGAATGCAGAAAATGTATTTCAGTGTCATAGCCAGTGTGCATCAATCACATCTTTTCATTGCACTGTCCTATAAGCTGAGGTGCATGTTATTTCTCAGTATATAATGCCTTTGAAAATTTTACATAAATAGGAAATGACTCTTACATATGAGATTTTCTATATATTTTTCTTTCTGCATTGGAAATGTTCTAAATTTATTTGACTGCAATTTAATGAAAATCTGTTCATTGCAGCACAATACACAAAAAAGAAAAAAGTTCGAAAAATCTAATTTATGTTCTTTACAAGCTGATTACAGGATCATAAGTAGAAATCAGAAATTAATGTTAAAGTTTAGTATTTCAAATGAAATAACTTTTTAAACTCTTATCACCTTAACACCTGGAGACTGTCTTTTTCAAACAACTAAAAGATTCAGATATTAGTGAAGAGAAAAATCTACCAAAGCTGTACATTGATCATTGAGATTAAAGTTGTAGTGACACTCCCACTAATGTGTCATAATAATGGAATTCCCAAGTAACTTGGCAAAGAATGGCTTGTTCTCCATAGAGATGCTTAAGTTTGACAACAAGCAGAGCATTTAGGGACCACCACATTTCTAGATATTTTCTTCAGAGCATTTAGAGTATTACAAGAAATCACAAAAAAAATAAAAATTACCAAAAAATTCAGTGTTTTTGATCACTAATACTATAAACTATCAGTGTTCTTCCTAATATTAGACAGAAGTCAACCCTGGTAAGTAGAAAAGAGAGGCAAATAAGGAAGCAAAGCAAACATTTTCCTTTCTGGGTGTTTGTTCATTTAGTGGCAATAATCAGAGTAATTTTTCCAAGTGCTATGGTCTTTTGTTTCCTTTTTTCATTGTTAAAAAAGTTTCTCAAGTACTATATTAAACTTTACTTTGTTACAATGTGTACTAGTTTAATACCAAATTAGAATGCTAATGATTAAAATAATCAATTCAAAATCTCACTGACAGCCATCCAGAGCACTTAAAACACCAAACAGTAATGAGACTGTGATAATTTTAAAATGAGTCCACAAATTCCTCTACAGTCTTTCAAAAGATGGAACCTAATTACCTTCTCTTTTACAGAGGGCCAGATGTACTGACTCATTGACTCCTTTCTAATAAACAGAATGTGCTAAAAAGTGACAATGTATGACTTTTGAGATTAAGTAATAAAATACATGTACTCTTTTTCTCTCTCTCTCAAGAGAAAATTAGCTGCCATGTTGTTAGAATACTCAGGCAGTCTCCTGGAGAAACGTACATAGCATGAAACTAAAAACTAAAGCCTCCTGACAACAGCCAGCAAAGAAGGAAACTGGACTGCTTGCAAACAGCAATGTGAGTGAGACATCTCAGAAACTGCAGCCTCAGCCCACAACTTGACTGCAGCCTTAATAGTAGGCTCTGAGCCAGAACTACCCGGCTAAGCTGTTCTCAAACTCCTGACCTACAAAAACTGGGAATGCTTGTAGTTTTATTCCACTAAGTAATGAAGTAATTTGTTATATAACAATAGACACTTTAAACATACATCTTGCCTTTAAAAATATAAACTTACTTTTTCAAAAATGCTTTATTTTCTCAAAACAATTGTCTCATTAGAATATCGTACATATATGGTCTGAGATGATGAGTTTTCTAAATATAGAACCATGTCATCTGCAAACAGAGATAACTTGATTTACTCATTTCCTATTTGAATATCTTTTCTTTCTTTCTCTTGCCTGATTGCTCTGGCCAGAACTTCCAATACTATGTTGAATAGGAGTGGTGAGACAAGGCATCCTTGCCTTGTGCTGGTTTTCAAAGGGAATGCTTCCAGCTTTTGCCCATTCATCATGACACCTAATTCATGTGGGCCTTAAAACCTAGATGGGTTGTTAGGTACAGCAAGACACCAGACACGTGTATACCTATGTAACAAACATGCACATTCTGTACATGTATCCCAGAACTTAAAGTAAAATTTTAAAAATCCTACATATAGGAAATATGTATCCATATTATAAAGTGGTTTATTATATTGACATTAAAACTGACTAATTTCAACAAAATTGAGTTTCATTCTTTATTCTTTATCTTTCTAATGCTAAATACAAAATATAAAGTGAATTGTAGACTATCAGTCTGAGGTCACAGTGAAATGTCAAGACCAAAGACCAACAGAGTAAAGAGTTAAGGGTTTGCTCCTATAAGCTTTGAGACAGTAAAATTCTTCCCCCTGCTTTGTGTGAACAATTTATTGAAATATTACATATATTATGTGTTTATATATATAACACATATATATGTGCACAAGAACATATGGAAAAGGTTCACCTTAATAAATTATCACAAGGGAAACATGCATGTGTAGCCCCTACACGGACTCAAAAATCAGAAAAGTGCCAGCACCCAGAAGCAGCTCCTGGACCACTTCCAGTCATTAACAAAGCGGCAGATTCACAAAGTTATCTAAGAAACTCCCCAGGAGAACTATGTCTAGTCAGAAACCTGGAATATTGACACAAGTAGTTATTTTACCTTGCATTTTCTTTAGCAAAGAGGAAAAAGAGAAACACCACAGATGTAGAAACAAATTCACACGGCACAGCAAGTGAGTGGGAACTCCGAGGCAACTCAAATTTATACCATCGTGCTACTCTAAATTATTTCATGCAAAAGGTTTTACTCTAGTCCTCAGAGACATTTAAAAAAACAAACAGCAAAAACAAAAAGGGCAATAAAGATTTCCTACATTATTGTGCTATAAATACTGAAAATATGTTTCCAAATGTGACAAGAAATATTACGAGTGATTGCAGATGCATAAATGAAGCAAGCGTAATACTCTTTCCTCAGAGGCACCGATAAAAAAAGACTATTATAAAGCACTACAAAATAATTTCTTTATCCAAAAGCTCTGAAGCAGTTATTAAACCAGCTGTTTTCAAAAGTACACAAATATGCTAAGTTGCAGTTGGGTAACTGTTAAATGTTAAAGCAGTGAATGATCAGTGTGGAGCAGATGGTCTGGGAATGGGTGAGAAAATGGCAATGTTAATACCACCAGACTGAGATGTTCATTTGTGCTGTGCTATGCGCAGACTGGGTGAATAATGAAGGTTCGGTAATAATTGTGTAAATCCCAACATTATTAAATTGATTCAGCTGGGGTTTCTTAATATATGTGAAGCACTTGATGTACTTGGAGAAATACCTCCTCTTTGGCTAAAGCTGTTCTCATTAACTCATACTGCTTTATTTGCTGTGACCTCAGTGTTTCCGTTAAGTAATGAGTGGAATAAGAATTAGAAATCCACTTTCAATCTGAGTATTAGAGAGGAGGGAAAATGTTAAGAAAAGTGTCAAAGCATGAGCATTGCATGAAATTGGCCCACGGCATTAATTTACCTATCAAGTGTGGTTAATGTTTATTTTACACTATTTAAGAGTTTATAATTAGACCTGCACTTTGGGGGTTTGAGAAAGTTGTTTTTTCTGATTTAATGTTTATTTTACCTGAGAGGAATGAAAGTCATATTCATATATCTTCTGGTGTTGAGTTTAACTTGAACATTGCATACTTTCCCTGCATCTCACATCTCAACATTGAATAGTTGTTTTGCACACAAGCATATTAAAGGTTCTAAAATATCTATGGTTATAAACAAAGCTTTCAATATTTTCATTTGGCATATGTATGTGTGTATATGTATGAGTGTGTATTATGTTAACTCCTCACAGAAGTAGGGTTCTCCAGACTCATTTTAAACATTCAAAGGGAAGTCACAAGTCACAAAATTTACAGGATCTGCATCCTGAACTTTATAAGTTTGTGAAAAGCGTTTCTGGAAGTCACAATTATTTACAGCAGTTTTTCTCAACCTCGATAATACTAATACTTGTGGGGCTGGCTTGTGCAGTGCAGATGTTTAATATCTCTGGCCTTCGTCCACTAGATGCCCGTGGCAGATACCACCAAATGTCCTCTGGGGGACAAGATTTCCCCCAGCACCCACTCCTCATTGAGAACCAGTGACCTCTAGGCACCCAAAGGAAAATGTGGTTCATCACCTCTGGTGTAAAAAAAAAGCAAGAAAATAAAGATGCCATAAAATCAACAAGTTGAAATTTTTCATTAAACTTGGCTTTAAAATATTTGTACGTAGAGTCCCGTAAGGTGAGATAAAATGCCAAATATAGTACTCCACTTCTATGTGTATGAACTATATGGCATTCTAAACTGTTGGGAAAGTAATGAGATTCAAAAATAAGTGACCAAAGAGAATATGCAAGCTAAGTTTTTCTCGAAATAGTCTTTGGACAGTTGTTCACCGTGATGTTGTTAAAATTAAAGAAATCTGAAGTCAATTAGATTTTGAGATACCCTAAATATCACATCTCAACATCGAATAGTTGTTTTGCACACAAGCATATTAAAGGTTCTAAAATATCTTATGGTTATATAAAAAGTTTTCAATATTTTCATTTGGCATATGTATGTGTGTATAAGTATCAGTGTGTATTATGTTAACTCTTCACAGAAGTAGGGTTCTCCAGACTCATTTTAAACATTCAAAGGGAAGTCACAAGTCACAAAATTTACAGGATCTGCATCCTGAAACTCATGCAAGTTATAGTAGCCCCTTATTTATAACTTGCATGAGTTTTATATATAATAGATATAAATAAAATAGCTTATCTTCTGCTATTTTAGACATTTTTTTTTAAGGGAGGGAAGAGGAGAGCATGCATTTGAGTTGGGCAGAGGAGTGTCAGGGTGACAGCTAGCTGGAAAGAGTAGGTAGAGAATGGGCTCTGCTCTGATTCACTGGCTCCAAGAAGAAGTGACATGTGATGGAGAGCTTATTTAAACAAGGGAAACCAAAGAACTATTGTCAATTTTAAACAAAAATAAAGACTGTAGCTGTTGAAAATAGGTACAAATAAACTTTCATACAGGAGAGCCATTTATTCCAATGCCAGCAGTTAACAAACAAGCTACTCTGATTATGACATGAATATATTCAATAATGACCTGATTAGTAATGTATTTCATATAGCCCAACATGGTGTTTTATGTCTGTCACATTATACCTTTACTGATTTTCAAAATTAAATCTGATAATCTGAAATTAAAGCGATTGATTGCTCATAAGCCCTTTCTTACCAATCTACTGCAAGATATTTGCTCCTCAAATAAGATGATAATCCTAGAAAGGAAACAAAAGATTTTAGTAACATGAGCTGATTCATCAGAAAGAGGTGAAGTTTATTCCCAGGGCAGAATTAAAGGAAGTTGCAGAGTACCAGCAGCACTCCTGCTCTGAAAATCTAGTTCTTAGTGTGCAGTGGAACCAGGGCTCCAGCTGGAATGGAGAATAGAGGACAAAAACAAGAAGTCAAAGGAACTGATAGAATACTTACTTTTGCCATACAAAACATTTTATATTGAGAGTATATCAAAAAATTGGCCTTAGAATAAAAGTGAGTAAAGAAAAAAATAAGCAAATGTTAATTAAAAGAAGCAATTTGTACCTCTAGGAAAAACAAAAATTTTTACAAGGAAAAAAAATTTACTTTAGTATGTTGGCAGTTGTATTGAGAAAGAATGTTGCCAAATACTTTTTAGAGGACCTAACTTAGTATAGCATGTTGAAAAGTTACGTCGTAATCATCAAAATATTAAACACGACTAGCCTTTGTCTCTCTTTGTATCTCTTCTTCTAAGAAGTGTAATACTAGAAATAATCTACAGAAATTTCTTGAGTATATGCACAAAGGATTTTCACGGTAACTAGTAATAGAATGTAGAAGTGGAGGGAGAGGAAGGGAATTTAAATATATATTAGTAGGCGAATGGCCATATTAACAAAAAAATCTGTTAGTCAATGCTACATACTTATCAGGAAAAGAGAAAATGTATTATGTACTAACATGGAATTATGTACATGATCTATTGCAAAAGAGAAAAATTGTACATGACCTCATTGTCTTATTTCAGCTTTCCCAAACCAATGTATATGCATATGTACTACTATGTGTGCATGTGTGCACACGTGCACATGTGTGTGATCTGGATATATTCCAAATTATTTTCAGTAGTTATTTCTGGAGCTTGGGAATAAGGAGTGGGGCATGAGGGGAATTCTGTCATTTATACTATTCTTTATGTCGTTATGTACTTACTGTCTTGTAATACAAAAATACAAAAAAAATTTAAAAAGAAATCATACCTCAGTGTGTCTTCGTTTATGTCAATCATTCTGTTTTATCTTTATATGAGTCTATTTGTTAATGTAAAGGGGGGTGCATAGTGAACTGTTTATGTGTTTACTATCCATCCAGTCTGTTATAACTGCAGGTTTCTGGATATATAGAAATATGTCTTCAGTATACGGAGAAAGAATATACAATTAAGGTTGCTGGTATTCCTACATATGTTAAAAAGGCACATTAAGACACTTAAAACAGCATGATTTGCTATTTAGAGATCAGATGATTATATGTTGGAAAACATGTGGATGTTCCATTTCCTAACTAATGGACATTATCATCCAGATGGATCTGGCTATAGATAGAAATGTTCTCCTAAGTGGTAATCAGTGCCTTTTGATAAAACATAAAATTACTCCTTGGTTGAAATAGTTACCTCAATTCTGGGCAGCTTCAGTCGCTTTCCAAAAAAATGTATTTGGCAAAAGAGCAGAATAAGAAGTATTTAAGAAATTATGGTGTTTTTTTTGTTTGTTTGTTTGTTTTTTTTTAAACTTCTTTGTAATGTAGAATCTACTGGCAATGGAATGGCTATGCTGATCCTAAAGCCAATTGTCCTGGGCACCTTTGGAAGGTTGCCCTATATTATTTACTGGACTTCATTTTCCCTCCAGATTTTTTAGTGCTTCGAATTTAAAAAAAAAAAGTGTGTGTGCACACACATGTGTAATATACATGTAAAACTAATGATGACCATATGGCTTACAGTTAGGTAAACTTTCTATTTAATACATGGCAATCTGAAGTCCTATTTTATGGAATATAAATTTTATATAATTTTTGACAATATTCCATTAAGAAAAACATTATAACATTTTGAATACAAAAGGAGGTAAAAGGCTTCACGTGGTGCCTCTATAAGTGAAGGACCAGGAGCTCTGGCTATGTTTGCCTCCTACTTAAATCCCTTCGGATAGATCCTGTGCTATCTATACCTACTCATGATTCCCAGATGCCACCCTCCTCTCCCACTTGAACTACAACAGCCACATCCCAATTGATTTTCCTGCTTCTACTCTTGCCTTGGGACTATTCAAACATTTTGCAGTAGTAATAACATTTAAAAATGTGAAACTGAGCATACCATATTCTGCTTATAACCTTCTGGTGGCTTCTCTTTACACTTACAATGGAACCCAAAATCTATGTTCCACTTAACCAACATGATTCCAACTGCCTACCTCTTGAGTTCTACCTCACACAATTCCCCACCTTGTTTAGTATGAGCCTGTCATACTGCTCTTCCTGTTATTCCAACATCACAAGCTTGTTCCCATTTTGGGCCTTTGAACCAGCTAGTCTATATTCCTGGGATTCCACTCCTTCAGAGAGTATTCCACGGCTATCTACTTCTCACCGTTGAGCTCAAAGGGCAATCCCTCAGAGATGTCTTTACAACCTGGCAATCTCAGAATTGCCTGCCCTACCAATTATCTCCACTGGCAGACATTCCTCATTTTTACCTTCAATTAATATATTCATAGCAAGTATCGCTTTGTGTTCATTTCTTTGCATACTTATCTGTCTTGTGTAATACCTGTCAGTAGAAACAAGGTAAGTATTTTAAATTAATGAGTCAAGTCACTATGATTACAAGCTGAACTAAGTGCAGTCCTTCTTGACAAAAGTTTATATTCTATTGTAGACTCATATGTAAGCAGATCAAGTCTGTATTTGATAGCATATTGCTAGAGAAAGTTTTTAATTTTGCAAGATTTTTATAAAAGTTTAAGAAGGAGAAAATTTCAGGCTTAGTCTTAGTAAGTGAATAGAAAAGTATCAGATAAAGAGGGAAATTAAAAAGTCTTGGAGAGACATGGAATACTGTATTAGTATTCAAATCAAAACTACTAGTAGTATGCATACTATTAATAGTATGTATACACATATAGACAGAATATATATCATATTATGTCCTACTATATAATACGTGATAAATGCTATGAAGTGAAATAAAATAAGGTAAGGTACAGTGCAACGATGTGTTAGTATACTACTTCACATAAGCTGGTTTAGAAAGGTTTATGGTTTCCAAGGCCTGCTGTGACAAATTAACAGAATTTCGTGATTTAAAAGAAAAATAAGCCAGGCACAGTGGCTCACGCCTGTAATCTCAGCATTTTGCGGGGCCGACGGGGGCAGATCATGAGGTCAAGGGATTGAGACCATTCTGGCCAACACAGTGAAACCCCATCTCTACTAAAAATACAAAAGCTTGCTGAGCATGATGGCGTTTTCCTATAGTCCAGGCTACTTGAAGGCTGAGGCAGAAGAACTTCTTGAACCCAGGAAGCAGAGGTTGTAGTGAGCTGAGATCGCGCCATTGCATTCCAGCCTGGCGACAGAGCGAGACTCCGTCTCAAAAATAAATAAAAAATACATAAATAAAATTAAAAGAAAATAAATTTATTATTTTATATTCTATAGCTTAGAGGTCTGCCATGGGTCTCACTGGGCTAAAATCAAAGAGTCGGCAAAGCTGAGTTCCTTTCTAGATACTCTAGAGTAGGATCCGCTTGGTTGCTTTTCTATCGTCTAGAAGCTGCTCTCATTTCTTGGTCCATGGCTTTCTCCCTCTGTCTTCAAAAGTCAGCAACAATGGATTGAGTTTTTACATGCATCACTCTGACCATTTTTCCTATCCCTTCTCTTCCATTTTAAAGAACCCTATGACTAATCTGGGCTCATTCTGACAAGCCAGGATAATCCCCCGGTCTTAAGGTCAGGTAACTAGCAAGTTTACGTTGATCTGGAACCTTAATTCTGTTTTGTCATGTGACTTAATATAGCTACTGTAAGGCCGGCTGCCTCGCTGGAAGCCAAATGGACACACTTCTCTCTCCTCATGCCGCATGCCGAATAATAAAGTCATTATTCCAGACACATTATTCCTATCAGGCCTCTCCATGCTGGCTCCCCACACCCACTCCTGCATTCCTCACTCAACCCCTTCAAAATTTAAAAAGCCCGCCAAAAATTTGTCCAACGGCAGCTTAACATTTACCTCCCCAGCCAGTCAACCCACCAGTAGCCCTGCCTGGCTACCAATGGTAGCTCGCCCCATCAACACCTTAACTCCCCCTAACCAATAAAACTGTCTGCTCTTCGTTTCCCTAATAATCAATCAAACCCCCTCACCAATAAAACTGTCTGCTCTTTATTTCCCTAATAACCAATCGTCTACCTCCACTCCCTATAAAACCCCACGCCCAAAAAAGCCCAGTGCAACTTCTCTAACCCCTTCCCGGACCACAAAACCTCGCCCAAGAGCTAAATAAATTAAATTCTCATTTTCTCGCACTGGCCTCAGTTTCCTCATTTTAATTCAGCTATATACCTTACAGTTACAACTGCTGGAGATTAAAACATAAACATTGTTTGGGATAGTAATTCTGCCATCACACAAAGCTTTGCTAATTTGAACGCTGACATTTCAACAGTGGACAAAAGGAAGTAAGCAGGTAAGTCATGCTATCAGCAGAGGACATTCCATGAAAAGAGAACATACAAGAACCTTGAGATATAAGTGTGGTTGGCCAGTTCAAGGAATAGCTAGGAGATCAGTATTGCCAGAGAAGAGGGAACAAAGGGAGAATATTATAAGTATTTTTAAGTATGGGCCCAGAGAGATGGGTTTGTAGGAGTGCAGACAGCCGAGTTTGTACAGGAAAATGAGAACTTTAGAGTTTACTCCAAGTGGGAAAGGAAGCAATCAAAAATTTATGAGCAGAAAAATATCATGACCTAATTTTGTCTTTAAATTACTTAAATACATTATGAAACAAAGCCAACAGAGGTAAAAAGAAATACAGCAAAATTTTAAAAAACGTTGAGAAAAAATATAACCAAAGTAAAAGAATCAATAAAAACACATTGATAACATAAAATCTTTTAAGACAATAGACAGAAAGTTGTGTATTGCACATATTTTATATATATATATGTGTGTGTGTTTCAGAAAATCGAATAAAAATATACAACCCACAATAGTGAGAGACTGACAGAGATATTGACAGAATAAATTAAAGAATAAAAATTTAAGATATTTGAAGTAATATAGTTTTTAAAAGTCCATTATAATAGAATATAGTATGATGTAATCAATAAGTGACATATTTCAAACACAATATATAGAATATGACAATAACACATGGGACAAGATGAAACAACATATATAAAGTTATTCAGAATCTGGGTCTCAGGTCTGTTCATTTTCAAAAGCATCTTAAACCCATGGCCTTATTGTGCTTTCTGTAGCCTTAGTAAAGTCTGGAAACATGAACTGATGATTTTCCTCATTACACGTAATTACAGTTTATTCTGGAATAAGAAATATGAAGATACAATTAAGATATAAGAAGAGTAATTCGGGAGCAGTGGCTCATGCCTGTATTCCCAGCACTTTGGAAGGCCAAGGCGGGTGAATCACAAGGTCAAGAGATCAAGATTATCCTGGCCAACATGGCGAAACCCCGTCTCTACTAATAAAATACAAAAATTAGCTGGGCCTGGTGGCATGCACCTGTAGTCCCAGCTACTCGGGAGGCTGAGGCAGGAAAATCGCTTCAACCAGGGAAGTGGAGGTTGCAGTGAGCCGAGATTGCGCCACTGCACTCCAGCCTGGTGACAGAGTGAGATCCTGTCTCAAAAAAACCCAAAAAACCAACAAAACAAACAAACAAAACCCATCAATTTCATTATGATTACGTATTACATACAATTGTAATTATTTTATTTGCCACTTATATAACCACCCTTCTATCTTTCTCATGAAATATAGAAGCAAACAGAAATGATTTGTCCCCAAGGAGAATATTATATAGCTAGAAAGTTAAGAAAAACTCAAAGGAGTAGGCATATCACAGGGTAAGTGAATATTCCATAGGAATGACCAGCTACCAACACTTACTGGTGCTTCAGGATGTGCCAAAATAAAAATGATTTAACAGATGAACAAACTGTGTTTCCACTTCCCCATCCTGGGGTTTCATATAGAATGACTGCCATCCAGCTTCCCTAACTTGCCATTCTCTGTAGCTTCACTGAAGCATCAAGGAGGAAGTGTCTTATCAGACATTGACTACCTATAAATTTATAGTATAAGTTTTGGCCTAATGGTTCTGTTTATATTCAATACGGAATTTCAGAGGTTGAAATAATCAATACCCTAGTATCACTGAACAGTCAAATAATCTGCCACTGCTTCATCTCTGAATATTAGAAATAAATCTCATATTTTCCTTCTTGCCATTATCTTTTAGTGAAAAATTTAAATGAATGTGAGAACATAACTTCAAAGAAGATAGTAATTAAAATAATGTGGTAGATTAATCAGAAGATGTCTGCATACAATATATCAAAGTCTAAAAATTCGTATTTTATAAAAATATCCAAAGATTCTTCTAAAATAGGGAATAACACACATTTTGGAAGCCTCGAACTGGCTTAGTATTAAAAATTTCAAGAGCAATGCTTACTCAATATTTTTTTTCAGATTGTATTAAAATAAATCACTATTTTTGTATTTTTCCCTTTTCTTTCTAACATATAGGTTCAAATGTTTCTCAAGGATTATAGTTTTTAGAAGTTTAAGTAGCATATTTATATTCCATAAATGTAATAAAATAGAATTCTTATGTAAACAAGTTGTAAGTATGTAGTGGCAATATAAGCAGGTGTTTATTTTCAGGTTTAATTTACATAATTCCAGGTTGAAGTAAAACAACAGAGCAAAGATTTCAATAAGGGTAGAATTTCCAGATTATAATAAAAATGAGATTTATTTTAAAACATTATTGTAAAACTAAAGAAATATAACTTGAAATGATGACACCTAGTTATTAATTTTTAAAAAATATGTGCTTGTCTCTATAGTAAACAAATACAATTAAAACAAGAGTGAGAATATTTCTTAATAAAAGTGACTGATATTAGAAATATTTGATGATGATAAATGTGTAAGTGTAGCTTTTTTTGTTTGGTACCATTATCCACAGGTTCAAAATGTCTACAGTAAAATGTGACTAAGTATACTAAACATCATAAATAATTCTAATTGTAAATATTCATTCTAATAAATTATCAAAGACTTGCAATAACATCTAGTAGAAAGATGCCAACTAAAAATGGGAAATAAATGCTCAACATTGAAATGCCAAAATAAAAAACATTTATGGATGAAATTCTATGCAGCCATGAAAAGGGTACTGGAAGAATATTTATTTCCAATGTATGATCTTCATAAAATAGTTTTAAATGTAAGACCATTATTAATACAATTATCCAATACACATAAAATGAGGAAAATACAAACTTAATAATATGGACAATAGAATGCACTCTAGGGACATTTGATTTCTCTTACATTTTTATCTTTGTATGTTTTGTGATGAATAATATAACTATATAAATCAGGAAAATATATTTAAATATGCTTTGAAGAGATCTCTTAGTATTAATATATTTTGATCTGTTAACAAATGCAAATATCCCCAAGAATTTTATGTAAATCAGAATACATCTGTATTATTTCATTCACATTTCTATACTTTGGGAGGATTATGGATAAATAATCTAACCATCCTGCCATATGGTAGACATACTATTTGGATTATTCTAACGATTTAATCTATATGTGTAACCAATTTTTTCTTAGAGTCCAATAAACTCAAACAAAACTGGTTGAAAGCTATATATCTTAACTTTCATATTGGTAAGTAGACCATTACAATCAATAAATAATATAAGAATTGGTAGAATTCATTTAAATATAACGCAGTTTGCAATTTATGTGAATACATAGAACGAATGTATGGATTCTTTACTTCAGCTTTAGTTTTAATAATTTCTCAAGAAAAATTGTGCCACTGGAAGATATATCCCTATAGTAGTCAATTTCAGACCATTTGAATCTCGCGCTGCTTTCTCTGAGAAAGCCAGCTTTAGAAACTTGTTTAACAAACTCATGGTAAACCCAGCTCAGAGGGGGAGAAAACCCAATCAAGATATGTCAGTGGACAGGATGGTGGATGCATTTGTCATCTAATGATACTAATGCCTAAAAAAGTCAGTTTCATATATTCAAGCACAGTCATATGTTTGACTAAGCAGAGTCATTTGAGTTTAAAATCTTCATTTTAATGAGTAATTAAAACTTGTTTTTAAAATTCAATGTTGGGCCAGGCATGGTGGCTCATACCTGTGATCCCAGTAGTTTGAGCGGATGAGGCAGGAAGATTACGTGAGGCCAAGAGTTCAAACCCAGCTTGGGAAACAGAGTGAGAACATGTCTCTGAAAATGAAAACAAGTAAAAAATCACCATGTGGTTGTGCATGCCTGAGGTCTTAGTAACTGGGGAGGCTGAGGAGAGGCGTTCCCTTGAGACCAGAAGTTTGAAGCTGTAGTGAGCCATGATTGTGCCACTGCACGTTTGTATAACTTATATTAGTATAGTTTTTGTTCTTGTTCATTTATCCATGATGTCGTACTGATTTTATTTCTAATCAAAGAATTTTCCTTTATAAAAAAGTTAAACCTTTTTTTCCAAGTAATCCTTCTTTGTCTATGTTTTGGTTGAATTTGTTTTATTGTCAGTTTTAAACATTGTTATTCACATTTTGTTGAACAGAACTCTTGTTTTGTCTTTAAAATTGGGAAGTGACAAACCTTTTGTGTATGTTATGGCACTACGTGCCAAACAGCAATACTGAAACAGAAAAGAATATTGCGCTGTTAGGTACTGCAGTGATTACTATAATGGGCAGGTGTAACTGCATACTAAAAATCTAATTATTAAAAAGAATAACTGAAAAAATTCTATGCCGCTTAGGGCCAAAGTTAAAAGTGTAATAATTGCCAACTGAAGTATCATTTTGCCCATTTCTGGAATTTCGGTAGGAAATATAAAAACCAAAAACTGATTTATCACTTTTCTCTGGCAGTGACTCTGCCCCTTTCATCCAGAATTGTAAGCGGAGGCTGATTCATAACCTTGCAGTGAATCACTACTTAAATTCTTCCCACGAAGTATAATACTGTTACCAAATAATACATCAGGGTAAACACTATAAACAAATATCCTGAATATCAATGCTTAAAAGAAAAAATAATCTTAATTATGAAACAGCAAGAAGAGTAGAGACTTCCATTAAAGGATAAGAAAAAAATGCAGAAATGGTTCATTAAGACAATCCTTAACAAAACTGATTGTATTCACTGTAGGTTTCTGAAAGTAATATTATCATCTCCACAGAAATAGACAAAACATTTTTAAGAAGCCATCCTTATTTTTTAAAAAAGTAAATAAAAATCAAGTAAATCATAACAATTTGACTAGATGGAACTTCCTTTGCATGATGATTAAAATTGGAAAGTTGGGAAGAAGAAATGATAAGGAAGACAAGATTGCATATATAAAAAAGATATTTGAAATATATATTACAAATAAAAAAGAATACTAATGTGGTTACTATCCAAAAGAAAGCTGGTATTTCATAATTTATATCAAACATATCCTGACAAACACATTATTGAAAGAAAAAACGTCCAAAAAAGCAAGGATTACTGAAATTTTAAAAATATGTAGTATGGAAAAACATGAAACTTATTACCAAATTTAAGAACAGGAAGTAGTAAATCAGTACTTCATAAAGGCAATGTATTATCCTGAATGAATACTTACATACAATTCAGCAAAGGACATTATGAAAGCATTTACACCAAAATCTAAAAACAAAATTTAATGAAATAGAAAGGAGTAAATTCAATATAATAAAAGTTACTTTTATAAAAAAAATAAAATAGACAACCTTCTGGATATTTGAACAATAAGGACTAAAATGAGATATTCAAAGTGAAGAGTAATAAAAATGAAAATTGCATTAGGTAAGAAATATAAAATAACATTTGAAATTTGTCAACAGTTTTAAAATTTAGTTAAAACTGATGTCTAAAAATGTAATTGCAGACAGTGACTAAATAGAAAAACTAAAAAAAGGTAAATAAATTTAATCTACCCTCAAAAGTTTAACTAACAGTAGGTTTACAAGCAGATTTTATTAAAACTTTGAGTAACCACTAGGCCCTGTGTTACAAATATTCTTACAGGGAAATAGCTCAAAGGGGACATATTGACAACCATATTTCACTATTACTATTAACATAATAATAAGAGAAGGGCTGAGATAGCCCACTAAGTGCAGCCGGGAAGTGTTTCTGCCACTGAGACCAGACCATTAGGTAGACTGAAGATCCTAACACATCTTCAAAAAGATGGCATTGGAGAGTGGACAGGAGGAGAACACTGACAATGGAATGATACTGGAGGGAGCTGGGAACCGTGCATGGGGTTGCCAAGCCTGAGGAACTGTTCCCACTCCCTAGCAGCGTCTATGGAAGAGATGAATAAAACAGGCATGGAGTGGCCCACTCTCATCATGGATTTCCGGGATCCTAGCTTTGGGAGACTCCATAACCTCCATGGACATTTGAGTTGTCAGTGAGAACTATCCAGAGAGTTGGCAGAAACAGAATGCCAGCCTACATGGAATCCAGAAGATTTGGTATGGGAATAACTGCAGTGGAGCATGGACAGGGCATCTATGCCCCATGGCTTGCCACACTCATCTAGGTGGTTTTAGCCTCTGTTAGCTCTGGACATGGACAGAACAGAAAGTCTTGCCCATGGGCTGGGACCAATCTGATAGGAGCACCCTGCTGCCTGCAAGCCCACTACAGCCCTTGCCTGACTGCACTCATTTACAGTGAAACCTCAGCTGCCCAACTGAAGCAATTGCAAGAAGCCACTGCCATAGCTCTTTCACTGGCCAACTCCACCCACCCATCAGAGCACTTTTGCAGACAGAGCCGCACATCCAGCCACAGCCTCCCCCAGTGACACCCAGCCAGTGCACTTTTGCCAGCAATCCCCATTGAAATGTTGTTGCAAGCAGGCTGGGAAAAACTCAGCCTCTTGAGCAAAGCAGGTGCCTAAACTCGAGGGGTAGGAACAAAGCCATGGGACTTGTCACAGTCCTCGAGGATTAGAGCACACAACCCAGGAGTGCTGGGCTGAGCCTTGGTCCCCCTGAAAGCATCCAGAAATGAAACCTATCAACTAAATCCAACTGATTCCACATTCAAACCCTCAAGAACATCGAAAAATATGAAAGCAAAAAACACCATCCCAAGAAAACAACTTAAAGGTTTAAAGAAACATCAGCCCACACAGATGAGAAAGAACCAGTGCAAGAACTCTGGCAACTCTAAAAGCAAGAGTGCCCATTTCTTCTAAATGAACCCAGAAGCTCTCCAGAAAAGCTTCTCTATCAGGCTGAAATGGCTGAAGTGACAGATTTAGAATTCAGAATGTGGATGTCAAGGAAGCTCATTGACATATAGGAGAAGGCTGCAATCAAATTCAAGGAAAAGAGTAAAGTGGTCCTACAGTTGAAAGATAATCATTTTAAGAAAGAACCAAACTGAACTTCTGAAAATGAAAATATCACTACAGGAATTTCACGATGCAATTGGAAATGTTAATAGAATCCATCAAGCTGAGAAATAAAATTTAGAGCTCAAAGACTGCTTTTTCAAATCAACTCAGGCAGAAAAAAAATAGATTTTTAAGAAATGAACAAAACCTACAAGAAATGTGAAATTATATCGAGTGACCAAACATAAAACTCATTGGGATTCTTGAAGAAGATGGAGTGAGAGCAAGCAATTTAGAAAACGTATTTAAAAATATTGTCCATGGAGGAGATCCAAGATGGCCGCTTAGGAGGAACTCGGGAATGCAGCTCCGAGAGAAAGCACAGAGGGTGAGTGGACGCCGTATTTCCAGACTGATTTTTACTGCCCACAGACCAGGAGATTCACACGCAGAGAAGCCACACGGGTCGCCAGCGCCGCTGGTGCTGCTGGCTTGAACGGCGCAGCCGCTGGGCCGGCACCCTGAGGCAACGGCTCACTGTACAAAGTGAGAGAGTCTGAGTCCCCTATAAGCCAGCAAGGGGAGCTGAAACGGGGAGCCAGGCCAGCGCCACGAATCTCAGAGCTGTGGCTTTAGCCAACGCAGCGGCTCCGGAGGCAGATCAGATGAGACGGTGTCCCCTCTTACCCAGCAAGAAGACCTGAAACACAACTGAAACCGGGACGGTCCAGCTCTGTGGAGGAGGGGGGTTCTCCATAGGCACCCTGCTGTTCTCTACCAAGGCAATCCGCCACTACAGAGACTCCGTCACTACAGGGGCGGGCCAACATATCGGAAGCAGTTCTAACTACACCCAGAAGTTCACACGGAAGCTGGGTGGAGCCCACAGCAGCTTAGCGAAGCCTCTGCAACCTGAGTGTGACTAGGCTGCCACCTTGTGGGCAGGGAAAACAGCAACCGCACAGGGGAACATCATAAAACCGTAACTCCCTGGGACAGAACACCTGGGGGGAAGAGCAGGGGGTTTATGAGTTCTGCCACAGCAGACTTAAAATTACCAAAATCAGAAAGACAACAACTACAAAGTCAACAGGTGGATAAATCCACAAAGATGGGAAGAAACCAGCGCAAAAAAAAGGATGAAAACACCCAAAACCGGAACACTTCTCCTCCTACAAGGGATCACAACTCCTCACCAGCAAGGGAACAAGACTGGATGGAGAATGAGTGTGATGAAATGACAGAATCAGCTTTCAGAAAGTGGATAATAAGAAACTTCCGTGAGCTAAAAGAACATGTTCTAACCCAATGCAAAGAAACTAAGAACCTTGAAAAAAGACTTGACGAAATGCTAACAAGAATGGAAAACTTAGAGAGGAATATGAGCGAATTGATGGAGCTGAAAAACACAACACGAGAACTTCGTGAAGCATGCACAAGTTTCAACAGCCGAATTGACCAAGCAGAAGAAAGGATATCAGAGGTCGAAGATCAACTCAATGAAACAAAACGAGAAGGCAAGATTAGAGAAAACAGGGTAAAAAGGAATGAACAAAGTCAACAAGAAATATGGGACTATGTGAAAAGACCTAATCTACATTTGATAGGTGTACCTGAATGTGACGAAGAGAATGCATCCAAGCTGGAAAATACTCTTCAGGATATTATCCAGGAAAACTTCCCCAACCTAACAAGGCAGGCCGAGATTCAAGTCCAGGAAATACAGAGAACACCACAAAGATACTCCTCTAGAAGAGCAACCCCAAGACACATAATCATCAGATTCACCAGGGTTGAAATGAAGGAGAAAATACTAAGGGCAGCCAGAGAGAAAGGTCGGGTTACCCACAAAGGGAAGCCCATCAGACTCACAGCAGATCTCTCAGCAGAAACCCTACAGGCCAGAAGAGAGTGGGGGCCGATATTCAACATCCTTAAGGAAAAGAACTTTCAACCCAGAATTTCGTATCCAGCCAAACTAAGCTTCATAAGTGAAGGAAAAATAAAATCCTTTGTGAACAAGCAAGAACTCAGAGAGTTCATCACCACCAGACCAGCTCTACAAGAGCTCCTGAAGGAGGCACTACACATAGAAAAGAACAACCAGCACCAGTCACTCCAAAAACACACGAAAAGGTAAAGAGCATCAACACAATGAAGAATCTGCATCAACCAAAGGGCAAAACAGCCACCTAGCACCAAAATGACAGGATTGAATTCACACATAACAATATTAACCCTAAATGTAAACGGACTAAATGCCCCAATCAAAAGACACAGACTGGCAAATTGGATAAAAAGCCAAAACCCATCAGTGTGCTGTATCCAGGAAACCCATCTCGCATGCAAGGATACACAAAGGCTCAAAATAAAGGGATGGAGGAAGATTTACCAAGCAAATGGAGAGCAAAAAAAAGCAGGAGTTGCAATTCTCATCTCTGATAAAATAGACTTTAAAGCAACAAAGATCAAAAGAGACAAAGAAGGACATTTCATAATGGTAAAAGGATCAATGCAGCAAGAAGAGCTAACGATCCTAAATATATATGCACCTAATACAGGAGCACCCAGATACATAAGGCAAGTTCTTAAAGACTTACAAAGAGACTTAGACTCCCACACAATAATAGTGGGAGACTTCAACACACCATTGTCAATATTAGACAGATCAACGAGACAGAAAATTAACAAGGATATCCAGGACTTGAACTCAGACCTGGAACAAGCAAACCTAATAGACATTTACAGAACTCTCCACCCCAAATCCACAGAATATACATTCTTCTCAGCACCACATCACACCTACTCTAAAATTGACCACATAATTGGAAGTAAATCACTCCTCAGCAAATGCAAAAGAACAGAAACCATAACAAACAGTCTCTCAGACCACAGTGCAATCAAGTTAGAACTAAGAATTCAGAAACCAACCCAGAACCGCACAGCCTCATGGAAAATGAACAACTTTCTCCTGAATGTTGACTGGATAAACAATGAAATGAAGGCAGAAATAAAGACGTTCTTCGAAACCAACGAGAATGAAGACACCACATACCAGAATCTCTGGGACACATTTAAAGCAGTCTCTAGAGGAAAATATATAGCAATAAGTGCCCACATGAGAAGAAAGGAGAGATCTAAAATTGACACCCTATCATCAAAATTGAAAGAGCTAGAGGAGCAAGATCAAAAAAACTCAAAACCTAGCAGAAGACAAGAAATAACTAAGATCAAAGCAGAATTGAAGGAGATAGAGACACGAAAAACCCTTCAAAAAATCAATAAATCCAGGAGCTGGTTTTTTGAAAAGATCAACAAAATAGACAGACCACTAGCCAGACTAATAAAAAAGAAAAGAGAGAATAATCAAATAGATGCAATAAAAAATGACAAAGGGGATATCACCACAGATTCCACAGAAATTCAAACCATCATCAGAGATTATTACAAACAACTCTATGCACATAAATTAGAAAACCTGGAGGAAATGGATAAATTCCTGGACAGCTGCCTCCTGCCAAGCCTAAACCAGGAAGAAGTCGAAACCCTGAATAGACCAATAACAAAGTCTGAAGTCGAGGCAGCAATTAAGAGCCTACCACCCAAAAAAAGCCCAGGTCCAGATGGGTTCACAGCCGAATTCTACCAGACATACAAAGAGGAACTGATACCATTCCTACTGAAACTATTCCAAATAATCCAAAAAGAGGGAATCCTTCCCAAATCATTTTATGAGACCAACATCATCCTAATACCAAAACCTGGCAGAGACTCAACAAGAAAAGAAAACTACAGGCCAATATCCATGATGAACATAGATGCAAAAATCTTCAATAAAATAATGGCAAGCCGATTACAACAGCACATCAAAAAGCTTATCCACCATGATCAAGTAGGATTCATCCCGGGGATGCAAGGCTGGTTCAATATACGCAAGTCTATAAATGTAATTCACCACATAAACAGAACCAAAGACAAAAACCACATGATTATCTCAATTGATGCAGAGAAGGCCTTCGACAAAATTCAACAGCCCTTTATGCTAAAAACCCTCAATAAACTAGGTATCGATGGAACGTATCTCAAAATAATAAAAGCTATTTACGACAAACCGACAGCCAATATCATACTGAACGGGCAAAAACTGGAAGCATTCCCTTTGAAATCTGGCACTAGACAAGGATGCCCTCTCTCACCACTCCTATTCAATATAGTACTGGAAGTTCTAGCCAGAGCAATCAGGCAAGAAAAAGAAATAAAGGGTATTCAATTAGGAAAGGAGGAAGTCAAATTGTCTCTATTTGCAGACGACATGATTGTATATCTAGAAGACCCCCTCATCTCAGCCCAAAAGCTCCTGAAACTGATAAGCAACTTCAGCAAAGTCTCAGGATACAAAATCAATGTGCAAAAATCACAAGCGTTCCTATACACCAATAACAGACTTAAAGAGAGCCAAATCAAGAACGAACTGCCATTCACAATTGCTACAAAGAGAATAAAATACCTAGGAATACAACTAACAAGGAATGTAAAGGACCTCTTCAAGGAGAACTACAAATCACTGCTCAACGAAATAAGAGAGGACACAAACAGATGGAGAAACATTCCATGTTCATGGTTAGGAAGAATTAATATCGTGAAAATGGCCATACTGCCCAAAGTAATATACAGATTCAATGCTATCCCCATCAAGCTACCAATGACCTTCTTCACAGAACTGGAAAAAACCACCTTAAACTTCATATGGAACCAAAAGAGAGCCCGCATAGCCAAGTCAATTCTAAGCAAAAAGAACAAAGCAGGAGGCATCACACTACCAGACATCAAGCTCTACTACAAGGCTACAGTAATCAAAACAGCATGGTACTGGTACCAAAACAGAGATATAGACCAATGGAACAGAACAGAGGCGTTGGAGGCAACACAACATATCTACAACCACCTGATCTTTGACAAACCTGATAAAAACAATCAATGGGGAAAGGATTCCCTGTTCAATAAGTGGTGTTGGGAAAACTGGCTAGCCATATGCAGAAAGCAGAAACTGGACCCCTTCCTGACACCTTACACTAAAATTGACTCCAGATGGATTAAAGACTTAAACATAAGACCTAACACCATAAAAACACTAGAAGGAAACCTAGGCAAAACCATTCAGGACATAGGCGTAGGCAAGGACTTCATGACCAAAACACCAAAAGCATTGGCAACAAAAGCCAAAATAGACAAATGGGACCTAATCAAACTCCACAGCTTCTGCACGGCAAAAGAAACAGTCAATAGAGTGAATCGGCAACCAACAGAATGGGAAAAAATTTTTGCAGCCTACCCATCTGACAAAGGGCTGATATCCAGAATTTACAACGAGCTAAAAAAGATTTACAAGAAAAAAACAAACAAGCCCATTCAAAAGTGGGCGAAGGACATGAACAGATACTTTACAAAAGAAGACATACATGAGGCCAACAAGCATATGAAAAAATGCTCATCATCACTGGCCATTAGAGAAATGCAAATCAAAACTACATTGAGATACCATCTCACACCAGTTAGAATGGCAATCATTAAAAAATCTGGAGACAACAGATGCTGGAGAGGATGTGGAGAAATAGGAACACTTTTACACTGTTGGTGGGAGTGTAAATTAGTTCAACCATTGTGGAAAACAGTGTGGCGATTCCTCAAGGACCTAGAAATAGAAATTCCATTTGACCCAGCAATCCCATTACTGGGCATATATCCAAAGGATTATAAATCGTTCTACTATAAGGACACATGCACACGAATGTTCATAGCAGCACAGTTTACAATAGCAAAGACCTGGAACCAACCCAAATGCCCATCGATGATAGACTGGACAGGAAAAATGTGGCACATATACACCATGGAATATTATGCAGCCATTAAAAACGAGGAGTTCGCGTCCTTTGTAGGGACATGGATGAACCTGGAAACCATCATTCTCAGCAAACTGACACAAGAACACAAAATCAAACACCACATGTTCTCACTCATAGGCGGGTGTTGAACAAGGAGAACACATGGACACAGGGAGGGGAGCACTATACATGGGGGTCTGTTGTGGGGGAGTGGGGGGGACAGCGGGGGGGTGGGGAATTGGGGAGGGATAGCATGGGGAGAAATGCCAGATATGGGTGAAGGGGAGGAAGGCAGCAAATCACACTGCCACGTATGCACCTAAGCAACAACCTTGCATGTTTTTCACATGTACCCCAAAACCTAAAATGCAATAAAAAAAAAAAAAAAAAAAAAAAAATATTGTCCATGAAGATTTCCCCAACCTCATTAGAGAGGTCAACATAAAAATTCCGGAAATTCAGATATCCTTGCAAGATACTATACCTCAAGACACATAGTCATGAGATTGACCATCCTCAAGACACATATTCATGAGATTCTTCAAAGTTAACATAAAAGAAAAAGTCTTAAAGGCAGCCAGAAAGAAGGAGGAGGTCATCCACAAAGGAAAACCTATCAGGCTAACAGCAGACCTTTCAGCAGAAACCTTGCAAGCTAGAATGCCGATATTCAGCATTCTCAAAAAAGAGAAATTTCATCCAAGAACTTCATATCCAGCCAAACTAAGCTTATTAGCAATGGAGAAAAAAATATCCTTTCCAGAGAAGCAAATGCTAAGGGAATTTGTTAACCCCAGACCTACCTTACAAGAGGTCCTTAAGGGAGAAGTAAACATGGAAGCAAAAGACCATTACCTGTCAACACAAAAACATACCCAAATACATAACACACTGACGCTATAAAGCAACTATATACAATCAGGTCTACAACACAATCAGCTAACAACATGATGATAGGAAGAAATCCTCACTTATCAATATTTACCTTGAATGTAAATAGGCTAAAAGCCCCACTTTAAAGACACAGAGTACCAAGTTGGATGAAGAAGCAACACCCAATAAACTACTGTTTTCAGGAGACCTATCTCACATTCCATGACACCCCTAGGCTCAAAGTAAAGGGAGGAAGAAATATCTGTCAAGCAAACAAAAAAGAAAAAAGAGCAGGAGATTCTCTTCGTATTTCAGATAAAACAGACATTAAACCCACAGCAATGAAAAAGGACAAAGAAGGGCATAACATAATGGTAAAATGTTCAATTAACCAAGAAGACTTAACATCCTAAATATATATGCACCCAAACTGGAGCACCCAAATCCATAAAGCAGGCTCTTGAAGACCTATGAAGACTTAGATAACCAGACAGTAATAGAGGGAAACTACAACAACCCACTGACAATGATAAACAGATCATTAAGGCAGAAAACAAATATATTTTGGACCTTAACACTCGATAAAAGGACCTAAAAGACATATACAGAATACTCCACCCAACAACAACAGAAAACTCTTTTCATCTGCACACAGCACATACTCAAAGATCAGTCACACACTTGGCCATAAGGAAATTCTCAACAAATTCAAAGACA
Source organism: Aotus nancymaae (assembly GCF_030222135.1). Lineage (NCBI taxonomy): Eukaryota > Metazoa > Chordata > Mammalia > Primates > Aotidae > Aotus > Aotus nancymaae. Next base: position 10,094,550 of record NW_026988438.1, read on the forward strand.
CTGAAATTATACCAACCACACTGTCAGACTACAACAAAATAAAAGTAATCAATACCAAGAAGATCTCTCAAAACTATAGAATTACACGAAAATTAAACAAACAGATTCTGAGTGATTTGGGGATAAGCAATGAAGTTAAGGCTGAAATCAAGAAATTATTTGAAACTAATGAAAGCAAAGGTACAACATACCGGAATGTCGGGAACACAGCTAAAGCAATGTAAAGACGAAAGGTTACAGCACTAAATGACAACTTAACATCATACCTATGGAAAGTAAAAAATCTAGAGAAAACCAACCACGAACCTATCAGAAGAAAAGAAATAATGAAATTAGAATTGAACTGGACAAAATTAAGATGAGAAAATTCATATAAAATACCAAGGAACTCAAAGTTGGTTTGTTAGAAATAAGTAAGATTGATAAACTGCTAGCTAGAATAATAAAGAAAAAAGAAAAGAGATTCCAATATACACAATCAGAAATGACACAGGTGACATTATGGGTGATGTCAAATACTCCCCTCCCCAAAATCCTCAGATATTATGAGCGCCTCTATGCACACCAATCAGCAAATACAGAGAAAATGGATAAATTCCTGGAAATACACAATATCCCAAGATTGAACTAGGAAGAAATTGAAATCCTGGACAGACCGAAAATGATTTCCACAAACAAACTATAATTGAAAAACCTACCAATCAAAACAAGCCCTGGACCAGTTGGATTGACAGCTGAATTTTACCATGAATATAAAAAAGAGCTGGTACCAATCCTACTGAAACTACGTAGAAAAAAAAATCATGAAGTGACTCCTCTTTCACTCATTCTATGAGGTCAGCATTATTCTGTTACCAAAAGCTAACACAGACACAATGAAAAAAGAAAGCTTTAGGCCACTATCTCTAATGAACATAGATACAAAAATCCTCTGCTAAATACTAGCAAAATGTATCCATCAGCACTTTGGAAAATTAACTCACTAATATCAAGGAGGCTTTAATCCTGGGATGCAAGTTTGGTTCAACACATGCAAATCAACATGATTCATCATATAAACATCACTAAAACTAAAAACTACATAACCAACTCAGTAGACACAGAAAAAGCTTTCAATAAAATTCAACATTTCTTCATGTCAAAAATGCTTAACTAGACATCAAAAGGACATACCTCAAAATTATAAGAGCCATCTATGACTAACACACAGCCAACATTATACTGAATGGGCAAAAGCTGGGAGTATTCACAACCAGAACAAGACAAAGATGACCTCTCTTACCACTCCTATTCAACATAGTATGGGAAGTCCTAGCCAGGGCAATCAGGGAAGAGAAATAAACCACAGTCACCCATATAGGAAGAGAAGAAGTCAAACTATCTCTGTTTGCAGATTAGATTATTCTATACTTAGAAAACCTAACATTCTCTGCCTAAGGCTCCTAAAACTGTTAATGAATTTCAGTACAGTTCAGTAGCATTTCTGTATACCTATAATGTCCAAGCTGAGAGCCAAGTCAAGAACAGAATCACATTCACAATAGCTATGAAAAGAATTAAGTATCTAGAAATACAGCTAACCAGGGAGTTGAAAGATCTCTACAATGAGAATTGCAAAACACAGCTCAAAGAAATCAGAAATGACACGAACAAATGGAAAAACAAATCATTTTCATGGATAAGAATCAATATTATTAAAATGGTCATACTGCACACAGCAATTTACATATTCAAGTCTGTTTTGTCAATCTACCAACATAAGTTTTCACAGAATTAGAGAAAATAACCTATTCTAAAATTCATCCCATAAAAGAGCCCAAATAGCCGGAGCAACACTAACAAACCACCCTGCCAAACACACACACACACACAAACACAAAGCTGGAGGCATCACACTACTGGAGTTCAATCTATACAACGAGGCTACGGTAGTATAGCATGGTACTGGTACTAAAGCAGACACATAGACTAACAGCACAGATTAGAGAACTCAGAAATAAAGCCACAAACCCACAACCCTCTGATCTCCAACAAAGTCTACAATAATAAACAATGAGAAAAGGAATTTATAATTAATAAACGGTGATGAGACTACTGGCTAGCCATAAGCAAAAGATTGAAACTGGACCCCTTCCTTATATTATATGCATAAATTGACTCAAATGAATTAAAGACTTAATTAAATGTAACACCTAACACCATAAAAACTTTTGTAGAAAACCTAGAAAACGCCATTTGGATATAGGCCTTAACAAAGATTTTTTTTTTTTTTTCTGTTAGTCTCTAAAAGACATTGCAACTAAAACAAAAGTAAACAAGTAGGACCTAATTAACCTACAAAGATTCCGCACGAAAGAAAATATCAACAAACAGCCAACCTATAGAATGGTAGAAAATATTCAGAAACTATACATCCAACCAAGTTCTAATATTTAAAATTTATAGGAAATTTAAGCAAATCAACTAGAAAAAAACAAATAACCTTGTTTAAGAGAGGGCAAAAGAAATGAAAAAAAAAAAAAAAAAAAAAACACATCTCAAAGGAACACATAAAGTGGAAAAGACAGGAAAAATCACTAATCATTAGAAAAATGCAAATCAGCACCACAGTGAGATACCATCTAACACAAATCATAAGAGCTATTTATAAAAAGTCAAAAAATAGATGTTGGCCACATCACAGAGAAAAGGGAACATGTAAACAGTGTGTGTGGGATTGTACATTAGTTCAGCCACTGGGGAAAGCAGTTTGGAGAATTCTGAAAGAACTTAAAACATAACTACCTTTGACTCTGCAATTCCACTGTTGAATATATACCCAAAGGAATATGAATCATTCTACGAAAAGACACATTCACTTGTATATTCATCAGAACACTATTAATAATAGCAAAGACATTGAATCAACTTAGATGCTCATCAACTGTAGACTGAATAAGACAAATACAGTATATACACACTAAGAAACATTGGAATATTATACAACCATGAAAAGAATGAAATCATTTCTTTTCCAGGAACATGAATGCAGCTGAAGGCCATTTTCCTAAGTGAATGAATATAGAAACAGAAATTCAAAGATGGCATGATTTCACTTCTAAGTGGAAACTAAACACTGAGTACACAGAGACATAAAGATGGAAATAATAGACACTGGGGCCTACCTGAAGGTGGAGGATGGAAGAAAGTGAGGACTGAAAAGCTACCTATTGGGTACTATCTTCACTACCTGAGTGACGAAACCATTTGTACACTACACCCCAATGGCATGCAAATAGAACAACTGAATCTAAAATAAAGTTTGAAAAGAAATTTTAAATAAAACTAGGCATAAAAAACCAGGAAATAGAAAAATTGTTCCTGTTAACTGAGTTGCATAAATCTTGAGGTTAAAAAACAATCCACCAACACTTGTAAAAACTCCTTGAAAAATATATTTCTTACGCAATATATTCATCATAAATCACCCAGTGGTTTACTTTCAGTATCTTCACTCTGAAATTTACACTGTTGGAGTAACCATCATATTAAGCATTTCCAGTGACCATTGTAGAGGAAAGAATCATTCTAGCCTCTTATATCATGAGTCAAGAATATCATTTCTGTTCATATTCAATTTTCCAGAAAAATCACTATGACCCTACCCAAATACAGTCAGACTCAGAAATAAAATGTTACATCGTGGCCAGGAAATGAAGGAGTGAAGTTAAACTAAATTAAACTGAGTTTGCAAAGAAAGCCTTGAGTAAAATGTACACACACACACACACACACACACACACACACACACACACACACAGAGTTAAGAACCCTTGATAAAGATGTTATTTCATCTTCAAGAGATTTGATGCAATCATTTGCAGATGAAACTAAGTATAATTTGGAGAAAAATTATTTTAAAAGGTGGAGTGTTCTCCCCGAATATTTAATTCATTTATAGTGTTCTCTAGAAAATCATGTAGCATAATATAAATTCACACATGTAGAACTATAGACCAGAATTGAGAGTCTAGAAATAGATGTAAGTGAAAAAGAAAATACGAGTAAATGACACTGCTATTTCGACACAGTGGAAAGCGTAGGGGATTATCAACCACAGTGCTGAGTTGATCACCTTGCCATTACAAAACAAAGATTAACCCTTCATTACTCCTTGAAAAGTAAATTTCAGATGAACGAGAAATATATAATGAAATAAAACCATAGAATCACACACACACAAAAAAAAACAGAAAAGAAACATTTTAATAAAAAGCTGGCCAGGAGTGTTGGCTCACATCAGTAATCCCAGCACTTTGGGAGGCTGAGCCAGGAGGATCAGGAGGCCAAGAGATCGAGACCATCCTGGCCATCTCTACTAAAAGTACAAAAAAGCTGAGCACAGTGGCACGTGCCTGTAGTCCCAGCTACCTGGGAGGCTGAGGCAGGAGAATCACTTGAACTCCAGAGGCAGAGGTTGCAGTGAGCCGAGATCGTGCCACCACACTGCAGCATAGCAACAGAGTGAGACTGGGTCTCAAAAAAAAAAAAAAAGAAAAAAAAATAGTTATAGTATAATACAGTAGTTGAAATTCTTTATAGCCTACTAGAAGTCAAGCAATCATGATTATATTGCTTATTCTCTCTAGACTTAGTTCTTGCCTCTGTAAAATAGACGTATCAAAAATAGAATTTTGAGAGCATTAAGTGAGATAGCTGAATGTGCTCTTTATTTATCATAGTATATGCCACAGACAAATTACTCAATTAATGATACTATTAATGTTACAATAATTATTATTAAAAAAGACATTTATAACATGTCAAGAAAATCTAGAATGAAGCAGGAATGGGCTAAATATTAGGTTAAAAAATAAAATTATTTTGTTCAGCTAAAAACAACTTGTACAAATGGGAAATACATAAATGCAGCCTATTTACTATTATACACCACTTAATAGCAATAATACGGAATCAAAACAGTAAAAACTCAACGGAAAGTTAGAAACATCAGCATAAATGATGAAATAAATACCTCCAGAAATTTTCCCAACCACAAAAGCGATGAGAAAGCTGATAATATTTTCCGAATCAACTTTTTCAGAACTCTGAAAATTAACCATAGACTTACAGGAACCCAGAGAGTACTTACGCAAGAATAATAGTTGAATTATAGTAAGAACGCGATCTTTGAGGTAATTTAACATGGCCGAATCCCATCCTTCTTTCTCTAGCTGTGTACATGGTCAAAATCCAAAACAAAACCCTAGTAGGTCCTCAGTTATCACATCTGGCTAATCTTGATCCTTATTCCTAACAAAATGAAGGATACAAATGATCTATCAACTAGCTGGCTGAGTGCTGAAGTTTCCAACATTCACATTAAGATCATGAGCAAAACAAAGAGGTTTACTGGTTCCAGCAATTTAAGGATAGCTCTGCTAATAATTAGATGACAAATAAACAGCCTGGATTTCAGTGGCAACATATGACAAGGAAGACAGGCTTTATAGAATCACTTCAGAAAAGGCACTAAATAAATATGATAAACAACAAATAGCACTATAATAAAATATTGAAACATTTCAAGAGTTTTCATATTTTAAATGTGACCGACTTAAAACGTCAGCACAATTTTCAAGAGATAAAAAGCATACCCATTCACAGAAAAAAGAAACAAAACAATCAGTAGAAAGTGTCCTAAAGACGCAGAGACATAGAATTTACTAAACAGACTTTAAACCATCTACTTAAAGTATGTTCAAATAACAAAAGTAAATTATGTCTAAATGACTAGAATAAATGTAATACTTATCTTGCCTGAGGAACAGAGAGAAAAAACAATAAAATATAAACAGAGCATCATAGACCTGTGGACACCAAACATACCAATATATACACTGTAAGAGTCTCAGAAGAAGGAAGAAAAAGGTGGAGAAAGAGTATTTCAAACAATAATCATTCATAATTCCAAAATTTGATGAAAAACATAATTTTTCACATATAAGAATCTTTAAAAAACTCAGAGAACCACATGTAGAAACACTGTATTAAAATCTGATAGCTAAAGACAAAGAGAATTTTTAGCAGCAAGAGAGATAACTCATCATGTACAAAGGATCCACAGTAAGATAACAGTCAACTTCTCATCAGAAATCACAAAAGTTAGAAAGCAGTGGGATGGCATATTCAAAGTGGTGAAAGAAAAATATTAGCACTCAAAACCTCTATGTGCAGCAAAACTACACTTCAGAAATGAAGGAGAAAATAAGACATTTCAATGGCCAGCGACGGTGGCTCACACCTGTAATCCCTGCATTTTGGCAGGCCGAGGCAGGCTGGTTACCTGAGGTCAGGAGTTCGAGAACAGCCTGGCCAACATGATGAATATATGAAGAGCCCTTATAACAAAATAAGACGGGAAACCAAATTTTTTAAATGGCAGAAGGATTTGAATATATATTTCTCCAAAGAGGAGATATTTTTCCAATACAATTATGAAAAGCCACTCAGCATCTTTAAGGATGTATCAACCAAAATCACATTGAGATACTACTTTACACCCACTAGGATGGCTATCATCAGAAAGTAAAACAGCAAATTTTGGCTAGGATGTGCTTAGTTTTCACTGGGACCTGGGGAAAGGGGCTAATAGAATGTTACTGTTAATGGGTGCCTGTTTCTGCTTAGCATGATTAAAATATTCTGGACTTAAACAGTGTGGATAGCTGACCAATCCTGTGAAAATACTAACAATCACTGAATTGCACACTTTAAAAGAGTGAATTTTATAGTATGTGGATGGCTCAAATAAAAAAAATAGAAAAAAAACGTCTCAGTGGAGAAAGAAAGTTAGGCCAAGTTTCATAAAGTGTACTGAGAGTTCAGTAGGAATTAAAATACTTGATAAATGTGCAATCTTGTCAAAAAACACGTAAAATTCTAAATTGATAGAAATGAAAAATATTGAACAAATACAGTGTTTGAGAAAGTATGAGGACACTAAACTTTTACCTCCTGTTGGTGGGCATGTAGATTGTTCAACTTCCATGTGTGAACGTTTATAAATATGTAACTGAAAATAACATGGGCAAGGACTCTGATCCATTCATCTTAATTTTTTATTTAAGTGAAATATATAATCATACTAGTGTGCATATATAAATTCATGAAGAAAGTTGACAATCACTCTTATGTTTTGAATAATTATCTGTCCTTAAGTAAATTAGGAACAAATATGAAACAATCATTTAGCATAAAAATGTAAATCTGGGATTATAAGTATGGAGTACATACTTGTTAATATTTTCAATTAAAAAAATCCGGCATAGCAAAATGCATAGTATAAGTATAATTCTATTTCTATAAAATGGTGAAGGGGAGAGAGGTGGGTAGGGGAGAAAAGAGCCAGTGAGAAAGATTGAGAGACAGAAGCATAAAAGCTTTTTTTTTTTTTTTTTTTTTTTTTTTTTTGAGATGTAATCTCACTTTGTTTCCCAGGCTGGAGTGCAGTGGCATGATGTCAGTTCACTGCAATTTCCACCTCCCGGGTTCAAGCGATTCTCCTGCCTCAGCCTCCTGAGTAAGTACCTGGGATTACAGGTACATGCCACCATGCCCAGCTAATTTTTTCATTTTTAGTAGAGACAGGGTTTCACCATGTTGGTCAGGCTGGTCTGGAACTCCTGACCTCGTGATCCACCCACCTTAGCCTCCCAAAGTGCTGGGATTACAGGCATGAGCCACCGTGCCCAGCCTATAAGAGTATTTTTCTAGAAACTGTTATGGAAATATTCACAGAAAGAAATTTTACACCATTCATCTAGTTTTTATCCAATCAGTGTGGGTTAATTTGCAAAACACTTAAGTTATCACTAAAATGATCTAATAGTGAGAAACATTTTATGGTCTTTATTTTCAATATTGCTTGATTTTTTAAATTTATTAATTTACAAAAACAATAAAGTTAGTTAAAAAGAATTGTTTTTCTAGAATCTTGTGTTACTTATGGATGCTAAACATTAACTAGAAACTATTTTCTGCTTTTAGAAAATCCTTTTAGAGAAACAACATTAAAAAATAGTCCTAGTAAAAATATGTTCTAAGAAAAACTTTACATTGTATTATGTATTTAAATTGTTTTACTCTCTAGCCCAAAAGTTACTTAAATTTCTATTTGTTTAATAAAATTTTTCCTCTTTTAGTCGATGCTTTCATATTTTGAATTCTCAGAATACCAAACAACATTATTAAGTAATGGTATATTCTAAGCACATATAAAGAAATAATTTATGGTTCACAGTGTAAGCAGATAAATATGCAAATGAATTTCACACATGTTACTTATTAATGAGCATGAAAAATGTTTTTTAATATTATAAAAATTGCTATTTTGGAATTTTGTCTTTCAAAATAAGGAAAACCCAAACTGATCAGTATTGTTTAAGGCCTGTATCAGAAGGCAGAACATTTTTAAGACAAAAAAAGCTGACACATATCTTCAAATCTGTCTTATAATTTGCAAATGGATATGTTGGTACCCACTTGGCTATTGAGGTTTAGGCCTCATATATGATCAAGTTTGTCTACTTAGATTTTCTGCCCAGTGTGGATGTATTTATGGGCCCAATGGCTAGCTTATCACACATACTGACAGAAAATAAAGGGCCTCTTCCTATGCTCACTCACCATGAAAACTGTGGCCTACACTGCATTTGTGGATTTGAATGAGGCAGAGGTTCCCTAACACCTTTATTGTTCAACATGAAAATTAAATAGAATAAAAAAATTTAAAATATAAGGAGCTTTACTGCATTAATCAAGTCAATGTTCTAAATTAAGCAATTACACATCATTAAGTTAGTACTTATGAGATCTAATTAATAATTCATTTCCAACACATTTGCTTAAAGTTTTTGGGAATCACTGTATTTATTCAGTGAAGAGTGAAATAATTTAGCTTGCTAAGCATTCTCAATAAGGATAACATCAGTCTCTGGATGAGAATAAAGCATTACATGCAAATCAACTGAGGTCACTCTGGAGAAAGGAACCTCTTCTCTGTGGAGATTTCTGAGATCTGGAGATATTTTCCCTAGTCCCTCATTCATCTCTTGTTTGTCTAAGATGTAGTGCCTCTATCTACTTGCCATTTGTTCTAGAGGAAAAACTGTAAGATGAAGCTTGGAATAGGAACACCTGAATTCCAGTAATATTTTATATATCTTTCCTTATGAATATATTTTGCTGTGATTAATTATTTTAAAAAATTAGAAGATTTTATAGTACTTTTTTTCTCATTAAGTTGTGAATGTCAGCTGCCTCATACTAAAATAAACAGCAGTTTGCCAATGTGTCACATGTTATGGATTTAGCAACAGAGATTTACCAAATTGGTACATTTATGGTAAAGATAGATTTATATTCTCTTGGAAAAATATCAACAAATTGCAGATACACAGTTGAAGACATGCCTAGAATCAAGGAGTAATTTTAGTAATCTCTTCAAGATTGGTCTTTATTGGTCTGGGCAAAATAAAATTATGCTTCAATATTCTTGTTATATAACTTTCAGAAAACACAGCGATCGATAGAAAGTGACTTTTTTTTCTGAAGAAAAGCATTCATGAGAATTAAAGGTAGTCATTTCTTAAGCAAGGCTGAATTAAGTATGTCAAGATTAAATGAGAAGGAGGTACTAGAACCTAGAAACAGCTCTGTATGAGAACCTAGAATTAGCTCTATCTTCAGGACTTAGTAGGCTTGTAGAGAAAAACATTGTTAAGTATGGCAGGCAAAGCATGATAAGACAAGATCGTAGAAAGAGAAAATGAACCAGTGGTCCATTGTCAAGGGCAGAGGGACATGGAGCACACAGTGACATGGAACTCAACTCCTGAAGAAAGCCCAGCAGGTGTGAACTTGCTCCTTGGTAGTCCAGGTTTTAACATAAAAAGATTTCCAGTGTGGGAAACTGGACACAAGGAGATATGGGTGAGAACCAGAATGTGTCACAGACAGGGAAAGAATGTAAGAGACCTTTAAATCCTTCAGTCCAAGATGTACTTTTCTACATAATACTTGGAATTAGGAGATACTTTGGGAAATGCATTGAGGCATAATCACCATACTATACTTAAAACATTTAGACTTGTATCATAGTTTTATACCTTCTGGTTGCAAATGGGTGCACAGATATGCAAGAGAAGGTGACTTCAACTGATTGGAAGGCTGACTTAAAAAGGTGGGCTTTGACAAAAAAAAGCTCAACAGTGACTAAAAAAAAAGAGACTAGTTTAGAAATAGAGAATCATTCTTAGAGACTTGTAGCCACGTACACAACTTACTGTAATAGAATCGTAGCAAAGTAAGTTACACGATTGAAAGCAACTCCAGTGCAGTTACGAAAGTAAGAATGTAACTTTTCCCTCCTTATTATGTATCTTATGTTCCTTCACAGAAACGTACACATATAATCAAGGGGAAAACACTTTTCTTTCAAGCCTGCTTGTGGTTCCTTTATCTGAGAAATAATTTGCTGAAATAATTTGGATTTCTCATATTCTCAATTTGGATTTTCTGCTTTCAGATCAAAGGGGCAATCTTCAGTTTCACAAAGGTTTTCTTTATCACCTTGATAGACTTAACATTGATTAAATGCTAATCCTTACAAGCTTTCAGATAGCTGGACACATAATTACCACTATTATATTTCATTCAGCAGCCTGCACAGTTGGTGCTTGATGTAGCTGATGCTGCTTTAGATGGAGAGTTCACCTGCTTTACAACAACACTCTCAACTCTCCAGAGTATGAACGAAAGAGATTGTGGTAGGCTGACGCCATTTAATAGCCCTGCCTATGTCATGTAATCCTTATCAAGCAAATGGTGTGATTCTTGATTCAAATTTTAAAATTATGGTTCTTCACAAATAGTGCTAACCTGAAAGTACAAATATAAGCAAAGAAATTAAGCAGAGTGTAGCAAACGACTCTGGATATTATGTTTAATTAAAGTAGTAGGTGAATATGTAAATATTTGAGGATCTGAAGATACTAGACAAATTAACTGGGCCGTGGCTTTTAAAAAAATGTATTATACTCTAAGTTCTGAGGTACATGTATAGAACGTGTGGGTTACATAGGTATACATGTACCATGGTGGTTTGCTGCATCCATCACCCAGTCATCTACATTGCATATTTCTTCTAATGCTATCCCTCTCCAATCCCCCTACCCCAAGACAGGCCCTGGTGTGTGATGTTCCCCTCCCTGTGTCCATGTGTTCTCATTGTTCAACACCCACTTATAAGTGAGAACATGTGGTATTTGATTTTCTGTTCTTGTGCCAGTTTTCTGAGAATGATGGTTTCCAGATTCATCCATGTCCCTGCAAAGGACATGAATTCATCCTTTATTATGGCTGCATAGTATTCCATGGCACATATATGCCACCTTTTCTTTATCCAATCTATTGTTGATGGGCATTTGTGTTGGTTTCAAGTCTCTGCTATCGTGAACAGTACCACAATAAACACCCATGTACATGTGTCCTTATAAAAGAATGATTTATAATCCTTTGGGTATATACTCATTAATGGAATTGCTAGATCAAATGGTATTTCTATTTCTAGATCCTTGAGGAACTGCCACACTGTCTTACACAATAGTTGAACTAATTGATACTTCCACCAACAGTGTAAAAGTATTCCTATTTCTTCACACCCTCTTCAGCATCTGTTGTCTCCAGATTTTTTAATGATTGCCATTCTGTCATGAGATGGTATCTCATTGTGGTTTTGACTGCATTTCTCCAATGACCAGTGATGAGTTTTTCATACATTTGTTGGCTGCATAAATGTCTTTTGAAAAGTGTCTGTTCGTATCCTCTGCCCCCTTTTTAATGTCTTTTTTCCCTTGTAAAATTCTCTGTAGATTTTGGATATTAGCCCTTTGTCAGATGGGTAGATTGCAAAAATTTTTTCCCATTCTGCTGATTGCCAGTTCACTCTAATGATATTTTGCTGTGCATAAGCTCTTTAGTTTAATTAGATCCTATTTGTCAATTTTGGCTTTTGTTGCCACTGCTTTTGGTGTTTTATCATGAAGTCTTTCCTATGCCTGTGTCCTGAATGGTATTGCCTAGGTTTTCTTCTAGGGTTTTTATGGTTCTAGGTCTTAAATGTAAGTCTTTAATCTATTCTGAGTTAATTTTTGTATATGGTGTAAGGAGGGTGTCCAGTTTCAGCTTTCTGCATATGGCTAGCCAGTTTTCCAAACACCATTTATTAAATAGGATATCCTTATTCCATTGCTTGTTTTTGTCAGGTTTGTCAAAGATACAGATGGTCGTACATGCGTGGTGTTATTTCTGAGACCTCTGTTGTGTTCTACTGGTCTACATCTCTGTTTTGGTACCAGTACCATGCTGTTTTGGTTACTGTAGCCTTTTAATATAGCTGGAGACATCATGCTACCTGACTTCAAACTAATTTTTTACTAACTGAATGTCACAAGAACTTTTTTTCTATTTTCTTCAAGAAGTTTTAATAGTTTTAGATTTAAAAAATAGTTTTAGATTTTACATTTAGGTCCATCATCCATGTTTTGATATATAGTAGGAGGTATGAGTCATGAGACGACTCCAAGGACAAAACAATTTCTGTTTAATATTTGAATATTCTATTTCTGATATAAAATGACAAAGAAGATAACATATTGTATATTAAAACTCGATGGAGGCAACTTGAAATAAATTGGCTTATTTCTACCGGTGATCCATTGGATTTTTTTTAACGTATTGATTTGGAGTGTTTCCTTTTACACATATAAAAAACAAAAATTTATTTAACAGTAAGTTTAACAATGTTGTAACAAGGATATATATACTGCCAAAACAATTTCTTCAGTTACATTCAGGTTGATTTGACTCTATAAACTATTTCCTCTGCTCTGTAAGTTTTAAAAATGCAGTTGTAAGGAAGAAGGTATTTGAGCCAGTCCTATCACTAGCATCTCTAATTTGTTATTAAACTGTTTCAAATTTTCTGACAAGAAAAATGGAAATAATAAAAGAAATATTTTATATAAAAATGTCTTAAAGAGTATAAAATGCTATAATAGTTAATAACAATTCTTACTTGACCTCAAACCTAAGTCATTCTAAGCATGTCCAAATCGAATAAGCTAGGCTGATGTTTTAAGCCAATTCAGAATTCACTGCCTTCTATTAAGTATCCAGTTCTCAGCAAATGTCCACAAAGTATATCCATCTGCTTTCTCTTCTGCTCTACCCAATTACAGCTTGGCTTATTCAAACCTCAATACTTCTTTTCTTCTTCCTTTTGTTGTTGGTATACTTAGCCATTGTCATTCCTTAATTATACTGTAAGCTTCCTGAGGCTGCACAATCAAAATGTACGAACATGCAGGACAGAAGTTTCAGAACTCTCAGAATTTCTTAAGGAAGTTTAGAGAGAGGACGCTCTACTGTAACTGATAAAGTTATGGATCATTATGATTATAAGAATTAGGAATACATTTTTGAAACATTTACTGCTACTTTCAGCTTCTTGACTTCTTTGTCATTTCTGTGTGTACTCGTTTCCACATCTATAGACATGGGTTTGTGATGTTTTAGAAATGTTCTATAAGCCTCTGGTAAAGAGTTGCATACAAGTGTAAAATATTGCTGTCTATTTATTGTGTCTTAGAATTTTGCACAGCTTGAGAGAATATGTATCTTTTCAAGGCATTTTATCCTAATTTTCCTTTGCTCTATCTTGATTTGATTGATATTGAAAAAACTCCATTTCAACAAAGATTTTTTGAAAATAACACAGAATGGAGATACAGAACAACAGTTTATCATAAAGTGTTATATTCTCATGTGAGAAAGCAATTTCTAATGGTACATGTAAATATTTCAATCACTTAAAATATCACATACTGACTGAGATCAATGCTTGTTGAAAGAATCTAGCAGGCCCTTTGTGTAAGAGTCATCATTTCCTACACGTATTTTAAGATATTGTGCCACAGTAACTTGTGTTTGGTGCTCACAAAGTTCCAATGAGTATGGATTTTATGTCAAATTAGAGTAGCATTGATGTTGCTTGGGTGTAACAGAATTATGTTCTGTTAGAAAGACAAGGATAGAATGAAAATAATTCTTTACCATGAATAAAATTTTTTCCAAGTTATTCTGATTATATTTCTAAGCATTTCTTTTTTCTTTATAATTTCTCTGCTCATAATTAAGTGTTCCATTATTTTTCATCATTATTTTATTCCCTTTTATTAAGAAGGCATGAACCACATATTTCGCTTGAATTCTAACCTGCTTAGTGAGTTCTTGCTAAGTATTTCTAGAGCTGTTGTTTTGCTTATTAGGGCATAAAGCTACATGTATTTTCAGAATATTTTGAGGTATTTTATAGCAACTCAAAGATAATTCATATTAATAGCATCTATATTGAACTGCTGGGAGTTAAAAAAGAGCAAAAAATAAAAAATAAAGAGCAATCAAAGCCAGTCTTAATCAGTCACTATTGAAGTTTTTAGATTCAGTTTGATCTCATTTGCTTTTATTCTTTATCTTTTTGCAGAGGCTCCACATTTGTGTTTGTTTCAAATAAGACCTTGATGTTTTATTATATCCTAAAAATAAAATGGAAGTAAATGTTTTTTATGAGTGTCACCCCATCCAAGTTCAGAAATTTTTAGGATGCTCTCATGAAAAGAGGGTTGTAAGCTCATTTTTCACTGTAAAAAAACCATAAGAAAAACATATGTCTTTTTTAGTCTTTGCTATAGAAACTTAATGTGTAATTGCAAAAACAAAAAAAAAAGAGTCATGTTCTGTTAACATTCTAATATTCTAACATGTTCTGTTAACATTTGCTCCATTCACTCTATCCAATTTGGCAGTCTGTGTCTTTTGATTGGGGCATGTAGCCCATTTACATTTAAGTTTTTTTGAGAAATCACTGAACTACCTTCCATGAAAGCTGAACTAATTTACATTTTCAGCAGCAGTTTATTTGCATTTTGTTCTCTGTATCCCCACCAGTATTATTTTTTGATTTAAAAAAATATATATTTTTTTAGCATGCCAGGTGATAATAAAACTTTCCATGGAGAAAAATAAAGCAGGCAAAGGGTATTTAAAATTTCAGGTGGAGATTAGTTGTAATTTCTCAGGGAAGAAAGGGCTCACTGAAAATTTGACATGTGATCAAAAACCTGAGGAAGGTGGAGAATCAGCTCTGCAGTTTTATGGGCTGCTCCAAGTTCTCCACACAGACAGAACAAATGTGGCAAATTATGCATGTGGCAAATTCAAAGAACAACAGAAAAGTCAATGTATCTGGAACCCAGGGAGAGAAATAGGCGAAACATATTCCTTAGAAGCTCAGTATGCTGTTTTACAGATGTGGGGTTTTACTGTGGATTAAAGAGCATAGGACATTTCGAGTAGAGGCATCATGTGCTATCATTTTTATTTTGAAATAGCCACGGTGGCTCTTATGAATGTCTACCAGGAAAAAATGCTAAGAGTCAGGGAGATGAACTAGAGCAGACACTGGCAAACTCCAGTAAAAGGATCTCATCTCGCCTGCCTGTTCTGGTAAATGAAGCCTTATTGGGACATGGACATGGCTCCTTCAATTGCTTAGTGATGATGGCAGTTTTCACATTGTGGCAGAATTAAGTAGTTGCAACAAAGATCCTGTGGCTTATTATATCTAAAACAACCTTAAATCTAGCCCTTTAAAAACAGTTTGCAAATCTGAATTCGAAGGCTATTGCAATAACCTGAGATATAATGGTGGCCTATACCAACTTAGTAGTGGAAGTGATAAGAAATATTTAGAAGCTTCACATATTAAAAGTAGAACCAACAAATACGCTGACAGAGGAAAGGTATAAAAGCAAGAAGGCAACAATGACTTCCACCTGAGCAATTGGAAAGACAGAACTGACATTTACTTAGTTGAAAGATTGTGGAAAGAGCATGTTTGGAGGTTCAGCTCCTAAGTTCAGTCTTGAGGTAGATACCTAGCAAATCCCAACTAATAGGTGTAATACACAGTTGCACATCTAAGTCTAGAGTTCAGCAGAAAAATCTTGGCTAGTGATATAAATTTGGGACTTTTTGGCAGGTAGGTGGTATTACAAATCATGAATGAGATCACATGGGGAGTGATTTTGGAGGAGAGGTTCAGGGGTTAGACCTGAGGCTTGAGCCTTTCCAGATTTTGAAGGTCATGCAGATATGGTAAAAGCAGCAAAATACAATGATAAAGAGCAACCTAGTTAAATGAGGAGATACACAACAGCACTTGAAACCTTTGTCAACTCAAAAATAAAGTTATCAGTGAAGTGCTGCTGCTCTTTCAGCTAGGATTGGGATGGAGAATTTATTGCCAGCTTAGAACAATGTAGAGATCATAGATAACCTCGAGCGACACTTCAGTGGTATATGGGGTGAAATACTGATTGGAATGAATTCAAAAGAAAATAAGTACAACTGAAAACGGCTCAAAGAAAATTGTCCGGAAGTTTTTCTCTGAAGGAGAGAATAGAAAGTAGCAAAATATTGTGGTAATGAGAATTTTTAAACTTTTTTCAGATAAGAGAAAAAGCAAGATGCTTGTGTGCTGTTGGGACAATTCAGTCAAAAGGGAAAAGGGTAATAATACCTAACAGAAAAAAGTTCGAGAGCTATGTGTTTGAGCAGGTGCGTAAGTAGAAGCGACGTCGTTCAACGAGAGCACAGGTTGATCAATCAAAATAAGAGAAGGAAAAGCTAAGTATATAGGCAATACAGAAACAGGTGAGTAAATAGGAGTGTAGCAGCTGGGGACAGGCTTTTTCAACAATTTGTCTTCTTTCTTTTTAGCATAAGCAAAATCACAAAGCTGAGGGGAAAGGGGTCTTGGAGGTCTAAGACGAGAGTAGAGGATAAACAATATCCATTAAGAGAGGAGGCAAGTAAACAGACTAGAGGAATATGGAATTTCTGCCTAATACGTTGGGCTAAAAGTCACAACAAAACATACATTAAAACAATATAAAACGAAAAATCCTAAACATCCAACAAGAAGATAGTGAGAAATAATGATTCTAGAACTTTCAGTAAATGAACCATTGTGAAATTATTAAAATAATTTTCTAATATGCTTAGTAACATAGGAAAATCTTAATGTGGAAAAATAAAACTACAATTCATTATATTCTACATTGTTACCAGGAAGCGCAGGACTCCTCAGATCTTTGTCTTACTTGGAGAAAGAATTCTGCCAAGTGATTGATTTGGCCAAAAATGGAAAATGTTTTAAAGAAAAGTAGAGCACAGAGAGTTTGTTTAAAGCGACAGCACACTCTGAAGAGTCAGAGCCAGATGCTGGAAGGAAATGGGCCAGCAGCAGCCCCTCAGAGTTCCACGTTGGGTTATGATGTTGAATTCTTTAAGTTTTCACTTCTGTCTTAAGTCTCTGCCATTTTCGTCTAGTTTTTCCACTCCTGCCTTAAAGCCTCTCCCTTTCCCCACCGACTTCCCCACCCAGGCCTGTGGGACCCTCACTATTAGTTGGTGTGCATGCAGGGGTCCGGTGTCAGACACAAATGGCACTTGCATTATCCCTTAGAACTTCCTTCTTTGCCTTTTGCCTCTCGTTAGGCATGTACCTAGCTCCGTTCTGACAGGTTAAATGCAGGATGAATGATCACTGGGCATCCCTTTCTGCAGAGGAATTTCCCCTCCTCTCTGTTCATATCTGATAGTATGCAGGTTTCAGGTGTTCCCTGGGCTGTGAGGTTTTCCAGACCACCCCTTTCTCAGAAGCTTCCCTGCCTTGCTCGTGTCTGGTTACCTGCCTACTCTAACATTATGCATTTGACAAGTGACAAAGACATTAACATTCCAAAGTCACATTACTGAGAATTGACAGCCTAAGTTACAACCCAGGTTTGACCGATTTCAAACTGATTTCCAGACCACTTAATTTGAATTTTAAGCATCTGCATCAGTTACTTGAAGTTTAATACCTCCATTGTTTTTTGAGTAAGATCTATTACATAGGAAAGTATCCTATATTTCTAATTGAACAATTGTTTCAACTGCACTGCATAAATTCATATACATGTTTCTAATGTTCCAAATCACCCTAAACTGAGTTTTTGTAAAAACTATCATTCAACACCTTAGTCACTTTCGTAAAAATTTTAGCCCTGTCGTTTATGAAGTGTTCCAATGAAATCTTCATGTAAATCACAAAAATCACTAACATACTATTTCATTCTTGAAAACAGAAAAATACCGAATTACAGAAGCTTATTTGAACCATGAAAATGGTATTTTATAACTAAAGAAATTGTTATTGAATAGAGTTGTCCAAGTTCAGCATGTTGAACAAAAAATCGAAGAAAACTCACAAAGTAGCAAAAGAAAGAAGCAAGGAGAGACACAGCAACAAAAGAATGGAGTAAAAAAGCCACAGACTTACTCAAGGTAACTCAGAGTGGAAGAGAGCTCAAGAGCTCCTGACTGCAACGCTCCCAGAGTTTTTACAAAATCAAAAGAATTTGGCAACAGGTGTCTTTAGAGGCCTCCAATTGGTTACGCCCTATGACCAATCAGAGGCTGAAGTGGATGCTTGGCCCACAGTCAGTCAGAGGCTAAAGTGGAAACTTCTGTCTCCTTATCACAGGAGCGAGGGTGTGGCCTGTATGCGCCCAGTCTTGCCAAGAACTGGCTGCACCTGCTGTTTTGTTGCTGCCTTAACCCCCCGTTACACTAATTCTCTATTCTGTCCCAGAATGAATTTCAGGCATAAATGAATCAAGAAACGAAACCCAAATGTTGTATAGTTTGCTGCTCTATGATAATCTCTGTAGGCAAACATAGTTTAAGTTTCAGGTTGTATCCTCCAACTTCTTGTTTTTTTTTCTACATGTGAGACTTACCTCTGATCTCTAACAGCTGACATTTAGGTAATCTTACCTTGTCTCATGACCATTAATATTTTCTTACACACTAATGACTACTAAATTTAAATCTTCTGTCCAGTTCTCTTCTTCTGAGCTTCAGTCAGGCATATTTATCTGTCTTCTTGACGTCTCCCTTAGGGTAATTCAAGCATAATATGTTCAAAACAGATCATCTGAGGGTTTTGCCGCATCTGCAAGAATAAAGATCATACTCAGTAATCAGACTGCCAGCATTGGTGGCCACCACAGACTGGTACTTTTTTTAATATCTCAAACCCAGAAAAATGAGTTAATTCTTGAAGAAAATGACATTGAACTTATATCATATTCAGCTGCTTTGATTCAGCAAAGCCACAATGTTAAAAACAGAAATATCAGAAAAAATTTGTAGGGTATCTACATCTCTGAAAAAGGAACAGTTTTGCCCACTGGTAAGTAAAACCTAAAAGTTGTCCAGCATTGAAAACAAAATGCTGATGATTTCTCAACTCCATTTATGATGTTTCAAAGATTTAATAAAAACCCTCTACTGAAAAAAAAAAAACAACAAGCAACCACTTCATCAGACTATCTGAATTATAGCTCTCTCCTCAAATTATTTCACATTTTTATAATGGAACCATCATTTGCTCAAGCCAAGAACCATCTTTAATTCGTCTCTTTCTCTGAAAACCATATTTACTCAATGAACAAGATTTCCAGGACTATTTCCAAAATACATACCTATTCAGGCCTTTCCTCCCTTGAAACTCTCTAGTCCAAGCTCTAATCATCTTCAGCTTGTTTTATTCTAACAGTCTTCTAAATAGTGTAAATATTTTTCCAGCTTCTCCTTCTAATTTATTCAGAAAAATATTTTTTTTCAAAGATCATTCAGATAACATCACTTTCCCATTTAAAACATCTCAATGCTTTTTGTCATGCTAGTATAAAATGGAAACTCACCATTCTGGTCTATAAGACACCAGGTAATTTGGATTCTGTCTGGATTTCTACCCATCACCCTACCCGCTGCCTCTTTCTTCAGTTGCACTGTGTTCTTTGTGTTCTTTGAAGACATCAAGTTTTTCTAGCCTTACATTCTTTGAATCCATTCTCACCACTGCCAGAACCACTTCCTATGGTTCTTATATTTTAGATCTCCTGTGAAATGTCACATACTGGGAGAGTTGCTTCTTGACCATTCTATCTAGGATAGATGTCTCATCTCTGAATGTATGTTTTCTCTACCAAAACATCTGCATATTTCTCCTATGGAACCCAACACAAGCTTTAGGTATTTTGTTTATCCATGTGTTTCTTTGTGTATCACTAATTTTTCATAGGTTTGTTACTGAAACTCCAGTGCCTATCACATATCACATTCTTAATAATTTTAAATGAATAGATAAATGAATAAATGAATTAATACAGCATTTTTACTCATTGCAGAAGCAATAGTTCACTTGCATAGTTTATAAATTCATTAGTTTCCATGCACAGTCAACTGATACATTCCAGGTGATAATTGCTTCCTTAAAATTTTTTTACTCTCCGATTTTAGGTGGTAAAGATTCTGTTTTAGGCAATTTCTACAGCCATTTGGTACATCAAACTTCTCATTTTTTTTTTTTTTGCCTTCTTTCTGTATAATTCCAATGGATATTTATAAGGAAACTATTTAGCAGGATACTTCCAGCTTTTTCTAATTTTCACTCAAGTGGTAACCTATGGGTGGATGCTTTCCCTATTTTAACCACCTCTGACCAGTTGTAACATTGCATAAATCAAAATACAAATTTACAAAGCAAACTCACAAAACACAGGATCTCTATATAAATTTGTAGAAGCTAATAAAAATATGTTTAAAAAATGAGCTTGAATCAGATGGAAAAGGATTTAAACATAAAAGGTCATCTCAAGTGGCTAAAATCTCAGCATGAGACAGAGAATTTATTAAGATACTTTATAGCCAGTTTAAATAGATTATATTTTGATATAACTATATCACTGACCAATTTTTGGCAAATAAACATGACCACAGACACTCAATACTAATTTTAGAGAATGCTACTTCCAAACTTTTGGTGATCTTTAACATAAATTCCAGAATCTCACAGAAAGAGGTAACTGGAGATTATATAATGTCATACCTCAAACATCTTCAATATAAATTATTAAAGTTAAACTGTCTTTGGAGATTCAGTGAATTTATACTTATAATATCTAATAAATCATTTTTTGTCACAGAGAGCATTAGCAGTGCACCTTTTCGATTCTGTTTTACAGTCTGCTGGGCCAAATGGACACAGCCAGAGCCCACTGTTGCTGGTTTTTACACTGGCCCATATTAACCCAGCTAATGCTTCAACAGAGAAGAAAGCACATTTAATTTCACCATCTCACTTAACGTTCTTTATCCATCAACAAGCACTGAAGGATGTTTAATGAAGAGACAGAGCACGGTTGACCAGATGGACATGATAACTTTTTACCAAGATATACGTTATAGAATCTGACACATAATGTTTTAAAGATTTAGAACAAGAAAGGGAGTGTCATAAAAAGTATCAAGTACAAGTACTCTCACAGCTCTCTTACTGGTGGAGGGGGACTGAAGAGTACATGAGGTAAAGAGAACTATGTGAAGAACCCAGAGTACTTCTAAGAAAATCAAGGAAAGCCAACATAGCTAATAATCAGCATGTGGGTGAAATATTACTGAGATGAGGTAAGGGGAGGAGGAGGAGGCCCTGATCCTGCAGTTTGTTCTGAGGAAAATGAGAAGTCACTGAGAGTGTAATAAGGATAATCTTTTTGAAACAGTTCTCAATACAGTCCCCTTCATTGTTTTTTTTTGTTTTTTTTGTTTGTTTGTTTGTTTTTTGTTTTTTTGACACCTTGGCTCCAGGGAGTGGAAGAGCAAATTGTAAACTTAGAAAACTGAAAGCAGAAGTAGTCATTCCCATTGCCAGAGGGGAGCTGGGCAGGCAAAGAGAGTGAAGGAGAAAGCTTTCCCGTTGGTCCTCCCCTTCATTTTTGCTCAGTCAACAGCATCATAATTCTAGCAATGGAAACAACCACGTAGTTTTTCAGGAGTTTTAGAACAAGGGTGTTTGTTTCTCACTTTCCTAGCTGCGTATTAGGACAATTTAAAAGCTCTCTGAGAGGGAATGCCAGTGCCACCCCGGTGGTACGTAAAGCAGGAGCATAAACAGCTGAGAAAGGGAGGATTGCCAATATTCCACAGGGCTTGTGGTTTTCCTTTAAGCTTTGAGAAGGTCGTGGAAGATAATTGGGATATGACCTGGCTTGTGCCTCACACCGAGCTCTATCCAGTTAAGTAAAAGGGTCTCACAGAGAAAGGGAAAGAAGCAGCACAATTAGGCCTCTGACAGTACCTGCAGTGCCATGAGGCTGCAGAGAAGGTGCCCAGCTGGGTGTCTGAAGACACTGAATGCTCCCATAGCAAAGCAGTATCCTACCTCGCCAGACCAGGTAAGAACCACACCAGGTAAGGGCATTTATAAAAGCCAGATAAAGTGAAAAGCAGGCCACAGGTTTCCCTAGCAATAGACATCAGCAGCGGTTGCCAGTTAGTGCAAGGGATTTTACACTGGGGCCCAGGAGATTTCACAAAAACTTTCAAAAAATTAATGTCAGAGGAGTGAATAATGCAATCTCTACAGAGTGTGTAATACAAGAAAAAGGGTCGGGTGTGGTGGCTCACGCCCGTAATCCCATCAATTCAGAAAGCCCAGGCGGGCGGATCACATGAGGCCAGGAGTTCAGCCTGGCCAACAATCCATCTCTAGTAAAAATACAAAAAATTAGCCACGTGT
Organism: Aotus nancymaae; assembly: GCF_030222135.1. Classification (NCBI taxonomy): domain Eukaryota; kingdom Metazoa; phylum Chordata; class Mammalia; order Primates; family Aotidae; genus Aotus; species Aotus nancymaae. The sequence continues at coordinate 10,117,342 of NW_026988438.1, forward strand.
GGTGACTCATGCCTGTAATCCAAGCAACTTGGGAAGCTGAGGAAGGAGAATTACCTGAGCTGGGAGGTGGAGGTTGCAGTGAGCCAAGATCCTGCCATTGCATTCCAGCCTGAGTGACAGAGAGAGACGGTCTCAAATTCAAAAAAAAAAAATGGACAGAACTCTGAGTTTTAAAGGAAAGGCCCCAAAAGAAAAGAATATTCAGAGTAAGGAATGTTTGACTGTATTTACTGAAAATTTCCACTGGACTTGAAATTAAAAGACATTAGTGACCTAAATAAAAATAGATTTTGTGAAGAGAAGAACTGAAAAGAGAGTGAAGAAGCCTCTGAGTAGATGAGAGAGAAAATAACAGATGAGGAATAGAGGCAACAAGTATCGGCCTTTCAAGAAATTTGACATTGAATTGGAGAGAAAGTAGGTGATTCTTGAAAGTGGGAGAAGGTTGTCTTTTGTTAAATCATTTTCTTGTTCATTTTAAGGAAGAGTCCTGAGCATATTTAGTTGTATGAGGGAAGGAACCAGAACACAGAGAGAGTAGGTAGTACTCTCTACAGGCCCCTAAAAGAGCAGGAAAGGCGTTGTGCTCTCCATTTTACAAATAAGAAAACTAAGACTTAGATTTAGTGGTTTGCTGAAGGTCAGGAACTGTTGATGTATTTGGACAAGAAGAAAGCCTTTTTTGTTCATATGTTTTAATTCTTCTTTTAATGTACTTAATATCTTCATTTGCATGAAGACACTGCTGGATGTTGGGATTGGCTAAATGACCTATAATATTTCATGTCATTTGCATTGGATTCACAGACTACTAAGGACTGTGGAGTCCCTGAGTGATAAGTACATGAGGTATTTGTGAGATCATTGCATGTGAGGTAGTTAGGTTTGTAACTCCTACTACCGCTTGAGAATGTTTTGTTGCTGGTTACTGAAAGCACAGAGGGCTACAGCTTTGCTCTTTGTAATCCTGAGGGAGAGGAATAGGGAAAGCTCAAAGAAAAACAATGAAAACACTTTTGGTCTTGGACAATAGGTAAAGGAAATGAGTAATGTTTCCGTTCTTAGTGACTGGTCAGCTGAAGAGCAAGTATTCCCCCCATTTCATGAGTTTTGGGGAAACTATAGTTTGTTTTTTGCTAAATGTAAGGAAAAGAGAACACTGATATTATTTTATCTATATTAATATGAACAGCTAACAATGGATAATCTTTATGAATCCTGGCTATGTGCTAGGTACACTAGTGTGATGGTGCTAAATACCTCATTAAATCCTAACAGGGTCCTTAGGCAGGATATGTTCTCTCCATATTAGGAGTAAGTGATAACTAACTTCAACTCCTCACTCTACCACTTAGAAGTGATGTGACTTTTGGCTAATATGGAAGTCAGTTTTACGTCACCATAAAGACATTCCTGAGACTGTGTAATTTATAAGGAAAAGAAGTTTATTTGGCTCACAGTTCCACAGGCTGTACAAGGATGGTGGCAGCATCTCTTCAGCTTTTGGTGAGCCTCAGGAAGCTTTCAGTCATGGCAGAGGGAAAAGGAAGCCAGCATGATACATGGTGAGAGACGCAGCAACAGGCGTGGGGTGGGGTGGGGTGGGGATGAGGAGTTTCAGACTCTTTTTAACAATCAGCTCTCATGGTAACTCATTACTGTGGGAAGGCACCAAGCCATCCACAAAGGATTTGCCTCCATGACCCAAACACTTTCCACCAGGGTCCACCTACATCCAACACTGGGATCACATTTCAAATGAGATTTGGAAGGAATAAACATCCAAACCATCTCAGACAGTTATTCAACCTCTTGTGCCTCAGTATTCTTATCCCTTACACTTAAATGAGAATGACAATAATAATACCTTCCTAGGGGATTTCTGCCAAAATGGCCAAATAGGAACAACTCCAGAGTGCAGTTCCCAGTGAGAGCAATTTAGAAAGCAAGTGATCTCCACGTTTCCAACTGAGGTATCAGGGTCATCTCACTGGGACTGGTTAGACTGTGGGTGCAGCACAAGGAGGGCAAACCAAAGCAGGGTGGGGCATTGCCTTACCTGGAAAGTGCATGGGCCTGGAGAACTCCCTCTACTAGCCAAGGGAAGCCATTAGGGACATTTCCCAATACTCTGGCACTCTGGCTCAGATACTGCATTTTCCAAAGGTCTTCACAACTCACAGACCAGGAGATTCCCTCCAGTATCTACAACACCAGTGCCCTGGGTTTCCAGCACAAAATTGGGTGGCTGTTTTAGCCGCAGCAGTTTTTTTTGTTCTCATATCCCAGTGGCACCTGGAATGCCAGCAATACAGAACTGTTCTTTTCCCTAAAAAAGGGGCTCTAGCCAGGGAGCCAAGTGATCCGGCTTGGCGGGTCCCACCCCCACAAAGACCAGCAAGATAAGATCTACTGTCTTGAAATTCTTACAGCCTGCACAGCAGTCTGGGCTCAACCTGTGATGTTTGAGCTCAGTGGGGAGGGGCGTCTGCCATTGCTGAGGCACAGGTAGGCAGTTCTGAACTCACCTGTGTAAACAAAGTTGCTGCGAAGTTTACACAGCAACTGGGCAGAGCCCAGGGCAGCTCAGCAAGCCTGCTGTAGTTAGACTGTGACTAGACTCCCTTCTTGCTGGGCAGGGCATATCTGAAAAAAGGCAGCAACCCATCAGGGACTTAAAAATAAAGCCCCACCTTCCAAGGACAGAGCACCCGGGAAAAGGGGCAAATGTGGGTTCCACTTCAGCAGACTTAAATGTCTCTGACCAGCAGCTCTGAAGGGAGCAACAGATCTTCCCGAACAGCGCTTGAGCTCTGATAAGGGACAGGTTGCCTCCTCAAGTGGCTCCCTGACTCCCACGTATCCTCACTGGAAGACACCTCATGCAGAAGAGCTCTGGCTGACATCTGGCAGGTACCCTTCTGGGATGAAACTACCAGAGGAAGAAACAGGCACAATATTTTCTGTTTTGCAGCCCCCACAGGTGATTCCCAGGCAAGCAAGGTCTAGAGTGGACCTCCAGCAAATACCAGCAGACCTGCATGAGAGGGGCCTGACTGTTAGAAGGAAAACTAAAAAACAGAAAGAAATAGCTTCAACATCAACAGAAAAGATGACTCAGAGACCCCATCCAAAAGTCACCAACTTCAAAGACCAAAGGTAGATAAATCCACAAAGATGGGAAGAAACCAGTGCAAAAAGACTAAAACCTCCAAAAACCAGAAAGCCTCTTCTCCTTCTAGGGATCACAACTCCTCACCAGCATGGGAACAAAACTGGATGGAGAATGAGTTTGATGAATTGACAGAAGCAGGCTTTAGCAGGTAGGCAATAACAAACTTCTCCAAGCTAAAGGAGCATGTTCTAACAATGCAAGGAAATTAAGAACCTTGAAAAAAGGTTATATGAAGTGCTAAGTAGAATAGCAGCATACTGAAGAAGATGAACAACTTGATAGAGCTGAAAAACATAGCACAAGAACTTCGTGAGGCATACAGAAGTCTCAATAGCCAAATTGATCAAGGGGAAGAAAGGATATCAGAGATTGAAGATCAACTCAATTAAATAAAACCAGAAGGCAAGATTGGTGAAAAAACAGTGAAAAGAAATGAACAAAGTCTCCAAGAAATATGGGATTATGTGAAAAGACCAAATCTGCATTTGATTGCTGTACTTGAATGTGATGGGGAGAATGAAAACAAGCTGGAAAACACTCTTCAGGATATTATCCAGGAGAACTTCCCCAACCTAGCAAGGCAGGCCAATATTCAAATTCAGGAAATACAGAGAACACCACAAAGATATTCCTCAAAAAGAACAACCCCAAGGCATATAATCATCAGGTTCACCAACGTAAAAAATGAAGAAAAAAATACTAAGGGCAGCCAGAGAGAAAGGTTGGTTTACCCACAAAGGGAAGCCCATCAGACACACAGTGGATCTCTCAGCAGAAACCCTACCAGTCCAGAAGAGAGGAGGGGCCAATATTCAACATCCTTAAAGAAAAGAATTTTCAACCCAGAATTTCATATCCAGTCAAACTAAGCTTCATAAATAAAAGAGAAATAAAATTATTTATGGGCAAGCAATTGCTGAGAGATTTTGTCACCTTACAAGAGCTCCTGAAGAAAGCATTAAACATGGAAAGGAACAACCAGTACCAGCCACTGTGAAAATATACCAAATTGTAAAGACCATCAACACTATAAAGAAACTGCATCAACTAATGGGCAAAACAACCAGCTAACATCAAGATAGCAGACCCAAAATCACACATAACAATTATAACCTTAAATGCAAATGGGCTAAATGCCCCAATCAAAAGACACAGACTGGCAAATCGGATAAAGAGTCAAGACTCATTGGTGTGCTGTATTCAGGAGACCCATCTCACATGCAAAGACACACATAGGCTCCAAATAAAGGGATGGAAGAAGATTTACCAAGCAAATGGAGAGGGAAAAAAAGCAGGGGTTGCAATCCTAATCTCTGATAAAATAGGTTTTAAACCAACAAAGATCAAAAGAGACAAAGAAGGGCTTTACGTAATGTTAAAGGGATTGATGCAACAAGAAGACCTAACTATCCTAAATATATATGTGCCCAATACAGGAGCACCCAGATACACAAAGCAAGTTCTTAATGACCTAAAAAGAGACTTAGACTCCCACATAGTAATAGAGGGAAACTTTTATACCCCACTGTCAATATTAGACAGATCAACAAGACAGACAATTAACAAGGATATCCAGGACTTGAACTCAGATCTGGACCAAGTGAACCTAATAGACATCTACAGAACTCTCCACCCCAAATCCACAGAATATACGTTCTTCTCAGCACCACGTCACACTTACTGTAAAATTGATCACATATTTGGAAGTAATACACTCCTCAGCAAATGAAAAAAAAAAAAAGAAAAAAAAAAGGAAATTATAACAAACAGTCTCTCATACCACAGTCCAACCAAGTTAGAACTCAGGATTAAGAAACTCAGTCAAAACCACACAACTACATGGAAACTGAACAACCTTCTCCTAAATGACTACTGGATAAATAATGAAATGAAGCAGAAATAAATATGTTCTTTGAAACTAGTGATAACAAATACACAACATACCAGAATCTCTGGGACACATTTAAAGCAGTGTCTAGAAGTAAATTTATAGCACTAAATGGCCACAAGAGAAGCGAGGAAGGTCTAAAACTGACACCTTAACATCATGATTAAAAGAACGAGAGTAACAACATCAAACAAATTCAAAAGCTAGCAGAAGACAAGAAATAATTAAGATCAGACAAGAACTGAAGGATATAGAGACACAAAAAAACCCTTCAAAAAATCAGTAAATCCAGGAGCTGCTTTTTTTGAAAAGATCAACAAAATAGATAGATTGCTAGCCAGACTAATAGAAAAGACAGAAGAATCAAATAGATGCAATAAAAACTGATAAATGGTGTATCACCACAGATCCCACAGAAATACAAATAACCATCAGAGATTACTACTACAAATACCTCTATGCAAATAAACCAGTAAATCTAGAAGAAATGGATAAATTCCTGGACACTTACACCCTCCTAAGGCTAAACCAGGAAGAATTGAATCCCTGAATAGACCAATAACAAGGTCTAAAATTGAAGCAGCAATTAATAGCCTACCGACCAAAAAAAGTCAAGGACCAGATGGGTTCATAGCCAAATTCTACCAGAAGTACAAAGGGGAGCTGGTACCATTCCTTTTGAAACTATTCCAAACAATACATAAAGAGGGAATCTGCCCTAACACGTTTTATGAGACCAACATCATCCTGATACCAAAACCTGGCAGAGACACAACTTAGAAAATTTCAGGCCAATATCCATTATGAGCATTGATGTGAAAATCCTCAATAAAATATTGGTAAACTGAATCCAACAGTACATCAAAAAGCTTTTCTATCACAATCAAGTTGGCTTCATCCCTAGGATGAAAGGCTGGTTCAATATACTCAAATTTATAAATGTAATCCATCAAATAAACAGAACTAAAGACAAAACTACATGATTATCTCAATAGATGCAGAGAAGGCCTTCAACAAAATTCAACAGCCCTTTATGCTAAAACTTTCAATAAACTAAGTATCAGTGGAATGTATCTCAAAATAATAAGAGCTATTTATCACAAACCAATACTCAATATTGTACGGATTGGGTAAAAACTAGAAGCATTCCCTTTGAAAAATGACACAAGACAAGGATGCCCTCTCTCACCACTCCTATTTAACATAGTACTGGAAGTTCTGGCCAGGGCAATCAGGCAAGAAAAAGAAATAAAGGGTATTCAGTTAGGAAAAGAGGAAGTCAAATTGTCTCTATTTGCAGATGACATGATTGTATATTTAGAAGACCCCATCATCTCAGCCCAAAATCTCCTTAAACTGATAAGCAACTTCAGCAAAGTCTCAGCATATAAAATCAATGTGCAAAAATCACAAGCATTCCTAAACACTAATAACAGACAGAGAGCTAAATCGTGAGTGAACTCCCATTCACAATTGCTACAAAGAGAATAAAATACCTAGGAATACAACTAACAAGGGACCTGAAGGACCTCTTCAAGATGAACTACAAACTACTGCTCAAGGAAATAAGAAAGGACACAAACAAATGGAAAAACATTCCATGTTCATGGTTAGGAAGAATCTATATCATGAAAATGGCCATACTGCCCAAAGTAATTTATAGATTCAATGCTTTCCCCATCAAGCCACCATTGACTTTCTTCACAAAATTGGAAAAAAAACCCTTAAACTTCATATGGAGCCAATAAAGAGCATGCATAGCCAAGACAATCCGAAGCAAAAAAAAAAAAAAAAACCTGGAGGCATCATGCTACCTGACTTCAAATTATACTCAAAGACTACAGTAATAAAAACAGCATGGTACTAGTACCAAAACAGAGATATAGACGAATGGAACAGAACAGAGGCCTCAGAAATATGCCACACATCTACAACCATCTGGTCTTTGGCAAACCTGACAAAAATAAGCCATGGGGAAAGGATTCACTATTTAATAAATGGTGTTGGGAAAACTGGCTAGGCAAATGCAGAAAGCTGAAACTGGATCTTTCCTTACGCCTTATACGAAAATTAACTCCAGATGGATTAAAGATTTAAACATAAGATCTAACACCATAAAAACCCTAGAAGAAAACCTAGGCAATACCATTCAGGACATAGGCATGGGCAAGGACTTCATGACTAAAACACCAAAAGCAATGGCAATAAAAGCCAAAATGGACAAATGGGATTTAAATAAACTTAAGAGCTTCTGAACAGCACAAGAAACTATCATTAGATTATGTGGTTTTTTATGCATTACCTATTACTTGGAATTAGCAGACACTGTAAAGTCACCAATGTTTCTTTCCAGTTAGATGTTACTTACTAAATAATACTTATAGCACTAGGGTTTTTCTGACATTTTCATTCCTTCCTGACTAGAAACTCTTCCAGGCAGATTATTATACTTATACAGTTATATTATAGAAGTTACGTGTGTATATGCTAAAATACTGTTTTCTCTGGATAGGAACGTCTTCCATAACTCGGTAAGGTATCAGGCTTTCAGTGAATATAACCAGTGATACATTATTAGTTTGGAATTCTGTGCAGCTAGTAAAGACTTTAGAAACGGCTCCTCATCCAGGGTATAATTATTTTGTGACAGCTGGTTGGTACTAGTACCAAGAATAAGGAACAGAAGAATATGTGAGCTGCTGGCCTAGAAGGAGAGGTGCAGATGGGTCCAGGAAAAATTTTAAAAAAGAATACAGGAAATAATAAAGTATTGTAATCAATGAGAGCATAAAGGGGAAAGAAGAAAGTATCTGCATAGACAATATTGATCATTTTATTCTCTTGAGTATGGAATTACATTTACCATTTGTGGCATCTTTCCAATTGGCACAAATCACATGATCCTTTTGCAGCAATGCTGTCTCTTCTTGAAATGAAACATAAGGGGAGAGAGGAGAACAGAAAGGGAAATGGAAGGGAAGAAGACACACATAAATTGATCTTAATTAGTAGTGCTTTTTATTGAATGAATGGTAAGTTAGAGGCATTAAACAAAATCAAGTGTCTAGGAAATCATTTTATCAACCTGCCTTTTATTCATTGCAAGCTAAACTAGTTACACAAAATGGATGTTGCCTCCTTTGTGACCATCATTATTTTTCCAGCTGAATTCTTACATACCCTTTGCAAATTGATTGAATATTGCTTATGTAATTAAAAAGTTTAGGAAACATTATTGCAACTCATAAGTGTGTTTAACTTATTGCCCAAATAATCTATAATTATCTGGGAGAAATTACTTCGATATAAAAGGCTATACACAATAGAATAAATGTTCTCTTCTTGCTCTCTGATATTTTGTTCATTTCTGACTATTACATCAATTTTACCTGTTAAATCTGTTAGGTTTATTAGTATATTAATATTTATATTTTATTTATATTATAAATATATATACATAAATTAGCAATCACATATAACCCCAACTATCACTCACCCTAGCTCACTAGTGGTAGTTTTGTGACTATTTTGTCATATTTACAGATATTTTAATGACTGCAAATATTTTACCCTATGGATATATCGCAGTTTATTTAATAATTTGCCTACTTTTGCACCTTAGGATTTTAAGGTTTTACTATTATGAATAACTCAGTATAAGGATTTTAAGATTTTACTAGTATGAATAACTCAGTATAGGCTGGGCACGGTAGCTCATGCCTGTAATCCCAATACTTTGGGAGGCTAAGGTAGGCAGATCACTTGAGGTTAGGAGTTCAAGACCATCATAGTTAACATGGTGAAATCCCATCTCTACTAAAAATACAAAAATTAGCTGAGTGTGGTGGAATGCACCTGTTGTCTCAGCTTCTCAGATAACTGATGCAGAAGAATTGCTTGAAACTGGGAGGTGAAGGTTGCAGTGAGCCAAGATCACCCCACTGAACTCTAGCCTGGGCGACAGAGTGAGACTCCATCTCAAAAAAAAAAAAAAAAAAGAAAAAAAGAATAACTTAATATATTATGTTTTGACTATTTTCTTTTCTTTTCTTTTTTCTTTTGTTTGATCTGGAGTTTTGCTGTTGTTGCCCAGGCTGGACTGTGTGGCGTGATCTCGGCTCACGGCAACTTCTGCCTCCCAGGTTCAAGCTATTCTCTTGTCTCAGCCTCCTGAGTAGCTGGGATCACAGGCATGCACCACCATGCCCAGCTAATTTTGTATTTTTAGTACAGACTGGGTTTCTCCATGTTGGTTAGGCTGGTGTCAACCTCCCGACCTCAGGTGATCCACCTGCCTCAGCCTCCTAAAATGCTGGGATTACAGTGTTCAACTCCTCTCTTTTTATTATGTGGTTGTCTATGTCATTTTGTATATAGAAAAATATTTATTTTATAAATCTTGATGTTCAATGCTGGGTGCATATATGTTTAGGGGCTTATATACTAAGTCTTCTTATTGATTCAGCCCTTTATCATTACACAATGCTCTTCTTTGTCCTTTTTGATCACTTCTGGTTTAAAGTCTGTTTTGTCTGAAATAAGTATAGTAAATACTGCTGTCTTTTGTTTTGCATTTGCATGGTAGATCTTGTTCCAACCCTTTATTTTGAGCCTAGATATGTGGTTATATATGAGACAGCAGACAGTCTTACTTTTTTATCCAACTTGCCACTCTGTGCCTTTATGTGGGGAGTTTGAGCCATTTACATTCAAGTTTAAAATTGATATGTGTGATTTGGTTCCACTATGAAGTTGTTTCCTGTTTGCTTTGTAGTTTCTATTTTGTGGTTGCATTATAGAGTTGGCAGTCTAATATTCATGTGTGTTTTTGTAATAGTAGGTATCTTTGTTTTGTTTCCATGCTTAAAACTGCATCAAGGATCTCTTGTAAAGCTGGATTAGTGGTGCCAAATTCCCTTAGCACATGTTTGTCTGTAAAATATTTGATTTTTTAAGCTTGGTTTAGCAGGGTAGGAAACTCTTGGATGAAATTTCTTTTTTTTTAAGAATAGTGAAACAGGTTCCAAATGTCTCCTGGTTTGTAAGGTTGCTGCTGAGTTGATCTACATTCTGAACAATTGCTGTTGCCACTGTTGAATTTTAATAATATATATAAAATTTTCAATGCAGAATTGTATTATTTTTACATTAATAAACATTCTAATTTATACCGCACTGTAATTTGGAGTACTCCCAATTATACAATCACCCAGACACAAAGACTCAGACACTTGCATTCATTTTGAGAAAAAAAGTTTATAATAGCTAAAAGTGCCATTCAAAGGACAGCAACTCAAAGGTTAGAAGAACACCAGCCCATATGCATATAAAAGTTACCAAGGATTTTGGTAACTCTAAAAGACAGAATGGCCCATTACACCCTAATGAGCCTGGGAGTTCCCAAACAATGGTTCTTGAACTGAGTGAAATGATTGAAATGAGAGACATAGAATTCCGAATATGGATGTCAAAAAAACTCATAAATATTCAGGAGAAAGTTGAAACCGAATCAAAAAAATCCAAAGAATATAGTCAAAGGATCTAAAAGCTACAAAATAAAACAGCCATTTGAAGAAAAGTCCAACTAAATTTCTGGAGCTGAAAAGTTCATTACAAAATATTTATAATTATGTAAGAAGCATTAATAGCAGACTAGCCCAAGCTGAGAAAATTTTCTCAGAGCTCGAAGACCAATTCTTTGAATCAACTCAGTCAGACAAAAAAACATAATAATATTCAAGAAAAACAAATACAACTTCCAACAAATGTGAGATTATAGAGAGAGATCAAATCTATGACTCAATGGCATTCCTGTTAGAGAAAGACAGAGCATAGTTTGGAAAACACATTTAACACACTTGAGGACATAGTCATTGAAAATTTCCCCAATCTCACTAAAGAAGTTGCCATGTAAATTCAAAAAATACAGAGAATTCCTGTGAGATACTATCAAAGGCAACCATTCCTAAGGCTCACAATCATTAGATTCACCAGGATCATCTTGAAAGAAATAATCTTAAAGGCAGCTAGAGAGAGGGCTTGGTTCTTATATAAAGAGAAATCAGGCCAGCAACAGACCTCTCAGCAGAAACCTTATGAATCAGAAGAGATTAGGAGCCTATTTTCAGTTTCCTTAAAGAAAATAAATTCCAATCAAGCATTTCATATCCCATTGAATTAAGCTTCAAAAGCAAAGAAGAAATAAAATCCTTCTTAGACAAGCAAATGCTAAGGGAATTAATTACAACCAAACATACTTTATAAGAGGTTTTTAGGGAGTGTTAAACATGGAAACAAAAGAAAAACCTGTTACCACAAACAAAAGCACTCTCCAACACATAGCCCTCAGACTCTGTAAAGAAACTACTAAATCAAATCTTCAAAACGACCAACTAACAACAAAATGACGGACACAAAATCTCACATATTAATGCTAACCCTGAATATAAATAGGCAAATACACTACTTAAAAGGAATAAAGTGACATACTGGATAAAAAGACTAGACCCAACTTTCTGCTGTCTTCAAGAGACCTATCTCACATGTAACAACACCCACAGTCTCAAAATAAATGGAGAATGATCTACCATGCAAACACAAAAGAAAAAGAACAGAAATTGTTATTCTTGTCAGGTAAAACAGACATTAAACCAATAACAAATAAGAAGAACAAAGAAAGGCACTACATAATAATGAGGGTTTCAATTCAAAGAGACGTAACTATTTTAAACATATATGCACCCAACATTGGAACACTCATATTTATAAAACCAGTTCTGCCTGAGCTATGCAAATATCTACACAGCCACACAATAATAGTGGGAGAAATCAATACTCATAGCATTCATAGCATTGGATAGATTACCAAGGCAGAAAATTATTCAAAAATAATCTAGACACAAACTTGGTACTCAAGTCAATTGGACCTAATAGACATCTACAGAACACTCCATTCAACAACCACCATGTAATTCTTCTCATCTGCAGAAAACATTTTCTAAGATTGACCACATGTTTTGTTATAAGCAAGTCTTAATAAATTCAAAAATATCAATATCATACCAAGCACACTTTCAGACCACAGTGCAATAAAAATAAAAATCAATATCACGATCTCTCAATACTACACAAATACATGGGAATTACACAGCTTGCTTCTGAATAACCCATGTAAACAATTAAATTAAGCATCAAATCAAAATATCCTTTGAAATTAATAAAAATCACGACACAACTTACCAAAATATTGGGATGCAGCAAAGGCAATGTTAAAACAAAAGTAAACAGCATAAAATGCCCTTATCAAGAAGTTATAAAGATCTCAAATACACAAGCTAATATTGCACCTAGAGGAACTAGAAAAAAAAAGAACAAACCTACTCTAAAGCTAGCAGAAGAAAATACATGACTAAAATCAGAGAAGAACTGAATGAAATTGAGACACAAAACTCCATACAAAAGATGAGTGAAATCAAGAGTTGGTTGTTTGAAAAATGAATATGAATGATAGACTACTAAAAAGATTAACAAAGAAATAAAAGGAGAAGTCACAAATAAGTACAATCAGCAATGACAAAGATGACATTATACTCAATGTCACAGAAACACTAAATATTTTCAAAGACTATTATGAATACCTCTATGTACACAAATTAGAAAATCTAGAGAAAACAGATAAATTTCTCAAAACACAAAACCTCCCCAAATGGAACAGAAAGAAAATGAAAACCTGAACTGACCACCAGCAAGTTCTGAAATCGAATAAGAAATAAACAAACTTATGAATTAACGAAAGCACTGAGCCAGATGAATTCATAGCCACATTCTACCAGATGTATAAAGAAGAACTGGTGTGAATACTACTGAAACGATTCAAAAAAATCAAGAAAGAGGGCACTCCTCCTGAACTCATTCTATAAAGCCAGAATCATTCTGGAAACAAAATATAGCAGTTACACAAGGAAAAAAGTAAACTTAAGGCCAATATCCCTGATGAATATAGGCTCAAAAATCCTCAACAAAATACTACAAATTGAATTCACCAGCAAATAAAATAATTAATATATCATGATCAGTGGACTTCATTCTTGGCAAGTAAGGCTATTAAACCATATGCAAATCAATAAATGTGATTTATCATAAAAGCTGAATTAAAATAAAAATCCATGTGATCTCAATAGAGACAGAAAAGGCTTTCAATAAAATTTGATACCTTTACAATAAAAACCCTCAACAGAATAGGTACTAAAGGAACATATCTCAAAATAATAAGGGACATCTATGACAAGCTAACAGCCAACATGATACTGAATGAGCAATAGCTGGAAACATTCTTCTTGAGAACTGTAACAAGAGAAGTTCCCATGCTCACCACTCCTATTCAACATAGTATTGGAAGTCCCAGCCAGAATAATCAGGCAAGAGAAAGAAAAAAAGTATATCCAAATCTGAGAAGAAGTTAAACTATCTCTCTTGACTGATGATATGATTCTATATCTAGACATCCCTAAAGACTCCAGCAAAAAGCTCCTAGAATTTATAAACAACTTCAGTAAAGTTTCAGAATACAAAATCAAAACAACAATTATAAGTGTTTTTATACAACAATAACATTCAAGCTGTGAACCAAATCAAGAACATAATTCTCAATAGCCACAAAGAAAATGAAAATGAAATACCCAGGAATACAGCTAATCCAGGAAGTGAAAGATCTCTAAAAGGAGAACTACAAAACACTTCTGAAGGAGATCATAGATGACACAAATAAATGGAAAAATCATCTATTCTCATGGATTGTGAAACAATGTTAAAATGGCCATACTGCCCAAAGCAATCTACAGATTCAATGCTATTCTTATTAAACTGTCAACCTCATTTCTCACAGAACTGGAAAAACATACTCTAAAATTCATATGGAACCAAAACGGAGCCCAAATAGCTAAGGAAATCCTAAGCAAAAAGAACAAAGCCAGAGCCATCACATTAGCTGACTTTGAACTATACTGACCTGAACTGACCTATAAGGCTAAAGTAACCAATAACATCGCGGTGCTGGTGCAAAAACAAAGGCCAGTTTAACAGAATAGAGAACAGAGAAATAAAGCTACACAGCTACAGCCTCTAATGGTTAACAAAGTCAACAAAAATAAGAAATGAGGAAAGCACTCCCTATTGATAAACGGTGCTGGGATGGCTGGATAGGCAGCAAAAGAAAGAAACGGGACTTCCTACCTTTCGCTATACACAAAAATCAACTCAAGACAGAATGAGAAATTACATACAAGACCTCAAACTATAAAAATCTTAGAAGAAAACTCAGCCAATACCTTTCTTGATTTTGGCCTTGGGAAAGATTTCTTGGCTAAGTTCCCATGAGAAACTGCAACAAATATAAAAATCGACATGAGGTACCGAATTAAACTAAAGAGCTTCTGCACAGCCAAAAAATAACATCGACTATCAACAGAATAAACAGATAATCTACAGAATGGGAGAGAATTTTCACAAACTATGCATCTGACAAAGGTTTAATATCCAGGATCTATTTGGAACTTAAACAAGTCAACAAGCAAAACACAAATAATCTCATTAAAAATGCAAATCAAAACTATAATAAGATATAATCTCACATCTAACAGAATAGCTATTAAAGGTCAAAAAACAATAGATGCTGGTGAGGGTGCAGAGCAAATAAACGCTTATAGACCATTGGTGTGAATGCAAAATTAGTTCACCCTCTGTGAAAAGCAGTTCTGAGATTTCTCAAAGATCTTCTTAAAAGAGAGCTACTATTTGACCCTACAATTCCTTTACTGTATATATACCCATCAGAACATAAATCATTCTCCCAAAAAGACACATGCACTTTGATGTTCATCCCAGCACTATTCACAATAGCAAAGACATGGAATCAAGCTAGGGGCCCATTAGTGGTGGATAGAATTAAGAAAATATGGTACATATACCCCTTGGAATACTATAAAGCCTCACAAAAAGCATGAAGTCATATCCTTTTCAGCAACATGGATGCTGCTGGAGGCCATAATCCTAAATGAATTAATTCAAGAACAGAAAACAAAATACCTCATGTTTTCACTTATAAGTGGGAATTAAACACTGAGTGTACATGGACCTAGAGATGGAAACATAGACACAGGGACTACTTGAGAGAGGAGGGAGCGAGGTGGGGGTTGTAGTGAAAAACTACCTCTGTGCTACTATACTGACCACCTGATAATGAGATTATCTGTACTCCAAACCCATCACACAATATACCCGTGTAACAGACCTGCACATGTAGCCCTTAAATCTAAAATAAAAGTGGATATTATTTAAAAAAGAAATTACTCAAGGTCTTGCTTTGTACAGTTTCTGTCTTCTACCTCTGTGGGGCTGTGTTTCCATAGTACATTCAAAATTAAAGTAATGCTATTGTGACTGCAAACATGTTTTTATAATTTTGGCATTCTTTTATAATTTTGGTATTCTGCCTACTTGAAGTATTTATTTTTTATTATTTGTTATTTTTTATGAAAGAAACATTTGAAAGCTGAATGGAACAATATTGCAATTTATAGAATTGTTATTGTTGTTGGTTTTAAATCCTAATTTTAGGATCTGCCAAATTCATCCTGATCATTTAGACTTTTCTTAACTGTTTGCATATCTGTATCTCAAGTGAAAGACAACATTTGAGAATGTAAATAATAAAGAAAAAGTGTTTTGGATTAATCACGAGTGAAGATAAATGAACACATGTGAATATATATTTTGTTTAATGTAACATGCTAAGAAGACACATTTTCATGAAATCAGTTTATACAAGTTAAAGATCAAAAACTATAATATCCTTATTTATTATTGATTACAAATCAGTAAGTAGATATTTCAAAAATATATTAATGTATTTAAAATGTATGAGTATTTCATTTTCACTTTCTATACTATAATATTTATTTTATTTGGTAATATGTTTTACTATTTTTATATAAGCAGTCTAATATTTTAAATATACTTACATGAAATTCAATAAACACAAATTTTCACTGGCTGCATTTAATCTTTTCTGGACATTATAATTTATATAATGATTTCATGAATTTACTGAAAACAATTTTTTCATATATAGACAGATTTTAAATATGATCTAAGTGTCAAAAACATACTAGGTACATCACTGACCTAGAGTTTACTTGAATCAGTTAGTACATCATTTAGTTTGATAATTATCGTGTCTTCCACAGCTTCTAGATACTTGAGGATTATAGTTAGTTTTGTTTTTGTTTTTTCTGGAGCAACCTTGTTCTTCCAAGAGGTTTTTTTGACAGAATCCACAATAACACCAGGGCAATTTAATCTCAACCTAACTCTGTCTCTCTCTGTCTCTCTCTCTGTCTCTTTGTCTCTCTCTCTCTCTGTCTCTCTGTCTCTTTCTGTGTGTTTGTGTGTGTGTTGATTACAATGAATGTACAGAAACTGCCATGAGAGGTTTTGTTTTCTCTTATTTTGCCATAAAGTGGTTCCTTGTTTTGAGGTGAGATTATGCAAGATCTGATATATACTCATATATTATCTATATATAAATCTCAGTAATGACAGATTGTTGACTCTTTCATTATGGAAAAAAAATCCTTTATCACTCACCTATCACCCTATGGCAGATTGTTTGGCTAACAAATGGTACCATTTCAAGATTTAAATGTTTCTCTCTGCTATGGATAGATCAATGGTGGTAACGGCAGGATAAGACAGTATTGTGCTGTATGTAAGGCCATGCATATCCACGTCTTTATGCCTCCTCCATTCATGAACATATTGCATAGCCAAGGGGAGAAGTTAGCAACTGGATGAGATATCTAATGTAAATGCCTCATCTGCAGGAATGATCTCTGGTGGACCTGGGTCTGAAAAAGAAAGATTCTCACATTTTGTTCACTACTATGAGACCATGTATTTGCCTTTTCATCAGAACTCCTT
Organism: Aotus nancymaae; assembly: GCF_030222135.1. Taxonomy (NCBI): domain Eukaryota; kingdom Metazoa; phylum Chordata; class Mammalia; order Primates; family Aotidae; genus Aotus; species Aotus nancymaae. Next base: position 10,134,381 of record NW_026988438.1, read on the forward strand.
GTAATTGAAATTCTAACTGTGAACCTTTAAGGTTTCTGAGAAAATAGCCTCAGAACTCAGTGTACATCCTTACCTCAGGCCTTAACTTCCTCCAGATAAAGTAATTCCCAAGTAAGCTTCTTGAAACTGTGATCACCAAGAGGTTTTCCCCCTTACCAGTTTCTTTTATTGTTACCCCTGAATGGGCATTTTGGTCAACAGCAATCTAGTTTTCTTTCACATTTACATATATAGAATCCTAGCATCCCAAATAACACTTGGGAACTCAGTTCCATAGCAGCTTTTCTTCTCATCAACTTTTGCCTACAATGACCATTTGTCTCTGAGATTCTTCATCATACTGGCAGTACTTTCAATAGTACATTTCTTATATTCTGTAGGGAAGGAAGCACTCTGCTGAGTCCTCCCATGGCACATAGTGAGTCATCGGCCTCTCTCATCTTAAATAATCATCTATGTTAGCACAAGCACATCTCTGCGCTCGTTGAACTCTTTCTCAGCATCCTGCCAATGCATTTCTAGCATAGACATCTCATTTACTATGGCCTGTCGCACTTTCAAGCTACGAGAAGATATCCCATAATCATATGATTAACGGTTGCAGATGTCTTCGTAAAGCTGTTAACCCCTGAGAAATAAGAAAGTGTCCTCCTCATAATCAGCAAATATTCACCATACCTTATTTCACAGTGCCATCTCCTTGCAATCTACCAGCCTCAAAATATATTCCTCAACATGTTTACTGGTGTGCTCATGACATCTTATGTCCAAGAGCACTTCTGGTGGTTAATTAATTTCTTTCTAAAAAACGAGTAGTACTTGTCCAATTTGGTTAGGTTGAAATTCCTATTGGACTGAAAGTCGTAAAAATCAGTGGAAGGGCAAGCATCATGTTGTTGAGCATTCACGTGAAGTGATCTCTTAGTGTGTTTCAGGAAAGTGCGGCTTTGGAATGTTTTTCAGGAAAGTGAAGCTTTTTCTCCTTTTGTCATGGAGAAAAGTCAAATCTAAGCATCTCAAGAGACCAAGGAACACTAGATGTTCAAAGTTCTCTAGCATATCCACTTAGGTATGGCTATTATCTGTTGTCACTATATTAGGGTCCTGATTTTGGCACAGAAAACTTTCTGGGATGGTAAATTAAGCCTTTTCTGAAATTTGATTACTCTTACAATCCTGACATACAATTGCAGCAGATGAATGTCACTTTAAATACTATTATAGAGAAATACTAATTTTCACACCATGCCCTGAGTTTGTGGTCAGTTGATTTAAGTATGCCATTTTATTTATTGAGAACATTGAGGACATTCTATAACAACTATCCAACTTCATAGATCTTACAGTTATCACTGCCATCATATCTTTATGATGCTAGAGAGACTGAATAAGTCAATTCATGCTTTTCTTCTTGTATGTCTTTCTAACTTTCCATGTGTAGATGATGGGGTGATGAATGGAGCAAACCACCATGGTTTGTGTATACCTATGAAACAAACCTGCAGGTTCTACACATGTACCCCAGGACTTAAAGTATAATAAATAAAAAGTAAAAAAAGAAATGTAGATGTTTAGGAAAGTAGAAACATAGATGAATAAAATAAGTAAGTTTTACATTGTGCAACAGAATGTGATAACCATCATATGTATTCAGAGTCATATTATTAATATATCTATGCATCTGTGTACAGTGTCTATGAAAATGTGTAGGTAGTGCTTTCAAACTGACGTGTCCTTTGCATTTTTCAATTAATTTTTCAATTAATTTCAATTAATTTAACTGTACTCCTTAGCTGCACTCTTTTTTTCTTTCTAAAATTTCTGAAGTGATTTATTATATCAGCCACTGATTACATCCAAGAGCCAAGTCTTTCTTCAATCCTGTGATATGCCTTTTCCTTTTTTTTTAAAATATGCATTTTTAATTGACAAAAAAGAAGAGTATATATTTATGGGGCCACATGTGATGTTTTGATATATGTTTACATTGTGGAATGATTAAATCAAGCTAACTGACATATCTGTGGAAAAAAAAAAAAAGACTTAGTCATCATTATGCTGTAGCATACCAAGAGTTATATGATATCTCACTTATCCCAAGCAATTAGATTTATGTTGTCACTTTCCAGGAAATTAGCCAATTCCAGAATTTCATCCAGATTATCTGTTTCCTAGGAACTCTTTTGGCACCAACATTCTTAAGGTAGGTGTCTCTGGAAGAGGATCATGAGCCAAGGATTTGAGTGAAAGCGGTTTGTTTGAGAGATGCAGGGTACATCAGTAGGAAAGTGGGGAAATGATGGGAAATAAAAAGCAGCTAATATGCATATTATTGAGCCAGCTTCTATGGTGGGACAAGAGCTTAACCCTGGCAGGTTATTGTACAAAATAAATATATCTGAATTATTCCACACATTGGGGGTAGAAGCCGCAGTATTTACATATCAACTGCTGAGAATCAGTGGTGCATGCTGATGCTTGGTGTTGTCAATTTTCCAGCACTTATAGCCTGTTACAGGTGCACAGGAAGTACTGACTTCTACAGTTCTGGAAAAGACCCTTCCAACTGGCAGTTGGAAGTTGGCAGAAACCCAATAACATTTAAGATCTTTGGAAAATGGTTGGAAGAATATCTGCTACACAAAAAGCTTTATAATTTGCATTTCACATTTTTGTTTTCAGTTCACATGGGATTGGTTTTTGATTTTGTGTGATACTGAGATCCAACTTCATTTAGATTTTTTCATTGTTTGTCTATTTTATTTTTTTCCCTTTACTTCCTTCTGTTTTATCTCTTTCTCTTTTTTTCCTCTATTTTGTCCTTTACTTTTTTATACTCTTTCATCTTTGTTTTCAAATAGGGAGCTAATTGTCTCAGCAACATTTATTGAAAAATATTTTCCCCACTCATCTGCAACGCACGATGTGCATATACTAAATATCCAACTAATTCATATATTTGAGGCCAACATAAATAGTATTCTTTTTTATTTTTGTACTATTTGTTTCAGACTTAAAAAATGACAATTGGCTCCGTCAGACATTAATTTAGTATCTGATATAAATTCTAATAATTCATTAATATTATTTCTTGACTTTCATGTACATAATGAGGTACTCTTTGAATAATGAGATTTCTTCCCCTCCTTTTGATTATTATTATTTTTACATGTTTTCTTATCTTATTGTGGATAGCTACAACTTTCATTACTAACATTGAATAGAAATGGGGATAGTGGCCACCATTTCCTTATTTTTTCTTAAAAGGAAATGCTTTCATTGTTTCACAGTTGACTACATTCTCTGGTGTTTATTTTCACCCTTTTAATTAGATTACATTTAAACAAATGCCTTTTTATTATTTCTCTAAAAGTTTGCATTTGTTTCAATCATCTATAGATATCACCCCAGCTGTCTTCTGCATGTATTAAGAAGCTCATGTGATTTTTCTCCTTTTTTATTGTAATGGAATATAATAAATTAATATAATAAATGGTTTTCCTACTGTTAAATCATTCCTATTAGTCATGTCATGTCATTTTCATTATTTTTTCGATATATTGTGTGATTCATTTTGCCTTTTTATTTATTTAGTTTTCTAGAGGAAAGAGAGTTTCTGTCTACATATTTGAGTAGGGTAACTTTTCTGTGTAAGAATAACTTTTTTACACTGGTCCTTTCAAGATTTGAAAAAAAAAAAGACAAAATAAAAAAAACTTGGAAAACTTCCTATATTTTCTATTTAATTGTATTGAACAGTGTTTACATAAAATTGAATTATGTGTTCCTTCAAATTGAGAATTAACTGAAGATGATATGTTGGACTGAGCTTTTGTGGAAATATTTATTTTAATACTGATTAAGTTTAACTTGTATGGCTATAGGACCATACAAGTGGTCCTTTCTTCTTCAGCTGGTAAATTATATTTTTCAAGGATATTTTTCATATCACAAAAATCTTTGGTTTTAATTTATGGCCATGTTGCTCATAAGGTTCTCATAGTTTCTTTTTAAAAAATGTGTATCTTTTCATTTTATAATTTTATTTTTTTGTTTTTATAACAACTGAAGTCAAAGGAGAACATGCAATTGATAAGCTATTTGACTTGATAAAATTAGAGGTTTTGATTTATTAACCCTGAACTCTGTACTGGCTATATAGGAGATAAGAAAATAGGGAACATTAAGTACATGAGAAATATTTTCATTATGACAAGAAAGCCCAGACTATTATAATCATTTTACAACTGTAAAATGATTAAATTTAAGAGGTAAAATGTCTGGCAATAAACGCTGAAAAGTAGCTGAGGTGTTAATTTGTTTTTTTAAAAACAATGCCTCCCTGGTAGGGTGTGTTTATATAGCACATGCAGTGAAACATTAGGGTAGATCAGGAGTATAAATTTTATACCATGTACAGAAATTCAAAAAGTGTTCTATAGGCAATTTGGTGCCCATTTAAAGCCAAATGGACAAGGTTGAAATTTTAAAAGATATTTCTAGCATAATTATGAAAGATTAATTTAAATACAGGCAGAGTCTATTAAAAGTCAGGTATAATTTATTTTCTTTACCTTGCTTCCTTTAACAGGCTTAATAATCTCAATTACAGGTAATTTATAAAAGCTAACAAATGGATTCTGCTAGCTGACATCCATGTCCTATTCATTAAAACTAGGAAATAATTACCAGTTCAACTGGGCATTCTTTACCTAACGTTAACTTCCTGTAAACTATTTATCACATATAAAATGCTCCTAAAGATCAGAAGCTCCACGTTTGTAACATTCACTGTGTTCTAAGATAGGTTGTACAGAATGTTTTTTACCTGATATTACAATCTTTTGGTTGTTGTGGTAATGATGAAAGTTGTTATTTTCTTTTTCTAGGATCACAATTATGCCTGCATTTAATTGGAGATTTTTCAGTTGAAGAATTTACTATGCTCTGATATAATTTAAACTATTTTTAAATCACATATTACTTGAAGGTTTGGCAGAAATTGCCCATATGATTGGGCCTGCTGTTACCTTATATTGGAATTAAGGGTTCACCCAGTCTTTCAATGTTATCTATGACTATTTTTATGTTATCATTTTTAACTTCATCTCTAGTGAATTTTCTATACTTTTTTATTCATGGAAATAACATACAATTCACCCAGATTGTCAAACAAATTAGAATGTAGTCATTTGCCCATTAATTATATTACTTATCCTCACTCTATTTTCTATAATTTTATTATTTGTAAAATAAGAATGAATGTTTTTAATTAATTGTCTACAAAGTTTCTCTCTTTCTTTATCTTTAAATATATATCTCAAATTTGATTTAGTTTTCACAGTAACATTCCACAAAGATAAAGGAAAACTTAATCAATTTGAAGAAGTGAAGAAATTTCCGCAGAGAAAGAAGGCAGTTTTGATCTCCCATATGGGAGGGCAGATGGCTGCCCTGGCCAGAGGACAGTGGAGAGTTGCTGTTAAGTTTGACAAAAAGCTGAAAAAGGTTTTGAGAGCTGGCCTCACTGAACCTCATTGCCCTGAAGTGGTCTACCTTGGAGTTATGGGGTAGAAGAATGGAAGCACTGACTCTCACAGTAAGGACCAGTGGGATAACTTGAGAAGAGTATTGAATCTCAGCCCATGTAATTTTTTTATAAATTTATATGGGTACACAGTAGGTATATGTATATATTTATAGGGTACATGAGACATTTTGACACAGATATAAATGTGTAATAACCACATCAGGGTAAATGGGGGTATCTGTCACCTCAAGCATTTATCATTTTGTTTTTTTTTTAAGCCAAATATATTTTTTATTTTTAAATTTAGTTTTTTGTTGTTATTGTTTTGTTTTTTCTAGGGTGTACTGCAGTCTATTTTATACCCAAAAGAGTACTGGACAAACAAAGCTTTATTCCAAGAAGTGAGCACTGATACATGGCAAGTCGCTGCTTTCTTTTCTTATCTTCACTTAATTACACCACAAGTAAATTCATAGGTTTTCACCGTGAGATACGTCTATAGTACTTGAAATGAGTATGGCTAAACCAGCATTACATAAGGATGAGTTCACTTCAAGTCCCAGGAGAAAGAGCATATCTCTAAAGAAAAACAAAACCAAAGCAAAGTAAAAAGAGAGGCCTAAAAGCCTTGGTGCCCAATTGTGTTGAGTTCATCATATTCCATGTTGACTTTTTTGCTTTCAGTCAGTATTACTTTAAATTTAGTGTCTGAGCTATATCTTTATTACATGCTATATATTATACATTAAGTGGTATTTTATAGAAGTGTATTAGAAATAGTTTATGTTGGATAACTTTACTTGTGTAATATAATGTAGTCTCCAATCTGTCTTTTGTGTAAGCTAGCATGACAAAAGAGAAACCTTCCAAATGAATACATTTCATTGCTAATGATCCTGTTCAATTATTTTTATTTAGTTAACATATATCATTTTCTCCTACTAACAATCCATCTTAGTTATGGATGCCCCATTAATTGTAGGCAAAGCAGTGTAATGGTAATATTAAAGACTTAATGACAATACCATGGTTGACTCTATGAGGAGAATAATATGAAAGCGTATTTCATTAGTTGGTCACAATCATTCCTCCATCCATATAGTTGATTTAGGAAATTGAAAGTTCAGTTACCTTATTATAATATGCAAAATAACCAGGCAGAAATCGAAAGACACATCAAGAAACTAGTTCTTATGCAGGTGGCAGTAAAATTCTGTTGAGCAGCAATTTATCATGAAGTGTACGTGGAATTGAACTAGAAACTGGAAGAAGTAATCTGCTTAAACTTGCTGTCTTTGATGTGTTAAACATAATTTATCAGATTTCTATTTTGGATTGAAAAAAGAAATTTAAAAAATCAAATAAACAGTACACATAAAGAAAAGAGAAAAAAGGTACAATTATCAGACTGTATGAAATCATTACATAGTTTGCATTACCTTCTGTTTGATTCTAAAATGAGATTTCAGTGGGGAAAAGAAAAAGTTTTAGAAAATGGCTGAGTTGTAGTTAAACATAATTGCTTTTATTCATCTCTAAGTACCTAGATATACACTCTTTCAAATCTTATTATCTCTAAGTATATCTGCATATTTTCTTCTCCTCCATTACATTTTGGATGTTTCTTATTGTACTGTTATGTGGTGATGTATTTCTCTTTATATGTTCAACATTTAAAATTAAAAACAGCTATTTATATATCTTCTTTCACATTTCTAATCCTAGTCACTATAAATGTGAAACTGTGTATTTATGGAAAATAATAGGTATCACTCTTAAAACAGATCTCACTCTTAGGATGATCATGCTGAAATAATCATGTGTTTTAAAAGATTCAAAAAATAAATCATCACATAAATCTATTTAAGTAACATCTAATTTTAGACAAAATAATCAGCACTGCAAACATTTTGCTTCTGGATTAACATTTTATAAAATGACAACATAACTCAGTACAATAAATTCAGCCTTAGAACAAAACAGATATTGAAATTCATTTAATTTTCAGAATCCAAATATAGATCTTTTGGGGCAGACTGCCAGCCATTTCCTTTGATCAAAGAAAATAAATTTTGTACCACCCCTGTCACAAAGACAAAAACACAGGGAGCATTTTGAATTCTGCATCAACTGGCTTTTATTTAAATATTCAAATAAGCAGAATCTTCTTCCTATGGAGAATGATTCCCTCTCTAATTAGAGTATAAAAAAATTGATGGATATAATACAAAATGTGACCATCTGCATTTCTCAGTCTTGTCTTTTCCAGTTAGAATTCGCAGGTGTCTTTTAAACAATGATGAATTAGAAGGAATGCTCTTTTTTTCATTCATTTGTCTGTTAACTACCTTTGTGATAATAATACATTTGCATTTTTAATTTCCTCAGTTGTAAATGAGCACCTCTGAACCACTTCCTAATTATTTTACGATTTTCTTGTATTGTTCATTATTCATGCTTTCTATTTACTAAATAAAAATGACTTTTCCTTCGAAGGACATTTGCAATTCTTATTATGACAAGCATAGATCATTTGGCTTCATATAAGAAATAAGAACTGAAATAAAACATAGAGACATAGCACTCAACAAGAAACAAACTGGCATGCCTGCTTACCCATATATATAGAACAGGGTGTAGGGCAGGATAAATAATCTTGTGTAACAGAAACCAGGCTTATTAATTTTTAATGGATGATGTAAAGCTTTCAACCCAACTCACCTTATTTGAGAAACTTGCACTACAGAAATGAGAACAAACTATTGACTAGCAGCCAATGAAGATAGGAATCTATATACAACGCTTTCCTACAGACTATGTAGATAATTATTTTTTAATGTAAGTAATGTAAATGATATTCTAAAAGAGCTTACCAGCTACTTGCTTTATTCCAAGCCTATCTATAAGTAGTGTGTTGGAGCCAGCTCCTACTGGCTCATGAGAACCCATGGTTCATCTCTTTTCCAACTTCATCTTTAGTGACATAATTGATATCCTGAAATCGCCATGATGACAATATTTACACGATGAAAACTGTCAATTACATCAATTGGGACTCACTCATTTACTCTTACATGAGTATCTATAAGCTTTAGTAGAATTTCTTCTACTTAGTAAAATAATACAAGCAAAATCTTTCCCAATAGAATCATTTCAGTGAGTCTGTATGATGATACAGATGAAATCAGAAATTGAAGGTGATGTTAGAACAGAATGAAGTTAAAGGATAGGTGGATTGAATCATCCCTGATGATAGCTTTAATCAACACTTTTTTCTACATGAGCATAAACAGCTACACAGAGAGATTCTTTTTGTTTCATTTTTAGGGGAATGATATAATAAGATTAATTCATATTATAAAATAACACTTGCTGTTCTCTTACTCTTATTTGCTTTGAATGGATTCAGGATATGTTTATATTAGAGTGAATTAATCTTCTATTATGGCCATGTGACAGTGAAAGTTTATAGCATTAATCTTTTAGATTAAGAGAAAAGCATATGTAGAAAATTAAGAACTAAAAATGGTCAATAAGAGCTGAATGAGTTGTTTTAAGGATTAAAAACGTATATTTTTGTCTCTGATGTGAAGATGAGTTAGTATTTGTATGGAGTTTTTGCCTTTATTTATTATTTATGAATTATTACTATTATTTGTCACCCTCATGGGCCTATTCTTATACACATCCATTTTGTTCAAAGGGATATATCCAGGTTATGGGAGTCCTGAAACTTATACAATCTGGGAATCCTTCCTTACAGAAAATAATGCAAAAAATAAATAGAGAAAATTAATTATGAACTTGAATATTTAATTTGAACAAAAATTATAATAAATTGGAGGTTGCAGTGACCTGAGATCACACCACTCCACTCTAGCCTGTGTGCAGAGTGAGTGAAACTCTGCTGGAAAAAAATTATTATAACAAATTATATATTCTAAAATGTTGAAATACACCAACAAAATCACAAAACCCAGAAAATATTGATAATATTTTTATTAATTAATATTCTGGCATACCTCTATGTTTTTCTCACCTTTTGGGTTGCATTTTCTTCATTGTCTGTTCATATTATAGCAATTTTAAATTATCTGTTCAATAAAGATAAAAAGAAACAGTCTATTTTCTAGGTTGATCAAAATGTGCTTATTATCACTGACATTTGATGGGTTTCTGATGATCACTTCATCCTTGATTTACAGGTTTACATATTGGATAATTGGAAGAATTTTTCAGACTAGCTCATGATTCTACGTGTTTCACACCTCAATTCCTTTTAATCACTGCCATACTTCTAGTACCAAGTGGCATAGAATATGTTCATTCTCTCACAGCTGTCTGTGAGGAAGGGGGTCTGAAACTTAAGTTTCATAGCTAAATGGCAAATTTGCCTCTGTGTATGGCGTAAGTCACAATTTAAATATTAAGCATACCCAAAATAGACACTATGTTAAAATGCTTTTAGCAATAAAGAAGCATAGAAGTCATAGATTCACCTCTTCACTATCCAGGAAAGAATCATACCTTTATATGGTACCATATCTGAGCTCATTTTCTCTTTCTCTGTCTCTCTCTCTCTCTGTCTCTCTCTCTCTCTCTCTCTCTCTCTCTCTCTCTTTCTTGACCACTAGTCGTAGGCAAAAATCTAGAAAATATTTTAGACCATATGCAGACCAATTATACGAACATGCTTTAGTAACTTTATCTAAAATTGAATACATTCATAAACCAAATCAATGAGATATTTTTATTTTCCAATACTGTGTAATATTACACAATAATTTATTAAGAAATAAAGGTATTCAATATCTGTTTTTTAATGAGGAAATTTACATAATGTCTAACTTTTAAAACGTTTCTCTAACAAATTTTGTCATAGTTTATATATACTTTGTCAATTAGCTTTATTTTTCTTCTGATATATTAGGCATCACTTAATTTTTCTGAGTAAACATTTCAGAGGTGCCCTATGTTATTTAAAAAACATAATATATTTTAAGCATTTGTATTGTTTATTTTTTGGTTTATAATATCCCTCCTTTCTTATAATTACTATTACTAAATTGCCATTCTTATCTAAATAATTTATGTATGCAATATATAAAGTCTCCACTATAAGGTATGTACTCTGCAAGATTGCAAGAATACAATGATGAGAATACATTGCTTACGCCTCCTATATAGTTATATTAAGATCTATAATTGTATTAAAACAATTAATCTTTGAGCTTTTCTATTCTGATTCCCTGTATTTGGTTCTTTTACTCATTCTGAGGCTTCAGGAAATTAGGAATGTTTAATGGAAATATAAAATTAAGAAGCAAATATTTAATTTAGTTTTAGTTTATTTTGTAAAATTCAACTTCCAAAATAGATTCTTGGAACCCAGACAGAAATTATAATTTGAACAGCAATAGCCTCATTTATTTTATTTAGAAAAGAAAAAAATCTCTTAAAAGAATCAAAGAATCTAAAGCTTTCTCTCAAAGAATTTAAAGCTTTCTCTCTTTAAATTCTGAAAGTGTATCTCAAGCACTTCAGGAAGGCTATTGTATTTTTTTAATAAAACAAATTTTTTTTGTTACACATTAAAATAAAATCCATTTTAATAAAGAAAAAAAAAAAAGAATCAAACAGAGAGCTTGGAACTGGAGCATCCTTAGTCTCTGCAGGACCCAGGGATGGGGCTACAGAATAAGGTGGGTATTAACCATAAAGAAAGTTTTAAGATCTCAGAAGAGAGGCAATAAAAGACAAGGCAATGGTATCACCAGTTACAGGGAAGATTCTGTGATCAGAACCATTTATCCATGGCAGGTATTTTCCATTTAAGAGAGCTCCAAAGGTAAGATGTGATGAGAACCATATTAATTTTTCCTCTTTGGTAACTCCTGTAAAAACCTTAAGCTAAGAACTGTGTCCTGCTAACAGTGATCACTGGCCATACATGAAATTCATCCATTTATGCAGACATTGCTGAGCTATTTGGGACAGTGCCCTTTATAATGGCTGAGGCACTTTCAGGCTCCTGAGACTAGAATCCTTGAAACTAGAAGATGAGGAGGAAGTAAGAGGAAAGCCCCAAGTGCCTATGCTTCAAAGCAACTTGAAAATAGTGAAACTCAGCCTGTATATACTCTAGTGTGGAAGCCTGTATATGATTAAAATTGAATAAGATCGTTCTTTAAATTTGTGACATATTATTTTTATTAAATGCCCCATCATATTATTACTACATGATTATAAACGATTCAATCACCAAACTTATTGAACACCTCTGGGTACAAAGTAGAGGGGTGAGACTTAAGCAAGTACAGCTAGCTACAACCAGACTTAATCAAAAGGAGAGATTTGAAATCTTAATTCTTAAAAACTCATCAGGAGACACAAAAATAGGCATGATTCCTCTAAGCCACTTAAATTGAAACATAGACTCACACATTCTCATATTTAGCAGGTATCTTAGATGCTATACTGCAAAACACACACTGAACATAAAAACCTTTTAAATCAACTCAGACAATTAGTTTCCTACCTCTCAGAGAAGCTTGTTCAATTATTGATGAGATATAATTGTTAAAATTTTTCTTTTTTAATGAATTAATTATGCCTATTTATAGCTTTAATATACTGATATGTACTCTGTTTTCTAAAACTATATACTCTAAATAAAATTTGTCTTCTAGTTTTGTGGTCCTGACTTTTCCTGCTTTTGCTCAGATATTCTGAATGGATGAAGTTTATATCTGAGATAGATTCACAGGTATTATTAGACTTTTAAGAAAATTTGCTGTAGCATAAATAACATAGGCCACAAAATTCTTGGTGTTACCTAAAAATAATTTTCTTTCTTTTTTTAGCCTTTACTTTCTACCATTCTGGAGAATGACTACTCCATAAGAGAGATAATCCTCATGTAGTAAGTGAAGATAGATTTTATGCTGCCCACCCTAAAAATTTTCTAGCACTCAATTTTTCTTTTATATGATTTTACAACTCAGATTTCTTAAATATTATGTCTTGTGTCAAGTCTCTGACTCTAATCATCTTGGTGATTATTCTTCTAACTGTGGTGAAAAGTCATTACTGAGATCCACTCTATTCCAAGCACTGGTAACAAAGATCAAAGATGAGTGAGTTTAATTTCTTGGTTTCCAAAAAACTTAGCACATAAGCACTGGTTACAGAAATATGCATCTTGATACACAATTTACAGTATAGATTGGTAAATGCTGCCATGAGTCAGTCCAGGCTAAGTTATATGTCAGTAAAAGCACAAACACAACAAGCTTCTCCAACATTTTGGTGGTTTAAACAACAAAGGATTTCTTTTCCTGGAGCTAAGGAGTTCAGCTTATTGTAATAATATGGGAATCCACAGTGATAGAGGCAACTACTGTCTCAAATATTGGTAGTTACTCTGTCAGGGTGAAGAGAATATTCAGGCGTATCTGAAACCAGCAACTAAGTGCACTAGCCTGGAAGTGACAGACATCTCAACTCATTGGCCAGAAGTAGCCTCACGATGCCAGCTTATGACAAGAATGCCAGGAAATACAACCTTCTCTGTATCCTAGAGAGTGATATTGTGGAAATATGAAGCGATTGCTGTTTTCTGACTCTGCTCTGCATGTAGGACTCAGATGCTGTCTGGAAATTGAAGAATAGGATGGATTTGAAATATAGCAACTTGAAATAAAGTTCCCCTTCTCTTGCCCCTATTTACACTATCTGTGGTACATTTGGAAATCAGAAAATTTAAAAAAAGCACAAAAGAAACTAAAAAAGTTAATTTGCAGATTAGTTTATAACTTTCTACTAATTAGAAAGTTATTCGGAATGAGCAGTTGTTAAAAAAAAGAAAGGATTTTTTTTTAACATGAAAAATTCTGCCTCCATTTGCAAAGGAAACAGGCAAGTGTTTTCATTACTTTCTGAGCAAATATGTATCAATTGCTTACATATGAGAGGTATTATTGTTAACATTGAGAATATGGACAATTTGGCTGTCACTAAGAAACAAGTTTTACTTGGGCTAGGCAAATGATAATAAAATAAAATAAAATAAATCAATACATTTATAAAATGTCTAAGAACAATACATGCTATAAGGGCTCCCAAAACAGAGTGAGGGTGGATAGTGACTGAGGGATAGGGTTGTGAGATGCTGAATGATTACAGAATATTTTAGATGGGAACCAATGGAAATGAAGAAGAGGGTAGCTATGTGAACTTCAGAAAGGAAGAACATTTCAGGCAGAGAAACAGCAAAAACTCTAAAGCAAGAACCCTAAATCAAGGAGGTTAGTGGGTTTCAAACAGAGTGAGTAAGTAGGGTGAAAAGAGCTAAAGATGGAAAGAGTTATAGTCCTAAGCTTACAGAATCAAGCTCATTTGCCAAAATCTTACTGCTACTTCTTTTAGCTATGATGTATATATGTTCATATGTATGAATGTATATATGTAGCATATATTAGTGTGTTTGAGGAAAAGATTAGCATTTGAAGCAGTAGACTCAGTAAAGAAAAATCTTACCTTGCCAATGTAGTTGGGCATCATTCTATCCACAGGGGACACAAATAGAACAAAATAGTTGAGAAAGGGCCAATTTTCTCTCTTCTTGAGCTAGGTTATTTATCTTCTCTTGCCCCTGAACAGCAGAGCTCCCAATTCTGAGAAACTCTTGAACTCTGGGACTTAATCCAGCACTCTCACTCCTTTCTCGGCCATTTGGCCTTGGATTGGGAGTTACACTATTGGTTCCCCTGGTTCTCAAAGTAAATTATACCACCAGCTTTACTAATTCTCCACCTTGCAGGTGGCATATTGTAGGACTACTCAGACTTAAGAATTCCATGAGCCAATTCTCATAATGAAGTTCCACTCTATCTATCTTTCTTTCTTTCTTTCTTTCTTTCTTTCTTTCTTTCTTTCTGTCCGTCCATCCGTCTGTCCGTCCGTCCATCCGTCTGTCCATTTTTCTATCATCTATCATCTATAATCTATCTATCATCTCAGGGGTGGCCTATCTTTTGGCTTCCCTGGACCACATTGGAAGAATAATACCAAAAAAAATTATTAAAAATCTCATAATGCTTTAAGATAGTTTATGAATTTGTTTTGGGCTGCATTCAAAGCCATCATGGGCCACATGGGCCAGGGCTTGAACAGGATTGATTGATCTATTTATGTATCTACCTATCTATATCCTATTGGTTCTGTTTTGCCTAGAGAAGTCTGACTAATACAGGTGGTGTGGTAGGAATTAAAAAATCACAGCCTAGAGATGGTAAATTTTCTTAGTATTATTTCACTGGAAGTTTAGTAATTAGAATATTGCACTTATTTAAAAGCAAATATAATTATGGTGTTTATCAGTGCTTTTCAATTTGATGTGCATGTAAATCACCTGAAGATCTTACTAAAATACATATTAGGATTCAATACTCCTGAGATTTGTATTTCTAATAATCTCCTAGGTAATGCTGATGCTGCAGGTCCACAGATCATAGTCTGAGCAGCCAGGGTTTACAATACAATACTGTTTTTGGAATAAAAGCTAAAAATACTTGTGGCTGGACACTTATGGATAACATCACATATTTGAAGTTGTGTATTTATGTTCCTCTGATTTTAAAGGATGCATAAAGTTGAAAAAAGTTCAGAAGGCTTTGATTTTTTTTTTTTTTTTTTTTGTCTAGCAATTTTATGCTTGTGATTTGGACTGCACCCACCAGATGGTAATAGAGTATTCAGTTACAGCACACAGATAACCAATTCAACTCTGTAATGCACTGCTATAGGAGAAGCATCGACAAGTAAACTGTCTTTTTGTGCTTTTCTAAAAAACAAAAATTGCAACATAAATTTAAAAATAATGAGTTGAAAAATAAGTTCTTCACAACATATGTATCAGAAGTCATTTAAAAATATAACTAAAATAACCAAATAAGGTATCTATTTATCAGTATTATATAAGAATTTATTAACTCTCAAACAAAAAATTCTGTGGGGAGAAGAACTTCCATTTTTGTCAAAGTGTTAAACTGGCTTCACATCTTCTGGCATGAAACTCAGTTTAAAGCAGCTTATATATCCCATCTACTTCAAACAGGGTCAATCATCCTTAATTAACTTATGTGCTTCATCAGGGAGAAGCATCCATTTGATTTATTAATAGGTCTCTAGAGAGCAAATTCGCTTCCTTAGTTGTTCCTGACATGCCTTGAATCACAGTTCAAATAGAAATATATTCTCCTAGCTCTCTATCTGGGTTTGATAAACAAAGCTCTTTAAAGCCAAAAAATAATTTACATCATATAGCATGGGTGTGGTGACAGCTGCAGAACTGTCAAGATTTTAGTCATAATCTAACCGAACATCATAACTTGTTTCCATTGAGGAGATGGCACATCCAGAGAATTTAAGTGACTTACACAAGTTTCACTACTGGCTAATGCTAGAATTAATAACAGCATAGATTATTTTGAGACTCATTTTTCTATGGAAGCTGCACCTACCAATCTCTTCACTATTTGAAATTTGATTCTGTAAATAAAGTTTACCTCTGACATGCTCCCTAATGTATTCAAGGTGCTTATCCACTTAAAGTTATAAAATATATGTACTCTTTTGCAAACTTCAGCCTCCTGAGTAGCTGGAACTGCAGGCATATGCCACCATACTTGGCAAGTTTTTTGTAGAGATGGGGTTTCGCCATGTTGGCCTGGCTAGTCTCGACCTCTTGACCTTAAGTGATCTGCTCGCCTTGGCCTCCCAAATTGCTGGGATTACAGGCATGAGCCTCCATGCCCAGCCTAAATATGCTGTTTTTCTGAAATAAATACATGCAACATTCTATTCATTAGTGATTCCCTTCCTCTCCTTTCTTAATATTGGTGGAATACTAAAAATATAATTAATTTTCTTTGCACATAAAAATCTTTAAGGGAGTTAACTTTAAAGTATTATATATTTATCAATTACTCTATGAATATTTAATCTGCATGTTAAGAATTCTTGGGTTATCTTAGCCTGCAAATCCCTCACCTCGTCTGTTAATGTAAAACATTTTTCCATTTGAATCTTACATAAGTGCAGTGGTTTTCCCCCTTCAACCTTCAGAGCCCCTTAGTTGTCCTGAGGGTCTAATGTCTGTGTTGACATCCTTGTCATTTACTAAATGATGAAGATTACTTCCCATTTAGTGCTGACTTCAAAATGTAACCTGCATAGAATCTTTGATTTAGGAGGAATACCCTCCCTGTTCATTGCAGCTGAATTGTCATCTCTTTGATTGAGCATCTCTTTCACACTCTCCAGATTGCTCTATCTGTTTTCTACTTTGCTTCTTGTCTTCTGATAACATGGAGGCTAAAACATATTTACTGCTTGGTCACCCTAAATAATGTGAAGCACTCACCATTGTCTTTATTTTTAATCAGAAGTGAGATTTGATTTCTTGATTTTATTGTGTCTGTGTTTCTTTCTGAGTTTTGCCTTTTTTCATTAGAATATTAATGTCAGTTTTCTATCATCTTCCTTTCTTTCCCACCAATGTTTTCCAACTCCCATGCTTTCACTTCTCCTCCTTGCACAGGATTTTAAACTTTTCATTACTTATTACTCATGTTATACCGTTATTGGAGGTACCATCTTAATCTGTTGTAAGATGTTCTCTTACAACAACCATGCTCATATTGTACAAAGAGAGTGAAAGGCAGAGAATGTTTACAAGAAAAAAACAGTTATATAATTATGACATTATTTCCGTTGGAACAGAGGTACAGTGTGTGCTGTAAACACTTTCCTATTATACAACATGCACTGAATTGCCACTTTTATTGCTCACAAAAATGGAAGAATAAAATAATAGTTGAGGGAATGAAAATTACTGACTGATTGTGTTGATTATATACATTTGCTATAGGGTATTCTGCATAGTGCCTGATGCGGAATCTACTCAACCATTTCATTCTATGAAGAGAAAAAATATATAAAGCCACTATTTCCAGGATCCTCTAAACATTTAAAATAAAAATAAATAGATTTTATAAATGTTTTTCTTAACCCTGATAAAATAAAATGTTCATAGCAGGGTGTCTGGTAACAAACTGTCTTCTGAAATTGCGACACGACATTCCACATGCCTACTGGCCATTTAATTTAATGGGATTTTTATTAGTGTACACACACTAGTTATTTAAACCACAGGGGTCTTTGTAGGTAAAGGCACGAAGAGAAGAGGAAAAAAACAAAAAGCGACAATATCAGTTTTTTAAACAAAATACTTATAGTTTGTATTCATTTATTTAAGTTACATTCCTACTAACTTGTTTTTCCAAAGCTTTAGGTGGAATATCAATTCTAAAAGATACAATCCAATATAAAATATAAGGGATTTATTTTTAAATCATTCATTTCTTTCAATACCAAAGATGTTACTGTTATACATAATTTGTGACTACATTTCATTTAAGCCTAATAACAGACAACTCCAGGTAAACAGAATTAAAATTTATCTTTCTAAAACAAATTTGTTTTTCATATGGCTATATTTCATTTCTTATGACCCATCTAATGCCAAATATGTGCATTATAGTTTAACATCATACATATGATTTTATATTTAATATTCAAAAATATCTCCAACAGAAATTTTAGAATTTTTAGATCTAGGCAATTGAGATGCCACTCAACTTCATTTAAAACACATGTGCTTAGTGAAGTAATCTAAAGAGTTTATATTACCATTATACAAACATGTTTGTCAGTTGTTAAATTTTCTTTGATTATATTTTTATTTATCAATCACTTCCTTATAGTTTCACATAAAAGTTTTCATTTGAACTAACTGCTAAAAGTTAAGTTTCACATGAGTGTTTTACATAAACTGTTAAAATCATTCAAACCACTAAATCAGAATATAATTGAAATATCTTTTTTGTGCAGTTATAAGTTTGAATTTACCCAAAGGATTATAAATCATTCTATTATAAAGACATATGCACACGTATGTTTATTGCAGCACTGTTCACAATAGCAAAGACTTGGAACCAACCCAAATGCCCATCAATGATAGACTGGATAAAGAAAATGTGGCACATATACACCATGGAATACTATGCAGCCATAAAAAAGGTTGAGTTCATGTCCTTCGCAGGGACATGGATGAAGCTGGAAACCATCATTCTCAGCAAATAGACACAAGAGCAGAAAAGCAAACACTGCATGTTCTCACTCAGAAGTGGGTGTTGAACAATGAGAACACATGGACACAGGGAGGGGAACATCATCCACTGGGGCCTAGGGGTGGGGGATTGGGGAGGAATCGCATTAGGAGAAATACCTAATGTAGATGATGGGGCAAGGGATGCAGCAAACCACCATAGCACATGTATACCTCTGTAACAAACCTGCACAGTCTGCACATATACCCCAGAACTTAAAGTATAATAAGAAAATTTTTAAAAATTCCACAAAAAAGAGTGAATAAGTTTAAAAAAATCATTGTATTCCTTTTAGAAATACAGTTTTCAAAAGCTTTTAAAATAAATTTTAAACAAAAATATGAAGAAACAAAGGAAGAGGAATGGAAGGAGAAGATGACAATGAAGGCGGCGACGAGGAGGACGAGATTGAGTTTGAAAAGGAGAGGTGGTTCCAATCAATAGTCTTCATTTTTTTCTGCATCGCTTATATGTTTTTAAATTTTTAAAATTATTTTTCAATTAATGTAAAATTGCATATTTTGTGTATAACATGATACTTTGACATATATACATTGTAAAATGACAAAATTTAGCTAATTAACATGTATTATCTCACACAATCATTTTTGCAATGAGAACATTTAACATCTACTCTCTTAGCATTTTTCAAGTATACACTGTTATAACTATAGTCATCAGTTATACTATAATTTCCTTGAACTTATTTCTTCTGCCTGGGATTTTGTATCCTTTTATTAGAGTAGGTAATTAGGCAGACATGAGCAGGGCAGCAGAGGGCTTCCCAAGGAATGTCAGAGGACAATTAAGTGATCGTCAGGCATTTGTTAAACTGTTTCTTTAAAATAATAATTGGTCACAGCCAGTGCCAGGGAAAGACAGTCTTTCAATAGGTAGAGAACACATGGAGCTGGTGATCCCCAGCTTCCTGATAAGATCTCGGGAGTTAGGAAAGCAGGCTCAAACACACACACTAAGAGACTAAATGGCAGAGTTTAACTGATACATGACCTTTCTCTAGGAATGCACAACTGGTAAGGTAATAAATGCTTCAAGTGAGCATGTACACAACTTTAGTAAACGCACTGCACGTGGAGCCAATATCAAGTGCTGGCAAACCACTGCACATGTGAAAAGCCTGGCCCAAGGGAAAATCAAGAAAGGAAAAACCCAAACCCCAGAACCATGCCACTGTGTGGAGCCCCAAGTCAAGGGCTGAACAGGGTGCTTGGATCTCTCACGTCATCTGCTTGATCCTTTTCCAAGTGTACTTTGCTTCCTTTCATTTTTGCTCTAGAACTTTTTAATAAACTCTAACTTCTTCTCTAAAACTTGCCTGAATCCCTCCTTATGCATTAAACCTACTTATGGTTTTTAGCCAAATTCTTTTCTCTGGGGAGGCAAGAAATGAGTTGCTGCAGACTGATTTGCCACTAATAGCACTTTGACCAACATCTTTACAAACTCTTCCTGCCATGACACCCCAGGCCTTGGTAACCATCATCAAATTCTCGGGTTCTATGACATCAACTTTTTTAGATTCCATGTATGAGACTAGGCTAATGCATAATGTATCATCCAAACAAAACTATTTTTAAGAGTTAAAAAGTGGGTGCAAATTACATTGGGTGACAGATATTAACCAAGATTATCTTGGAATAGTCAAGAAATACGCCCAACTTCAGCATCAACAATAAACTTGTGACTCAGGTTTACTAAAATAAAGTGAAATACAAATGTTCTAAAGTAAGATCAGGTGGAATAGAAATTTGTTCAACAAATATACACTTGCAATAAAGTTCAAAAAATCTGCAAGAGATGTAATATGAACTAGATCTTTAGTGATAGGGAGGTTTTATTAAAAAGAGAAAAAATGCCCAAAAAAGCGTAATGAAATTAAACTAATTAAAAAATTTACTCACATTTATTTTTTCTGCTTATCAAGAATGTGCACCCTGTTGCTTTCTTTCAAACAAACAAACAAAAATCTTTTCCCTTCTAGAGCTGTCACAATCATTTTCAGACTGCTATTATATGGGTCAGCATTTTAATATTCCTCTATCATGTGAACAAAAAAGAGAAACTGCAATTATGCATGAAGTTTGCATAAGACACAGGAATAAGACATGGTAAGTAACAGTCAGAAGTTTGGTCATAGGTTTTGTCTCTGTATAATATGATATACAGGTATGTGTGTAATATTCAACTGTAGCAAATAAGGAAATCCTGCCATTTCTGATAACACGAATAGCTCTATAAGACATTATGGTATGTGAAATAAGCCAGAGCCTGAAAGAAAAAGTACTGCATAATCTCACTAAATGTGAAAACTAAAAATGTCAATCTCACAGAAAAAGAGAGTAGAAGAAGGGATGGGGAAAATGGAGAGATGTTAACAAAGTATATAAACTTGCAATTATAAGATAACAAAGTTCTGGAGACACAGGATGGTAACTATACTAAAAAATAGTGTATACTTCAATTTTGCTAAAAGAGTAGATCATAACTATTTCCATCATAGTATATGATAAGATTTGGCTATGTCCCCGACCAAATTGCAACTTGAATTGTATCTCCCAGAATTCCCACATGATGGGGGATGGATCCGGGGGTGGTAATTGAGTCATGGGCGTAGGTCTTTCCCATGCTATTCTCATGATCATGAATACATTTCACAAGATCTGATGGGCTTATCAGGGGTTTCAGCTTTTGCTTCTTCCTCATTTTTCTCTTGCCACCACCATGTAAGAAGTGCCTTTCTCCTCCCACCATGATTCTGAGGCCTCCCCAGCCATGTGGAACTTTAAGTCCAATTAAACTTCTTTTTCTTCCCAGTCTTGGGTATGTCTATCAGCAGTATAAAAATGAATTAATAGAGTAAATTGGTACCAGTAGAATGGGGTGTTGCTGAAAAGATACATGAAAATGTGAAAGCAACTTTGGAACTGGTTAACAGGCAGAGGTTGGAACAGTTTAGAGGGCTCAGAAGAAGAGAGGAAAATGTGGGAAAGTTTGGAACCTCTTAGAGACTTGTTGAATGGCTTTGACACAAATGCTGATAGTGATATGAACAATAAGGTCCAGGCTGAGGTGGTCTTAGATGGAGATGAGGAACTTATTGGGAACTGGAGCAAAGGTGACTCTTGTTAATGTTTTAGCAAAGAAACTGATGGCATTTTGCCCTGCCCTAGAGATCTGTGGAACTTTGAACTTGAGAGAGATGATTTAGGGTATCTGGCAAAAGAAATTTCTAAGCAGCAAAACATTCAAAGGTGACTTGGGTGCTGTTTAAAGCATTCTATTTTTTTGGAGAAAGAGTCTCACTCTGTCGCACAGGCTGGAGTGCAGTGACACAATCAGCTCACTGCAACCTCTGCCTCTGGGTTTAAGTAATTCTCCTGCCTCAGCCTCCCAAGTAGCTGGGACTACAGGTGCATGCCACAATGCCCAGCTTTTTTTTTTTTTTTTAATTTTAGTAGAGACAGATTTTCACTGTGTTGCCTAGGGCTGGTCTCAAACTCCTGAGCTCAGGCAATTCGCCTGCCTCAGCTCCCAAAGTGCTAGGATTATAGGCGTGAGCCACTGCACTCAGCCCAAAGCATTCCATTTTAAAAGGAAAACAGATCATAAAAGTTCAGAAAATCTGCAGCCTGACGATGCAGAAAAGAAAAACCCATTTTTGAGGAGGAATTTAAGCTGGCTGCAGAAATTTGCATAAGTAGCAAGGAGCCTAATGTTAACCCCCATGATCATGGAGAAAATGTCTCCAGGCAACATCAGAGACCTTCATGGCAGCTCCTCTCACCACAGTCCTGGACGTCCAGGAGGAAAAAGTGGTTTCATGAATCAGGCCTGAGGTCCCTGTACTGTATGCAGCCTAGGGAATTGGTGCTCTGTGTCCCAGTCATTCTAGCTGTGGCTGAAAGAGGCCAACACAGATCTCAGGTGTGGCTTCAGAGGGTGGAAGCCCCAGGCCTTGGCAGCTTCTGCATGATGTTGAACCTGTAGATGCACAGAAATCAAGAATTGAGGTTTGGGAACCTCTGCCTAGATTTCAGAAGATGTTTGAAAATGCCTGGATGCCCAGGCAAAAGTTTGCTGCAGGGGCCAGACCCTCATGGAGAACCTCTGCTAGGGCAGAATAGAAGGGGAATGTGGGTTGGAGCTCCACACAGGCTTCCTACTGGGGCACTGCCTAGTGGAGCTGTGAGAAGAGGGCCGCTGTCCTCCAGAACCCAGAATAATATGGCAGCTTGCTGCATGCTCCTGGAAAAGCTGCAGACACTCAACACCAGCCTTTGAAAGCAGCCAGGAGAGAGGCTATACCCTGCAAAGCCACAGGGGCAGAGCATCCCAAAACAATGGGAGCCCACCTTTTGGATCAGTGTGACCTGGATATGAGACCTGGAGTCAAAGGAGATCATTTTGGAGCTTTAAGATTTGACTGCCCTGCTGTATTTTAGAATTGCGTGGGCCCTGGAACCACTTCGTTTTGGACAATCTTTCCCATTTAGAATGGCTGTATTTACCCAGAACCTGTTCATCCATTGTATCTAGGACGTAACTAGCTTGCTTTTGATTTTACAGTCTCATAGACAGAAGGGACTTCTTTGTCTCAGGTGAGACTTTAGACTATGGACTTTTGGGTTAATGCTGAAATGAGTTAAAACCTTAGGGTAGTATTGGGAAGGAATGATTAATTTTGAAATATGAGAATATGAGATTTGGAGGGGTCAGGGGGAATGATATAGTTTGGCTGTATCCCCACCGAAATCTCAACTTGAATTGCATCTCTTAGAATTCCCACATCTTATGGGAGGGACCCAGTGGGAAGTAATTGAATCAAGGAGGCTGTTCTGTCCCATGCTATTCTCGTGCTAGTGAATAACTCTCATGAGATCGGTTGGGATTATCACGGGTTTCCACTTTGGCTTCTTCTTCATTTTTCTCTTGCCATCACCATGTAAGAAGTGCCTTTCCCCTCCTGCCATGATACTGAGGCCTCTCCAGCCATGTGAAACTCTAAGGCCATTTAAACCTCTTTTTGTTCCCAGTCTTGGATGTGTCTTATCCACAGCATGAAAATAGATTAATACAGTATAAAAATGTAACTATGTGAGGTGATGGATATATTAATTAGCTTGATTATAACAATAATTTTATAATATATACATATATCAGATTATGAGACTGACTACTGTGCTATGGAGGCAGGTATATATGTACATCAAAAAAGCAAGTTGTATACCTTGAATATATGCAATTTTTATTTTCAATCATATCTCAGTAAAACTGGAAAAAGCTGCTTAAATAAAATAAACAATGCAATATGCAGACTATAATACATATGATTAAAATATGTAACAATAATAGAATACCATCTGGGAGGATATAAATGGAAGTATATTGTTTAAGATTCTTAGACTAACTGGGAAGTGGTATATTTTGACATTAAGAATGACTGATAACTTATACATATATAATACAAGCCCTAAAGTGGCCCCTAAAATAACAGATTTATAACTGATGTCAGCAAAGACTCATAAATATAATCATAAAAACAACAAATACAACAGAAAGCAGAAAAACAGGAAAAAGGGAGCAAATAAAGGATGAAATGAGTAACAAACCAACAATAAAAAGATAGGCTTAAATCTTACTCTGCCAATATTAAAAACAAATGTAAATGTTTAAACATCACAATTAAAGGACAGAGATTGTCATTTTGGATAAAAAAAAATTATGTATTACTTATAAAAAGTCCTTTAAACATAAAAAACTAATTTAAATTAAGAGAATAGAAAAAGATATACCATGCTAACATGAATCAAGAGGAAACTGGAATGGTTAAGTTCATATCAGATAAAGTAAATTTTAGAACAAAGAATATTCCAGTAATAATGAAATTCATTATACAATGTTAAGAAGGTCAACCCATTAAGATGGCATAATGATCTTTGACATTAATGCATCTGATAATAGACTTTTAAAATAAAATAATCAAAAATGGAAAGAATGGCAAGGAGAACTAGAGATGTTAACAAATATATCTACACTTTATATATAAATAAAACATACATATATGTATATATGTGTAGATATTATATGTGTGTATGTATATATTTACACATACATAAAGATACAAACATTTGTCATGTAAAACAACATGAAAAATCCCACCAGTCCCATTTAGGATGGGCTTTTCTGGAAGAAAACAGTGTATATGTGTGTTATCTTATGATAGAACTATTTGTAACATTCCATCCTTTGACCAAGCTCCTTTTAAAACAGCCCTTTGAATTGGGTTATAGTTTATTATTAAATAAACCCTATAAATGTTATTTTCCATTTTAGACTCCTTAAACTTACAGCTGTTTTGCCAAAAGTTATATTAGACTTAATTCTATAAAGATATCTTTTAATCTGTTATTCTTGAGGAGAATACGGTGATCTTTCCAGGTTACTATGATAAGATCTTGGCTCACTGCAGCCTCCACCTCCCGAGTTCCAATGATTCTCCTGCCTCAGCCTCCTGGGTAGCTGAGATTACAGACAGGTGCCACCACGCCCAGCTAATTTTTGTACTATTAGTAGAGACAGGGTTTCACCTTGTTGGCCAGACTGGTCTCAAACTCCTGACCTCAGGTGATTTCCCGCCTGGGCCTTCCAAAGTGTTAGGATTATAGGAGTGAGCCACCACACCCAGCCTAGTATGTTCTTTACAAAGCAGATGTTACAGGACTAGCCAAGGTCAGCTGACTTGATTAGTTTTGTTGGAAGAAAAAGAATGGCCATTTTAAAAAAGAACAAATATAGTAAATGTCCTTATTTCAGGTGAACCTCAACATACTGCTAGGTATAAAATATAGTATTACCCTTCCCTACTGGTTACTGACACTACCATATGAAAGGCAGAAGTTGGTTTTGTAATCCATGTCAGTGCTCATTTTTTTTTTAATAATCCTAAGCAAGGGCAGAATAGTAAAGCAATCTTCCTTAGAGTTAAGGAACTGACTTAAATCTGCTAAAAAAGTACATTAGTCTTGCTCCAGCTAAATTCAATTAGAACCCCTGTGTGAAGTTCCAACTATTACAGAATTTTCTTCCCACTGAATTAACTTCTAGTAGATTGTTTCTTCTTAACAGTGTAAAAATAGTACATTGCAGTTTACTCAGAAAACTCAGCAGTTATGTTATAATAAAAGCAATATGGACTCCGATTATGCTATACAATTTCTAAATTGCAAATTTCTTATGAAGAAACTTTCTATGGAATTTTACCCTAATGGATATTCTGTAAAATTTAAAGTCAAAACAAAACAGAAAACCAAAGACTTAGACTTCATGGTAAAGTAAAATTTCCAAAGTTGTTTTCATATAAATAAGGGTGTTACATAAAGCGTACTGGAAACATTCTAAATTAGTTTATTACATTCTGCTATTCTAAATTTTGATGATTGTTAAAAATCAGATATTTTAGAAGAACTAGCTTATGCTACATAGTAACTCACAAGCTTCTTAACTAAAATTAAATTAGCAATAATAACATCTAAATGCCAGAATTGTTACATTTATTGGAAATATAAATGATCGGCTACTATTTTCCTTTTTTGTTAATGAAATGCCCCTGTGTACCTTTCCATCTTATCACCTATTGAGTACCTATTGCTTTTATTAAAGATTATCTGAGTTTTCTGCTCTTGCCTAGGATTATTAAAAAATAAGAACTGACATGGATTACAAGACCAACTTCTGCCTTTCTCATGGTGGTGTCAGTATCTAGTAGGGAGAACGTGTGATTACTGAAGCAGTGTTGGAAGTGAATGCCTATTTGCTGTGAGCCTACCATGCTAAAAGTAACAGTTATGATCTTGTCAGTTATATTTCCCTGATGAAAGAAACTTTTCAATACAGAGGTCTATAGAAGTGTTTGAGTTCTGCTGGCATAAGTAACATCACTGGGGTCAACTCTTTTCAACCAAACAAGGACAGATACCATCAATAACCTGTGTTTTGTTTTTGTTCTCTAGACATTTCACTCTGTCAGTAATGACGTCCAAGACTTATGCATTACACATGCATTTATTCATTTGTTTGTGCATTAACCTAAATGTATTGCCTACCAATATGTGTTAGGTACTATAATAGGAATACAAAATGTAATAAGACAAAAATCTGTCTTTCACTTATTCACAGTAAAATTGATAGAGACAGAAGCCTGTAAAAAGGTAAGTACAATAAAATGCAATAGGCACTATGATAATACTCTATATATGACTCTTGGAGCAGAGAAGATAAAGTCATCAACTCAATCTTGAAGTTCAGTAAATGCTTTGTAGAAGCATTTATAATAAATCTTAAAAATTCACACTGTCTAGGGAAGCCACAGCAGGGGTTGAAGTTTAGTATTAGGACAGCACACCATCCTGGTAGGTATGACCAGAGCCGAGACGCAAACAGAAGCGATTGTAGGTATGTCAGGAATAGAGATGCAAACAGAAGTGAGTTGAAAGGTGAAGTTGGAGAGGTAAAGAGCCAGAATATGAGAGCTTGGTAGCAATGGCAAAAGGAAATGGACGATTCAAATAAGAATCAACAACTACATATAAGTACATAAAATACTTCTCAAGTACATCGATTACATCAAGTACATCAAAGTTCCAACTATTATAACATGTTGTTAGTTGTGTCAGTTTACTGAAAATTCTTTATTTAAAACATTTTCAACAAAACAACAGAGACAATGTTGCATGATGACAAAGAACATGGACTCTGAAACTAGAATACCTGGGTTCAAATCTAACTATGGAATTTATAGAACTAACCAGAGTAGTATATGTATCTCTGTTTTCTCATCAGTAAAATGGGGATAAAAATAATGTCTAACTCATAGAGTCATTGTGATGAGTAAATGACTTTTATAGTTAAAGAACTTTGAAGTATAAAAGCACTTCATCTAAAATATATATATATATATACACACATCTATATAAAAACACATATATGCACTATATATGTGCTAAGTTATAAGTCTAATAAACTATAGACTATACACCTGTAAGAATGATCCTTTGTAAAACAAGCTTATACAGATAATAAAAGTTTTTTGTCTTGGTTCTTAAAAATACTCTGTTATTACAGGATAAAGTGTACTTTCCTAGTGTAGGAAAAAAAATCTTAAAAATCTAAACAAGCTGTACTTTTACAATCTCTTACTCCAATGGAATTTGTGAAAAAATACTATAAATATAAAATATATGTATCAATTATAACTGAATATTTTTTATCAAAGGTAAATATACTTGAATTCTCAAGGGCTCAACTCACCAACATTTAGAATTGAGAATCATTAAAATATGTGTATGGTTAATGTATATCCCTTCTAGAATTGCTGATGTGGGAAATTAAATTGGGAACAGAACAAAAATACAGAGAAAATAATAAGTTGATATTGATGGCCCAGCTGAGGTGAAAAAGGGATTTTGTGAAGAGAGTTAA
Source organism: Aotus nancymaae (assembly GCF_030222135.1). Classification (NCBI taxonomy): domain Eukaryota; kingdom Metazoa; phylum Chordata; class Mammalia; order Primates; family Aotidae; genus Aotus; species Aotus nancymaae. The sequence goes on from NW_026988438.1 coordinate 10,162,641, forward strand.
CAATATATTCTTAGGCCAACATAAATAGGTATTCAAAGGATTATACTTTAGAACTGTCATCTTGATGAATATATTGTATAAAATATACAATATCTAGTACTGTGATGAGTAATTAATTTCCCTTGCAGAGAGCCCAAGATGGACCTGTCTCTGGGAGAACTGATAATACAACAGATTTTCCTATGTGGTTTCCCAAATTCCTTTAATTCGTTTAAAATAATACTTTATATTTTATACCATAGTTCATGTTGCATTTCAATTAAAATGTAAAATATAGCTTGAGTATATATGCTGCATATGTGGTAGTAGGAAAATATGCTAAGGAAGCTATTGTACTGTGTTTTTCAGAATTTAACACACTGTTTTTAAATTATATTATTCAAAGATCATTCATTAAACAGATATTCATTGAGTGGTCTATTTGTACTAAATGTTGTTCTAAGGTCTTAGGTATTGTAATGCATGAGATTCCTATGGGTGTAGGCAGAAAGAATCACAGGTTCAAAGACCTCAAGTTGTGAGCAAGCCTGGTACATTCGAGGGCTTGAAGGAAGCAAAGTCTGAGAGATAAAGCACAGGAGGAAATGAGATCACAGGCTGTCACGGGAGGCTTTGTAAACCCTGTTTATGCATTTGAATTTTATCTTAAAAGCAATGGGGGAAATTTAAGCTCATATATTTACCCCATTCTTCTCTAAACTTCCACTGATATGATTAAAGTAATGTGAGTAGAAGACCAAAAGAAATCTTCAGTCCTAAAAAGCTGGAAATGGTGAAATCAAAGTGCCTGACTGAAGAATTTTTTTCTATGTAGTAGAATGGATTGTATTGTCAGAATGAGCAAGTCTTAGTAGCCCAGGTTACGACTCTGAACTAGATAGATAATAGAATTCTCTGGAATATAGGAATTTTGCAAAATCCCTCTGGACTCAAAGAAGAAGGAGTTATAAACACGAGCAAATCATGTGGCATTTGGTGATTCGAAGTTGAGAACAAAGTAAGACCCCATAGACTGAACCAGGGTGCATTACACAGAGTAGGAGCCATCTGTAGACACGTGCGATTATCAACAATGATAATCGTACCGAGAAATTGAGTACTGAGTAAGATGGAGAGGAACAGGGGAAGAAGATGTAGAGAAGGAGCAAAGGAGCAAAGTAAAGAATGTGCTGTTGTGATAGGTTCCCAGTGGTCGTTACTGCTAGGCAGAGAGGTTGCGTTCACTGTGTCAGCCAACTTTGTGCTGTTATAGTAAATACAGAAGACAGAATTGGAGAAGAAGGGTCAACATAGGAATAAACCCTTGTTATTTCTTTGTTTTATGTAGTTATAAATATGCCCTTTCTAAATGGCAGCTCAAAGCTGACACCTGCAATAGTCCCATGAACTTCCCAAAAACTTGTTCACAAAGGAATGAATTCCTACCAACCTGCTCCTATCCCCAGGACACGTGAAAAATTTGTACTTTTAGATCCTAACTACTTGTCTCACTCTAGTGATGATTTGCCAGCCCTGGTAATCCATCACACTTTAACCAATGAGTATTTTTGACCTTGAAGAATCCTTCATTTCACCTTTCTTATTTTAGAAATCAGATTAGAGAAGGCTCCACTCACTACTCACATAGCGTCAGATAATCACTTTTATCTTCTTTAATCTTATGCCTAAAATCCTTATGTATTATACTGTCTCAATCTCTTAATAAATGAGAAGTTGACAGAATGTGGCATCATTTCAGCAATTAGGACTTTTCCTAGAGGACATCGTAGCACAGAAGTGAAGTCAGGAAAAGTCTTAAACTTCAAACAATCACCCTCAGGTATTCCTGTTTTCACTAGCATAGGAATCATTTTACTCTTAATAAATGATTAATGGAAATACAGATGTGTCTGGCTTTAAGAAAGTTAAACTATGGATAATTCAAATGTTCAGAATAGATGGTGAGTTTTATTATTTCTATGATATGCTTCCTTTAGTAGGCACCTTTAGTGCTTTGTAAATTATAGTTCAATTTACCAGTAAAATGAGATTTTTTTTTTCAATTTTGAGACTACTTTTATTGTGCAAAGAAGGGTTTGGGATAAATACTTTGTTTCAGTCTTTTATGTATAATCTTTCAAAAATGAAAGTAAGAAACACATGCCACAAAACTGTTTTTGGTCTTTTCTCTCTTGTTTTTTAGGTGAATCTTGTTTTTCATGATAAGATATAATCCTACAGGACACACAGCAAAAGACACCATAAACATTACTGACTAGGGCTTTATTACGTGGTGATCTCATTTTTTAGATAAGTTTAATTTTTACTCAACTCTCAATTTTATAACACATAAATAACAAAAAATTAAATCACATTATCTTTAAAAGAAGCTGCAAGTTTTATCAGATTTTGCATCCGCAAAAATAAATATTGTTCATAGCATGATTATTCTATTAATTTTATTCACCCTTATTTTTAACCTACAAATATGGCTGATTGGCCTCAAAACTACTGAACAAGGATGACAACTATATTTGAAGGATTTGTATTCATAGAAATTATTTGTGATTAAAAAAACTATTATAAAAAGAAGACATTTGCGAAAAGTTAAACAGTATGCAAATAAGTTCAATGCTCTCCGCAGCCAGATCTAAGGTAATTCAGCAAGATGAGTAAATGCAAGTATGTCTGTCATCATAGACCTTTTTTTGTGACATGATTCTCTCTCAAATCTCATAATTTAAAATGTATTGTTTGCCAAATAGCCTATGCATCACTATCGTTCCTGGAACCTTATTACTACCATTGAGATTATAACAGCATACTTGGGAATTTTGTAAAGTAACTTGCAAGAATGGATCTAAGTAATTTCTGGACTAGTAAGTTTTAACAAACTGACTTTCCATGGCAAGATCTTTGCTTACACTGTTCATGGAGATACAACTAGAACTTAAATATGTTATTTTGTTATTAAACGTTAAAAAACATAAGGTATTTACTTGAAAAATTTAAGTCTTTGGACAGAAAAGTGAACTTCTGAACTTCAAAGGTGAAGGCATCAGAATAGTGAGTTATTACATCATTACCTAAGTGATTTCCAGTGGTCTCTTCAGAAAATGTGATAAAAGACTCAAAGGCTGCATCTGTGAACCAGGAACCTATTACATCTGATTTATCAATGTAAAACATTCAGTTGGTTCAGAAGAGAACAGTGTATGAGGTTCATCAAGAAGAGTGAAGACTCTCGAGTCAATAGGAAGGTTGTAGGGATTACAAGACAGTGAATACCTCTATCTATTCTTTAATGCTGACTAGATGAAAGTTAATGAATTTTACTAGATTATCCTGAAGAAAGAGTTAATACTTAGGGCTTTCTTTTATTTTGGTTGTGATACTTCCTGTTAAAAATAGAATTAAGCTAGTTGAAATTTTTTGAGAATATCAAACATTCGTATTTTAACCAGAACCCTTGAAAAATGGCATGTAGTAAGCAATATGTTGTATTTACATCCTGACTTTTAAACCCTCTTTCTAGGGCTTTATTTTTAAGCAGTATCAAGACCATCTTCTTTAACTATAGTCACTTCCTACTAATGCTTCATCTTAACAGAAAATTTTGTTTTAATTGACTTTGATCCATTTTTAAGATAAAATAAGGGAGTGATTTCATACAGACACTGATGTTTTAGATGATTAAAGAAAGCCTCGGGTTTTCATTTTCTCAAACACACATGTAAAGTTTCATTCATATATTAATTTGTTTGAATTTGGAAACTAATAATAAGCTTAGAACAAAAAGTACTCCATGCTCAGTTATGTGGTTAAAAACCATGGGGGTGAGGCAGAAAAGACTACACATTGGGTGCAGTGTACACTGCTTGAGTGATGGGTTTTAAAATCTCAGAAATCACCACTAAAGAACTTGTCCATGTAACCAAACACCACCTGTTCCCAAAAAACTACTGAAATAATAATAAGAAAAACTTGCAGTTAGACAGGAAAATCAGAAACTTAATATTTAAATCTCTTTACTATACATGTCAGAAAGAGATTCTAGAAAAAATGCAAACAGTGGATATTTGTGTGGTTGAGGGAAAAGTTTGTATACAAAATGTGATCTCTTTAGTTGGATATATGTATGAAAGAAATACTTAAAATTAGTGATGAGATATTACTTATTTTATGAGCCATGTTATCGTTAAAAATATGTGATTTTGCCGGGCGCGGTGGCTCACGCCTGTAATCCCAGCACTTTGGGAGGCCGAGGTGGGTGGACCACGAGGTCAAGAGATGGAGACCATCCTGGCCAACATGGTGAAAACCCATCTCTACTAAAAATACAAAAATTAGCCGGGCATGGTGGTGTGCGCCTGTAGTCCCAGCTACTTGGGAGTCTGAGGCAGAAGAATCGCTTGAACCCAGGAGGCTGAGGTTGCAGTGAGCTGAGATTGTGCTACTGCACTCCAGCCTGGTGACAGAGCAAGACTCCGTCTCAAAAATAAATAAATAAATAAGTAAATAAATAAGTGATTTGAGCTCACCCTTTCTCTTTTTCTAACTGTTCTTCTTTATTCCTAATATTACAAAGGAAGATTAATGCCTAGAACATAGTTCTCTGATATAAATATAATGTAAACAATATAAATGATTTTATATCTTCTGGTAGCCTATTAAACCGGTTAAGAAAGTCACATTAAAAAGATAAAAACATGTGAACTTAATAATATATTTTATCTCAAATAGCAAATATGTAACATACAGAAAATGTTGTGATTTTAATGTGTTATTGCAAAAGTGTTAGATATTTTAGATTTTTCTTTGGCCAAGGAAAGTTTTGAAATCCAGTATGTATTTGAAACTTACAGTGAATCCCAGTTTGGATATTAAATAGTCAATCATTAAGGTGAAATTTAGTCTTATAAAATAATAAAGTTGCATTCAAAAGAAATACATTTTTTCTGTGTATTAGTTTACTAGGACTGACATAACAAAGTACCATAGAATGGTTAGTTTAAATAACAGACATTTGTTTCTTCAGAGAACTAGAGGCCAGACATCTAAGATCAAAGTACTGGAAAGGTGGTTTCATTTCAAGTCCTTTTAATTTGGTTTGTATATGGCTGTCTTGTCTCTGTGCCTTCACATGGTCTTTCCTTTGTGTGTATCTGGGTCTTAATCTCCTCTTCTTATAAGGACGCCAGTCATCTTGGATTAAAGCCCACTCATATGACTCCATTTTACTGTATTATCTCCATTAAGGCCATACCTCTAAATACAGTCACATTCTGAGGTACTGTGTGCTAGGAGTTCAAAATATGAATTGTGTGGAATGCAATTCAGTCCATAACACATTGGTTATATTTTTACATTGTAATTAAAATAAAACAAACATTGAAATTTAGTTCATTGCACCAGTACATTTCAAGTGAATTTTATCTTTGCTAAGTATATACGTTCTACAGATAAATATATTTTTTAAGTCACTGCCAAATTCTGAAAACATACACACAAATTTATATACGGTCTTTTCGTCAGAGGCTATTTGTGCATATATCACCTCTTTATGAAATTCAAGCTGGCTCAAATTGGTGTTCAAGTAAGAATCATTGTTTTTGAAGAGTCAATGACTGCTTTTGTGAGCTGAATGTTTTCTAACTCTGCTATTACAGAACCTTTTTACTATATTCACTTTCAATGTTTTGTGTGACTGCTTTCCAATGTTCTTTCTTATACAAATAGAAATTTTAAAAATAATGTTTTCTTCTTGTAACTTTTCTATGTTGTATTTGTACTTGACACCAGCTATAAAACCTTTTTGTTACCTTTTATTTATTTTCTCCAAATATTTCTATCCAGTAAAAAGTATTTTAAAAAACTCTGAAATTTAACATATGTAAAATCATTGGCCTTTGTCATCACAACATGTGTCAAAACTATATTGAAAATACTTTGTCCCTGCATGTGCAGGAACCAATATTATCAAATACCTTAATGGGAGAACATTTCCTTAGTTTATAGTATGTGTATTTAATAACCATCAGAAGCAATATTAATCTCCTCACCTAACCCAGAAATATTTCCAATGCAATAAACTCTATTGCCTCCCCTTTTTATTTCTACTGTTCCTTTTCATTCAGCTACATGACAATCAAGATCCTGAATGGGCCTTATTGTTTAACATTCAATAATATGAATTGACTTTAGGAATGTATTCAACAGCTCCCCTAGATCTTTCCTGTTGAAAATAGGCTGGTTACATGAGTGAGCAAAATAGGTAATCTACTTCACCTTCAAGTGAGATATTCTGTCATAACTGGCTGCTCAAAAACATCTCTGAATATTCATTATGATCTAAGTATTCACACCATTACAAAATGAGCTCTGTGAACTTTAAGACATTTAAGAAAACACAAATGGAGCCTGATTAAAAAAAACAAACAAACAACAGATAACACCCTAATTATTAGATGCTAAAAATTGGGTCTGAGAATAAAAGGCATACAAATTAACACAGCAATATCCAGAAATCTATGAATTATTGTTCCCCTCCGCATAACAGCTCATCACTTCTTTCTCTATATCCCTTATGAAATACAATTGTATTTTTGGCAACTCAAAAGTGGTCTCCTCATTCTTGTTCTAGCTCATTCATTATGTTTCAAGTTATAATTTATACAGCTTCCAAAATATTTGTGAGTTTGTAAAGAGAACCCTTGTCTAGGAATGTTCCTAGTCTACTCATTCTTTCATTATCTGACTAATGCAAGTAATTCTTCATGACTCAGATCTCAAGTCACCTTCTCTGCCACAGCCCACAGAGTTCCCATTTAGGGCTCCGGGCATCAGTAGAACTTCGGGTTTCCCTCTGTCGTGGTGATTACATAATCGCTCCTTCCTTTGCTGTGGCTCTTTAGCCCACCTGACTGTGCAATCCTCGGGAGAAAGAACTGTATTTTTCATATGTGTTCAGAAAAATGTCTTCAAAAATTGATAGGCATAAGCACGTAAGGCAAAATAGTTCCAACAGGTGAGATGTTTATTGGGGGATAATGAAAATGCTGCGGAAATAGAGATCAGGGTCCATCAAAGAAGGGTTCTTTTCCTTATCTCTTCCATTTATCTTGGTCAGGCATTCACACTGGCCATCTAGGATGTTCAGCAACTTTGTGAGTTTTTTCAAATATCCCTGAGAAAAAGACATTCTCAGCATGTCTGATATAAAGGCTGGAGTACAGATTTGTTTTATGTTTTAGAGATACGCTAGATGTCATGCTATAGTTTGCAATTTTAAAAATTTTCTTAGGCTGTAATAAAAATATCATTTTGGAACACTTGCCCTGATCTCAGGAACATTCTAAGAACTAATATAGTTCTTCAAGCAACTTGTAAATTTTCTAATTTGTGCTTCCACAAAGAATTTGAAAATGCATAAAAGTCTAAGCAGATTTATTTTTGATTGGCTGATCATATTTTGGACCATGCAACTGCTTTGCTGAAACCATGCTATTAACTTAGAGATAATACAGAATATTTAATTTTGCAGTAGTTAAGGAAAGGTTATTACTACCTCAAATACCTATCTGCCATAATCTTCTGAATATAAATTCAAACATTCTTTTTCTTGATCTTGTGTTTGACATAACATTAGCCCTGTGCTTTTTTCTTGACCCTGTGTTTGACATTTGAAAAGCTCAAAGTCCTCAACTCTTTAAACAGCTTTTGACATCAGCCCTCACTATATTTTCATTCTTGAAGTGACTAAACAATATACTTTAAAAGTTCAACCATTATGGAAGACAGTGTGGCAATTCCTAAAGGATCTAGAAATAGAAATTCCATTTGATCCAGCAATCCCATTACTGGATATATAACCAAAGGTTTATAAATTGTTCTACTATAAAGACACATGCACATGTATGTTCATTGTGGCTCTGTTTATGATAGCAAAGACCTGCAACCAACCCAAATGCCCATCGATGATAGACTGGGCAAAGAAAATGTGGCACATATACACCATGGAATACTATGCAGCCATAAAAAACAATGAGTTCTTGTTCTTTGTAGAGACATGGATGAATCTAGAAACCATCATTCTCAGCAAACCAACACAAGAACAGAAAACCAAACACCACATGTTTTCACTCATACGCGGGTGATGAACAATGAGAACACTTGGGCACAGGGAAGGGAACAACACTCATTGGTGTAGGTTGGGGGTAGAAGTCCGGGGGGGGGAAGGAAGGGACAGCAGGGGACAGGGAGGATGGGGAGGGACACCACCAGGAGAAATGCCTGATGTAGGCAATGGTGGGGTGGGAAGGGGGATGGAGACAGCAAACCACCATGGCATGCATGTACCTATGCAACAGTCTTGCAGGATGCAGGATGTGCACATGTACCCCAGAGTCCAAAGTATAATAATAATTTAAAAAAAACTTTAAATAGCAATATTGTTGTTAATAGCAGAAGAATGAAAGGCCCGGAGGCGATCAGGAAAAATGTGACTAACAAAGTTAACAATCAGATTATGGGCTTTTGAGAGGAAACATGTAATCAGGTAAAAGCACTACGACCAGGTTGTAGATTCTGAATATTTGACCTTAGTGGGACGTGGAAAGGTCAAGAAAATAGTGCTTGCTTCTACATTCCTCATGTGGTCTATCCATCACTCTTTGACACACAGTCACAATATGATTGCCAGTTCTACAGTTTCCACATACTGTATATATCAAAAGTAAAATAAAACATAACTATTTTGTTGATTGAATAAACAAAGTATAGATAATATTGTATTATTTTTACTACAACTTTAATTAAATATTTAAATAATGTAAGCAAAAATAATCGATAACCTTTTGGGATGTTGCCATTTAGAAACTACGAGAAAATGAAATAATTTATCATTTCATTAATATACTCATTTTCTCTGTGACTTCTCTGTATGTGCTATTCATGCTATTTTAAAAGTCATTTAAGAATATTTGAAAGGAACACAAAGATTTTACCTTATCAATATGAAAACCTACCCCTTTCCCCCAAAGTAACAATAGTAACAGGCAAACTTAGTACTGTTTTAAAGTTTAAATTTTAAATGTACACTCAGTTGGGATACAATCATTTTAGGGATGAAAAATAGCACTTCTGACCCAGAAATAGAGTGAATTTCTCATCATAAAAGAAATAAAAAAGTATTTTACAAAGTAAATATGACTGCCATGCATTAAATATAATGTCCTTTTGAAAAACTTACTCTGTTCTTAAAATTCACTGTAATGCTACAATGACTTTATCATAAGTTCTTTTTCTTTTCATTTACATTTTTGTGACAATTCATGATCTTTGAAATAAACTGTAAGTAGCTTCCTCTGAACATGGACTTTGTTCCCATATGTAATAGGTACACTTGCTTCTAGACATAATTCACATTTAAATATCAGCCATTGATATGTAAGTAGAACATTTATTTTTTTATTACTCAGGACCATCTTGTTCCTGTCTTTAAGCCTAGGAATATTTCTTTTCAGAATATGGGGAAGAGAAAAGCCTTCCAGTTAATTAGGCAGTGTGACTATTTCCAGGAGTGGATCACAGGTGGAGTAGGTGGCAGTGAAAATGGAGCATGCAGAGGTAGGTCAGTTTTAGCCAAGCACTTGCCAAATTCCTTGAAGTGTCAACAAAAGCAATTTACTGAGTTTTCTGATTCTATTAGTATAATTTTTAAATTCAAATAACACACATTCCAAATAAGCTGAAAATTTAAAAAAAATTAGTAAATTCACATTTAATTGTATATGTGTAAATAAAAACATTTTTATATTTCAAGTTGGTCATAAAAGGTAAACACTTAACATTTAATATACATTCGTCATTCAGAAATATTTTCTTCCTGCACTTCTGGGTAAGAAACGGAAGGTTGTAGGCACAGAAGAAAAGCTTACTAACTAGTTTTGCTGTAAGAAGGTTTAATTAACACATTTAAGAAAACATAGTACAGCTCACACACTTTCATATTCTTCATGGAATAAATTGTAGAAGAACATGACTTTCTTATATTCATAATCTCTCCTGATATCCATAGCTATCACATGCAGAGTTACTGTGGTTAGACAAATTTCTTTCTGTAGGTAGTTGTTAAAATCCAGTGTAAAGATTTTGTTCATGGAATTTGTTGTATGGTCCTGATTCATCTCTTCTACAAAGCTTCATAGAATACAAAGTCTTTTGAAGCCTTGATGTAAAACTCTTTTGCATAAAACTTGAGCTGATAAAAGCCTTTTGTGATGGATTTTAGTTTGAAGTCATTTCTACAAAATGGTGTAGAAATGTTTAGAAAATATACTTTGGAAAATATACTTTATTTTATTCTATTGAGATATTAGAAAATTAAATATGAATTCTTTTCATATTTTCAAATATAGGTTTGTAAAAAAAATAAAATTTTCAAATTATTGCATCTCTTAAATACGATTAGTACCTTTGTGCATAAAGAAAATATGTAGAAAAATATCACCTACAGATAGAAGACACTAAAATTTTTGATGTTTTGACAGGTGTGTCAAAGAGGAAATTCAGTTTTCTTTTATAACTTTTGAGAAAATAGCTGTTGGGGGTAGTGGGGACACTATTTTAAGGAATAGAAGCCAAATGTATATGCAATGTTGGAAAACACTGATTTACATTTTGGTATGCAAACATATTACCTTTTTTCTCCTTCTTACTTTTGTTGTTATATATTATTTTACACATCACAATTCTGTACTAGAATCTCTCATATAGTCACAGAATTTTATGTACATATACAGGGGGCTTATAGATGACCTGGGTATGATTAAGAATCTATGAAGATACATCCTTTCATCAAGGAATAACATTTTAAACATTACATGGAGTAATAAGTTTCAGTAAATGATAACAAGAAAGTCCACATATTTTGATCCTGTCTTGTTCCAAGTATTAGTGTGGAAAAATAATATAACAAGTGTAGGATGTTTCTCAGGGAACCAGCATTTGCTACTGATTTCATATTGACATGCCATATTTAGATGCTCAAGGAAAGTCAATCAAGTAATTTCGTGGATGGCACCAGTTAGAAACAATTTCAATCATACAATTTTATGGCCTGATAAAATACATGGGTAATTTATTAATTAAAATATAATGAGAATAGAGATGTTTAAATATTCATTGATACTCATGAGGTTAATTAAAATACTCTAGATATTTCTAGACTAATAAAACTCATAGGACATTAATTATTAGATAGCTCTGATTTGACCCACCGAGGACGCCCTATTGAGGGAAATATTTTAAAAATGAATTCAGTCTATCACCGTGCTTTTGAACATGCTTATCAAGTTTATATAATTAGTATTGCTGTCCTTTTAATATCTAATATAACATGCTTGGTAACTACATGTTTAGAAAATATACTTTATTTTATTCTATTGAGATATTAGAAAATTAAATATGGATTCTTTTTAATATATTCCTGGGCTTCCTTTTTTAAGATTAATTGATGGAGAATTAAATTTGTTTATATATTAGTGGTAACTTATTATACTATCAGAATCAAATTATGAAATGTCTCAGGACACATCTCTAGATACTGACAATGCTGCCTGAAGCCTCAACTTCTCCAAGTATTAGTCAAATGATATTGAGCAAGTTACTTAACACATTCAAGCTGTATATTTTATAGATCCATTATGGATAATGGATACTGAGTGTTAATCATTTAGCATACTGCTTGGCACATAATAAAACACTCTAACACTTGAAGCTTCCCTCATTATCATCACCTTCATCTTCATAAACCACAATGTGTAGCCATTGCTCCAATGCAGTTGCATTGGGTGCAGTACTTTCAAAGTGTACAAAGAGGATAGCCTTTGTCTATAATGATGTGGATACTGTTGAAAATGGGGCAGATATTTGGGTGTAATTCTCAAGGACACAGGTAGATCAGTGAACAATGAATTATAAAAAATATAAAGAGAAGAAAATCAAAACATCATTACAACATGATCCTATCTAAGAATGTTTATTAGTCTATTTTGATTTTATTCATTTTGATTCATAACTGTTCAGTATATATATCAAAGTCTAGCTAAAGAGACTTAGTTTAAAATAACATTGGTGAGAAAATTTTCTAAGGGAAAGTTTTAGATACTATACCGTTATTATATAACATTTTCAGAGACAGGTAAATTTGATATTACATTCATTGGAGACATTAATTTTATTGTTTTGTACAAAGATTAAATTTATTATATATATTATTTCCTCGTCTATGATTATAGCTGCCAAATTTACTTTTTACATATTACAATTTCATATTTTCACATATTACAATTCATGTGACCTTCAATCATTTTATAAAACCACTCATTATATTTTGGTATCTTAGTTTAGTTATTTATAGAAGGTTTAGATGTCTTACGCTAATAATATATTCAACCTTAATTTTCAGTTTTAGAATTTACCCAGTTTTTTATCCACGTACACAATTTTTAAGGTATTGTCACATGCACAGAAAAGTTTTATTGTGGCTTTCTTATTCTAATTATTTTTTCTCAATCTTTCATGTAAAAGAGATGCTTTGTGGATTTTTATGCATATCTATGTAACTAATTTGTATCTGCTCAAATGTTTTTCATTTGCTTCACAATTATTATTGCTCATACTGTTTGCCTTTAGCCTTAGCAATCTATACCTTTGTTCAAACTGCTTATTTTGTAACACACTCAACTTGTGTGTTTTAAGACAATTTTGCCCGTAGCAGTAATAATTCAAGTAACAAAGCTTAAGCTAAAAATGATTCTTTGTTGATTTCTTCTATGATTATTAATGTATAACAATATGAAACATATCCTCTGAAAATAAAAAAATCAAAAACATTAAAAGTAAATAAACAGATTTATAGAAAATAATGAAAGCCAAATGACAATGATTATTATATCAATTTCTGGATGTCCTAAAAATAGGTGAATTTCATCCATGCATTTATTTATTTTTAATCTAATTATGTTATTTCTTTAGGTCCTATAGTAAACAAATGTTTATAAGACTTCTTAATATACTTTAATAATGCCTTTATATAATTCTGATTTAATTACAACTTTGGTATAAGCAGTACATACAAATTGCAGTGGTTGCTTTGATGAATTGCAGGCTTCTGATACTTTACATACCTGTACAATCTATCCACTATATTTCCATCTGCAATTCCTTGAATATACAAGCTATCTGTCTACAGTGTGAGCTGCCTTACTTGTAAGATACCCTGATTCTCAACAGTGAATAGTGTTTTTTTTTGCATATGATTCAAACATTGATAACTCTCAGAATTCTTCTGAGAAACAGATGAGAGGAGACAGAGTTCTGACACCATTTAATACTCAGATTAAAGTCATTCCTAAAACGATCTTCACCTTGGTCTTCACTTGATTTGATTATTTATATCAATAATAATAACAACTCTTTTAAACTTAATTTGCTTCATGTTTTCTTGCAATTCCTTTCAAAGGATACTGAGTAGTCATTCATTTTCTTACTGAAGTCTATTTCATTTAAGTTGGTTAGAGAAGCTTTATTACCTTGGTAGGCTTTACAAAATTCATATTGCCTGTTTTACCTGCACAACCAAGCAATAGTGTTTACTATAGGCTTAATACTACAAAATCTTACTACAGTTTTCCTTTCCCATGTTCCAAATAATGGCTCTGTTCACTCACTGACAGGAAATGCCATAATGGAAAAGAGCCTTCTCTATTTGGTAGAAGTGTACATCTATCACCATTAAAGTAGAATACAAGATTACTTCTTGCACAATATTATGACATTTCTTTAGCATCATTATTAAATATTAACCCTTCCAAAATAACATGCAGAAACAACTATTTAAACACATTTGAGAATATCCATAGTAATCACAACGTGAAATACTCATCTACTGAAAAGAAGGAAAAACATTTAGGTGATTGAGAGTTTTTCACCATTTAGCATAGAAACCAAAAGTAAGGCTGTTTTCTATAACTTTTTTCAGTCTTGTTATGTAGAAGACACAAAATTTAGAAGTTATATTTGCCAAAGAGGAGAGGATCTGGTGAAGACCTGAAATCTTCCTTCTTTAAAATCCCTGAAGTCACATTCCATATTAAGTGTAAACTGTCACTATAAGTATTCACAAAGCCTGCAATGTAGCATTCAAATGTTCAATTCTTGGTTGGTCAAACTATTCTCTAAATTTAATTGTCTACTGGGAAAAAAAGAAATCCTGACATTATGAAGACAGTCTACATTGTGTTTGTGTGTGTATGTGTGTGTAATATTCAACATTCAATCAGAAATTTACCATAACCAAACACCAAGAGATAAGACAGACAATAAAAAGAAGTTCATATGATACAGATTTAAGTAGTTAGGTAATATTTAAAATAAAAGTTGACAGGATGAGTGTCTGAAACCAAATAATCTATAAAATAGTCAAGTAGAGCCTATAAAAATAGTGCCAAGAAGTTTATAACCTGAAAGGATTTTAAGTCATCAGACACAGCAGAAAATATATCTACACAGGAACAAATATTCTAGGAGATTATGCAGTTAGAAAATATGCAGAATGAAGTATATAAAGAAAAATATATCACAGCATGAGACATATGAAACCCAGAAGAATAATCTAGAAAGCAAGTAATTTTAAACTCAGAAAAGAGGACACCAAATAGTTCAAGGGCAATAATAGAATACATACAAGGTGAAAACATTGGGATTTCTTTCAAAGTTAACGAAAGAAAAAATATCTGTTAGTATTACTAAAATGAAAACCACATGTTTGATATTATTTTAAAATAGTTGAAAACCAAAGGCAAAAAGCTTATAAAACACTACATTTTATAAAAGACACATTATCCTCTAATATATAATGAAAGTAAGAACTGCATTGTTAACAGGAATGAGCAAGCATTAAATAAAACAAATAAAACTTTCAAGACATGAAAAGAAAAATGTCTATTAAAACTCCAAATCCATCAAAATATGTTTTGAAAATGAAGTTAAAGTTAAGACATCTTCAGATAAACAATGACTAAGGGATTTTTATTTTTATCAGACCAAAGTTTTAAAAATACACAATTGGAAATTCTCAAGGCAGAGGACAATTATGCCAGAAGGAAGCACTGCATCTCAGGGAGAATTAAATAATATCAGAAATGAAAAATATACTAGTAGAGCTAAAGAAATAAGAACTTTAAGAAACAATTGTAATGTGCTATGGGTGTAAAAATATATGTAGTACTGAAATAAATGACAAAAATAGCATGGAAGTCAGGTGCAGAGTACAAGAATTTAAAGTACTGTAAGGTCTATACATTGTCTCCAGAGAGGGAAATACATATATATTACAAGATGTAAATGGGATATTCCATAAAGTGAGTGACTCCAATCCTAAAATAAAATTGGTCTTTACCAATTACATAGTTTCAAATTACATAAAGTGAAAATTGGCAGACTTTTAACATGAGAAGCAGAGATTTGAACCTTTTAAGTAAACGACAGAAAATTATTTAATTTATTTTGAGAGAGGTTGTCGATCTGTTACCTGGCTGGAACTCAGTGGTACAATCAGGACTCACTGTAGCCTCAACTTTATGAGCTTAAGAGATCCTCCAAACTCACCATCTCCACAGAGTAGCTGGGATTGCAGGCATGCACTACCATGCCCAGCAAATAGAGATGAAGTTTTGCCCTGTTGCCCAAGCTGGTGATAAACTCCTGGCCTAAAGCAATCTGCCAGCCTCATCCTCCCAATGTGCTGGGATTGTTACAGAAAAGCGGGCCTGATCCAGACCCCAAGACTTGGTCCTTGGATCTCACACAAGAAAAAATACAGGGCAAGTCCTTATTACAAAGCAAAAGCAAGTTTATTAAGAAACTAACGTGGTTAAAGAACAGCCACATCATAGAGAGAATAGGGTGTTCCCAAAAGTAAGAGGAGGAATGTAGTCACCCTAGCCATAAAATACTTGTTCATACAGGATAAAAAAGATCATGGGTAGATGTGCTCTGCTACAAGTGTTTGTGATAAAGGATTAATTTTTAAAATTTTAAAAAGATCATGGGTAGATGTGTTCTGCCACAAGTGTTTGTGATAAAGGATTATATTTTTCAAGGATCAATATCATTATCTTTAAAGCAAAATTATAAATGCCTTTGTTCTCAAGACATCGGGATATTAGGACACTCAAGCCTGGGTCTGTTTAGTAAACATTATCAATCTCTTCCTTTAACCGTAAACATCTAGAGGCTAGGAATCCCTAACTTTCTGGGAATTCTGCCCAGCAAGTCCCCAGCCTTATTTTCCTAGCCCTCACTCAAGATGGAGTTGCTCTGGTTTGAATGCCTTTGACAAGATTACAGGAGTTAGTCACTGAGCCCCAACAAAATTATAACAAAATTTCAGCAAATGTACAATCCTTGAAAACCACAACTAATATGTCTGTTTTAAGACACTACACCCCGCACTGCATGTGGTGAAGAAAATCATCTCCCTGAGATAATCACAATACAGTCCCCAGAAGCAGTAAAAGTGGAAAAAAAAGAACTTTGTCGATGTGATTCAATTAAGGATTTCTGAATTAGCCAAGAAAAGCAAATGTAATCGCAAGGGTTCTTATAAGAGGAAGACAAGAGGGTCAGAGGCATGAAAATGCCAATGACCAAAGCAGAAAGAGAGACCAGAGATTCCAGGCCAGAAGATGAGGAATGTGAGAATCTCTAGAAGTTAGAAAAGGCAAGGAAACAGGTTGTCCCCTACAACTCCTCCCCATTCCCCAAATGCATCCTTACTGGCCTATAACATTACAAGAGAATAATTTTACGTTGTTTTAGTCCACTAAGTTTGTGGCAATATGCTACAGTGACAATAAGAAATTAATCCAGTACTGAATAAATACATTATTTTCAAATGCTTATGAGACATTTTCCAGAAGTGACTATACACTGGCTATAAACCAAATCTCAACAAATATAAATACTTCTAAATATTTTAAATTATTCAGAGTGTACTCACTCATCAGAATGAAAAATAAGCTAGATTAAGCTAGAACAATAAAATAAGTAATAGCCACAGTATAGTAAAATATTTGAAATTTTAATAATACACTCTATATAATTAATGTATCAAATAATAAATTAAGATATTAGAAAATTTGAGACCAATAATAAAATAATATATGATATATTCAAACTGTGTAGAAACATGTAAAACCATGTAACATTGCAAAGTAATAGATACAAATTAATTCATAAGGAAAGACTAAATGCAAATAATCTAGGGTCCATCCCAAGAAACTAGAAAAAGTAACGTCACAAAGTTAAACAAAAGAAAGTGGAAATAATCAAATTATAATAAGAAAAATAAATAAAACTGGAAAAATAAATGTTTAATGGAAGAAATTGATAAATACTAAATTCAGGTCTTGAAAAGAAAAAATAAAATTGATAAATGTCTAGAAATATATATGAGGACACAAAGAATGTACAATATTCCTTATACTAGAGACATTATTGAACGGATTACAATACATAATTCCAAATTAATATAATAAAGAAGAAAATATAATTATGTTAATGGAATAAGAAAGATTTGATGAAGTTCAATGCACATTTATGAGAAAAACCTATAACATACCATGATGATAGTGACACTTTTTTAAAAACAAATACTATATTAAATCTTGAATTATTATCAAAATTTTCCCCTGCAGGAATAAAACTAAAATAATCTTTATCATCAATTCTGTTCACCACAACTACTAAATATCCATTCGGTCAATAAAATACCAAAATTTGCTAAGTACTTTAAGACAGATAATAATTCAAAGACAGATAATTTAATGACAGATCAAACTGTCATTATTTGCATATAAAATAATTGTATACGAACAAATTCCAGTACAATTTATAGATAACATCTATAATAAATTTAAAAACCTATTAAGGTCACAGTATATTTAATATACTCCTATGTATTACCACAGATTATTAGGTGTTTTTGATAGCATCCATAACTGGCAGAAAATCTAATAAAAGTTATATATGAATAATAGAAATCCTGATAAATATTATTATTTTTTTTTTTTTTTTTTTTTTTTTTTTTTTTTTTTTAATTGCATTTTAGGTTTTGGGGTACATGTGAAAAACATGCAAGGTTGTTGCATAGGTGCATACGTGGCAGTGTGATTTGCTGCCTTCCCCCCCCTCACCCACATCTGGCATCTCTCCCCATGCTATCCCTCCCCAACTCCCCACCCCCCCGCTGTCCCCCCCACTCCCCCACAACAGACCCCCATGTATAGTGCTCCCCTCCCTGTGTCCATGTGTTCTCCTTGTTCAACACCCGCCTATGAGTGAGAACATGTGGTGTTTGATTTTGTGTTCTTGTGTCAGTTTGCTGAGAATGATGGTTTCCAGGTTCATCCATGTCCCTACAAAGGACGCGAACTCCTCGTTTTTAATGGCTGCATAATATTCCATGGTGTATATGTGCCACATTTTTCCTGTCCAGTCTATCATCGATGGGCATTTGGGTTGGTTCCAGGTCTTTGCTATTGTAAACTGTGCTGCTATGAACATTCGTGTGCATGTGTCCTTATAGTAGAACGATTTATAATCCTTTGGATATATGCCCAGTAATGGGATTGCTGGGTCAAATGGAATTTCTATTTCTAGGTCCTTGAGGAATCGCCACACTGTTTTCCACAATGGTTGAACTAATTTACACTCCCACCAACAGTGTAAAAGTGTTCCTATTTCTCCACATCCTCTCCAGCATCTGTTGTCTCCAGATTTTTTAATGATTGCCATTCTAACTGGTGTGAGATGATATCTCAATGTAGTTTTGATTTGCATTTCTCTAATGGCCAGTGATGATGAGCATTTTTTCATATGCTTGTTGGCCTCATGTATGTCTTCTTTTGTAAAGTATCTGTTCATATCCTTCGCCCACTTTAGAATGGGCTTGTTTGTTTTTTTCTTGTAAATCTTTTTTAGCTCGTTGTAAATTCTGGATATCAGCCCTTTGTCAGATGGGTAGGCTGCAAAAATTTTTTCCCATTCTGTTGGTTGCCGATTCACTCTATTGACTGTTTCTTTTGCTGTGCAGAAGCTGTGGAGTTTGATTAGGTCCCATTTGTCTATTTTGGCTTTTGTTGCCAATGCTTTTGGTGTTTTGGTCATGAAGTCCTTGCCTACGCCTATGTCCTGAATGGTTTTGCCTAGGTTTCCTTCTAGTGATTTTATGGTGTTAGGTCTTATGTTTAAGTCTTTAATCCATCTGGAGTCAATTTTAGTGTAAGGTGTCAGGAAGGGGTCCAGTTTCTGCTTTCTGCATATGGCTAGCCAGTTTTCCCAACACCACTTATTGAACAGAGAATCCTTTCCCCATTGCTTGTTTTTATCAGGTTTGTCAAAGATCGGGTGGTTGTAGATATGTTGTGTTGCCTCCGACGCCTCTGTTCTGTTCCATTGGTCTATATCTCTGTTTTGGTACCAGTACCATGCTGTTTTGATTACTGTAGCCTTGTAGTAGAGTTTGATGTCTGGTAGTGTGATGCCTCCCGCTTTGTTCTTTTTGCTTAGAATTGACTTGGCTATGCGGGCTCTCTTTTGGTTCCATATGAAGTTTAAGGTGGTTTTTTCCAGTTCTGTGAAGAAGGTCATTGGTAGCTTGATGGGGATGGCGTTGAATCTGTAAATTACTTTGGGCAGTATGGCCATTTTCACGATATTAATTCTTCCTAACCATGAACATGGAATATTTCTCCATCTGTTTGTGTCCTCTCTTATTTCGTTGAGTAGTGGTTTGTAGTTCTCCTTGAAGAGGTCCTTTACATTCCATGTTAGTTGTATTCCTAGGTATTTTATTCTCTTTGTAGCAATTGTGAATGGCAGTTCGTTCTTGATTTGACTCTCTTTAAGTCTGTTATTGGTGTATAGGAATGCTTGTGATTTTTGCACATTGATTTTGTATCCTGAGACTTTGCTGAAGTTGCTTATCAGTTTCAGGAGATTTTGGGCTGAGATGATGGGGTCTTCTAGATATACAATCATGTCGTCTGCAAATAGAGCCAATTTGACTTCCTCCTTTCCTAATTGAATACCCTTTATTTCTTTTTCTTGCCTGATTGCTCTGGCTAGAACTTCCAGTACTATATTGAATAGGAGTGGTGAGAGAGGGCATCCTTGTCTAGTGCCAGATTTCAAAGGGAATGCTTCCAGTTTTTGCCCGTTCAGTATGATATTGGCTGTCGGTTTGTCGTAAATAGCTTTTATTATTTTGAGATATGTTCCGTCGATACCTAGTTTATTGAGGGTTTTTAGCATAAAGGGCTGTTGAATTTTGTCAAAGGCCTTCTCTGCATCGATTGAGATAATCATGTGGTTTTTGTCTTTGGTTCTGTTTATGTGGTGAATTACATTTATAGACTTGCGTATATTGAACCAGCCTTGCATCCCTGGGATGAATCCTACTTGATCATGGTGGATAAGCTTTTTGATGTGCTGTTGCAATCGGCTTGCCAGTATTTTATTGAAGATTTTTGCATCTATGTTCATCATGGATATTGGCCTGTAGTTTTCTTTTCTTGTTGAGTCTCTGCCGGGTTTTGGTATTAGGATGATGTTGGTCTCATAAAATGATTTGGGAAGGATTCCCTCTTTTTGGATTATTTGGAATAGTTTCAGTAGGAATGGTATCAGTTCCTCTTTGTATGTCTGGTAGAATTCTGCTGTGAACCCATCTGGACCTGGGCTTTTTTTGGGTGGTAGGCTCTTTATTGCTGCCTCGACTTCAGACCTTGTTATTGGTCTATTCAGGGTTTCAACTTCTTCCTGGTTTAGGCTTGGGAGGAGGCAGCTGTCCAGGAATTTATCCATTTCCTCCAGGTTTTCTAATTTATGTGCATAGAGTTGTTTGTAATAATCTCTGATGATGGTTTGAATTTCTGTGGCATCTGTGGTGATATCCCCTTTGTCATTTTTTATTGCATCTATTTGATTATTCTCTCTTTCCTTTTTTATTAGTCTGGCTAGTGGTCTGTCTATTTTGTTGATCTTTTCAAAAAACCAGCTCCTGGATTTATTGATTTTTTGAAGGGTTTTTCGTGTCTCTATCTCCTTCAATTCTGCTTTGATCTTAGTTATTTCTTGTCTTCTGCTAGGTTTTGAGTTTTTTTGATCTTGCTCCTCTAGCTCTTTCAATTTTGACGATAGAGTGTCAATTTTAGATCTCTCCTTTCTTCTCATGTGGGCACTTATTGCTATGATAAATATTATTAAGAAAAAATTAGAAACTTAGATAAATATCTGAAACCATTTTGTTCATGAACTGGAAGACTTAATAATATAAAAAGGCCATATTGCCAAAATTTATCTATAAATTAAATTCTTATCAATACCCTAATATTGTGAAACTTAGTAAGTTGATTAAAAATGTAGGTGGCAGATGAAGAAGCAAGATGGCTGACTAAAGACACTAGACTCTCACCTTCCTCATAATGAAGAGCCAAAATCAACAATAGAAAACTACATCTCAAATAAAACATCTAGGAGAAATCACTGAAGTCTAATGGAGAAGTCATGGGAGATACCTAAGGCATAGGAGAGAAAAATGAGCAGCCACCTCAAGAGAGAGCTCCAAGGGGCTCCCTAATGTGGGGAGAGGGTAAGAGAAAGACTCTCAGAGGTCCACAACTCCACCATGAACTGATGCAACCCTACCACAGGAGAGCTCCTCTACCTGCATGAACCATGAGACTACTGTGGATATGATCTGGAGACCCTGTGAGGGTACTGCACTAGACAGGGAACTCATGCTGGGTCACACACGCTCCTGAGACATAAACAGCTGCAGCAGAATGCCATTGTGACATCCCAGCTAGCACAGGACTACATCCTACTCTGAAAACTACAGGCCCTACATCTCCATATCCTTGGAGTCCCCACTCAGATTTCCCAGTGCCCACCCAGAGGGCTACAGTGGCACAGTGCTGGCTGAACCCAAATGTCTGTGGCATCCTAGTACTTTGTCCACACAGAGTACTACTCTCCTGGGAAAAGAAAATACAATGTACCAAGGAGCTGGCACCTGGAACAAAGGAAGCCAAAGCACGCCCTTTCTAGAGCTGAAGAGTTCCCTGTCTGGGGCCTGTCACCTACAGTAGCCTGCACTGTATCACTGGGCTTGCAATCAGAGATCTGATTGTCTGGGAATGGGAGCAGGGACCTACCCATAACTGTGGAGCAACCTATGTGCTCTGGCTTGCACACTTAGAAGCAAGGTCTCTTCCCCCAACCCCATCCCCCGTACAATGCAGAAGCCACAACTACTTGTCTCAGGCTGTTAGTGGCAACCATATCCCCACTGGTAACATGGCCTCTAGACTACTGTAGCCAGGAATTGAAACAAATGCAACCTCAGAACCTGAGAGCTCCCTGTTTGAGGCTTTGGGTAAACCTCCATGACATAAGGAGTATGGTCTCTGTGTTCTACTGTACATCCTGAATACAGGCTTGTCACACACACACCGTTGTGGCTATTGTTGCTGCTGGAGAAAAAGTGTGCACTTCCCAAAGCCTAAAAGCTGCTTGCAGGGGACTGCTGACAGCACCTCTATTCATGCCAACAGCAAGACTTCTATACTGTAGCAGGAGCCCTGGAATAAGATTTTCCACATCCACCACAACAGAATTTTCTGCCCTGCCAACAATATCCAGTATTCCTGCAGATCACCAAGGGCTTGAGGTCACACCGGCCTGGCCCAACACCACTCCTTTAGAACCTGAGCACATTGTTCAAGGACGTGGGAATCACAGAATCACTCTGCTCATTCTATCACCTCTGGCACCTGCGTACTATTCTTGGGAACTAGAAGACTTGTTCACCCAGCTGACTACTAGCACTGTCACTAACACCTACTGAAATGTGCCAGCTAGGAACTTGGAGCCAAGTCTGCTGTATTAGTCCATTCTCATGCTGCTATGAAGAACTACCTGAGACTGGGTAATTTATAAAGGAAAAAGATTGAATTGGCTCACAATTCCACATGGCTGGGGAGGCCTCAGGAAACTTGCAATCTTGGCAGAAGAGGAAGGAAATGCATCATTCTTCACATGATGGCAGGAAGGAAAAGTGCCCAGCAAAAGGGGGAAAAGCCCCTTATAAAACCATCAGATATCATGAGAACTCACTCACTGTCACAAGAACAGCATGGAGGTAACTGCTCACATGAATCAATTACCTTCTACCATGCCCCTCCCATGACACATGGGGATTAGGGGTATTAAAATTCAAGATGAGCTTTGGGTGGGGACACAGCTAAATGATATCACCTGCCCAGCCCATCATAACCATCATCAACATGAGCATACTCCACTTGGCACCCAACAGATTGTCCCACCACTGCTTTGGTTATTGCCCATGCCATGCCAGGTGTCCAGGGGCCCAAGAACCCATCCTCTTGGTCTACCACTGCCTCTATTGGCATCCAAGCAAGCCACCTGGTGGCTCAATAATCAACCCTCATGGACCTACTAACAGTGGTGCCAAGTACATCACCTAGGAGCCTAAGAACAGGCATGCTCCCACTACTTGGGCATGAAAACTGGCCCACCAGGCCTCTCTGTACCAAGAAAAGCTTTACCAGAAGCTCAGTAAATTACTGCCCCCTACACTGCCAAAGAAATGACAGATACCACTAACATTGTTTATAGCCAGAAAATACAGAGGCTAAACTACTGCATCACCCAGAATCAAAGCCAATGGGCCTCCCCTACCAACATCATAGATGTATCACGAGGAAGTCTTCCCCCAAAAAGCAATTCAACAAAAAAAATCGAAGAAGCAACTATTATACCAGATGTGCAAATGTCAAAATACACAGGAAACATTTAAAAAGCAGGAAAATACGACACCTCCAAAAAAATGAAATTATTCAGCAAATTACCAATAAAAAGGAAATATGTGAAATCCTAAAAAGATAATTTGATTATTAATTCTAAAGAAGTTCAATGAGATATAATAAAATCCTGAAAAACAGTACAAAGAAATTTGAAAAACTCTTTGGAATATGAATGACAAATGTACCAATTAGATAGATATCATTAAGAAAAACCAAATAAAAATTCTGGAAATAAAAAAAATAATAGAAGGAAACAAAATACACCTGAAATCTTCAACAATAGGCTAATCAAGCCAAATAAAGAATCTCAGAACTGAAAAACAGATCTTTTGATGTAATATAGTCTGACAAAAATTTAAAATAAAAAGAATAAAAAAAGACTTAGTGACATATGGGACATCATAAAATGGTCAGATTTACATATTATTGGTATCCCAGAAGGTGATGTGAGAAAAAAAAAAAGTGTTCAAAAACCTATTTAATGAAATAGTGAAACTTCCAAAGTTCAGAAACATGAAAAGTTCCAAAGTATAGCAAGAGATTTAGACATCCAAATACAGGAGATACAGAGATCTTCAAATAAACACAATGCAAAAAATCTCCACAGCACATTATAGCCAAAATGTTTAAAGTCAAATAAAAGAGAGAATTCTAAAAACAGTAAGAGGAAAGCATCTAGTAACCTACTGTTGTTCTGCCATCAGAATAATGGTGGACTTCTTAGAAGAAACTGTAAAGGCTAGGAGAGAATGAGATGATATATTCTAAATGCTGAAAACAAGAATTGGCCTCTAAGTATATATATACTATATATACTATATCCAGCAAAATTATCCTTCATAAATTAAGGAGAAATAAATTATTTTCCAGACAAAGCATGAGAGAATTTATTAACATTATATCAGCTCTACAAAAATGGTAAAGGGATTCATAAACCTAGAATTGAAAAAACTACAGGTACCATCATGAAAGCACATGAAAATATAAAACCTTTTAAACCAAGTACACAAACAAGGAAAAGACTCAAATAGTACTACTATAGAAAACAACCAAAACAAGACCAAATGATAAGAGAAAAAGAAATGAACAAAGAATATACAAAACAACCAGAAAACAATTAACAATGAGACAGAAACATAACCTTTCATATTAATAAATTTCTCAAAGTTAATAAATTACCCAATTAAAAGATATAGGTTGGCTGAATAGATTGAAGAAACATAATTCAGCTATATAATACCTAGAGAAAAACACATTTTATCTGCAAAGACAGACTTCGACTCAAAATAAATGGATGAAAAAAGGTATTTCACACTAATAGAAAACAAAAATGAGCAGGAGTAGTTAACGTTTATCAGATAAAACAGGCATTAACTCAAAAATGCTTAAAAATACAAAGAAGTCATCATATACCAATAGAGGAATCAATACAACAATTCTAAATATATATGCACCCAACACTGGAGCACTCGGATTTATAAAGCAGATATTACTAGATCTAAAGAGAGAGAGAGAAATTCCAAAACAATAATAGTGGGACATTATAACATCCTACTCTCAGCATAAAGATCATCTAGTCAGAAAATCAACAGAGAATATTTTGGGCTTAAACTGGATTTTGGACCAAATTGACATAATAGGTATTTACAAAATATTTGATCCATAATTGCAGAATACATATTGTCATCAACACAAACAAAATTCTCCAGGATAGACCATGTATTAGGCCACAAAATAAGTCTCAGCAAATTTAACTAAAATTAAAATCATATCAAGAATGTTCTCAGATCACAATGGAATGAAACTAGAAACCAATACTAGAAATAAACAGAACTTTGAAAACTATTCAAATACATGGCAATTAAACAATATGGTCCTGAACAACCTTTGGGTCAAGGAAGAAGTTAACATGAAGATTAAAAAAAAAATGAAGCAAGTGAAAATAAAAAAATACACACCAAAATCTGTCAGATACAGCAAAAGCAGTGTTTACAGGAAAGTTTATAGTGACAAATGCTATAATTAAGAAAAAAAGGGTTCAAATAAGCAATATAATGGTACACCTCAAGAAACTAGAAAAGCAAGAACAAACCATAGCCCAAATTACCAGAAGACAAGAAATAATAAAGATGAGAACAGAACTAAATGAAAGAGACTTTAAAAAGTTAAAAAGGATAAATAAAACAAAAAGTTGGTTTTATGAAAAGATAAACAAAATTGTTAAGCTGCTAGCTAGACTAACCTAAAAAGAAGAGTAAACATCAAATAAACAAAATAATAAATGAAAAAGCAAACATTATAACTGATACCAGAGAAATACAAAAGATTATCAGTAACTGTTATGAACAACTATATGCTAACAAACTGGAAAACCTAGAGGAAATGAATACATTCTTGGAAATCTGCAGTCTACCAAGATTGAATCAGAAGGAAAAAGAAAAACATGAACAAACCAACAATGAGTAAGAAAATTAAATCATTAGTAAAAAGTCTCCCAATAAAGTAAAATTCAAGACCAGATGAAATCATTGTTGAATTCTACCAACTATATAAAGAATAACTAATACCAATGATCTTGAAATAATTCCAAAGAATTGAAGGTGAGAGAATTTCCCAAATTTTATGAAGCCAGCATTACACTAACACAAAATGAAAAGGACCAAAAAAATGGAAAATAAAGGCCAATATTGCTGATGAACATAGACACAAAAATCCTCAAAAAGAAAAAATACTAATAAACCAAATCCAATAGCACATCTGATAGAATACACATGAACAAATGGGATTTATAACAAGGAATGCAAGGATGTCTCAACATTCTTGAATCAATAAACATGAGACATCACAACCACAGAATTAAAGACAAAACCCATATGATCAACTCAATAGATACAGAGAAAGCATTTGATAATATTTAACATCCCTTCATGATGAAAATTCTCAACAAACTAAGCAGAGAAGACATGTACCTGATACATTTTGAATAACTGTCCCTGGCCAAATCTCATGTTGAACTGTAATTCCCAGTGCTGGAGGTAGGGCATGGTGGGAGGCGTTTCGATTATGGGGGCAGATAACTCATGAATGGCATAGGCCATCCCTTGGTGATAAGTGAGCTCTCACTCTGACTGAGTTCACATGTGATCTGGTTCTTTAAAAGTGTGTGGCACCTCTACCCCTCACCCTCTCTCCCTTGCTCCTATTCTGCCATGTGAGATGCTTGCTTCCCCTTCTTTGTCTTCAGCCATAAATGTAAGCTTCCTGAGGCCTCCTCAGATGCTGAGCAGATTCCACACCATGCTTCTTCAAAGGCCTGAAGAACCATGAGCCAATTAAACCTCTTTTCTCTATAAATTACCCAGTCTCAGGTATTTCTTTTTACTACTGCAAGAATGGCCTAATATAGTACTGCAAAATAATAAAGGTCATGCATGACAAACCCACAGCTAACATCATACTGAATGAAAAAATTAGAAAGACTTTCCCGTAAAAACTGAAACAAAACAAGGATTACTTTCACTACATCTATTCAACATAATACTGGAAGTCCCAGCAAGAGCATTCAGAAAGAAGATAGAAATAAAATGCATGCAGATTGGAAAAGAGGAAGTCAAATCCTCCCTCTGCAAACAACATGATCTTATGTATAAAAAAACCATTAGACTCCACCCAAAACACTACTAACCAATCAAATTCAGGAAAGTTTCAATATACAAAACTACACATAAAAATCAATACCACATCTATATAACAATAATGAAATTGCAAACAAAAAGAAAGAAAGCAATCTCATTTACAATAGTTATGAAAAAAATAAAATACCTAGAAATAAATTTAATCAAGGAGGTGAAAGTTTTCTACAAGAAAGGTAAACTAGAAAACTGATGAATGAAATTGAAGAGGACACAAACAAGTCAAAAGACTTGGATTATGGATCAGAAGAATCAATGCTGTTAAAATAACCAATACTGTCCAATGCAATCCACAGATTTAAAGTAATCCCTATCAAATTATCAACATACTTTTTCATGAAGATAGAAAAATAACAAACTTAAATTCATTTGGGACCCTCAAAAACAAACAAATAAAACACCAGAATACCCAAAGCAATCCTAAGCAAAAACAACAAAACTGAAGGCATTGCACTAGCTGACTTCATAATATATTACAATACTATAGTAATAAAAACAGCATGGTATTAGTATAAAAATAGACACATGGATCAATGACAGAATAGAGAACCCCAAAATAAATCTACATATTTACTACCTACTGATCTTTGTCAATGCTTCAAAGAACATATATTGTGGAAAAGACATCCTCTTTAACAAATGGTGCTGGAAGGCTGAATAACCATATACAGAAGAATGAAATTAGAACTTTTTCACCATATACAAAAATCAACTCAAGATGGATTAAAAACTTAAATGTAAGTCCCAGACTATAAAACTACTAGAAGAAAACATAGAAAAGCTATTCAGGACATTGATCTAGTCACAGATTTTATGGAAATCCCTCAAAAGCATAGAATAAAAATAGGGAGATGAGACTGTATTAAACTAAAAATCTTCTGCAAAACAAGGGAAACAATTAACAGAGCAAAGAGACAACCTCTTACCTGGTGGAAAATATTTGCAAACTACTCATCTGACAAGGGATTAATATCCAGAACATAGAAATAACTTAAACAATTTAACAGTTTTAAATAATAATAATAATCAAATTAAAAAATTAGCAAAGGACATGAATTGACATTTTGCAAAAGAAGACACATAAATGGTGAAAAAAATTCACAACATTGCTAATCATCAAGGAAATGCAAATGAAAACCAAAATGATACCTTACTTAAGGTGGCTACTATTAAAAAGACAAAAAATAACAGATGCTGGCAAGGATATGGGCAAATGATAACTCTTACATACTGTTGGTGGGAATAAAACAATAATTGAAAACAGTATGGAGATTTCTCAAAAAACTAAAAATAGGACAATCATATGATCCAACAATCTCACTACTGAGCATTTATCCAAAGGAAAATAAATCAATATATCAAAGAGATACATACATTCACATATTTATTGTAGCACTATTCACAGTAGCAAAGATATGGAAACAACCTAAGTGCCTGTCAATGAGTAAAGATAATATGATAAAGTGGATAAAGATAATATGGTATATTTACATAATAGAATAATATTAACCCAGAAAAATAGGACATTATGTCATTTGCAGCAACATGGATGGAACTAGAGGTTAAGTAAAATAAACCAGTCATGAAAAGATAAATACATATAATCACTCATATGTGGGAGCTAAAAAAGCTTGATTTCATGGACATAGAGAATATAATGATACATAACGGACTGGGAAGAGTGGATAGGTGGAAGGAGTGGATGAAGAAAGGTTGGTTAATAGGTACTAACATACAGTTAAATAAAAGAAATAAGTTCTAATGTTTTAAAGCAGACTAGAATGACTACACTAAGTGAAAATATTTTGTATATTTCAAATTAATGAGAAGAGAGGACTTGAAATTATATTAGCTTATATTAGCATATAGAAATTATAGGGTGTTTTTGTCCACCACGATGGCAAATTAGAGATTTTAAGTGTGCTTCAGCCACTTGAAAAGGGCAAAATAGTGCATAAAGATCAACTCTGTGAACTTTAATTCAAGAAGGAAAGTGATAAATCACTGGAATAGCAAAGGATACCCCAGATCCCAGAGAGGAGAAGGTGGGCAAACAGTCCCCATGACAGCATCCTACTGATAAAAGTAAGTGAACCTCTGCTACACAACAATGGCAGAGAGTTTCCTTTCGTGATTCACTGTTCCACTGGGCAACTGGGCAACTCAGACCTAAGGATAGCACTTTATTTCTCCCAATCCCTGAAACTACCTTGAAGAGAGGACAGAAAACACACAGAAAGAGAAAGACACTGAGAAAAACTTTAGGCATTTTCTCAGACCTGGGAATGGGAGCAGGATGCCATTTTTAATCTGGGCTCATACAAAGTCCATCATTCTTTGGTTATCTTGTAGCACTGCTATGCAGGAATTTTATCCTTGAACCAGAGTTTGGAGCAACTCTGGTTGCTCTGAAGTGGAATAGGGGCCTCCACAGCCATAATTCAGTAGAAAATGTGGACAGACCCCCAGCATTAGACACTAGAATTGTTCTCTGCCTCAAAGCAGGTCTGGGGAAATAGAAGAGCTGCTGCAACTGCCAGTTTCCCTGGGTGATGAGTCTTGTAGCCAGGGCCAGCTTGATAACCTGTGCATGCCATTTCTAGGTAACCCAGCCTGCTCCCCTGAGATCATGGTGCAGCCAGGCTGTCTTTACTCTACAGCCAGGCTGATCTCCAGGCAGTTGGAGCACTTGTTTGTCTGGATCCGCAGCCTAAGCCACCATACCCTTCCTGTGCACAGAGTGGTGCGGTAGGGCCCTCTGTTCTATACCCAGGCAGATCTTCAGGCACTGATAACACCAACAGCTTGGATCAGCAACATGAGCCAGTCTGTCTTTTCTAGGCATAGATCACGGTGTAGCAGGGCCCGCTACACACCACACCCAGGCAAATCTGTAGGCATCTGGAGCACTTACTCTCCTAAATCAACACTGTAGGTCACTCCTCATTCCCATGCAGAGAATTTGAAATTGAGGAGGTTTTCCAGCTCCATGCCTAGACACACCTCTGGGAACTGGATGCCCACTTCATACCAGTGCTTGTGCCTACCACTGGGGAATGTGCTTGTGCCTACCATTGGGAACCTGTAAGTGGACTTGCCCAGTCTGGCCCCACCCATTTTAGTTCCTTTTCCTGTGGCTAAACAACAAACTTCTGAGCAGAAGTTTCTCTTCTTTTTCAAGCCAGAAGAGATTGATGGCCTTATTTTTAACATTCATAAACAAAAGAAATTCCACCCAAGAATTTCCTGTCCCATGAAACTTCACTTTCTTCATTACCAAGATGCATAATCATCAGATTTTCTAAGGTCAAATTTTAAAAAAGAACGTTAAAGGCAGCAAGAGAGAAAGGCAGGTTGCCTACAAAGGAAAACACATTAGACTGAATCTCTCAGCTAAAATTTTACAAGCCAGAAAAGATTGGGGGGCATGTGTTTAACATTCTTGAAGAAAAAAAAAAATCTTCAACTAAAAATTTCACATCCAGCCAAACTAAGATTCCTAAGTAAAGGAAAAAAAAGACTCTTTTCAGATAAGCAAATGTTGAGGAAATTTGTTACCACCAGACCTGCCTTACAAGAGATCTTGAAAGGAGCAAGAAATATAGAAAAGAAAGACTGAAAGATTCTCCCCGGGGCCTGAAAGCTTGAAGGAATGAATAACTCCTCCCTTATCAGGCCCAGTCCCAAGGCGCAAGGCCTCTTGCGCCAGCAGCCTGCGTCAGCAAGTTAGCAGAAGCCAGAAGAGAGCTGGCCGGAAGACAAGTACCCCCTGAAGATAGAGAGGCCATCCAGGTACCACGGAGCAGTTACATCAGATTGGGACACTTCCTGTTTACAGGAGAATATAAAACCCCTGCCTCATCCTCACTTTGGGCTGACATCATTTTAGGCCTCAGTGCGTCTGCACCCAGGTGCTCCTTAAAACAGCATGTTCTGGCTGGGCGCGGGGGCTCATGCCTGTAATCGCAGCACTTTGGGAGGCCGAGGCGGGTGGATCACGAGGTCAAGAGATCGAGACCATCCTGGTCAACATGGTGAAACCCCCGTCTCTACTAAAAATACAAAAAATTAGCTGGGCATGGTGGCGCGTGCGTGTAATCCCAGCAACTCAGGAGGCTGAGGCAGGAGAATTGCCTGAACCCAGGAGGTGGAGGTTGCGGTGAGCCGAGATCGTGCCATTGCACTCCAGCCTGGGTAATGAGAGCGAAACTTCATCTCAAAACAAACAAACAAGCAAACAAACAAACAAACAAACAAACCAGCATGTTCCTCAACACAGTCTTGTGTTTGTTGGCGTGCTCTTGGGATTTGAACTGATAATAGAGCCTTGCAAAAACAACGTAATTGCTTGTGTAACAGTACATATAAACTAAACAGTGATGCTAGTTTACTAAATTTATAACAATTCTTGGTTTGTTTATAGTCAAAAACAGAGTAAGTAACTTTTGCAGAAACTTTGTTTATTCATTTACTTATATTAGACAAGCATTCTTCTTTGACTATTGGGTATACCGAGGACTACAAGTTTTTTAGACCTCATTTCTCTGGTGTTCTTCTTAGTCATAAGCATAGGGCTCAAGTTTAAAGTTTAAAGAAGCATCATTTAATCCAGGAACCTAAGATAGCAGTATCCCATCGCTTTTGCCCCATTCTCAAGGGCTGCCTAATTGACAAGAAAGCTAAGCCCTCTCACTTCATTTTTTCATTCTTTGCTCTAGGTTACATTGTTTACCCCTAAGTAATGAATTTATGCATTTATCAAGGAATATGTACGCAATTTAACAGACCTAACATGATATTTCAATCAAAATTATATTTAAAAAATATTTTTTGTTTAGTTCCTGTATATATAAAGACTCATTGTACAAATTGAAACTTTTAAGAGTTGTAACATTCTTAGCAACTCTTTCTGGTAACACTAGATTTTAAATAGAATAATTAAATTCAATATATCTTAAGAGTTCTTTCCTTACTAATGTTTTGTTAGTCCTGAGGTCAAATGTAAAACTGTGTCCTATAATCTTTTAATTTATAATGTCTGTATTTCTACACCCTTCACACTCACATACTTAAGAGTTGGGTCTAGTTTTAAAATCATATTGGTAGACCCTAGTTTTGTATGATTATGCACTTCTGTTAGTTAACATAAATTCCAGTTGTACAAGTGATCAACTAAACAATAAAATGGAGAAAAACAAAGGGACTTGATTATAAAATAGCTAAAAACTCCTCATTGACTTCACCAAACTAGCATTTTCATTATGTTGACATCTCAAAATCTCTCAGTGTTTATGTTGAAACTAACAAAATATAAAGGAAATGAAGAATTGCAGGCTTTGTTTCATATTTTTCCTAACAAACTGATTCTCATTTTGCTTGTCCTTGTTCATTTTAGGTTTTAAAATCATGATCTAATGCTCATTTTTGTGATGCCTTTTTTAAAGTACACAGTGCTTTATATAACACCTATTGCCTCGTGTTTCTTTTTCCTTGTCTGTCATCTTTTTTTCTCAGGCATACTCTGCCCCACTTATTTTGTCCCATTGCTTTATTGAAAATGAAAATCAGAAGATGCCATAATTGTTGATTTTATGTGGAGCGTTATAAAATGCTAAGCTTTTCTGAATCTCATTTGGATTATTTTTGAATCTTGATTACTAAGAGATTTAAAAATGTAATATCCATAGCATTTCTAAATCAAATTTTACTTATATCAAAGTTTACACAGTTCGAGTAAAGAATTCTAGAATTACTTGATGAGTTTATAAATGTATTCACAATCAAGTCAAATAAAATAATACTTATCATTATTTGAAATAATTTTGAATATTATATTTTTATATAAGCAATTAACTTCACATACGGTATAGTCTAGGTCATTTTTTCTGAAAATATTCAATTATATTTACCATGGGCAGTATTAAAAAGCACTTGATTAAGAGGAACAGATCTTAAAACAGAAGTTGTCAGATATGTTAGGAAGTGATCCTCTTTGGCCACAAGCTCTTCAGGATAATGTTTTTTTTTTTTTTTTTTTTTTTTTTTATCAGTTTATTTAGAATTTATAAGAGTGATCAGTAAAATAGTAAAATCCCAGGAGACAATTGTTCCATGAAACCCTTTCCAAATATCTACCTTTCCTGTGAGAAATGCAACAACATACCTTAGGTATGTTGATTTGAACAATCAGACTGGGACAGGCCCACAAAAGGGGCATATTTTTGCTAATATTAGCATTTCTATTAATATACACAGGTTGATAACTTCTCAAAGCTAAATTTCCTAAAGCATAATCATGAATTTGCTCTAGCATATGAATAACAATATAGAAGAATCCTGGAATCTTTATGCTAGAAGGAACTTTTACAGCTTATATAATTCCAAACTTTATTTTTAGGATAAATACGATAGTTAATTTTATGTATCAGCTTGATTAGGCTATGGGACACACATATATCTAACAGAACATTGTTTCTGGGTATATGTCTAGGGATGTTGTAGGGTCCTTCCAAAAATGATTAGTATTTGAATTTAGTATTTGAATTTGTGGACTGAGTAAAGAACATCATCCTTATCAATGCAGATAGGGGCTTCAACCATCCTTTGATGGCCTAAATAGAACAAAAAGGCATCTATTGATCTGGGTCATCTATCCTATCCTGCTCTTGGACATCAGTGATCCTGGTTCTCAGGGCTTAGACTCAGACTGTAGCCACATTCCCCCAATACTCCTGGATCCAGGACTTTGGGCATAGACTACAACGATAAAATTGGCTTTCTTGGGCCTCCAGCTTCCAGATAGAATATCATGAAAATTTTCTGCCTCAGTAATCACATAAGCCAATACCACATCATAAATTTATTTATATCTGTCCCTCAATCCTATTGGCTCTGTTTCTCTGTAGAACTCTGGCTTATAAAATAAGGAAGTGAAACCAGAAACCAACTATTAACAGAGCTCAAACAATTACCCAAATTCCTAATTTCCTAATGTATTTTTTCCCACAGTATTTATATTATTATATTTTTAATTACATTTTAATTAATAATTGCATACATAAATTCTTCCTTTTGTTTCTACATTGGATATGCTTACATCATCCTTTCTTAGTACACAATTGTCACCACCGGATCCTGCATTTTAAAAACACATTTTGCAAAGAGAATCAATAACTTGAGTTTTGAACAATGATAATTGCTGAATCAGTCAACAGTGAATGAAGGTATGTAAGAGTCATACATAGAAAAGAAATAATGTGATAACTTTATGCTATTTAAACCTATGTAATCTGTGTCCTAAATATGTGTTAACTTTTCTAAATGTGTATTAACTTTTTCATACTTGTTTAGAGATGATTTATGTTAGATTTTACCTCTTGAGGAATTGACAATTTTTTTGTATTTTTTAAAAACTTTCAACGTACAATAATAATGAGAAGTAGTAGCTCCCTAGAATTATTAACAACCATTTCACATATTGTAGCATCTTGTTAATATTTATATTTCTACTCTTTTGATGAAATTCAAGTGCATAAAATCTTTGCTTGGCAGTCATTTGTATTTGATTGAAATGTGAAATATGCAGATTGAGAAAAGGTTGAATTAGGAAATACATTTATCACATTTTCACTTCAGCATGACAATAAATCTCTCCATTAGATGAAACCAGCCATGTAACTGTCTGCTTCCTTTAGGTGGAAAGATATCATAAAACTTAATCTATTTTGTGAAACCTTCCTGCATGAGACTAAAGTATGCAACAAACCAAAATCAACAAAATGCCTGAACATCACCCATTCAAGCTCAATCACAAAGAAAACATTGCACACTCTTACAATTTCTACATACATAGCATATTTCCGTGGCATATCTCCATTTCTTAGGGAGCTAATTTTTCCATTTCTCTTCACTATAGCCATGCACAATTGGTAGCAATATATTCTTAGCCACTTACTTTGACAAGGGAGAAACTAATGAATAAAAAGGTTGACTAGTTTATTGAAGGTCACTTTAGCAGAACTTCAGCCAAAAAAAGAACTGCACGTTTTCCCTCCTACCTTAGACAGTTGCTCGAAATTTAATTTGGGTGTATATACTTCCTATGAAAGCTCGGATCACAAAAACGTTTTAGCTTAAAGTGCTGCAAGACATGCTTTCAGCTTAAGTTTCCCATCCAGAGAAATCAGATGGGGAAAAGGAAGAATCATCCCAGGGACAAGATGGAAGACCCCTAGCAGTTGCCATCTTGGCCAAATCACAAGTCAGGTATTAAAAATCAAGATTTATACCCACAATACCTTCCAATAGTATTCTTGTAATACTATAAATATTTCTATTAATATGACAATCAGAACAAAGTTCACAGGTATTAGGATCAAAACTAAAACTATGGTTTATTTTACTCCAAGATCCTTTTTCCAGTAATTAGACTTAACACACCTGGGGACTTTGGAAGACTAAATAAAACCTTCCTCAGGTAAGTCCATGTAAGGAGCCACCTTAAATCAAGTTTGCACGTCTGCTTGACAGCTTCTCCTTCCAAGCACCTGCAGTTCTTTTCCTGAGGGCTTTTTCTTACTAGGACTCTTTCTTACTTCGGTCCACAAACAGGTAAGTGGCAGGATATTAACGTACTGGAGTTCAGCCCAAAGGTAGATGGTGAATAAATATCCTACCCTTCTTGCTATTCCAGAGGGAATGGACAATTATTTGTAGTTCTGTGAAAATTAATACTGCATTTGGAGGCTCTTACAGTGATGACAGTCAACAGGTAGATGTAACAATACCAGGCCAGAAGTCTTGTGTAAGCCAATATTTTGATAGCAGTCATATTCATGACACTTTAAGGATTTATGCCATAAGAAACTTTATTGAAAAGATGGTAATACAAAGACTGTTCACTGTGCAATGTTGGATGTGAGGTTGTAAGCCATTTTAGGTAAAAGAAAAGAATAAGGTTGACTTATTCTGAGACTAGAATAATCACTTTCTCGAGAACAATTATCTGATTGGAGACAAGAAAGTATAATGGTAAATAATGAGAGATAAGGTTGAATAGATAAGGGGTCAGGGAATCAAATGTTAAAGATTTAGCTTTTGATTTAATAATTCTTACTTAACAACTATAGGTTCTTGACTGTCTTTTAAGATCAATCTAACACTTTCTTTAGAGAGAGAGAGGAACCAAATAACATATTAAATATATTTTCAGGTATTTACTGTGGTATTTTAATAAAGTATCAGAAATACAACAAAACTTAAAAATCTGCCTATATAGTGACTTACTGATTTTCTGTAAATATTACCACTCTAAGAAATAAGAACATTTATCTTAGTATTACATGATGAAGATTTAAGGTAGCCATAGAAACTGGGTTTATTCTAGAGCAACAATATTATACTGATTTGATGGATATATTCTGTTGAATAAATGATTGACTCTCAAGGAAGATCTCAACGTGTAAGAAGGTGAACTCAAAAAAACCCACAAGGTGGGGCGTGGTGGCTCACACCTGTAATCCCAGCACTTTGGGAGGCCAAGGCAGGTGGATCACCTGAGATCAGGAGTTTAAGACCAGCCTGGCAAACATGGTGAAACCCTGTCTCTATCAAAATACAAAAATTAGCTGGGCATGACAGTGGGCATCTATAATCTCAGCTACTTGGGAGGTTGAGGCATGAAAATCCTTTGAACCTGGGAGGTGGAGGTTGCAGTTACCTGAGATCATGCCACCACATTCCAGCCTGGGCAACAGAGTGAGACTCCATCTCAAAAACAAACAAACAAACAAAACACAAAAACCAAAAACCAAACAAACCAAAAAGCCCACGAAAGTAAGGTAGTTATTCTTCTGCCTATAATGCCAGCAATGATAGGTTTATTTGTTTCTGGAAGTCATTAGGCTTGAAGGTCATTTTAAATAAGAGATAAAACCAAGGGTTTGTGAAACTTTATTATTTAAAACAAATCCAATAGATATATAGATGTTTAAGGAAAATGATTTTTTTAATTATTTTTTAGATTTCATTTAAATTAATGAATAAAATCGTATTTATCACGTACATGATGTTTGAAATATATATGCACTGTAGAATGGTTAAATCGTTCTAATTAACATGTATCTCAAAGCTATCATTTTTTTTGTAGTGAGAACACTTAAAATCTGCTCTCCTAATATTTGTCAAGAAAGAAATCTCTGGTTATCAACTATAGTCACGATGTTGTACAATAGATCTCTTGAACTTATTCTATCTAGCTGAAATTTGGTATCCTTTGATCAGCATCTCTTCAGTCCCCCTACTTTAGCCTCTTGTAACCACTATTCTGCTCTATACTTCTCTGAGTTCCATTCTTTAGATTCCATATGAGTGAGATCATGTGGTATTTGTCTTTCTCTGACTGGCTTATTTCACTTAATGTGATGTTCTCCAGGTTCACCCATGTTGTCTCAAACGACAGCAGTTCCTTCTTCTTTGTGGCCAACTAGGATTCCATTTTTATTTACATCACATACTCTTTATCCATTCATCCGTTATTAGAGACTTTGGTTGCTTCCATATCTTAACTATTCATTCATACAACAATGACTCTGGAAGTCCAGATATCCCTTTGAGATACTGATTTACCTTTTGTTGTTGTTGTTGATATATATGAAGTACTGAGATTGCTGATCCGTTGGTAGTTCTATTGTAAATTTTTGTAGGAACCTCCATATATTTTTCCATTACGGCTCTACATTCCTAGCAACAGTATACATAAGTATTCCCTTTTCTCTGCATCCCAAGCAACATTT
Source organism: Aotus nancymaae (assembly GCF_030222135.1). Lineage (NCBI taxonomy): Eukaryota > Metazoa > Chordata > Mammalia > Primates > Aotidae > Aotus > Aotus nancymaae. Next base: position 10,201,059 of record NW_026988438.1, read on the forward strand.
CTCTTTTGTGGTTTTAATAATAGCTATTGTGATAGGTGTGAATTAATGTGTCATTGTAGTTTTAATTTGTAATTCCCTGATGATTAGTCAAATTGGGTATTTTTTCCTCAACCTGTTGGCCATTGGTATGTCCTTTTTTCAAAAATGTCTATTTGGGTCAGAAATGTCTGTTTGCCCATTTTGATTTTAATTTGATTTAATTTTTAACATTTATTTTAGGTTCAGGGGTTCATGTGCAGGTTTGTAATGTAGATAAATTTTGTGATTGTGTGCCACAGGCATTTGGTATACACATTATTTCACCACCCATGCAATAAGCATAGTACCTCACGGGTACTTTATAGATCATGAGCCTCTTTTCCTCCTCCACCCTCAAGTAGGCCCTGGTGTCTGTTGTTTTCTTCTTTATGTCCATATGTGTTCAATATTTAGCCCCCACTTATAAAAGAGAACCTGAGCTATTTGGTTTCTTGATCCTGTGTCAGTTCACTTAGGATAATGATCTCCAGCTCCACCCATGTTGCTGCAAAGGATGTGATCTTGTTCTTTTTCAAGGCTGCATAGGATTGTATGGTGTATATGTACCACATATTCTCATCCACTCTACTGTTAATGGATGTTAAGGTGGATTCGATTATTTTGCTATTATGAATACTGCTGCAATGAGCTTATATGTGCATGTGTCTTTATGGTAGAATGATTAATATTCCTTTGTGTATATGCCCAACAATGGGACAGCTGGATCATATGATAATTCTGCTTTGAGTCCTTAAGAAATTGCCAAACTTGTTTTCACAGTGGCAAACTAATTTACATTCCCACCATAGCATATAAACATGCCCTTTTCTCCACAACCTTACCAGAATCTTTTATTTTTTGACTTTGTAATAATAGCCATTCTGACTGGTATGAAATGGTATCTCACTGTAGTTTTGATTTGTATTTATCTAATGATTAGAGATGTTGAGCATTTTTTATATGTTTCTTGGCCACTTGTATGTCTTCTTTTAAAAAAATGTCTGTTCATATCCTTTGCCCACTTTTTAATGGGTGATATGATATAATTTGGCTATGTTTCCCTACCCAAATTTCACGTTGAATTTTGATCCCAAGTGTTGGAGGTGGGACCTGGTGGCAGGTGATTGGATCATGGTTATGTTTTCTAATAGTTTAGCACATCCCCCTAGTGCTGTCTCATGATAGAATTCTCAGGAGATATAGTTGTTTGAAAGTATGTAGCACCTCCCCCTTTGCACGCTGTCTCCTGCCAGCCATGTCAAGATATGCCAGTTTCCCCTTTGCCTTTCGCCATGATTGTAAGTTTCCTGAGGCTTCCTCAGAAGCAGAAGCCTATACAACCAACAAAACCATAAGCCAATTAAGCCTCTTTTCCTTATAAATTACACAGTCTCAGGCAGTTCTTTACAGCAGTGCAAAAAAAGACTAATACAGTGGGATTATTTATTTTTTGCTTGTTGATTTGTTTAAATTTCTTATAGATTCTGGACGTTAGACCTTTGTTGGATGCTTAGTTTGTAAATATTTACTCCAATTGTATAGGCCATCCGTTAACTGTGTTACTTGTTTCTTTTGCTGTGCAGAAGGTTTTTAGTCTAATTAACTCCCATTTGTTTTTTATTTTGTTGCTTTTGCTTTTTAGATCTCATTAAGAAATTATTTGTCTAAGCAAATGCTCAGAAGGTATTTTTCTAGATTTTCTTTTAGGACTTGTATAGTTTGAGATCTTGCCTTTAAGTCTTTAATTCAACTTGAGCTGTTTTTAGTACATGGTAAGAGGAAGGGACCTATCTTAATTTTTCTGTATATGGTTATCTAGTTTTCCCAGCACCATTTACTGAATATGGTATCATTTCATCATTATTTATTTTTGCTGAAGTTGCAAAAGATCAGTTGGTTGTAGGTGTGTGGTTCTATTAATATTTCTGGGTTCTGTATTCTATGTTATTGGGCTATGTGTCTATTTTTGTACAAATATCTTTTTTTTTTGGTTTCTATATCCTTGAAGTGTAGTTTAAAGTCAGATAATGTGATGCCTCTAGATTTATTCTTTTTGCTTAGAATTGTTTGGGCTATTCATGTTCTTTCTTGTTTGCATATTAATTATATAATTGATTTTTTAATTTTGTGAAAAATGACATTGGTGATTTAACAGGAATTGTTGAATCTGTAGATTGTCTTGGGCTATGTGGTTATTTTAAAAATATTGCTTTTTCCAATTTATCATTATAGGATGTTTTTGCTGTTTCTGTAAGTCATCTATATTGTTTTCAGCAATGTTTTGTAGTTCTTCTTGTAGAGATCTTTCACTTACATGGTTAAATGTATTCCTAGGTATTTTATTTTATTTTTATTTTTTGGATACTGTAAATGGAATCAACATATTGATTTGGTCCTGAGTTTGAAAGTTATTGATGTGTAGAAATGCTACTTATTTTTGTGTATTCATTAGGTATCCTGAAACTTTAAGGAAGTTCTAGAGGCCTTTGGAGGAATCTTTGGGGTTTACTAGCTTTAAAAACATGTAATCAGTGAACAGAGATAATTTGGCTTCCTCTTTTCTTATTTGAATGCCTTTTTATGTCTTTCTCTTGTCTGATTTCCTGGTTAAGACTTCCAGTACTATGCTGAATATGAGTGCTAAGAGTGGACTTCCTTGTCTTCTTCCAGTTATTATGAAAAATGCTTTCAATTTTGCCCATTCAATACGATGTGAACTGTGGGCTTTGATGTGATGTATATGGCTCTTGTTATTTTGAGATATGTTCCTTCAGTGCCTCATTTGTTGAGAGTTCTTATCGTGAAGTCATGTTGAATTTTATCAAGAGCTTTTTCTTCATCTATTAGATGATCATATGTTTTTTGCTTTTAATTCTGTTGATGTGGTGAATTACATTTATTGATTTGTGTATGTTGAACCATCCTTGCATCCCAGGGATAAAGCCTACTTGATCATGGTGAATTAAGGTTTTTTATATGCTGCCAGATTTGCTTTGCTAGTATTTTGTTGAGGATATTTGCATTTATATTCATCAGGGATAATTGCCTGTACTTGTCATTTTTTGTTGTATTCACACCAGTTTTTGGTATCAGGATAATACTGGTTTTATAAAATAGGTTAGTAAGGAATTCTCCCTCTTCAACTTTTTAAAATAGTCTCAGGAAGATTGGTACCAGCACCACTTTATATATCTGGTAGGATTCGGCTATGAATCCATCTGGTTACAGGCTTTTTTTGGTTAAAAGACTTTTATTACTGAATTCATTTAATTCTGCTATGATCTTTATGATTTATTTACTTCTGCTAGCTTTAGGTTTCATTTTTCTTGTTTTTCTAGTTCCATTAGGTGTGACATTAGTTTGTTAATTTGAGATCTTTCTATTTTTCCAGGTACCCACTTAGTGCTATAAACATTCCTCTCAACATTGCTTTTGTTATACCCCAGAGGTTTTTGTATCTTGTATCCCTGTTTTCACTTGTTTTTAATTTTTCTTTCACCTTCATTTTGTTGTTCACACAAAGTCATTCTGGAGCAATTTCTTTGGTTTCCATCTACTCCTGTAGTTTTGAAAGTAACTCTGGGTATTAATTTCTAATTTCCTTCTACTGTAATCTGAGAAGATGCTTAATGTGAAATTTATTTTTGTTTTTTGAATTCATTAAAACTTACTTTATGACCAAACATGTGACCAAATTTAGAGAATGTTCTGTACACAGATAAGGAAAATATATATATTATGGTTGTTTGATGAAGTATTCTTTTCTTTTAGGAACAACGTTAATTTTATTTCATTTTTATTATAAGTTCTGGGGTACATGTGAAGAATGTGCAGATTTGTTACATAGGTATACACATGCCATGGTGGTTTACTGCATCTGTCCTCCTGTCACCTACATTAAGTATTTCTCCTAATGCTATCCCTCCCCATTCCCCCCATCCCCTGCTATTCATCCCCTAGTCCCTCCACTCCCAACAGGCCCCTGTGTGTGATGTTCCCCTACCTGTATCCATGTGTTCTCATTGTTCAGCACCCACTTATGAGTGAGAACATGTGGTGTTTGGTTTTCTGCTCTTGTGTCAGTTAGCTAAGAATCATGGTTTCCAGCCTCATCCATGTCCCTGCAAAGGACATGAACTCATCCCTTTGTATGGCTGCATAGTATTCCATGGTGTATATGTGCCACATTTTCTTTATCCAGTCTATCATTGATAGGCATTTGGGTTGGTTCCAAGTGTTTGCTATTGTAAACAGTGCCTCAATTAATATATGTGGTCATGTGTTTTTATAATAGAATGATTTATAATCCTTTGGTTAGGGTATATACCCAGTAATGGGATTGCTAGGTCAAATGGTATTTCTATTTTTAGATCCTTGAGGAATCGCCACACTTTCTTCCACAATGGTTGAACTAATTTACACTCCCACCAACAGTGTAAAAGCATTTTATTTCTCCACATCCTCTCCTTCATCTGTTGTCTCCAGATTTTTTAATGATCGCCATTTTAACTGGTGTGAGGTGGTATCTCAATGTGGTTTGATGGAGTATTCTATAGATGAGTATGAGAGTCATTTGATCAAGAGTCATTTGGTCAATTTAAGTTTAGAGTTTCTTTGTTTACTGCTTCGATGATCTTTCTAGTGTTATCAGTGGGGTGTTTAAGTTCCCACTATTATTGTATGTCTCTCTACCTCTTTTATAGGTCTAGTAGTACTTGTTTAATAAATCTGGGTACTCCAATTTTGGGTGCATATACTTTTAGGATAGTTACATCTTCTTGTTGAATTGAATGTTTTATTATTATATAATCCCTTCTTTATCTCTTTTTATTTTTCTTCATTTAAAGTCTGTGTATCTGCTAAAAGAACAGTGACCCTTGTTCTTTTGTGTTTTTCATTTGCAAAATAAATCTCCATCTCTTTACTTTGAGCCATGGATGTCATTACATGTGTGATCAATCTTGAAGACATCAGAAGGTTGGGTCTTCTTTTCGCTTCCCAATTTATCACTCTATGCTTTAAGTGAGCATTTTGGCCATTTACGTTCAAGGTTAATATTGATATTTAATGTGCTGTTACTGTCATAGTTTTATTAGCTATTGACTTTGTAGTGTCCATTGTGTAATTGTTTTATGGAATCTGTGAGCTTTGTAGTTATGTGTGTTTTTATGGTAGCAAATATTACTCTTACATTTTCGTGTTTACAACTCCTTTGAGCATTTCTTACAGGACTGATCGGTTGATGAAATTTCTTAACAGTTGATTGTTTGGGAAGTACTTTATTTCTTCTTCACTTATGAAGCTTAGTTTAGAAGGATATGAAATACTTGGCTGGTATTGTTTTCTTTAATAAGGCTAAAAATCAGACCCTAATCTCTTCTGGTTTGTAAGGTTTCTGCTGAGAAGTCTGATGTTTGTCTGATTAAATTTCCTTTATAGGAAAATTGTGCCTATTCACTAGCTGTCTTTAGGAATTTTTCTTTTGCATTGACCTTGGGTAGCCTGATGATTGTATGCTTTGGGGATGGTAATCTTGTGTAGTATTTTGCAGGTGTTCTCTAAATCTCTTGTCTCTGAATGTCAACCTCTCTAGCAAGATTAGGCAAATTTTTTTCTGAATTATTCCCTTAAATACTTTTTTTTTTTGAGATGGAGTCTCATTCTGTCACCTAGGGCTGGAGTGCAGTGGTGTGATCTCGGCTCGCTGCAAATTCTGCCTCCGGGTTCAAGGGATTCTCCTATCTCAGCCTCCCAAGTAGCTTGGACTACAGGCATGTGCCACCATACCCGGCTAATATTTTGTATTTTTATTAGAGATGGGGTTTCATCATGTTAGCCAGGATGGTCTCAATCTTCTTACCTTGTGATCCGCCCACCTTGGCCTCCCAAAGTGCTGGGGTTATAGGTGTGAGCCACTGCTCCCAGTCTAAATATGTTTTTAAATTTGCTTACTTCCTCTTCTTATCTCTCAGGAATGCCAATAAGACATACATAAGTTTGTTTGCTTTACATAATCCCTTAAAGGCTTTGTTCATTTTTTTTCAATATTTTTTTCTTTATGTTTGTTGGATTGGGTCATTTCAAAAGACTAGTCTTCAAGCTCTGAAATTCTTTCTTCTGCTTGGTCTAGTTTATTGTTAAAGTTTACTATTATATTTTAAATTTCACTTAATGAACTTCAATTTCCAAAATTCTATTTTTTTTGTCTAAATACAGCTGTCTTGTCTTCCATAACCTTAACAATTTTTCTGGTTTCTTTGTACTGGATTTCAATACTCTCTTGGATCTTGTTAAGTTTCCTTGCAGACCACAATTTGAATTCTTTATCTGTTATTTCAGACTTTTCAATTTGGCTAGGATCCATTGCAAGAAAGCCAGTGTCATTCTTTGGAGATGTCAAGACACTCTGGCTTTTTGTCCTGCTGAAATTCTTGCACTGATTCCTTCTCATCTGAGGGAGCTATTGTTGCTTATTTTTGAATTTGCTATTGTTTGGATGGGACTTTTTAAAAATTATTTTTCCCTCAAGAGTATAACTGTCATGCATGCTTTGTATAATTGTTTGGCTTTGTTTCTGGCTGCTTTCAGGGAGCTAAGACTCTGCATGGGTTCCCTGGTTGTAAATAGCTTCTGCATTGTGGCTCTCTTAGATGGTCCTCATTATAGTGGTTTATTGAATGTATGAACTGACACACTTTCTCCTGCAGGGCTGAGGCTGTGGGAATCTCAGGAAGTTTATCTTGTGAACTAGCTCTAAGCCCTACTAGAAGTAGGGTTTTTATTTGGTGGTGCAGTTCAGGCTGCAGTCCAGTAGGTAATGCTTAAAAGTGAGTGCCAGCTCACCCTCAGGTAGGATGATGTTGGGGTGCACTGAGGTCTCAGGGAAAGGAGTGAGGAGGGTGCAGCAGCTCCTTGTCCTGATTCGCAGGAATGCTATCCACTTCCCTACCATACTTCTCTCATAGGTTTCATGGCCATCAGTTAATAAAGCCTTTGTCCATTGGTTGTCAGCTACAATGCTGCCACAGGCTGTGGATACTCCCCTCTAATGGCTACCACCAAAACGGGCTCAGGGCAAGACCTTTTCTCCCAGTCCAGAGCAGGAAACTCTACGATTTGTCTGTCCTCTGTTACCAGGATGCTGCCATTCTGTGTAGGGAGAGGGAGTTGTACCTTTCCCTTCATGTAAGCTCAAGCAGTGCAGGCTCACTTTTGGGAGAGATGGAGCACTGTGAAAAGCATGAAAAATCTTTTGCTTAATGCTCACTCATTGTTCTCCACTAGGAATAACCACTGCCATGTCTGGAGCAGTTGACAGATGTGGGAGTGGCAGATGACCCCTTCTCCCATCCATTCCCAGGCATCAGTGATGTCCCCTTCAGTAATTGGCACTGTGGAGTGTTTATTTTGTTCCACTGAGGGCTTTGGCTGGCTGTGCTCCACTATCTTTTAAAGGTGGACAATGCTGAAGGTTACATCTGCAGTGGTTCTGTAGCTCCCTGGGGACTCATTGGCCCCCCTGTGCTTCTCAGTCATATCACTTATAAGGTATGTTGGTGGGGGATCTGGTGGTGTGGTAACTCAAGAGCAGATAATTCCAGGGTAGGGCAGTGTCCCACCACAGGTGCGACACCAGTGTGGTGGTCACTATCTCAGTTCAGGTCTTGAGAGTGTGGGCATACCTGAGAGAGCTGGCCACCAGGTTCTCTTTCCTCAAGAAGTTCCCAAATTGTCACTGATAGTGTTGTCCTGGGTTACAGGAGCAGAGAGGCTCCCCAACAGTTTGGCAATCAGCAGATGGTCAGAAGGATGAAGGGAGCAGAGAAGCACTCCTACCTACCCTTTCCATGTGGCACCAAGTTCCAAACTCTTGCTTCTTTCTTTTCTGCACCCCAGTTTTTCCCTGTGGGAACTCTGACAGATCTTGGCTCTCTTTTCTGAGTTTTCCATTTGAAACTTGTACAGTTACCAGTAACTTTTATCTTTTTTTTCTGAGGAGAACTGGAATCTGATGTCCTTAGTTAGTTATCTTGAAAAACACTTTTTGTTTAGAAAGGTTTTTAAAACATTGACTGAAATATTGGAAACATGTCAGGAATGATCTGTAAGTCATTACTATAGTTTTACATTGTCAGTCCTCTTATCCAGTGATAGAATGATTCTTGAAAATATAAACCAATAGGTTACTTAGAAACTCTTTAACATAATATGATATATTAAATAATGCTTCTATCATAACTAAAATCTATCTGCCATTGATTGCTATATGACATCCAGTATTTTCCATTTTAAGTCAAATTTTAATTGTAGGAAAAGGAATTACAATGAGATTTTGAAGGTGTTTTTTAAATGAACAAAGTAATATAGTCTTAGATAAAATTAAGAATACTGAATCTATCCATCCCATTTCATTTTTATTTTGGGCACAAATACTTTGTGTTAGGCTAATTCCAGGGAAGTGGTGATAGTAATTATTTAATATTATAGTTTTATTCCTTGCCCTTTTATAATGCACACTACATGAATATATATGTAACTGCCATAAAAATAATAAAGTATATATACCCATCCAAACATAATGGTCTAAAATTGAAAACATCACAGGCAAATAATTGTGCTTAATAGTATCTTAGACAGACAACTACTAAAGCCAAAACTGTTCCTATGACTTTAAAGGTGTTAGAAAGGAGAGGATAACAAAAATTTGGAAAAAAAATGTCACAATGGAGTACACTGTTACACTTTAAATATCACAGATCTTTTTTAGAATATTTTTGTTTTAACTTCATATATGGGTAACTTTAAATGTAAAATTATCAACACATTTACATAATATAACTCTAATGGTATTAATAAGATCAGTTTATAGATCATGACAGACATAAGACTTAACTAATGATGGTCTATGTAACTGTTAGTTGAGTTAAAAATCCAAATTTGCTCCACTATCTTTGAAATAATAAGCTCAATAGATTCCCCCTTATTAAAAAAGAGCTAGAGTATTCTTTACCATCCATTGCTATTAGAATATTTATTACTATGTATACATTTTTTTTTTTGAGACAAGGTCTTTCTCTGTAACCCAGGCTGGAGTACAGTGTCATGATCATAGCTCACCACAACCTCCACCTCCCCAGCTCAAGCGCTCCTCCCACCTCAGTCTCCTAAGTAGCTGAGACCACAGCTGTGTGTCACCATGCCCAGCTAACTTCATTTTTGGGTCTCACTATGTTTCCCAGATTGGTTTTGAACTCTTAGGCTCAAACAATCTTCCCGCACTGGCCTCTCAAAGTGCTGGGATTGTAGGCAAGAGACACTGTGCTCAACCTTACTACAAAAATTTATACCTCATATTATGTACCACTATAAAATAGAGTAATATTTCTTCATCTTGAGGTTTTCATAATTAAAACCATGCATGATTTTCAGAGTCCCAGAGTAAAGCTATAGGACAGACAATGATGCAGAGATATGAGTCTGGCCGGATTGGTACCTTTGTCATTATTTTCAAACGCATGTTCAATTTGGGCTCAATTTTTCTCTTCTTATTCCTTTTTACATAATAAAGGAATCTATATGCATTTTTTGCTTACCTGTTAATTTTATCTTATAGCAATTGTTTTTGACGCGATTGATTAACATTTTACAAAGTAAATGGGCTATGTGTATCAAATAGCCTCAGTATTTTTTTAAGAAATTATACAGAATATTAAAAAATACCTAAAAAATACTACATGTTAGCCCTACTATCAATATTGTAGTTGATACTGGGCAATTTAGTTTCAGTGTTAACCTGTAAATTGACTTTGTTATGTATCTTCCATTCCTCATATATTGAAGAGATAGTTATATTAATGGAGGATGTTTAAAATACACTAATTATTCCCTCTCTCGTGTTTCTTAGAACATCAAATAGCCCAATAATTCAGGCTTTTACTTTGACCATCACCATTACAAATCATGTAGTAATTTGTGATTGCTAATATACCAATTATCTGGTATTAGCATCAAACTGCTAGGGCCTATTTCTATGAAGAAGTTTAATAATCTTTTCAAATCTCACTTAGCATGCTCCTAGTATTATAGCAGAATGAAACCTTCATTTATATTAAATAATCTTAATAAACTCATTCATCCATTCACTCATTCACATTTATATATATATTATATATATACAAATATTTTTTTTTTTGCCATAAGCCAGGCATTATGTTAAGTTCAGTAAGGATTAAAAGAAAACATGCATGGTTCTTTGTGTAAAATCAATTGGGAATTCATTTGGATCAGCATCTGTGAGGGCAGAAAACACAACTCATCCAAATGGCTAAGATGCGGAAACCTTGAAAAAATGGCTGCTTAGAGAGGTGTGGCCAGGATTGCACAGACAAGCAAAGGATGGTAAAAGCTGTTGATGCTCATTGGCTGAATGAACAAGGAGAGGATATAAAGTTACCATAAATCAGTCAGAACTGTAACCAACTAGAGGCGGGATTACATAGCAGGAGTTAGCAATGAGAGAACATAACTCACAGCTAGTGTTAGGATATTATGAAGAATCATTTAAAAACTAGTCCTGTATTTTTGCTTCTCATTATCTATTGTTGTGGTTTGAGGAAAAGGCATGAAAGCAAAAGCAGTGGGTACAATGGCACTGTAAGTCACGCAGCCATACAATTTGCTTCTGCATTCTTAAACTGCTTTTGGCAGGTTTTATAAATATCATTTAGTGAAAAGTTTTGCTGAGCACAACCTGCTTTAGTTTTGGTGATTCAGTTTAAATTATCAACCTGTTCATGACAGGAAGATCAGATCACATACGTACATTTTGTTTCATACACATTTAATTTCTATAATATAATGATCTTGAAGCTGCCTCTCAATTGGACAATAATTGTTAGCAGAAGAGGACTCCACTTTGCTCTAAAACCCTAGTGGTTCCCAAGTGTTTGTTTAACTGAGACTTGGCAGATAAGCCATAAAGTGGAGCCTGCTACACACTCCATAAGCAACACTAAGTATACTGGGTCATTATGGCCAACTGGCAGGGCTGTTTATACCACACTATGGATCTTCAGGAGAGCTTCTTTTTCCTCTAAGCCCTTCTCAAATAGTCTTTCATGTTATTCAATAAACTGATTAGAAATTCATCCTCAAGAATGCTTTTACACAGTTGCTGGGAATGTAAATTAGTTCAATCATTCTGGAAGATAGAGTGACCATTCCTTTAGGATCTAGAACCAGAAATATCATTAAACTCAACAATCCCATTACTGGTTATATACCAAAAGGAACATAAATTTTTCTACTATAAAGACACATGCACACACGTTTATTGCAGCACTATTTACAATAGCAAAGACATGGAACCAACGCAAATGCCCATCAATGATAGATTGGATAAAAGAAATGTGATACATATACACCATGGAATACTATACAGCCATAAAAAGGAATGAAAGTATGACTTTGCAGGGACATGGATGAAGCTGGAAGGCGTCATCCTGAGCAAACACAGAAACAGAAAACCAAACACCACATGTTCTCACTCATAAGTGGGAGTTGAACATTGAGAACACACGGACACAAGGAGGGGAACAGCATACACCAGGGCCTGCTGGTGGGTGCGGGTTGAAGGGAGAGAACTTAGAGAATGGGTCAATGGGTGCGTGGTACATGTATACCTGTGTAACAAACCTGCATGCTCTGCACATGTATCCCATTCTTTTTAGAAGAAATATAGAAAAATAAATAAATAGCTTGCTTTTCCCATAAAAAAAGAAATTTATTCTCAAATGTAACAAATATTACCTATTCAAAGAGGTATGCTAAGGATTGTGTAATTATTTTTCATGATGAAAGAATGAAGGTGCAGAAACTTGTATTTCATATGAGAAGGAATATCTCAACATGTTCCAGATTACTGAACTCCAAGAAACTACCAACATGGCAGGCTATGAGTTTGCTGTTCAGGCTTATGTCTCTCCATATGGCATGTGTACATCATATAAAACCAGCTAGGGACATACAACTTCTTATTCATCAGACATAATTAGCATAATTCTATTCATACAAGGGACTTGCATAATTTTCTGGGGATATCAAGCATTTGTGTTTGCTCTGGGCTATGAGGAAGAGAGGGGAGGTAACATAATCTTGAGGCAAGACAGTGAAGGTCTACTGCTCTCATGGCCAGTTGAAGGTAACATTCCTTTGGCTTAAATTTATTAATTACAATTGAGAATATAGTGGCTATATAATTTATCAGCTAAACAAGAACACAGAGAGGGAGAGGAAGTACTATTAATAATGTTAGTACACTAGGCATAAAATGAGACTGTTCCAACTTAATTGAGTTGTAAGTTTATCCATAGTTCTGACTTACAGGACTTTGTACAGCCCTTCCCTTCAATTCTGATCATTCTCTAGAATTTAGAATTATTTTGTTAACATATTATCTGTTTGACCACATTATAATATATTTTGATACTAAAATAATAGTTTTTCACCTTCAAGCTGTTTCACATCATAAATATTAGTTGAATTTGCCTTTAAAAATAGAAAAAACTATTTTTTAATGATAATTGATTGGCCCACTACTTTCTTTATTTTGTGATTATAGCAGAAATGCAATAAAACCAAAATTTTATGTATCCAAAAATTCTCAAAATTCAAAACTCCAGAAATTCTCATGTTAGTGATATGCAGATGTTTACACAATACTTCTGTTTCTTTTGCTAAACTCCCACTTTTACGCTTCCTCTGTTCTTTTAGCTCCCCTGGTACCTCAGTGTACTGCAGCATGTTGGTGGTATTACATGTGACCTCTGTGTATTTCCCAAGTATTATAGAAACCATTTCATTTAAATTCAGAGGAAAAATGAATGTAATTTACTTTTGCTTAGTAACAAGGGATCATCTGGCTTCAGCTGGATTCCTGTGACAGAGCTTAATAAAACATTTGATGAAATCTTGATTAGGCCACACAAAGCATGATATTTGGGAAACATCAAGAACGATTTGAGTTTTTATATAATTCTAACCCTAATGTTTCTTGGGCTGAATGAAATAATCAGATTAAATGTATATATACTAATGATGTGTTTGTCATGAAAACAGAGCATACAATTCCTTCATCAATGTGACAGGAGAGGACGATTTATTTAATTCACTGCTGATTTCTAAATATTTTTTGTAATGAAATGCTTCTGAGAGCTCTGATATTTTTGAAATGATTTTTTTGTGTCTAATTTGTATAGTCCATGGATGACAAATAAGGTTTTACTCTTGGTGGCTTTGTTTTCTTTTATTTTCAATTTGAGAAGTTTAAAAGACACATAGATAATTGGATGTTCAGAGATGAAACCAGTGTATTTCTTGAAAGATTGTAGCCTCATTGCTTATGTACCCTTTAAAAGCTAGATTTCTTCTCTCACAAAATTAGGATTTTAGTTACAAAGACTATTCTTGCCTTAGATTTTTTTCATTTCTTTGTTTCCCTTTCAATTAAATTCGAAATGAAAGGAGAATCTTTGTGTACATGTGTGAGTGCTTATATGTGTATGATACTGTGTGTAAGTGCAGACTCATGTATGAGAGTGAATGCGTATGAATAGATATGAGTTGTAGGGGGAAAGCATAGGTTCACATTAGCTTGATTGAGTGACAGTGATCAGTGGAACCAGTAAGTGTTTAATGAACTCAGGAACTAATGAGAAATATTGTATATATAGAATACCTTTGTTTCAGTAAGATTTTCTAGATCTTATGTAGGAAGTATATTCTACTGAATACTATCATAAAATCCAGTGTTTTCAAAGGCAAAGATAGTTATACTACCACACTTTACATTTAGGTAAATTATAGTTTAATTAGAGTTTAATAATTATTTTGAAAATAAATTGCACTCATAAAGAATTGGTGATAACAGCAGAAAATAGAAATTTGTGAGATTATCAACTGAGTGGCCTATTCTTTCTAGGATTAATTCCATAATGTATCAAAAATATTTTATGAAACATCTTTATTTCCCAGTGCTTTACATTTTAATAACTCCCTGGAATATTTAAAATTTTATGTAAAAAAACACATAATTCATATAATTCAGTGTCATAAAGTAGGAAAGTAGTAACTAGATTTAAGTGAATCAAGATGCAAGAAAAGTAGAAATAAAGTAGTCCAAATATTAACGCCCAGATTAATAACAAACCCTTTATCAAAGAAAATGGTATAATGAAGTATATTCTTCTGTGCATTCTGGATAAAGTCCTCTGCATGGATGAGAGGTGGACACTCAGACTGAAAAATCAGGAGTGAAAATGAATCATAGGTACATATGGTAATAGTTACACAGTGGTTGTAAGCAACATTAAGCTGCTAAACTTTTGATTCTTAAAATCTATTTTTAAATACATTTTTTAAATTTTGAATCAGCATTATTCATTTACTAAAAGACTAACATATTTTTGCATGTAAGATAGGCTTTACTTTCTCTATTTTCCACTGAAATATCTGATTATTCAAATTTTATTTAATACATGGTAATTTTTTCACTATTATTATATACAAAGTTCTATATATTTGTGTGTGTATATATACATATATATGTATATACACATATATACACACATATATACACATATGTGTGTGTATGTGTGTGTGTGTATACATATATACACATATATATATTTGTGAGCTCTTGATTCTACTGTATTCTTTTTTCTTATATTTCTGCTTATATACCACAGTAGACTGACAAAATTCTATGGCATATTTTGACATCTAGTAGAACAAGCTACTCTTATTGTTTCTTTATTCAAAAGTGCATTTGCAATTTGTTCATCTTTACTCTCTGTGACAGAGACATGCAAGGTGATCCCTTGATAAATCATGACCTCATATAACTCCTTCCACTTGAATGAGGGTGGAACTGGGGTGAGGGTGAAAGCTGTGATTTGCTTTACCATATACAATATGGAAAATGTCATGGGATGTCACTCCCATGATTACATTCTTATATATAAGACTTCATCTCATTTGACCAGATTGAAAAATTTACTTGCTGGCTTTGAAGAAATAAGCTGCTATGTTATTTAAGGACCTGGGAGAGGGCCAGGTGGCAAGGAACTATAAGCATACTTCAGGAGATAAGAGTGGTCTCTAACAGCAAGAAAACTGCCATGCGGATACATTTTGTTTGTAACATACATGATCTTGGAACCCAAGTCTTCCTCAGGCAAGCCTACAGATAAGAATGCAGCCCAGTGAATACTGACTTTGGCCTTGCAAGATGCAAAGCAGAGAACACCACCAAGCTATAACTAAGCTTTACCCAAATTTCCCACCTAAAGAAACTATGAGATAACAAATTTGTGTTGATTTAAGCCACTAAATTTGTTGCAATGGAAAATCAATACATTCTCAGGATAAATTTTAGAATAAAGTGTTACAGGGTCATGAGTGAAGGCAAACACTAAAATGCCTTGTGGCATAAAAGAAACTCAAGGTATTATGGAGACTTTTCAAGCAGAGTGTCAGAAAGATGAAATATGAAGCCCCTTTTGAGTATCTGTGGAGAAGTAAGTGTGCTTGAGGTTTCATGTAGCTGGACACACTGCAATTTTCTGCTCCAGTAAAGAAACTTGCCCTCTGCTTTCCATTTTCATGGCCTTTCCTGTGAGAGTGGCTGTGTATACGTTAGCTGCTTTGCTATTTAGGGGAGTGAAAACCTGCTGTGCAGCTAGACCACAGTAGTGATAGCATCTGGAGGGAGGGAACACCTAGATCTTGCAAATCCTCCCACTGGGTATGGGGTGAAAGAAGAGAGTCACTGCTGCTGCAAGCCCAGAGACAACCTCTTGAATCATTCAGAAAATAATTCTATTTATCCTCCCATAATGAGAGATCATCAATCATAAGCCTTTCACAAGGGGAATGCATTAGCTGTCTTGCCTGTATCTGGAATAAAAAAGAAAGGTTGTTCATTTTTCCATTTGTTTGCCTATTTCTGAAGGCTGGGTTTGTTAATGTTCCAGAAATAATGCATTCTACCTCCTAGGAAGGAATCAAACTCTTTCTTTTGCTCAGAGTATTACACTCTGTAGGATTCAGGGATTTGCCACTCTAGTGGCATTCTGGTGTTACTGGGAAATTTTGCAAGCAGAAATTCGTAACAATAAGACAGATATCTGCCATCCTGCAGAAAGGCACCTGGGCCTAAATGCAGCCACGTGCACTATGGGTCTGTGTTCTAGGAATGGGATCCTGCCCTCTTATTCTGCCATTCGACTTGGCTTCATGAAAGTGGCCTGGAGCAGGATTTAAAAATGTCTGAAATATCAAGGGAAGAATTGCAGACCAAAAGTATGCAAGATACAAGAGCTGATGACACCTGGAGAAAATGAGACCATGTGAGGCACTTTGGCTTAGAAAAGAGAAACTCAGAGACCCAGTTAGCACATGTCAGGCAAGAAGAAGCATTGTTATTCAGCAAGTGGTATTGTTGATTTCTCTAAAATTTCTGAAAATGTTTACGTTGGGATTATATAAAATATGTAGATCATCTAGATGTTTAATATTGGCATTGCTACCACAATTATTAACCTGGATATTAACACGGAATAGATCACATAAAGTTGTCTACCTAGGAAATAGAGTACACCTTTGTAATCGCTATGTTTTCTCCTGTATCCATTTTGGTCAAAAGACATATATGGCATTTCTCACTCAATTTGTTGTTAGAATAGTATTTTCCACCTCTAATTGATCTGCCTTGTTGGGATAACTCTCTAATGGTCCCTCTGTCTATACATGCTTATGTTTTTGATAAAGTGGTCCCAAGCTTGACATCCACATTTAATTAAATTCTAATTGGATGTTTCCTTATGATGTAATAAAAAGCAGAGATAGAAACTTCAGTTTATTTATGTAATTTGACAAAGTATCCACATCATTAAAACACACCCTATCCAGGAACACAAGAAGTCTTTCCATGTAATTGGTTTTCTTTTATATCCTTCAGTAAAGTTTACAAAACTATATAGGTCTTATACTTTTTTTGTTAGCTTTCTCTAGGTACCCCATGGTTTGTGCTGATATTGCAAATAAGTCACTTCTGTCAATTTGTTTTTATGATTGATTATTTTTGTTGTATACGAGGACTCTTGTATTTGCATTTCACTTGTTTGATTAGTTGGTTGGTTGACTTTATGTTCAGCTGCCCTTTATTTTTATCCCATTTATTTTATTAGTGAGGCAATAAAACCTTTTGGGTCAATGGGGAACTTTTTGGAAACCCTAGCATGGGAAAAGGCCAACATGGGTACTTCAACTGTAACAGGAGGCTGTGATCAAAGAATCGGTTAGCTCTTCAACCACATTCCAATACTACTTGCAAGTTCAATAGAAACTAGGAAACAACCACCAGAAAGAGAAAATTAGGTGACTCACGGTCACAAGCCCTCTCCCCACACAGGACTAGGGGTCAAACACTCAGCAACTCAGAATTACTTGGGGATATAAACCCAGGCAGCCTTGGCCAACAATGGCAACCCTCTTGGGTCCTCTTCCACCCTT
Organism: Aotus nancymaae; assembly: GCF_030222135.1. Taxonomy (NCBI): domain Eukaryota; kingdom Metazoa; phylum Chordata; class Mammalia; order Primates; family Aotidae; genus Aotus; species Aotus nancymaae. The sequence continues at coordinate 10,218,648 of NW_026988438.1, forward strand.
CCATGCCGTGGAAGCTTTTACTTCCATTTGCTCAATAAACTCCATCGCTGCTCACTGTCTCAGTCTGCGAATGCTTGTTTGGAGCTGGAACACTCACCACGGGGGTGAGGATAAGAACCTGAGCCTGGAGCCCAAGCTGGGCCCTCCTCAGGGCCATCCGTGAACCCTACAGCAGCAGATCTGGTTACATTAGGTCTGGAGTTTTTTAATGTGTTTTCTTACACTAGTGATATTAGCAAATAATAATTATTACATCTGCAGATAGACACTCTTATAAAAAATAAGCATGTTCAGCTACCTTATAAAAAAATAAGCAAAAGAATTTAGACTAGTTTTCCAGCTCCAAATATAGAGCTCTTTTGAGAGTAAATGCTGTCTCTTAGTAAGATATGTGGGTTTAAAGTCATTTCCTTTTATCAAAATAGCTTCTAATCCAAAGAAACCCCAGATTTTGTAGTTTTTGTTCAAGATGGACTTGCTGGGGCTATTAAAAATAAATAAATAAATAATAAAAATAAAGAGGATCCAATGCCACAGCATTACTAGAGAACTTCTCTCTGAGAGGGAATCTTGGTAGGTCCGTCATTCAACACTACTATTCCCCAGTCTGAATGAGTCTTTCATTTTCCCTGCCACTGCAGAGGCTGGTTGCTGAAAACTCACAGCTGCATAACTCTCTAGGAATAAACCACTGCTGAGAAGAAAGGGATTACTTAAAAGTTATGTTCCTCCCTAGGAAAAACCTGCATTTGAAAGCTGGTCAATGTTTAGGGTGGGACTTAGTTAATTAATACGCTGATCATCATATAGAGATTGTGTCAATATACTGTCTCATAATACTGAGATTGTGTCAACTGCCCAGAGTGTAGCCGTGAACTCAGCCTGAGCCTACAGACTGGCTGACTGCAAAGCATTTGTCCAAGAGGTCCCAACTTGCATACAACAAGCTTTTAGGAAGACCATGGAATTGTTATAAGTACATGTGACAACTTTGTGTTTTCAATTTTGTATTTTTTTTTTAGATTGAATAAATACTGGGTCTTATATCATGGGCATGAATTATGTGCCAATAAACATTCAGGTTGTCAAGATTTTTAACAAATGAAATCACATTTGAGTCTTCTCCTTCTTTTGCCATTATGTATTTAATATAAGATGGTGACCGAAACGGCTTTAATGTTCCCCTCAATTTGAGTAAACTTCAGAGATTTTCCTCTGACTCTACGCTCCTGACCATTTTTATTTTTAGAGCAGTTATGTTAGGAAACTTGCAATTATAAATTCTTTCTCTCCTCCTTTGAGATGTAGATTTTCTCTCAGGTTCTTGGCAGTTTCAAAGCCCAGAAATGTTTTTCTCAAGGACCTAGGAGTCAACCTTTTGAAATGCAATTATGGAGACAGATAGCCCCCTTATCTTCCAGTCTTTGCAGGCAGGTAGGAACCTAAATTTCATAAGTGCCAATTAGCCACTAGTCCCTCTAACAGTTCATTAGGTGGACTAATCACATTGACTAAGCTCCCACACAACACGTCTTCCAGGACTTTTCAACAAATTCTCCACAGCGCTTAAAAACTTTCTCCTCTTTTGTTTCAGAAAAGTTATTTCAATCTCTCTCTCTGTTATTGCAATGGTTTTAAGTAGTCTTCCTTGCCTATTTAAGTCCATTTGGTACACTTTAATAATATGTGAATTACATCTCAATAAAACTGTTATTAAAATATTTTCAAATATTACAAGAAAAGCTATAAAAGCTATAAATTATGTTTGATTTTTATGTAGATACATATCTTACCTCTGAAAAAGTCTTATGCTAAAATATATTAAAGCCTACTACAAGATTCTGTCAGTTGCTCACATTTATTGAAAACTTGCTTGAATTCTACACTAGATTAATTAAGAAGACAGAAAAAATACATTAATAAATATAAACATAATTGTAAAATTAATACCATCAGAAAATTATATTTGGAATACTAAAACAGAACATGGAATTAGGAGAATACCATAATTTTTAAAAAATTTAATGCAGTCGGGTACAGTGGCTCATGCCTGTAATCCCAGAATTTTGGGAGGCCGAGGTGGGCAGATCCCAAGGTCAGGAGTTTAATACCAGCCTAACCAACATGGTGAAACCCCATCAGTACTAAAAATACAAAAGTTAGCCGGGCATGGTGGCAAGTGACTTTAATCCCAGCTACTCAGGAGGCTGAGGCAAGAGAATACCTTGAACTCAGGAGGTGGAGGTTGCAGTGAGCCAGGATCTCACCACCACATTTCAGCCTGGGAGACAGAGTGAGGCTCCATGTCAAAAAAAAAAAAAATTAAATTAAATTAAACGCATATAAAAATATTGGAATACTAATAGCACTCATGAGGTAGAGGTCACAAAACTAGTCAATATGAGGATCAGTGATAGAATATTTTCTGACAAAGGGCTAATATCCAGAATCTTCAAGGAACTTAAACAAATTTACAAGAAAAATAAAGCAACCCCATCAAAAAGTGGGTAAACGATATGAACATACACTTCTCAAAAGGAGACATTTATGCAGTCAACAAACACATGAAAAATATTCATCATCACTGAGATTAGAGAAATGCAAATCAAAACCACATTGAGATACCATCTCACACCAGTTAAAATGGTGATCATTAAAAAATCAGGAGACAACAGATGCTGGAGAGGTTGTGCAGAAATAGGAACACTTTTACACGGTTGGTGGGAGTGTAAATTAGTTCAACCATTGTGGAAAACAGTGTGGCGATTCCTCAAGGATCTAGAACTAAAAATACTATTTGACCCAGCAATCCCTTTACTGGGTATATACCCAAAGGATTATAAATCATTCTATTATAAAGACACAAGCACATATATGTTTATTGCAGCACTATTCACAATAGCAAAGACTTAGAACCAACCCAAATGTCGATCAGTGATAGACTGGATAAAGAAAATGGCACATATACACCATGGAATATTATGCAGCCATAAAAAAGGATGAGTTCATGTCCTTTGCAGGGACATGGATGAAGCTGGAAACCATCATTCTCAGCAAACTGACACAAGAACAGAAAACCAAACACTGCAAGTTCTCACTGATAAATGGGTGTTGAAGAATGAGAACACATGGACACAGAGAGGAGAAGATCACACACTGTGGCCTGTCAGGGGATGGGGAGCTAGGAGATGGATAGCAGGGGAGTGGAGGGTAGGGAGGGGTAGCATTAGGAGACATACCTAATGTAGACGACAGGGTGATGGATGCAGCGAACCACCATGGCACGTGTATACCTATGTAACAAACCTGCACATTCTGCACAATATTATACCCCAGAACTTAAAGTATAATAATAATAAAAAGGAAAATTTTCTAAAAGAGGAAAGTTTTATTAATAATTTGAGGATTTCTAAGAAGAGAATTTCTAGGTTTCTTTGTTCTTGTAGATGCTAACATCAAAATTCCCATCTTACTATTCTTCTAGCTGTTCTGTCTCATTTCCACTCACCAGCCTCCCACCCCATGCCCACCAACCAAATTAGTTCTTTAATGCGCTCTCAATCTTAGTCCCAATCCACAGTTTTCCTAGTTAGACTGCCAGTCCTTCCAGGTGACAGCTCACTCAGCATAAAGTAACTCATTTTATGTTATCTCTCTGTTTTTTGAAGGGTAATCTTATTTATCAAGGCAAAATGGGAACTATGCATGGATATTAGGGACTTCATAAGATCAGTGGGTGCCTCACTCTGTAAAAAATATAATATTCTTATACAAAGACTTAGAAAATCTTCTGTCAACACTAAAGTAGGCATTGATTGAGGCAGTGCTAATCAAAATATGCATAATTTGCTAAAAAGAATGCATTCTTATCCATACATCCAGCTCATAAAAAGTCCACTGACCAAAACTTGATGATATCAGAAAGTATTCTTGAGGGAATGTAAACATTAATTATTATTAATATTATTTTGAGACAAGGTCTTGCTGTGTTGCCCAGGCTGGAGTGCAGTGGCATGATCTTGACTTACTGCAACCTCCCACATCCCGGGTTCAAGCGATTCTCTTGCCTCAGCCTCTGAGTAGCTGGGATTACAGGTGCATGCCACCGCGACCAGCTATGTTTTGTATTTTTATTACAGATGGGATTTCACCATTTTGGCCAGACTGGTCTCAAACTCCTGACCTCAGGTGATCCACCCGCCTCGGCCTCCCAAAGGGCTGGGATTACAAGCATGAACCAGAGCTCCTGACCTGTATCCATTAACATTCTTAAATGTAGATTGTAGAGTAAAACTTAGAATCATTTCGTTTAACACTTTTATATATAAAGTGAAGACACTGATAATATAACCTTGAGCAAGTCAATTTTCCACTTTTGCAGCAGTTTCATTATCTGTGAATAGAGGGATAATGCCTATGTTGCATATTTTATTACAACCAAATATATGTATGGGATTAATTCTGATTAATATGACATCTCTGACCAGAACCATGGGATTGAGGCACATGATTACAGCAGTGTTCCTTAGTACCTTAGGCATGTGAGATGCTGCTGTGGGATATTGCTGTTCTCCTCAAATTTTTGTTTGTCTAACATATAGAAAATTATAAAGCAGATTCAGTATGTATAAGTGATGAGAAGAAAATGGTAGATTAAGAAGTAGGAAGTGTGTAGAATTAAAATTTCTCCAATTTGGAAACCATAATTCTCGGCAAGCTGACACAAGAATTGAAAATCAAACACCACATGTTCTCACTCATAAGCAGGTGTTGAGCAATGAGAACACATGGACACAGGGAGGGGAGCATCATACACTGGAGTCTGTTGTGGGCAGCCAAGGAAGGGACAGCGGTCGGGGGCGGTGGGGGGACTTCAGGGAGGGATAACATGGGGAGAAATGCCAGATGTAGGTGACGGGCAGATGGAGGCAGCAAACCACATTGCCACTTGTGTGCCTATGCAACAATCCTGCATGATCTGCACATGTACCCCAGAACCTAAAGTACAATAAAAAAAAAGTCTGTATTCTAAGAGGATGAGATAATAACAGGACCCTGAGTAAGAAAAAGGATCTGTGGCAATGTCATTGTTATCAGTGCAAACTCACCTAAGGTGGGCTTTAGGGGACTAGTCAGACACATCTTCCTTGTCATAGGGATTGTAGCAAGCCCAAGGGAAAATCAGAAAAATAATGTATATTTTTATTTTAATCAAGGTTTTCTTTGCTGCACAGAAATTAGATCTTTTGAGAACCACCAAAATCCTTAGAGTGTATCTTAACCATGAGCACAAAGACTACATTAAATACATAACATCTATAAAAAAATTTTCAACAGTAAGTTGCTCGATCCTTCATGATTAATTTGAAAAAAATTTATACTCATTATACTCAGAAAAATAATCTTCAAAATAAAGATATGTATTTTCATTCTAATTTTCTCACCTCTACCACTTCTCACCACCTAAATCTGCTTCAAAGTAGCATGCCTTATCAAAAGGTCTGAATATTATATTAAGACAGATACAAACTTACAAAGGCAAGAAAGAGATACCATAGCCCAGCAGTTTTCTTAAATCTTCGGGAATCACTAAGGATTCCCAATCATATTTATACCTTCTCTCGTTTGAGGGGATTTTTTTGTTTTTTGACAGAATGTATTAGAAGCAGAATATATCCATCATCTAATAAAAACCATTTTGCCTCAATTGTGTTTATGTTCTTTCTTTCTGATTAAGCCCAGATTTCTGGCTTTTTTCCTGGCAGAAAAAAAAAAAAAAAAAAAAAAAAAAACAGAATAAACAATACACTCTCCTCATTCTATCAATTGCATTTCAGTAATTAATTAATTTAAGTTGTGAATGTTTTGCAACTGTTATCAGTGCCATTGCCTTCACAATTATGAAATTAGGCAGCAGCAGTCAACTAATTATCTGAGTTCCAAGTCATGATTCTAGTAGCTAGTTTTGATTTCCTTTATTTAAAGAGCTCTTCCTGCTCCTGTATTTAAGGCTTAAAATTAATTATTCACATCTGATAAAGGAAAGTAAGATAAACACTCTGTATATCATTGAATGTTACTGTAGTTTGAAAGCCTTTTATTGCTTTTGAATTATTACCATTTTGCACTTTGAAGCAAAAATAGGGTATGAGAGTGATTATAGCAGAATTTTATTCCATTTTGAAGAAATGTGAGCATAATAATAATGCTGTTAAAACCAATAGGTATGCCACACATTTGTAAAGGCTATCTGGAGCATAATGAATAGAAATAATTTTGAGTGTGCTTTTGCAAGTTGTCTCAATGTCTTGTGAACTTTTGAGACTGCCACAATTCCCTTTTCCAATTTGTTTACTGTAAAATGATTGGAAATTCCACATGAAAACCTTGTTCTAATCTTAGTTTTTACGCCGAAAACCCAACTGGTAGAAAACAGGAAGCAAGATATTCCACTTTTCTGTGCATAGTTATACACACATACACGAGTACACACACACACGTGTTTATCATATGCTAAAAATCATCTCATAATTACAATCATCCCTCAGTCTGCAGGGGATTGGTTCTAGGACCTCCCGTGAATACCACAAATCTCCATGTGTGCAAGTCCCTTACATCATATTTTCATATAACCAATGCACATAATCCTGTATACTTTAAATCATCCCTAGATTACAGATAATGTCTAATATGCTGTAAATGCTATGTGAATAATTATTAAACTATTATAGAGTTGTTTAATCATTGTCTTTAATTTGTATTTTTTAATGACTATTGTTATTTTTATTGTTTGGTTTCTGAATATTCATTATTAGAGTTTGGTTGAATTTTTGAACGTAGAAGATGTGGATACAGAGAGTTGACGGTATTTTTTTTTAAACAGGTAAAATATACATTTGTGGATATTTATGTAACGATGGCTGGATTAAACAAGAATAGAACATTTAAAAATACAATTCCAAGGCAATTTTATCCAATATTTAGAAATAAGATAGATATGATTTTTAAAATAACTTTAAACACTTTTAGACTAAAATTCTCTAGTTATTCTCAGTTTTGACTCCCAAATTAGTAAGTGTGAAAACAATCAAAAGATTGTATACTACAACGTCCCCAACTTTTTGAATAGCCTTTTGAAGCCTGAACGCAAATAATCTGCAATGCTCGAGAATAAAGCAAACTCAAAGTTTGGATTCTGAATTCAACTAGGAAATAGAATGTTGTAAGAGATCATCACTCTTACCTTAATAATGGGAAGGTCAATCGATTAAATTCTAAAGTTCATAAGTGTGTTTTAAACCATGAGACACCTGAAAAAAAGAAAAGAAAGAAACATAAATGGAAGGGTAGATACTGTTTTGTCAACATATGTTTTCATTGCTCTTGGGTGTATACCTAGGAATGGAATTTGTAAGTCATATAGAAAGTATATGTTTAATTTTTTAAAGGAATTTTTTCTACTATTTTTCTTTGACATGAAATAATTACATATATTTATGAGATACAAAGTGATATTTTGATACATAACAATCTGACTTAAATACATAGAACACTGTAACCAGCAACTGCAAAATACATCATGTTCCAATCATCATAGAACACTTATCAAGATGGGTCATATGTATATTGAGCCATAAAACAAGTCTTAATAGTTTTCAAAGTACTGAAATTCTAGAGAGCATATTGTCTGATGAAAATAGTATTAAAATAAAAATGACTAACAAAATTACATTGGGAAAAAATCTCTATTTGGGAATTAGGCAACAAAATTCTAAATCTATGGATAAAATGGGATGAAGGTGAGTAATAAAATTACTCACATATATTTTGACCTAAATTAAAATTCAAGCACCATATACAAGATATATGGAATACAGATAGCACAGTGCTTAGAATGAAATTAATAGCTTTATATTTTGTGATGGGGTAGAATAATGGCTGCTTATAAATAGACATATCCTAAACCCTGAGAGTTGTAAATATGTCACTTTACATGGCAAAAGAGACTTTTGCAGGAGAGAAGCAAGGACATAGTAAGGGAGAAAATGTAACTACGGAAGCAGAGGTTGGAATAAAGTCAGTGCTGGCTGTGACTCACAAGCCCTGGAAAGTGAGTCGCCTCTAATGATCTGGAAAAGGAAAAGAAACAGATTTCCTCATAGAACTTTCAGAAGGAAATGCAACACTCCAGGTATCTTGATGTTAGCACAGTGAAACGATGTGACCTTCAGTTTTTCCTATCGTTTCCTCTGGAATTACAGGATAATAAATCTATATTGCTTTAAGTCACTCAATTAATGGTAATTTTTACAGAAGGAATAGAAAACTATTAGAACAATGAATGATGCAGAAACAATTAATCTCCTATCTAAATACATGAGAAAAAGAAAAAATTAAACTCAAATAAAATAAATAAAATAATAAATATAAGAATAGAAATTAGTTATATGTAAAATGGAAAGACAATATACATAAAAGTAAAAAATTTACCCTTTGAACAGAATAATAAAATTCCAGAAAGACCAACCCAGAGAAAAAAAGAGAGAGAGAGAGAGAGAAAAAAATGACCAACATTCTGAAGGCAAGAGGGAGAAGGGAGAGTCACTAAAGAGCCTACATATATAAAAAATATAGTAATAAATATATTATAAACTACTTTATACTGGTATGTTAGAAAATGTACACAAGATGGACTACTTTGTAGAACACAAGTTATCAAAACTCACATGACACAAAACAGATAATTTTCAGAGCCCTATATCTGTTAAATTAAATTTGTAATGAAAACCTGCCAACACCCAAAAGTTTTATTGGTGAATTATATAAAATATTTAAGAATAAAATAATAACAATCTTATGAAACTTTTTAAACAAGAGAGAGGAAGATAAAACACATTTAAATTATTTAAATTAGGATTTTACAACCCATTATAAACATAACTGAAAATATCCTTAATTTAATGTTAGTAAAGTAAACTGAACAATGAATCATGACCAAGAAGTCATGAAATACAAGTTTGCTTTAAACTGAAAATCAATCAATACCATCCATCACATTAACAGAATAAAGAAAAAAAAAAGCCACCATCTTATTAGATATAGAAAATACATTTTGATAAAATTCAATACCAATTGATAAATTTTAAAAAAATCCTGAGGATATAAGAGAATTTCTCAATACATTAAACTTTATTTATGAATTTCTACAGGGAATCTCATATTTAATGATGAAACACTGCATGCTGTTTCACTGTGATCAGGATAAGGGAGGATGCTTACTTTCACCAACTCTCTTGACAGGGCATTAATTCATGCCAAAGAAATAAATGGCAATAAAGACTGAAGGAAAAAGTAAAATCTTTGTTGTTCTCTGATTAAATAACTGTGTATGCAGAAAATTCTATGTTTTTTATAAAAATATCCACTGACACTTAAATGAAAACTTAGAAAATTTTATTATATATTGTCAATATGCAAAAATTCTTTCAATTTATACATATTAGCAATGCTATGTGGAAATAAAATAAAATAATATCATTGACAATAGGATCAAATTCATCAAATAACTGGAGTATCCATTTAACAAAACACGAGGAAATTTTCTATACAGATAACAACAAAAAAAAAACAGTTCTGAAATCAATTAAAATCTAAAGAGAAGGATATACCTCATGCACCGACTCAAAATCTTTAAGATTTATTTATGGTTATCATACACTACATATACATATTTTGAATCACATCAGTTGCTTTAAATATATTCAGTCTGTCAAATGTATTTAAATTAAAATTCATTTCTGATTTTCAAAACTTAATTAAAATGACAGCAGGGAGGTGTGTGTGTGTGTGTGTGTGTGTGTGTGTGTGCATGTGTGTGTGAATATTGGCCAGCTTCAAGTTGATTAAAATTTATATGGAAATGCAAAGGACATAGGACAGCCAAGACACTCCAGAAAAAGAATAAAGTAGGATTTACTAGGTTTCGAAACATACTATAAACCTACAATAATAAAAAGAATTTGGTATTGCCCTAGACAAAGATCAGTGCAACTGAATAGAGAATCCTGAAATAGACCAGCCCATAAAAGAACAAATAATGTTTGATCTATGTACTGAGACAATTTTGTAAGTAAAGACTTCCTAACAAAGGGCTCTGAAAACCTTGATATTTATATGGAATAAAGAGACTCTTAATTCTCATACCACTTTTTTGCAAAAATTAATTCATAATGAATTATGGCCCGAATGTAAATGCTGAAATTATTAAACCTTCAGTATAAAATATAGAAAAAAATATTTTCATGATTGTGAAGTAGACAAGTATTTTTTGACAAGAGATATAAGAACACTAACAATAAAATTAAAACAATAGTTTTGAACTCCTTCAAAATTTAACATTTCTGTTCATTAAAATATACATTAGAAAAATTACATATTGATATATATTATGTGTACAAATAGATATAGAGAAAAATGCCATAAACTTATCTCTAGACATATATCAGACAAAGGAGTCATATTCAGAGCATACAAATATCTCCCACAAATCAATAATGAGAATAAAATAACACTCAATAATAATGGACATAAAATTTATATAGAAACTTCAAGATAATGTAGAAAAAGACAATCACAGCAAAATTTGATCAACATCTTTAGCTCTCAAAAAAGTACAAGATAAAGTGAGACAGAGAGAAAATTTTACAGTCACCAGGATAGCTAAAATAATGAGAAAAAAATAAAACTGAAATTATCAAATATTAGTGAAGATGTGGAACAACCAAACGCATTATAACTTATGGGTGGTAGCGTAAAATGGTACAACCACTTTGAAAAACTGATAGTTTATTATAAAGGAAAACATGAACCTGCTATATGCCTCTGCAAGTCATACTGTAGACACTGTATTTATCTACAAACTAGAATCAAAACAAATATTTGACCATCAATAGGAGAATGTCATATTTATACAAAGATGTTAAATTCAGCAATAAAAGGTATAAACTACTAATACATAAAATAATATTGACGAATCTCAAAAACATTATGTTATAAAGGAAAGCAAACAAAAAGGAAAATGTACTTTCTGTATACAAAGTACAGTAAACACACAAAAGTAAGCTATAAATACATACACTCAAATGTGGCTGCTTCCTAAAAATACAGCATTGACTAGAAAACACCAGAAGATTTTTCTGGTGTAATAGAAATAGTATATATTTTGTTTGGGGGTGGTGGTTACTCAGATGTATAAAAGGTCATAATTCATCCAACTGAAAACATTAGATTATTGCTTTCTATTGTATATTAATTGTTCTTCAATGAGTAATGATACACACAAAAGAAACGGAGGCAAAGTTAACTGCCAAGAGAGGCAATGAAGTGAAATGAAATAAGAAGGAAACTCTGGTTTTCAAATCCAAAGATTAGATGGTCAAATTGTGATATCTTTCTGGATTCTAGTTTTCTTATCATAAATGGGAATGATAGTTCCAAAATTACTGTATTGCTCTAAGGACTATATAAATAACATAATGAAGTGCTAGACACATAGCAGATTCCCTACAAATTTAGTTATTCACTGTCCACTGTTAATCTCATATGTCTCAGTGAGTGTAAAGTACATCCTAGAAGAACATACCTTTATTAAAAACAGTTTATAACAGAAGTACAGTATGAAAACTATAATTTTTTTCTTCTCTAGTTCACCTGGGCACTGACAGAGTGCATTAACCAGGTGTTACTGGACCAGGTGTTTCTTTCCTCACTCCCTGCCTTCCTTTTCTGCCTCTGCTTCTCTTCCCATTTCTCCTCCCCAACCTCCTTCTTTTCCCTCTCATTCCACCAATAGCCACTTATTTTAAACTAACACTTTTATAAATAAGTGAATATATAAATAAATTCATTTGCAATCAGGTATCACAGAGAATGCTGCCAATAATAGAAGAAGCAGAATTTGAATTAAGAAGAGAAATAAAGGGATTTTCACCTAAAGAAAACAAAATTCATTTAAATTGAGTAAGTAAATAGCTTATATCCTAAAAAATTCCTGGATGACTTTATTAGACTCCCCTCTCTATGCTAAACATAGAAAGAACATAGGGAGAAAAGTTCTTGAAAAGCCAAGAAAGTCATAATTTCTGCTTATCATATCTTTTTTTTCTTTTCTTTTCTTTTTTTTTTTTTTTGACAGTCTCACTCTGTTGCCCAGGCTGGAGTACAGTGACGAGATCTTGGCTCACTGCAACCTTCACCTCCCGGGTTCAAGAAATTCTCCTGCCTCAGCCTCCTGAGTATCTGCAATTACAGGCACTTGCCACCACACCTGGCTAATTTTTGTATTTTTGGTAGGGACAGGTTTCACCACGTTGGCCAGGCTGGTCTCAAACTCCTGACCTCGTGATCCACCCACTACAGCCTCCCAAACTGCTGGGATTACAGGCATGAGCCACCGAGCTGGGCCTGCTCATCATATCTTTGAAGAAAAGAAAAAGTTGATTTTTTTCAGAATAAGTAAAACCAGTCATCTTAATTTTGATACCTGCAAAGTTATTAAAGTACATTCCGAAACAATCAATTTGCAATAATCTAGATGAAGACAATGTAATGAGTTTGAATTTATGAAAATTAATCACACCAGACAGATTTTGTCTTTAATTGAGCAACCAGCCACAGGAATCAGTAACTGGCCACAGATCTTAGCATGTTTACATAAGTGCATATCTGACTGAAGTACATGAACATGGTCATTTCTAGCAAGTTGGCAGCAGGTGTGTAATGGTGATGGGCATATTAAGTGATGCCCCAACATGTTTACTTTTCAGTCATTATCAGTACCTATCATTGTCCTATAGCAATGTTTTAGAAAAATATATGCTTAAATGTTCGGGATTGTGAATAATAGCAGATGTGCAATGGCTTGAGATTGGCAGTGGACACAAACAGACAAATATTGCTGACTCCTTTTAGAACTTGTATACTCATGATCAGAGAAAGCAGTTGAAAAAAGCAGCCTTTTCTTGAGATGGAAAGAAGGAAGTGATCCTATTGGGGAAAGAGAGCTTTCAGTTAGAAGGCAGAAGTTCAATATTCAAGTGACCTAATATGCCATATAATTGGTTCCACAGACATTTCTCAAAAGCAGACATTTATCCAGCCAACGAACATATGAAAAAAAGCTTATCACTGGTCATTAGAGAAATGCAAATCAAAACCACAATGAGATACCATCTCATGCCAGTTAGAATGGTACTCGTTAAAAAGTCAGGAAACAACAGATGCTGGAGTAGATGTGGAGAAATAGGAATGCTTTTACACTGTTGGTGGGAGTGTAAATTAGTTCAACCACTGTGGAAGACACTGTGGTGACTCCTCAAGGATCTAGAACTAGAAATACCTTTTGACCCAGCAATCCCATTATAATCCTTTGGGTATATACTCAAAGGATTATAAATTATTCTACTATAAAGACACATGCACACATATGTTTATTGTGGCACTGTTCACCATAGCAAAGACTTGGAGCCAACCCAAATGCCCATCATCAGTGATAGACCGGATAAAGAAAATGTGGCACATATATACCATGGAATACTATGCAGCCATAAAAAAGGATGAATTCATGACCTTTGCAGGGACAGGGATGAAGCTGGAAACCATCATTTTCAGGACACTGACACAAGAACAGAAAACCAAACACCACATGATCTCACTCATAAGTAGGAGTTGAACAAGAACACATGGACCCAGGGAGGGGAACAACACACCAGAGTGTTTCAGGGGCTGAGGGCCTGGGGGAAGGATGGCATTAGGAGAAATACCTAATGTAGATGGTGGGTTGATGGGTGCAGCAAACCACCATGGCACACGTATACCTATGTTAACAAACCTGCTTGTTCTGCACATGTACCCCAGAACTTAAATTATAATAAAAAAAAAAAGAAGAAGAAATTGGTTCCAGAGACTACGAAATACTGCTAAGAGGAAGAATGATAGGTTGGTGATTCTTCTAAAAAGGAGTAAAACTACCAGACTGGGATAGAAATAAACGTACAAGAGTATTATTCATGTAAAAAGTACAAGAAAATCAGTTGCTTCATCAAATAAGACCTAACCATTTTAAGAAAATCTAAGTCAAAAATTCTTTTGTTATGGATTGTCTCCCATACTTTAATTTCTATTAATGCCTGAATAATCCCGTGTGCTTGTAAAAATGACAGGTTTCTTGGTGCTACCTCAATTTTACTGCTTCAAATATCTGAAAAAGAGGCATTTTGAAACAAAACAAGCTTCATAGTTTATTTCTAATAAACCAATGTGCATAGAGACTATAATTAGTCTGAGGTGGGGAGTAATGGGTTTCTAAAAATAAAAGTATGAGGCAGCTGAACATAAAAAAATATAGCCAGGTTTAAGGAGGTAACATGACTTTGAATGCTAGTGTATTTCGCCTTCTACCACACAACCAAATACAGTAAACTCTGACTTCATGAATAGTGGAGAGATTCCCACAGGTTAATCACACTGCTGGGAACGTTTAATGTAGTTTTAGTAACTATTGGATCTTCCATAGCAAACCAACAAGATAAAGAGTCAGTCTAAAATCAACCTTGCTTATGAAAATTGGAGGCTACAATTGCATTATAAAGAAATTGTCCTACATGATAATACATTAGGCAAATATGTCTGAATGTTTTCCCTCATCAGATGTAGTGGTATATTAATTCTTGTGTTTAGCATGTAGACCAGAAAAGAGTGTTAGTGGTATACATGTAACTATTCTAATTAAATGTTTCTCCTTATTAGTGTATAGCATGGACTTATCACAAACCATGCAAAACCAAAACAACAACAAACCAAATCTTCATAACATTCGCCCAGCAAAAAGTACACTCACATAGACATCTGTTTATACACATCATGATTCTCCATAGCTTATAGGAGCCCAGATGCTTCTAAAATTATATGCTGAATTACAGGTGAAAGAACAGCTGTCACCAAAAGAAAAATAATGGGCTTGCACGTTTATAGAACAGAAGCTGACATGAACTTTTCTGAAGAACTGAAAATGTCCAGCAGACTTTCTAGTTAAAAATTTTTGCTTGTCTTTGCACTTCTATGTTCCAAAAAGAACAAATACACTTAAGAACTGAAATTGTGTAATCCACTCTTGGCAAGATTTACAACCAGTTTTGAAGACCCTGGAGGCTCACATACTTCAGCCAAACAAGCATATTAAAACTTTGAAGACTGTTCTCAGCTTTCAGATCTAGTTATTAGTAAGTGGAGCACTGATGGATCTAAGTAATTATCACATATGGATATCATTTATCTGTTCTAATCTAAGTTTAAGCAAGCTTTCAAAAAGATAATTGTATGTTCTGATCAGACACTGGCATCAATTTAACCCTGACATCAACACAGACACAGATATCAATTTCAGGTAAGCAATTCAAGAACCATAGCTTGTGGGTGGAAATATGAGTCTAGGAAATTAAGAGAAAAGAAGAAATTGAGGTTATATCAAGAAACATGTGTGTCTATGCAGTTCCTTTCCTAGGGTGCCTTTTGCACCTTTATTTGGATTATCTAAAGCAACCCGAGAGTTGTTCCTACTTGCAGTCCTAGCAATTCAAAAGAAAAGAACATTGGAAATACCACTTGTCCTCTAGCATTAGAATAGTCCCATGTGGTGCTGCCTTTTGATTTGATAGAGCAGAGATTCAAAACCATTTCAACTTGTCTCCAGATCTTATTAACCAGTTTCCACACTGCCTCTGAGGTAGACATTAATATTTATAGATTAAACAAATTTGAAGAATAAGTAATACACACATGAATGTCTTATTTGCAAAGAATCTCAAAGTATCAGTTACTGGCAAGTGGCAATAAATTGGACATTTACTCTCTCCATTATCCTCAATTTCTTCATAGAGATTAATTGTTTGTGATATTTGAAAAGAAAAAGCATATGATATATAGGACAGAGTCATTGAAATAGTCTATTTTACACTGTAGTAACAAATGACTTAAATTAATTGCCTCTTTGTCAAGGTAATTCTACTTCCAACAGTCTATATGGAGAAACAAGATATATGCTGGAAAACATTCATGTATATTTTCATTATATTTTTTAAATTTACAAATGCAAACAAGAAAAATAACTGATAGTTTTCCAGAATCAATGCCAGGATTAAAAAGAAGAAGAAAAACAACTGAAAACAATCCAAATATCCAAATAATATAATTATTTCCATAAATGAAATAAACATCATGGGAATATTGTTGCCATAAGAATTAGATTTTTAAATAATTTTTAAATGAGAAAATAATTTTATCTATAATAAACACATATTTCTGTCTTCTACACAGAAGAATGTATAACGGTGTTAACTGTTGCCACAATTTGAGATCAAAGCATGCTCCTGAATTACTTCCTAAATTCATACTTGTTACATGGATAGATTATGGTTTTTCCTAAGTAGTTTGATACTGTGCAGAACTAAAAAATGACAATCTTACAGCCTTTTTCATGGATTAAAGTGTTGGTAGAAAATAAGTGATCTTCTATTTTTAAAAAATATTGTAACACCTACAATGCCTTAAAGATAGTGATCAGGTTAGCATTCAGAATCTATTAATTTAAGAAGACAAATCCAAGTTTACCATTTTAGATACAGTTTAATGAATAAAAATGTGCATCTTTAGCCCTTCTACTTATTCAAAATTTTGTTTGTGGGGTTGACTATTTTGGAGTTTATAATTTGGGAACACTCAACACTTAACAGTAAGAAACAAACAATCGAACTAAATAAATCATAGGTACATGGCTAAACAAATGTCAAAAAGACTTGAATGGGCACTTAACCAAATAAGATAGATGGATGGTAAATAAACACATGGAAATATGTCAAACATCTTCAGCCTTTAGGGAAATACAAAACCACATGAGATGTGACTATATATCTAACGCAGTGTTAAAAAAACAATATAACATTACCAGTGTCACATGTTGTCAAGAATGAAAAGCAACCAAAACTAGCAAAAACTTTCATATATTACTAATGGAAATAAAAAATAGTAGAGCAAATCCTGAAAATATATGAGCGTTTTCTTAAAAAGTTAAAGATTCACTTATCAGAAAAAAGCAATGGCACTCCTAGATGTTTACTCTGAAAAGTTCCAAACTTATGTTCACAAAACATCCTATATGTATTTGAGTGTTTATAGCCATTCTAATTTTAAAATTGCCAAAAAGCTGTAAAGAATCTAAACATTCTTCAACAGGTACTGCAACATGTTCTTCAACAGGATACGGTGCATTAATAGAATAGAATATTACTAAGCAGTAAAAAAGAATAAATGATCAATAACACCAAACAATGTTGACAGATATCAAAGATATTTTGCTGAGAGAAAGAAGACAGTTTTAAAAATTACATGCTATATGAATATGGAGAAAGCAAAACAATAGCAACAGAGAACAGATCAGTGGTTACTAGGGGTTGGAGGATGGAGAAAAGCTGTCACTTCAAGGGAACAACACAAGTGAGCTTTTGAAATGATAGAATTATTCTGTGTTCTATTTGTGGTTGTGGTTATATCAATCTATACAGGTGCTAAAACTGGTAGAACTTTACATCCTGCAAAAGCCTCAATGTACATTATTATAATCATATGCATAAATTTATTTATTTTTAAACTGACAAAAAATCAGACAAATTTGTAGATGCAATGTATCTTGATATATGTATTTACATTGTGGAAAAACTAAATTAAGATAATTAACTTCAAAATGTATTCATTTACAATAAATTTGTATTTCAGTCTAACACCCAGACTTTCAAGCTTATAATAAAGGAGACTAAAGAAAGATAAAAGAGTTTTTATAAAAAAACATTTATGAAAGTAATAGAGATCCAAAAGTTATATATGAAAAACAAAAATTATTTTGATGGACCTTTATATAGTTCTTTATTAAAGGAAATATAAATGCTCCAATTGGAGAATATTAGTAATTAACTCTTATCCAGTCTATAATGGGAGAATATTTGTAGTTTTTAAAACTCAATTATATTTTATAAACATACATTTAAAATACATAGATATATTACATTAGTTTTTAATTTTAAAAATTTGAGTTACTACATGGAATTTTAAAATATTCTCACTTTGCCACTTGATATTTGAAAATATATTATTTTTATAGAGTTTTTAAATTGATGCATATTAGATTTCAGTTGTTTCTGCACTCTAAGGACTTTCTAATGAAAACATGTGTGCTATGTTATTCCCAGGGTAATTTTATTTCAGTGTTTAGTATTATGTAGATTTTTAATACTCGGTTATAACTGTGTTTATATATTATAAAATTCTAGCAATCTTTTATTATGTTTGTCCTGAATTTAACATATTTAAATGTTCTATTTCTCAAGGACAAAAATTATATATGATGACGTATTTTTAAGAATACAAAAAATACATTAAAGTACCAGCCATATTAAGATATCATTGCATTGACACTTTGCAGTTGTGGAATTTTGCAAAGATGCAAACTATATCCTTGTTTATGAATAAAATATTGTCTCAGAAATTCTAGAATTCAACTCTTCATAGATTAACTTTTATAAGTTATACATTGTACATAGGAAATTAATAGTTTTTTCTTTTGTTTTTGTAATCATCTTTCAATATTTACCAGAAATCTATCTTATTTGCTGTATCCATTTATAAAACAGCTGCTTTTCTTAAATGGCCACCTTTATCAATTTCTCTGTATTCCTGATTTTCTTTTTACTCATGCTTTTCTTCATTCAATCAATTCATTTCTTATGCTCCAGAAAATGTGATAGATTTCAGAAGTAAATGTAGATAACAAATATTCTTGCTTTCATGGAGGTTATAGTTAATGGTGATGGCAATGGTTTGGTAGAGACAGGTAGCATTAATAAGATAGTCAGATATTAAAAATATAAGATTTATTACATAGATGTACAATTTATGTGCTGGGCGAGCTTATAAAAGGGGAACTTGATCTAGTCTGGAATGTAAGGGAAATTCTCTCAAAGGAAATTACATTTGCACTAAGATCCATTGGTTTAGGAGGAATTATTTAGGTAAAATTGGGACACAAACCCTCTGGATAAAGGCAAAAACCCATGTGAAGTCCCTGAGTCAAAAGACATGCTCATTTGTTTTTGTTTTGTTTATTATTTTATTTTCAAATTTTATTTTACATACAGGGAGTATGTGTGCATATTTTCAACATGGGTATATTGCATGATAGTGAGGTTTGGAGTACAGATCTTATTACCTAGGTAGTGAGCATAGTGCCCAATAGGTAGCTTTTAAAACCCCTTCACACTCTAGTATTTCACAATGTCTATTGTTCCCACCTTCATATTCATGTGTACTCAATGTTTAGGTCCCACTTATAATTGAGAAAATGTATTTGGTTTTCTGTCCTTGCATTAATTTGCTTAAGGTTAAGGCCTCCAGCTGCATCCACGTTGTTGCAAAGGACACGATTTCATTCTTTTTATAACTGTATAGTAATCAATGGTGTATATGTAGCACTTTTTTTTTTTTAATCCAATCTACCATTGATGGGCACCTGGGTTGATCTATGTCTTCGCTATTGTGAACAGAGCAGTGGTAAATATATAAGTGCATGTGTCCTTTGGTGGAATGATTTATTTTATTTTCAGTGTATACCCAGGAAAGAGATTGCTGGGTCAAATGGTAGCTTTGTTTTAAGAACTTTGAGAAATCCACAGATTGCTTCCAACAATGGCTGGACTAATTTACATTTCCGCCAATCACGTATAAGCAATACCCTTTTCTCTGTGGTCTTGTCAGCATTTGTTATTTTTTTACTTTTTAATAATAGCCATTCCCATCGGTGTGAGATGGTATCCCATTGTGGGTTTGATAGGCATTTCTCTGATGATCAGTAATGTTGAACGTTTTTACATGTTTTTTGACCACTTGTATGTCTTCTTTTGAGTCTATTCATGTTCTTTGCCCATTTATGAATGGGATTGCTTGTGTTTGCTTGATTTGTTTATGTTCTTTATAGCTTCTGGATATTAGGCCTTTGTTGAATGTATAGTTTGCAAAAAACTTCTTCCATTCTGTAGGTTGTCTGTCTGCTCTGTTAGTTTCTTTTGCTGTGCAGATGCTCTTTCGTTTAATTAGGTCCCACTTGTCTATTTTTGGTTTTGTAACAATTATATTTGGAGATTTAGCCAACAATTATTTGCCAGTTCTTTCAGGTAGGGAGGAGGTCTGGTAGGGAGATAGTCCACACTCTTAATGGACAAGCTTTGTAGAGCTAGGCAGGACTAGGTCTCACACCAGTCCTTGACTCAGCCCTCTAAGATTTCTGAGAGTGTGAGCTCCTCCCCGCTCCTGCTTTCAGATCCTGAGCACAACACTTAGAGCATCAGCTGCAGCCCTGGGGGACCAGGACTGCTTGCAGCTCCCTCCTCTGGCAGCTTGGGGTTGGGTTCTGAGTTTGGTGGAACTGCTCTCAGGTGGAACAAATCACCCAGGCTGGACAGCAGAGACTGCATTGTGTACATGTTTCTGCAGGGCGGCCAGTTACGGGCCCTGGAGGGGCTGGAAGGCAGGTAGGCCTGCAGGAGAGCTATGTCTCAGTCCCATGGCGAAGCAGGCCAGAGCCTCTCAGAGGTAGGTAAGCAGCCCTGGAGGTTGGGCATTTAAGGCAGGGCTCCGTGGGAGTTAACCTCAAAGGTCTCCAGCTCTGTGGCTGCTGCAGCTCTCTCAGTCTAATCTCCAGAGAGATCCTCCAGCCCCCTCACACATCTGTAGGGGTGTGAGGTCCCCCGAAGCTAGGATACCAAAGCCCTGTGGTGACAGTCAGCAGTCCCCCAGTCCCTTCACTCATCCCTTCCCCAGCGCCATTAGGTGTCTAGCAACCAACCTTGGCGTTCAGGCATCCCAGCTGGGGCTCCCAGCTTCCGTCCTCTTCCGCATCAGCAACTGCATCTTTACTCCGTCCACATTTAGCGTTTTCTCTCCAAAGATCTCTTAAAATGATGTGGGTGTAGTTGAAATCGTGGTCTCTCTCTATGGGAGCGGCACGTCACAGCTGCATCTAGTAAGCCATCTTTAACAGTGCTCAACTGAAAAACTGAATTGAATTCAGGCAAGGAGGAAAGAGTATACACGATGAGACAGAAAAGAACAGGAGGCAGATCAGGCCAAGTCTTCGTCTTATTTATATGTTGAACTTTACCCTTAGCAGTGTGTCTCTAGAGGATATTAGGCAAGGAGTAAAATAATCACAAGGAAAAATATTAGGAAGGGGCCACTGAGACGGTCTGTGTTAAGGGCTAACAGTAGCATGAACCAGAAGTGACAATCGTTATGAAGAAAAGTGGCTTGATCTGACCGATATTTAAGAGAAATGTCAGGAAATTTGGAGATTGATTGCATATGTGAGTGAGAGGGGTGTTTTGTCATGTAGGACTCATTGCTGTATAGCCTCTATCACTGAGAGGAAAGTAATGCTATTAAACAAGCAAAGAATAAGTGGAAGACATACAAGTTTGAGGGAAAAGAGCATCAGTTTGGATTTTCATGGGGAATTCAGGTTGCATCAGTATCATTTAAGCAGTTGTGTGAAATAGACAGCTGAATAGATATGGATCCGGAACTTAGAGACAAGGTCAGGGATAGAGGGATAGTATAGAGTGTCAAAGAAAAAAATATATATACCGGAAATTCATAAGGGGATTTTTATTCCAAAGAATTATTGCAAAAGAGGGAAACAGAATATTGCAGTAGGGGAATGGGAACTACTGAAATAGCTCTAGTCTCAGAATTCTTGAGGTGACTAAAAATAACACCAAAAAGTTGTTTTTTGTTTAAATAACAATAGGGTGTGTATATGGTGGAGGAGAGGTAAGCAATAGGAAAAAGCTGAGCAGGACATGGGCAGCAAGCAGACTGTAGGATCAGCATCTCTTGTCAGGAGATGTGTCATACTGTGGCCTCTGTCTAGTCTGTATGATATCTTCAACCCTTCCTTCTTCCAGGTTACTGATGCTCTTTTCAGCTGTGTTGAATTTACTGTTTAGTAAATCTTTTGATAATTATATTTTAATAATTTAGTTTACATTTCTACAAGTTTTTTTCTCAAATCTATCTCATGATGGTTTCTTGTTGCTTATTTTAAAATCTATTTCTTTAAATATTTCTACATAGTGATTGTAGATAATGTATCTAGTTTTCAAAGTCTAAAATATTTTTGGCTATTAGCCTCATTTTCTTCATGCTGAAACTTTAAAATATTTTTTTCCTTATGTGTTTGCTATAGCCATGAATCAATATTTAATCACACATCTAGTCATTTCTCCATCTAAGCAAAATGCACAACCAGACACTGTCCAGCCTTGTGCCCACTGGGAGGATTGCCCTTCATCTCAGAGATATCCCAGAGAGGGACTATAGTTCTACAGTTGTTCACTTTGAGTCATGCCTGCATACTGTGCAGAACCATCTGTAAAGCAGGCCTGAGTCTTCCCTTTCTCTGTTAATTAATTGTAGTGAATTTCCTATGAGGTCATAGGTGCCAGCTGGGAGTAAAAAGCAGTATATTAGAAATGCAGACTATGGGCATTTGGGCCACTTTTAATGTAACTTACTTGTGCTTTTGGGACCCATTAGGGCCCAGTCATGACCATTTCCATTTGATGATGGAGTGTTACTGCTTATGTGCAACTTTACAGCTTCATGGTTCAGATAACTCCCAGTTCATTATGAGTAGCTCAGTTCTCATAGTCAAGCTTGCTTATGGTCAAGCATTCATTTTCTACTAACAGGCTCAGTAACAGGTCAATAGGTGTCTCTCAAAAAAGGAATAGGCCACGGTGGGAGAATCACCTGAGATCAGGAGTTCGAGACCAGTCTGGCCAACATGGTGAAACCCCATCTGAGCTAAAAATACAAAAATTAGTTGGGCGTGGTGGCACTTGCCTGTAATCCCAGCTACTTATGAAGTGGGGCAGGAGAATCACTTGAACCTGGGAGGCTGAGATCCTGCCATTGTACTCTAGCCCAGGCAACTCTGTCTCAAAAAAAAAAAAAAGGAATAGTTATCTCCCGATGATGGTAGAGCCTTGCTCCAAATTGCTAAAGATCTGTGTTGATATTCAACTCTAAGGGCCAGTTAAGAATTCCAAACAATATCCCTATCTGCCATTGACACTACAAGCATTATCTGGTCTGATTGATCATATGACTCAAGAGGCCGAGCATCTTGCACAGCAGCATGAACATTTTGAAAAGTCTTATTATTTATTCAGCACTTGAGCTGGCAATTTGAATCCCTGAACTACTCCTTTTCTTCCATTACTTTGTCCAGTGGCATAAGATCCACAAACCTGTGTCATTATATTTTTCAGTTTTCTAAAAATATTTGAAATGTATACAGCGCTACTTAATTCTTCTCTTTGTATGAGTAATTGAGTAGGAGTATTCAATGCAGATATTTTGCTTATGTCTATTACCAGTTCATGCCAAGGACTATCAATGATTTCTTTACTACTGTAAATATAATAGCATCATTAGCATCTTTACAGTTCATCAGATTAGAGAGGCTATTCTAGGAATGTCATTATAACCTATTGAAAATTTTATGAATTTTATGAAATTCATAAAATTCTGTTACTCTAGCACCAACTCTTGGTGTTAGTCAACGTTCCCCAGAGAAAACCAATAAAATTATAACTAAAATTATTAGTAATATTATTTTTATCATTACATCTATTTCTATAATACATAGATGTATATATGCATGTACATACACACTGTATGTATATGGAGGTTTACAGAGTGTATGTACATACATATATACATCTCTCTAAATTCCCTCTGTATATGGAAATATATATATTTATGTAATATATAACATATTTATATATGTAAATGAATATATTTATGATGTAAATATAAATAAATGTACTTATATTTATAAGCCTATTTTTATTTATATATATATATATATTTCTATTGATATATATTATAAACCTATAGGTTTACATAATTATGGAGGGTGAATAGTCCCACAGCCTGTCATCTGAAATTTGCAGGAGCAGGAAAGCCAGTGGTGTAATTCAGTCCAAGTGTTAAGGCTTCAGAACCAGGGACCTGATGGTGTAAGCTGGTCTGAGTCTGAAAGTCTGAGAACCAGGAGCACTGATATTCAAGGGCAAGAGAACATGAATGTCCTTGTTCAAACAGACAGAATTTGCTCATTTTCCACCATTTTGTTTTATTCAGGCCCTCAATGGTTGGATGATGCTTGTCCCCACTGGTGAGGGCTGTCTTCCTTACTCAATCTACCAATCCAAATGCTAATCACTTCTAGAAATATTATTAATCTGGGCATCCCTTAGCTCAGACAAGTTTACACATAGAATCAACCATCATAGAGTCTAGTCTAAACTTTGTTTTTTGATCATCTTTGATGGCTTTATAATAAAATGTCTCTTGGGGACCTTGAACTTTTACCGATAGAGGGAATCTCTGATTTATCATCACTCCAAAGTTTCACACAAATGAAACCCCCCTATGCCCCCAATAAAATTCAGGGTGGTGGTATTAGTTAGCAGAAACAGAAGCAGGTTAGTCAAAATGGACAAATACATACTACAAATGCCCTGTATCATCTGACTTCAAATCCGTAAATTTCATTTGCTTTCCTTTCCCTCTAAATCATTAAATATGATTTTTTTTCTAGTCTTAGAGATTTGTACTTGATGGTTTTCTACTTCAAATGTTCTCTCAAAATGTTGCATTATGTGTCACTTAAAATTCTCAAGTGCTGTGCTGAAATAGACATTCTGCAGAAAAATATTTCCTCACCATCCTATTTAAAAGTGTTTTCACTTCTCATGATGCCCCACTTACTTCATAGTTCCAATCAACATTGGTAATGTATTTTTTTATTTCTAAATAAGGGTTATTCTCAACCCACTAAACTAGAATTTAAAGTCTGTAAAACTAGGAAACTTTTATATTGATTGCTGCCTGGTAAAGTATTCACACATATAATGTAATCAGTAAGTTTTTGTTAAATGATTATATTGAAAATTCCCTATTAGATTTTATTTTCCTGACGTTTGTCACAATAGCCTGCAATGTTCTCTTATTGATGCCTTTTTACACAAACCTGAATGAATCATCAAGCTGTTGAGCACATGCTTATCCCAAGTACCACCCTCCTTACTTCCCTGTCTTTGTCATTGAATATCCATGGTCTTATGTTCCCAGAGGACAACCACGTTTCTCTGAGCCTCATTATTCAAAGAAAAAGAGGAAAGGATGTTAAGAGAGAGAGAGAGAGACCTATGAATCCATTAGGTATTTTCCTAAACATTCAGCAGGTTTTGCCCAAAGAAGAATTCTGCATTCCAGGGCAAATTATGGTTAGCTTTTAAAATGCCATTTTGAAAATTCTTTTTAATTAAATGTTGGCAGACATTTTATAAAAGATGGCACTTACACATTAGCAATTTTAAAATGTAAATTGAATAAACTCTTTAGTCTGTAAGTGCAATACACATTCATCTGAGAAAACTTTTCAGTATAAAATAGATTATAAGTTTTTCATAACAAAAACATAGATGGCTATTGAATGTTTGATATATTTATATGCACATTAGACTGATACTAAATATTCTGTTTATAATGTGATTTCGCTTCCCAAAACATAAAATTAACATTCTCCATGTCATTTTACACCTTTAAAGACATTTGTTTCATAAAATATTAAAAATGTATTTAAGTTCCCTCTTACTATTTAGGTTCCTTCTGTTTGTGTGTTCAATGTATATTTTGGATCAATTTTGTTTTGTTCATATCTGTGTAGGTTTATAGGATAAATTATTGGTACAAGAATTGAATTACTAGATGAAAAGCATATGAGTTTTCATGGATATTGACTAGTTTTTCTTCAAAGAAAATGTCCCTCTTTTTACACCTATCAGAAATATAATATATAAGTACTAGACTTCTCCTATGCACCAACGCTCTGCATAACAAGCTTTTGTTTTTCTTGTACATTTTATTAAGTGAAAAATATTAGAACAAATGTTTCTTTTTCCCAGTCCTGGATTCCTCAAAGTGTAAGATCAAGCATCTGGCTGATTCAATTCCTGGTGAGGGCCTCCTTCCTAGCTTTTAGGAAGCCATCTTCTTGCCTTATCCTTACTGGTGGGCTGAGGAGGAGAGCAAGCTCTGAACTCTCTTCTTTAAAGGGCATTAATCCCAGTATGAAGATCCCACCATCATGACTCATCTAAACCTAACTAACTCCCCAAATCCCCATCTTCAAATACCATCACGTTGAGGGATAGGGCTTTACCATATGAATTTTCAGGGAACACTTCCAATGCATAACATGGTTCGAATCACAAGGATTGTAGTGGTGATCTTCATCGCCATGTGATCAAGGATTTCTGAACATGCTGCAAAGAGAGTTAATCTGGTCCCAGTGGTAGAAGAGCAGCCGATTAGTCATCCTGGTATTTTAGTATGGAGCCATAATAATTCTGCCTACATGAAATCTTTGTTGTATCTGAAATGCAGCTGCCTCTAATTTCTTCTGCTTATTTTTGTGGCTTAAAGTATAAGCTGCTTTACATTCTTCTTAGGGTCCAGCACTGATTCCATGGCCTCATTTTTAGCCCAGAAAAGAGGAACAGTTCTTTTGGTGAATCTCTCATTACCTCTCAAGGATTAGAGTGAAATATGAAATGAAGAGACACTGACTACTTTTCTATATTCAAGTCTCTTTCTTCACTTGTTTTTGGTAAAAAGTGTGTTTATGAGTTTAATGTGCTGCTCCTTTACTCCTAATCTCTTTTGATCATCTTGCTTTAAAAGAAAAAAAGACAATTGCAAACTCATCTTCTGTAGTACACAATTATGGTAGGGTATTTATTTTTAACTTTCTTCCATGTAGCAATTCCATCTTCCTAAGTACTAGTCTGTTTTCCTGGGAATGTTACTGGGAATTTTGGGTTGAGATGAATCCTTTAACTAAGGATATCAACAGAGCTGGAGCTCTGGACCAGCAATCTCAGTTATTGTGATAGTGAGCAAAGAATTGCAAATGCCAAAATGCAACCTCAAAGCAAAATTTATTGAAACACAGTAAATACACTCTTAGAGGGAGAGTGGGCTGATTGCTGTGAAGTGAAATCAGCACCTCTTTACAAAACTCAAGATGTCTTTATGGGGTTTGTGGGAAGGAGTCGAAATTTGGGCTGTGTCTGAGGGACAGGATGATGGTGTTTGGCAATTTATGGTTATGTAACTAAAACTAAACTGCACATGTTCCTACCCATAATTCATAAAGAAAAGCCTATTGGGGTGGAGGAAAATCACAGGTAAATTTTATTAAAATCATGGCATGAGTATAAGGTTAACTTGATACAGTTTTAGGTTACTGGGCATGTGCCACTTTAGGGAATTTGCACCTGTGCCCTAGTTTTTCTTTCCCCAGGATGTGCTGGCCACAGACTTAACCACAAATTCCATCTATTAAGGAGGAGTTAAGGCTGTTTGGGGGCTGAATTCAGGTGAGACAGGGACTGTCTCAGTGACAGCCATTTTTCTCTCCTGTATTTCCTCCTCCCAGCTGCTAATGTCTATCCAACTACCTAACAGGTACATAATTCACTACCATGAAACTTTTGAAAACTCTTGAAATACTTCAGCAATTTTAGTACCATGTACCATTCCATTTTGAAATGGGCGGTGAGTAGGAGTGAATTTACTTGCGATAAGAATAATATTCAATTAATTACATTCAAGAAAAAGTTTAGCAAGATGAAAAACATGGCTAAAAAGTAATGAGTTGGACCCACAGGTCATGTGTAAAAAATCTGCCTTTTTAATTTGTACTAGAATAACTTGTTTAAGGAATTTAATATACAACATTCATTTGAATATGTTAAGTGTAAGTGATTAATATAGGCAAAGTTAGACATTTACTGAAGACATTTTTAGTCAACACAGAAAGGTATATAAAAACACTTGTGTTTATTGTAGGTCAATTCCTTATCTAAAGGTCTCATCAAACTAAAATTTTTGTTGTTAGGCAGCATTTTATTTTGCTATTGCTTTGAGAATGGGTTGAAGATATTCTAAAGACTAGTTTCTATGTACCACATTTAGATTAATTAAGTCATATTCAAAAGAAGTTTTATTAGAGAAATCTCATGTGTATTTATCACCAAAAGGACCTTTGATGACAATAATGAGAAAGCTAGCTGTATAAGGACTACATAACTAAATAGCTAAAGAAGTTCAAAGTAATGAAGCATCCACAAAAATAGATATTTTAAAATAAACCTAGTGTTTAATGGCTATTCTTCAAAATCAAAATCTAAGAAAAGGAAATTATATCTAAATATCACATTATGAGTTTTGTATAATTAAATTGGCATGTCATGAAAGCCTAGATAAGTGAAATTTTAGATATTGTTTCTAATTATTACAATCAAGTAGATATTTATTCAATAACCCACTTTCCAGTTTTGTAAACTGAAAGACATAATATAAATATTTATAATTTTTTCAATTTTCTGTTTTGGTAGAAACAATTCTACAGAATGTGTCTTCTCATTCACTATCTCTAAACTGTGAATAAAATGTTTTAACTTTTGTACTGATTTTTAATCTAAAGAAGGTGATAAAATTGACCTACTCAAATTAAGTCTAAGTTCTGAGAGTGTGTGATGGCCATATTTAGTTGAATACAACCTATGTAGTGAGTACTTTCCATACATTGTCTCTGCGTTTCATTATGCTCACTTACAAATGAAGAAACTGGAACTCAAGTTATGTGAGTGGGCCACAGCATACAAAAGAAGAAGAACCAAGATTTAAATAGAAATTGGATTCTATTCAATTCTGCTTCCAGAATGGAACTTTCAAAACTTCTAAGAGAATTGAAGGAATGCTTAATAGATATTTGTTTTCTTATATCTTTTTATATGGGTTAATAGTAAAATACTTACAAATGTATGTATCTAAATATGGAAAATTTTTTGACTAAAGCATTTAACTTTTATTATTTAATTATACGATTATTTAATTATATGATCACTAACCAATGGTATAAATTGAAGAAATTGATATTTATATTCCAAATCTTTCAGGATTGTTATTATAGACAATAGTCAGATTTGTCTTATATGAGATCAGAATCTGAGTTTAGTTTAATCATGGAAATTAGAAGCATTAGCCTAAAACATATATTAAAAATCTTATCATTTTTAAAAATATACTGGTGAACATGGGTTTATATTTTAAGGTCCCTAATTTCAGTGTAATTTGAATTTCCTCTTGTGTTATTTAGGTCATATAATAGTTTATAATAATAAACTACTTTGTATGGATTGTAATTTCATTTTTGTTTTAATATATGGAATGATTAAGAAAGGGTCATATTTTAGTATCTGTTGATAAAGTGGTGATCATAATTAAAAAGGTACTGCTTTATACACTTATATTCTACTGGTTACAGGCAACAAATGTGCATATATGTGTGCTTCAAGGTGGAAGAAGTAACAAATACATATTTTCAGGTGGTATAACTGAAAATATAGTGAGAAGAGATAACGAGATGTATGTGTGACCATGTACTCTTAAAATAACATCTTATCAAGGACCTGAAGGAATTAAAGAAGTGAGCATGTCAATCTGTGGAGAAAGTGTGTTGCATGCATAGGAAACCAGTGCAAACATCCTACGATGGACTGATTCTAGGCATACTTAGAGTATAGCAAAAATGCTTGCACAGGTAGAATGAAGCAATTGGAGTCGGGTAACTGGAGGGGAGAAGGAGGAAAGGAAGATAGAAATAAAAGGCAGTCCGATTATCTATTAATAGGGCAAGGACCTTGAATTTTACTCTGAGTGAAATGGAAGCCATTGGGGAGTTTTCAGTAAAACTCTCATAATGGACACTTGGGTTGTTTCCATATTTTAGCTATTGGCGAATAATGCCACAATAAACGTAGAAGTGCTGATATCTCTTTGAGATACTGATTTGAATTCTTTTTGGATATATATCCAGAGTTGGCATTGCTATATCATATGGTAGTTTTACCGTTTAAATATTTTCTTAGAATCTCCATACTCTTTCCGTTGCTACTCCACTATTTTATATTACCACTAACAGCAATCAAGGTTTCTAATTTCTCCATATCCTAACCAACACCTTCTTTTAAAATAATAATCATCCTGAGTGTGAAGTGATGTCTCATTGTAATTTTTATTTGTATTTCTCTGATAGTTAATGATGTTGAACATCTTTTCATATACCTGTTGGTCATTTGTATGTCTTCTTCGGAAAAATATCCATTCAAAGCACACACAACAAAAGCAAAACTAGATAGTGCACCCACGTCAATCTAAAAGCCTCTGCACAGCAAAGGAAACAATAAACATTATGAAAAGACAAGCTATGAAATGAGAGAACATATTTGCCAAACATATATCTCATCAAGGTTAATTTCCAAAGATAAAAGGAACCCATACAACTCAGTAGCATAGAGACAAATACCTGGGTTTTAAAAACAATGAACTTGAACAAACATTTCTTGGTTTCTTCATCTGTAAATTGGAAAAAATATTATCAAGCCACCATTAAAATTGAACAGAAAGTGTGTTTTTATAAAGAAAACATTTTATTTTTATTTCTGTTCTTTTGAAAACATCAGCAAGTTTTGATGATCTAATTAGACTAATACTTGAGAAGATTATAAGGCCGGGCGTGGTGGCTCACTCCTGTAATCCAAGCACTTTGGAGGCCAAGGTGGGCAGATCACCTGAGGTCGAGAGTTCAAGACCAGCCTGACCAACATGGTGAAACCCCGTCTTAAAAAAAAAAAAAATAAGAAAAGAAAAGAAAAAAGAGAAGATTACGTGGTGAAAAGTCATTTACAACACCTTCCCCTTGAAATGTCTTTTTCTTTGTCTATGCTTCCTCATGTGAGTGAAATCACACATTCTGTGGTGCTCCCCCTAAGCCTGCCTTTCTACTGCAATCTCCCTCTTCTGGATCCTACTCTCTTCTTCCAAATGAAGGGAAATATTGACCATATGGAGGATTTATCATTCACATTGAAGGGTGTGTCATATTACTTATAGCATTCTTTCTATTTTAGAAGTAGAATAATATACATTATTTAAATCAAAGGCTAAATTTCTAGTGATAAACTTTCACAGTTATTTAATAATTCATACAAAGAATGTCTTAGATATTGGGTCATGTGAGCTACATTTCTAAGTGATTTAAAGGGTTTGGCTGAGAATGTATTCGCCCTGGCTCTATTCCCATCTGTGCAAATATGGGTTGTTCTTCGTCAGGCAGCAATTCCAGCCTGAATGTTCTGGGGCTTAGTTTGGATGAAGGGAACAGTGCATTTTTACTTAACCTCAAGTCACACTCAGTGGTAGCTGGTTGTTTTTATAGAGTCTTATACTCAGAGTTCATTTGAATCATCTGGGTTTCATCAGGGTTACCATTAATCTAATCACAAGCTGTGTAGTTGTCGAGAAGAATAGCTAATATTTAAGTCTTCCCCAGTAAGGTTATCTGTGTTTATTCTCCCTAAATTGCATCTTTGCTTGGAAGTAAGAGGGTCAGTGTAAAACATCAATAGGCATTGGACCAAACCGAATTTATGGCTCTATGATATCATACTTTAGTCATAGCTTACTAACATTTGTGTATGTCTTGGGGAAAAATAAGTCACAAATAATTCTTAATTTGGAAAAACTGAGAAAGTCCTCCTATAAAACAATTTGCCAACAACATTGTTGTTTAGTAAGGATGCAGTAATGTAAGAATGACTAATAACTGATAATTGACAAGTTGCTAACTTCTCTGTCTTGAACATGGGAATAACTATACATACTTGGCAAGGTTATTGTGAAAATCAGTTTGTTAAATGGATATACTATTCAGAATTCAATGCCTATTTTGAACATTACATACCAATTTTTACACAGCACCAAACCCATTTCCCTCAAACCATATGCTATCACAACAAGGTAACACAAGCCTAAGTTCTCCAATTTAAATGTTTTTCACTCTTTTACTCTATACTATAGTCATTAAAATCCTTATAATCTTAACATTTTTGTAGCTAATCTGAAAATACTTGGCTTTAAATATCTATTTGTGTGAATTAAGTAAGGTGATCTGTGTCTTGGATGCAGGTAAACATGTCTCAGAATCATTCATGAGGTAAATATTGATACAATAATCATAAGAAATGCAAGAAGTAATTCCTATGCTTTTGCTTGTCTTCACAACACCAGCAAAAAAAAAAAAAAACAAAAAAAAAAAACAGGTTTTTATTAAATAGATGAAGGTTAAAAAAAAGAGAGAGAAGGAAACACTGGATAGCTGATCTTCAACAGAAATAACTTAGGGAAGTCACAAAGTAGTAGATACATTTATCCCAATATAACAAAGCTCTGTAGACTGTATACAATAGACACACATCTGGGAAGTAAATAATATAGTAGAAAAGAAAGAAGAAAA
This sequence comes from Aotus nancymaae, assembly GCF_030222135.1. Lineage (NCBI taxonomy): Eukaryota > Metazoa > Chordata > Mammalia > Primates > Aotidae > Aotus > Aotus nancymaae. Next base: position 10,251,241 of record NW_026988438.1, read on the forward strand.
AAAGAAATTAACAAATGATAGGTAATGACAAAAGAGGCCATTTAGAAACTGAATATATTTTTTTCAGGTTTTTATATGATGCTTTACATTACAGTCTCTGAAAGTCAGATACTATATACTATTTCTATCTATTTGCCTGTCTATAAACCTGTAGTGAAATCTTAAAACTTTATTTTGCCTCAGGATTTATTCTGAATGTAAGTTGAACTTTCTTATGCAAGAAACAGGGCTTAGTCATCTTTGACACAGTTTTTGGCTCTCCACCTCCTCCCAGTTCCTCAATATGGTAGATCCAGATGTCTGCCTTATACAGCCACCTCCTGGTGACTGTCTCACTACAGGAAGCTGGATACAACATACTTGAGACCCCTACCGAGCCCCGCATCCTGCATCAACTGCACAGATATGGTATAGTGACCATTTCTCAGTAATATCATGATTCCATGGAACTTGTACCTGCTTGCTATTGACTTACCAATTAGAACTCCCTGCAGGGAAATCTGCTTGGGTAACACCTTAGACACCATCAAAGACACTAGGCCTCAGATCCCTCCCTTCTTCTCCCCATTTTTGCTCCTCGTCTGCTGGTGGGCACTCATGTTCTAAATGACTTCCCCCTTCCACGTGGCCCTGTAAGACGTGCTGCCCTCTTTCTGGGAACTGTATTAAAAAATCCTTCTTCAGAGGGTAGAATGATGGATTCAGAGGCAGGGTATTTGGGGAAATGTGGAGATGATAGACAAAGGGTACAAAAATCTCAGTTAAAAAGGAGGAATAAGTTTTCTTTGAGATCTTTTGTACAGTGAGTAAATACAGTTAATACTAGTATATTGTACAATTTGATATTACTAAGAGAGTAAATTTCAAATGTTCTCAAAATTTAAAAAAGATAAATATTTGAGGTTGATTGAATTATTTCACATTGTGCTTAGAAGTCATAATATCACCTTGTACCCCCAAAACATACACAATTATAAACTGTCAATTTATAAGACAATTTTTTAAAAGGAAGTATTATAAGAAAGATGCTTCTCTAATTTCATGTGTCCCATCTAACTGATACGCTTAAATCTAACTATTTTCCCTATCAGGGCTCTCCCAGAGAGTAGCTATCTGAGTAGGAATAAGCTGGACACAGATCAGACAAGAGCCATAGGGTATCTGCCAGTGTAAATTAATTTCGGTGAGAGGGACACCTGATTATAGATCAGACACATAGGCACTAGAACATCATCCTGGGGAGAGAGATCCAAGATGGCTGATGATTAGCAGCTCGGGCACGTACCTCCCAGTGAAAGCGCAAAGAACGAGAGGACGCCACACTTTCAGACGAATATTAGTTGCTCACGGACCAGGAGATTCCCAGTGGAAGAGCTCCACGGGTCGCCAGGGCGACTCTTGTGGCCGGCGTGGCGGTTTTGCTGGTGCCTTAGCACGCCAGTTCTTGGTGCAGAGTCCGGAGATTCCCGGGCAGAAAAGCACCATCAATCTTAACACCGCTGTTTTGGCCGGCGCAGTGGAGTGCTCAGATTTCGGCGCAGGGAATCAACAAGTTGGACGTCAGAGACCCAGTTAGAAAGTCGGTAATTATAAAGATGACAGACAGACAAATATATAATGAAGGGAAGAAACCAGCGTAAAAAGGTAGAGAATACTCAAAATCAGAATGCCTCTCCCTCTACAGGGGATTGCAATTCCTCATCAGTAACGGAACAAGGCTTAATAGATTACACGTATGTTCCAATAACAGAAGCAGGTTTCAAAACGTGGGTGATAAGAAACTTCTGTGAATTAAAAGAACTTGTTCTAACCCAATGCAAAGAAACTAAGAACCTTGATAAAAGGTTTGACGAAATGTTAACGAGAATGGACAATTTAGAGAAGAATATAAGTGAATTGATGGAGCTGAAAAACACAACATGAGAACTTCGCGAAGCATGCACAAGTTTAAACAGTCGAATTGATCAAGCATAAGGAAAGATATCAGAAGTCGAGGACCAGCTCAGTGAAATGAAACGAGAAGACAAGAATGCAGAAAAAAGGATGAAAAGGAATGAGCAAAGTCTCCAGGAAATATGGGACTATGTGAAAAGACCTAATCTACGTTTGATAGGTGTACCTGAATGTGATGAAGAGAATGAATCCAAGTTGGAAAATACTCTTCAGGATATCATTCAGGAAAATTTTCCCAACCTGGCAAGGCAGGGTAATATTCAACTCCAGGTAATACAGAGAACACCACAAAGATATTCTTCAAGAAGACCAACCCCAAGGCACATAATCACCAGATTTATTAGGGTTGAAATGAAGGAGAAAATACTAAGGGCAGCCAGAGAGAAAGGTCAGGTTACCCATAAAGGGAAACCTATCAGACTTACAGCAGATCTCTCAGCAGAAACCCTACAAGCCAGAAAAGAGTGGGGACCAATATTTAACATCCTTAAAGAAGAGAACTTTCAACCCAGAATTTCCTATCCAGCCAAACTAAGCTTTATGAGTGAAGGAAAAATTAAATCTTTTGCGAACAAACAAGTACTTAAAGAGTTCACCACCACCAGGCCTGCTTTACAAGAGCTTCTGAAAGAAGCACTATACATATAAAGGAACAACCAATATCAGCCTTTCCAAAAATATATCAAAAAGCAAAGAACTTTAACACAATAAAAAATTTACATCAACTAATGGGCAAAACAGCCAGCTAGCATCAAACGCCGGTATTAAACTTATATATATTTTAATTGGATAAAAAGCCAAAACCCATCGGTATGCTGCATCCGGGCCCATCTTACATGCAACAATACACAAAGACTCAGAGAGAAGGAGGAAGATTTACCAATCAAACAGAGAGTAAAAATAAACCAATAAACAAAAAGCAGGAGATGCAATTCTCGCCTCTGATAAAGTAGACTTTAAAGCAACAAAGATCAAAAGAGGCCAGGAATGACATTACATAATGGCAAAAGGATCAACGCAACAAGAAGAGCTAACGATTCTATAGATCAACAAGATAGAAAATTAACAAGGATATTCAGAACTTGAACTCAGACCCGGAACAAGTAAACTTAATAAACATTTATAGAACTCTCCATTTCAAATACACAAAACATACATTACCACCTCACACCTATTCCAAAGGTGACTATATAATTGGAAGTAAATCACTCCTCAGTAATCGCATAGCATTTCATAGGTTTAAATTAAATATTGGTTGGCTGTTTGTTTGTTATCTTCTTCCCTTATTCCTTCCTGACTACATCATTAAGTATAATTATCAGTATAAAAGAGGTTTTCAATACCCATTACTAAATTGCATTCTAGCCTGGGCAAGAAATCAATACTCCCATTCTCTCTCCCTCTTTCTTTTCCTTCTCCCTCCTCCCCATTCTGTCTCTCTCTTTCTCTTCCTTTTTCCTCCTTCCTATTTTCCTCTCTTTCTCTTTTAAAAAAAAAAAAAAAAAAAAAAAGAAGTATCCTATGAGAGACACACTGTAAACATCCACAACCATCTCTCCTGGAACCCTGGCAGGGATGGAATACATAGCCACTCTCCAGAGAGACCTCAAGAGTAAGCATTTGGAAAATGATAGCCTTTCTACTGAAGATAAAACTAGAAAAAAAAAATGTGGGAAACTCAAAAGTATTTTGAGGATATTATTTGCCATTTAGCATACTCTGTTTCCAAATTGCTAATAAAGTTTATAATGCAGTTTCTTAATGTAGAATGTTATTAGAGAATGATAGGTAGGAAATGAAAACCAGGCATTAATATAAAGTACTTTCTTGAAAGAGTTATTCTTTTGCAGCTTCATTGTTATGTTGGAAGAATTAGGATTCATCTCTGCTGAAAGAGATTCTTTAGTCCTGTTATTTACCTACAGCCTTTCCCTTTCAAGCCCTTTCTGATTTTGACCTTAGTCTGAGCCAGCAATTTGGATCAGCTCCACTTAAAATGGGATCTGTTTACACTTCCCTCTTTTAATCAGCCTTAGAGTGAAATTGGAATGGAATGCATAATCATTTAATGATGCCAATGTTTGCCAGTCTGTCTCACCAGCTTGAGTCCATGCAAGAGATAATTTTGAAGTAAAAAAGGTTACTCCATTTACTAAGCAGAGGGAGGTAAGTAGTATTTTCCCAAAAATGCATAAGTGGTTTCTTCCTTCACATACTGGAGAGAATCACTGACTGAATTCTCCACAGTAAAGTTCCAGGATTCATTTTTAATAAAGTTGTTTATTTCAGAGTATAAGCTTCACATTTTGTACAAAATACAGAAACCAGCACAGGAGGTGAAAAAAGCTGTTCTGCTGTAATAGTGTAATTTGTTTCCTGGCCATTAAATGAGAATGCTGGGATTTTAATTCCACTATTTGGTTTCCAGCATCTACTATAATTAATTTTCTCTTATTTTGTTGCTATAGAATCAAATGGAAACTAATGATGTGGAACCCAGTGTTGTCAAGGCTGTGATGAGCTTCATCTACGAGGTGGGGAAGCTCTTCCATCTGACAAAATGGCAGATGACTTGAGTAGGTTCTGACAATGCTGGGGTCCTGTGCCTTGTGGCGATGTTCTGCTCGAATTAGACCACCTAGGGATTGCAGTTCCAAACCAAAGCTGTTTTAAATCTTTCACTCGCTTGCTGCTGTATTCCTTTGTCAGCTTCATAACATACTAACTTTTTTATATGCACTTTCTTCATCTGACTTTTTAAAAACAATAAAGTTTATAGCATCCTAATAAATGTTTCAGTGTCTCTTGATGCCATCAGATTGACATGTAAAGGTGTTTTTTAAATCACCGTAAAATTGATTTTATAGATGTAATATTCTAATAGATGAAAGAAGATAATAAACCTTTTTTTCTGATTCTAAAATATTTAGCAAGAGGTCATTTAATTTCTCAGAAGGCAGAAAGAGCACTAAACCAAAATGCTTCTGCTGACTATTAATAGCAAGAGAAAATCTCTTGATTAGTTTGAAGTGAGAACAATTGAGAATGTGACAATGTCATTTTAGAGCTTGTGAAAATCAGAGAAATGAATTTCAGACATTGCTGAAATAAGATACTTTCCTAACCCTACAAAGATAGTCAAGAGAGCATTAAATTCAAACTTAAAAAGGCCAATAAGAAAGAGAGGTTGAGCTTGAGAAATCTTGAGATTCCATAATCCTTTTAGCTCATCACTGGAAATTCTAACAGGAATATTATGTGAGGCAACCCTGTAAAAGTTATATTTGAACAAATATGTGAAGTATGAGAAAGAGTTAGATGTGGTATGATGAGGGAGAGGAGAGGAGACAACTGTTCCAGAAAGAAAATATTGAAATAGAAAAGAACAAAGGAATATACCATCTTTGAGGAATCTATGAGAGACCAATATGGACGGAATGTAGTTGTAAAAAAAAGATCAAATGCTACAAAAAGAGGGAAGCAAAGATGGCAGAGACAAGATTTTGCAAGTCTTGCTGTAGGTAGTTCTAAAGACGTTTGGACTTTTAATTGCAATGGGAAGCCTTTGACAAGTTTTAGGATTAGCAATATGAAATTTGAGGTTTCGAGGTTTTCTTTTTAATATATATATTTTATTGCGTTTTAAGTTTTAGGGTACATGTGAAGAACATGCAAGATTGTTGCATAGGCACATACATGGCAATGTGGTTTGCTGCCTTCCTCCCCATCACCTATATCTGGCATTTCTCCCCATGTTATCTCTCCCCAACTCCCCACTCACCACTGTCCCTCCCCTAGTTCCCTCCACAGACCCCAGTGTATGATGCTCCCCTCCCTCAAAACATGGACATAGGGAGGGGAGCATCACAACTGTTCTGAGAAATAGTTGACAGAATGTTAAAAGCATGGAAAGCTGTGAGAAATCCATTGTAATATCCTTCACAAGCAAAGGTGATATTTTCAACTAGAGTAATATTGGTAGAAAAAGAGACAAGTAGATGGATTCAGTTATTTAGGAGGCCAAATAACAAAATTTAATATGAGGAGATAGGAAGATGTCTTACCACAGGTTCTTTTGAAAACAGAGTCTGAAGCAGATTAAATTGTTGATGCTTTATTTCAGAAGTACAACTGCAGGACAATTAAAAAGAGAATGGGGTTAGGAAATACCCACTTTGTAGTGGCTACACTATTAATTACCTTTTAAGATGATCTCTGAAGAGACACAGAAATTTGCCCTGTAGCTATATTCACTGATCTAATAAAACTTATCCAAATGAGTTCCAAAAAGACACTGCTTAGAAACTTAAGCAGTGTTTTCTTGGAACTTGCCTAATTTTCCCCTATTCTTGTTTCACAATGGACAAAATAACTCCATATGGAGTGTATTCCCCTGCAATGCTAAAGGGATATAAGAACAGGCAAACTAATTTTGCCTAATAGAGTCTTAAATAAATTCTACTTGAGCAATGGTGGTAAATGGTGGTGCCATTGACTATGATGAGAAATAGAGGAAGAGGTTTATGCTTTGCAGAGTAGCTAATTAAAGTTCTCCACACATAGAGTTTGAAATACTCATGAAATAGGTGGACAATACTCCAGCATATATCCAAGAAGAGGGTTAATAAAGTTCCAAGCCCAGAGTTACAGTTGACGTATTGAAGGCAACTGAAGCCATGGAGTGAACAGGATGCATCACCCACTCACCCACCCCCTATCAGTAAGAGTTTAATGAAGCCACAAAAGACCTAAGGAAAAATACTGGAAAATCTTTCAATATTTATGGTTAGTTAGAAAACAAGAATTTAAAGTGAAAAGTGATCAGAAAGTTTGAAGAAAACCACAGCTATGTCTGATCAAAAAGACAAAAGGTAAAAGTGTTACAATGATGGAGGAATAAGCTATACTGAACAACGCTGAAAGACTGAGAACAGGATTCAGCAACACAGAGGTCACTGAAAATTTTAGGGAGTTACGAGAAGTCGTGCATATGGGATTCAGGTTGGGGTTGTCTGGGTAACAACTGAGAGATGGTGAAATAATAAAAAAGACCAAAGACATCTAGTTGAATAATAGGTTTTATTTGTTTTAATAAGAAAGTGACTAGAGCATGTTTACTTGTTAATGGGGAAAAGACAGTAGAAAATAAAAATTGAAAATAAAAATAGAAAAATTGAATATAATCAAGAGCACAGAATTTGTGAAATGTGAGAAAGAAAATATATTTAGAGCTCAGCTAGATAGGTTATTATTAGGTAGCAGAAGAAACACGTCAATATTTTTAATATAAAACTTATAGGAGAAAGAGACTGATGATAGATACATATATGTATGTCTGTTTGATCTTTCCTCCTGATTACTACTTTTTTAAAATATTTGTTTTCTATGAAGCATGAATACAGAGAATCTGCTAAAATGACATAATGGCTCTGAGACAGGGCCCTACGTTTTATGATTTGAAATATTTTTGATGCAGTGAGAATTATTGGAATACTGATAAACATGGTTACCAGGAAAATTATTGAGGTTGCTTGTATGGGTTGAATTATGTTCTCCCCAAAAATATGTTGTAGTCTTTACCACCAGTACCTCAGAATATCACTTTAGTTGGAGATAGGGTCTTCATACAGATATTCAAGTTAAATAATGTCATTAGTGTTGGCCCTAATCTAATATACTTGGTATTCTTATAAAGAAGAGAAAATTTGAGAGAGAGAAATATATGCATAAAAGGAAGATGACATGAAGACACTTTGGGAGAAGACAGCCTTCTCCAAGACAAAGCCAAGGAGAGAGGTCTGGAGATCTTTCCCTCACAGTCCTCAGAGGAACCAACCCTGTTGATACCTTCTGTGCTTCAAAACTCAAGAGGAGGAATTTCTATTGCTTAAGCCCCTCAGTTTGTACTACTTCGTTAAGGCACCCGTAACAAACTGAATCCGTGGTGTGCATAAATTTATTGTCACCAGTCTGCCCAATAGTGGGATTTTCTTCCCAGCGTAGTAAGAGGTACACATTTTGGACTCCTCCAGTGTGGGTTTTGCTCAAAGGTTTAACAAATGGAAAAAAGGACACGAACATTGAGGATGCTGTTAAGAATGAATCCTTAATCTTAGATACCATGGATCTAAACAGAAGAGGAGAAAAAGTCAAGAAGCCCTGAAACATGTGAAGAGAGTTTGGATTCTAATAAAAAGTAAAAAGAAGTATATAAACAGGGATTATTATTACAAGTTATAGCCAAGGTGAAAACAAATGGGGAAAAAAGAATGTTTTATGTATGTTTTGACTCTGAAAAGCCAAAACATACATAAAATAGGGAAAACATGGAAAAATTATTTTCCAGTTCTAATTCAAAAGTCACCTCCTCTTTGAAGCCTTCTGGATTCCCCTGCTAAACTCAGTCACTTCCTCCTGTACATGTCTTCAAATATCACACATTTCCTTTTAATTGAACTTTTCAACTTGTAGAATGTTTACTCAAGACATGCTCTATGATGTCACAATCAGGTATGAAGACTTTCTGCCCTATAACATCAGGTGCTCAGTACTTATTAAATTGTATTAAATGAAATACTGGCATTATAAAAAACTTTAAAAAATTGGTATTTGTAACACAAAAACAAAAGAAACAACGATAGCGGAAAGATCAGGTCTGCTGTTCAGAGCTCATGTTGTCACCTTAGCAGATAATGGAAAGTAGAATTACTCAGCTATTTTGCCTCCATCTTTCCTGTCAAAAGGAATGAGCATCAGGAAGAAACTCAGACCTAACTATTGAAAGAGGGAATTGAAGCCTGATATAAGTGAAGAGATAGTATGAAACCAGGTAACTGCTCTAAATGAGTTTGTCTCCTAGCCCAAATAAGCTATTTCTCAGACTACTGAGAAAGCTTAAGTTAAAATTATTGAACTGTTCTTCATGATGTTGGAAGAATTACAGAGAATAGACAAGTTGCTGGAAAGTGAGCAATGGATAAATATCCTGGTTTTAAAAAATGGAGGAAGTTACAGGTTTAAATGATAGATATTAATGTCAGTGGATATTTGTGGCTGGGACTATGAAAGCATGATTCAAGAATAGGAACAGAGGAAAAGAAGCCTTCATAAGCTCCTGAAAAATAAGACATGCCAGATTAACTTCTAAACCAAACCAAGTAATCTGATTTCAAAGTCATGCATTGAGCCTCCATGCTTTGGATTCATTGGCTTATTTATTTATCTATTTCTACCCTTTCCAAAAGTTATTAGAGAGCATATTAGTTTACACCTTATGCAAACAACTAAGAGGGATACATGACAATGTAGATATTTTTCTACATTTCAGCACATGATCTAAGAATTTTCTCATAATTTTATTTCAAAAAAGAGGGTCAATATGTGCTATAAGTGATACTGTAATTAGGAATATTATTGATGGTCATGTCAACATAGCATAATATTAATAATACCAACTTTGGAACGCCCTTGCTGATAATTGAATCCTTACTCTGCCACCACCTAAATATTTTCTCTCAGCCAAAGTACTTTACTTTCCTATGCCTTGGTTTTATCATCTATGAAAGAGGATTCTAATAATACTAACCAGTGGCATTGCTGTGAGATTTTGCAAATATTATCTGGAAAACTCAGTATAAGATCTGGCACATAATAATCACTCAAAATGCTATTATTTTTTCTGAATAATTTTTATTGCCAATTCAAAGGGTCTATATACCTGTTCTCCCAATATATATATTTTTACCAATTATTGGGTAGAAAATATCATTACCTATTGACTAAATTTAAGAATGGCATGAAGCGGAGAGGTCAAAGAGTGATATAGTAATATGTGAACCAAATTGTTTTTGTAACCAGAAACAGCAAAAAAAAAAAAAAAAACTTCGAAGGTAAAATGTTTGGAGATGGAAAAAAGTTATTTAGTGCCACAAATATCATACAGCATATTCAATGAAGACAGTGTTTTGTGGACAAAAACTGCCATAAAAAATTAGTAAAATCCAGTATTTTATTACTCTATTCATTTAAACATAAATTTAGCTTATTAATATAAAGCACTAACAAGCATTTTTCCATGATCACTTTACCTAGTAAGTGTGTGAAAGTGTAAACTTCCAGTGCTCACTTGAAAACCATGCACATGTGAATGGCAGTATATGTCCCTTGAGCAAGAGAGAGAGCAAAGAGGCTGTCTCAGCAAGCTTACTGCCAAGCATTTAAATGTTCTTTCATTAATCTAATTCCAATAGTTGCTAAAAAATATAAAAATGTAGCTGTCAAAATAAATATGCCTATGTTCATAATACAATGCATATTAATTGTATATATTACATTAAATCATACATTACAAAATGCATTTTGATATACCATATTTATTATATAACTAATTTTTAACATTTATGATATAGAATGATATATATTTTTATGTAAGTAAACATGCATATATAAAGATTATATGATATGTTAATATATTGATGGCTATTTAACATATACTTATTTTAGAATTTTACATAAAAAACAATAATATACTCATGCTGTATTTTGTTCAATGAAATTATACATTTAAACATGTAAATTTAAACATACTGTGATAAAATTTAATATAGTTTTTAATGTTTTACTTTGTTAATATATAGTTATATATACTACTGTATTACATTTTATTAAAATAAAAGTATTATACCTTCTTCGGACTTTACAGATGAATATCTTTTTTTTCTCTATTAAAACTAGGACCTTGAAGGAGAAAACCAAAGTAGGGCCAAGAAATATTTTAGGAATGATCCTGCTTACTGAATACATTAATGACAAGTAAGCAGTTAATACATGCTTGTTACGACATGTTAAGAATTTGATTCAATTTATTTAAATCATATTTGTTCCTTCCCTGTCCATTACTACATTCATTTCCATTAATTATTATTTTTGAGAGTTTACTTGGGCATGTCATCATAGCAATGCTATCGATGCTGTCTAGATGATTATTGAGTAAATCCTGACACTAAGAATAGTTATGATGTGTGCCAGAGGAGCATGCCATCACGTTTCTCCAAGAAACAGGCAAATGGAGAATTGTTCTTGGTTAATCAGCAGGCTACTCATAAGCTTTTTATTTTCTTCTTTCTGACCTAGCCTTATATTTTTTTGTAAAATTAAAACCATGACTCAATTACAAGTGAGAGTGAAAAGTTGATTATTAAGGATAATATATGGTTTGGTTTTTTGTGTCTTTTTGTCAAAGACAAATACAATATTCTTCCTGTGACAGGCAACTTTGGCTCAGAGTCACAGTCAGTCTTCCTGAACTCTCCTTAGATTGCCTACAGCCTAGGACCACTCTATCCAATTTGCTTTCTTCTCTATTTAACGTGGGGTCAACTTTACATTAACCTTACCCAGTTCCTTCCTCATTTTCTCTCATAGACATTTCCTCTAATAAAATCTTTCCAGTTACTCTCATAAGATCCAAGGTAACACATCAGACTTTTGATGTTTTAGAAATATGTCTCTTTGAATGTGTTCTCTATTTGTTAGCATCCCTTAAAAAAAGTACTATGAAAATAGACAGTTAAAAACAGATATTGTAAGAAAAAAAGAATAATATTAGTCAATTGGGACAAAAAATTTTGTTTATGCTTTCAAATATATTGAACTTAGCAAGTAATGTCACCACAAAAAAAAAAAAAAAAAAAAAAATGGAGTAGGGAACTCCAGGGCCCATACTTCTAATAAGGCAACTAAAAAGCTATCAAACCTTGTCAGCATCAACTTCTGCAGAACTCTGGAATCTAAACAAAGGTGTACAACAACCAGCGTAAGGCTCAGTGAAGAAAAATATTGCTGCATTGCAGTAAGAGAATGCTGGTGTGGAAATGGTCAGAAGGTGCAATACAGACCTTATTCTCAAATAACTGTGGTTATGAGTTTTAAGCAGTCTGGCAATTCCCTAAAAACAGGCACAAGGGCTTTGATTTGCCAAATCACAACACTCCCAGAGATAGAGCATCTTCCTGGACAAATGTTGAAAATGTTTAAAGGCAAAAGTATGGATAACATAATTCTAGGCAAAAGTTAAAAGTCAGAACAAAAAACTGGTAAGGAAGAGGCTAGAAAAAGAGATGTATGAGAATATAAGAAATTTAAAAATCTCCTATAAATACCAGGGAATAAAAAAAGAAACAAAAAGGTATACACTTGAGATTAGTTCTGTCTTGTAACATAGAATCTAACCTGGAGAATATTCTACGTGTCTTGACAGAAACATGCATTCTGTTGTATTCCCAATTACCTATCTTCTTACTTTTGCTTCCTGTGCTTCTGGTGTCATACTCAGGAAATTATTTCCAAAACCAATGCCACGAAGTGTTTTGTTTTCCTATTTTGTTTTCTTCTTGTATTTTTGCAGTTTCAGGTCTTATGTTTAAATCTTAAATCCATTCTGAGCTGATTCTTGTGTATGGTAGATCCAAGTTTCTCATGATTATTTGTTGAAAAGACTATCATTTCTCCATTGTGTGTTCTCGCCACCCTTATTAAAGAACAGTTGAAGATATATGCATAGGTTTACTTCTGGGCTTGTCACTGTATTCTGTTGGTCTATGTATCTTTCTGCATATCAGTACTGTATCATTTCAATTACATTGTAATATATTTTAAAATCAAGAAGTTTGTGATGTTTTCAGCTTTATTTTTCTTTCTGAAGATTTATTTGGTTACTTAAATCCAGTGGGATTCCACATACATTTTTGTATTATTTTCTCTTTTTCTGTAAAACATGCCATTGGGATTTTGATAGAAATTACATTGAATCTGTACGTTGTTTTGGGTAATATGGACATTTTAACAATATTAAGTTTTCTAATCCATGACCTCAGGATATCTTTCTACTTATTTTCATCTTTAATTTCATTCATCAGTGTTTTTTAGTTTTCAGAGAACAAAACTTTCATCTCTCAGTTAAGCTTATTTCTAAGTATTTTATTCTTTTTGATGCTGATAGAAATGGGATTGTTTTCTTAACTTCCTTTTCTTTCATTGTTAATATGTAGAAACAAGATTTATATATGTTGATTGTTTTTAGCCTGCAACTTTCCTGATTTTGTCTATTAGTTCTAACTGTGTGTGTGTGTGTGTGTGTGTGTGTTTGCACACATATATCTGTTGTAATATTCAGGGTTTTCTATGTGTCAGATCAGATCACCTGTGAACAAAGAAATTTTACTTCTTTCCAATTTAGAAGCCACTTAGTTAGTTAGTTAGTTAGTTCGCTTTATTGTTCTTGCTAGAACTTCCAATATGTATTAAAGTGGTGAGAGTGAACATCCTTCCCTTGATTCTTACTTAGAGAAAAAGATTTCAGCTTTTTACAGCAAGCATAATAATAATGTAGTTTTGTCATATATGACTTTACTCTGTTAAGGTAATTTGCTTCTATTCCTATTTTGTTTAGAATTTTTATAATGAAGCATTACATTTTATCAAATTTGCCCCTGTATCTATTGAGATGGTCATGTGGTTTTCAGTCTTTGTTCTGTTAATTCAGTGTATCACATGCATACATTTCCCTATGTTGAACTTTTCTTTCACTACAGACATAAATCCTATTTGGCTGTAACTATAGGCCCTTCAATGTGCTGTTGAATTTTGTTTGCTAGTCTTTTTTTGAGGTTTTTTCACCAATGTTAATCAACAATATTGATCTGTAGCTTTTTTCTTTGTTTTGTTTCTTGGCTGAGAAAAATTAATATTAATTCTTCTTAAAATGCTTAGTAGGCTTCACCAATAAAGCCATCCAGTCCAGGCCATTTTTTTTTATGTGTGTGTGATGTTTTTGGTTACTGAGTCAAATTCCTTATTCATTATAGGTATATTCATATTTTCTATTTCTTCATAATTTAGTCTTAATAGGTGGTATGTTTCTAAGAAATGATTCATTTCTTATGGTTACTTAATCTGTTGGTGTATAAATTATTCATATAATCTCTTAGGATTCTTTTTATTTCTATGGCATCAATTATAATGTCTTCTCTGCATTTTATTTCTAATTTTTTTTTTTGAGATGGATTTTCACTCTTGACACCCAGGCTGGAGTGCAATGGTGCAATCTTTGCTCACTGCAACTTCTGCCTCCTAGGTTCAAGTGATTCTCCTGCCTCAGCCTCCTGAGTAGCTGAAATTACAGGCACACACCACCATGCCTGGCTAATTTTTGTATTTTTAGCAGAGATGGGTTTTCACCTTGTTGGCCAGGCTGGTCTCAAACTTCTGACCTCAGGTGATCCACTGTCTTGGCCTCCCAAAAATGCTGGGATTACAGGTGTGAGCCACTTCACCTGGCCTTTATTTCTAATTTTACTTATTTTGGTATTCTGTCCTTGTTTCTTAATCTAGCTAAAGGATGTCAATTTTGTTGATATTTTTTAAAAAGTTCAGTTTTCTCTATTGCTTTTCTATTCCCCATTTTATTTATTTCTAAGCTAATCTTTATTTTCACTTTTATTCTGTCTTGGGGTATAGTTATTTTTCTAATTCTTTGAGGTATAAGCCAGGATGTGTAGTTCAGATCGTTTCTTCTTTGTAATGTAGGCATTTGATACAAATGTTCCTCTTGGTGGTGTTTTTGTTGTAACCCATAAGCTTTTGTATGTTGTTTTTGCTTTTGTCTCAGTATATTTTTCAATGTCTAATTTTATTTTTTCTTTGACTATTGGCTGTTCAAGATTCTGTTGTTTAATTTTCACATATTTGTGAAATTTCCCATTCTGCTTTTGTTGTTGATTTCTGGTTTTCTTCCATTGTGGTCAGAAAAGATAGGTGGGGAACCTTCAGTCTTGTTAAATTTTATACTTGTTTTGTAACCCAACATGCAACCTATCCTGGTTGTGCTTGAGAAGAATGTGTGTTTTGCTACTGTTGAGGGAAATGCTCTGTATACATATGCCAGGTCCATTTGTTCCATAGTGTTATTCATATCTGTTGCTTATTAATTTTATATCTGGATGTCCTATCCATTATTGAAAGTAAAATATTAAAGCCTGCTACAATTATTGTATTACTATTTCTCCCTTCAGTTCTGTCATTGTTTGCTGCATATATTTGTGTGCTGTGATGTTAGATGTATATGTATTTATAATTGTCCTATGTTCCTGGTAAATTGACTCTTTTATTATTAATGTTCTTTTGTCTCTGATTAAAGTTTTTACATAATTAGCCTGATATCATTATAAATACTCCCACTCTCTTTTATTTACCATTTGAATGGTATATCTTTTTCCATCCTTCATTTTTGGCCTATGTGAGTACTTAAAACTAAAGTGAGTCTCTTATTTATATCATAAAGTTAAGTCTTGTCTTTTATTCTAAATAATTCAGCTACTCCAGGTATTCTGATTGGAGAGTTTGATCTATTTATATTTAAAGTAATTATTTATAGTCAAGGATTTAGTTTTTGAACTTTATTAATTATTTTCTATAGTCCTGGTAGTTCTTTGGTCCTTCTTTTCTGCTTTTGCTGCCTTTCTTGTGTTTCATTAACTTTTTGGATTTATATGCTTTGATTCTTTTTTCTTTCATGTATCTTCTATAGATTTTCTTTTATGATCACCATGGGACTAACATAAAACAACTTAGAGTTATACAGCCTATTTTAAGTTGATAACAGCTTCACTTCAATCACAGACAAAACCTCCACAATTTTACTTCTCTTCCCCATTTTTTGTTATTGATATCATAATTTACACCTTTTTATATTGAGTATTCATTAGTGTATTTATAGTTAATTTTGATACTTTTACGTATTAAATTATATGCTATAACTAAAATGATTTACATACCACCATTATAGTATTAAAATACTCTGTATTTATCTATATACTTACCTTTACCATTGACTGCTATGTTTTTATGTGCTTTTTATTGCTGTTTAGTAAGCTTTTATTTCAACTTAAAGAATTCCCATTAGAATTTTTTTGAAAGGCATATCTAGTGGTGATGAACTCCTTCATGTACTGTTTGTCTCTGAAAGTCTTTATCTCCCCTTTATTTCTGAAGAACGACTTTATTAGGTATACGATTCTTTATTGACAGAGTTTTATGCTTTTGACACTTTGACTATACCATCACACTCCCTCCTAGTATACAAGTTGTCTGCTGGTAAGTTATAGGTTCACAGAAATACCTTTGTATATTACAAGTTGCTTTACTCTTTCTGCTTTCAAAGATCTCTGTCTTTTAACTTTTGATATTTTGATTATAATTTATGTTAGTATATTATTTTTGGTTAATCTTTTTTGAGATTCATTGGCCTTTCTGGGTCTGAATGTCTATTTCTTTCCTCAGAGTTGAGAAATTTCTGGTCAGTGTTTCTTCGAATAAGTTTTTTTTATTTCTCTCTTTCTTCTCCTTTGAGAACTCTCCCAATATATATAATGGCCCTCTCAATGGTTTCCCATAAGTTCTTTAAGGTTTCTTTACTCTTTTTCACTTTTTTGCTTTTCATTTCTCTTTCTAGATATTTTCTGATTATTATTTTTTTAATTTACTGATTCTTTCTTCTTAATCTACTCTCCAGATGAACATCATGATTAGACTCTTCTCTTGAGTCATTGTCTTCATCAGCTCTATGGCTTCTGTTTGGTAATTTTTTATAGGTAATTTATATTATTACTTTAATTATCTCTTTGATACTGCATTGTTCTCCTGACTTCATTAACAATTTTATGATGGTGTTTTTGGATTGTCATATCTTCATTTTAATTAGAGTGGATTTCTGGGACTGTATCTTATTCCTTTTCTTGGAACATATTTTTCTGTTTCTTAATTTTCCTTAACGATTTCTGTTTAGGGTCTATGAATTATAAAAACAGCCACTTCTAGTCTTCATCAACTGGTCCCATACAAGGGAAGTCTCTCACCAATAGGCCAGATAGTGATTCTGAGGACATCTCAAAAATTCATGCAGTTTCAAACCCCCATCTTTTTCCTAAGTGGCACTTAGGAATGTAGAATATGCCAGATCCCTTCAGCTCTCCGAGAGAAATCTAACAGAAGTCAGTGCCTGGGGCAACACACAGTAGTATTTTGGCATTGCATGTATGGTCTGGTATGTTCTTTCCTGCTGCTGGAAGATGCTGGCGGCTGTTTTGTTTTGTTCCCCCTTCCTCCACCCACACAACCTACTTTTCACTAAGCCAGAGAGTGGGGCTATGGCACATTCTGGCTTGCTTACTGAAATGTAAATCTGCTCTCAGTGGTCTCCAGGTGACTAACACATACCAAGTCACATCGGAGCTCTGAGACAGGAAGGACAGAAACCAGTGCCTCAGGTAGTCTTCAGAAAAAAACAGAACATTGGATTTATCTTATTTTCTTCTCTCCCTAGGGAGAAGCTGGGAGCTGAGGTATTCCCACTTTCTTACTTTGAGCTGAGCCTAGAAATGTGGCTATGGAATGTTCCAGCTTGATAGTTCAAACCAAAATCATGTTTCTCAGTGACCTTCAGGTGACTAAAGGTTTTGTCAGCACTCTGACAGAAGTGAGGTAGAAGCCGTTTCTTCAGGCAACCCTCAGAATAATTAGAACATTGGATGTTTGGTGCATTCCTTTTCTTTCCTTTACAGGGTGAAACTAGGAGTTTCCTTCTAATTATATGGCATCATGCTAGGGGTAGTGCTTCAGGTGTGAGGGTATCTCAAGTATTCCTACCAGCTTCAGGGTAACTGGTTTTATGCTTTAGAGATACAGAAGTCTCTCTATTATTTTCTGGATTTCTTATAAAGGAATTGTTCCATGTATCATTGTTGAATTGATGTATCTATTAGGGGAAGAAGGGTCTGGGGCTTTCTTTCATTATCTTGCTGACATTACTTTCCATTCACACACAAGTATCTTAATTGATATAAAAGAAGCATTTGACAAAATCCAACACACTTTCATGATAGATACAGTTAACAAACTAGAAATAGAATTGCATATCTAAACATGATGCATGACATTTCTGAGAAACCTAATACTATTGTATTCAATAGTGAATGACAAAACTTTCCTCTTAATTTCACGTACAAGAAAACAATGCCTTTTTTCACCACTTCTATTCAACATTGACTGAGGAGTTCTAGTAAGAGCAAATAGGCAAAATAATAGTAATAATGATAATAATAATAATAGAAATCAGAGAGAAAGAAATAAAACAATCTCTATTTCCATTTGAAACAACTTCAAATATAGAAAATCCTAAGAATAAAAAACTATTAAACATTTTCAACATGGTTGCAGAATAAATTTTTTCACTCAAAAATCAGTTGTGTTTCTAGTTATCAGCAATGAACAATCTGAAAATAAAATTTAGGTAATTTCATTAATACTGTATTCAATATACATATTATACTTAGGAAAATGTTATCCAAAGAGGTGCAAGCCTTCATAGAAATGTAAAAATAAATTGCTCAAAGAAATTACAAATACATTTTAGAATAAAATAATCCCCAAATTGTATTAATGATTCAAATCAATCTTTATCAAGATTTAAATTATCCTATTTTGTTTTACTTTTTACAGAAATAGAAATGGAAAGCTGGACATCAAATTTATATGGAATTGAAAGGGACCCAAAATAGGCAAAACAACTATGCACTCAGTTGGACAATGCACACTTCCTAGTTTCAAAATTTACTACAAAATTACAGTAATAAAAACATTATGACATTGGCATAAAGATAGACATATTGTTAGTGGAATAAAAATAAGAGTCTAGAAAAAAGAATTTAGATTTTCAACAAGGATGGTCTTTCAGTAGTTTGGAGCTACTTATAAACAGACTCGGGCGTTTTTTATGTTTTTATTTGCTTGATTCTCTTTTGAATGCAGATTTCTTTACATGAGTAGGATTCAAATAGGTGTTTATATTGGTAAGCACATTTTTACTTTTTTATGGTGGATCTTAGAGGACAAAAAACTCAATGATAATAACATTCATTTTCTGTTCAAAGTTATATATGAAATCATGAAAACCAGAGATTTTTGACAAAAAAAAACAACTTTTGATTTAGAAGGACATATGTTATCATGGTTTTGAAATGCAAATTATTTATATATTACATGATTTTAGGACTGTTGAAAGACTTAATAGTCAACACATCCTTTTACACTGACTAAGAAATTCCCAAAATTTTACCATCATAGCTTTGGCCTCTTTAGGGCTTCATATAAATCCACTAACATGGAAGTTCTCCTGGGGAAGATAATAGTAGTAATGATAGCTTCAACTCACTGGTTATGCCAAGAAACTGTGGCAACGTGGCTAGCCACATGTCTGATAATCTTGCATATATGAGACTGATAGATTTATCCTTATTTACATATGAGAAAGTTTATGTAAATAAAATTTAAGTAAGAGAGAAGTTTTATATCTCACAAAGTGAGCATTTACATAAGTAGTGTTGCAAAAACATTTTTGCTCTTTATTAGTCTTGTTTCATTGGGCAATGTTTTTAACATCGATTTTTACATCATCAGATGAAATCTAAAACTGGATGTTGTAACAGTCAATCTCATATAGGTTTTATAAAATTTAAGTCTTCATGCATTACTAGGATGAAGTAAAATATTATTCAAGAATATTATCTGTAGAGTTATAAGTTTCTCTTTCTTGGTCAAGTTCAATGTGGCATGTGTTAGCATTTGTGGTATATTTTTATATTCTCTCAATTAATATGTTACTGTTGGAGAGACAAAAAACATAACTTTTCAATAATAATGGATTGATGTTTTAGAATAAGCAAATATTTAGTCGCTAATATATCAATAAATGCAGAGCTTCACATTAACAGTGAGCCTGTCACATCTCTCTAAAGACTATTTCATAACCACATAAGCCATAAACACAAATATTTCTAAAGAGCAAAAGTTGCTTAGAAACATTAATATCCGAAATGTATTATTTAAAGAAAATGAAATAAATTCAATGATAGGGTATTTATTATCCATTAGTATTTATTTATATAAATAGTAAAAAGTTGATCCTTATAAAACTTTGACTGCCCACATGAATTAATGGTATTACCTAATTATGTGATCCTGAAAATACTGTTGAAATCATCACTCAAATTTAAGTAAAACATACAGAGCTTTGTGAATAGCATTATAATAAAAACAAGAGAAAACATTAGGTTTTAAACTTTTATGTAAGGCTGCTAACTGAACTCACTGACAAATTTTGTAGAGAGATAATATCTTCAAATTTAAACTGTATGGCATTGCCCGCAGATATTATTTTTCTTTTCCTTAGAGATATTGCTTTAGGCTGAAGAATTTTTTTTTTTGCAAATTGCAATTTACAAATGCTTTGACTTCATCTTGGAGTTTTGCTATAAAGCTTTACTATATACAGGTAATCAAAAATGTTTGCATACTTTGGATAGGAACTAATCAAAATATCCATTAAGCATGCTAACAAGCACACCTGTTATCATTAACAGATTTATTCTCTAATTTTATATGATTAGCACAATCAAAAGGTGAAAACATGATGATAGCACCCTCTTTATGAAGTATGAGTAATTATTAGTGTAAATAGTGTATCAATTACAAATAAAAATTCCCAGGAGTTATATGCTAGTATGATAACAGTGACTTAATTTATGAACCAGACTTTTTGCAAGCAGAAGTAGGGCCTTTGAATTCATTCTTGTTTTTCATTAAAGTCTACAAATAGATATTTAAAGATACTTAACAGTATGATTATCTAATCTAACCTTTAATTTCCTGCACTTAGATTTAGAGCTACACATGGTCTAGTATTCTTTGCACCCCCTCTTCCTACTCTGCTGTACTGTCTGCTCTCACTCTTAATTGCTTTTTCACAAGTATTTGTGCCAAAAAAATTTATTTTTGTTGTTCTTTCTGTGTTTCAGGTATTTATAAATTTAATTTTCAAATATTAGCATATAGATCTGTAATGCTGCTATGCAGTTTATTTGCTTGTTTGCTTGCTCTTACCCTAGCACTTGATAAGTGGAACTAAAAGGTAAAAATGATTTCATATATATGCTTCATAAGTAAGTTTCTTTGCTTAGGGGCTTCTGGAGAATAAAATGGGGAAATATTTTAATCTGCTAGTAATAAGCCTCTCTACACTAGGTGTACCTACAACCATATCTTAAGTACTGGTAGTAACTATACTACAAATATTATGATCTTAACAGAATAAAAATGCTGTACAGGCTTTCATTCTAGCACAACAGCATAGATATAAATGTTAGTTGCTGATACATAATATACTACAATTTTATAATGTTTATGCAAAATAATTATAATTGAAGAATGGAGACATTGAGTCTTGAAAGAGAAATGTTAACCTAACAGGACAATAAAAAGGCTCAAAAACAGGTGTGTATATTTGGAGCTGGGAGCAAATGTAACACACAAGAAATGAAATCAGGCATCAGAACCAGAAATGAGAGTATGAAGTCACCATTTCTCAATCAAGGTGTCAATCAAGAGTGGGTTCAAGAAAAAAGTCCTATTTGGCATCATAGTATGGATTATTATCAAGATGGGAAAGAGAAAGCAACTTTCCTGAGGCACCATGCTGATGCTTAGAAGTGTTGCAGGTTAATACCTCTGTGAACGGATCTCCCCTAATAATGCTTACCTTTTCCAGAATAAATTCTTGATAACAATTACCAGTTGTCCTCAATATCATTTTTATGAGAGATTAAGCAATAACTAAGATATTTAAGTCTTAGTCAACAGTGCTACAGATTGTGAGTAGTTAGAAATAAGGATTAATCATCTCTGATTGTAGTAATATAAATTGAATCAGTTCTAAATAAAAAAGTTAAATTTAACAGTACGAGAAAGCTACATCTTATAGATGCATATAAAACTTTCATTTGTACTTTCACAAGTCTCAAAACCTGTATGAACATGACAAGAAACTTTATTCATATCAAAATTAAAGGTCAATGAAGCAGGATATAAGCACAGACTGACAACTTCCATCAATGCTGTTTCTAACCCTATGTGTTCTTAAAAGCAGGGATGTTTATGTTTTATATCTGATATGTCCACTGAAAGTACAGTAGAAAGGAGAAAGAAATCATTTACCAATCACAATGAATTTAACTGATTTAACCAATACACACAATTTTAGCTTTAAATTTGGATTGATGAATAGCAATTCTTTCCTTGTGACTGAAAATGATAAACTGAAATAGTTGCAAGACTTTTATAAAACAAATAATAAAATGGCTAAAGAAATAAGAGGCTAGAAACAAGGTTTTCAAATAAATAATCTCCTGTATCCTCCATTGTAGGCATAGAAATGGTAATTTCACAAATACAGAAGGAAAGGGAGGTAATTTCACTGTTTTATTTTATTTTTTGTCTTATAGAATCAGCCCATGTTTCATTCTAGACCAAATGCATTTCTTTCATGTCAGGTAGTTATGTATATTTGCTTTTAGCTTGAACTCTGGTTAATGTGTAAAAAGAGTCAGTTATTTGCTTTCAGTCCCATATTCTTGTAATCTGTAAATTACAAGAATATCAAAGTCATATACAGGAAGACAGAAGGTCTTTGAATAGCATTGTTTCATTCAATATTATGACATTGATGGGAAAAATGGTTGATTCCTGCTGGGGCCACTATCTGTGTGGCGTTGGTATGCACTCCCCACGTCTGCATGGATTTTCTCCATGTATTTTAGCTTCCTCTCGTATCACCAAGATATATCCCTTAAGTCTATTGGCCTATCTACATGGTCTCTTCTGAGTAAAAGTGGGTAGGTGTGAGGGCAGCCTGCCATGGGATTGCATCCTGTCCAGGGGTGGTTCCTGCTTTATGCCCTGAGCTGCTGGCATAGACCCTAGGCATCAAGGACTTAGAATTGAAATAAGTGGCTTAGAAAAGGAATAAATGAATACAAATTATTGTCAGATAAAAATTTGTAAAGTATAGGATAATCATACTGATGGGGGCAACAAATATCATGGTTGGAAAATGTTCAATGGGCCATATATGTTCATGTTTGATTTGGAATATGTGTTAACAGGAGGTGCTCCTGACAATTTTCACTTTGCAAACATTTGTTTTTTGATTTAACCCACCACCACTATGATCACTGTCACTCACTAACTCCCCAAAATTTGTAAATGTATGTATAGCTCTTATTTATTTCAAAGTTTAATATTAGAAGCATTTGAAGTCTTTATTTGGAAGTTTGGTGATGTTTTTGTGACCAGAGTATATCGTAAGAACTTAACTTTTGTTAATGCCGATTCACCTATGAGAAATTGGCTTCATTATATATCATTTTGCTTCAAGTTACAGTTTCTGAGACCCTACTGATGAAATTGAAGCCTTACTGTATTTGCTTATCATATGAACAGTCATCATAATGTTATCCTCTTCTTGGGTAGATCGATATATAATTTCTCACCACAATCTTATGAGCTACATTGCTAAGAGCTCATAAGTTGGAGTCTACTCATGCAAAGTAGGACTCAGACGTGGACTTAATTGATAAGATACACAGGCTAGGCAGGCATTAGTATTTTCTTTAAGTAATTTCCCCAAATTACTCTGATGAGCAGCCAGTGATGAGAACTGTGTAAAGGTTTCCATAGAATTTTGTTTTCCTTTGTTTGCAACCACACTTGAAAACTTTCTTTTCTTTCCTAATGAAAAAGTCCACAGCACTGATTTTCAAAAAAGATGTATTAAAAGTAATTCTTAAGAAGTTTTCAATGTTGAGTACTGCCAATGTCTTTAATGATATTCCAAATTCGACACAGATAATGATACCCTATTGCTCATCTTCACAAAACAAAAATAAGCTACTAAACCAACTGTTTTCTAATGGGTTACAATACCAGAGGAGGTGATTTGGACCCATTATGTGTTACATAATTAAATTTTGAAAACACTGAAAGGATCCCTTTGGAAGGCTGCAGATTGTAATATTCCACGAATTTGTTCACTCAACAACTAACAAAGGACCAAAAAAAAAAAAAAAAAATAGAAAAAGAGAACTTAACAATATGTGCATTTTCCTAAAATTACTGAATGCTAGTCACCCTCAAAACACATGCAAAGCTCTCATTAGCAGTAATAGAAAGTGTGCATGCATATGGAATTTGAAAAGAATATGCAATCAAACTGTCTTGATTATTGTGTAACATTTTATATGAATGTATCTTTTATGGCTTTAGTTAGAAAAAGTGAGATTCAAATAGAATTGTCAATTGTAAACATCATTCATATCCTTAGTTATGAACCAAACAGAAAGAAATTGGAAAGGTAAATTGGTAGAATAATCACATGTAACTGAAATTCTCTACTGAAATTTAAGTGTGTGCGTACTTTATGTTAGCAATTAAAAGTAATAGATAAGCAATTTATTTTTTGTTTCAGATCCACTTTGAAAAACACAATAAAAAGATACATTCATATAGTCCATGCCACCATTACACATATGAGCCTATCAATTTAACAATTATATCTGAGGTTTTTCTTTTTAATATCTATAAATTTTAGTGAATAATGAATGATATCAGTTTACCAATGTATTCAATTTACTAATTCATCTATTCAATAAAATTTTATTAAATAACAACTGAGACATTGATAGTTACTGAAAGAATTGAAGAATCATATTATAATAAAAAGAAAAGACTGTCCCTAACCTGAAAAATAAACAAATAAAAAGTACTAGTGTGTATGGCTGTTAAACCAAACAGAAGTGATTGGGTCAACATTTATTGAGAACTTCTATTTAATTTAAAATATGATGAATTTAAAAAAGCCAACTACAGATGAGACTTGAAATCATAAATAACAATTATATGTGTGTGTGTGTCCATCTGTAATTATATATGACCACTCCCCAATAAACTGTGTTTTTCATCTCTTTATGTGTGATGTTCAGGAACAAATATTATACTCACAATGGTGAAGGTTTTTCTTTAATTTCATTTGTAGAAAACTATATTTGAATATATGTCTATATGAACACAAATATCGATATATCTATATGATCTATATGTCTATATCATTACTTTATTTAAATAAAGATCACCCCATTGCATTCAATTTTCTTTTTGATTATCAAAGAAAGATTCATTTATAATAGAAAATTAGGAAATACTGTAAGAAATAACAAATGCTAAAATCCCAACATTTAGGTAATATCAATATAACATGCTACTATTATGTCTTTCCCGTATAAATCTTTAAAAAAATAAATTTGTCTTTATTTAGGTGAGATTACACTGTTACATCCCAATTTTTGATTTAATAGTATTATTATTTTATTTATTCATTTATTTAGAGACAGGGTTTCAATTTGTCACCCAGGCCAGAGTACAATGGCATAGTCTTGGCTCACTGCAACCTTTGCCTCCCAGTTTCAAATGATTCTCCCACCTCAGCTTCCAGTGTAGCTAGAACTACAGGCATGCACCACCATGCTCAGCTAATTTTTATATTTTTTGGTAAAGACAGAATTTCATCGTGTTGGCCAGGCTGGTCTTGAACTCTTGACCTCAAGTGATCCACTCACCTTAGTCTCAAAAAGTGACAGGATTACAGGTGTGAGCCACCATGACCAGCCAAATATTATTTTTAATGTGGTATCAGGCTATTAAATATTTTTGTTTCTATGTATAATTTTAATGAATAATTTTCATATTGTGCATGTATATCATAATTTATTCAATTCTGCTAATATTAAATTTGTATATTGCTTCCAATTTTCCAATGTAAAAAATACTGAAGGAGACGACTCTGTTACCCTGTGTCTCTTAAGTTCTCTACATTTTTAATGATTGTGTTCCTATAAGATACATGGAATTAAAGTTACTGAATAAAAGGAAATAACTTACTTGGTTTTCTGAGCATAAAAGAAACCACTCTCATGGGGAACAGATTCATTCCTTCTAACTCTTTTAGACTAATCTTGTTAGATTTATGATGCTTATCTACTTTGAAATTTATTATCTATTAACTCATCTATGAATTTATAGATTATGCAAATGCATTTAAGGGTCAATAAAATATTTTTTATAAATTTATTCTTATAAAATTTCAATATTATTCTGAGTTTATAGGTAAAGGGAGATTAACAACTATTTTTACTTTGTTATTAAATTTTCATCAATATAAAATTGTGCTATTTGCCTGAATAAACACTTCTTTCTATTATTTATTGTTAAATCTGCCTCCTAATATTGTGTGTTTGGCTTTTTATTTTTTCATAAATTTTATTTTTTTAATTTTAAAAATATTTTTTGTTGTGTATATTTGAGGTTTACAATATTTACATATAAATATTAAATGCTGACTATGGTAAAACAAACATGTTTATTAACATTACTTTTTTGTAGCAAGAGCAGCTAAAATCTACTTATTTAACAAAAATCTCTAATACAATACAATTTTATTTAGCTATAGTCTTCATGTTGTACATTTAGACACACACGTTTGCCAATGTTCTGTCGTGGGTTAAAATAATAAGGATGATGGAATCATACAGACATCCTTCTCTGAGGCTAAAGGGCACTTGGTGGAGATCCACTCTGCGTCAGCATTATTAATCACTATGTTTTATTCTTTGCTGATTTCCTTTTGTTATGAAAATAAAGCTTTTATTTTAATAGTAGCATCAATTCAAAACTTTATTTTTAATGCAATCAGAATATCGTTTCCTTTAAATAGAGGATGTTAAATGTTTTAATAACTTTTATGTTTTGAGTTGACAGCTTTCCCTATTTATGCCTTTATTTTATGTTATTCAATGTTGCCTGTGGTTTTGTATTGTTTTGTTAGTAATATAAATTCTGTATTGTTTGCTTTTATCCTCTGTAATTATTGGAAAGCTAAATCTATTTTTATTCATTCATAATGATTTATGTTTATGATACATGTATCAAAATTCATACTTTTGGAATAAAACAGTGATTTGTACACTTGTCTAGGTTAAATAGGAATTCAGTTTCCAACTATCTATCTATATACTACCTATTAAATATATGATATTTGAAATTTTTATTTGGGATATGGAATCAATTTTTATTATATAGTCATATTTAAGCTTCCAAATATTTTCTTCAATTATTCTTTTATCATATTTTATAGAATTTACAATATTTAGAATATATAACTAATTTTAGCCATATTTTTAAGCATTGAAAATATTTAAGCTTGTGCTAACTGATATAAAATTAACAGCTGCTCATGCAGCATGATCTTTTTTTGACATCTGGACTGTTAAGTAACAGTTAAATAACATAATATTTTGGAGTTTTGAACTGTTATTAACTGTTCAATATCAATGCTTTCTTTAAAAGTATAAATATCTTTTGTAATTAGAATAAAATCAGTTTCCTGAATTTTGCATATTTTGTATCGTTTACTGTCTTTATGAAAATTTGTCCGAGTTTAGAATTCTTTAATCAAAATCTTTGTCCTTTAAAAACTTCTAAGCCGTAGCATCTTATTTTTTATTATGTTACAGGAGAACTTGGTCAGCATATATGTCTTGTAGTCAATATAAATATTTTCTGCCCATATTTACAAATAACATTATGTTTACAGGTTATAACTACATCTTCATTTATTTAAACTATTTACACATTGAATATATTATTATGCTTAGTGTCCTTGACTTAGGACTTTTTAACTTAATCACATTTTCTCAGTACATCTTGAATATTTTTCATATTAGGAATATATTTTATATGCACACTTAAAAAATGTTAGACTATATCTCTATTTTTTCATTTAGTTTTACATGTAAATTTTTTGTTTCAATTTTTGACATTTCTTCACTTTTTAATCTATTACCTGAGAGTTTCTTGTCCACATCATAGACTTGAATTTTCCCTGTTTCTACTTTTCCCCTTTACATGCATATATTAATCCTATAAAATTCTACTCTTAGTTTGTCTAATTTTTAAATCATTCATTGATTTATTGTATAATTCAACCTGCTTTTCTTGTGCTAATTTATAGAAGGAATAGCTATTTGCACTTTTATGAAAACAATTTTTTTTCTAAACTTTTACCTGCCTTTTTTCAGGCAAAAGTATTTTCAAGGATATTTTTCTTAGTATTCAAGAAAAGTTCTACTAGTTTCTGCTTATTGTCAAATCTTTTCATAGGTAAAGGAGAATTTTCCTGTATCTTACACAAAATACATATATTTTGGATTTGTGTTTTGTCCTGCAAATGTGCAACTAGGGACATCATGCTGTGTATCAGTGTACTCATGCCCACTGTTAGCGTCTCATATAGTCACATAATGTACAGCTCCAACAGTATGGTAAAATCACTTCCTAAGATTAAGTCTAAGGGTTCTCATTGTGTTACCGAGAAAGGAGTCTTCTTCCAGACTCCAAGAGCGGGTTCTTGGATCTCTTGTGTGTGAGTTGCAGAGTATAGTAAAGTTAAAATGGTTTATTAGAAATCACTCTATTACAGAATAGGGCATCTTCACAAAGCAAGAAAAGGAAGGCCGCAACTTTAAAAATAATACTTGCAGGCCGGGCGCGGTGGCTCACGCCTATAATCCCAGCACTTTGGGAAGCCGAGGCAGGTGGATCACGAGGTCAAGAGATTGAGACCATCCTGGTCAACAAAGTGAAACCCTGTCTCTACTAAAAATACAAAAATCAGCTGGGCATGGTGGCGCGTGCCTGTAATCCCAGCTACTCAGGAGGCTGTGGCAGGAGAATTGCCTGAACCCAGGAGGCAGAGGTTGCGGTGAGCCGAGATCATGCCATTGCACTGCAGCCTGGGTAACAAGAGTGAACTCCATCTCAAAAAAAAAAATGATAATACTTGCTTATATAGGATATTAAGGCTAAGAATATTGTACTTCATTATAAAAAGCTTGTTATCAGCTTGTGACAGGTTATTAGTATTGTCATTTTCCTGTGTAACTATTGAGGTTATCAAGACTTTACGAGTGTATGATTAATTTTAAGAAAAATTATTAAATGCTTTTTGTTCGTAATATATTAAGAAGTTTCTATAAGTTCTGGGTCTTTATTCATTTAGTAATTAACTCCTTCCCTCAACCATAACCATCTTATGATCAAGAGTGCTGAATCCCTCTGAGAATGAATGTATCCCAGCAGGTTTGGCCTCATCCAGCCTTTATTCAAGATGGAGTCCCTTGGTTAGGACCCTCTGACAATTGTGCAACATAGTACATGAAAGAATGAGCATTCTAGCTTGATTGTTTCCTTTTCACTCCCATCAAACCAGATCTTTAATTTTTCTGAAATAAAAACACATTCATTTAAAGCAAGCATAGCCCCAATGGCTCATGCCTGTAAATAATACCAGCTACTTCTCAAGCTGAGGCAAAGGATGTCTTGAGCACATGAGTTTGAGACTATAGTGGTGCTACTGTGCTCTATCCTGGGCAAGAAAACAAGTATTGTACCTTCACTACCTTATCTCAACATAATTATACATTCTAGGATTGGCAATTTCTGGATAAATAAATAAAGTGAGAAATGAATGAAAAAGAAACTGATGAGAAGAAGGCACCACTTTGATTTCCTCAGAGTATGACTTCAAATCTGTCAACTGCTTTTTTCTTTCCAATCATTATAATGCCTTTTGAGTTCTAGCAAATGCACCACTTTATATGAGATTTAGATTTAATTAGCACTTTATTCACTGTCTGAAAAACCAAAATAAGCATGGTGAATAATTTGCATATGTTGTAAGAACAGACTTCCTTCTAATTAAAAAATTCTCTAGGAATTATCTTCAAAATATCTTTTTTTTTTGAAAAAAAGGAAGAAAGAGAGAAAGAAAAAAAAGAATGAAGAAGAGGAAGAGAAAGGAAGAGAAAGAAGGAGAGAGAACGGGAGTATTGCTTTATTGCCCAGGCTAGAATGCGGTCTAAAAATGGGAATTGAAAACCTCTTTTATGCCAATAATTGTGCTTAACAATGGAGACAGGAAGGAATGAGGGAAGAAAATAACAAACAAGCAGCCAACCAATATTTCATTTAAACCTATGAAATGCTATGCAATTATTGAGGAGTGATTTACTCCCAATTATGTAGTCACTTTTGGAATAGGTGTGATATGGTACGGATAAGAATGTATGTTTTGTGTATTTGAAGTGGAGAGTTCTATAAATGTTTATTAAGTCTACTTGTTCCAGGTCTGAGTTCAAATCCTGGATATCCTTGTTAATTTTCTATCTCGTTGATACAATGTGATGTTACAGTCTCCCACTATTATTGTGTGGGAGGCTAAGTCTCTTTATCTTTGCCTCTTTTGATCTTTGTTGCTTTAAAGTCTATTTTATCAGAGGTGAGAATTGCAACTCCTGCTTTTTATTTATTTATTTATGTTTGCTCTCCGTTTGGTTGGTAAATCTTCCTCTGTCCCTTTGTTTTGAGTCTTTGTGTATCGTTGCATGTGAGATGGATCTGGATACAGCGTACTGATGGGTTTTGGCTTTTTACCCAGTTAATAATATATATGAGTTTAACACTGCCATTTGATGCTAGCTGGATATATTTTTGGAAAGGCTGATACTAGTTGCTCCTTTATATGTATAGTGCTTCTTTCAGAATCTTCTGCAAAGCAGGCCTGGTGATGGTGAAATCTCTAAGTACTTGCTTGTTTGCAAAAGATTTTATTTTTCCTTAATTTTTGAAGCTCAGTTTGGCTGGATATGAAATTCTGGGTTGAAAGTTCTTTTCTTTAAGGATGTTGAATATTGGTCCCCACTCTTTTCTGGCTTGTAGGGTTTCTGCTGAGAGATCTGCTGTAAGTCTGATAGGCTTCCCTTTGTGGGTAACCTGACCTTTCTCTCTGGCTGCTCTTAGTATTTTCTCCTTCATTTCAACCCTAATGAATCTGATGATTATGTGCCTTGGGGTTCGTCTTCTTGAGGAATATCTTTGTGGTGTTCTCTGTGTTTCCTGGAGTTGAATATTGTCCTGTCTTACTAGGTTGGGAAAGTTTTCCTGAATAATCTCCTGAAAAGTATTTTCCAACTTGGATTCATTCTCTTCATCACATTCAGGTACACCTATCAAACGTAGATTAGGTCTTTTCACATAGTCCCATATTTCTTGGAGACTTTGCTCATTCTTTTTTATCCTTTTTTCTCTAATCTTGACTTCTCATTTTATTTCGTTAAGTTGGTCTTCGAACTCTGATATCCTTTCTTCTGCTTGATCAATTCGACTGTTAAAACTTGTGCATACTTCACGAAGTTCTCGTGTTGTGTTTTTCAGCTCCATTAATTCACCTATATTCCTCTCCAAATTGTCTATTCTTGTTAGCATTTCATCAAACCTTTTTTCAAAGTTCTTAGTTTCTTTGCATTGGGTTAGAACAAGTTCTTTTAATTCACTGAAGTTTCTTATCATCCACCTTCTGAAGCCTACTTCTGTTAATGGAACGCACTCATTCTCCATCAGGGCTTGTTCCCTTGCTGATGAGGAACTGTGATCCCCTGGAGAGGGAAAGGTGTTCTGATTTTGGGTATTCTCAGCCTTTTTACATTGGTTTCTTCCCATCATTGTAAATTTATCCACCTGTCATCTTTGTGATTTCCGACTTTCAAATTAGGTTTCTGAGTGGACGTCCAACTTGTTGATTCCCAGTGCTGAAATCTGAGCAATCCACCGCGCCAGCCAAAACAGCGGTGTTAAGATTGATGGTGCTTTTCTGCCCGGGAATCAGCCAAAAGGGGAACCAGTCCCGCTCACTCTGCACCAAGAACTGCCGCGCTGAGGCACCAGCAGAACTGCTGTGCCGGCCACAAGAGTCACACTGGCGACCCGTGGGGCTCCTCCGCTGGGAATCTCCTGGTCCGTGAGCAACAAAAATTCATCTGAAAGTGTGGCATCCTCTCGTTCTCTGCACTTTCACTGGGAGCTACAGGCCCGAGCTGCTAGTGGTCAGCCATCTTGGATCTCTCTCTTCAAAATATCTTATGTCCACCATTGGACTGCATTAGTGGACTCTTGTATGCTCCAGCTTGATAATATGAGGCATCAGCAAAAATGCAGAGGACAATAGCAGATGAAACTCTCGGACTTTATTTTCTCAGTTGTCTCCCAGTCAAGTGACCATGGGTTTGCTGCATTCCTCTTTTAATGGCTACAGCTACTATGTGGTACCTTTTACTTGCAGCTCATTCCTGCATTATGAGGCTGAGATTATTAGCCCATGTATTGTTGTTCTCCTAAACTCATCCACATATCTGTAAATAATCTCTTCATTAAGGTGCCCTTAAATTACCCTTTTGAATGTGCCATATATTTCTGCCAGGATTTTGATTGGCAGAGCCTTATAGAGAGAGAACATGCTATCCAGAAATAGCATTGATGTGGTTTGCCTGTGTCCCTGCCCATATCTTGAATAGTAGTTCCCCTAATTCCCCCGTTGTGGGAGGGCATGGTAGGAGGTAAAGGAATCACGCGGGTGAGTCTTTTCTGTGCTGTTCTGGTGATAGTGAATAAGTCTCAGGGAGATCTGATGGTTTCATAAAGGAGAGTTTCCCTGCACACGCTCTCTAGCCTGTCACTATGTAAGATGTCCCTTTGGCCTTCCTTCATGATCCACTATGATTGTGAGGCCTCCCCAGCCATGTGAAATTGTGAGTCCATTAAAACTCTTTCCTTTATAAATTGGCCATTCTTGGATATGTCTTCATTAGCAGAGTGAGAACAGACTAATACAAGCATGAACACTTTTAGAAGCTAAGCCTTGTCAAGTTGCTTAATATCATTGAGCTTCTTTGTTCATCTATACCTGCGTCAAATAAAACTAGCCAGCAGATCTGTTGTGACCAGAAAATGCACATAAGGCACTTGGAATATGGTAGCCCTCAAATAAATAGTACCTACTATTTTTATAATCTCTCAATGGCCAAGTAATCCTAGTAACTAAAAATGAAAAACAAATGCATGTGTATATATGCAAAGATAAATATTATCTGCTAACTACCATTCTTTATAGAATTTTTATTAAATCTTTAATTCTATGTCCCACACAAAGGATATGAAATTGTTTTCACACAGCATTTTATGGAAGAATCACAAAAGCTTAATCCACGATACAGATTGTCATTAGTAATAAGTTACTTATAATAAAAAATAAAACTCAAAACTGCTATACAAATTATATCTAACAAAATAACAGAAGTATTCAGTTGTAAAATTCATTAAATATTTTCTAGTTGATGTATCCTACTACATGTAACAAAATTATAGCTATTTTTCACAATTCTTTATAGAATGATCTTAAATAAAAGATCAAAGTGGTGATATTTCACAATGGAATATAGAGTTTTACTTTCAGGCAATATTATCTTCTTTCAATCATTGCCAGCCATGAACCACTTCTAAAGAATTTACTACATAAAATAACAACACGGTGACATTGGCATTAGGTTAAGTCAATAATGGTAATGTAAACTTAATTATTAATATTGACATGGATTCTATTAATATGTTATACATTTCCTGACATGCATGAGCAGAGCTTTGATTTTTCTACGTCTGAATTTCAGTATTGCTGTAGGTGTTGGAGATCTCTTTTAACTTTATGCCTAGTTGGCATCCAATATCCTTTTACTATTGTAATCTTAAATAGCATGCACATAACCACTTCAACCTAAACACACCTCATGTTAGGGTTCTTTTAAAGAGTAAAATGCATTATTCGAGACCAGCCTGGGCAATAAAGCAAGACCCTATCTCTAAAGGCAAACAGAGACTCAAAATAAAGAGGTGGAGGGATATTTACCAAGCAAATGGAAAGCAACAAAAACCAGGGGTTACAATTCTAGTCTCTGATAAAACAGACTTTAAACCAACAAAGTTAAAAAAAGATAAAGAAGGGCATTACATATTTGTAAAGGGATCAATAAAACAAGAAGTGCTAACTATCCTAAATACATATGCACCTAATACAGGAGCACCTAGATTCATAAAGCAAGTTCTTAGAGACCTACAAAAAATCTTAGACTGCCACACAATAATAGTGGGAGACTTTAACACCCCACTGTCAATATTAGACAGATCAACAAGATAGAAAATTAACAACGTATTCAAGACTTTAACTCAGCTCTAGCCCCGTGGACCTAATAGACATCTACAGAACTCTCCACCCCAAATCAACAGAATATACATTCTTCTCAGCAACACATTACACTTATTCTAAAATTGACCACATAATTGGAAGTAAAACACTTCTCAGCAAATGCAAAAGAACAGAAATTATAACACAGTCCCTCAGACCACAGTGCAATCAAATTAGAACTCAGGATTAAGTTCACACAACTTGATCACACAACTACATGGAAACTGAACAACTTGATCCTGAATAACTACTGGATAAATAACGAAATTAAGGCAGAAATAAATAAATTCTTTGAAACCAAAGAGAACAAAGACCCAATGTATCAGAATTTTTGGGACACAGCTAAAGCAGTGTTTACGGGGAAATCTGCAGCACTAAATGCCCACAGGAGAAAGAGGGAAAGAACTAAAATTGACAACCTAACATCACAATGAAAAGAACTAGAGAAACAAGAGCAAACAAATTCAAAAGCTGGCAGAAGACCAGCAATAACTAAGATCAGAGCAGAACTGAAGGAGATAGAGATATAAAAACTCCTTCAAAAAAATCAATGAATCCAGGAGCTGGTTTTTTGAAAAGATTAACAAAATAGACTGCTAGTTAAACTAATAAAGAAGGAAAGAGAAGAATCAAATAGACACAATAAAAAATGATAAAGGGAGTATCACCACTGATCCCACAGAAATATAAACCACCATCAGAGAATGCTATAAACACCTCTACACAAATAAATATAACCTAGAAGACATCGTCAAATTCTTGGATGCATACACCCTCCCAAGACTAAACCAGGAAGAAGTTGAATCCCTGAATAGACCAATAACAAGTTCTGAAATTTAGGCAGTAATTAATAGCCTACCAACCAAAAAAACACCTAGGACCAGATGGATTCACAGTCGAATTGTACCAGAGGTACAAAGAGGAGCTGGTACCATTCTTTCTGAAACTATTCCAAACAATAGAAGAAGAGGGAATCCTCCCTAACTTATGAGGCCAGCATCATTCTGATAATAAAACCTGGCAGTGACACAACAAAAGAATGAATTACATTTTTAATGGATGATATATTTCAATAAAAGCTTTATTTTTAAATATGAATGCACTATGTAATTTTAACTGTTTTTTAGAAATTAATGAAAAAGGTATTAGAAGTAAAAATAGTAAATGTAAATTTTGGCGTATTTATATGGCAAAATTGAGTGTTCTGGTTTTTTCTTTATAACTATTTGTGCTATAAACTGTTGGCAAGCTTGCAATTGCTGATGTAACAATTTATATGGTTTGAATATTTGTCTCCTCCAAATCTCATTTTGAAATGAAATCCCCAATGTTGGAGGTTAAAACTGGTGGGAGGTGTTTGAGTCAGGGCAGGGGGGTTCCCTCATTAATGGCTTGGTGCCCTCCTCATGGTAATAAGTGACTTCTCACTCTATTAGTTCATGCAGGAGCTTGTTGTTTAAAGGAGTCCATCACCTTCTCCTCTGTCTCTTGCTCCTTGTCTGGCCATGTGACATGCTTCCCACTTTGCTATCCACCACGAGTAAGATTCCCAAGACTCAACACAGAAGCTGAGCAGATGCTTGTGCCATGTTTGTACAGCCTGAAAAACTGTGAGCCAAATAAACCTCTTTCCTTTATAAATTATTATCTCAGGTATTCCTTTATAGCAGTGCAAAATGGACTAATACATCAAGCAACTGTTTTAAAAGCAATAAACAGGAATACAAATTATAAAGTGATTCAGCAAAATCTTAATAAATTGGATGACTTATACAATTCATGACATTCTTAATTATATACAAATTTTTCTGGCCTCAATCTTTAATTTTTATAATCACTGCTACCATTCCAGAAAATAATACAAGAAAAAGCCATTTGTACTGATCTGCTGAAATATATCATTCCAAAATTTATTTGTATGGGGATCTCAGAATAAATACTAATTCCATTGATGAAAGATACTACTTATATTAATAATTGAATGGTATCATCATTCATGTTTTAATTTATCAAACACACATTAGGAATTGTGTTTTATCTCTGAAAAAAGCATACTAGTAAAAATTCTATGTAAACACAAATATATTAAGCAGAATCTAGATATTGTATCAATTACTTCCTTTCCCAGATATAGGTTTATTTCAGGTGTACAATGGCAAAACATTTAACAAAGAATTTTAGATAGTGTTGGTATAAATGTAATTAGCATATGATTATTCAACCAACAGAGAAATGTGGTGAAGGTTTTATGAATGTGGCTAGATTAAACTTTATATTTATTAAACATCTCAGACATTCATAAAATGATATTTCTTTTGCTGAACTCCAGTAGTAAAAAGAACAAGCAAAAGAAAAGACAAACTGTTAATGATCTTTATTTAGTAAATCAGAAATTTGCATTAGAATCCTATTACAATAGCATATAGATTATAAACATTAGTACTATGTGTACAGATTTGATATATTTTTGTCATTCTATGGTAAAAGTTGGCTATGTATATGCAGCAACTAGTATGTGTGATATGTTTTAAGTTTTTGAAACTTTTCTTCAAAACCTTCACAGAAATATTCAAGGAGGGTAATATTATTTGTACTTCAAAACAGAAGAATCAAACTCATTTGGACACTTTCCTAGATTTAAAAAAGTAATAAAAAGAGAATTATTCCATCCTAGATCTGTTGTGAATGTAAACCTGTGTAGTGATTTTAAACATCTTAAACTATTATAGGGGGAAAATTTCATTTCTGACTATTTGTATTAGTAAAGCAGTTAATGTAAATTTAATGTACATTGGGCTATTTTGATAGCTCTTTGCATTGGTCAAATAAAATTAACCAGACAGTTGATTAACCAGACACTGTTACATTCAGACTGATATGAATAGTCAGTTCTAGCAAAAAGGTACTTTTTTTGTTCAATGCAAAATGAGCATATTTGGGGCTGATACTATCTTTTTTAAAGTCAAATACATTGGGAAAGCCTAAGGTGAGGTGTTAAAGCTGTATATATTATTCTCTAAAATAATATTTTTTCTTGACTACATTTTTGCAATGAATTTTGCAATAATAACATACATATACATGTATAGTACTTACAGTTTATGGCATTTTAAAACACACATTAAATCTTAAATTTCACAAAATCTGTGTTATAAAAGAAGAGTAAATTTTTCTCACTTTTTCAAAGATCAGCAAGAACAGGTCTTGAAACAGTGAAAGGCACCCAGAAGTGAAGGTAAAATACTTTTATTTCAAGATTTTGCTTCTTCTCTAAGCTTATCGCCTACTTTGCATCAAGGCTTAATTTTGCAGTTTAAATTTATTATTGTTACATTTTATTTTATATTTCATCCACCTCAGAGGAGTAGAACTTATATTATTAGGCAGATAAAATAGTTTATTCACACATTAATAGGTTTGAAATAATTCTCTTTAAGGGTTAGAGTATATGATGCCATATTAAATATTTAACATTTTTGAGCCCATACTGTGGTCATCACTGTAGTCTATAACATACAGAAGTCCTCATAATAACATGAGAAGGCATTTAGCTGGCTGAGATGGAGCTGTTACCTTTCCATTACATCAGCTTTATTTTAAAAATATGCTTTTTGTGTATGTGTTTGGCATGATTTGTTGTTGCTTCTGTGGAAAGCGGTGGTGGTAGTCGTTGCAGAGTATAAATGTTGAGTAGTAGAGTCTGAGAAAGAAGGACAATAGGGACCTTCATGGTGTCTGCCTATCTCTAAGCCACTAGGATAAAATGTAAGTCATTATAGTTTGAAGGATGAGGTATAAAGACTCATGCAGTACTTAATATGAGTTATTTTTCAAGACTCTGGAACAAGTAGAACTTGGAAGTGTGAGCTACGGTATTAAAGCAAAGAAAGGTGGGCTGTTCATAATAAAAACTCCTATCTAAAAAAGTAGAAAGGCTTTAAACAAACAAATTACACTACACCTTAAAGACTTAAAGAGCAAGCCAGATACAAAATTAGTGAAAGGAAAGGAATAATAAAGATCAGAACAGAAATGAATGAAATTGACTTAAAAAGTACAAAGACACACACAATAAAAAGTTGACTTTTTGAAAAGAATAATAAAATTGACAAACCTTTAGCTAGGCTAACAAAGAAAAAAAAAGACTCAAATATATAAAATTACAGATGAAAAAGCAGACATTATAACTGATACTACGGAAATGCACTTGATCATTAAGACCATTATGAGCAACTATTTGCCAATAAACTTGAAAATTTAAAATAAATTAATATATTCCTAGACACATACAACCTATGACGGTTGAACCATGAAGAAATTTAAAGCAACAACAGACCAATAACAAGTAATGAGATAGAGGCAATAGTAGTCTCCCTTCAAAGGAAAGCTCAGGACCTGATGGCTTCACTTCTGAATTCTGAAAAAAAAATCAGTGAGAATAAATATTAATTCTACTCAAACTATTTCAGTAAATCAGGGAGGGAATACTTTCAAACTCATCCTATCAAGACAAGCATTCCCCTGCTTTCAAAAGCAGACAAAGACATGAGGAAATAAAACAATAGGCAAATTACTGGTGAACGACGAAAGATGCAAAAATCTTCAACAAAATACTAGCAAACTGAGTTTAACAACACATTTAAAAGATCATTCATCATGATCAAGTGGGATTATCCCAGGGATGCAAAGATGCTTCAACATATACAAATAAGCAAAAGTGATACATGACATTGACAGAATAAAGAACAAAAGCCGCATGATCATTTCACTAGGTGCTGACAAAGGATTAAACCAAATTCATTATCCCTTCATGATAAAAACTTTCAACAAACTAGGTATAAAAGGAATATACTTCAAAACAATAAAGACAATGTAAAACCAACCAC
Organism: Aotus nancymaae; assembly: GCF_030222135.1. Lineage (NCBI taxonomy): Eukaryota > Metazoa > Chordata > Mammalia > Primates > Aotidae > Aotus > Aotus nancymaae. Next base: position 10,290,205 of record NW_026988438.1, read on the forward strand.
CGCAAGCACCATATTAAATGTAAAAATTGGAAAGCTTTCCTCTAAGACCTGGAACAAGACAAAAATTGCTGCTTTTGTCAGCTTCAGTGGCCCTGAGAAAACTGGATATGCATACACAGAAGAATGAAACTAGGCCTAGGACTTTCAAATCCTAGCCAGAGCAATTAGATAGGAGAAATAAAGGGCATCCAAATTGGAAAGGAATAAATCAGATTGTCCTTGTTAATAGATAATATAATCTTACATTTAGAAAAATCTAAAGGCTGACAAAAATTATTAAAACTAATAAGTTCAATAAAATCTTATAACAGAAAATCAACATACAAAAATTAGTAGTATTTATATGTGCTAACTGCAAACAATCTGAAAACAATAATTGAGAAAGCAATCTTACCTACAATAGCAACAAAAAATACTTAGGAAAAAGATATCTGCAATGAAAACTATAAAACAGTGATGAAAAATAATTGAAGTGAACTTAAAAAGTGGAAATATATCCTATATTCATGGATCGAAAGAATCAGCAGTATTAAAATGTCCATACAAAAGGTTACATACACATTCAATGCCATCTCTATAAAATGCCAAAGATATTCTTCACAGAAATAGAAAACACAATCTTAAATTATATATGACATTACAAAAGATCCAGAATAACCAAGGCAACTCTGAGCAAAGAGAATAAAGCTGGAGAAATCACATTACCTGACTTCAAATTATACTGCAAAGTTATAATAACAAAAACATCATAATACTGGCATAAAAACAGACACATGGACCAATGAACAGAATAGAGATCCTAGAAATAAATTCACATATTAACTGCTAACCCATTTTTGAAAAAGGCACTAAGAATATACATTGGAAAGAGTCTCTTCAATAAATGACACTGGGAAAACTGGATATGCGTATATAGAAGAATGAATCTCGCCCTCTATCTCTCAACATATACGAAAGTAAACTCAAAATGATTTAAAAATTTAAATGTAAGCCCCAAAATCATAAAACTACTGAAAGAAAACATTGGGGAAACACTTTAAGACACTGGTCTGGAAAAGATTTCTTGAGTAAAACCTCAAAGGAACAGGCAACCAAACAAAAATTGACAAAAGAATCACATCAAGCTAAAAGGCTTCTACACAGCAAATGAAACAATCAACACAATGAAGAGACAATCTATACAATGGGAGAAAATATCTACAAGCTAATCATCTGACAAGGATTAATAACCAAAATATATAAGTAACTTAAACAACTCAGCACCACAAAAACCCCAAATAATGTGATAAATATTGGACAAAAGATCTGAATATACGTTTCTCAAAAGAAGATATACAAAAGGCTCTTCAAGAGGTATGTAGAAAAAAAGCTCAACATCACTAATCATCAGGGATATGCAAATCAAAAACACAATCACCTTACCCCAGTTAGAATGGCTAAATGCATATGGCATATGCATATCCAGTTTGTCAAAAAGACAAAAACAACAGATGCTAACAAGGATGTGAGAAAAAGAAACTCATACACTGTTGGTGAAATTATAAATTGGTACAGCCATTATGGAAAACAGTATGGAGGTTCATCAAAAAGCTAAATATGGAACCATTATATAAACTAGCATGCCTGCTGCTGGGTATAAATTTAAAAGAAAGGAAATATCTAAATTAAAGAGATATCTGCACTCTAGTGTTTATTGTGGCACTATTCACAATAGCAAAGATATGGAACCAACCTAAGTTTTTATCAACAGATGACTAGACAAAGAAAATGTGGAATGTATACACAAGGGAATATTATTTCACTATAAAAAAGAATAAAATCCTAGCATTTGCAACAACATGGGTTGTACTGGAAGGCATTATGCTAAGTGAAGTAAGCCAAGCACAGAAATACAAATATCATATGTTCTAACTCAGATATGGGAACCAAAAAAATGGTTCCATATCATGGAAATAGGGAATATAATGGTGGTTACCAGATGCTAGGAAGGTAGCAGAAAGGAAGGATAAGAGTGAGTTGATCAATGGGTACAAAAATACTGTTAGAAATTATAAGATCTAGTGTTCAGTAACACAATAGAGCAACATTATTTATTGTAAATTTTAAAATAACTAAAATGAAGATATTAAATATTTCCAACACAAAGTAATGATGTTTGAGATAATGAATATCCCAACTACCCAGATTTGATCACAAATTGTATGCTTGTGTCAAAATATCCCATTGCCCTATAAATATGTACAATGATTTGCCCCCATAAAAATTAAAAATTAAACATCAAAGGAAAGTGTATTTTCTTGAGTCAGATTCCTGCACTGCTGTGACACTCTGAAGTTGGTGGCTTTGGAATACTGGGTGATAAGAGTTTTGAATGTATGGTTGCCGAGGCTTCATAGTTTGTGGAAATTGCTAAGTAATACCAAAGGAAGGTCAGGAAAAGGAGAAGCACAGATTTCCTGTGGTCAATGATATGCTGATAAATGTCTAAAAACTGAATTTTGGGGGAAAAAAATACTAGTTTGTAGCATTTGCCAATTTTCATTGTGTAAATGGACCCATGGGGCAATTTCAAATTACCAACATGAAATAGTTTGATATAGAGTTCATAAGAGGTGAACGCAAAAGTGCATGTGAATAAGTAAAAGCCGGCTTAAGGACACTGGTACTTAAAATTAATTCCAGATGAACCCAGTGATATACAGAAGTTTATAAGGTGCCCTTTTGGGATATACTCAGAAATACATTATAAACATTTGTGGAAAATGAGTCAGTTTGAACAGTTTAGGTGTTTGGGCCACCGCAATTTTAACAACAACTGGACTCTGGGCCAAATCTCAGTCGCACTTAATTTAATATTGCTTGACATAAAATGTAGTTTGCAGTGTTCTGAACCAATCCTTTGGAACTTCAAGTCCTGTCAGCTCTATTTTACTAAATGCATCTTGGATCCCTCCTCCTGTCTGCTTATTAGTTCAACACTCTGTTCCAAGCACTATTCTTGTCACTGGGAATATAATGATGAAAAAGACAGACAAGGTTACCATCCTTATCATTTATTGCTTCAACTATGGCAAACCTCTTGATTTGTTTCACTCTGTCTAGTGTCTCCATTCTATTTTAACACTGTGGTCAGACTGATATTTTTCCCAGACTACAAAAATGATGGCATCATTCTCCCAATGATTCCACAAAATCTCTCAATATTAACCCTTACCTATCATATAACAATATCAATCCCTATTCTTTCCTACCAGAGCCATGCTTAATCTCTTGTCACTTTCTGAACATATAACAACTTCAGTTTCCTTGCCTTTACATATGTCCTTTCTACTAGAAATATCTTTCCCACTTCACCCTAGAAAACAAAAAAATCTCTAGTTATAGTTCAAGGCCCAGCGAAAAGATTACCTCCTCTATAAAAGTTTCTTTGACGCTTCCCAGAAATGTCAAGTTTTCCTTTCCCCATCCCTGTATTCCCATAGCATCCTTGCAAAAGTCCACTACATATGACTACCTAGAGTGTGCAGTACACAGCCTCAAGGGACTTTATTCAGAGAAGTTTGTATATTATGATAAAAGAGTCACATTAATGGCAAGTTGGATGCTAAAAGCTTGTCTGGAGAGGATGAAAGTTGCATGTTTATGATTTGCTCATCACAGGAAAAATGGAAAACCAAATGGCAGGGTAGGACCTTCCTTAAAATATGATTTAGTGGAAACAGTCCTTCAGAAAGAGATTTCATCCACTGATTAACCTCCCACACACGGTTACACTCTGGACTTAAGTGTCCATAAGAGTGAGAATCTGCATTTGTAACACCGGGAATTGTTTTTCTCTCGACAGGACAAGTTGACAACGGGTTTCCGTGTATAGGCCATCAAAGCAATTTGATGGAAACACTTGGTAGCAAGATGATGACGTTTTCTGTGAAAACAATAAACTGACTAAGATCTGTTAAAAAAAAAAAGTCACATTAATAATGCATATAAATGGTGCCCCCCTGAAGCTTTGTAACACAGCAACCTTAATACTGTATTTTCCCATGATGCCGCACTTACAGAACCTACCTTAGATTGCCTGAAATTGAATTTTTGCTGAAATGACTTATTGAATCCAAGCAAGTAGTGCTTACCAGCCAATATGAACATGTACTCTTAATGATGTCACCACTCAAGGCCATTGGGACTGATTTGCAACTAAACTATAATCTACACATATTTAATCCCTTAAAGTATTTTCAGTTATTAAAAATGATAATTTTTCAGTAGATTTTAGTTTGTTGTATATTTATTAACATATATATAAATAATATATATAATTGGCATGTTATTAAACTATTCCTTATGCCTAGAAGTTTTTCATATAGCAACTGAGAATAGTTTCTGATAAAGCTTTAATTCACAACTAATTAGTACAGCAAAAGGTTTTGTTTTTGGCTTTGTCCTTTCAGTAAATTGTGATATGACACATATTTTCATTTATTAATCACAACTGGCTTTCATGAAAAGAGCATTTGCCCTCAGAATAATTTAAAGCAAATGCAGGATAGTTTCATTTTTAAAAGAAGAGAACCATGGTGCAAAGCAGGTGGCTTATGTTATGAACAAATTGTATTTTCTATACATATTATCTTAAGAAATCTTTCTTCAAGCAGCTTTCCCTTGTTCATAAGTTGATAAACCTATAACAAGATAAATATCATGCAAAATTATGTAATACCATATATTATTCTTTGAGATGCAAATTTTTATACAATACCCTAAGACTATTCTATGCTATATTATCAGATAATTATTCTAATCAAGGATATTAATTTGTTCTGTTGGAAAAAATATGGTAGTTTAGTGAATATTAATTTTTCAATGAGTTTTAATCTGATTTGAATATGTTTGACACATAAAAATATTTTAAATCCATAGACTTTCTCGAGATGTGACTCATAACTTTATATACAATTAGCATTTTTTCTCAAATATGTTTTGTATTTTGCTGTTATTTCTATTAAAACATGAATTTAAGATTTTACCATTATAATTTCATTGCACCATATAATTTCAAGAAACATTTAGATACATGAAAAATTTTGTGTGGGTGTGAAGATATCTTTCAACTGAAGTGAACTAAAAATACCTTTGGAGATCTATAATTTTCCAAAAGATTTGAATAGTAATCACATAAGGATTTGTTATTTCATCCTAATTAAATGTATCGTCATCTTACCAGACCATTGTTTTTCATATATGTTTACTACGTTCAGTGTACGTGAATTGTTCTAATATTTAGCATGATTATGTTTCAATTTATTCAGACAGGTTTAATGTTTAGAATATTACTGTTTGTTATTTTATACACCATTTACACCCTTCTTAGGGCAGACAGATGTAAGAAAACATCCATGTTAATGCAGCATACAAAACTGACAATTTTTTGTATTCATACTGCATTAAATTAGAAAGACTGAACACTAAAACTTTATAAAATAAAATGTAACCATACTTTAAGGAATAGACAAATATTATTTAGTATTTAATTGATTTGAGGAAGGAGACACTTATTCACCCTTAATCCTCTTAAGCATCTAAGACCACCTCCCCCTAGCCTTCTCCATTGCATTTCAATAGGAGAGATAAAAAGCTGGCAGACGGGTGCCACCCTTAATTGCACTGCTATAGATCACAGGCATGGTATGGAGGAATCTTTCTGGAAGGCATTGTTTTTGCTTAAACAGGATCAGATCCCCACCTAAGTCACATACCCCATGCCTACTTCAGAGATCAACACCTTTTCACATGTAACTTCTAAGACTGTGTGCCTTTAAAAGCGGCAGAATTTTCTCTTCGGGGAGCTCCGCCATTGGGGCATTCAGGCCCACTCAGCTCCCCATTCGAGGTTTGTTTGCGGTCTTTCCTACTTCAGATTCATTTTTATCTTGATATTAACTACTTATAGAAAAATATAAAATATTACTAGCCTGAAATATAGTTTGATAAAATTGTCAACATATATTTTTTAAAAAAGATATATCCTGGGATTGCTGGTCTTGCCAAATACGGGTAAAATCATTCAGCAAGCTTTCATTGCATATCTGCCTGTGGAGCCATTCAGCAAGATCAGGTTCTACCACTGAGGACGCTTCACAACATGCTGAAGTTACTGCTGGAATCTACACAACCAAGAGAAAATGCTGCAGTAGGAGGGTCTTCCACTGTGGCATCACCCAAAGGGGATTGGAAAAGGTATCTGAAGTGTCAACGTCCTTGACATTCATCTTCCTGTTATCTGTCTGCTTATGTGATAGGATACTTGTTTCTTTTACCAAAAGTCCATCCAAGTTTGCCATACCAATTCCTTGGTCATTCCATTCAGCAATTTGAATTTAATGTCCCAGCTTTATTTCAATACATCAGTAGAAAAACACAAATAACACTTTGCATATCTATAAGATAGTAGTAGGAGTATATAAATATTTATCACTTATCCCCTTCAACAGAAGGACTTATTCTCTGTTACATGAAAATAAGTAAATCAATTCTCAACTTCCTTTTCAGGTCAGAGAAGTCACTGATAATTATGTTCTCTAATTCCTTTAGCAACTTGGTAGCACCACCTTGAGAAAATGACTGCAATTACCCATCACTCTTATTAGTGTGCCCATCTAATTGTTTATAAGAATTTCAATGGGACCTTGGGAGAACCAAATAAGTTCTATTGGAGCACAGAGACTTGTTCTGTGTCAGAGGTGAAAGGTGGGAAGGCTTTGGCTGGAACTGCCAGGTGATTGGCCTAACAGAAGCTGGAATTTTGTGCAGACTGCACCGAATTGAATGAGAAGAGCTGTACTTTCCTACAGTTTTGTAGGCCAGGCCTAATTTTAAACTAACAGCATGATATGTTTTGAAAATATTTGTCTGACACGGTATTTAGAAATGTGTTCCCACAATATGGTGAGATTTTCCTTTACTCTGAATAGAGTTTCCTACTAAAGAAGTATTTTGGATGAAAAATATATCCAATCTGTTAAGAGATTGCATATTTACACTTAGCCAGCAAATGTAAAACTGTGTGTGAAAAACAAGTGTCATTCAAACAGGCTTTCTAGGCAGAATGAGTGAGTTATATTTCAAAATCATTCACCTTCAGGTTTAAACAGAGAAACATTTACCACACAGAACATTTGTTTACACATATTTACATTTATCTCTGTATTTAACTTTAACGATACATGTTATTTGCTATATCTATGAACCTAAATGAATGATGACATGATGAAACTCTAGTAAACCTAATGTTCTAGGGACAAAGATAAAGTAGAATCTCTTTTTAAAATATAATCTTTGGGCCACTCTCTATAAGACCTGTGAAAAGTATCTTATTGTACATGTTACTAATTAATCAAAAAATCAATGATTCCACCAAAATAATTACATTTAACAGTAACAAATACTAGGGGATCCTTTCTCAATAAATCACTAGAGAGACAGATAGATGGATTTTTATGTATGCCTAGGCATATTTATTTGTGAATAGATATGTAATTTATACATATATACATTTGCTTATATATACATTGACATATATATAAGTTCTGTGCTATGCACCCAACTGAAGTTATTTTGAATTCTACAAATCTTGTTGAAAATTAAATAAATGTATTTGGTTATTTATACATTAGAAGATTTTTTAAACCCACTGATACTGATTTATCATATTGATCAGTGCTAAATCCCATGGAATTTAAACATGTGAGTGGGAGGGGTGGTGAATGTAGATTTGAATGTGAGTGTGTATGCAATGTTGGCCAATTTTATGATTCTTTCAAAATGGTACTTTGTCCCTACTATTTCTGTGTATCCATTGAGTAACAAAATGGGAAAACAGCAGATAATTATTGCTAAACTTAACCAAAATAACTTGGTATTTAAACAAAAACATAAAGTAAGAATCAAAGGTAGTGATATGGTTTGGATATGTGTCCTGCCTAAATCTCATGTTCAATTGTCATGCTTAGTGTTGGAGGTGGGGCCTTGTGGGAGGTGACTGGATCATGGAGGCAGTTTCTCATGAATGGTTTAGCATCATTCCCTTCGTGCTGTTCTCCTGATAGTTTTCATGAGATCTGATTCTTTAAAAGTGTGTGGCACCTCCCTCTTGTATCTCTCTTCCTCCTGCTGTGGCCATGGAAGTAATTAACATTTCCATACTCTCTTGCTATGTGTGTAGTATTAGCTGTCTTAACATTAGAACCAAATTTGGGCTGAGGGCCATGTTGTATCTGCAGGGTGATCACAAGAAATTCCTTTGCCTTCCAACATTTCATCATTCTAGAATTTTAAATAGAGTTTTGGTAGGTATGTAAACATTAAACAGCTTTTGTCTGTGTCTTTATAATTTAAGTGACTGATTTATAATGACTATTAAATTGATGCTCTGATTTAATTCATAATTTGAAAAATGCACAGTGTTAAAATTATAATCCTTGTTTGCATCAAAAACTATCTTAATTTATTACTTCGTTTCTGCAGCAGTTGGCCCATGATATGGATGAATTGATGTATTCAGTTGGTCAGGTTCCAGCTTCATCTGCCTAGATCCATGTAGCGACTTTGAAAAATCATGATTAGACTAATATTTGTAAAGTCTCTACTATTTACAGAGTAATATGATATGTTTCTCAGTGATGCCATCCAATTACTTAACTCACCAAAAGTTTTCTACTACTTTTCCCATAGAAAAATTTAAAAGTACAAAGCCAATTACATAAGCAAGAGTGACAGGATGACTAGGTGTGTGAATTAGCACTTGTTATACACTCGATTATTTTAAACTAGGTGTGGTGTCTATTTATTCTTTGCAGATGAGTGGCTTGATTAGCTCCTAATAAGTCTTTTGCCTGTAATGTCCTCTATTGAGATACTAACGTCTGCTTACCTTCTTTTTCAATGTTTTGAAGAGTAAGCCCACTGACAGATATATTAATGTTTAAACTCATATGCATAAATTTAATCTCTAAAAAATATTTCTAATTCCTATTATACACCCTGAGTTTAGTAATGCACTATTGGCTATAGTTGAATAATAAAAACGATGGAAAAAAGATAAGACATAGTAAATGTGGGTATAAAATGTATTTTTGTAAAACTCAAATATAAAATGTGACACGAAAAGCATTAACAGTAAAATAAATAATTTGAACTTCATCAAAAATTAAAAATATGTGTGCTTCAGAATATACCATGAAGAAAATGAGATGACCCACAAAATTTGGGGAAATATTTGCAAATTATACATCTAATTACACTATATAAAGAACTCTTACAGTTCTTTGAACACTGAAAAGTAAAATAACCAAATTATAAAATGGGGAAAATAAACATTTCTTCAAGGAAGATATATAAATTGCCAATAATGTTCAACATTATTGGTCATCAGGGAAGCAAAAATTAAAACCAAAATGAGATATCACTTTATACTCACAGGAATGGCTAGAATCAAATTCAGACATTAACACATATTGGAGAGCATGTGAAGAAATCAAAACTCTTGTATGCTGCTAGAGAGAAAGTAAAATGGTACGGTGACTTTGAAAACTTGTCAGGCAGTTTCTCAAACAATTAAACCCAATGAGGCCGGGCGCGGTGGCTCACGCCTGTAATCCCAGCACTTTGGGAGGCTCAGGTGGGTGGATCACGAGGTCAAGAGATCGAGAACATCCTGGCCAACATGGTGAAACCCCATCTCTACTAAAAATACAAAAATTAGCTGGGCATGGTGGCACACACCTGTAGTCCCAGCTTCTCGGGAGGCTGAGGAAGGAGAACTGCTTGAACCCAGGAGGCGGAGGTTGCGGTGAGCCAAAATCACACCATTACACTCCAGCCTGGGTAACAAGAGTGAAACTCCGTCTCAAAAAAAAAAAAAAAAAAAAAAACAATGAACCAGCAATTCCACTACTGCATATATACCTAAGAGCATTGAATACAGTTCTTTAAGTCTAACAAAAACTTAGATGGAAATGTTTCTAGAAGCACTATTCACAATTTCCAAAGTGTGGAAATAGTCTAAGTGTCCATTCACAGACCAATGGATATACAAAATCTATACAATGTGTATTCATACAATGAAATATTTTTGGCTATTAAAAGATATGAAGTCACTGGGTGAGGTGGCTCACATCTGTAATCTCAGCATTTTAGGAGGCCAAGGCAGGCGGATCATGTGAGGCCAGGAGTCCCAGGCCACCCTGGTCAACATGGCAAAACCCTGTCTCTACTAAAAATACAAAAATTAACTTGGGCGTGGTGGCACATGCCTCCAATTCCAACTACTCCTGCAGCTGAACCACGAGAATTGCCTGAACCCTGGGAGGCGGAGGTTGCAGTGAGCCGAGACTGTAACACTGCACCCCAGCCTGGGTGACAGAGTGAGACCCCATTTCAAAAAAAAAAAAAAAATGAAGTGCTGACATAGACTATAATTTATAGGAACCTTGAAAACGTTATCCTAAGTCAGAAAGCCAGTCACAAAAGGCTACATAGTATATAAATCCTTTCATATGAAATACTGAGAGTTGATAAATCAATAAAGGTAGAAATTAGATTAGTATTTGCTTAAGACTGGAGGAAAGGGAAGAAAAAAGGAAATAGCTAAAGTGTCAGAAGTAAAGGAAGTCTCTTTCTGAGGTGATGAAAATATTCTGTGGTGAGGGAGAGATCCAAGATGACTGATCACTAGCAGCTCGGGCTCATAGCTCCCAGTGAAAGCGCAGAGAACGAGAGGACACCACATTTTCAGATGAATTTTTGTTGCTCACAGACTAAGAGATTCCCAGTGGAGGAGCCCCACGGGTCGCCAGGGTGACTCTTGTGGCCGGCACAGCGGTTTTGCTGGTGCCTCAGCGCGGCAGTTCTTGGTTCAGAGTCCGGAGACTACTGGGCAGAAAAGCGCCATCAATCTTAACACCGCTGTTTTGGCCAGTGCAGTGGATTGCTCAGATTTCGGCGCTGGGAATCAACAAGTTGGACATCTGCTCAGAGACCTACTTAGAAAGTCGGTAATTACAAAGATGACAGAGGGATAAATATATAATGAAAGGAAGAAACCAGCCTAAAAAGGCAGAGAATACTCAAAATCAGAATGCCTCTCCCTCTACAGGGGATTGCAGTTCCTCATCAGCAACAGAACAAGGCTTAATGGAGAACGAGTGTGTTCCAATAACAGAAGCAGGTTTCAAAAGGTGGGTGATAAGAAACTTTTGTGAATTAAAAGAACTTGTTCTAACCCAATGCAAAGAAACTAAGAACATTGAAAAAAGACTTGACGAAATGCTAACGAGAATGGACAATTTAGAGAGGAATATAAGTGAATTGATGGAGCTGAAAAACACAACTCAGGAACTTCGCGAAGTATGCACAAGTTTAAACAGTCGAATTGATCAAGCAGAAGAAAGGATATCAGATGTCGAGGAACAGCTCAGTGAAATGAAATGAGAAGACAAGATTGGAGAAAAAAGGATAAAAAGGAATGAGCAAAGTCTCCAAGAAATATGGGACTATGTGAAAAGACCTAATCTACGTTTGATAGGTGTACCTGAATGTGATGAAGAGAATGAATCAAGTTGGAAAATACTTTTCAGGAGATTATTCAGGAAAACTTTCCCAACCTGGCAAGGCAGGGTAATATTCAACTCCAGGTAATACAGAGAACACCACAAAGATATTCTTCAAGAAGACCAACCCCAAGTCACATAATCGCCAGATTTATTAGGGTTGAAATGAAGGAGAAAATACTAAGGGCAGCCAGAGAGAAAGGTCAGGTTACCCACAAAGGGAAACCTATCAGACTTACAGCAGATCTCTCAGCAGAAACCCTACAAGCTAGAAAAGAGTGGGGACCGATATTTAACATCCTTAAAGAAAAGAACTTTCAACCCAGAATTTCATATCCAGCCAAACTAAGCTTTACAAGCGAAGGAAAAATTAAATCTTTTGCGAACAAACAAGTACTTAGAGACTTCGCCACCACCAGGCCTGCTTTACAAGAACTTCTGAAAGAAGCACTATACATATAAAGGAACAACCAATATCAGCCTTTCCAAAAATATATCAAAAAGCAAAGAGCATCAACACAATGAAAAATTTACACCAACTAATGGGCAAAACAGCCAGCTAGCATCAAATGGCAGTATTAAATTCATATATATTCAAATTGGATAAAAAGTCAACACCCATCAGTATGCTGCATCCAGACCCATCTCACATGCAACGATACACAAAGACTCAAAAAAAAGAGGAGGAGGAAGATTTACCAACCAAACAGAGAGTAAAAATAAACAAATAAATAAAAAGCAGGAGATGCAATTCTCACCTCTGATAAAATAGACTTTAAAGCAACAAAGATCAAAAGAGGCAAAGAAGGACATTACATAATGGCAAAAGGATTAATGTAACAAGAAGAGCTAATGATTCTATAGATCAACGAAACAGAAAATTAACAAGGACATCCAGGACTTGAACTCAGACCTGGAACAAGTAAACTTAATAAACATTTATAGAACTCTCCACTTCAAATACACAAAACATACATTACCACCTCACACATATTCCAAAAGTGACTACATAATTGGAAGTAAATCACTCCTCAGTAATCGCATAGCATTTCATAGGTTTAAATGAAATATTGGTTGGCTGCTTGTTTGTTATTTTCTTCCCTTATTCCTTCCTGTCTACATCATTAAGTATAATTATTGGTATAAAAGAGGTTTTCAATACCCATTACTAAACTGCATTCTAGCCTGGGCAAGAAAGCAATACTCCCATTCTCTCTCTCTCTTTCTCTTCCTTTTTCTTCCTCTTCATTCTTTTTTTTCTTTCTTTCTTTCTTCCTTTTTTTCTTTCTTTCTTCCTTTAAAAAAAAAAAAAGCCAAAAACAAAACAAAACAAAACAAAAAAACAGAGGTTTCCAGGGTAACAGCTTAAAAAAAAAAAAGAAAATATTCTATGGTGACAAAACAATAACTGTGGTAATTGTTGAATGTATCTGTGAAGAGGCTAAAACTATTGTCCACTTTAAAAGTGTGAATTGTATGATAAGTGAATTATCTTTTCATAAACTTGTTTAAAATTTAAAAAAATAAGAAATTGAAATCTAATCTTTTTATTTTTTTTGTTATTTTTATTTTTTGAGACAGGGTCTCACTTTGTAGCCTAGGCTGGAATACAGTGACCATGGTTCATAGTAGCCTTAAACTCCTTGGCTCAAGCCTTCTCCCAACTTCACTATCTCTAATAGCTGGAACCACAGGTGTACACCACTATGCATGGCTAATTTTTTGTTGTTGTTCTTTTTATTTTGTTTTGTTTTGTTTTTTTTGAGGGATGAGGTCTCTGTCTGTTACTCAGGCTAGTCTCAAGCTCCTGGCCTTAAGTAATCCTCCTACCTCAGCTCCCAAAGTACTGGGGTTATAAGCATGAGCCTCTATGACTGGCTTTGGTCATTTTAAGTATGACTTTGTGCTACTAGCAAAGAAAAAAGGTAAAATGCAAAACAAAAACAAAAACAAAAAACAAATACATCATCATTCCTTGCATAATATTTTGTGATAGCACTCTGCTCCTCACTTTATAGGAAAAAGCTCAAAATTTTGTCATGGCTGCCACTTGCTGACCCCTCAATATTCATACTCCAGTTTGGGTTTAGGTAATGATCCAGTCACTGCACAGTCCCTGTTCTTAAGAGCATGCTGATTTCACTTCCAAATCCAAGGGGCAGTGATATCCTTGCCAGTGGCTTGCTCAGAAAGTCCATGCCTAAGCCAATCACTGTATAGTGCCCCATGTTTACTGAATTGGTAGAGAAATAGACTTCTAATTAAGTTTGGGTTTAAAAAACACAGGAAGATTTTGTTTTATATTTACAGGAAAAAATTTTCCTTTCTTTAGACAAAGTAATTTGAAGAACTTTTGCACACTCTTTCAGGTGCATAGCGATTATCGTAGCATAGCAATGTCTAAAAAAGCACACAGAGAACTGATTTGACTATACCTGATTCAGGACATTTTTTTCAGTTAGCTTGGGAAATAAATCATTTTAGTCATTCACACCAGCATGAGTTCAATTTCCTTTTACATGCAGCTAAAAGCAAGAGTTTAGTTCCAACTTATTGTTTCTGTCCTCTGGGAATTCTCTACCATTAACCTCTAATTCTGCTCTGCTTAATGATATACTGTTCTCAACAAATTCTTTTCCTCGGACTACTTTGGGCCCTAACCCATCCTATCTAGCTGATGAAATTATCATTTCTCAGAGGAAAGTCACTCCCTTGGGAAGTATCCAAAAATACCTTTAATGATTATCTCCATGAGTTTTATCCCTGGATTATTTTGCTTTATCCTGGATATTTAACATGTATTGTAATTAACATGTGATAGAATTTAACCGATATTTCCAATGAAAAATATCTAAACTAGCAATGCTAGTTAATTATGGAATCATAAGTCATGGAGTGCTAAACATTGTAATAGGAAAATATGAGAGAAAAAGAACATCTTTAAGAGGTTTGAATGTTTTATTCATTTTTAACCAAGACCAACAATGTGTATACCTGTAAATATATAGCAATATTTCATACGTATGCCTTAGAGCTGGTGTTAGTAGAATACAGTCTGCAGCCAATTCTGGACACCACCTCTTTTTGTACTTCCTACAACCTAATGGATTTTTTTTTTTTTTTTTTTTTTTTTTTTTTTTTTTTGAGACGGAGTTTCGCTCTTGATACCCAGGCTGGAGCGCAATGGCGCGATCTCGGCTCACCGCAATCTCCGCCTCCTGGGTTCAGGCAATTCTCCTGCCTCAGCCTCCTGAGTAGCTGGGATTACAGGCACGCGCCACCGTGCCCAGCTAATTTTTTTTGTATTAGTAGAGACGGGGTTTCACCATGTTGACCAAGATGGTCTCGATCTCTTGACCTCGTGATCCACCCGCCTCGGCCTCCCAAAGTGCTGGGATTACAGACTTGAGCCACCGCGCCCGGCCAGATTTTTAAATTTTACATGGTTGAAAGTCAAATAAGAAAGATAATCTTTTAGACACATGAAAACTATAAATTTTTATTAGGACACAGCCATGCTCATTCTTTTATGTGTTGTCTATGGCCACCTTCATGCTTCTGCAGCACAGTTGAACATTTTGACACAGGCCATATGGCCCACAAAACCTAAAATAATTCCTGTCTCTCCCTTTACCGTAAAAGTATTCTGACCCTTCAGAGAAATATAAATTACAAGCCACAATTTCCAAAAAAGTTCAATGAAGAGTTACATTATTTGAGGGTCTGCTATGTTTTGACCCAAATATTACTCAAGATGATATTTTAGGAAAATTAGAAATCTCACCTGGACGTATGTCATTTATACCTTTGGAATGAACCATACATCTCATGGTATGCAGATAGCATGGTTTTAGTATTAGGAATTTAGGGACTACACTGTTGCATTGTTCGACTTTAGGGAGGAAAAAGAGGAAGTTGACTAAGTGGCAGAAGTTGCTGATAGACCAGGCTGCAAGACCAGGTAATGGACACTGAGCCCCTTTTGATCACAAGCCTTTCCCAAGAATCTAGATTGAAATTCAGGACTGTTATTAAACAGGACAAAGTTGTTTTGTTTTGGGGAAAAGCTAGGCTACCCGAACAGTACTACACAGGCTAATTATCTAACAATCTGTTTTGAGCTACCTTACAAAAATATATGTTGCTGTATTTTTCCAGAGCTAAACGAGAGTGGACATGATTGTGGAGTTTCCTTAAATGACTGATAAGCTATTTATCTAAGGACTCATTAATGATGTGCTTATTCTGCTCATTTAGATGTCATTCCCCAGAGTTCTTGGGTGATGCTCTTGTTGCTCATACTTAAAATTTCGGGCTTTATTTGGATTTTAGAGTACGAGATCCCAAATACTATGACATGGAATTATTGTTAAATTATAAAGAATTATAAAGTGACTAAAAAGAGGCAGGAATCTATTATCACTGAAACACCCTCTGTTATTCAAGGCAGGCTCCAAATCTGTAAAAGTCAAGTTCAAGGAAGTCCATTTTCACCACCATTGATTTTCACTGAAGGCAGACTGTTTTCACCTCATTGATTTTGATGTTGATTGAGTCATGTTCATCTGGTTGGTCAGTATTGGGAGCTTCTTCATTTTTGATGGGTTAATTTGCCTAGGATCACGGATCAGACACCTTGATCTGGAGCAACTGTTACTTAATACTACCTCAGGCCTCATATTAAGAAACATAGAATGCTATTTAATTGGGTAGAATTTAGTTTCCTTAAGATTTTACCTAATTCCAAATAATTGTTTATTTACCTTTAATTACAAGATTCAAATCACATAGTCTCCTTTATTCAAGTGACACTGAAAAACTATATAGAACATACATATATGTTATTCATATAATTCATGTAAATAGCAGGAACCTTACAGGGGAAAGTGACTTCCACAAAAATATAATTTACAAAAGTCACAAAACTGTGATTGACCCATTAATGCCTGAAAATGAAAAGCAAATTCTAAAACCAAATAGGACTAACAATATTCAAAAGTCTGAACTCATGATTCTGTTTTCTGCAGTTATTATCACCCCTAAGCCCGTTTCTCTACTTACTGCATATATAACCCATCAAATGGAACCCTTCTGTCTAAACAGAACCTTCTATCTGTGAATATTAATATGCAATCCACAGGAGAGCATCTGGCTTATATCTGAGATAATAATTATCTTTTTGTGACACATTTATGAGTTTTCCTTTCATGAATTTTTATATTGGAACTTTTCATTATTCTGGTAGTCTAGCTTTAGAAAAAACACCTGCTTTTTACACTCTTAGCAGAATCCTTCAAGATTTGATATTTAAAACCTCCGACTATTCTATGTAAGATTCTTGATCCTTTGTCATTCCAGCAGAAGCCATTGCATTTATTTACCTTCCCTTTGTTTGTAGTTCTTTTACAGAAATACAAATCTCTAAGTGATTTGCAATTAATGTTGATTAAGAAATTTTTTTAATAGCAATTTTCCACAACTAGCTTCTTGTCCTAAAGAGTGAACAGCTTAGGTTCCCCATGGAAATATTTCTGAAATCTCTCTTTGGTTCACACCATTTTGTATTGACACAAATAACATTGCTGCTTACGCTATAAGCACGTGACATATAACACTGGAAACATAAATTATTATTATTACGTTAGTTTGCCATCTACCTTGTGTGTCAGAAGTAAAATCTAAAATGTAAAACTTACTGTATGGTCTGAAAAAAATGATGTATTGAACAATATACTTCTAACACACTAGAACCTAGTCTCTAGTGGTCATATTAGATACTCAGGTGGACATTATGACATTTCCACAACACTCAGAAAATCAAGACAATCATTTCTATATTATACTATGCCAAATCTATAGGAAGCAACAGGTTTTTTTTTTTTTTTTTTTTTTTTTTACATATTTTTGATTTACTTAAAAAGTTCATATGAACAGCTTCTATATATATGCTTAGACTATTTCTAAGTTTGGGGAAGGGTAGAATCTTTAATTTTTGGCATGTTACAATCCATCTATACAATGAAAGGCATGCCGACAAAAAAGTCAATGTATTAACATTATAAGAAGTAGCATAAGGCTATATGCAACTAATTGCAGAATAAAAATTTTAGGCTACTAATATTACTGGAGATGCTAGAGATGAGTCCAGTTAGATCAGAGTCAAACACAGAGTCAAATACAATGTCTTTATTATGGTATATACCATATATTATGATACATTATAATATAGACATTGTATTTGACTCTGTATTGAGAAAACCACTGAAAGACTCTAAGCAGATTTGTGCCACGACTTGACTTGCACTTAAAAAAATTTACTACCATTTCTATTAAGACAGCGGCATCATGGTGTATTTTAAAAAATTTAAAGTTGGCCAAGCGTAGTGGCTCACACGTGTAATCCCAGCTCTTTGGGAAGCTGAGGTGGGCAAATCACCTGAAGTCACGAATTTGAGACCAGCCTGACCAACAGAAGAAATCCTGTCTCTATCAAAAATACAAAATTAGCCAGGCATGGTGGCATATGCCTATAATCCCAGACACTTGGAAGGTTGAGGGAGGAGAATCACTTGAACCCAGGAGGCAGAGGTTGCTGTGAGCTGAGATCACGTCATTACACTCCAGTCTGGGCAACAAGAGCAAAACTCGATCTCAAAAAAAAAAAAAAAAAAAAAAAAAAAATAGTTGTCTTAGATCCTCTTTTTCTCTCAAAATCTACATCTAATCTTGCAAGTACGCCTGTTGGTTCCTCTTAAACAATGTATCAAGAATCCAACCACTTATCATCTCCTTTGCTATCACTCCGATTCCAACTACAAAAATCTCTTAACCTGGACTTTTTCAATAGTCACCCAACTGGTCTCCTTGTTTTATGAAGATGTTTACCTTGAAGTTTTATTTAAAATTTTCAGGTTTTGCTGGTTGAATTCACCTCAGAAACTTTAGAGATATTCAAGTAGTATGTTCTTTCTATCATTCTGGCCCAATAAGAATACATTCCTGCTTCTTATTGATCCTACTCTGTTTAGGCTTTCAGGTCCACCACTGAACTGAAATAGATCATGGTAAAGGTAGACAGTGTCTTACCTTATCCAAAATAAAATGCTAACTCTTAGACTTCTTTCTTAGTCTATAGAGCATTTGGCATGATTGATCAGTCCTTTATTCTTAAAATACTTTTTTTTAGCTTGATTTTCAGGACACTGTATTAACTATATTTGTTTCCTGCCTTATTTTATAGGCTACCTCCTTTGATGAGTCTTATTTTTCTGAGCTCTGAGTATTTGAGTACTCTAAAAATCAATCTCGAAGATTAGTGTTTTCTTAGTCTACTACTTCCAAAAGCAAATACATTCAACCTTATAATTTTAAGTAGCTTTATTTTACCTACAACCCTAAATCTCAAGCTTCAGTTTTTTACTTTAGTCTAGTCGATTAGCTGAATTAAAGACTTCCAAAAAGATTTCTAATCCTTTCTGAACAAACCAGGTCTCACAGTTCACCCCATCTCAGTAAATGTCAGCTCCATCTACTTGTTTATGCAAATTAGCTCACCTTTGACTTCCCTCTCATTTTTTGATTCTCATTTTAAATATGTTTCATTAGACTATTTTGTTGGTTGTATATCGAAATTGTAGCCAAAATATAATCATTTATCCTCACCTTATTTCTTCAGTACATACAGAATGTTTTTTTAAAAAAATTTAAGTTAGATCATATATCACTTCTCTGTTTAAAACAGTCCAGTATTTTTCAGCTCACTCAGTATAAAACCAAAGTACTTAGCATGACTTAACCACAGCTGGATGAACAGGCTCCCTTACACCACCTGACTTCATCTTTCATCTCATCTCCCCTTGTTCACTCAGTTTCAGCCACATTGGAATCCAGATGTCTTTAGACACATCAAATATGTTTCAACTTCTAGACCTTTGTATCTTTTAGATATTGTTTCCATAAAAAAGGATAAGTTCATGTCCTTCGCAGGGACATGGATAAAGCTGGAAACCATCATTCTCAGCAAACTGACACAAGAACAGAAAACCAAACACTGCATGTTCTCACTCAAAAGTGGGTGTTGAACAATAAGAACACATGGACACAGGAAGGGGATCATAACATGTTGGGGTCTGTTGGTGGATGGGGAGCTAGGGGAGGGATAGCAGCGGGTAGGGGATGGAGAGGAATAGCATTAGGAGAAATACCTAATGTAGATGATGGGGTGATGGATGCAGCAAAACACCATGACACATGTATACCTATGTAACAAACCTGAACGTTCTGTTCATGTACTCCAGAACTTAAAGTATAATAATAATAATTTTTAAAAAAGAAATTGCTTCTCACACACTCTGCACAGCTTACTCTCTCACTTCTTTGAAACTTCTGCTGGTAAATTTAACACTACAAAAGTCTTCATTGACTATGCTATAAATATGCAGTTAGATGGACAGGTAAAATCTTTACATATATAAATGTATATTATTTGCTTAAATTTAAAAATAAAACATCCTGCAAATCTAGTCTATCAAAATATACTTGAATTCTAACAATTTTAATAGGTGTATTGCTATACTTCCTCTAAAAAAAATAAAGGATCTTATGTGCTTATAAAGAAAAAGATGACATCAATGTATTTCAAAAGTTCATAAAATATAGCTCCTTAAAAATATAGCCACATATTACATAACATAACCTAAATTTATAGGATCCTCCCCCCTCTAAAGAAAACAATGATATGCAACAGAAGATGAAGGCTCCATTATGAAAATCTTTTCCATCAGAAAAATAAAAAAGCTTTTAGGTAATGTATGCCATCTAAAAATAAATAAAAATACTAAATTTAATATCTAAAATAAAGAGCAAAAATGGGAAAAGCAAGTAAGTATATTTAAAAAATAATAAAAATACATTAAAATAATGGTAAATATTTTGGAGTTTATAGCATTCAGTATTAAAAGGCAATGAAAATGACTTATGATGGAGTATGTAGCCCACAAAAATATGATACCTAGCTCAATTGTCCTTCATGTCTGAATATGCATTTTAAAAGGTTATGAAATGTTTAAAGCCTCAAATTTAACAAGGAAAACATTCTGCTACTACTTGTGGCTGGCATTCAACCACCAAGAGATTAATTAAAAAAAAGCTCAGGAATAAGGATGTTACACTATTTACAAAGTCATTGAATATTGAATATACATAGATGTAGTATTGAGAGAAAACAGTTTTTGTAGTTCTGAGAACAAAACAGTGTATTAAAATAAAATTTATTTTTAAAATTATATATTAATATAAATTGTTGCAATAAGAATAAAATGATACAGAAACAAAATTTTGAATAAAATTCATTAATGTCTGTTGCTCAGGTTATGTACTATGTATAGACTGTACCCTGCCTGGCCATGAAGGTAGAGAAAAATTAAAATATAAAGGCATATTAAGGATACTAATTTACTCATCCTTCTTGGTAGTCAATAGTTGCTGTTGTATTTTTAAGATTTAAGTGTGTTGTTTAAAGTACTATGGAAAGCTATTAGAAGTATAGAAAATAATCTATACATCTTACAAATTGCCCTGTCCAAAAGAAAATAAAGAACTGAGGTCTACTAACACAATTCTAACACAAGATAAAATACAAAGATACATATATACATTTACACAGACACACACACACACACAGACACACAGACACACAAAGAGAGCTCATTCTATGTTATGAAAAATACATCATAACAGTATGCAACATTCATCTTCCACTTGCACTCAAATAAAACATCTTACAGTGTTGTGTTTCAAATTACACATACATCATTATTTTGGAATGGCAGATAGTAGTGAAAAAATTATATTACTCTAAAATGATATAACATCTTAAAAGCTTTTACCATAGGCTTTATCTTGAACTGCTATTTCATTTTATGTGACTTCAAGTGAGAGTTTAGCATTCCAGATAGAAACATAAAATCCAGCTTCCACAGACACCAATTGCCTTTTATTTATTTTACTGTAATAATCACACAATTAGAGCTTGCACAATTATCAAAACCTGTAAATTTTCAGAAACAGTTTATCCTTTCATGATTTTAGGAAAACATGGCTTTATGTTGAATGGTTTTACATATATAGACATAAACATATATGTAAAATAGCAAGAAATCATACCTTAATATTATAAATATAATTTTGAGCTTTTTTACATTTCTGTGTTTGAAAACCGAATTTGGGTTTTGAAATTATTAAAAATAATAGTCATATTTTAATATAAAAGCTACAAATGTTCAGTATGAGTTTGTATCTATTCATATTATCTGTGCAATGGAGACTAGAATCTCCATTAGATTAATTAGAATAAAGAGACTAGGTTTTTTGAATGGGAAAAACTTAAGACAGTTTGTGTTATAAGCTATCTGTTTAGTTGGTTGAGGATCTTAAGAAAGTCTTATTGCATGTATGGAAGAATTCTTAATTTAGGTCAGAAATACTTTCCATACATTCCTATCTCTTGGGAGAGTAGTAATAATAAGCAAACATAATATTCAATTACTATTTGTTCATCAACATATAATTTAAGGTTTTAATGTGGAATTCCATTATGATTAATATTTATTGAAAACTATGCTTTTTTAGATAATTTGCATGAAATCTGTATTCTCAGAGAAACTTTGTTAAGGTAGTTAAATACTACTTTCCACATTTAAATATAAGACACAGAGCTTAAGAAATATGGTCAAGATCAATGATACTGTAAATGGACACCAGACATTTGAAATATACATATATCAAGGCCCGTAGATCCTCCATGTTAACACTAAAAATTATTGTAGCGTTATCAGCTTGGATTTTGCACACAGGTTGTAGACAGAAAAGCCTCTGAATGGGTAATCTGTATGAAATACTGTAACTATAAAGGCAGACAAAGAAAGAATACTTAGCTGTTATTTTTCCTTCAGCACCGCTGCAGGCATGCAAGTTTTTTCCTGAAGAAATACAGCAACCTTGTGTATGTTCAGTACTCATTCTTTTTACCCGTACATGGTTGTTGGGAAAAGCAGCCAGGAGAAAGGACTTACAGACTGCCGACGTAAATTGGTTATGAGTAACATACAAACAAGGAACAACAAACTGCAGAAGGTCACAGGAGGCCTCTGAGGAGGAAGGGCTCTTCATGCCTCATGTTCCGGTGCAGGGTGACCTCGGCTCTGTTACCATAAACATTGTGCTCAAGAGCGTAAAACCCCTTTGTAGCACTATGACGTAGCCAGACTTGTAGGCTCCTTGTAAGGCCCATGTTCCACCAGCTGCACATAGATAATAAATTAAAGATAACCACATTTTCTTGTTTTGTGAAACTCCAAACCACCGCTGTTATCTATCTTTAGAATGACATACCAGTTCTGGCTCACTGATTCAGTTCCGGCTCACTGATTCACTCTGCCATCACCCTCTCCCCACCATCACTCCACCCCTACCCCCTACCATAGATCAAAGTGATTGTAACCAATAAATAGAGTGCATGATCAGAGCTCGGGGCCTTCACTGTTTCCTCCAAAGTAATAAGTGATGGCCCCCCCGCCCCCGTCCCACTGTCTCTCTTAATCTTTTTCTCATTCCTATGTTGCCACAGAACTTGGGATACCCACAGGTGATGTAGGGCTGGCTCCCTACATTCTGGTGCCCAACATGGGGCTCATGGATTCCCTACATTCTGGCACCCACTGTGTGGGGCTCGTGGATCCCTACACATGGTGACTCTAGCAATCCTCCATGAATTATTCTTGTTCAGATCTCCTCATATTCAGTAATTCTCAGTGTCTTCTGTCCTGGGGGTATTTTCACTGTTAGAATGCACACATACAAAGCCATAGGAAGACATTTGAAATGTTTTCCTGGCTGTTTTGGGGAAGATGCTGATGTGGATCTTCAGCTTTTCTTTTGATTGGGCATCGAATCTCACATCTGTATTTCCAACATCTTACTGAACTAAAAAATGCTGAATAGAAAAAGAAAATGTACAGGGTAGTGGGGGGGGGGGGGAATCTTCAATTAATAAGCTTTACTTACACATAGAAAATAAGTTTATTTACATCTAGACGTTTTTACATAGATGAAATAAATGGTAATTATACATAATGTAATATATGGCACTTGTATTTTGGGGGATTGCATTTATAATTAAGCTGAAACACGTGGAAGTGGACATACATATGATGTCTCCTTATTGAAAGAGACCCATAATGTCCACTGCAGAGGATTAAAGGAAAAAAAAAATGACACCTACTCCTCCACAAGATGATTACTTTTCCCCTTGCAGCTGTCTCCTATATATCTCTTCTTTCAAAACTGTCTAATTTAGAACTGTTCATAGACATCATAGGGCCTCCATCATAAACCTTGAGGCAAAGAAATAACCATGAAGGGTCACCTGACTCCTTCGGTATGTTTATTTTATGTAAGAAAGTGAAGTATTTTCTCCATATGTAAGCATCATGCTATAATTATATAGTTGCTTTCTCCTGAGTGTTATACTGTAGTCTAATGAGACACACCTACATTTATTAAATATAAAAACTAGCACTATAAAAAGGATTTCTTATTTTGAATAAGTAAACAAGAATTATTATCAGAAGCTGGATGTATTGAAAGCAGAAAAAATGGTCAGGATGGATGTTCAAATGAGCTTGAACATAATATACTTTGTCTGTTTCTTTGTATTATTTATGATATTTTTTCTTAAGTTAAAAATAAAGTGGCCAAGAACATAAAAGAATTTTATTTTCTTTACCAAAAATTATAGTACACATTAAAGGATTTATCATTTTTAATATTATATAGACAAAATATTTTTTGAAATATCATAACAAAACTATGAAAGCCTCTAAAAATTTGCTTTTCACAATCACATAACAAAGAGTTAAAACTTGTCATCACCAGATTGCCATTTACTACCAAACAGTTTTAGTCCAGCATCAGAACTCTTGTTTTGGTAATACAAAAATTGTTCCATTAATATTAGACTAGACTGTGAACTCACTTGGGACAGTAAGGTACATATTACACTAGACTATAAGTTTCTGAAAGGAAATATCTAGATTGTCAAGAACAATATCATCTGACTTCTAGTAAATAATGTGTTCGTCTTATATGAAAGATAATTCTTAATTTATCTTACTTGCATTTCCAGTTTATTACTTATGTATTCTAATTTCCACTGATTCAGCTGTCTTCCTCTTGAGAGTTCATGAGGCTTTACTGGATTTGTCTTGCAAAACACTTAGTGAAACAATATATTCTAGCACTTAATTGTCTGTGTCGGGATATATGTGCGTGCATGTAACTGAGCGAAAGAGAGAAAGGAACATAAAAAGACTGTGTGCAAAACTAGTGTGTTTTTGTTTTAAATTTATATAAATGTTTAGAGATGCTGTCAAGTTAAATCTTGAAGAATTCAAGAACATTAACATTAGAAGAGTAATTCCATTTATTATTGATAACATTCTCATTGGTTTGTTATATTTTCTTTACTATTATGGATGAGTTACATAAAAAAATAAATGTTTCATATTTCTACCAATGCTTTCCTGCAAGCATAGTGTTAGTGTGCATTTTGCAAGGAGACCCAGTCCTGCTGTGTAACAATAGCACCACATGGTGACCAACTCCTTCTCATGAACAAATCCAGGCCTTGCGGCCTTTGGAATGTGAGCTAAGTTCTAGGTCAATGATCTCCTATTGCTTTATTTTGATCTTGCTGGTTCTGATTTTATTTATGACTGGGCAAAAGTCATTTACAGACAACAACAAAGTCCTCGCCTAGAAGATTCAACACAGATGAACCTAAGTGTATGCATCTTTTTAACAGAGTGATCAAATCCTTTACCTTATGATATCTAGAATCTGATTTTCACAAAGGTTTAGAGGGGATTATAGTAAATACCTACTAGTGAATTCTTATCTATGTTGGGAATGCATAGTTTAAAATCATTATGATATAAATGCATTTTGACTAAATATGCTCTAAGCTTTGAACACACACTGACATACAGTAAAAAAAAAAGTGAAAATTAAAATGAAAAACACCACTAAAATCTGAAAAATGAAATTCTATCTTCAAGCATTAAGCATTCTGAGGATAACATATGCGCCAAAGAAATGAAAATATGTTAAAGAAAGTTAAATTTGAATTTTGCCTCCTGGTCATTATGTCAAGTTGAACATAAACACTGTCACTATTTATATTGACTGGATGTATATGAGTTAGTATTTTAAAAATTTACCTTCATGTAAGATTTTTCTTACATTTCTATGAGAAACTAGAATAAATGACAGATATCATATATATCCAGACTGGTAAGGATATCTTCCTGTTGTTTTTTCATAAGAAAGCAAATTTCAGACCAATGAAAAAAATCTGGTGATGAAGTTAACTTATTTGAGCACCCAGTTTTCATTAATTGCTTATTTCCTATGAAAATAATCAATACTATGTGATTCTTTCATTGATTTTTTTAAATATGTAAAATTAGAAAAGAACCTTTAGCTCATTTAGAAATAAATGGTAAAAAGTTTTAGATAAGCGGGTTATTTTCACAAATTGCAAAGTATATAGATAATAAAAATGAAAAGATATTTTATATAGGACATGGTGATACCATTAATCAAAATTATTCTTTGTAAAAACCACTGGAAGCAGATATAATTTCAAAACCAACTACATAATTAGAAATAGCTTAGAATTTATAAATTTATTTAAGGTGTTATCATCAAATCAGATCTATCCTTTTGCTACAAAGATCAATATTAGTGAAAAACAGGTCTGTAAGAATAGTAACTATGTGGAATGGTTATTAGAAATATCTAGAAAATTTCCAATGTTTCTATCTTATTTTTTCTGACAAATATAAGTAATAATAACTGGCACTTGAGAATCTGCATTACTGTTTAGCAAGCACGTCACATTTTGTATAACATCTGATTATACCAAAGACTTTAAGATGTGTTATCTTAATCTATTCTCATTTTTAAAATGAGGAAAAGAAGGCCAGATAAATCTATCCACAGCCATACAGTCACTAGGTGATGAACAGCAAGGTATAACAATACCATGCCCATGTTCTCTATAGGATACTACTTTATATCTTGAATAATCTTGCCTTTTCATTGATAGACCATATATGGTTTGAGACACACACCATTAATATGGTTTGGCTGTGTCCCCAGTATGATTTGACTGTGTCCCCACTCAAATCTCTTCTTTTTTTTTTTTGAGACAGAGTCTCTCTCTGTCGCCAGGCTGGAGTGCAGTGGCACGATCCCGTCTCACTGCAACTTCTGTTTTCCGGTTTCAAGCAATTCTCCTGCCTCAACCTCCCAAGTAGCTGGGACAACAGGCATGCACCACCACACCCGGTTAATTTTTTATACTTTTAGTAGAGATGGGGTTTCACCATGTTGGCCAGGATGGTCTTGATCTCTTGACCTCGTGATTCACCCACCTCAGCCTCCCAAAGTGTTGGGATTACAGGAGTGAGTCACCGCGCCTGGCCTCAAATCTCTTATTGAATGGTAGCACTCATGATTTCTACATGCTGTGGGAGGGGACCCAATGGGAGGTAATTGAATCATGAGGGTGAGTCTTTCCCATGCTGTTTGCATGATAATGAGTACGTCTCACAAGATATGATGATTTTTATAAATATGAGATCCCCAGCACAAGTGTCTCTTGCCTGCTACCATGTAAGAAGTCAACTTGCTCTTCCTTCATCTTTTGCCATGATTGTGAGGCCTCCCCAGTCATGTGGAACTACGAGTCCATTAAACTTCTTCCCTATATAAATCACCCAGTCTTGGGTATGTCTTTACTAGCAGTGTGAGAACAGACTCATACAACCATCAAAATTATTGTTCCAATTTTAAAAGATTTTCAAGTGTTAATACTGAACAAAGTAAAAAGAAGATTATAATAGCAATTATGTGGAACATACATTATTAATCATACTTTTTAAAAAAGTGAACAGTTATTTAAATTGTTCTACCTTTTCAGAATTGATGTGTACTTTATACTTGGAGGTTATTATAGCAACAATTGCAAAATAGGGGCAATTATTTAAAGCATTACATATCTATTTTTAATACCTATACTTCTTACATACTGGCTACTACTAATAAATTTTTTTCATTACAATTTGAATGAGAAAATAGAATGCTGTCTTTTTTATATCAGGAATTGTTTGGGAATTTTCAAAGAGCAAAAGACTGCCAGCAATCCACTTTGGCAACTAATTTCCACAGTGAAATGTCTAGTGAAGAACAGAATAGCTGAACTACCTCTAGATTGAATTTGCAGTTGATAATATTTTTGCAGCTCTGTCTTATTTAAGAGGACTTTTCTGGCTGAAAAACAAATTTGGAATCTGCTCAAGGTTAGGAAATTTAAATCTAAAAGC
This sequence comes from Aotus nancymaae, assembly GCF_030222135.1. Taxonomy (NCBI): domain Eukaryota; kingdom Metazoa; phylum Chordata; class Mammalia; order Primates; family Aotidae; genus Aotus; species Aotus nancymaae. Next base: position 10,318,256 of record NW_026988438.1, read on the forward strand.
TCTTGAATGACTACAACATGTTTTACCAAATTGTTGATGGAAATTTCATTCTGAAGCTGAATTTGTTCAAAAGTTTTAAATTTAAAACTAAGCTGAGAAAAAAATACTGTCAAATTAAAGAAGAAAAATTTACCACCAACCTATTCTTTAATTTAGTATTCCTACAAATCTTAAAACTATTTCTTCATTGTAAACAATGTACCCAGTGAAATATTTCATACCCTCTCTATAGAAACTATGAGCCATGCATGTTAACAATGTCCAAAGAACATTCCCAGGTTTTATTACAGACAATCTCCAAATTTTCAACATAGATTTTCTTTTCTTGGTCTTCAATCCAGGTATGTAAATATGATGAACACTAATTTCAAAACTGGAAAACTATTATTTCACAATTACTTTAAATCTAAGCTTTTATAGCAAGAATTAAAGGAGGCAGAAAGTTGAGAGATTAGACAGGCAAGTTACTTACTACACCTGGGATATAATTTCCTTAAAAGTAAAATGACAGAGGCCTCAAAATAACACTCATCTACAACCATTTGATCTTTGACAAACTTAGCAAAAAACAAGCAATGGGGAAAGGATTCCCTATTTAATAAATGGTGTTGGGAAAACTGGCTAGCCACATGCAGAAAACTGACCTGGAATCCTTCCTTACACCTTATACAAAAATTAGCTCATGTTGGATTAAAGACTTAAACATAAGACCTAAAACCATAAAAACCCCAGAAGAAAACGTAGACAATACCATTCAGGACATAGACATAGGAAAGACTTCATGATAAAACACCAAAAGCAATGGCAACAAAGCCAAAATTGACCAATTTCATCTAATTAAACTAAAGAGCTTCTACACAGCAAAAGAAACTATCATCAGAGTGAACAGGCAACCTACAGAATGGGAGAAAAATTTTGCAATCTCTCTATCCGACAAAGGGGTAATATCCAGAATCTACAAATAACTCAAACAAATTTACAAGAAAGAACAATGCCATCAAAAAGTGGGTGATAGATATGAACAGACACTTCTCAAAAGAAGACATTTATGCCAGCCACAAATATATGAAAAAAGCTCATCATCACTGGTCATTAGAGAAATGAAAATCAAAACCATCTCATGCAAGTTAGAATGGCAGTCATTAAAAAGTCAGAAAACAGCAGATGCTGGAGAGGATGCACAGAACTAGGAATGCTTTTACACTGTGGGTGGGAGTATAAATTAGTTCAACCATTGTGGAAGACGGTGTGGGGATTCCTCAAGGATCTAGAACCAAAAATACCATTCGACCCAGCAATCCCATTACTGGGTATATACCCAAAGGACTATAAATCATTCTACTATAAAGACACATGCACATATATGTTTACTGCAGTACCGTTCACAATAGCAAAGACTTGGAACCAACCCAAATGCCCATCAACAACAGACTGGATAAAGAAAATGTGGCACATATACACCATGGAACACTATGCATCCATGAAAAAGGATGAGTTCATGGATGAAGCTGGAAACTATCATTCTCAGCAAACTAACACAAGAACAGAAAACCAAACACTGCATGTTCTCACTCATAAGTGGGAGTCGAACAATGAGAACACATGGACACAGGGAGGGGAACATCACACACAGGGCCAGTTGGGTGGTGTGGGGCTAGGGGAGGGACAGCATTAGTAGATATACCTAATGTAGATAACGGGTTGATAGGTGCAGCAAACCACCATGCCACTTGTATACCTCTGTAACAAACCTGCATATTCTTCACATGTATCCCAAAACTTAAAAACAAAACAAACAAAAAAACCTCAGCTGTCATGGAGATTTATCTTCCCTTTTTATCTCTTTCTCTCTCTCTCTTCATCTCCCCTCCTCTCTTTTCTGGTTTTTTATTTTTTTATTTTTGCCCTTTCTTTAGGATTCACATGCTAATGTGTATGAAAGTGTTTACTGTAATGCCATGTAGATAAAATATTTTCATAAATTTGCTGTCAAATGTATATATCATTTTAAATGAACTAATTTTTAGAACATTCTATTGGGTTATTAGCTTATTGGAAATCAGCTGTGCATACTGTGGACAAAGGTCTTCATTAGATACATGTTTTGTAAGTATTTTCTCCTAGTCTAAGGTTTGTCTCCTCATTTTCTTAACTTTGTCTTTAGCAAGTAAAATTAGTGCTGTACAAGTAAATGGTTGACTACAAACTCCCTGGGCAAGGCTACCTGATTGGTAATCTATGTTGGTTTCTTTGGAATAAATACTGCCACCATGGCCAATTTCAAGCTGCAGGGATATCAACTAGCTCACAAAACTCCTGAAAATGTAACAATTGGCTCTCACAAGCCAATTTAAGCTGGCTACAGCACACCATTAACTAAAATCCATTATTTAGCAATTCATACTGAACCTTGCCGTATTTTATCATAGTAGAAAGTAATATGGTTTCTTTTGATTCAGATTTTAAACCTATAGTGCCAAAATAACCAAGAATGAATTATTTTAAGACATATTTTACACATGAAAATAGATATTTTAGATGATTCCTTCCAATAAAAATATAGTCAAGCGTTTTCAAACTGCTATTCACATAATTTTTTAAAATTGTGATACAGTTTTAACAGTAGTAAACTAGAGTGAACACGTCAGTGGTTTTCAGTTTATTCGAAAAGAAACCATCACAACTCCCTAACTTACAACACTATCACTGCAAAAAGAAATCCAGAACTAATGGTTATGATGCAACCTGTCTTCTCCAAGTCCTGATAGCCATTAATCTACTTTGTGATACTGAATTTACCTATTTTATGTCATTTTTATAAATTGAATCATACAATACGTGGCTTTTTGTAACTATTTTATTTAGGATACACACTGTATGTTGTTACGTATATCAGCATTGCCCTCATTTTTAATACCCCAAAAATTACATTGTAAGAATATAGATATTTTATATAACCATTGATTAGTTGATGAACTTTTGTGCTACTTCTACTTCTGGTGATTATGAATTTTGCTACTAACATAAATATATAAGGTTTTGTTTCAATATTGGTTTTCTATTTCTTTGGCTATACACCTAAGAGCGGAACTACTAAGCTGTTTGGTAACTTTATTCTTGACTTTATGAGAACAGCCAAACAGTATTCCCAATTGACTGTATTATTCTACGATCCCACAACCAATATATGGGAATACCAATAATTTCACATTCTTGACCACATTTGTTATTTTCTTCTTATGTTAGCCATCATAAAGGTATTAAAACGTAGTCAAAAACCTTTATGGTTTTGAATTGCATTTCTTTAATGATAATAATGTCAAACATCTTTTAAAGTACTTACTGGACATTTATATAAATTCTTTGGAAAAATATGTACTCAAATTGTCCATATTTTCATTGGGCAACTTTTTATTTTGATTTTTAAATATAATTTATATATTTTGAATGCAAATGTTATCATATATATGATGTATAAATATGGCTTTCCATTCTGTGAGCTTTTTGTTTTCTTGATTGTATCTTTTGAAGTGTAAAGCTTTAATTTTGATAAAGTACAACTTATATATTTTTTTCTTTGGTTGCTTGTCCATTTGGTGTTATCTATAAGAAAGTGTTGCCAAATCCAAAGCCACAAAGATTTATTCCTGTTTTCTTCTAAGTTTTATAGGTGTAAGTCTTACTTTTAGATATATTATACATTTTTAATCAATTTTTATATATGCTGTACAATAGGGGCCTAACTTTATTTTTTTTCTTATATGGACATCCATCCAGTTTTCCTGACATGATAAGGTTGACAACACTTTAAATTTGTTCTTTTTCAATATTATTTTGACTTCTTATGTCCTTGCACTTCCATATGGATTAGCTTACCTATTCTGGAAAGGAAACAAAAGCAAGGTAACAGATTCTGACAGGGACTAGATGGAATAAGTAGATCAAATTGGAAAGTACTGCTCTCTCAGTAATACTGAATCTTCCACTCCATAAACACATGTCTTTCTATTCATTGTAGTCTTCCTTAATTTCATTCAATGACATTTTATAGTTTTTAGTGCATTGAATTTTTGTTAAATTTATTACTCATTTTTTTTTAATTTTATTTTATATTCAGTTCCAGGATAAAAGTGCAGAATGTGTAGGTTTGTTACATAGACATATGTGTGCCATGGTGGTTTGTTGCACCTACCAAACCATCATCTAAGTTTTAAGACCCGTATGTATTAGCTATTTGTCCTAATACTCTCCGTATCTTCACCTCCCACCCCTGACTGGCCCCAGTGTGTGTTGTTCCCTTCCATGTGTCCATGTGTTCTCATTGCTCAACTCCCGCTTATGAGTGAGAACAGGTGGTATTTGGTTTTCTGTTCCTGGGTTAGTTTGCTAAGGATGATGGCTTCCAGCTTCTTCCATGTCCCTGCAAAAAAATATGTTCTCATTCCTTTATATGGCTGCATAGTATTCCATGGTATATATGTGCCACATTGTCTTTACTCAGTCTATCATTGATGGGCATTTGGGTTGGTTCCATGACTTTGCTATTGTAAATGATGTTGCAACAAACATGTTCCTTGTAGATTCTGGATATTAGACATTTATCAGACAGGTAGATTGCAAAAATTTATCTCATGCTGTAGGTTGCCTATTCACTCTGATGATAGTTTTTGTTTTGTTTTTGATATGCAGAAGCTCTTTAATTAGATCCCATTGGTCAATTTTGGCTTTTGTCACAATTGCTTTTGGTGTTTTCATCATGAAGTCTTTGCCCATGCCTATATCCTGAATCTTATTGCTTAGGTTTTCTTCTAGGATTTTTATGGTTTTGGGTTTTTTTAAGTCTTTAATCCATCTTGAGTTCATTTTTGTATAAGGTGTGAGGAAGAGGTACAGTTTCAGTTTTCTGCATATAGCTAGCCAGTTTTCCCAGGACCATTCATTAAATAGGGAATCCTTTCCCCATTGCTTGTTTTTGTCAGGTTTGTTAAGGATCAGATGGTTGTAGATGTGTAGTATTTTTTCTGAGGTCTCTGTTCAGTTCCATTGGTGTATATGTCTGGTATGGTACCAGTATCATGCTGTTTTGGTTACCGTAGCCTTATAGTATAGTTTGAAGTAAGGTGGTGTGGTGCCTCCAGCTTTGTTCTTTTTGTTCAGGATTGTCTTGGCTATACAAGCTCTTTTTCAATTCCATATGAAATTTAAAGTAGTTTTTCCTAATTCTGTGAAGAATTTCAGTGGTAGTTTGATGGGAATAGCATTGATTATATAAATTACTTTGGGGAGTATGTCCACAATATTGAGTCTTCCTATCCATGAGCATGGAATGTTTTTCCATTTATTTATGTCCTTTCTTACTTCCTTGAGCAGTGATTTGTAGTTCTCCTTGAAGAGGTTCATCCCATCCCTTGTTAGCTGTATTCCTAGGTATTTTATTGTTTTTGTAGCAGTTGTGACTTAGAGTTCATTCATGATTTGGTTCTATGCTTGTTTATTGTTGGTGTACAGGAATGCTTGAAATTTTTGCACATAGATTTTTGTATCCTGAGACTTTGCAGAAGTTTCTTATCAGCTTGAGTAGTTTGTAGTTTGTAGGCAGAGAAGATGGGGATTTCTAAATATAGAGTTATGTTTTCTGCAAACAGAGACATCTTGACTTCTTCTCTTCTTAATTTGAATACCCTTTATTTCCTTCTCTTGCCTTATTGCCCTGGCCAGAACTTCTAATACCATGTTGAATAGAAGTGATGAGAGAGGACATTCTTGTTTTGTGCCAGTTTTCAAAGGGAATGCTTCCAGCTTTTGCCCATTCAGTATGAGATTGTCTGTGGGTTAGTCAGAAATAGCTCTTATTATTTTGAGATATGTTCCATAAATACCTAATTTATTAACAGTTTTTAACATGAAGGGATGTTGATGTTTATCAAAGGCCTTTACTGTATCTATTGAGATGATAATATGGTTTTTGTCATTGGTTCTGTCTATGTGATGAACTACCTTTATTGATTTGGGTATGTTGAACCAACCTTGCATCCGTGGGATAAAGTCAACTTGATTGTGGTGGATAAGCTTTTTAATGTGCTCCTGGATTTGCTTTGCCAGTATTTTATTCAGGATTTTTACATTGCTGTTCATCAGGAATATTGGCCTTAAATTTTCTTTTTTTGTTGTGTCTCGGCCAGGTTTTGCTATCAGGATGTTGCTGGCCTCATAAAATAAATTTGGGTGGGGTCCCTACTTTTAATTGTTTGAAATAGTTTCAGAAGGAATTGTACCAGCTCCTCTTTGTATCTCTGGTAGAATTTGACTGTGAATCCATCTGGTCCTGGGCTTTTTTTTTTTTTTTTTTTGGTTGGTAGCTATTAATGACTGCCGCAATTTCAGAACTTGTTATTGGTTTATTCAGATATCCAACTTTTTCCTGGTTTAGTCTTGGGAGGGTGTATGTGTCCAGAAATTTCCCAATTTCTTCTAGATTTTATAGTTTATAGAGGTGTTTACAATATTCTCTGATGGTAGTTTGTATTTCTGTGGTGTCAGTGGTGATATTCCCTTTATTATTTTTTATTGTGACTATTTGATTCTTCTCTCTTTTCTTCATTATTACCCTAGCTGGTGGTGTATTTTGCTTTTTTTTTTAATCAGCTCCTGAATTCATGGATTTTCTGGCTCTTTTCATTGTGATGTTAGGATATCGATTTGAGATCTTTCTAGTTTTCTGATATTGGCTTTTACTGCTATAAATTTCCTTCTTAGCTCTGCGTTAGCTGTGTCCCAGAGACTCCGATACATTGTGTCTTTGTTCTCATTGGTTTCAAAGAACTTCTTGATTTCTGCCTTAATTTCATTATTTACCCAGGAGTCATTCAGGAGCAGTTGTTCAACTTTCATGTAGTTGTGTGGTTTTGAGTGAGTTTCCTTATCCTGAGTCTAATTTGATTGCAATGTGGTCTGAGAAACTGTTCGTTATGAGTTCTGTTCTTCTGTATTTGCTGAGGAGTGTTTTACTTCCAATTGTGTGGTCAATTTTAGATTAGTGCCATGAGAAGAATGTATATTTTGTTGTTTTGGGGCCGAGAATTCTGTAGATATTTATTAGATCTGCCTTATTCAGAGCTGAGTTCAAGTCCTGAATATTATTTTTTAATTTCTGTTTTGTTAATCCAGTATAGACAGTGGGGTATTAAAGTCTCCCACTATTATTGTGCGGTAGTCTAAGTCTCTTTGTAGGTGTCTATGAACTTGTATTTTGAATCTGGATCCTGCTGTATTGGGTTCATATATATCGGGCCTTAGGGTACATGTTGCTTCATGTAAGTTCACTACTTATTAAAAAATATATATTGTCTGTTCATCTTGATTTTGGTTTTGTCATTAAAATTAACACTGCTTTTGCTAATTCAGATTTTATATGGGTTTCTGACTTCATGTCAGTATGCCACATTAATATCTCCATTGTTTTCTATTTCTCTACTGAGTTATTTACAAAAACTTGTTGCCTATAGTGAATATCCACATGTTGGAAAACACCAGCAAAGATTATTTGGTAGTATGCAAATAATAGAACATTTTAATTTTTTAACCAGATTAATGGTACTACATGAAATCACTTGTCAAAATTACATATTTAAGCACTGACTTTGCTTCCAATATTTATGTCTGAGAAAACACTCATCTGATTGGTATGAAGTTTACTGTTTGTATAAATTTATTGGTATTTGGTGTAATTTGAAAGAATAACTCACTGTTCACAAGGACACAAACACAAATTTATAATACAGCAATAGCCTCAAGCAAGAGCACCTGATTAGATCCTGTTGTTTCCCTTCCTTCCTGAAATACCAACCTAGAACTTTGACTTCACGTATTATGCTTTGTTCCTTATGTGGGTGTTTTCTCCTCTTGCTTTTGACTTTATGTCAATGAATTCTTTCAATTAAGTAAGATTACTGCCTTTGTTTTCATTCTCACAGGATAATTGGAATTGTAGCAGTCGAAGAAGTTTATGAGAAGGTGAATGGTTTTTTTTGTAAGAGTAAAAAATTTTATCCAACGTATTTAGAAGAAAAATGATCTCAATAAAGATATTGGGAGGGTGAGAGATTTGGAAACATAAAAATGAAGGAGTTTATATAGTAAATCATCTATTTCCAGAGGAAAGCTAAAAACGGATTTATTGGCAGAAAACGTGTGTGTGCGCTTAAGTACATTGTATGTGTGACTGATATATAGATGAACAAAGCAGATAGAGATTTAATGATCTAGAAGAATGTCCGAAATGATCATTTTTGGAGATGAAAGAGCAAACACAGAGAAATTTAGTGGGTATATGAGACACTATTGGGTGCTCACTTGAGATTTAGGGCAATTAGTTTTAAACGAGACCAGTCAGCATACTTGTAAGTTTATATGTAGCTTACTGCACCTGCACAGGTGCAGATACCACATAGACTAATTCAGGGAGTATGAGAGAGGCAGAGCAGGGCAAGGGGATTGAGGATAAATGCAAGGAAGTACTTACTGAGATGGGTTGTGGACATGTAGCTGCATAAGAATAGACGTGCAGAGCTGTGGTTAATGAAATTACAGTAGAGTCAGTGGATCAGATATTATAAGGATGAAGAATTGGCGTTTGGGGTGGCTTATAAAACAAGAAGAAAGGATAAATGATTCAGAAATGAAATTTTAGAAAGAAACCACTATTGCCACCTTGTTAAAGCCTTAATGATAGATGGTATATTGAATAAGTCACATTGGGAAAGCTTGCAAAGATATAGAGGATCTGAGAATTGGCTCTAAAAAGTGAATATTCAGAGCCTCAAGGGTATTAAAAATAATAATGAGGAGGAGGATTGATTGATTGATTTGGGTGAGTGGGAGTTCTGGTAGTATCTCTCATAAACAAAGACGTGACACAGAGAACAACTCCTTGAGTCTAGTACAGGGGGACAGGGGAAAAGTTCGAGCCAAAAGTCCTGGGTGACTGGTGGCAGACTTCTCTTGAACTATGTAGTGAGAACAAAGGCAGCGATTTAATCACAGCCTTCCTTTACTGGTTTGATCTGCAATGCTTAAACAGGCGAGAGAGACATGCATGAAACAGGTTTCTCTATAGGCCTGTAGCTTTAAATTTATGATGTCATTTAAATATCAATACAGCTTTATGAGGTAAACTCAATTTCTTTTGCATTTTTTTTGTGAAAAAAGAAACTTATTGGGAAAAAAATGTAGAAAATCTCACCCAACAAAATTCAGCAGCTGGTATTAAATCCAGGATTCAAACCCATGTCTCTGACTCTAGAACCTTTAACCACCATGCAAACTCTTTCTCTTGTGATCTCACCTTTGAACTGCAGAACAATGCTGATAGGTAGCTAAACTAGATTGCACTATTTTGTTCTCATCTTCTAGACACTGAAATTGAATCAGTTGATGACAAGGGATTTTCCAAGAATACAGGTAATAACTGACCCAGCTAGGACTTGAACACATGGCCAAGATCTTCAGAGTAAAGGGGGGCCTTTAAGATTCTAAATAACAATATATTATGAGACATCCTCTTGTTTAAAATGCTGCTTGTTTTTTTCTGTATCTGAAACACTCTATGAATTTAAATCTCTAGCTCAAAGCAAAAAGTCAGAAACTGTCTACTTGTGACTACTTTTGTCTTACAACAGAATAGGGAGAAAGGGATTAAATGAAAAGTTCCCATAGATTCCAGAGGGTTTGTCTGAGTGTAAAAGTGCTGTGGTGACTGAATGTGTTTTATATATTGTAGCATTTTAAGATCTTGGGAGTATTACAAGTAAATGATTTAACTACTTTCAGCTGTCCTGTAAGTAGTTCATAGTCACTGATTTTGCTTTTCAGATGAGCATAATAAAGTTCTCAATATAGCTCTTTCAATAGCAGCGGCAGTGCTGACTCTTCAGTATGAGACGGTTCAGTCACACAGGATATCTTCACATCCAAGCGCAGCAAAAATAAAAAAGGAATGAAAGTCCATACAGCGGCTGCCTGGTATGTTTTTGGTTTCATTTTTGTTAGCCGAAGGCGCTGAGTCTTTGGAAAGTTTGATACTTTTAAACAAATTTCTTCTGGTATTCATGGCTTCTGACTTCAGACAATTTTTCAGATTGGCAGTTTATTTTCGTAGGTCTGATTAACAAACCAATTCTGATATTGTCAGATTAAAATGTGACAACTGAAAAAAAGTATCAGTACTATCAATTGATGTCCACCAATGAGCTAAGGCATCCTTGTTGATTTATAAGAACATCTGTGTCCTTGTCTGAATTCAATCACTAAATATGTGATCTCTTAAGAACATGTAGAAGGTAACAAGGCAGTAAGCAGAGAAAGAAGGGCTGAGGCCAAGAATTAGATCATCTGACATGGTCAGTGAAAGTCAATTTTACCTTAGTTACCTCTCCTTTCTGGGATTTGTGTTCAACATCAGTCAAACAACTTCACGTAATAGTTAGACGTGTTAAAGGTAGACATCATGAGAGGATTTAAAAAGAATAAGTTATGAGTAAGTGCTTTTAATTAAAGCCTCTATAATATTCAAAGTATTTTTTTAAGTATCCTGCCTTGAGTGGCTTTAAATTTTTAACCTCAGCGCTTAAGGAGCCCACCAAACAAACAGGGCAGAATGAGTAAGTGATCTGTTAATTCTACTGTTCCCCACCTTTCTCCTGAGAGGAATATGAGAATGATCAAGGGCACATTGTTAGTGCTTAGGTAAATAACATTCACAGCTGTGAGAGTAGATACCACTCTAAACAGATTTAAGGGAAGAGAAGATGGTACACATTTCCGGTAAGAGCTGAATGGATGTCAATTGACAGTATTGGCAGAAACATCCCATATTTATTAAAAATATTTGCCAAAGGAGGTCGCAGGGATTTTTTACTTGAAGAGATGTTCTTTCTTTATATGTTTTTAAATAATAATGAGTCATAATAATAAACACTGTATTTTTTTTATTTTTCCCATGTGTTAGGTACATATTAAACATTTCAGAGGTTACTATATAGTAAATACATAATAATAAATGAATAGTTCACTATTATAAGCCAATATTTTTATAAGATTTTTATATTTCCATGTCATATAAAATTAAACTTTATCTTATATAAACATTTAAGATAGAAAATATCAAAAGAATGGAACATTAACACAAACATCAATTTCCTCAATATCACTTAAAATTGAAAAATATTTGTCCAAATATTTAATATTTAAATTTTTTAAAGACTTAAAATGTACAAAGAATGAATTGACTTATTTGATAATTTGATCTTTAATGACAAATATTTCTCAAATTGAAATATTCTTGGATTTTGTGCTGATGTTGGTTTGATTTTGAGTATGTCTAAAATCATCTTCAAATTGGGCATTAGGGGCTGGGTGTGGTGGCTCACACCTGTAACCTCAGCACATTGAGAGGCCAAGGCAGGCGGATCACCTGAGGTCAGGAGTTTGAGAGCAGCCTGGTCAACATGATCACAACTCAGTCTCTACTAAAAATACAAAATTAACTGGGCATTTGGTGGGTGCCTGTAATTGCAGCTACTTGGGAGCGTGCAGCAAGAGAATCGCTTGAACCTTAGAGGTAGAGGTTGCAGTGAACTGAGATCTTGCCACTGCATTCCAGCCTGGGAGACAAGAGCAAGACTCCATCTCAAAAAAAAAAAAAAAGAAAAGAAAAGGAAAAAAAATGGGGCTTAATGCGCTTCATGTAAGCGAACTACTTATTAAAAAATAAATATATTTTGTCTGTTCATCTTGATTTTGGTTTTGTCATTGAAATTGACGCTGCTTTTGCTAATTCAGATTTTACATGGGTTTCTGACTTCATGTCAGTATGCTGCATTTATATCTCTGCTGTTTTCTTTTATTTCTTCTACTGAATTATTTGCAAAAAAACTGTTGCCTATAGTGAATATCTGTATGTTGGAAAACACCAGCAAAGATTATTTGGTAGTATGCAAATAATAGAACATTTTAATTTTCTAGCAAAATTAATGGTACTACCTGAAATCACTTATCAAAATTACATATTTAAGCACTGACTTTGCTTCCAATATTTATGTCTGAGAAAACACTCATCTGATTGGTATGAAGTTTACTGTTTATATAAATTTATTGGTATTTGGTGTATCTGAAAGAATAACTTACTGTTCACAGGGTCACAAACACATATTTATAATACAGCAATAGCCTCAAGCAAGAGCACCTGATTAGATCCTGTTGTTTCCCTTCTTTCCTGAAATACCAACCTAGAACTTTGACTTCACGTATTATGCTTTGTTCCTTATGTGGGTGTTTTCTCCTCTTGCTTTTGACTTTATGTCAATGAATTCTTTCAATTAAGTAAGATTACTGCCTTTGTTTTCATTCTCACAGGATAATTGGAATTTTTTTAATTTTCTTAATATCCTGACTAGTTTTTCTTAGATTTGACAAATTCCTGAGATATGACAATTACCTAGTAAAAGCATAAATTTAAGCAGTACATATTGCATTCTATGGAAAGCATATTAATAATATATATGATAATGTATATTAAATGCCAATGATATGCATTAAAATTTTCTGTTTTGCTTTTTAATGAAGGATTTTCAAGATGAAATATTTTTGTTCCTATTTTGAATCAGAAGTATCATATAACTAGAGTAACAAATTGTTTACAACAATTTCAATTCAATTGAAGCAATATATTTGGAGGATTGATTATGTGCCAAGTATCCTGAACCTGTATCCTTCTCTGTTAGTATTAAAATATACTTTCTATAATCCTGACTTAAAACTATTATTATGACCTGCATGTTTATGTTCTCCCAGAATTCACACATTGAAACCCTATTCCCCGGTAGGATGGTACTAGGAGATGGGGCCTTTGGGAGGTAATTTAGGTTAGATTAGCTCATGGTGGTAGTTCCTTTAATGATGGGATTGATATCTTTATAAAAAGAAGGGGAAATAAAGCATCACTCTATTTTTATGCACAATCAACGAAAACCACGTGAAGATACAACCAGGAAAAGAGACCTCACCAAGAGCCTGACTGCCGAGCTTATACCCTAGTCTTGGATTTCTAGCCTCCATCACTGTGAGAAATACATTTCTGTTTTGTTTTAGAACCACCCAACCTCTGGTATTTTGTCATAGCAGCCTGAGCTGACTAAGACAACTATAATTTATTGGTCATTTTCTCTATCTTTTCACAGAGAAGGCTCATGACATAGTTCTTACATCCTGTCTTCAAGCCCTTGCCTCATACTTATTCTTTCACAAAATTACCTTACGGTGTTTTTTAAAACTTAACATGTTTCTTATGAACAATTTCAGAAACTAGTAAGTGTACAAAGAACAACCAATGTTCTACTACCTAAAGATAACCTTTGAATTTAGTGAATTTAATTTCAGGTAACTCGTAACACAAACTTGTAGATATAAAACATGCAAGTTATGTATGTACCTTGTCAGTTTAACAAAACGAGTTCATTTTACACATTCTCTTTTTCTCCAGGCTTTCTTAAGGTATAATTGATAAAAATTATACAAATGTAAGGTGTACAATATGAAGTTTTGATATACGTATATGACGTGAAATGATTACCACAATTAAGAAAAGTATTATATGCATCACCTAGCCTGATGTTCTCTTTTTAATAAAGCTGTTACATTTATAAACTCCAATAGAAGACTTTTTTACCAGTTTATTAAGAAAATAACTCCTTGAAAGTTAAATTTAAGATGATAGATTCAACTTGCTTTTTTTGTTTCTGGATTTTGTTTTGAAATAGGGTCTTGCTCTGTCACTCAAGCTGGAGAGCAATGATGCGATCTTGGCTCACTGCAACCTCCACTTCCTAGGTTCAAGCACTCCTCTTGCCTCAACCTCTGGAGTAGGTGGGACTACAGGCATGCACCACCACACTCGGCTAATTTTTGAATTTTTTGTATAGTTGAGGTCACACTACATCGCCCAGGCTGGTCTGGAACTCCTGGGCTCAAACAATCCTCCCTCCTCGGCTTCCCAAAGTACTGGGATGACAAGAAGAGCCACTGCTCCTGGCCTCAATTTTTACATATAGTATAAATCTACTTTTTTTTGTAGAAATCACGTATTGCATTATGTGATATATTTATTATATATCACATATATATGCAATTATATACAGTCTCTCTGCTATAAAATTTCGTGCTTCATACTTTCTTCCTCTTAAAACCTTGGCGTTATTGTCCCACTATATTCTGCATTGAGCATAGCTATAAATACATGACAAATCAAGTGGATTTTCCACTAAATAATGTTTTCCCTACCATGATATGCACATGATATTTTTATAATTATTTAAGACCATACATTCATCATGATATATATTCTTTTTTAACATTTATATCAGTATTTTTCAAGGAAACATTGTGCACTTGTGATACACATTGTCAAATTTTTATTTCAGTAAATTTTCTAATTTACTATTTCTATTGTATCTTGGGTTATTTTTCCTATATTTACTATCCTCTTGTTTTCCTAAATGATGTGTGTCTTGAATATCCTTTCAAAATCTATAATCTATAATTTCCTGTGCAGATATTTAACAATTTCATCTGTTTTGGTTTTGTTGCCATATCCTGTAGCTTGTCTACCACAAAGTATCATAATTTACAGTCATATTTATTAGAATTTTATTTCTGTGTTTTTTCATCTCTGTATATTGTTATATTTCTCTTCTACATTTTTCTCATTAGCACTGTCAGTTTTTCTCATCTCCTTTTGTTGACTTCTAATTCCTTTTTAAAAAATTATTGTTCCTCCTCTTTGAGATATTTAAAATTATCTAATGTTTTAATTATTTTGTGAACAAGGAAAGTTATCTCTTTTTCTATTTCTTTATGCTGTTATTCCTGGAACATTACTGTCTTTGTCTTCTTCCTTGTACTTCCTGGACATTATCTATGTGAAGAGTTTCTTATAATTTTTATGCACATTTGCCTAGGTAAAACTATTTCTTGAAAAGTAGTGGATATACTATGCAGCATCAGTATAGACTATGTATTCCTTTCTCCTGAAAGAACGACTCTCCCTTTTGTCCTTCAAGTGGTTAGATATATTCCTATTTTCTTGTGACCTGCCTATGACTTTTTTCATTGTTCTAATAAAATAACACTTTGAATAGGTTTTCCAATATTATGGCAAGTATTATTAATGAAATCTATTTCATGGTGAAACTCCACAAAGGTAAATATCAGCTTTCAATTTTCTCCTGTATTTTGATTCATATTTCAAAATATTTGTCTAGGAGGCTTCATTGGTGTAGGTTTGTATTATGAGCTTGTTTTTAATGTAGAGGGGTGTTTGTGTGTGTGTGTGTGTATGTGTGCACGTGTGTGCACATATTTGGCTTTATGTTGCTTTTAGCGAGATTACAATGGGAGAAAGGGTAGTAAAAATAATCTGTACTCTTTCATGTTTTAAAGAAAATTGTCCTTATTTACTCTTCAATGTCTGAAATCTCACTTGAACTTTTCCCACCATATCACTAAGACTGTTCTAGTTGTAGTAATTACTGATCTTACCAAAATACAATGGAAATGCTATAGACTTCATCTTTCTTGGAGTCTTAGAGTCGTTTGGCACTAGTGACCACCTCTTCTGGTCATTCTTCTTTCTGGATATCACTGAATCACAATCTCCCAGTTTTCCTTTTGTATGTGTCTGGACACTCCATCTCAGAATCTTTCACTGTTCATTGTTCCATATATCTGGATATCAACTTTATTCTCACCTTAGTTTTTCTCTCTGTAAGACCTCATTCATTTCCATGGTCTTAAATATGACCTATTTTGCATACATTTATCTTCCAATCAGAAAAAGGATTGTCTTCTCTTTTTCAGTGTTCACTTTCTAGTTATATAGTACTTCACTAATTACATGGTTAAGGGCTGGGAGTCCTCCAGACTTATCTTTATTCCTTATCTAGAACAGGAAATTTTTCTTCAACCTTGTAGGTTACACTACCAAAGTATACTGAAGTCTCTACTTTACTTTTCTGCTACTGCTATATTCCAATCCAGCAATATCTCTAACCTATACTAACGTCATTGTGTTCTAGTTGGACTCTAAACTGCTTTTCTGTCTCTTTCCAACCCATTCTCTACAGAGCAATTTTTAAATCTAAATACAATCATTTAAAACCCATCATTTTAAAATATATTTTATTGTGTTTTAGGTTTTGGGGTACATGTGTCTATGTGTTCTCATTGTTCAACACCTGCCTATGAATGAGAACATGTGGTGTTTGATTTTCTGTTCTTGTTTCAGTTTGCTGAGAATGATGGTGTCCAGGTTCATCCATGTTCCTACAAAGGACACGAACTCATCTTTTTTTTTTTCTTTTTGAGACAGAGTTTCACTCTTGTTACCCAGGCTGGAGTGCAATGGCGCGATCTCGGCTCACCGCAACCTCCACCTCCTGGGTTCAAGCAATTCTCCTGCCTCAGCCTCCTGAGTAGCTGGTACTACAGACATGTGCCACCATGCCCAGCTAATTTTTGTATTTTCAGTAGAGACGGTGTTTCACCATGTTGACTAGGATGGTCTCAATCTCTTGACCTCGTGATCCACCTGCTTCGGCCTCCCAAAGTGCTGGTTTACAGGCGTGAACCACCACGCCTGGCCCAAACTCATCTTTTTTTATGGCTGCATAATATTCCATGGTGTATATATGCTACATTTTCCCTGTCCAGTCTATCATCGATGGGCATTTGGGTTGGTTCCAAGTCTTTGCTATTGTAAACAGTGCTGCAATGAACATTCCTGTGCATGTGTCCTTATAATAGAACCATTTATAATCCTTTGGATATATACCCAGTAATGGGATTGCTAGGTCAAATGGAATTTCTGTTTCTAGATCCCTGAGGAATCACCACACTGTTTTCCACAACGGTTGAACTAATTTACACTCCCACCAACAGTGTAAAAGTGTTCCTTTCTTCACATCCTCTCCAGCATCTGTTGTCTCCAGATTTTTTTACGATTGCCATTCTAACTGGCGTGAGATGGTATCTCAATATAGTTTTGATTTGCATTTCTCTAATGACCATTTTTTCATATGTTTGTTGAGCATTTTTTCATGTTTCTTGGCCTCATATATGTCTTCTTTTGTAAAGTGTCTGTTCATATCCTTTGCCCACTTTTGAATGGGCTTGTTTTTTTCTTGTAAATCTGTTTTATTTATTTGTAGATTCTAAATATTAGCCCTTTGTCAGATGGGTAGATTGCAAAAATTTTTTCCCATTCTGTTGGTTGCCAATTCACTCTAATGATGGTTTCTTTTGCTGTGCAGAAGCTATGGAATTTGATTAGGTCCCATTTGTCTATTTTGGCTTTTGTTGGCAATGCTTTTGGTGTTTTAGTCATGAAGTCCTTGCCTATGCCTATGTCCTGAATGGTTTTGCCTAGGACTGCCATTGACAATTGCTACAAAGAGAATAAAATACCTAGGAATACAACTAACAAAGAATGTAAAGGACCTCTTCAAGGAGAACTACAAACTACTGCTCAGCGAAGTAAGAAAGGACACAAACAGATAGAGAAACATTCCATGCTCATAGTTAGGAAGAATCAGTATCACGAAAATGCCTGTACTGCCTAAAGTAATTTATAGATTCAATGCTATCCCCATCAAGCTATCAATGACCTTCTTCACAGAACTGAAAAAAACCACCTTAAACTTCATATGGAACCAAAAGAGAGCCCGCATAGCCAAGCCAATTCTAAGCAAAAAGAACAAAGCTGGAGATATCACACTACCTGACTTCAAACTATACTATAAGGCTACAGTAATCACAACAGCATGGTACTGGTACCAAAACAGAGATATAGACCAATGGAACAGAACAGAGGCCTCAGAGGCAACGCCACACATCTACAACCATCTGAGCTTCAACAAACCTCAGAAAAACAAGCAATGGGGAAAGGATTCCCTGTTTAATAAATAGTGTTGGGAAAACTGGCTAGCAGTGTGCAGAAAGCAGAAACTGGACCCCTTCCTGACACCTTACACTAAAATTAACTCCAGATGGATTAAAGACTTAAACATAAGACCTAACACCATAAAAACCCTAGAAGTAAACCCCATCTTTAAATTCTTTCAGGATTTTGTATTCCACCTAGAGCACATCTAAAATCCCTAACATGGCCAACAAGTTGCTGCAAGATCTGCCATCTAATTCATCAATCTTATACTTTGTTTCTATGTACCTTTCTTTTCTGCCATAATGACCTTATTTTCATTCTTTAACTGAGAAGAGAGCTTTCCACCTTCATGATATTCCCATATGGAATTCCTTTACATAAAATGCATTTCCTGGCCAACTCTTTATGAGATTCATTCCTAGATATTCTTTTACCCAGATCACTTGCACATTGTTCTAAGAGGACTTTCTTTCCTAGATGCTCTAGTACCCAGCTCAGTTGCACATTGTTCTAAGAATGCTTTCCCTGATATTTCAATTCAGATTAAGATCCCTAATGAAATCTGAACTTGACTTTCATAGCATTTTTCAAAATTAATACTTTGTCATTTATCACCTCCATGAGGGTATCCACCATGTTTGTTTTGCTGATCTCTATACACTCTGTCTAGCACAGTACCTGGCACATAGTAATAAGACAATTTATATTTCCCAAGTGAATATATGCATTCATCTATTGAATATATGCCTTTCATGTATTAAATGATTAATTGAATGAATGGCACTATACTAGGTATAGTCTCCAATTCCAAGAAATTTACAATTGTACATGCTGGCAGAACATAACTCATGTTGATATCTTAAATATTCAGAAAGACAATAAAATCATGCTATAAAATAGTTTGCAATAAAATATGAAAGGATTTGAAAATTCTAATATAACTAAATGTTCACCTTCAAACATACATGAACCTACTAACATAATGAAGTACGTTAATCTACATCAATAAAGATCTTAATACAAATAATTGATTCATAAATCTAATGATTCTATTCATTACTTATATTTAAATCATTATAGTTTCCAAAATTAAATAAACCCCAGGAAAGTTGGTCTACTAAATGAAACATTTTCAATGTAGAATAATCTGCCACCACCAAGTACCAACTTAAAAAATTATTTAAAAATCTGATTAAAGTACTCTATTAATGTCAACAAATAGTATAATGGCCTTGAAGTAGAAATAGCGTCTCTTTTTTTCTGAAGACCTCCTATTCATAAAACATAGTCTAACTTTAGAAACACCAAAAAATCATTCGATGTGTGTTGCATTCTTACTATGTACATGTTTTATGGTACTTAATGTTAATTATTCCTCCTAATGTATGTTGAGGAAGGTAACTCTATAACATCCTTTTCAGAGGTTATGATATTGATGCTAAAAAGAAGACCAGCCTGGCCAACAGAGTAAAACCCCATCTCTACTAAAAATACAAAAATGACTCAGGCGTGTGGAGCACACCTCTAGTCTCAGCTACCTTGGAGGCTGAGGCAGAAGAATCACTAGAACCTGGGAGGCAGAGGCTGCAGTAAGCTTAGATCGCACCACAGCACTCTTGTCTGGGTGACAGAGCAAGACTCCATCTCAAAAAAAAAAGAAAAGAGAGATTCAGTAACTATACCAAAGACACACAGCTAAGTTGAATTTTATAAAGAAAACATAATAAACATTAGATTATTCTTCAAAGCAAAAGGAGGAAAAGACATTGAAGTTTTGAATATAAATGTAACTTAACCTCTATACTAATGTACATTTATATTTTATTATAAATTGAGGTGTAGTATTATTGTAACTAAAACATATGCTATCTTTAAATAAAATGATGGTGTACAATGTTTTAAATTTGTTTTCATTGGAGAAATGTAAATTAAACATGTAACAAATTTTACATTTAGTATTTTAAATAAAATCTCTCAATTCCAACTTGCCAGCTACTGAAATGCATATGGCAGTTTTACCTACCAAGTTTAGATAGACCAAATACAGTGTTAAATATATAACATTTAATAACATATATAATAAAGATGATACTGAGATAATTAAGACAATTTTTTTCACCTTATATGCACAAAAACAATAGGAAAATATCAATCAAAAGATATAATAGAACATTTTTCCAACTAGCTGATATTACATCATAGCATATGAAAACAAAACCGAATGTGGGGATTATTTATTATTTATTGTTGCTAATGAATTTAAGAAAACAATAATCAAATTTTATGAATTTAAGAATTAGATATATCTTGGGTAGAATAAAGTTTATTCATCAACATACGTAAGTTTGATTGCCTTATTCTCGGATGTTTCAAAAACAAGGGACACCTTTGTAAACACTGTCACATGACCAGCAGTTTCAAAACACTTAATGATTACTTGACTCATTAATTAATGCAAAATGGTCAGTATCAAAATGATGCTACCATAATATTGTCAAAATTGAAAAAAATCCACTGGGCCAGGCATCAGGTAAATTTCAGTTGAACATCAAATTTCATAAAATTACTCTTAGATTTCTTAACTAGAAAAATGAATTGCAGAAATACCAGCACATAATCTAAAGCTATTTTGATACACTATTTGAGTTCTCTGTGTCCTTTTACATTCTCATCTTTCCCTTGTGTTTGTGTGCATGTTCTACTGAAAAAGAAATTTATAGGACAGTATACATCATATGTATCTTTTCTATGTCATCAGCATCTATTTAGTAAGCCATCTCATCTGAAGTTCTTTTGCTAGGCATATTTATATGTACATTTTGTGTTCTGTCTTTCTCTCTCCTCCATCTCATCACTTCTCCCTTCTATCCCTCCTTTTTCTTTCTTCTATTTTGGAAATTTCTAATTAAAGAAAATATATCAGCAAACTGACACAAGAATGGAAAACCAAACACTGCATGTTCTCACTCCTAAGTGGGTGTTGAACAATGAGAACACACAGACACAGGGAGTGGAACATCACACACCACACTGGGGCTTGGGGGGTGAGGGGCTAGGGGAGGAATAGTAGGGGGTGGGAAGATTGGGAAGGGATAGCATTAGGAGAAATACCTAATGTAGATGACAGGGTGATGGATGCAGCAAACCACCACCATGGCACATGTACACCTATGTAACAAACCTGCACGACTGCACATGTACCCCAGAACTCAAAGTATAGTAAATAAATTTAAAAAAAAAATTTTATATTTTCTTGAGGTTTCAGCCTTAGTACCTGGTGGTTATGCTTACAGAAACAACACTTTACAATCACTCCCATTGACACCAATAAGGAAATGTGGCAGTTGTCTTCATTTGGTTCATAACTGATAATACCATATTTATAAACCAAATAACATTTTGAAAATAATTCACGATTAGAACATCTGCATTCCAAGGGTTTTTTTCTGTTTATATTTAAAAATTAGATACATAGAGTTTTATCTGAAATGTCAAGATTGCAAGATGCACCGTTTATTAAATGGAAAAAGTAAAAGAGTAACACTCTGGGCTTTCCTGAGTCTCTTTTTATAGTTCTTCCATTGACTCACTTGTGACCTTCAGCAAATGGAGCTCAGTTGAGCTGACTGTAAAACAAGTATAGTCATACTGACCTGTCTACCAGTGGTGTTATAAGACTCAATAAATCAGAGTCTACAAAGTTCTTTAAGGTTCTCAGATGAATTGTTATACAAGGGTGAAATGTCAGAGTAGAATAACTGCTTTTGCCTTTTATACGTCAGTTATTACCAAATGGGCGCTACAAAGCAGTATCACCTCACACCTTTATAAAATTATTCCCATTTTCTGAAACAAATAGTTCAGCCACATAAAAATATGTTTAATAAATTGTGTTAACCTCAGAAAGCTATTTCATTATCTCAAGTACTCAACGAAACTGTTGCCCTGTTATCTCTGATAACATAAATAAACCTTTTTAAAATGAATTACGGAATAATAAATGCATTTCATGCATGTGCATGTTTCAGTGTCTTTGCTTTTCAGATACGCTGTTGGGTGTTAACAGCTATGTTGTCTTTGCCAACCCCATATACAAGAAGTTGGTAGTGTATTTTAAATCATCTATATTCAGAGTTCAAATTAATTTTACTTTGATTTTTTTAAACATCCACTGATTAAACTTAAGGAACTAAATATCTCAGGCATTTAACTTCAATGTTGTGTCCTCCCTTATCAGAGCAAAATTGGGCATTTTCCTATGCACAATAGAGAAAAAAAGCAATTACTATCAATCAGTGACTAAGCAACAGATTGGAGTATTTAGAAAAACTCATTCATACACAGATTTGCAGCAGTGTTCAGCTCTTCTGATTAGATTCCATAGATTTTAAATTGTAGCTAATTAGGCTGTCATAGGTTCATTAATGGCTCTACTGATTCAGCACTCCCTCACCTGCATGCATATTAAAGCTCATTAGCTCCCTTGTTTAAAATACCACCTGCATTAATTGCTGCCGATGCACCAGGACTCTTCAGAGGGCTCTTCTGACAATGATGCTACCTGCTTGTAGTGCCCCGTGCCCCCAAAAGCTCTTCAGGAGAGCTCACACATAAAGTTCATGGTGCTGCACACGTGGTGAGACTGTAGCTGTTGTAAGGACAGTCAAGCCTGTTTTACGCCTAACAGCAGGATATAAACAATTAGTGATGCCTGTGCTGTAGGGCTTAACACAAGGCCAGTGTATCCCATTCTAAGCTTCTACTAAACCATCCCTCTCTACAAAATAAGCTCCCAAATCGTCTTTCTTTTGATTTCTGATTCTATAAGGAGCTTCCACAAAATGCTAAGACTAAGCCAGAACAGGAAGAACACTGTAGCTTTCTTTCAGTTCATGTCCTCGGTCTCTTGTGTATGTGAGATGTGCCCCTGGGTAGGGCTTTTGAAATGACGTCAGTTCATAGCTGCCTGAATCAGTTACCAGCATCAATTAACTAATTATGACCTCACATGTTTTAAAATATCTTTTATTCCTAATGTCAAAGTAGTCTTTTATTTATTTATTTACTTTGATCTTCATTCCCTCAAAGAAGCATTTCTGCAGCAAAACAATGTGAAAGTCAGAGTTACCAACAGAATGTAATGAGAAATACAACTATTCATGTTAAGAAAGAAATTCTACTAAGAATGAGCTGGTGAAAATGGTAATAGTTTTGAAGTTGACTAATAGTAAAAATAAGCCTTACTTTCCAGCTCTTTGTGTTTTTTAATTTTTTCTTCTTGGTGCAAAATCTTTTCATAGTAGGCTGCTATCAACTGCTAGTTATCATTTCTAGGTATTTCTGGGTCTTCCAAATTTATTATTGTAGTGATTTTTTATTTGAGAGTTTCAAGAATTGAGGGTGTCAAATTACAAAAAAATATATATTTTTATATTTATATATAATTGAGAACTCTTTCACTATTTGCCTAATTTACACCTACAAACAATAGGTAACCAAATTCCATACTTCACAGAAATATATATGAATAATTACTCTTCTATATACCTTGTATTTTCAGTGATCAGTAACTTAAAGTAACTTATCCCTGAGAAACAAAAAAGAATTATGAGAAAATGGGGAAATATATATCCAGAAAATGTGCTTTGGGTCATGATGGTTATTTTTAGAATATAGATAATTTTTGATATTTATTTTTTACCATTTATTTTATGTATAATTTCAGTTTCATTCCATAGGACTTAAAAATAATTTTAATAAAAATGTTAAAGCAATAAAATCATAAGTGAAGTTATTTGTGTATGGGCAAGGCATCTATAGAATTTAAAGAATGCATTTAGGCATATTATATTCCTCTGGGTATATTATTATATATCATGAAATTAAATAAAATGTTTTCATAAATTATTAATAATTTAATAGTATTTAAGACTTATCAATGTCCCTAGGTGCCTTAGTGAACTCCTGTTATTTGTTGGTTTTAATATTTCACTTGGCACAGGAGTTAAGAGAAATCAACAGCTACTTAATAATATAAGGCGAGAGAACTCCAACCAAGTTCATAGTTATAAACAAATAAAACTATCTCACTAGGTTTTATTACTATCCCACTCCAGATTGTGTTGCTAATATGGATGCCAAAATAGCAGAGAATAATTACCAGTATAACTTGCTTCTTAATAGATAACTTACAAACTTTAGTTATATCTGGAACAGATACATCAGTAAAACACATAATCATTTGTTTCAAGATTTTGTAGCCATTTACTCCAAACCCAGGTTTGCTGGATCTCAGATATTAATTATCTTGTAAGTTTCATAATTTCTTAGAGGTAGGTACCCATCCTTCAAGAACACTCCCAGTGCAGGGCTCCTTAGAGAACAAGTCTTCAAGTTTACAATTGGTTATTGGTGTTTGGCGACGGCTGAGGAACTACAGTGTTTTTTCCTGTATGAGTCAATTTCTAAAGATTGTAAATGAATTTGGAAATTCGTTACTGAATGCAGCCTTTAGTTAATAGGTGAAAGGATGTTTCTTGTTCTCTGTATGTAACACCTTGGTGGACATGGCGAGCATAAAAAAGATGAAATAAAAGTAATTTATTTTACTTTCTGCAGTATAATGAACTAGATGCTCAGGAGCAGGCTGGGGACTGAGGAGCCCCTATTGCAAATTGACTACATTCTGTACCGTAGGCTATCAGGAGGGTGTGTAGGGCTTCCTCAATGCCAAGTCCCCAAGATTAGTTGACTGCATTCCTCCACCAAAAGCCCCAGTTCAAGTCACAGGTGCTTCCCACACTGGTATGACATCACCAAACTCTGTTAATACTTTAGTTCCCTCTAGACTCAAGGTCTTAGGCTATCTCTTACTAACTTAATTTTCTTTGTTTTCTAAACTCTGCCAACACCTTAGTAAATTTTGCTTTCACAAAACTCTTAACCCCAATTTGAGTGTGACCTCTGTTTCTTCTCAGGCCCATGACTGATTTAGAGAGATATTCAATAAATATTTGTTGAATTAATAAATAATAAATACTATTATTCAAATAATTTAATTTTTGTTTAATTGATCCTCTATTTTATGTCACTTTGTTCTATTTTCGTTTCTGCTCTTATCTCTATCATTTATTTTCTTCAACATATCTGGGTTTATTTTTTATTCTTTAACTTCTTAAGGATATTGCTATAATGTTTGTTCACTTTATTTTCTAATATAAACATTTAAAACTGTACACTTCCTACAAACACCATCTTATCTGCATCTGACTTTTTTATTTCTATTTTTCTCAGTTTATAATACTTTTTAGACCAATACATTATTTGGATGTATATATTTTAACACAAATTAATACACTTTAACTTTTTCTGATAGTTTTAATTTTGTTGTAGTCAGAGAAAATTGTACACAATTCTTTGATATCATTAGTGCTTGTTTCATTTTTTAAAGTTTTTTTCTCTCAGTGTTTCATTGTATGTCATCAATTGTTGCCTTCATGTTCACTAATCTAAAATGTCTGATCGTCCATTAATCCTATTCAGTCTGTTTCTCATCTCACACATTCCAGTTTTTATCTCTGGATGCTTATTTTTATACCTTCTATGTCACTATTTAACTTCTTTGGCATCTGGAATACAGTTACAGTAACAGTTTGGATATCCTTTCATATCCTGATCTAATATCTCTTTCATGAAAGTTATAGGTCATTTGAAGTTAATTTTCTCCCCCATCTCACCTGCCTGTTTGCATTCCCGCTAATGTTTGATTGGACATTATCATTTGTCCTTTTAGGGTCCTGATATGTTTCTTTTTAAAATTTATTTTTATTTTTTAATTGACAAATAGTGGTTGTAAATATTCATGGGGTACACAGTGTTTTGATACCTAAAATGTATAGTGATTAGATAAGGATAAATTAGCATATTCAACATCACAAACATTGATTATTTAAGCTGGAAACATTCAATGTTCTCCTGTTTCATATATGCAGGACAGCATTCACTGTTTCATATATACAGAAGAACATTGAATGTTTCCAACTCAAAGAAATACTCAAATCGCTGTTTGAAACTACATATTATTGTTAACTATAGTCATCTTACTGTGGTGCAGAACACTGGAACTCATTCCTCCTATCTAGATGTAACTTTTTTAGGCTTTAACACATCTCTTTCTGTCCTTTCCTTCTCACTAGCCTTCCCCAGTCTCTAGGTGGAACCTTCTTTTATTCCCATAACTATCCTTGTGCTTTTTGGGACATACAGCTAAGTTACTGAAAGCCATTTTTTTTCTAATCTTGCTGTTAAGATATATTAGACAAGACAGAAGCAATATTTAAGGCCTAATTTTTTTTATCACTTAAATGCAACATACTTCTGCTTAATCTACCAAGTGCTCTATCCGCTATGAGCTTCTCCTTTGTAGCTAGTGGAAATAGGCACAGACACTATTTCCTGCCCTGTATGAGCTCCAGGTACTCTTCTGTCTAATCTTTTTGACGTGATTTATTTCACAGCCTCAGGTACCTTCCTCACATAAGTCACATGTATATGTTGATCACTACTCTGCAGAATATTGACGGAATACCTGATAGACCCCCCAAGTTCCCTGCGTAGCTCTTTCCTCACCAGAACTCTGACATGTATATATTAGCCACTTGTTCTCCTCAGACTCCCAACTACG
The DNA here is from genome assembly GCF_030222135.1 of Aotus nancymaae. Lineage (NCBI taxonomy): Eukaryota > Metazoa > Chordata > Mammalia > Primates > Aotidae > Aotus > Aotus nancymaae. The sequence continues at coordinate 10,344,931 of NW_026988438.1, forward strand.
TGTCCTGAACTCAAAGTTCTCACTCAAGGCTTAAGAACTTCCAGGCTTCCTTGTACCTGCCATAGAGCTGGAAATTCTCAAGGTAGTCAGCTGGGGTAGCTTTAGAACTCACTTTGTTTCCCATCTCTCAGGGCTCATTGTCTATCAATGCATGATGTCAAGTGTATTAAAAACCAGGTTTTCATGCACTGTTTCCAGTTTTGGTTTCCCGGTTCAGAGGGCGGTCAATTTGGCCGCTATTTAATCTTTGTAGGTGGAAGTAAGCCATCACTAATGATGTTTAAAAAATTATGAATGAATGAGAAATTAAGTACCTAGCAATTTAAGGGTTTGTTTCTAAACTGACAACTCAGGGAAAGCGGAAATCAGCTGGTTACTTTTTGCTACCTTCTATATAAACAGCATTGACTCTTACAATAGAAGCAGCTGGTGGGTACAAATACAAACCCTTTTTTGTGGTTTTGTTTCTCTCATGTTGTCTAAAGCTTTCAGTGCCAGGATTGTCAGAGGCTACTGATTGCATAGAACATGGTAAATTAACTACCTTCGTGTGTCAAAAGGTAAAAGTAAGCTATATTGAGGAAGACGTACCAGCAATTTGTTATCAAATAACATTTATACTAAAAAGAAAATCTGACATGTTCTTGAGTTAAAATTTCATGTAAGAATTTTAGGATGTTTTAAATTTTTCAATAGCTTTATAAAATCTTTAAGGAATGTTATTTCCCATAGGGTATATATGATGCTGACAGATATTTAATATGAAAAGTAAAATTGTTACCTTGTTGTGAATGGTCTAGTAGAAGGTATTCAGAAAGAGGAAGAGTTACCAGAGAATATGTTTAAACTGTTACTAAAAGTACCTTACTGCATGTTTTCTGTTCTTTTCTATTAACCGATATCTACTACAACAGAAAAAATTACCTGTGGAGCCCAGGTCATCTGCAGACCATAATGCCCAACCACCCAAGAAATAAATAAGCAATTTCTAAAGATCTAGACTTTAGACTGGCATTTTGTGTCACTGTCACTGTCATTTGACTGTCACTGTCACAGTGACAGCTGATCCTAACAACCCTTCAACAGATAACACATTACAATATTCATAGATCTAGGAAGGCAAACGTTTGCACGTTATTTCATGTTTTTCTGTCCTACCTAGAGTAACACAAAGAAGTGTCTGATACCAGCATCACTAATAGCCTTTCCTTAACTGGAATTCTAAACCTCTTTCAGATTCCTATTTCAGGAATAAAGTCATTAGGTATTTCAGCATTTGAAATTTACCACCTTTCAAGTAAATTTATTTAGCACTTACTATCTGCCAGGGAGAGCATTAAGTGCTGGAGATGATGATAGTGGTAATATAATTACTATTTTATGTACAATATTATTTATATATTTATAATAATTGGGTTTCTAATCATAGTACTAATAGATTAAACCACATGAAATTGATTCAGAGAAAAATGACAATTTCTTCTACTTCAGTCATGGAAAAGAACCGATAAGCTCTCAGTCTGAGAAAAAAATAGCGTTGAAGAAAAAGCATATCACATAGTTTTATGAGTATAAGAATGTATATTAAACATAAAATGCCACAATAAATATGTACAATAATATATGCAATTGGTTGTGTGCTTCAAAAAATTTGTCAGTAAAGCTTTCCTTTGGCATTGCTAAAGAATCTGGTCTATCAGGCCTTTCTTGGAGTTTATTGGTTTGACCCAGAAATACTTTGACAAGCTGGCCGAGGGACAAATGCAGAACTCTGTGTAGCACACAGTAAGTGCTCGACAATTTTCCGTTGAATCGGTGAATAATTATGTGTTAATTATGCTTGGTGGCACCACCCAGAAGCTCTAGTCATTGTTTATAGAGTTGTTTTTAAGGATAATAATTAGTTCCTTTCTACTAATTTATCAATTTTGAGTCAGTATAATCTTAGGCTAATCTTTCAGCAAGTGACAAAATGATGTCACAATATATAAAAACTCCACTGAAACTGAAAGCATGTCAGCAAAGATAAGCTGCAAAAGGAAGCTGTTATCAATGGATATTGGTACCTGTGGCATGGCTTATCTGACCCACTGAATTCAATAGTCTTTAGAGGATGCAAGTAGCTGTGGTATTTTATGCATCATGGACACATGTCGGGAGGGAATTGGGGTTCTTGACTGATGAATGTGAAATGGCATTTGAGGTTCTTAACAATCTGGCTCCTGCATACACATATCTGTTCTATTTATATGACTACGATACCATATTTGTGCATTTACCCAAACAAATCATATATGTCATGTATCTATACCTTGAACATGGCTTCTTTCTCTCATCTTCATGAATACCTATTTATCATAAAATCTAGTTCCTGTGTCTGCTTCAGCTATAAAGCCTTCTCTGATCCTATTTTCCAAGAGAGGCAATCCTTTTCTCCGTATCAGCCCTTTCTTTTTCACATCTTCACTTTCTTATCATTTGTGTGCTCACAGTGGACACACAAATGACCATTGTGTTTAATGTCCTTTGATAACTTTTCTTTGTACTTACAGCTTGGCTAACTCATGCAAGTGGTCTAGCTTTTGGCCTGGTTCAGCTTCTAACATCTCTTTCTCACTAAGCTTAATTATTTCCAACTTTTGATTTAAAGTGAGACACATGTGACTTTTTCTTTTCACTTGAACATTCAGAGGCTATTAAAATTACCAATATTAACTGCTCTAATTTTAACAGTCTTGTCTCAGGGGATAGGGAAACCCGAGGACAGGGAGAAAGACTGGGAAAAGCTAGTAAATGGAACAGTCAGAACACACACATGCTCATTAAGTTCACCATCTTATATGGGCGTGATTCAGGGTGCCCCAAAACAGTTATAACAGTAACATCAAAGACCACTGAACACAGATCACCATAAGAAATATAATAATGAAAACGTTTTAAATATGGTGAGAATTACACATGACACAGCAACACAAAGTGAACACACATTCTGGGAAAATGGCACCAGTAGACTTGCTTGACACAGCATTGTCACAAATCTTCAATTTGTAAAAAAAAAAAAAAAAAAAAGCAGTATCTCTGAAGCATGAAAGTGCAGTAAAATGAGGTATGCCTGTATCTAACCATAAATCCAGAATAATCCACTGTATTTTTCATGTCTCTGTAAGATTTTGTCTTATAATTTTAAGTCTATCCAATACCCTGTAGGAAAACTAAGTCATGAAAGGAAAGCCTTAAGTTGCATGTGTAACATAAATATCTGATGTATTTTAATAATTTTAAATTTCCTGTACCCTCTATAGGTTGAGAGATAAAGATCCAGTGATTGTTAGTACCTTCATTTTTTTATAAAGAACTAAACTGAAAATTAAAGTTAATTGCGTATATAGGTTTCATAAACATACAGTATATTTTTGTTGGTAAATGGTATCCGATAGGTGTTTATCTGTATTTTCTCCTGACCTTTACATCAACTAATTTATTTTCCAACTATTCCAGAATTTGAAAAAATTACCCTAAAGTCAATCAGTCAAGCCATTTCTAAGTAGTAGCCATGTGGCAGCTACAAGGTTGGCTTATTACATTTCCATAGATTGTGCTAGCAAGGAGACAAGGAATATAATTAAATTTAGACAGTTTATTAGGTACAGAGATGGTAGTTATTGCTGTCATTTCCCTGAGCCCTAATTCCCACAGTGATGTGATGAGACCCAGGTGTTGCCTACATATGCTGTGGATGTGCACTGTAGGGGAGGAAACCCGAGATTAGGAAACCCTGATCTATGGGAGATGATGGTAAGCCTGTCCTTTTTCCTCTCTGCAGGGAGACATTATCTTTATTATGTTTAAACGTATCATATATCTCCAGGAGAAGCAGGGAAATCTTTATTACAGTCTAATGTCCTCCAGGGAGAGGGACAGCTCCCTGTTTACTCTCAGAGAATGTAAATAAATTTGCTCTAGGGAAAAACTCTCTCTTCTCTTCCAAGGATGCCTTAGCATATGTTACCGAAAAATAATTTTGGAGTATATGTGCTGTTAATGCCAAGATGTGTAAATAGGTGAGAAATTCATGAATAATGGTTTCCCAATACCCAATAAGGCACTAGAAATAACACATATTACTATGGTTGTTACTGCACATTATCCAATATTCTGAGATATACTAGAAGGTATTTTTTAAATATCACCAAATATACATCCAATGGCTAGTCTTCATAAGGAAACAAATGCTGCTAGCTCATATCAATACAGAATTTACTATTATCGTGCTATGCTCGTTCTATCAATTTGAGATGCACTTTTCCATAGGTATTTTTCCTGAGGATAAATCCTTTTTCATTTATTTTTTCTAATTCCCACCTAATATTTATTCTTAAATTCATGGATGATTATTCTCTGCTCTGAAATACCAGAGCCCAATTTTACATGGCACTTATTCATGTTTATATTCTGTATAACTATAGGCATGTACATGCAACTACACACAGACCACAGACTAGCAAGTTATTTATGAACTATTTTCTAGGTATAGACAATGCATAGATGTAGATGGAGGTAAAGCTCTGGAAAAAAACGTGTTAAAATGATATAAAAACTGTAATATGTGGTGAAGAGTGTATGTTGAGGATTCAACACGTGAAATTTCAAAACCTAATCTAATGATTATTTTATGTAAGATTTTTAATTTATTTACATAAAATTGTGATAGTATTTCCACATAATTTTTAGTGTAAACTAAATTTTGATTTATATCTCCTTTCAACTTTTTAATATATTCATGCTTTCTTACTGTCTTCTTCAATCTCAAAAGTTTTTCTCTGTGCACCTCTCCATGTTAACTTTCTCAAGTCCTGCCTTTATCTTTATTATACCTTTACATCTGTCTTCTTTGTGTTTATTCTGTGTTTCATTTTCTAAAACATCAATCTGAACACAATTCATAAAATAACATCAAATATTTTTATAATATAAATATTGAAATATAAATATTCACATTAATATCATTGTATAAGATTTGGCATGCAGTATTTTGATTGTCAATCAAACCTAATTTTTAATTTCCATTACAATTTTTTCTTCGACCCATTAGTTATTTAGAAGTATGTTTTAAATTTTCTAAATAAATAGAAATTTGAAGGGATTTTATAAGTTCATCTAATTTTTAAAATTTTTTTTCTTTTGCTACTATGCCAATGTCAATGTATTTTAGTAGCTAGAGGTTTATGCAATAAATGTTCCCATTTTTGTGGCTTTGAAGAGGCAAAAAGGCTTTTTTAGATTTTTTTTTATTTTCTGAGATTTAGATGTGCAATAAAAGTTGTTTAGGTCATGCTCTATTAGTTTCACAGTGGGATAGTCTTTACAATACTTATTGCATCATATTTTAGGATACAGAGGTCTCATTAATATTTTTTCATTTTTTAATATGATAAGCAAACTGTTGTCTGGTTCAATTTATATTTTTAATCAAGTTGAGGCTAAGCATTTGTTTGTGTTCTGTTTATTTGCTTTATGTTGTAACATCACTACAATGTTCCTTACTTCTTCTTTCTACATGTTTGATAGATTCCCCAATAAAGGTATTTGAGGCTGGGCTTTTCTTCATGAAAAGATTTGTTTTTATTACTAATTCAGTCTATTTACTTGTTATTGGTATATCCAGGTTTCATTTATTCTTGAGTAAATTTTTATCTATTTATAAATTTCACATATCACTTGATTTTTGATATAAAGTTGTTCATAATATTTCCTTCTAATTATTTTTATTTATTAAGAGATTTTAGTGATACATATTCTCTGATTCTTAATTTTGGTAATATGTTGTCATGTTCTTTTTCTTACCATCAGATTAGACGAAAGTTTATTGCTTTTTTGATCTCTCCAAAGAATCAACTTTTGGTTTCAATTTGTGGATATTTTCCTATTTTTGATGACATTGACTTTTACTCTTATCCTCATTATTTCTTTAGCTCTACATACTTAGTTTAATAGGCCCTTCTACATTCTTTAGGTGGTTGCTAAGATTATTGATTTTGGATCCTGTTTTCCTTTTGATATAAGCACTTAATGGTAAAAATATCCTTTTTAGCACCACTTTATCTGCATTTTAACAATGTTGATGTAATATTTTGATGCTAAGATATTATCCCTCTATTCCTAGAATCCTCTGAATTAGCATGTTTATTTATTGGCTCTGAAAATATTTTTAAATTACTTTCAGAATTATTTATATTGTGGCAACAAGTTTCTTATTTAGATACAGAATATCCTTTCCAAAATTCAACAAAAACTTAAATGATATGTATTTTAAGTCCCAATTTCACCTTTGATGTAAAAGTTTTTAAGGTGGTCTTATTTAAAAGGGAATATTAGATTGTAGGTATGATAAAAGCATTATCTTCAGGAAAGAAAAGGGAAAAAAAGGATTGAAGTATACAGGAGAATACTGATAAATACAGAATTCTGCCTCCTAAGCTGCTTCTCCACTAGACTACATGACTAATTCATCAGTGTGCTTTTCTTTAAGCCACTCAGCTATTAATATAAATGGTCCCCAACTTATGATTGTTCAACTTAGAATTATTTGACTTTACAATGAGTTCATTGGAAAGTAACTTCATCTAAGCTGAGGGGCATCTGGACTTACTGTTGCTCAAGTTCATTTTTTTTTTAACTTTGCAATGAGTTTATTTAGTATTAAATGCATTTTTCACTTATTATATTTTCATCTTTTGATAGGTTTATTGAGACATTACCTCATCGTAAGTCAAAGAGTATCTGTGTAGCCAAATTTCCCTATAGTGCTTTCAAATTTTAGGGACTAAATCCAGGTTGTGTTTATTTGATCTTCAGAACAACTACGGATTTGGCTTGCCCCTCTTACACATAAACCTGAAGCTTCCAAAAGCAGGAATTTTCTCTTTTGAATCCTCCACATTGTCGATAATGTATAATTATGCATTTAATTAAGTTAGCATTTTAACTTACCTTTCTTTGGGACTCAGACTGATCTTTGAGATTTAATTCAATATACTCAATCTTGCATGCTATAGGGCAAAAATAAAAACCTCCTCAAACTCCAATAAACTTCTTACATTTTCTAACATTAGATACCTTCCAGGTCTAGCTGTTTTCATTTGCTGGGTCCTTAGCATCTCCCTGCCCCCATATTCTAAGGCTATGCTCACCCTTTTTACTCCACACCTATCTGGATATTGAACTCTGATTTTTTTCCCCAAAACAGCTCACTTGAGATATTCATGTGTTTGCAAGTTTGGGTGAATAGCGAGATTGTGTATTAGAGAACTTTTGAAAATAAACATCAGATATTCTTTGTTCTAAAACATTTTTTGTTCACCCTCCCATAAATAGTATTTATTTTTCAACTATCTGCATAATCTTCAACTTACCATAAACCTTCTCTGTCCATTTCCCATATCATATTCTCTTGATCCTCTATTATTTAAGTATTTCCCTGTGACATTTCCTCAAGTTTTGAATTAATAGTCTCATTATATTAGAATAAAGAGTGATTTAGATCTTTCAACCAAACTGCACACATATGCTATAAGGACGTGTATGTGTATATACGTGTGTGTGTGTGTGTGTGTGTGTGTGTGTGAGATAAAAGCCTTATGAATATTATTTGGCAATATTAAGGGCATACATATTCTACCACATCCAACACACACACACACACACACACACACCTGCAATAGTATTTTAAATCTTCTACTAGTGTTACTAATTAAAAGAGAGTTTATTTTTCAACTAGTGTGTTATTCTACCTCTCTAGAGAAGGTGACAGTAGCTACATTCCATAGCAGCCTTAAACACCCACATTTTAATTTCACTATATAAACAAGTATTTATTTAGTGTCTACTCTGTTTGCCAAATGGCACTGGGAAGACATCCAAAAAGGGGGACAAGAAAGAGAAAAAGAGAAGTAATTTCTTCCCTAAAGGGTTTTGATTTACTAGGCCAATAAAATTTCTAAAAGAAATCAATTTTTTTTTATTAAACTCTCTTCAACTGGTTTGTCCAGTTCTAATCTGCCTACAAAAAAGGTCCTAATCTGCCTACAAAAAGGGGGGAAAAAAGGTCCTAATCTGTCTATGAAACTACCATTCATGCAGTTGGTCCTTTGATGTGTTGCCTATAATAGTACTTCACAGTATAAAGAAGAATTCCTGAAACTAGAATACCTAATGATGTGTAAATTTGAAACATTAATCCATGTTAAAATTAGATGTGTATGCTGTAGGAGAGGTACAAGATATTTTAGTAGATAGCAAATGAGGGATACTTAAAAGGCACAGGTTAGAAAAGACAACTTATATATAACTTGTTGGGTTTCCTACTGTATGTTCAAATACTGAAAACATTAGTTTTTCTGAATTACAAATCTGAGTAAAATATAATTTTCTATAAAATCAATATTTAATTGCACAAAACATGTATATGCATACTATTTCATAAAATACCTATTAAAAATTAAATTTTATTGGAAAATCTGAAAGGATATTAAGGTAAATCTATGAACGTTCACAACATATTAGAGTAATATAATCTGGAAAAATTCTGAAATTCTCATTACCCTATATTTTTATCCAGCAAGCACATTACATAGTTTACTTTTGAATTCCTTTTTATTATCTCTTTACCTAGTTTTGCATGGTTATCTTTGTCTTATACAACAAAACTATCCTTGAGATGAGTGTATAGTGATCAACAATTTCATCATGTTAATACCTAGACACTAAAAGAACTATGGAGTGAGAGATCTGAGAGGTAATTATATAGTGCCTTTATTGTCAAAAATCTTTAAGGCCTGGCAGAAGAAGTCTCTGAATCCATCACTTCTGGTATAGCCAGAAACAGTAAGAATAATTACCAACTGAGAACAATTATCAACAAGTTATGTAATTCGAGTATATATGGAACTAGTAAGGAATAGGTATGTAAATAGGCATACAAGCTGTCTCCTGATTGAGAAGCGTTTATATTCTACTTCGAAAGACTACAATGCAGACATAGTTGTAAATCATAGTTCAAACTAATTTATATCAAGTGTTAGGAAATTACAACTTCTACTTCCATCAATACTGTAGACTAAGGTTTTAATATTTTCCTGCTATGGAATAATTAGAACCCAGGATGACACAAACTTGTGTATAGATCCATCCCCAGCCACTGAAAGATTATTTTAATCAGAGCTGGAAACCAAGAGGTAGCCAAGAAGGGAAGGTCTACTCTATGAAAACACGCTAATAGCATAACACCTGTTCTGTATATTGATCACTGATTTAGCAGCAAATCAGAAGGGTTAAGACTAGAGTCCCTACCCTAGGGCTGATCTATTGAGAGTTGATAAAATATCCTTGATAATTAGCACTTCCCAGCTATCTGTAGGAGCCAAAGTAGTTTTTAAGTAAAGGAAAGATTCTACAGCTTAGGCCTCCAAAACACATAGAGATTAAAATGATTATTTTATCATCAAATGCCACAAAGGCTATAAGAAGACATTTTGCCATAATGAGAATTAGTAGAGACAAATGACAAAGGAAGATTGATGTCACCAAGGACAGCAAATATAAACATGGTAAAATTCAGAATGTCAAAACTATGTAATGCATTTTTAGAGAAATAAAATAAGTAATTATAATGAAGTTTGGATGGACAATAAAAAGACAATATGGAAAACATAAGAGTTCTAAAAGTGAACAATATAATTGTTGAAATCAAAACTCAATATATTGTTTAAAATTCATATTTAGATTCAACTAAGGGGAGAAATTGTGAACTCGAAAATAAACGTAAAGACATTTTGAGTTCAGAAATATCACAACTTAAAAATGGGAAAAATAAGTTAAGAAATATGGAGGATAAAATAATGAGTAACACATATCTAATCACGTTCCCAGAAGACGAGAAAAACATAACAAGTCAATATTTGAAGAAATAATGATTCTGACTCTTCTGAATTTATGGAAAATCATAAATACATAGGCTTTAGGAAGCTCAGTGTATCCAAAGCAGAAAAACAAATCCATGCCAGACACATTGTGCTAAAACTGAGAAACGTCCAAGACAAAATGGGGTCATATAAACTACTAGGAAGAAAGGACAGATAACCAAAAAGGGACTGCAATTACATCAACAACAGATCTCAACAGCAGTAATAGAAAAACAAAACAGAATTATATCCTGCAAAAGATGAGATAAACATATATTAAGCTCAACCTGGGTACCCAGTGAAGCAATTTTTTAAAGATGAAGATATTAAATTCCCATTTCAGCTCTGACATATAACAGAAATAGAAGTCATCTCTCCTGTTATCACAAGAAAGAGCTGACAACCTCAACGGCAGCTTTTGGTGGAACAATCAGAAAACTGGACTTGAGTACAAGCAACCAACCATTCCGAAAACTGAAGAAAAAAGCAAATTCAATAGGTCACAGCCAAGAGCTGCTTTTCTAACCAGAAGCTGCTGACATCATAACCTGGAAAGAAATTCAAACTGTACTTTTGACAAATTGCTTGAGGCTGAGTAAATTGAGAGAAAAGCCCAAAGACCCCAGTTTGAGAGGAATGATCACACTTCCATATTTTTTCTTCTTTTTTGGTAATCCCAGCAGGTTCTTACAATGAAGAGCCAAGAAAGATTCCATAACATTTCTAACAAGAGAGAGAAAAAGTAACCATTGTGAAATATACTCAGAGCTTTTTATATAACAAACACCTACTCTCCAGTAGAAATACTTTATCAGACACTTTCCTTGGGGTGTGAATAAAGGTGTTACTTTCACCAAAGCCCCCGGTAGCCCTTCTGTCTCACCTTACGGTAAGATAAAGCTATACAAGGAGAAATACTTACGATGGTCATGGTGCCACTAAAACCTGAGATATAACTGGAAGATTATAGGGTGTCCTCAACCCCACACTAAAAAAACTGGAGAGAACAAAGCAATAGAGAGAAAGTAAGGGAATGGAAAACACAAATTTCAGGATTGTGATTACATCTTACCTACGGATAAAGTAGAATGAGATACACATATATATGCGTTGTTTATTCTTAAACAGAAAGAGATTCATATGTGGGATTTAGTCTGTGTTTTATAAAATATATGTTATATCTATCTATTTACTTATCTAGTATTAAAAAGGATAAAAAAACTATTGACTATCAAGTAACTACAGTAATTAACAACTTGATACACTGATACATTGATGGAATATCTCCCGAATCAAATATGAACTAAGTCTTTTAATCTATTTTACATATTCATCAAAAATTTTTAAAAGCCTATGAGCTCCACAGTATTATTATATTTTACTAAACAAGAATATAAGCTCAGAGATGTGAAGTACCTTGTTCAAGATCACAGAGCTAGCAAGCAGTGGAGGTTGGTTTGGAACTAGGGTCCAGTTCCTTCGAGTCTTCGAGTACACTGCACCTACTGTCACAATTATAGTTCATAGCAATTGTACTTAAGAAGAATGTAATGATCACCAAACTCTCACCTTATGTTATAATACTTATATGGTTCCTGCGTTGCTCTCTTTCTAGCTTTAGGAAACCACCATGGCATAGTAAGAACTTAACGAATGTTGAGTTGGTATAGAGTACTGTGGTTTTAAAAGATCTAATATTTGTAGTAAAATAATTGTAGACATGTCTCAATACATGTATACTCACTAAAATATACATCTGTGACTCTAGATTCTGAATAAAGCACATCTATTAAATTTTAGTCATATCTGCATGTAATTTAGTGTTATTTAGGAATAACGAAGATAATAATGCTTTTTACATAGATAATGTCTGCATTTCCATTGGTAAATATATGGAAAGAAAATCTCATGACATTTAACTAAATTTTCTTATCACACCATTTCCATTAGAGAATGCCTAATCAATTATATGTGTCTACTGAAACAAACAAATCCATGGGAAAAATTCTCTAAAATTCACAAAACATCTTTTATTCCTTTTTTACTTGTTCTTTTTAAGTTCAATGAATTCATTATTTAGATTTAAATAGCAAAATTATTATTTAAAATTAACAGTTAATGGAATAAAAGCTAGTAGCAAAAATGTTTTTATTAATATCCATTATAAAGATACTTAGGATCATTAAATTTACCCACTAGCTATCTAGTGAATTCAATTTTTCTTTCTTTTTCAAATTTTATTTGCATTCTTTCATAGTTGAGAATTTGCAATGTCCCTTAATTACAGAGACAAGCTTATCTCACTACTTCTCAATACTCTCACCCTTAAAATGAGAATATTATGCTTTCTCTATCCATCTCACGGATCAAATGAAGTAAGTCATGATACAGAATAATGTAACTTATAGAGCAGAGAAAATTCTTGTAATATACAGCTTTCTGTGCTAACCCTATAAACCTAAACAAAAATATCACAGTAACAAGCTTATTAGTTATAATAATTAATTGCATGATTGTAGGTGATATTAATTATAAAATGTTCCATAAAATGAGGGAATTTCTTAGTGGCATCATCATCCTTCTAATGCCAAAATACTTCTTTTGAAAGTCATCCATGTCATTTATTTTATTAGTGCTAGATAGAATATATTTAAATCCTTTTGATTTGCTCCATAATAGTTATAAATTCACCAATTTTACATTCTTACAGCTGTGATTCCAGTCTAAATTATAAGCATGACTTGCTTTATTCATTCTCAATTATTCTTTGAGTACCTTTAATGTTCCAGTGAATAAATGATACATTTACAAGGTAACAATGAAAAGTTTTTCCTCATGGAAAATTCAGTCCGGGTTAGAATTTATGAAGTCATTGTCCATTGAAGTATGGTTAACAATTCCAAAAGAAATATACTTGTATGCTGAATTTGAACAAGGACTTGTGGAAGTCAAGTTATGCATTATTGGAGTGGGAGGTTACAAACAAGCAAGGAATAAAGCTAGGATGACCTATATGGTAATAGAATACTGTTGGAGATAACAGTATAAACTCATGTTCAACACACATTTTCATATATGTATATAATATTTGTAGCTATCTATACATACACTAGTTAAGTACACTCATATATCTTCTTTCTCTGTCAGAGGCCTAGAGGCAATGACATCCCAATGGCAATAGGCATATCTAGCCCTGAAGTTGGTTTCTAATACCATTCTCAAATAGCAAAAATAAATAGGTCTCCTTGACGAAATGCCAGATTATAAGATTAAAACAGAGAATATATAAGAGTCTGAAGAATTTCATATTGCTATAAAGAAGGAAATACTCAAGAAAAACACAAAGATGGGTATATATCAAAGAGACACGGGAGTCAACTGAAAGAACTCCCATTGGTTAAAGTTGGAATAATCTGAGCAGAAATAAAGAAAACAAGCAGTACTTGTTTATAACTTAAGCTATAAAATAAATATTCACAAGTCCATATTGACGTAAATAAATGCTTGAGAAAACAAGTAAATTGGCGAAGAATAGACAAATTCCTAAACAGAAAAAACAAAAACAAATAATTTTGTAGATACTACATCCTCAAGGAAGTAGAGCATAATTCCCCATTCCATAAATCTCTGCTGAATGTAGTGATTTTGTTCCAAAGATTGTGCTATAGATAAAAGGTAAAAGAGTAACTTTCCAGTGGAAAAACCTCACAAAACCCAGCCAGTTGATTTATATTCACATCAACTGGGATAAGTCATGTTGAGAGTAATGGCACTGTACCACTATGGATTTTTTTCCAAACACTAATAAGCCCTGTTTACGCATGAGAAAATCATTAGAATATTCTCGGTTGAAGGACATCCTATAGAGTATATAATCAGTTTTCCTCAAAACCATCTAACTCATCAAAACAAAGGAAGTCCAAGAAACGGCTGTGGTCTAGAAGAGCCTAAGGAGACATGGCAACTAAATGGGATATGATAACCTCAACGGGATCCTGGAACAGATAGAGGATATTAGGTCAAAACTAGAGACAAATGAATAAAGTACATAGTTTAGCTAATAACAATGTATCAAAGTGGTTCATTATTTCTGATAAATGTAATATAGAAACATAAGATGTTAATAATAGAAGAATGTGGGTGAATGATATATTAGAATTCTCTATTTTGTCTTCATTTATCTCTAAATCTATTTTAAAATAAAAATTTATTTAAACAAGTAAAGGTGTCACAGAAACTTACAATTTAGTACAAACGCACAGTGGATTCTCATTTTGTTTTCAATGTGATTAATTGTTCCTCAATGTTTGAACTTATGGATTTAACATTTCAAATGGAAAAGTGACTTTATTCATTAAAAATAATAAAATATAGAGTATTATGCACAGCCAAAAAGATATGAATGAGAAATACATTTGGGAACCATTATGAAGAGTATTTATGAGGAAATATCTTTTGTCTACAGAGCTCGGTAAAATAATGGTATCCCTTTGTTTATTCAAAAGTAGGATTTGCTTTGTGTTTCAAAGGAATTTTTCATCTCTTCAAGTAACTGTAATTTACAACAATGATTAAAGAGATATAATTTTGTCCATCTTTTTCATCACTAATTTCAACATATCCCATTGAAACATCCCATTATACAGGATAGAGACAACACCCAAAAAATGTCACCGTTCTATCATCTGCCAAGTATTTTATAATGAAAAAGGAAAAAACTGAAGAGGGGATTATTGCAACATAAAAGCCTTAAGCAGATATAAACTAGACATAATTAGGAACACTCAGCTGAGAATATTAGCATTTTCAAATGCTTATACATCTTATTCTTGCAAAAATTGTCTGAAACTCAACTGTAAAATGACATTGACAGAATGAATGAGAATGATTCAGCAGCCTGTTATGGGAAAGATTAATAGCTTCTGTCCTCAAACAAGTTAATCTCTCTGTAAAAATATAGTGCCTTTAGGTTACCTTAGAAGAAAAGAATTAAATACTTACATGACAGATCTTTGTGTGTGCAATTCCCCAGCTGCACTAATTTTCTACCAATGTTCTCTTTCAGGGAGTGAAAATCTTGAGGCACAGCATATACTCTATAATCATTGCTTCTCTATTGTAATTATGCTAAGGTAGTAAATAAGTTACATTTAGGGAATTAAAAATAAAATAATTGTAGACTGAGAGACACTCAAGATTAAGAATTTAGCAGATTTGCAAGCATGCAGAAGGTACCTAATACACTCTTTTTAAACTTCCACTAACAAGTATTCAATGACAGTGCTGTCAGAACTAAGTTTTCCATTAAGACATGTATATAAAAGAATAAGTCAGACAGATTTAAATAGTTTTAAAAGATTTTCCTAGGTAGAGCTGCAAGAGACCTAGACGACACATTCTCTGCCGTTATATCTGAATGGAGGCAAGACACCCTTTGACCAAAAAAGTTTTAGTAAGTTTTACCTAATTTATTTACCATAACACAGCAATAAGGAATCAGATTATACCAATTATGAGAGGGTCCAATAAAAAGAATACTCAAAATGAGATAGGTCAGAGGTTAATGTGGTAGTTTCTAATGGGATTAATTTTTAGTATAATTGTTTAAAATAGAAAATTGGAATTGCCTATACATTTTGTGAGGTTTATATGCGCCACATTTCTAATAACCAAAGATCACATTATCATCATCAATAATATTCCAACCTCAATTTCTATTTGAAATTGCAAGTTTTAGGATTAAAGTAGGGTAATTCGCATCTTTGCTGCCACTTAAGGAAAGGGTAGAAGATAACAATTAACTTTTATAGAGAGCCTACTATGTGCTAGGCTTTGTGTAGGAGCATTAAATAAGCCAAACACATTTGACAGTGAGAGAACTTAGGGAAAATATGGCAAAGTTAAGTGTTAAGATAACACAGCTGACAATCAATTAAGATGAGATGTAAATTAAGGCCTTCTGGACATCCAAGAATTTATGTCACATAATAGACATATGTTAATTAATATCTACTAGTTTAGCTAGAGTTAAAAACATATTCATTGAATCAGTGAATAATGGTGATTGAAATGTTCTAAATGTTAAACATTAGCTTTGCTGAAATCTCGTAACAACTGCTATAGTTTTCACAGCTACAATATTGCACGAGTTTCCATAAGTTTTGTTGAGAAGTCAACCTTAAGCTTACTTCTCTCTGGGCTTACACTCCATTACTGTGCAAGACTCGCGATGCCAGAAACCATTATATAGATTGAGCATACGCTACAGCACGTCTGTTGATGAGCTACATACATTTGTTTAAGGAGCCTATTCTGATCTCTCACAGTCTGTTTTCCCAGCAGAGAAAGATGGATCAAGTTGGATCATTGCATCAGCTACTTTCATAATGTAAGAAAACAGACACTCCTATAATATTTTCTTGCTTCTACAAGGAATACACACACACACATATATATGCATGTATGTGTGTATACATATGTCTGTATACACATGCATATGTATATATGTACATTTATTATAAAGATTGTCTTTTACTTTGCATCATGTAGGCCTTTCTTACATTAACTGATATTACAGAATTCTTGTGTATATTCAAGGAACATGAAAGTCTACCTTCTCTTAGCCATTAAACTCAAATAACTTTTCTATTTTCCTTATTACATATTCTTTAAAAGGGCAACTTGGAAAAGAAAAAGTTGTTTTATCACTGACCTGCTTCTTAACTGAAATGGTGATAAACATACAAATAACCAGTTGTAAAACACACCATTCAAGTAAATGTATCCCCAAATTACAGTTATTTTATTCCTCAATAAAATAGAGGAATATACACCTTCTAGAAACCTAAAGACAAATTTTAAGGGCTCTTTTCAGTATATATAGAGATGTTCCTTAACTTACAGTGGGATTACACCCCAATAAACCTATTGTAAACTGAAAATATTTTAAGTCGAAATGTATTTAATACACCCAACACCACAGGAACATCATAGCTTAGCCTAGACCACCTTAAACATGCTCAGACGCTTACATTAGCGTATCATTGGGCAAAATCATCTGGCAATACAGTACCCTGTATTATAGAGTATTGGTTGTTTACCTTTCTGTTCCTGTGGCTGACTGGGAGCTGCCTCTCACTGACACTGCTCAGCATCAAGAGAGAGTATGTTTAAACTGCTTATCACCAGCCCTGAAAATAATCAAAATTGAAAATTTGAAATATCATTTTTACTGAATACATATCACTTTTACACTATCATAAAGTCAAAAAATGTAAGTCAAAACTTGGTAAGTTGGAGACTATCAATATTAGAAATTCTATCTCAATTTCATAAGCATTCCTAAAATCTTGCATTTTTGTATGTAGAAGCACAGTACACAGTTCCTGTGAAGGTGAAATGTTAATGTGAGTCATAACTGCATAAGGAATAATTGTTAAATTGGGATAAAGGAAGGGTAAGGCTTCATGACCCTAATACATTATACATAAGAATAAATAATATTTTCAGGACTGGAGCTAAATCCACACGCCACTGATTTCAGAACCAATAGCTTGTTTAGTCAATTATCACCAGAAAATTGTTTATTTAGAAATGCATTGTTGTGAGAGATGCGATGTGTGCAGAAGGAAAGGATGGACACTAAGTCATCAATTCTGCCTCAACCAAACATCTGACTTTCACAATCCTATTCCTCCTTCTCAAGAAGACCAAATAAACACATAAGCAAAAATGATTATGTTGCAAAGCCCAAGTAATTAAAGTACTTAACTAAATGGTGCTTTTAATTCTCTCATACATTATTTTAACAATAATTTATTTGCTATTTTTATAATTTTTGCTTTTCTCAAAATTGAGGGGATAATTTTAGTAGTGATTAAAGTGAAGATTTTAGTAGTAATTAAAGACTAGATTCTGACAGATTTAAAATGATGACTTATACCTTAAATCAGATTTTCCTTCAAAAATCTCTTGGGTATACCATAAACCAACAAGTTAGGTGATTATGTCTTTTAATTCAGGACCAAATTGAGTGACATATTACGGGAGTGACACATACCTCAGTTTTGATAGATTTTTGTTTTTATAGCTTCCATTTCCTCATTAAAAATGTTAGAAAATATACAGGACATTGTCTTTTTTCCTTCAATGAATTAAATCTATAGTATTCAACCCCTATCTTTCCTTCAATGAATTGAATATTCAACCTCCTTCAATGAATATTCAACCCCTGTATTTCCTTCAATGAATTAAATCTATTGTATTCAACTCACTTCCCCGTGTCTCCTGGTGGAGATCCTTCAGTGTGTAACCTGGTAGCTCTGTTCTCCTGCTCAGATTCTTTTCTTTCCCTTTTTAGTCTCTCAGTCTCAATAACAATTCCTCAGCTTCTTAGATGTGGTTGCCTCTTAATGCCCTGGGTAGAACTTCTGAGATTTTCTTCTTTAACTTAAATGTCATACTGGTCTTATCAATTCTGATTACTTCCTCAGTTCCAGGAGACCAGTTCTTCTTCCTCTTCATGATTATGTTTTAGTCATCCTTCTCATCAAAACACACACACACACACACACATGCACACACACACAGAGAGAGAAACACACACACACACACCTTTTTTTCACCTTTTATAATCAAATACTCCCAATTTCTGATTTGGTCTTTGTTTCTCTATGTTCTATAGGTTATTTTCCTGAAAGATTTTGTCTATTCCTAAGCCATAAGCTTCCACACATCCTAATCTCCCCTAGCTTCATTCACAAGTGACTGTTGAATATTTCTAAGTGTCCTATATTTTATGTTACTAAAACTGAGCTCCTCTGTACCCCTCCAAACAAAATTATTTTTTCTGACATTCGATACTGAACCAGGCCCATTCTGTCCAACGTGTTTTATACCAATCACCAAGATGACAAGTTTCCCAATGAAGAGTTTATTCATGTGGCAGCCAACAAGAAGGCAGGACAACAGGTCTCAAACCTGCCTCCCCAAAGATGGGGTTTTAGTGATATTTATTAGATAGAAAAGTTTTCTGAGGCATGAGGAAAGGTTTTTGGGGATAAGGAAAAGTGAGGCAGTTGGTGTTCTATGCAAACATAGTCAAGTTTTAAGGTTCTTCATAGAACGCATGTTCACAAACTGGCATTATTTGCATGATATGAGAGTGATGTTTTTGGCCTTCTGACACAAAAAGGTCTACCAGTGGACATTCAGATAGTCCCAGTTGAAGAACTGGTGGGCTCAGCAGGCTTGAGCTCAACAAAACTGACTCTTAAGTTCCTAAAAAACAACTGAAGCAATCATCACTATGGTGACCCTTAAGTCAGAAATGTTACCTCTAAGGCTTAGATGTGTCACTTTAAACTATATGGACTCCAAGGTCAATTAGAGGCAAGTAAGTAAAACTGAGTTAAACAACCACAATTGCGACGGTCTCCTGTGGTGTGATTCCCATTACTTGTTGCATAGTAATAGCCAAAGTCAGACAACCCTTGAGGAACCAGCCTTGTCCAAGAATGGAGAAACCATAGTTTTACTCTTTTCGATTTTATTGAGGAAATGAGTCACCAGTAGCATCTCATATAGTCCTGTCCAATGAGTATGAAGTTGATCTTAAACCAGTTTCTTTAGCGTCTGAAAGGTGGTCACTTGAAGTGTCTAGATGTTAGATTGGAAACACTTTTAAAGTGAAAGTAGTCAGTGGCAATCTAACAAGTTTTTCTCAACTGAGACTTGGATGTCATAAGGCCATAAGGTATGAGCTTCAGGTTGCAATATCTCAGGAACAAGACAGTATCGATTTTATCGAATCCAAGACAAAAAAATGGAAGAAAAATTGAGAAATGTTAGTTTGGAGATTTATATTCAGGAAAAAGTTTAGGATTCAGTCCAAATTGTAGGCAAATAATAAAAGCTGAAAGCAAGTCACAAGGCTAGAATCTACTAACAGATATACTATAATTTTCTTATAAAACATAATTTTTCTCTCTCCACACTCCCATTCCTATCAAAGACTAATCATAGTAGGACCAATTTACTTGTAAAATAAGTTTTAGTCTTATTATACTTGACCTGATTATTTGCATAAAGTGCAGCAAGAATAATGATTGGCCATATAGACACTTTCAAAATTAGCTTTGTTGGAATCTTTTTCTAAGGAACCTCTAACTAGACATTTAAAAGCCTTGGGGCTAACCTAGCCAAAGATTTGCTTACCCCCAGGACAGAAACCTTGTCAGGGAACCATTGTAGGTACCAGGTCACTTTTCAAGGGGCTTTTTATTGACTCTATAAAGTCAACAAAACATAAGGGTTAGCTATGTGACTTAGCTGATAATGGATTTTAAGATTAACTAGAAGCCAGGGATTAAAAGCAAGCAAGGTATGTTAAGTTTGCTAAGCTTAAGCAGGTTAGACCTTAGTTTCAATTCCTTATCTTAGTTAATGATGACATCATTCATTTATTCTAGAAGCTTTAGTGACTTCCTATAAAGAATCTCTACCCACATTGTGTAATCAAACAGTTCCCAGAGACTGGTTTTCTCTTCCTTTTTGAAGTGTGGGTATGTGAATTGTGGAACTGTATGTGAAGGACAGGATGATACTGCTGTCACTCCATATTGTCATGTCACAGGTTATAGCAATAAAATTAGTTTATGGCAGTATTTTATTGTTGCTCATAAATCAGAGTGTAAAACTTAAACTATATGAAGACACTAGAGGATGTTACGGATAAAGAGCTTCTGAAAAGAATGAAAATATCTCTATGTAGCAACAACTGAAACTTGTCTTTGAATTATTCCTGCTCAGTGGTCATTCAAAATTAAGAATTCATAATATTGTGGCCCAGTTGTCCACATTAGAAAAAACAATAAACTCAGTGATTTTAGGTTTATGGATATTCTGAAAATAATACAGATGGATTATTTTGGTTAAGATAAAGAGGCCATTACAAGCTGAATTTACAGCTAACAATTCTCATTCAATGGAGGTAAATTAAATATCTTAGTTTTTAATAGTTTAAAATAGAAAGAAATTTGATTGTGATATTCATGCAATTTGACATACTTAGGATTTTTAATTTTAAGGATTTAAGTAGAGAGATGAATATCCTTGCATATTGAGGTATGTTTATATTTTCCTGTTCTTTCATGTTTTCAATTTTAATACTTAAATGTGACCAGCAGTTAGTCCACAATTTAATCACAGATGATCAAGGTAACGACGTTTAAAAATCAAGTACCATGTATGTGGTAGCTTCTGCCAGCTGCAACTTGCTATGCTTCTACAATAAACATACTTTTGATGTGACTGGTGCAGACCTCCAACTAAGAGTTGCTAACTTAACAAGAAGCTAGCACATTCTTTTTTAAAAAAGAAGGATTGGTGTTTGGATATCTCCTGCTGTGTTAAAAATTTCAATGGCAGTAATTACAGCAGGTTTTTCCATCTGGGCATGATAGGCGGAAGAAAGGAGCCCCGGGAAAGGAGGATGTAGAGAAAGCAAACTTAGAGGGAAACAGTAACGACTGAGCAGGTAACATGCTGTTTGATCAATCGCTACCATCGGAATAAAGATATTTCATAGAAAGGTATCAGAAATTTGCACAATGAAACATTACAAATTATATTCATAGGATATTAATGAATTACAAAATTATGTCTCAGCTTTGTGATTTTTAATGTTAGAAAGATAAGTACAATTAGGCACATACTGCTTTAACTGTAAATGTTCAGAATTCACTTATTTTAAATATAGTTTCTGACTTGTTCAAATCACAAGTTTGATTTATTGGAAATTTTTAAATATAGCATCCAGAGCATTTTCTTTTTTAAAGACATACACCATAAATCAGTACTTTAAAATCATAAAAAGACTTAAAATAGTCATTAAGTATGTTGGTCTTAAGTGTTAATTATGAAAAATGAGCAAAAGGAATGATAAATTATTAAATATACTTTAAAAATATTCCATGAGAATATTCTTAAAATGAAGAAGATATTCAAGAAAAGTCTTCCAAATTGTAAAGAATGTTGCCTTGTTTATGGCAAAGCCAGCCTCGTAAATCCACATACTTTGGTCTGAAATTGGGTAGGGAAAAATTATCTATCTGTCTAATCTATCCTCTTTCTCTCTATCCTTCTCTGTATAAAACCTATCTAAAATGAGAATTCGACATTTGAATTATCTGTGTAAAAACTAGTGTTGAGATAGTTGTATCTGGAGCAAACATACGTGATAAAAGATAATGAGGTTTGTCTTAGTTTAAAGAACTAATCCAAATATCCCAGGTTGAGCTATCATTTCTTGGCAGCATCTATTTTTAGTTCTAGAATAAAGGAACAGGCACCACCTATTTTTGCTCCAAATGGCGAATTCGTTTCTCACCAAAAGGGTAGATATATAATGAAACGAAATACCTTCTAGAAAATTTCTTATCAGAACTAAAACTGTTGCTGCATAAATCCTTTTCAATTTTTTAGCAGATTTCATTCTTCTCTAATTCTGCTTAGGACCCACTTTAGTAAGACTTTCTGCCTTAGATTAATTACCCTGATCTAATTCATTTAGTGGAGGACAGCTGTGGTACGTGGGTTGCCCACTGATGTATTGTGTTAAATGACGCCCATCTGTCATTGCAGCATATCAGCATGGATTCAGTGTCATCCACTTCATTGGTTCTGCTGAGATGTGAAGTATGGTTACAATGTTTACTACTGTTGTTAATTTAATATCTACACCTTTAATAACCTGACTGCTGTCATTTGCTGAACAATGATACATGATGGCCAGCAAAGAACCAGATAGAAAGCATTAACTAGACAGTGCAGCAGACCCTCTGGTATAGTTAATTAGAACACTTGTGTGCCAAGTTGCTATCGGGGACCCTGTAGGGCATTCTCCCAGGGAAATCCTTTATTGAGAAATAAAGTTAAAAGGATCTGTGTTAATAGCACTTCTGACAAATGTAATCATTAATTAATGATTAAATTCTGACACATTTAATGATTCATTCTCTTAAAACAGAACTATTTTTTAATAGTCCTTTTATCTTTTTAAGAGTTCATCTCAGATGCTTCATTTCTTTATTGTCTTGTGACTTTACCACAGCTCCCCAAATATGTAATATATGTGCTTCACCGGAAACTGGTTGATGCAAGTATAGTACATCAGATGGAATGTTTTGGGTTCAATGTTTTCCTTCTTAGCTAAACTACCTTAGCCCCAAATCTCTTAAGAATATCCAAGGATTTCAAAGTTTATATGTTATGTTAATGGTTGATTCTGTTTCCAAAATAAGTCATTAAATATTGATATTTTATATATGTGAATAATTGCTTGTATATGATAAAATTTAAAAATAAGTAATATGCATGTTTACATGCCAAATATATCAAAGATGACCTTATAAAATATTCAAAATCATTTAAAACTTCATAAAATGAATAAACAGTAAAATTTTGTTTTTAATGCTTTGTAAAAGATAAAGAAAATGTAATTTTTTATTTATTCTTTCATTTTTAATGTTTATTCATCTTACTTATTTACATCATATTCATGCTTAATGACCCTTTAAAAATATCAATCGCTGGGCCGGGCGCGGTGGCTCACGCCTGTAATCCCAGCACTTTGGGAGGCCGAGGCGGGTGGATCACGAGGTCAAGAGATCGAGACCATCCTGGTCAACACGGTGAAACCCCGTCTCTACTAAAAATACAAAAAATTAGCTGGGCATGGCGGCGCGTGCCTGTAATCCCAGCTACTCAGGAGGCTGAGGCAGGAGAATTACCTGAACCCAGGAGGCGGAGGTTGCGGTGAGCCGAGATGGTGCCATTGCACTCCAGCCTGGGTAACAAGGTAACAAGAGCGAAACTCCGTCTCAAAAAAAAAAAAAAAAAAAAAAAACCTCTTTCAATTTTTCCTTCATTTATTTGCTTTGAATGAAACTTGGTTCTATAGGTGGCTGATTTCACTAGATTGTCTTCAAATAGGTTCCACTGTATTCTCCCAAGATCAATATATTTGAAAAATGGAGTCATTATTTCTGTAATACTCAAAGACCAGTAATACACAGTTATTCTTCATTTTTCTTTACATGTAGATTTCTCTTTTAAGGCTTATGCTATCTGGATAAAACATCTTCTCTCCCTCTTTATTTAAACTTTCTAGTCGATTCCACCTACTAAAAATCAACTGTTCCAAAGTAAATCAATTGTGTTCCAGAATAAAACTTGAGAATATTAACCAAAACAGAACAAAACAAGATTATCCAGCAACAACAAAAAACCTAAAATTTATGTGTAATTCAATAAGTAATTACTAGGCATGCAAAGAAGCAGAAAAATATAACCCATAAAGAGTATAATCGATTAAAACTGACCCAGAAATTACACCAATTATCAAATAGGATAATAAACTTTTACAAGATTTGTAACTATAATCTATATTCAATAATACAGAGGAAACAAGTTTGTTAAAGAAAGATGTGAGAGATATGAAAGCCATTCAAATTGAAATTCTAGAGATGGAAAATGATCTGGACAAGCATTTACAGCAGATTAGATATTTGCAGAAAAACAATAATGAACTTGATAATACAGCAATAGAGATTACTCAAAATAAGACACACACAAAATATATTTTTTTAAAAAAACAGTGTATTAGTAAGCTATGGGACAACTTCAAACATCCTAATACATATGTAATGTAACTCCCTAAAGGAAAGAAAAAAATGAAGTAGACAGAAAAGTTATTTGAAGAAATAATGACTAAAAATTTTCCAAATTTAATGAAAAATATAAACCCACAGATCAAAAAGCTCAACAGAATACAATCAGAAGAAACAGGAAGAAAACTGCATCAAAGGCACATCTTAATGAAATTTCTTAAAACAGTAATGAGAATTCCAGTTCCACGGTGTTGCCAGCATGTGGCAAAGTCAATTTATTTCCTTCTTAAAGTCATTTTAATAACTGTTTAGTGGTGCCCCATTCTGGTTTTAATTTACATTTACTTGTAATTAATATATTGATATTTTTCTCGTGTGCTTATTTTCTATGCATATATTGTTTTTGGTAAAATGTCTATTCAAGTCTTTTGCTCATTTTGTAATTATCTGTTTTCTAATAATTGAGGTTTTATTTAGGGGCCAAAGGTGGCATTGACTATCATTTGTTTAAAACACAAACATTAAATTTCTGACTTGTTCAAGAAGTATGAAGGATTCAGGGCATTATTGGATGCACATAATATCCGTCGCTCAAGACATGTTGAAAATAACAAATATTAAAATTTTTAAACTCATATTATATGGTACATATACTATATGAAATTATTTTACCAATTAAATTTATGGGGTTTTTATGTATACAATTTTATATTATAAAATAATTTCAATTTTCAGAAAGTCCAATTTATCGACCCTTTGTTGCATGAACAATATTTTGGTGTCATATCTGAAAATATTATGAACTCAAGATTACAGCAATTTTTTCCTATATTTTAGTCCAGAAATTTTATAGTCTTAGATTTTATATAAATATCTATGAACAATTAACTGAAAAATGTTGATTTAATTTTTGTGTATAGTTTAAGAAATGAATCAACATTCTCTTTTTTGTTTGCGATTCCCAGTGCCCAAATATTGTAGCATAGCTTGTGGAGAAAACTATCTTTCTTCATTGAATTGCTTTTCCATCTTTCTTTAAAATCAATTGACCATATACGTGTGGGTCTATTGCTGCTCCTTTGATCTGTACAAAGTCTTTCAATATCTTTTTTTTTCTGATTTCTGGTGCTTTATAACAACTCTTAAAATCATATAATTCAAGTCCTACATCCTTCTTCTGATTGAATTTTTAGATTTCGTATATTTTTTTGCTTTCCTGTATAAATTTAAATAAGACTTTCTATTTCTCTGAGTCAATCCCACTGGTATTTTGAATGAAATTATTTTGAATCTATACATATTTACTTCTCCAATATAAGAACATTATAATTACCTTGAATTAGTTAGATCTTCTTTAATTTCAATTAGTGAAGATTTTAACCTTCCATTCAGAGATTTGGCACATGTATTTTTAGAGTGTCTCATATTTCAAGGTATCTCATATTTTTGATGATTGCCCTAAATTATGAAATTAATTTTCATACAGTACTACATATTATTTTCTTACTAGTTTTTAATTTCCATTGGTAATGATTATGTTCTCTTTTTTTCATTCCTGATATGGGTAATTGGTGTGTATTTGTTTGTTTCTTGACTATTCCTATTTTCTCAGCTCTTCAGTGAACGAACTTTTGGATTTCTTATTTCTTATTGTACCTCTTTCCCTTTCAGACCCCAGTTTCCTGATATTAGCATGACTAATATTCACCATAACATATACTGCCATAGTATGCAGTATATGTTATCCTATCAATGTTATCACCATGATAACATTCACCATGGTATTCACCATGATATTCTATTAATATCATGGTGAATATTAATAGAAATATTGAAATATTTCTACAAAAGTTTGTTGATGACTGCTTTTCTGAGCTCCATGAATGTCTTCCGGCCATCCTGGCCTGGCTGGCCATTCTCCTATGACACTGTACCTACTCATAATTTGTCAGGGGTTTTCAGGACCTGGTTCAGCCAATGTCTCTGCCTTTGTAAAATGGGTGTTTACATATTATGAATATCAGCTCTTGAATTTCATTTAGTATCCTTAGGTAGATTTAGCTCCTGAATTTACTTAACATTTAGGTTTTTATGCTTTTTCCTCAGGAGGAGGGGGTGTGTTACTGGGATTTCACCTTAGTTTTGGAGAGAAGTTAGCTAAATATTTGCAAAAAAATGGTTATTGTTTTTCTGCCATCTAGTATTTTATACTGGAAGAATTTTTTAAACTATCTAGAGGATTACATTGCTAGAATTACAGATATCTTGCTTTATCTCCCTTTCAATTGACTATGTTTCTCTCAAATCTCAATCTTATCTTTACCAATGATGACCTGGGGAATTATAATGTTATCTGCCATTATTTCTATGGAAAATTTTCAAATATCTCCATTTGACTTAAAAACACAGTTTGGAACCCAATTTACACAAATATTTGTCCCTGCCATAGGGGCAACAAATTGCATAAAAACTATTTTTACCAGCACAGACAAAAAGTAGGTTAACATGAGTAATATTTCCTGAGCTCTGTAACTCTGTTATGCACCTTCATCACCCATTTGTGAACAAAAGCTTTACACAAATTCGCAGACATTGCTGAAAGCGATACAACTGAACCACTGAAGTATAAAAAGTTATGAAAATAACTAGTCTTTTCAAATTGAGCATTTTCTCCAGTAGTTGAATGAAATATTCTATTTGTAACAAATCTAGAATGGTGGTATTATATACACAGCAGTTGGAAAGAAAAATGAAGTAATTTGTAGTCTTGAATTAATAATAGTGATGTTTCAATGTCCAATTTTTTTTGACCTGTGAGAATTTACCCATGCTTTATATAAACACTTATGGAAGAATCACTTGATTAAGAGATTTCTGGGGAAAAAAGTTCAGTCACAAATATGTAAAAGTTAATAAGCAATAAATTATTTTCTTTGCAGTCAGAATCCACTGATAATTTTTACTTCAGTTCAAAAATATTACATGTGTTTATACCATACCTCTTGATACTCATGAACCCAGTGAAAGAAAGTAAAAGATGTTTTTCTTTCATATTTTTATATCTAAAATAAAGTCTTTGTTGAAACATCAAGGAACTCTACGGATGCGTACTATAAACAGATGAGTGATTTGTTACATTGACCGCTAAACTTTTAAATGCTTTTCTAGGACCAAAATGTAAGAAATGATAATGCAGCAAAATGAAGAATGTCACAGAAGCCTACGTGAAACCAATCCAAATTGCTTCTGGAGCTAAGATGCTGCACATATCCATGTGCAGAATTGCCATTTTGAACACAAAAAGTGCTATTTACTGAATTGTATAAGCAGAAATCATTTGCAGTTATACTTTAGAAATCACATGCATTATTTGTAATCTAAAATACATTGCCCACTGATACACACACACACGTGTGTTCCTGTTTGCCTCTGTATATGTGAGTGTGAGTGTGCAATGCTTATGACAGTAGATAGTTCCAGGTCACTTAATAATGTTCATTTGATTTAAGCAATGCGATCTATTATATTGGTTCAGAACATAAATTTCACATACTGTTCATGAAAGGTATTTTTCATGTGTTGACTCAGTGAAGTCATTCTTTCTAGGTTTGAAGCTTGGTTCTAGCATTTGCCAACCACGTGTTCTTTGGCAAGCTTCTAACTTTCTTTCTGCCTGTTTTATCATATGAAAAAGTAGGTATTATTATACCTACCTTTGAAAAGAAATTCATGGGAGAATTTCATAATATAGTTCCTACATAACCCATGGCACAGCACCAGCTAGCGCAGTATCAGTATATTTGGTATATATTTAGTGT
This sequence comes from Aotus nancymaae, assembly GCF_030222135.1. Classification (NCBI taxonomy): domain Eukaryota; kingdom Metazoa; phylum Chordata; class Mammalia; order Primates; family Aotidae; genus Aotus; species Aotus nancymaae. The sequence goes on from NW_026988438.1 coordinate 10,373,377, forward strand.
ATGTCATTATCATTGCTATCATCTTTGTTATATAATACTATAATTTTAAATCATTATAGATCACTCATTATAGAGTCCATTGTTATTGTGAGGATATTATATATCACTCATGATAGAGTCCATTGTTATTGTGAGGAAGCTCACTGTAAAATTTAACTTGAGGCTCCACTAAAGGAGAGTGGGCTTATTGTTTCTAGTGACATCAGCACTAGGACTTAGTTCTAGCTTTGACACGGACTGTCATGTTGCATGCTTTAGTTAGCTGTTTGGGTATGCGATATTTGCCTGTCCCTATTACCAAATGTGTCCCAACTTTACACTAATCTCTAATGTCTTTATAAAATACCTACTTTCTTTCAAAAATTTCAAGCTGTGCGCTTACCACCCCAATATGACATGACAAGATGTAGAAAGGGAAAAAATGGTAAATATTGAGGTAAATATTTCGTATATGCCTCTGCTCAAAAATCTTCCCACAAGAGGGAAACTCTTGGAGGGAGGGACCAACTAGCACTCCCCACAGTCGGAGGTTGTCAATATTACTGTACCCATATGGAGGGTTAGACATATAGAGTCATGTAATCCCAGGCACTGGTGCATGAAAGAGATTCTGTAAATGTCCAGAACAGAAGTTTATCTTTTCAAGCATCTGAGACATGCTGTTAGAACGTACCTGCCCTTTTTACTTCTTACCCCAAGTATCTTTAAAACAGTAGTGACAAGAGCTCAAGTACCTAAAGTAGTCCTAACATTCTGAATCTAGTTTTTCTAAGTAGTAATAATAGCAGTATAGCTGGTATATATTGAGTGATTCTTATATGTTAAAAATTGTGCAAGATTTTTATAAACATTATTTTACCTTTCCTCGGGAAAATTTATAGATTAGGTGCTATTGATAATAGATTGCAGAGGAAACTGAAGCATAGATTTTCCGTGACTTCAAAACAGACAGGCTGATAAGCAGCAGTCATACTCTAGATCATGAGATCTTCACTATTATCTTACACTGCAGCTATAATGCCTCACTTTTAAAATAAATGAGCACACCTCATTTATTTTTTAGTACAACTATAACTAGCACAATTAAGTTACCAATAATTAAAATAGAAAAGGAATAATTAAGACATTATAAAAGGAATTGTGAAAGGAAAAGAGAATTAAAAAGGGCTCATGAATTTATTATTTGCACTTAGTGCCATCAACAATTGCTTCAAAAAGTATTTAATACTCTTCATATCATAGGCTGACCATTGTGAAGGATCTAAGGGATTAGAGTGGGTGTTAGAGGAGTGAGGAATTAAAATATCTCTTCTAATTAAATCTACAATTACAGAAAGTCTCCCAATTCTTCACCTCTCAGCTTAAAAGATTTTTTTTACTTTAAAAAAAAATAAAAATTTATACTTTTTTTATAGAGATGGGGATCTTACTATGTTTCCCCGGCTGGTCTCAAACTCCTGGACTTAAGCAGTCCTGAAGCCTTGGCCTCCCAAAGTGCTGGGATTACAGGCATGAGCCACCATACCCATCCTTAAAAGATTATTAAAAATAGGTGAAAATGTTATGAGCTTCTTATTATAAAAGACGTTAGTTTTTGTTTTTGTTTCAGTGACATGGGAATACAGGTTACATATATTTTCTTCAATCTTATAGATAGAATTGTATGTTTTCAGTCACCTATCTAAAATAAATTTGCTAAAATGTATGTACTAAGTCGACAGTTTCAAAAATTAAAAATAAAAATCTGCTTCTTGAGAATATCCTGATCATGTCCATTTGGCTCTTTCAAACACAGTAACAGAATAGTTTTACAACAATCTGGCTAAATGGACAACACTGAATTGTCTAATCAAAGAACATTTTCAGTTTCACATTATTTATTTATTTTTGCTATGGTTTAGTCAAACACACTTTATAGGGTTTTTGCAACAGCCTTAATAGCCTGCATTTCTACTGGGCCCAGCTTAAGTGTCTAAAAGTTTAAAAGCATGCTGATGATTCACAGAAAGTCAAGATAATGTTGTTTGAGTGATTATTGGAAGAATCTAGATGTCAACTTTGAATTTAAACATGCAGACTAGGCAAGTCTCTACAACATATCTGAAAACGTTGTGATAACCATTTGCTGCTACCCATACGGTTTTATGAATGTTGCCCCTTGAAAAACCATTTCATCCTCAAAACATATATGGACGCCCAATACAACTCCTAAGAATTTACTCTGCATGTCAGCAACCAGAAGGCAAAAGAAAAAGTAAACAAAAATTTACCCAGGTAAGTGAAAACCTGTTTCTACAAAACACCTGCATAGCAATATTGATAGGAGTTTTATTCTTAGCAGAGAAAAAATAGAAAAAAAATTCAAGGAGTTTTAATAAGGATAATAATTTTTGGTGTATTTATATAATAAGATTTTACTCAGTACTAAGAAAGATTAATACACGCAGCAACATGGACAAAGGCTTCAAGCATTATGCTGAACAAAATTAGCCAGACACAAGAGTCCGTTGTCTGTCACTCTATATGACATTCAAAGTAGGCACAGCTGATTTATGTTATGAAAACCAAAAATTTTAAAAATTAATAAACATGACACATTATATAGTCAGTGTTAGTTGCAATAGAGAAAGTTACATGTGTACAGATACATAGTATTTACACCTATTAATGCCACTTTAATTTTTAAGAATAATAAACGATATTTAAAAACTTCTGTGTTTTCAGTGTAAATAAATTATTTCTCATCATTTTAAGTACCACATTTGGCTGTAAAAAAAATTAGCAGCTCATATGGGTGCCAGTTACAGCCAATTACACTCCAATTTTCCCGCCTTGACACCATGCTACCTCTAAAAATCCATGTTGCCTTTGAAAATGAAGAATTTACTGCTCATAATCCAAACTATTAGTGTGTTTCTGATTTCATGAGTCCTTTATTGAAAAATAAGTTTGATATATAGCTTCAGGGGACAATGCCAAAACCAATTCTAAAGTATTTTCTCACCAAAGTTATAGTTTAAGAATATATATTATTAACACAGATGTTATTTCCTTTAGGAAACCTGTTCGTTCACTTTTCAGTCACTTCTCTATCATAAACAATATGCACAGAAGAAGAAATGAGAATTCCTACACTACCTTTCCAACTGTTTGGAAAACACGCTCATCAATTCAGCATTGATAACTTTTTCTTTACCATCTGACTCCCGCCACCTCTTCTAAATCTAGGGCCAAAAACTTTCAGGTCATTTTACAGAATATTTCCTACCTCTTAAGCCAATGTAAACACTTTAGGTAAACAATTTAAAACAATTTAGATTACACCTTCTTCAGTTGTCTCAACTAAAAGTACAAAAATGAACGGGGCGTGGTGGCGCGCCTGTAGTCCCAGCTAGTCTGGAGGCTGAGGTGGAAGAATCGCTTGAACCCAGGAGGCTGAGGTTGCAGTGAGCCAAGATTGTGCCACTGCACTCCAGCCTGGTGACAGAGCAAGACTCTGTCTCAAAAAAAAAAAAAAAAAAAAAAAAAAGAAAGAAAGAAAAGAAAAGAAAAATGAAGATTTCTAGTTGGTTATTTTCCAATTAGTTTTATATCTGTTTCCTCAAACGAACACAACATAATTTCTTCGTAATGTTTTCTACAAATAAATTCTTCTCACCTTGCTACTCAATTATTTTATTTATTTTGCCCTATTCTTACCCATTTAATTAATCATAATATGTTTTGAATTCTGAAGTTTACCTTTTCCTGACTGAAAGGAAAAATTAAAGTGAAGAAGCAAAGACTTAGATGAACCAATTGACCATGTTTTACTAATACGGTTTATTTGTTGGAATTCAAATACACATTCTTAGCTTCCACCACTATGTTCTATACATGTAACCAAAGTACACATTCTCATGATCTCAGAGTAGACTATATGTGGACCTATTCTTTGAGATAAAATCTTGAATTACTCTCACCAGTAGAAGCGAAATACTGTGTAATGATAAAGGGAGAATTTGACTTGGAAATTAGAACTTATGAGTCCCATTTCAGCGTATTCTTAATGTATATCATTTATGGGTAGAATACAAATAAATGTGAATGAGGTACAAAATTTCCATGAGCCAGTGTCCTCAGAAGTAAAATAAAGAAGCCAATATTTAGAACAATGTAAATTATATAATAAATTCTATATACCACAAATTTTCATAGAAAATATATAACTTAGAGACAATCACCATGGTGGTATGAAGTATTTTTTAAAGCAAAAATCACCAACTTTTTACATGTTAGTACATAAGAGAATCCTAGTTTGTGAGACTAAAATAATCGTATTATTTCTGCCTAATAATACCATATTTGAATAGAATAAAAGTTTCATTTATTAGGGAAAATCACTATGTCATTCTTGGACCCTTCTGTATAAAGTATAGTAAAGACTGTATAGCATTGTTTTGGTAATTTTGATATTTGGAGAATTTTTTTTTTTCTCTCCTTTTTTTTGAGACAGAGTCTCGCACTGTCGCCCAGGATCTTGGCTCACAGCAACTTCTGCCTCCCACGTTCAAGGGATTCTCCTGCCTTAGCCTCCTGAGTAACTGGGACTACAAACATACACCATTACTCTCAGCTAATTTTTGTATTTTAGTAGAGATGGGGTTTCACCATATTGGCCAGGCTGGTCTCGAACTCCTTATCTTGTGATCTGCCCGCCTCAGCCGCCCAAAGTGCTGGGATTACAGGTGTGACCCACCATGCCCGGCCTTCTTTTTTACGTAATAGTATTTAAACCTGAGTAGTCTTGACTTAATACTGGTTTTGAAGTTCTGTATTAGTTTGGGTTCCACAGAAGTCAATCATGACACAAGCACCAGTAAGTTAGTGGAGAAGTAAGAACAGAGAGAAGAGAGAAAGGCTAATATTAAGAGGACTGAGCAACTGGATTCAAGTTTGTGAGGAAACTGAACACTACAGAGAAATACTTCAGAATTGCTCCCAAGAATGGAGAAGCAGGGGTATTTATCCACCAATCCGTTTCCTCATTAGTTGAGGGGACTTCTAGCAAAATTTCTATCCAGGAAAAGAAGGAGAGAAAATAAATAGAATCAATATGACAGACGAGAGAGGAGCTATCCTTATGTATCTTAAAAATATTTACAGTATAATAAAAGATTACATACAACTTCATGCCAATAGTTTGGCAACTCAGATGAAATAGACAAACTACTTGAAGACACAAGCTACCCAGCCTCACATAAGTAAAAATAGAAGTTAAATAAAAAAGTTATTGAATACCTTTAGTGTTCAGGAGTCAGTGTGGAAGTGAGGAAAGAGAAAGGGGAATATTCAACAAGAGAGAATAAGAATATGTCAGAGAAATAAAAAAGGTCTTGAAAGATGCAAAATCCTAAAAGACAAAATAGGATGTTTTACAATATACAAAATATTGTGAAAGGTTTATTGATAATAGAGTTTGCCAAGTTATGGCTGACCTACAAAAGAATGGTTTTAGTAGAATAATAGGAGTAGATGCCAAATTACAACAACTTAGAAAACATGTAAATAGTTGGGTAGTTGAAGAAACTATATATAAAGTACCATTTCAAGAACTGCGTTTATTCAAGTCTGTAATCCCAGCACTTTAGGAGAAGGAGATGGAAGGATCACTTGAGCCCAGGAGTTCCAGACCAGCCTGAACAACATGCTGAGACCTCATCTCTACAAAAAATAAAACTAAATTAATTAAAACTGGCATGGTGTTACATGCCTGGGGCCCCAGCTACTCAGGAGACTAAAGCAGAAGGATTACCTGAGCCTGGGAAGTCGAGGCTGCAGTGGGCCATGATTGTACCACTGCACTCCAGCCTGGGTAACAGAGTGAGACCCTATGACTGAAAGAAAGAAAGAAGAAAGAAAGAAAGAAAGAAAGAAAGAAAGAAAGAAAGAAAGAAAGAAAGAAAGAAAGAAAGAAAGAAAGGAAGGAAGGAAGGAAGGAAGGAAGGAAGAAAGAAAGAAAAGAAGGAAAGAAGGAAAGAAGGAAAGAAGGAAAGAAGGAAAGAAGAAAGGAAGGAAGGAAGGAAGGAAGGAAGGAAGGAAGGAAGAAAGTGTATTTATTAATCAATTCAAGTTTAGAAAATAGGATAGCAGGGTCAGGGAAATACTTCTGGTTGCCTATTTTCCATTCATTCAATATGATTTAGAAAAATTTCTATTGTATACATTATATACATGTCAATTGTATTTACTCAACCAAAACTGAGATACATTTTCTGGAAGGTAGTATTATGAGTCAATATGTATATAAGAGTTAATTTGGGAGATGTATTTTTAGAGCAAATATTGGAATTTCTGCAATAGTCTGGAGATTTATGGGAATTTAATGGGATCATTTGGGAATATTAATTGGACTATAAAACCAAAATACATGATTGTTGTGACTGTGTACTTAGTACTTTTCTAGGTGGTGCAGAATCAATGAAGAATGAAATATTATCTTTGCCTTTAGAATCTCACAGAGGCACATGTTTTAACAAATACATATGATGTCATGTCTTAAGTACTGATACGGTTCTCAGAAACCCACTCAGGTTATTCATAAGAAACAAAAATAATTTCTCAGGAATGAGTATGTGTTGGTATGTGCATGGGTTCACTGAGAATGGGAAATTGAAAAAGTGTAGTGAACCCAGAAGGATAAAGGAGGCAAAGAACTGTAGAAGTCCAAAAGCTAAGCATGAAATTTCACACCTCTAGATAGCTGAGTGATAATGTGTTAAAGGAATAGAAAATATTACAACAAACATTTCAGATGTACCTAGAAAGATTTTTCAGAGTAAAAGCTGAAGAAAACTTTCCTGTGGTCCCCAGGGACTGCAACGTTTTTGTAATCCATTGTAGATTGTTCTCTTACTTACCAACATCTCACTTCTTTTCTGTTTTCTTTTCTTTTTTTTTTTTTTGGCACTGAGAGTAAAATCTAACACCCCACTACTTCTTCAACTAAAAGCAATTACAGTGCCCCTCCTGAAACAAAACAATCTCCCTTTGACTCTCTAACTTACCCAGATTAGATTTGTTTCCATTTTTTATGTTGTCATGACAACCTACTCCAAACATATTCAAATGGACCATAAATTATTTTAATTCCAGGACTGCACAATTCTTATTTTCTCTTCTTGTAACATTTCTTTCACACTCTCCACTCACTCTTCCTTTAGTTAGCTTATTACTGGGATATAGACTTTCTCCTGAGTACAGATCAACTGTGAAATCAGGTTATTATTTTCACTAGTTAAGAAATAAAAACACATACATGTTCCCTGACAGATAAATGGATAAAGAAACTGTGGTGCATACATACAATAGAATATTATTCAGCCTTAAAAAAAATAAAAGAACTATATGGCCATTTGCAACAACATGGATGAGTCCGGAGCACATCATGCTAAGTGAAATAAGCCAGAAATAGAAAGACAAAGACTGTATTTTCTCATTTATATGTGGACTCTAAAAAACAAAAATCAAATAAACAGTAGAGCAGAGATTACTAAGGACAAGGAGGGGGATAAAATTGGCAGAAGTCAGTCAAACAGTCTGAATATGCAGTTAAGTAGGACGAATAAGTCTAGACATATGATGTATAGCATACGGCCCATAGTTAAAAATATTGTGTTGTATACTAAACATTTCCTGAGTTAAAGCTTGGTATTCTTATCAAAAAAGATAACTATGAAAGGTGAGGAATATGCTAATTTGACTATTACTTGACTATTAATATGTGTATCAGAAGATTATGTTGTACACCGTGAGTGTGTACAAAAAATGAAGTTAAAAAAGTGAGATCGAGTTAACAATATTGAAAATTAACTTATCACTTCAGAATTTGTAGGTAAACTCTTGTCCATGAGGTCATCTGTGATGTATATTCCTGACTTACAGACCTCCCAAACCTAGAGCATTCAGTAGAATGGAAAAGGGAGTGAGCTTATCTCCTTTTACTTAGATATCATAAGCACATTTTCCTTCATGTTCCATTCATAAAAACTTGAGTATTAGTTACATCTGGCTGCAAATGATACTAGAAAATAGCATGTATTCTTGGCAACCAGCTAATATTCAAAGTTCTCTTACTATAAAAAAAAATAGGAGAAAACATTGGGGACACAACCTGCTGTCTCTGCTAGAGTCTACCCTTGAATATTCAAATGCCGAAGTCTAAGCTTTTATGCAAAAGCAGAACACACTCATCCTCTCAACTGAACCTTGCCAAGGAGACTACCAGCCAAGCCTGCTCAGAGACTACACCTACCTTGAACTTCAAGCTGATGCACAGGCCTAGCTATCAGGTGTAGAAGTGGCTCTCATTACCTAGAAAATTATAAAAATAAGAGCAATTTGTCTCTCACCTATATTAAGGTATAATCATATGGAATAGGAATAAGATAAGCAGAATAATTCACATTCAGAAAAAGGAAAATTATAAATACAGAAATAATTCATCAAAAATAAAGATAAAAGCCTATCATATGATGACTAAAAAGACTCCCTGTTCTGAGAATAGAATGAGCTCTTTGGTAAAGTGATCTGGCAGCTTCTGGTTCAGCTCTTCGAGAGGAATGGAAATCCCTACCCTTTTTTATTTTCCCCAAATCCCTGTAACCCACTGTTTTGACTTCTGAGGCATCTTCCCCTACTTCTTCTCCTCAGTGGATATAGAAGTTGATATTTCACTGTGTACCCTGCATGAGCCTGCACATTTTTCTCGGACTGACTCATATTGGAGCAAACTGGAATCCAAAAAGGAGCTTTAAGGTGAAGTTGTCATAGTCTTGTACAGGTCAGGATTGTAATTTCTTCAAACACTACTTGAAAGATCTTTTTTTCTTCCACACCTCCTGTGCAGGTACCAACAGTCAAATATCACCTCCAGAAATATGTTTTCAGCCTGAAGAGTATGTTTCTTTACTTACTGGCCTCCATATTCTCTGCTCATTTCCCTTTCAAGTAACAGATGGTCTACGAGGCCATTGGAAACAACAACTTTGACTGGGAAAGCAACACCTTAATCAGATTTTTGTCAATGGCCTGGTTCTCATGGACAGGCAGATAAGCGTAGTAGGAAATGCTTGAAATGGTTTGGGTAACAGTCTTCTTTTCACAGTTGTCATGTTGCTAACAATTGCATTCATTTCAGAACTCAAGTAGTTGGTTTTGTCAATACTATCAATGTGTTATTTTCAAATTACCAGGTTCTAAGCTTACTTAGGCATATCAAGTTCAAGAAGTGCTTGAATTTATGTTAATTGACTTCCACATACTTGAGTTAAACATTTTGTAACAGCATAAGCCAGACAGAGATAAACTGGATACTTTGGAATAAACATAGGTATATTTTCTGTAGGCTGTTTTTCTATAACAGCAATTTAAGAGTTTGAAGTGTCACCATCCTATGTGTAGTTTGATTCACACATTCTACAAATGCACAAACTAGGCCAGTTTCAAATGAAGATACTATATTTTACTTCATAAACAATGCAATGTCTATCATAGAGCACCATTGCACAATTGTTTGTGCAAATAAAACTGTCTTTGAACTTGATGTGTTTTAAAGGTGATCATACATTTTTGTATTCTGATTTGCTTTTCTGGCAATATAGAACCTTTGAATCCTTAGAATTCAATATAATGAAATAAGAAAAACTATGAAACATTAAGGACTGTTTATTACAAATTTTTATTGCACTGATAAAAAAGATTAAAAATTGATTTAAAAATTAATCCTTAAATCTTTTCTTCCAATGATTTCAGTTTTCAATTAATAAGATGAGATTTTAAGATTTCATATTATGCACAATGAGATTTGTGTTATTGTCGTGATTGTTGCAAATAACCAGGGTTTAATTTATTTTAAAAATAAGAATAATCCTTGAATCTCATTTAAGTAGGAGATTTGATGAGTAGGAAAGAGAAGTTACTAATCTGCATATTATTTATATGTAGTCATACTGGCTCTCCCTTGGAAATAATATTTACATGTAAGATAGAAAAAAAATTGAATAGTCAAAAATAAAAGACTATTTGCTGGGTCAGGAATAAAATTCTTGGGAACATCAATATTTTGGCAAGTTCACCACCTCACTTAATTATTTCTCAAATAACCTTGTACTGGATGCCAAATTGGACCTTTTTAAAAACTGAGGAAAATTTAAGTTTCAAGTTTAAAACATGTAAGAAATAAAAATGTCTGCACAGTATTTCTTTTAGACGTTATTCTTAAGGACCTTTCTCTTTCCAAATAGTAGAAAGCATCACTAACCTTTATGATAAGTGATTGTCACAAATGAATATTCTGCCACTTTATTTTGGGGAAATTTTTTTTTTCTCCAGAATTAACACTGTACTAAAGCAAAGGAGCGCATAATCAGAGAAGAGTTTGTGATAAAACTTTACTTTCAGTAAGTTTAAAATATGTATATGCTGGCAAGATTCAAGCCTTTCGAGATTAACTAGCTACCCAAAATTTTCTAAGTAAATACAAAGATGAAAGTAGGAAATGAGCAAAAGTTTGGTGTCAGGTAGATCTTTTATTATTGAATCTTCACATATTAGTTGTATAATTATACACAACTAACTCAAACAGTGAATCTTGGTATTCCTATCCATAAATTAGGGATAGTGATATCTATCAGTATTATTGTAAAAGTAAAGATAAAATGTTTAATATGTTTTGGTTAGCGAATAATTAACTCAAGAAGAGAGTATTACTGCATAAATAGATGTACAAGAAATTTTCAAATGTGAGAAACTAGTAAAAGTCATCTTGTGCTATAATGCTGTTATATCCACACATAAAACCCAGGGGCAGTTTTGGGGACTTGTAACAAACACTTATGAGGCATTAGATACTATTATTAGCCCCATTCCCTATTTTACAGATAAGAGAGTTGAGTCACAGAGAGCTCAATGGTGATCTGCTTTAAGTTGAGTGGCTAAGAAGTAGATGGGTGAGATTGTGCCCAGAAACAAAGAGTGTGAATACTTTACCCCACTGTCATATTGCCTTCTTTATTTCACATTTGGTAAGTTGCAAACAAAAACGTAAGCATTTTAAATGGTGTACAACACAATTAGCAAAACTAGAATTACATTTTCAAAACTACGGAGGCATTCAGAAAGGAGAAAAAAGTAATCTTATATATAATATAGGAAAATGAAGCAAAGAAAATGGCAACAAAAATCTTCAAAAATAGAAAACACAAAATGAGAGGGCTATTTAGTGCAAAACACGTCACATTATTTCATAAATTCAAACAGTATGGGTTCATCTATGAAAATGTTAAAAAACTATAGAATTAATAGAAAAAGCTCAACCATATGCTCTTTACAACTTGGGCACTTTGCTGGAAATGACTCAGGCAGTTTAAAAGTAAAAGATTAATAATTTCATGAGTTAAATGCAAGCAAAAGGAAAATAATGAGATTATTGCAGACAACTCTCCAGTTCTTGACACATTAAACCAGAAACCTTGATGATTATCGTCAACTTTGAAGACTGTTTACTTTTATTAATCTATTTTTTTATCTCCCCAGAGCCAACCAACTTTTCTCTTCCATTTTCTCATATCATGTTGTCACTGACAGCAAGCCAGTTCCTCAGGCAGAAATCTGAGGACCAATTACTCCAACATCTCCACAAATCGCAAATCAGTAATTAGGTTCCATACCTAAATATCTCTTAAACTCACTGTCTTCACTGCATATTCATTCTACCGTCATCCTTCATTCTCTTACAAGAATAATGCCACAGCTTTTCAATCCTGTCGTGCTTCAGCCACAGCCATCCCCCACCCAATACCTTTATGTCTTATTTCAACAACAAAAACAAATCTAAGTGCGCAATGCATGTTAGGCATTGTACTGAAGCTATGATGAATAAATCCTACACAGTCTCTGTCCTCAGAGAAGTTTCAGGCTGATATGAAATATACACACACACAGGTATACTAGCACTATCACATTTACTTAAGTGCGTAATAAGATAACAGCCTAATGTTTCCCTCAACTTAACCAAACCTTAGACAGGCTTCTTCTGGCCTATAATCCCCTGACTTCCCTCTCACTTCAGCCTCCACAGAATCCAGATAGCCTAACTAGAGAGGTCCAGATCTCCCTTTCCTTAAAGCACTTACAAATTAGTTCTTTGACCCTTGGAGATGTAAATCTTTTTTAAAGCCTTTTGCCAGTTTTACAACCCAGGAATGTCTTTCTCAAGAGTCTTTTTTTTTTTTTTTTTTTTGAGACGGAGTTTCGCTCTTGTTACCCAGGCTGGAGTGCAATGGCGCGATCTCGGCTCACCGCAACCTCCGCCTCCTGGGTTCAGGCAATTCTCCTGCCTCAGCCTCCTGAGTAGCTGGGGTTACAGGCACGCGCCACCGTGCCCAGCTAATTTTTTTGTATTTTTAGTAGAGACGGGGTTTCACCGTGTTGACCAGGATGGTCTCGATCTCTTGACCTCGTGATCCACCCGCCTCCGCCTCCCAAAGTGCTGGGATTACAGGCGTGAGCCCCCGCGCCCCGCCAAGAGCCATTTTTTTTAAAAAATGCAATCAAGGAAGATAGGGCCTCTATCTCTATCTCCCAGTTTCCGTGAAATGGTAGGAGCTTAAGTTCTCTGGGGTCCTTGCTGAAGTTGTTACACTACCTCCTGCCCTGAAGATATGAGAAAGTATACCTTTCAATTGGGAAAGGCCAATTAACAAACACAGATGGCCTACGATTCCCCTCCCTCACCCACATCTTAAAAATTTCTCTGCCCGGCCGGGCGCGGTGGCTCACGCCTGTAATCCCAGCACTTTGGGAGGCCGAGGCGGGTGGATCACGAGGTCATGAGATCGAGACCATCCTGGTCAACACGGTGAAACCCCGTCTCTACTAAAAATAAAAAAACTAGCTGGACATGGTGGCGCGTGCCTGTAGTCCCAGCAACTCAGGAGGCTGAGGCAGGAGAATTGCCTGAACCCAGGAGGCGGAGGTTGCGGCGAGCCGAGATCGCGCCATTGCTCTCCAGCCTGGGTAACAAGAGCGAAACTCCGTCTCAAAAAAAAAAAAAAAAAAAAAAAAATTTCTCTGCCCTTTGTTTATGTGGAACTGAGTTGAGACAGTGCTCCATTTTCTCTACCCTATTTCAATAGCCTTGAAAAAAAGTCGTCCTTGATTGTTTGACTTTGTCCAGTGCAATTTTTGATTTGACAAAGTTTAGGAAGAGACAACCTAGATTAGCTTTCAGGGTCTTCACACGGATGGCCTCCATTCATCCACTGTATCAGTTCAGGTATCACTTTGTCAGAGTGGCCATATCTAATCTGTTCTTTTTCTTCAGAGTACTTATCCTGAGTTGTAAATACATATCGACTTGTCTTTATTCATTTAATTCCCTATAAGCTAAAGTTCAGTACAGTGTCTGGCTCACACCAATACTTCAGCTGAATGAATACATGAACGTGGACAATCTGGGGCTTTGAGACTAAGATGAGTGATGAGTGGGAGCTACCCAGGCAAAGAAAGAGAAGAAACGAGGTTAGAGTGTTGTAAGAAAAGGAAAAAATAAGGGCGTAAATCTTAAAGCAATAAGGAACTTGATGCAATTCAGGAGCTTTGCAACGAGCAGTGCTAGGTGGAAATTAAGTAAGGAAAGCTTCGTGAGCAAGGGTACTGAGATAATTTGGAGCTAAATTTACCCAGACAATGTGAGTTAAAATCAGCTAGACAAATTTTTCTAAAACATAAATCTATGTATGTCTTTGCTTTAAATCATACAACAGTCTCTCATTTGCTTCAGAAACCTACTGTAACATGCAAGAGCCTACATATTCTGCTTTCTACTTACAAGTCTAGGTTCTTCTTTTATCTTGTTCTTCATGGATCCCAAATTTCAGTCATACTAAACTGTTTGCAATTCTCCAACCGTGCCAAGCTTTTTCTAATTTAGTTTTTGATATACTGCTTTTTGTTTTTGCTTTACATTTGACTAATATCTCTCTCTCTTTCAGAACATAACTGCTACCGAGGCCAGCTCAGCCGTAGAGGCCCCCACCCAGGCAGTGCTGAAGGAATTAAGAAGCAGACACCCAGATAGAACAGCAAAGGGGGAACTATTGAGGGGCCAATTGCCTTCCGAGCTGACAGTCTCAGGGACTGGTAGCCTTCTGTACTGCGGGCCTCGAACAGACGCTGACCCAGGTATTTGTTCTCTCCAAACAGGTGATTATTATTAACAAACAGGTGTTCTGTGCTTTCTCATAGAACAAAAATAAACTAGGCAGGCAGCTGATGCCTGCTTACCACTGATCAAAGACAAACTAGAAAGTATTCTCCACGAGGGAGCCACGGGGCAGGGTCACCTATCCCATGCTTAAAGAATTGTTTTAACCGGTGTGTGATATGCAGATACTGATTTGCTACTTTAGAATGCCCCAAGCAGTTTTCCACTTGGTGGGGGGCCGGCCAGGTTTTCCTTGCCCTTGTTCTCAGCAAACCATATAGTTTATCAATTTATCATACACATCAGGACTTGTTCCAATAAACTGCCAAATATTTCTGCAAGATATCTTCACCACTTTCCACTGCAGTTAGGTTAAATGAACTTACCCTGTGCTGCTCAGCACTCATGGGACTGTCTGTATCATGTTACTCATCACATAATATTATATGTGTGGTTTAAGGTCTCTCTGCAAACTACCACCTTCTCTCACAACTACACTGTGAACCCTTGCCTAGAGGAAGAAATGTGCACTAATTGTCCTTTCTCCCCCAGCACATCCCACCATACCTGACACACAGTAGATACTCTAATTAATAAGTTAGTTAATTAGCTATTGGATGAATGTTTAAGAAAATAAGTAGCTTCACAAAGGAAGAGAGGAGGGAAGGTTACCACTGCTTATACATGTGATCCTCTGCTCTGTAAGCAAAATCATTTGGCTGATGTCTATATTCTGAGGGAAAACTATACAGCAGGCCCTCAAATAATGTCTTTTCATTATAATGTCAATGGGGGGGAAAATACTGATTCCTGGCGGGGGCCACTGTTGGCATATTCTCTCTGTGTATGCATGGTTTTCTCTGGAAAGTCTGGTTTCCTCCCACATCTCAAAGACTTACATGTTAGGTTTGTTAGCGTGTCTATACTGTCCCCGTCTGAGTAAGTGTGGGAGTGTGTGGGAGTGTGCCCTGCAGGGTGGCATCCTGTCAAGGGTGGGTTCCCACATAGGACTCTGAGTTGCCGAGATAGCCCCCACCGTCTGCAACCCTGAACTGGAATAAGCAGGTAAATAATTATCTTACTTTTTTAAAAATTAATTTGTCTTACTTGTATGTATGGCTCACATTTATTTCAAGTTTAATATTAGAAGTATTTTGGTCTTCATCTCAAAGTTTTGGTGATTCTAAATATTACCAATATTAGAAGTATTTTGGTCTTTAACTAGAGTCTAGCTTAAACTAGAATTAAGTTTATATCCATTAGCCCATGACAACCTTCTTTCTTTTTTTTTTTTTTTTTTTTTTTGAGACGGAGTTTCGCTCTTGTTACCCAGGCTGGAGTGCAATGGCGCGATCTCGGCTCACTGCAACCTCCGTCTCCTGGGTTCAGGCAATTCTCCTGCCTCAGCCTCCTGAGTAGCTGGGATTACAGGCACGCGCCACCATGCCCAGCTAATTTTTTGTATTTTTAGTAGAGACGGGGTTTCACCATGTTGACCAGGATGGTCTCGATCTCATGACCTCGTGATCCACCCGCCTCGGCCTCCCAAAGTGCTGGGATTACAGGCGTGAGCCACCGTGCCCGGCCACCTTATTTCTTTATACTTTGTTTCACTTAAAGTTACAGTTTCCCAAGAACCTACTGACAACTTTAAGTAAGGTCTTAATGTATTTCTAGCTTTTCTGCTGCCTTCTAAGTGAAGTTCAGATTTGAAATTATGATTTCATATCCAACATAGTAGCATTGACAAAATTCAATTATATTGTACAATAATTCTTGGGCAATAAAAATTGAGTTACAGTTATGGATACATAAATGGGATAGGGCTAAGAATGAGAGTCTAGGAATCTCTATTTGCTTTCTTTTGCCATTATAATAAATAGCCACAAACTTAGTGACTTAAACCAATATAAGTGTATGATCTACAAAGTTCAAACAGGACCCAGGTAAGCTAAAATCATGCTGTCAGTCGAGCTGCATTCTGTCTGGAGGCTTTAGGGAACTAATAGCCATATCACTCCAAACCTCTGTTTTCATCATCACCTCTTCTGTGACTCTTCTGCTTCCTTCTTTCCTTCTTTGTGATTCCTTTTTAATCAGAAAGACCACTGTGATTACATTGATCCCACCCAGATAATCCATATCAATATCACCATTTCAAGATCCTTAAATTAATTTCATTTACAAAGTCTCTTTTGTCACCTTGATTAATTTTCTTGGGTTACCATAAGAAAGTACCATACCCTGAGTGGCTTAAACAATAAGACATTTATTCTTTCACAGTTTTGGAGGCTAGAAGTCTGAAATCATGTTTTCTGGCAAGTACAGTTCTGGAGGCTCTGAGGGCAAATCTCCCTTCCATGCTTCTCTTTCAGCTTCTGGTGTATCCTCTCAATCTCTGATGCTCCTTGGCTTATAGATTCTGACATACAGTAGATACTCCAATCTCTGCTTCAATTCTCACATGGCATCTCCCCGCTTTGTGCATGTAACTTCACATGACCATCTTCCCTCTGAATGCCTCTGTGTTTGTTTTCTCTTGTTATCAGGACATGAGCCACTGGATCAGGACCCACACTAATCCAGTATGACCCATATTAACTAATTGCATAAAGAGATGCAAAATATCTACAGCTCATTTCACTTAGAAATGAAAAGAATCCACTCTAGATGGAATAATCCATCTAGAGTGGAAATAACTACAGAAAAAAAAACAACATCACATAATTATATTATAGCAAGTGCTGTTGAGTTAATCAAGACACACAGTCATTGCTACTATATTTGTTTGTCCTTAGGCTTTTCATACAGCTTAGAGGATAGTAAAGTAGTTATTAATTTTATCAAATTACCCAAAGTGTATAATAAATGCCTTAAGTTTTCCTCTTGCCCTCTGCATTTTGCCTGCAGATGATATATTACTTTGTTATACTGGAAATGCCAAAGACATATTTGAAAATTTCTAAAGAAGTTATTCTGAATAGGGAAATAAAATATGACTATTTGCAATAGAATCAGCAAATGCATTTCTCTCTCTCTCTCTCTCTATATATATAGAGATACATATAAATATGTATAGATATATCTATGTATATATTAATATAGATATAGAGCTACAGATATAGATATATGTATATATATGTCTATATAAATCCATAGATTTATCTATAGCTCTATATCTATAGACCTATATCTATAGACGATATATATATATAGATATCAAGAGATATCTATATATATCAGAAGATATCTATATAGATCTATAAATATCTATATATATATAGACTACATATATATAGAAAGAGATATCAGGAGAGATACATATATATCAGGAGATATCTATATAGATCTATAGATCTCTATATATCTATATAGATAGCTATAGATATATATATCTAGATATATCTATCTATATCTCTCACTAGATATATAGATAGATATATCTACTGATATTATATATATCTAAACTTATCTATAGATATATATCAAAATCTATAGATACATATACATATCTATAGATATATCTAAATATATAATACATCTATATATAAATATATAATACATCTATATATATCTATATATATCTATATCTATAGCTCTATATCTATACAACTATATATGTGTATATATACACACACATATATACACATATAGACTATATATATACATATATCTATAGGTCTATATGTATATAGACATATATATATCTAGACTCTATATATATATCCTGATTTTCTATATATATGTTTAGATAGATCTATATGTGTATATATATATAGAGAGAGATCTATATGTATATAGACTATACCTATAGTCTATATATAGAGAGAGAAAGATTACAGCAGATATATATATATACATATATATATATATCTCAGGAGAAAAGCATAGATATGGATCTGATACATACACCCACACCCACACCCACACCCACACACACACACACACACACACACACATTTAATAACAGGCCTTCCAAATAATTTCTTAGGCTTTTGCATTTGGTTTTAATAAAAAATTATTAAAAATAATTTTTTTAGAGATTAGAATCCATGTATATAAAACTGATATTCTTGGGATATTTTAACGATTATTGTATTTCTGATATGTCAGAATTTAAAAAGTCGAGCAGAGGAGTTAGTTCCTATGTAGCATCACAACATTGTCCTAGGAATATAGCCAAAGGTGAAGGAAGGCATGAGGTTCAGTCCCTTTCATCTCCCTATTACTATTGAAATAAAAGGGGAAGTTTGACCTGTTTCTAAGTCCAGAGACTTTTTTAATGGCAAATACTATAGTTTTTCTATATTTCCTATTATTTTATTTCTATTGTCTCAACAAAGTCTTTAAATATATATATGTATACATATTCAATAGCACATACTGGTTTTCAATACATGGTTATACTGAAATAGGGATTAAGTAAACAATCAGAAATAGAATTTGTTATCTGTGTCAAAAAAAGTGAGAAATGACAGTCATTTTCTTGGAAAAATATGGTTTTGCCTTTTTCTCTGTTCTTTTAGAAAAGGGTTGCATGAAAGGTTAATACTATTTTTTAATCTTGACCAAGGAAAGAGAAACACAGACAAATGAAGCTAATTTAGAAGATGAGGACAAAAGCATAGATATGGATCTGAATATACGTGTTCATGTGTGTGTATGTCAGTAATCGTCATTTAGGTCACATTTATCCAATTTTACTTAAACTTGAAAAATGTAATGAATTAATACAGTGTTTCTCTAGGTTCCTATTTCTGTTAAACCAATCCTCTTTCCCACAATTAGTAAATATTGGTTTGAAAAATTAGAATTGCCTTTTAATTGGTAGATCTAGAAGTGTTTTAATGTATTTAAAAAAAGAATGAAACTTTTACTCACACCTAATTATAAACACAGGAGCAGAATTCAAGGAGTAAAGTAACTTCCCCCTAAATATTCGGGTCTTCTCCCGGAAAAGACAAGTAAAGAATGGAATGTAATTTCTAAAATGGATCCTTTACAAAGTCACATTGTGCTGCTTAATGACGCGTAGTTCCTGATGAGCATTCCAAATTACAAGGTAGTTGTTTAAATAGAATTTAAACCAAGGACTTCATTGATATGCTTCCTAAAACAAGGGGCTCTTTTCATTACAAAAATCTATGCTGCTTTCTTTCCTGGCAGCATGTGTGAGGGCTCCCATCAGAAAGTTCTCATAGGCAGCCAAGTGTAGGAAACACACAGAGGCCCTTTGCTTTGCATAGTTGCCTAACACTCCACACACTACATATCCATAAACCTTCCAAAGGCCAGGAATCAATGAATGTGTTCCTATCAGATTTTAAATAGTCAAGGGAATGAACAACATGGAATGCATGTTACTTTATTTTCCCTTTTTATTATACTATAGCCATATGACACAAGATATTGGCTCACTTGGTCTCTGTTCACTATACTCCAGGGGGAGGAGAGGAAAGATAATTAACAAAGGTACTGTTCATTACCAATTATACCTTCCACCTTAATCAGATTTGATTTTTCTCTCCCACCACAAAAATACTGACGAGTTGTATGCATATATATGTGCACATGTTGGAATTATCTATACAACCTCCTTTTGTCCACTCAGAGATCATCCATCATTTGAATCTTTACAATTTCTGTAGATTGACAGCCCAATAATTATCTGGTCCAGGTGTTTTTACTTAACATTGGTGCTACTGATATGCCAGTAGTTTCTGAAATCGTCTAATATTTCAATATTAATAATACAGACACCCTGTGTACCATTTTCCCTGTTTTCTCCAGTGATAATATCTTGCAAAAATATAGCAGAATATCAAAATCAGAATACTAATATTGATAAAATCTACCTATTTTGAGATTTTCCTGGTTTTACTTGTGTGTGTATATATGTGTATTTAGCTCTATACAGTGTTACTGTATGTGTAG
Source organism: Aotus nancymaae (assembly GCF_030222135.1). NCBI lineage: Eukaryota > Metazoa > Chordata > Mammalia > Primates > Aotidae > Aotus > Aotus nancymaae. Next base: position 10,393,556 of record NW_026988438.1, read on the forward strand.
ATTTGCATATTGACCACCACAGTCAAGATACAGAATAGTTCTATTAAGATGAAAGTCCTTTATTTGGCTTGTTGATAACTACACTCACCCTTCTACAGCCCACTCCGATATCGATAATTCATGGTTGTGATATTTAGTTTCACAATTACCTTTTATTTATTACCAGAACTACTGATTTTATTGTTACTGATATACTTCATTTTTAAATAAATCTAATGTAAATTAGCATAAAATGTGTTCAGATTTAGAAAACATGTAAATACAGGGTTATGGGGACTTTAGAAAAGTATGAAAAATCAACAACATTTAGGAAATATTTCAATTGTTGATAATATGGGGATAGTGAATAAAATAGGCTGAGGAAATTACTTAAATCAGAACATATGTTGTACATTCAGGGATTAGAACAATGGTTCTCAAACTTCAGTGTGTTTAAGCACCCACTAAAATCACCTGGAATTGTTAAACACTGATTACTAGGCACCATTCCTAGAGTTTCTGACACAGTAGGTCTGAAGTTGGGTCTCAGAATTTTCATTTCCAAAAAATTTCCAGATGGTGTTAAGCTGCTAGTCAAATTTTGGGAACCAATGGTGTAGGATTCTGTTGGGTAGGGCTCTTGTTAAATACTGGGACTGGGAAGTAGAAGCTTAAAGGAGGGAAGATGACTGTCTGAGAAATCTTTATGTTAACAGGCAGTTTGAAACAATTGTAGGTTTCAGAGGCAAAGACACGTGACTAAGGCAGACTTTAGAAGGAATAATGTAGTGATCAGTGAGCTAAACAATTCGAGAACAAAATATGTGAAATAGATTCAGATGCAGAGCAAGATGGCAGAATAGAAGGCTTTACCAATCATCCCCTTATCCACGAGGATACCAATTCAACTACCTATGCAGAAAAAAAAAAACCTTCATAAGAACCAAAAATTAAATTAGGTGAGCACTCATAGTACCTGATTTTTAACTTCATATTGCTGAAAGAGACACTAAAGAGATAGGAATAACCGTCCTGAATCACCCAGATAGGAATAACCGTCCTGAATCACTGTTGTCAACTCTCTTCCAATCACTGGTAGCAGCCTCCTGGCACTGAGATTATCCCTGGGCACTAGGAAAGGGAGAGCACAGCAACTGTGAGGCATTAAACTCGGTGCTGTTCTGTTGGAGCAGATAGAAAAACCACACCAAACTCAGGTGACAGCTGCCCACGGAGGGAGCGTTTAAACCAGCTATAACCAGAGGGGAATTGCAGACACCAGCAGCAGTTCGAACTTGAGTTGCTGCAAACCTTCCACTGAGACCTACAGTGCTGTGACTCCAAGTAAACATGAAAGGCAGTCTAAGCCATAAAGACTTCAACTTGGAAGTGAGGCCAAGAGGCAGTGGAATGGGGTGGTATGCAACATACTGAGACACCAGCTGGGGAAGCCAAGAAGGTGCTGGCAAAACCCTACTCCTAACCCCAGGCTGCACAGCTCAAAGATCCAAAAGAGACTCCTTCCTTCAACTTGAGAATAGGAGAGGGAAGAGTGGCTTGAGAGGACCAGTTTAGTCAAAGCAGGATGGGGCACCAGTCAAAGTTGTGAGGCCCCTGTTCTAAGTGCTATCTCTCAGATGACATTTCTAGACACACTGTGAGCCAGGAGAGGACCCACTGCCTTGAAGGAAAGGTACTAGTCCTGGCAACATTCATTGCCTTCTAACTGAAGAGCCCTTGAGCCCTGAATAACCAGCAGTGATACCAAGGTACTACATAAAATGTCCTGGGTGAACCTCCGAGATTTGCTGGCTTTAGATGAGACTCAGCTCATTACCAACTGTGATGGCTATGGGCAAAACTCATTCTGCTTGAGAAAAGCAGAGAGAAAAGGAAAGAGGACTGTGCCTTGCACCTAAGGTCAGACCATGGCCCCAGAGTTATGGAGCACCAAGTGGGCCCTTGAGGTACCTCATTCCAAAATTTGACTCTTGGATGGCATTTCTGGGCCTTCCCTGGGCCAGAGGGGAACCCAAAGCCCTTGAAGCGTGAGCCCTAGGGTAGGTAGCATTCACTACAACCTGACTGAAGACACCTTGAGCCTTAAGGAAACATCAGCAGTAGCCTGGCAGTAGTCCGTGTGGCCTGGGTTGGTGGTGGCTACAGAATGAGACTCTTCTGCCTTTGTAAAGGGGAGGGGTGAGAGGGATGGACTCTGTCCTGTGATTTGAGACCCAGTTAGCTGCAGTACAATAGAATACCATGCAGACTTCTAAGGTTTTTTACCTAGTCCCTGACTCCTAGACAGCATCTCTCAACCCACCCAGGACTTGGGGGACCTTACGACCCTGAAAGGAAGAACACAGACCTGAATGACTTTGCCACCAGCTGATTGTAGAGTCCCAGCATCTTGACCATACATACACAGTAGCCAGGGAGTGATTAGAGCAGGCTTTGGGTGAGACCCAGTACTGTTCTGGTTTCAGGTTTGACCTAGCATGTCACTGTGGTGGTGACCACAGGGGTGCTTGTGTCACTCCAACCCCAGCTTTAGAAGGCTCAGAATAAAGGGAGAGAGACACTGTTTGCTTGGGAGAAAGTAAGGAAAAACAACAAGAGTCTCTGCCTGGTAATCCAGATAATTTTCCCAGATCTTGTTCAAGACCATCTACAAGTCTTCAAGAACCACAGTGTCACTGGCCTTCGGGTGCCCACTTAAGCAATACACCTCAGATCACAACACCCAAATCCTTTCAAATATCTGAAAAACCTTCCCAACAGGAACAGAAAGAAATAATCCCAGACAGTGAAGACTGCAATAAATACCTAATTCTTCAATGCCCAGACACTGAAGAACATTTACCAGCATCAATACCAACCAGGAAAACATGACTTCACCAAAGAAACTAAATAAGGCACTACTGACCAATCCTGGAGAAGCAGAAATATGTGACCCTGCAAACAAAGAATTCAAAATAGACATGTTGAGGAAACTCAAAGAAATTTAAATAACACAGAGAAGGAATTCAGAATTTTATCAGATAATTTAACAAAGAGATTGAAGTAATTAAAAAGAATCAAGCAGAAATTCTGTAGCTGAAAAATGCAATTGGTATACTGAAGAATACACTGGAATCAGCACAATGAATCAAACAGAAGAAACAATTAGTGAACTTGAAGACACGCTATTTGAAATTGAATAGAAGAGATGAAAAATGAATTTTAAAAAATGAAGCACATCTACAAGACCTAAAAAATAGCCTCAAAAGGGCAAGTTATTGGCCTTCAGTGCAGGTAGAAACAGAGGGTTGGACAGTTTGTTCAAAGGAATAAAAATATAGAACTTTCCAAATCTAGAGAAAGATATCAATATACAAGTACAAGAAGGTTATAGAATACCAAGCAGATTTAACAAAGAAGATTACCTCAAGGCATTTAACAGTCAAACTCCCAAAGGTCAAAAATGAGGAAAGAATCTGAAAAGCAGCAGGAAAAAAATAATAACATACAATGGAGAACCAATACATCTAGCAGCAGAGTTTTCAGTGGAAACTCAAAGGCCAGAAGAGAATGACATGCCATATTTAAAGAACTGACAGAAACAAAAAATTTTTACCCTAGATCAGCATATATAGCAAAAACATTCTTCAGACATGGTGGACATATAAAGACTTTCCCTGACAAACAGAAGCTGAAGGACTTCATCAAAACCAGTTCTGTCCTATAAGAAATGCTAAAGGGAGTACTTCCGTCAGAATGAAAAAAAACATTAATGGCAATAAGTAATCACCTGAAGCTACAAAACTCACTGGTAGGAGGCAGAGGTTGCAGTGAGCCGAGATCGCGCCATTGCACTGCAGCCTGGGTAACAAGAGCGAAACTCCGTCTCGAAAGAAAAAAAAAAAACTCACTGGTAATAGTAAGTACACATAATATTATAACAGTAATCACAGTTAGTGATTTGTGAGTTCATCATTTCTATCAGATGATGAATCAATTAAAAATAAGTTGTAGATATTATTTTTGATAGGTTTATCATTTCTACTAAGTGACGTATAACTCATTCTTTCTTCAAAACTCATCTTCTGGGCTGTGGGTTTAAGAAAGGAAGGCTGTTGCTGCCAGCACTATGCCTTTGACTGTTCTCTGGGTGAGTCCCAGTTGAACAGAATGATGAGAAAGTATATTCAAACTATGAATCTGACAAAAGATTAATAACTAAAATATATGAGGAGCTCAAACAAGTCTATAGGAATAAATCTAATAATCTGATCAAAAGATGTGCAAAAGATTTGAACAGACATTTCCCAAAAGAGGACATACAAATGGCTAACAGGCATATGAAAAGGTGCTCAGCATTTTTAATTATCAGGGAAATGCAAAACTACAATGAGGTATCATCTCACCCCAGTGTAAATGGCTTCTATCAAAAAAAAAAAAAAGGCAATAATAAATGCTGGCAAGGATGTGGAAAAAAGGGAACCCTGGTAAACTGTTGGTGGAAATGTAAATTAGTACAACCACTATGGAGGACAGCTTGGAGATTCCTAAAAAAACTAAAAATAGCACTACCATATGATTCAGCAATCCCCACTGCTGAGTATATCAGTATATCAATCAGTATATCAAAAAGATACCTGCATCCCTATGTTTGTTGAAACACTGTTTACAGTAGCTAAGATTTGGAAGCAACATAAGTGTTCATTGACAGATGAACAGATAAAGAAAATGTGGTCCATATATGCATTGGAGTACTATTCAGCCATAAAAAAAATAAGGTCCTGTCATTTGCAACAACATGAATGGAACTGGAGATCATTATGTCAAGTGAAATAAGCCAGGCATGGAAGGACAAACATCACGTGTTCTCCCTTATTTGTTAGACCTTAAAGTCAAAACAATTGAACTGATAGACATAGAGAGTAGAAGGATAGTTACCAGAGGCTGAGAAGGGTAGCGGAGGGCTGCAAGGGAGGTAGATTTAGTTAATGGGTACAAAAAAAACAGAAGAGATGAGTAAGACATACTATTTAATAGCATAACAGGGTGACTATAGTCAATAATAACTTAATTACACATTACAAAATAAACATCGTAATTGGCTTGTTTTTAACTCAAAGGACAAATGCTTAAGAGGATAGATACTCCATTTTCCATGGGTTGCTTATTTCACATTGCATGCTTGTATCAAAATATTTCACGTACCCCATAAATATATACACCTGCCATGTACCAACAATCAATTTTAAAAATTAAAAATATTGAAATAATATAGGATGAGTTAGACAATTAAATATACTGGCAAAGTATTCAGGTGAAAAGCAAGGAGAACTCCAGAAACTTAATTAAAGGAGCGACACTACAGTGCCTAAGCAGAAGGTGTTTGTGTGGGCTGCAGATTCACACTAACCAACTTCTTTTTTTTCCTTCATAGCCTCTCTATACCTTCCCAAGTTCTGTTTCACCATTTCCTAAAGAATCTTTTTAGAAGAAAACACATCTAAACACATCTTAACCTTCTTAAGTTATAATCTTAGCCTGTTTCTTATACCTTGTTGATAATGATTGCTGAAGTTCCTAGGGAGTGTGAGAACCATGGTTTATAGTTGTGGTTTGAATTATAAATAAATCAGACTTAATTAACATTTGAGGGTCTTACTTTAAGCTTTCAAATCCTAAACTCTATACTAGTCACTTTGTTTTCTTCCTTTTCTCTCTTTGTCATTATAAGCTCTGTTCTTTGTTTCTTTTGTTTTTGTTTGTTTGCTTTCTTTGTAATAGATTTAATGTACAACCAAATAAAATTATGCATAATTGAAACAGGCTGTCTAAATGGTAAAGTAATACTGGATATTGCAATTCTACTCATGTATTTTGGTAGTGATTATTTTACTTCAGTGTTCATAATAAGCAACAAAAATTCTGAATTGTGCTATTTTCTATATATATGCTATTTCTTTTTAATAAATATAAGCAATTCAAATAAATTTCTTATTATCAAGAGTAAATCAGTAAATATCCTAATAATTTTAAGTATCAATATAATTCTTTTGCTTTTGAAGTTTTTGTTTTCTTGTTTTAATTGATACATAGTTGTATATATTTTGGAGGGCATTTGTGATATATATGTATTTGGAGGGCATTTGTTTTATATATATGTAGTGATCAAATCAGGGTAATTTGGGATTTCCATCACCTCATTTATCTTTCCTTTGTGTTGAAAACATTCTAATTTTCTTCTAGATGTTTTAAATTACATGATTATTAATTATAGTCAACCTCCTGAACCTACCGTACTACTGAACAGTAGAACTTACTCTTTGTATCTAACTGTAGTTTTGTACCCATTAACCAACTTCTCTATATTCCTTCTCCCCACCACACTTCCCAGACTCTGGCAACTGTCATTCTACTCTCTACTTTATGAGATACACACTTTTTTAGCCCCGACATATGACTGAACATATGCAATATTTGTCTTTTCGTGCCTGGCTTATTTCTCTTAACAAAATGAATTCCTTTTCTATCCATGTTGTTACAAATTATAGTATGTTAGTTCTTATTTTATCTGCTTTTTGTTTTTCTGCTGAGGTTGTCAAGTAGACAGGTTGTTTCATCAAAGACAATTGTAGTTGTAAGGAAAAACTAAACTGCAGAGAATGAAAGTTGGAGATGACACTATTTTGGATTATGTGGTAGAAAGATTTTTAAGGGATTCTAAAATACTATGTTTTAAAGAAGTGATAACATACATTGCTTTCCCTTTAAATTCAAAGTGAAGAGCAAGCATTTGATCTTCTCACTAAACCCTATACATTTTATTGTGTCCAGGATTTCTGAGAGATCCAAAATACTGACTGGAATTCTTATTTGTGTATCTGAATCAGTCACTGACTTTATATTTATGGAGAACAACCACAATTTCCCCTTCTGAGCAAAAGTGATAAAAGAAATTAAAATTTATTAAAACGCTATGTCAGAGACAATAGAAAATAAATATAAATTAGATATCACTCAGCAAGAGCTATACCACAACTGCAGAAAACAAGGGGTACCTCATTATAGAAACTGCACTGTCTGCCCAAAATTGTAAGGGCTCTTTCTAAGCTTTCTGTTAAATTCAAAGAAATATCAAATTGGAAGATATTTCAGAAAAGCTGTATGTTATTTGCTTATATAAGTTGCAGAAACATCCCTTAGAAGGAGAAAACTCAATTGTTCATTGCTGTCTCAATGAAAGAAAAGACTATCTTTTTTATTTTAATTAATTAATTTATTTATGTTTAATTCAGTCTCCATAGAAACTGTCAAAAATTGCCAGTGCTGACTATATTTCAAGTCGTCATGGCGGGGTATTGGGAAAAGTTTTCAATTAGCAATAATCGCACCTCAGATAAACCTCATAGGCTACGATACTGCCACTGCACAAAGCTTTTTTTTTTTTTTTTTTTTTTTTTTTTGATACACAGTCTAACTCTTTCCTAGGCTTGAGTGCAGTGGTGCGATCTAAGCTCACTGTATCACTGCAACCTCCACCTCTAGTCTTCATGTGATTCTCTTGCCTCAGCCTCCCAAGTAGCTGAGATTACAGGTGTGCACCACCATGCAGGGCTAATTTTTGTACTTTTAGTACAGACGGCGTTTCTCCATTTTGACCAGGCTGGTCTTAAACTCCTGACCTCAGGTGATCCACCTGCCCCTCAAAGTGCTGGGATTACAGATGTCAGCCATTGTGCCCGGCTTAGAAAAGACTATCTTAAAGGCTAGCACCATCATGCATAGATTAATGGAAGTCAAAGAAACAATATCGTATTTGGAAGTTGGCAAATCTCACAAGTCCGATGGCAAATATAGATTATCTTAATCTAATAATCTCAAATTTTGATTTTAGGCTTGCAATAAAAGTGAGCTTTGGTAAAACCATGGAAAAGAAGGGGCCAGCAAACTAAATTCCAATGTTAACTTTGTGTTCAAGTTTCATAATAGAAATTAGTACTGCTTAATTACGTGGGAGACTGAAAGAACAAGAGGGAGTAGTTTTAGTGCCTGCTGTACATATAAGATATCAAAATACGTGTGAACAATTACTTTTAATGATAATCATCACAATTAATTCTGGATTATCAAACAGCAAGTCCAAAAGCTTACAATCTTTCTGGGCTCTATCGGTAAAATTAGATGACATTTATAAAACTATGATTCATTTTTATAATACCAACTTCATCACCAGTGGGTCCTGCATGGCTTACACACATTATTATTCAGTATGTGAGTTTTGTGAAAAAGATCCTTTCCACTTGTAAACTTTGTACATTAGAAGCTGCATTTCTCTTCTTTTGTGCCCGAATCATTTGAAGAGCCTGGCCTCATTTTTTTCTCTCTATCTCTACTAGAATATATCAATGTACGAATGAATGTCAGATCATGCATTATGGCCAAAAGCTGTCCTGCATGTTCTGATTATGAACCAAACAAAATATTTTCACAGAGGATAAAAACAAACTTCTTTTTTGGTTTTCCTTGTTTTTTGGATAAATTGGGGGTGGGGGAATTGGGGAGGGATAACATTAAGAGAAATACCTAATGTAGATGACGGGGATGAATGCAGCAAACCACCATCGCATGTGTATACCTACGTAACAATCCTACACGAGTTGCACGTGTACCCCAGAACTTAAAGTATAAAAAAAAAATTTGCTTTACTGAGACAGTTTCTGGGGAGTTTAATAGTTGTGAAAATGGAACATATAACCTAAGCAGTAAAGCAAAGGGTAAATAAAGATGGATATAGAGATGGAGGGTGGCTGGGTGCAGTGGCTCACGCCTGTAATCTCAGCACTTTGGGAGGCTGAGACGGGTGGATCACTTGAGGTCAGGAGTTCCAGACCAGCCTGACTATTATGATGAAAGCCTGTCTCTACTAAAAATACAAAAAGTTAGGTGGGCATGGTGGCACGGGCCTGTCATCCCAGATACTCAGGAGGCTTAGACAGGAGAATTGCTTGAGCCCGGAAGGTAGAGGTTGTAGTGAGCCAAGATCGCACCACTTCATTCCAGCTCGTGCGACAGGGAAAGACCTCTTCTGGAAAAGCAAAAGAGAGAGAGATGGAGGGTGGGGGAGGCAAGCTCCACATTCAGTAGTTCCCAATCTTTTTATCAAAGTATTGCCTGTCACAATTGTCAAAAATTACAGTGAGCTTAGATTAAAAGTATAAAGTGGTCAGCTCTTATTGTTACTTCCTTCATTTCCATTTCCATTAAATGCATCTTGTTTGTCTTTAAACCTACCCTTGACTATCTAACTGGATCATTTTATTGGTATTGCTGTACCACTTTTATGCCTTTAAGCTCTAATATGTGCTAAATTTCTGATTTTAGGGTTCCCTGTTATATTTATTGTTGAAAAAGCCTTTATTTCTAAAAGTCACTCTGTAATAATAACGAAATAGTAAATATATATTGAGCATTATTGTATATCAGGCATTGAGCTAAAAGAACTTTATAGGTTATCTCATTTCATGTAATTTACAGCCCTCTGTGGTATGTATCACTTTTCTCACTATTTTTCAACTGAGTTGAAGGGCCTTCAATTTAATGAAACTCAGGAGTCTAAAAAGTGATAGAACTAGCATCCAAAATTCTCACTACTCCTACCTTATGCAGATAAAACTTCAATCCTAACTGTAGATTCTGTTTTCCATTCTTGCAACATCTGTCTGGATATGCTCTTGTCACTTCTCCACATGGCTTTCTAGCAGGAGCTTGTTTGTAGATGCTTCCCAAGCACTTAGGAGGAGTGGCTAAGACATTGAAGTGACCCCACTGGTACTCCTTTGGAACAGTGGAGTGAAAATTAAAGTCTGCTGTAAAAGAGGAAGACTTTGGCCCTTTTGTGCCATCTCTTCCTCGTATCATCCTTGGAAGACTTTCACTTTCTTGTAAAGACTAGTTTGCACATCCCTTGTGAAAATACCCAGGCTTCCTACTTGTAATCTTTGTAAGTTAAAAACTATTTTAAGAAGGAAGTCCTGTCACTTGCAGCAACATGGATGGACTTGGAGAGCAATATGCTAAGTGAAATAGGCCAGACTTAGAAAGAAATGACTACATGATCTCACTCATACATGGAATCTGAAAAAGTTGAACTCCTAGAAGCATAGAGCAGAATGGTGGTTTTCAGGGCCTAGGTGTTGTGGAGGAATGGGGAGATGTTGGTCAAGGGGCACAGTTTCAATTACATAGGATGAAAAATTTCTGGAGATCTACCATACAGTGTCATGACTATAGTTAACGGTAATCTATTACATACTTGAAAATTACTGAGAATAGATTTTAAATATTCTTACCACAAAAAAATGTTAAGTAGTGAGGTAATGGATATCTTAATTAGCTTGATTTAATTATTTCATGATGTGTATATCTTTTTGTGTTGTACATCATAAATATATACAATTTTTGTCATTATTTGTCAATAAAGCTGAAAAAAATGAAACTCTCTGTTGTTTGAAGTGATCTGACACTACAGAAGACTGGGAGAGTTTCTGTGGGTGCAGTGGGTTGCTGATAAGGACAGGGACAGTCTCTCCAGTAATATAACCCTTTCAGTAGGATACACTTACCCTGTTCTGATAAGGAAAGAGACAGTCTCTCCAGTAGTGTAACCGTTTCAGTAGGATACACGTACCCTGTTTTTAACTAACATTATAATCCAAACTAAAACATGTGCTCACAGATGTGTCTGACTGATGCAGATGGAATGGATGTTTCCTTTGGTCTCTTTGTGCTCCTGTCTTGTAATTCCATGTGAGTTATGAATTCAAAGAAAGACACATGAGTAAAACTACTTAAGAAGCTGGATGTAAAATTAGTATAAGTGTCTGATCTACTATCTTCTTTATATTCTAAGAAACTTGGATTTTGTCCCTCTGGGGCAACACAAGGGAATGTTTGGATGACAAGAATTCTGTCTCACTCATGCTTGCCCTTTCTTCAAGCTGATTATTCCAGGGACAGGGAGTACAGGAGCTGAAAAGAGTCACCACTGTCTAGAGAAGAAGCGTGCTACTCCTCTGATGACACAAATGGAGAGATGTTTTCTCATGTGCTTGCTCTATAAAATAGGATACACTGAGTAAGTCTGGTTTGCCTACAGCCATCATGTGAAAAGACCCAAAGAGTGCCCATAAAGAGAAAGAAAGAGATGATCAAAGATCCTCAGTTGTTGAATTGTCCTTGCCCTATCACCAGAAGTGGAGGTCAAGAAATCTTTGAAAAAAATATCAACCTAGCCACCATCTGACTAAAACTAAATGAGATCCCAAGAAAGAATTGCCTAGCTAAGACCTGTATCTTCAGATTTGTAGCAACGGTCATGATGATGTTATTTTAAGCCACTGTTTTGAGGGCAGGGGGTGATTGTTATATAACAATAGAACCAGAATGATAATTCAATAGAAAACAACGACTAGGCTGGGCGCAGTGGCTCATGCCTGTAATCCTAGCACTTTGGGAGGCCGAGGCAGGCAGATCACGAGGTCAGATCTTGACCATCCTGGCTTACATGGTGAAACCCCGTCTCTACTAAAAATACAAAAAATTAGCCTGGCATGGTGGGACACACCTGTGGTCCCACATACCCAGGAGACTGAGGCAGGAGAATCGCTTGAACCCAGGAGGCAGAGGTTGCAGTGAGCCGAGATTGCGCCACTGCACTCCAGCCTGGTGACAGAGCAAGACTCTATCTGAAAAAAAAAAAAAAAAAAGAAAGAAAAAGAAAAGAAAAGAAAAAAAGAAAACAAAGACTAAACTAAGATAGTGGTAGTTGGGATAAAACAAAGTGGACTAATTCAAATTATTAAGAAGGAAGACCCATGCAGGGATATTCAAAGCACAAGAAATATTTCTGACTTTGGAGTCAACTCCAGTCTCATCCTTATACTATTTGGCACTTGTTTTGCATATAGTTGCTTATTTTTAAGTTCTAATTAAACAACTAACTGCCTTGTTTGAATTCTAAATTTGTCAAACAAAATTAGCAAATGTTTGCAAGTAGCTGAAACACTATCATCCTTCTTACTTGAGATGTATATATTGAAATACTGGTTTTATACATCAGTTTAAATATGGTAACATAAAAAACTCTACGTGAAAACTCAAACCTAGTTATGTGGTCAGTTCCAGCTGTTTTCAAATTTTAATGCTTCATCAAGTGCGAAAATATAAAAAGTATTTTAAGGGAAATTGGGAAATATACATTCTATGTTACATGAGGTTGAAAAATATGAGTAACTTTTTAGGCATAAAGCAGTATTGTGAGTATGTAGAAGCATGTTCTTATTCTTAGTAGAAATACACTGAGTATTTTGGTCTTAAGTGTCATGATGTGTGAATTTATTCTCAAATGGAAAAAACAAGATTTTTAGTACATAGGTGTTCATGCTATTCTTTAAAATTTTTGTACATGTTTGAAAATGTAACATAAAAGGCTAGAGGAAAGTCTTACCCTGGGAAACATAAAAACATAGAAGATTACGTTAAAAATTGAAATGGATATTTAAGCAAATATGACATTTTAATACATTATTTCATCTTTAGTTAAAAATGTGTTGAGATTAAAAAAAGTATAGAACAAGGCACAGAAAATTGAATTACATATATAATGTAAAATTTTGTTTCAGGTCCTATTGCTTTTATAAAATACATATTATTTTCAAGTACACATTCTAAGAAAAGTAAACTTGCCACAAATGCAAGGTGTTGAAATCAATAATAATAACATTTCCCTTGAGCAACTAGTATGTACCAATCATTGAAATAGGTATTTTGGATATAATATCTCTAAAACTCTTTGGTATTTCTATAAGAAAAGTAGTATCCCCTTAACTATATGAAGTAAATCTTATTTCCTTAACAGGAATTTTTCTAGCTCTGCAAAAGGCTCATTTTTTTTAGTGAATACAAATAATTGAATTATGATACATGAGGATTTATTGGAATAATAAATACACACTGAGCCGAGCTGGTTTTCTAGGGGGAGGTATGTTTAGAGGGAAGATACTCATTTTATTTTCCTAAAAAGGCACATGAAACTTATTAATCTGAAACAAATATTTCTGAAAAATTATGGTATGGGGAGAACATTCAAAACTATATAAAGTAAATGGGGTAAGAAAGATGAAGTAATTCTGGACAAAGAAGAAACATATAATTGCTCTTGTCTAAATCTTTGTGTCTCCCTAAAATTTATGTATTATAATTCTAGCCCCTAAGGTGATGTATTCAGAGATAGAATCTTGGGGCGATGATTAGGTCATAAAATTGGAACATTCACACAATGTCTTCAGAAACCCTAGAGAGACTGCTCACTTTTTTCTATTATGTAAGGACACAGTGAGAAGGCACCATTTATGAACTAGAAATTGGGCCTCACCAGACACTAAATCCATCAGTATCAATATCTTGGACTTCTTAGCTTCCAGAACTGTGAGAAACAAACATTTGTGTTTCATTAACCATGAAGTTAATGGTATTTTTGTTATAGCAGCCTGCATGGAGTGAAACACTAATGGATCTTCAACTTTGCTTGGGCATGCACTGCAAATTCTCTATCCCTGTAAGTGCCCAACAGGTTCTCCTTGTCTGCTGCCTAGAGAGAGCCAATTTATCAAGACAGGGGAATTGCAGAAGAGAAAGAGTTTAATTTAGGTAGAGCTGGTTGTACAGGAGATCAGAGTGGTATTATTACTCAAAATAATAAATTAGTCTCCTTGAAAACTCAGGGATGGGGTTTTTAAGGATAATTTGGTGGGTAGGGAATCAGAAAGAGGAAAGTGCTGATTGGTTTGGTCAAAGATTAAATCATAGGGAGTTGAAGCTGTTCTCTTCTGCTGAGTCAGTTCCTGGGTGGAGGCCATAAAACCAGATGAGCCTGTTTATCAATCTGGATGATACCAGATGATCCATGCAGCAGAGGGTCTGAAAAATATCTTAAGGACTGATCTTAAGTTTTACAATAGTGGTGTTATCCTCAGGAGCAATTTGAGAGGTTTAGAATCTTCCAGCCTCCAGCTGCATGACTTCTAAACAGTAATTTCTAATCTTGCAGCTAATCTGTGAGTCCTTCAAGGCAGTCTAGTCCACATCTAGTCCACAGGCAAAAATGGGGTTTATATTGTGAAAGAGCTGTTATCACCTTTGTTTCAAACTTAAACTATAAAGGAAGTTCCTCCCAAAGTTAGTTTTGTCTATGCCCAAGAATGAACGAGAACAGCCTGGAGATTCGAAGCAAGATGGTGTCAGTTAGATCACATGTCTTTCATTGTCACAATTTTCATTGTCGCAAAGGTGATTTCACCCCATTCCATAACATTGTAAATAAGGCATCTATTTTAATGATATCAAAATATAGCCAGTTCGAAATATGAATATGTGCTAAATGGACATGTGGTAAGAGCCAAATGTATGCACTGAAAATTGCTAACATTTGAGTGAAAGGGAGAAATACATAGTTTGGGTGAAACACAACTGATTTATGGTATACATGTCAATCAACTGATAAGAGCAGAAATTTGAGGGCAAGAGAATAAACTTTTAACTGTGACTATTAGGTGTGTTATGGGCATCTTTTAGTATGCTTTATAGAGGGACAGAAAAGCTTTGGTTAATTACATAAGTCAATTAAGTGAACTTAAACATCTTTCCCCATTGCTAATATCCTGGTGAAAAATTTTCTTAGTTTTTGTATTGATTAGTGTGATGGTTAGTTTTATGTGCCAATTTGGTTAGGCTATTGTACCCAGCTATTCAATTAAACACTTATTCAAAATGTTGCTAGGAAGGTATTTGTAGATGTAATTCACATCTATAATCAGTTGACCTCAATTAAAGATTATTTTTGATGAGGAGGGTAATCTTTATTCAATCAGTCGAATGGTGTTAAAAGCAAACATTTATCTGAGAAAGAAGAAATTATTCCTCAAGAATACAGTATCACCTTTTGCTCTGGAGTTTGCAGGCTGTAGTTTCTACAGATTTCAAATTTGTTAGCCTCACATAATCATTACAAAAGCCTATTCCTTGAAATAAATCTCTAACTGGCTATATAGCTCTCCCTATGTATCTATGTATCTAGCAAGCTAGCTATCTCTCTATCTAGCTAGCTAGCCATCCATTCATCCATCTCTTCCTCCCTTCCTCTTTCTAGTTCTATTTCTCTGTAGAACCCTGACTGATAGAACTGGTAGTAGAGTGACTATATAATTTATCATCCAAGCTGGTACACATTTGAATGTGAAAGAGACACTAGTAATAATCATGTCAGTAAACTAGGGAAAAAGGAGAGCTTTGCCAGGCAAACTGTGATAAAGGCTTCCCATAGGTAAAATAAATTTTATCTACCAAGAACCATCAAGATAATCTAATGAATAAAAGAAGTTCATTCTTTTGTCTTTGCTTTTATTTTAAGGAAATTTAGTTAGTTATCAAAAGTGTTCTGAACTAATTTAAAGAAACAAATTACTACACAATTTGGAAATAAACCACCTATTGACATTATAGGAAGTATTTTCCTTTCTTTTGACATTTTCTAAAGGTCAAAAGTTTAGAATCCTACAATTACTTTGCATTTGAAAATGATGAATCAAAAAAGAAATCAGAATCCACCAAAATAATGGTAGGCATTTAGACTTGATGGATGGTTTTAATGCAATTGTGCAGTTATCCAAATTTAACCTTCCCGGTTATAGCCTTATTTAATCCTGTTTCCTTAACATAGATAGGTTTTACATGACTACTAACTGGCTGAGAATCAAGAAATAAATTATTCTGTGAAACTGAATTCTGTTATAGTTTCTCTTTAATCTGTACCTGTGTCAGGTTTTCAATTGTAAATAACTTTAGCAACTTAGGGATATAGTCTATTATTGCCTATCAAAGAGTGTATCTGCACACAGTTTTTGGAAAGCTACAGAATGTAACTTCACAAGCCTGTTTTGGTGCTTGGAGAAAGGTTGTGAAAAATGAGTCATGTGACTGAGACTCTTCAGAAGTCTACTACTTATTCGTGGGTTTCACTTCTAGCAGTTAAAGTTACCCACAGTCAACCACAGTCCAAAAATATTAAATGGAAAACTCCAGAAATAAACAATTTGTAAGTTTTAAATAATATGGTCTTCTGAGTAGCATGATGACATCTCTCACCATCTTGCTCAGTTCCACCCAGGATGCCAATCATCCCATTGTCCAGGAGATCCATATTGCACATGCTGCACACCTGATAGTCACTTAGTAACCCTCTCCATTGTAAGATTAAAAAAAAAGAAAACAACAACAGTATATGCAGGGTTTGGTATTAGCCACAGTTTTTAGACCTCTGCTCATCTGCTGGGGGTCCTGCAACCTATTCTCTCAGACCACTGTACTAGTGAAAGTTATGGTTTGCCATATTGCTAAAATTTCTGATAGTAATACTCGAAATTATATGAATAATAGATTATTCTAAACTTCATATGCAGTGTTAAAGGAAACCTATTTCAATGTTCAAGAAAATATCAATTAATACAACTGACATTTAATGAATCGAAAAAAATAGTGTGGAACTTGTCTTCATACTTCTTTCTCCTTTGAGACATTCTACACTGTGAAGCCTCCCTGGTTAGAAAAGGATCTTCCCTCTTTTCCATGATAATTTTAAAAAGGGAGCATAAACACCAAAATGGGAAGGAGACAGAGAGACTTAGAAGTATCTAATTAAATACTAAGTAACAGCAAGTTGATCAAATATATTTTAGCCTGGCTCTTCTGATAAAGGAATAAGAGGTTATTTAACTAGTAGATTAGTTGACCAAGAAGGTCTTAACTTTCCCCTCAAGTGAACTAAATAGTCTTTTTCTTGTTATGGTCCTCTAACTTCCCTTTTCTTAGTGCATCTGCAATAGAAACTTGCAGTTATATAAATTCTTTCCCTTCGAGATGTAAATCTTCACATTCTAGGAATGTCTTTCTCAAGGACCCTGGAGCCATTCCTTTGAAATGTCCTCATTAAGAAAGATAGGAACCCCTTCTCCTCCTTTCTGTGGGAGGATAAGAACCTTTCTTTGCTAAGCACCAATTAGCAAACACAGATGGACTAATCATATTGACCAACCTCCCCATAATATCTTATAGCACCTTTTCATTAGCTCACCAAAGTGTTTAAATTATTTTTCATCTTTTGTTACAGGGTGGCCATTCTCTGCTACTACAATAGTCTTGAATAAAGTTTTCCTTGCCATTTTTAACAAGTGTCTGATGTATTTTTATCTTAATTTTAATTTTAAATACGTGCACAGACACAGCTAGTTAACATTTATACAATATCTTATGTTTTTCGCATAGCATATGCATACTTACATATATGTGCATGTGTGTGTTATTTTTCTAACGTGTTCATTGATATGGTCTTACTTGAAACCTTTGTACTTAGAGAAACTATGTTCACAATTGAGTCTCACATTGTTACAAGCTAAAGACCTGAACCTCCAATATAGAGAGCTGTGACATTTTATTGATGAAATACCAAAATGTTAAAAGACTGTTCTGATTGGACAATAAAATTATTAATTGGATAAAAATTGCATCCAAAGAGATTAAATGCAGGAAAAAAAAAGCAATATAATTGCAAGATGATAGTAGGCAAAAAAGAATCTGAGGACAATTTGAATTGAATTTGATTAGAAACATAATAGTCATAGCACTTGAATATAAAAAAGGTCACTATTTTACTTGAAGTTTTACTTCTATTTGTTCTTTAGCTCTAATACAATATCCCCGGGAATTCTGAGAAATATCTCATTTTTACATGCTGCCAATATATACATATATAATTTATTTATTCATCTACAATTCTACACGACCAGCGAAGTATCTGAAAATCAGAAAGAGTTTATTCTTGTCTGATGACCATCCAGCTGTGTAATATTGAGTGAGTAAATCAAAATCTCTGACTCTGAACATTCTCAATTCCAAAGCAAAGACTGAGTATATATTTTCTGTGTCCCAGTATTCAAAATCTATGCTCAGAAGCTGTTTACTGGATTTAACTGTGGTCTTTTGGGTACATTTATGAATACACAAATGTTTTATATAACAAAATAGTTGTGAGTACTGAGTTTAGGTGGAGTGGTTTGGAGAGAGTGACATGTCGTTATCTAAAAAATGGTAAATCACAGTGGTGTTTAATGAATGGAAGGAAGAAGCATGTTATGGTGGTGAGAATATGTATACAAGTATAAACAAGAAAAATATTAAATAGTGTTATATCAAGTGTTTTCAAGAAATACAAATATAGGCTGGGCATGATGGCTCAAGCCTATATTGGGAGGCCGAGGCGGGCGGATCATGAGATCAAGAGATCAAGACCATCCTGGCCAACATGGTGAAACCTCGTCTCTACTAAAAATACAAAAAAATTAGCTGGGCATGGTGTCGTGCGCCTGTAGTGCCAGCTACCCGGGAGGCTGAGGCAGGAGAATTGCTTGAACCCCGGAGGCGGAGGTTGCAGTGAGCCGAGATCGAGCCACTGCACTCCAGCCTAGTGCCTGGTGACACAGCGAGACTCTGTCTCAAAAAAAAAAAAAAAAAAAAAAAAAGAAATACGAATATAAAAAGGAAGAATTAATCATTGTGATCTTTAATTTTGTGGTCTTCATTGTTTGGGCACAGACAATATAATTGTAACTCATCATATTATGCAGAGTCAAATCATTAATTACCTTTGCCTAAATGTATCTACATAGAAATTAATACATTTGTACATGCATGCTCATATATGTACAAATCGAAATATATAAAAATTCAAAACACATTTGGGTAATAAAAAAATTATTGTTTGCCATAAACACAAACACACATACACACAACTAAGCAATCAGACCCACCAGAGCCAGCCACAGTGGCATATGCTCATTGTTCCAGCTGAAAGGAGGGGCTGAGCCCAGGAGCTCAAGTCCAGCCTAGACAAGATAACAAAATCCCATTTACCAAAATAGAAAAGAAAAAGAAAAAACCAAGAAACTAAAACAACCTAATCAAAAGTTTATAAATTTGAAAATAATGCTTATTAATACTTGGATAAAATAAAAAATTACTGTAATGACCCAGGTGTTATACATTAAGTAACAATTTTCATATCTGTGAAAATGCAAGTTTTTAAAGAAGATAATTCAAATAGCTAGTTCTTTGACAAGATCAATAAAATGGAAAAGCTGCTGACAAAGAAAATTAGAAAAAGAAATAAAATAAGAGTATGTAACATTAAAAAGTAAAAAAGTAGCTGTGACTTTATATTTGGAATGAATTAAGAAGCTGTAATAATATGCATAAAAACCAGTCTTCTAAAAATATAGATGTATTGGAAATTTATGAAAAAATGTAGTTAAATTGGTTACTGAAAACGAAGAATATTTGAACACTGAAAGAGTGAAAATTTGATAAAATATTTATAAATACATACCATAAAAGGCCAGTACAGTTGGCTTACTGAAGAATTTATTCATGCTTTTAAGAAAAAAAAATCTTGTATTTAAGCTCGTCTAGCAAATATAAATATTTGGAAAGCATACAAGTTCACCTTATGAAGCTAGCATAAGGAATATCAAAACTCAGTCATAATTGGCACTCACTCCTCTGCCCTACTTCCCTCTCCCATTTCACACAAAGATATTGACTGATAGTATGTCAAAAACATCACAAGAAGAGTAAATGAATAGCTATATAATTTTAGAAGATGATGTCATTAAAATACCATTAAAAACAGAAACTATAAAGAATTTTTAGACCTTACAATTACAAGAAAAAACGTGTAAAATGTAATTAATTGAAAGGCAAATGAAAACTCGCTAAAAATATTAGATCCAATATTTGTTTTAGAGTGCATATGTTTATTTTTTTAATTGGCAAACCTCTTCCACTGCCATTTGAAATCCAGAACAGTCACTGTCATTGCTATCACATCACCTTTACTAGAAATTATCCCAGACATGGAGGTGTCAGCGTGCACAGCAGTGGTTCAGGGATGCTTACCAGAATTGCCTGATGACAGTTGCAAAAATAAATGTTTGAGCCACACCCAGACTATTAAGTCAGAAACTTTGCAGGACCTTTGTATCTTTTATACTTATTTAAAATAAAAGTATTTTTATGAATGTTTGCTGTTTTTTTCTTTAATATTGTAATGAGAAATAAAACGTTCATCCTTTGGCTACTAAGTAAGGAGCCTCAGAAAGCTACAGTTGCATGCTATATCCCTAGTCTCACATCCCTAGCATGCTTTCCTACTTTTTGGTATCCAAATAACCCTAATCTGTTGTTGTTCTGCCTGGTAACTAATCATCTTAATTTCTTCTGAAATTCATTAACAGTGACTAAAATGTTTATTTCTTTACTGACACCTTCTGAGGAAGTGGCAAGGGAAGGGTGAAATGCAGAAGGATCAGGAGTCAATATATTTCACAGTGTTCTAAAAATATCTTAACATTCTTCACTCACCTATTTCTTCGGAGTATGTTCAGTAGCTGTCTTCAACTCTCTCATTTCTGTGTTCTTAATTCTCTTGTTTTCTAAACTCTCTTCCTCAATTTTTAACCAACACATATTCGTGCCTGTTCTTTTCTACTGGTTCAGTTGTTTGTTACATGAGTCACTGTCAGAGCTTCCTTCAAATTCCCCCATGACTCTATAACCACCAGGAGCTAAGAGGAAATCTTAAAATCACCTTAGGTTCTGGGAGTAGGAGGAGTGAAAACACTTATATTATCTCCATCACAACTATAAAGGCCATACTTATGGAATGACTGACTTTGAAACAGAGGATAAGAAGTTTATTTTAATGCAACATTTAAAAAAATGAACAATGAAATCAATGTGGTAAAAATATGGCATTATCTGAAAAATGTTGAATTTCTATGTTTTATTTTAAATAAATTAGAAATAATTTGTACTAAAGTTGATAAACAATGCAAGATAAGTTTTAATAGGCCTGTGCATAACATTTCTATTTAAGTGACAATGAATATATTCATGAGCAACAGGTCTTGTTGTCAAGTGTAGGATAACTGATGGTGTTTTTATGCCAAAAACCTTTACATTTTTTTTCTGTACTTATATTTAATCCTTGTTATGCCTAATATAGTGTGGACCACAGGTAAGCATTCAATAAACTGTCTGAGTAAATGAATAGTACTAATACAGGATATACTGAGAAAGGAGATAAAAAGAATATCAAACAATGACAGAAAAGATTGTTAGGAGGAAGACAGCAATTGATTAGTAGTTGCCAAACGTTGTTCAATATTGTTGCCACATCAACAAAAGAGGACAAACACAGACAAAGATCAATTTTTCTTTTACCATGTATTTCTAAAGCAAACTCCCACATCACTTTCTCCCTCTAACCTACTAAAAGCAGAAGGGCACTTTTGCACCGCTCCTGGATGAGGTAAATTAGCATCATTACCTATTCAGTGCCCCTCTCTGCCTCTACTGCTCAAGAGTGACATTGTCATACACAAAAGGAATGTGTGGAGAGACACATCAAGAAATACAATTGACTTCAATCTACATTAAAACATATTTTACCACTTGGGGCTCTTATAGCAATATATTGAACTTCCTCTGCCAATTTTCTGTTATTTGCAAGGCACTATCTCTATAACTACATCAAAAAAATAGAAACTCCATACATTCAAGAAGCTCAGTTAGCCTGCTGATTTTATAAACATCATCCAACTTAAGAAATAGCATTTGAACAATGATTGCTGGGAGCAGGGGTAACATTAAAAGAGAACAAAAAAGATAAAAAAGAATCTGGGAGGTTGCTTACATTTAAAATGGTGTTTCAGACAATCACAAGCCACATATACAAAGGTGGTGCCATGAGATTATCATGGAACTGAGAAATTCCTATGAACTAGTGACCTCCTAGACTTCCTAACACCTTAGTGCAATTCATTACTCAAGCGTTTGTGGTGATGCTGGTGTAAACAAGTCTGCTGCACTGCCAGTTATGTAAAAGTATAGTTCAGACAATTAGGTCCAGTGCAATTACTTGATGATGACAATAAATTACTATGCTACTGATTTATGTATTTACTAGATTATATTTTTATTGTTTTAGTATATTCCTTCTAGATATATACATTTACAAAGTTATTTCTATTTTTATATATATATATATATTTTATTGCACTTTAGGTTTTGAGGTACATGTGAAGAACATGCACGGTTGTTGCATAGGTACATACATGGCAATGTGGTTTACTGTCGCCTTCTTCCCCATCACCTATATCTGGCATTTCTCCCCATGTCATCCATCCCCAACTCCCCACCTCGCGCTGTCCCTCCCCTAGTTCCCCCACACACACCCCAGTGTGTGACGCTCCCCTCCCTGTGTCCATGTGTTCTCTTTGTTCAACACCTGCCTATGAGTGAGAACATGCAGTGTTTGATTTTCTGTTCTTGTGTCAGTTTGCTGAGAATGATGGTTTCCAGGTTCATCCATGTCCCTACAAAGGACACGAACTCATTGTTTTTTATGGCTGCATAGTATTCCATGGTGTATATGTGCCACATTTTCCCTGTCCAATCTATCATCGATGGGCATTTGGGTTAGTTCCAGGTCTTTGCTATTGTAAACAGTGCTGCTATGAACATACATGTGCATGTGTCTTTATAGTAGAATGATTTATAATCCTTTGGATATATACCCAGTAATGGGATTGCTGGGTCAAATGGAATGTCTATTTCTAGGTCCTTGAGGAATCGCCACACTGTCCTCCACAATGGTTGAACTAATTTACACTCCCACCAACAGTGTAAAAGTGTTCCTATGTCTCCACATTCTCTCCAGCATCTGTTGTCTCCAGAATTTTTAATGATCGCCATTCAAAAGTTATTTCTAAATGGCCTCAGGCAACTTCTTCAGGAGGCATTTCAGGAGAAGGCATTTAGGAGATGAGAGGTCTTGCCCTTGAAAACGTTTTGGTGGCACAAGGTGTGAGGGTGGAAGACAGTGATATTGTTAATCCTGATTCTGGGCAGGATTAGGCTAAGGTGTATGTTTGTGTATAGTTTTTAACAAAAAGGTTTAAAAAGTAAAAATATAAATTTTTTAAAAATTAGAAATAGAAGAAAGCTCACAAAATAAGGATAAAATGAAACACAATATTTTTGTGCAGCTATAAAATGTGTTTGTATTTTAATATTACCAAAGAGTCAAAAAGTTACAAAATTTAAAAAGTTATAAACTTTTTAGAAGAAAATTACAGCAATCTAAAATCAATATCTTAACATTGAAAATTAAAGAAAATATTTTAAAATAAATTTAGTGTGACCTAAGTGTACTGTATTTATAAAGTCACCAGTAGCGTAATGTCTTCGGCCTTCACATTCACTCACCACTCATTCACTGAGCAATTGACTCATCTAGAGCAATTTCCAGTCCTGTAACCTCCGTTCATGGTAAGTGCCCTGTACAAGTATATCATTTTTTATTGCTTATATCATATTTTCACTATATCTTTTTTACATTTAGACACACAAACACACACCATTGTGTTAAAATTGTTTACAGCATTCAGAATAGTAATATGCTGTACGGACTTGGAGCCTAGGAGCAATAGGCTATACAACATAGCCTAGGAGTGTAGTAGGCTATATCAACTAGGCTTGTTTAAGTACATTCTATCATGTTCACACAATGATGATATTGCCTAATGATGCATTTCTCTGAATGTAGTTATAATGGTTTTATTTATAATTTCTCTGCTTTTCAATGGTATGAAAGTGATAGCATTCAGGGGAAACCATATTTTGAATTTTGATTTTTTCCTGGGCTAGCAATAAGTGGTGCAATACTGTCTCAGAATGCTTTGCAGTAGCAGCAAGCCACAGCTCCTAGTCAGCCAGATCATCACAAGGGAAAACACTGAATATTTGGTATCTTCCTAAAGAACACTATGCCTACTAAACCACTGGCAAGTGTCCCATGGCCCAGCACCTTCTACCTGATATTCTCAACCCTCATCAGAAGAGAAAGATACTGGGTACTCATTCTCCGTTGCAACCCCATCATACAGTTATCAATTTTAGTTCCATTCTTCAAGTATTCTTCCTTCAGACCTGGTGTGCTTTCCACTATGTATGTGAATGGTGAGTACTCATACTACCATTCTGTTTTTCACTTTCAAGGGAGTATTTAATATATTTCATAAGCTATTCAACACATTTTTATAAAATATGCGTTGTGTTAGATGATTTTGCCTCACTGTAGGCTAATACCATTGTTCTCGGTACATTTAAGGTAAGCTAGGTTAAACCATGATATGGTAGTTTAAGTGTATTAAATGAAATTTCAATATATCATATTTTCCATTTACCAAGACATAACCTCAATTTAAGTTGAGAAGCATCTTATGTTTATTTTAAAATTATAAATTTGTTTTGCTTTTCTTTTGCATTTATGTCTGTGTGCATGTGTTTATATATGTATAGTGTGTGTGTGTATGCAAACACATATGCACACATATATACAAGCAAAACAAAACAATGAAGTAGTGGATAACACTAAAAAGGTAATTTTGACTGGAGAGAAAAATGTAGAATCTAGCACTGTAGTGTCTGTTATTCTCACACATTTTCTTCAGTTAGGAGAGAGATTTATCCCACAAAGGTTACCCCAAACAGTAGCAATTAACATAGGTATATATCCATAACCTAGTAACTGAAATAGAGTTGAGCATCACATGATGAATTATACTTTAACAAACTCTGCCTGAGAATGAGCAATAGAACATTCATTCACTTATTTGACAGACATTTTAACTCTCATACAAAAAGCAATTCATAGAAAAGTCAAAATAAATGTTATGCAAAAACAATCAACGCAAAGGCCTCTTTATACAAAAAGAAAGGGATGATTAAAACTGTGCAAATCAGTGGCAGCTGAGAGAAAGAGAGCATGTCTACACTGGCCTTCCAGGAGGAAGAAGAATTTGAGGGGTGGGAGCATGAGGCTGAAAGGGGAAGAATTAACGAGAGGTGAGAAGAGATTTCCAGAGTGAGAAAACAACAGAATAAGTAGGAGCTGGAGTGAAAAGCTGATGGGAAATTTAGGACCTGGTGCTGGAGATAAGTTAACAGCAGCATGAAATTCAGAAATACCGATACATTGGAAGCAGGGAGTCCAGTTAGATGATTCTCTTAATTGTCATCAAGTAATTTTTCCTGTGCAGAGCAAATCTAACCTGAAGATGCTCAGTTAGATAGTTACAATTTAAAACACACCAGGTAAATTATATGGACAATAATTGAAACCTATATGGGAGTGTTATTACTTCATCCAACACATATTTATTAATTGACTGTTTTGTGCCAAGAACTGTGCTCACTTGAATTATAGAGTACAGAAATGCAAAAGATCACCCACCAAAAGGGTGAAGCATCAGAGTAAATACAGGGAAGTGTCAGAAAAAAACATCTCATGGTTCTTAGAGATGAGTCACTTCCAACTGGGTGTGGAGGCTCATGTCTGTAATCTTAGCACTTGGGAGGCTGATGTGGGAAGACTGAGTCCAGTAGTTCAAGACCAGTCTGGGCAACATAGCAAGACTCTGTCTCTACAAAAAAATTTTGAAAATTAGCTGAGCATGGTGACATGCACTTGTAGTCCTGGGTATTTGGGAGACTAAAATGGGAGAATCACTTGAGGCCAGAAGTTAGAAGCTGCAGTTAGCCATGACAGTATCACTGCACTCCAGCCTGGGTGACAGAGCAGGGCTCTGTCTCTGTAAAGGGAGAAAAAAAAATGCAACCTAATAGCATATGTGCTGAGTACCTAATGACTAAAATAAAGTATTGTGGGATAAGGAGGGCAGGGAAAAAATGGAGGGGAAAGTTGACAACATCCAATTGCTTCTTATCCTTTTCCAGCCTAATGCTAGATAGAGAAGTTTTAAAGTAAATTCTCTGGAAGGTCTTGAATAATTTAGTTAAAGCATACTCTTATATTTCTGACATTACATGACATTTTATTTCCTTACATTTCTTCATGAATACAAATTAGCACTTGTCATTACAGGCTTTCAATTATATACACCCAACTCAAAAACTCTGCCTTTTTTTCTCAAAACCCAGCCTCATATGATGACATAATATATAGCTCCTAAGAAGAAAATATTTTAAGAAGATAAGTCTTTTGCCCAAACTTTATATTTATGCATTTATTTTTATTTATTTAGTTTTTTGAGACAGAATCTCATTCAGTTGCCCAAGCTAGAGTTCAGTGGCACGATCTCGGCTGAATGTAACCTCCACCTTCCAGGTTCAAGCAATTCTGCCCCAGCCTCCCGAGTAGCTGGGATTACAGTCATGCACCACCAAGCCCAGCTAATTTTTGTATTTTTAGTAGGCACGAGGTTTTCCCATGTTGGCCAGGTTGGCCTCAAACTCCTCACGTCGAGTGATCTCCCCCACCTCGACCTTCCAAAGTGTTGGTATTACAGGTGTGAGCCACCATGCCTGACCCAAACTTTATTTTTAAATTTAACAGCATGTTTGAAACGGGAGCTATCTGAAGAGAAATACAGATGTTTAAGAATTTTAATATTGAAAGTAAAGGGCAATAGTGATCATAGGAAGGCATAAGGTAGCAGAAGCTACTGCCATTCTCTGTCTTCTCCCTTAGCTTCACTTTTATTGTATTACTTTATCCACCCTTTCGTCTCTAATGTTTCATTTTATTTGTTTTGCTTTTTCATCTAATTGTCATTTGCAATAGGACATGACCCTAGCCAAATGATATCTGGAAATTACGAATGTTTATGTGTGTTTGCATTCACACAACACACACGTACACCACACACACACACACACGCACACACACCCCTGGCTCTCACTCCTCCAAACTACCTAAATTTTGCAATGGTTCTTCTTACTACTCCTATAAGACATGAACCAATGATGCAAAGAATACTTGGTTTTCTCATTGCTTAACTTTTTGATTTGTCTGCTTTCACTGATACCATAGACTCCCCACCAGTTCCATTCCTCATGATTATGGCAGGTTCCTTTCAAGAAGAATTTATAGCCTCTTAATTCAAGCAGAACACTTTCCCTAACCAGTTGTATCACTTACTAGCTGGAGAAATTACTAACATTCTAAGACTGTTTTCTTTACTTAAAAACTGGGCATAATAATAGTATCTATTTCTTAGATTTGTTACAAAAAATAGGATGTTGTATAAAATACACTTACTTAGAAATGCATTTACATATACATTAGTGGCTGGCACATAATTATTTCATTATTTGTATTACTATCATCATCATCCATTCATCATCATCACTTTCTTCATTATGAAAAATTGATAAAAAATCATAACTTAATGAGCAATCCTGACCCTTATTGGATTTTTTTTGGTTTGTTTTTTATTACTCTATTTGGGGACTTTTAAAAGTGTTTTTGTCATTTACATAAGATTTGTTTTATAAGACCCCGGCTCCCAAAGTGTGTGCCAAGGCAACTGGGAAGCTACAAGTAGTCAATAGAGGTGCTCCTACATATTCGAACTTTTCAAGAGGTGCATAGACACGACCAAGAAAGGATCACCGTTGATTTCTTTCAATGACATTATGTATTTTCAAAGCTTGGATATTACCTGTTGCTATCTTAAAAGGCAAGCACACTGAAAAAAATGTAGAATAAGAAAGGAGGATGAAGGTCTTCTATCTGAATTCAAGTTCTGAGGAGTTGTGCATTGCCCACAAGTAACTGCACACATCCCATAAGAAAATAATTTTGCTTAAGAAATAAATATTAATATTTTCTTCTTTTAATTTATAAATATTAATTTTCAAACTGCTGATAAGTTTGAGACATAAATATGTATTAAGACACCCCAAGCTAATACTCAATCAGGACTCTTAGGTGTTTTGATTTGTTTATTTCATTGATCTAGGAATTATATAGAAAAAATTACTTTGGGTGTCATAAACCAAAAAAATTTGGGCTCCCTGTTGGAATGTTCCTCAATTCTAGCTGCTTATTAGCATCATATGGAATAATTAAACACAAATTTAACCTCAACATGGAATTCTTCTATACCTGAGGACTGAGAAATACCACCATAAATAATCTACTTAATAGATGACAAAACAAGAGAAAAGAAAGCCTTCTTCCAGAAATTGGTCCTTATTCCAAAGTCAAGTCCATCAAGATTATATTTTCATGAGATCATAAAACTTCTCACCATTTCTTACTTCTTGTTTCTCCACTTCTATTTCAATTACATTTTGTCAATATTGAAAGTCAATATTAAAATAATTTTATCTTTAATAAAAGGCAGGTCTTCTAGAACAGAAATTATCAAAGCTTAACAATGTCTCTCCAAAGGAATGTATTAAAATGCTGATGCCAAGTCCTCTTTTTTTTCAGAGATTCTGATGCAGATAGCCTAAGAAAAACACTTTAGAAAGTCTAGAGTTGATGAAGCAATGACCGTGAGCTCCCTATGAACTTAGAAATAAAAAGTACTTCTGAAAATTAATTCACAAAATCAGTTAAGAATGTGAGCGGTCAGGAAAAAGTAAATAAAATGTATTTTAAATTACAAAATATTAACATATAATCAGACATATTTATACATTTATATATTTACATATTTATATACTTATACACTTAAAGATAACATCCAAAGGAGATAATACCCTTTCAATAGCAGAGGAATATAAGCAATATTTGAAAGGGAGGCATTGCAGTGGTGTGACAGAATCAGCTGGTGGTGACTTTTGAGAACTGGCTTGTATGTATCGCAGTTGTATTTTTAATGATATTAGTGGCTTTAACTTAGCCATAATGGTAATATTTATACCACTAAAACAGACAAACCTACAAATTAGGATGATTTTCCTTTAAGAGGCAACTCTTAATCCTTTATCAACAGGCTACTGAATACTGGAAAAACTCACCCAAACATGATTCAGAAAAGAAATTTCCCCAACAGTCATGATAAATATATTACATCTGCCTAGCACATCTATCTATGTTGTTGAGACAAATGTAAATGTATGCATAAAAGTATGATAATATTCAATGTTCATATCCCATAAACAATTCCCCCTGCTCTGTTTTCAAATTCTGATAACTCAGCTTCACATGAAAGTTTCTTTTTAAAAGAGTAACACCACTGGACCACCTCATGTCTGTTCTACCTGATGTATGAATTAAGTAAACCACTATTCTAATCTATACTACATTGAGAATTTAGTAATCATCATTATTAATTTAAGTCCAAAAAATCCAGGATACTGACAATCTTAAATTTCTACAGGGAGGCTCATTGGTCAAGGCTGTCAACTGATCACACTTCATATCCAGAAAGTTAGTCTTCTCTGACACCACTAACCTCAACACATAACTTCCTTAAGAAGCAATTCATCCAGAATAATTACAGAGCAGTACTTCCTCAGGCCAGATGAACTATACTAGAACAACATTTAAAAAGTTGCTAGAAATTAATAATGCAACATTTTTTCCCTTTTACCATGTAATATTCATATCAGTTAAATCCATATTTAAAAATGATCTCTTCTCTGTGTCACCATTCCTGAGGTCCTTATGGGCTTAGGAAACACAGGTATCAGATGCCTTCAACTACTCTACACCCAGGCAGTGAAAACACTAGAAGCAGTTAGCAGAAAACAAAAATCCACTTAGGCTCAAATCTTCAAAATGCCAGGGAATATTGATTAATTACTTATAAACTTAGACATCTGAATTTGGAAGGTCAGCACAAGAAGTATCATCAGTACAAAATATCTACCCTAAGGGACAGAACAAGATTATTTGTCTACTCATTATTTCACCCTAGGGGTTCTACTGATTTGGCAAAGAAATTTGAAACTAAAACTCCCTTGATGATTATCAGATTTATCATGTTCATTAGAAGAGATCAGTACTAAAGATTTTTCTTTTTAAGAAGAAAACCCTTTCTAAACTGGGACTTCATAATAATGTATGATTATATTTCCAAAGATGACCTCTGGCGTGTATCTATAGATCCATACAGATGGTTTCTCAGGCCTAACGATTTACTGTCATTGAGACAAATGAAAAAATAATCCTGTAAAATTATAATTACTTACTACTTCTTAATCTAGATAGGTTTTTAATGATAATGCTTTATGGAGCTATATTATTCTGATTCTAATGCACTATTTCAAGACAAACTACTTCAATAGCAAATGAACAAAATGATTAGTGACAACAGGAAAGATACATAGAGC
The DNA here is from genome assembly GCF_030222135.1 of Aotus nancymaae. Lineage (NCBI taxonomy): Eukaryota > Metazoa > Chordata > Mammalia > Primates > Aotidae > Aotus > Aotus nancymaae. The sequence continues at coordinate 10,423,850 of NW_026988438.1, forward strand.
ATCTAAGTAAATGAAGCATTTTCATGGAAACTATTAAATTGATGAATAAGATTAAAATGTCTCTGTCATTAAACTCTGTTTAATAAATGTCAAATAAATACTTTAGCAGTGCTCTACAGCCTTTGTGACTGTTACTGTATCTATCAGAGAAGGCATTACCAATTGTTTTTGCATTGTATGTGTTTTACCTAATAAAAAGATTTACTTTCCTTCCATGACTGTACTTTTCACCCCTGCTGATAAAACTGAATTCTGAACACTATTGGGCTTGCAGGAAAACCTGGAGACAAGGTAAATTTTTCTTCTAAAAAGTCTGTAAATTATTAACTGCCACATTCTATATATTATTAACCTTTTACAACACACTTTAACACATTCATGTAGACACACACACACACACACACACACACACACACAATGAGGGATTTTCTCAGTGCCCTACAAAGAGTATGGGATTTCTCAAATCCCAAGATATTCAGTCTATGTAGGAATGTTTGATTCTCAGATCTCAAGCAAATGGAGATGATTTTGCTCAGTGGGTCACAGGCAACCCCTCAGCTAAGCTTTCCAGAAATGAAAGAGTAGATATAGGAAAAGAGCTCCCTGCTTTAAAGGATAATGCAATATCTATTTCAGAAGGAGTAGTTAAAAGGTTTGTTGTTTGAACTGTACACTGTAAAAATGAAGTAGATGTGAATTACTTAGAGGATGGGGTATCAACCTACATGCAGGGTTACACATGAGAAGTGGGTGTTAAAGCCGTCTACTATAATTATACATTTGACTGATTAGTTTTGTCAGTTCTTCCTTCCCGAACTTTGAGGTTCTATTTTGGGTTATCATGCATAAGATTTTTATTTCTTCCTCATGAATTGACTTTCTCATCATTATGAAATTTCCAATTATATCTCTATTATATTTCTTTTCCTGAAACCTGCTTTTTCTTATATTTTTATAGACACACTCTATTTTATGTATTTATTTTGATTGCCATATATTTTTCTAACTTTTATATTCAATCTGCCTGTATTTGAATCTGAAGTTCACTTCCTATATAGCATACCCATGACTCCTCCCTCCACCAGGCAACAATTCTCCCTTTTAATTGGGGTTTGATCAAGATCTTGATATTTTATTTCATATAATTTATTTCTTTCTTTTTGTATCTTCCTTCAGGTTAATCAAATAATTTAAATTATTCCATTCTATTTCCTCTATTGGTTTTTTATGTTCTTTACTTGATTTTCAGATTATAATATGCATTCTTAAAATGTCACAGTCTAGAACTAATTTGTGCTATAGTACTTCAGGTAAACTGAAAGAAATTTATCACTGCATTATTTCAATAAACCTCTATTTTTGTTATTTGGTTATTTGTTTTATTTTGGTATGTGTTGTAAACTCCAGAAGGATTGTGATATTAAGTATATTTTTTGCTTAACGAGATCAGTTTGCTATTAAAGAAATTAAGATAAGAAATTCAAAAAAGTCTTTCATATTTATCTAAATATTTACCACTACTAGCTCTTTTCATTCCTTTCAGTAGATTCAGTTTTCTGTTGGGTATTAATTCTCTTCAGACTAAAGAACTTCTCCTATCATTTCTTTCTTTTTATTTTCATTTGTCTTACTATTTATCTTTTTTTTTCAACTTTTATTTTAGATTCAGGGTATACATGTGCAAGTTGGTTACATGAGTGAATTTTGCATTATAGGGGTTTGATATGCAAATCTTTTCATCACCAAGGTAGTGAGCATAGCACTCAATAGGTAGTTTTTCAATCCTAACCATCCTCCCATCTTCAACTCTCAAGTAGGCCCCAGTATCTATTTTTCCCTCTTTGAGTTCAAATGTACTCAATGTTTAGCTCCCACTTATGAGTGAGAGAACATGCTATATTTGGTTTTTTATCCTGTGTTAATTTGCTTAGGATAATGCCTCCAACTGTATCCATGTGGCTGCAAATGACATGACTTTATTCTTTTTAATGGCGAAGTAGTATTCCATGGTACACATTTTCTTTCTCCAGTTCCCCAAGTTAGCAGTTGTCAAAAGTGGTACAACAAACTTATGTACGCATGTGCCTTTATGGTAGAACAGTTTATTTTCCATTTGAATAAATATCCAATAATGGGATTGCTGGGTCAAATGGTAGTTCTATTTTTAGTTCATTGAGAATTCTCTAAACTGCTTTCCACAGGGCTAAACTAATTTACTCTCTTACCAGCAGCATGTAAGTATTGCTTTTCTCTGCAACCTTGCCAATATCTATTATAGTTTTACCTTTTAATCATAGCCATTCTGAGTGGTTTGAGATGGTATGTTATTGTGGTTTTAATTTGCATTTCTTTAATGATTAGTAATGTTGAGGATTTTTTCTTTTTTTTTTGGTCACTGGTATGTCTTCTTTCAAAAAGTCCATGTTGTTTATCCATTTCTTAATGCGTTTGTTTTTTGCTTCTTGATATGTTTCAATTCCTTATAGATTCCGGATATTAGATCTTTGTCAGATGTATAGTTTGCAAATATTTTCTCCCATCTTTTTGTGGGCTGTTTACTCTGTTGGTGGTTTCTTTTGCTGTACAGAAGCTGCTTAATTTAATTAAGTCCCACTTAATCTTTGCTTTTATTGCAATTGTTTTGGATTATTTGTCATAAAATCTTTGCCAAGGCCTATGTCCGAAATAATACTTCCTACGTTTTTTCTACAGTTTTTAGAGTTTTAGGTTTTACATGTGAGTCTTTAATTCATCTCGAGTTTATTTTTCTGTATGGTAAAAGGAAGGGGTCTAGTTTCAATGTCTGGCATATGGCTAGCCATTTATCCCAGCACCATTAATGGAATAAGGTGTCCTTTCTTCATTGCTTGTTATTGTTGACTTTGACAAAGATCAGTTGGTTGTGTGTGGCTTTATTTCTTTTCTTTTCTTTTCCATTTTTTTTTTTTTTTTTGCTTTCTAAATTAGATTTTATTTTTTTAAATGGCTTTAGGTTTAGAGAAAAACTAAAGATAGAGATATTTATCTTTTTTCTTTCCTTTTTCTTTTTTCAGAACGTGCGGGTTTGTTACATAGGTATACACGTGACTTGGTGGTTTGCTGCATCCATCAACCTGTCATCTACATTAGGTATTCCTCCCAATGCTATCCTTCCTCTTGCCCCCAACCACCTGAGAGATCCCGGTTTGTGATGTTCCCCTCCCTGTGCCCATATGTTGTCATTGTTCAACTCCCACTTATGACTGAGAACATGTGGTGTTTGGTTTTCTGTTCTTGTGTGTGTTTGCCGAGAATGATGGTTTCCAGGTTTATCCATGTCCCTGCAAAGAACATGAACTCATTCTCTTTTATGGCTGCATAGTATTCCATGGTGTATATGTGCCACATTTTCTTTATCCAGTCTAACATTGATGGGCATTTGAGTTGGTTCCAAATCTTTGCTATTGTGAATAGTACTGCAATAAACTTATGTGAACATATGTCTTTATAGTAGAATGATTTATAATCCTTTGGGAATATACCCAGTAATGGGATTGCTGGGTCAATGGTATTTCTGGTTCTAGATCCTTGAGGAATTGCCACACTGTCTTCAACAATGGTTGAACTAATTTACATTTTCACCAACAGTGTAAAAGCATTCCTGTTTCTCTGCATCCTCTCCAGTATCTGTGGTTTCCTGACTTTTTAATGATTGCCATTCTATCTGGTGTGAGATAGTATCTCATTGTGATTTTGCTTTGCATTTATCTAATGACCAGTGATGATGAGCTTTTTAAAATATGTTTGTTGGCCACATAAATGTCTTCTTTTGAGAACTGTGTGTTCATATCCTTCACCCACTTTTTGATGGGCCTCCAGCTTTGTTCTTTTTGCATAGGATTGTCTTGGTTAAATGGGCTTCTTTTTTTTTTTTTTTTTTTTTTTGGTTATATATGAAATTTAAGTAGTTTTTTCTAATTCTAGGAAGAAAATCAATGGTAGTTTGAAGGGACTAGCATGGCTTTATTTCTGAGTTCTCTGAGTTGTTCATTGGTCTATGGTTTGTTGTTGTTGTTGTTTGTTTGTTTTTCTTACCACACTGGTAACATACTGCTTTGGTTAGTATAAATTCGAAGTACAGTTTGAGGTCAGGTAGTGTAATGCCTACAGCTTTTTTTGTTTGGCTTAGAATTTCATTTCTTTGGATGTTTGGGTTCTTTTTTGGTTCCATATGAATTTTATAATATATTTTTATAATATAATTCTGAGAAAACTAACATTGGTAGTTTGATAGGAATAACATTGAATTTGTAAATAGCTTTGAGCAGCATGGCTATTTTATTACTTTTAATGGCAGAAACCACAATTACATTTTACCAATCTAATAACATTATTATTTTTATCCATGAGCATGAAATTTTTTTTGATTTGTTTGTGTCATCTCTGATTTTTTTCAGCAATGTTTTGTAATTCTCATTGTAGAGATGTCTTACCTCTCTAGTTAGCTGTATTGCTAAGTGTTTTATTTCTTTTTGTGGCTATTTTGAATGTGACTGGATTCTTGATTTGGCTCTCAGCTTGAACATTATTGTTGTATAGAAATGATGCTAATTTTTGTACATTAATTTTTGTATACTAATTTGCTTAAGTTATTTATCAGTTCCAGGAGCTTTTGAGCAGAGACTGTGGGATTTCTATGTGTAGGATCTTGTCATCTGCAAAAAGATTGTTTGACTTCTCTTCGCATTTGGATGCCTTCTATTTCATTCTCTTGACTGATTGCTCTGGCTAGGACTTCCAGTACTATGTGCATATATGTTTAGGATTGTGATGTTTTCCTGTTGGACAAGGCCTTTTATTATAACATAGTGTTCCTCTTTGTCTTTTTTAACTACTGTTACTTTAAAGTTTTTTCATCTAAGAGTAGCTACTCCAGCTTGCTTTTGGTGTCCATTTGCATAGAATATCTTATTCAACCCCTTTACCTATATCTATGTAAGTCTTTATGTGTTAAGTGAGTCTTTTGAAGGCAACAGATGGTTGGTGAATTCTCACCCATTCTGCAATTCTGTATCATTTAAGTGAAGCATTTAGACCATTGACATTCAACATCAGTATTGAGATATCATAAATTATTCCATTCATCATGCAATTTGTTGCCTGAATACCTTGGTTTGGTTTTTGTTTTAATTATTTTTAATTTTTGTTTTATAGGTCCTGTGAGATTCATACTTTAAAGAGGTTCTGTTTTGATGTGTTTCCAGGATTTGTTTTAATATTCAGTGCTCCTTTTAGCAATTCTTGTAGTGCTGGCTTGCTAGTGGCATATTTTCCCAGAATTTGTTTGTCTGAAAAAGACTGTACCTTTCCTTCATTTATGAAGTTTAGTTTCACTGGACACAAAATTATTGGCTGATAATTGTTCTGTTTAAGGAGTCTAAAGATATGGCCCCAATCTCTTCTAGTTTGCAGTGTTTCTGCTGAGATATCTGCTGTTAATCTGATAGGTTTTCCTTCAAAGGTTACCTGGTCCTTTTGCCTCACAGCTTTTAAGATTCTTTCCTTCATCTCGACTTTAGAGAACCTGTTGACTATGCACCTAAGTAATAATCTTTTTGTGATAAATTTCTAGGTGTTCTTTGAGCTTCTTGTATTTGGATGTTTAGATATCTAGCAAGGCTAGGGAAGTTTTCCTTATTACCCCTAATATGTTTTTCAGACACTTAGGTTTTTCTTCTCCAAGAATGCCAATTATTCTTAGGTTTGGTTGTTTAAAATAATCCCAAACTTCTTGAGCATTTGTTCATTTTTTTTTAATTATTTTTTCTTTGTGTTTGTTGGATTGCGTTCTTTCAAAAACCTTGTCTTTGAGCTCTGTGGTTCTTTCTTCTGCTTGTTTCATTCTATTGCTGAGACTTTTCAGTACATTTTGCAGTTGTCTAAATTTGTTTCTTATTTCCTGAAGTTGTGATTGTTTTTTATTTATGTTATCTATTTCAATGAAAATTTCTCCCCTTATATATTGTATCACATTTTTTATTTCCTTAAGTTGTACTTCACCTTTCTCTGGTGCCTCCTGGGTTAACTTAATGATTAACCTTCTGAATTCTTTTTCTGGCAATTCAGGGATTTCTTCTTGGTGGGGATCCATTGCTAGTGGGCTAGTGTAATTTTGGGGGGATGTTAAAGAGCCTTCTTTTGTCATATTACCAGAATTGTTTTCCTGATTCCTTCTCATTTGGGTAGGCTATGTCAGGGGGAAGATCTGAGGCTCAAGACTGCTGTTGAGATGCTTTTGTCCCACAGGGTGCTCCCTTGAGGTAGTTCTCTACCCTGTTTCCTAGGAATGTGGCTTCCTGAGAGCCAAACCATAGTGAGTATTATTTCTCATCTGATTCTAGCCACCCAGCAGAGCTACCAGGCTCTGGGTTAGTACTGGGGGGTGTCTGCACAGAGTCCTGTGATACAAACCATCTTCAGGTCTCACAGCCATAGATACTACCACCTGCTCTGGTAGTGAAATAGACTCTGTGAGGGTCCTTAGTTGCAGTTATTTAATGCACTAGTTTCATGCTGCTTGGCCTCCTACCAGGAGGTGGCACTTTCAAGATAGCATCGGCTGTGGTAGTATAGGAGAGGATCGGATAAGGAGCAAGGTCCTAGAACTGCCAAGAGAAAATTGTCTTCAGCTAACAGGGTGTGTAGGGAAGGATTATCAGGTGGGAGTAGTATTAGGTGAGTCTGAACTCAGGCTCTCCTTGGGTGGGGCTTGCTGTGGCTGCTTTGGGAGATGGATGTGTGGTTCCTAGGTCAATTGAGTTATGTTCCCAGGAGTATTATGGCTGCCTCTGCTGTGTCAGGCAGGATGTCAGGGAAGTGGAAGAAAGCTGGCAGTTATAAGCCTCACCCAGCTCCCATGCAACCCAAAAGGCCCATCTCACTTCCACCATGCCCCCACCTACAGCACTGAGTTTGTTTCTAGACAGCAGGTGAAGAGGGCTGAGAACTTGCCTCAGGCTATCAGCCTCCTGGCTGAGCAAGGAAGCAAGACTTTTGTGCCTCCCCACCTCTTGAATCTGCAGACCAGATTCACATCCCTGAGTTTTGGCCAGGAAACTTTACATTCAGTTGGAGTTGATACAAAGTTCAGCTGGAGGCTTCCAGCTGTGGTCATTTCTCTGTACCTCTCTCTGGCAGCCCTCCCCAAGGACCCCTGTGAGACAAGTCAGAAACAGCTTCCTTGGGGACCCAGACAGCCTGTAGGGCTTTTCCTGCTACTTCCTCTACCCCTGCATTTCATCTGGCTCTTCAAGTTGTCTCATATCCAGGTAAGGCCAAACCCTTCTGTGATCTGGGCCTTCAGATTCCCCAGTGAGAGTGTGTGTTCCCGGACAGATGATCACCCTTTCCCACTTTCACAGTTTGGGCACTCACAGTATTTGGGCTGTCTCCTGGGACCTGCAGAAGCGATTCGCTTCTTTCAAAGAGTCTGTGGGTTCTCTCAGCTTTCCTGGTATATTCCTGCAGTAGTTCTTGGAGTAAAAGTTCACATCACGATTCTCCACACACTGCTCTGTCTGTCCAAGTGGGAGCTGCAATTTAGTCCTGCCTCCTATCTGCCTTTTTCTTTTTCTTGAAGATAATATTGAATTCAAAATAAGCATATTAGTGGAATCTTGAAAATAAAGGAATAGACAATTCTTAAAAGCCTACCGCCAACTAAAAATAAACATCATATGTAAAAATAAAACTAAAAAGTACATCAATTAAAGATTGCAGGTGAATTTATGGAAGCCACTAGAATTTAGGAAACTAACAAGAAAGAGTTTGTGGACACTGATTCAGACATTATTGTGCGCTGCACATTGTTTCTGGGCTTGGTTGAATAAAATTCAAAGTCTATTTTCATGAAACTGGAGTAAAAAGTAAATAACCAGTCAAATGAATCAATAACAGAAAAGATTTAAGTTCTTCTTCTCTGACAATTAAAAAAATAATTTTTAAAAAAAATTTAAAAGAAGAACCGAGAAGAGATGACATGTATGAGAAATCAGACACTGGCCAGGTGCAGTGGCTTACACCTGTAATCCCAGCACTTTCAGAGGCCATGGTGGGTGGATCGCCTGAGGTCAGGAGTTTCAGATCAGCCTGGCCAACATGGTGAAACCCTGTCTTTACTAAAACTAGGAAAATTAGCTGAGTTTGGTGGCACATATCTGAGGCATATGAATCACTTGAACCTGCAAGGCGGAGGTCGCAGTGAGCCAAGAACACGCCACTGCACTCCAGCCTGGGTGACAGGGCAAGACTCTATCACAAAAAACAAAAAAGAGAGAGAGAGAAAAAGAAAAGAAAGAAATCAGAGATCATCAGCAACACCATTTCTAAGCACTAAAAATTATATGTTTTTCCCAAGTCGTTGTGCTGTAGAATTTGAAAAGAACCTGGAAAATGTGATATACAAGGCATATCCCTATCCCTTAGTTAGTCCAGAAACATTAAAATCAAAGAGAGAGACCAGAGAATAAAGAAACTGGTTGGGTAGAATAGTACGTTTGGATTTTTTAAAGTTTTCCTTTATTAAAATATAATTTTATCTATCACAAATATGATAGTTTAGATACATTACCAAAATATGTGAAGAGATTATAGTCAATTCAATGTAGTTAGCCTCCCCAGTATTCAATAGGGACTAATTAAATATCTTTTATAAAAAATATTATTCAGTAGTCTAATAAAATATTATCATTACATTGAGTGACTCAAGATAAATGATATAAATGGTCAAGAAGAAACAAGTTACAGCTTTTTGAAATAGCATTAGTCTGACCAGAGTTATAATGTACATAGAATGCCTCAGACAAGCACAAATAAAAAATCAGTAAAGTAAGCATACATCCATAAGAATGAGAAACAAAAGGAAACAAAATATTATTGAAAACACAGGTGTATATTAAGTCTTTCATAATATAAACAATTATTAATGTTGTTAACAATTAACTAACAAAATTGAAAAGCTAGTTTATTCCACTGCCTTTTAAAAAACGTGATGTATTAATTAACATGTAGTCTAGCACTTAGGGTTAGTGAACAATTGTAATGGCAATATAAAATACTACCTTTCAAATATTTGCTGAAAATTAAAATGTTATTGAGATGGAGAACAGATGGCTGTGTTTCCTGAAGAGACTTTATTTCATTACACAGATCTTCAACTGTGATGGACTAAACATGTCAGTTGCTGTCAATAGTAGAAGCACTACTTCAGAGTTGTAGAAGCACTACTTTCCTGGTCTTTGACAAGATCCAGGAGACATATTTGCATTACCAGGCAGGGACTCTTGTTCTCTTCCCTACTTTCTCCCAAATGTACAGAGTCTCTCTCTTTTTATTCACAGATACTTAAAGCTAGGGGTGGAGTAACACAGGCACTTCTGTGGCCATCACCACTATGACTGTGTGGGGTCATACCTGAAGCCAGCACAGCACTGGGTCTTGCCCAAGGTCTGCTTTAATGACTCCTTGGCTGCTGCCTATTTACACTCAAGGCCTGGGTCTCTACAATCAGCAGATGTCAAAACCACTCAGGCCTATGTGCTTCCCTTCAGGATGGTGAGGTTCACAGGCCTCTGTTAGGCCCAGAAGTGCATTCCGGGAGTCAGAGACTAGAGTCAAAAACCTTACAAGTCTACCTGGTATTCTATTGTATTGCGGCTGAGTTGGCACACTAACCATAAGACACAGTTCTTCCCACCCTTCCTTTCCCCTTTCAAAGGCAGAGGAGATTTACCTCATAGCCACCACTACCCCTGGTCAAGGATTACTGACAGACTACCACTGAGGTTCACTTAAGGCCCAAGATCTCTTAAGTCAGCTTGTGGTGAATGCTGCCTGGCCTCAGACTCACCCTTCAGGGTTGTAGGCTCCCTTCTGGCCCAGGCCAGGTCCAGAAATGCTATCCAGAGTCAAGTGCTGGAACTGGGAACTCAAAGAGACTGCCTGGTGCTCTGCCCTTCTATGACAGTGTTGTACCTGAAGACAGCAAGTCTCAGAGGCTCACCAAGGCCCTCAATGATGTAGTACTTAGGTATTGCTGTTGCTTATTCAGCACCCAAGGCCTCTTCTGTTAGCACTTAATATACGCTGGCAGGACTGGGTCCTTTCCTTCAAGGTAGCAGGTTCCCTTCTTGCCCAGGGTGTGGTCTAGAAATGTCATCTGGGAATTAGGGCCTGGAACAGGGGCCTCATGACTGACTGCTGACCTATCCTTCTATGGCTGAGTTGGTATCCAAGATGCAAGATAAGTCTTCAACACTCTTCCCTCTCCTCTCTTCAAACAAAAGGAAGGGTTCTCTTTTGGATCTAAGAGTTATGCAGCCTAGGGTTAGAGAAGGGGCAATGACACCACTCCCTTGGATGCTCCAGCTGCTGTCTCAGTGTGCCACATGCTCTCCTAGTCTACTGTTTCTGGCCAAGGTTAGCCCTAGGGCTCACCTAAAAGCTGTAATCTTTCAGGCTTAGACTGCCTTTCAAGTCTATGTAGAGACTGAAAAAGGCAAGGTTTATGGCCACTCAAGTTGAGAATGCTTGGATGGGTGAATTCCCCTCTTGGTAGGGCTGTTTTTAATGCTCCCTCCAGGAGCAGGTGTCAACTGAGTATGGTCTGTGTTCCTTTCTGCTCTAGCAGGACAACACTGAGTTTAGTGCATCATAATTGCTTTGTTCTACCTCCCCCAGTGCCCAGGAAAACTCTGCACTAGACCACTACAGCTGGGGGTTGGGGAGGCATTTGGTTGGCGATGCAGAACTGTTTCTCTGTTCATTTCCTCTTTCAGTTATATGAAATTAAAACCAGTTACTATGAGTGCTCACCTGATTTTTGCTTCTTATGAAGGTATTTTTTTCTGTGTAAGTATTTGTTATGTTGGTGTCCTTGCTGGTGAGAATGATTGGTGGAGCCTTGTATTCTACCATCTTGCTTTGCCTCAATCCCAATATACTTTCTGTCTTTCTTTACTGCAGATACTCTCATCATTCTCTCACTCATTGTTCACAGCACCTTTCAGTTGTCTATCATCTCATTAAAAATTGCTTCAAAAATGCTGCTTTAAAACACTGACATGTATTTTCTTAGGAATTTGCAATTTGGAAGGTGTTAATTGTGGACAATTCATCTCTGTTCCTGTCATTACCAGTTTGGGCAGTTCAGAACCTGGAAGATTAAAATCATCTGATGACCTAGTCAGTTATATGTCTGATACTGGCTACGTTTTGGTCCTTCCATGTGGCTGTGGGGCTTCTTTACAGAATTAGGTGTGGGTTCCAAAACAGAGGCAGGCAGAAATTTTATTATTTTTTATGTCACGACCTCATAAAGTATGTAGTTTCATTTCCATAGTATTTTATTTTTCAAAACAATCACTTAATCTGATCCATATTCAAAAGAAGAGAAATTATATTTCTCTATTTAATGGGACAAGTGTCAGAACTTGCAGACACATTTTGAAACATCATGCAAACCTCATTCTAATATATAATTGTATATTAGTTTTTGTGTTAGCTTTCTATCTTTTCCATTAGCCTAAATTCTTTGACAGTAGGTACTTTTATGTGTAGCACAGTTTAATTGATTATTTAATCAATATAAGGCATTTTAAAAATAGTTCGGCCTTTTTTTTTTCATTTTGTAACAAATCAACAACCTTTCTGGGTATGTAGCTCCAATTAATCCATAGCTACATATGCCCATAGTCATTATTTGTTTTTATTATAACTAAGTTAAATAGGATTCTAATATTGAAACTATGCTACAATGATGATAATAGATTGATTGTTAAATGCTATACAATATCTCTTTGGAATGCCATCATTAGAAATGTGATGATGCATATAATAAAATAAATGCAAAGAAATCAAAACTATTTTTTATTGTCCTTGTATATCCTCTGCATTTTCTAATTAACCTTTTCAAGTTAAATAATAATTTCTATATCTTTTGCATAAAAGATACAATTATTTACTTTCTTGGAAGAGTAGAAGTGATACCAAAACCAGATGAAGATACATTCAAAAAAGAATACTGCAGGCCAATAGCTCTGATAAATATTGATGCCCCAAAAAATCCTCAACAAAATATTAGCAAACCAAATTCAACAATCCACTGGAATGATCATTCATCATGACCGAGTGGGGTTTATGCTAGGATTCAAGAATAATGGTTAAGCATCTGCAAATCAAGCAATGTGATATATCATATTAACAGAATGAAAGCTAAAAACAGCATGATAATTTCAATTGATGCTGAAAAAGCATTTGATAAAATTCAACATTTATTTATAATAAAAATCCTCAAAAAACTGAGGATAGAAGGAACATATCTCAACAAAATAAAAGCCATATATGACAGTCACACAGCTAGTATCATACTGCATGGGGAAAAATGGAAAGCCTTTCACTAAGACCTTGAACAGAGTACTGGAAGTCCTAGCAAGAGCAGACAAGAGAAAGATATAAAGCAACATACAAATTGGAAAGGAAGAGGTCAAATGATCCATTTTTTGCAGATGGTATAATATTTGCAAAGAACTACAGACTCCATAGGAAAGCAATTAGAACTGATAAACAAATTCAGTACAATTGTAGGATACGAAATCAAAAAGCAAAACAGTACCATTTCCATGTGCCAACCACAAACGATCTGAAAAAGAAATGAAATAATCCCATTTACAATAGCTATATAATACCTAGAAATTAAACAAAGAAGTGAGAAACATCTCTATAATGAAACTACAAAACATTGATGAAAGAAATTGAAGAGAGTACCAAAAAACATGAAAAAATATTTCAAGTTCATGAATTGGAAGAATCAGTATTGTTAAAACATCCGTACTACTCAAAGCAATCTACAGATTCAATGCAATTTCCATTGAAAAACCAACGAAATTCTTCACATAAATAGAAAAAAAGTTCTAAAATTTAAATGGGAGCAAAAAAGACTCAGAATTGCCAAAGCTGTTCTAAGCCAAAAGAACAAAACTGTAGAAATGACATTACTTGACTTCAAATTATACTACAGAGCTACAGTAACCAAAACAGAGTGGTACTGGCATAAAAACAGACACATAGATCATAAAACAGAAAAGCAAACCCATAAACAAATCCACACATCTAGAGTAAACTCATTTTTGACAAATATACCAAGAACATATACTGGGGAAAAGACAGTCACTTCAATAAATGATGCCGGGAAAATTGGATAGCCATATGAAGAATAATTAAGCTAGACCCCTCTCTTCTCACATACAAATATAAAATCAAAATGAATTAAAAACTAAAAACAAAGACCTCAAACTATTAAAGTACTACAAGAAAACATCAGGGAAATTATCTAAGACATTAGTATGTTCAAAAATTTCTTGAGCAATACCCCACAAGCACAGGCAAAATGTACAAGTGGGATCACGAGTTAAAAAGCTTCTGTATGGCAAAGGATACAATTAACAAAGTGAAGAGACAACCTATAGAATGGAAGAAAATATTTGTGATTTACTAACTCGACAAGGGATTTAGAAACAGAATACATAAGGATTTCAAACAACTCTGTAGAAATAAATCTAATAATCTGATCAAAAGATGAGCAAAAGATTTGAACAGACACTTCTCAAAAGAAAACATACAAATGGCAAACAGGTATATGAAAAGGTGCTCAACATCACTGATCATCAGAGAAATGCAAATCAAACTGCAAAGAGATATCATCTCACCCCGGTTTAAATGGTTTCTATCCAAAAGGCAGGCTACTACAAATGCTGGCAAGAATGTGAAGAAAAGGAAAACCTTGTACACTGTTGCTAGGATGTAAATTAGTACAACCAAAATAAAGAACAGTTTTGAGGTTCCTCAAATAATTTAGCTACCATATGATCCAGCAATCCCACTGCTGGGAATGTACACAAAAGAAAGGAAGTCATTATATTAAAGAAATATCTGCACTTCTATGATAGTTACAGCACTATTTACAATAGCCAGGATTTGGAAACAACCTCAAAGTCCATCAACAGATGAATGGATAAAGAAAATGTTGTACTTATATACAACAGCATTATTCAGCCATAAAAAAAAAAGATCCAATCATTTGCAACAGCACAAATGGAACTGGGGATCATTATGTTAACTGAAACAAGCAGGCACAGAAAGACAAACATTGCACGTTCTCACTTATTTGTGAGATTTAAAAATCAAAACAATTAAACTCATGGACATAGAGAGTAGAAGGACGGTTACCAGAGGCAGGGAAGGGTAGTGGGAAACTGAGGGAGAGGTAGGGATGGTCGATTAGTACAAAAACTAGTTAGAGAGATAAATGGGACAAAAGAGTGATTATAGTCAATAATAACTGTACATCGTTAAATAACCTCAAGAGAGAGTCTAGTTGAATTGCTTGCAACTCAATGGATAAATGCTTGAAGGGATGGATACCTTGTTCTTCATGATGTGCTTACTTTACATTGCATGCCTGTGTCAAAACATCTCATGTACTCTATAAATATATGCACCTACTATATACCAACAAAAATTAAAAATTAAAAAAAGAATATTGGGGGTGATGTGGGCTGATATTTTAATTTTTTCGATTGAGGACAATACATTTTATATATTTGAAGTGTACAATTTAGGTGTTCAGGCGCAGTGGCTCACACCTATCACCCTAGCATTTCGAGACGCATAGATAGGAGGACAGCTTGAGCAATAGAGTGAGAACCTTATCTCTGCCCCCCACCCCAAAAAAAATTAGCTGAGTATAGTGGTGCATGCTTATGATCCCAAGTACTCAGGAGGCTGAAGTGGGAGCATTGTTTTGTCCAATAAGTTGTGGGTACAGTGAGCCATGATCTTGACGCTGCACTCCAGCCTGGAGGACAGAATGAGAGTCTTTCAAAAACAAAGTGCACAATTTGATGAATGTTTTACATGATGGCACCAGTAAAACCATCACAACAGTCAAAATAATAAACATATCCCTCATGCCCTCATTTCTTTGTGCCCTTTTGTAATATCTTTCCCCTTCCACTTCTATCCCATGTCCAAGCACTTTCTGATAACAAAGGTTATTATCTGTCACTATACATCAGTTTTCATTTCCTAGAATATTATATAAATGGAATTATACAGTATGTGCTATTTTTTGCCTAGTATCTTTCACTTAAAGTAATTATTTATAGATTCATCCACGTTCTTGCATGTATCAACAGTTTGCTTCTCTTTTAGTGTCCAGTGGTATTGCATTATATGGATATACCACCACAGTTTGTTAATTTATTTACTTTTTGATGAATATTTGATTTATTCCAGGTTTTTGACTATTACAACAAAATCTGTGCACAAAACTGTGTAGACATATAATTTCACTTTCTTTGGATAAACACTTTGGAGCAAAATGGCTAGGTTGTATATCAGGTGTATATTTAATGGCTTAAGAAATCCTCAGGCTGGGCGCAGTGGCTCACACCTGTAATCCCAGCACTTTGGGAGGCAGAGATGGTGGATCACCTGAGGTCAGGAGTTCAAGACCAGCCTGGGCAACATGGTGAAACCCTATCTCTACTAAAAATAGAAAAATTATCAGGGCATGGTGGCGTGCACCTGTAATCCCAGCTACTCAGGAGCCCGAGGCATGAGAATCACTTGTATCCGGGAGATGGGGGTGGGTGGAGAGAGAGAGAGGGAGAGAGAGAGAAGGAAAGAAATCCACATACTGGTTTTCAAAGTGGTTCTATCTTTCCTGCAGTAGTATCAGACTTCTAATTGTTCTACATGCTCTACAATACTAGTCATAGTGTTTTAAATTTAAGCCACTCTAATAGATGTAATGATATCTCATTTTGCTTTAATTTGTACTTTTCTAGCAAATGATGTTGAGCATATATGTATGTGTTTAGTTTTCTTGTACATATAATTTGCTGAGAATTTTCTTTTTCATTTTTTTGTATAACATATTTGACTTGTTAGTCTTCCTAACATATATATTGAGTTTAAGAGTTCTTTAAATATTTCATATACAAATCCTTTGTCATAACATGTTTTAAAAATATTTTCTGGCTGCGCATGATCTTGCCTGTAATCTCAGCACTTTAGGAGGCCAGTGCAAGTGGATCACTTGAGGCTAGGAGTTTGATACCACCCTGGGCAACATAGTGAGACCCTGTCTCTGCCATAAAATACAATAATAACTGAGTGGAGTGGTGCATGC
Source organism: Aotus nancymaae (assembly GCF_030222135.1). NCBI lineage: Eukaryota > Metazoa > Chordata > Mammalia > Primates > Aotidae > Aotus > Aotus nancymaae. Next base: position 10,440,078 of record NW_026988438.1, read on the forward strand.
CTGTGGTCCTAGCTATTCAGCTGGCTGCGGTAGGAAGATCATTTGATTCCAGGAGCTTGAGGCTGCAGTGAGCTGCGATTGCACCACTGCACTCCAACCTGGGCAACAGAGTGAGATGCTGTCTCCCCCAATCCTCCCCCCACAAAAAAAACTCTATAATTCAGACTTTTGTGTGCATCTACTCACAAAAATTTGACCAAACCAAGATCACAAGGTTTTGTCTTGTGTTTATTTAGATGTTTTATGACTAATTCTTTACTGGCTATGCCCTCTCCACCCTATGCCCCATGGTTTTATGATCCATTTTGAACTAATTTTTGCAAATGGCATGAAGTAAGAATAGAGGCTTAATTTTGCTTAGGAATATCCCCTTGTTCCAGCAGCATTTGTTTTGAGGATTATCCTTTTCCCAGTGTCTCGGTACTAATTGTAAAAGTCATTGGCCGCGTCTGTGTTAATCTATTTCTGATGCACTGTTCTGTTCCACTGTTCTTATAGCTATCTTTAGGCAACTTCTAACCTGTCTTGAGTTTTTTAAATGACTTCATTTTAATCTTTTGTTAACGTATTAAATATAACTGTTTGTTTTTATAGTGGATGATTTACTGTTGCTAGTACACATATTTAACTTATCGCAATCTACCTGTAAACATATTAAACCACTTACAGAAACATTATACTCCTACTTACCTTCTGCCTCCTTTTGAGCTAGTTATTTTTATAATAAATTTTATCTCTAAGCTTATAGATTATAGTAATTATATTTTAAACAAAGATAAATTACTTTTTAAAATAGGAAAATGTTATATCAAATTTTGACATTTTAAGGCTCTTCATTTCTTTGTGAAGAATTATATTTTTATCTGATGCTTTTGCCTTATCCCTGAAATACTTCCTTTAACATTTCTTACAATAAAGCTCCTGGGAATAAATTCTTTCAGCTTTTCTGTTACCAAAAAAAGTATTTATTTCACTTTAATTTGTAATATATTTTAACTGTCTATAATTCTAGCTGACTTTTTTTGTTTGTTTGTTTGTTTTTCATTTTACTACATCAAGGTGTTGCTCCAGTGGTTTCTGGTTTGCATTGTTTCCAAAGCTAAGTATTTTCTTATTCTTATATTTGATCCTCTGAATGTATTATGCCTTTTATCCTTGGCTGTTTTAATATTTAACTTTGTACAAATTGAAAATTTTCATTTTATTGCAAAAATGCAATACAATTTTTAGGGTTTTTTTAAATTATACTTTTTTGCCTTCTGCCTACATCCTCTCCTTTGAGGACTCTATTTACATTCTATTATGTTGCCTCAGGCTGTCCCAGTGACCACTGACACTCTTATTTGTCTTTTTTTCTCTTGGTGTTTAATTTTGAATAGTTTGTTTTCTTTTCCAATGTCTAATTTCTTTTGTAAACTTCCTCCAACTTACTTTCTGTAACAGAATTTTTATTTCATTTCTAGAAGTCTGATTTCCACTTTTTTAGATTTTCTATGGCTCTACTTTACATGCTCAAATTTTCCCCGAATCACTAAGCATATGTAATATAGCTTTAATAACACCAGTTTTAATATCTTTGTCTTCTAATTCTATGATCTCTTTTATTTTCAGGTAACTGCCAATTACCTGCTATTTCCTCTTATAGTTTATAATGTTCTATTTATTGTTATGCCTGGTAATAGTTTATTTGGTGCTGAACACTGTGATTTTGCTTTCTTGGTTGCTAGATATTCTTGTATTATTTCTAATATTCTTGTGCTTTGTTCTGTGACAGAGTTAAGTTACTTGGAAAAATAATTGATTATTTCAAGACTTGTTTCAAGATTTGTGAGTGTAACTGAAGCTGCCTTTAATCCAAGGGTTGGCAAACTAGAGCCCGTGGCCACCCCACTCCAGCCCATGCTCATTTGTTTACACATTGCCTGTGTCTGCTTTTGTGCCATAATTCGGAATTGGGTAGTTTCTATAGAGACTATAATGGCCCCAAACAACAACAATGTACTATCTGACTCTACAGAAAACGTTTGCCTGCTTTAATGCCCTTCTGAATACTCTGCACACTGTCACATCTGTCTTCCTCGACTGCAGAGAACATGAGCTATCCCTTGTTCTTTGTTTTCCCCAAGGATTGTTCTGTTCACTCCTTCTGGATGGTTCCATTTTAAGCCCTGCTATATTTCCTCACATGAATGTGTTGCTCTGTTCTCAGCTGCAGATTTGAGGAAGACTTCCTACAAATCCCTAGAGCTTTCCCGGCCTGGAAAGCCTTTTCCTCTCTGTTACTCAGCCCCATAAATTCCAATTCTCTTGGCCTCCCCAAAACCCAGCTCAGCATCCTCACTCTGTTGCCCCGGCTGTTGCCACTGGGCTCTACCTGGGTTCTTTCTTCATGTTCTGCACCCTGGAAACTTTCTTCAGACAGTTCGCTAGGAAAACTTTCAGCCCTTGCTCATCTAAGAGATTCCCCCTCTCTCAAGAATCACTTAACTAAGCAGCTCTGCCTGACAACTTGAATGTTTGTGGTTGCTGAGGGGTTTCCTCCTGCTGGGATTCCAGAGGCCCCAGGGAGCAGGTTCGGAAGAGTGAGCTGCTCCTTGCCAGTTCAACTCACTCATTCCCCCAGAGCCACTGGGGGCCAGGAATGAGTTCCAGTGCACAGTAGCCCCAAGCAGGGGCTTTCTCCCAGCTTTCTTCCCCTTCAGCACAACTTCTGTATCTTCCTTCCATCCATCCTCAGCACCTTCCCTCTGACCATCTGTTAGGAGCATGACAGTTGTTTTGGTCCCTTGGTGGGAGCTGTTATACCTGGTTTCATCTAGTCAGTCACCTTGCCCTACTCCCCTTTTTTGGCATTTTAATTGAATTGTTTGAATGTTTGTGTCAGGAGAATTTAGAAAAGAGCTTGGACGAAGAGAAAGGAAAGAGATATAGGAGAGAGGGTGATAACGAAAGAGGGTAAGAAGAAAGAAGAGAGGGATAAAGGAAGTAGGAGAGAGAGAGGGCTAGGGAGAGGGAAAGAGAAATTCTCTGTTGGGAACTATTACCATCGCTATCTTCATAGTTGAAATAATTTTCTTTCTACACCACTTCAGGTTTGGATGACAATAGGAGGAAGTAAAAAATGTTGTATATTTTCATGTAAGTGTAGTTTGTATTTGAAGCTACGAATAAATCACTAGGTGCTGCCCTTTGGAAACCCTATCAAAGGTCAGTTTATTTCTTTTGTTTTCTCCTGTAAACAAAAGGCTCATTTTCATGTACTTTGTTTCTGAATTTATCTGAAAACGATAGCAGTTCATACAGTTGAGCAATAGAGCCCAATAGGCACGAACAGTATCAGAAAACCAGCTCCAAGTAAGACTAAAATCTGATATTAATAAGAAAAGCTGGAGGTGTCCCCTGCAGCATTTTGAAATGCTGTGTATCTCTTCCCCTTAAAGATAATTCATTGTGTTTAGACAAGCTCAATATTTGCATTATAATTTTCCATATTCCTTTAAGACTAAAGGCAGTCATAAACATGGTATGGATACTTATATGGCCCACAATATGGCAATCTATTTAACTTAAATATATTCGCATCCCAAAGTGCCTAGGAAGACTGTATACAATATAGCAAACATTGTTTAAATGGAGAGTAGTGCTTTCAAGAAACCAAGAGAAGTCCCAAGGGCTAAACATAGAATAGAAAGTGAAAGCAAGAGTCTTAAGAAGTAAGAGCTCCTGGAGTCCTGGGATTGGGGAGCTGTTCTCAGGTTAGATAGATGCAAAAGACAAAAGGCAGAGCAAGGAGAAGGGATGGAATAAAAAACATGGTGAGGATCAAGAATCTTTAAAAAAATATATATCATCAAGAGTTGGTTAGAATAGGGAAAATAAAACTAAAAATAAATATAATAATATTTTCTGATTCAACCTAAGCTCTGCTGCAACTGGAGGGGAGGTGCTGGGGGATAGGTATCCCTCCTGAGAATCTGTGAAACAAAGAACTCTGCCTGTGTATGTTCATGATAGTGGGACCTTCATATTAGATAAAAAGGAAGAGAGACTACTACAATTATCTCTCTTCGCCATGCAAGGACACAGCAAGGAGGCCACACAAAAACTAAGAAGAGGATCCTTCCCAGAGCATGACCATGCTGGCACACTGATCTCAGACATCCGGCCTCCAGAACAGTGAGAAAATAAATCTTTCTTATTTAAAGTCATCCAGTCTATGGTATTTTGTTATGGCAGCGCCAGCTGACTAATACAGACTTTGATGCCGAGAAGTGGGGTATTATTGTAACAAGTACCTAACTATGTAAAAGTGACTTCAGAACTGGGCAACAGGTAGAGGCTGGAAGAGTTTTGAGGGGCATGTGACAAATATGAATGTTAAGGAGTTTCTGGTGATGTCAGACCGAAATGAGGAAGGTGGTTTTAGAAACTGGAGAAAAGGGGATTCTTGTTATAAAGAGGCAAGAACTTGGCTGAATTGTGTTTTGGTGTATTGTAGAAATCAGGACTTGCAAGAAATGAAATTTGACATTTAACCAAAGTATTCATGGGGCAGCTTCGGTCCTCCAAACTGTTTATAGTACACTGTGAAAGGAGAGAGAGATGTTGAAAAATAAATTATTAAGCAAAATGGAACTAGACTTGGAGAAGAATGAATGTGTGAGTGAATCCTGCATCAGCAACTGAGGTATCCAGGTTCTCTCATTGAGACTGACTAAGTGTTCTCATGACCCATGATGAGCAAGGAGAAGCAGGGTGTGCAATGGCCTACCTGCAAGTCACGCAGGGAAAGGGGAGCTCCTACCCCCAGCCAAGGGAGACCGGCAATTATCGTGCTACCCCACCCAGGAAACCATGCTTTCCACAGATCTTTGCAACCCGTGGATCAAGAGATCCCCCTCATGAGCCCATGTTACCAGGACCTTGGATCCCAAGCACAGAGTTATCCAGATTCTCAGCAGCCACTGAGCTGGAGACTAGGCGCCTAAGACTACTGACTTCCGACGGGGAGGGGCAGCCGCCATCACTGCAGCTGCCTCCTGCCTGAGATGACTGGGCTCTTGTGGGAAGGAGTGGCTGCCATCACTGTAGCTGCCTGCTACCTAAGATGACTGAGCTCCCATAGGGAGGGGCAGCAAACATTAAGCAGCTCCAGTCTGTTGTTTTTCCCCTGCTGGAGCTGGGAAAACAGGATGGTGTGGACCCAGGAGGAGTTCCCCACAGTGCAGCACAGTGACTGTGGCAGATCATGGCCAGACTGCTTCTTTAGACTGGACGCTGACCCATCCCTCCTCACTGGGTGGGGCCTCCCTGCGGGAATTTCAGCCACTCCAGCCAGCTCTGATCTCCCTGGGACAGAGCACCTGGGGAGAGGGGCAATCATAGTCTCTGTAGATCAGCGAACTTAGTATTTCCTCCTGCTGACTCTGAGGAATCTGGGCAGTCCAGACGAGTGGGATTTCCCCCCCACCCCCGACACAGCACACCCCCTCTGCCAAGGGGAAGACAGATTTGTTAAGCAGGTCCCTGATCCCATGCCTCCTGACTGGGTGAACTTCCCCTACCCCCAACTCCACAACAGGAGTCACCACACATCTTTTATAGGAGAGTTCCCACTGGCATCTGATTAGTGCTCCTCTGAGACGCAGCTTCCAGAGGAAGGAGAAGGCCACCATCTTTGCTTTTTCTGCAGCCTCCACTGGTGACACCTCCAGGTGCAGGAGGGACCCAAGCAAATAGGGTCTGGAATGGACCTCCAGCAAACCGCAGCAGCCCTGCAGAAGACGGGTCTGGCTGATAAAAGAAAAATGAACAGAAAGAAACAACAACAGCATCAACAAAAATGTCCCCACAAAAACCACATCCAAAGGTCAGGTGCCTCAAATATTGACAGTAGATAAACTCATGAAGATGAGAAATAGTCAAGGGAAAAAAACACTGAAAACTCAAAAAGCCACAGTGCCTCTTCTCCAAATGATTGCAACACCTCTCCGGCAAGGGCACAGAACTAGGCAGAGGATGAGATGGATGAATTGACAGAAGTAAGCTTCAGAAGGTGGGTAGTAATGAACTTTGCTGAGCTAAAGGAGTACGTTCTAACCCAATGTAAACTATTACAGGAACTGCTAACTAGAATAACCAATTTAGAGAGAAACATAAATGAGCGGATAGAGCAAACTTAACAATGCAACCACAAGTATCAATAGCTGAATAGACGAAGCAGAAGAAACAGTTTCAGAGCTTGAGGACTGTCTTGAGACAAGATTAGAGAAAAAACAATGAAAATGAATAAACAGAACCTCTGAGAAGTGTAGGATTATGTAAAAAGATGAAACCTATAACTGACTGGAATACCTGAGAGATGGGGAGAATCTCTCAGGTACTCCAAGTTGGAAAGCACACTTCAGGATATCATCCAGCAGAACTTCTCCAGCCTAGCTAGACAGGCCAATATTCAAATCTAGGAAATCCAGAGAACCTCAGTAAGATACTCCATGAGAAAAGATCAACACCAAGACACATAATCATCAGATTCTCTAAGGTCAAAATGAAGAAAAAAGTGTTAAGGGCAACCAGAGAGACAGACCAGGTCACCTCCAAAGGGAAGCCCATCAGACTAACAGCAGACCTCTCAGGAGAAACCCTACAAGCTGGAAGAGATTGGGGACCAATATTCAACATACTTAAGGAAAAGAATTTCCAACCCAGAATATCATAGCTGGAGAAACTAAGCTTCATAAATGAAGTAAAAATAAAATCTTTTTCAGGCAAGTAAATGGTAAGGGCATTTGTCACCACTTGGCCTGGCTTGCAAGAGATCCTGAAGGACCTGAAGTTTTAAAATAGTCTCAGCCTAGGTAGGCTGCAAAAAATAAGAAAACTTATTCTGAAAAGGACAACTATTTGATAAAAAAAAAAATCATGGTTACAAGTACGGATTTAATCAGTCACCTCAGTGGAAGCCAAAAATAGAACTGGGATTATACCAACAAAAATGCTGTAATTCAACCTGAAAGGACAGAAAAAGTGAGGCAGAATGAAGCAGTCTGTGGAACTTCTTGGATTCTATAAGGAAATACCATGGAGCTATTTGGCCACATACGTATGATACTCTTTAAGAAAAGGAAAGAATGACTCCAAAGACAAGTCAGAGATTATCAACCCTGGGGAAAAGGGTGTCTTCTCCTTGGTGTTAGAGTGGAGCTGGCTCTCCAGTTTCAGTGGGCTAGGATTACACTATGGTGAGGTGTTGAAGGCTGCCTTCACAGAAAGCAGGGGTGGAGCCCTCGAAGAGAGCTGCCTAGCTGAGCTGTGAAGATGATGTAAGTGTGACATTGCAACCCCAGTCGGCCTGGAGGGGAGAACATTGAACCAGAGAGAATTATTCGTGATCCTTAACATCGAATGGTATTTATCTTGCTAGATTTTGGACTTGCTAGGAACCTGACATACCTTTCTTTCTTCCAATTTCTTCTGTTTGGAATGGGAATGCTTATCTATTCCTTTCCCACCATTGTATTTTGGAAACATCAGGTTTCACAGATTTGCTGCTAGAGAGAAGTTTTGCCTCCATATTAGTTGTATCTTGGGTCTTACCCATATTTTATTCAGATAATATTGAGATGAGACTCTGAACTTTAGACTTCAGAGTTTAGGCTAGAAAGTTAAGACTTTGGGACTATTGGGGTAAAATTAATGTATTTTGCATGAGAGAAGGGCATACATTTGGGGTGATCAGAAGCAGAGTGTTATGAACTGAATGTTTGTCACTAGCAAAATCATACATTAAAGCTCTAACCTGAAATGTGATGGTATTTGGAGGTGCAGCTTTGCAGAGAAAATTAGTTTTAAAGGAAGTCGTGAGGGTGGGACCCAAACAATGAGATTGGAGTCATTATAAGAAGAGGAAGAGAGGCCAGAGTTCTCTTTTAACCATGTGAGAACACAGCAATAAATGAGCTGTCTGCAAACCAGGTAGAGGACTCTCCAGAACTCAATCTGCTGGCACCATAATCTTGGACGTTTTAGCCACCAGAACTGTGACAAATAATTTTCTGTTTCTTAAAAGATAATAAAAGACAGTATTTTCATGATTCCCAGGTTAAAGAGCTAGTTTTTATTTCTAGTTTTACTTTTATTTTTTATTCTTGTTTTAGAGACATGGTCTTGCACTGTTGCCCAGGCTGAAGTGCAGTGGTATGATCATGGCACACTGCAGCCTTGAAATCCTGACCTCAAGCGATCCTCCTATCTCAGGCTTGCAAGTAGCTAGGACTTTTGGCATACCACCAGGCATGGCTAATTTTGTTTGTTTGTTTCAGACACAGGGTCTCTATGTTGCCTAGCATGTCAAACTCCTGGTCTCAAGTGATCTTTCTGCCTCAGCCTCCCAGTGCTGGGATTGGAGTATAAGCCATTGGGCCTAGTCTGAGAAACTATTCTTAGACAGGGCACAGAAAGCAATAATCATAAGGGCAAAAGATTAATAAAGTCTACTACATTCAAAGGAAGAAATGCTATTCATCAAAAGACATTATTAAGAGAGTTAAAAGCAATGTCACAAACTGTCAGAAGATATTTATAATATATTTAACTAAAAAAGACTCATATTTAGAATAGTACTTTAAATTCATATGAAAAAGAGAGTCCAAAAAAAGGGCATGAGCCTTGAATCTGTACTGCAAAAGAGGATTATTGAGTGATCTATAAATGTATGAAAAGTTGTTTGGGCTCATTAATAGTCAGGGAAATAAAAAATAGAACTACAGTGAGAGAGAGCTCATGACATCTAGATGAAAAAGAAAAATACATAGTGCCTGACTGTACTGAGGATATGGAGGCACTAAAACTGCTGCTGGTAGTGTAGACAAGTCCAGGTACTTTAGAAAATATTTTGGCATTAATTTAAAAAGTCAACCTTTTTTAATAACTTATTAATTATGTTACTAAGTATATTCATGTACACCAAGTAACATGAACATATATTAAGAATATCCATAGCACCATTATTCATATTTTCCAAAAATGGAAACCACTCAATGTCCATTAATAATATATAATAAACTATGATATGTACATTCAACGAAATAGATACAAAATCCAAATAAATGAATATCTGCATAAATTAACATGAATAAATCTCAAAAATATAATTTGAATAAATAAAACTAAAAAAGAACATACATTTCTTTAAATACTATTTAATAACCAAGCAAAACTAAAGTGTATAGTGTTGTGAGTTATATCTAAAACTGTAAAAAAATAAAAATAAAAGGAAGCAATTACTATACAATCAAAGTAGTAGCTACTCTTCCAAGGAAAAAATGCCTAGTTATTAAAAGCAAGTAGTATTGTATTTCTTGATAAGCAATGGTTGTATCAGTGTATACTTTAAGATAAATTCATTTGTATATCTTTCTTATTTGAACTTTTATGTTATTTGTTACATTTCCTAATTAGAAGGTTAAATTTAAAAGTTAGTGTGGAAAAAGTGTCTACTTAAAACCTTTCAGCTATATTCTATATGCTCACGGGAAATTATTTGCTGGTTGGCAGGGTATTCAATGAGGTTCTCTATAATTCTGTTTCAGCACAAGTATTGCTTTTCCACACTACTTGCCAACACTCCTATGACATACAAAACTAGGATGAATTTCTACCCATGGCAAAGGAATGGAGAAAACCAGGCTGTGCTGCTTTCACCCTCTATTATAGAATTATAGACCGGAGAATGGGCAGAGAGGCAGAGAACTAAACAGGGATCAGATTATAAACGTTTCCTTATTTCTCTAGGTGTTCAAGGACAAATGTTATGGTCAATGTGCTCACATTTTACCCTTGGAGTCTACCAAATAATACTGAATAAAAAAATGAATAAATGCATTTGATCTTTAACAATAATGCTTTTGCTCTTTACCTCAATGAGGGCCTTGCAGAGGATAAAATAAAACAATAGATATAAAATAAAATTATGAACCCAGAACGATGCATGGGGTAGAGTGCACTGAATGCATATTAATGTTTTATTTATTATTAGCTTAAAGGCTTTGAAAATGTTTATTTCAAATATATTGAAAATGTTCATTCATATTATGATTTTAACTTTAGTAAAATGTGAAGGAACCGTCTTAGTTTGCTAGGGGTTCCATAACTAACTACCACAGATAAGTGACTTAAACAACAAAAATATATATTCTCACATTTGGAAACTGGAAGTCCAAGCTCAAGGTTCCGGCAGGGCAAGTTATTCCTAGGTCTCTCTCCTTAGCTTGCAATGAACTACCTTCTCACTATTTCCTCACATACCATTTTTTCTGCGTGTAAGCATACCAGGTTTGTTTTCCTCTTCTTATAAGAATACCAGTCATGTAGTATTAGGGCCTTATCTTTATGACTTCATTGAACTTCAGTTGCCTCTTTAAAGGCTGTATCTCCACATACTGTCACATCAGGGGTTAAGGATTTAACGTGAAATCTGGAAGGGTAGGTTCACTCCATAGTAGGGACTAAATTAAAGTTTTTCTCTAGCTCCAATTTTCTTTTCTTTTCTCTTCTTCCTCTTCTTCTTTTTTTTTTTTTTTTTTTTTTTTGAGACAGAGTCTTGCTCTGTTAACCAGGCTGGAGTACAGTGGCATAATTTCAGCTCACTGAAACCTCCGCCTCCTGGGTTCAAGCGATTCTCCTGTCTCAGCCTCCCGAGTAGCTGGGACTACAGGAGTGTGTCACCACACTTGGCTAATTTTTTCTATTTTTAGTAAAGACAGGGTTTCACCATATTGGCCAGGCTAGTCTCAAACTTCTGACCTCATGATCTGCCCGCCTCAGTCTCCCAAAGTGCTGGGATTACAGTCATAAGCCACCACGCCCCACCTCTAGCTCCAATTGTCAAGAAATCATAAAATGTGGAAAACCATAAACTCACTGGGCCTTATACAGGTATTGTGGAGAAACATATTACTTTCCCCTGCATAAATTTCTCCCCAAGTTGTACTTCATGTTACAGACTCACATGCTATTCACTTGGTATCTAAAATCTCTGGCTTTCATTGTCATTATTATCGGGCAATAGGAAAAGAGGAGGAAAAATTGTAAAGAATATCTAGGGCCAGGGATGGATGAATTGGTCTGAAGCCACTTCCTGGCAAGAAACAGTCTCAAAAACATATAAGCACAGCTTAACTGTATACAGACACATGGCAAATCTGCGTTTTCTTTCCATTCCAGTCCACTAGGCAGTCTAATGAGGTTGTCGCTTATGATCTGCAATTGGTGGTAAACTTAACTAAACCTTTCTAAATTCAAGTTTCTTCTACGAAATGGAAATAATTACATCTAACCTGTAGAAAAGGTTGTGAAGATTGAAGGCCATGACGTATATAAAGAGCAAGGCATATTACAGGCATGTGGAGGGTGTTAATAATTTTACCTTGTTGAAGTATTATTAAAACCCATGTATAGTTTTTATTAAGGAATTGGGTTCTTTTATTAAGTGATTGGAAACAAATTGTCTTATAATTCTGATATGTTTGCAGTCTTACCTGTCCTAGAAACAGTGATTACTTGTCATAAACAACTTCATAACATAGCCACTTTTCTTAAGCATCTGATGCTATTTCTCACCATCACCTACTGGAGAACATCTTTTCAGCTACTGAGAAAGCGTCTTACGGATGAGACACGTAAAATGCTAATTGTTCCTATGTCTGATGTTACTTGGATTTTAGGTTAATGCATATTATTTAAAGTATTTTTTAAAAGTTTATTTTCATTCTCTAAATGAAGATGAGGATCAAAATAGCTTTATATGTTTTGAATTCGTTTCACAATGTGACAGAGGTTGACCTCTTGCCTTCTCAACTTAAGGAAATCTACTAAACTATAAACTGAGCATACTATGCTAGCTATGCAATGAAGTTTCTCAATTATGCTGAAAGAAAGAAAACAAAAGCAATAAATATCTGGAACTTAAAATACAGAGAGGCCTGAAGAAGGGACCAAAATGTGTATATGAAGAGATAATCCATGACTGCTGTAAATAATTTCCCTTTCGGGGGTTTATAGCTCAACTCAACTTAATTTGGGAGATACTGTGAAAGATACTGCTTAATGGGACATGAGTTATTGCTGAACAGAGTAATGTTTAACCTTTATCACATATCAATGACTATTTCACAATGAGTGTGGTTGATATGGCTCATTCTAGTTCACATGTAATGATATGTTTATTGTTATCCTGCTGTGCTGATTAGATTTTTAAAAGAGTGTTTAAATGAAAGGCCAACTAAATGGAAGTCTAGCTCATATCCCTATTATTAAAGTAGAAATGACAGACTTTTTATGACTTAGTTAAACCCTAGATATTCTCACCTTTATTTAAAATGAATAAAAAGCTGACATTGTTCCTAGCATTTATGTATAACATTAAGACAGTGAGGTAATTTATATAGTGTAGCACTTAGGAAGTGAACTCAGAAGTTAGAAAGCCTTGATTCCAAGCCATACTCAGCCACTTTGGGGCTACTGGATCTTGTGGAATATGCTTAGCCAGTCTCGGCCTCAATGTTTTTATCAATCAAATGGAGTTAATAAAATTGCTGACCTCAAAGAGTCTTTATCAGTGTTAAGCAACAAAAACATCGGCGAAGCACAAAGAAGTTCTTGGCCCCTAGTAAATTTTGATAAGCTTTTTTATATTATATATATTGATTCTTGAATATAGGCATGTTTCCGAATAAATTAATATGTGTTTTCTTAATAAAATGCAATTTACTTTTGAAAAATTCAAACTCAGTATTTAAAATACTTTACACAATATTTGCTTTAACAAACTGCTTTTATATTTCTGCCTTGTCTGTCTATGGTTCACATGATTTGTGATTTTCCAAAAAAAAAAAAAATTACCTGCAACTAGGTAAGAAATGACTAAGCAACAGACAAGTTTATTTGCTTGGTCACTTTAACCACTAAAACTAGTAATTGTCCAATTCAGCCACAATACACAGTGAGAATTGTTAAGGTCGTAAAATATTTGCTTAACTGTCAGTTTTCTTAATGAATTACATTTATTATAAATAAACCCTTGATTTGTTACACATAGTTAGGCATGTGTAGGGCAACACAGGGCTTTCCTCAACCCGCTAGGAATGTTGGATGATGGTTCGGCAATTATCATATCACCTCTCTAAAAGTGATACATTGGCAACCAGATCCAGGAAGAGGCCATTTTCTGATGGCCACACCTGTTGCACTAAAGTGTTAATTGAATGCAGACACCAGGAAAAAGCATCTTTCCAGGCAAGTGCGTTAAGAGACAAAATGGCTGAGTATAACCTTCTGGGGGCGCAGCACCAGAAAAGAGAAGAAAACCTCAGATGGACACGGTACAACTTCCTAAATAAACTGTGTGTGCTCACTTCCCAAGAGAAAGGAGAGCCCTGCACGTGCAGGCAGCCCACCCAGTGGGAAGAATCATGGGAAACGGGTGCAAGGTGCCAGGAGTGGGCCAGCCTATAAAGTTCTAGGATATATATCTTATTGACTATGTATAATATGTGTATATATGTATGTGTGTGTGTGTGTGTGTGTGTGTGTGTGTGTAAAGAGAGAGGGGGACAGAAAGAGAGAGAGAGAGAGACAGACGCACTCTATCACCCTGTCTGGAGTGCAGTAGCATGATCGCAGTTCACTGCAGCTCTAACCTCTAGGCTCAAGTGATCTTCCCACCTCAGCTTCCCAAATAGCTAACACTACAGGCACAAATCACCATGCCAGCTAATTTTTTTTCTTTTTCTTTTTTTTTTTTTTTAGTTTTTTTTTTTGTGTGTGGAGACAAGCTCTCCCTATGTTGCCTAGGCTGGTGTCAAACTCCTAGGCTCAAGTGATCCTCCTGCCTTGGCCTCCTAAAGTGTTGGGATTACAGATATGACCCACAGCACCTGGCCTAAAATACTGTAACCTGCACCAGATTCAGAAATTAACTGAATGCAGTTGTATCATCAGGTTTCTACTTTGAGGAAATGACTTTGAGTACTTATATCTCAGAGGTGCTCTATAGAGACCCATACTTTCAATCTGCTAAAGTAATGTTTTGTGTTTTTTTTCAGCATTTAGGCTTTTTCATTTGAAAAAGAAATTTCATATTGAAAAAAATCTTTTACTTGCCTGAGCAAGGATGTGGAGAAAAAGGAATCTTGTACACTGTTGATGATACTGTAGATTAGTACACTCACTTTGGAAAACAGTATTGAGGTTCTTCAAAAAATAAAAACTAGAATTATCATATGATCCAACAATGCCACTTCTGGGTATATTCCAAAGGAATTAAAATCAGCATGTTGAAAAGATGTCTGTACTCCTGTGCTTATTACAGCATTATTCACAATAGCCGAGATATGTAAACAACTGAAGAACTTGACAGATGAATTACAAAATGTAGTCCATTACAGAATAGACAATGGAATGATATTCAGCCATTAAAAAGTAGGAGATTCTGTAATCTGTGACAACATGGATGGACTTAGAGGATATTAAAGTAAGTGAAATAAGTAACAAACATAAAGACAAATACTGCGTGATGTCACTTATATGTGAAATCTAAAAATGTCTAACTCATAACTCATAGATTTAGAGAGCAGAATGATAGTTACCAGAGGTTGTGGGGAGGGTTGTATGTGAAGAGGTTAGATAGGGAAATGGAAGACTTTGGTCAAAGGATACAAAGTTTCAGTTATATAGGAGGAATAGGTCTGGTGATTTATTGTATAGCCTGGTGACTATAGTTAGTAATAATTATATTAACTAAGTTATGATTGATTATTGAGACATAATAGTATTTTTAATTGACAAATAATAATTGTCAGCCAACCTAACAGTTATAAGGTCATATCTTATTGTGGTTTTCAATTACATTTAATCCAGTGATTAGAGATGTTGAGCATTTTTTCTTATATCTGTTGGTCATTTATATGTCTGTCTTTGAGAAATGTCTCAATAATCAATAATATATTGATTATTTCAAAATAGTTAAAAGAGTGATTTTAAAATGCTTTCACACAAATAATTATTAGGTATTTGAGATGACAGACATGCCAATTAGCCTGATTTGATCATTCCAGAATGCATACATATATCAAAACACTACATTGTATTACATAAATATATATAATTACTATTTGTTCAATTAAAAATAAAAAATAAATAAAATCATTTTTATCTATTCAGCAAAAGAAGTCTCCAGAACATCTCTACCAGGCAATATTTCCTTAACTTATTCACATTTCAGGGGAAGAAAAAAAATTATTTATGAATGTGTTAGGCACAATAATGCATCACTCTTCTAAGCCCAAATACGCACACATTCGAATCCCCAGAAGCCGTGAATGTTATTTTACAAGGCAAAGAGGAATTAGATTGCAGGTGGCATTCAGCTAAGGTAGCTAACATTATAACACAGAGATTATCCTGGATTATCCAGGTGATCAAATAATAATGATGAGAATACTTGAATATGAAAGATAGAGGCAGAATGCAAGAGTCAGAGGGAGGCATGATTATAGAATATGATCAAAGAGATTCAAATTTCTGCCTTTGAGATTAAAGAAGGGGGCCACAAGCCAAGGAATGTGTTTGGCCTCCTGAAGCTGGGAAAGGCAAGTAAACAGATATCCCCCTGGAGCTTCCGGAATGGGATGCAGTCCTGCTGACACCTTGATTTTTCCAATGCGACCCGCATTAGACTTCCAATCTACAGGAGTATAAGATAATATAACCATATTGCTTTAAGGTACTAAAACATAGAAAGAAGTAACTGAAGTAGCAATAGAAAACTATATGAAATGTTTCTTATATGTAATAATCTAGGATAACATCTTTATTAAAATCTGTGCTGAAATAAAAAGTGAAAGATGTGTACAATCTGAAGAGAAACATGAAGGTAGTTTGTGTTCCTGTGATCATCACAATATTATTCACAATGGAAAAGATGTCAAAATAATCTACGTGATGGTCAGTATGAATGGATAAAGCAATTGTGCTATATATACACAATGGAATAGTATTTAGCTTCAAGAAAAAAGACAATCCTGCCATTTGCAAGAACATAGGTGAAGCTGGTGGACATACGTTCAACGAAATAAATCAGAGAGAGAAAAAAATACTGCATGATCTTACTTATATGTGGAAGATCAAAAAAGAGAAAGAAATCAAATATATAAAAACAAGGAATAGAAAAATGGTGATCAGGATTGGGAGGGAGGGGAAATCGGAAGATATAGACCAAAGGGTAAAGAGATAGAGTTGTCTAGAATAAAGAAGTCTGTAGATCCAATGTACCACATGATGTCTCTAGTTAGTATTACTGTGTCATGGACAGAAATTCCCTAAGAGACTAGATTTGAGGTGATCTTATGTGGCAAGATATGAGTGAATGCACACTTATGTACACACACTCACAGAAATGGTAACTGAGACAATGGATATGTTAATTTACTCAACTGTAGTAGTCACCTCACCGTGTGAGTGTTTATGTATATCTTAAATATAAGGTTATGGTGGAAGGTGAAGTGGATGCAGGCACATCACATGGCCAGAGTGGGAGCAAAATAATGGAGTAGGTGCCATGCACTTTAAATAACCAGATGTGGTGAGAATTCAGTCAGTAGCATGAGGACAGCACCAACTCATTCATGAGGAGGAATCATGATGTTTTTAGCAAACAAACCACATATATGATGGTGGTCCCATAAGATTACGATTAAGCTAAAATATTCCTTTTGTCTAATGGCATCATAGCCATTGTAATGTAATGTCATAGCATGACATTTTCCTCACGTGATGATGCTGGTGTAAACAAAACTACTGCATGCTTAGTTCTGTAACAGTATAGCATATACAACTGTATACAGTATATAATTGATATTAAAAATAAACAGCGATGTTACTGGTTTATGTATTTACTGCACTATATTTTTTATCGTTAGAGTGTATTTCTACTTATGTTTTTGAAACGTTCACTATAAAACAGCCTGAGGCAAGTCCTTCAGGAGGTATTCCAGAAGAAGATACTGTTATTATAGGAGATGACAGCTCCATGCATGTTACTGCCCCTGAAGAACTTTCTGTGAGACAAGATATAGATGTGGAAGACAGAGACATTGATCACCTTGACTTTGTGTAAACTAATGAGTGTGTTTGTATCTTAGTTTTTTATCAAAAATATTATATTTAAATTTAGAATTGACACATAATAAATGCACTTAGTTATGGAGTTGTGTTTGTCCATTTGCCTAACTACAAAAAAATACTTGAGACTGAGAAACTTTAAAGTAATTTAATTGGCGCACAGTTCTGCAGGCTGTCCAGGAAGCACCAGTGGCTTCTGGGGAGGCCTCAGGGAGCTTTTACTCATGGTAGAAAGTGAAGTGGGTGCAGGCAAATCACATGGCAAGAGTGGGAGCAAAATAATGAAGGAGTAGGTGCCACACACTTTAAATAACAAGATCTGGTGAGAATTCATTCAATATCATGAGGACAGCACCAACCCATTCATA
Source organism: Aotus nancymaae (assembly GCF_030222135.1). Classification (NCBI taxonomy): domain Eukaryota; kingdom Metazoa; phylum Chordata; class Mammalia; order Primates; family Aotidae; genus Aotus; species Aotus nancymaae. Next base: position 10,457,624 of record NW_026988438.1, read on the forward strand.
AGGGATCCACCTTCATGACCCAAACCCCTCCCACCAGGTGCCATCTTCAAAACTGGGGATTACATGTCAACATGAGATTTGGAGGGGAAACCGTTCAAACTCTATCGGGAGTACAGTGTGACATTTCAATGCATGTGTACATTGCATGAGATCAAATCAGTGTAATTACCATGACCATCACTTTAAACATTTATTATTTCTTTCTGGTGACAACAATCAAAATCTTTTCCTGTAGCTATCTTGAAATATAAACACTGTTATTTGCTATAGTCACTTCACTATGAAACAGAACACCAGAATTTATTTTTCCTGTCTAATGTAACGTTTTATTCATTGACCAATCTCTCTCATTCTTTGCTCAAAACAAGGTACCTGCCTCTGTTTATCATCATTCTACTTCTTGTTTCTATGCAATTAACTTTATTAGATTCCCATATGAGTGACAACATACAGTGTTAGTGTTTTAGTGCCTGGCTAATTTCACTTTACATAATATCCTTCAGGTTCATTCATGTCGCCACAGATAAAGGAGTTTCATTCTGTTTTAAGGCTGAATACTATTCCAGTGTGTGTGTGTGTAGCCGGGGTGGGAGTGGGGGTGTTCCTTACCCATTCATTTGTACATGGTTATTTAAGTTAATTGTGTATCTTGGCTATTGTGGATGGAACGGTGCTGCAATAAAAAACATAAGAGTGCAGATATCTCCTTAACATACTGATTTCACTTTCTTAGGATATACACTCAGTAATAAAACTGTTGGATCATATGGTAGTTCTACTTTTAATTTTTTGAGGAACCTCCACACTGTTTTCCATTATGACTGTGCTAATTTACATTCCCACCAACAGTGCATGAGAGATATTTTTCCACATCCTGCCAGCATTTGAAACTCTGTCTCTACTAAAAATACAAAAATTAGCCAAGCAGGGTGGCATCGGCCTGTAATCCCAGCTACTCGGGAGGTTATGGCACAAGAATTTTTTAAGCCTGGGAGGTGGAGGTTGCAGTGACCTGCAATCCAGACTGGGCAACAAAGCAAGACCATGTCTCAAAACAAAAAAAGTTAAAAAATGCATTAACATACACAAAATCCTTAACACCCATATATGCAGCCTGCACATTTAGCCTTTTACTATTAAACAAAAAACACAAAAAGAAATATCATAAAGATTTTGAATAGCTGAGTAGCCTGCTATTAACCAGAAAATTTTCTAAATGCCACTGTTCAGTTTTATTGAGTGAATATATTTGCATTTCATTGAGTAATACAGTGACATACTTCTCTGAATTTACAGGGATAGCCAGGCAGAACTGGAATCCCATGACTGTGCCCATTCCATTTAATCCCTTATATTGAATAGGCTAGTTGGTTATCATGTCTAAACTATGGAATATATTTAGGCAGAATAATCTGAACAAATTATATATTCATTTACTAACTTTTCTATACCTCTACATGTTGAAAAGATTACATCAGTCAGAATAAATGATCTTCCCTCCTGTTTTACTCATTGTATATAGTAGGAGTAGGAGAGGAAACGGGTCCTAATGAGTCATCAGACTTAAGTCTCTTCATTAACAGTAACTAAAGCAGTGCATATATGTCAGCAGATAGTATACTTTGAAAATTACCAGGAAGAGACATTATATAAAACGATTTAATTTTAAATTTAAACTATGGCTAATCACTAGACAGAGTGGGTTCACTATGGGAACTCAAAGCTAAGCATCCAAGTCTAAAATTTTTGCTTTTAGTGTTTTTTTAGACAACTACTAAACACTGGAGTAAAATTAAAGAAACTAAAGTTAGAAAGTAATCAACACTGTGTTTTTTCTTTTAATTGAAAAGGAAAATGCAGTTCTGGTTCAGCGACTGTGGCTAAGAATTTCTTTTAACACCCTCCCCCCCAACCCCTTCCATTTCAACAAGGTTCTTCATTTAGCTGGTGGAGATAACTAGTAATGCAAGCTTGAGTTGACACACAAAAAACAGCATTATCAAAAAGCACTGCATCCTCATTTCTGATATCAGAATTGTATTTTTTAATTCCAATTAGAATAAAGGTCTTTACCCTTCCGAGAAATAGGTTTGTTGTGTTGTGAACTTTCTTTGTGTATTCTTTATGGTTACCTAGATATTTTCTTTCTACTCCATTAGTTTTATAGTGAGTTTTCCTTTTGCTTTATGATTATTCATTTCAGCAAAGATCAGTGTTTTATCTTGATAGATAGGTTTAGAAATTTCATACTTTAAACATTTCAGCTTTGCTCAGTGTTTTTAAAATACAGTTTTTCTTTCTACCAATCAACATCCTATCCTTCCCTCCCAACAAAGGAAAAAATATGGAGAAGAGATGCATGAAGGTCATCACTGAAGAGTCATAAACCATTGTGAAAAATGTCAAAACTATAATTTAATTAGTGCCCCATCTGTCACTTTCTGTTTGATGAGCACTAAATGTCCAATTATCATTTAATATCTTCTCTAATCAGTTCTGGCAAATTTTGCAGGAACACAAGAGATGACATTAATAGATGAAAGTGAGGCTACTCTTGCCACATTATCAGAAAGTAATTTTGAGCAGCACTGACTTACAATGGGGAAGGTAAGAATTTATTCCAATTAGTGGCAACATTTTATATCAATGAAGTTGTGGGGTGTATAACACAAAGAATTTTCTTTGTTCTCACCAGAAGTTAATGAAATAGCCCTACATGTAATTCTGTAGAAATTCTAGCATAGATTCTAATATTTCAAAAATGCTATTTATGTACTCAAACATCTTTAATACAGTGTCTTTGAAAGCCATCTACTTCTGGGGTAGTCTTCTGCCTTTTCTAAACTAGTTTTTTCCTCAGACAAAGGCATTGTTTGTATATACTGCATCCCTAGAGAGTTTTGTATTGCAGAGCATATGCCGAATCAGTTTTGGACATTGTCTTTTAAAAACGGAAACATGATTCACTCAGAGACTCTTTACCTAAAAATAATAATACTGAAACTTTTACCTGATATATGTGGCAGGGAAATTAGTTGAAATCTTACAAATTTGTTTTCCACTTTTTTTTTGCCCCCCGAAAAAAATTACAACAGCATTCCATTTCTGATTGTGACTGATAATTTATTTTAATTTGAAAAAAATGGAATTATAACCCAAAGGCTTTTAACTGTGGTCAAATTATTAAAGGCATGTTATAACCCATACTCCACACTTATCACTATTATTATTTTCCTTATGATTACTCTTTTGCTTTCTTACTTTTCAAAAATAGACTTTTATTACTGACTGAATAGGTAAAAACCATCAAGAAATTTCAAATTTTCCAGAGAATAATTTCAGCAGAGAAGATTGTTCTACATACAAGAACTGGAGGCCAAGTGAGTTAGTTGACTTGCTTAACGCTGGAACAAGTATATTAGCATTTTAAAATGACATCTTCCTATAATGTTTTATATTATCTATAAATATTAATGTAATCAGAATTCAGTATAAGGTATATATCCTAAAGATTTTTTTTTTAATCCCTGAACTCTAGTCATGCAACAGTAACAAGAAAATATATTCATTCAACATGTATTTTGTAGCTGAAGTGCTGGATGTTTTATCCAGAAGATTTTTTTTAAGTAAATTTTAAATTTGAATGTGGTGATGCAAGGCACTTCATTTATGATTATGGCATAATTGATTGGTTTCTGAAAAAAAATTTAAAAAATAAAGAGCTTTAGATCATATAGGCTATCTGTATATATACACTTTCCTAACTAGAAAGTAAATATCTGTGAAATATTTGACACATTCTAAATGATCTATTCCCTGCAGTCTTTTGAGCCTCTTCATCTAGCCATGCCTCCCTTCTTTTAACCTCTAATGTAAAGACTTCAATGAAAAGGACCAGACAGTCATGTCTATGTGACTATAGCCTGAACAACAGTAAGCAAATTATTAAACAAAATCTTACGTAGCCTCAAATATAAATGTTTATAATCAATAAGAAATTACAGTTATTCCCTATTGATTCAAAACTGATTTACTAGTTTTTCTGAATATGTGTTTTTATTAATGATAAGTAAAGTCTTTTCCTGACTTTTTCCTTTAATGAGAAAGTACATTTCACAGAAAATTTTGGGCCCATTCACAACTTTCTTTCTAAATGAAGTGTCTTGCTTCTCCACAAAAAAATGAGCCGTTCTATAAAAATGCTCTGAGGAAACTGACACTATCTGCCGCCTAGTAGTGGCTAATAAGACAAAGAAAGGTTTTTGACAAGTCTTCCCCAGTGATCATGACTAGAGACTTAAAATGAAGCTCCTTGCCTTACAGTATGTGTTTCAGCTCTATTTCTTGTGGGAAAAATATCATTGCTAATACATTTATATTCCTAAAAGATTGAAGCCAAGATTAGACAAACTGATTGTGGACTGATTTCAGCAAAACTTTGTTATGCTGCTGTGATTCTGTTTGACTTCTGTTTATTCTGCCTACCCTAAAAGACAATTTGGTTTAATTTATTTAAGAGTATAATAATGTATTCCATAACTTTAGCAGAGAAAGGAGAAAGGGGTTGTACCACTAGGTACATGAGGGTGAGTTCTCATTATGTGCATCCCTTGTGTATCCTTTGAGCTATAACTTGTAAAAACCTTCTCAGCTTATGAGCCAGAACTTCAATTGTCAGATTTATAAAACCCTAGTAGGAAGAACCAAAGTCACAACTAAAGGAAATTCTATTTTTTTTTAAAAAAAAAAAAAATAAAAAAAGGTAAAATCAAGCAGCAAATTTAAATGCCAAAGTAATCTTTCCTCATAGGAACCGTTTAACGTATAAAATCTTTTCTAGAAGACGGAATATTATTAATCCAAAATGCCACTATTACATTGCATCCCTTAAAGAGCAGCCTCAATTTCAAAAATATAGTGCAGGAAAAATGAAAAATGTTTCTAGACTCTTAACCCTACATTATGAAATAGATTTTAAGTATTCAGAGCGAAGGAGCTCATTCAGCTAACATCTCAGTGTGTTATTCCTTAATTAAATAGTCATATTTGAAATATCTTTCCCAAATATTGGGGAGCAGGTAAAAGGACACTCCCCTAACCAGAGAAAAAGCTTGGGTTTCACCTAGACTTGGAAGTCCCTGGTCACTTCTGGGTGGGTTGCCAGAGGAGCATCACCCTTATACGCAAAGAACAGCTGTCAGAGACCAACAGATGTACAGATAGAAATCCCTATTTTTTCTACTGGTTCACTCACTTGTTCTATGTTCAGCTTCTCATGTTAGCTTCCTGCCCATTTATTTACCTCAGACTAAGTGGATTATGTATGAGAAACTAGACAAAACATCTATGGTGTGTCACAGAGCTGCAAACTCCTAGAAAGGGGACATGTGGTTTCTGCTGTGTCTGATCTCAGTGTTTCCAGAGACCGGTTATGTCCAGAGAGGTATCATGGGGGATGAGACGCTTTAGAAGAGGCTGGAGCCCTTTAATCAATAACCCTTCATTTCACTCCGAAAAGTGCCAAATTGTCTTACAGTCAGAGGGCATTCACTTCAATTCTCTGTAGGCTATTGCATACTAATAATAACTAATTAAACACATATTTAAATCAGAAAACCAAATAACACAGTAGACAAAGTGTCAAAGGAGGGCATTTCTCAATTTTCTAAAGTTTTGTGAACTTTAATTAAGACCTCTAAAAATCTATATCGTTCTGTACATTTACTCTGAAATTTTAATGACTTAAACTTTATGTGATTATTCATTTGCACAAAAGAAGTCCCTAAGAAAAACAGAACTTGTGGGCAACCATCTGAAATATTCATTTCTTAATAATCTCCAGTCAAAGTCAAACCGTTTTGTCTCTCAAACAAAACAAAAAATTAACTGAATGGAAACAGTTTCCATATTAAAACACTATGGTGCCCTTTTCTAAAAGATAGAATATCAAGGTATGTAATGTAAATGTTAGAAAATATTCTCTCAGCCCTTATTTTCAGGAAAAACGTAAATCTTAAAATATGCAAGCTATGATTTTCTCTCAATACAACCTAATATAACCCAAAACTCATCAAGGCAGACCTACAAAGAGGCAAGTTCAACTAATGTAACACATTTCACAATAACATTATCAATGTTGAAAGTAATAGTTTTGCTGTCATTATTTGTTTGAATTAACTCTTTAAAACTCATAAATGTGCTATTTAATGTATTTCTGCTTCTTTATATGGAATAATGTCCCAGGAGCCTGAAAAACATAACAGAACTGCAACGGAAGCTCATCTGACTATTTACAGGAAGTATCATGGTGAGCAAAGGAATCTGACTCCTGTCTTAAAATCTAGTGTGCATCACTTTGGATTTGTAAATATTAAGGTCTCACAACCCTAAACTTCACTGTCCAATCCAGTGCCAAAACTTATTTCCAAATTCCCAAGAAAGGCAAAGGTAATTTGACCGATTCACAGAGAAGATTACCAAGACAGTGCAAAAACTGAAGAATCTGCATGAACAAGTACAGTAAATAATATTGCCTTATTAAAATTCAAGCTGTGGCTTCTAAACCAGATGGGTTAGTGAAAATATCTACATAGCTCATGAAGAAAAATAGCCTATTTGCTTTAAGAAAAAAAAAAAAAAAACACCAGAGTTTAGACAACATTCTGTAAAGCAAAAATATCTTGATGATAATCATGAAAATTTTACCTTAAAGAAACACAAATTCTACTTATTTTAATATAAATTTAGACTTTTGAATTGAGTATAATTTTATCAGACTGAAAAATTACTTACCTTGTGAGAAATAGGAAACAAAAATGTAAAAGCATTTTTTACTTTTTCAATATTAATTTTAATCGTCTAAATTAAATGACTGACATGTGCATATAAAAACTAAACCAAATAGGTAATGAGTATCTTGCTTTATCAATGTGAATAAATCTGAATGTAACCGAAGAACTGTAAAAGCGAGAGGTTTTTTATTCAGCGTGCTCATCAATTACTACCTTATACTCAGTGATGGCACTCATTTTGTATGGGAAAATTTTGAAAGAAGATGCTAACAATTTTTGGAAAACAAGGTAACTGGGAAAAGGTATTTTTTTCCCTCATATTTTTAGCAAGAAACCTAAATTGATTATTTTTATTTTGGTAATATGAAAAAGAAAATATGCAAAATTTTCACAAAAAATTCTATTATATTGAAGTTTTAAAAAAGTTTCTGTGAAACAAGTTCCGCAACAAGATCCACTCTGAGCCTCTTTTTCATGTTTTTAAAGGTAAAACATATAAATAAAATTTTTAAACATATTTTAATAAGGGGATTTTAAGTATATCACTTCAGTGATACAAATAAGCAAATAAAATTAACATTTTAAGCTGCCCCTAGCATATCTCCCATTTAATTTGTATTGAGTATTAAATCACAGTTTAATCAATGATGGAGTAATTTGGATATGATTAACAGATAAATGGAATGCTTAACTTTTGTTTCTTCAAATACAGATTTTGCCTATATATGGAAATACTTCTGCTTCCCCTCACCCCAAAACACACAAAAAAAATCCCAGTAAGATACAAAGCATATGTAAGATAAGTTTAAGCAATAATGAGGCAGGATAGGGTGGTTTCAGCAGAATAGAAAATTCCAGGCAACAGTTTCACATAACTAGCAAAATGAAACTGTCGAAAATTCCCATAGAATCTAGGGGCTAAGGAAACCCTGAAAAACCAGGGTGTGGCCCAAGCTGGCTAAGACTGACTGGACCCAACATGGCTTGGATTTAACTTAGGTTTCATCTAGGACCTCATTATATGCTCATTAACATATTAAATCACACATTCATTAACACCATGACAGTTCCAGGAACATCCATGTTTGGCGTAAAAATGGGTGGTACCACAATTCCAACTCATCTCTGCCTTTCTCCAGAAATCATGAATATTCCACCCCTTGGTTACAAAACCCATAAAGGTAGAAGCCCCAAACTGCACTATGCCACTATCTCTTGAGCACATCCGAACTCCCCTTTCTTGAGTGCGTACTTTTCACTTTACAATTTCTGTACTTTCAGTATTTTTCAACTCATCCTTGAAGTCAGTTTTGAGATGTTGTCAAGACCCTGGATACTGGCTGGGGTGGGGTCCCACTGACATTTGAGGACTTCCCCTCGCCCACTGGTATCAATAACAGTTTATTGCTATATTAATAATTATTTGTCAACTACTTTCAGCTAGGCATTGCTCTGGGCATTGGGAATAAAATAGTAAATAAGAGAGACCAAGTCCTCTCCTTTATGAAGCTTATAGTCAAGTCTCCACTCTGATTCCCACTTGCCCTTTACACTATGAAAGCTCTCTTAATAATTTTTTATTTTTAAATTGAGCCCTCCAGAAGAAAATTTGAAATTTAGAAAAAATATTTAAAGGGTAACATGGTTGTTGTTTGTAAACTGTTTTACTTCATGCAAATTAATTTTGTTATTTTCCCATTCACAATTAGGGAAATTATTTATCTCTGTTGGGGAAGACTAGAATTACTTGCATAATACTTTGTTTCTATATAACTTCATTTGGCCATAAGGGCAAATGATTTTATATAGAAGAAGGGTAAGCCACACAGTTCAAATATTAAATTAATAGAAAAATAAAAATGTACCCAAAACTCATGTGTGAATTATGCATGATATGGTCAATTTCATGTCTTGAGTTTCTATATTTTAATTTTTAAAATGCAGGAATATTTTATCAGTCAAAAACTGCAGGAGGCCATTCAACTGAATGAAAAGAAGATACCCATAATCAACTTACCTACTAATAAGAGCTGTCAGTCTAAACATTTTAAGGAAAAGGGGCAATGAAGATAAAATACATACATATTAAGGGTACTATTTTTGGTTTGGAAACCTGTAATTTTTGTGGGACAGTTAAAGTGTGTATCTGTTATTTTATATCCAATAAGGAAATACATGATTACCATCTGAAACCATTTTAGTGTATTTTTAAAGAAAACATGCTTTGTACCCAATAATTTACTGGAATAGGCGTACAACGAAAAGGAAAAGAGACACATGGGAACTTACAGCTTAAACACCGGCAAGTTTTCTACTTTCCTACGTTAACACAAGAGCTACCCATTTGTGTGTGTCTAGGTCTACTGTTGTTCTGTGAATTCATTACCACATTCAGGTGTTACCATTAAGAAAAAAGCCCCCAAACTTATCTTCTTATACAAAAAATTAAAAATAATGATATTCTTGTTTCTTTTATCTTCTACTGACCTTACAGGTTCTGCATAGGTCCTTGTTTACCCTTTGTCTCCTCCCCCTTATAGTGCTGTGTCATCACCAGGTAATACACACACTTGCTTCCATTCCCCAGCACATCTCACCTCCCATTTTCCTGAATTTCATACATCAAAAAGTATCTGGTAAGTCTTTCATTCTCTAGAGTCTTTAAAATGACTGATATGTTAATAACCTATACATTTAAAAGGAAGTGTCCTACAGAGCTTTAGAGCAGGCTATGAATTATGTCCATTCTCTGGAATCCACACAAAGTCTCTCATCTTCCCTGAAATTATTGCAGCAGCAGTAGAGGTGAGAGTAATATCCTAATTTTGAAGTGACCTTCAAATTCTTAGAAACAAAACTGAACCATCTGAGGCTACATTTTCAGTTCCATATAAATATCCTGTCATGCATTCTTGGTTGTGGATCGGAAGAGAGTAACAAAAAGGAGGGATTAAAAACAAATAGAATAAATTTTTATTTCTGCCTGGAACAATTGTGTTAACGACTTCTGTCTTCCCTGTTTCCATCTGTCTTGAGTTTTAAAAAATCAATACAAGGAGAGTGTATTTGCCTCTGTAGAAGGCCCTGTCTGTTGAAAATAGGTCAGAAAAAAAGGTAGTGTAAATTGTCCTGATGTCTCTCCCCCTTCCTGTACCTTTCAATTAATCATATATATTCAGGTACATAAAATTTTAAAAGTACGAAATTTGCATTTCAATAAAATACCTTAAATTGTTCTTTCTACAGAGTCAATGAAAAAAATTTAAATCATCCAATATATTATTATAATAGGAAACATCCCAAGGGAGAAGGTGATAATAAAGATGAGAACAATTAGGATTAATTGAATTACTGAGCAATAAAAGCAGACACAGGACTATCTGAGCAAAATACAAAAGAGTAGCAATATGCCCTTCTAAGAGAAGGCCTTGGCATCCAGAAACAGAAGACTGAACAAAAAGCATCCAAGCTGACAAATTTTTAAGAGGTAAATGATATACTGTATTAATAGATTCAAGTGAAGTGTGAAGAAGATCACCAAGATAACTGAAGTCTTTTTGAAAATTACCTTGCTCTCATTGGTAGTGACTCAGAACCAGTACAGAACACTAACAGATGATACCCAAACAATCCCGATATTTCCTCAGCCCAGGTATTTCTTCATGTTATTGATATTCACTGCATTCATATTAATCATGCATTGGTTTTCATGGAACAAAATGTTACCATCCACTTGAAATTTAAAAAACAAAACAAAACATTTGACGTCATTTATTTGTAGAGACAAATTACAAAATGCTTATATGTAAATTTATGTATAAACTTCCTGGTAAACATAAAACAAAAAGGATATGGCCTTACATTTCACAAAGTAGGTTCGTTACTTCCAGTAAAAAAACTGTGTTCAAGATGAGAAGCAACATTCAATCACCAGGGAATGTGTGGGCTAGAAATATCATGAGCAAAGTGTTGGGTGGTTTGCTGGATGCTTTCTTGTTTACCTTGTGTACTGTAATGTAATCAGAACCAGTGGTCAAGAAAATGTGAATTATAAAACTCTTTTCAAAATAAGAACAAAAGTAAAATACTTAGACAAAGATCAAGAAAATGATGAATGCCAAACCATTTGCCTTACAGACGTGTTCTAATTGATTATTTTCCTGTCTTGCTATTTTGATTGTATAGAATAAGGACAAATAAATAAATAGTAGTGAATAATATTTAGTATTTGTTATTTTAGACTTGTCAGATCTTATGAAATACTCTTACATTTTAGTCTGAAGGGAAACATTTACATTTTAGGAAAGAATAATTTATAGCTAAGTGGAATTAAAAATAATTTTTCTAATAGAAACGGGTAAAATATGGAGTCAAAAAGCTGTGGGTAAAAGTTTAGAAAATTAAGCAAATTAGCAAGAAGGCATAGTGAAAAGAAAACGTGAATAAATGAATGATAAAAGAAGGTAGTATTAATAGCAAATGCCTATGCAGTGCTCACCATATGTCAGGCAAGGCTACAGGTATATATGTTTGTTTGTGTATGTGTGTGTGTATCCCTAATGGCAAAATTATTCTCATTTTGCAACTAAGAAAATAAAAGTAGAGAAATATTCACCAACTACCTGCTCACTGATGTAGAGCTGGAATCAAATCTAGGAATTTGATTCCAGAGTATGTGGTTTTATTCACTGTAATACACTGTCTTTTCAGTAATGATATTCAGGAGGATTTATAAAAGAGAATTTGGAAAAGCCAAGAAAACAAAAAAATATGAAAGATCAAATGTGACTTTTGAATTCATCACTGAGACAAGAAAAATAGTTAATATCCCTCACTGTAAAGCAATGCTAATGTTGTATCAGTATCAAATAAAGGACAGGCAATTTTGTCCTTTCCCTTTGAAATTCAATTTATGATGTCCAGTGATGTAAATATCCAGCAGCAATCTGTGCTTTATAAATATTTAATACAAATGAAGTCATAAGTATAACTCAGACTAAATGCTAATTAAAAAATATAAAGTTTGGTAGTTACTTCCCCCCACCAAAACTTCCAGATGGTGTTTAATAGGTATACGTGACTATATTTAAGAATGACATAATTTAAATAATAATTCAAAAGCAATTTGTCAGTTATAGGAAGCAGCATTGGTAAAGATTCTATGACTTTTATCACAGTCCTTTTACTAGATAGCTCTCCTTCTTTAATTTTCCACTTTATTACCAAGTTTCTTGCCTCTGTTTAATAATTCTAAAATAAATTCTAAAAAATAATTTTGTTGTTAGGTCTTGAGAAAATGTAATATATAAACCACAAAGAGCTTTAAAGAAGCTAGACTGAACTACAAGCAGCCTAAAAGGGCTCCAATCATCTTGATAATTATTATTTAACTAATGTAAAATAATAATCCCAAAGACAGAAAATCATCTCACAAACTAATCTTAAGTGGAATACATAGAAATACACATCACCAGTTAAACAACCAAAATATATTAACTAATGCCCACACAGATTCAACATAATTGAGCTGAGATTAACCAAGTATTATTCTTTTAGTTATTGGTTATCTCTGTTCTATTAGTTGTTAAGATGTATGTATGTATATTTATGTGTGTGCACATGGGTTAATTTTATGGATTTCTGAATTTTTAAAATCAATTTTATCTCTAGCTGAGCTTCTTGAACCATAAACATACAAATTAATTTACTAAAATTAGTAAAAGCTTACGTACAAATTCTAATTAATGTCTACTAAGTTGACTGAGTACACACTGAATTTCAATGTGTAAGGCTTTATATATAACATGCTGCTGTTTTTCAAAAGTAAACAATTTGATAACTTTTCTTTCTTTTTGTATTTCTTTAGTTGAAATACTAGATTGAATTGGGTTTTCTGAGCCTTCTCTTTGTATTATAACTAAAATAATGCAAATTATCATTGAAAAATAGGAAAAATTTTCAAAAATTTCAAAATTCTCATTGAAAAACAAATCTATTTTTTAATCTTTCAAATAATTTTTATTTGGATTTTTGTTGGTGTGCAGTAGATGTATATATTTATAGAGTACATTAGATGTTTTGATATAGGCATGCAATGCTTAATAATCACATCATGGAAAATGGGATATCCATCCCCTCAAGTATTTATTCTTTGTGTTACAAACAATCCAATTGTAGTCTTTTGTTATTTAAAAATGTACAATTAAATTATAATTGACTATAGTCACCCTGTTGTGCTATAAAATGGTAGGTGTGATGCTTTTTAACTATGTTTTGTACTCAATAACCACTCTCACACATCCCCCACACTACCCCACATCCCTTCCCAGTCTCTGGTTACCATTCTTCTACTCTCTAATTCCATGAATTCAGTTATTTTGATGTTTGGATTCTACCAGTAAGTGAGAACATGCAATATTTTGTCTGTGCCTGACTTATTTCACTTAGCATAATGACCTCCAGTTTCATCCATGTCGTTGCAAATAACAGGATCTCATTCTTTTTTATGGCTGAATAGTACTCAATTGTTTATAAGTACAACTTTATTAATCTGTTGATGGGCACAGGTTGCTTCCAAATTTTGGCTATTTTGAACAGTGCTTCAACAAACATGGGAGTACTGTGCAGAAACTTTTTAACCTGATATGATCCCATTTGCCCACTTTTATTTTGGTTGCCTGTGCTTGTAGAGTAGTGCTCAAGAAACTTTTGACCAGACAGACCTGCTGGAAAGATTCCCTGATGTTTCCTTGTAGTAGTTTCATGGTTTGAGGTCTTAGATTTAAATCTTTAATCCATTTAGGATTGATTTTTTATATGGCTATTTTGTATATAGCTTCACTTTTCTTCATATGTATATTCAGTTTTCCCAGAACCATTATTGAAGAGACTGTCTTCTCCCCAGTATAGATCTTAGAATATTTGTTGAAAATGAGTTTGCTGTAAATGTGTGGATTTGTTTCTTGGTTCTCTATTCTGTTTCATTGGTCTGTGTATCTGTTTTTATGCCAGTACCATGCCATTTTGGCTACTATATAGCTCTGTAGTATAATTTGAAGTCAGGTAAAGTGATTCCTCCTGTTGCATTTTTTGCTTAGAGTTGGCTATTCTTGGTCCTTTGTGGTTCCATATACATTGAAGGATTGTTATTTTTTATTTCTGTGAAAAATGTCATTGGTATTTTGATAGGGATTGCATTGAATCTGTAGATTGCTTTGGGTAGTGTAGATATTAACAGTATTGATTCTTCTAATCTATGAACCTTGAATATCTTTTCTTTCTTTTTTTTTGTATCCTCTTCAATTTCTTTCATTATAGTTTTCATTAAAGAGACCTTTCACATTTTTGGTATTTAATTCTTAGTAACTCTTAGGTATTTACTTTTATTTGCGGCTATTGTAAATGGGATTACATTATTATTATTTTTTCAGATTGTCTGCTGTTGTCATAAAGAAGTGGTACTAATTTTCATATGTTGATCCTGTATCCTGCAACTTTACTGAATTACTTTATCAGTTCTAATAGGGTTTGATGTGTGAAGTCTTTAGGTTTTTGTAAACATAAGATCATATCATCTGCAAACAAGAATAATTTGACTTTACTTCCTTTCCAATTTGGATACCTTTAATTTATTTATTTTGCCTGATTGCTCTAGCTAGTTCTTCCAGTACTATATTGAATAACAGTGATGAAAGTGGGCACCCTTTTCAGGTTCCAGAACTTAGTGGAAAGGCTTTCAGTTTTTAGTATGATCCTAGCTGTGGTCTGTCATATATGACTATTATTATGTTGAGGTATGTTCCTTTTATACTGTTCTTTTGGAATTTTCATTATGAAGAAATATTGATTCTTATCAAATACATTTTAGCATAAATTGAAATGATCCAGTGGATTTTGTCCTTCATTCTGTTGATATGATGTATTACATTGTTTGATGTACATATGTTGAACCATCCTTGCATCCCAGGAATAAATCACACTTGGTCATCATGAATGATCTTTTTAATGGATTGCCAAATTCAGTTTGCTAGTATTTTGTTGAGGATTTTTTGCATCAATATTCATAAGAGATACTGGCCTATAATTTTATTTTTTGAAAGTGTCTTCATCTGGTTTTGGTATCAAGGTATTACTGGCCTTGTAGAAGGAGTATGAAAACACTCCATACTCCTCTGCTTTTTGGAATCATTTAAGTAAAATTGGTATTAGTTATGCTTTAAATGTTTTATAGAATTCAGCTGTGAAGTCATCAGATGGTGAGTTTTCATGAATTAGAGATTTGTATTACAGTTTTAATTTCATCACTTACTGGTTTCTTCAGTTTTTGAATTTCTTCATGGTTCAATCTTGGTAGATTGTATGTGTCTAGTAATTTGTCCATTTTTCTACATTTTCCAACTTGTTGGCACATAGTTGCTCATAGTACCACTAATGATACCTTCAATTTTTACACTATCCATTGTAAAGTCTCCTTTGTCATCTGTAACTTGTTTTTATTTGGATCTTCTCACATTTTTTCTTAGTTACTCTGTCTAAAGTTTTGTCACTTTGGTTTAACTTTTCAAGAAACCAACTTTTTCTTTCATTCATTTTTGTATTTTTTTTTCGTTTTAATTTCATTTATTTCTGCTCTAATCTTTATTATTTCTTTTCTTCTACTAATGTTGGTTTGATTTGCCCTTGCTTTTCTAGCTCTTTGAGATGCAACATTAAGTTGTTTATTTGAAGTTTTACATTTTTTTATGTAGGCACTAATGACAATACACTTTCTTCTTAGTACTGTTTTTGCTGTATCCCATAGGTTTCGATATGTTGTGTTTGCATTCTTATTTGTTTCAAGAAGTTTTTAAATTTCCTTTTTAATTTCTTTATTGACCTACACTGATTATTCAGTTTGGTCATAGTTTAATTTCCATGTATCTGCATAGTGTCCATAATTCCTTGTTATTAATTTCTAGTTTCATTATATTGTCATCAGAGAAGATGCTTGATATTATTTCACTTTTTGAATGTTTTAGACTTGTTTTGTGGCCTAACATATGGTATATCCTTGGGAATAATCTATGTGCTGAGAAAAAAATCTATGTGTAGCTCTTGGATAAAATGTTCTGGAAATATCTATTACATCCATTTGGTTTATAATGCAGATTAAGTCCAGTGTTTCTTTGTTGATTTTCTGTCTGGAAGATATGTCCACTGCTAACAGTGGGGTGTTGAGGTCTCCAGCTATTTTTGTATTGCCCTATCTCTCATGTAGCTCTAATAATATTTAGATATCTGGGTGCTCCAATGTTAGGTGCACCTATGTTTAAAACTGTTATATCATCTTGCTGAATTGACCTCTTTGTCATTATACAGTGACTTACTTTGTCTCCTCTTGTAGCTTTGGTCTTGAAATCTATTTTGTCTAATTTAAGTGTAGCTACTTGTGCTCCTTTTTGGTCTTCATTGGCATGAAATACATTTTTTTTCATCCCTTGATTTTCAGTCTTTGTGTGCCTTTATAGGTAAAGTTTTTGTCGTAGGCATCAGATCATTGGTCCTTATTTTCTTACCCATTTAACTACTCTATGTCTTCTGATCAGAGCGTTCAGTCCATACATTCAGTGTTATTATTGATAAGTAAGGACTTGGCTTCTTCCATTTTGTTATTTGTTTTCTGGTCGTGTTGTGGTCTTCTCTTCCCTCTTCTTTTCCTTCCTCTCCTCTTTTTTTGTGAAGGTGATTTTCTCTGGTGATATGATTTAGTTTCTTACTTTTAATTATTTATGTGTCTCTTATATGTTTTTGGTTTGAGGTTACTGTGCGGCTAGAAAATATTATTGTATAACCCATAATTTAAAGCTGGTAACAACTCTTTTTGCATAAAGAAACAAACAAGCAAAAAAGAAAAGTCATAAAAACTCCACATATTAGTTTCACACTCTCACTTTAATTTTTTTAAATATATATCTTATTTTACTGTTGACATCTTCAAAAATTGGTGGTTTTTATTTTTGAATGATTTATCATTTAGTCTTTCTACCTAGGATAAGAGTAGTTTATACACCTAAATCCCAGTGTTATAATATTCCATATTTTCCTGTGTGCTTACTATTACTAGTGAGTTTTATGTAGCTTATTGCTCATGAATATTCTTTTCTCTCCACTTGAAGAACTCTCTTTAAAATTTTTGTAGAACCTGTCTGGTTTAAATAAAATCCCTCAGCTTTTCTTTTTCTAAAAAAGTCTTTATTTCTCCTTCATGTTTGAAGGATAATTTCATCAGATATATTAGGTTGGTGCAACAGTTATTGCAATTTTTGCCATTACCTTTTAATGAAATAACTTTTACACCAACCTAAAACCACATTAACTTTTGCACTAACCTAATACTATGCTAGAGTAAAAGTTTTTTCTTTCAGCACTTTGAATGTATCATCCCACTCTCTCCTGGTCTGTAAGGTTTTCACTGAAAAGTCTGCTGTCAGACACATTGGAGTTCCATTGTATCATACTTGTTTCTTTTCTCTTGCTGTTTTTAGGATCCTTTCTTTATCCTTGACCTTTGAAAGTTTAATTATTACCATTATTATTTTACTTTTTTTTTTGAGACGGAGTTTTGCTCTTGTTGCCCAGGCTGGAGTGCAATGGCATGATCTCAGCTCACTGTCACTTCTGCCTCCCAGGTTCAAGCAATTCTCCTGCCTCAGCCTCCCAAGTAGCTGGGACTACAGGCACCTGCCACCATGCCTGGCTGATTTTTGCATTTTTAGTAGAGATAGGTTTTCCCCGTGTTGGCCAGGCTGGTCTTGAACTCCTGACCACATGATCTGCCCTCCTTGGCCTCCCAAAGTGCTGTGATTACAGGTGTGAGCCACCACACCCAGCCTGGAAGTTTGATTATTAAATGCCTTTGGGTAGTCTTTGGGTTAAATCTGCCCTGTGTTCTATAACTGTCTAGTATTTGGATATTGATATCTTTCTCTAGATTTGGGAAGTTCTGTTATTATCCCTTTGAATAAACTTTCTGGTGCTATCACTTTTTCTACCTCCTCTTTAAGGCCAATAACTTTTAGATTTGCCCGTTTGTGGCTATTTTCAAGATCCCATAGGCTGATTTTAGAGTGCCAGGCCTTGAGAGAACATAGGCTGTAGTCTTTTTATTCATTTTTCTTTTGTCTCTTCTGAGTGTATGTTTTCAAATAGCCTGACTTTAAGCTCACTAATTCTTTCTTCTGCTTGATAAGCTCTGCTGTCAAAGGGTTCTGATGGATTCATTATGCCAATTGCATTTTTCCTTCTTCATTCTTTTTAATTATTTCAATCTCTTTATTAAACTTATTTAATAAAATTCTGAACTCACTTCCCATGTTATCTTGAATTTTATTGAGTTTCCTTGAAATAACTATTTTGAATACTTTATTAAAAAAATCATATACCCCTTTTTCTCTAGAACTGATCCCTGGTGCCTTATTTAGTTTATCTGGTGAGGTCATGTTTTCCTTGATGTTCTTGATACTTGAAGATATTTGTCTGTGTCTGGGTATTAAAGATTAGGTATTATTATAGTTTTCTCACTCTAGGCTTGTTTGTATCCTTTCTTCTTGAGAAGGCTTTCCAAATATTCAAAAGACCTTGGGTGTTGTGATCTAAGCTGAATATGCTTTAGGGGTACCCCAAACCTAGTAATACTATGTTTTTGCAGACTCAGAAGTGCCACCTTGATTATCTTGGACAAAGTCCAGATTTCTCTGGATTACCAGGAAAACACTATTGTTCTCTTCCCTTACTTTGTCCCAAACAAATGGATTCTCTGTCTCTCTTCTGAGCCATTTGAAACTAGAGGTGGAGTGGCCCCAACACCCCTGTGGCTACCATCACCATGACAGTGCTGGTTCAAACCTAAAGTTAGCACTGCACAGGATCTTGTCCAAGGCCTGCTCTAACCATGCCCTAGCTACCACCTATGTTCTCTCAAGGCCTGTCACTCTAAAATCAGCATGTGGCAAAGTCAGTCAGACTTTCATTGTTTCCTTCAGGGTGGTGATTTGCCCCAGACCCCAGGTGGGTCCAGAGGTGCCATTTGGGAGCCAGGTACTAGGGTAAAAAACCTTAGAAGTCTATCTGGTGATCTCTTGTACTGCAGCTGAGCTGGCACTCAAACCATGAGACACAGTCCTTCTCACGCCTCCTTTTCCTTTCCAAAGGCAGAGGAGTCTATCCAATGGCCACTACCATCACAGGCCCATGGGGAGTGGGGAGTACTGCCAGACTATAGTCAATGTACCCCTGAGGCCCAAGGGCTCTTCAGTAAGTTTATGGTGAATGCTGCCTGGCTGGGATTCACCCTTCAGGAAAGTGGGCTCCCCTCTGACCCAGGGCAGGTCCAGAAATGCTATTTGAGAGTCAAGTCCTAGAACTGAGGCCCCCAGAGCCTGCTTGGTGCTCTACACTTCTGAGACCAAGCTAGTACCTAAGGTCCAAGTCAAAGTCCGCTTTACTTTTCCTTCTGCTTTTTGGAAGCAAGAGTCTTGCCCTGTAGTCATCACAGCTGGTAATGCACTGAGTCTCACCCAAGGCCCTTGATGTAGTACCTGGGTATCAGTGCTGATTATTCAGGGCCTAAGGGCTCTTCAGTTAGCAGGTAATGAATCCTGCCAGGACTGGGTCCTACCATTCAAGGCAGCAGGTTCCCTTCTATCCTAGGATATGTCTAGAAATGTCATCCAGAAGCTAGGGCCTAGAAAAGGGGCTTCACAGATCTGATCATTGCCCTATTCTGCTGTGACTGAGCTGGTATCAAAGAGGCAAAACAAAGTACTCTGCAGTCTTTTTTGTCCTCTCCTGAAGCAGAAGAAAGGTGTCTTTTTTGGAGTCATGAGCTGTGCAGCCTGGGGTTAGGGGAAGGGTCACGTTCATACTCCTTTAGCTGCCCTTGCTGGTGTCTCAATAGGTCTCTCGTTCCCCCAGTCTGCTGACTCTGGGCCTGTATCTGCACTAGGATTCACCCAGATTTTGCAGTCCTTGTGGCCTAGACTTCCTTTCAAAATTATTTAGAGCCCCAGAGCACCTTAGCTCATATGAGAACTCAAGTTTGAATGTTGAGATTGGGATTCTCCTCTGACTATGGCTGGCTTAAATGTTCCCTCAATAGGCAGGTGTCACCTGACTTTGGTCTAATTTTGTTTTTATTTTTATTTTTATTTTTTGCTATAATAGCGCAGCTCTGAGTCATTCCCTCTGCCTAGTGCACAGAAACTCACTGTGCAGCATGCTGCCACTGCCAGGGAAGGGTGCTGTCAGTGATTCATAGCTCTTTTTCTTTTCTTAACATCTTCAGTGCCTCTTTCAGAGATGAGTTAAAACCAAGTACTGTGGTGCTCACCTGACTTTTGGTTCTTATGAAGGTGCTTTTTTAGTGTAAATCGTTGTTAAATTGGTGTCCTTGTGAGGGGAATGATTGGCAGAGCCTTCTGTTCCACCATGTTGCTCTACCCCAACCCTCTGTAAATTTATTAATGTTCTCATAGAGTACCTTGTATGATAGCTAAGAAAATAGCATCTCAAGTGTATTCAAGTTTAAAAGATTTCTAGAAATCATCTAATATGATAAATTTATTGTACAGATGTTGAAAATAAATCCTAGAGAAGTCAAGTGATTCAATAAAGTTTTCAAAACCATTTTTTTATTACATCTAAAACTAAATACTATGCCCACTAAATAATATTCTATAGCTCTTTATAGCACTCAAGTGTCCTAAATTATAGTCTCTGGAACACCAGGGTTCTAATAGATGTTAATAGTTATTCTGGGAAAAAAAAAAGAAAGAAAAGAAAATATCAGCAGGAAGGACATTTCAGGAAGAGCTTTACTATTTCCAAGGTATGGACAGATTCTAAAGAAGCCCAAAGGGAAAGTACAGTAACCCAGGGTTATTAACTGTTACTGATACAAGATAAAGGGATAAAAGGAGGAGTATCTAACCTGAACATGGAAAGAAAGAGTCATGTGTGAAAGACTATGTTTAGAGGAGACACGATTTTCCATCAGGGACAAAAATAGACAGGGATAACCAAGTAGAATTGAAACTGAAGGAACAAGTACCTGAATGTCTTTCTTTCCTCTTATTGCTAAAAGTCAAACCCATAGTAAAATTAGAGGGCTAGAATATCTGTTGCTGTAACACATACAGGTCAGCCTTTCAAGGCTGAGAGCAGAGTACAGAAGGATGGATGGGAAATATAGGTAAGAAAAACAGAAGATACATAGCAATATAGTCATATAAATTCTGAAAACAGTTAAACAATTAAAGGTTTGTTCATAGAATCCTTTTTACTGAGAATGTTTAAATCTTTACTGAGAATCTCTATTGAGACTCTATAGGATTGGAAATGGATTGTAAGTGTGTTCAAAACAGGTTGGGACCTGGAAACTTTTTTTCACGAGACAAATATTTACATTTTGCATGTAAAAATAGCATATAATGATTCATGAAATATTGTAAGATAATGCCTTTCCATAAAACTATGAGATCTTATCAGAAAAATTCTCTTTAATTCAAATGTAATATTTTCTGTAAGGTTTCTGGCATTTTGGAGGCACTATGTAGATAATCTATTTCTAGAATTCTTGCACCAGAAGAGCCAAGTTAATATGACTTTGGTGTTCTGCTCATGATTCTAAACAGAAGCAACAGTAAAACACATTTAAAGATAGTTACAGAGTCCTACCCATCTTTTTGCATTAATACTACTCACCAGTGCTCCATACACACACAAAAATATAGTTATGTAGTTTGTGTTCACCCAAAATTCATATGTTGATACCTAATCACCAAAGTGATGGCATGAGAAGTTGGGTTCTTTTTGGAGGTAGTTAGGTCATGAAGGTAGGTCCCTCATGAATGGAATTAGTGTTTTTACAAAAGAGGCCCTAGAAAGCAGCCTTCTCCCTATGACCAAGTAAGGATGCAACTAAAAGGCACCACCTATAATCAGGAAATGGACTCTCACCAGACACTGAATCTACCTGTGACTTGGTCTTGGACATCTCAGTCTCCAGAACTGTGAAAAATAAATTTCCATTGTTTATAAGCTATGTGGCCAACAGTATTTTATTAAGTAGCCCAAATTAACTAAGAAGGATAGTAACTCTAATACTACATTTTAAAATGGTCTTATGCTACATGTGAAGTAATATAATATCACTTAAGGGCAGAACATGATAAGTTGGATGTTCACACTAAACCTTAAACTAATCCCTAAAATAACAAAATAAAAAATGCTAATAGGACAATAAAGGGAATAAAATTTCATCATAAAAAAAATTCCAAAAAAAGGAGAAAAAGTGTAAAACAATAAACAACAGATGAAACAAATAAAAAACAGACAGCAAGATGACATAGTACAATTTACCTATATCATTAATCACACTTAACTGTTGTGGTATAAATATTTCAATTAAGAGGAAGAGATTTTCAGATTGGATAAAATCACACATCCCAATTATATGGTGGTTATAAGTAACAAACTTTATAAAAGACAAAAATAGGTTTAAAATAAAATAGAAAAAAATACAGAACATGTTAATGCCACTAAAAACAAAATCTCAATGGCTGTAACTATGTCAGAAAAGGTAAATTCAACAGTTTTTCAAAAGTATATAACATTACCAAATGGTTATTATCTTAATAAATGAACTTTAAAACACATAAGGCAAAAATTGCTAGAAATGGAGGGAGAAATAGAAAAGCCCATCATCATAGCCAGAGAGTTCAATAGCTCTTTTTCAATCAATAAGAGAAAATATAGACAGAGAATCAGTAAAATTATAGAAAAAATTAAAAACACATTAAATCTCCTTGACACAATTAAAAATTTTTGATCTCTTTACCCAACAACAGCAGAATGTACATTCTTTTTAAGTACACCTGGAACATTTAACAGGATAGATCATCTTTTGAGCAATAAAATGTTTTAATAAGTTTCAAAGAATTCAAGTCTTATAAAGAATATTCTCTAACCACAATAAAATTAAAGCACAGACGGATTACAAAAAGACATTGGGAAAACTCTCAAATGTTTGAAACCACATTAATAATTTTAAATAAGTCATACATAACAGAAAAAATCAGAATAAAAATCAGAAAGTATTTTGAACTGATGAATAGTAAAAACACAGCATATATAAACATGTCATTTGCCACTAAGCAGTACATGGGGGGAATGTATGGTACTAAATGTCTATATAAGCAAAGAATGAAGTCCTCAAATAAACAACTTCAACTTAAAAAACTGGGAAAAGATCAGCAAAATAAAACCAAAGCAAGGAGAATAAAGAAAATTATAAAAATAAATATGAAAATTCTAAAATATAAAACAAAAAACAGCATGGAAAAGTCAATGAAGTAATTTCTTTGATTAAACCCCAAATCAATAAACCTTTAGCCAAACTTACCAGGAAAGAAAGAAGAAACAAATTACTAATATCGGGAATGAGGTAGGTGATGTGATATCAGTACAGGTTCTACAAATATATACAGGATAATAAAGAAATTTTTTGAATGGCTTTATGGCTTTAAATTTGATAGTTTCAATGAAATGAAAACGTATTGTGAAAAATACAAACTATGAAGGTTTACTTAACAAGAAATAGATACCATGAGTAGTTCTATATCAATTAAAGAAATTAAATATGTAGTTAAAAGCTTACCAAAATAGAAAATCCCAGGTCAGATAACTATATGGGTGAGTTCTACCAAACATTTAAGAAAGTAATAATATCAATTTTACACAATATCTTCCAGATTTTGCAAAGCAGAGAACATTCTCCAACTCATTCTATGAAGGCAGCAATACACTGATACCCAAACCAAAGATGTTACAAGATAATGAAACATACAAACTAATATCCTTCATTAATAGATGCAAAAATTTTAATCAAACCTTTAGCAAATTGAATCTAACAATATATTAGAAGAATAAAGAATATATTACAGGAATGCAAATCTAGTTTAAAATTAAAATATCAATGCAATTAAACACATTAACCACAAAAAAGTATGATTATCTCAATATACTCAGGAGGAAAGTTTTACAAAAATCTATCATCTATTTCTGATGAAGGATACAGAGAAGACGGGAAATGCTCAATCTAATGAAGAACTTCTGTGAAAATCCTACAGCTAACATCATACTTAATGGTAATAAGTTACACACTTTATCCCTAAGATCAGGAACAAGGCAAGGATGTCTGCTATCATCACACACATTTAACTAGGGAGTACAGGCAGTGCACACAGGCATAAAATATGTAAATATGATTCAAATTGGAAAATAAAAAGTAATACTATCCTAGTTTGCAGATGATGGATAATCTATATGGAAAGTCAAATAGAATCTATAAAAATCCTAGAAATACTACATAAATTTAGCAATATTGCGGGATGCAAAATAAAGATAGTAAAGAAACTGCATTTCTATATTCCACTAATGATTAATCTGAAATTGAAATTCAAAAACACCCTTAGAATAACATTGAAACATTAAATACCAAAAGATGTGCAAGACCAGCAAATCAAAAACTGTAAAACAATTATGAGAGAAGTTAATGAAGGCCCAAGAAAAGGAGAAATGCAAAGGAGAGATAAACAGAGAAATGTTTATAAATTGTGAATTTAAGATGTTTTCCATAAATCAATGTGTATATTAAATGCAAAGTGAAAGCTTTCTTTTTTTTTCAGAAAGTGACAAGCCAATTTTAAAATTAACATGGTAATACAAAGGTCCCCAAAGAACAAAAAAACAGTATTTTATAGGAGGAATGAAGTTGAAGTACTTACTAATTTCTGTTGTTGTTGTTACTGGTGGTAGAGGTGGTGGTGACAGAATATTGTTCTGTCACCCAGGCTGAAGTGCAGTGGCATTATCTCAGTTCACTGCAACCTCCACTTCCTAAGTTCAAGAGATTTTCATGCCTCAACCACCAGAGTAGCTGAGATTTCAGGCATGCACTACCACGTCTTGCTAACTTTTGTATTTTTAGTAGACACGAAGTTTCCCAATGTTGGTCAGACTGGTCTCAAACTCCTGACCTCAAGTGATCCACCTGCCTTGGCCTCCCAAAGTGCTGGGATTACAGGGTGAGCCATGGTGCCTGACTCTAATTTCTATTCATAGAATAAAATCAAGATTATTACCTGACTTCAAGACTTATTATAAAAGTGTACTAATAAAGACAGGTGATATTTGGCTCAAAGATAGGAAAAATAAGTCAACAGAGCTTCATAGAGAATCCAGTAAGAGACAAACATCTGTGGAGAACTGATTTATGACAAAGGTACAAATACCAGTCAGTGAAGGAAGAATAGTTTTTTTAACAAGTGATGTTAAAATAATTAGATATCTATAGGCAAAAAAAAACTTATGGGACTACATATAAAAATTTCTTTAAATTTGATCAAAAACCTAAGTATAAAATACAAAACTGCAATACATATAGAGGACAGTTAGAAGAAAGACTTTTTGACCTTGGGTTACACAAAACTTTTGTAGATATGATTTCAAAATACAATTATGAAATAATAAATTGTTTAATTGGATTTTATCAAAACTAAAATATTCTGCATGCTCAATGGTGAAGTTTAAAAAAGGAAAATACAACCTACAGACTAAGACAATAAGAAAATACAAGCTACAGACTAAGATAATTGCAAATCACATATCTGATAACGGTATTTTTAAAATGAGATAAATATCATAATAACCATTGACCAAAAAAGATATAAAAATGGCAAATAAACAGAAAAATAATGCTCAACATTTTAGTCATCAGGGAAATGCAAATTAAAACCAAATCTAGATACCATTATCACTACACTGTGAAACCAAGTCAGCCTCATCCCTTCATCTGAGGCTTCTGAGGCCTCAGAAATAACACCACAGAACTACAACCACCTGACCTTTGACAAACCTGACAGAAACGAGCAATGGGGAAAAGATTCCTGTTTAACAAATGGCGTTGGAGAAACTGGCTAGCCATATGCAGAAAACTGAAACTGAACCCCTTCCTTACACTTTATACAAAAATTAACTCAAGATGAATTAAAGACTTAAATGTAAACCTAAAACCATAAAAACCCTGGAAGAAAACCTAGGCAATATCATTTAGGACATAGGCATGGGCAAAGACTTTATGAATAAAACATCAAAAGCAATGGCAACAAAAGCCAAAATTGACAAATGGCATCTAATTAAACTAAAGGCTTCTGTACAGAAAAAGAAACTATCATCAGAGTAAACAGGCAACCTACAGAATGGGAGAAACCTATCCATCTGCAAAGGGCTAATATCCAGAATCTACAAAGAACTTAAACAAATTTACAAGAAAAAAACAAACCCATCAAAAAGTGGGCAAAGGATATGAACACACACTTCTCAAAAGAAAACATTTATGCAGCAAACAGACATATGAAGAAATACTCATCATCACTGGTCATTAGAGAAATGCAAATAAAAACCACAATGAGATACCATCTCATGTCAGTTAGAATGGTGTTCACTAAAAAGTCAGGAAACTAAAGACACTGGAGAGGATGTAGAGAAATACAAACGCTTTTACACTGTTAGTAGGAATGTAAATTGGTTCAACCATTGTGGAAGATGCTGTAGTGATTCCTCAAGGAAATACCATTTGACCAGTAATCCCATTACTGGGTATATATCCAAAGGATTATAAATCACTCTACTATAAAGACACATACACATGTATGTTTATTGCAGCACTGTTCACAATAGCAAAGACTTGGAAACAACCTAAATGCCCATCAATGATAGACTGGATAAAGGAAATGTGACACATATATACCATGGAATACTATGCAGCCACGAAAAAGGGTAAGTTCTTGTTCTTTGCAGGGACATGTATAAAGCTGGAAACCATCATTCTTGGCAAACTAACACAAGAATAGAAAACTAAATATTGCATGTTTTCACTCATAGGTGGAGTTAAACAATGAGAACTCATGGACATGGGAAGGGGAACAGCACACACTGGGGCCTGTTGGGGGGTAAGGGCTGGGGGAAGGGATAGCATTCGGAGAAATACTTAATGTTGACGACAGCTTGATGGGTGCAGCAAACCACCATGGCACATACCTGTGCAACAATCTGCATGTTCTGCACCTGTGCCCCAGAATTTAAAAAAAAAAAAAGAAAAAGAAAACTGACAACCATTGACTACTGATAAGCATGAAGATACAACACTCAAATTACTTAAATCAGAGATGAAAGAAAGGATATTAATACTGTCCTTATAGATCTAAAAAGGATTATAAGGTAATACAAAGAGCAATTGTAATGCCAACAAATTGCACAACTTAGATGAAATGGTTACATTCCTAGAAAAATGTAACATACTAAAACTGACTTAAGAAGAAATAGGAAATTAGCATATTCATATAACAAATAAAAAGATCTAATTAGTAATTGACATTTTTCCCACAAAAAGAAGCCAGGGTTTGATTGTTTTAATGGTAAATTTTGGTAAATATTTAGGAAAGAATTCCATTTTTTTCACAAACGATTCCAAAAAAACAAATAGAAGAGAATGCAGCCATTCCCAACTCATTCTATAAAGTCAGTATTACCTTAATACCAAAATCAATCTCAACTATCACTAGAAAATTATAGACCAATGCCCATTATAAATGCAGTAATAATCTTTAACAAAATTCTAGCAAGTTGAATTCGGCAATATAACAAAGGTTTTACACTGTGATAAAGACTTATTTCATTAGTGGAAGAGGACAGACAGTCCTCTTCTCCTTAGGGTGGCTGTAGTTTGCTAAATGTGTAGTTAAAGCACTCAGGGTCTTCACATCTTCCCCAGTCCAACGGGAGCAAGAGCAGTACCACTACAGCAGCAGTGGCAGAGGGGCTTTCAGTTGCTTTGGGAGCTGTACCTCAGAGGAACACAGAACAGCTGCTACTGAGATGTTCGGCTAGGGGCAGGGCCACTGTGCTGCTGGCCTAAGCTGGGGGCCCCACTGGTGAAGAGCTGGAGGTCAAGGGTTTACAGGGAAGAGAGACAGGGCTCCTCTTTATATGGTGACTGTGTAGTACTAGAAGCATGAGAAAAACCCTCAGGCTCTCTATTTCTTCCCAAGTTTGAGGGCAGCAGCAGCAGAACTGTAGCGATGGCAATGGCACAGAGTTGTTGGTTACCTCTGGGAGTCCCTCCCCAGGGACTCATGGAGCCCCTGCCAGTAGGTATGCTCAGCCAGAGGTGGGAAAGCTCTGTTGCAGTTCCAAGCCAGGGCCCTTGCCTGGTGAAGAGTTGAAGGTGGCTCATAGGGAAGAAAGACTGGGCTCCTCTTCATATTGTGGCTCCCAGCCTAAGGACAGTATCACTGCAGCTCCAATGGCAGAGGAGTGGCGGGTTTTCTCTCTGATTTCCTCCTCAGAGAAATGCAGAGCGGCAAGTGACTGCAGTATTTAGGCGGGGGACAGGATGGTTGCGCTGGGAGACCAGGTTGAGAGGCACTGGCCATGAAGAGTAACAGAGGTGGGGATTCATGTGGGAAGCAGTCTGGCCACTTTTCTGTAAGGCAGCTGCACTGTGCTTGGAGTTCGCATTAGGTCCTAATTATCACAAACCTTCCCAAGCCTGAGGGCAACAGGAGTGAGGGCTGTGGAGCAGCCAGAATTGTGGCCTGCCTGCTTTCCCTCTGGGAGCTCTGTCCCAAGGAGGTGCAGAGGTGGTTCTGGCCTGAGAACTCAGGCAGAGCTAAGGTGGCCTGGCTAGGGTCTCAGGTAAGTGGCCCTTATCCTGTGAGGTGCAGTGTAGGTAAGTCCTGTAGTCCATTACTGCTCAGCGCCGTGGATTTGGCCCATTTTCTAGGGGCATGGAAGGGAGCCTAGCCTACCCTGTTGCCGCAGCTGCAGCAGCTGCTGCTGAAGCTCTCGAGGATCCAAGGCCCCAAGGACTCTGCCTGTGCTTAAGCAATATCTCTCCCCACGTAGCTCTCCATGTAGGTCTGGAGGCTATTGTTGTGAGGGGTCATGGGGAATCTCCTGAGCCCAGAGCTGCGGAAGTGTGGGTCCTTGGGGAACGCCTCCTCACTGTTTTTCCATGGTGGGGGAAACCTGGCTCCATGCCACTCGCAGATGGGCAGTAGTGCTGTCTCACTCATCTCTATTCTCTGTGGGTCAAGGTGCTTCCTTGATGAATCCCAATGTGTCCACCTGGATGTTCCAGTTGAAGAGCTAGAGTTCAGTCACCACTCTCTCTTCTTTTCGTGAGAGCTGCACACACTAGCTGATTCTAGTTCTCCATCGTGGCCAGAAAATCTTAAATAAGATTCTTGACACATATATGAAATTATTTCCAGTGCAAAGAACAGTTTCCTTATTGTAAAATATGCTTCAATAATTTAGAATTTGGCTACTAATAATAGGCATCTGTTAAAAAACAATAAGGCGCTACTGGAAAGCTACCTCGCTCAAAATAAAGAAGTAGCAAACAGTCTTTGGGGTAGGACAGCAACTGGGCAAGATATGTATAATTTTCTATCCCAGGCCAGTCTTAAAATAAGCTTATTTCTTCCACAAAATATATACCAGGAAGATACAAATATCACTGGAATTAATACAGATCATATCCAAATTTCTTGGTTCAGTGATACCTTGTGTATGAATTTCCTCCTATTTATATTTCCTAAAATACAGTTTCCCATTTTACACCACACTATGAGTGAACTTACTGTTCTTAGTGCTTTTGACAACTGCATTCAAACGGTTTTCCTTAACTTGATGCTAGAAGCCCCTAAAAACTATCACCCATTTACCTTACATTCTTAAATTTAATTAAGGATAGTTGCCCTGCAATGTCTCTCTAAAATTCATATGTTGAAATCCTACCACTCAAGATGATAGATAATACTAGGAGGCAAGGCTTTTTGGAGATGATGAGGTCGTGAGCCTTCGTGAATGGGATATATGTCCTTATAAAAATGAGCCCAGAAAGGTCCCTCACCCTTCCTCTATGGGAGGTGACAGTGAGAAATGGCCTTTGATTAGGAAGCAGATCTTCACAAGACACAAAATCTGTGGCACCCAGATTTTGGATTTCCCCACATCCAGAACTATGAGAAATAAATATTTATTGTTTATCAGCCACCAAGTTTATGGTGCATTTTAATAGAAACCTGAATGGACTAACATAAGCTCCATTTTTTTTTTTCCTAAGGCCACAAGAAAAGACTAGCCAAATCTATAAGAATTTACTGTCTTGCTTGTTTAGCAATTTTCTATTGAAAAATTTTCCTATTTTAGTCCTTTCTGTGTAATTGTTGTTTGTCTACCTCTTTTTTATTATATAAATATTGAACCATCCTTGAAAAACCTGAAATAAATACTACTTAGTGCTATACAATTCCTTTTATACATTTTAAGATTCATTTGCTAATATTTAGTTGAAATCTTTTTCATTTGTGTTCATGTAACAGATCCCTCTATAATTTTTCTTTCTTGTCATGTTTTTGTCTGGTTTTAGTATTGGGATAATTCTGGCTTCACAGAATTAGTTAAGAAGTATTCCTTTTGCTTCTAATTTTCTAGAAAAAGAAAAAGATTAAGCAATCAGAATGAATTTATTTTTAATGTTCATCAGAATTCACTATTAAAATCATCTGAGCCTGTTGATTTTCATTTTTGAAGTTATTATCACTGATTTGGTTTTTTTTTTAATCTACAAGAATATAATGTGTAATAGGCACATTAGGGTTAATGCAGTATCTATCACCTCAAACATTTATCATTTCTTTGTGTTACAAATATTCCAGTTACACTCTTTTCGTTATTTTTAAATGTACAATAAATGATTGATGACTGTAATCACTCTGTGGTGCTATCAAATACTAGATCTTATTCACTCTAATGATATTTTTGCACCTGTTAACCATTCCCTCTTCTCCCCTACCTCCCCAATGCCCTCCTCAGCCTTTGGCAACCATCATTCTTCTTTTTAACACATATAGCCCTTTTCAAATTATTTATTTGTCCTTGTATTACTTTTGGTAGTTTGTGTTTTCAAGAAATTAGTACAATTAATCTATATTAACAATTTTGTGGGTATGGAGTTGTTCCTTTATTCTTTCAAATTCTCTTAATACTCATTAAGACTGCCATGATGGCTGCTGTTTTATCTCTGATATTACAAATGTGTGTTTCCTCTCTCTTTTTTTTTTTTTTTTTTTTTTGATTAGGCTTTGTTATGGACTGAATTGTGCCCCCAAAATTCATATGTTAACATTCTAACTTCTAGTACCTCAGCGTGTGACTACAATTGGACAGACAGTTCTGAAGAGGTGATTATGTTAAAATGAGGCCATCAGGATAGACGATAATTGAATCTAATTAGTGTCCCTATAAGATGAGATAATTTGGACACATAAAGAGACATCAGGGTTGTACACACAAAAAGGAATATTCATGTGAGCACACAGCAAGAAAGCAGCTATGTGCAAGCCAAGGAGAAAGGCTTCAGGAGAAACTAAAGTTGCCCACACTTTGATCCTGGAATTCTAGCCTTCACAACTATGAGAAAATAAGTGTCTAGTGTTTAAGCCACTCAGGCTTTGCCATTTGTTATGCCAACCCCAGCAAACTAATACAGCCTGGCTATAGGGTTAGCAATTTTATTGCTTTATTTCCTTGATTTTTCTCTATTAATTTTCTGTTTTCAATTTCATTGATACCTGCCACAATTTTTATTTCTTTTTTCTGCTTAGTTCAAATTCAATTGACTCTTCTTTTTCTAAATTTGTAAAATAGAAGCTTATATTATTGATTTTAGATCATGGTTTTCTAATATATGTATTTAATTTTATAAATTTCCCCATAAGCACTGTTTTTCTGTCTTCCACAAATTTTAAATTGTCTTTTTCTTTTAACTTGTTTCAAAATATTTTTAATTTCTCTTGAGATTTCTCTTCTGACCCACATGATATTTAAATATGTATTGTTTAATCTCCAAATATTTGAGATTTTTCAGTTATTTTTAATTTGATTCCATTGTGGTCTGGGAATATACCTTGTATAATTTTTAACCTTTAAATGTGTTAAGGTTTGTTATATGGCCCAGAATACGATCTGTCTTGAAGAATGTTGCATATAGGTTTGGCAAAAATGTGTATTCTGCTGTTTGGGAATGATGTATTATATAAATGTCAAATAGATCTAGTTGATTAATGGTGCCATTCATTTCACTATATCCTTACTGATTTTTTGCCGTTATGTCTATCGATTATTGAAAAAGAGGTGTGAAACTCCAGATTTATCTATTTCTCCTTGCAGTTCTATATGTTTTCTCATGAATTTTGAACTGTTTTTATGTTCACACCTATTAAGGGCTGTCAGGTATTCTTGGAGAAAATCATCCCTTTGATCATTATCAAAGTTATAGCCCTAATAACTCTCCTTAGTTTGAAATCTGCTCTGTTTGAAATTAATATGGTTATTCAACCTTTCTTTGATTATGTTAGCATGACATATCTTTACTTTTAAAAATAGACTTTTTTTTGGAGTACTTTTAGGTTCACAGCAAAACTGAGCAGAAGTACAGAGATTTCCCATATAGCACTGTCCTGACACACATAACCTTCCCTATTATTAATATCCCCTGAAGAGTGGCACACTTGTTACATTTGATGAACCCACTTTGACACAAAATTATCACCAGAGTTCATAGTTCATGTTAGAATTCACTTTTGGTGTTCTACATTCTATAAGTATAGACAAATGTATAATGACACATACACCATTGTAATATACAGAATAGATTTACTGCCCTGAACATTTTCTGTACTTTACCTATTTATTCCTCCCTCCCTGCTAAGTTCTAGCAACACTAATCTTTGTAATGTCTCAGTTTTATCTTTTCCGGAATTTCATGTATTTGGACTTACATAGTATGTATCTTTTAAAGATTGGATTATTTCACATGATAATACTCATTTAAGGTTTCTCCATGTTTTTTTATGGCTTGATAGCTCATCTCTTTTTAATGCTGAATAAAATTCCATTGTGTGGATGTACAAAAGTTATTTTAACCTTTCCTCTATGGGACACATTTTATCTTGGTTGCTTGTAGGTTTTGACAATTATGAATAAAAATACTATAATTATCTGTGTGCAGTCTTTGTGTATATGTAAGTTTTTTTCCCCAAAATTCATATATTTACTTCATTGTTAGTCAGTGGAGTACGTACACACATATAGATGTCTCTGAGTCACTTTAAGTCATGTAATTGCAAGGATACGAAAACATGCTAGATCCTCCTTGTGGCTGAGTGCCTCTGGGGAACACTCAAGTCCTAGTGAGGCTTCTCTCGTATCTTCTGGCTGCTCTGTCCAGCTCTCCCTGAGCCCACCCTCCTATGCTCTTTCCCTTCCATTCTTCCTCCATGATGGCAAGGCAGGGAAGAGCCAGTTGAGACAGATCACAGGTGCACAGAAGCCTGAACAGGCCAGTTTCCAGCTGCTTTGGTGTTCCTCCTTGGTTCACACAGTGTGCACTTCACCACTTCAAGGACACTGTTAATTCCTTGAAGGCAACGCCCAGGGCTTCAACCTCCCTGGGCATGGAGAGACCGTGGTCAGGAAGAGCAGCTCCCTGGCAGACTGCTTGGTGTGTGACAACTCTGAGGGCTCAGGGGCTACAAGCAGCAACAGGACAAGCTTACAAACAAATAAGATCCAACACAGTGCACGCTGGAGCAGAGATGTGCAGAGCACTTTGGGAACAGAGGAAGGGGCAGGGCAGGGTGGCATCGTTAGAGAGGATACTGACGAGGCACTACCATGCGCCGTATACTGTGTGAGGCACTTTAACTTCATCTTTATCCTCACAAAAGAAGAAAGTGAATTGGAAGACAATACCCTTGAAAAGCCACTGAGCTGGAATTCAACTCCAGATCTTTCTGGTTCTAAAACCTATCTATGCTTTTTCCCTTGTACACGCTGCCACCTGAGGGGACATCTGCTCTGCGACTCAAAGTATGAAAAAGAGACCTCCAGAATCAATGAATCATTTTCAGTGAAAAGTGAAAAAATAATAATAAAAAACACAAAAAACTTTAAAAACACACAAAGAAAACAAAAAATACCACATTTTCTCCAAATTTCACATCATAACCGACTTGAAGTGCAAACGTAAATGATGCTGCAAACATGACCTCGGTGCAAAGGGCCTTCTGAGCAAGGTCAGGGTCTCTTCCCGTGATTTCTTATTCTTTCAGTCAACAATCCCAGTGGATCTTTCAAAACTGCCACTGCTGCCGCTGAACTCCAGGAGAAGAGAACTTTCTCAACTTCCAATGTCTTTAGCACAGCTCAATCTCTGGGTTCTGAGTTTGTTTTTTTTTGTTGTTGTTGTTGTTGTTGTTGTCGTTTTTAATATTTGTTCATGACCCAGTCTGCATCTTCAATGGCTTTTTAAATAATCTACTGGATTCTTCATCTGAATGAAGCTGGAAAACTCTGCCCAACAGCATCTTGTAATGCTCCTGGACACCCTTGGTCGCAGCTCCCAGAAACAACACAGCAAGTGTCTATAGAGCTGCAGCAGCCTCCAGACCAGCTCTGTCCCTAGTAGCAGGATCATCTGCAAGATCATCTGCCCCTGCTTCGTGACACCACCTGGTATGTCTATATGTGAGCCACTCATAAAAATGCTTGATCAGATCAGATTAGAGCTAAGTACCCCACAGGGCTCACAAAGGAACGGGTTCAAGCATTTATAAAAAGCACTTGATTGTACTGTTATCCAGTACTTCTCAGTCTTCTCTACAAAACCTTGCTCTGTGCTTTTCTGAAACACAAGGACATCATTTGCAGCTTCCTCCTGACTCCACACGGGACTCCAGCCGTGGACACTGCTGCGCCAGTAAGTATATTTAAGTTTTTAACTCCTTTGGGTAAATACTAATAAGCATGATTTCTGAATTGTATCTACCAGTATGCTTAGTTTTGTGACAAACTGCCAAACTGTTTTCCAAAGTGGCTGTGCCATTTTGCATTCCCGGCAGCAATGAACAAGAATTCCTGTTACCCTACATCCTTGCGAGCATTCTGTGTTGTCAGGGTTCTGGGTTTTGGCCATTCCAATAAGCAGGTAGTGATATCTCATTGTTTTAATTCACATTTGCCTGATGACATTTGGTGCACAGCAATTTTTCCTGTGCTTATTTTCCATCTGTATATCTTTTCTGGTGACGTGTCTGTTAAGAATTTTGGCCCATTTTTTAATAGGGATGTTTTTATTATTATTGAGATTTAGATGTTCTTTGTATATTTTGCATAATAGTCCTTTACCAGACATATCTTTTGTAAATATTTTCTTCTAGTCTATGCCTTATCTTTTCATTCTCTTGACAGTTTCTTTTACAGAGAAGATTTTTTAAAATTTTAATGAAGTCTAATTCTTTTTATCATAGATCTTCCCTTTGGTGTTATTTCTAAAATGTCATCACAACACCAACACTTTTCTCCTCTGATCATCTAGGAATTTTATTTTGCCCTTTATATTTAGGTCTGTTATTCATTTTGAGTTAATATTTTTTAAAGGTAGAATAAATGTCTTATGTGCTGACATCTATTATCTCCTACATTCTGATCTGTCTTACACTAAATCTTCTCTATATCGCTCTTTCTGAAATTTGACAAAGTTCTAGGAGGTGTTATATTTATCTTTAATTCTGTCTTGACCATCAGACCCGTGTCTTCACCCATGCCTAGCCCCCACCACAACATAGTCTAATATTATTTTTCATACCTGAACTGTATTTAAGGTACAGGCTCTGACAAGTACTTACCTATGCTACATTATTTAATTAATAACAAGAATTCTTTTTTTTTTTTTTTTTAGATATTATTATCCCTGAGGCAAGTAAAGTCCTAAAGTAGCCCCAATGATCCCCTCTCCCTCCTGCTATTATCCTGAATAATCCATTTTCCCTTAATGTGGGTGGGAACTATGACTTGCTTCTAGGAATAGAATATGGCAAAAATGAAAGGATTTTGCAGATGTAATTAAGGTCTCAGATCAATCAAATGGAAGATTATCCTAGGTAGAGCCAACCTAAGTGAAAGCTCTTAAAAAAAGGAACTGGGCTCTAGCTGAAGTTAAAGACTCTGCTTTTGCTCTTTATGAATTCAAAAGGAAGTCAGGAAGCCTTCAGGCAGCAGCCAGAAGAAAGCTGGGGCCCTTTGCCATACAGAGAAAGATAAAGACTCCATTAGATACCTGAATGAGCTTAGAAGTGAGTGGCTCTCCAGATAAGAATGCAGGCAAGCTAACATTTTTTTACAGCCTGTTACACTCTGAGAATAGAGTACCCACCTATGCCATGCCTAGGCTCTTGACCCATGGAAATTGTGAGATAATAAATATATGTTGTTTTAAGATGTAATAATATTGGTATGGTCATTCTAATCTATCCACATATGAAAAATACTTGTCTGTGTTAAAATATGTAAGTAATGTCACGCCTACAATCCCAGCACTTTGGGAGTCCAAGATGGGCAGATGACTTGAGGTCAGGAGTTAGAGACCAGTCTGGCCAACGTGGTAAAACTCTGTCTCTACTAAAAATGCAAAAATTAACTGGGCATGGTGGCAGGCACCTGTAATCCCAGCTAACAGGAAGGCTGAGGCAAGAGAATTGCTTGAATCCGGGAGGTTGTTGTGAGCGAAGATCACCCCACTGCACTCCAGCCTAAGTGACAGAGTGAGACTTCATCCCAAAAAATAAATAAATAATAAAATATGTAAGTAATAATTTTAGTGTCATTGGGAAATATTTAAACCTAAGAGAAAAAATATATATATGAAATCAAAGACATAATAAAAATTCCTAAATAGGAATTTACATATTTTGTCTTAAAAATAATGATAATACCAATTTCCTAGTTCTTTCTATTGAAAAATCCTGAACACAATGACCAACCTGGTAACAATGAGCATCAGTGTAATAATATTGGAGTCTCAATACCATATTCCATTAAAAGTAACCAGAGTTCCTTGGATAGATGGCTGATCCCAGGCATGAAATATGTAAGGTAAGCCTGGTCATTTTTTCATAGCAGAAACCAAAGAAGCTTCCAAAAATACTAGGATAGAGTTAAAAGGACTCAGGAGCCAACTTGAAGAAATCCCTTATGAACAAAAAAGAAAAAAGTTAAATGTTAATTGAAAGAATTACTACAATGAGTTGAAACATGTTAAATATATTGCAATTTTAATGATCATATAGACAAAACCAAACAAAAACCTGCTAATGCTCACATTTTAAGGATGTTAAAAAGCCAACGAAGTATTCTGAAAACACATCAAAGAGGAAAGAATCAATCATCCTATCATTATTTCCTGTATGAATGTATGCCACAGTAACAAAATGATTGGTGAAGTCATTTCTCTCTATACATATAGTCTATCTTATAATTAAAAATAAAATACATAGTGTCACCATTGTGTTAACTCATGATGAAAATTGAAAATTACATTACTAAAAGGAGAGATAACTGGAAATTGTGGGACTCTTATTTAAGGGGCACCTAACTATATCTGAGATACTTTTGTTTAAGAAAGAAATCAAACCTGAATCAGATAGAGCTTCTAGATCTAAATACAAAAAATACAAATGACTTAGTTGTTTTCTACAAATACATTTCAAGAGGGAAGAAAAAACTGCAGGGATGAATACATTAAGATAATCTTAGAAGACATGTTTATTAAATAATATGTTTGAACTTTGAATACCAACTTGAAATAACCAAATATTTTTTAAAAAGTTAAGCAAACAACAAGATACTTACGAGAGAACTGTGGACTAGATACTTGTTGATGTAAAGAATTTAGTCAAGTCTTTATAAGCTTTAATTATATAATAATGATTATTTCAAAAATAATTCTTATTTAGAGATAAATTCTGAAACTTTTACAGCTGACATTAAATTAAGCCTGGCATTTTCAAAGTAATCCCATAGAGTGAGAAAGAGGGCAGAATATGAAGGCACATAGATGAAACATAAGTTGATATTAGATATACCTGAAAGTCTCTTGTTTTTTACTGTAATATATTTGAAATTTCCCATAATCAAATTGTAAATTAAAATTTGCTTCAAATTTTTAAATAATTACAAGACAAGTCACAGAAGCCCTAGACTGAGACAAAAACATTTACAAGTCATATCTACTAAAGGACTAGTAACAAAAATATACAAGGAACTCTTAAAGCTTAACAATAAGAAAAGAAACAATCCAACTTAAAATAGGTGAAAGATCTAAACAGACACCTCACCAAAGAAGATCTACAGATTACAAATATATAAAATGATGCTTACTAGCATGTTATTAGGGAATTGGAAATTAAAACAACAATGAGATACCACTACATATCTATTAACATGGCCAAAACCCAGAGCACTACAATACCAAATGTTTATAAAGATGTAGACAGAGCAATAGAAATTCTCATTTATTGCTCGTGGGAATGTAAAATGGTACAACCACTTTGGAAAACAGTTTGGTGGTTTCTTATAAAACTATACATACTCTTACCATACAATCGAGAAATCATGTTCTTTGGTTCCTAAATGAATAAAAAACATATACATACAAAATCCTGCACAGAGATGTTCACAGCATTTTTATTCATAATTGTCAAAACTTAGAAGCAACCAAGATGTACTTCATAAGATGAATGGATAAAAAAACTTTGGTACATCAAGGCAACAGAATTTTATTCAGCCTTAAAAGAAATGAGATGCCAAGCCATGAGAAGATATGGAGAAACCTTAAATGCATATTAATATGTGAAAATGTTCATCCAAAAGCAATTTATACACTGCGTAAGTCCAACTGTATGATGTTCTGGGAAAGACAAGACTATTGAGACATAAAAGATGAATGATTGCCAGGGACTTAAAGGAAGTGATGGATGAATAGGTGGAACACAGAAACTTTTAGGGCAGTGAGACTATTCTGTGTGCACTATCATGGTGGGTACTTGTCATTATACATTTGTCTAAATCCACAGAATGTACAGCACCAAAAGTGAGCCCTAATATAAACTACTGACATTGTATGATAAGGATATATCAATGTAGGTTCACATCATTTGCAACAAGTGTATCGCTCTGCTAGAAGATGTTGGTAATGGGTTACGCATGTGTGGAGATGGGATCTATGGAAACTCTGTGCTTTCCACTCAATT
This sequence comes from Aotus nancymaae, assembly GCF_030222135.1. Classification (NCBI taxonomy): domain Eukaryota; kingdom Metazoa; phylum Chordata; class Mammalia; order Primates; family Aotidae; genus Aotus; species Aotus nancymaae. The sequence continues at coordinate 10,496,670 of NW_026988438.1, forward strand.
TTGCTGTGAAGCTTAAACTTCTCTAAAAATAAAGCCAATTTAAAAATTGCTTCAAGCTTCTTGTACTTTTAAACCTTATATTATAACCTCAGTGTGAGTTTTGACCTGAATAATCAGAAAGAAAAGTAAAAGCAACTCATGGGCTGGTAGTTTTTTTACTAGTTGTCAAAGAATCGTAACTCAAGTACAGAGGTGTTTCATGGGAGCTGTTTGAACTAAATGCACCAACAAGGGAAAAATCAATAAAGCCATTTAAATGGTTTCCTAGGGACCTTTGTGATGATGGAATACTACTTGTCTTACAAGACCAATAGCTGTGCATATTCTCATTTTTGTTTTCTTGCCTAGGAACAATGACTACACTTATTTAAACACAGACAAACTTGGGATCTGGAAAAACTGCAAAGCAAAACTGGGTGTTTCCCCTCTCACTGTCATAACTGACTGAAAAACAGCTTTAATTTCTCTTTGACTCATACATAACAAATCATTAAAACTCCTGAAGGCAGTCTCTTTAGAATGCAGTTTGTTTCCTTTTTTAAAAAATCAATACAGAAGACATGTAGACACCAACATTCTTAGAAAGCCAAGCTAGGCAATATTCTGTTTGGCGTGGGATGTTATGGAAAGGTACAAAATACCTTCACCCCTAAAAATACTAGATAAAATTAAAACCATACATTTTGTGAGACTATCAAAGAGCAGAGGATACAAGGTGAATCCACTGAGAAATTAATACTTTAAAAATGAGCTGAGAACTATGGCAACTTCCAAACATGGATCATCACATGGTCTGAGTACAGATGGAGGAAGGGGCAGTCCTGCCATGGGAAGGGAGAGAGAATTTTCAAAGACAGAAAAAAAGAGTCAGCTGATCTTTATTCAAGAGTATGAGCTGATAAAATATACTAGAAAAAGAAAGAACTCCAAATACAATACATTTCTCAGCCCAACCCTTCTCATTCTATCCTTCTGCTAATTTTGTTGAGGGGAATAGCATGAGGAAAGGACTAGGATACTGAGAGAATTAGGTAACCCTGCATATTGTTGCAGTACTTGGGTTCTGGAGCCCTGCTAGAATGGAATTCAAAAGTCAACCAGAATAATCTGAAACACTGTGTCCAAACTATTCCCAGCTCAAAGTCAAATAGCAGAAGTTTGGACATTGCAGGTTGGACAAATCACAGGCAAATTAAATCTAATTTAAATTTTGGCCCAGTTTTAACTCAAATTCACATAAGGGCAAATCTGAACTATAAGCGACTCAACTTTACAACTCCCTGGAAAATAAACAAAACAAAATGAAAATTCACTTAGATCTTCATTGTTCTTTTTATGCACAATGTCCCAACACGATAAGAAAACATATATGACATGATAGGAAAATACGTTTGACAAGTGAATGTGACTCAAACAAGATGAAAATCAGCAGTCCAGAAAGAAGACAACTTCAAATGAATCCATTTTTGGGATTAGCATCTAAGAACTTGAAAAGAAACATACATAAGTTAAATATTTTATGGGAAAAGATAGATATAAGGAGTAAAGAGATGAGATGTACAAGATGTGGAATGGAGACTATATATAAAAAATCAAGTAAAAATTAAATATCTATATTCAAAACTTTATTTCATATGCTTAACAAAATTGGAAACAATGAAAAAGGATAAGCAAACTTACAGACATGTCAATATAAATTGGAAAAAATAAAGCGTGGTAAAGGAAATTATGATTTAAATCATATATAATAATGCATTTTAGTAATTATAGCATTTAGAAAAATACAGGAAACACTGGCACAAAGAATGGGGAAATCCAAGTATAAGTAGAATGTTGCATTATATGTTAAGTAGTATATTGCAAAGTTGATTTTGTAATCAATAAAGCAAAGATGTAGTAACCCTAAAGAAACAAGATGTATTTTGAGTTAAGTTGAAATGCCAAGATTAAAATTAAACTAAAGAGGGCATTTCAGGTTCTTACTAAGCTGCATTTTAATCTCTGGATGTATTTGATAAATGCTCTCAAAGCATGTCATCCCCAAGGATGCCCTCTCTCATCACTTCTGTTTGCACAGTATTGGAAGTTTTAGCCAGAACAATCAGGCAAGAGAAAAAAAAGGCATTCACATAAGAAAAGAGGAAGTCAAACTAACCCTGTTTGCAGATGACATAATCCTATATCTAGAAAACCTTACCATCTCAGCCCAATAGCCTCGTTTTTTTTTTGTTTGTTTGTTTTTTTTTTTTTTGCAGTAGACAGGTACATTTATTTATGAAATATAAAGTGTATTAAGTCATTTATTATACAATAAAATTATAGGAACACAATACTTAACATTAAGTTATGCATTCAAAGGGCTTGTAAGTCACATGTTGTCTACTCTTTTTTTTTTTTAATTGCACTTTAGGTTGTGGGGTACATGTGCATATCATACAGGATAGTTGCATAGGTACACACATGGCAATGCAGTTGGCTGCCTCCATCCCCCTGTCACCTACATCTGGCATTTCTCCCCACGTTATCCCTCCCCAACCTTCCCACCCCCACTGCTGTCCCTCCCTTGGCCCTCCCAACAACAGACTCCAGTGTGTGATGCTCCCCTCCCTGCGTCCATATGTTCTCATTGTTCAATACCCACCTATGAGTGAGAACATGTGGTGTTTGATTTTCTGTTCTTGTGTCAGTTTGCTGAGAATGATGGTTTCCAGATTCATCCATGTCCTTACAAAGGACACAAACTCATCATTTTTTATGGCTGCATACTATTCCATGGTGTATATGTGCCCCATTTTCTTTGTCCAGTCTATCATTGATGGGCATTTGGGTTGGTTCCAAGTCTTTGCTATTGTAAACAGTACCGCTATGAACATACCTGTGCATGTGTCTTTATAATAGGATGATTTATATTCCTTTGGGTATATACCCAGTAATGAGATTGCTGGGTCTATTTCTAGGTCCTTGAGGAAGTGCCACACTGTCTTCCACAATGGTTGAACAAATTTACACTCCCACTGACAGTGTAAATATGTTCCTATTTCTCCACATCCTCTCCAGCATCTGTTGTCTCCAGATCTTTTAATGATTGACATTCTAACTGGCATGAGGTGGTATCACAATGTGGTTTTGATTTGCATTTCTCTAATTATCAGTGATGATGAATATTTTTTCATGTTTGTTGGCCTCATATATGTCTTCTTTTGAAAAGTGTCTGTTCATATCCTTCGCCCACTTTTGAATGGGTTGGTTGGTTTGTTTCTTGTAAATCTGCTTTAGTTCTTTGTAGATTCTGGATATTAGCCTTTCTTCAGATGGGTAGATTGCAAAAATATTTTTTCCCATTCTGTTGGTTGCCACTTCACTCTAATGATTGTTTCTTTTGCTGTACAGAAGATCCAGAGTTTAATTAGATCCCAATTGTCTATTTTGGCTTTTGTTGTCAATGCTTTTGGTGTTTTAGTCATGAAGTCCTTGCCTATGCCTACATCCTGAAATGGTTTTGCCTAGGTTTTCTTCTAGGGTTTTTATAGTATTAGGTCTTATGTTTAAGTCCTTAATCCATCTGGAGTTAATTTTAGTGTAAGGTGTCAGGAAGGGGTCCAGTTTCTGCTTTCTGCACACTGCTAGCCAGTTCTCCCAACACCATTTATTAAACAGGGAATCCATTTCCCATTGCTTGTTTTTGTCAGGTTTGTCAAAGAGCAGATGGTTGTATATGTGTGGTATTCAAGTCCTCTGTTCTGTTCCATTGATCTATATCTGTGTTTTGGTACCAATACCATGCTGTTTTGATTACTGTAGCCTTGTAGTATAGTTTGAAATCAGGTAGTGTGATGCCTCCAGCTTTGTTCTTTTTCCTTAGGATTGTCTTGGCTATGTGGGCTCTCTTTTGGTTCCATATGAAGTTTAAAGTGTTTTTTTCCAGTTCTGTGAAGAAAGTCATTGGTAGTTTGATGGGGATAGCATTGAATCTGTAAATTACTTTGGGCAGTATGGGCATTTTCATGATATTGATTCTTTCTAACCATGAGAATGGAATGTTTCTCCATCTGTTGTTGTCCTCTCTTATCTCCTTGAGCAGTGGATTGTAGTTCTCCTTGAAGAGGTCCTTTGCATCCTTTGTTAGTTGTATTCCTCGGTATTTTATTCTCTTTGTAGCAATTGTGAATGGGAGTTTGCTACCAATCAAAAAAATTCCAGGTCCAGACGGGTTCACAGCCGAATTCTACCAGAAGTACAAAGAAGAACTGGTACCATTCCTTCTGAAACTATTCTAAACCATACAAAAAGAGGGAATCCTTCCCAAATCATTTTATGAGACCAACATTATCCCGATACAAAACCCGGCAGAGATTGAACAAAAAAAGAATACTGCAGGCCAATATCTGTGATTAACATAGATGTAAAAATCTTTAATAAAATACTGGCAAACCAATTGCAACAGCACATCAAAACACTTATCCATCATGATCAAGTAGGCTTCATTCCAGGGATGCAAGGCTGGTTCAACATATGCAAGTCTATAAATGTAATCCACCACATAAACAGAACCAAAGACAAATACTACATGATTATCTCAATAGTGCAGAGAAGGCCTTCGACAAAATTCAACAGCTCTTTATGCTAAAAACTCTCAATAAACTAGGTATCGAAGGAATGTATCTCAAAGTAATAAAAGCTATTTACTACAAACCTACAGCCAATATCATACTGAATGGGCAAAAACTGGAAGCATTCCCTTTGAAATCCAGTACTAGACAATGATGCCCTCTCTCACCACTCCTATTCAATATAGTATTGGAATTTCTAGCCAGAGCAATTAGGCAATTAAAAAACAAAGGGTATTCAATGAGTAAAAGAGGAAGTCAAATTGTGTCTGTTTGCAGATGACATGATTGTATATTTAGAAGACCATATCATCTCAGCCCAAAATCTCTTTAGACTGATAAGCAACTTCAGCAAAGTCTCAGGATACAAAATCAATGTGCGGCAATCACAAGCATTTCTGTGCACCAATAACAGACAAACAGAGAGCCAAATCATGAGCAAATTCCCATAGCTTCTTAAGCTTATAAGCAACTTCAGCAAAGTCTTGGGATACAAAATCAATGTGCAAAAATTTCTAGCATTTCTATACACCAGCAACAGTTAAGCTGAGAGCCAAATCATGAATGAACTCCCATTCATAATTGTCACAGAAAGAATAAAATACCTAGGAATACAGCTATCAAGGGAGGGGAAAGATCAATAAAAGGAGAACTACAAAGCACTGCTCACAAAATCATATATAACACAAACAAATGGAAAAATGTTCTATACTCATGGATAGAAAAAATCAGTATCATTAAAATGGTCATACTACCCAAAGTAATTTATAGATTTGATGCTATTCCTATTAAACTACCATTGATATTCTTTACAGAACTTGAATAACTATTTTAAAATTCACATGGAATTATAAAAGAGCCCAAATAGCCAAGGCAATTCTAGGCAAAAAGAACAAAGCTGGAGGCATCACAATAGCTGATTTCAAACTATACTACAGGGTTACAGTAAGCAAAACAGCATGGTACTGCTACAAGAGCAGACACATAGACCAATGGAACAGAATAGAGAACCCAGAAATAAGACTCCACCTACAACTATCTGATCTTGGACAAACTTGACCAAAAATAATAATAATAAGGAAAAGATTTTCTATTCAATAAATGGTGCTGGGATAACTGGCTAGCCATATGCAGAAAACTGAAACTGGACCCCTTCCTTACACCATATACAAAAATTAACTCAAGATAGATTAAAGGCTTAAATGCAAAACCCAAAACTATAAGAACCCTGAAAGACAAATTAGGCAGTATCATTCAGGACATAGGCATGGGCAAAGATTTCATCATGAAGATGTAAAAAGCAACTGCAACAAAAGCCAAAATTGATAAATGAGATCTAATTAAACCAAAGAGCTTCTGAACAGCAAAAGACACCGTCAACAGGGTAAAAATATAAGTTACAGAATGGCAGAAAATTTTTGCAAACTATGCACCTGACAAAAGTCTAATATTTAGCACGTATAAGGAACTTAATTTACAAGAACTAAACAACCCCTTTAAAAAGTGGGAAAATGACATGAGCAGACATTTCTCAAAGGAAGACTTACATGTGGTCAAAAATCATATAAAAAAAGCTCAACATCACTGATCTTTAGAGAAATGCAAATCAAAATCACAGGGAGATAACATTTTACACCAGTCAGAATGGCTATTATTAAAATGTTAAAAAATAACAGATGCTGGCAAAGATGTGGAATAAAAGAATACTTGTCTACTATTGGTGGGAGGGTAAATTAGTTCAACCATGTGGATGACAGTTTGGAGATTCCTCAAAGACCTACATATGGAAATACCATCTGTCCCAGCAATCCCATTACTGGATATATACTCAAAGGAATATAAATCATCATATATACTCAAAGGAATGTAAATTGTAATCTATTTTAAAGATACATATATGCATATGTTCACTGCAGCACTATTCACAATAGTAAAGGCATGGAATCAACCTTAATGACCATCAGTCATAGACTGGATAAAGAAAATGTGGCACATATACACCATGGAATAATATGCAGTCGTAAAAAAGAATGAGATTATGTCCTTTGCATGGACATGAATTGAGCTGAAGGCCATTATCCTTAGCAAACTAACGCAGAAACAGAAAACCAAATATGGCATGTTCTCACTTGTAAGTGGCAGCTAAGTGATGGGAACACTTGGACGCATAGAGGGGATCAACACACACACTGGGGCCTATCAGAGGGCGGAGGGTGAAGGTTGGAAGGCGGGAGAAGATCAGTAAAAATAACTAATGGGTACTAGATTTAATACCTGTGTGATTAAATAATCTGTTCAACAAACCCCTGTGACACGCCTTTACCTAGGTAACTACCCTGTATATCCTGAACATGTACCCCTGAATTTAAAATAAAAGTTTTAAAAGAAAGATTTTAAAGAATACCTTGAAAGAAAGTTATCTTAACTCTAGACACATCTAGTAGTTGTACTGACTATTCTCTATGCACACATTCATCAGAACACACATAACCACAGAAATTATTAGCTATCATTGTATTTAACGAGGCTCAATATTTAACAATGCAATATTTGACAAGTTTCAAATATTTCCCATAGCACACAGTTAGGTGATTGGAAGAAATTTAAAAGAATTAAACACATAGTAGGTACCCACACCCATACAAATTCACTATTCACATAGATAAAACATTCTGTGGTGCCATATACACTGGAGACATAATTAAAATATTGTTCAAGAAAGTGTATAACTACTATTAAAGTTATTAGAATGGGGCGAGAGACCGAGTTGAAAGTATTGCTTAGGATAGGACTTTGAGATCAGTCCAGGCCACATAGTGAGACTTTGTGTCTACTAAACAATAACAACAAAAAACTTACCTGGGCATGGTGGTGTGCACCTGTTGTCCTAGTTATTGGAGAGGCTGAGTTAGGATGGAGGATCACTGGTGCCCAGGATTTTGAGGCTGCAATGAGCTATGATCATGCCACTGCACTCCAGCCTGTTTGACTAAACCAGGCCCTGTTAAAAAAAAGAGAGAGAGAGAGAGAGAGGGTGAGAAAGACAGAGAGAGAGAAAAAAAACACTATTAGAATTGTATTTCTGTTATACTGATGGGTAAGAAAAAAAATTCTTTAAAAAAACATCCCGGCAGCCAAGTGCAATGGCTCAATACTGCTATCCCAGCACTGGGAGGCCAAGGTGGGAGAATTACTTGAGGCCAGGAGTTTGAGGCTGCAGTGAGCTGTGATTGCACCACTGCGCTCCAACCTAGGCAACAGAGTGAGATTCTGTCCCTAATAGCAAACAAACAAATTCCAGAAATATTTGGGTGTATGTCTAGGGAGGGTAGCTGTGTGCTTCTTTTTGAAAAATAGAAAATTTCATGCAACAATGGGAAATAGGCATTCCAGATCTAGGAAAAACCAACAGCAATGATGATGACAAAGATAAGTAAGATCATAAAGATGATGATGATAGCTACTTACTTAGTAAAAGCTAATTATTTAACCTCTTATATATAGCATTTTAATTCATTTTTTTTGATTAAGCATCCCAGAAGATACTTAATGATGGTTTAATTGTTTTTGCTAGAACTAGAAGTTACTTTTTCTTTATAAGAAATCTCTTTATAATGTAAATCACTGTATGGTTTTAGACAACTTATTCTTTAATCTCAGCTTCTACTTTTCAAGTCCATACTCTTTGCTGGAAGAACTGGTGCTGTATTCAACAATGAAGACTGATAAGAGGGTGTTTTGGAGAAGTGGTCCAGCAAATATAAACACTTCCTGAGATTGGACATAGGCAAGAGACAGTAGAGTTATGCCCCCAGTTAAGAGTCAACGTTTGATTAAGTAGTGAGAATAAATTTTAAGATAAATTTAAATATCTTTCAGAATTTTTGCATCTGTGCCCCATGATTTTTCTGTGTAGTCATACTACGAGGTGCTGGATATATAGACATATATTTCCGTTAAATACTGCTAAAGTTCCTGTCTTGATGCAAATTATAGTCTTGCTATATGTATATCTTACTATTTATTTTAATTTAGAATTTATTAAATAATTTTGCCCTATGGATTGAGTAATTATTATAAACTTCAATTATGGATTTATAATCTAAAAATCAAACGCTGTTACAACAATAACTGGAATTGTTTTTATATTTTTCTACAATGCCACATTTTCTGCAGATTAAAGTCACTTCTAAATCATCAGTATTCACTTACATCATTATCACTTTTGTGTAAATATGTTATATTGAGTATACAGTCGTTTGCATAAAATTTAGCTATGTTTTCAATTATTTGCAATAGTTCAAGTAAGTGAAAATTAATTTATTACCAAAATGTCCATGAACAAAACTGTAATCTAGTCAAGCAAAACTGTTTTGAAATATACATTGTATATGGTAAGTATTGTAAGTATGTATGTGGTAAGTATTGTATGTATGTATGTGGTAAGAATATATATATATATATATATGTTATTGTTGTTGATGGATAGACTCTACATATATACTGAAATGTTGAAAATCCAAGCAATTTTGAAAGTGATTTTGAGTCTTTTTCTTAATGGCCTACTTACCAGCTTACAGAAAGCATTGTTAAGATATATTACTTCTTAGAAGTTTAAAAATGGGATAAATTTAAGATTGTGATTTTTAAATAAGGATCTGGCACTGGAAAATGTTACCAGATTATTTTGTTTATTGCTAAGCAAACACAGTGGTTATTGCTAACCAAATTTAGTGGCATCTAAAATCTATACAGGTTCACTTATCTCTCTTATTATAAATCATAATTATTCAACTCTTCTATATGTTTAGAGTCAGCCCACTTTGCCTACCTAAGCTTATGATGGAGAGTATGAATTTAAAATTACTACTTGAGTTAGGTTATCAGGAATTATATAGCCAACCCAAATGCTTTGTTACCAAATATTTATGTGAAAAATATGCATCTAGAGCTCCTCTGCTCCATATGTTACAGCACTGACATTTCTAATGATATAAGCAGTAGCCCAGAGCTTTAAAGGTTTACTACTATCTAGAGGGCAAATTATATGCTGAAAATAATGTAATTAAAAAAAATTTCTTGAGTTTCAGTTGAAAATGTAAAATATTTTTCTGTTTACCTGGATTCATTGATTTTTTTTCTAAAATATTACCTCTATAAAATATTGAGAGCCAAACAAATAAGCAATTCAGAAAGCAAAGAAAGTGATTTTAATTAAAACAAGTGCATATCTTTTGTTTGATTTTCCTTTTTAAAAATTCCAAGACTGACAATAAACTTTAATATTCAGATTGTCTTATATGTGACATTTGCTTTTATAAACCGTGCAGTTATCCAGAGCTAATCCTGTAGAGAAACTAATCAAGGAAGGTGTTACACAAATGCAAAACATATGATTAAAGAGGGGGAAGGCAAATCTCATGCAAAGAACTGAGTATTATAATGAAATTGCCACTGAATGGAGATGTGAAGACTTCAAGCTCAATTTAATTAGGCCACTGAGTGGAGTCCCCTAAGAACAACAAGAATTGAACAGCTAATAATCAGTTTGTTCTTTACTGATTAGCAGTTAATCATGTCCCAAACACAACCCTGGTCTCCTTTCTAATTATGAATTCATTTTCAGGCCTCTCCTTTAATTTCTACACTTTTTATGGGTGCACAATCTTAATCAGCTAACTGTAAGAGAGCCTACAACCAGTGAGTGTCTGGAAAGGCCTTCCTACTGTTTAAGAAGTAAATATTTGCAACCTTTTGTGCCACAGTGGTAAACATTAGCTGATCTTGTGAGAGGAAAAAAAGGAGCATAGGAGGCTTGTGCACATCAGCCTAGGGAAGATCCTTTCTAAATAAAGATTATTTTTCTAAACAAAGTGCCTTTTTCTTATGGAAATTTGGACATCATGCACATGCACACACACACACACACACACCCCTACACAGTAGAAAAGAGTGAAAAAATTGTTCATGATCCTGCCATGAAAAGAAATCACTGATAACAGTCCTGTTTATTGTCTTCCATATATATTTGAGGAGATATATGCTTCTAATGTATGTGTTTATACTTTTATAAATAATAATGTATTTTAATATTAAAATTCAAAATATAGCCATTCTTAAAATATGCATTTAAAATATTTAATAACTGCATACTTTACTATAAAGTGCATATAACAATTTATTTCAATAATCAGTTATTAGTAATCATTTAGTTTGCTCCTCATTCTAGTATTATTTATAACTATTTGATAAACACCTTAGGATTTAAAAATTATTTTATATTTATGGTTATTTCCTACAGAGATTTTCAAAAGGAATGAGCTTAATGGTTGCTTAAATGTCCTTCCAAACACCAATGTTCAAAGAAGTACTTCAGCTTTCTGGGCTCAGTTCTTTTATTTGATTATAACAATTTCGTTCTTTATAACTCTGTAATTATTTTCTCCATTTCTTTTTCTGTTTAAGCTTCTGGATTTTTTCTTAATAGCTCAATTCTCTAGATTCAGAACTCTATAATTTCTACTTCTTGCAAGTATCCTAACTTCCATAGTCTGCTCATCTTCATTCTGGAAATAACTTCTATGTGAGCAAGTTCTTCACTAGTTCAGGCTTTGGCAATCAATGCAACTACTTAATACCAAAAGAAAAAATGATTGCCAATATCTTTATTGATAACAACAGCTATCTTTTTAAATTTTTGATGTTTTAATTGTAAATAAAAAATTATAGTTTTTTAACTGAGTGCTCATTATGTACCAGAAAGTTTACAGGCACTTCCTGTGATGTGGGTTTTATCATCATCGTTTTACCATATGAGAAAATTGAGGCTCAGAGAAGTTAAATAACTTGCCTACTTAATCCAGCTACCAAATACCAATGGTAAGCTTCAGATATAGACTTGTGAGTCCAAAGCTTATGCTAATTTTATTGTGTGATATATCCTCCAGACAGGATGGTTAACAGTCTACTGATATAAGGCATGGGGAAGTGAAAGTACAGATGGAGTGGTGGATTGGTTAGGAGGTAAACAGGTAATATATGTAAACAAATTGTTTGAGATAGCAGACTCTGTGCAGACTTCAGTTGTTTTGCTATTTACCAGCTCTGTAACTTTAAAATAATTATTTGATATTCCCAAGTCTCACTTTTTGAATCTATTTAATGGGGACTATGATGAATAGCTTACAGAATTGCTACAAGATAATGGAAACAAATTTCTTAGTCTACTGTTTGGCACAGTAAATCTTCTGTAGGTATGATGATGATCATCATCAGTATTTATTTTTTTCTCATTTCATAGTATTGTCCACAATGGTTAGTTCTATGGTTGCCTCTAGAAATTTTAGGGGTTAAGGTCTTACATTTAAGTCTTTAAATAGCTTAAATTATTGTATGTGATATAAAATAGGAATCCAATTTCACTTTTTTACATGTGGAGATTCGGTTTTCACCATACTACTTGTTGGTGAGATTATCTTTTCCCCATTGTATATTCTTGGCGTCCTTGTAGAAAGTCAGTTAACTATTTTTGTGTGGATTTAATTTTGAGCTCTTTCTTTCTTTCTTCTTTCTTTCTTTCTTTTCTTTTTTTTTTTTTTTTTTTTGAAGGGGTGGGAGGGCGCTTTTTTTTTTAGTTTCTTTTGCTGTACAGAAGCTCTTTAGTTTAATTAGATCCCATTTGTCAATTTTGGCTTTTGTTGCCACTGTTTTGGTGTTCCAAGTCATGAAGTCCTCCTGAGTGGTATTGCCTAGATTTTCTAGAGAAACTTCTTTTTATGGTTTGAGGTCTTATGTTTACATCTTCAATCCAGCTTGAGTTGATTTTTGTGTAAGGTGTGAGTAAGGGGTCCAGTTTCAGTTTTCTGCATATGGTTAGCCAGTTTTCCAACACCATTTATTAAATAGGGAGTCCTTTCTCCATTGCTCATTTTTGTCAGGTTTGTCAAAGGTCAGACGGTTGTAGATGTGTGGTGTTATTTCTGAGGACTGTGTTCTGTTCCATTGGTTTATATATCTGTTTTGTTACCAGTACCATGCTGTTTTGGTTACTGTAGCCTTGTAGTACAGTTTAAAGTCAGATAGTATGATGCCTCCAGCTGTGTTCTTTTTGCTTAGGATTGTCTTGGCTATATGAGCTCTTTTTTGGTTTTATATGAAATTTAAAGTAGTTTTTTCTAATTTTGTGAAGAAAATCGGTGGTAGATTGATGGAGATAGCATTGAATCTATAAATTACTTTGAGCGGTATGGCCATTTCCACAATATTGATTCTTTGTATTCATGAACATGGAATGTTTTTCCATTAGTTTGTGTCCTCTCTTAATTTCTTGAGCAATGGTCTGTAGTTTCCTTGAAGAGATCCTTCACATCCCTTGTAAATTGTATTCCTAGGTATTTTACTCTCTTTGTAGCAACTTTGAGTGGCAGTTCACTCATGATTTGGCTCTCTGTCTGTTATTGGTCTATAGAAATGCTTGTGATTTTTGAACATTGATTTTGTATCCTGCAACTTTGCTGAAGTTGCTTATCAGCTTAAGGAGATTTGGGGCTGAGATGATGAGGTTTTCTAAATATACAATCACGTCATCTGCGAACAGAGACAATTTGACTTCCTCTTTTCCTATTTGAATGTCATTTTTTTTTCTCTTGGCTAACTGCTGTGGCTAGAACTTCCAATATTGTGTTGAATAGGAGTGATGAGAGAGGGTATCCTTGTCTTGTGCTGGTTTTCAAAGCAAATGCTTTCAGCTTTTGCCCATTCAGTAGAGTATTGGCTGTAGGTTTGTCATAAATAGCTCTTATTATTTTGAGATATATTCCATCAATACCTAGTTTATTGAGAGTTTTTAGCATGAAGCAGTGTTGAATTTTTTTGAAGGCCTTTTCTGCATCTATTGAGATAATCATGTGGTTTTTGTCAATGGTTTTGTTTATGTGATGGATTATGTTTATTGATTTGTCTATGTTGAACCAGCCTTGCATCCCAGGGATGGAGCTTACTTGTTCATAGTGGATAAGCTTTTTAATGTGCTGCTGGATTTGGTTTGCCAGTATTTTATTGAGGATTTTTGTATCAGTGTTCATCAGGGATATTGGCCTGAAATTGTGTTTTTTTGTTGTGTCTCATGAATCTGTTTGTATGCCAGTAATATACTATTTTAATTAGTCTGGCTTTGTAATGTATTTCAAAGTCAGGAAGTGCAATGTCTTCAGCTTTGTTCTTTGCAAGATTGCTTGGGTATTCTAGGTCTTTTGTGGTTTCATATTAATTTTAAGATTGTGCTACATTTGTAAAAATTTCACTAGAATTTTGAAGGTGGTAGCATTGAATCTGTAGATCAATGCTATCCCCATGAAAAATATTTGGGTAGTACAAATATTTTAATATTAGGTCTTCTCTTACCAATAAGATGCTTTTCTATTTATTTGTGTCATCTTTAATTTTTTATCAATGTTTTATGGTTTTCATCATATAAATCTTTCACCTCTTCATTGAGTTTACTCGTATTCTTTTTTCAAAAAAATATTTATTTACTTTTACAATTGACAAATTATTTATTTATTTTTTCAATTGCCAATTAGATTGATTAGCCATTTAACAATGAAGACATATTTCAAAACATAATGTTGTATTAAGTATTTTATAGTTTTTGATGTGATTGTAAATGGTATCATTTTTTGAATTTCCCTTTGGGATAGTTCATCATTAGTGTAAAGAAACATAACTATACCATAAGGCTACAATAACCAAAACAGTATGGGACTGGTACAAAAACAGGCACGTAGACCAATGGAACAGAATAGATAACTCAGAAACAAGATCTCACATCTACAACCATCTGATCTTTTACAAACTGGATAAAAACAAGCTGTGGGGAAAGGATTCCCTATTTAATAAATAGTGCTGGGAGAACTGGCTATTTATTTGCAGAAAATTGAAACTGGATCCCTTCCTCACACCTGATACAAAAATTAACTCATGATGGACTAAAAACTTAAATGTAAAACCTCAATATATAAACCCTAGAAGAAAACCAAGGCAGTATCATTCAGGACATTGGCACAGGCAAGGATTTCATGATGAAATTACCAAAAGCAATTGCAACAAAAGCAAAAATTGACAAATGGTATCTAATTAACCTAAAGAGCTTCTGAACAGCAAAAGAAACTACCATCAGAGTGAACAGGCAACCTACAGAATGGGAAAAAATGTTTGCAATCTATCTATGCAACAAAGATCTACTATCTAGAAGCTACAAGGAACTCAAACTAATTTACATGAATAAAACAGACAGCCTCAGTAAAAAATGGACAAAGAATATGAACACACAATTCTCAAAGGAAGACATTCATGTAGCTGACAAACATAAGGAAAAAAGCTCAATGTTACTGATTATTAGAGAAATGTAAGTCAAAACCACCATGAGATGCCATATCACACCAGTCAGAATGGACATTATTAAAAAGTCAAGAAACAACAGATGCTGGCAAGGTTGCAGAGAAATAGTAATGCTTTTACACTGTTTGTGGGAATGTAAAGTAGTTCAATCATTGTGGAAAATAGTGTGATGATTCCTCAAAGATTTAGAACCAGTAATGCTACCATTTGATCCACCAATCCCATTAGTGGGTATATACCCAAAGGAATATAAATCATTCTATTACAAAGATATATGCACACATGTGTTCCTTGCAGCACTATTCACAATAACAATGACATGGAATTAACCCAAATGTCCATCATCAATAGACTGGATAAAGAAAATATGCACATATACACCATGGAATACTATGCAGCCATACAATGAAATGAGATCATCTCCTTTGCAGGGACATGGATGAAGCTGGAAGCCATTATCCTCAGCAAACTGACGCAGGAACAGAAAACCAAACACTGCGTATTCTCACTTATATGTGGGAGCTGAACAGAAAGAACACATGGACACAGGAAGGGGAGCAACACATATTAGGTCCTTTCAGGGGGTGGTTTGAGGGGAGGGAGAGCATTAGGAAAAATAGATAAAGCATACCAGACTTACTACCTAGGTGATGGGTTGATAGGTGCAGCAAACCACCATGGCACACATTTGCTTACAAAACAAACCTGCACATCCTGCACATTGTACCCCAGAACTAAAAATTAAAATTAAAATTAAGAAACACAACTGTTTCTGTGTGCTGCTTTTACATCTTACAACTTTAATTACTGTGTTTGTTAGTTCTAACACTATTTTAGCAGAATCCTTTCAATTTTTCAATATAATATATAAGATCCTCTCTTTCCAGAAGTGGTGGCTCATGTCTGTAATCCCAGCACTTTGGGAGGCCGAGGTGGGTGAATCACGAGGTCAAGAGATCGAGACCACCCTGGCCAACATGGTGAAACCTCGTCTCTACTAAAAATACAAAAATTAGCTGGGCGTGGTGGCGTGTGCCAGTAGTCCCAGCTACTCTAGAGGCTGAGGCAGGAGATGCTTGAACCTGAGAGGCGGAGGTTGCAGTGAGCGGAGATGGCGCCACTGCACTCCAGCCTGGCGCCTGGCAACAAAGCGAAACTGTGTCTCAAGTAAATAAATAAATAATAAAAAAATAAATAAAAGATCATCTCTTTAAAATGTAATCCTCAAGGGAGATAGCATTCCCATTCTCCAGGTTCTGTGGGAGGATAGGTACCTAATTATGTGGGATCTCTTACTCCAAGTTATAAACCTACCCTCATCTTAAAGATTTGAAAAGTTTAATTTTCAAGCCAACAGACAGCCATCCTAATTGCCAAATGAATTTAGGATGAACCACATGCTGTCAAACCTTCTTGCTTGAGGACTGGATATTGTTTATCTTGAGAACACGTATTTTATGCGTTGCACCTGTTTGTCTATATAAGAAGGTGAGATTTCTTTGTCTTTTTATTATCTTCAGTGGATTGATTGTGATTTATATCACATTCTGGTTTACTGATAATTCAATAGTAATGCTTAATACTTGTTCTACCTTTGTGAAGAGGTTTTCTGGCTTGGGGGATGATTTTGTTTTTAATTATATTTCCCCAGCTATATTATATGACCTTTAATGGAATAAGGCCACATAATAATGTTGTTCCTATTTCTCAAGGGGAGAAGTGGCTACATGATTATAACATATATTATAATATAACATGGTGTACTAGCCTTTTGCTATTATAGACTTTGTGTAGCCTAAGAATGGTGTCCTATTCACCATGTTATTCTTTTCCTTTCTATTTAGATGAAATTTCCAAAACTGTTAAACTTTTGTTTCAGAATAAAATATGAGTATTTTATCTGAAAGCCCTCATCAGTGGAAATATTTCTAAATCCTGATGAGGATGTAAAGCTCTTCAAAACATATTGACAGTTTTGTTTACGCAGGGTTTCAAATGCTGGTAACAAGGCTGTCTTCTCATAGTCATGGAAAATAGCATTTTCTTATGTGGCCTTAGATCCACTCTTAATACAGGATCACAGCATCCACCACCAATAAATCAGCATTGACTCCTCAAATAATATTTAGGTCATATTTCAGATCTTACATACAAGATTATTTTAGGACAAAATTAACATTTCATGTGGGTGTCTTAATCTTTCTGGACTGCTATAAGTTCTTAAGGCTGGGAAATCCAAGATCAAAATACTAGCACATTTGCTGTCTAGTGAGGGACAACTTTTTAGTTCACAGAATGTATCTTCTTTCTGCATCCCCACATGATGGAAGGGAAGCTCTGGTCTCTTCAACCCCATGTAACAGCACTAATCCCACTAATAAAGGTTACACCCTCATGATCTAATCACATCTCCAAAGCCCTGCCTTCTAATACTATCAAATTGGGAACCGGGTTTCAACAAATGAATTTTCAGGGTACCTAAACATTCAGGCCATAGAAGTAAGTTATGTTAAAATTTGTCCTTCTGTGAATTAAGCAGACAAATTGACATCCTAGAGGAAAGAAGAGCAAACTCATTCTGTAAAGAGCCAGAGAGCAAATGTTTTTGTCTTCATGTGACGCAGTCTGTTATATCTACTTAACCCTACCACTGTATTGCAAAAACAATCAGAGGCAACAAGTAAATGAATGGGAGTGGTTATGTTTAAATAAAGTTTTATTTATAAAACAATTGGGAGGCCAGATTTAACCTAGAGGCTGTAATTTGCTTACCCCTGTCCTAGAGAATATAGCAATAGAAATTTGAGAATTCTAAGGGCTACCTACAATAATAATGTGGCAATATCTTTCGGAACTTAAGCTATAATAGAGACTCTTTGTAGACAATGGAATTATCTAATAAATTGAAATTCCTCTCACAGTAAGTTTTAAAGAACTGGTTTATTACACATTGATCATGTTGGGAAATAAAGTTCCTCCACAGAACATACAATCTGTTAAAATAATAAATGAAATGGGAGTGACAATGCAAGCCTTTCCAGAGACTGTATCTCCTCAAAGAAATTGTGAGCTTTCAGGCATTTAGTGAAAGCACACAATTACCTTCTGTGTGCCTCCATCACTTGGAGGGCTCCTTTCACTTTAAAGGCTACCTACGTGTTGGGTTAATTATGGAGGAAATACTAGAATAATTCCACTTGTGACTTTAACTCTGTCTTGTTCATTCTACTAACAGCAGTAGGGTGCAAATCTAATAACTCCCCCCATTTGCCTCTCTCTGAAGAGAACAGTACAGCCTGAATTTTATCAACAGGACTGATTAGACAGCAAACAGGCTGTTTTTGCCTTTGTAAAAGTAATATTCAAGATACATTTTTCCTGATGCTGCATTTTTTTCTTATAGTAAAGAAGACAAATATAACTTCCTCTTTTTTTCTACTACTCCTTCCTCATGCATCAATAACTTCACAGTTTAATTCTAGTGGAAGGGAAAATGAATGGCCCATTCCTTGGATGGAGATTTGTCAGAATTGCAATCTATCCTCTTCTGGGGAACATGTTGTGTCCATTAAAAAAAAATCCTACAAATGATTTCAGAGTAATAGAAAACAGCCCACGGATGATACTATGAAGGAGATGCTCTCTGCTTCTACTTCCTTGCCATATAGTTCTGGAGGTCAGGAGTGATCTGAGAAAAAGTTGTATAATAAGTAAGGATCAGAGTTTCTAAAGCCTATTTATTCTCAGTTAATCCAAGAAACTTAACTCTTTATTCTGAGCCTTCTAACTATTTAAACTCATTCATGGGAAGAGGTTTCGGAAAGACTTGGAGTCAGATATAGGTTCCTCTATTCCCTAGCTACATTACCTGAAAAGAATTTGTATTCTGCTGCAGTTTGGTGAAATTTCTTTCTTTTATTTTTTTTTTCTCTCTTTCCCTCCTGCCCCTTTGTATCGTACCTAGAGTGGTTTCTGCTCTCCTAACTTGATCTCATCTAATACTCCTACCTAGTAAAGACAATGCAAGAATAGATAGTAATCAGATGAGCAAAAATTATGGTCGACTCTATGTTACTTAGTAGGCACTATTATTCTGACTTTAATGAAGTAAAATTTATGAATTTTTTCTTCTAAAATTCCTCTAGAAGAGTTAAACCCTTTATCCTTTATGATATCCAAAGGACTCAGCAGTATCTCCATTATAACAACCAAGATAAGTTTTTAAAATTAATTCACTTACACATCTTCATTCCCATTAAAATATGAGCTCCTTCAGGATAGGACTTTTGTTTCTTTATGTCTACAGTACCTCATACAGTGTGTGGTTCATAATATGCAATCAGAAAATGAGGAAGTGGGATATGTGTGGGTTGAAGGTGGAGAGAGGAGGGAGGCATGGCATTTCTAATCCCCTCCTTAATGAAAAAGGAATATGTGAATTGAACTTAAAATAGGAAGATCACTTAATGAATAATTTCTGAGAGAGTAATATTTAGACACCTTCTCATCTTGGTACTAAAAAGGGAAGTAGAAATATTGTTTTTCTGTTTTCTATTCTAAAACTTAAATGTGCCTTTTAAAAATTACTTCAGTATGCAATTATGCTTATAGAAAGAATTTCTATTTCAGGTAGTCAAATAACAAAATGTTAGAGTGGGAAGAAGGCAAAAACAGAACTTAAAAAAAAATCCATCTCAAAAAACATCCTGGAGATTGGAACTCTCTTTGAAACTGTTCATAGATTCTGACATACCCAGAGAAAGATGGTGAATAGAAACTGTGTGAATAAGGGTTATCTGGTTATCTCTTTGTTTAAATGCCCTTTTCGTAGATGACCCAATTCATTCAGTTGTCAAGAATTTAACAGGCCATCTCAAGGCCTTAGCAAAATGTTAATGTGTCGCGTGTGTGTATGTGTGTGTATATGTGATTATAAGTAAAGAAAGAGGTTTGGCAAACTTTGTGGAAGATATCTTCATTGCCTGAAAAAAAAAGTCATTAAGATGGCAAAAGAGGAAGCTCCTGGCTTTTTCCTCTTCTCACAGACACAGCAAATAAACGGCTACACATGGATGAATTCCCTCTGAGAGAAATTCAGAAAATAGTTGAGAGGCTCCTACATGTGATACCGCTAAGAAATACTCATATTGAAAACAGGTAGGAGGCCAGGTGTGGTGGGTCAAACTTGTAATCCCAGCCTTCTGAGAGGCTGAAGTGGGAAGATTTCTTTAGCTCAAGAGGTGGAGACCAGCCTGGGCAACATAAAAAGACGCTGTCACTGCAAAAAAATAACCAGGCATGGTAGTGCATGCCTATAGTCCCAGCTACTCAGGAGGCTGAGGCGGAAGGATCAGTTGAGCCTGGGAAAGTTGAAGCTATGATGAGTCATGATGGCACCATTTCACTTCAGTGTAGGCAACAAAATAAGACCCTGTCTCACAACAACAACAAACACACACACACACGTAGGAAAAGCTGACACTCACTTATGCAACAAAACCCACCATAAGTAAAGAGCCTTACAACTGGAAAGGAATCCCCAACTCCCAATTTCTTCCTGAAGAGTGAAGGGTTTAGAATACATACACAGCAATACAATCTTTACAGCTCCTACCTGAGAGACTGGTTCACAGGTCTCTTAGCCCTGGAAACAGAAGGGGCTCAGCAATTACAAGTTACCTGGAACAAAACAGGCGGCTTTCAATGTGCATGCGAAAATGCCCTGCTACAACACCCCTGGGCTCAGGGAAGCACAAATAGGCAATAATGCCAAGCTCCTAGTTTCTATTGAAAGAGGTTTAACTGAACACTTTGCCAGCTACTATCTTAAGGTCAGGCCTCTAAGTAGATGTCATCTGGAGGGCAGGGAATTTGTAAGACCCCTAGGAGCCTGAACAGCTGTGTGAAAACTTCATGCACCTGCTCCCCACCAAGCTCACTTCAACTATAAAAGCAGTTCTCTAGCTTCTCCCTGGAAGGAGTTGGTCAGCACATAGAGCACCCTGACTTTCAAAGTTCCCACCAGGGAGACTGACTACTAAATCATCCAGCTCTGGGAGTGACAGGGCTTGGCATTAATGAATACTCCACAGTCACAGAGAACAAAAAGTTGATTTTAAACAGTTGTAGGAGGACTACCAGTGACCATTTCTCCTCCATTTGCACCAAAGAAGCTGGCAAAACCACTCAGCACCCAGTTTGTAACTGTAAGGGGTTTGACCATTTACCTAATGTCACAATTTTTTCAGCAACTATCAGTTGTCAGTTCTCGGACAGCCTGTATAGGCATATGGGTACTTCCACAGTTCCTCTCCTGGCTTGCTCCAGAGACAGAACTAAGCAGCCAGCTAACCCACTTGTCTCTGACTGATTATAAGACCCAGAATCTTCTAGTACTGTGGAAATGACCAAGACGGAAGCATTAGTTGGAAAGGGTTTCCAGTCTGAATGATAGTGCAAGCAATTACCACAGATCTTTTACATTGTTTAGTATGGAATGAGCTAGAGACAAAAGCCAGCTTCCAGCTTACCCCTGAAGAGAGAAGGGAATTAGACCACACATTTTGTAACCCAACTTTTCCAGATGCTTCTTAGAGACTAGTTTCTATCTCTTCTGTATTTGGGGTGCTAACAGGACTTGGAACATCCTGGGACCACAAAGAAATAAGACAGTGGTTTAAACAAGCACAGGGATTTGAGAGGCACCCAGAATCTCTGGCCAGGCTAACCGGTGAGTTCATCTTCTAGGTGAGGCCAGTTTAACAAGACTGGGAGAAGTGACCACCTTATCTTATGTACAGCAATCAACACAGAGAGCCAATGAAAATAAACAGAAAAATGTGTTACAAAGAAAATAATAAGGTAATTTTCCAGAAATGAACACTAAATAAAAGGAGTCAGTGATTTACTTGGCTGAAAATTCAAAATAATAGTCATTAAGATGCTCTCTAAGCACTCAAGAGGCTGAGGTGGGAGGATTGCTTGATCCTAGGAGCTTGAGGCTACAGTGAGCCATGAGTGTGCCAGAGCATTGTAACCTGGGTGACAGTGAGATTCTGTTTCAAAAAATAAAAATTAAAAAAATGTACTCACTGAGATCAGGAGAACAATACATGAACAATGTGAGTTTTTGAAGAAAGAGAAAGAAAATACGAAAAGGGCCACACCAAAATTAGAGAGCTGAAGAATACAATAACCAAACTAAAAAATTAAAGAGGCATTCAACAACAGAGTATATCAAGCAGAACAAAGATAGGTCATTGGAAATCATACAATAAGATACAACAAAAACAAAAAAGAATGAAAAAAGTGAAGATAATAGCTTAAGAAACTTACAGAACATCATCAAGCAGACCAATGTACACATTATGGGAATCAACGAAGAAGAGAGAGGCAAAGAGGAGCCAACAAATTATTCAAATAATAACAGCTGGAAACTTTCCAAGCTGGGGGAGAAAATCGAGATTTAGGAAGCCAAAGAACACCAACTAAATGAATCCAAAAAGACCCATATTAAGATACATAATAATAAAATTGTTAAAAGTTATAGCAAAAGAGAGATTCTTGGAAGCAGCAAGAGAAAAGTGGCTTGTTATGTATAAGAGAATTTCTATCAGCAGATTTTTCAGCAGAAACTTTACAGGCTAGAGGGAGAGAGATGATATATTCAAAGTGCGGGGGGAAAAACCTGCCAACCAAACTACTATACTCAGAAAATATATCCTTCACAAATGAAGGAAAGATAAATAATCTCTGTGACAAACAAAACTGAGAAAAATTATCACCACTAGACTTGCCTTAAAATAAATGAAAAAGGAACTTCTTCAAGTTGACACAAAAGTATAATAAATGAGGACTAAGAGAGCATAAGAAAAACTCATTGGTAAAGGTAAATATATAAACAAATAGAAAAATGCTATATTACTGTAACAGTGGTGGATAAATCAGTTTTAATTCCACTATAAAAGATAAAAGACAAAATATTAGAACAATTATAAATGTGTTAATGAATACTTAATATAGGTAGATATAATTTGGGACACTGATAGAATATAATGTTGGGGGAGGAGAAACACGTGTAGAGTTCTTGTATGCAAGTAAAGTTAAGTAGTTATCAGCTGAAAATGGATCACTGAAACTATTATACACTTTATGTAAGCTCCTTGGTAGCCAAAACAATAATAGCTATAAAAGTTACACAGAATATGCCAGGAGCAGTGACTCATGCATGTAATCCCAGTACTTCTGGAGGCCAAGGTGAGTGGCTCGCTTGACATCAGGAGTTCAAGACCAGCCTGGGGAACATTGCGAAACCTCCTCTCTATCAAAAACACAAAAAAATAGCAGGATGTGGTGTTGCACACTTGTAATCCCAGCTACTCAGGAGGCTGAGACAGGAGAATCACTTACACTCAGGAGGCAGAGGTTGCAGTGAGCCAAGGTCATGCCACTGCACTGCAGCCTAGGTGACAGAGTGAGTGAGACCCTGTCTCAAAAAAATAAATAAAAAAGTTTCACAAATAAAAAAGAAATAAATCAAAATTAATCAACACAATAAAAACAACAAAATCCTGAAGAAGACACTGAGGGGGGAAAAGGGGGAATAAAGAGCGGCAAGACAGAGAACAGTAAACAAAATGGCAATAATAAATCTTTATCCACAATTACTTTAAATGTAAATAGACTAAATTCCCAATAAAAAGCAAAATTGTTGAAAGTAGTTTTTTTTTTTTTTAAAAAAGCTCCAATTCTATGATTTCTACAATTAACTCATGTTAGAAGCAAGAACACATAGACTGAAACTGAAAGGATGAAGAGGGAGATTCCATGCAAATAAAAATTGGAAAAGGAGGTGACTATATTTATATCAGACAAAGTAAACTTTAAGTCAAAAAATTATTTAGAGACAAATAAAGTTATTACACAATGACAAAAGCATGAATTCAACAAGAAGGTATAATCATTATAAATATATATCCACCCAACATTAGAGCACCTAAGTATATAAAGCAAATATTCACTGACATAAAAAAAGAAATTGAAGCAATACAACAGTAGAAAACTTCAACATTCCACTTTCAGTAATGAATAAAACATCTACACAGAAAATCAATAAAGAAATAACAGATTTGAATGCTGTAGACCAAACAGACACCACAGAAATATATGGAAGTTTTCAACCAACAGCAAAATAATACACATTATTCTCCAGCTCACATGGGACATTGTCCAGGATAGACTGCATGTTGGATCACAAAACAATCTTAACAAATGAAAGATTAAAACCACATCAAATATCATGTTTAACTACAAAAGAATAGAAATCAGTAACTGCAAGAAAACGAAAAAAATTACAAATATATGTAAACTAATTAACCCAATCTTTAGCAACAAGTGACTCAAGAGGAAATTAAAAATGAGTTTAAAGAATGTCTTGAGACTAACAAAAATGAAAACACAACATACCAAAACTTACAGAATCTAGCAAAGTCAACACTAAGAAATAAGTTTATAGTGATAACACCATTAACAAAGAAAAAAAGATCTCAAACAATATAACTTTATAACTCAAGGAAGTAGTGAAAGAAAAGCAAGCTAGGCCCACACAGTGACTTATGCTTATAATCCTAGCAGTTTGGGAGGCCAAAGCAGGTGGATTACCTGAAGTCAGGAGTCCAAGATCAACCTGGCCAACATAGTAAAACCCTGTGTGTACAAACATATAAAAATTAGCCAAGCATGAAGGTGGGTGCCTGTAATCCCAATTACTCAGGATGCTGAGGCAAAAGAATTGCTTGAACCCAGGAGGTGGAGGTTGCAGTGAGCTGGGATTGTGCCATTGCACTCCAGCATAGGTGACAGGAGACTCTATTAAAAAAAAAGAAAGAAAGAAAAAAAGGAAAAAAAAAAAAAAAAGATAAGCAATCAAAACCCAAAGTTAGCAAAACAGAGTAAATAATAAAGATCAAAGAAGAAATTAATCAAATATAGAAGAGAAAATCTATTTTTAAAAATCCACCAGAAGAGTGACCTCAGCTAGATGGTTCAATAGGAATTCTCTAGCTTCACTCCCCCTAACCAACAGAAATCCAACTAGCAATAATCCACAGGTAAGAATAATATCTAGGATATTACAGAACTCAGGAGTAAGGCTGGGAAACTTCCTTGGACCACAGAACTGATAAAAGCCGTTATCCAAAAGTAAGAAGAATGTTTCTCTTTGATCATGTTGCCACTCCTTAAAACCAGTCTAACACCATACATAGAGAATTCCACTGAACTCATGATTTCTATGATGAGAACAGTGAGTTGGAGGCAGACATTTAGATTTCCCATCATTTTAGAATAGGATCCTTCTCAAGAGGCTCACTTCTGTCTAATTGGATGAGACACATTGTGAGTAATGGCAGAACTAAATTACCTGGGTTCAGTTAGAAACAAAGAATGAGGGTGATGCTCACAGTGACTAGCACGGGCGTCTTGGCAGTTGCTCTGCATTCTGGCCAACAGAGGTGCCACACCAGAGAGACTAGCCAACAGCATCATCATGCTGCAGGAAACACAGTCTACAAATATTCTTCATTTGATTCCCTAGTCAACTTCCCCATACCGCTTAGGTGCTCTAATAGGACTTTTTGCCAAGTCAAGATGCAAGTATAGATCAGTGATTACCCATATAGGGAACATCGGTTCTCCTCAACCCTGGTAGAGGAGAAGTGATCCAACTAAGTCAATGCTCTTGTTAAGTCTTCCTTAGGATAGGAGGATGCTGCAAGTCAATTATTACTCACAGAGGAAGCACCTGGGCACACAGCCAAGCCACGCTCCTGAGCAGCTACTGCACAAACTTTGGTACTTTATTTAAACTTACCCTAGGCTTGGAGACAAGCCCAAATTCACTTACCTGTTAAGCACAGCCTCTGGCCCTGCCCACCCTGTGGGAATAAATAATAATCCCAGAGCCCTCACCAGCTTCAGAATCCAGCACACAGCTCTTCCTAGCTACAGATTCTTCCCAGCTACAGATTCCAGCCAGGGAAGACAACCTGCAACTCTGCCCAGTCAAAGACAATCACAGAACCCAGACAGCAGCTCCACCTGACGGCAGAGACAAGACAGTGTTCTCGCCAGAACACAAAGCCCAACCAGTATTACCATTTTACCTCAAAGCACAGGAAGCAACTCAGTCCAACTACAGAACCCAAGACCAACATCTTACCTGTCTAAGGCTGCAACCAGCTAGCCAATCCACAAGCCCAGGTTAGACTAAATAGTAAAGGTTTGTTACCACCAAATAAGACCTGCAAAGGCCAGATGGGTGACAGTGTTCTCAAATGCAAAGGTATTAACATAAAGACACAAAGCTTATGAAAAATCAAGAAATATGTTACCACCAAAGAAAAGCCGATAAAAATCCAACAATGGACCCCCAAAAAATGGAGAGCTATGAAATAACTAACAATTTAGAACAAATATCTTTTTTTTTTTTTTTTTTTTGAGACGGAGTTTCGCTCTTGTTACCCGGGCTGGAGTGCAATGGCGCAATCTCGGCTCACCGCAACCTCCGCCTCCTGGGTTCAGGCAATTCTCCTGCCTCAGCCTCCTGAGTAGCTGGGATTACAGGCACATGCCACTATGCCCAGCTAATTTTTTGTATATTTAGTAGAGACGGGGTAGAACAAATATCTTAAAGGAGATCAGGGAAATATAAAATACAGATAGAAAATTAAATAAAATATGGAAAATAAGTTATGAACAAAATAAGAAGTTCAACAAATGAATAGAAACAGTTTTTTCAAAAACAAATTAAATGCTAGAAATAAAACATATGGGCTGGGTGCAGTGGCCGACACCTGTAATCCCAGCACTTTGAGAGGCCAAACTGGATGGATCACCTGAATTTGGGAGTTTGAGACCAGCCTAACCAACATCGAGAAATCCTATCTCTACTAAAAATGCAAAAAATTAGCCAGGTATTGTAGCACATACCTGTAATCCCAGCTACATGGGAAGCTGAGGCAGGAGAACTGCTTGAACCCAGGAGGCGGAGGTTGCATTGAGCTGAGATCATGCCATTGCACTCCATCCTGGGCAACAAGAACAAAACTCCATCTCAAAAAAAAAATAAATACAATAACTAAAAAAAAAAATGTAATACACTGACTGCATCAATAATTGACTTGATTAAGCAGAAAAAAAAGTCAGTGAGCTAAAATGTAGAAGTAAACTTATCATAATAGAATTTTCTGATGAAGAGAGAGTAAAAGTCCTAGAAAACATATTTGACAAAATAATGGCTTAAAATTTCTCAAATCCAGGGGAAAGACAATATCCAGGCAAAGGAAACTCAGCAGTGCCCAATCAAATTCAGCCCAAACAGGAGTTCACCAAAATACATCATAATCAAATTATCAAAAATCAAAGACAAATAATACTAAAAACAAAAAGAGATAGGAAATATCACACTCAATGGAGCCATAGTACGGCTTTCAGATAATTTCTCAGTAAAAAACCTATAGGTAAGAAGAGGGTGGGATCGTATATTCAAAGTGCTTAAACAGAAAAAACAATGGTGAACTAAGAATACTTTATCCAACAAATTTGTTACTTATAAGTCAGGGACAAATAAACCACACCCCACCCCTGCCCAGAAAAAAAAAAAAAAAGCTAAGGGAGTGCATCACCAATCACTCTTCATTACAGGAGATGTTTCGGAAAGTTCTTTAAGCTGAAATTTAAGGATGCTAACTACAACAAAAATATATATGAAAGAGAAAACTTAGTGTAAGTAATATATAGTCATATTCAGAATTCTGTAACATTGTAAGAGTGGCATATAAAATAATGTTATCGCTATTAAGAGGGCTAAAAGGCAAAACTGAAAAACATCTATAAAAACTATTGAATACAAGTTAAAAATGTAATAAATACATTGTTAAGGGTTATAAATTACAAAAACAAATAAAAATTTTATATCAAAATCATAAAAAGTGTGGAGAGGAGTAAAACTGTAGTTTTCACATGTGATTAAAGGCTAGTTATTATTAAACTGGCCTTTATTTTATGTAATTCTCATGTGACCACAAAGCAAAAACTTTCAATTGTGACACAAAATATAAAAAGAAAGGATTAAAATCATATTACCTCCAATTACTATTGAATCTCAAGGAAAAACAGCAAGAGAAAAAGAAATAAAGAGCCTATAAAATAATTATAAAAATTACAAAATGGAAATAGTAAGTTTTCACCTATCAATAATTACTTTGGTTGTAAGTAGAATAAATTATTTAAGAAAAAGATAGAGTGGCTGAATGGTTTACTAGTAAGAACACACATAGTATGAAAGTAAAAGAATGGAAAAAGATATTCAATGCAAGTGAAAACCAAAAGAGGCCGGGGTAACTGTTCTTATATCAGACAAAATAGACTTTAACTAAACTAAACTATAAAAGGAGACAAAGAGGATTATTACATAATTATAAAAAAGTTAATTTATCAAGAATACAAAATAATTGTAAGTATATATGCCTCCAACATTGGAGCACCTAAATACATCATGCAAATATTAAATAATCTGAAGTAAGAGACAGACTATAATACTATAATAGAAAAGGATCTCAATATCCCACTTTCAACAATAAACATATTATCTAGACAAAAAATCAGTAAAAATACATTGGACTTCAACTACACATCAGACCAAAAGAATGTAACAGACCTATTAAGAATATGCCATCCAATAGCATTAAAACACACATTCTTCTCAAGTGCACATGAGCATTCTCCAGAATAGACAATATGTTAGGCTACAAAACAAAATGCTAATGTATTTAAGAGTATTTAAAACATGTCGAGTAATTTTTTATATCACAACAGCATGAAACTAAAAGTCAATAACAGAAAATACACAAATATGCAGAAATTCAATAACATCCTAAACAACCAATGGATCACACAAGAAACAAACAATACCTAGACAAACAGAATGAAAAAAATAATACATGAAAATATATGGGATGCAGCAAAAGCAGTCCTAAGGGGAAAATTTCTATCAACAAATGCCTATATCAAAAAAGAATATCACAAATCAGACAAATATAATGTTATACCAAAAGAAACTAGAAAAAGAAGAAATAAATAAGCCCAAAGTTAGTAGAAGGAAGGAAATTACAAAGAGCAGAAAATAAATGAAGCAGGCATTAAAAAAATAATTTTAGTAAACAACAAAACAAATAAAAATATTTTCCTCTGGATAGATACCCAGTCTTGGGATTGCTAGACTGAATGGTAGTTCTATTTTTAGTTGTTTGAGAAAACGCCATGCCGTTTTCTATAGAGGCACTACTAACTTATATTCCCACCAACAGTGTATAAGGATTTCCTTTTCCCTGAATCTATGTCAACATAAGCTATTTTTTTTTTTTGTCTTTTTAATAATAGCCATTCTGACTGGTATGTTTATCACAAATACTATTCATAACAGCAAAGATATCATGATATGGTTTGGCTGTGTCCCCACCCAAATCTCATCTTCAATTCCCACATGTTGTGGGAGGGACCCAGTGGGAGGTAATTGAATCATCAGGCAAGTCTTTCCTGTGCTGGTCTTGTGATAGTGACTACGTCATATAAGATCTGATGGTTTTAAAAGAGGTGTTCCCCTCCATAATCTCTCTCTTTTTTTGCCTGCTGCCGTAAAAAGACGTGACTTGCTTTTTTTTATTGTGAAGCTTCCCCAGCCACGTGGAACTATAAGTCCAATTAAACCTCTATCTTTTGTAAATTGCTCAGTGTTAAGTATATCTTTATCAGCAATGTGGAAACAGACTAATAAAGTAAATTGTTACCAGTAGAGTGGGGTGCTGCAGAAAAGATATCCAAGAATGTGGAATTGACTTTGGAACTGGGTAACAGGCAGAAGTTGGAACAGCTTGTAGGGCTAGAAGACAGAAAAATGTGGAAAAGTTTGGAACTTTCTAGAGACTTGTTGACTGGCTTTGCCCAAAATGTTGATAATGATATGGACAATGAAATTCAGGCTGAGGTGGTCTCAGATGTAGATAAGGACCTTCTTGGGAACTGGAGAAAAGGTGACTTCTGTTACATTTTAGAAAAGAGACTGGCAACATTTTGCCCATGCCTTAGAGACTTGTGAAACTTTGAAGTTGAGAGAGGTGATTTAGGAAATCTGGCAGAAGAAATTTCTATGCAGCAAATCATCCAAGAGGTGACTTGGGTGCTGATAAAGACATTCCATTTTATAAGGGAAACAGAGCATAAAATTTTGGAAAATTTGTAGCCTGAAAATGCAATAGAAAAAAATTCCATATTCTGAGGAGAAATTCAAGCTGGCGGTAGAAATTTGCATAAATAACAAAGAGCTGAAAGTTATTCCCCAAGATAATGGGAAAAATGTCTCCAGGCCATGTGAGAGGTCTTCACAGCAGCCCCTCCCATCACAGGCCTGGAGGCATAGGAGAAAGTGGTTTTGTGGGCCAGGGCCAGCATGACTGTGCTATGTGCAGATGAGGTACTCAGTGCCCTGTGTGCCAGCCACTCTATCCATGGCTGAAAAGGGCCAACGAGGGTAAAATCCAAGTCTTGGCAGCATCCACATGGTGCTGAGCTTGCGAGTACACAGAAGTCAAGAATTGAGGTTTGGAAACCTCTGCCTAGATTTCAGAACATGTATAGAAATGCCTGAATGCCCACGCAAAAGTTTGCTGCCAGGGAGGGGCCCTCACGGAGAACCTCTGCTAGGGCAGTGTAGACAGAAAATGTAGCATTGGAGCCCCCACACAGAGTCCCTGTGGGGGTACTGCCTAGTCCAGCTAGGAGAAGTTAGATTGATGTATATATACAATATGGAATATTTAAATCAATTACCACCATTAAAAAAGCTAAGTGAAGTTGTAGAGTGTTAGATTGATGTATGTATACAATATGGAATGTTTAAATCAATGTAACGAACAATCTACAACTTCACTTACCATTTTTAATGGTGATACATTTAAAATTTACTTTCTTGGTTATTTTGAAGTATATGATTATTATTATTGACCCTAGTTACCCTGCTGTGCAGCAGATCAAAAAACTGATTTCTACTGTTTTTCTGAAACTTTGTAATCATCAATCAGTAATGGTTCTTTTTCTCTCTCTGCTCCCATTCCAGCCCCTGGTAACCAGTATTGTATTTTCTACTTCTTTGGGTTTAAATTTATTAGATTCTACATACACACCTGGCCCAATATATAGATTCAATGCAACCACTATAAAATATCAATGTCATTTTTTAACAGAAATTGAAAAAATTCTATAATTTGCATAAAACTACAAAAGACCCTAATTAGGTAAAGCAATCTTGAGAAGAACAAAGTTTGAAGCATCATATTTCCTGATTTCAAATTATGTTAAAAACCTATACTAATTAAAACAATCTGGTACTGGCATAAAATCAGACACACACACCAATAAAACATGATAGAGGGCCCGGAAGTAATCCCTTACATATACAGTCAACTAATTTTTGACAAAGGTACCAATGATGCACAATGAGAAAATAAATGATGTTGAGAAAACTGGATATGCACAAGGACAAAATTAAATTATGTAACAATATACATAAACATCAACTCAAAATGGATTCAAGACTTAATCATAAAACCTGAAGTCATGAAACTCCCAGAAGAAAACATATTGAAAAAAATTCCTTGACATTGACCTTGGCAATTATATTTTGGATATCACATGAAAACCTCAGGCAACAAAAGCAAAAATAAACAAAGAGGACTGTATCATACTTAAAAAGTGACTGCATCGTGAAGTTAAAAATGAACAAAAGTGAAAAAGCAGCCTACAAATTGGGAGAAAATATTTGCAAATAATATATCTGTTGTTACTGAATGTAGGCTTGGCTGCTTGCTGCTTGCAAAGCCGGTAACAAACACAAGATGTAGTGAAAGGAAAATGACTTTATTCCAAACTGCCACTGGAGTAACAGCCAGTCTTACATCTAAAGAAACTACTTCAACCTCTAGGATTGGAGATGGGCTTTAAAAAGGATCTTGGAATGGGAGGCATGCAGGGGTGGTGTTGGGTACAAGGACTGTGTATCCTGGTCTTGTGGCTGTCACCATTGGCTGGTGTCATCTTTACAATGGTCAGGTTGCAGACTAACAACCCTGAGGTAATCTCTAGAATTTTCAAGCTGGATCTCCACATCTGTTTTACCTCAAGATTATCCACCAGAACATAAGAACACAACTAGATATAAGCATAAAATTAGAAAAAATGTACATGGGATAAAGAGAGAAAGGGAGGGATATGTTATTTCAAAGAAAGTATATTTCAAGACCATAATTTAAGAATAAGGAGTGAAATAAAATGGCTTCTCTAGAAAAGTTATACATTGAGACTAGGGAGAAAAGAGAAAAAGGGAAAAAAATGTTTTAAAATGCATTTTAAAGCTAAGCTCCTTAGTTACAATAACAGGCTAATATCCAAAATATAAAAGAAACAAGTAAAACACAATAGCTAAATGAACATATAATCAACATGATTAAAAAATGGGCAAATGTGGGTGATGGTTGTACTAAAGCCCATACTTCTTAACTATGCAAAATATTCATGTAACAAAACTTCATTAGAAACCCTTACATTATTAATACAAACCTTAAAAATGGGCAAAAGATCTGAATAGCCAATTCTTGAAAAAAAGCACGCACTGGCCACCAGGTGGATGTAAAGTTTTTTGTCATCAATAATCAGAAAAATGCAAATCAAGAACACAGTGAAATTTCACTTTGCACCTGTTAGGATGGCTACTAATAATGTAAAACATCACTGTTTGTGAGAGAATGGAGAAATAGGAACCCTTGTATACTGTTGATGAGAGTGTAAATTGGTTACAGGCATTATGAAAAACAAATGGACTTTCTCCAAAAACTGAAAATAAAACCATCATATGATTCAACAATCCCACTCATGAGTATATAACCAAAGGAAATGAAATCAGGATTGCATTTAAATATGTAAGCTTATATGTTTTCTGCAGCGTTTTTCCTAATACCCAAGCTATGAAAACAACCCTAATGTCCATCAACAGATGAACAAATTGTGATAAATACATAAACAGAATATTATTCAGCTTTAAAAGGAGATTTTGTCATTTGTAGCAACATGAATGATCCAAGAGGACATTACGCTAAATGAAATAAACCAAACACAGAAAGAAAGGTTGTCCGTGGTCTTATTTATAAGTGGAGTCTTTAAAAATTCAAAACATAGTGACAGAAATTAGAATGGTATTCACCATAAGGGATGAGGGTGAGGATGGGGAAATGTTGGTCAAAGCTTACAAAGTTTCTGTAGTGTAGCATGAACAATTTAGAGGTCTAATGTACAGTGTGATGACTATCATTAGTAATAATGTCATATTTTGAAAATATGCCAAGAGAACAGATTTCAGGTGCCCTTACCATAAATAAATAACTAAAAGATAATTATGTTAATAAAAGGCTGTTAATTAGCTTGATTTTAGTAATTTCTCATCTATATGAGATATAATTACTAAAAATCATATAAATCATTTATATTAAATCATATAAATGATTCCCATATCATTTATATGATTTAATATATCATATAAAGCATGATTTTTAATGTACATATAGATGAGAAATAAATGTATACAGTGAAAATGTTTTACAAATGCAGGAAGATGTGTTCGCCTCACTTCTGCTTTCCAGGCTATTGTGAGAAATATCTAATTGAATTAATATAACTTGTACCCAGAACCTTAATTACAAGGGAGTCTCATAAATCTAGCCTTAAGTTTTAAGCATTCTAATCTCTACAACATAGGAAAGCACATAGAAGACAGTGGAATATGGATTCCAGCTGTCAGTAGACAATATCTAGCACATCTTAAATTGAAAATTGCATCATCTATAACTGTGTAATACCAATATTTTACACCTTCCAAGTATAATATTTTCCTTTTATCTAGTCTATAATTAATTAGCAAGCCCAATTGATGCCTTGACAAAACATTGCATTTTTCTAAAGGTAATATAATTATTCAGAAAAAAAATGCTATTAATTTCTATGTGCGACATTTTTTTCCTATTGTACTTTAGGTTCTGGGGTACATACGCAGATCATGCAGGATTGCTGCATAGGTACATATATGGCAATGTGGTTTGCTGCTTCCATCCCCTCGTCACCTATATCTGGCATTTCTCCCCATGTTATACCTCCCTAACCTCCCCACCCCCACTGTCCCTCCCCTGCCCCACCAACAGACCCCAGTGTGTGATGCTCCCCTCCCTGTGTCCATGTGTTCTCATTGTTCAACACCCACCTATGAGTGAGAACATATGGTGTTTGGTTTTCTGTTCTTGTATCAGTTTGCTGAGAATGATGTTTTCCAGATTCATCCATGTCCCCACAAAGGACACGAACTCATCGTTTTCTATGGCTGCATAGTATTCCATGGTGTATATGTGCCACATTTTCTTTGTCCAGTCTATCATCAATGGGCATTTGGGTTGGTTCCATGTCTTTGCTATTGTAAACAGTGCCACTATGAACATATGTGTGCATGTGTCTTTATAATAGAACAATTTATAATCCTTTGGGTATATACCCAGTAATGGGATTGCTGGGTCAAATGGAATTTCTATTTCTAGGTCCTTGAGGAAGTGCCACACTGTCTTCCACAATGGTTGAACTAATTTACACTTCCATGAACAGTGTAAAAGTGTTCCTATTTCTCTACATCCTCTCCAGCATCTGTTGTCTCCAGATTTTTTAATGATCACCATTCTAACTGGCATAAGGTGGTATCTGAGTGTGGTTTGATCTGCATTTTTCTAATAATCAGTGATGATTAATATTTTTCATATGTTTTTTGGCCTCATATATGTCTTCTTTTGAAAAGTGTCTGTACATATCCTTCGCCCACTTATGAGTGGGTTTGTTTGTTTTTTTCTTGTAAGTCTGTTTTAGTTCTTTGTAGATTCTGGATACAGCCCTTTGTCAGATGGGTAGAGTGCAAAATTTTTTCCCTTTCTGTTGGTTGCTGGTTCACTCTAATGATTGTTTCTTTTGCTGTACAGAAGTTCTGGAGTGTAATTAGGTCCCATTTGTCTATTTTGGTTTTTATTGCCAATGCTTTTGGTGTTTTAGTCATGAAGTTCTTGCCTATACCTATGTCCTGAATGGTTTTGCCTAGGTTTTCCTCTAGAGTTTTTATGGTTTCAGGTCTTAGTTTAAGTCTTTAATCCATCTGGAGTTAATTTTAGTGTATGGTATCAGAAAGGGGTCCCGTTTCTCCTTTCTGCACATGGCTAGCCAGCTTTCTCAACATCATTTATTAAACAGGTTATCCTTTCCCCATTGCTTGTTTTTGTCCGGTTTGTCAAAGATCAGATGGTTGTAAATGTGTGGCATTGACTCCAAGGTCTCTGTTCTATTTCATTGGTCTACATCTCTGTTTGGTATCAGTACCATGATGTTTTGATTACTGTGGCCTTGTAGTATAGTTTGAAGTCAAGTAGCACGATGCCTCCAGCTTTGTTCTTTTTCCTTAGGATTATCTTGGCTGTGCGGGCTCTCTTTTGGTTCCATATGAAGTTTAAGGTGTTTTTTTCCAGTTCTCTGAAGAAGGTCATTTGTAGCTTGATGGGAATAGATTTGAATCTATAAATTACTTTGGGCAGTATGGGCATTTTCATGATATTGATTCTTCCTAACCATGAGCATGGAATGTTTCTCCATCTATTTATGTCCTCTCTTATTTTGTTGAGCAGTGGTTTGTAGTTCTTCTTGAAGAGGTCCTTTACTTCCTTTGTTAGTTGTATTCTTAGGTATTTTATTCTCTTTTTAGCAATTGTGAATGGGAGTTCACTCATGATTTGGCTTTCTTTAAGTCTGTTATTTGTGTATAGGAATGCTTGTGATTTCTGCACATTGCTTTTGTATCCTGAGACTTTGCCAAAGTTGCTTAACAGTTTCAGGAGATTTCGAGCTGAGATGATAGGGTCTTCTAGGTATACAATCATGTCGTCTGCAAATAGACACAATTTGACTTCCTCCCTTCCTAATTGAATACACTTAATTATTATTTTTTTCTTGCCTAATTACTCTGGCTAGAAGAACTTCCAATACTATATCAAATAGGAGTGGTGAGAGAGGGCATCACTGTCTAGTGCTGGATTTCAAAGGGAATGCTTCCAGTTTTTGCCCATTCAGTATGATATTGGCTATAGGTTTGTCGTAAATAACTTTTATTATTTTGAGATACATTCCTTCAATACCTAGATTATTCAGAGTTTTTAGCATAAAGGGCTGTGGAATTTTGTCAAAAGCCTTCTCTGCATCTATTGAGATAATCATGTGGTTTATGTCTTTGGTTTGGTTTATGTGGTAGATTACATTTATAGACTTGTGTATGTTGAACCAGCCTTGCATGCACGGGATGAAGCCTACTTGATTGTGATGGATAAGCTTTTTGATTTGCTGTTGCGATCAGTTTGCCAGTATTTTATTGAAGATTTTTGCATCTATGTTCATCATGGATATTGACCTGAAGTATTCTTTTTGTGTTGAGGTTTTGCTGGGCATCTAACTAGAAGGTGAAATCATGTATTTCTTCATAAGAATTATGGCAAAAATACTCTTTCCAAATTTTTCTTCTTTTATTCCTTAAAAGATAACGTTAGGTAAATACATTGCTGCTCACCCAAGACCATAGTAGCCAGCCTGTCTTGCAGCTAGGGGTGATAATACCTGCTCAGTGATAAGGAAGTAGAAATGTATAATTCTTCCAAGGTTCGTCCTTGGAAAAGACCGAGTGTGCCTATCTACACCCTTTCTCTTTATAGTTGGCTGAAACTTGAATGTGACAAACAGAGCTAGCTCTACCAATCATACTGGGTTAAGAACAACAAACACATTCCCTGAAAATGTTGAATAGTGAGCTGGAAGGTGTCTGAGTGTCTGTTGATAAGAGGCTATCATTTTTGTTGTTGTTCCAATATTCTCAAAAAAGAGAAGTCTATAATATTTGAAATTTAAATCATGTTTTGGTTCACTTTTAGGCCCAATTTTAAATTTGTCTTATCATGTACTCCTCAGAAGCTAACCCAAATCAGATGCTTGCTGAGGACTATGCTGCAGTACATAAGGCACTATCCAAAAACCTGTAAGAACTGCCACAAACTTGCACATTACATCAGCTATTCAGTCATCCATTTCTTGCTCTTTTAGTCAGTAACTATGTGTCAAGAGCATCAATATGTCAGGCATTGCACTCTGGTGCAGCCATATACATATATTTGAAGCACCAAATGAAATCTAAGTATTATATTTAAGATTATGATTCTTTTCTAAGCTATCAAATTTACACCTAAGACTGCCATATTGGAAAGGACCATAAAAATCATACAATGTTTTATTGAAGGTTACTTTTATTTAAAATATTCTTATTTAATATTCAAAGTAATGTCAGAAGCATCTACCCTATCTGATTGCCTAGAACCTCAAAATCCCCTTCCATAAATTCTGTTTCATGGGATAAATATATTCTGCTGTTACATTATCTCAAAGATTAATAAAAACCTGAATTCTAGCTTGATATGGCAAACTGATGTGTCAACACAGGGAAAGTTGGGAAATTGTGGAACTAAAGACCAACCTGGAAATAAAGTTATTGGCATAAAGGGCAAATTGGCCCAAAAGAATTCAATGGAGACAAAATGGTTAAAAATTTTTCTTTCTTTACAATTTTGTTAATGACTGATTGTTGTAGTTTCATATATGATTAATTAGTTTCCACAACATAAAACTTGAGTACAGGAGCTCTTACTGTTGGAGAAATTCATTTACTTAAAGATGAGGAACTTTGGTTGTTATATTTTTGTATTATTCCATTTTACGTTGCTGATAAAGATGTACATTCCCAGGACTGGACAATTTACAAAAGAAAGAAGTTTAATTGTACTTACAGTTACATGTGACTAGGGATGACTCACAATTATGGCAGACAGCAAGGAACAAATCATGTTATACATGGATGGCAGCAAGTAAGAAACGAGAGAGAGAGAGCTTGTGCAGGGGAACTCCTCTTTTTAAAACCATCAGTTCTCATTAGACTTATTCACTGTCATGAGAAAAGCATGGGAAAAACTTGCCCCCATGATTTAATTACCTCCCACTGTGTCCCTCCTACAAAAAATGGGAATTCAAAATGAGATTGTGATGGGGACACAGCCAAACCATATCATTCTACCTCTGGCCTCTCCCAAATCTCACATCCTTATCCTCACATTTCTAAACCAATCATGCCTTCCCAATAGTCCCCAAACTCTTAACTCATTTCAGGATTAACTCAAATGTCCACAGTCAAAAGTCTCATCTGAGACAAGGCAAGTCACTTCCATCTATGAGCTGGTATAATCAAAAGCAGGTTACTTACTTCCTAGATACAGTGAAAGTACAGGCTTTGGATAAACACAGCCATTCCAAATGGGAGAAATTGTCTGAAACAAAGGGGCTACAGGCCCCATGCAAGTCTGAAATCCAGCAGGGCAGTCAAATTTTAAAGTTCCAAAATGATCTCTTTTGACTTTAACTCTCACATACACGTCACGCTGATGCAAGAGGTGAGTTCCTATTGTCTTGGGCAGCTCTGGAACTACAGGGTCAAGCCTCCCTCCTGGCTGCTTTCCTGGGCTGGTGTTGAGTTTCTGTGGTTTTCCCAGGGGCACAGTGCAAGTTGTCAATGGATCTAACATTATGGTGTCTGGAGGATGGTGGCCCTCTTCTTACAGCTCCACTAGGCAGTGTCCCAGTAGGGACTCTGTGCAGAGGTTCTGACCCCACATTTTTCTTCTTCATTGCCCTAGCAGAGGGTCTCCATGAGGGCCCCACCCCTGCAGCAAACTTCTGCCTGGGCATCCAGGCATTCCTATATGTCCTCTGAAATCTAGAAGGAAGTTCCCAAACCTCCATTCTTGACTTCTGTGCACTTTCAGGCTCAATACCATGTGGAAGCTGCAAAGGTTTGGGACTTGCACCCTCTGAAGCCATGGCCCAAACTCTATATTGGTTTTTTCAGCAATGGCTAGAGTGGCTGGGATGCAAGTCCCCAAGTCTAGACTGCACACAGCATGGGGACTCTGGGCCCAGTCCATCAAACTATTTTCTTCTCCTAGGCCCCAAGGCCTGTGGTGGGAGGGGCTGCCATTAAGACCTCTGACATACCCTGGAGACATTTTCCCCTTTGTCTTGGGGAAAAACTTTCAGCTTTTCATTACTTAAGTAATTTCTACAGCTGGCTTAAATTTCTTCACAGAAAATAGGATTTTCTTTTCTCACATTGTCAGGCTGTAAGTTTTCCAAACTTTTATGCTCTACCTCCCTTATAAAAGAGAATGTCTTTAGCAGCACCCAAATCACGTCTTGGATGCTTTTCTGCTTAGAAATTTTTCTACCAGATACCCTAAATAATCTCTCTCAAATTCAAAGCTCCACAAATGTCTATGGCAGGGGTAAAATGCCACCAGTCTCTTTGCTAAAATATAACAGGAGTCACCTTTGGTCGAGTTCCCAACAAGTTCCTTATTTCCATCTGAAACCACATCAGCCTAGAGTTTATTGTCCATATCACTATTAGAATTTTTGGCAAAGCCATTCACCAAGTCTCTAGAAAATTCCAAACTTTCTTACATCTCCCTGTCTTCTTCTGAGTCCTCCAAACTGTTTCAACCTCTGCCTGTTACCCAGTTCAAAAGTCACTTCTACATTTTTGGATATCTTTTCAGTAGCACAACCACTCTACTGGTAGCAACTTACTGTATTAGTCCATTTTCATGCTGCTCATAAAGACATACCCAAGACTGGGCAATTTACAAAAAAAAAAAAAGAAAAAGAAAGAAAGAAAAGAGGTTTAATTGGACTTACAGTTTCATGTGGCTGGGGAAGACTCACACATCATGGCAGAAGGCAAGGAGGAGCAAGTCACATCTTACATGGATAGCAGCAGGCAAAGAGAGATAACTTGTGCAGGGGAACTCCTCTTATAAATATCATCAGGTCTCATGAGATTTATTGACTATCAGGAGAACAGCACAGGAAAACTTGCCTGCATGATTCAATTACTGAGTCCCTCTTACAACATGTGGGAATTCAAGATGAGATTTTGCTGGGGACACAGCCAAACCATATCAATTTTTAAAATTAAGAACTGTATGTGTTTGTGTGGCTATACCTTTGGGTGCCTATGATTCCTCAAAGATTAAAATCTCTATACAGATATTTCGTGTAGTAAAAGTAAAGATAATATAGACTTCTCTTTTTTATCTGTGATGACTTCATGTCTAGATCTTCAGAACTACACTTAAATTATTTTTAAAGTAAACAATGATAAAAGCCTAGCAAGAACGTAGAAGATAAATTATCTCCTACGAGAGTTACAGAAGGCATTACTCTATTATAAAGCTGACAGGACACCTCTGTTAACTGAAAATGACAGGCAGAAAGAGAGGTTTGCAACACACAGTGAGTCACAGGCCTTAAAGTCATCAATGCAGGGACAACTTAAGCCTGATAAGACAGAGCCTTTATATAAGTTCAAAGCTGTATCCTCTCAGGATTGCTTTTCATACTGACTGACACCTGAAACATAGGGATCAACACTGGAACTTTGTAGAGATGAAAAAGGAAGGCAGATGGGAAGCTAAATGACAAACCGAATTAGTGGGATATGCCATATATTCAGCTTCCTGGAGACACAAAACCCTTGTAATACAGGATTGTAAATCTTTAGCTCTGAGGGAAGGAGATTTATACAATCATTATGGGGGAGGAATAAATGATTCAATGTAGCAAATGCCAGAATACTTACTATATAAACACTTTCATCAATATTTTACAGATAGTACTGTTCTAAATATTGGGAACCTTTACAAACACATGGATTGTGTTACTTTTATTTACCTATTATTTGCAACTTTTGCAACAATTGGTGTTCTTTGGTGTCATATAACACATAACTATTCCAGTCACATATAAGGAACCACAAGTCACACAGCCACATCTGAGTTCAGTGGAAAAGGAAAGAACAAACTTAGAACATAGGGCAAATATACGACACGCCAGGTGCGGTGGCTCACGTCCGTAAGCCCAGCACTTTGGGACACTAAAGTGGATGAATCATGAGCCCAGGAGTTCAAGACCAGCCTGGGGAGCATGGTGAAATCTTGTTTCTACAAAAAGTACAAAAGTTTGCTGGGTGTGGTTGCATGCTCCTGTTGTCCTAGTTACTTGGGAAGCTGAAGCTGGAGGATTACTTAAGCTTGGGAGCACGAGGCTACATTAAGCAGAGATTGTGCGACTGCATTCCAGCCTGAGTGATAGAGTGAGATCCTATCTCAAAAACAAAAGAAGAGAGAAAACATAAAACAAATATTTCTGAAGAGACATAATAGTTAGTGCAAATTGTATCTGAATTTCAATGAGGAATGAAAAGGTAGCAACATAAAATGAAAACCAAACAAATAATTTTAAAAATGTTTCTAAGTTAAATAGGATTGTATAAAATGTTTATAAATGTTTACACACATACACAAAGAAAAAGAGAAAAAAGGAAAAATTACCTATACTACAACATTGTCTAGAGAAAACAACTTTGATAATGTTTTTTAGGTTTTCTATCGTGTAAAATGTATCATGGTTTCTTTACCCAATCTCTTTGAGTATCTGTTTTTTATTTTTTCCTAGATAAACATAAAACTTATCTGTCATATGAATATATAAATATGAATACATCAATACATCAAAAATGTATAATATTTGCAAATTATCTAAAAAGCAAGGAAAATATAAACAGTTGTATATGCTAATTTTTACTTCAACTGTCATATCATTTGCTTAGGACATATAATAGAGACCAAAGGTATATTACTATTTACATATATGTTATACATACTAGCATGTTTATGTGTGCATACATATTTATAGTTTTGTATCAAACATAATTTATATTCTGATTTATTTTCATGATAATTACTGTTGTTCAAAAATGACATTTAACAGAGGCATACTCTATATTATAGATGTATAACTATTTGATCAGGTTTTCTTTTTATTTTTTTGAGATAGAGTCTACCCTGTCATGCAGACTAAAGTGCAGTGTTGGAATTACAGCTCACTGCACTCACAGTCTCTCTGGTTCAAGTGATCCTCCCATCTTAGCTTTCCAAGCATGGTGGTGCATTGAGACTACAGGAATGCACCACCATTCTTGGCTAATTTTATTATTATTTTTTGTAGAAACAGAGTCTCACTATGTTACCCACACTGGTCTTGAACTCTTGGCCTCAAGTGATCCTCCTACCTCACCCTCCCGAAGGGCTAGAGTTACAAGTGTGAACCACTGTGCCTAGCTTTAATCAGGTTCTTACTCTTCCACACATTTCTTCAAACTTTATAAGTAACACTTTTATAATAATTAGAAATGTACTGTAATTTGACCACACACAAAAAATGGGCTCATTTATCGTTTACTCTTGTATCCCACACAAACCCTCCATCCACTTCTTTAATAATTTTCTATAGTAAATTGTTATTGTAGAATTATTGCAATCAAAT
Organism: Aotus nancymaae; assembly: GCF_030222135.1. NCBI lineage: Eukaryota > Metazoa > Chordata > Mammalia > Primates > Aotidae > Aotus > Aotus nancymaae. The sequence continues at coordinate 10,539,326 of NW_026988438.1, forward strand.
GGTAACAACATCATATATGTTTAATTGGCTTTAAAAAAGTATTAGCAATTTAAATAAATGTCATCATTATGAAAACATTGATTTCATATTAACTCTGACTATAGGTGTCATATTTAAAATGTTTTCCAAAATATTTTGAGTTATATAATTTTAAAGTATTGTTTTAATTGGTGTACCTTTGAAAACAACTGAAATTGAGAATTGTCCTGTCTTATTAGTTGTTTGGTTTCCCCTGATTTAAAATCTACTATACTAATGTCTGTTTTGGTATATTATCCCACTTACATCTAAAGCAATTATTAGGTTAAGGCTTAAGTCAGCCAATCTAATTTTGTGTTTACTGTTTGGTCTCTCAGTTTTTATTTCTTTGTTTTTATTTTTAATTCCTACATTTCCATGGGGTTAAATATTTTAAAGATTTCTAAAAAATTATCACAGTGGTTGGGAGTGTATTTGTTTCTATAGCTTTCTTTTAGTCGTTGCTCTAATGATTACATTATATATTCATAGCATAAAACAGTCTCCTAGTGTTACTATTTTGCCAGTTCAAGTGTAGAAACATATGTTTATATCCATTATCTTCACCATTTATAATAAAATAGCTTTAAATATTTCCTTTGTATACATTAAGAACCATATCAGAGTCATAATTTTTGCTTCAACTGTCAAATATAATTTAGAAAATTCAAGAGGAGGAGGAGTTTATTTTATTTACCCATAGTTTTGCTTCCATGTACTTTCTTCCTTTTTGTCATTACAAAATTTCTACTATTATTGTTTTCTTTCTGTAGAGATAAATTCTTTTAGCTAGTCTTTTAGGGTAGGACTACTGATGGCAGATTTTCTTAGGTTTTCTGTGTCTGAAAATGTCATAATGAGAAAAGATAATCAATAAATTCTACCACCAAGATGAAAAAGATGTTAGAAATTATTTGAGAAAGATTTTAAAACACATTTAGAATCTGCTTAATCTTTTAAATAGATTTATCTTTAAGTTCTGAAGGACATTTTCACTGGATAGAGAATTTGGGGTTACAGTTCCTTACTTTTCAACACTTGAAAATGCTGTCCCACTTTCTTCTGACATCCAAGTTTCTGAAGAGGAATTCTTTGTCAGGTGCCTTTTTTTTCCTTTCCTAAGTATGGTGATATTTCTCTCAGTGGTTTCATGACATTTTCTTTGTCTTTAGTTTCCAGATACTTGACTGTGATGTGTCTTGGAATATTCTTTGGCTCTACTGCATTTGGAGTTCACTTAGCTTCTTGAATTTGGAAATTTATGTCTTTTGACAAATTTTGGAATTGATTAGCCATGTTTCCTTGAGTACTTTTTCAGCCATCCCTCATTCTCCTCTCCTCCCAGGATTATCATGACACAAATGTTACATTTTTTTTCTTATAGCCCTGTGGGGCTATAATAAAGGCTCTGTTCAATTTTCATTTGTCTTTTTTTCCCTCTATTGTTCAGACTCAGTAATTTATTCTGTCTTCCAGTTCACTGATTCTTTCCTCTGTCTCTTCCAATTTGCATAGGCATCTATAATTGAGGGCTTTTGTTTTTAATTTTTATTTTGGTTACTCCATTTTTTGATTCCCGGATTTCCTTTTTATTCTTCTTTATATCTTCTCTGTATTTGTCAAGTCTTTATTTCTTTGCTAAAACTTATATTTTTTTCTTTGATTCAAGTATGCAGGGTAAATGCTCATTGAAGCATTTTTATGATGGTTGCTTTAAAATGTTTCTCAGATAATTCTAATATCTCTGTCATCTTGGTGATGGAATTTATTGATTATCTTTTCTCATTCAGTTTGAGGTCTTCCTGGTCTTGGTATAATGAGTGACATCAATTTAAACCTGTACTTTTTATTATTTTGCAAGATCCTCGATCTTTTGTAAAAACTTAGGTTTTTAGCTGATTTTCTCTGACACTGCTCTACCAGTTGCAAGGTGTAGGGCATCAGCTCATTACTGCTAAGAAGCGGTAAAATTCAGGTCTGCACTGGGCTTCAGTTGGGCCCATTATCCACCCAGCCTAGACCACCAAAATATCTCAATGATGGATGAGCGTAGAAAGTTTGATTCCTCTCTAGGCCTCTGTTGATACTTTCCTGGCTGGAAGGGATAGAAATACCTCATTATTACATCCAAGTGACTTCCACAGACACAATCGTGAGGGTGGTCTTGTTACTCCTGGGATTAATGAGAATTCTGTTGTTGTTGTTTTTTTCTATTTGCCCTCTGGTATCCACCTGGTGGAGATAGAAACGGGTGTCTTACTGTTGGTTGGAGTGGATGTCCCTGCTCCCACCATGGTCTCTGCTGACATTGCTGGAGTGTGATGGAGATCTTGTTATGGCCCAGTGAAAATTAGTCTCAGCTCCCTACTCAGCCTTTTCCGATTTTCCAACACCATCCATAGGAAGAGGAAGAATTAATCACTTTGTTACTCTCTTGAAGTTGAGACTTCTCCCATCCCCGCCACCCCCACCCAATTAGGCATGAGTTGAGCTGTGGCAATAGTTGTTTCATTCTGTTTTGTTTTGTTTGAGACGGAGTCTCACTCTGTCACCCAGGCTGGGGTGCAGTAGCGCAATCTTGGCTCACTGCAGCATCCACTTTCTGGGTTCAAGTGATTCTGGAGCCCAGCCTCCTGAGTAGCTGGGATTACAGGCACCCGCCACCATACCCAGTTTATTTTTGTATTTTTAGTAGAGAAAGGGTTTCACCATATTGGCCAGGCTGGTCTTGAACTCCTAACCTCAAATGATCCACCAGCCTTGGCCTCCCAAAATGCTGGAATTACAGGCAACAGCCACCGTGCCTGGCCCATGGCAACAGTTTTTACAGTGGTGTTTCATTGCATACATTTTTCTGCATGACTAGGCTTTCTCTCTTCCTTTCCTTAACTAGAGAGAGCAGATTTTTTTTAGGACAAAAAAACAAAAACAAAACAAAACAAAAGCACCTGTGTCCATTGGTGTTTCTGAGTTCCTGGCTTCTTTGAGTTATAATCTTAGATATTTAAGGAAAGTCAAGGAGTGTACCACCATGTCACTCCTTGTGTCCTGATGTCTCCACCCAGTCTGCTTTATCTCTTTGTCTTTCAGAGTCTTATAACATGTGCTCTCTATATTATGTGCTGGCATGTATGGGAGAAATAGAGAAAAGTATGCCTATGATGTCTTCCCAGAAATGGAAGCAATTTGTATCTTCTTCCATCCTCAATACTGGATTTTCCTAATTACAAGAGAGTTGGTAATTTGTTTGGCTGATATGTCCTTCATTCCAGCACATCTGAAATGAGGGAAATGTGTGTGCTGCCTTATTTTAAGTGAGTTTACATTTTGAATACAAGCTCATATTTTCAAATGTGAATTTACCTCTTTGATATTTGCTACAATAGTTATGCTGCTTTTGTTTCATACCACAGTTATAGAAACAGTTTACATTCATAGTAGATAATTAGAAGCTACCTGTATGGTGGCAAAGTGAGATCTTCTAAAGTAGAATAAAATGATGTTTTCTTGGCTGGACGTGGTGGCTCACGCCTGTAATCCCAGCACTTTGGGACCCTAAGGTGGGTGGGTTGAAAGGTTAGGAGATCAAGACCATCCTGGCTACTAAAAATACAAAAAATTAGCCAGGCATGGTGGCATGTGCCTGTAATCCTAGCTATTTGGGAGGTTGAAAAAGGAGAATCATTTGAACCTGGGAGGCGGAGGTTGCAATGAGCAGAGATTGCGCCATTGTACTCCAACCTGGTGACAGAGCAGGACTCCATCTCAAAATAAAATAAAATAAATAAAAATACAAAAAAATTAGCCAAATTAGCCAGGCATGGTGGTGCATGCTTGCATTCCCAGTTACTTGGTAGGCAGAGGCAGGAGAATCGCTTGAACCCCGGAGTCGAAGGCTGCAGTGAGATTGCACCATTGCACTCTGGCCTGGGCAACAAGAGCGAAACTCCTCAAAAAAAAAAAAAAAAAAAAAAAAAAAAAAAAAGCTTTCTTTTCACAGCCTTTGAAAATTTAAGTGTAAATGGCATCTTTGATTCAAATCCTTATAATGTGAGCTGTATAAATATGGACAATAATAGATTTGTACTGTTTTTCTCATTTGCATTTGACATACTTCAGCAACTTTCTCCCCCATTTACTTGAAGCCATTAGCAGCAAACCGCAAAGACAGGATAAAAGTCACTAATTAAGCAGCTGCATACCCTTAGTCAGGACCATAATATTATGATTATGACAATTATTAGATATTCTTTGTGGACCCTTGACATTTAAAGAGGAATTATATACAGAAATTGTGCTATATATAATGTTAAAAGGAATTGGGGGGAAGCCTCTCAAAGGTTACAAACATGTCTCTAGCTTTAAGATAACTTATTAAAAGACTCATTTTGTTGAAGAGTGAGAAATATTTCAAACTTCCTTATTTTTTTCCTGAAAGTGAGTCTCATTTTGAAGCCTACCTTTACGAGTAAATAAGGCAAATCAGATTATTACCAGTTCCCTATTTTATTGTTCATTCATTCAATAGAAGTTTTTTGCCACCTCCTGTAAAAGGAGAACATAGTCAAGACAATGGGATAGACAAAAGCAAAGTAAACTGAGGTGCCAATTTATGAGCTTACTTGTCTCAATTTCTCCCTGTGAGGGACGGATCTGTGGAGGTGGGTTAGGCCTCAATCTCAGAAAAGATATTGACTCAGATCCCCAGTTGATTACTAATGTTTTGCACCATTGCAGACAAATAATTCAGCTTTAGGTTCTCCTACTGCAGGAAGATATTGCCTAAAAGGCAGGAAAGTGTAAGGATAGTATAAGGGGGTGTATGTGAAGAAACCAATATATATTTCTTAAAGTGTCATATAATCATACTTATTGATATTACTATGACCTATATATTTGACATTTATTCAGGTTTTATATTTCACCTTAAGAATTGAGCTGCTTAAGAGATGAGGTCAAGAATTACTCACTTTTGCATCCCTAGCTCCCAGTACAGGGCCCAAAACATAGCAAATGCTCAGCAAATGATTCTTATGTTCAATACCACCACTTCAACCCAACATGTTATGGTTCTAATTTGTTCATTATTAAAGCATTAGAAAATATATACAAGTAATATTTTCAAAATTTGTGTAGAGTAGAAAGAAAAAGAATGAGAAGAATATTTAAGTACTCACTGTCCAGTTTAAAGAAATCCCTTGCTCTTCTCTCTCTTCTCAGAGGTAATCAAATTTATAAATGAATCTTTATTCCTTTGATCTTATTTCTAGCTTTAATAAATATATTTATAACCTTAAAATATCTCTTTCATTTTTATATGTTTATGAAATTTTGTTAACTGTAATTAACCTGTTTACTGGATTTAACCTGCTAACTGGAATTATTCTTCTGTGACTGTGTTGTTGTGGTGGTGGTTGTCGTTGAGACGGGGTCTCATTCTATTACACAAGCTGGAGTTCAGTGACACAATCTTAGCTCACTGCAACCTCCAGTTCCCAGGTTCAAAACGATTCTCCCACCTTAGCCCCCCAACTAGTTGGGGCTAGGGGTGCATGCCACCACCACACTCAGCTAATTTTTATATTTTTTGGTAGAGACGGTGTTTTACCATGTTGGCGAGGCTGGTCTCAAACTCATGACCTCAAGTGATCTGCCCTCCTCGGCCTCCCAAAAGTGCTGGGATTTCAGGTGTGAGCCACCATGCTTGGCCTGTGACTTTTTTTTTGGCAGAGTCTCTTGTCACCCAGGCTGGAGTGCAGGGGTGTGATCACAGCTCACTGAAGTCTTGATCTCCCAGGATCAAGTGATCCTCTCCCCTCAGTGTCCCAAGTAGCTGAGACAACATTGCATACTACTATACTTGGCCAATTTTCAATTTTTTAAATAGAGACAGAGTCTCACTGTTTTGCCCAAGCTGGTCTCAAACTTCTGGGCTCAAGAAATCCTTCCACCTCAGCCTTTCAAAGTGTTGGGATTACAGGAGTGAGCACTATGCCCAACCAAACTTTTGTTTTTATAAAACATGATACCTGATATTAAACTATTTGTTACATGTAACTACCATCTCTTTTTTAACATATAACTGCAATATTCCATCATGTAACTATATTACAATTTATTCATTCTACTCCTAATGGCTTTAGATTTTCAATTTTTATATTAAAATAAAAATCAACAAAGATATGAACATGCTCATATGAACAAGATTCTATTTACCTAAATGTATAATGTTTAGATCATGGTATATCCTCAAATGAATTATGTGATGGTTTGAATTGTGTTTTTACAAATCTTGTTTTGACAGTGAAAAATGAACTGCCACAGGAATTACTCTCCTGTCATAAGCAACTATACAACCAGACAAAATATATAAGTATCAATTTTCATCCAATTTACAACAGTTAACAGAATACTATAAACTCTGAGGGAAGGAAAACAAATTAAGTGAGCCATACTTGTTGACTGCAGGAATACTCCAGGTCACAGCAGTTGAAGGAAGAAGAAAAACAGAGCATAACAATTTTAGTGAGTTGATAAGATATAGGTCAAGTTTAGAGAATCTGAAGCAGCTGGAATTTTTAGAGTAGACTCAGAGATAATTTCAGAGATAAGCAGCTATGTCTTTTTGACTCATTTGAGTCTAAATGAAAGAGGAAATTACCTGAGACAGGTTAAGAACTACTAGAAAACAGCAGCTCAAACAACTCACAGCCATCATAAAAGCTGAGATTAATTTGTGTTCTTGCTATCCCAGAGCTATCATTAGTTAGAATGCACAGACTGGTCATACCTTACCAATGGTCCTAAATTAGTCTTATAAGAAAGTTCTTCTAGACCCATTATAGAAAACTGAATATAAAGTCTCAAAAATATCAAGTTGATATGCCAGTTATTTAACTGTTCCAGGACAAAATCCAACAATCCTTAGAGAAATAAAATAGAGTACATGAAGTATCAAATTCAAAATATCTAGGTATAATAAAAAAAAATTGCCAGCCTCATAAAAAGCAGGAAATATGGCCTATAAGCAGAAAAAAACGATGATTAGTAGTAATGGATCTAGAAATAACAGACTTAAAAAATAAGTGGACAATTAAAAGCTTATTATAAATCTTATAAATATAGTCAAAATGTAAAGGGAAATATAACCAAATTAATGAGAAGATGAAGTGCATAAAAATGGCCTAACCAGAACTTCTAAAACTAAAACATGTATTAACTTTATTGATAAAAAGAAATGAGATTTCAAGCCACAAAAAGAAATGGAGGAATCTCAGATATATATTGTTAAGTGAAAGAAGCAAGTCTGAAAAGGCTACTTACTATCTGACGTTCTAGAAAAGACGAAATTATATAAAGACAGCTAAAAGATCTTTGGGTGCCTGTATTTGAAAGAAAGAGAAGAAAGAATGGGTGAATAAGTTGAGCAGAAGGGACTTTTAGGATAATGAAACTATTCTGTGCAATATTTTAATTATCAATACATGACATTATACATCTGTCAAAATCCATAAAACTATTGCAACATAAATATTGAGCCTTAAACTATAGACTTTAGATAATAATATTGTGTACATATATTTTCACCAATTGTAACAAATATATCACACTAATGCAAATGTTAATAAAAGAAAAAACTTATTGCATTTCAGGGACAAAGAGTGTTTAGAGTTTTCCTGTGTTCTATGCTCTGATTTTCTGTAAACCAAAAAGTGTTCTAAAAAATAAACTTTATTAATTTATAAAAAAATTTAAATATAATATCTAAATGAAAAATACTGGATGAGATTAAAAGTCAGTTAAATATTACAGGAAAACTAATGAATCTGAATATATAGCAATATAAATAATCTAAAATGAAGCATAGAGAAAAAAAGCCTGAAAATAAAGATAGTCTAAATTGTGTCTGAAACATTAAATGTTTCAATTTACACGTTATTTGGAATACCAGAAATAGGGAGAGACAAAAATATTTGAAAAAAATGTGGCATAAAATTCACCAAATTGTTATGACAATTCTGAACACACAGATCCAAGAAGCTTAATGAGTTCCGAGGAGAAGAAACACAGATAAAACCACACAAGGGGTCATACTCAAAAGGCTGAAGCACAGTGGTAAGGAAGTCATCTTAAACATCAACTAGCAAAAAAGATACGTTACAGGTGAGAGAGAAATAAGAAGAAATGAATCAGACTTCTTTTTAGAAAACATATGAGCCAGAAGACAGTGAAAAATCTTTAAAGTGCTGAAAGAAAACATCATCAATATAGAATGCTGTAACCTATGAAAATATGATTTAGAAACAAGAGTGAATTTCAAACATACAAAAATATTAGGTTGTTTCAAAAGTAATTTTCCATTACTTTTAATTGCAAGAACTACAATTACTTTGGCACCAATGTAATAATTAGAGATAATTTTTTGCCAATATATCTGCACTATGGGAAATATTGTAAAACATTTTTCCAAGAGAAGAAAATGGAAACAGGTGAAAATTTTAATTTATAAAATAGAATTATTAGCAAATTGAATTCAGAAATCAATAAAAAGGATATTACAGTAGGCCTAAGAGTTTTGTTTCAGATAACACAATTGGTTTTATATTTTAAAATCAGTGATTATAATTTTTACTATTAATACACTAATAAAAGAAATTCATATTTTAATACAAATTGACAGAAATGTTTTTAATAAAATTCATTATGTAGTCTTCAGGAAAAAAAAACTTTCAGAAAACCAGGCATACAAAGGAGCTTCTACAATATATATGCAGATAACATCATACTTAATTGTCAGACTGAATGTTTTCTACAAAAGATCAAGAACGAAATAGTATGCTTGCATCACTATTATTCAATTATTCAGTGTGTTAATACCAAAGGGAGAAAAAGCACACATATATATGTGTGTGTGTGTGTTAATACCAAAGGGAGAAAAAGCACATACGTGTGTGTGTGTGTGTGTGTGTGTGTGTGTATGAATGGAAGTAGCAAAACTGTCTTTATTTACTGATTGATAAAATCATAAAAAATTAGCAAAAAAGAAAGCTATGAGAACTAATAAGTGAATACAGCAAGATCACATGTTATGAGGATAATATGCACAATTCAACTGTATTTCTACAAACTAGCAATCAACAATTTGAAATTTAAATAAATATGTAATAACTTTGAAAATAGATTCAAATACATAAAATGTATTGGGATAAACTTAACAAGAGATGTGTAATATATTCACAAGGAGAACTATATAATATTGCAGAAAATAAATGGAAAGCTATGCCACATTCATGAAGCAGAAGACTCAACATTATTAAGATGACAATTCTCCAAATTTTAATCTATATATGAAAATTTCTAAAAATATCCCAGCAAAGTTTTTGATATAAATTAACAGGTTAAATTCTGAACTGATATGAAAATATAAAGACCTAGAATGAACAAATCAATTTTGAAAAATGAAAAAAGTTACAATACAGAAAGAACTCATGTCAAAAATTACTGTAATGCTACAGTAATCAAGACAGTGTGTTATTGGTGTAAGATTAGGCATGTAGATCAACAAAACAAAATGGATACCCCAGAAAAATACCTATATACATAGACAATTAATATATGACCAATGTGTTACAGAATTTCAATAGGAAATGGATTTGATTTTCAGAAGACTGGGTTAGTGCAATCAGATATCTTACATGTGAGAAAACATACCTCAATGCTTACTTCACACCATATAAGACCCTAACTCAAAATGAATCAGACTCCAGTATAACAGCTAAAATTAGAATGTTCACAGAAATTGTATTCCTAATTGCCTAAAATTATCTATCAACTAGTGAACAAACATATTTTCCTTCATCTATAACTAGAATAAAATAAAAGGGAATGTTATATACAACAACATGAATTAATCTTGAAAGAATTATGCTATGTGAAAGACATCGGGCACAAAAGTCAATATGCTATATGTTTACAGTTACATGAAATCCTAGTAAAGTAAGAAGTACATGCAAGCAGATCACTGGTTGCCAGTTGTGGAGTGTGTTGGGAACAGACTTACTACAATGGCGCATGAGAGAATATTCTTGAGTAATAGACATATTCTATATTTTAATTTTCATAGCAACTACAGAAGTATAAACTTAAAATTGTATACTGTATGCATGGAATTGCTAAAATTTAATTTAGATTATATATATTATATATGTTGTAAAATATAATTTCATAAAAGTATTTCTAAAGTGTTCATACATGATTAGATTTCTACCAGCAATGGATGAGCCTTCCAGATCCCCTAAATCCTCAGCCAAACTTGATGCTGAATGGCTTTTTGTAAGTAGCCAATCTGATAGATACAAAGTTGTATCTAAATGGTACTTAACTGATTTTCTTTTATTACTAATGAGGATGAACGTCATTGCAGCTGTTTATTGGTCATTTTCATGTATACTTATTAAAAGCGTTCTTTCAATTTTTTATTAACTTCATTATAGGTTTATTTAATCTTTTCAAATTTATTTGTAGAAATTATATTTTGGACACTACTTATTCATCAAATACGTGTATTTCAAATATGGCTTTTGTTTTATTTATCATGCCTTTTGCCAAACAGTTCTAAACTTTAATTTAATCAAGTCCACCTTTATTTCATATTCAATTTTTCAGTTTAGACTTTCTATCTAGATAAAATACCATTCTCTGCCTAGGTTCAAAAATAAATTCACACACAATCTTCCCCAAATAAATTGGTTTCACATTTAAGTTTTAATCCATTGAAAAAGAATATTGGTTGTGAAATGGGGTAGGAATATAAATTTCTTTATGTTCTTCTTAACTCATCATACAGGCCAAACCTATAAAAAAGAAATTCATTTGCTTATCTACAATGTCAGTTCAGTTATATATTAATTTCCACATATATGTGACTATATATCTGAACTTCCTATTCTGTTTCACAGATATAGGTATCTATTTCTAGGCCATTATTATAGAATTTTAATTACTTTTTCATAAACAAATTACTATAACCTCTTACAGTTTTGATTCAGCAATTTCCACCACTTTAACTATTCTTGCCTCCTTATCTTCTAAATAACTTACAGAATAAGTTTGTTAAGTTTTACAATCAAACTCTGAGTTTTTTATTGCAATTGCATTGACATTAAAGATGCATTTCTAAATAATTTGTTTTGGGGCTCTAATTTTTTACTATTGCTTACATTTTTGCTATTTTTATTATATTTCTTAAAATTTGCAGTCTACCATGCTGCAAGAAATGGATGTCTCAAGACAATCTTAAAAATATTTATAATGAGATGGAAAAGCTTGTAGTCCTATAAAGTATAATTTTCACATTTTTCAGTTTATGAGGAAAATTTCACCTTCCTCCCCCTCCAATCAATTTGCACAGGTAAATTTGATGACAGTTTAGCCATAAAAAACATAAATGAAATCTGGTTCAATTTATTCAATGATTTTAAAATTTATGTGCAGAGCCAAAGAAACTTCACTTCACTCTTGAATCTCAGTTTTGATATCACTCTTGATCAAGCTACCTACATGACCTATATGTTATTCACATGTCCATATTATTATATGCCTGGTAGATAAATGAGGTAGAGAAATAGATTAAGTTTTGTATATACATATATGCTGTGGCTGGAGGGGTTATAAAAGAGTATGAACTTCCATATAGTCATACTAATTAATTGAAATAAAATGCACATCAAGAAGATAGTGAAATACAATAGTGGTCATGAAATAAAAGGAAAAAAAAGAAAAATGCCTGCCCCATAAATACCTGTAAATTTAAATTTAATTGAATAAATTAGAAAAAAATGGTCCTGAAATCACAGTTCAAAATGACAACGATCTAGTGGAACTTATTTACTCAAATGTGATGTCACTTGAAATATGTTCTGATACTCAATTGCTTATTTAAAAAACTAATATACCTTTAAAAATTAACTTCAGAATAGAATCATGAGATTTAGAATGCCCTATGTTGGTAATCTAGTTGATAACTTTTGGATCACTTACCTGATCTAATTTGCTGTTTAAATTATTTTACTTGTTAATGCATGCAATGCTTATTAAAGCAAAGAAATGCATCTATCTACCAGAAAATAATTTAAACATAATAAAAGTTATATAAAGATCATAGTCACTTTCTGATTAAATAAAATTATTTGTATTTCCCCTTTGTCATCTGCTATCCTATTATAATATACTTCAGGTGTACTACTCTTTCCAAAAAGACTTCAAATTTTTCATAGTTCACCCTCAACAACAACAACAAAAAAACCCTTCTGCTTTTCTGCTCCATTTTGTTTCCAATCTAACAGTGTCTATAAGACCCCAGACCTCACACATCTGGCACTCCAGCATGGGGAAGGGTCAGGGAGCTTCATGATCCATAGTGTAAATACACCTCACTAATTTCCTAAGGAGGATCCACCTACAAATCTTACCAGTATCCTGTCTACCTTGTCCTCTAAAGGAAAGGAGGATTATGAGGGCATTCATAGCTGGTGAATTTTGTTTTGTCCTATATTATCATTCATCTGCTCAGCAGAAGTTATAGTTTAATTACCTGTAATTCGAGCAATATCTTTTTTTACCATAGACTGAAAATAGCTCATGATTTACAAATAGAAACGGCTTCCAATTAAGATTAAGACATTTAGTAGGCAAAAATTTTGTTGAATACTTTAGAAGAATTCATTTTCACCATAGAAAAAAGATACAGTGTAGCCTGATAACTTTTACAATGTGTCTGGCACAAATTTAAACATTTAATGAAATGAAAATACCTTTATTATCATTGTTGCTAACATGATGTTCAACGTTATGCCCATTGGCTTGATACAAAGACCTCAAAACAAGACAAGAAATATGAGACCTGGGGGTTGAGTCCTGGTTCCATCATTTATTAACTTTAGAATATTAGGAAACACTAAACTGTATTGTTTTCATGTAATAAAGGAGATGCATGTTTACCTGCCTAAAGAATAAAACTGTTATTTCAGAAAAATATTATCATCAGGGAAAGTATATTATTATACACTTTCTATTTTCAAAATTTCAGCATATAGTATTTTTTCAAGATTTTTTGTCCACAATCATAATTATTTTGATGTGTTAATATTTTTCATCTAAAGTACATATGCTTTGTTATTGTCATGGGTATATAGATTTTGAAATAATTTTATAATTCAGTAGCTAGATAAGCTCTATATTATAAAGACTCCAACTTCTATCTTTCCAGAAGTTAAAAAATTCTCAATACATTTTAAGGAAAACTTTGAACACTGACTAAAACATGAATTAGCTACAGTTCAGTTGTTCCTTTCCTCTATGTAATTTACCTCAATTATGTTACTTGCATTAAGGTAAATAGTGTAATTTATTAAAAATGTCAAACTTCGCATTTCACTTCCTTGATTGATTTCAGCTATTTAGAAATTATGACATTGTACTTGTTGGCTCAGTTTAGAAAACACCAGAGCTTGCTGCAGCACTTCCACTGTTTCTGGTTTTTATTTTTTAAATAAGCAAGGATACTTTAAGATACACTACTTTCTTTTATCTAAAAATCTATAATTTTTAAAAGGCCAACAACTTGACTGTGTTGTTTTTAATGACATTTGTTTTTTTCTTCTTAGAATGACCAGTATTACTTTCCCATTGAAGAGATACTCAGATTTGTTAGAGTAAGCTTTTTTTTTTCCTACTCAGAATTTGAGAGATTGACCTAATATACAATGTAAGGAGAGAAATAAAGCAGTCTACATTCAAATATTTTATAAATACCAAAAGTATTATTTCCTCATCACACAGGATCCAATGTCTGAAAGAGAAATAAAACATACAAAGAGTAGCTCTCTAAGAAATAGAAATTCACATATTTTCCATTTCACAGCAATAGCTAAGTTCAACCAATATTCTAACCAATAAGAATTGTAAAAGTAATACAGAATTTTGTTTCATCTGAAAAGAAACATCATTTTTAAACATAATATTGCAAACATAATTCTTTTTATAAATTTATAAATCATTTTTAATTCAAACTACCAGCCTATTTTGAGCTGACTATTGTAACTGATAAACTATCCACTCTAGCATACCACACCAATCACACATAAAGGTTGACAAATGCTAACAATGAAAACAATATTGTGTTATATTGTATCTCCAAATAGATCTGAGTAAGTTTGATAATCAGGGAAGAGTTGGAATACATTGATATTGTATTTTTATGTGCCCAATAATTATTAGAACATTTGAAAGTGGTTGGATTCATCAATCTGCCAAGATAGTACTGTCCTAGTAAAAACACCTTTTAAAGATTATTATCTAGCCTAGCCGATTATAAGACTTCCGCTAGCAACAGAAAATTACCCTTTATCTTGAATTCATCATTTAGATGTATTATCTACAATTGGTGTTCTTCTACAATGAATTTTTAAGGGAACTTACTTCGATTAAGAAAGATGAGATAAGATGAAAAGACAAGAACTTTTCCCACTGATCCTCAAATAATGCCTTTGTCCTGTTAAGGTGTCACCCTTTCCAATATGCCAGTCAGGGCAGGTACTATAGGTTAGCTCACTCTCCATACCCCTTTCCATCCCTTCCCCCTTTGCTTCCTTAAACCAGAGGAATCAAAAATAGATTATTCGGCTTCCCTGTGCTCATGCAATTTACAGGGGTGAAATGTTCATGCGATCTAATTCTGGTCAATAAGATGGAAGCTTAAATCCCTGTCTCCTGAGCAAACATCTGCTTTCATTTTTCTCCTGTCTCTTTCTTACTGCCTGAAATGCATATTTGATATCTGGAAGTGCAGTAATTATATTCCACTATGGACACAAGCAAGGCAAAGAAAGAGAAGAAAGGAAGAAGCCATTTTTGATGAATACATTAAGTACTTTTTTCCCAGGTATTCTGTTACTCACAGACCACATAGAATCCCAGACAGTGAACTAGCCCTTCTAAAGAGGGAAAAGATAATGAAGGAGAAAGGAAATAGAAGGATAAGACACTGTTCATGAGAATCTCTGACTTGAATTCAACTACAGAGAATTGGAAGAGACCTAAGAAATATTATAAGGGCCTCTCATTTTACAAAAGAGGAAAACAAGGCCCTGCCATTGTAAGAGATATTGCTCATGTCTATGTAGTTTATTTATTTAATGGTGAAGCATAATCTGGGTCTTTGACCATCAGTTCTTTCCACTCCCCATATCACCACAGGCAAATGAGCTAAGGATTAGTAAGGCTAGATCTTCAATTTCTCTCCCCATCACTGTGAACTCGACCACACCACTTGCACACACAGGAGCGGTGTGGGATTTTGAGGCACAGGGAATGATGCTTGAGGAGGAGGTTGTGGAGGGTTGTTGTGGCATTAGAAATTTTTTTAACTTGAAAAATACTTTTTTCCTCTGTGACAACACCTTTCCCTCATAAATTTAATTTTAATTTTTATTATTTATTTATTTTTGAGACAGAGTCTCATTCTGTCACCAGGTTGGAGTGCAGTGGCGTGATCTCAGCTCACTGCAATGTCCGCCCCCCGGGTTTAAGTGATTCTCTGCCTCAGCCTCTCGAGTAGCTGGGACTACAGGTACACGCCACCATGACTTGCTAATTTTTGTATTTTTAGTA
Source organism: Aotus nancymaae (assembly GCF_030222135.1). Lineage (NCBI taxonomy): Eukaryota > Metazoa > Chordata > Mammalia > Primates > Aotidae > Aotus > Aotus nancymaae. The sequence continues at coordinate 10,555,013 of NW_026988438.1, forward strand.
GAGATGAGTTTTCACTTTGTTGGCCAGGATTGTCTCCATTTCTTGACCTTGCGATCTGCCCGCCTCAATATCCCAAGTGCTGGGATTACAGGCATGAGCCACCACACCTGGCTAAATTTTATTTTTTTTCTGACTAAAATCCTGCGTAAATCCTGCCTTAAAAATGTGATAATAAAATAGAAATTGACTTGTTCTATTTTTCCACATTGAGGAAAAAGAGAGGCACATCTAATTTAAATGGTAGTGATTATTATTGAACAATTCCCTGACTATATGCATTTATGTAGATGTGTCTAGATATATAAGAAGACAGAAGGAGAAGGAGAAAGTGAGGGAGCTTCCTGACTCTGTTCACGTTTAAAAGCTAGGCCTACTACAAAGCTCTAGGTTTATCTCCCTCTACTTTATTTGAGGTTATTTCCTGCCCAGCAATAACCTTAGATCCAGGGAAGGGTAAGAATTCTGATGAACACATGGCCAGCAGGATGATAACTTCTGGGCTTGTATTTCCAGTGTAGACCAGCACTGTAGTTTCAGGAAGACGAGAGAGAACAGAGAAAAATCCACCTAGAGTCCTCAGCAGACTGGGTAACTTGGCAGATCGTGTGGCAAAGCATTCAGTCAAAGGAAAATGAGATAGTGTATTAACTGATTTATTTTGAATAGTATAATGATTTTTTGTTTTTTGTTTTTGTCTGGGAACAAATAACAAAACTGTTTAATTGAAGTATGATATGCTACAGCAGATGCTACTGATGTCTAACCTACATCTTTTCCATCCACTCCAGAAGTCACGTGCAGCTGTGGTGGGCAGTGCTGTGCATGTTGATGGTGTTCTAGCTCAAGCACCTGTGTCTCACTGCTGCAAGGCCTTGTCCTGTGACAAAATGAACGGACAATGTCTTCTACGAGGGGACAACATTGTTTCTACTGAGATAAGAGGTCTCTGAATGCAAGTTTCAGGCAGAACATACGGGAGACAAGAGAGCTCATAATTAGTTACTTTACTGAGGAGCAAGGTGAGAGAGTGGGAAACAAATGCACTTTTTACTTTTCTGATTTCAGATAATCAGGTTAATTAACCCAAAGTATCCATCTAGAGTAGGGCAGTGATGAGGAGTGTGGGAGAGAATTAAGATTTGTTGCAAAGAACAAAAAACAATAAATAATTAGCTTCTGACCCTCAAAATAGATCCAAGCTCAAGACAATAGCTGTGCAAAACAGGCTATTGAGTTGAATGAGAAACTTCTAAATTCATTAATCTTCCCCTCTAGATATTAGGAACTAAGCTTGGAGGCTTGCCATTCTAACTTTTATTTGGACGAGAGAAACAAACAAACACCTTTGTAAACCATGTAAGCCTTGCCTTTAGCCTTAAACAGAACACATAAAAAAGACCTGCCTTCCAATTTTCAATCTGCTGTTTTTCTTAGGAAATTTATGCAACTTCTTTTGAGTCTCTGATTCCACACACATTCAACAAAATTAACAGTGACTTTTGCTACCTGACATCCACTGCAGCATGAAGGCAAGCAATATGACCAACGCATATGAAAGTACTTTGAAAACTATGAATTAACTTACAGATATAAATTGTTGTCAGGTACCTTTCTTTTTTTTTTTTTTTTACCCGGCAAATACATTTTGCTTTATTTTTTCCCCTTTTTTTTCTTTTTTCTTTTTCTTTCTTTTTTATTTTTTTATTGTACTTTAGGTTCTGGGGTAAATGTACAGATCATGCAGGATTGTTGCATAGGTACGTACATGGCAAGGTGGTTTGCTGCCTTCATCCCCCCATCACCTATATCTGGTATTTCTCCCGGTGTTATCCCTCTCCATCCTCTACACCCTCCCCAGCCCCTGCTATCCTTCCCTAACCCCCTCAACTGACTACAGTATGTGATGTTCCTCTCCCTGTGTCCATGTGTTCTAATTGTTCAACACCCGCCTATAAGTGATAACATGTGGTGTTTAGTTTTCTGTTCTTGTGTCAGTTTGCTGAGAATGATGGTTTCCAGATTCATCCATGTCCCTGTGAAGGAAATGAACCCATCGTTTTTATGGCTGAGTAGTATTCCATGGTGTATATGTGCCACATTTTCTTTACCCAGTCTATCGTTGATGGACATTTGGATGGGTTCCACGTTTTTGCTATTGTAAATAGTGCTGCAATGAATATAGGTGTGCATGTGTCTTTATAACAGAACAATTTATAATCCTTTGGGTATATACCCAGTAATGGGATTGCTGGGTCAAATGGTATTTCTATTTCTAAATCCTTGAGGAAGCGCCACACTGTCTTCCACAACGGTTGTACTAATTTGCACTCCCACCAACAGTGTTCTTATACTCTTTCAAAATACCTTGAGTTTAAGGCCAGTCCAATTCAGTGCAGAACAGTAGAAGGAAATTGTTTGGGCAGATTCAAGTTGAGTATAATGAGCACAAGTGTATTTCCAAGGGGTGTCTTAGAATATATTTAACTCCCTCATAGTCTCCATCATTACCAAAGTCACTTCAATAAAAAAAATATTTGCTAGGGAATATGATATATAGAATGTAAGTAAGATTAATTTTAGAAATAAAAATTTGTTAAACATGTTGATGTGTATCATTTAATAAAAAGGCATGCATTGTTCTTGCTTTGCAAATACAGTTTTAAAACAAGACTTTCCAATTAATTCTCTGTGAAACAGGATCTCTGAGCTGCCGTTGAGCTAAGAGCCTAGGTTCAGCAATTATTCTGCCTTCTTCTTTGTTCTGGAACCCTGACAGACCAGGTCATTACACAACATATGCACTGCTATGGGTTCCTATCACAAGCAGGCTCAGCAAAAATTAAATTTAGAAAGGAAAGAATATGGACTTTTCCTTACTGGAAATAAATGAAATTGCTTTTCTTTGAGAATAAGGAATATAGTGGCTGAGAATTGTAAAAGGTATTTCCAAAGTGAATCCATCTTGGATTGATTCCCCACCACCTGACTGTTCATATTACAGTGTTGCCTGTGTGGGGTTGCTTCTGGTTTACTTGATACAACAGAAAGCATGAGACTGCCATAGCTTTCAAGCCAGTCATCTGAAAACTGTTTCTGTAAACAGTAAGAAACTAAATATTCTAGGCTTTGCGGGCTATAAAGTTTCTGTCACAGCTACTCAACTCCGTCCTTGCAGTGAGAAAGCCTCATTGCAAACTCTGAAAGTAGGCAATACTCCGCATGATGCCAGAGACAGTACAAAAAGAATGAGTGGGGCTGTGTTCCAATAAAACTTTATTTAACAAAACAGACAGCTCACCACATTTGGCCTCTGGGCTATAGTTTGCTGATCTGTGCCGTAAGGCATGGAGCTTCTAGAGATGCTACCTGCTGGAGAGTGATGTTGGTTTCATTTCTACACTTGAAGCCATTATAGCTTGTGGATATTGATGCTGCAATTTTACCTGGGCTGCTATTCCAGAAGCAGGTGTCTTTTACATGAGCTACAAGAAATTGATCACACTAGTGTGTATCCACTTTTTCTCTACCTCCAGCTAGCCTTTCTCATTCTGTTCTTATCACCCCTCGATTGAAATTTCACACAGATGTTTAAATTCCTCCAGAGTTCAGTCTCCATGACAGACTACTTGACCACTTCTTGAATGATAGTACTGTCTTTGTTTTTGTGTTTAGTCTTCACTATCTTTTTACTCCGAGAAAGTAATAAAGCCCTCCTTCCCTTTGCTTGTTTCTACCAATGATAGTGTGAGACCACCACCAATGTCTTCCATAACTTTCCTATTGTTTTGCTTCTAGCTTAGCAACTCCCCCCAGAGTTCACTCCGCAGATTTTTTTTTGTCAAAGCTTTTGCTGGAGAGTATCACTTTTTAAGTTTTATTTGAGTTGCTCAAGGATCTACAGGAGAAAGATCTAGGCTGAGTGATCTAACTTGAAATGCCTGCCTCCATCCTCACAGAAGCTGGGGCAGATGATCAAGGTGCATAATGAATGCAGAACAATATCCAAGAGCATTGCTTATGTTTCTTTTCATTGAACTATGAAGTCATTTTCATTCCCTAAGAAGGTAAAATTCATAGAGCTATTGATTGGTTTATACTGATCTTTCCCTGAGGAAGAATATAAGGCCCAGAGAAGCTAACAGAGGAAGAAGCCTCACCTCTCCTAACAAAAAGTCTGAAAAAAAGGCTTTTCTAGGTTTCACAATTGCCTGGGATCTCTAATTTAAGCATTACAACACCAGGGTATCTTGCCGTCTACGGAGAGAAAGATAAAATTATCAGAAGCACGTGATAATATATAATACATTCTCAAATGCACCCTGTAAAATTCATTAAATATCTTCTAGTTTTCTCTAATTATCCCCGTGGCCTACCAGCAGTTCCTTATAACGTCATAATAAAATAGATATTTTTAACTGGCAAATGTTCAAGCTTTCATAAAATTATTTGGGGGCAAGAATTTCATTTTTTTGCTAAATAAAGAGATTTCATGTAAAGGAGATCCAGCATAAGGTAGCAAAGAGCTTTGATTATTATATTTCAGAGCCTGGGAGTCAAATGCAAAAGCTAAAAGAAAATTCTGTTCCTCTGTGGGAGAACACTCCGCAGAACAAAGACCTTTTACTACCCAGGACTTTTCTGAGTTTTAGATGTTGATTTTCCTTACTTTTCTTTTCAAGATCAGAATGTCTCTATTAGTGCCTTTTAGACAGGAATATCATGCAGAGAACTGAAAGGGCACCACAGACTGGAAAACACGACTTATTGTGTAGATTGCAAGCATTACAATTTATTTAATTATAAAGTTATTCCAATTCACATATATTTTGCATTGGCTAACAGAATCTGTTAAAACCCCCAAAACTGAGTAACAAAAGTAAAAACTGAGTTGATAATTTGCTTAAAGACTCTACAATATTGAGCTTTCATCTCTAAAATAAGGGAGGGGAAACAAAAAAGAGGAACATTTGATGATTACATATGATTACATAAATGTATATATACATAAATGTACATTATGTATATATATATACATAAATGCATCTATAATCAGAATTATGCATACATGTATGCATAATGTATTATATATACATTGTGTATATATAATACATTTATGTGATTACATAAAAATATATACATAAATGTACATTATGTATATATATACATAAATGTATCTATAATCAGAATTATGCATACATGTATGCATAAAAATATATATAAATTTTGAAAACACATGTTACATACATGTAGTAGCCTACAGTTATATGTTCCTCTTTTAATCAGAATTCTGATTATATATACATAAATGTATATGTATACATAAATGTACATTATGTGTATATATACAAAAATGTATATATAGTCAGAATTATGCATACATGTATACGTATCAGAAATATACATAATTCTGATGTATATACAGGCATATGCACAACAGAAGCATACATATGGATGGCTCTGTGGTGTATATTTGTATATGTATATAGAAAGATACATAGGTAGAGTCTTTTCCTGCTTTTGTCAAATCTATGGCTTAAACATTTTAAATTTTCTTTATTAATTAAAACTGAGGCACTTAGAAGTGAAACATATGCAAAAGAAAATGTTAGAGTTTTACAGAAGTTTCAAATCCTGAACATAAGTGGCAATTCTAGTTATGAATGATGATATATTTTAATTTTGTATGATTGACTTATATTTAAATTTAAGTAGAATATAATACACTTCTGAATTCTTTGTCATTTGTTCAGAGAAACGGAACTATTATGAAGTTATATTGAGGTGTGAGAGTTAGTAATAAGAATGGTGGCCAAATAATAAAGTTTTAGCAGATTTACTTGTGGCAAACTTGTTTCTCAAAAGAGACATCTAACGTTTCTGTAAGACATAAAATGTTGTCAGCCTCTACTGTCCAAATAAGTTTCCCTAGGATTTTTGTGTTGAAAGAAAATATGACACACATCCCTGATGATCACTGACTAAATTTTAAAAGTTGACAGTTACGTCAGCATATGTGATATGGGTGTTTCTGTGGCTGCCAAGAAAAACTCGGTCATGGAAGACCTAGCATTTGTGGCAGTGGTTAGTGTGCCATAGATGGGGCAGTACAGGGACATACCAAAATGTTCGAAAACATCTGTTCCCAGGAAAAAGCAAAATTCATGAGGATCACTGTGTCAAAACACCTGCAGTGAATCTGAGAGGCCTTGGAGAAAGAAGGCACAAGGCAGAAGTAAAAATAATATGCTAGTTAGTCCTAAGAGGAGAGCCATGCCAAATTTCCACAGAGAGGAATATGTATTTCTCCTCACTTTGTGTTTGGTGAGCAGGGAGGGTTCACTATCCTCTTAGAAGAAAGAGAGTCTTTTGGAGCACTCAGTAGCTACTACTGGAAAAAGCAAGAGAAAGGAGCCAGCTGAAATGTGGACCCTTCTTATGGAACCAAGAGGGAGATTTGCTTCCTATCCATGACCCAACAGTAGTGAAAGGAAAGCTCTGCTTAATACAAGGAAATGAAGAACAAAAAACTTTTAGAGTCCATATGTTCAGAAGAAAGCTTACTACAGTGATTAAAAACATAAGCTCTGGAATCACATACCTGAGTTATTACAAAGCTTCAGACAAAGGGAGAGGATCCAAGATGGCCAAAGAGGAACAGCTCCAGAGTGCAGCTCCCAGCAAGAACAACACAGAGGGTGAGTGCTCACTGCATTTCTAAACAAGTTTTCACTGCCCACAGACCAGGAGATTCCCGGGCCAAAAAGCACCACGAGTTTTCAGCACAGCTGTTTCAGCTGGTGCCACAGGTTGGTGCACAGAAACTCATGCAAATCTGGGTGGCCATTTCAACTGGTGCCTGGAACAGCTGGGAGACAGAGCCAATCATTCAACTGAAAGGGAGGGGGCTGAGACAGGGAGCCAGGCAGTCTGGCTCAGCGGGTACCACCACAACAAAACAAGCAATCTGAAACTCTCTGGAGAGTTTCACAGCAAGCGCAGATGGACCTGGGATGGTCCAGCTCAGTGGGGGGAAGGGCATCCGCCACTACTGAGGCAGTCTGCCAATACCAAAGCAGTTCACACAGCAGCTGCACAGAGCCTGTGGCAGCTCAACAACACCTCTGCTGGCAGACCATGACTAGACTACTCCATGCAGGGCAGGGCATTTCTTAAAAAAGGCAGCAGCATGTCAGGAACTTATAAATAAAGCCGACCTTCCCAGGACAGAGCACCTGGAAAAAGAGGGGTTATGAGTTCTGCTGCAGCAGACTTAAAGGTACCTGCCCAGCAGCTCTGCACAGAACAACAGAGCTCCCAGAACAGCACTTGAGCTCCTATAAAGGACAGACTGTCTCCTCAAGCAGCTCCCCAACCCCCATATACCCAAAGAGACACCTCATAAAGGAGAACTCAGGCCAACATCTGGTGGGTACCCTTCTGGGACAAAAATAACATAAGAAGAAACCAGCAACAACCCTTACTGTTCTGCAGCCCTGCGGGTGATCCCCAGGCAAGCAGGGTCTGGAGTGGACCTCCAGCAGCCCTGCAGCAGAGGGGCCTGACTGTTAGAAGGAAAGCTAAGAAACAGAAAGAAATAGCTTCAACATCAACAAAAAGGACGCCCACTAAGAGACCCCATCCAAAAGTCACCAACTACAAAGACCACAGGTAGATAAAGCCACTAAGATGGGAAGAAACCAATTCAAAAAGGATGAAAACACCAAAAACCAGAATGCCTCTCCTCTTCCAAGGGATCACAATTCCTCACCAGCTAGGGATCAAAGATAGATGGAGAATCAATCTGATGAATTGACAGAAACAGGCTTCAGAAGATGAGTAATAACAAACTTCTCAGAGCTAAAAGAACATGTGCTAACCCAATGCAAAGAAGCTAAGAACCTAGAAAAAAGGTTAGATGAGATGCTAACTAGAATAAACAGCTTAGAGAAGAGTATAAAGCACTTGATGGAACTGAAAAACACAGCACGAGAACTTTGAGAAGCATACACAAGTTTCGATAGCTGAATTGACCAAGCAGAAGAAAGGATATCAGAGATTGAAGATCAGCTCAATGAAATAACATGAGAAGGCAAGAATAGAGAAAAAAGATGAAAAGAAATGAACAAAGCCTCCAAGAAATATGGGATTATGTGAAAAGACCTAATCTATGTTTGATGAGTGTATCCGAATGTGACAGAGAGAATGAATCCAAGCTGGAAAACACTCTTTAGGATATTATCCAGGAAAACTTCCCCAACCTAGCAAGACAGGCCACCATTCAAGTCCAGGAAATACAGAGAACACCATAAAGATATTCCTCAAGAAGAGGAACCCTAAGGCACATAATTGTCAGATTCACTGGGGCTAAAATGAAGGAAAAATTGCTGAGGGCAGCCAGAGAGAAAGGTTGGGTTACCCACAAAGGGAAGCCCATCAAACTCACAGTGGATCTCTTGGCAGAAACCCTACAAGCCAGAAGAGAGTGGGAGCCAATCAATATTCAACATCCTTAAAGAAAAGAATTTTCAACCTATAATTTCATATCCAGCCAAACGAAGCTTCATACGTGAAGAAGAAATAAAATCCTTTATAGACAAGCAAGTGCTGGGAGATTTCGTCACCACCAGGCCTGCCTTACAAAAGCTCCTGAAAGAAGCACTAAACAAGGAAAGGAACACCAGTACCAGCCACTGGTGTAAATGGTAAAGACCATCAACACAATGAAGAAAATGCACAAACAGGCAAAACATCCAGCTAGCATCAAAATGGCAGGATCAAATTCACACATAACAATATCATCCTTGAATTTAAATGGGCTAAATGCCCCAATCAAAAGACACAGACTGGCAAATTGGATAAAAAGTCAAAACCCATCAGTGTGCTATATTCAGGAAGCCCATCTCACATGCAAGGACACACATAGACTAAAAATAATCAAGCAAATGGAGAGCAAAAAAAACCAGGAGTTGCAATCCTAGTGTCTGTTAAAACGGACTTTAAACCAACAAAGATCAAAAGAGACAAAGAAGGGCATTACATAATGGTAAAAGGATCAATGCATCAAGAAGAGCTAAAGATCCTAAAGATATACACACCCAATACAGGAGCATCCAGGTACATAAAGCAAGTTCTTAACCACCTACAACCTTAGACTACCACACAATAATAGTGGGAGACTTTAACACCCCATTGTCAATATTAGACAGATCAACGAGACAGAAAATTAACAAGGATATCCAGGACTTGAACTCAGACCTGGACTAAGCAGACCGAATAGACATCTACAGAAATCTCCACCCCAAAACCACAGAATATACATTCTTCTCAGCACCACATTGCACCTACCCTAAAATTGACCACATAATTGGAAGTAAATCACTCCTCAGCAAATGCAAAAGAACAGAAATCATAACAAACAGTCTCTCAGTTCACAGTGCAATCAAATTAGAACTCAGAATTAAAAAACTAACTCAGAATCACACAACTTCATGGAAACTGAACAACTGGCTTTTGAATGTTGACTGGATAAACAATGAAATGAAAGCAGAAATAAAGCTGTTCTTAAACCAACGAGAATGAAGACACAATGTATCAGAATCTCTGGGACACATATAAAGCAGTGTCTAGAGGAAAATTTATAGCAATAAATACCCAACAGAGAAGAGATGAAAGATCTAAAATTGACACTGCATCATCAAAATTAAAAGAGCTAGAAGAGCAAGATCAAAAAAACTCAAAAGCTAGCAGAAGACAAGAAATAACTAAGATCAGAGCAGAACTGAAGGAGACGGAGACACAAAAATCCCTTCAAAAAAATCAATAAATCCAAGAGCTGGTTTTTTGAAAACATCAACAAAATAGACAGACCACTAGCCAGGTTAATAAAAAAGAAAACAATGAAGAATAAAATAGATGCAATAAAAAATGATAAAGGGGATATCACCACTGATCCCACAGAAATACAAACTCCCATCAGAGATTACTACAAACAACTCTGATCCCACAGAAATACAAACTCCCATCAGAGATTTCTACAAACAACTCTATGCACATAAACCAGTAAAAACATGGAAGAAATGGATAAATTCCTGGACACCTGCACCCTCCCAAGCCTAAACCAGGAAGAAGTTGAAACCTTGAATAGGCCAATAACAAGGGTTGAAGTTGAAGCAGAAATTAATAGCCTACCAACCAAAAAAAGTCCAGGTCCAGACGGGTTCACAGTTGAATTCTAACAAATGTACAAAGAGTAGCTGGTACCATTCCTTCTGAAACTATTCCAAACAATCCAAAATGAGGGAATCCTTCCCAAATCATTTTATGAGACCAACATCATCCTGATACCAAAACCCAGCAGAGACTCAACAAAAAAGAAAACTACAGGCCAATATCCATGATGAACAGAGATGCAAAAATCTTCAGTAAAATATTGGAAAACCAATCACAACAGCACATCAAAAAGTTTATCCATCATGATCAAGTAGGATTCATCCCAGTGATGCAAGGCTGGTTCCACATACGCAAGTCTTACAAACATAATCCACCACATAAACAGAACCAAAGACAAAAACCACATGATTATCTCAATAGATGCAGAGAAGGCCTTCGAAAAAATTCAACAGCACTTTATGCTAAAAACTCTCAATAAACTAGGTATTGAAGGAACATACCTCAAAGTAATAAAAGCTATTTATGACAAACCTACAGCCAATATCATACTGAATGGGCAAAAACTGGAAGCATTCCCTTTGAAATCTGGCACTAGACAAGGATGCCTTCTCTCACCACTCCTATTCAATATAGTATTGGAAGTTCTAGCCAGAGGAATCAGGCAAGAAAAAAAAAAGGATATTCAATTAGGAAAGAAGGAAGTCAATTTGTCTCTATTTGCAGACGACATGATTGTATATTTAGAAGAACCTATCATCTCAGCCCAAAATCTCCTTCAACTGATAAGCAACTTCAGCAAAGTCTCAGGATTCAAAATCAATGTACAGAAATCACAAGCATTTCTATGCACAATAACAGACAAACAGAGAGCCAAATCATGAGTGAACTCCCATTCACAATTGCTACAAAGAGAATAAAATACCTAGGAATACAACTAACAAAGGATGCAAAGGACATCTTCAAGGAGAACTACAAACCACTGCTCAATGAAATAAGAGAGTAAACAAACAGAGAAACATTCCAAGCTCATGGTTAGCAAGAATCAATATCATGAAAATGGCCATACTGCCCAAAGTAATTTATAGACTCAAATCTATCCCCATCAAGCTACCAATGACCTTCTTCACAGAACTGGAAAAAACCACCTTAAACTTCTTATGGAACCAAAAGAGAGCCCCCATAGCCAAAACAATCCTAAGCAAAAAGAACAAAGCTGGAGGCATCACGCTGCCTGATTTCAAATTATACTACAAGGCCACAGTAATCAAAACATCATGGTACTGGTACCAAAACAGAGATATAGACCAATGGAACAGAACAGAGGCCTTGGAGCAACACCACACATCCACAACCATCTGATCTTTGACAAACCTGACAAAAACAAACAGTGGGGAAAGGATTCCCTGTTTAATCAATGGTGTTGGAAAAACTGGCTAGCAGTGTGCAGAAAGCAGAAACTGGACCCCTTCCTAACGCCATACACTAAAATTAACTCCAGATGGATTAAAGACTTAAACATAAGACCTACGCCATTAAAACCCTAGAAGAAAACCTAGGCAAAACCATTCAGGACATAGGCATAGGCAAGGACTTCATGACTAAAACACCAAAAGCATTGGCAACGAAAGCCAAAATAGACAAATGAGACTTAATTAAACTCCAGAGCTTCTGTACAGCAAAAGAAACAATCATTAGAGTGAACCAGCAACCAACAGAATGGGAAAAAAGTTTGCAAATACTCATCTGACAAAGGGCTAGTATCCAGAATCTGCAAAGAACTAAAACAGATTTACAAGAAAAAGACAAACAAATCCATTCAAAAGTGGACAAAGGATATGAATAGACACTTTTCAAAAGAAGACATTTATGAGACCAACAAACATATGAAAAAATGCTCATCATCACTGGTCATTAGAAAAATGCAAATCAAAACGACATTGAGATACCATCTCATGCCAGTTAGAATGGCAATCACTAAATCTGGAGACAACAGATGCTGGAGAGGATGTGGAGAAATAGGAGTGTAAATTTGTTCTGTTGGTGGCAGTGCAAATTGGTTCAACCACTGTGGAAGACAGTGTGGCAATTCCTCAAGAACCTAGAAATAGAAATTCCATTTGACCCAGCAATCCCATTACTGGGTATATACCCAAAGGATTATAAATCATTCTGTTACAAAGACACATGCACACATATGTTCATTGCAGCACTGTTTACAATGGCAAAGACCTGGAACCAACCCAAATGCCCATCGATGATAGACTGGATAAGGAAAATGTGGCACATATACACCATGGAATACTATACAGCCATAAAAAGCTATGAGTTTGTGTCCTTTGTAGGGACATGGATGAATTTGGAAACCATCATTCTCAACAAACTGAGACAAGAACAGAAAATGAAACACCACATTTTCTCCCTGATAGGTGGGTATCGAACAATGAGAACACATGGACACAGGGAGGGGGGCATCATATACTGGGGTCTCTTGTGGGGGAATTGGGGAGTGACAGAGTAGGGTAGAAAGGTTGGGGAGGGATAACATGGGGAGAAATGCCAGATATAGGTGACAGGAGGATGGAGGCAGCATACCACATTTCCATGTATGTACCTATGCAACAATCCTGCATGTTTTGCACATGTACCCCAGAACCTAAAGTACAGTAAAATATATATATATATAAAATAAAATTTTAAAAAAGCTTCAGACAAATAACTCACCATTTCTAAGCATCAGATTCTACATCTGTAAAATGAGTACAAAATAGTGTCTAATCTTGGGGCTGCTGAGAGGATAAAAATGTATAAAATGCATGTGAAGTTATTATTTTTTTGTGAAGTTATTTTTTAACATAGATGGCATACAATAAATCTTTTGTTAAAGTTACATATTGATATGACTAGCACTAGCACTCTTTGCAGAAAAGAGTAAATGGATAGTCACTGAAAATCTCCAATACTTCCATGAAAACAGGAATTCAGGAAACAATGAAGAGGGGCTCCATATTTGATCTTAATTCATACCTAAGAAAATAAAATAACGATTTCTAATGCTTTCTCACTTTGAATAACAATAATCCCTAAGAATAATAATTCTTATTAATAACCGATTATATCCAACAGGAAATAGGTTTCAACTTTTACAAAAAGGCAGAGGCAGAGGAAACTAATAAAAACAAGTAATATAATTTGTGTTTGGATGACACTATTTCCTCATCTACTGGTAGTTTGAATGTAGTTATACACACACACACACACACACACACACACACACACTACCACCTGCTCTGCTGCCTTTCTACCTTTAATTTCCTTTACCTAAAATTATAGTTTTAGATTCTATTGACAGATTGTCCTATTGTTATGATTTATGTTCATTGTAAAATATACCTTTAAACATCTCTAAATCAATCTTTTTCAATAAAAATGATTTCATGTTTTCCTGAGCACTCTCAATTACTTCATAACAAACTATGATACTTTACATTTTTCCCGTAGGCAATTGATAAAATCTGTCACTTCCCTTCATGACATTTTCTGTAATATTTTTACATGAGACTTTACTTATGAGGTCATTTGTAAGAAATGTCTCTAAAAGGTGGTATTATGCATTTGAATACATCTTATAGCTGATGCAAAGCAACTGTGGCTCTCGTTACAGGAATTTTTGTTTAACATCTATTTTTTTTTGAGGAGTCTATTGTCTCTAAACCTGTGACCTATATGTAGCTTTTGGAGACATGTTCAAAAATAATATTTAAAAGATGAGTTAATTTCTTTCTAAAAATGGAAAGAAATATGTCTTCTGTTGTCACATTTCCAAAAATTTTCACATAGATCTGTCATCTCATCATCTAGGAAACAGGACCTACTATTTCTAGTGCATGGCATAATTTCTAGAGTTAAGTCTTTGAAAAGACATGGTCAAAAGGTTAACTTCAGAAAGGTGCTCATTCTCATTGGCTGCTTCCAAAGTCCAGGGGCAAAAAAAGAGAGTAGATAATTTTCATCATTTTTGTTCTTTTAGCCTTTCTTATGTTGAATGACTAAAACAACCAACATTTTCCAGAAAAGTTCTGTTTACTCCTTTCCCATAAGTATACAGTTGCCAGGCTCTGTACTCTGCCTTTTGTTCTAAATGTTACCTCTGTTAGTGTAATTGCAGCTGAGACTACATGGTATTTTCTTTGTCAACACTTTAATATGTGACTTCTCATGCCTAGACTACTAAAGAAGCACATAACCAAAATCTTTCTTGGTCAGGTACTCACCAAAAGATTGAACTTTTTGCCATCTTTGCTTTGCTCATTTGTCAAAAAAAAAAAAAAAAAAAAAAAAAAAAAAAGCAGGCATTTGTGCAGATTTTTCCCATTTTAGTTTTCCAAAAACCCAACAGGAAAAAAAAAAAAAGACAATAAGACAACTGAGAATTGGTATTTTTCTCTTTTTCTATGAAATAGAAAAAAAAAACATGTATTAGAAAGTTAAAATGCCTGTTAGTTGGAGACACAGAGAATGTTGCCTTGGTTCTGAACAACTTCAGATTCCTAAGGTACCTCATCAGGTTAAAAAGTACCACTGGAGCAGCCACAGCCAGCTCTGCTTTGACAGAATATCCTACCCCTTTTTTCTGCTCTTCCATTCACTTTATTTTTATTGGTGAGCAAAAGAGGATGGGTGGGACAGGCCAGAAGATGTTGCTCCACTTTGGGGTAGGACCCTCCCATTTACATCCGAATTCTCAGTCACTCAGTAAGTTTTAGACAATCATCTGGGTATTGCAGGAATTTTGTTTTACTTTACCACTCCTAGAATACTGAGAGCTGTGACTTTATGACATCCAGCTTGTCAAGTGTAACAAAGGCAGGACGTATTAGACATGTGAAGAAAGAGCTTCTGTATCACGGGCCTACAGCAAAGCAGATGAAACAGTAATAAAATAACAAGTGTCATATAAGATTAACTGGGACATACACACCTCTCCTAACATGATCTCAGCTCACTGCTATCTGGGCTCATAAAAGCTGCACCAGAAACATGGAGGAAGGCTCCATGGTTCAAACATAACTGTACTGCCTCCAGAAAAACTTTAATTAAATTTCAAACAATGGCATTTCTGTTAACAGAAACATAATTGCTCCCGTTCAGCATTATTTTTTTTATCAAGTGACACCTAGTTATTGCATCCTCCTTGCTAGCCTCAATGAATCTTTTATTTGGCACACAGTCACTTTAAGAGCCACGTAAGGTGCCTTCCCTTTCTCCTCAAAGGCAGTCAGCTCTCATCCATGTCAAAGTGCACGTTGTCCTTTTCAGTGATATGGAAGTCTATTCAGGCATAATGATTCATTGTGGTTATCCTCCGTCATACTCTGTTACGCCAGCACTTTCCTTCATCCCTGTCAGCCAGGTCCACTCATTTTTGCTCTTGCCCTACTACCTTCACACTCACAAATGCAGCAGATGCGAGGATGCCATTAATGCTGGTCAATTATTTTCTTAGGTTGCACAGATGGCTGAGCCATATTTATTCATAGGAAAGCCTCAAATTTTATATTTTAGCAGAGTATACAAACTTTCATCATGAAAGAATCTCGAAATTACTGATCTCTTAATCAATTTAACATACAGTTCCTTCCAATACATTTTGAAAATAAATTTGGATGAAAGGTGTTATTTCCTCTTTCATTCAGCTTAGCTATTGTTTTAAGACGACGTCTATAGTTATCAGAAGAATTCCTCTCTAACCTGTGTATTGTATTTTGTGCTTCCAAAATGAGAGTCTTAGCCTGTGTTTGCACAACCAGGGACAAATTTTAAAAATCAACAGGGATAGTTTATATTTCTGTTAACATATATTCCCCATTTAATGTGTGCTTCTCAGAGTTCTAAATAATTTGCCTTTTTATATCACCCTCTGATGAAGGTGTTAATTTGTCCCAATTTTACAGGTAAAGAAACTGATGCTCAGAATGGTTAAGTTGGCTTGAGGTTGAATTATGAACAATACACTTATGTTTGGACCTCAAAATAATACATACTAGTTGGGTGACTTTGGAAAACCACTTAAACTCTCTGAGGTTTATATCCCTTCTCTATAAATATAAAATAAAAATAACCACCTCCAAGTGCTCTTGTGAAAATAAAATGATTTAATATCTGCAATATGTCTGGCACACAATATGTACTCAGTAAGTGGTAAATATAATGGTCACAGTAATTACAGACAGATATAACAGGAAAGATATTTTATGTGTTTGGCTTTGCATTTATCTACTTCACACCAATTACCATCTTAAATTCACCATCGTCCTTGTAGAACTAACTCATTTAGTTGCATTGTATAAATATATCCTTCCAGTTTCAAATGCATCCATTTTTTTCATACACTTTATGATCAGAAGATGAGGTCGGTTCCTTGTTCACTCCCACATATGCCTTCCAAAATATTGTTTTCTATATTAAAAATAAAATAAACTTACAAAAACAATGCTGCTCCTCCTTCAAGGTTTATACTATGCAACTACATCATCTTCCCCTCTTTTAAATAACTTTTTGCACCAATCTCCTGGTTATTAACTTTCATTTGTGTAATATCTGGCTTCATATCTTTTCGTCATCTTCCAATATCTTAGGGAATTTGAATTTTCTAAAGCCTCAAGTGTAGATAATTCTTCCTATTCATCTTTAATGATATGCTTGCCCACTGTACTTTATTCAAACTTGTCACATCTCAACTCCACTCTTGAAATCAACAAGTCTCCTATCCCTCTCCCTGACTGTAGCTTCCCATCCTTTACACACAAAAAAATTTGAAACTCATAATGGTCTTAAATTTGTGTTGGTCCCTGGTTATGAATCATGCAGCCTCCTCCTGGCTTTATGTCTTTCCTATTCACTGTGCATTTCATGGTCCATCAGCATTGCTACTGTCTTACAGACTCCTTAATCTTCTGATACTTGTGTTCTGCTCCCACAGCCCCATCTCACAACTCCAAATGTGATATTGGTCAGAGAAACCACAACTGGATTGATTGTTTTCACAATAAATTCATGATCACCAACCACAAACAAATTCACATATGAAACCTCAAAGCTGTCAGGCCACCTTGCTGTTCTCGACATCATGTGCTTTCATAGTTTTTATCAACTATCTAAGATGCTTGCTCCTCTCCTCAAATCTTCAAGCTCTCCTCGACTCCCTCTGTGTTAATACACTGTGCCCGTGTCATATTTCACATATGAAATATGTGTCATATGAAATACATGAAATATGACATGGGCACAGTGTATTAACACAGAGGGAGTCGAGGAGAGCTTGAAGGTTTGAGGAGAGGAGCAAACATCTTAGTAAACATCTTAGATAGTTGATAAAAACTATGAAAGCAAATGATGAGCTTTGAAAACAAAGCCATCCAATTGGCTTCTTCCTCAACTCCCTAACACCAATATTCTACTTCTTCTCTCCTTTTAAAAGAGAAATTTTCCTCCATTTCTCAGTAATTGTTTTTTCAATGTGTGGTAAATATCTCTTTTTTCCATCATTTCAAGGATCTTGTTCCTCTCTGAAAAGAAAATAAAAAGTCTTACAGACTTTCTTAAAGACTTATAGACTGAAGAGATTTATAGACTTTCTTTGCTCATTCTTCAATCTTTATCTTCATATAAAATGGTTTTTATCCTTACTTAAATGTGGTCTTGCCTCCCCCAATACCACAATGCAAAACAAAATAAAACAAATACCCTCTTTAAACCTTCTGTCATTTTTCCAGTCTTTTCTCTACAAACTTGTCTAG
Source organism: Aotus nancymaae (assembly GCF_030222135.1). Lineage (NCBI taxonomy): Eukaryota > Metazoa > Chordata > Mammalia > Primates > Aotidae > Aotus > Aotus nancymaae. The sequence goes on from NW_026988438.1 coordinate 10,572,979, forward strand.
TCGAATTTCTTGAAATAAATTTGCCTAACTTGGTGCCTTTACTTCCATAACTATTTCTCAGGCCTCACTCTAATTCCATATCAGCTTCTAGTTCCTACTACCTACCACCTCACTGCTCTGATGTCAACAGTTCTGTGCATTTTACCATTCAATACATATGTTTCGATCCTGGTGCAATTTGATCTTTCATGAACATTTGACAGAGCTGCTCACTTTCACCTTATTAACAATCTCTCTTTCTGTCGTATTCATCCCCTTTGTTCGTCTCCTTTTCTATCTGCTCCTTTATCAAACATCAAAACGGGTGATTCTTTGTCCTGAACCCTCCTCTTTTCTCCATATACGTTATTTAACTTTTTGATCACTTCCATCCCTAACTAGTGACTGGAAACTAGATATCGCATATAACAAGTAATTGTAAACTGTAGGTTCTATGACTGAAGGGTAAAGATCAAAGCCCACGGGCTAAAATCTGCTTTGCTTTACAGAAGGATTCAAACATTGCAGAGTAGTGCGTTTTTTTTTTTGCTAGATCCACTGCTGTGGGGTATTTGCATTTTGAAAATCTTTCCTTGAAAATTGTATGCTTTTATATTTGAGTTATTAGGTGAAGAAAGCTCTAAATCTATTTTTCCAAATAAGATTCATAAGATCTCCAAACAGTTGATAATGCTCCAAAGCCATTTAACATAAGATCTTATCCTTGGTATAAAGACATATTATTATACTCAAAAACTGAAGAACATAAGATCATCAAATACCCAAGAATTATCATAACCAGCCAGCTTTCTGAGTTAAAAATTTGGGAAAACTGCATAAAAGTTTAACATTAAACTTAAATTTAACACACATGCACATGCATACACACATACATGTATAGATATGTGCATATATATATTTGTGTATATATGTGTATGTGCAGATAGATAGATAGATAGATAGATAGATAGATAGATAGATAGATAGATAGATATGTAGGAAGAAAATAGAAACAACATAAGTATCATTCAATCCTGCTCCTTTTAAAAATGTTTTCCTGTCTCAAATTCCTAATTTAACAAATCTGTTTTTTGAAACTGATAACTGGTTCATATAATTAGAAAAACTAGTCAGTTTTGGAAAGAATTACATAACATCCATGAGCTTTATTTTCAAAAAAATGAAATATTCATTTTAAAAATAATACATAACAGGATTTTTCCAGTTTGAGTTCAATAAAAATGTTCCTTCTAGTGAGTTGAGTTTAACTTTGCTAACCAATTAAGTTACTGTGATCTTTTTGTTGAAAGAATCCACTGTGAATCTGCTCTGAACAATATCTTTGTGTACAGCCTAGATATGATAATTTGAAAGGAGTATGCATTTCAAGTCAATAGTTCTTAGTTCCAATGTCAGCTCTCACTATCTTTTGCCAGTGTACAAGTCTCTGGGATGTTAGACAATTCATCGAAAGAGTCATAGGATATAAAAGTTTGAAGCAACCATTTAAGTTATCCACCTTAATCTCTTCTCCACCATCCCTTATAGCACAGCTCAAGTTGGCACTTCCAGTGAAGATTTTTGCAAGAGGCAAAGTATCAATAGCATATATTTATTGCTATATGACAGTAATTCTGCTGAGAGATTTCACATGGTTTATAATTACTCATTTTTAAACAATCTTAATTTCACAAGTGAGAAATCTGAGGCCTAGGAAGGTTGCATTACTTATTCAAAGTTGTAGTGCAGTTAGTAAAATGTTGTCATGACCTGATCCCAGGATCATCTTATCTCCTTCTGAAAGCAACATTCTTTCCACAATGCCACATTATATTTTTGAATAGTTTTAAGTTCATACTAGAATAGATTCAAGTATGTTTTTACATGACCAGTACCTACTGATCTAATTCTCCACAATAAAGCAATTTAAATTTTTCTTGTCTTTTAACTCATAATAGTAAAAAAAAAAACAAAACCTCCAAATATCTACCATTATCTGATGTATTAATCTGCAGAGGTGTGTCACTATTCTCTTTATAGCTTAGGCTGCCTGGCTTGTCTTTCATTAACCCTTTTACTTATCTAATATATCATATTCTTTATCCATCAATTTAGTTTTCTAAAATAATCTTTTTATATGATTTCTGCATTGTTTATTAAAATTCACAGCCTTCTTAACTTTTTGCAATCTGACATCTACTTTCAGGATTTTATTGAATTTGCTTTATTAGATTTATCACATGTTCTAAATCAACAAATTTGATAGTTTATTTTTATTCTGCAATTTTGTTGATTTTTTGTAATACTTGGTACTCATTTTTAAAATTATTTATTTTTTATTTTTATGGATTTAGAATTACAAGTGTAGTTGTGTTAGTGGATGATATGGTTTGGCTGTGTTTCCACCCAAATCACGTCTGAATTGTAGCTTCTATAATTCCCATGTGTTGTGGGAGAGACTTGGTACGAGATAATGGAATCATGGGAGTGGTTTCCCCCATACTGTTCTCATGGTAGTGAATAAGTCTCACGAGACCTGATAATTTTATAAGGGGTTTCCCCTTACACTTGACTGTCATTCTTTCTTTTCTGCCTCCATGTAAGACATGCCTTTTGTCTTCCACCATGATTGTGACGCCTCCCAGCCACCTGGAACTGTGAGTGCATTAAACCTCTTTTTCTTTATGAATGACCCATTCCTGGATATGTCTTTATCAGCAGTGTGAGAACAGACTAATATACTGGATATATTGTATAGTGGTAAAGTCTGGGCTTTTAATGTACCCATCACTGAAATAGTGAATATTGCACCCAATAGATAATATTTCATCTCTCAGCCCCCTCCTACATTCCTACTAATTGGAGTCTCCAATGTCTACTATTCTATTCTGTATGTCCATGTGTACCTATTGTTTAGCTCCTACTTGTTAATGAGAACATGTGGCTTTTTAACTCTTTGTTTCTGAGTCGTTGTTAAGATAATAGCCTCTAGTTCCATCCATGTCACTACTTATTCACTTATTTTAAAGTACATTATGACCATCCCTGGACAGTGTACAAATTGACAGGCAGTGAATCTCAGGTGGAGCATTAAGGGAGGAAGAAAAATGTAATAACCAATGGGTTGTACATGTGGCAATTATATAAATAAATTGTCTTCAAATCAAAGACTGCCTTGGAGGGACAGCAATTTATATGTTGTATTATACTCCAAATTTATCCCCCAAAGATAGGACTTATGCCATTCTTTTTCATCCTCCATGTGATAGGTGTTTGCTAAATATTTCTTGAACATTCCTCATTTTTCTCTTGTGTTTTAGCATCATTTTTGTTCAAATTTTACTGTATTGAAGGCAGTTAAATTTAACTTAAAATTTACTCCCAAATGGCTATTATTCTTGATGACAATATAAGAAAAACAATAATGCTTATTTGCCTGTAGCCATGTAGAGAAAAAAGTCTCTTTTTAGCCTCTCTCTTCATCCGCTTCTTTAGCTATTATATTATTACAAAGCAACTAAATTTCTGAAGATATGAATCATTATTTCAATTTATTTTTAGAAGTCCCTTGAAGTTCATGGGTAGAATATTTAATAATTATGCAGATAGACATGGATATAAAGCCCTCCAATCTGTGCCCTAATCTGTTTCCAATTCCTTAATGCAGTCACTGCCCAGTACATTAGATTACTCAGAACTACTACATCATCTAGTGCTTACAGATTCATAGCCTTAAGGCATTTATCTGTACCATTTATTAAGGGTGAAAGTAATTATGAGACAGAATTGAGAAAATGGATGTTGTGTCTTTGGTTAAATGTTGAGAATTTTTTTTTAATATTGCTGAGAAATAATCCAATGAGAAACAGTCGAGGTGATATGTGTGTCACACAGCTGCAGCAAATGGTGAAATTCACTTTTCTGGTACCAGGCGTAAATTCTGATGGAGTGTATGTTGTCCTCAACTCTTAGTATGTGCTCTCCTACTTCCCTCTTCTAGAAGACATGTATGCATTTCCCTTCCACGCTGTTTTTTTTTGGCATAAAAACATAACTTACATTTTATTGTCACAGGCAATTTTTAAAAAGTGCTTTTTACTTTGGGAGTGCTTTTTTTTTATTTTTCAAATTGTCATTCCAAGAAAAGATAGAAAGAGTTGTTCAATATTTAAAGTCTTTTTCTTATTGTTGGAGAACTGCAATACTCAAACCAATGAAGCATTGTTGATGTATCTGCATTTCAGCATGGAAGCTAAGAAATATCAATGATTTATGTCTTGTCCTGCCTCACTTTACTGCAACAGATGTTACTAGCATATAATAGATGGAATAAATTGCCTTAAAAGTAAAACAGCGTATATTTTAGGAATTATACAGAAAATACAGTGTGTATTTAAAACTGAGATAGAGGATATAATAGTTGGAAGATGTTGCTAAAGTATAAAAAACTGAGAAGCACTTTTAGAATGATGGAGTTAATAAGAAACAATTTACTTTTTCATAAAAGCAACAAAAATATGACAACTATTGTCTATAATAGCTTTATCAAACTTTGGAAATTACCCAAAGTCTTAAAGTAGTCCTAGGGGCATTTATTCAAGGAAAATTGCTGAATTTCAATGTAACAAAAGTCTTCTGGCATTTAAATGGTTCCTTTCTCCCCAGCTCCATGGATACTTTGGAGATCAGTAGAATTGCAACCAAGGTAACTATAAATACTAGATACCTAGCAGCTAGTATTTTCCTCAGCCTAGAGAGGACATGTGTGTTTGGAACTTTCCAAGAAAGTGACACCTCAGAAAATTTGTCAGTAGCTGATATGTCTGGTAGCTTTTTAGGAAAGCCCTATTCACAGAATGACTTTATTTTATCTGACTCAGGGTTTGCTAAGAAAAACTTCATACCCATAATATTGTTGAAAAAACCAAAAGCAATTACTTAACAATACAGATGCCTGAAATGGTAAAAATCAGTTGAATATTAAGAGGTTAACCAAAAACTTCAAAGCATGGTCTGGAAAATGAATTGTCCACATAAGGCTTTGCAAACCTCTAACATATTCCTGGAGCTGTACAAGGCCACACAAAAGTACAGAATTGTGCACATGCTAATAAAATATATCATAAGATCATAATCTACCATGTTCTGTTGACTTTGAGGCTCTGCACAAGCAGGAGGTGATTATTTAGGAAGGACTGTAAACTGTCAAAGTGTTATAAGTGTTCTCTAACATGTATGTGTGTGTATATGTATGTATGTGTGTATGTATAGTTATGCCTCTGCAGCAAAGGCCAATGGATTTACGAGTTCCAAGGATTAAAGGGAATCTCTCTTCAATCATTGGATGACTACAACTATGGCCTAAATGTGTGTCCACTGAAAAATCATATGTTAAACCTATCCCCCAAAGTGATGGTGTTAAGAATTGGGGCCTTTGGAAGTTGATTAGATCATAAGGGCTGTATCCTCACAAATGAAATGTGTGCCCTTATAAAAGAGGTGTAAGAGATATATTTTCACACATTCTTCTATGTGAGGACACATCAACAAGGTGCTGTCTTTTGATCTAGAAGCTATCTAGATCTTGGATTACCCTCCATAACAATAAGCAATAAATCATTGTTTGTAAATTACCCTGTCTAAGATATTTTGTTACAGAAACCCAAATGGGCAAAGATAACTACTGAATTAATTGAGCAGGTGTATTAGTTGGCCATGCATGACAAAGAACACAGGCTTTATGGAATTATTTCAGGAAAATCACCAGGCAAACCAATAGCAACAAAATTAACTGAACATCTTGGAAAAGAAGTGGAAAATCTGATTTCCAGAGTTGTCACATTATGTTGTTTTAAATGTCCAGTCTTTAACAACAAAACACACAAAGAAACAGAAAAGTATTGACTCATATTGAGGGAGTAAAAATTAATCAATAAAAGTGATCGCTGAAGAAGTCTAGATATTGGATTAAGTAGACAAGCAATTTAAATCAGCTATTTTAAATATGTTCTGATAAATCAAGAAAACTATGTTTAAAGAATTACAAGAAGTAGAAGAATAATCTCTGTCCAAATAGAGAACATCAATAAAACAATAGAAATTAAAAAATAGATCAAATAGAAATTCTGAAATTGTAAAGTACAGTAACTGCTATAAAAAACTTACTAGTTGGGCTTAACACAAGGTTTGAGATAGTAGAAATAACAGTAAATATGAAGATAGTACAGTAGAGATTAGCTGAGGAATAGAAAGAAAAATGTATACAGAAAAATTAACAGAGACTCAGGTCCTCAAGTGGTCCACCATGTTGCATAATGGATATGGTACACTTGAGGAAGTGCCAGAAGAAATAAAGAGAAAGAAAGGGGCAGAACACATATTCAAAGAAACAATGGTTGAAATATCTTAACATTGAAGAAAACATAAATTTGCACATATAAAAACCTCAACAGAATCCAAGCAGAATAAATTTAAATACATCAATATCCAGATGCATCACAGTCAGACTGTCAAAAGACTAATACAAAGAGAGGAACATTAAAAAAGTAAGAACGAATAGCCTCATCATGTATTAATATAAGTGATTCCCCAGTACAACTAATAGCTGAGGTCTTATCAGAAATAATGGTGGGAAAAAGGCAGTTCAGTGACATATTTAAAGGGCTGAAGGAAAATAATATCAACCAAGGATTCTAGATGAAGAAAAGAGGTACTTCAAAAATGAAAGAGAAATTAAGATATTCTCAGAAAATAAAAAAAGAGAGAGAACGATCTTTGTTAAGCAGACTTTCCACGTGAGAAATGCTAAAGAGGGTAGTTGAGGATAAAATAAAATTAAAATAAATAGTAACTGAATCCACGTGAAGAATAAAAAGCATTGACAAAGATAATTACAAAGATAAATGTAAAATACAGCATAAATATATTTTGTTTTTAAGTCTTCTCTTACATAATTTAAAAGATAATTGCATAAAAGGTAATTTTAAAACTGTGCTTATGGGATTATGATTTACAAAGATGTAATGTTTGACAATAATAGCACAACGGAGAGTGGAGAAAATTTACCTATATCAGAGCTACATATATATAGATATATACACACACATATGTATGTATATATAGATATGTATACAATTGAAATTATATTATATTAATATCAGGTAAATTGTTTTCAATTACTATGTTAATTTTAATGCCCAGGTCAAACCACTAAGAAAATAATTTTTTGAAGTATTAGTAAAAGAAACAAGAAAATTAATGATACTAGAAAATATTGTTTAATACAGGATAAGAAGACTATAGAGAATAAGGGAGAATATAGAGAACCAAAGTTAACAAGTGACACAAAAAACAGCACATTCTAAGCATACATCTTATAAGTAAGTATATTTAAGGTAAATAGATTAAGCACCTTAACTGAAAGTCAAAGATTGGAAGAATGAATAAAAGCCTTATTTATTTACATAATTTCTTGAAGAGACCCATTTTAGATCCTAACAAAAAATAAGTTGACTATAGAAGGATAAAAATATATATACTCATTCATATAGTAATAAAAAGAGCTAGAATGGTTATAGTCATATCACACATATACACAAAGACCCTTCAGGCACAAAGGACATTTTTGAATTATAAGGGTTAAATAATCAGAAAAATTATAACTATAAACATGTATGCACCTAGCAATACAGCACAAAAATACATGAAAGAAAACGTGACACAATTAAAAGGAAAACAAATTATTTAATAATAATGGTTGAAAACTTTAATACCTTACATTCAATAATGGTTAGAAAAAATAGAGAATGAACAAGAAAATAAGTCTTGAAATACCCCACAAACCAAGTATACCTAACAGATATCTATCTAGAGAACACTTCATTCAGCAGCAGAAGTGTACACTTTATTCTCAAGTACACAAGGAAAATTCTTCAAGTGAGACCATATGGAAAGACATACAAATTATTAAATCACATAATATATGTACTTCATTCAAACTAGAATGAAGCTGAAAATCAAAAGAGGGAAACTGGAAATTTCTCAAACATATGGGAATTAAACATTACACATAAATAATATTTTAAAGAAGAAATAATGGGAAAACAAGAAAATACTTAAAGATGCCTAATTTAAAAAAATGAATATACCAGAGTATAGAATACAGCAAAGCAGTGTTCAGAGAAAAATTCACGCCCTCAAATGTGTACATAAAAAGGAGGAGAGAATAACACCAGCAAGATGGCCCTCATTTCCCCACAGAATCACAAATTTAAATTAACGGTATGCAGAACAAAATATCTTTGTGAAAATTCTAGAATCTAGTTAAGAAGTTGTAGTATGCCAAGTGAGCACAACACCCAGAACAGTCACATGGAAATGCTTAAGAAGAGATATTTTACTTTATATTCAACAGCCCCCCTCCTAAGACTTCATAGATCAGCTATGGAAGAGAACACATTGGCTTGTAACTTAAACCTAAGGGGGAAAAAGGAGTTGAGTTACTATCAAATGTTCTGCATTTTCAAAGGGCTTCCCAGGGGACAGGTTTTTGTTCCACCTCATTCAGAATGCTGATGGAACTGGCATAGTTTGGATACCTGGGGGCTGCTGAAAACAATGAGCAGGAATTGGCTTCCTCTGTCTAGCACAATTCAGTACAATCAGGAGAAGGGATATAATTTGAGGCTTCTCTCTTGCCAGGAATGGAGAAGAGTAGTGTATGGCTGGCATTTTTGGCCTTTCAGAGGGCTTCCCAAGGGACTGATATCTGTTCCACCTGATTTGGATACTTATTGGAAGCCAGCATATTTGAAATTATTGATGGCCGCTGAAAACAAAGGAGAAATGGGTGGCTTGATGATGCAGACTCAGAGAATTTGCAGTGCTACTGGCAGATATCAAATACAGAAACAGATTATAAGCTGCTGAAAAAGAAATTGGCAATACTCTCTAATATAGAAATTGCACACACAAGTCCAGGGAATATGCATAACCCCAAATAAAATTTATCAGAAGTCTTCAGAATTGTTAACTGGACTGATTGGTGGAGGTTCTCCGTTAAGTCAGTCTACAAAGATAGTAAGAGACCTATAAAAATAGAGAATGATGAGTATATTTTAAAATATATAGATGTGAACAAAAAGTTATGACACACACAAGAAAAAAAGAGAAACATGGACCAATCAAATAAACAAAGACTCCAGAAATTGACTTTAAAGGAAAAGAGGTATAAGAATTATCTGATAAAGACTTCAAAATGGCCATCATAAAGATGGTTTATGAGCTCAAGAAAATTGTTCATAAACAAAATGAGAATATCATCAAAAGACAGAAAATATAAAAAATTAAACAGAAATTTTGAAGCTGAAAAATGGAATAACTAAAACATTCAGTATAGGGGTTTAATAGTAGACTTGACCAAGCAAAAGAAAGATGAAGGAAACTCAAAGACAGGTCCTTTGAAATTATCCAATCAGAAAATCATAATAAAAAAAGATAAAAGGAATAAAGGAAGACTTAGAGATGTATGGGTCTCTATCAGGAGAACTAATATATGCACAAAGTTATCCCAGCAGGAGAAAAGAGAAGGAAAGAAATCTGATTAAAAGAAGTAATGGTTGGCATCTTCTCAAATCTGGAAAAGGAGATAGGCATTCAGATTCAAGAAGTGCAATAGTCTTTAACGAGGACAAACCCAAAAAATCCGCATCTTAACAAAATATAATTAAATTGTCAAAAATCAAAGGCAGAGAATTTTGAAAACAGCAAGAGGTAAGACTCATTACAGCAAGAGAACTTCCTTTAGACTGTCAGTGGATCTTTAAGCAGAATGCTTATAGGCCAGAATGGAATGAGATGATATGTTCACAGTGCTGCAAAAAAAAAAAAAAAAAAAAAAAAAAAAGTTACCAATGAAGAATACTGTATCTGTAAAAGTATCCTTCAAAAATGAAGAGAAATAAAGACTTTCTAAGATAAACAAAAGTTAAGGAAGATCATTACCAATAGACCTGCCTTACAAGAAATGCTAGGGGGAATTCTTCAAGTTGAAACAGAAGAACAATAAAAAGTAACACAAAAACATAAAATATATAAAGTTTGTTGGTAAAGGTAACTATTTCAAAAAATACAGCATATTGTAATATTTTATTAGTGGTACATAAATTACTTTTTATACTGATTTGAAATTAAAATCACAAGGAATAAAAGATACCTATAACTATAAAGACATGTTAATTGATACACAATATAAACAGATGTAATTGTTTTATAACAATAGCATGAAGTGTGTAAAAGGAGTATTTGTAAATGAAATTGTTACTGGATTAAAATTAAGTGTTATGTCCAGGTGCAGTGGCTCATTCCTGTAATCCTAGCACTTTGGGAGGCTGAGGTGGGTGGATCACTTGAGATCAGGAGTTCAAGACCAGCCTGACCAACATGGAGAAGCCCTGTCTCTACTGAAAATATAAAATAGGCTGGGCATGGTGGTGTATGCCTGTAATCCCCACTACTTTCTATTCAGGAGACTGAGGCAGGAGAATCGCTTGAACCTGGGAGGCGGAGGTTGCAGTGAGCCAAGATCATACCACTGCACTCCAGCCTGAGCAACAAGAGCAAAACTTGATCTCAAAAATAAAATAAAGTGTTATAACTATAAGCTGTTTTATGTAAACTTCACAGTAACTACAAAGAAAATATGTATGGGAGACACACAAAAGAAATAAGAGAGAGATGAGATTATTACATGACACTAAAAAGACAATAATACACAAATAAGACAGCAAGAGAGAAAAAGAGGGGCAAAAAATCTTTAAGTCAATAATAGTAACACCTTAACTATCAATAATTACTTTAAATGTAAATAGATTAAACTCTCCAGTTAAAAGAAAGTGGCAGAAAGAATTTTTTTAAAAAGAGATCAAATTATATGCTTCCAACAAGAATGTAATTTAGATTTAAGAACATACATAAGCTGTAAGTGAAAGGATGAAAAATCATTCCGGCCAGGCACGGTGGCTCACGCCTGTAATCCCAGCACTTTGGGAGGCTGAGGCAGGTGGATCATGAGGTCAAGAGATTGAAACCATCCCAGCCAACATGGTGAAACACCGTCTCTATTAAAAAAAAAAAAAAAAAAAAAAAAATTAGCTGGGCATGGTGGCACGTGCCTGTAGTCCCAGATACTTGGGAGGCTGAGGCAGAAGCATTGCTTGAACCCAGCAGGCGGAGGTTGCAGTGAGCCAAGCTCACGCCACTGCACTCCAGCCTGATGCCTGGTGACAGAGAGAGACTCTGTCTCAAAAAAAAAAAAAAAAAAAATCATATTCCATGCAAATGATAACCAAAAATGTGAGGGTGGCCATATTTATATTAGACAAAATAAACTTTAACTCCAGAAATGTCAAACCAGATAAAGAACACTAAATGGTTTTAAAAAAGGTCAATCCATCAGAAAGATGTAACAATTATAAGTATATATGCACCCAGCATCAGAACACTCTAATATATGAAGCAAGAATTGAAGGAACTGAATGAAGGAATAGACAACAACAATGACAACAAATAATATTTGGGAGCTTCAAAACTGATCGATAATGAATGGACTCCAGACAGAATATCAACAAGAAAAAAAACTAGAACAATGCTACAGAAATGTGGATCTATCAGACACATATAGCACATTTTACCAAAGAGCAGAATACACATATTGGTCAAATGCACACAGAACATCATTCAGGATAGATCCCATGTTAGGTCATAAAACACTTCTTTAAAAATTTAAGATTAAATTCATACCAAGGATATTTTCTGATCACAATGGAACTAAATGAGAATTTAGTGGCTGAAGGACAAGTAGAAAATTCACTAACGTGGAAATAAAGAAGCACAGTCTTAAATAACCAATGTATCAAAGAACAAATTAAAAGGGAAATTAGAAAATACTGTGAGAGAAATGCAAATGAAAACATGATGTATCAAAATTATGAGAGGTAGCAAAAACAAAACTAAGAGGAAATATACAATGATAAATGATAACATTTAAAAAGAGGAACAATCACATTAAAAAAAAAACTAACTTTATACTTCAAGAAAATAGAAAAAGATAAGCTCAAAGTTACAAGAAGGAAGAAAAGCATCAAGATGGAAATAGAAATAAATAAATAATTTAAAAAATAAAAAATCAAAGAAACTAAGCTTTGTTTTTTTGAAAAGATTAACTCAATTGACAAACTATTAGTCAGATTAATTAGGAAAAAAGAAAGAAGACACAAATAAAATAAGGAAAGAAAGAGAAGGTATCAAAATTTGTGTTACAGAAATTAAAAAATTTATAAGACTGTGAATCTTACCATAAATCATAATTTGTCTATAAATTGGATACATATGAGAAACACATTTCTAGTGAAATACAACTTATCAACACTAAATCATGAAGAAATAGTAATTCCGTCAGAACCATAACTAGTAAAGAGTCTAAATCTAGTAATCATATATCCCCCAACAACAACAACAGTAGAACCCAAAATCAAATGGCTTCTCATGGATTCTACCCAACATTTAAAGGAGAATGGCAATCTCTGTCAAATGCTCCCCACAAATACAAAAGAAGTAAATAACTTCAAGCTTATTTAAATATGAGGCCAGAATTTACCTCATGACAAAACTAGAAAAGATGTTACAGGAAAACTATACACCAATATGATTACTATGGTTTTATCATGTCTGTCTCCATGAATGATAACGGAAATTGATAATTCCAATTTATATTGAAATTTTATCCTCAATACAACCATATTAAAAAGTGAGGCCTTTAGAAGTGATTAGACCATAGGCCATTAAAATCCTTGACCTCATGAATAGAGGTGGTTTTAACACCTTATAAAAGAGATTAAATGGCACGTTACCCCTCCAGTCCCTTCTATCTCTTTTTTCCTGTGAGGTTACAGTGTTTGTCCACTCTAGACGATGCAGTAACAAGGTGCCATTTTGAAAGCAGGAAGCAGCGCTTACCACATACCGAGCCTGCTGGCACCTTGATAATGGGCTGCTTAGCCTCCAGAACTGTGAGAAATACATTTTTATTGTTTATAAATTGCCCAGTGTCACCTATTTTGTTATAGCAACACAAATAAACTATATGACAAAATTGGTAGAGAGAAGTAAGAATGTTGCTGTAACAAATATCTGAAAATATAAAAGTGTCTTTGGAATTAAGTAATAGGTGGATGCTGACAGTTCTGAAATACATGCAGGGAAAAGTCTGTTTTGTGGTGAATGGAGCATTATGGGTAATTCTGGTAAGAAATCACAAGGAGAGAAGAGCTGTACAGAAAGCTTACAGCTTTTCAGGGATTACCTAAGTGAATGTAAATAGAATATTGGTAGAAATATAAACCTGAGGAACCACAAAATATCTATGAGAACTAATAAATGAGAGCAGCAAGACTATAAGATACAAAATCAATGTACAAAAACAGTCATATTTTGCCAAGAACAATTAGTAAATGAAGTCAAAAACAAAATTACATTTAAAATAACATAAAAAAGTATAAAACACTTAAGAACAAATTCAACAATTGGAATTCAAAACTCATACATTAAATACTAAAAGTAAAGACATGGAAAGATATACCATGTCCATGAACAAGAAGTCATACTGTTGTTAAAATAGTACTATTCCCCCAAATTTATCTGGAGGTGCAACACCATCCCTATCAAGATCCAACATTTATTTTTTGAGAAATTGACAAACTGATTTTAAAATTTTTATAAAAAGGTAAAATATGCAGAGCAATCTAAAAATCAATTTAGAAAGCAGAACAAATTTGAAGGACTTGCATTTCCTAATTGTGAAACTAACCATTAAACTACTAATGAAGACAGTGTGGTACTATTCATAATAGATATATAAATAAATGAAATAAAACAAAATTCCAGAAAGATGTATTTATGGTTAACTGCTTTTTGACAATGGCACAGAAATAATCCAATAGGGAAGGAATAGTCTTTCAATAAATGGCATTAGGAAAACAAGATATTCACTATAAAAGATTAAAGTTTTATCCCTACCTCACACCATATATAAAAGTTACCTCAAAATATGCCGAAGAGCAAAACTTAACATTTAAATCTCTAAAACTGTGAAAAGAAAATATTGGTATAAATCTTCTTGTGGTTAGATTGGGCAGTGATTTGCTAAACACAACACCAAAATCACAAGCAACAAAAATAAATAGATAAAATGGACATCATTCAACATAAAAACTTTTGTACTTCAAAATATGCCATCTATAAAGTAAAATTATTCTTGCAAATAATGTGTCTGACAAAGGACTCATATCTAGAATATATAATAAATATTTACAACTGAATAGAAAAGACAAATAACCCACTTTAAAAAATAGGCAAAGGATTCAAATAGATATTTCAATGAGAAATGTATAGCAATAGCCAATAAGAACATTAAAAGATACTCAACATTTTTGGCCATTATAAAATGCAAAACAAAACCACAAATGAGACACCACTTAACTCTCATTACAATGGCCATAATATAAAATACAGATAGCATTAAATGTTGGTGAGGATGTGCAGAAATTAGAACCCTCATTCATGGCTCCTGTGATTTTTAAAATTGTGCAGCCACTTTGGAAACAGATTGCCAGTTCCTCAAAATGCTATACATAGACTTATCATATAAGTCAAAATTCCCATTCCTAGGAACCTACCCAAGAAAAAGAAAACATATCCACACAAAAATGTATACATAAATGCATTCAGAGCAACATTATTGATGATAGTACAAAATTTCAAACAATCTAACTTCCTATCACATGATCAATGGATAAGCAAAATGTGCTTTATCCACACATTGGAATATTACTCAAAATAAAAGGGAATTAGTCACTGTTACATGATTCTGATACTGTCTCATGGACATCAAAATATTATATTGACTGAAAGAAGCTATTCACCTTCCTAAGACCTTACACTAAAATTAACTCCAGATGGATTAAAGACTTAAACATAAGACCTACCTAACACCATAAAAACCCTAGAAGAAAATCTAGGCAAAACCATTCAGGACATAGGCATAGGCAAGGACTTCATAACTAAAACACCAAAAGCATTGGCAATAAAAGCTAAAATAGACAAATGGGATCTAATTAAACTCCAGAGCTTCTGTACAGTAAAAGAAACAATCATTAGAGTTGAACTATTTACACTCCCACCAACAGAATAGGAAAAAATTTTTGCAATCTACCCATCTGACAAAGGGCTAATATCCAGAATCTACAAAGAACTAAAACAGATTTACAAGAAAAAAACAAATCCATTCAACAGTGGGCTAAAGATATCAACAGACACTTTAAAGAAGAAGACATATATGAGGCCAACAAACATGTGAAAAAATGCTTATCATCACTGGTCATTAGAGAAATGCAAATCAAAACCACATTGAGATACCACCTCATGCCAGTTAGAATGGTGATCATTAAAAAATCTGGAGACAACAGATGCTGGAGAGGATGTGGAGAAATAGGAACACTTTTACAGTGTTGGTGGGAGTGTAAATTAGTTCAACCATTGTGGAACACACTGTGGCAATTCCTCAAGGATATAGAAATAGAAATTCCATTTGACCCAGCAATCCCATTACTGGGTATATATCCAAAGGATTGTAAATCATTCTATTATAAAGACACAGGCAAACATATGTTCATTGTGGCACTGTTTACAATAGCAAAGACCTGGAACCAACCCAAATGCCCATCGATGATAGACTGGACAAGGAAAATGTGGCACATATACACCATGGAAAACTACAGAGCCATAAAAAAACGATGAGTTCATGTCCTTTGCAGGGACATGGATGAATCTAGAAACCATCATTCTCAGCAAACTGACACAAGAACAGAAAATCAAACGCTGCATGTTCTCACTCATAGGTGGGTGTTGAACAATGAGAACACAGGGACGCAAGGAGGGGAGCATCACGAGGGGAGCTAGGGGAGGGACAGCGGGGGGTGGGGAGGTTGCAGAGGGATAACATGGGGAGAAATGGTGGCAAGGGTATGGAGGCAGAAAACCACCTTGCCATGTAAGTACCTATGCAACAACCCTGCATGATCCATGTACCCAAGAACCTAAAGTACAATAAAAAAAAATAGCTATTCACAGAAATATTACATATCATATGATTCCATTCATATAAAATGTCCAGAATAGAGAAATTCTTAGAGACAGAAAGTATGTTAGTGACTCCAGGAACTAGGGAAAGGGGGAGAACTGAAAGTGATGTTAATGGATGCAACGGGTGACGATAATATTCTAAAACTGGATAGAATTGATGGCTGCACATCTCTGTGACTACATTAAAAACTATTAAATTTTACACTGTAAAAAATGAATTATATATGTATTTTATCTCAATAAAAAACTGTAATTTTTACTAAGTTCTGAGATCATAGAACATAAAAGCCATTCATGATCTGTCAACTTAATTTACAACAAACCAAATAATTTTAAATATTTGTCAAAAGTAAAGCCCAATTATGGAACTAAACTTTCTGCTTAATAAATTTAGGCTTTCATCATAATCCTGAGAACAATGATATGTAAAGAAATAATACTAATAAGCCAAAGTACTCAACAGTGATAAGCTGATACTGGTTTCAAATAGATCTTTGCATTTGGTTAGTTGAGAGCTATCATAAGAATATTTTTAGAATCGTTTCAGCAAAGCATTTGGTGAAGCTACGCTTATTTTTGGAAAATAGAGGACCTCTGCCTTGAAGTGGATCAGAAGCTGTTTTTAATTAGTGTTCATTATATTCATATATTTCATAATCATCTAAACTAGTAGGGACACAGAAAATCAAGGAGTTAAATAAAACGTTTGTGGGCAATACAAGCTTTCTTTTCAAAGCCCTCGAGTCCTAAATTGAAAAACTAGATTGAGGCACAGACTATTAATCTACTCATCTTAAGTTATTTCCATCTGCAATTACATAGATTTAAGAAATAAATACTTTACAAATATAATAGAAAATGAATATGGTACAAAATGAAATTCATGTATTGGATTATTCTCTCTTTTTTTTTTTTTTTTTTTTGATACTGAGTTTTGCTTTTGTTGCCCAGGCTGGAGTGCAATTGAAATGCACTATAAAAACAATATTTTTGTCTTCTTGAAAACTGACTTTGCAGAAAGTCGTAGGACAAAGTAGACTTCAAAAACTGCTACCAACTTGAATTTGAGTTTGCCGTTAAAACACTTTCTGGAGGTTTCTCAAGAAAATACCTTTTTAATGAATAAAGTTCAACTCAAACTTTCTCACCTACACACATAAAATCAGAAGGCTCAATTTTTAATTAAATGGGTTTAGAATTTTTTTATCTTTATTCTTCTTGTCATATTTGGTAGTCTTTTATTTAATATATGGGCAAGCAAATATGATAATGAAAACCCTTAAAAATCAGAAGGCACTGCTTCTAAAATTGGAAATATCATTTATTTTTCTATTTAAAAAGCAAAAAGATATTTATAAAAATAAAAGTGAACAATGTATATTATGGAATAGAACTATCTCTTGGCACAGTGTCATTCAACGTAATATGTTTTAAACTCCTGTTGTGTTTTAGATAGAATAATAAACAAATTCAACAAAATAATCTTTATCCTCCTAGAAATTATATTCTAGATGGGAGAAACAATATATAAGTAAAATTTTAAAATATATGGCATATCATATGGTATTGATTATTTGGAAATAAATAAAGCTAGAGACAACAATACTAACTATTAGGTAGAAAAGATGCATTTTTAAATAGACAAGACATAGAAGGCTGCATGGGAGGGTAATATCTGAACATCAACTAAAGGATGTGTTCAGGGCAAGAGTGTACCAGACAGGTGCAAAGGCCCTAAGATGAGGGTGTGCCTAATATGTTGGGAGAATGACACAAACCAAAATTTTAAAAAATAAAATATCAAAAATAGTATTTCATAAAGTGGCAAGGTGAATGCATGTGTGCTGAGAGATCTGTAAGACTTATTTTTGCCCTAACCTATTAAAATTAAGGCATCTAAATCTACAGTGTCAAATTATATAATCAACAAATACTCATAGTGTATTCATAATGAATATAAAACACACAGTTTGAAGATACGTTCTTAACCATTTAAAAATAAGACTGATGTTCCAATATTACTTATGGTACCAACTAACTCTGAGACTTTGAATAAGTCAAACTCTGTTTTCTCAGTTATAAAATGATGTTGAATGTACTCTATTCTTTCTTTGACTATACACATTATATAAATTGGAAATTCTGAGTATCTGTTGGGCATCTGTTTCAAACACTTAGTATGGTTAGATGCAGTAGGTAACATATTGATATACAAAGTGTCCTTCCTTGTGGTTAGGGGCCTGCCTTGGGAAATAGAACGGTGAGGGGGAAAGACAGAGACAGACTCTGTATCCAAGGAGAAAGTCCTGAGATAGGTACTGGCAGAAAGGGCTTTAGGAGTTCAACATAGGAAAAGATCACATGAGGACAAGGGTATCTAATAAGGCTTCATGGGAAACACAATATTTTACCTTAAAGAATCATGGACTTTGATTAAGTTCAAACTTGTGAGGAAATAATTTGAGGCAGAGGATACTGTATGACCAAGGCAGCACTGGGGAAGTAGAGGTTTCTTCAGCATTGGCAGAGAGGCCTGGGGCTGTAACAAGATCAGATAGATAATCAGTGTGCAGAGCTACTTATACATAAGAAAAAATAATTTCACCTGAGAGTGCTTTGCAGGGGAAGTTGATATAGAAAATATCATAAAAACAGAATCTGAAAGAAAAAAAAATATTTGAAAGCAAAGATCAAAAAAAAAATCCATTACAATTAAAGCATGATATCATAAGTTCATAAATTTGAAAGAAGAAAGAGAAAAGCATTCAGTTGACTATATGAGAAACAGTATGATACTAGGTATTATTACACTTTTCAGTCTAATGACTAAAAGAGTAAAAACAAGAATGTTTTGGAAAAAACTTAGCTTGGTTTGGAACAAGTAATTATGTGATAATATCTAACGGGTATTTCAGAATAAGACTAACCTTAAACAAAATTCAGACTAGAATCTTATAATAGCAATAGATACTCTATGTTGAAAACCTATTATCTCAGAGGTACTTGCCCATTCCTACACCAATCCTATTAACCTTTTTAATTTTTTAAAAAAGGGCCTCTGAGGTTTGTATAATTACACCACTCTCAAGGTAAGTGGCAAAACTAGGATTAGATCTGTCTCAAAACTTACCTTTTCAATGAGGCTAAGACATAAATAAAACATTCAGACAAACGTTTGTGAAAATTCAAGTGTGTGCTGAATGTGATGAATCAAGAATTAAATGGTAGGTTTAGAAAATTAGTGGTATTAAATCAAGGAAGTGGGCCTGATCTACAATTTAAAAGGAAAGAACACTGGGCAGCAATTAAGGGGAAGGAAGTTGTTTGGTACATTTAGGATCAGCTTGATGAAGGCTTGCAGATGGTAGAGGGGAGTATTGACTGAGAGCAGAAGAAATTGCAGAGCCAAGATCTGCTAAAACAATAAAGCTATCTGGTCAAAAGCTGGAAAAGCCATGCTCAGACCTTGATCTGCCATATGAGGTAATAAAATTTTGTTGGCTTAGAGACTTCTAGGCCTGGGTAATGACCATGAGGACATAATTTTAAGGAAGATTTACTAACTTAGTTGTTCAAGCTTAGTTTCAGTGAATCACCTTTTAAATAATGCTTTAAAGCTGTGGAAATTTTATAAGTAAAAATAACTTTTTTTTTTTTTTTTTTTGAGACAAAGTCTTGCTCTGTCGCCCAGGCTGGAATGCAATGGCGGTATCCCAGCTCACTGCAAACTTCACCTCCTGGGTTCAAGCAATTTGACTGCCGCAGCCTCCTGAGTAGCTGGGATTACAGGTGCCTGCCACCACAGCAGGCTAATTTTTGTGTTTTTAGTAGAGATGGGGTTTTATCATGTTGATCAGGCTGGTCTCACACTCCTGACCTCATGATCTGCCTGCCTCGGACTCCCAAAGTTCTGGGACACCACACCCAGTCAAAAATAATTCCATTTTGAGCTCCCTATTTTGTGTAACTTATCTTTAAAATTTATTTTTGCCATCTTTATTATTTTAATTATTTTTCTAAATGATAAATTAACTGTTGCTTTGTCTGATTATATACATGAGATATATTTATTGTAAAACTAAGTCATGGAGTAAAGAAAACACTTGTGAAAAAGGTAAAAATCATTCAAAATCACACCAGAGATAACTAATCTTAGTATTTCTTAGCATAAGTTTCCAGAATTTTTCTATGTACACATATAAACAGTCTAATTTCTAATAAATGCAAGAAAGGCAAGCTCCACCAAGGTATAACCAATTTTCTATGCATGCATATTAACTTAAAATTTTTCATACATCTCTTTTAAATTCTTTGAGCTATTGTTTGGTGCTCTGATCAACTTGTTGATTCCATATGTGCATCAATTCTATGTAAAAACAAAGTAGTTTATTAGACCATTTGCCACTGAGCTCTTGATGTAAATAACATAGTCAAAACATAAATAGAAAAAGCATGTATATATTGTTCTGAGAAAAGGTAATTACATTAATCTATGAGAATGAGAACTTTAGTTATACGGATAATTTACCATTTCATCACAATGAATGCATCAGTTTGTAGAATATAAGAACATATCCCAACAAGTGAATAATTCATTTCTAGACAGCATACCTGTGTGTCTCTCATTCTTTGTGCTAATGATGTAAGTTATATTGAAGATGCTTTGGGAAGCCAACTTGGAGACATGTATGACTTAAGTCTTGAGAAAAAAATACTAATTTGATTTAATTAATTGGATCTGGCATAGGATAGGCATAAATAAATATTTATTTAGTGATGGATGAATGGAAGGGGAATTGTTCAGTCATCCATCAATTAACATTTACTGAACTCATACCACATAGCATACACTATTGGGATAAAGTGATAAAGAAAATAATGTTTTCTTTCTAGGAGTTTACCATCTAGTAGGGGAGGAAAAAAGCAAATAAACAATTATAAACCAGTGTCGAAGTACTATTATAAAAATTTGTATGGATGATTACATTTTTCCGGGTGGAGAGTGGAGTGACAATGGAGTTACTATGCACAAAATGGTAACAATTGAATTGATTTATGAATGATAAGTAGAAACTTACTATATTTTTATTGTAATTTCCATCGTACAAATTAAGAAAACAAATATCAGAGAAGTAATTGCCACAGATCTTATGACCAATGCTAGGTAAGGAGGATGAGAAAGAAAAATCCATTTTTCTACATTATAGGCTTTATTCATCCATTATACCGTATTAACAGATGCAGCCACAGAGGCCCAGAAATTTGTTTGAAATTACACAAATTTCAGAGCTGAGACAGAGAAACAGAGAGCTTTAATTTAGATCTAATGTTCTGTATTATTAGTAGTATTTAATCATGTAAACACATAGGGCATAGGAAATAGACACAAGAATTTGTGTAATTGAATTATTGACACTAACATTTTAGTGATGTCTGGCTGATATCAAAACTGGGAGAATTATAAGCCTTTCTCCATTTGTATATTCTTGCCTCAATTTTTCCTTAAATTCTAATTTGAGATTATCCACCAAATTAACCAATATCTTGTCACAGACACAGATGGATCTGTCCTAAACACAAGGCACAGAATGCCCCAGGATACTGCACTGTGGTGGTTTCCTATGTAATTTCTAGCTGGTCAGTCACTCACTGGATTAAAATTCTGCCAAATTTTATTAAGTATCTACTATTGGGTGGAGACTGTACAAGTTTGGGATAGCACAATATACAGAATAAAGCTTTTAATCTAAATGATTATCTGATCAGTCTGATACTTTATCTCAAAAAAATCAGGCAATTATGAGACTGTTTTTGGTCCCAATATTTTATATTTGAAGTATATGAATCTGACTATCTTAAGTCCTCCCATTACAGAAACACAGTATTTGTTCAGTAATAAATAAAGGCTGACTAAAAATAATTCTGAGTATATTATTTTTGGTTCTAACATTTTATTTGTAGAAGTTATTTTGATGTTTTAGTGTATCTCTTTTTTTTAAAGTTCCAAGTATACTCAAATTATTCCATATACCAGAAATGCCATGGTATGTAACCTTTCACAACAGTTGAATGTTGCATTTTTCTTATAAATGAATTTCATCTAGTCTGACAGTCTTTTTCTGAAACCTGTGAGCATAAAATTAAAACAGTGAACACCTATGAAAATGGGTCTCTGAATTAGTTAAATTTATGTTATGCATCTGATGTGGCACTAATTGGAATATTCCTATGTTTAAAAGGTATATTTTCTGTCATTTGATTTTTTTAGTTAAAATAATAAGAACATAATCCTGAAATAAGAACCCAGAAGAAATGGATTTAAATCTTATAACAATCAAAATAAATGAGACAACATTTCAAAATGTAATTATAATTAAAAATCAACTAATTTTCTTATCTTTATGATTATCTAAGTTTCTTTCTTAATCCCAAAAATCACTTGGCTAATCATAAGAATATACTTAATTCTTTTTCTACAATGGTATAATAAAATATTTAGATGTAAATTAATTACCTGTGTCTGAAAGCCTTATTTAAATATAACTGTTTATGTTTGGTCAATTAGAAAGTATTGAACAGTCACCTCTCCCTTCCCTTACCTCTATAAAGCCTGGTAGGGAGTCACTGAAGTTTTAAGGATTCCTTTTTTTGGTGTTTATTTTGTTTTTCATTTGTATATTTCTGTGTAGATATTCTACAGTAAGACTGAGTTAATAAAAACTAAAAAAAAAAAAGTTATTTTTATTTAAGAACTAAGAAATACCGATATCACCATATAGGTTATAAAGATGCATAAATTATTTCTTTAAAAACAATATATATGCCACAGACTTTTATTTTTCCATAGATGTTTATTTGTATTTTCTAAAATGAATATGAATAACTTCTATGAAAAACAAGTAATATAAAGGGAAATCTATTTATGCATGTGAAGAAGTTGCAGGGAACTTCAAATTCATAGTTCATAGCCTTTCCTTGATGAGAAGGAAGCTCTCTACATCACAAGTCGGAATATTTAGATCGTGAGTGACGCAGAGCAGTGCATTCTCTAATACAAATGTAGATGATAATATCCACCACAGATTGAAAATTATCTTTTAGAGCATTGTTCTTCCCCACAAGAAAACTGAGGTTGAAGACTACATAATTTGTGCATGGCCAAAAATCAATAAACGTGAGAAGCAGATTTGAGCTTCCATCTCTCTGATAAGGAAACCTGGACTTTTTCTCTTAGCAACTACTTTCCAATCAGGAAAATGCCATTTCATATAGACAGGTAGCAGAGAAGAAAAACAAAACTTCTTGCAGACAAGCTAGTGTTTGATATTAATAGGCCTATCTCTGCCTAGAAAGGCTTTACTCTCACAATTTCTGCCTGAAATTTGTCGACTACAGGCAACCTGTTTAACTGGAGCTGCCTCTAGGGAATTGCTTTCTGTCTAGGTAAATTAGGGTTGCGTTCACAGATTCCTAAGATGAGGTCAAGAACCTGTTGTTCTTATATATGATGGAGCTGAGGAGGGGATGGGGAAAAAAAAGGTGAAGAAATAGAACTTCCCCCATTTAGCAATTTGGTTTCTATTTGATAAGAGAAACAAGCAAGCAAACAGAATAAACATATTTTCTTCTTTTGTCACATTTGTCAAACGACTAAATTAAGATTTGTTGAATAATAAGACAAGGTGCCTAGAGAGGTATTCTGGAGGCTGTCCCTATTAGCATTGTGATAAAAATTGTAAATGCAGAGCCTGGGTGTTCATCTATCAGAGCTAAGGAAAAATTCTTGAATTGGCTGGATTCCTTGATTCCTTCTATCTCTGAAGAAATTTTATGTTGAAAAATTATATTTCCTTGAACTTTGAATTTAGGACACAAAGGTGGTGTGGGAAAGAAAAACATTTCAATGTAAATACATTCCAATACATGAAACCCATCAACTCCCTGACAACATGTTCATGTAATAAAGTTAGCCTTCTTGTTGGATAAATATAATACATTTGAACTGGGGAAAAAACAATGTATTTTATTTTTAACATTCAACTTAAATGTTAAATTTCCTTTGGTTGATATGAAATACTTTTTATTGCAATAAAATGACACTGAAAGTTCTATCTAAAAATAAAGTATGTGACTATAAAATGCATTCAGCAGTTATTTTTTCCCTCTTTCATCATTTAATTGCCTGATTTTCTATAAATATGCTAAAAAAGGAACAGAATGGATTATTTGAGCTCAATTTACTTCTCTGGACAAGATCTGAGCAATTAAAGAGATCAATCCTATTTATAACAATTTCTCATTCCAACATTTCCCAGGTTAGAATATCTTTCTCTTCTTTCAGAATATAAAACTCCCACATATCACTTTACTAATTAGAAAAGTTTTTTTTATTCTACTAGCTGTGAATATATCTCTCATTGCCATATCATTGAACAAAGTAGGATACTTTAAAAGCAGCTTTAAAGTTAAAGAAATTAACAATATGTCCCCATATTAATTGTAATCTGCTGAAACATCTTGGTTGGCACAGTGTTATAATAGTGATAAGCGAAAGCAAAGCAGATCTGTTCTGAACTATTTTCAACTTCAGCACATCAAGTAAAATGCTGCTTGTTCCATATGTTGTTTATTCTGAAATGTGAAAGATAGTTTATATTAAACATCTGCCTGCATATTGCTTCCATAACCACATTCATGCAAGAAAAAAATCGCGAACTTCATTGAGTGTTCTACAACCTTTAAATATACAATATAATAACATTTTCTTTAAACTGACAATAAACCAGACATTCTGCTTTGATATAATTTTCAGAGGGTTTATGTTGCCAGAATCCCTGGTATAGTTTATATCAGTGCAAAGAAAGATGAGTGACTGCAATCAATGAGCCCATAAAAGGCTTGAGTTTTGTTGTGTTTTGTTTTTTTCTATATTTAATATTTTAAAGTCCTTCAAATGTCCCTTTTAATTAGAAGTAATATTCACCCTCTTTGCCTGTCTAAAGGCTTCTATACTGACTCTAATACCTGCTTTGAAGAAATCTTTCAAGTTGCATTTTTAAATACTTATCTTTTTGAAAATGAGCTATTCATTATTTTCTGGATGTACCTGGAACCGCTTAGCTTTTGCATTTCACACTCTTTCTCTGTCATCTGCTGTGTCCTGCCTACTGCCTCCCCGTACCAGAGAAGGACCTCAAAACCTGCTTATGGGTCATAACTTTTCTTTCCACAAATCTTTTTTATTAAACCCTCACTATCCTAGCCTCCAAGGATGTTTTCATTCTGTGTATTCTTAGAGCATATCTCATCTCTATTTTTCTTTTGGAAACTAATACTATGATCTTCTCTAAATATTTTAACAATTATTTACTGTTACACTATCTTATATCTATACCTGGCATCCTTAGATAGACTCTTTGAGAGCAGAAACCATTTCACATTCTTTATATGTTTCTTACATTTTTCTAGCCTTTTTATTTATTGGTTAACTTGACATTTTAATATAAGAATATATTTCTCACATTTGGAGAATCAAAGTAAATTTTGAGTCTAAAAAGTCATTGTTACCCTGAAATCAGATTTCACTTATCTCGGGCATGTTACCAAGACAGGAAAGACCTGATGTTGGAGAACGGCTGTACCACTGTCAAATAATCTATTCTATAAAGGTGCACTGTGTCTCCTCCATGTAAGTATATACATTTGAATTATTTATTATAATAATTGAAATGAGATATGTTCAGTGATTCCCTCATGCACTCTTGTTGCAAAACAAAATAAATTTCCACCACCCACAAGAACTCTTTACTCAATGGTTCTTAACATTGGCTACACAGGAAAATCATCTATGGAACTTTTAATAAGACAGAGATGCTCAGGCACTTAGTGGAACAATTAAACTGGAATATACAGAGATGGAACTCAGGCACCAAATTTTATTTTTTGGTATTCTTCAGGTGATTGTACTATTCAACCAGGATTAAATACCACTAGTTTAAAAGAAAATCGTAATAGAGTAAAACAGCTGGGAGGGCAGCAAAGAGGAAATGAGTCCTGCTCCAAAGACTGATACAGAGAAACGTGAGCATATCCTCTACTCCCATCCTGAAAGTCAGTTAAGATTTTGCTGTGTCTTATGTGCATTTGCCTTCATATTGTGCCAATCCCATGTGGTATGTAAATTCCAACCCATTTCTGTTATTGCTTTAGCTTAGTGACACAGCTTAGAAGTATGATTTATTTCTGAACTATGAGGTAAATAAAACTAGTCCAATTAAACTCAGTTCATGAAACTAGTATAAAGGATATAGTCTATTTCTACCTCCTTTGCACTTTTACGGTTTTCTTGGGTTTGCCTTTACGCTTAATCTATGTGTTTCACTACCAGAAAATGTCTCTGATTCCAGTAATTTTCAGTAACATAGAATAGGGTTGAAAGAAGTAGGTGCTGTATGGATTAATTTGTGTAGGTCTAGAGATAATATATATAAGGCAGAAGATAGACAGCTATTTCATGCAACAGAAGCAAAGCTTTATCACTATCAGCAGCCAACTGAAGATTTATTTAACTAAGCCCACATAAAGCAGAGTGTCAAAGTTCAATTGGAAAGGAATAATCTATTTTTTTTTAATTCAGCAGGTCTGGAGAGGTGCTTTTGGCAAATATGATGCAGGTGTTTCCTGAACCACTCTGAAAAATATCCTCAACACTAGTTACGCATTAAATTAACATGAGATACTTGTGAATAATTAATTCCATGTTGTGGGTCTCATACTGAAGCAAGGAAATCAGAATCACTGGGACTAGGGACTCGCTATTTTCCAGAGCTTCCTAGGAGATTTTGATGCAAAATAAAACTAGTGGCTAGGGTCTGGAATGTGCAGAGTTCTCAGATTTCACATTAGCAGTGGATTCAAATTTACTCAGAAAGGACAAAGAAATACACCTTTCCAGT
Source organism: Aotus nancymaae (assembly GCF_030222135.1). Classification (NCBI taxonomy): domain Eukaryota; kingdom Metazoa; phylum Chordata; class Mammalia; order Primates; family Aotidae; genus Aotus; species Aotus nancymaae. The sequence goes on from NW_026988438.1 coordinate 10,600,110, forward strand.
AGGTTATAAAATGATCATTATAAAAAACAAGTGTCTCTCGTCACTCAACTATATTTCAATTCTGAGCAGCCAGAAGCAAATCAAGGGTGATAATAGTTCATTTGAAGGCAGAGCAGAAAGAGGTTTCATATTTGTCTCAAGGCTAGGTCTCTTCTTGCTCTAGAGTTGCCTCTGCCCCAGACATCTCAAGGCCACCTGCTCAACCACGCACTATCACTAAACCATGGTGGCATCATCAAACAACAGCCTCAGATAGTCGTGCTGTAGAAAAGAAAATGATTACTTAATTCAAGTGATTTGAAATCTTAACCATAATGACAGAAAAAATGTTTGGTTGGATTCCATTGGAAAAAAAAAGGCCAGAGCTGTAAATAATTGGGCATCCTCTTCCAACTTCCCGTGATTTTATAGAATCCTACTATAAACTCTGCCCATTTACTAATCTCTTCAAAAGAGTAATGTATGTGTGTGTGTTTGCTTGACAGATATTCAGTACAAATTTGAGATTCACATCAAACATATTATAGTGTTCTATGAAAAGATTAAATTACTAAAAAGATAATACATGGAACAGAATATACAGGTGTGACTCAATATAACAATAATCCAGTAAGATTTTTGTCATAGCAACACACAGGAGGTAGTGCCAAGTATAGAAGTCTCTCTGCTTCCTCCTCTATTCTCTTACATCTATTCTTTTAAAATGTATGAACAGATAAAGACCTGGACAAAACCAAAAAGTAGGTGAGATTTCATTTTTCATCATTACAGATTGTTTTCTGCACTCATTCCTCCTCTCCTTGGGCAGAAGAAATTGTCACTCCAAGGAAAATAACAAAAATAGGAGGAATTCTGAAATTAGGAGCAGATCAGTAAGGAAACAGAGATAGGAGTAGGGTGCTTCACGTCAGATCAAACTCATTCATTAGATAATTCACTCATTTATTGGATGCCTGTGGTATGCCAGGAAATGGTACAGATTCTGAAAAACAGACAAACAAATATAGTCTCAGTCATCAAGGAGTTTATTTCTTGAGGGCAAGGGAGGCTTATAATCCTAAAAATGAATAGTGGCCACATACGGTGGCTGACGCCTGTAATCCCAGCACTTTGGGAGGCCGAGGCAGGCAGATCACGAGGTCAGGAGTTCGAGACCAGTCTGTCCAACATGGTGAAACCCCATCTCTACTAAAAATACAAAAAAAATAGCCAGGTGTGGTGGCAAGTGCCTGTAATCCCAGCTACTTGGGAGGCTGGGGCAGGAGAATCGTTTGAACCTGGGAGGTGGAGGTTGCAGTGAGCTGAGATTGAGCTGTGCCATTGCACTCCAGCCTGGGTGATAAGAGGAGACTCAGTCTCAAAAAAAAAAAAAAGCAAAAGCTGATAAATTATATGTAAAAAATATAGAGCACTATGAAATTAATAAGGTGAAATATCAATCAGAATGGGGCCCCAACCTTTAGACATCAGTTCCAAAAAAAGGCACTAACAACAAATAATGAAGAGAAAATAAAAAGAATGAGGAAGAATACTGAGAGGGAAAAAGAAAAGCAGAATAGACAGCTGTCATAGAACAGAAGAAAATACAGGGTTTTAAGGTAAAAGGAGTGAGCAACTGTGTTGACATCTGTTGGGGAGTCAAGTAAGTTCAGAATAAAGAAGTGTGAGTGTCCATGATGTTTTACAAACTGAAATTTATTCAGTTCCATGATGAGAGCAGTTTTAGTGAAATAGTTGCTAAGGGGACAACTCAAATGGGTTAAAGAATAAATACATGGACACAGGGAGGGGAGCACTATACACGGGGGTCTGTTGCGGGGGAGTGGGGGGGACAGCGGGGGGGGGAGTTGGGGAGGGATAGCATGGGGAGAAATGCCAGATATGGGTGAGGGGGAGGGAGGCAGCAAATCACACTGCCATAAATGCACCTATGCAACAACTTTGCATGTTTTTCACATGTACCCCAAAACCTAAAATGCAATAAAAAAAATAAAATAAAATAAAATAAAAAATAATGAAACTATTTAATAGTCATGAATGATACATTTAAGAACCTGTTTTTCATAGAAACTTAAAAAAAAAGAGACAGTTTTCCACAATGCATAGTAGAAATTAATATGAAAGCCTTCTTATAGTTTTACAAATAAAAAAAAAAAAAGAATAAATAGATGGATAGTAAACATAGATGTGTCTCAAGAGACGATGAAAAGCATGGACTGATTTGTTGAGAGGTTCTACTATCCAGGATAGCATAATTTGGGATAAATCCTGAAGGAGGATGGAAAATCACACTACTGTGATTTCGTTTTATTTAGCTTTTTTATAAAATAAAAAGAAAAGATTTTAATGAGGGGAATAATTTGTTGGTAAGGCAGACATGAAAGATGAAAAGAAAGAAAGTGGATAAGGGAGGTGCAATAAAGAATGTGAAGGCAGGTATAGCTCAGAACCCAGCTGGAGAGACTGACCTGCTTTTAGACTGGGAGTGACACATTTAGTATAACAGCAGAGAATGTGCATGTGATCAAAAAGAAGCAAAATGTCCCTGACGAGTTATAATTTTTTAACCAAAAATAAGTAAAAGTTAATTAGTTGAGAGTGTGGGAGGAATAAAAGTGAGAGAGGTGATGAAAGAAAAGAAGAGGGAGGAGTCGTTTTGGGATGGGAAAGGAGACTGACTAGGGAAATTTGACTAAGGTACCAGGTAACAGTATCAGCCAAAACAGGGATAACATCCGCTGAAAGAAGGATAAAGCTGGATGTTGGAATAGAATAAAGATGAAATAGTCACTGCCGAAGATGGAAAACAAGACCCTTAAAATCTCACACATTGACTTCTCCAATCTACCAGTGATTTACAGCAGTGGTTCCTAACTGGGGTGATTGCCCCCTCCTCCTGCAAGGCTCATTTGACAAAGTCTGGAGACATTTTTTGTTAAAGAAGCTGAGAGTCCTACTCCCATTTAGTGATAAAGGCCAGGGATGCTAAATATCTGACAATTTACATGGTTTCTTCTGACCCCCAACCAAGAACTATCTGGCCCAAACCATCTGTTCACTTAAATTGAGAAAGATGACTATAAATTGAAAGATAACTATAAAACTTACAATTTTCTGCTACTAGATTTTAAGATTTTAAAAATTGTTTAAGATTTTAAAGAAAATTATGATCTTTAGTACAGATTATGATTGCTTTAAAACCTATAAATCAAGAAGTTATTTAAAATTTCTACTTTTTTATGGTAATTTAGGTTGCTTTTTTGTACTCTTCTCAATCTGGAAAATAATTTTCTAACATTTTTTTTGAATGTTAGTAAGTATAACTTGAATCATCCTCTGCTTTCTCATTCATGCTTTTTTCCCCCCAAATATAGTTCACTTTCTAATAGAGGTGTATGTTTTGAACATAAAAGCCTTCCCATGACAATGACTATTACCATTGTTTGGCAGTGTTCCAAAGGCATCCAGGAGGAGCAGAAAGGTCTGTGTAGAAGGAGACAGTGTTTAATGTCAAGGGCTCAGGAGAGAGTGTTGTAAACAATGTTACAAATGTTTTTCTTAGAAGTCTAAATAAAAGTTTCTGTAATACAATGTGAGTATTATGGTGAACATGTCTTAAAGCAAGTGCATTCTCTATTGTAGTTGCTAAAGTACCCATAAGTTCATCTTTGGCTTTGAACGAGAGGCTACGGGTATGAATTAGCCAACAGCAAAACATTGATGGAATGAAACCATACAGCCTTGTGTGCTGAGAAAATAGTGGAGGTATAGCCTCAGGAGAATACCTGTAATATCCAAAGTCAGACCTCACTATGTAGGTAAGTCAATCTAATCAACAGAAAACATACATTTAAATGGAACAAGTGTTCCATAAATAAGTTTGAGATTAAAAGGAGACTAAAAAGTACATACATATTTTACTCAAAGATTTATATGCTGAAGCTATTTTGTTAGTAGTAGTAATTAAATTGTACTTCATGAATCATTTGTTTCCATTTAAAATCATAGTAATCATGTTTGCCTGGGCATGGTGGCTCATGCCTGTAATCCCAACATTTTGGGAGGCTGAGGTGGGTGGAACATGAGGTCAGGAGTTGACCAGCCTGACCAGCATGGTAAAATCCCATCTCTAATAAAAATATAAAAATTAGTCAGGTGTGGTGGCATGCGCCTGTAATCTCAGCTACTCAGGAGGCTGAGGCAGGAGAATAGCTTGAACCAGGAAGGTGGAAGTTGTTGTGAGCCAACATCATGCTATCGCCCTCCAGCCCGGGTAACAGAACAAGACTCTGCTTCAAAAAAAAACCATCATGATAATCATGTTCAAAGGTGGGAAAAATGTGAAGATTTTGTCTTTCAAATACTATGTAGAAGTTTTTGTTGTGATCAAGCCATAAAATGATTATTTTATTATTTGAAAATTTGAGATTTTATTGTAAAAACTTATGAATGGTTTACTTCTTTTTGCATGCAACTAATAGAACAGAGTAGATTTTAAAAAATAAAACATTAAACAGAAACAGAATTTTTACTTATGTAGTATTTAAACAACTCTTTAAATCAAACCTTATTTTGAGATAATTGTAGACACATGCAATTGTAAAAAATATACACAGAAATATCCTGTGTACCCTTTACTCTGTTGCCCCAGTGGTAATGTCTTGCAAAATTATAGTGCAGTATTACAACAGGGATATAGATATTAATAAAATAAAAATACAGAAAATTTTCATCACCACAGTATCACTCATGTTGTTCTTTAATAGCTACACTTATTTACATCCTACACCCAACCTCTTTTCAAGAAGTGACAACCACCATTCCATTCTCCAAGAATGTAATAGTAATGGGCTTACATAGTATGACACCTTTTAGGAGAGGCTTTTTTTCACTCACTGTAATTCTCTGGAGATTCATCCAGTTGTTACACATATTAATGACTTCTTTCATTTTTAGTAACTCCCTGGTAGGAATATGCTAAACTATTTTCCACAGTGGCTGTACCATTTTAGCATTCTCACTACATAATAAACAATGAATAAGTATTGCTCCAATACCAGCCAGCATTTGGTGTCATTACTAATTGTTATTTTAGTCATTCTAATAGATGTGTAGTAATACTGCATTATGGTTTCAATTTGCATTTCCCTGATGGCTAACAATGTTGAATATATTTTCATGTGCTTGTTTGCCGCCTGTACCTTCAGTGAAATGTTTCTTCACATTTTTGCTCATCCTCTAATTGTACATTTTTTTACTATTGAGTCTTGAGATTTCAGTAATCAAAACAGCATGGTACTGGTATGAAAACAGAGATACAGATCAATGAAATGGAACAGAGGCCTTAGAAGCAACACCACATATCTACAATCATCTGATCTTTAACAAACCTGACAAAAACAAGCAATGGGGAAAGGGTTCCCTATTTAATAAATGGTGCTGGGAAAACTGGTTAGCCATATGCAGAAAGCTGGAACTGGACTCCTTCCGGACACCTTACAGTAAAATTAACTCCAGGTGGATTAAAGATATAAACATAAGACGTAACCCTATAAAAACCCTAGAAGAAAACCAGGCAATACCATTCAGGACATAGGCATAGGCAAGGACTTCATGACTAATACACCATAAGTAATGACAACAAAAGCCAATATAGACAAATGAGATCGAATTAAACTTCAGAGTTTCTGCACAGCAAAAGAAACAATCATTAAAGTGAACCAGGAAACAACAGAATGGAAAAAAAATTTTGCAATCTACCCATCTGACAAAGGGCCAATATCCAGAATCTACAAAGAACTAAAGTAGATTTATAAGAAATAAACAAATAAATCCATTCAAAAGTGGGCAAAGGATATGAACAGACACTTTTCAAAAGAAGATATATATGAGGCCAACAACAAACATGTGAAAAAATGCTCATCGTCACTGGTCATTAGAGAAATGCAAATCAAAACCACATTGAGATACCATCTCAAACCACTTAGAATGGCGATCATTAAAAAATCTGCAGACAACAGATGCTGGAGAGGATGTGGAGAAGTAGGAACACTTTTACACTGTTGGTGGGAGTGTAAATTAGTTTCAACGATTGTGGAAGACACTGGCAATTCCTCAAGGATCTAGAAATAGAAATTCCATTTGACCCAGCAATCCCATTACTGGGTATATATCTAAAGGATCATAAATTGTTCTATCATAAGGACACATGCACATGTATGTTCATTGCAGCACTGTTTACAATAGCAAAGACCTCGAACCAACCCAAATGACCACCAAAGATAGACTAGACAAAGCAAATGTGGCACATATATACCATGGAATACTATGCAGCCATAAAAAAACAATGAGTTTGTGTCCTTTGTAGGGACATGGATGAATCTAGAAACCATTATTCTCAGCAAACTGACACAAGAACAGAAAACCAAACATGGCATGTTCTCACTCATAGGTGGGTGTTGAACAATGAGAATACATGGGCATGGAGAGGGGGAACATCACACACTGGGGTAGGTTGGGGGATTGGGGGCTAAGGGTGAGGCAGTGGGGGGTGAGGAGGTTGGGGAGGGATAACACTAGGAGAAATGCCTGCTGTAGGTGACAGGGTGATGGAGACAGCAAACCACTATGGCATGTGTATACCTATGCAACAATCCTGCAAGATCTGCGCATGTACCTTAGAACTTAAAGTACAATTAAAAAAAAGAAAAATAGGAGAATAAATAACATAGGAAATGAAAAATCAAAGCAAATTTAGGGAGTATTGACAACCAAAACTTCATTCTTAGTAAAGGTTAGTAGTATAACATGCCTCAATAAAATTAATTTTAAAAAAGGAGAATAGGTAAAATAGAAGTGAACAATGAAGAAGAAACATAACCATAGTCACAGATGGAAATTTTAAAATAATAAAGTTAAGGGAACAACTATATGTGAATAAATTTGATAATCTAAATAAATGTTTCTTAAAACAATATTAAAACAAGACATATTGCATAAGTTGACTATATCATTAACAATTAAAAAATAAAAATTCTGATTGATGATATTCTCTTTTATTGAACCTAGTATGGCTTTTCACATGAATTCTACCAATATTTCAAGGAATGTTTAATTCTTCTGTCAGGTAAGCTTTTATTTATTTATTTATTTATTTATTTATTTATTTTTATTGCATTTTAGGTTTTGGGGTACATGTGAAGAACATGCAAGATTGTTGCATAGGTTTTAAAGAAAATAGAAAAAGAGTAAAAAGTGTTTGGCTGACTTTAAGAAGCTGGCATAATCTGCATTCAAAATTAAAGAAATGAGACAAATTATAACATTTTATTTATAGATATAAATTTGAATTTTCAAAATAAAATATTAGCAAATTGTTATGTGTTCTCACCACAAAACAGTAGCTACATGAGGTGATACATATGATAATTAGCTAGACTTAACTATTCCACAATGTGGAATACTTCAAAACATAATGTTGTAGATAATAAACAAATATAATTTTATCTATCAATTAAAGAAATAAAAATAAATTAGGTAACCAAATCTAACTATACAAAAGAAAACATTACATTATACATTATGATTAAATAGATTTTATGCAAGAATACAAAAATGTTATAATAGCGGGACCTATATCAAGGTAAGTGACCACATTAATAAAATAAATGAGAAGAATTGCATGATTATCACTACCAATACACAAAAATTTGTTTGATAAGATTCAAATTAAATAAAACTTCTAAAACAAAATCCATGTAAGTAGTATTAAAAATCTGATTCCATGAAAATCAAGGTTTTCTCTTTATCACAAAATGGAATAGGATGAAATATTAACATTTAAAATCTATAAAAGACTACATATTATAAGAACTTTTGATAGTCAACAAGAGGGAAACAATTCCAAAATAAAAATAGGAAAATGAGACTTCCATTAGAGGAAACCAACAAAGCTAATATGCAAATACGAAGATGCTCAAACGCACTAGTAAGGTTAAAAATGTGAATTTAAATGACATGTTAGCATAAAACATCTATTAAATAGATGGAAATTGATATTGGCAGGAATGTAGAGAAGAAAAAATCCTACTGTGGTGTGTGTATTTGAATTATGTAGCCATTTTGGAGAACAAGCCTGAAATATTTGCTGAAATCCAAATCCAAATCCAAGCAAAACCTAAAACCAAGCAAATCTAATCCTGGGTGCATATACGAAATAAATTCCCATACAGTTCTATCAGGGAGCATGCTCAAGATAGTCTTTGCAGCCCCATTTGTGAAACTGAGGGCAGTAGGAGGCAAAGCACAGGTTTACAGCTAGAAGACTGCAAAGTCAAAACTGTGGTGAATTCATAATCGGGCTCTTATGGAGCAATTAGTGGCAATGGGTTATTTGTAACATAGCAACATGAATGGCTCTCTCTATATAAATATATATCTATCTATATCTATATCTATATCTATAGATATATATAGATATATCTAGATATAGAGATATAGATCTATCTAGATATAGATATATAGATATATGTAGAGAGAGGTTATGGATAAAACAGAATATAGATTGAGATATAGTACAATACTATTTATGTGAACTAAAACCACACGCAGAAAAAAATATATATGTTGTACAACCTTACAAAAAATTTAAAAATAACATTAACTCCATAAGAACATTGTGGCAATAGGGGAAGACAGGATTTCAAGGGATCCTAGATATGGGAAAATGTAATACATAAATTATCCTTGAAAAACTTACAGAAGTGGAAATGCAAGAATATAAATATTCACATGTATCACAATTAGATTTTAATAATGTCTACATTGACAAATGAAGAAATCATGAGATATACATCATATGTAGAAATATGGAAGTAGCCAACATGTGTATGTACTAAAACAAAGCAATTAAAAAAAATTAAAATGAGATAGGTGCTGGAGAAGCTTAAGGCTCATTACTTTTGCTTTTCTTTTTATACTATATATTATAATATATGTTTTATTAAATATGATATATAATTACATTATACACTATATACTATATTACTAATATATATTTATATTATATATAGTATATTATATATAACATATATATTACATATACTTTATAGGTAACATATATACTAAATGTCATTATAAATATACCATATATTACATAACATTAATTATAAAATGTATGCATATGTTATGTATTTATATATGTAACCTATATACATATATAATGCAATATATGCATACATATGTGTATATGTATCTAAATGCATATAAATACATACATATGTGATATATAATATATGTGTGCATGTGTATATATATTCACTTTAGACATGTGAATCTTTTAATTTTATAAATTTCAGTTTCAGCAAATTTTATTTAAACTGGAAAGTAAATTGCTGCTGTCATTAACAATATAACTGTTACTTGGGAGCTGCCTAGTGTTGGAAGGGTAAAACATCACTGAAGACAGAATATTATTTTATAAAAGGAATTAAATTATCTTAGCAGCAATAACAGGCTTTGCTGAAATGTAATAAATAATTTAATAAAGATGTATTGGAAACTGATATTAGTTAGGCTTTGTGTCCCCACCCAAATCTCATCTTGAATTATAATCCCAGGTGTTGAGGAGAGACCTGGTAGGAGGTGATTGGATCCTCGGGGCAGTTTCCCCAATGCTGTTCTCATGATAGTGAGCGAGTTCTCATGAGATCTGATGGTTTTATCAGTGTTTGGCAGATTCTCTCTTACTTGCTTCTTCTCTCTCCTGCCACCCTGTGAAGAGGTGCCTTCCACCATGATTGTAAGTTTCCTGTACCTCCCCAGCCATGCAAAACTGTGAGTCAATCAAACCCTTTTCTTTATAAATTACCCTGTCTTAAGTATATATTTATAGCAGGGTTTAAATAAACTATTACATAAACGTATTATGTCCCATGCACATTTTGGGCAGTGATATCACAGCAATGTATAACAGAGACAGGATTCTTGCTTTACTATCAAAATGATTAGCCACAGCTTAAATTATGCAGATTATCAAGATAATTCATTCTATTTTACTAATGTTGACTTTCTTTCTATGCAATACTGAGGAAAACCTGTCATATTTTAACATCTTTATTTATTTGAAAACTAGTTATATTGAACATTTTATTAGGAAAGAACTGCCAATTCTTACAAAATGACATTTCTTGTTTCACAATCACTCTAATAATTATGATTTCCTGTAATGTTTTATTAGCCAGATGCCATATCTTAAAATGCTTAGCATAAAGGAAACATAAGAACATAATAGCCTGTAATCTCAGCACTTTGGGAGGCTGAGGTGGGCAGATCACAAGGGCAGGAGTTCAAGACAATCCTGGTCCACATGGTGAAACTCTGTCCTTACTAAAAATACAAAAATTAGCCAGGCATGGTGGTGCATGCCTGTAATCACAGGTACTCAGGAAGCTAAGCCAGGAGAATCCTTTGAACCCAGAGGCAGGGGTGGCAGTGAGTCAACATCATGCCATTGCACCCCAGCAAAAAAAAAAATACATGATATACGTTCAAAACAAGTACAGGTCTTTGAATAGAGGTTAACATTAGGAGTTGCATTCATCTCTCAGAACTGATATTTGAATAAGGTAATGTTACAAGGGGCAAGTATTCTTGTGTTAAACCTAGCATAATTAATTTTACTATAAATCTTTATTTTGTATGGTACTATAAAATGACTACTGCAAGGGTTGATAATACAGACTTGAAGAAAAATGCCTTCCTTTAAACAATATTTAATATGCTCCAAGACTTTCCTTAGATAAATTCTACCAGGTCATTTAAACAATCAAGTATTATGTAATAATGAACATTTATATCAGAAATACATAGGTTATTATATGGAGTTCTCAACCTAATCTTGTGCAAGTTTCTATCCAGAAATCAAGAAAAATCCACCTAATAGCATTGCCAGCAACCACTCTGATGATAGCTCTCTAGGATTAGTGAAAATTATTGAAAAATTATTTTTGTTTTTACTGGTATGGTAGATTGGTTATACTAAATCTACATTATTGGTGGGAACAAAAATAATAAATGAAGTATTTTTTCAATCATTTAAATCAGTAAGAAATTAAGTAAAGCTAAGAAAAAATAAGGACCTTAGAGAAATGTTCTACTGAGCAGTGAAGCCAGGGTATTGCTGAACCAAGGGATCAGTTTTCATTTTTTCATAATAATGAAATGTTGGAGCAAGTAGGACTGAAGGCAAAGCCTAGAGCCCTCCCAAGGCAAAGTCTAACAGATTTTCTTGACTCCCCCTTCCCCACCCATTATAAATCCAGGAGCTCAAGAAGGCACAAACATTGGTAAAATGATCAACTGGCAATAATATAGGAAGTGACTTCCTTAACCTGAAAAGAAATGCATATAAATACACAAACATTAGACCTAATGAAACACATTGGTAATATTTCATGTAAAGTAAAATAAATAAACTAACAAAAGTCATAAGAATAACAGACATCAAAAAATATCTTGTGGGTCCTAACCAGTATAACCATAAAGATTAAAAAAATACATGTATAAGGATTAGAAAATATTGAACAAAACTGACAGTACTTGAAGATTATACAGTTATCTCATAAGACACCCAAGATAATCTATAGACAACATTTTAGAAATAATAAATAATTTAGGACATTTTTGGTTTAAAAGATTAAAATGCAAAAGTTAATAGAATTTTTAGACTCCAGCAATAACAAATTAGAAAATGTGACTTTTAAGTAGATGCCATTCACATGGCAACAAAATTCATGAGGTCTTCAGGAAAAATCTAATACAATCTATACAAAATATTTATGGGGGAAAAACCATGAAACATAATTAAAACAGAAAAGAAAATCAAAAACCTAAACAAATGAGTTTTTTTTGGATTAAAATATTCTGTATTGGAAAAGATGTCAATTTTCTCAAAATATATTGCAATTTTATTCAAATTACCAACAGGATTTTTTTTCTAAATTTATAGACCAATCATAAAATCCATATGATATAATTAAGATCCAAGAACAGTGAAGAAAATTGTGAAAGAAGAAAAAAGGGAAGACTTTTTTTTTTTAACTAAAACTTAAATTCATAGTAACTGAAGACACAATAGTATTTTTGGAGAGATGGACAAATATATCTAAGGCATAAAGTACCCTAAAAAACAGATTGAAACTTATATACAGCATTTAGTATACGACTGGGTAGACATTAAAATCAGAAGAGATAGGACAATTTACTTGATAAATGCTGTTGGACATATACCTTTTCATGAGAAATTAAAGTAAAAAAAATCCTCTCTCTCTCCCACTCCTCTCTCTTTTGCTTTTCTTTCCTGTCTCCTTTTTCTCCCTGCTCAATCAAACCCTAAATACTACTAAAACTATTAGAAACTAACATGATGAGAGATAAGCATATTAGTATTCAAGTTCAGATATTATTTGAGAGAAAATAAAGCTTAGAGTTTATTCTGGTGTTGCAAAGTACGGCTGCCATGAAAAGATATCTCTTAGATCAGAAACAGCAGGAAGTGTAAGTGATCAACAACTCCAGGCACTGTGCTCTGAAATCTGTCATTTTATGATGAGATCACACTTCTGCCAGCTTTTCCTGCCATTGACTGACTGAGGCAGGATACCAGGGCTGACGCATTCTTGGAGACAGTGGACTCCCCTGAATATTCATTTGACTTGAGGAGAACTCCCCATCACCTTTGCTGAAACTTTCTTAGAATTGCTACAGGATCTCATACTTTTCCTGCCTTTTTTTCCTTCTTATCTTTCTTTTCTTTCTCTTGCCTTTCTGGGATTAGAACTGCATCCTGATTTTTGTCACTTGGCCCAAAGACGACTAAAATAAAAGTACTTCAAATATTGAGGATGCAATTTAGTCTCAAAAGGCATTTAAAATGTGATATATTTTTTTAAAAAAATGCAAAAACCATTCTTAGCTTTTATCTCTAAAACCAACAACAAATAGACAATGGCCAGATTTGGTCCTGAGGAGGGGTTTGTTGGTACCTGACCTAGATTATTACAAGGGTCAGACAGTGACGCCTATAAAACCAATGTTCAAATCTTTGCTTCAGTACCCTAAAAGTACTTTATAAAACTGTTTATATTTGTACATGCTTATAATGACACCTAACATTCTTATTTTAACTTTCATAGTTGCAAAGGATGTAATAGAATTACACATAATTCTATTGCATGTGTACAACAGGTATGATTTTATAGAAAATTTGAAAGTGCAGATTTAGAATATTCAATTTATAGAAAATATGTCTAAAAATCTAAATGACAAAGCTAGTCATGTCTTTCTCAAATTCAGTGTCACTTCATATCAGAAAAAGAGATGACTTTACCTTTCATATCAAGTATCATGAATACAATTTCACCACAAAACCTATCTCAGTTTTGATTTTTAATTATAAGGGATAGGTAGGTAAAAATATGGGTAGACAGATATATAGGTGAGAGGTAGACAGATGGACAGGTAATGGACTGGTGAATGAGGCAGGACTGCAGAGACAGGTAGAAAAGAGAGCTGATTTTCTTGAATTTTCTCTTTTTTTGGTGTCCTCGGGATTTTTTTTAAGACGTAATCTCACTCTGTCACCCAGGCTGGAGTGCAGTTGTGCAATCCCATCTCACTGCAACCTCTGCCTCCCAGGTTCAAGCAATACTTCTGCCTCAGCCTCTCGAGTAGCTGGGATTATAGGCTCATGCCACCATGCCCAGGTAATTTTTATATTTTTAGTAGTGACAGGGTTTCATCATATTGGCCAGGCTGGTCTCAAACTCCTGACCTCATGATCCACCCACCTACCCACCTCGGCCTCTCAAAGTGCTAGAATTATAGGCGTGAGCCACTGCATCCCACCGAGATTTTTATACCTTGGAATCATGCCATAATGGAATTCAGAGTGAGATGGTGATAGTTACCACTTCCTTCTGTAGTACTGTAGCAGGAGGATTCTCAAAAGGGAGTTGGGGTTGGGAAGGTCACAGTAATCCTTTGCTAAGTCAGATCTGTTTTGGAAAGGATATATATGGAAAATTATATCCTCAATTCCACCTGTGCCCAGTTATTCCACCCCAAAAGTGGTTCATTACCTACATAGTTACATGTACCCTAATTTAAGACCATGCTGTAAGACTCCAAATGTTCCATATACCATCATGCACCACATACAGATGTTTTGGTCAAGGATGAAACTCAAAGAACAAGATAATGGTCCCATAAAATAATAATGGAGCTGAAAAATTGCTAGCACCTAGTAACACTGTAACCATCTAAATGTAGCTCCACACATCACTTGTGTTTGTGTGATGCTGGTGTCAACAAACATACTGCACTGCCAGTTATGTAAAAGTATAGCATATACAATTATGTGCATTACATACCACTTGGTAATAAATGACAAGGATATGGGTTTGTATACTTACTAAACTATACTTTTATCATTGTTTTAGAGTGTACTCCTTCTCTTAAAAAGAAAACTATGAAATGGCCTCAGGCAAGATCCTTCAGGAAATACTTCAGAAGAAGGAATTATTGTCGCAGGAGATGACAGCTCGATGTGTGTTGTTGCCCCTGAAGATCTTTCAGTGGGACAAGACGTGCAGGTGGAAGACAGTGATACTGATGATCCGGACCCTGTGTAGGCTTAACCTAGTGTGTGTGTTTGTGTGTTCGTTTATTTTTTTAAGTTTACAAAGTAGAAAAAAATATTAAAAATTTTTCAAAGTAGAAAAAAGCTTATAAAGACTATAAAGAAAATATTTCATACAGCTTTACAATGTGTTTGTTTTAAGATGTTATTAAAAGAGTCAAAAAGTTAAAAAAATAAAAACTTTTAAAATAAAAATTTACAGTAAACTAAGGTTAATTTATTGTTATAGAAAGAAAACCAATTTTTATAAATTTAGTGCAACCTAAGTGTACAGTGTTTACAAGTTCATAGTGTATAGAATGTCCGGGGTCTTCACATTCGCTCACCACTCACTGATGCACCCAGAGCAACTTTCAGTCCTTCAAGCTCCATTCAAGGTATGTGCCCCACACAGGTGTACCATTTCTAATCTTTTGTGCCACATTTTAACTGTACTTCTCCTACGTTTAGATACACAAATACTTATCTTTGTGTTACAGTGCCTACAGGGTTCAATAAGTATAGTATATAAACTGTGAGTTATCAAAAGATGGATGTTATTTCCTACCTCTTCTGTATGGATTTAGACACTCAGATGCAAGATCCATCTATACAGGTTTGTAGCGTAGGAGCAATTGGCTATACCACATAGCCTCAGTGTGTAGGAGGTTACACCATCTACGCTTGTGTAACTACACTCTACGATGTTCACACAATGATGAAATTGCCTGATGCATTTCTATGATCATATCCCATCATTAAGCAGTGTATAACTGTATAACAATAACATGTTAAGAAAGGTTTGTGCTATTGTTAGTGAATTAATAAATATGTAACTCTTCACTTATAAATTTAGAAAACTTTATGATACCGTACACCTGTTGTTTCTGTCCCTCATCCAATGGCTATTCTGTGTAAATATATAAGTAGTATGAGATTCTCATTGCTTGCCTCCTCTGCTATCAGCTTTCTTGCAGGGACTGGTCCTTAGACAGGGAGATGCAAAGTTCATTTCATTGGCAGTTTCTGTGATTTATAGGGAGTGACAGCTTACTAATAAGCCACTTTTTTTCTGTTACTTAAGGACTCCAAGGAGGCATGGGAATATCCTGAGTAAACTGTGAATTATCAAAATACCTGTTCAGTATGGATTCAGACACTCAGATGCAAGATGCATTTTGAGATTCATATTTCTACGAAGGACATCACTGAAAGCAAAATAATCATTTTGTTAAATGTAATACAAGTTATCATATATGGTTTAAAAACTATAAAATTAATTATTTCTCACAGAAATTATGTAGCACACAGTAAGTATGCAGGATGTTTTGTGTGAGTTCCATTATAATTGACAGAGCAATTAACTATCCTCTGCATCAATGAATAGTCCTTTGGAGGACCCCTTCTAATGAAATTAGGCTTTCAAAACCCTAAAGATCCAGGTATAAATAATATAACAAAAAAAAATGTAATTGGAGTTACCAACCAAATATTTTCATGAAATCTATGAAAATGTGATAATTCAGGACTAGATGACTTCCCGGGCTGATCAGCTCAGACACTATTTTACAACGAACAGATGCTTCAGTAGGGTTTAGTCAAGGGAATATCCACAATAAACACACCAACGACCACTGCTGGTTACAGCAAAGTTAAACAGGTAGCAATACTAGTCACTGGAAACCTGGATAAGCCTAAGGCTATAAACATCTTGATTATTTCTTTTGAAAATAAATTGATCTCTCACAACACATTCACACACACAAGGGTGTGTGTTATTAATCTCTTTCACAAATGTAATCTGATCTTCCATACTTAGTAAGCATTATATCCACAATGCAGCTTACCTAAGTGCCCATTTTGTGTGTACATTGGATGTACACACAATGTAAAACAGTTTCTACTGTTTTACCTCTGTGAATTCAGATTAACGTACATTCTAATAAAAGAACAGTTTAGAGACAAATCCCTAGCAGAAAACAGCTATTTTTGCCTTTGTATATTTGAAAGGGCATGCCTGATGGTTTACTGAGATATAAAAGTACATAAAACCTTTACTAGTGTTTTATTAAAGGACTAAATGAATAAAAAATAAGTGACTTTCCTAGTGCTACTCTATAAATAAAAATCATCTCTCTGGTAATAACTGATCTCTCCATTTCTTGTGTGGTCTTGCTTTTCAGTTTGATTACAACACAACACTTGGTATTGCACTGAAATAACACAAAACAGATTATGATGCAAACTTTGTCTCTAAAAGACCTTGCCCATTTAATGAAGAACTTTCCTACAAGATCCTGTAGTTGTTTTGTTCCCTTTAAAGATCTCCATGCCTAGTCAAACTTCCATCTCTGGAAACTGCATTTTGTAATGTTTCTTTGGACCAGGCAATGCCTGTGAAAAGGTTATTTGGAATGAGACTTCTCTAGAGACTTGATACATCAATCTGCATGTGATACATTAAGCAAAGCTGCTTAGAATGTACACACACACACACTCAACTCAAAATTGAGTTACGTTAAACAATGCTGCTCAGAATGTACATACTCTCTCTCTCTCAACTCAAAATTATTAATGAATTAAAAATGAAAAATGGGTTTCAACAGAAATAGTCTGGAATCTAACAAATGATGTGCTTTCAAAGCACATTAAAATCCTAAAAATCTTAACAAGGCTGCTTTATTAGAGAACAGTTGCTTTGCTTTTGGAATCACTGTTTCAGAGGCAAAGTGTGTCTCATTTCACATGCAATTTTATAATGAGATTCAAACCAACATTAAAGAGTGGCATATTTGTTTTCTGAAGGATATTCCCTAGGCATGCCCAAGGCCAGCTTGGCTTCCTGTCTGTGCCATTGTTTGAACATTTTGTAAATATCACTTGAGTTTTTCTGTATCCTATCATAAACTCCCAAATTCCAAATGACCTCCCACATCTACCACACCGCAAATGCTGCTTTAATATCTTGAAAGACACAGTTTTAAATTAAAAAAAGAAATCTCTTCAACAAAGGTCACCTAAGCACCATCTTCACAAAGGGAATATATTTCTACTGTCTATTCCATCTCCATTTTGATTGTGGACTGCCTGCTGCCTACTTTGTATTCAGTTCTCTAAAAGGCTTATTAATGGGGTCTAGAGGGAGGCTGTCAGAAATGGCAGACTGAATCAAGGGATTTTCCTTCAACATCCAAATGACACACTGAAGCTAAAGAATTAAACAGATGACTAACCAGTGCCCTTTTGTCTGAAGATGAAGGTGGGATTGCCAACTTGCAAACCAGAAACTGACATTTGGGTGGATTAAACCATCCTGCTATTGTACTGCTAGTTTATAATCACTACGGCTTTCTTGATCTCAAGTGCCTCCGCAAAAGTCTTCTTAGTTCTTAGAGTCAAGTTTGTAGAAATCCTCAGCTGGGCTTGTGTTGTAAACATTTATCCACCAAGAAGCAGTGTTCTGACACTAACTGAGAAGAAGCGTTGGCTTCTAGGTATTTAATTAAAACATTAAGGGAAAAAGCTTTCATGTCAACATTCACAAGTACTTCCTATGACTGAGGGTGGCTGTAATTGAGTTTCCCTGCACATGCATTCCTCCCCTTCCCAGCCTTCTTTGAGAGCTGCAATAGCTTGAGGTTCACTTTGCTTCATGCTGTTAGTTGTGGCTTTGAGACTTTGCCCCATGCTGTCACTTTCCTGATTCTCTCAATCTGGTTGTTAGCTTTAATTTCTAAAATCAAGATTGGATGGCAACAAGGGGCTTTAATGAAGAGTGAAAAAGACATTTGTTAAACAGCATTAAGAATTCTTATTTGAACTGCTATAAAATGTGGTCAAGCCAAACGCTTTCTGCTTTTATGAATCATCCAATTTTCTCTACCACATAATTAATGTTAATAAGGAAAAGGCATTGTGTGGGAACTAAATATATCATAATAGATGCTGGCTCTGGTTGTAGATTTCTGCAGTGCCACCATTTTCATTTTGAGTTTCTGGGAGGACCTGTGTATAGTAAGGAAGGCCCTGAAGAACAAATCAGATTATGGTCATTTGATTGTTGATGAAGTTTATATAATAGAAGTACTTAATTTTCCTTAAAAGATGCAGGTTTCAATAGAAAGATAGCAAAAAGGCATCTAGTAACACCATATTATTGCACCTTTCTGAACAGTAACATTTCCAAGAGAAGATTTTTAAGCTACTCTATGTCTTGGGACATTTACTATAATAAAGGGAGCTTATCCATATAATTTCTTCAATGCATCAAATCAATTTAGAGAAGCTAAATTGATCACATTCCCTTTCACAAAATGTAAAGATAGATTTCACAAAACATGCTAAAACAATCAAGATGGCAGCAACCAAGTGTTACAAGAAAGATGCAAAAGTATTTATAAAATCTCTGTTAAACTCATTGTCATATAGAAATATATATATATAATTTGTGGGATTCAGCATATTCCAATGCATCCATTTCCTTTAAAAATAACATAACTACATTTGACTTCATCCCCTTAATTTAGAAAAGTCCAATTTCTAAATTATCCACCTGACATGAAAAAGTTAACATGTCAATTGATCAAGTACTTATTGGAGGCTTGTTAAATCAGTTACACTGTACTAATAAGTGGGAATATAAAAAATACATATAAAGTAGTGTTAACCCTGTAGAAATTATTTTTTTGAAGGAGAAAAACAAGTTTTGTATAAAGCTGAAAAAATGGAGGCTATACGTAAGTGCTAAATTAAGCAATTTAATCAATAAGTTGGTGTAACATTACAGCAGGGGAAATACAGCGGCCACGGCAAGCCAAGCTATGTACCTATAAGCTTCTTCAGTTTTCCTAGCTCATGCAGTAACTAGAGTTCTAGGCCAGTAGAAAGCTCCAATCACAAATATGAAACAAGTCTACCTCGACCATAGTTACACTGTGACTGGATTTTCTCTTGATGTCTGAGTACCTTCCTTGATAAACTGCAATTTACTGGAGTTCTGAAATTTTTCCCATCTTATTCTCATTGGTTCTTCCCTTCCTTCTGTTCTTAATGCAGACATGTTTCTCTGCCTTGTGAAATCACGATAACGGCAAATACCTGCTCACCTGCTGCTTCAGCATTTGACTCACCCGTCAAGATCCTTGTCTGTTGTTGTTTTTTTTTTTTAACCATAATTCCTGTGCACTTCTACCCACATGGATGTCTGTTTGTAGCTTACTAATGCTATTCATTTACTGGCTGAGTGTCAAACCTATCTGATGCACTACCAATCAAAACCTCTAATGTGCATGACCAACTCCTCTCAGGATATGGCTTTTTATTGTTGCTGTTTGTTTGGTTCTGTCTAGTCATACTATCAGCTTATTGAAAAGGGAACAGTCTAGGATATTCCCTCAAATAAATTCTTCCTCAGTGCTTTCCCCCTAAGTCAGAACATGAGGAAGAACCATTTGGGATAAAGGGAGGTTCAAGGAAAGTACAACACTTGACACAGCTCTGTTTTCCAAAAAAGCAGATTTCACTGTGGCTTACCCACTTCTACCTACTTCAAAACCAGCCTCTGTCTATTAACCATCATTCTTGACATCTATCCCATTATATGGCTTCTCATCTATACTTACTTAACTTTCAGCTATTAAATTATCCTTTTGGAATTTCAGTACAATTAAACAAATATGTTAATGAATACCTAAGATGTGCAGGCACTGTGCTAAGTGTTTGAAATATGATGACAAAAATAACGTGTATGATCCTGCAAAAGTTATCTAGTGACAGATAGCTCTGTCACTATCTCAAATCTGAAATTAACTCACTTTGTATTCTCTTGATCTCTGCAATTACTTTTGTTCCCCCAACTAGTAGCAAATTGACACTTTCACCAGTAAACAATCAACATGTTACTCCGTTTCTAGGAAAGCATTTCCAGACTTCTGAATTGCCTTGAATATTTCCAGAACTAATTCCCTATGCTGGGGCATGAAACACTAAGATACATTTTAATCAACTAGTGACCATGTTACTTAGAAATTGAAACTGGTACAGATGCTGAGGACAACATCCTAAGTTCAGATGTGTAACCATCTGAACTGTTTTTACTCACATTTCTGACATCAAATGAGAAGTGTCCTTTTCCTCCTGACACCAATTCCCCAATTCTCTGCAGACACCAACTGGGTGTCAATTCAATTTAATTTCTGCACTGTCTACTAAAGTTAGTATCAGATACCAGAAGGTCTCAGTCCCACAAGACTGCCCCATTTTAGATACATATCGCAAATCCAAGCCATTTGTACTTCTGAACAACTAGCTATAAATATAAGGTTCCCATGACACCCTCCTCACTTTTGAGAATTTACTAGAAAGTCTTACAGAACTCAGGAAGGCACTTTAATATCATTTATTATGAAAGATACAACTAGAAACAGCCAAATAGAAGAAATGCATGGGGCAAGTTCTGAGGGAAGGAATGAGGTGCTCTCATACCCGCTCCAGGTGCACCACCATCCCAGCACCTCAATGTGTTCAACAACTTGGAAGCTCTTTTTAAATCCCATCAATTAGGGGTTGCAATGTAGGCCTCACTACATAGGCATGGTTGATTAAATTATTGTCCCTCAGTGATTGGCTCAAACTCTAGCCCCTTTCCCCTATTAGAGGCTTGGAGACGGGGCTGAATGTCCCACCCTTCTAATTATGACTTGGTCTTTCTCATGACCAGTCCCCATCCCGAAGCTGTCTGGAAATCCCTTGTCACTAGTTATCTCATTAGCAATACTGAAGACGCTCTCATAACTCTAAGGAGTCCAAGGTTTTTAGGACGTGTATGCCAGGAACTGGAGACAAAGACCAAATATTTATTTTTATCACAATGTCTTAGACAAATTTTTATTTTCATATGCAATTCAGGACTGTATAGTTTGAAAGAATCTGACTGCAGAGGGACACAGGAGCTGAAATGTAGTCTGTATTCTACTCCATAATATGTATCTGGCTTATAACTGCATATAATCAACAGATTTTTTTTTCTAATATATCTACCAATAACTTTTTTACTAATTTTTCCAAAGGGGCAGTAAAAGCAAGCAGCACAGCAAGCCTAATAACTACTGCTTCATTCTTTAACATTCTTCACGGTCATTGTTTTCAGAAGGGTGTATTACATTTCTATCATTTCCTCATTTCCTATCTATTCCTAACCCATTCCAATCTAGGTTTTGTGCCCATCACTTGGCCAAAATCGCAAGGTCACCACTGATTTTCATATTGCAAGATTTAATGGACACTCTTCTTTGTGTACCTAACTTAAAATCATCAGCATTAGACATAGCCACTCCCTTAAAGAAAATAGGTCTCCTCACTCATCTTCTGGAAGGTCATATTTTCCTGGTTTTCTTTCTACCTCCCGGGCTACCCTTTCTCAATCTTCTTTGGTAACTAATTTCCCTCCACTTAAGCTAAAAATGAAGTGTTTTACATATTTAGTAATTCAGCTTGAACATTCTTCTTTTCTCTGCTTGGACACCCTCCATTAGTAATATCATGCATTTCTGTAGTTTTCAAGTAGCTTTCTATATGTTTCCAGTTCTCAAATTTATAATTCTGGGCAAGGCCTCTCCTCTGAGCTCCATTCTCCGATCCTTGACTATCTAGGGACATAGCAGTGAAGACTGTTTCCATCTTCCCTGGTCTTCAGGGCCATCCTCTAGGTGAAAAGAGTCTTTATTCTTTCAATGGTGACCTGCATCTGCATATGCAAGGTTTCAAAGAGATTAAGACATGCAGGGGACTTCATGTTTGGGTGCCCTTCCAGGAACACTCCCTTTGTAGAAGCTGTTTTTCTCTCTTCTGCATTTCCCCTCTGGAGCCCCCTTCCATACTCTCGCGCGGAAGCCTGTCTTCCCCTCCTACACTCCATCTCTCTCTCTTCCCTTCCACTCAGTGTGGAAGCTGCTTTCCTCTCCTGGATTCCATCTTTCTGGATTCTCTCACTCAGAGTGAGAGTTAGCTGTTTCTTTCTCTCTCTTTCTCCTGTTTCTCTCTCTAAATAAATCATTTTCTATAAAAATAATAAAATAAAAAACAAAAAAATAAAAAATAAAGACATGCAGAAACTGGTGAATACGGTACTAAATTATCTCACTCAGACCTGTATTTTATCTTTATTACTAAACTAATCCTTTCCACAAAGTGGCTCTAAGTGTAGTTAATTTTCTAATTTTTTATATTTAACTTAATGTGAAATATAAACATATATTTATGGATATATATATATATAATCTATTATATATACATATATTTATGTATATATGATAAAAAATATACATTTATAAATATATGTATATATTACATACATATTTACACACATTATATATATATGCAATGGATACTTAGCTGTAAAAATAGAAGCACATCCTACCATTTGCCACAACATTGATGGACCTGGAAGACATTATGCTAAGTGAAGTAAAACAGAGACAGAATGATATTGCATCATGATCTCACTTACAGGTAGAATCTTTTAAAAAGGTCAAAACACAGCAAAAATAGAAGAATAAAATAGTGGTTATCAGGTGCAGGGGTCATGGTGAGGAAATGGGGAAATATAGTACAAAAGATACAAAGTAGTGATATATAGGATGAACACTCCTAGAGATCTAATGTGCAACATGAGGACTGTAGTTAATAAAATTGTATTGTATTAGGAATTTTTGTTAAAAAGATACTTTCTTTCATAGAGGTCTAAGAGATTGTGAAATATTTGTCATTAGCATGTGTGTTTTCTATATGTTTTATAATGCCTAGAAATGTGGTCCTCAGTTATCATTAAACATCAGAAACTCTTTGAAGCTTTAAAAAAAAAAAGAACTAATCTTGCTCCACAAACTCTGATATAAGAAGTTTGTAGGGGTCCCTATGCATACGCAATTTTGTAAACTTTACTAACTGATTTGGGAAACAACCATGCTTTCCAAGTACTGTATTAGAATGCTCAAAAACATTTGTCGAGTAAACTGAATATTTTTTAAGAGTTACAGTTAAAAAAAATTATAATGATTTAAGAATGACTTTGCATCCAAAGTACAAAATAAATTATCGTTGATAGATTTGAGGGAATCAGTCCATAAACTTCTGTTGTATTTTCAAACAACAAACAAACTAGAAAAGCTATATGTTATTTTTTCTAACAAATCTTAACAGGCATTGATTGCAGTGTCCAAAATTAATAGTAGGTACACAACCCATTTAATAAGAGGTCAGTTGGTCAAGTGTGGTGGCTCATGCCTGTAATCCCAGCACTTTGGGAGGCCAAATTGGGCAGATCACGAGGTCAGGAGTTGGAGACCAGCCTGGCCAACATGGCGGAACCCCATCTCTACTAAACATTACAAAAATTAGCCAGGCATGGTGGCATGTGCCTGTAATCCCAGCTACCTGGGAGGCTGAGGCAGGAGAATCACTCAAACCTGGGAGGCAGAGGTTGCAGTGAGCTGGGATCGCACCACTGCACTCCAGCCTGGGCTACAGAGCAAGACTCCATTTCCCAAAAAAAAAAAAAAGAAAAGAAAAGGTCAATTGATTTGGGGTCATTTTCATTTGGAAGGAGGCATAAATTAACTTACATGATGTTCTGCTAAAAAATGAATATGTCATTTTGATCCAAAAGGTGATTACCTTTACCTTAGGAAAGTCCATTCTATGTATTATAGTGAAAAGGAGAGCAAAATTGTCTGGCTAGAAGAAAAGGAAAAACACATTTTAATTTATTCGCTCAATGTATTCATTCTTCTGAATTATTTAACGTAAGTGTTATAAACTTCTTAATCAGATAGAGAAAATTTCAGAAGACATAGGAATAATTTGATTTAAAAAATTGATTTTTTTCCAGTTACCTCTGAACTCCATTGTTAACTCTGTTGCTTTCAACTTTGAGATCTATGTGAATTGCCCATGTAAAGTAATTTTTTTCACCCAATACTGACATACATCACCTTTCTTGAAGAATTAATTAACCTAAAAAAATACAGATTGAAAAGAGCCCACCATAATTTACATGTGTAATGTAATTCCCTAGAATGTAATTTTGTACCAGAGAATGGGTAATTTCTTTATTATTGTGAACTACTATGAATTTTAATAACTAAAAATAAATTATGAGTTGGTTTGAATCTGGTTTTCAAGACAGCTCCTTGGAAATTACAATAGCCTCTGTCATATGGCAAATATCACCCCATTTCCCTATTTATACAATGAGTGCTTTACTGTTGTTAATGGTATTGTTCTCAATAGTTGATATTGATCCTAGTATGTCAAACAGAAGTTAGGGAAATAAGAACTTCTGATACAGCCTTGACATGTGCTAGGGCAAGCACATGAGGGTATGGGTGTTCATTTCCTTGGTAACGATTGACAGTCCCTCACCTTCTCCCACCTTATAGTTTCCTCTCTAGACAACTCAACATGATGGTGTTACCAAAAGGTTAGGTACATGTACTCCAATCACAAAGATATATGAAGCCCTTTTAAAACTTATCCTGCCTTCAAAATATCTGAAATGCATTCATTGTAGGGGCCTTAAATGTGAATTTATTATTTTAAAAGTTCATTTCCTTTCCTTTTTTTCTTACATTTATGTTTACTGTTTGTTTATTGTGATTTCTTCACTTGAAATTATATTAAAATTTAAAATAATTATAGTGAAAATTAACAAATTGGTCAATAACTATAAAAAATGCCAACAAAAAATAATATGCATTTTAAAATACTGTCACACAATCAAGTTATACAAGAAAACATGCAAATACATACAACATACATGCTGTACAAGAACATCCCAAATATTCAAAATATTTACATTTTTTTCAGAACCATGTTATACTTGATTGTGTGTTTTAATAGTGTTGGTATTAGTAATTGAATTCCAGTATAAATCAGATATGTTAAAATAGTTGTTCATTTCTAATATTTCCTTCTAAAGGTTTTTAGAGCTTTGGAAATAGATTTCTGTGCTCACAATGACTATAAAGGGCATACTGAAAAGCATATCCCAATGGAAACCCCTTTGTATGATAGGGACTGCCTAAATTTTAATGACATTAACTCCCTGCAAATGACATTCATTTCCTGCATATGCAAATTTTCTTAATGTGAACCCCCCCATAACAGGTAGAATGTATAAAGTTAATGAAGCCATGTAATTACAATCACTATGGTGACTGCAATCCCCTGAGAGCAATAATGTGATAATATACACGAGTTTTTACTTTCTTTGGAAACACAGCTTATAATTTGAAAACAGATAGTAAAATATTTTCATTATCTTCCTCCAGCTCCTAAGGCAAAAGCAGGTACAAATAGATTATGCTCTTTATTAACTGAAAATAAAATGTTAAGAGAAAGGAAAAACACAATGTTTGTAATTGTGTATTTTCAACTTTCAATGACTTCATTTGGGTTCTGTGTAAAACCTTCTTTCCTTTTAATCAGAAAAACACCACGGTCATTGATTGCAGCCAGATATTTTTTCTTAAATTCTGATCTTTTATGGTTAATACAAGCAGGCTACATAACTAGTGCTTATTGCTATTGTGCTAACATGACATGACTAGTACTTTTAAACTGGGCAACAAAGTCTTCAAATATTTCTCAGTGATTTGAGGATCCTGGGAGTGAGAGTAAAAAGATGATTTTTAGGAACTCTTCCTGTGTTTTTAAATTATAATTATCTATGGTTTTGAGAGACCAGGAAACAAATAAACAGCACAAGAGAAAGTCTAAAACTCCTTAGGCTTGTCCTCAAGAGTTGCTAAGTCCATATTCAGTCTAAATGAAGACAATCATTCAGTATAGAACACTGATGGCCCAGGAATTTTTCATTAGCATTACATATGATGATACTTAAATTATTTTTCCCATTATCTTACATCTCTGTCCATTTATTTTGAAAAATACTATAAAAAGTTTAATTCTTCTTTTTCTATATCACCCAGGAATATAGGATGTTACATTTTAAGCCACTCATAAAGGCACTGAAATCAAACTATACCAAAACCATCTTATAAGGTATATGAATATAGTCCATAAATGAATCTCTCTTTACATGCCTATCAGTTGATTCCACTTACTTTTATCCTCTCACTCACTCAAAATGCGGAATTGTTTTTTCCAACAAAGCAGAATGTTCTGGGCAAGAGTTGGTGACACACAAATATATACTGACAATTTTGTGCTCCAAGAATAGCTGAGAAATATAGATTCCTACAAAATGAATAGTAGTAAAGTAAGATTCAGCTTTATGCAATTACATGTTTAAAAGATTAACTTTTTGAAATTGTTTTGAGAACATGAACTGTTTTTCTTAAATCTTCCAAATTAAATTCACTGTATCACATTAAAAATGGAACTAGATATCATCAAGCATGAGTAGATGCAATCAAGCACAAAAGTAATATTTTTGTTGTCTCTTATTTTTAATTAATAAACTTTAAGAGTTGTTTTAAGTTCGCAGCAAAGATGAGCAGAAAGTATAGACAATTCCCATATGCACAGCACAACCTTCCTTTATAGCTACAGCCTGGATCACAGTGACACATTTGTTACAATCCATGACACATTATTATTACTCAAGGTCCACAATTTATATTAAGGTTCACTCTTGGTATGGTACTTTTTAAATGCATAACAACATATATCCACCATTGTGGTATCACATACATTAACTTTATTATCCTAAAAAAGTCTCCCTCCCCTATAACTCCTGGGAGCCACTGATCTTTTTACTGTCTCCATAGTTTAACCTTTACTGGAATGTCATATGATAGCTGGAATTATATAGCATATGGTCTTCCAGATTGGCTTCTTTGACTTAATAATATGCATTTAAATCTTCTCCATGTCTTTTCATAGCTGGCTTGATAGTGCATTTTATTATAACTCTGAATAATATTGATTGTTGGGATGAACTGCAACTTACTTATCTATTAACCTAATAAAGGCTTTCTTTGTTTTGTCCAAATTTTGACAATTATAAGTAAAGCTGACATAAATATGCTGGGTTTTGTATGAAAATAAGTTTTCAATTCATTCAGGTAAATACTAAAGAGTATATAATAAATATTTTGACTCGACTACTAAATTTTTATGACAATAAGTTTTCATGACTTCACCTCTGGGTCAGAGCAATGTGTTTGGGGGATGGAATGTGTAGATTTAGGCTGATGTTTTAAAAAATACAAACGAAGAAAAAATACCTTGCTCTTTGGCTAATTCAGTAATTATTCCAAGATAATATGTAAAAATAATTAGAAAATATAACATAGAGATAGTATTTTAACATAAAATCGGTGTGTTTAACAGTAAGTACCATACTCCTATGGGGAGGAAATAAGTACAAAGTTCCTTTGAATTTCCAACAAGTCTTGCTTTATAACCAAGGAATATGAGATATTTTATATTAAACCAGTAAATTCAATATGATATCCATACTGAACAATGATACTAAATAAAGTTTATGGAAATATCATGGTGTTTATAACTTCAACTTTGAAAATTAGAAAAAATTATCTGGCTATTCTTGGTTTGTCCTGACACTAGATGATGATTTGTTTATATAAAAAGCAAATAAGCATTTTTATATGATCAAGCACATATCCATTTTCTGGCATGTATTCAATGTCTCTACCCTCTTTGTTTACTCTCTTTAAAACATATTCTTGAATTTCCTTAGATTTCAATTTCTCCCATGATGTAAAATGAGAGTGGAATTAGTGCCAGGCTTCTTCAGCATTGCAGGACATTGCCCAAGAGGCACTCATCAACCTCATCCAATCCAAATCGCTGAGGGGATCTGAACTGCAGGATAGTCTCAGGGGCGCTAAGAGCTGGGTAACGGTATGCAGGCTCACATGTATGGCATGTATCTCAAAAACTGACTGCAGGTCCCACTAATTGGTTCTCAGACTGTACCAAGAGGCCCAACTGTAAAACCTATAGACAGCTTACCTGCACGCTCTCAACTGACTGATGCTTGGCCTCAGCACCCCACATATGCCCCTGATATGGCATATGTGAATTTCTGCAGAAGACAAACATTGACCTCCACAGAGGGCATACCCATACTCCCACAGACAACACATAGAGGGCAGCAGCAGGCTCAACTCTGCAGCATGGGGAGAAGGTGCATAACCTTGAGTATTTCAAGATAGTTCCCTAAGGGGGAACAACAGATTTTCAGAGCCTTGCTTGATTTTGCAGAAACAAGAGAAGACACTCAATCGTAAGGCATCCCCACTAAAAGTGAACAAACTCTGGGCAGATGCATCCATAGAGATGGTCTGAGGGACCACTAAAATCTTCATCTCAGATGATTGATAAAGGTCTTTCTTTCTGGACATCAATAAGTAAAAACTTGAGGAGGAGACTGCGTCTTACAGTGCAAAGACAGCAATGCAAGACTTCAATGAACATAAAGAATCAAGAAAATATAACATCACTAAGAAAAATTGAATCTACAGTGGCTGATCTCAAAGAAATTAAGACCTACAAATTGCTTAAAGATAAATCAAAATAAGAATCTTAAAGAAGCTCAATAAGTTATAAGAACACAAATAGACAAATGAAATTTTAAAATATGTTAACAAAATGAGAAATTCAATATAGAGATAGAAACTATAAAAAGAACAAAACAGAAATTCTGAAGTTTAGGAATACAATGATTAAACTAAAAAATTTAATAGAGAGATTGAACAAAATATTTAAGCATAAAAAAGAATCCACAAACTCAAGAAGGATTATTTGAAATTGCCTAGGAGAGAAACTGTGTGTGTGTGTGAGAGAGAGAAAGAGAGAGACAGAGAGAGAGAGAGAGAGAGAGAAAGAGAGAGAGAAAGAAAAAAGCTAACTGAACTCATTGGACACCTTAGAGAGAAACAACATTACAAAATATCAAGAAGGAACAGATAAACAGAAAGGAGAAGGCTTAGCTGAAGAAATAATGAAAGAAAATTTCCCAAATCGGGGTAGGAAAATGAACACCCAAATCCATAATGCCCTAAGAACTCAAAATGGGCTGAATAGCAAGAAAATGTCACTGAAACACATCAAAACGAAATTGGCAAATTTAAAACTAGAGAAACTTTTTTGTCTTTCCAATTATAGTTTATTAAGATTGGGTTATTTTAATTTTTGAGTATTTTATGATAATATAATCTAGTGAGAGGAATTGGCAGCTAATTACAAATTTTGCTGTACTTTTCTTTTTTTCTTCCAACTTTTAAGTTCAAGGGTACACATGAAAGATGTGCAGGTTTGCTACCTAGGTAAATGTGTGCCATGGTGGTTTGCTGAATAGATCATCCCATCACCTAGGAAATAAGCCCAACATCCGTTAGCTATTCTTCCCAATCCTCTGCCTCCTCCCACTGCCCACCCTCCACCAGGCTCTAGTGTGTGCTGTTCTCCCTGCCCATGTGTCCATGTGATATCATCATTTAGCTTTGACTTATAAATGAGAACATACGGTATTTGGTTTTATGTTCTTGCATTAGTCAGCTAAAGATAATGACATCTAGCTCCATTCATATCTCTGCAAAAGGTATGATCCTGTTTCTTTTTATGGCTGCATAGTATTTCATGGTATATATGTACAAAATTTTATTTCTGCAGTGTAGGGATTGATAGTCATTTAGGTTGATTCCATGTCTTGCTATTGTGGATAGTGCTGCAATGAATATACAAGTGCAGTGTAAAAATAGAGAAACTCCTGAAAGCAGTAAGAGAAAAGCAGCTGGTCACATACAAGGGAAATACCATAAGACTATCGGCATATTTCTCAGAAGAAACCTTGTTGTCTAAAAGAGAGTTCAGAGATATATTCAGAATACTGAAAGAAAACATAAAAACCAGCCAACCAAGAATACTTTATACAGAAAAGCTCCCCCTTCAGAAACAGAGGAGAGGAAAAGACATTCACAAATAATCAAAAGCTAAGAGAGTTCATTACAACTAAACCTTGGCTACAAAAACTGATAAAAGATGTCCTTCAAGTTGAAATGGAAGGATACTAAATAACAATATAAATTCATATGAACTTAGTGGTAAAGGTAAGCAAATAGTCATATTCAGAATTCCTTACTACTACAATGGTGGTACATAAATTACTTCAATACTAGCATATAATTGTTTTTAAATTATTAAACATAAGTATAATAATAATTTATTTTAAAACTCATTATTAAAAATGTATTATTTTGCCATTAATAACAAAGTAACAATGGCGAAGTAAAAGTGTAGAGTTTTTGTATGCAATCAAACTTGGTTGTTACTAATTTGAAATTAACTATTATAACTATAAGATGG
This sequence comes from Aotus nancymaae, assembly GCF_030222135.1. Taxonomy (NCBI): domain Eukaryota; kingdom Metazoa; phylum Chordata; class Mammalia; order Primates; family Aotidae; genus Aotus; species Aotus nancymaae. Next base: position 10,631,140 of record NW_026988438.1, read on the forward strand.
TTTAGGTAAATTTTATGGCATCACAAAGAAAAGACAAAGATCTGCAACAGAGAAAGATAAACAATAAAAGTATAAGACTATAATAATTATCATCACAAAGGTAGTCAGGAAGAGAGAAAAAGAACTAAAAGCTACAAGACAAAGTGAAAACAACTAACAAATGGCAACAATTAATACTTGTCTATCAATAATTACTTTAAATGTAAATGGGATTGGGTACAGTGGCTAATATCTGTAATCTCAACAGTTTAGAGGGTTGAGACTGGAGAATCAGTTGAGGCCAGGAGTTTGAGACCAGCTTGGGCAACTGAGGAGACCCTCAGTAAGCTATGATCACACCGCTGCACTAAATTCAGGGCAATTGAATGAGAACCTGTCATGAATGAATGAACGAATGAATAAATAAATAAATAAATGTAAATTGATTAAATTACCTAATCAAAGACATAGAATGGCTAGATGGATAATAGAAAAAGAACAAACTATATGCTTCCTAGAAGATATTTACTTTAGCTTTAAGGAAATGCATAAGCTGCAAATGAAGGGATAGAGAAAGATATTCTGTGCCAATGACAACCAAAAATGAGCAGCTGGACAATACTTGTATCAGAAAAAAGTAATATCAAGTATCAGACAAAATAATAATATCAAGTATCAGACAAAAAAATAATATCAAGTATCTTTTCTGGCCCCAAGGGTTTGTAACTAGAAAGTAATAACATAAGTAAAATTGAAAAATTGACAAATATGTAGAAATCAAGTATCATATTCCTGAACAACAAATGTACCAAATAATAAATTAAAAAGAAAATCAAAAATATCTTGAAACATGTTAAAAAGAAAGCACAGGGCCGGGCGCGGTGGCTCACGCCTGTAATCCCAGCACTTTGGGAGGCCGAGGCAAGTGGATCACGAGGTCAAGAGATCAAGACTTTCCTGGTCAACATGGTGAAACCCCATCTCTACTAAAAGTACAAAAAATTAGCTGGGCATGGTGGCGCGTGCCTGTAATCCCAGCTACTCAGGAGGCTGAGGCAGGGGAATTGCCTGAACCCAGGAGGCGGAGGTTGCGGTGAGCCGAGATGGCGCCATTGCAGTCCAGCCTGGGTAACAAGAGCGAAACTCCGGCTCAAAAAAAAAAAAAAAAAAAAAAAAAGCACAACATACTAAAACTTAATGAATGTAGTTAAAGCAGTTCTCAGAGGAACTTTTAGGGTAATAAAAACCTACATTAAGAGAGAAAAAAAAAAAAGGTCAGGTGCAGTGTGTGATGCCTGTATAATCTGAGCACTTTGAGAGACTTAGCCAGGAGGGTAGCTTGAGCCTAGGAGTTTGAGACTAGTCAGGGCAACACAGCCATATCTTGTCTCTTAAAAAAAAAGAAAATTGAAAAATTAGCCAGGTGTTGTGGTGCATGCCTATAGCCCTAGCTACCTGGGAGGCTGAGGCAGGAGGATTACTTAATCCCAGGGTGTATAGGCTGCAGTAAGCTGTGATTGCATCACTGCATTCCAGCTTGGATGACAGTGAGACTCTGTCTCCAGAAAAGAAAATTAAAAAAAAAAAAAAATCCCAAATAAACAAATTACCTTTACACCTCAAGAAACTTGAATAAGAAGAACAAACTAAACCCAAAGTCAGCAGGAGGCAAGAAGTTAATAAAGATCAGATGGAAATAAATAAAATACAGACCAGAAAAACAACAGAAAACAGAAAGTTGACATTTTTTGGAAAGGTAAACAAAAGCTTTAGCTAGACTAACTAGGAAAGATAGAAAATTCAAATACATAAAATTATAAATGTAAGATGAGACATTACAATTGACACCAAAGAAATACCAATGCATCATTAGATTACTATGAACACTTTCATGTCAATGAATTAGGTAACGTAGAAGAAATAAATAAATTCATAGAAACATACAATTTATACCAACTGGATCAAGAAGAAATAACAAATCTAAATAGACCAGCAATAAATGAGGAGATTGACTCATTGATCAAAAACTGCCCAAGAAAAGCCCAAGACTACATGGCTTCACTGGTAAATTCTACCAAACATTTGAAGAATTAATGCCAATTATTCCCAAACTCTACCAAAAAAAAAAAAAAAAAAAAATCAAAGAGGAAGGAACACCTTGAATCTCACTCTATAAGGCCGGCATTCTCATGATACCAAAGGCAGAATAAATTCTAAAACAAAGCAAATTACAGCCAATATCCGTGATTAACATATATATATATATATATATATATATATATATATATATATATATATAATGTATTTATAATGTCAACAACTTAAACAGCACATTAAAAGGATCATAGATCACGTCAAGTAGAATTTATCCCTAAAATGCAAGGAAACATAAACAAATCATAAATATGACATACCACATTAACTAAATGAGTGATATGATTATATAATGATCATATGATCATCTTAATAGATATTTTAAAAAAAGATATTTGGCAAAATGTAACACGCTTGCATGATGAAAATGCTCAACAAACTAAGTATAAAAAGAATGTACCTGAATATAATAAAGGCCATATTTATTGGCCATGACAAGCTCACAGATAACATTATCTTCTGTTGAGAAATGAAGAGGTTTTTCTGCAACATCAAGAACAAGGCAAGGACGTCCACTCTAGTCACTTCTATTCAAAATAGTACTGGAAGTCCTAGCAAGGTGTATTAGGCAAGAAAGATAAATAAAAGGCATCCAAATGAGAAAGGAAGAAGTAAAACTGTCTCTGTTTGCAGATGACATGCTCTTATATACAGAAAACCTTAAAGACTTCATAACTAAATGAAATTGGTAGAATAAATGATATTTGACGGAATTTACCAGTGAAGCCATGTGGTCTTGGGCTTTTCATTGTTGGGTCGTTTTTGATCTATGAGTCCATCTCCTCATTTATTGTTGGTCTATTTAGATTTCCTATTTATGCTTGATTCCATCAGTATAGATTCTATATTTCTATTAATTTATTCATTTCTTCTAGGTTACCTAATTCATTGGCATAGAAGTGTTCATAGTCTAATGATGCATTTACATTTCTGTGGTATCAGTTGCAATGTCTTATCTTTCATTTATAATTTTATGTATTTGAATCTTCTGTATTTCCTAGTTAGTCTAAAGGCTTTGTTTACTTTTCAAAAAAAAAAAAAACCTCTCTCTTTTTTTTTTCTGTTCTGAACTTCATTTTTTTTATGGAGTCTAAGGTTTTCATTTATGTTAGAATAAATGAATTCATTAACATCTAAGGATACAAAATCTACATACAAAAACCAATTGTATTTTAATACATTAAAAATAAATTATCAAAAAATGAAATAAGAAAGCAATTTCATTTATAATAAAATGAAAATAATTAAATGATTATAACTAAACTTAACCAAGAAAGTAAAGATCTGTACACTAAACATTATAAAATAGTGATGAAAGAAATTGAGGAAGATGCACATAAATTTAAAAGTACCCTGTGTTCATGAATTGGAAGAAGTAATATTTTTTAAATGTCCATACTGCCCAAAGTGATCTGCAGATTAAATGTAATTCAAAATTGCAATGGTATTTTTATAGAAATAGAAAAAGTTCTAAAATTCAAGTAGAACCACACACAAAAAAAATGAATAGCCAAAGAAATCTTGAAGAAAAAAAAAAAAACAAAACAAAACTAGAGTAGTTGCACTTCCTGATTTCAAGTTATATTACAAAACTATCATAATCAAAATCATATAGTATTGGCATAAAAACAGAAACATAGACCTATTGAACAGAATAGAAAACAGAGAAATAAATTTCTTTTTTTTTTTTTTTTTGAGATGGAGCTTCGCTCTTGTTACCCAGGCTGGAGTGCAATGGTGCAATCTCGGCTCACCGCAACCTCCACCTCCTGGGTTCAGGCAATTCTCCTGCCTCAGCCTCCTGAGTAGCTGGGATTACAGGCACGCGCCACCGTGCCCAGCTAATTTTTTGTATTTTTAGTAGAGACGGGGTTTCACCATGTTGACCAGGATGGTCTCGATCTCCTGACCTCGTGATCCACCCGCCTCGGCCTCCCAAAGTGCTGGGATTACAGACGTGAGCCACCGCGCCCGGCCCACAAATTTCTACATACATGGCCAACTAATCTTACACAAGAGTGCCAGAATACAGAATGAGGAAAAGATATTCCCTTTAATAGATGGTCTTGGGAAAAGTGAATCTCCAAGTTAAAAATATGAAATTGAACTCTATCTTACACCATACACAAAAAAACCTACTCTAAATCGATCTTAAGACTTAAATGTAAGACCTGAAACTATGGAACCCCTGGAAGAAAACATGGGAAAAAAACTCTTTGATATTGGTCTTGGTAATGAAATTTTGGATATGACCCCCAAAACACAGGCAACAAAAGCAAAAATAAACATGTGGGACTATATCAAACAAAAAAGATGCACATCAAAGGAAACAATCAACATAGTGCAAAGGAAACTTGTAGAATGGGAAAAATATCTGCAAGCTATATATCTGATAAGGAGTAGATACCCAAAATATATAAGGAACTCATAAATTTGAATATCAAAAAACAACAAATAACACAATCAAAAAATTGGCAAATAACCTACATAGACATTCTTGCAAAGAAGACATATGAATGGAGAAGTTATATGAAAAGTTATTCAATATCACTAGTCATTAAGGAAATGCAAATCAAAACCACAATGGTATCACCTCACTTCTGTTAGGATGGTATTGTTAAAAGAAAAAAAAAAAAGAAAGCAAATGTTAGCAAGGATGTGGAGAAAAAGGTATCTTTTTACAGTGTTGATAGAAATGTAAATTGATATAGCCATTATGGAAAACATCACGGAGATTTCTCAAAATACTAAAAAATAGAACTACCATAAAATCCAACAATCCAACTTCTAGGTATTTGTCCAGAGAATAAAAGTCACAGTCTAGAAGAGAAACCTGGACTCTGTGTTCAGTGCAAGATTCACAATAGTCTAGACATGGAAACAACCAAAGCGCCCATTGACGGATGACTAGATAAAGAAAATATGGTTTAATACAAGGAAATAATCCTCAGCTTCTAAAATAAAAGCAAATTCTGTCATTTGTGACAACATGAGTGGGCTTAAAGAACATCATGCTAAGTGAAATAAGCCAGACATGGAAGGAGAAATACTATATAATCTCACTTATATGTGGAACCTCAAATAGTCAAACTCATAAAAGGAGAGAGTACTTGGTTACCAGGGCCTAGAGGAGAGAGATTTGGGGAGATACTGGTCAAGGTGTATGATGTTTCAGTTATGCATGATAAATAAATTCTGGAGATCTAAATCACTACGTGGTGACTCTAATTTACAATACAGTGTGGTATAATGGAAATTTGCTAAGAAGGTGAATCCTAAGTGCCTTAGTCCATTCAGTCTATAATAACAAAATGCCATAAACTGAGTATTTAAAAACAACATAAATATATCTTTCACAGCTCTAGAGATTCACAAGACCAAGATCAAGGCTCTAGCAGATTTTTATCTGATGATGGGCCATTTACTGGTTGATAGATGATAGCTTCTAGTTTTATCCACACACAGTAGATGAGACAAAGGCGTCTTTGGGTCTATTTTATGGGACATGACTCCCATTCATGAGGACTCTACCCTCATGACCTGATCACCTCCAAAAAGGGACCATTTCTTAATCCTATCATTTTGGGGGTTAAGATTTTAACATATGAATTTTAAGGGGGCACAAATATTTAAACCATAGCATTCCACCCTGGGCCCTCAAAACACATGTCCTTCTCACTTGCAAAATACATTCATTCCATCCCAATATCCCCAAATATTTTATTCAGTATCTAGTGAGGTCTTACTTTCTAGTTTACAGATGGCACCTTTTATAATAGCTGTTTCCTCACATAGTAAAAGAAATAAATAAGCTCTCTTAGGCTCATCTTACAAGGGCAGAAACTCATTCATGAGGGCCCTGACTTCATGACCTAAGCATCTTCCCCAAAGATTCACCTTCCCCAATGGCCCACCTTCTAATGATATCATTTTTGGGGTTAGGATTTCAACATATGTATTTGGGAGTGACACAGACTTTCAGACCATAGCATTCCATCCTGGGCCTCCCAAAATGTATATCATGAATTCATTCTATCTCAATAGCTCCCAAAGTTTTAACTCCCATATGGTGATGAAGTGTGGGGAACAGTGCCCTCAGGTGGTGACAGGCACCAACCATCGAGATCCCAGGGGCACCAGCAACCCCTCCTATGAAATCACTCTGTACCCTGAGACCCTATAAAGAACCGTTCTACTCTTTGATTCTTTAAGTTTGAATATTTTACATCTTGTAAGTGAAACCATGAAGTATTTGTCTTCACGTGACTGGCTTATTTCACTTTGCATCATAACGTTTTCAAGGCTCATCTACGTCTTTGCATGTGGCAGCATTTACATTTTTTTCAAATGCTGAATAGTATTTCATTTTATATATACATAAGAATAGGAATTCTTTTGAGGTGGGGTCTCACTATGTTGGCCAGGTTGGTTTTGAACTCTTGGTCTCAAGCAAGTCTCCTGCTTAGGCCTCCTAAAATGCTAGAATTACAGGCATGAGCTACCACACCCAGAAGAATAGGGTTTTAAAAACCGAATATATTTTAAATGTACAACTTCATGATTTGATATATGGATAAGTTGTAAAAGAGTCATTATAATCAAGATAATTAACATATCCATCTCCTCACATAGTTGCCTTTCATGTATATTAGTGTGTGTGTGTGTGTATGTGTGTGTGTATGTGTGCAATACAGTATTATGCCAGATGAATAGTTCAGGAGATCTGCTGTACAACGATGTGCCTATAATTAGCAAGAGATTACTAAACTAATGTTGATGTTTCAGTTTTCATCTTACTTGACCTGGCTGCTGCATTTGGTTTATTTACCTCTATCATCTTGATCTACTTCCTTATAAGACATCATACTCTCTTAGCTTTCCTTCAGTCTCACTTCTCCTCCTTCCCAGTGTTTTTGACAGGATCTTCTTATCTATCTCATCTTTTTATCATGGTGTAGGACAGGGATCTGTCTTTGGTCTTCTTTTCTTAATATGCACTCGCTTTTTTGTTGATGTCCTCCTGTGTCAAGCATTTACTTATATAAATGCTACTAACTTCTAATTTTATATCTGCAGCCCAGACCTTTCTCATGAACTTCACAAATATTTGTCGAATTAACAAGTGCATGTTCTTAAAGTGATGAGTACCTAGAGAACAGTCACACAAGGCTTCAAAAGGACGATAACACTTATTTCGTCAATGAAAATTATTTGATTAAATACCACCAAGAAAAAAAACTTCAAATTGAATAGAAATGCTTTCATTACTGTAGGTGGGCTATCTGAAATAACATAGTTCAATAGTTTTACTAACATCAAAATTAGGGAAGAGCCTATCTCTTTATCTCAACTTTCTGATGAAAACAACCTGGCTTTCTTCTGAGTAGACCATCTTAAATCATTTACTCATCTCTGAGCCCATTGCTGTGTCCACTATGCTCCAATGCCAAGGTTGAGGAATAGACTCATAAGCAAAGCAGCATGCAAAGAGTGATGGAACAACATGAAAATTGACAATGTGTATGTTTTGAGGGAATGGTTAGTAATAAGTGTACTTGGAGCATAAATTGCATGGAAGTTTATAGTAAGTAATAAAGCTGAAAGCATGAAAGGAACAAAAAGCATATTATTTTGAAAGGACAAGTTAACATGCTTCAAGTTCCTTCCCTTTCTTTGGAAACTCAAAATCATTAGTCCTAAAGATGTGGTGAACACTGAATATTGTTTGTTGTTGTTGTTGTTGGTGGTGGTCTTGGTGGTTTTGTTTTTAAGGCAAGTCTTGCTCTTGTCACCCAGGCTGGAATGCAGTGGCATGATCTTGGCTCACTGCAACCTTCACCTCCCAAGTTCAAGTATCCTCCTGCCTTAGAAGCCAGAGTAGCTGGGATTACAGGGGCTAGCCACCCATGCACGACTAATTTTTTCTATTTTTAGTAGACACAGGATTTCACCATGTTGGCCAGGCTGGTCTCAAATCTCGAGTGATTTGCCCACCTCAGCCTCCTGAAGTGCTGGGATTATAGGTGTGAGCCATGGTGCCTGGCCAAAGATTGAATGTTCTGTGATGTCACCTCGAGTAGATATGTGTGATAACATTTGACTGTTAAGACTATTGGTTTTGTAGTGATCACTTTTTTAAGGTTTTGCAGGATTTTAAGCACAATTAGTAGTATTTTTTTCAAATTTTGAAATTGTCTAAAATCTTTAAAAATGTAATTTATTAAATACTGATTTGATATAATTGAAGCCAAATAATGTTATACAGAGGTCTAAAGGCCTTTGAAGCCTTGGTAGTCTCAAAAAGTAGACATGGTATTATTAGGATTTTATGAATCAGTGTCTTTATGAGTTAATAATACCAATGTCTTAACAGATTTTATTGATAATTTCAAAGCTTTACATTTTATTTGAAACTTTTAATAAGAGTTTCCAAATAAGTACTGTATTTTTTCCTTTTAGCAAAACTGGAAGTTATCTCAATATTTGCCATTATTATACTAGCACCTACCAAGATTTCTTTTCACAACTTATGGACAAAACAAATAGTCAACAAGCTTATATTTTTACCATCCCTATTCCATAACAGCAGTAATCCAGAAACCAACAATAACATTATCATTATTATTTTATTGATACTGTATGAACTGTTTGTATGATTATCACTTATTATTAATCAAGGACCATTGTTTCCTAGTAAACAACATGTTATAGATTTAAACAAAGCTTTTTGTTTCAAAGACAAATGCCATTCTCCATCAATAGGACATCTACAAATATGTTTAGGCTTCATTCTATATGTTGACCATTTTCTCTTTATTTCCTTTTTCCCCAATACAGTTACAATTGAAAACAGTGCCTACAACCACAGTTCTCCACACAAACACGTTGAAGTAAATATGTGCTTCATGTTTGCCCATTACTCTCTAAGTCAGCACACAAAAAAGGGAAATGACCCTCACTGTTTCAGGTCTCTAGGATTTGATTGGGTCACATTTGTAATTGAAGAGGCTGAATTATATCCAAGCAGTTGAAGCAGTCTCAAGTATCCTTCCTAACATGATAAAATGTTCAGCCTCCATACTTCCTTTATTATAGTCATTCAAAGCTAAACTATTGCTATAAATTCTATCACAGGATCCTCATTCCTTGCACTATGATTATGTAGGAAGTAGCTCTGAGATCCCTGTCAAATTTATCTCTGAGTGTGTGTCCCTTTTCTATTTTATTCCAGTGTATGACTCTCCAACCATTTAATGCATTTCAATAAAAATATTTATTTTACTATTTCAATAGCAGACTAGCTCTATGATGTTTCTGGCTGTTCACAATCTGAATAGCATTGAAAACACTATAATGTTACTGCCTGTCATTTACAAGCTAACTATCATTTGCACAAAACTGTACAATGACGTGATGAAATTGGTTCTTACAAAATTGTTAGCCACCAGAGAGAAAGCTAATATTGTCTAGAATAGGAATGGGATTGTTCTCCGGAATGGAGAACATTAAGAGTTAAATGACCAAGAACTGCTTGGAATGAGAATTCTCCAACTCTCTCAACATTATTGAAGAGGACTGGGTGCACATACCCACAAGAATTATCAACTATGAAAAGCCTGCAAATATATGAATGTTATATGTAGACAACAGCTAAGGTAGAGGAGGAAATGCTGAAATATTATGTGAACTATGCCTATTCCTATACTTCATCTACCTACACTAGTTTGTAATTATGGTGAATAAGTATAGCCAAAGTATTTGGCTTTGCTTTCTTCCTCCCTGCCAACCTCTTTTCATTCTTTCCTCTATAACCTCTTTACCTTTCCCACTCTCTTTCCTTTTTGATTATCATGACAGAAAAACCAGTAGCAGGGCTCAGGTGTTTTATTTTTCAAGGTATAATATATGTTTGGTATTTAAAATGTGTAGAATATATACTTTCAACTTTGATATCTTCTACCACGTCTCCAGATTCTACCTGCTCTATTATAAAAGCAAAATTTGTTAATTACAAAATTAATATATTTTTCTAAGAAAATAAACCAAAACAAAACAAAAAGCATGCTACCTATTCCAAGGAAACGTCCAGGAATTATTGGGCCGTTGTTCTTTTTTTTTCTGAAATTGCGTAACCCATTTTAAAACTCTTTATGACCCTTTTTTATTGAATTCTTATAACAATGATGTAATTTTTCACTATTCTAGAATGTAGGTCAAGCTATGTCTAAGTAGCCGCTGATTGCCCATAGTTCATAACGCAAATAAATCCTTATCCTTAAGGTAATGTAGTGGCTTTATATATCCCTTAACATGATTTACAATTATGTTTCTAAAGTTGCAGTCAGTTTCTTCTAAAAGTAGAATGGGAAGCTTAAAAAAACTATTTCAAGTATCTAGGAGTATGATCAAGATAATAAGACTAATTACCAAAAAGAGAAAATGTGATAATGCAAAATTCAAGCATTTTGAAACAACAGACTTACTGGAATACAAAATCTCCATCTAGCTCTCAGCTTTCACATTACAGAGCACTTTATGAAAAACGAACAATCCCACTCAGCCTCCGAAATCTAAGAAGAGTCTTGAAAATAAAAACTAACCCCAGAAGCTGGCATTTACAATTGAAGAGGAAAACAACCATCACAAGATGAAAGCCTTAAGGTAGTGAAACCCATATTGTAGTGATGTATGTTATAGGTACAATTAACTGTCAACATCATTAGGCAAAACTCTAACAGATAGTATTTGTTATCACTGCTTGGAGAAGAATATTGTCATATGCAATAAACAAATGATGGCCAATGCTCCTATGGGCAAAACCAAAAGAACAGTAAGAGACAGTTGCTTCTATCATTGTAGTTTAAACACTTGAAAATTTATTGTCAAGAGTGAGCAGAGTGGACTGATTAAAAGCATAGGTTTCAAAGTACTATGGACCTTGATACATATATATAATCCAGGTTCTGTCCATGTAAGTTCGGGCAACTTAACCTAAACGTTTTCATCTGTAAATTCAGAATACCAATGTATATTTACCAGAAAAGTATGTAAGATGCTTACCATAGGTCCTACATATATAAACATTAAATACATTGTAATTATTATTAGAAAATGTCTGACTTTAACTCCACAGAGTGTCAAACAAAAATAGGCTCATCTTACTCCAAAGAAGATCTCACTGAATATAAGGAAGAATTTTCTGATCATGTGGTTAATTAGACATTCAGCACACTAAAATGAGAGGTATGCCTTCACACTTAAAGATCACCTCCCACCTCCATTTCTGTAACTGGCAGTCATCCCAGATTCTCTTGAGAGTTTGCAAAAAAGATTCTATCAATTCTTAGTGCTGTCATCTAGAAAATAAAAACAAACCAGCAAAAAAGTATCCGTGTCAAACTATGTTGAAGATCAAAAAGTGAAGTCTAACTTTAAAAAGTTTTCTCTGCCATGTGAATGATTAATTTTATAAAGAAATGAACATGAAAATCTGCCCTGAGCACAAAGAATGTAACCATTACTGTGCTATAAATACCCGAGGCTGAATGGGGAGATACCGAGGAAAAGGACAGTGAAACTCATGACACCTTTAAAAAGCCCTTTTTTTACAGGTTCTAAATCAAAAACAGATTATTCACCAGAAGCTTTTTGATACCTTGAAGGGTTTCTTGGCTGTTTCTTTGGAAGCTATCATTCACCAGTTCGCACTGATGCAACATTAGCTGTCACTCAGATAGGAGCTTAAAATTGCTGTCACACGGAGGGAAAATCAGTACGAGGAAGAAAGTGCCTTTGTAAACTCAGGAAACATATTTTCTTTAAAATGGAAAGGCTGACCATGTGATAAATGCTTTTCATATGGATAAAACCACTTGCTACTTCAAGAAGCATGCACAAGCCTTCTGAGAACTGCGGCTCTCAGAGTTTTTTCTTTAGATCACATGCATGATTTAACTTTTCCGGGTGCCTTCCTAGAACCTACATCTTGCATTTCTCTTCCTCATTTCCCCACTTTCTTTATTCTTCTGCTTCAAGTAAGACCAATTAAAATAACTCTTAAGTTAGAAATAAGGCTTTGAATCGAGATTAAAGGAGCTAAGGGTTATTTGGCAGACATTAGATGGAGAATTTAAGTTTTTAAATGTGTAACATATTTTATGGTGATTCAATTTAATTCAACAAATGTTTGTTGAACACTGAAAATGTTCCTAGTTTTGTACTAAGCATCATACAGGGACAGAAAGAAGAAATAAAGAAGATATTGACCATCAAGGGGCTTTAATATAGAAGGCAAATATTTTCAAGTATGCAAATGTTTTACAGTTTGTTGTAAATGCTTCAATGGCTTTAAAGATTTAGATAGATAACTGTGGAGAGAGTGGCTGCAAGAAACAAACAAATACTTTTCACTGGTTTTCATCAAAGAAGGCTATATGGAGCCAAATCTATAGAGGTGGACCCAAAGGTTCAGGAAGGCAATCTAAACTGGGAGAAGAATCAAAGGCAATGGATTCTGGGATATGGAGACTTCAAGATTAGTTATAGCATAAAATAAATGAAGAAAAGGGATGTCAATTGTCTAAAAAGGGTAGCTTGGCATTAGATCTTAGACTTACATGTTATACTAGGGAACTGGGATTATGGGAAACTTTTACTGTTTTGGAGCCTCCATAATTTTTAAGCAGTGAAGTTACAAGATCAGAGTTATAGGTTGGAAGGATAAACAGATTGCCATGTAGGGATCAATTGGAGGTGGAAGATATCAGCAAGTCCAATTTAAAGATTATTGCAGTACAAAACAGAAAAACACAGGTCTGAGCTATGCAGTGTTGATGAAGAAGAGGGAACATATTTAGAAATGACATGTGAGGGTATACTTGATAGAACCAGGTCATATAGGGAGATTGATTTGACAATTACCTCAAAATTTTAAGACTAGTCTGCAAGAGAAGTAGTAACTTCTAATTAAAAAAAGCAATAAATGACAAAAATGACTAGAGAAAAAAGTAGGAATAAGGGTCAGTTTTTGGACAGATTAAGATAATTGGCTACAGGCCATGTGCAGGGGCTCACGCCTGTAATCACAGCAGTTTGGGAGGCTAAGGTGGATGGATCACAAGGTCAAGAGATCGAGACCATCCTGGGCAACATGGTGAAATCCTGTCTCTTTTAAAAATACAAAAATTAGCTGTGTATGTTAGTGTCTATGCCTGTAGGCTCTGCTACTCAGGAGGCTGAGGCAGGAGAATCACTTGAACCCAGGAGGTAGAGGTTGCAGTGAGTTGAGATCATGTCACTGTACTCCAGCTTGGAGACAGAGCGAAACTCCGTCTCAAAAAAAAAAAAAAAAAAAAAAAAAAAAAAGAAAGATTGTTGGCTATAAGAGGTTAAATGTTAATAGACTGCTCACTCATTCAGCAAAATGTTGGGAGAGCTTCCAGATAACCAGTATATGACATGGAATGAACATAAAAAAATTTTTAGGTTGCTTTCTAAAACTATGTGAAACAATGATCCCATTTATTGATTTTTTTTTTTTGTTATTTTTCTAGCACATAGTTTAGAATTAACTGTACATTGAAAGCTTCTGTTTCACTCAGTCTGGAATTTCCATACTTCTATGAAAATGTTTGCTTTTGTCTAGGGTACATATGTTCACAGAAATGTAAACATTGAGAATAAAAGTTTAAAGTGATTGTTTTAGGTCATCATAACCAATAAAATGTGCCATCAGTTTCAGGTAGTAAAGAAAAGCAGGTAATTCTGATGAGTACTCTTTTTAAAAATTATGCAGTACAAAACTATAACTAATATGTTAGATCCTGAACTGCCCTAACCTTAAAATTTTCATGAGGTGAAATTAAGAAACAACAAATAACAAAATATGTAGTGTTGATGTTTGGTAAGTGGATTGCATTTATATATTTGATAGAACATGGAACTTTATCTTAGGTCCTTCATGGTGAACTTTCCCAGCATGATTTAATAAAACTGTAGAATGTGAATAAATAAACTAGTATAAGAGTCATTACTTTCATTAAGAATATTACAGTGAATAAATTAACCCAAAACAATAAAACCTGAGCAGTTGATATATGTAAGTCATTTACATCTTGTAGACTCATTTGGGGTAGGAAGAATAAATGTGTTATGGTGGAGGTTTCATTAGCACTTGCATTTCAATTGACTTCAAATACACAATAAGAATACAAAAGCAATAAATATCATCCATAAACAAGAATATCATACAAGGCTGTGGCTTTTTGTTTTTTAACAAGATGTTCTGTGCCATTACACTTTAATAGTCTTGCTGAATTTTCAACGTGAAAAAAAGCTAAAGAGTCCTGCCGTGGTGCCATCATTGTATTCTGCAGCCATATTTTATCCTGCTTTGTTATATCACTCTGCATTTAAAGCTACGTACATGATGATGTCTCCTGGGAAATGGCAGAGATGCTGCAGGAAAACTTAAATATATAGTAGCATCTTTCAGCATTCTGTACCTGATGCTAAAGAGTTTGGTTCAGGCAGTGCAAAATAAATACTCGGTGTAAGTAGCATAATAACAGAATGTCATATCCACAGGATTTATAAGCCTGGGAATTATTTGGCAGATACAGGTATTTAAAAGTTATTTTCATTTAGTATCTTATTAGTATCCTGGTAGATATACTAAAAGGATCTGCTTATTGCACTCTTGCGGGGAGTATAAAGCCAAAGAGATTTCCTCTGACAGCTGGCCATGTGCTGCTCTATTTACACTGCATCCTTTTGGGGATAAGATTTCTTTTTAATCCTGTCTAGACCAGTGTTATTTTTCAAAAACTTTTATATTGTATATCAGACTAGAATGAGAACTCTAGGTTTCAGTGTAGAATTAGAATCTTCTTGGTGGTCCAACAAGCTACAGAGAAAAAAGCAGCAAAAACAAAATAAAAAATAATCACTTTGTGATGAAGCTTGAAGAATATTTAAACTGCATACTGAATATAGCAATTACAAGAAAGGGCCTTTGGAGATACATTTGGAGAGGAATCAACTTCAGTTAATACAGATTAGGCCCCACTTGTCATAGCTATGGTGCCTCCAGAAGAAGAAACTTTGTGGTAGCCCTTATAGAATCATGAAGCAAAGTCCTAGCCCTTTGCTAGGATAAAACTGATGATCAGGGTTACACTGATGATCACAAGCCTGAAAATCTCTCAGCTCCCTGGAGGAATTGTACTCCAGACTCAATTCAAGTACTTCAACTTGCAAGACAATAGGAATCAGAAACAACTTATGCCAGACTGACCATAATATATCTATGCACCTCACCTGTCTCCTCCCTTGACAGGCTCTTCCTTCAACTTTCAGGAATGCCACTTCCTCAGAGAAGCATATTGTGATCATCCTGCCTAAAAGTAGCCCCTACCCCCAACTCATTTTCTTTTTATCACTCTGCTGCATTTGCTTCTTCATAGTATCACAATATATAGTCATTAAGGTAACAGATTTGTTTTCTTGCTTACGTGCTATGACTTTCTCATCAAAATGTAATCTGCAAAGAAGGCAACAATGTCTTCATTGCACTACTCTAGATCCAGGACGTTGCATAGTACATGACACATACTCAAGTTTAGTCCATATTTTGAAAGGATAGAAGAAAGGAAAAAATAATAAAAAGAAGGAAGAGAAAGGGGAAAAAGGAAGGAAAAGGAGCAGAATGCTATACATTTTTGACCCTTTTTGTTTGTTTTATTAGACTTCTGCTAACCATCAATAGTGTTTGACTAGGGTTGCATGACAACTGCTTTGAGCCTTATTTTTTTTAATGAAAAAAACAGAATTGGCTGATACTTGCCAGGGATAGATGATGGAATTATCTGTGAAACACTTTGGAAATTGTCAAGCATAATATATAAAAATTTTTGATCTATAAAGCCCCCAAATTGTAAAATATTATTATTAGCCGAAGTTACTGCTTCTCTACTAAGCACAATCGCAAAACTAGTAGTTTCATTCTGGTGTCTCCTGTAACCATAAGTATGATTGATTTAAAGGAATTAAAGGTCCCTCAAATATATATAGTGTCTTTATTAAATTCAATTATTATTGAATTTAGCACTAAATTATTCTGTTAATTTAGCACTTGAGAATGCCCTTTTCATAGGAAAACATAGTAAACATATTTCTGAACAATTTTATGCCAGAAGCCACTCTATACTTTTTATATATTTTATCTCATTTAATTTTTACAGAATCACATGAGGTAGTAGCTAATTATTCTTACATTTGTTTTACGATGAGTTAATGAAGGCACAGAGAGATTCAGTAACCTGCTCAAGGATCCAATGCAGTAAGGCGGAGGTAGATGCTGGATTTAAAGAGAACATCTGGCTCCAGGGCCAGCTCTTTTAACCTGAGCAATGCAGGTCTCTTAACAGGTAATATACATGTAATTCTGTAATTATGTGGTCTCTGAAATTGCTCCCAGAATTGGATCTTGAATCTAAAATTCTGTTCCACTAACAGCACCAGGATGGTTTTCTTTCATATTCTCAGTAAGCATATAAAACAGTGACACAGAGATCAGAATTTTCAAACACCCAAAAAGTTTTTAAAAGAATTATCAACTTAAAACAAAAACAAAAACTTGGCTTTGGGTTTAGTCCTGAGATTATTCCTTACTCTTCCAAAGTCCTCATTTTGTGTTGTACTTAGAGACTCTTTTTTTTAGAGACGGGGTCTCTCTATGTTGCCCAGGCTGGAGTGCAGTGGCTATTCACAGGTGCAATCCCACTACTGATTAGAAGGAACAAGTGTGTATCAGAAAGCTGAACAGGCTCCTCTGTACAACACAGGTCTCTATGAGCCACTCCTCCTACTCACCCCTAAGAACCTCTCTCCCCATATTACTAGCTGGTGAATAGAACTAATGATATCTGGGTGCTATACTATCGTTGGTGTGTTCGGCTTGAAAAAACTGAAGAATCACTGGTTTAACTGGTTAGACATTCGTGTGGGAAGCATGTTGAGGGCAGATGGGGGTGGATTTTGTTCTACGTTGCCTGAATAAAAATGTATTATTGTTTCCAAGACTATCAGTAGAAATATTATGTCAATAATAAATACAAGAATAATAGCTAATGTTTTTGAAGTGTTTGCTCTCTGCTTACTAAATACCCTAAGCATTTTAACATGAATTAACATAAGGCTTCCTAATAAATAATCTACATAACATGTACCTCTATTACCACCATTTTACAGAAGAAACTGTTTCAGAGATTTTGTCCACTTACCCAAGAGCATCCACCACTATCTCACAATACCTCCTGCACAACATAAATATGTGCACCACACACTAAACACACACACATACACATATACTTTCTCTTTCTTCCTTACATTTCTGCCTGGCTAATTGGTGACTCCTTGGCTCCATATAAAACTGGAGAGGAACTATTCATGGATGATGTCTATGTTTAGGTTTGGGCTACCCTAGGAATGCTCTAAAAATACTTTGTAATTTCCATACTTACATAATGAAATACAGAATTCTTTCTCAGCATATTTTATGTGCAACAGAGTCTCATGGTATGTAACATCATAAAGCAAAAGGATATTCCATATTCAAACTAAACTCTTCAAGTGCTACAGCTTTCACATGTTTTATTCTCAATTACTGTTGATGGATATTCCACTAAAGAATTTTATTAACATTCGTGCTTCCTAAGACAAGCCATTGAACACAGAAGCACAACCATCACCTAGTGCACAATATAAACAGTATTTCTGTCCTCCTCATCTTTTGTGCCATCAAATACCTTTTTTTTTTTTTTTCTATTCTCCTTGTGCTTAGCTCTAAGAGCTTCTGTATGGACTGGGAAAATAATAAAACTTGCTAAGAATTTTGTGTTAAATGAAAACTAATAAGGTGTCCAAAGGAGAGCAGTGTTAGAAATAGTCTGTCATAGGATAGAAATGAGGAAAAGAATGGCCAGCTCTTTCAAACAATCAAAGCTCATCCAACAAGATAAAGAGAATGTTAATGCACATAGATTCCTGGATTCTTCATTTCTCATTTACAATAACTTTCATCAAAAAATACCTCTGCTATGTAATAATTGAGGATCAATGAAAACTTGATTTTAATGTCTCCTAAATTCTCTAATTAAAAGAGCTATGATTCTTATCCAGAAATTATATAATAAAAATGATACATATTTTAATTATCTCCTGAAATTGAGCAATGAAATTCTAATATTTTTAATATTTTTCCTGGAAAATCTCCACATTTTATGATTAATTTAAAAAGCAAAGAAACAGCCCTTACAGCATTTTGTACCTTTAAAGACTTTTATAAACACCCAATTAATCCTCACCACATTTTGACAGTCACATATTAATTACTCCCTTTTTATAGAAGTGGGGCATGGGTTGCAAAAAGCTCTTGTGAGCTCCCCCAGACACCACATTTGCAAGACTGTCTGGACTGCAATTGAGGAACTTGGAAGATGGCCTGCACTTACTAATATCATACAAGATTTTGAAAGCGAGGAAGGTTTTAGGATATTTGTTTTGCTTTAGGTACCACCCAGAAAAATGTCTGCCATAATTTCATTACCATGAGAAAAGAAAAATTAAAATTTTACTAAGTTTAATTAGGAAGGTGTGATAATAAATTTCAATTCCAGTGAAAACTTGAATTACATACTGGGATATTAACATTTCTCTTGACCCTTAAATAAATTACTATGTATAATCCTCTGAGAAATGACAGACTATTTCTGATTAATTTTATGGTCAAGTGAAAGCAAGACATCTGCTCTTAGGATTTATCAGAATTTAGGCGTTTAAGAGAAGTAGAATATTTTCATACCTTAGAAAAATGAAGGTTGCGTTTTTAAACTAGTATTTTTTGAATGCACCAAGGATTGGTTGACGTGTTCATCATTTTCATAAACAAATTCTAATCTCCTCTCATGTTCACAATGAGGTAGATTATTTCCTTTATTAGATGGAAAGATGAGACCCAGAGAGGTTAGGTAAAGTGTCCAGAGTCATACAGCCAGTGAATTCAAATTCAAGTCTGCTAGTTTCACTAAGCCCAAGAACTTACATCACCACTCACTAATACCTCTCTGTTTTCTTTGGTAATTTACATTTATACTATGGAACTACAGTACTTTAAAATAATCCAGATTCAATAAAATATAACAAAATAAAAAAGAGTATTTACAGGACTTCTCAAGACTAAAATCTAACAGGATATAATACAAAAATTGGTATTTGCTTTTGTATTCTCCAGCTTTATAATCTCAACAGGAGACCAGAATTGCCTTCAACTCCACAGCTAGAAGAATTTTGCTTAGGCTTTCCTGTCTGTATTTTCAGATCATCTTTGCTCTTTTGGGCAACCAAGCATTGTACCTGTTATCAGAGCCAGTTTCTACCTTTTCTCCACAGTTTTCTAAATTCCAGACTGTAACAGGCAACATGGAATCACTTGAGACTGGCTTTATTAAGGAGATGCTTATATTTTGCATCAGGTCATGAGATTAAGCCAAAATCAGCACCGATTTCCCAGAATACCCCTGCTTGTTTCAGCTACAGACTAATAAACTATATATCCAATTTCCTAGACGCAATTTTACCCAGCACACTTTGTCACTTTGTTCCAGGTGTTCTAAAAAGAACACAAAGTGACAAAATTTAACCCTGAGGCTTAATTAGGTTGGGATCAACTCTGCTGACATGTATAAGACAGCTGAAAAAAATAATAAAAGAGATAACTAAAATTAAGTAGGATAAAAGTTCCCACTCTAAATCACTAATGCCTACACAGACACCATAATTTGTACCAAGAAATATTTAGATACATATGAGACAATGCACCTAGACTCGATACTTAGGTGGGAAATTGAACTACAGTCATAGGAAGGCATGCCTGAGAATAGCAAAAAAAAAAAAAAGTAACAAGTGTCAAATGAAGAGCATAGGAGTTAATAAGCCTTCTATGACTTGGAGGTAGTAGGTGAGTACCTAACAGTGGTAGCACCGTGGCCAGTTCTATAGAAAGATAAGTTCGGCTGAGGCTATCGATGAGCAAGATGAAGCTATAGATGAGCAGAAGTACAACAGTTACTCAGGGAAATATGTCCAATTGTTCTAAATATATTTTTAAATCAGTCTTTTTAGTTGCACCAATTTATCCTACTGGTATTTTTTAATGGGATCACGTTAAATGTCTAAGTCAATTCAGTGTAAAGAGATAACTTTATGATTGCTTGTCTTCCTCTGCAAGAACATGCCATACTTTCCATTTGCTAAAATATCATTTCATGAATCTCCATAGTGCTTTACAGTTTTTTTTCCATCTATGTATTGATCATTCCTTTTTTAGTCCTAGGTAGTTCCTCTATCTGTTGCTATTATAAAACATATTTCTTTTGTTAGATCTTGTAGCTTCTTCTTTCAATATATGAAAGCAATTGATAGGGCTCTGTGCCTACTTTACTAAATTCTGTTGCTTTTTATAAAAATTCTGTTGATTATCTTGAGTTGTCCAGATAAACAATCTTATTATTTGCAGATAATGATTATTTCATATTTCACTAATTTCTGTATCTCCTTTATCTTTCTCTTTATGAATTGCATTAGCTAGTAACTCAGTACAATATTAAATAAAAGTAGTATAAAGCGCGTTCAGGTCTTCTTCTTTGTTTAAAGGAAAATGTTTATATTGTAAAAATAGTTAAATTGTGAAAAAGAATAGATCAATGAGGCTGAAAAGATAAGAGGTTGGGAAGAAGTGGAACTGCATAAGAAAGTGATTATAAGACCAGGAGGGATGGTTGAGGAAATTGGACATTTATTTCATGTAAACACAAGAATCCATAAAAGGTTTGTTAATGAAGAAACAAACTGAGGTGGCAAATGTAAGGTTTGTTCTTGGGTTCTTGCCAAGTTTAAAAAGGAAGAAACTGAGGCCAACGCAAGAAGATCCAATGTGAAGGAATTTATTCAGCCTCCCGGGCGAGGTTCTGTGGTCCAACAGGAGGGGCCGGAGAAGTTGCACGGACTCCTCTCAGACGTGGGGTTTTATAGGGAGTGAAGGAGCTCGATTGGTTGTGGGAAAGCAGGACTACTATTGGGTAAGGTTACAAACCTTTGTTTGCATACAGGACTTGGCTGCTATTGGTTAGAATTACTCGGTTGCTATTGGCTAGAAAAACTCGGCTGCTATTGGCTAGAAAGACTTAGCTGCTATTGACTAGAATCACAAGACCCCGCTTGCATACTGGGTTCTTTAAGGGAAAGCCAGGCTGTGCAAGAAGGGGAAAAGGGAACAACCCGAGTATGTCCGAGCTTTTGGAAAAAAAGAGGGGGAGGGGATGTGCATCCGAGCTCCCGGCGAGGCAACCGGTCTTACAGTAAAGAGTGATGAAAAAATAGTTAAAGGTAGCATGAAGTGTGACTGAAGATGCAAACTAAGAAGGGAAAGGAGGAGCCCAGGAATATTCATCTGTGGCTAATTTCTTTGGAAAGTTTAAATGTATGAATGGATTTTGATAGTAGCCAAGACCATAAGCATTACAAGTATAAAATTATGAGACCTTCATTTATAATGAAAGTCATGGAATCAAGCTATTCAGAGGGATTCAAGAGCAATCCACTGTTTCATCCACATTGTTTTTCTAAAGAACATGACTGTAAAGCTGATGGGAATTTAGAGGTGTTAAAATACTGATGGTACTCCTTTCCCTAAAATAAATAGTGTAGTTGAGTAAATATATAGACCAAAATATACTAGGTAATACAGTGAAAGGGCTACAAATGCTACAAAACAAGTGCTCAGAATAATTAACTGGGCAAGTTAATCATGGAGGCTTTATGTTTGAGGCTGAGTTTGAACATGTACTTGAAGAAGAGAGTGGGTTTTGATTGAAGACATGCAATAAGGAGTACTTAATGTAGGATAGCAGTGTGCATTAAAGCAGTACATGTCTGGCATAAACAAAGCTGAAATGAAAGTCCTGGGGAATAACAAAAACATTTGAGAGGATTTTGTTTTTTTGGTTTTTTTAAGAGTAAATAGTAAGTCAAAATTACTAAAAAGGGACATCAGGACACATTATCTAGAACTTTTAATAGTGAAAGAAAATTTCAGGATTTCTTCTTTTCAATATAAGTAGAAAAACCCAGAAAGTTTGGTTGGCAAGAAGATCTATGGTGAGAGTATTTTTACTTATTTATTAAGTAACAGGAAGCAGGAAGAACGGATGGGAGTAGGAATATGCCTACTCTACAGTCCAAGACTTTACAACGTTACCTTGTCTTTTTTCATCTCCCATCTCTAGCCAGTATCACAGATTTGTAACATCTATTTTGTTACTTTAAGTCCACAAATACAAAGTTTGATTCACTTAAATATTGAAATAAAGAACAGGTAATAGTTCTCACTTTCATATTGTCATGTATTTGTGTGAAGTACTGTCATTATTTAACTGATTTTAAAAATAAATTAGTACGATGTCCTGTAACTTAATCTCTAGGGTCCTCTTTATAAAGTCTGTTTCTATGCAGGTTGTAATTTTTCAGATAAAATTAGCCTATCATATTTTAATTTCTAAAATCAAACCATGGTTTATATTTTTTGCTGGTACATAAAAAGTACTTTAAATAGAATTGCCATTGAACAAGAATTCACACTTATATGTAACTTGAACAATACTTTATTTTTAGAGACAGTGTCTGTCTCCATTGCCTAGGCTAGAGTGCAGTGGTGTGATATTAGCTCAGTGCAGCCTCAATCTTCTGGGCTCTAGCAATCCTTCAACCACTCAAAGAAGAAAAGCAAAAAGGATTCCCAGAAAGTCTATGGCAGCTACAGCATGAATATTGCATCCCATAGAAGTGATTTATACATTTTCCGTTTCTTTCTTTAAACAGGCACATTCATGCTTTTGGTGAGGAAGACAGTGAAGGAGCAGAAGCATTCTCTCTGTGTCTGGTCAGACATATTTGGAAAGGGGTAAGGGGGTGAAGTACAGCTTACCTTCTCATGTCCCCCATGGTCTTCTCTCACAGTGTTATCTTTCTAAACTCATAACTCATGAAAATGAAAGGTATATGGCACCAACTGTATGCACACTCAGGGTCCCCATACTCACAGCAAGTTGTGCTGGAATCGGGGCCTGCTGCATCTGTGTTGTGTGCAGAGCAGCAAATGTGGTATGTGACTGGGACATGGGTCCCCATAAACTAGGAATAGTTGCAAATAAGTTTGTTTTCTTCTCTCCACTGAGCATAGCCTAGTCTTAGTGAAAATCCAAAACATTAAATGGAAATTTCATTTGCATGTAAGAGAAGCTTTAGATATACTAAAAAGGAAAAAAACACTCTTCAAAGGCCTCCTTTCTTTGAAACAGACAAAAAGGAAAGGTGAAATTCATCTGAAGACTGTTCAAAGGAATCATAATCTCAGTAAAAGGGGAAAAATGAAAATATGTTAAAAGCCATCTTTGTTTCTTCAGAAATATTTTACAAATGGAATCAAGGAATATTTGTTTAGAGCAATAAAACCAGACCCACCAGAGAACTAAAATGATGCACATGGATGTTTATAGAAAAGCGTTCTTCATTTGAAGTAAATTCCTTTTATAAAACACTGAATCCACAGGATTAAAGTGAATAACTATTAAGTTTAAGGAAATGGGCAGCTTGGAATACAGGAACTTTCTACCTGAAATACATTATGGTGCATATTTCAGAAATATATAAGAAACTGACTATTTAATACAAAGATAAAATAATTAATGGGCAACCTACAGAAACACACTCAGTTTAAAAATACTGAGAGTGTCATGGCCAGAGAATAACTGGCCCTCAAGTTTTCCAATTCATTTATCATCATTTGAAACTACTTCTAAAACTGGTGCCAATCTTAGGCTGGAATATAATTAGATAATATAATTTCACCAATTTTGTTGAAACACATCTATGATTGAAATGAAGGAATTCTTGCATTCTCAAAGAACATCTTTATTATTTTTAATTAACGAAGGGAAAAACTTACTTATTGAAAGCTGATAATGCTTGGGGGGTTGAGGATGGTTCAAAGATGTTTGATCTCCAGATTTAATGTAGAGGAACTCACTTACGTTTTCACAGAGGAGAATGAAAGTGGCACGATCAACTCAAGTTTCCAAAGTGACAGAAAGATGTCCTTTCTTATTCAGTTGAAATAGAGGATGAAGAGATCTCAGCCTTTGGGATGGGAAAGGAGGCCGGAATCACAAACCCTCATCATTGACTAAAATAGGATCTGGTAATTAGATGAAGTGGTGTAAGCAGCATTTGCCTGTGAGAGAAGAGCATGTGTTTGGAAGCTTGTTCTGCACTATTTAGCTGAGTGGTTCCAAAGAAGTTATAACTTCTTGAAACCATAGTTTCTTTACATGGAAAATGAAGATCATACTATCTAATCTCAGAGTTCTTTTGTGGATACTAATACTACTTAAAGCATTGAACAAAAAGAATAGATAGACATCATGTGTGTATATGCATGTTAGTTATGAATATACATAAACATATTTGGTATCTGGCCTCTGCATACCAAATTATATATATTGTATACATGGCGAGATAATTTTTTGTTAAGTATTATAGGAGATATATAAATATACATAAAATACTATATGGCTCCTTCTTCCAAGTAATCTACATGTACACTATTTTTATTTACTCATTTAATTAAAATAAAAGCTTTATATACTATTTTCCATCTTCTTTGTGTAAATGAGAAAATAAAGCACTGAGTAGTAATAAATAATAGTCCAGTAAACAAAATATCTAAAATTTGTGAACAGAATTGGGGCCATCACAAAGAGAGAAAAGGCTCATTTGTGGATGATTTCAGTACAAAATTAAAGAATTAAATATACATATTTTTTGCATGGGGAAGGAACATTGGACTTAAGTGTAGAGGATCACAAGTTTTAGAAAAGGCTATTTTGGGATATGTCTCTGGTAAGATATGATGCCATTGAGTGTGAGTATCTTGAAACAGATAGCCAGATATGTATAATATTGTCATTAATTATTGATAATACTATCATTTCAGGATTTTTGAAAGTGGCATGAGACGGTACAAAATCTGACCCTAAAAATCAATAGATAAAGGAAGGGAATGCCTAAGACTGTAGAGGCTCATGAGGAGGAACTTTCCATATGTTTATACTCTTGTAAAAGAGAAGAGCAACTTTATTTTTTGTGTAGGAAAAGAAAAGTAAGGGAAAATCTAGCACAAATTTTGCAAAGTCAGGAATGGCATCAAAAGGAACTAGAATGTATGATGCATTGATAATGATAGTTCCAACTGATGGAGTGCCAAACACGAAGTAGGCTCTTGACATACATTATCTTATTTACTACTATTTGTTTGCTTGCTTGTTTTTTGCTGAGGGATCTGGAGAAAACTGAATAGAAATGACTTAGCATCTGTTCACTTCTGGGTTTCAGTCCTTGGGATAAAAGAAGAGAAAACCAAAAACTGATGGAAGTGATTCCATAACACTTGATAAAATTCTGGATGAGATCTGAGAACCTTGATATAAAACTCATTGGGATTTTGGTCTAAACAGATGCTTATTTCCTCATGGCAAAATAAAACATTGAGTTAGAGAGGAGTCCACTCGAACTGTCTGCTGGAGGGAAATCAGTTCTGCTCAGGTGCTAGGAGGACCAGTGGAGTCCGTGCTGGACCCAGCCCTTGACTTTCTCCTTGAGTGCCCAGACGACTGGTGAGACCATGCTAGATACTGATCTTTGCTTTCTCACTACACACACTGTCAGGAAGACCAGTTGTGAGGCTTCTGCAAGTGGCATCAGGTAGGAGATGGAGGAGGAGAGTCAGAACAGGCAGGTACTATGCTGTGACTACATCCATCAGCTCCCACCTAACTTGAAGATGCCAAGAAATATCTGGGACTCTGTGAGAGACAGGTTTCCTGCTGGGTCAGGTGGGCAGCAGCATGATGTAATCACCTAACGGGTTCTTCCTGCCCACTACACAAAGTGAATTCTCTGAGACCGTGGTGTTGCAACAGAGAAGGAGTTTAATTGACATGAGGCCAGCCTACACAGGATAACTAGAGTTATAACTAAAATCAGTTCTCTCATTTACTGCTCTTAAAAACTATGTTAGGTAAGTTTTATTATTATTCCCATTTTGAAGCTTAGAATTTACCATCCTTCATGTGATTGCACAGCTTGTAAACAGTAAAGCAAAGTTTCAAACACAGGTCATCCTGCATAAAATATTAAAATATTTAATTGACCAATAAAAATTGTATATATCCAAGCTGTACAATGTATAATGATTAACACAAACTAACACCTCCATCACCAGTTACGATTTGTGTGTGTGTGTGTGTGTGTGTGTGTGTGTGTGTGTGTGTGTGTATAAGAGATGAAGACACTTATCTGTTCTCTTATCCAATTTTTAAAAAATAATTTCAACTTAAGTGATTCAGGAGTACATGTGCAGGTTTGTTACTTGGGTATATTGTGTGATACTGAGGTTTGGGGCATGACTGATCCTGTCACCCAGGTAGTGAGCATAGTACCTGATTGTTTTCCAAACCTTGACCTCCTCCCTCCCTCCCACCTCTAATAGTCTCCAGTGTTTATTGTTGCCATCTTTATGTCCATGTCTACCCAATGTTTAGCTCCCACTTATAAGTGAGAACCCATGGTATTTGGTTTTCTGTTCCTGCATTAATTTGCTTTAGGATAATGGCCTCCAGCTGCATCCATGCTGCTACAAAGGATATGATTCTTTTTATTCTTTTTTTGTAAGAGCATAATGTTTTTCCTTTTTTTTTTGAGGAGTGTTCTTGCTCTGTCACATAGGCTTGAGTGCAGTGGTGAGATCTCAGCTCGCTGCAACCTCCGCCTCCCAGGTTCAACCTATTCTCCTGTCTCAGACTCCCAGGTAGCTAGGATTACAGGCATGTGCCACCACGCCCAATGAATTTTTGTATTCTGAGTAGATACAGGATTTCACCATGTAAGCCAGGCTGGTCTTGAACTCTTTACCTCAGGTGATCTGCCCACCTTGGCCTCCCAAAGTGTGGGGATTACAGAGGTCAGCCACATGCCCAGCCAATTTCATTCTTTTATGGCTATATAGTATTACATAGGACATATACACACACACACACACACATACGTGTGTGTGTGTGTGTGTGTATGTCTGTGTGTATATATATGTATATATATGTGTGTATATATGTATATATATATATATGTGTGTGTATATATATATCCTTTGTTGATATCCTACATATTCTTGTTGATATACAATCAACAGTGGATTGGATACATAACATTTTCTTTATCCAGTCCATTGTTAATGGACACCTAGGTTAATTCCATGCCCTTGCTATTGTGAATAGCACGGAGATAAATATTCGATGTATCTTCCTTTGGATATACACCCAGTAATGAGACTGCTGGGTCATATGGTAAATCTGTTTTTAAGTTTTGTAAGAACTAGATCTTATTTATTCTAACTATTTTTTGTATCCATTAACCATCTCCACCTCCCCTAGAGCCCCCCATTCCCCCCACCCACTATTCTTCCCAGCCTCTGGTAGCCATCCTTCTACTCTCCATCTCCATGAGTTTGATCGTTTTGATTTGTAGATCCCATGAATAAGTGAGAACACGTGATGTTTGCTTTTCTGTGCCTGCCTTATTTTACTTAGCGTAATGACCTGCAGTTCCATCTGTGTTGTTGTAAATAACAGAATCTCATTCTTTTTTTTGGCTGAATGGCACTCCATTGTGGATAAGTATCAGATTTTCTTTATTCATTCATCTATTGATGGACACTTAGGTTGCTTCCAAATTTTAGCTATTGTGAACAGTGCTATACAAACATGAGAGTGAAGATATCTCTCAGATACTAATTTCATTTCCTTTGGATTTATACCCAGAAGTGACATGGCCAAGTCCGTATTTTAACCACAAGGATGAAAGATGAGGGATTTATAGTGGGAAATACAGTATTCATGTCCAAAAATAGCATCAACGTTTAGCTCAGTTTCAGGTGATGAATAAAAGACTACTCACTGTAAAATACCTTTAAGAGGGGAGCCGATTCTGGCTAAGATTTAGAGGTAGAATCATATTTGTAAACTCTTGGAACAAAAATGATCAAATTATAGAGATAAAGGCTAATTTTTTAAAGATTAAATTTAACATAATTATGCCTAGATGACTACCACAATGAGGAAAAGGGCAAGTTAGAGTCAATTTCATAGGCCAAGTAGATTCTGCATTAGTATACAGCAAGGAATACAGAGTTTAGGATGCTTACCTGTAATATTTTAAAAACATTTTCTCTTTTGAAAGAGTCCTCCCACACATTAGCAATAAACTCCAAAATAGTATAAAAGGTAGAATAGGACATCTATGTCTTTCACTACCAGGAATGAAAACTAAAGGACATAGAAACCATGGAACTTGCTCTGTCACAAATGTAGTAAGTGGTAGGAAGCAGAATGCAACCCTTATCACCATCCCCCAGTGAGTTACTTTCAATATACTCTATCACATAATCTGTCATATAAACATGTTCCCCTTGCCACATCAGATAATTTTAAACTTGTAATGTGCTTTCTTTGAGGGGTTCTTGTGGAATTATAGAAATGATAATCACAAAATATTAAACTTCATGAAAAGTAGAAATGTGCTATATAAATATTAAATGGTAGGCGACTAGTCATATAAAGTAGTTACACTTTGCACCTCTAACAATGATTAAACATACTCTTTAAGGGCTACTCTTTAAGCGTTCTACTTATTTTTTAAATCTAGTACTTGACAGTGCCCTCTCTTACTGTTAAATTGTGTATTGCTTGCATCCTGCTACCCATGAAGTCTGTTTCATTATATTGGCATAAATAAATATAGAATATAGTATTCTTTAAAAAATGATTGTACTAATTTGGGACAACAAAAAGCAAAGCAGTGGGAATAAATGTTGTGAAGATATTTTAAATCCAAGAGAAGAACTGGCTTGGTTGATTGTTGGGAATAGTCTGTGCTTAAAGAAGAGTGGTTCCTAATGAGAATGGATGTATCACCTAACTGTATACGAAACAGCAGCAGCAAGGAAGAAATTGTGATGCATGTAGAGAGTCTTTTCTTTGAACGATACCTGTTCTAAGCCTATGTTTGAAGCCCACAGAAAAGCATTCTGCTATGTATGGTACAATAAGTAAAAGGCATGATGGAAACAAATATCATCAAGCTATAAGAAGCCAGAAATTATGAGTTCTTCTGTTTTCCAAACAAAAGAATTTTTCACTGTCCAAATGTCTGACAAGCAGACACTACATTTTTTACTCATTTGCGAATTTGTTTCATAATCAAGATAAATTGATGCAGGATTAAAAAAACACTTTGTAGGGGGATAAAAGATATTTATGGCCTTGAGTTTATTAATAAGTAATAATTTTAGTTCAGATTTTATTGAAAATAATTGAGACGATAAAACAGTAAGTATAATAAAAAGACTTTCTGGCTGCCTGCTAGAGGTATATAAACAATTGTGTGTATTTGTTTTTACTTTCCAATAGTTTAAAATAAAATGTGCCTGTAAATATACAAGTACTTATTTTCAAAATGAATATTGCACTTTGAAAGAAAAAATTACAAAAGACATACAGTTTTGTCCTTCACACTATTATGAAAAGATAAGAAATCTATTTCATTTCCAAGTAACGATAATACCATCTTATGGTTATATGATACATTTTTTCTGAGATCTCAAAAGGTCAACTCTATGCAAGGTGTAACAGGATTTTATCATTAAAATTAATGACATTTCTGGTGGCGAAAATACAAAAATGATAAATAGCATCTGATTTTTGCTGTGTTGGCACAATACAGGTGCTGACGAAAATTCAGAAATTTGTCGCTTCATATTTTCAGGTCCATAAATAGGTAAGAACCACCATCTAGAGACTCCTATAAATTTTACATGAATTTTCTGGGAGTCCAGTATCAATTTTACAAGCAAAAAATATGTCAAATATAAAAGGTTCATTTCAATTTAAAGTACTCATTTGAGATCAATGTAAAGTCATTTTTTGAATTTGGAAATCTGTGGGATGATCATCGGTATACTTCCAGATGTATAAATACAAAAATATTTATTGCAATATAATCTGGAATTCAGACATACTTCATTTGCTTAATACATTAGTGAGAAACAGTCAACTCAAAATTATGCTTTCATTTCATTCAATGTGTTATCTGTGATCACTAGTCTCCTGATAATTTTATGTTTCTATCCTCCAGAAAGAGACTTCCTGATCTATTGTTAGCAAAGAAAATAAAAAGACAAATGGTAAGAAGGCCTGTGTGCTCCCTGCAGATGTCACTTACTCTTGGTACTTAGCATTGATTACACTATAATTTTAGATGACATTCCAAAATATATAAACATACTGGAAAAACATTTTATGTAACAACCACCTCTCAGAATTTCAGAAGCATGGACCTTAGGAATCATCTAATCCTATCCCTAATTTTATAGCTGGGGAAACTGGAGTGCAGAGAAATTAAAGTGACTTTGCCTTATGTTATATTGTGTGAAATACTAGTAAAGCTAGTTCAAAAATCCAAGTTTACTGATTCATTTTACTCATGTTACAAACATTGTTTTAAGAGTAAATTAAGACTTGCAATTTGCCTATTTGCATACATTAAAAAGATGGAAATATCAGGGAGTAATTAAATTTTCAGCCAAGAACCATTAGTGTCAATGCAATTTATTATATAACTGATTATATTAGTCACCAACGTACTACAGCTAAAGTAAATGTGACCTGAGTAAAATGTTGCTGAACTCTAGTGAGTCATATGCATCCAATCCTTCATTCTTTCAGTCAGTATAGAGTAGGTGCCTACACTAAGAGCTAGGTGCTTTCTGCAGATGTAGATATAGCAGCAAACAGAAGTCCGTTTTTATGCAATCTACGTTTTTTAAAGAGACATAGCACAAAATAAATATGTTAGTTGGCGATAAGTACTTTGGCAAAAAAATAAAATAAAAACTGTATAAAGGAGCCCCGGACAGGGTATGGTTTCATTTAAATAGCGTGTTTAGGAAAGGACTAATTTGGAAGCAAAATCGTAGCAAAGATCTGAAGTCAGTAAAGAAAAAAGCCGTAAGGAAGAGCATTCCAGGTAGCAGGAAAAGCAAATGTTAAGATCCTCAACAGGTAGGGTGTCCGGTGTGTTCAAGAAACACCCGAGTCCAGAGCAATGGAACAGGTAAGGGGTTACTAGCAGAGGAGACCAGAGCAGAGCTGTAAGGGAGTCAGGTGGGGGCAGATTGTTAGGGCTCCGAGGCTATGGAGTTATCGTGGATGTTTAGATTTAAAGTCCTCTAAGACCTTTGAGCAGAGAAATGAACTGATCTTCCTCACGTTTTAACAATATTATTCCAGCAACTGTGTTGAAGATCCACTTTGATGATTCAAGGTTAGAAGAAGGGAGACCAATAAGAGATTGCAACAAAGCAAGCAAGAAACGATGCTGCCACTGAATGTTACTACTTCAAAACTCAGGACCCTGAGAAATCCATTCCCCACTCTTTAATAGATTCAGCCAGGGAACAGGCACTCAAGTGGGGTAATTTGAGGAAATTTTATTAAAAGAATTATTTTCAAAGTAGGCCAAGGTTTAAAGACCTCATCCATAGATAATGCAGTACATTGAGACTAATACTAGCAAGAGAAAAAGTATTTCATCTGGGCCTCAGGTAAAGGGATGCCAATTAATACTGGAGCCTGAAGAGAACAGCTGCAGGAACAGGGCCTCCGGAAAGAACTTACAGCCTTTTCTAGAGGGACAAAATCATCTGACCTCAGTCTGGCATGGAGACAGCAAAAGGAAAAACATACTGCTACATCACTTCTCTCTCTCCCTCTGATATTCTGTTGATGCAGCCTGTTGACCAAATCCATCTAGAAACAGAGGGCAAAGAAATGCATTGATGTGGACCATCTCAGATTCTTGGGGACAAAGCAGAGTAGAGAGGAACCTTGGAAGCAGAAGCAAAAGATAGCAGCACCCGGCCCTCACTCACCTTCTGTATACACATAGACACACTGAATTGTTAAGAACTTACGGTATCTTGTTTAGAGGCAAGATATACATGAGGAAATTTAAAATATACATATTTCTGGTAATAATTCATGAATATGTTAGTCATCAAAATTGTTCGTGTGTTCTTATACTTGTAGAATGATGTGTAAGGTTTATATTTTGTAGGATTTATTTTAATGAGATTATTCACTATGTCAATTTTTAAAATGAAATTTGTTCATCTCTATGAGATCAGGCATTTAGAAATTATTAGGAATTATTGAAAATGTTGGACATTGAGAGACATCCCAGAAGATAAAAACGTATTTCACTGATCAAAGTTCTACTTGTCATTTTCTTCTTTATTTTCTCAGCCTTTGTAGTCGCATCAGTCTAAGCAGATATTTTAAATGTCGGAAATCCATCTCATTTCTCAAGAAAATTCCTCTAACTGATTTCTACTAATGAAATAATTTGGAGTAAACTCAATACTTCTTAATCTAGCAGAGTTCTGAAACATAGAAAATAAAACAATCCTATAAATATCTTTAATGGTGCTTTTTTTTTCAAAGCATTTTCAAATATAAGAATTCAACAGGAAAGAAAAATTCAATAGTAAAATATACAAGTTGGCTGAGATAGGGAGATACCTGGATTTTACAGAAAAAAAGTGTTTTTAGCAGTCCAAATCAAAACTGCCAGATAATCTAACACAAGTTAGAATGAATTCAGTTATTCAGAAATCATTTTCTTTCCCTATGATCTAGTGAAGACTGGAAACAAGACTAGAGATGGCAATTTTCACTGCCTTCTCACCTAAACTTTTCAGCTGTGGTTCATTGGTGATATTTCCAGCAGGTGTATTAAGCTGCAATTAAACTGAACCAAGTAAATAGAAATAACCTGAGCCAAGTAAATAGCGAACCCATCTGATGACTCATGGGAAGGTATCAAATTTCTTCCCATTTTCTGTGTATAAACAACAAGCAATCTCCAACTCATCTCACAAAAAATATGAAATGTTATAGGTCATCTAACCAATGTCGACATCCAGCAGTGTCCTAATGCAAATGAGGATATTAAATACATTAAAAGAATTAAAACATATGAGCAAAAAAAAGGCTTTCTTCTTGTCCAAGTACATCCATCCACAGTTCCTGACCTTCAGCAAACCACTAAATCTTAGTTTTCTTCTTTGTAAAATGGAGAACACAGTGCCTTTCCTGCTCTTTTTTGGGGCCTATAGAATTATCTACTCTGTTCTGGTTCCTTCCCTCGTACAACTAAATATGCTCAGGACTCTTCCTTAAAACAAAGAAACGATTTAACAAACAAAAAGCAACCTTCTCTCACTCTTTTTCCTTTTCGAGAATCACCTACTTTCTCTCCCATTCACTGTCAAATTTCTTGAAAGAGCTATAGTTGTTGCCTCTATTCCTCATCTATTTTTTACTCTCTCATTTGCTCAACAGCCACTTCACTCTCCTTTCAATTCTTTTCCTCTTCACAAAATCTGTTTTTATTTAGGTCACTAAGGTCTTCCAATTTCAAGTCAAACAGAAATTTTCAGTCAATACAGTCGAACATTACTTACTCAGAATATTAACTTCTTTTGGAACCCTTCCTTCAAAACTCAGAGTTCTGTCCTATGCCTCCTTTAAAAAAAAAAAAAAAAAAAAATGTTGAGACAGCATCTCCCTCTGTCGCTCTGGCTGCAGTGCAATCGTGGGATCTTGGCTCACTGCAACCTCGACCTCCCAGCTCAAATATTCTCCTGCCTGAGCCTCCCAAGTTGCTTGGATTACAGGCATGAATCACCACACTCGACTAATTTTTTTGTATTTTTAGTAGAGATGGGTTGTTGACTTCTGGCCTCATGTGATCTGCCTGCCTCAGCCTCCTGAACTGATGGGATTACAGGCGTGAGCCACTGCACCCGACCCTTTTTCTTGTATTACACACTCTGCAGAGATTGCATTATTCACTCCTCTGACATTAATTTTTTGAAAGTTTTTGTGAAATCTCCTGGGCCCCAGAGTAAAATCCCTTGCACTAACTGGCAACAGCTGCTGATGTCTATTGCTAGGGAAACCTGTGGCCTGGTTTTCACTTTATCTGGCTCTTATAAATGCCCTTACCTGGTGTGGTTCTTACCTGGTCTGGTGAGGTAGGCTACTGCTTTGCTATGGGAGCATTCAGTGTCTTCAGACACCCAGCTGGGCACCTTCTCTGCAGCCTCATGGCACTGCAGGTACTGTCAGAGGCCTAATTGTGCTGCTACTTTCCCTTTCTCTGTGAGACCCTTTTACTTAACTGGATAGAGCTCAGTGTGAGGCACAAGCCAGGTCATATCCCAATTATCTTCCACGACCTTCTCAAAGCTTAAAGGAAAACCACAAGCCCTGTGGAATATTGGCAATCCTCCCTTTCTCAGCTGTTTATGCTCCTGCTTTACATACCACCGGGGTGGCACTGGCATTCCCTCTCAGGGAGCTTTTAAATTGTCCTAATACGCAGCTAGGAAAGTGAGAAACAAACACCCTTGTTCTAAAACTCCTGAAAAACTATGTGGTTGTTTCCATTGCTAGAATTATGGTGGTGTTGACTGAGCAAAAATGAAGGGGAGGACCAACGGGAAAGCTTTCTCCTTCACTCTCTTTGCCTGCCCAGCTCCCCTCTGGCAATGGGAATGGCTACTTCTACTTTCAGTTTTCTGAGTTTACAATTTGCTCTTCCACTCCCTGGAACCAAGATGTGAAAAAAACAAAAAACAAACAAACAAACAAACAGAAAAACAAAAAAAACAATGAAGGGGACTGTATTGAGAACTGTTTCAAAAAGATTATTATCCTTATTTCACTCTCAGTGACTTCTCATTTTCCTCAGAACAAACTGCATGATCAGGCCTCCTCCTCCTCCCCTTACCTCATCTCAGTAATATTTCACCCACATGCTGATTATTAGCTACGTTGACTTCCCTTGATTTTCTTAGAAGTACTTTGAATTCTTCACAGAGTTCTCTCTCTTTACCTCATGTGCTCTTCAGTCCCCCTCCACCAATAAGATAGATGCAAGGGTACTTGTACTTGATACTTTTTGTGACACTCCTTGCCTTGTTCTACATCTTTAAAGCATCATGTGTCAGCCTCTATAAGGCATAGCTCGGTAAAAAGTTATCATGTCCATCTGGTTAACCGTGCTCTGTCTCTCCATTAAACATCCTTCAGTGCTTGTTGATGGATAAAGAACGTTAAGTGAGATGGTGAAAGCAAATGTGCTTTCTTCTCTGTTGAAGCATTAGCTGGGTTAATATGGGCCAGTGTAAAAACCAGCAACAGTGGGCTCTGGCTGTGTCCATTTGGCCCAGCAGACTGTAAAACAGAATCGAAAAGGTGCACTGCTAATGCTCTCTGTGACAAAAAATGATTAGATATTATAAGTATAAATTCACTGAATCTCCAAAGACAGTTTAATTTTAATAATTTCTATTGAAGATGTTTGAGGTATGACATTATATAATCTCCAGCTACACCTTTCTGTGAGATTCTGGAATCTATGTTAAAGATCACCAAAAGTTTGGAAGTGGCATTCTCTAAAATTAATAATGAGTGGCTGTGGTCATATTTATTTTCCAAAGAGTGGTCAGTGAGAATAGTTACATCTAAATATTATCTATTTCAGCTGGCTATGTAGTATCTTAATAAATTATCTGTCTCATGCTGCGATTTTAGCCACTTGGGATGAGCTTTTATGATTAAACCCTTTTTCCTCGGGTTCAAGCTCATTTTTTAAACATTTTTTTATTACCTTCTACAAATTTATGTAGCGCTCCTATGTTTTATAAATTTGCATTTTGATTTATGCAATGTTAAAACTGATCAGAGATGGTTAAAATAGGGAAAGCATCCACCCATAGGTAGGGCCTGAATGAAAATGAGAAAAAGCTGGAAGTACCCTGCTAAATAGTTTCCTTGTAATATCCATTGAAATTATGCAGAAAGAAGGCAAAAAAAAAATTCAGAAGTTTGGTGTATGAAATGGCTGTAGAAATTGACTAAAACAGAATCCTTACCACCTAAAAATGGGAAGTAAAGAAATGTTAAGAAGGCAATTACCTGTAATTTATTAATGGTGCATGAAAATGAATTTATAAACTATGAAAATGAACTACTGCTTCTGCAATGACTGAAAATGGTAAATTCATTTATTTACCAATTCATTCAACAATTATTTATTAAGAACATGATATGTGATAGGCACTGGAGTTTCTGTAATCTATGAAAAATTAGTGAGACACAAAATAAACACACTGGTAAAAAAAATACCTAAAGATTGTGTTAGGTTCCATAGGAGAAAGAAGCAGATGTTTTGGTAGAGAAAACATACATTCAGAGGTGGGAAATCTATCCTAGATAAAACGGTCAAGGAACAACTCTCCCAGTGTGTGACATTTCATAGGAGACCTAAAATACAAGAACCATGCATGGGAAGTGGTCCAGGCAGTGGTGAGAGTGGATTCAAAGAATATAAGGTTAGAAAAACTTACTGTCTTCAAAGAACACAAAGAACAGTGCAACTGAAGAAAAAGCCAGAGGGTAGGGCGATGGGTAGAAATCCAGACAGAATCCAAATCACCTGGTGTCTTATGGACCCGAATGGTGAGTTTCCATTTTATACTAGCATGACAAAAAGCACTGAGGTGTTTTAAATGGGAAAGTGATGTTATCTGAATGATCTTTTAAAAAAAATTTTTGTGGACAAATTAGAGGAACCAAAAAACATTCAGACTATTTAGAAGGTTGTTATAATGAAACAAGCTGAAGATGATTGGAACTTGAACTAGAGAGTTTCAAAGGAGGAAAGGACTGAATAGATATGTATATTGGAATTAGTCCTGGAAAAAAGTGTTCACTGAGTAACTGTGGTCTTCAGAGAAAGAGAGGAAGTAAAGATGGTTCCTCCCTTGAGTAAATGATGATGCCATTATAAATATTGGAAATAACTTGAGGGGAGAGCTATAATTCAGATAGTCTGATTATTTGTTTGCTTGTTGTTTTTTTTCAGTTGAGGGTTTTTTATTACATCTTTAAAAGATCATAAATGGATTTGAGGAATCATCAGCATTTTGTTTTCTACACTTGACAAATTTTAGATTTTACTTATCAGCAAGATAAACTGTTCCTTTTTCAGAGATGTAGATACCATACAAATTTTTCTGACATTTCCGTTTTTAACTGTTGTGGCTTGCTGAATCAAAGCAACTAAATTTGATATAAGTTCAATGACATTTTCTTCCATAATTAACTCATTTTTCTGGGTTTGAGATATTAAGCAGCCAGACTCACCTGAACCTTGTGGATGCATTTTTCACTAAGAAATTTTGAATTTCAACAAGAGACCCATTCTTCTGAATAATGATATTGATAGCAAAGTAAGCATGTACAGATCTCATCTTGTAATGGAAGCTCATTGTAATGCCTTGATCATGCTCTGTGGATGGCCACAGATAATGTGCACAGTAGCCAGTTTCTTTATTTCTCTGCCATTTGTCAAACTGGAGAGACTGAGTCCTATATTCACATAATAAAGTCCCTCAATAGAGCTGCTCAGGGCTCCTTCAAAATAACTATGCCTCCCTTCAGAGTGATGGCAACATTTTCTGGAATGCCAGCAATCTGATTACTAAGTATAATCTTTATTCTTGCAGATGTGGCAAAATGCTTAGATTACCTGTTTTGAACATATTATGCTTGAATTACCCTAAGGGAGACATCAAGAAGACAGATAAATAGGCCTGACTGAAGCTCAGAAGAAAAGAACTGGACAGAGGATAGAAAGTTGGAAGTCATTCTTGTGTAAGAAAATATTAATGGTCATGAGACAAGGCAAGATTATCTAAGGGTCAGCTGTTAGAGATCAGAGGCAAGTCTCACACATGGAAAAAAACGAAAAAGTCTTTGGAGGATACAACCTGAAACTTAAACTATGTTTGCTTACAAAGATTATCATAGAGGAGTGACTATAACACATTTGGGTTTTGTTTCTTGATTCATTTATGCCTGAAATTCACTCTAGGGCAGAATGGGGAATTAGTGTAACTTGGGGTTAAGGCAGCAACAAAACAACAGCAGGTGCAGCCAGTTCTTGGCAAGACTGGGCGCATACAGGCCACACCCTCACTCCTGTGATAAGGAGACAGAAGTTTCCACTTCAACCTCTGATTGACTGTGGGCCAAGCATCCACTTCAGCCTCTGATTGGTCATAGGGCGTCCAATTGGAGGCCTCTAAAGACACCTGTTGCCAAGTTCTTTTGACTTTATAAAAACCCTGGGAGCGTTGCAGTTAGGAGCTTCCTTTGCTTGAGCTTTCTCTTACTATTAGTTATCTTGAGTAAGTCTGTGCTTACTTTATTCAGTTCTTTGTTGCTATGTCTTTTTTTTCTTGTTTTCTTCCTTTGCTACTTTGTGAGTCTTGTTCAGTTTTTGTTCAACATGCGGAACTTGGAAAACAAACTAGGAACAATTTCTTTAACATCTTTTTCGTTGTTCAAAGAAGCTTTTCTAATTCTCTAAGTTCTATTTACTTCTTTCAAGAATGAGTTAGTATGTTAGTGATTTTGGTGACTTACACGAAGATTTCACTGGAATACTTTAGAAAAGCTAGAGCTAGCTTAAGTTTTTAAAGTGTAAGGTGTTGAATGACAGTTTTTACAAAAACTCAGTAGTTTGGGGTGACCTGGAACAGTAGAAACATGTATGTGAACTTCTACATTGCCGTTGAAACAATTGTTCAATTAGAAAATACAGGATACTTAACTATGTAATAGTTCTTATTCAAAAAATATTAGAGGTTTTAAATATAAAAGCTAAACTTCAACTGGTGCAGATACTTAACATCGAAGTTAAATAATCTGGAAATCAGTTTGAAATCGGTCAAACCTGGATTATAGCCTAGGCTGTCAATTCTTAGTAATGTGACTTTGGAATCTTAATATTTTTGTCACTTGTCAAATTGCATAATGTTAGAGTAGGCGGATAACCAGACATGCGAAGGAAAAGGAAACCCCTGAGAAAAGGGATGCTCCCGAAAATCTCACAGCCTAGGGGCCACCTGAAACCGGCATACTATTAGATGCGAACAGAGAGGAGGAGAAATTGCTCCGCGGAAAGGAATGCCCATTAAGATTCCCGATACTCGTTCACTCTGCCTTTAAGTTGTCAGAACCGAGCTAGTTACGTGTCCAACGACAGGCAAAAGGCAAAGAAGAAGGTTCTAAGGGATAATGTAGGTGCCTTTTGTGTCTGACCCCAGACCCATGCATGCACACCAACTAAAAGTAGAGGGTCCTACAAGCCTGGGTTGAGAAGTCGGTGGGGAAAGGAAGGGGCCTTATGGCGGGAGTGGAAAAGCTAGATAACGAAAACGACTTCAGACAGAAGTGAGAATTTCAAGAAATGATTCTACGTCATAAAAACCATTGCAATGCAGAACTTGGAGGGGTTGCTGCTGGCCCATTGCCTTCCAGCAGCTGGCTTTGACTTACCTTTTCAGAGTGTGCTGTCGCTTTAAACTCTGCATTCTACTTTCCTTCAATTCTCTTTTCTTGGCTAAGTTAGTTGGCAGAATTATTTCTCCAAGTAAGACTAAGAACTGAGGATTCCTGCACTTCCTGTTAACAATAACATAGAATATAACGAATTGTAGTTTTACTTTGCCACATTGAGATTTTCCTATGTTAAGCATATTAGAAAATTCTTAATTTCACAGTAGTTCATTTACTGAAAGTTCTAGAATAATTATTTCTCACTTACCTTGGTGGATATTTAGAATGTTTTCATTTTATATTTTAATGTATCCTTTGTTGTGACTCTAAGCCCAACGTACTCAGAAATTTCATATTCACCTAGTCTATTCACTTGCCTCCTCTCAATGGATATTGCTTACCCTCTACTCTCCTCTCATACCTTCAAGACCTCTTTCTCTTAGGCCTTTTTACTTTGCTTTTTATGCTAAAAAGAAACATTGTTGAAAAAATAATCAGAAGAGACTATCCCCAGCTGCTACACTCCTATTTACTCACCTGTTTCTATATTGCCTATATACTCAGCTTTTCCTTCTCTTTGATAGAACAACCCGTGTTCTCATTGAAGGCTATCGCTTCCACTCGTGCTCCTGCTCAAACACATGGCTCTCAATTTTTTTCTGTTAGATATTATCGTTTTCCCCTTTTGACCGAATTATCCCAATAGCCTGCAAGCATTCTATTTCTCTTACCTGAAAAAGAAATTTAAAAATAATTCTCAATACCGCACTCTTCTACTTTCTACTCTATCCTTTGGAGAAAAACTTCAATTTTCTTTGAGATGTCTTCAGTTTATTTTCTCTTGAATTTATTCCAGTCAGGATTTCACCCCATATGCCACCAAGATGTCCCTCAAGGTTATCAATGATCTTCATCCACATTGTTCTAAGCTGGCAATAAATTCTCCTTCCTAATCTTACCTAAAAGAGCAGCAGCGCTTGGCTGATGACTTATTTTTGAGGCATCAAATATTTCATGTGCTCTTGTCTATTTCCTCATTTAACTAGCTGCTCTTGAACATTGCATTTTGCTGCTACTTTTTACCATATCCGCATGACCTCCAAAATCTGGAAAGCCTCTGGTCTAACCTCTGAACATCTCCTTCAACATTACTTCCCTGTGATCTCATCCATGTTTCGTAATACCACCCAGATGCCAAAAACTCCCAAACTTCTATCACTAGCCAAGATCTTACTGAACCTTAGATGTGCAATTGTCTACCATTACTACTGGTTGGGATGTGTCAGGTATCTCAAGACAAAACTTATGATCTGCATCTCCAAACACGTGCTTTCCACAATCTTTAAATGGCAGGGCTGCCTTTCCCATTGCTCAGGTGAAAATCGTTGTTACCTTTTTTCTTTTATACTTTTCCTTTGTCAGCATATTTGTTGGCTCTACTTTCAACATATCCAGCATGTAAATATTTCTCTTCACTTCCACTACTCCTAACTTAATACAGGCCACCTTTGTATCTCAGTTGGATTTTTTTTTTTTTTTTTTTTTTTTTTTTTGAGACAGTTTCGCTCTTGTTACCCAGGCTGGAGTGCAATGGCACGATCTCGGCTCACCACAACCTCCGCCTCCTGGGTTCAGGCAATTCTCCTGCCTCAGCCTCCCGAGTAGCTGGGATTACAGGCACGCGCCACTATGCACAGCTAATTTTTTGTATTTTTAGTAAAGACGGGGTTTCACCATGTTGACCAGGATGGTCTCGATCTCTTGACCTCGTGATCCACCCGCCTCGGCCTCCCAAAGTGCTAGGATTACAGGCGTGAGCCACCGCGCCCAGCCCTCAGTTGGATTATTTACAATAGCCTTCTAATTCAGAGATGTGCTAACTGTTTTCTGTACTTAAAGGATCAGATCTAAGGTTGTTTTAGATACAATAGACCACAGGATCTTCCTATAACTAAATTCTGCCACAATGTGAAAACTGCCATCAACGCTATGCAGTTGAGTGAGCATGTCCATGTCCTAATAAGGCTTCATTTACCAGAACAGGCAGGCAAAATTAGATCCTTGTATTGGAGTTTGCCAAGTATCTGCTCTAGTTCATCTCCCTGACTTACCCTTTTTCCTAGTGGACATTGTCAACACAAGAGCCACCATGGCCATTTCAAAATAAAAATCATAGCACATGATGCCTCTAATCAAAATGTCCTGTGCTCTTCAATTCACTCACAGTAAAACCCAACATCCTTAATATGGCATACTGAGCTTCTAAGGAGTTTGTTTCCCCCACTTTTCTCCCAGTGTTCCAGGTACATTGACTTAACTGTTCTTTGAACTTGCCACATGCATAAGGGCATTTGTTCTGTGTGAAGAACTCGGAACAGCCCATAAAATTGCAAAGCTCATTCTCCACCTTCCTTCTGTCCTTATCACATATCAAATTTTCAGTGAGGCCTTTCTTCCCTGGGAAATTACAACTAATCTCCTACCAAAATATTCCATCTTCTTTTCCTGTTCTATTTTTCTCCATAGAAAGTTTCATTAACTTGCTGACATGCTAAAAATGTATTTTTTAAATCAAAAAATATGCTGGTGAGGTTTCGGAGAAACATGTATATATGCTGCTGGTGGGAATGTAAATTAGTTCAGCTTCCATGGAAGGCAGTTTGGTGATTTCTCAAAATACGAAGAACCTACCATTCAACCCAAAAATCCTATTACTGGGTATAAAACCCAAAGAAATATAAATTGTTCTACGATAGAGACACATGCACATATGTTCATTGCAGCACTACTCACAATAACAGACATCTAGAATTAACCTAGATGCCCATCAACATACTGGATAAAGAAAGCATGAAACACATACAGCGTGGAATGTTGCACAGCCATAGAAAAATAACGAGATGTTATTTTCAATAACATGGATGGAGCTGAGGCCATTATCCTAAAAGAATGAATGCAGGAACAGAAAAATTTTGCGTGTTCCCACTTAAAAGTGGGAGCTATACTTTGAGAACACATAGATGCAAAGAAAGGAACAATAGATACTGGGACCTATTTGAGATTGGAAGGTAGAAGCAGAGGGTCAGGATTGAATAGCTACCTATTGGGGTACTCTTTCACCTGGTGATGAAATCTGTACACCAAACCCTTGTGACAGACAATTTACCTATATAGCAAACCTGTACATGAAACCCTGGATCTGAAATAAGTCTAAAAAAGAATGGAGGAAAAACTACTTTTAAAATTTATCTGCCTCCTCCTTAGAATATTGGAATACACTTGAGGACCATTTTGCTTCACTTGTTTCCTACTTTCATCCCCGAGTCTAGACCAGATTCTGATACATGTTTGAGAACCAATAAATATTTGTTGAATGTGGGAAGGGCAAGAGTGAGCCTTTGGCTTAGATGCAGAGAAACTTACTGTATAAATCTGTTTAAGGATTTTAGCAAACTTTCCAACTTTTATCTGCTATTTATGCTATATTTTGATGTCCTTTTTCCCGTGTCTGCAAAATGAAAATGACTAATTTTCCTTCAATATTATCCAATAGAAACACCTGTGCATGCCATAGGTATATCATTTTAAATTGACATATTTCATGTTTCCTCACAAGAAAAATGGGTGGATCAACTATTTTATGTAGGTTAAGAAAACTTCAGTGACTAAAGTATTTTGCGAATGACAACCCTATCTAAACTCTAATAATTATTTTCGTTGTTGGCGAC
The DNA here is from genome assembly GCF_030222135.1 of Aotus nancymaae. Classification (NCBI taxonomy): domain Eukaryota; kingdom Metazoa; phylum Chordata; class Mammalia; order Primates; family Aotidae; genus Aotus; species Aotus nancymaae. The sequence goes on from NW_026988438.1 coordinate 10,674,695, forward strand.
TCCTAGGCCACTGTGCTGCTGAGCATATCTAATTGAATTAGTAATAGCTAAGATCTTCCATAGTTTCAGGTATGAGGAAGGCACAGAAAGAAGGAATGAAGGAATAGTTAGCAGTGCTAGAATGGAGATTTGGGCTTGCCTGATTCTACCATGTTTTTCTCTCCACTTCAGCCTACTCCCTTTATGATAACTTCATGAATACCTGTTAAAGAGGCAGAAATATCCCTGGACTTAAAGTTTAAAAAACAGAGATGAACAACAGCCCTATACACATTCATTTGTCATTTTAACCAGACAACAGATACTTCATGGAATGAAAAGACTAGTGCAAGACAACCATAGAACTGGTTTTACAGTTACTTTGAAAGTAAATGCAGTAATAAACTTAGTGCCGGTGTTTGAAAAGAGAACCTAAACAGACTAGAGAAGAGCTGGTAGATAGTTTCCTTCCATGACTCTATGATGATATACTCAAATGTATGAAGTTTGGTCACTGGATCTGTGGCATCAGTATTATACAAGATGCATATTAAAAATTTAGAATTTGTGGCCCCACCCTGATCTCTGAATCTCTAGACCTAACCCTGGAGTCTATATTTTTAACAACTCCCCAGATTCTTTTATTTGGTTGGTGGAAAAGTAATTGCAGTTTTGCCATTAAAAGTAATGATACAACCAAAGCCTTGCTACTCAATATATTCTGGAACCAGCGGCAAGGACATCACTCAGAAGTGTGTTAACAATGCATATTCTCGGGCCTCTCCTAACTTGCATCAGAGTGGGCATTTTAACGAGCTCTCCAGGCAATTAGAATCTGAAGCTTAAGAAGTACTACTCTTGAAAGCATCTTTCTATAAGCAATGAAACATAAACTATTATTTCCTCTATGAGCTAGTCTGTCTTTATACTTTCCCTTAATCACTCTCCAGTGTTACTTTAGAGGCCTACATGGAAAATGGAGCATTAATTTAAGTAAGATGGAATTGTATAATAAAAACAGAACGTTAGAACAGGAAAGGGGCTTGGAGAGCATCTTCTCATTGAATTCCTTCAGTTTACAGATTGAGGAAATTGGGGACAAAAAGGTCATCTGTGTTCACAAAGGTAGTAACTAATGGCTAAGCCAAGAATATATGTCAGGCCCCCTGATTGTGATATCCTGGCTATTTTAGTTCTATGCTGCTTTATTCTGGAAGAATTTATTCCAAAATTGGGATTTTACTAAAAACTTGGGCTTTAATTTACATAGATTTTTTTTATGGCAAAGTGAAGTTGTTAGCATTTAAGAACTCCACTGTACTATTCAAATGTGATACCATCATACTTTCAAAAAAAGGGACTAATTAAAAACATGAAATAGACTCCTCTGTAATCTGGAAGGTTGTTTTTAATCTAATTTATTTTTTCAGGATACTTAAAATCAATCACTGTCAATTTCTAATAAGAGTTAGGGAATACTAGTGATATCTCGGGGTTCGATTTCTTTCCAAGATGAGCAGATCAAATGAATCCAGCAACTGGGAATTACAACTATTTCTAAATGGAGTTTAGCTGCATCATTTTTACATTCCAGGCCCTTTGGTCTCCAATGCTCAATTTTTTGTTCATGAAAAATATATGCACAGTGAATTTAAGATGGTGTTTTGGAACTAATTACATTCCCTTTCAGCGTTCTTAAAGGAGGCTTTCTTAGCACCACCAAATGCCTTCTTTTATTTTCTTTCTTTGCTTTTTGTCTAGTCAAAAAGGAATGACAAGCAACTGAGTCTTGTATGATTCTCTTTTGAGTTGTGAAAGAGACTAAGAAAGGAATGTGCCAGTAAAGCAATAATATGGTGAATTTACATATTAATTATAATCCACTCTTCCTTAGATTCATTTCTTAAATAAACAACTTAACCTATTCTGCCTCTCCACGCTAATAAGTGTGAAATCACTTAGCATAGTGCCTAGCATAGGGGTTCTAAATACTGTTTTTATGAACCCTAAACCATAACATAGGCATTTCCTCCATGTATTAATAGTTTAGATTTTTTATAGAATGTATTAAATGATCACACATATTTCAAGTTATATGTAATTGCTAAATACAACTTTGCACATCGAGATTTTTATTTTTTGCCTGAGATCAGAAATTTTTTTGTAATGGGGAAAAGATTTTTATTCTCTTACTTACAAGTGGTTATTTGGTTGTAAACAATAGAAACTAAACCAAAAAGTGAAGATACTTGTAGGGTACTATGTGGTTTGCAGAATTGAAGAGTTTGGCCTTCGGTGCTAAGAATGCACAGGAATCGTGGCAGCTCTGGAGAATTTAATCTATTAGAAATAGAATTGTAATTAAAGTCAGATTTTAAAAATTGAGTACTTTTCTTCAGAACAGAAAACATTATATAGCTCAAAACGTAACTGTTTTTACTTGGAAATTGTGTAATGTCTGTGAGGATACAAACAATCTTAACAGAGGAACCCAATTGAGTGAATTCTGAATCTGTGATGGGGGAAAAATCTGTCCTGACTAATGGTCCATCTGACACTGTTTTTCTGGCCAAATGCCTCATTATGTAATAATTTCTTCTGTAGTATGTCCACTTGCTGTTGAAACTTACATCTCAGTGCTCACAGTGACCACAAATGTCACAACGAACAGTGCAAACACAGAGGGTTACCAAGTATTTACAAAATACATAGATGACTCAGTTGGTCTAAATGATTCTAAAGGAATTGCTGTTGAGATAGCATTGGGATACCCATTTGAGAATTATTCTAGTCTAATCGAAGTCTCAATTTCTTCTCTAAATTGAGGACAAAGATACCTACTTTAGACTGTTTTTGGAAGGGAAAAATGTGATGCTATCAGAAAGTCTTATAGTATGTGCCTTGACACAAGTGAGGTGTGAAACATTCCTGATACTTTTCATCCTATTACATGCCAGTTGGTGACCTTTTGTGTCTGCTCCTAAAAACAGTAAAAAGTACAGTATTTGGCAATCTTCGCTCAATCCATACAAATTTACATACCCCAATATATACCAGCCATATAATGGGCATAATTGCTACAAATGGTGGTTGGCAATCGAGAGGATAGTACCTTTTAATTAAATCTCGTGCTGTGTATGGAAATACATAGAATTTTCGTGAACTAATTGCAAAGATGAAAAAATTACCTGGGTTTATGTCTTGACATAAAAGATTTTTTCATGTAAAATCAATGATCAATTGTTTATACTTCCAAAGTCTGATACTGTATGTTGACTAAGTGCCTGTAATTTTGTAATGGTCACAAATAATCTCAAACCAAAAATATGGTAAAGTAAATACATAAAAACAAATTATCCAAGACTGGATTCAGCTACTTTTTTATGTTTACCTATATTTCACTTAATTGAGCTAGAAAGACACAACATTCAATGGATGTTTTTGATCAATATAGGCATTAGAATAATTTGGTCAAAAGTTCATATTGGGAAGGATTGTAGCCTAATAAAACAGTGAAATATTATTGAGATCTTTGGAAGTGTGTTCTCAGGCTGTGCAAGCACTATGAGTTTAATTCAGTAAAACACTTTTCTTTTGCTAAATTTATTCTCTGCTGCTGAGTTTCAATAGGCTGCACTTGAATTTTTAGCACACTGCAAAAATCAAAACGTTGGACTCTACAACATATAGAACTAAGGGCTGGGTTCATAAACAAAACAATGGTTAAGACATGGAATAAATTTAGTATGCATAATGCCTGCTCTACATTGGACACTTGGAGACTTGAAAAAATTACCTACATCATAAATAGTATTTTAATTGTACTATGGCCCCCAAGAGAAAATCTAATTCATACAAAAGGGGTAAAAACACTGTATGAAAGAAGCTTGGGAAGATAATTTAATTAGTTAGCTAGGGCTGCCATAATGACATTGCACAGATTGGGCAGCTGATATAGCAGAAATTTATTTCTCACAGTTTTGGAGACTGGAAGTCCAAGACAAAAGTGTCAATGGCAGGTTGGTTTCTCCTGGGGCCTTTTTTCTTGCCCAGCTAATGACTGTCTTGCTATACGCTCACGTGGCCTTTTCTGTCCTTTCCTTCAGGAATCCCTGGTGACCCCATCATGTTTGATTAATACTGCACCTATGGGCCTCATTTTAACTTAATCTGTTTAAATGCCTTCTTTGCAGTTAGTGTCCCATGGATTAGGGCCTACCCATATAACCTCATTTCTTAAATACATTTTTTTTTAAAGGTCCTCTGGACAAATAAGGTCACCTTCTGAGGTACTGGTATTGGAACTTGAACACAGGAATTTGGAGGGAGGGATAAAAGACTGTTACCGAAATCTGTCTGCATATAGGTGGTTCCTATTTCTTGCTGTGATTTTACTAATAACAAATTTTTTCCCTTTAGAAACACACCTAATTAGTACACTTGGTTGTTCTGTTAAATCTGTATTACTGTATTATCACTCTTACTGGGTCTGTAGGTTGGCCACTCACATAAGAGGTTTTATATTTTGCTGGACCTTTTTACTGTGACAACAATTTTTACAAAAACTTTTACTTGGGACAAAGTTAACAGCAGAGGATAAGACTAAACCTTTTATTTAGCATCCAAGTCTCCTTTATAATTTTCATTGGAACAAATTACCATGTTCGAATAGTTTAGTAACTCTTTTCTTCTGAATCAAAGGATAAAATGAGAACTATTAATAGAAAAATGTAACTGATACTGTTATATAATATAGAATATGAAGGTTTCTCAATAACTAGTTGATATTTCTAGTTTCACTTTACATAAGTCCTTTTTTAAATATAAAACTAATACACAGCATAGCAAATTGATAGACTGCAGCCCGAATAGTGAATTTTCTAATTCCTTTTGCAAAATAAGTGAAAAACATTGTTAGTATTTGCTACATCTGGAGTAATTTGGATGTTAGAGGCATGGCAAACTCTCTAAAATACTTGCTCTACTTAAGCCTACCTTGGTTAAGTAGAGCCACAAAGTAGTTTAATATGGAATCATGTTATAGTCCAGTCTTCTTAATGCTCTGCCTGTGAACTTCCTCTTATAGCCCATTTCAATGTGGTAAGACACCACATGTCCTTGAGGATCGTTCTTTATGCGAATCTGGGTCCCAGTATCTCAAAGACAAGATGGGAGCTACTTTGGCTTTCCCAAGTAGATGTTCTGTGAAACATATACTTTAACTCTGCTATGTTTTATCATCTACTTCACTTTTAAATCTGTATTTCATTCTCTTCCTTTTAAGATTTACAACTACAATTTTTTAATAAAAAGAATTTATTCCAATAACAGATTGAGAAATAGTAAAGATCAAGTTTAGATTTTTTATAGAATTTACTAATCACACATATTTCAAGATATATGTAATTGCTAAATATAACTTGGCAAGCATCGAGATTTTAATTTTTTACCTGAGATCGGAAATCTTTTTTTGTAATGGGGAGAAGATTTTTATTCCCTTACTTACAAGTGGTTGTTAGGTTGTAAACAATAGAAACTAAACCAAGTGAAGATACTTGTAGGGTACTATATGGTTCACAGAATCGAAGAAAGAGTTTGGCCTTTGGTGCTAAAAATGCACAGGAATCGTGGCAGCTCTGGAGGATTTAATCTCTTAGAAATTGAGTTGTACAGAGAATGCAAATGATACTAAAATTGAAATTCGCTAAAGATTACTAGATAATATTAAGATACCACAAAGATTTATGGCAGAAGGATGAGAAAACAAGCATTCCTTACCTGAAATGATATAAAATGATCCATTGCTTATCTAATTGGAATCCCAAGATAGAATATAATGAGAATACTTATCCTATGAAAGTACTGCCAAAATAAGCATGGATCACAATGATGGCTCAATTTCCTAATTTTTTCTTCTACCTTTCAAATCCTACATAGTAGAAATAAAGCTTTGGAAAATTTAGTGGTTAAAGCGAACTCAACAACAGCTCTATACACATGTTTAATCTTCATAAGAAATCACCCAAAAAAGAACAAAAAGACAACCCTTGTTCTAACTGGATTTATGCCATTCAGAATGAATGTTTTTCTTTATAAAACAAACCTTGTGTTTACCCAAACACAAGGTGTCTACATAATCAGGTGCACGTTCTAATCTAGCAATGTTCAAGTCTACCTACAAACATTCTCCTCCATATCTAACTTAATGTTATATAAAAGTATACATGTATAAGACATTACAGAGAATGTATTTTATAGAAAACAAAGGACCCAATGTGTGACCCTGGGAAGAATAAAATGAAACACAGAAAAATGAGCCAAAGTAACTAAAAATTTCATTTGAAGACAATTTCTGAAACTAAAGATTTGAACCCAAGGACTTATAAAGAAAAAGATAAAAGCAAATCATAGGCAAATGTGCTGCAAAACGTGCAATTTTCTTTTAGTTTCTTTAGTAACACCCAACTTTAGAACACTGTAGGATAATATCTTACAAGTTCTGAGAGTAGAGGAGCAACAAGAAACTTACATGTAGGCACGTTGTCTTACCAGAATAAAATAACAAAGATATTTTCCAGCAAGCTTCAACACTGGAAATACAGCATATATGAAAGTTCTATTTGATGTCAAACTATATCAGACTAATGGAATAATCAAACTGAAGAATCCAGGAATTCATATGTTGTGATAATAGATTTTGAAAACATGTAACTATATAACAACTAATACTCAACCATATAACCATAAAACTAATATTCAGTAAAGGTGGGGATGAAGGTTCCATTACTGCAAATATGTGGTATATATTTTGACAATATAAAAATAAATATAACTAAACAAAATACAGAGGGAAGAGAAAAATAGAATTTTTGTCAAGAATTTAATATAGCCTGAAATTGACATAATATTAAAAGAAACACATGTAATGAAATCAGTGTTAAAGGTCTCCATAATACTTTCATAAGTTGATATGTTTCTGTAGGTGCTTATGTCATTTGTTAGAAATATTTGTCAGAAATTTAATCCTTTGATTTTTATCTTTGTTTTGTAAAATAATTTTAATGGCATATATTAAAATCACATATAACCCAGTTTTTAAAAATACTTATATCAGCATTAATATTTTTATAAAGATAAGCCTGGAAAATGTTACCCAATTGTTAACAAACAATTGTACTTCAGAGAAATTTTTTTAATTTTTTTTTATCTTTGCACGTTTTTGGGCTACTTTGAGTTTTTAATAGCTATGTGGAGTTTTAAGAAAATAATTTAACATTTCAAAAAATGCATCCTATATCATAATATATATCTATGGAAGATAAATATTAACTATAAATTGGAGAGAATAATAGTATCTATCTTAAAGTTGACATGAAGATTAATTGTAAAATCTGAGAACAGTCCCAAGCACATTGTAAGTGTGCAATTATACATTAGCAACTCCTCCAACTAATCACATTTATACTAGTAAGGTTGTTATTTTTACATAAATGGGAATTTGATAAATTATAATTTGTAAGCATCACTAGTATATTTTCTCCCTAGAAAAATGAAAATAACAGTAACTATTGGGGCATTATTATGAGAGTTAAAATTATTTAAATGCAGATGATGGATAGTAATCTAGGCTAACCCTAATTTAGTCTTTCATACCACTTCATTATACCCATTTTTTTTTTAGGTAAAATATTGTGCTATGGACTGAAGACAGTGGTGAACAAGACAGATAAGCTCATGGACATTCAAGATTTCTTACGAATAGTTAAATTTTTTAGTTAAATCTTAATAAAAGTCTAAAGTCCTGATTGACCTATTTAATATATTCCAATTTTGACTGAAATTGAAATGTTTAATTTTTAGACATAATTTATTGAGAGCTTCAATAAGTTTTTAACACTGATTCAAATAGAGTTTTGAACTAACTTCATGTGATCCATACTGTATCATGGTTATGGCAGTGATAAAGAAGTTGTAATTCTGGGCAACACAATGAAACTCCACTTCTACAAACAAAATAGCCACCCATGGTGGCATGTGCCTGTAGTCCTAGATACTTGGGAGGCTGAGGCAGGAGGATCACTTGAGGCCAGAATTTCAAGGTTACAGTGAACTAGAATTGCACCACTGCACTCCAGGCTGTGTGACTATCTCAAAATAATAATAAAAAATAAATGAAAAAGGAGTTGTAAGATCGAGAGATCATCATTCATTGTTCAAGAACCAGTGATTTCCCAGTAGAAACCATTATGTGTTCTTACTATGACTTCATCATTTTTTGATTGACAGCATTTTGTAAATAAATTAGGGCAATGCATTCCTTCAGTAAAAAGGCATTATGGAGTAAAATGATTGTGAAAATCACTCAATTTATAATGTCAAAAATTCTAACAATGAACACATTCCCTAAAAATATTTAATAATCGGCATAAATCATTATATTAGCTTCCTTTTAGGGCCAAACTTAAGTTATTTTAAATAGGTAGTGTTTTAGATAAAACAACTGAAATCTTAAGCTAAATGTTTATAAATCTTAAGCTAAATGTTTGCAAACCATCACAAATAAGACCAGAAATTTGTTTTAAATGTTTGTCTTAAGGGTTTGATAATATAAAATTGCCAAGTTTGTAATACATGATTCACATACATGCTTTACTATATAATTTACAATTTTGAGAAATGATAGTTTCTTGTAATTACCAATTCTCTACTATAACCTTGGCTTTTAAAAGTGTTATTGAGTGTGTTTGTAAACTTATACAGACTAATTCTGATATTGTACACTAATAACAATGTCCACTCTAAGGAGAACTTTTTGGAATGACCATGGTAAGCTGGTTCTAGCCAAGATGTGACCCAAAGCCAATATGGGAAATTATATTTCATTTGGGTAGTCTAGAAAGTCTCAGAACTGGGTTAACTAATATAAACTAAGGTGCTGTTAGATGAACAGAGAATCAAAAATATGCAAAGCCAACAGTAGAATGTCCTGTCATACCAGTTAGGTAAATATCACAAGGACAAAACTAGCAATAAGAGGAGCCTTTATCACAATGCTCCAGAGGACAAAATGATGTAGCAATCAAAGATAAAAGCAAGCAGTACAAACTGCCTCTGAAGCAACTCTACTGACCCAAGAAGGTAATCTTTTTACCAAAATCAAAATGCCAGACAAGAAGAGCCTTGACACTCTCAAATGTCTCTGATGGAAAGACAGGAAGAGATTTTCTGAACATCAAATTAATATACATAACAAAATCTTCAAAGAAACATGCCAATACATTGAGTCTCACACAAGAAATTTGAACTTTAGAACTTAATATGAATGTGCAAAAAATATTTTTTTACAGGAATCTTCAATGCAAGTGTTGATCAGCCATTTTTCTAAATACTAAAATAGTCAAAAAGACAATTGACTAATTATGGTAAAAGCATAGAATCCTAAGAACTACTCTTTTGAAACACTTAAGTGAATTATATATGTTCACGCACACATGAACATAAAGATAGCTGCCATATATAATAAAAACAAGTTGAACGATTATGTATAACATGATATACACACCCATATTTATATAATGTGTGTATATATATACACATGTATAGGTGTGCTTTGGCCTAAACATTATTGTTCCTCCAGAATTTACATGTTGAAACTTAATCCCCAACATGTTGGTAACTGAGATAAATTGCCCTCGTATAAGAAGTTAGAGGGAGGGTGTTTGCCTCATCCACCCTGTGAAGACTCAGAGGGCACCATCTACGAGGACCAGGCTCTCACCAGACACTGGACATTGTCCAGACAAGACATTGCCTTTGTCTTGGACTCCACAGCCTTGAGAACTGCTGTGAGTAATAAATTGTTGTTTATAAATTACTCAATCTAAGATATTTTGTTATAGCAGCCCAAATGGACTAACATAAAAGGCGATTCATGTGCAAAGATTACATATAGATTTTATGTCTAAATCCAGATACAGATTACGTACATATAGTACAGAGTAGATACGTAGATAGTGCCTATCTGAGAGATTACCCTATTTATGTCCTTTTTTTTTTGGCCCAGGTGACGATTGAGTCAGGATCCAAAACTTCTAAGTTTGTACCAAAATCAAATCCATTCAATAAAGCTTTAGCTTTTACTCAAGATATTGTGGGAAAACAGATAAAGGGAAAATACTATGTACAGCACAGCAAAGTAATTTCATAACCGTCATGAAATTTATTGTTTTTTTGCCAAATTCTCTTATCTGTCACTGGTTTCTCTCTCATTGTCTCTTGCCGTCTCTTGCTCCCACCTTTCTTCATATTAGTCTTTACCTATTTTTTTCTAAATAATTCTCATTCCCAGGAAAAATGAATGTGAAGAGTTTATTAATAACGGGTTCCTTGGGAAAAAATTAAGTTTCAGTATATTTTCTTGTGTATGAATATATATATTGTTAAATTACATCATGGTATTCACCAAGCTATTGATAGTAGTTGTGGTAGTTGTTTCTGAGGAGTAAGGCTGAGAGAAGGAAGACACATCATCTGTGTTAGTACACACCCGGCTTGATCAAATGCTTTATAATGAATTTTTAAAATGCTTTGTGTAAAATATTTTAATCTACTGTCTGTACTCATCTGGGCCACTTTTATGCTTCTTTCTGGTCTCCTACATTCAATCTTGCAACTTCTTATATATTCTTAATGAAACCAGAATGATTATTTCAAAATGCAAGAATTATAATGTTGCACACACTTATAACCCTAAATAAATTGGTTTCATATTAGGATGGAGTTCAGTTCTCTTAACTGAGGCTACCAATGAAGCAAGAAAGGTGGGAGCTAGGATTAGAGATAAACAATAAACATTGAGAGTCCAATATTTTATAATTATCTCTAAAGGCATTTGGGGATTCCTAAGGTACACATACACTGAGTAAGTGTTTAAAAGATAGCTGCTAAGAGACTAAAGATCTGAAAAAAGACTTTGGAAATATGGTGTTTGTGAGACACAAAGTGTAAAATTCACCAAAGAAGAACATTCTTAAATGCTCTTCATGGAGAGCCTAGAATCATCTCAGTTACTAATCTGGCAAAGATAATTTGTCTGCCAGGAGAAAATTAAATTCTATTCTGGAAAGATACAGTTGATCTTCATTATTCGAAGACTATATATTTGCAGATTTGCTTACTCACTGAAATTTATTTAGTAGGCATCAGAAATCAATACTTATAATACTTTTAAAGTCATTTATGGGCATGTACAAAGTGATGAAAAATCTGTTTTCCCAACACTTAATGTTCCGAGATAAGGTGAAATAAGTTACCATTCTGCTTTCGTTTCAGCTCTCATAATATAAATAGGTCTCATTTTGTGTGAAAATGTATAAAAATGTATATAGTGTCTAGTTATTAAAAGGTACTTGTTTCAAGGTATTCGTGATGGTTACTATTGAATGTCAACTTGATTGCATTGAAGGATGCAAAGTATTGTTTCCGAGTGTGTCTGTGAGGGCATTGCCAAGGAGATTAACATTTGAGTCATTGTCTGGGAGAGGCAGACCCACACTCGAGCTGGGTGGGCACCATCTAATCAGTTGCCCACGTGGCTAAAATACAAGCATGCATAAGAATGTAGAAGGACTAGACTGGCTGAGTCTCGGGGCCTTCCTCTCTCTCTCTCTGCTGGCTGCTTCCTGCTCTCAAACATCGGACTCTAAGTTTTTCAGCTTTTGGACTCTTAGACATACACCAGTGGTTTGCCAGGAGCTCTCGGGCCTTTGGCCACAGACAGAAGGCTGCATTGTCAGCTACCTACTTTTGAAGTTTTGGGACTCAAACTGGCTTCCTTGCTACTCATTTTGCAGATGGCCTATTGTGGAATTTCAACTTGTGATCATGTGAGTCAATATTACTTAATAAACTCCCTTTCATATGTACATCTATCCTATCAGTCCTGTACCTCTAGAGAACCCTGACTAATACAGCATTTGATAAAGTGAATTTGACACAGAATTGAAGTATTGAAAACTCTAAGAAATAAAAGAAAAATTAGGATGCTCAGAGACTAGTAAATGCAGAAAGGTGACGTAACTCCTTAGAGTAGAAAAAGGTAGAATAATGTGAGAGTCCAGGACATTTCTGCTGATGTGCCTGCCGTAAGAACCACTGCTATGGTGCTTTCACAGGACTCTTAAACAACGACTGGTGCTACAGAAGCCTAGGAGAATAGCTCCTGCTATGTGTGTAGGGACAATGAGTGCTGAGTCTGGATTAACCGATGACATTACTTCTCATACTGTTAAAACCATACTGCTCATGCAGTCAGGTTCCCACATTTGCCCACCTCTCAACTACTGTTGCCTGAGAATCTACCAGTAATAGATACAAATTTTCTTCTTTCTTTCCAATTTTCAATATCCTGGCTGCGCTTTCCATTTGAAAAATTTAATCAGAATCCTGTCAGGGAAATCTCTTTAACCTCTAGCTCTCCACAATACAGAGGAGAGAATACAGTGCAGAATTGAGGAGCAAGACAACAGACAACTAGCCAGCATGGGTCATCCTTATAGCCATTCAAGCTGTGTAAAGGGATTTAACACAGCATTAAAGGACTGGAAAAACTGGGAAACAAAAGACAGTGAAGTGAGATTATTTGGAGACGAATATAACTAAGGACACTGTTTAGTACCCTTGGGAAAGGAGAAGCAAAAGAGAAGGTGATGTTACTGAGTGCCCTTAATCACTGTGCTTCTGAGATTTTTGGAACGGATGAACTACATGTGAGATGTAAGGAAATTTTGTCTCACCCAACTAGGAAAATGGAAGTGCTAGTCACCGAAATAGGCAATGCTAGGGAAACATAGTCCTGTTTCGCAGAAATGCCAAAGTCTATATTTCCTCTCATGCCACAGTGGAACAGGAGCCTACAATTGTGGTAGAGGGGAAGAAGAACAGGCAGCAAAGGTAAAGAAAGCTAACTGATGTACAACCTGTACAAGGAAAATATTTTTTATTATAAAAATTACAATACTAAACAGTTAACATTAATTAGATTACAACTAGAAAATCAATATTCTATAAAATTATGTTTACTTGAAATCTATATCCATTAGTTTCTAGAAATACAAATATTAACAAGCCTTAAAGTTATTTCAATGACAGTGCACATTCATATCATGATAATACCAAACTTCATGTAGGTTGATGAGACCAATGTTTGATCTAGAGATTACAAACAGAACTAACATGGAAATGTAAATATAAATACTGCAGGTCAAGAGGTAATATGAGCTACTAAGTGGTTTCCTGGTTTATCTCCTTGGGAGAGTAAATACCCTCGGATAATGCCTCAATTCAAATCATGCTTTTCAACAGGAAAGTCTGATTTAAATATTTAACAATCAGCAGTTTTTCAGTTCATCCGAATTATCCAAAAATACTTCTTTCTACTGATAAAACACACTTTGAGAGTATGTCTAACTGATCTTATGTCTTTCTAAACTATCAGTCAATGATATTGGGCACAGTTAATTGCAAAGAGAAAGTTTCTTGCTCAAATTGTAGACTTGTCTATTTCTCCTTATAATTCCCTTCTTCTATCTGCTTTATTTAGGAAAGTATGCTCTTAAATGAGCACAAATTTACAATGTTTTGTTCATTTGGTGAACTGAGTACTATGTTACGTAGCAACATTATCACTAATATTTGTCTCTAAGTTTACTATAACTTTACTGTTTTTAAAAATACTTGATGATTTTCTCCATTTAAACCCTATCTCTCCTTATTTAGGTGTGTCTATTGTAAAATATATAAATGGGCTTTATTTCTTAATCCAGTTTTGCAATATGCATTTAATTGGCATTTAGTTCATTTACATTTATTGAACTACACATATATTTGGCTTTTTACCGCTATATTTTGTGGTCTTTAGTTTGCTATTTTTGTGTATTGTTTTTCCTTGTTTCCTATCTTAAAAATTTTTGTGATTATGATTTCTCTATTTTTTGAACACTATACTCAATTTGTATAGTATTGATTATTGATAACTGTTTAGAAGCATAATCTATCTTTGCATTATTACTGATTTTACTGATAATATTTCAAGATTTATGTATTTTTCTACTTTCATTTTCTGTATTTCATTCTGGATAGTCTTCTATTGAGATTATGTACTTCTTGAAACGCATCTCTGAAAGTTCTTACTGGAAGTAAGAGTAGTGATAAATATGTTTGTATCATTTTGAAAATATGTTGTACCCCAATTCTTAAACAACCATAAGGTTATCTATACAACCTGAGATTGACAGTGATTTCTGCTTAACTTACAAGACCTGTCTTCCATTTTGCTGTAGGTAAGTCTGTAGTCACGAAGTTTTTTATTGGTGGAGATTAACTGTCTTGTTATTTCAGGTATTCTTTAGATTTTCCTTTGTCTTTGATATTTTAAGCTTCATTATGAATGCTCATTGTATTAGGCTATTGTAACATTGCTGTAAAGAGATGCTTGAGACTGGGCAATCTCTAAAGAAACAAGGTTTAATTGGTTCCAGTTTCTAGAGGCATTACAGGAACCATGGTCTTGGTGTTCTCTAAGCTTCTGGGGAGGCCTCAAGAAGCTTTCAATCATGACAGAAGGAAGGGGGAACAGGCACATTGGATACGGAAAGCAAGAGCAAGAAAGAGGGAGGGAGAGGCAGGGAGGTGCCACACACTTTTAAAGGAACAGATTTCAGGAGAATTTACTATCAGGAAGACGGCACCAAACTCTGAGTGATCCCCCCATGATCTAAACACCTCCCACCAGGCCCCACCTCCAGCACTGAGGATACAATTGAACATGAGATTGGCAAATATCCAAACTATATCACTAATTCTTTTCCTGTCTTTCGATTTTTTTTTTGTATTTTCAAATTTAATTAAAAATCTGTAAGTACTATTTTCTATTCTGTGTTTCAAATTCTTCACATCCTCCTCCCTACTTCTACCTCTGTCTCCATTCTGGGTTAGTATTTCAGACTTATTTTACAAGTCGGCTATTCTTTCAATTGTCTATAATCTACTATAAACCGCTTGTCTTTTTATATTTTAATCTCCAGTTATTTAGAAAATTTAATAATTTTTAAATATGTCTATTCTTTTTGGCATGGAATGGCTTTTTTTGGCTCATATGAAAAATCATGAAAAGTTGAAATGTCACTCAGGAATTCAAGATTTGAATGAATAGAAAGATAGAACTCATTCTGTGACATAAAAATTCCATATCATAAAGACATAAATTGTTCTTAATCTATAAACTTAATGAGATTCCCAATAGGATTCTCAGAATTGACAGAGTATTAAATCAGCTTATTCTAAAGATTATATGGAAAATAAAGTCAAATTCATGAATAACAGAAACATGGGGGGAAAATCTGAATAATCAGGGGAGACTAGCTCTGTTAGATTTAAATCTCCTATAGCTTTAGTTACTCAACCAGTATCACATGACTATGAATATATACAGATTATTATCTGAAAAAATGTCCAAATGGATCAAAGGTTTAAATATAAAAGATAATATGTCAACAAAATAGAAGAAATGGTAACAGAATAATTTTATATTCTCCAGATACAATTCAAGTAGTGTGAACAGACACTTTGAAAAAAAGTTGCCACACTTCAGTACCTAAAAATCTTTTCTCCTTACCCCAACTGCAAATATTCCACAAACCAATATTTAAAAATTGATTTATTTTTAAATTCAGTTTATATCACAGAAAATTATTTAATATTAGGAGCTCCTAAAATTCAATAACAATCTACAATCTACATTTTAAATTTTTCAAAATTTAATTTATATATAAAGAAAAATATAAATGCTCAACTTCATTTATAAAAGTACATCAAACTTATGGTAAACCACATTTTACCCATTAGTATTGCAAATCTCCAAAAGGTTAGCTAATACACTAAGTACAAAATATGTCCAGGAATAGGCACACATTGTTGGTAAAATGGGCACAACCCATAGGGTGTGCAGGTGTTTTCTTTTTTCCCCAATAGCTATCAAATTTTTAAATGCATATTTTTATTTTTGACACAGGAGTTCTACATGCAAGAATTTTCTTCCAGATAAATTCACATTTGTGTGAAATGATTGTATGCAAGGATATTCATTGCAGTGCCTTCAATACTAGCAAAATATTTTTAAAAACCTAGCTAGAAAGATGCTATGCCTAAAATCATATAGCTATAGAATAGAATACAATTCAGCTGTTAGAGATACTGTCAGTTCTATGTGCAAAAACCTTTCAGATATAGTATATATAAAAGGCAATGTAAATAAGAATGTACATATTGAATAACTTTATGATTTTTAAAAAGTATATGCATTCGTGTCTACAAAAAATATGATAGTCATAACACTAGTTGCATTCATAAATAAAAACTGTGGCTTAAGAATGGGTGGGAGGGAAAGTTACATTCTGCTGTTTAATCTTTTATAATATGCAGCACATAATAAGTTTTCAAAAAACTGTCAGATCACATTTCTGGACATTAAGGTGTCATTTTTATCTCAACAGGCAAAGTACTTAGAGGCTGCCATTTAACATTGATCAACATTCAGACAATGAAATTATACCTGGCTTGACAATAAAATTCAAATATGTCTAAACCCAAAGAATTTTGTGCCAAACAGTCCTTGGGAACCATGCAGAAAATGTGTTCTTAAGTTTTCATGGAAATAGTATACCTTTAAAATACTAAAGGCAATATAGTCTTAGTCTTAAGTTGGACTCAAGATTTGCATTTCTATGTAATTGGTGTATACTTAACATTCAATGTGTGCAGCAGAATGAAAGATAGCCACCTGCTGTGCACTTCTTTTTGTTTGCTTTCTCACAAATTTTCCTGTTTTATTTTTTTAAATGTTTAAACAAATCAATTTTCCTCTAAAAACTCTAGTTTATTATTTTAGCCCATGTGCTCTGAGTCAAGCCAATTCTAGCTACCCCAGGCATGTGAATTTACCTAAGCGGGTAAACCAAGAATCCACTAATGAATCTATTATCAGTTCACTAATGGAGAGACTGCCAACAAAAGTCAGCTCCAGGGATTTTGTTGAAGTAAGATTCATTCTTTGTCTGTGTGTGTTACTAAGCTAGTAGAATATATACCTAGACATGTTGGTGTTAAACTTAGTCACTCCATTCTGTTGAGAGTAAAGACAGACTGAAGGAAACAAAGACAGAGTGTGGAGAAAAACTGATTCCTGAATTCTGTGTTTAAACACCTAAATCTAGCTACGCTCGAAGCCAGAATGCCCCTGGAACTGTTCAGATAGCCATGCCAATGAATTTCAATTGTTAAAAATAACTGTTGGGTTTTTTTAAACTTAAAAACAAAATTTGACTAACACAGAACAGTATTTTTATTACTTTTTACAAGTATAACTAATTTTCATAAACATTGTTTATATAAAAAAGATACTATTTATAATTGTTTGCTCAACGTTTATCAGTCCTGTTACGTTATAAACTCCATGCAGGCATGGATAATGTCTGCCTTGTTTACTGATCTCCAGTTTTCAGCAGAAGGTCTGGTTCATAGCAGGAACCCAAAATAATTCAAAGGTTAAATCCATTTCTAATAAATATTAAAATGCTTAGAGAAGTACACAAGTAACAGTGAGGGTAGATTGACTTACTTGTTTTTTTAGTTATTATTTAGCTTAATATCCAATATAAAGACCAGCACCTGAAGTCAAGTGTCCGGCCATTGTTAGATTTTTCTGTTCAAGCCAAATAGTTTGGGCTTCATTTTTAGTAAGGAAGAGTAAACCCAAGATTGACAATTGCAAGTGAGCTTTTAATATTACTCTGGGAGATCATTGTTCTGTAGCACTAATTTAAAAATAACTACTATACATGCTTTCACAATGTGTTTTGAAATTTCAGTAAAAAATGTGTAATTCTGGTATTTTTCTTAAATACTTAGAAACTGTACCTGCCATAATAGACCCAAGACCCATAAAATTGCATTTATCCCTTAATGTTTGTGTAAGCTCTCATCACATGAATAGCAATTTTTTGAGTTTTCGAATACCTATTAAAGTTTTCTTCAGTCATATACACCTTTGGTTTAACTTTTTAAATTGTGAGTTGTATCAGTGAGAAAGTGTCATGTTGTATGTACTAGAGTTTTCAGAGCTTATTTTAAATAAATTGGGCCTGAACTTATACCTGTTGGGATGGGGTATAGAAGCAGATAATTATTAAAGGTATTCAACATAGAAAGATTTCTATGCAATTTGCTGACTTTTATTTTCAAAATATAATTATAAATTCTCTATGGCTGACCTTTATATTTTGCAAATGAATTTGAATAATAGAACTCATTTCATCAGATTATTCAAGTTTTTTACCACCTGCTACAACAAAACCGTAGAACAAAAGCTCATTATCAAAATATAATTCCAGCATTAGTATCACTAGAATTTTAGAACTTTTATGATACACTGCTGTTGAAGTTGAATGCAAATCTTCTTTTTTTATAAGTAGACACAAATACATTACAATGAAACATCAGTCAAGAGCAGGCTGATTCTCAAATATATCATAGTTACATCTGCAAAATTTAAAAAAGCAATAGCTGTATGCTATCTATTTTACTAGTTTTCTTGGACTATATAATAAATTATCATATCTTCGATGGCTAAAACCAAAGAAATTAATTTTCTTACAGTTTTGGAGACTTGAAGTCTGAAATGCAAGTGTCGGTACAGCCATGATCTTTGTAAAAACTCAAGGGAGGATTCTTCTTTGCCTCTTCCTAGTGCTGCTTGTATTCCTTGGTATTGCTTGGCTGGCAGCTGCATCATTCCAATCTCTGCCTAGGTTTTCACATGACCTTCTTCCTTGGGTCTGTGTTCCAACTGTCCATTTCTAATAAGAACACTAGTGATACTGCATTATGGGCCCATTCTAATCCAGTATGACCTCAACTTAACATGATTACATATGCAAGACCCCATTCCCAAGTAAGGACACATTTATAGGTCTGATAGGGCGTGAACTTCAGGGCCTATAATTGAACCCAGTACACTACTTAATGATGCAAAACTTGTTTATATTTACAGTAGCCTAATTGTACAGTATTTATAAAGTCTGCATACTGACAATAACATCTTTGGCCTTCTCATTCACTTAGTACTCACTGACTCACCCAGATCAACTTTTATTCTTGAAGCTTCATATATGATAAATACCCCATTCAAGAGTTCCATTTTATTTTATTTCATATTTTGATGGTACCCTTTCTATGTTTAGTATGCTTACATACACAAATACCATGGTGTTACAATTGCCTACAGTATTCAGTATAGTAAAATGTTGTTCAAGTTTGTAGTCTAAGAGCAATAGACTATGCCATATAGCCTAGGTGTGTAGTAGGCTATTCCATCTAGGTTTGTGTAAGTACACTCTATGGTGTTTGCACAATGATAAGTTGTCCAAAGATGTATTTCTCAGAATGTATCTCCGTCATTAAGCAATACGTGACTTTACCACATTTTCTTTATCCATTAATCTGTTGATGGAATCTTGAATTGTTTCCACCTTTTGGCTATTGGACACACTGGTGTATGAATATCAGTTTGAATTCCAGTCTCCAATTCTTTTGCATATACACATAGGAGTGAAATTGCTGGATTATATAGTAATTCTATATTTGATTTTTTGAGGAATCATTAAACTGTTTTCCACAATGGTTACATCATTTTACATTTCCACCAGCAATTTATGAAAGTTCCACTATCTCCACATCCCTGACGATACTTATTGTTCTGTTTCTTCTTGTTATTGTTGTTGGTATAGGTATCCTCATAGGTGTGAAGCAGTATCTCATTGCAGTTTCAATTTGTATTTCCCTGATGACTAGTATCTTTTCTTGTGCTTATTGTATTAAAGTCCTATGTCTATCTTTTAAATTGTTGTTGAATTGTAGACATTCTTTACATATCCTGGATATTAAACCTTTACAAGATACATGCCTTGCAAATACTTTCTTCCATTCAGGATGTCTTTTTGCCTTGTTGATAATCCTCTTTAATGCGCAAAAATGTCTAACTTTGAAGTTTAGTTTGTCTAATATTTTTCTATTGTTGCTTATGCTGCTGAGGTCATATCTAAGAATCTATTGACAAAGGACATGAAGACTTAATCTTATGTTTTCCTAAGAGTTTTGTGGTTTTAGTTACTTATAAGTCATTAATCTATTTTTAATTAGTGTTTGTACACAGTTTAAGGGGTTCAACTAAATCTTTTGTCGGTAGAATTCCAGTTGTTTCAACACCATTTGATAAGAATATTCTTTCTTCATTCAATGGATTGGCCACTTTAAAAGGCAATTGGCCATACATGTATAGGTTTATTTCTGGACTGTAAATTCTATTTTGTTGGCCTATATATCTTTATAGATCAATACATAGACATCTGCCTGTCCCACAGTGTTTTGATTATTATAGCTTTATAGTAAATGTTGAAATAGGAAAGTATGAGTATTCCAACTTTATTTTTAATATTGTTTTTGTTATTTGGGGCCCCTTGTACTTACTTCCATATGAATTTAAGAATGAGCATTTTGATTTACACAAAAAAAAAGGCTATTGGAATTTTGGTAAGGATTGCATTGAAGATGTAGATCACTTTGGGTGGTATTGACAATTTAGACATATTGGATCTTCTTACTCTTAAACATGGAATGT
Organism: Aotus nancymaae; assembly: GCF_030222135.1. NCBI lineage: Eukaryota > Metazoa > Chordata > Mammalia > Primates > Aotidae > Aotus > Aotus nancymaae. The sequence goes on from NW_026988438.1 coordinate 10,695,405, forward strand.
CTTCTTATTTAAGCCTTCTTTCATTTATTTCGTCAATGTTTTGTGGTTCTCAGTGACATGCGCTTTGCCTTCTTGGTTGAATTTGCTTTTAGGTATTCTTTTAGATGGAACTGTAAATGAAATTTCTTAATTTCCTTTTTCATTGTTCATTATAGATACATAAAAGAAAAACTGATTTTTGTGTGTTGATATCGTATTGATACTTTGCTAAATTTATTCATTAGCCCTTAGCTTTCTGTGGAGTTTTTGGGATTTCCTATGAACACAAATCATCTGCAAATATATGTAGTTTTACTTTTTCCTCCCCAATTTGGGTACCTTTTATTTTCATTGTCTAATTTCTCTTGATTGAACTTCCAGAACAATGATGAATAGCAGTGGAGAAATTGGATATCTTTGTCTTTTTTCTAATCTTAGAGGGAAAGCTGTCTTGTGCTATCTAGTGTAATGTCACCTATGGGTTTTTATAAATATTCTTTGTCATGTTTTCTTATAAGGGTTTCCTTGTATTCCTGATTTTGTTGAGTGTTTTAGCAAGAAGGGGTGTTGGCTTAAGTATCTTTTCTGCATAAATTGAGATTATGAACTTCTTTTTCCCTTTTATACTAGTAATTTGGTATATTACATTGACTGATTCCTGGGATAAATTCTACTTCACCATGGTATATAACCTATTCAAACACTGTTGGATTCGGTTTCTAGTATTTTGTTGAGGATGTTTGCATCTATAGTCACAAGGAATATTTGTCTGTAATTTTCTTTTTATATTATGTCTTTAATTGGATTTAACATCAAGGTAATTCCTCATTACATGAATTAGGAGATGTTCCCTCTTCTAATTTTTGGAAAAGTTTGAAAAGTGATGTTAATTTTTAAAAATATTTGGTGGAATTCACTGGTGAAACTGGTCCTGAACATTTTTCTGTTAAGTTTTTTTTGATTACTAATTCAATTTCTATATTTATTACAGTTCTGTAAAGATTTTCTATGTTTTCTTGAGTCAGTATAGGTTATTTGTGTGTTTCTACCAATTTGTTCACTTTAGTCATATAATTTATTGGCATGCAATTGTTCATATAATTCTCTTACCTATTTTGTTTTTGTAAGATCTGTAGTAATGTCCCCACTTTCATTACCAGTTTTGGTTAATTGTGTACACAAACACTTTTGAAGAAAAATTCTCATTCTGTCCTATCTAGAAAATAGTTATGCAATTTAAAAATGTATTTTATCATTCAACACAAATGTCTAACATTTTTACCCTAATTTCAATGTCAGAAACCTATGCTAAGGAAATAATTGGAAACTTACATATTTATTGAAAAAGATGCTTACTTCAGAATTCTTCAAAATATCAATCATTTACAATCCATCTGAATTAGCAGCCATAGGTCCTAAATAAGACTATCGTATCTTCATACAATTAAATATAAGATAAAAATATATCATCATATTAAATGTTTCCTGAAATGGAAATGCTCAAAATATAGTAATTTTTTAACAATTTAAAATCTAAAGTATGAAGCTATTCCTAAATTATGAAACATGCTACAGGACTTGGATTCTTCTCTGATTCCCCTTGATTTTACCATCATAGAATTCTGGAGTATGGATGAGCTTAATGTCTGACTTTAAATACTCTAGCTCAGGGAAAATAACTGAGTAAACTGATAAATATTGCATTATTATAGGCTTAGATTTGGATGCCAGTCATGGTATCATAAATTGGCTAACCTATTTCAGCTTGTGTTTGCTGAATTTGTATATCAGGCTGTAGGGATCACAGTATTTTCCCAAGTTTTCACAATTATGTGTTCCTGTAAATTTGGCCAGCCATACTCCTTCAAGAACAGTCTAAATTGAAATTAATTGTGCATTTATTAGTAAAAAGTATGACTTTGTTTTTTGCTTTTTAAGTGATTTAAAACACTTAATTGTTGGCATTTTCAGAATTTACTGTGCCCTGAGGCCTAACAGAATCTAGCAAGATTATGATAAATAGAAACATAAAATTATCTAATTATGGTACATGTTTAAAAAACACAAAATTATGTTCTGTCTCGATTGCATCAATGCCAGTGGAGCTTGAAATGACTGATCAGTGCCACTCTTGCCTCAGGCCACACAAAGCCACATGGCAGTCGGGTTATATCTTCCACCATGAGGAAAGAAAGAAGAATGATACTTAATCTGACCACTCCTGCTCTGCCAAAGCAGCCCCAACCCCGTTCATTCCCAGGGACCCTCCCTACATAAACAGATGTTTAAAAAAGTGACCTTCCTCCCAAATACATAAAACCTAGAGCATGTCTTTGCAGAAATAATTTGGTTTTATTCTGCTAATGAAGTTATTTTAAACTTTTTAAAAATGAGTCCCACAAAAATACTAGTAAAAGTACTACTAGTACTACTATGAATATTGCTGTTAACAGAATAAAAGGCAAACATTTAAAATGATAAAGGACTAAATTATTTGTCTGCCAGATACTACCAAGCAACAAAACTGCCTGCCGGTTTTCAATTCTAGATCAAAACTGATCAAAGAATGAGCTACAGACAACCCTTTTTTTTAGGAAACATCAGCACTCATACCTACGCAATGGTTCTTATGAACTCTTTGATAGAAATCCTGCCTTACATTGAAGACATGCTGCCTTAATAAGGTCATGCCTTACTAATATACTCAAGTCAAAGGCCAAGGAAGAATGGCTATAACTTTATTGAATTTTCAAAAAAAAATGCAGGTTCAATATTTTATGGCATAACAATGGGTTCAAGCATGGGGAGGGGTAACTGAAGGGCGACCACAGAGGTGACAGTGAAAACAGGTACTATTAGCATTAGAACTTCGACACATTTTCATTTCCCTTAATAGAAATAAATTTCTCATTCAAAGAAAGAGCTCTTTAAGTCCAGGCTATGGGAATTCAAACACATTCTAAGGCACTGGGAAAACTGTGTTCATGCCTTGGCTATAACCTTAGGCCATTTACTTACTTCGGTATTTGTTCGCTATACTCGCTGCATAGAAATTTACAAGGTTCACGCGAGAAATCCCATTGTAAAGTATAAAGACCAAAACATCTTCCCTCTTGGTGTTTCTGAATAGTCAGCTCACCATGAGGGTGATTGTCTGGCGACTGTGGCCTTTCTAAGTGATATGTAGTAGCTGAGCAGTCGCTTAACCTATTGCTCTATAAATGGCTTCAAGTCTTCCAAATCTGAACAGTATCAGTTCGGTAAATTCCTATCACTGTGGGCAAAGAATCAAGCTTAAGTGACAAACCTAAATGAGCCCCTATAATTTAAAGGAAAGGAAGCACGAATTTTCGAATTTTCGAGACTTACATGATTGTCATTATGCCAAGCAATTCTCACCCTGAAAGGCCATTGTTTTTATACCCATTTTACAATTGAGGAATTCAATCTCTCAAAAGTTAAATATGCCTAAGGTCACATTTTCTATGTACAAGACCCTAGATTCATACACAGCACTATATATACTGTTGCTCATAACACAAATATTCATTGCCAACACCAAATGACATTACTGTAACAAAGATAATGGTTCTAAAATCAGTCAGCAAAAGAGCTGGTTTTTGAAATACTAGGACCTAAGTATTTCACACTAGTATAAAGTCCATTTTACAGATGAGAAATCAAAAGCTAAAAATTAAGAAACTTAGTTATGGTCTCTCAGCCAGCACATAACACAAATCCAGATCTGCTGACCATACTGATATGTGGTAGTGTGTTTCTGACTCATTTTTACAATTCTTCTATTATAGCAAATTTTCATTAAATGCTGATTCTTTTCATTCCTTTGTCATATGATGTCATTTTTTCCTTGACAAGAGAGTAAGAGTTATCTTTCTGAAATGTCCAAATGATCATTCACAAAAGATGTTGATCCTTCTCTCTCAATAAAGATTTTGCTAGAGTAAGAATTGGGCGATATAACTTTGTTCAATATTTTGTTGTGTTTATATATGGCATCCACATTGATAAGGCTTTTTAAAAATACATAAGCATATTGACATCTAAAAAATTTAAATTAGAACCATTTTAATATTGAGAACAAAAACATTTATTGGCAGCTTTGGGGTAGGTCAGACAGCCAAAGTATGCCTTAAAAACCTATATATGTACTTAGCAAAAGAAAAAAGCTAATAGAGATAATTATTCTGTTAATTAGAATTAAAAGTTATTTGCTATCATCTATCTGCATATGTTGTGTGTTGTGTATGCTTTCTCAAGTCTGGTTTTTGACTACAACCTTTATTGCTCACTTTATTTAAATTTGTTCAGTTTATTCAAATATTCTTAGATTGAGTGCATGTGCAGTTACTTTATGACTTAAAATGTTATGGTAAAGTAAGATAATCTGATCTTTATGTAAATTGGGCTTTATTGATGTTGGCAGAATAATACTGAGATTTAAAAAGCAAACTATAATGGAAAAGGAAAGAAAAATAAATTCAAATCTGCTCTGCTGTCATTTATCAGTGGGTCACAACCTCATTGGCAGTCTTTCTTGAAATTATACACCAGTTCCAAGTATGTGTTTGCGTTTCCTTTTCTTGCAAACATATTTCTACATGCCCTTTGCCACTCAAAGGAACACTATTTCCTTATTTATAAACAAAACCTATGTGGAAATTGGAACTTAAACACACTGGAAAAGCTAATTAGAAATCTCACTTTAGACTGCATTTAGGTCATGATAAAAGGTTGTGTGGAATGGCACTGTGGAAGGTAAGCACTTACCGGAATCTGAGGAGAAATCCTAGTTTAACTATACAAACAGGATTGCTGGGCTAAACAGTGTTTAAACAAAATCGGTTGAAAGTCTTGTATAGTTTCAATAATTGATAAACATTACCTAATTGATAAACATTTACCAACACAATGTGATACTTTGTAGTTGGAAGAGAGCAAGTCATTACAGTCAAAGAAGAGCATTTGCAAAGATAAGAGCATATGTGTTCTGGGAAGAAAAACCGGTATAGATAGAGCATGTTTGCTGCACAGGTTCAAAGCAAGGTGCCATGGCTTATTTGACTGCAAAGGTAGCTTTTTTAACCTTTCTGACAGCCCCATTACACTGTGAGCAACTTGAGGGGAAAAGCTGCCATATTCATAGCTGTGAAGCTAGAATAGCCTGGCAGTTAATATCTACAGAAAGGAAAGAATTAAACAAACTAATCCGTGTAGGGTCTCTTACCTCTTGATAAAAAGCATACTTTTCTGCAAATAATTGATACCAAGGTTATTTGACGAGAGAATACATTGATCCAACTCTGGCTACAGTTTGGAGGAGTGTTGTAGAGACAGAAAAAGTAGTTTGAATCCCGTTCCAACATTTTTTTAAAAATAGGTTTCAAGATGATGGGAGGGGAGTAAAAATTTAAAAATTAAGGAAATATGACAAACATTACAAGGCTAAATTTTGCACTATGTGTAGCTTTTTAGAGAATGAGGAGAAACACTAAAATGACCGACTCCCCAATATGCCCTATAAAAATCTTTTTAGGGTGCAAACTTTGTATTTCCAATTACCCACACTTTGAAGACTTCCAAGCTATTCACTCTCATCTTCCCAATACTAATTTATTTTTAGACCTTTCTCCACGTTCCCATCCATACAGTCAATTTGTTTGATTTCTTTTTATTGCCTTGTAACCAATACCACTGCCTCCATAGTCTTTCTTCCCAACTATGCCTCTCATTTGAGATCATGTAAAAAACCCAGAAGGAAGGATGCAAAGGTCTTTTTTCGTTAAATAGGGTAAAAATAGATTGTAAAAGTGGTGTTTGGAAGTGGAAGCTTTAGTTTCAAAAACATAAAACAATTTGTGAGTGCATTTGTATGTGGTAGTGGTAGAGAAGGAAGAATGGCTATAAGAGCAAAATGAATTGAAAAAAATGAACAGATAATGCATTAATCTCCCAGGTCATATGGGTCACAGGCCAAGAAAAAAAAGAATTGCTGATCCTTTAAATTATTTGACTTAAAAAAGTTTGGGTTCTAGGATCTAGCAGGGGAATATCTCAAGGTCATCTATAAAAGTGTAAAGCAAAGATATCTCTTGCTCTTGATAGAGACAAAAACATAAATAAAAAGAAAGGGTCTTACAGAAAAGATCTTGAATTTCAGAACTGAGGCCAGGCACAGTGGCTCACACCTGGAATCCCAGCACTTTGGAAGGCCAAGGTGGGTGGATCACTAGGTCAAGAGAGCACAACCATTGTGGCCAACATGGTGAAACCACATCTGTGCTTAAAAATACAAAAATTAACTGAGCAAGGTGGTGCGGGGCTGTTGTCCCAGCTACTCCGGAAGCTGAGGCAGGAGAATTGCTTGAACCCGGGAGGCGGAGGTGGTAGTGAGCTGACATGGTGCCACTGAACTTTAGCCTGGTAACAGCGAGACTTTGTCTCAGAAAAATAAATTCTAGAACTGATTTTTTTTTTTTAATGACCCTAAAGGCCAAACTGTTTGGGACCAGCTATCTTAATGTCTGTTATGACTCTATGACATATGAGTCCCAAAATAAATATCGTGAAGAAAAAAATAAGGAAAAAGAAGACTGTTTATAAGAAAAAGAAAGTAGGGGGAGATAATGACAAAATTATATAATAATGAGAATATAATAGATGGTAAGTCATCATTGTCCTTGTCATCCCTATCCTTGTCAACACCAAGAGCTTTACTAATACTGCCAAAAACTAGTAGGAAATGTAAAGGAAATTATATTTGTAACCTCAGAAACATAAAACACCTAGGAAGAAATAAATCATGAAATATACAACAGTATGGGATGAATACTAGCAAACTATAAACAGGAGCAAAAAACAAGGCATAGCAAAGAGACCCATATAGATTATACCAAGTTTAAAGATTAAATGTTATAAAAATATTGATCCTCTTCACATGAAGCTATAAATGGAATCCACTGTACTACAAATAAATACTGAATTTTCCTGGAGCATGAAAAAAAGTGATTTTACAGTTCCTTTGACATATAGAGGACACAAAAACAGCAATAAAGAACAACAAGAGAATAAGAAGCATGGGAGAATTTGTTTTTCTTTACTGTCATTTATTTTTAAAAATAGGAATAGTTAAGGCATATGGTTTCACCATATGAATTAAGATGGAATCAGAAGCCAGCCTGTGCATGCATGTGTGCATGCATATACAGCCTATATATCAAGACACACATCTTACACTTGAGCACAGTATGAATTTAGAATCTGATTTAAGTGATGTTCCCAGTAAGTACATAAGAAGTTACTGAATAAATGGTGTTTAAATGATAAACTCATTTGTTAAAAATCTAGCAAACTAACAAACGTTGTATTCTGACCTCATTCTCATGGTATTAGTTTACTAGGGTTACTTTTCCAGAGCAAAGTACCACAGGCTAGGTGGTTTAAACATGAGTAATGTATTTTCTGATGGTTCTGGAGACTAGCCATTCAAGATCAGAATGTCAGCAGGGGTAATTTCTTCCGAGTTCTCTTTCCTGGGCTTGTAGATGGCCAACTATCTTCTCCCCGTGTCTTCACAGGGTCTTTTCTCTGCGGATGCCTGTGTCCTAATCTATTCCTGTAAGAACACTAGTCATGTCATATTAGGGCCTACATTAATGACCTCATTTTACCTTTACTACCTCTTTAAAGGTCCTATCTCCAAATGCGGTCATGTTCTAAGATAATGGATATTAGGACTTCAGCATATGAATGTTGGGAGCACATGATTCAGTGCATTATACTCATAAAATTCATTTCAAAATAATTATGAATTTTTTAAAACTAGAATGACTCTTTTGACCTCAATGCACAGGTTTCAGAGATTCTTTAAACTTCCTGAAGTTGTAGTAAAAATTGTCTAAATATGGAAATTTGTGGATTTTTTACTGAAAGATTTTGCCTTTCAAAAGCTTTGTGAAAGAATCTATAATTTTTTTAAGTTTAGAACAGTAAACTAGAGGAACACTTAAATGATATTTATATAATATTGAAACAGGTAAAGACTCTCTAAGCATAACAGCAAAAGTATACACCCTAAAGGAAAATATAGATGTGGTTCACTACATAAATATTAAACAATTTTTAAGGGGAAAGAAACTTAAAAGTAAAAGCCTGGGGGAAATAATTACTGCATAGATAGGAAGGAAGCATAAAATGGAGTTAAGTACATGGGTTTAAAATAAGATACATAGCTTTAATATTAGCCTATCTGCTACTGGCCATGTGACTTGCAACAGACTAAGTTTTCCTCACTCTTACATTTCTTCAACTTAAAATGGAAATTGCAATACTATCAAATAGGAATATCAAGAAGGTTATATTGGCTTATACTTGTAAAAAGTACAATGACTAGCACATAGAATTACATCAGTAAATATTTAAAAGGCAAGAGTTTACTATACATATTAATATAATTTTATAGTGTTCTTTTTAAGTAATGTACAAAAATGTTTCAGTAGAAAAACTGGCATTGGACATGAACAGAAAAATACAGTAAAATAATGAAGATGATCAAAACCATCAAAAGCAATACACAACCTTACACTTAGAATAGTAAATAGGTCAGTCCGTGTGGTTTAGAAATTAATTCACATTGAACCTAGTTTATGCATTATGGTGTAATGCCTAGCATATAAGTACTGAATGCATTTTAAAAGTTTCTACTTTAATACAATAAATACTTCCTACTTTAATATAAAAATAATATTAAAACATCTGTAAAATTAAAAACATAAAACACATATAAAGTTTAAAGAAAATGCATGAAGCAAATGACAAGAAAGAATTTAAAAGGAACTCTAACATGCATAAATCAAGGCAGCAGAATGACTTATAACAATTCTAAATTAACATTTGCATATACATATTATTTACCCATATACATTTGTGTGTGTGTATTTTAACAAACTCAAAAATGTCAATTTAATACAACATATCACAAAGAGGGAGAGGGGAAGGATGGTGGTAGGGAAAGGAAAAATTGGCTGGAGTCAATTATGCATATAATTAAAATGCCTTAGTTTAATTGTTTAGAGTTTCATGTGTTTGAAAGTCCCCCTCCTGGGGAAGGTGAAGAATCTCACCTTTCTCTACCCTCATCTCTTTTCGTGACTCATTCTTTAAGCTTATATTGTCATTACAGATGTGGTAGCTGTATAATTAAAATAAGGTCAACTGTGTCACTTGCAAATGGTCCAGGCAGTCCACTTTCCCAGGCACCTCCACCACTATGACAAACTCCTCCTTTGTGTGTTCAAAAACTGTCTTGTCTTAGTTTGGTATAAGAAGAAAATTGGTTGTCACATGTGAATGTACTTTAAAAGTACAAAATAATGGAATGTTTTATCATTACACACATCTATTTTGAAGGAGTGATTTCAAAAAAAACTGTTGAGGTTTGAAACATTCTGTTCAATGACATGAACTCCTATAACTTGTCGCTGATGTTTGACCTCAACCTTTTTGTTTGTTTGTTTCACTCAATGTATTATTGTCACTCCACTTAAACATACATGGAGAACGCAGATGCCAGCTGTCTTTATCTGTTTGGATTACAATAATAAAATGCTTTACTCTAGGTAATTTATAAACAATAGAAATGTATTGTTTACAGTTAGAGGCTGAAAGTACAGCCTTAAGGCACCAGATAGATCATGTCTAGTGCACCTACTGTGTGTCCTCACATGTTAGAGGAGCAAAAGGGTTCCCTCAAGCTTCTTTTACAAGATAACTACTTCTGTTGATGAGGTCAGAGCCCTCTTGACCTTACTACTTCCTAAACATTCCACCTCTTAATAATATCACACTGTGGAGCAAAAATTTTAACATATGAATTTTAAAGGGCAGGGTTTGAGGCCTCAGTGCCAGGCTTCCATAAAGATATCATCAGTTCAGAAACCTCTGAAATCCCAGCTGACAACGATAATGACAGCATGAAACTCCTAATACTCCTATACTAGAAGTGTTAATACTGAGTATGAATTGATAAAACATCATTATCTTTTGTGTTCAGTCCATTAGAAGAAAAAATAAACTCTCTTAGAATAGGGATAGGAAATGGAAGAAAATAAAAGGGGGAAACAAAATATGTGAACCCACATCACAATAGCAAGAAAGTCATGATCGAAGCCTCTGATGCAGGAACACAGTAATTGAGAGTTGTCACTCACAGGTCATCAGAGTGAGAAGGCGTAGTATACTGCTGTTGCTTCAGCAGGCCATCTACCTCCAAAGGTAGCTCTCACTCCAAGTTATGCCACTTTGCATTAGTATCTGTTTATTAATCAAAGAGTTTTACAAAATGGACCATCTCATCCAGGAATTTAAGAAACAGATTTTTGTAATAAGGTTGGATCACTGTAAATATGGATGATATAAAGCTTCAAGTAACAGAGCTCATTCTAAATTATTCATAAGGAACGTGCCTCCAGACTGCAGAAATATCCCATGTAAAATGAGCCTACATCAGCGTATACCTGTCTTATTTTTATTTCCCACTTGGCTTGACACCTTACGTACACAAAAGAATCTGAGATGACTATGATTTGGTTGCTCCGCAGTTTCTTATATTACATCATTGAAATGAGAAGTACATTAACTAGCTGTGTGATGTGCCCTGCATAAAGTGGAGATGGCAGAATAGGTGTCCGAATATATGTAACCCACATCTGGCTGTGACAAGGTACAAATTTTTTCTACACTCTGAGTTGCATTACCTCAAGTGTTAATTTTCATGAGCTGAGAACTTTTTTTAACCCACCAAATTAATTTTCTCAAACACTAAAGTGTGGTTGATAATATAAAAATCTCCTAATTATTTTTTCAGGTTTAATTTTGACCTATTTGCAGACCATTTAGATAAAGCAAATTAAAGAGTCCATTTTTATTCTACTAAAGTATACACTAGAATGTAAATGAGATATATTTTAGCCAAGTAGGCGATTATGTATATCAAATATATATTTGTGACTATATATGTGTAAATACCTATATACCATATTGCCACTTTGCAAAATATATCTGAATTTATTCTTCGGTAGGCTCAAGAAGACATTTTGCTTTTAATTTCTCTACCAAGTAACAAATTGTGTAGCTCCAGAATGTTGCTTACCATTACTGGTTTGGCCTTAGGGACAGTTACTTTATTACCTTTCTGAACCGTACTTCAAAAGAATTAATTAATTGATGCTCTCAGCAGCCTCATTCTGACAAAAACATATGATACTCAAATGTTAAACATGGAACCTCAGATGAAACTGTCAGGAAAAAGCTGAAAGTGGTTATTAATATGGCTTTTGATAAATATCTGCTCAGCTTCACACTGTGCCTCGTCTGTTTTCATCTTGGAAAGTAGTTAATCTGATTGATGAAGATCCTGGTTCAGATTGTCTCCCATGCTGAGTTTAATAACGGCACTTTTTTAAGAAAAATTATTGAAGATGTTTGTGCCTTCTCATTTGACTGTTTTTCAGGAGTACAAATTTTAAGTGTTGTCCCTACCATTCCCTAAAATGGTAGGAGCTCCTTACTGTCCACATCTCATAAGCACACGAATTGAGACTGGTTTCCATGCCATCACTCTTTGTAAAGTGAGATTTAATGGGAATGTTGCCAAAGGCTAATGCTAACCCTCCAGCACAAGCCCATCCAGACAAATCAGGCAGCCAGCACCGATGGGCTACAAACACTTGGCTAATTATCATTGCCTAGCATCTCCCGTGAGGCCTGACATTTTTTCATCATAGTTCTATCAAATAGTTCCATATCTATATTAAGCACAGTCACAGCAATAACTGGCACAATAGGCCATGGCTGTGCTTCATGGTAGTCATGCTCTGTGGTGGAGACACTTAAGTGCCCTCCACTCACCTTAATTAATAAGCATCAATGTACAACACACTCTCCATTTCAATGAGAAGGAAATTTGGTACAAGAAGGCAGTTCAAAAATTAATCTGATTGGAAGTATTCAAAGTCATTTTTCTTTTTTGGATGTTAGAATTTTATTTTTAATTTTTTTGCTTTACATTCCAGGATACATGTGCAGATGTGCAGAATGTGCACATTTGTTACATAGGTATATGTGTGCCATGGTGTATGACTACACCTATCAACCTGTCACTTAGATTTTACACCTCGCATGCATTAGTTATTTGTCCTACAAAGGTCAGTTGTCAACTGTCGGTCAATGTCATAGTAATTGGCCAGTGTGGCAAGTCAAGAAAAGAATGGAAACATTTTGTGTGTGTGTGGTGAATATGTTTACATGACATCATTGTGATCAAATTATGAATTAGTGTTCAAATGAGAGAGAAAATGTCATGCTAAAATCCTTGTTCTTCTGGTAAATGGCCTGCAATCATGCAGGAAATTATGTTCCTCTATGACTTCAACATTATAAGTTCAGGGGAAACACTAACATTTGCCATTTTATTTGTAGATGCAGACTCCAGTACCTTGTGCACCATGTAGAGATGTAACTTGGACTTTCAAGCTCTGGTAGCTGTGTATACTCTCATTCAGTGGTACCTTTTCTGTATCAGTTACTAATGAGTTATAAAAGACTTAGTTCATTGTCTTCAGTTATTTTCTGAATATCTAAGTGCCCTGTATGTGTGCGTTTGAGTGTGTGAACATGTATGTATGAATTTATAAGGTCTAAAACAGTGTGGAGCTTAAAGGCTTCAGGAGTATTTCAAATTAACCAACATTTAGTGAATAAGGCCAATATACACTGAATTGAAATGAACCTCATTTGGTTTTAATTCAAACTAACCTTATGTTAGTTTTAGCATGGAAATTGGAGGCTTGAAAGCATGGGATGCTTTACCAAGGAAGAGTAAAGGGAATGACTTCATTACAGCGTGACTGCACAGAAAAGTTACAAAACATATTTGACTTTTTGTCCTCACAGTTGAATGACATTTCATCATTTAAGAATATCTACAGATACGCTTTTGATTTTGCAAGGGATAAAGATCAGAGAAGCTTGATCTTGATACTGCTAAATCTATGTTAACTCTTCTGCTTGGGAGGTCACGGCCACTGTTTTCAGTATTTTACCAGTACCTGGAGCAATCAAAGTATCATGTTATGAACAGAGATCAGTGGTACAATGTTTTAGAATTCAACAGAACACAGTCCATGTCGATCTTAGTAACTGTGATGAAGGTGGTGTTTGGCCTGTTCTTGATGAATTTGTTGAGTGGCAAAAAGTCCGTCAAACATCATAGCAAGAACTATTGTAAAGAAAATGCAAACCTTTCACTTCCCACGTGTATACAAGCTAATGTGATGAGGGAGAGAAAAATCCAACAGGTGCATTTCCATTCACAAGAAAGACTTCTCACAGTACTTTTTCATTTTTTTAAAGGAGGTTTTTCTTGTTACATGTGATGGGCATTGAGCCACACCTCTTCTTAGACTGAATATTGAAGTGTTTTAATGAGTCAGTCACTGATACAACTTGCCAACTGTTTCACATCCTGTAAGGCAAATCCGGAAAATTTATTAAAATTCTTTCTACCTTCACAAGTTATTCTGGATCATCATTGGGGGAAAGGATTTGTTTATATACCTGCCTCCATAGTAAAACAACATGTAACTTCAAGTTGATACATTCATTAGCACATATTCAGGTATGGCTACCATTCAGAGAAAAATAAACCCATTACTATGAAGTCAAACAGTCCTTTGATAATTTTACTAACAACAAATAGCATCTCACCCTGTTTTACAGAAGCAGTAAGATTGTCAGAATCTCAGGACCAAGAAACTGTTTTTTTTGTCTGAAAAATCATACAGCACTAGGAAAGTAAATTTACCTAGTTAATGCCTATAAAAAGAAGCTAGATATTATCTTTGGTCTCTTCAAGTTTCAGCCTTCTATTATTAGAAAACATATATTCAAAAATAACTTTTACCTTTTATTTGGTGATAAAGTTTTACATAAAAATTAAAGATAGCATTACCAGAGAAAGGACCCTGGTGACTAATAATGTATTATGATTCTTCAGAGAAACAAGAACCGATAGGATACATTATAAAATGGCTCACATGATTATTGAGGAATCGCATAATTTGCCATCCATGAACTGGAGACCCAGATAAGCCAGTGGTATAATTCTACTTTACGTCTTGAAAGTCTGAGAACTAGGGAATCTGATGTAAATTCCAGTCCAAGGGCAGGAGAGGACTGAAGTTCCAGCTCAAGGCTGGAAGCAAACTGGGTGAAGTTTTCGTTCATCCTCCTCCTTGTTCTATTCAGGCTTTCCATGGATTGGATGATTTCCACTGATTCAAATGCTAATTTCATTCAGAATATTTTCATAGACATACCCAGAAATAATGTGTAATTGAAGCATCCTATGGCACAGTCAAATTGACACACAAAATTATCCATCAAACCCGATCTATATTTTAAAGATGAGGAAATGTGCTGATAAGAGAATGAGGAGGCAGCTGTTGAAGCATATTTCCAGCACAGGAAACATGCAGGCAGAGGCCTGGAGGCGAAAAGTATGAGGCATATAAAGGAAAACTTTCAGTACGAGCTTTTTTTCTGGACTGTTTGTGGCACGCAGATTTCAAATCCCCACTTGATGATATTCATCCCTTCTTGACATCCGCTTATTTTGAGTGTAGGCTGAATGTATTGACTGATTTCTAACAAGTAGAATACAGAAAACTAATAGGATGTCACTTCTGTAGTTAGATTTCAAAAGACTGACTTTGGTCTTGTTAGTTTGCTCTCTTGCTCTCTTTGAGACTCGGTGAAACAAAGAAGTGAGAACCACTCAGGGTGGCCTCTGACCAACCAGCAGCAAGGAAATCAGGTCCTCTGTTTACAGCCCAGCGGGAACTGAATCCTGCCAACAAGAGCTTAGAAGTGGATTATTCCCCAGTCAAATTTTCAGATGAGGCTGGAGACCTAACTGATACATTGATTACGTCTTTGTGAGAGACTCTTAGGTAAAGGACTCAGCTAAACAATGCCCAGATTTATAGTCCACAGAATCTGTGAGACAGTAAATGTGTGTTGTATTAAGCCTGTAAGTTCTGGGGTAAGTGTATGCATAGGCGTAGATAATCACTGTAAGTAGAATGTTGATTAAATAATTTGCTACATCTAAAGCAGGACTAACCAAGTACTTTGCTCAAGAAAAAATAATATATTTTTAATGAAAGAAATTAGGCATCTGTAGGGAGTTTATATGTCTGGTAAACACATCGATTTTACATATCTAGAAAACACATCAGTATTAACATTTTATTATTTTCACTGACCTTTCAAATAGTTATTTTTAATTTTTGAAAAAAATGATCACTTCTGACCTTTGGGACGCATGTTGTATGAAAATATAAAAAGTGACTACTTAAGAGGTCTGCCAGGAAAATAGTGATTCCAGAAGATCTTGGATTCAATCAAAGAATGGAAGGAACTGTTCATGTTAACTTAAAGAACTTTGTAAATTGCTCTCAATTGGAAGAGAAGTTCTGCAGGGCACAGGAGAAAGGCTTGGGGATAATAGGAATTAATAAGAAAGGCATTATAAGTTTTTAAATGGGAGAAAAAAGTATCTAAACAGAAAATGTGAAAATTTTGGTGAGGAATAAAATCCACAGCTGTGAAGCACAAGGGCTCACTTCAGGGCTTGACAGTCCCAACTTCTGGGAATATTCATTCTACTCCTGAGATATGTCCACATTAATCTCATGCAGGTACACATCAAGCAGAGGTGGTGAATGTACTATTTTTGCTTTATACCAAGATGAAAGAATATCTCTTCATATACTTATTTAATCTGTATATCTTTATTGATAAGTTGTATGATGAGTTCTTTAGCTCATTTTTCATATAGGTTGTTTGCCTTCTTGTTGAGTTTTAAAAGTTCTTTGTATATTTTAGATAACAAATTTTTTTAGATGTATCTTCTATGACTATATTTTCCCAGTCTGGGGTTCGTATTCTTCTCTTGACATTTTATTTTGCAGAACAGAAGTATTTAATTTTAATAAAGTCCAGCTTATCAATATTTTTATGATCGTGCCATTGTTTTATCTAAAATGTTGTTGCCATATGCAAAGTCACCTAGGTTTTCTCCTGTGTTATCTTCTAGGATTTTTATAGTTTTTCATTCTTCACTTAGGTATGTAATCCAGTTTGAGTTAATTTTGTGAAGGGTAGAAGTTTTGTGTCTAGACTTATTTTTTCTTGTTGCTTTTGGA